>NC_040076.1:67964925-70499092 GCF_003369695.1 Bos indicus x Bos taurus | reverse complement strand
TTGCTGTCAACTTTTGGAAAGAGTTTTTTAAAAGTTGTTTTATGCATTATTTGGCTATAAATGACTTACTGAATTTTGACTGGCTGGTTTTTCAGTGATCATGGTGTATACTGGAAATTCTTAGAAAGTGAGAAAAGCTACGGAGTTCAAAAGGCAGTGCCATTGTCTTAAACTCTGAGTGAGTTAATTTGCAAGCCAGTTAGTAAACCATTAGCACTTGGTGGGGGCATTTACACCATGGAAACTGTCAAACACTAGAAATCAGCGTAGTGTGAATTTGTAGCTGATTTACTCCCAACCACTGGGAAATTGTTTTAAATCTTTCTGAGTGATTCGAATGTGTAGCCCCTGCTCTGGAAGAAGTTCAGGTGTGGGAGGCCACTGAGATGGGGACTGGCTCAAGGGGACTCTCTTCAGTTCCACCAGGAAGAATGAATCCCTGCAGGGAAGAGAGAGCTCCCTTAGGGAAATGCTCCCCCTCCGACCCCATCCTTAGGCTTTGTTCTTGGTGAGCCTAATTTAGATCAAAGTCTAGTCAAAAAGGGTTTAATCACTGTTTCTGTTTTGCCCTGTAGTCAGTTGTTTTGTTTTTATTGTTTGCTGCTGCCATTTGCTTCACTATCTTTCAGCCTATTTATTGTGTTTATTTTACTTCTCTTTTATCTTCTCACTGTTAGCAGTGAGTAGAGGTGAGGAGACCTGGCCCAGCAGAGAGGAACTGAGGGCCGCAGAAAGCTTCTAAGAGCTTTGCTGGGGCTTCCTGCTCCTGGGGCAGGTGGCCTGGGGGAAGTCCTTGATCTTGAACCCAGATACTTAGGGTCTGCCAGTGGCTCTGCTTTCAAAGTAGACTCCCTGTGATTCTGTCCCTCCAGGCCAAGGAAGTCTGAGCCCAGGAGGCTTCCTCATAGCTGCTTAGGACCTGCCCCACAGAGCCCCCAGAACTCAGAAAGAGTGGGAACCTGGGGTAGGAGCTTGGGGTTGTCAATAGAGGCAGGGTCAACATTCAGAGGTGAAGTAGAACTGACCAAAGGGACAAACCAGATTCATGTGTGCTATGGAGCAAAAAATGCAAGTTGCCAAACCACAGGTGGTGTGCTGTCTATGTGAAAACACGGCCACACACACAGTATATTTTGTACAAGTGTGTACTCAGTTGTGCCTGACTCTTTGCAACCCAATGGACTGTAGCCTGCCAGTCTCCTCTGCCCATGAGATTCTTCAGGCAAGAATACTGGAGCAGGTTGCCCTTTCCTTCTTCAGGGGATCTTCACGACCCAGGGGTCAAACTTGGGTCTCCTCTGTCCTGCATTGAGGTGGATTCTTTACCACTGATGGAGAAGGCAATGGCAACACACTCCAGTACTCTTGCCTGGAAAATCCCATGGACTGAGGAGCTTGGTGGGTTGCAGTCCATGGGGTCGCTGAGAGTCGGCACAACTGAGCGACTTCACTTTCACTTTTCACTTTCATGCATTGGAGAAGGAAATGGCAACCCACTCCAGTGTTCTTGCCTGGAGAGTCCCAGGGATGGAGGAACCTGGTGGGCTGCTGTCTCTGGGTCGCACAGAGTTGGACACGACTGAAGTGACTTAGCAGCAGCAGCAGCTTTACCACTGAACCATCAGTCAGTTCAGTCACTCAGTTGTGTCCAACTCTTTGTGATCCCATGGACTGCAGCATGCCAGGCTTGTCTGTCCATCATCAACTTCTGGAGCTTGCTCAAACTGAGCCATCAGGGAAGCCCATACTTTGTATAGGTTTGTATGTAAAGGAATGGAAATGTCTGTTTTTTAAAGTTCTGGAGCATATTTATTAAACCCATAAACAGTAGTTCCCCTGGAGAGGTGAATAGGAGAACAGAGATTGAAAGGGATGGACAAAGACACTTTATATTTATGAGTAAGCTTCTACTTTTTAAAAGAAAACTCATTTATGTATGTAATTAAACCTAGTTTTTAAAAAATCTAAGTTTCTTTGTGTAAAGACAAAGTGCTGCTTGGAAAGACTGAAGACAGAAGGAGAAGAGGGCAGCAGAGGATGAGATGGTTGGATGGCATCACTGACTCAATGGACATGACCTTGGGCAAACTCTTGGAGATGGTGAGGGACAGGGAGGCCTGGCATGCTGTAGTCCATTGGGTTGCAAAGAGTTGCACATGACTGAGCAACTGAACAAAAACAGCAAAAAGACAAAGTGTAGGGTCTGGAATTGGAGGGTGTGGGCTGACACCCTTCTCCACCGCTTGTTACTCTGTGCCTGTGGGGCTGTTACTGAACCACCTGCCTCAGTTGCTGCAAAGGTGAAGTGGGCAGAATAAAAAAAGTGACTCAAGAAGGTTGTCTAAAGAACTCAGTGGACCAGTGGAGAAAATGATATATGTGTGCTAGTTATAATTAGCTTAAAAAACAACAACAGTTTAGAGTCTCTGTAAAGACAGGCTCAAAATGCATCCAAGTTCTGTCCCCAAGGACAGGGAAAAGAGAGTGATCAGGAAGGAGTCACTCGATTTTCCTAAGAATAGGTCTTGTGAGACTAACATTACTTTTTCCCCTTCCCGTCTCTTCTCCTTTACTCCCAGAAGAAGCAAAGGAAAAGAAGCAAACATTTCTGATGGCTTTTCTATGTTCCAGGCTCTGTGCTGGGTGTAGTCAGAGCTCATTTTACAGATGTGGACCCTGAACCATGTTTGACGATGTTGAGAATCTCGCCTCAGGGGGATGTCAAAGATTTGGATTCAGATCTAGATTCCCCCACATCCTGAACAGCTAACAGCAGGAGCAATAGCAGCAAAAAGTGGCAACAGCCACTGATACGCTGTGATGTCATCTAATTATCATAAAGAAAAGTTACAAGGGAAGAAAATGAGATGTAAAAAAGGTGGAGTAAGCCAGCCCAGATTCATAGGTCTGTCTCACGCCAAAGTCCAAGCTCTTAACCAGGCAACTTTATGGCCTCCCTTCTGTACCTACCCTCTCCCTACCCAGAGGAGAGACTGGCCTTTCCTCCAGAGAGATGCTATAAAAGTCTCTAAAAAGTGGAAAGGGAGAGGGCAGCCACATACACATTCTGCTGGCAGCCACCACTCTAGACTGGGTTAGTGGATCAGGTTGACTGGTTGATGTGGGCGGGTGCATGGAATCCCCTGGCCACCCGGATTGCAGCAAGAACTTCTGATAGAGAAGATATCCAGACATGAGAGGACATGCAAGAAACATGGGAGGTGAAATCTGATACTGCTTGG
The DNA here is from genome assembly GCF_003369695.1 of Bos indicus x Bos taurus. NCBI lineage: Eukaryota > Metazoa > Chordata > Mammalia > Artiodactyla > Bovidae > Bos > Bos indicus x Bos taurus. Next base: position 70,495,850 of record NC_040076.1, on the reverse strand, counting down.
TTAGTGGGTTGAATTGTGTCTCCTAAAAAGATATGTTGAAATCTTTACCCTGGTACCTGTGAACATGACCTTGTTTGGAGCTAGGATCCTTGCAGATGTCATCTAGTTAGATGAATTCATAGTGGACTTGGGTGAGCGTTAAATCCAATGACTGGATGTCCTTTTGAGAAGAGGGAAATTTGGACATAGAGATACAAAGAAGACACACGTAGAGGAAAGAAGGCCATGTGGAGATGGAGGCAGATGTGGAGTGATGCAGCTACAGTCAAGGAATGTCAAGAATTGCCAGTAGCCAACAGAAGTTAGGAAGAGGCAAGGAAGGGTTTTTCTGTGGAGTCTTTGGAGGGGATATGGCCCTACTGATACCTTGGCATTCTAGCCTCTAGAACTGCAAGAGAATGGATTTCTGGTGTCCGAGCCATTCAGCCTGTGGTCATGTGTTCTGGCAGCCTTGGGAAATTCAAACAACCTTGCTCCATAGCAGGTTGGGCAATCACAACATGCCATGTGGACTTGGATAATGGGACAAAGGGCTTTTTCCTTTACTCTATTTTTTTTATTGTCCTCTTGGATGAAAATAAAGAAAGTATCTGCCTATCAAATAGGTGGATTATGCAAAACCTGGAGAGGTGGTTAGTATTGAAGTGAGGATATCCATTCATAAACACCTCAGTGAACTGCAGTAATGAACCAGTCCTTAAAAAATATTTATTTATTTGGCTGCACAGGGTCTTAGTTGTGGCATATGGTACCTAATTCCCTGATTAGGGATTGAACCAGGCCCCCTGCATTGGGAACCTGGAGTCTTAGCCATTGGACCACCAGGGAAGTTCCTGGGCCAAATTGTATAAGTTGAAATTTAACAAGGAAAAAGTCCTTTATTTAGGTTCAAAGAACTGTGTTAATGTAAACTGAGGAACTTCTGGCTTAATGACAGCTCATGTAATAAAAAGGTGTTGGCTACAGCTGAGTATGAGCCAACAATGTGTAGCACAGTGGTCATTAAAAAAGTTAATGCATCTTTAAGGTGCCAAGGAAAAATGAGATGAGCACTGTATGGGCCTCTGGACTGGTTAGACTACACCTAGAACTTCATTCAGCTCTTGGTACCATGTTTCAGCATTTTGACACTTGTCAGCACCCAGAGAAGGAGAGCCAGGAAACTGAGGGGACCAGAGACTGTCATGCAAGGATAACCAGGGGATCTAGGCTTGCTTTCTCTGGAGATGAGAAGATGTAGGGACGTGGGACTTGTCTTTAAATGCTAATTGCTCTTGTGAAACAGAGGAAATAGGTCAATTGGGTAGTGTTCTAGGAGAAGCTTCCTAAGCAGTGGCTTATGCAATGAAAAGAAGCTATCCCAGTTTTCAGGCACAGGCACAACTGTTGGTTTTGCAGCATTTGTCCTCTCTTTTTCCTGTAACAGCACCCAGATTTCCTTTGTGAGACCATTCTACCCCATTTGTCCATGGTTCCCCGGTGGGCATATGACTCAGGCTTAGCCAATCTGAGTGCTCAATCCGTTGGCCACACCAGCCTGCTTAGGGTTAGTCATGTGACCCAGGCCGCATCACTGAGTGTCTATCCCAGGCATACTGGTGCAACGACTGGGGAGAGAGCCTCTCCTTTCATTAGGATAGTGAAGCTGGTAGGATAGAAACCTGGAGGTACTGGAGGCCAGCTTGCCAAGGTGGGAAAGGAGCCTGCCTGATCATGAAGTCAATACAGGAAACAAAGCCAAGAAATGGAGACAGAAAGATTTCTGCTGGTACCGTGTGCATGCCTGGATCCACGTTTGTGAGGCCTGAAGCTTGTTTGTGACATGACACAGTACAATCCCCTTTATGCTTTCATCAGTTTGAGTTGAGGTTTGGTAATTTGCAACCAAGTGTCCTAACATATCACAAGTGAGCTGCAAGAATAGCAAGCTGTCTGATATCGTATAGAAGGAATTGTAATGGTTGACATTTATTGAGGATCTTCCACGTGTAGAAATTGTGGTTGATTTTTATTTCAAGTTTAACTTTGAATAGAGTTATGTTAATACTTGCACATAGTTTAGCAGTTTTAAATAGCTCTGTGAGACTTTTGAAAAGCCATTGTCTCTTGCAGCTCAGACCCAATTTCCGACTCTTCAGAGGCAATCACTTTCAACTTTTCAGCTAATTCTTTATCTATTGACTTTTCACGATGAAAGATGAGATTTAGCTTATTTTTGTTCTTTCTACCCCCACCACACAGCACACTTCCCATTTCTCCTTCCTTCCTTTCCATTTAGGTCTGTTGTCGTGTTTTGATCAGTATTCACTGTTTATATTTCGACTTTGTAAACGCTCTTCACAGCCTATTAGTATACTATGATTACTTTTTCTTGCACACTGTTTTGTTTTTGCTAGAGTTAACAGTTGTCTTACATTTTTCGTTTGCTTAGTTGTCTGTATACTTGTTACTGATTCAACCCCAAACACCCATATGTGCAAATCTGTAGTCGATATGTTCAGAATGCTAGGTAGTCAATCAGTGGCATATTCCTTGGTCGCCTTTCTAGCTGGGCTCCAGTCTGGACCGGTTGCCCTCTTTGGCCACAGCCTTAGTTTACTCTCTCTTTTTGGCAGAGCACACCCTCAAGTAGTCTCCTGAGAAATGGGGTTCATGGGAGTTAAAGATTTGGGATCTTCTTGGGAAATGTTTCACGCTCACATTTAATTGGTGTAGCTTAAGTATCATTTCCCTGAGAATTTTTTTAAGTCTAATTTGTCTTCTAATCTTACTATAATTACTCCAGCTCTCTATTAGTTACTATTTATATGGTATGTCTTGTCCATGCTTTTACTTTCAATAAAAAGTCTTTTTTTTTTTCATTTAAATGTTTTTATTTATTTGGTTGTGCTGGGTCTTGGCTGCAGCACGAGGATGTTTAGTTGTGGCATTCCAACTCTTAGACGCAGCTTCCCTGGTGACTCAGATGGTAAAAGCATCTGCTTGCAATGCGGGAGACCTGGTTCAATCCCTGTGTCGGGAAGATCCCCTGGAGAAGGAAATGGCAGCCCACTCCAGTATTCTTGCCTGGGAAATCCCATGGACGGAGGAGCCTGGTAGCCTACAGTCCATGGGGTCGCAAAGAGTCAGATAGGACTGAGTGACTTCCCTTTCACTTTCAACTCTTAGGTGTAGCATGTGGGACCGGTTCCCTGACCAGGAATCAAACTTGGGCCCCTGCATTGGGAGCATGTGTGTGTGCTAAGTTGCTTCAGTCGTGTTCGACTCTTTGCGACCCTATGGACTATAGCCCTCCAGGCTTCTCTGTCCATGGGATTCTTCAGGCAAGAATACTGGACTGAGTTGCTGTGCCGTCCAGGGGATCTTCCTGACCCAGGGATCAAACCCACATCTGTTATGTCTCCTGCACTGGCAGGGGGATTCTTTACCACTAGTACCACCTGGGAAGCCCCTGCATTGGGAGCATAGAGTCTTAGCCACTGGACCACCAGGGAAGTCCCCTCCCCAGAATTTTGAGATCTTGTTCTCTTGTGTTCTGGCTTTCCAGAGTTAAGTATTGAGAAGGTGATGCCATTCTGATTCTGGATCCTTTGTATGAAACCCGTTGGTTTGGTTTGGTTTTGCTTCCTCAAAGCTTGAAGGATCTTCTCATTGTCTCCAGTGAGCTGCCCCAGCAGATCTGAAGATAAATGAGTTCCCAAGGAGCTCCAAGGCCAATGGAAAACACAGGTGCATTGGTTATCTATTACTGTGTAACAAATTGCCCCCAAAGTTAGAGGCTTAAAACCATAAATATTTGTTATCTCATGGTTTCATTGGATCAGGAATCTGGGCCCAGCTTAGCTGGGTGTCTTTAACTCAGAATCTCCATTCCAGAACCACCCAAGTGGGGATTCCCTGGCAGTCCAGTAGTTCAGAGTCTGCACTTTCACCGCAGTGGGCTTGGGTTCAATTTTTGGTCGAGAACCTAGGATCCTGAATGCCATGTGGTGCAGCCAGATTAAAAATGAAAACAGTCAAGTGACAACTAGGGTGGCTGTCATCTCAGAGGCCTGACTAAGGGGGGAATCTGCTTCCAGCCCATTCATATAGCAGTAGCCCCACCTCAAGTCATTACTGACAGTTTTCCAGAGACATCCATTCCTTGTCACATATGCCTGTCCATAGGACCACTCCATGCTGGGAAAGACTGAGGGCAGGAGGAGAAGGGGGTGACACAGGATGAGATGGTTGGATGGCATCACAGACTCAGTGGACATGTTTGAGCCAACTCCGGGAGATGGTGACGGACAGGGAAGCCTGGCGTGCTGCAGTCCATGGGGTTGCAAAGAGTTGGACACCACTGAGCGACTGAACAGCAACAACAGGACCACTCCAGAAAGGCAGCATGCTTCCTCCAGGGCGAGGGCTTTGACAGAGAGAGAGAGAGAGTGAAAGATAATCCGTGGCCCAAATCAAACATTCTTTTCATATCCAATTCCTGAAGTTACCCTTCTGAGACTGACTTTTGCCATATTCTTATCATTAGAAGGGGGCCTGTGAGCCCAGTCCACACTCAAGGGGAGAGTGTTGCATAAGGAGAAGTGCCAAGCGGCAGAGGTCACTGAGAGCCGTCCTGTGAGCAGCCACCTTCCACCCAGGCAAATGGGTGGTTAGAGCACATGTGACAAGTGCCTAGAGAGGTGAGTGCTGGAGGAGATCAAGGAGGGCTTCCCAGAGAAAGAAGCTGTTGGTTGAAATGTGACAGATGAATAGGAGATATCCTTGGTAGACCAGGGGGCAGAAGGGCATCGCAGGCAAAGAAAAAAACATGTGCAAAAATCAGAGGTGTGAAAAGGCTTGATGGGTTCTGGGAGCAACACGGCAAAGCTTGGAGCAGAGAGCTGAGATGCAAGGCTTTCCCAAGGAGTCCGTGCTTTATCTTAGAGGTCGGGGAAACCATGACGAGCTTTCCAGGGTGTGAGAGGAGCAGGTTTGTGTTTTAGGACACTCTCTAGGTGCTGACCGAGTGGGAGGGCTGGAGGAACAGAGGTGGGAGGCAGGGCACCAGTGAGGAGGCTGTGGCAGGTGTCCAGGTGAGTGTGGGGATGATGATCTGGGGTGAGGTAAATGTGACCAATGGGACTTCTACAGTGTCAGTGAAAAGGGATTCAGGCTGTCTGTGAGCCAGATGAATGGAGGGGGTGGAAAGAGGAGGAAGCAGGTGTAGATGGAGGGAGTTGTTGCCCAGTCTGAAGCCAGTTGACTGGTAGGCAGACAGTGAGCAGTCAGGGTCTTTGCTCCTGCATTGTAGGAAAGTTGGCAGGGTGGGGTGATAGCCTTGGGAGGCTGGGAAGAAAGGTCAGGATGGAGATGTCAGTGCCATTTAGGGTCCCTGGTTTGGCTCCAGGAGGTCCACCTTAAGTCCTGCTGATGCCTCCTTCTCCACACCTCTTGGAAGGCTGCCCACCCATGGCTTGGCACTCCAGACTGCCCAGCAGCCTTCAGAGCTAGGGCTACCTTTGCCCTTCTGAAGTTCATGGAAGACCTTGAGGCTTTGAACTAACAGCCTTATCACCTCCGCTTTCCCTACATGACTGTGGGCAAGTGAGTCATGTTTCAGTCTTCTGTCTATAAAGTGCGGGGGTTGGACCAAGCTGCTCCCCATCATTCCTGCCCGCACTGACTTGCTGGGCCCCCTCCCTCACCCACCTCTCTGGGCTCCGTGGGCTCCAGGTTGCTTCTGCAACATGCATTCCGCTACCCTCATGGCTGCCTCCTTCCCTCCTTCCTTCTGCTCGGGCCTGCCCTGAGGAGCCCAGAGAGGCTGTAATGAACTCTGTTTCTCTTCCTTCTGCAAACATTTTCTAAGGTTTGGTGTTGGAGCACTTGCATGCTAAGACCAGGATGTTCTGCCTAGAATCTGCCCAGTACACCCTGAACCGTCAGCCTGGCAGAGTCATCCAGAAGTCATATAGTCCATCCCCTGCTCCAGGCTAAAGTACTTTATTTACTAAAGATAATTTTTAAATAGATACAAAAGAAAAATCCATACCTTCATGGTAACACATTCATATTTTACAGATCTTCAGTGATGAGGTTTTTTGATGGAGATAGCTGAAATTCTTCAGGGAGCCATAATAGTAGTAGTGTGGTCACTCAGTCGTGTTCAACTCTTTGCAACCCCATGGACTGTAGCCCGCCAGCCTCCTCTGTCCATGGCATTCTCCAGGCAAGAATACCACAGTGGGTAGCCATTCCCTTCTCCAGGGGATCTTCCCAACCCAGGGACTGAACCTGAGTCTCCCGGATTGCAGGCAAATTCTTTACCCTCTGAGCCACCAGGGAAGCCCTAGAAGAGAATAGAACTGCCCTCTAAGGGCTCCTGGAGAGAAGACTCAGACTGGGTCCTGCCCCACTCACCGTCCCCTCTCCAGAGGGAGGCTTTCCTACCAGGGCTCCTGGTAGGCAGGGGCCTACCAGGCTGATTAGACACAGCCCACACCTGCCTTGGCCCAGAGCTGTTGTTGCCTTTGGCACCCAGAGGGCCTGAGGATCTTATGTAACTGCTCTTGGCCAGACATTCTGGTTCGGCAGGTACAGCCTGCAAGTTAAAAATTGTTCTAAAAATGCAATGCAGCTGCCTAAACACACAGCCCTGGAGGAGGAGGCTGGCGGGCAGAGGCCCCAGTCTGCAGAAAGATGTATTTTCCATGGGGACTTTGGGCCCAGTGCTCTGACACCAAGAGAAGCATCAAACTTGGGGACCAGTGGTGCATGCCTGCTCCCCAGAGATAGATTTTGTGGCTTGACACCCTCTGAGCGGTTCTCTCTCTTGGCCATGCCATGCGGCATGTGGGATCCTAGTACCCGACTGAGATGGAACCCGTGCCCCCTGCAGTGGAAGTGCAGAGTCTTAGCCACTGGGCTGCCAAGGAAGTTCCTGAGTTTTCTTTAGAGCCTACAGTGTCACCCTCTGCCTCTTCCTGTGAGAAGCCGCTCTGGTCCCACCTCCTCAATAATCCCTTCCAGTCTCTGTCTGTGTGTGCTTTGGGGTCTTGCTTTTTGTTTTTTTCTGATGTCTTTTTCCCTTTTCATGCTTTTTAGCACCTCCAGCCTCCCTCTGCTTCTTTTCTGGTCCCTTTTCTTCTTCCTTTTTCTTTTTCTCCCTCCTCCACTCCCCTAAACCCACTATGTAATGAAGATGGGAATCCCTTTCCCCGCTCCTCAAACTTTGTGCCCTTCCTAAGTCCCTGGAGATTGTCCTGGTAGAGGGAGGCAGCCTCTGGTCCCTCCAGCTGTGACACTGGGCAACTCCCTTCTCCTCTCTGGGCCTCTGTGAAGTGGGGACAAAATATACCCCTTATTCACTGCTTCTCAAAGTGGTTGTGAAAATCAAAAGAGGTGACCTTGACTTCTGTACCCATATACAAGGGCTTACATTTCCTTCCCTTCAGTTCATTTGTCACAAATTTATTTAGCACATTTGAATTGCCAGGCATTGTGGTAAGTTCTGGAATATGTAAGGAAAGACACTGATGGAGTGGGCCCTGAACCTGCTCATTAAAATAACATGCAGAGCTGCAGAAAAGATGAACTCCCCACCTCCACCCTGACAGGTCAGGGTCTGCTGAGATGGGGCCCAAGGAGGCAGGGGTAGAGTCTTTGTTTTTACAACTTCTTACGTGAGCCCAACCCTCAGGCCTGGAAACCAGTGCGCTGGTGAGGGGAGGAGCTGAGGGTGGGGTGGGCTGGGAGGAGGAAGGACAAAGCCAGAACCCAGGTTGGGAAGACTTAGATGGGCCAGAATGAGGATGGTGAAGGAAGAATGTAGAAGAAACAGGTGATAGACCACCACGAGGGCGTTTTCTCCTGCCTCGTGACTAGGTTTACCCATGTACATCTGTTGCCAGACTGGCCAGCAATTAAATGCCTATGATGGATTCTTTCAAAAAGTAATGAAAAGAGTGTTAGTTGCTTTGTCATGTTCGACTCTTTGTGGCCCCATGGACTGTAGCCCACCAGGCTCCTCTGTCCATGGGATCTTCCAGGCAGGAATACTGGAGTGGGTTGCCATTCCCTTCTCCAGTGGATCTTCATGACCCAGGGATTGAACCCGGGTCTCCTACATTGTAGGCAGATTCTTTACTGCCTGAACCACAAGGGAGATACAGTAGTTCTAGTAAGTTCTTCATGATGGGTGGCTTTCTCTCCTCTGAATATTTTATAGGATATTTTGCTCACAGATCTGCCTTCCCCTCTTTGTTTTGTCTAGAGGATCATTCTAAAAGTCGGGGCACGTTTTCTACTTTTTTCTTCTTGTGTGCTTATAAATAAAAAAATAAGATTTGTTTCTTTAAATATTGGCAATATTTATTCTGATGTTCATGAAGATGTTACTAGATTTTGTTGCCTGGGAATTTAAACTTCTGCCCATTAAGAAATGAACAGTTAAAAAAAAAACAAAACATAAAAATCTAATGCCTCCAACCTTGATGATTTCATATACTTAAAAAAAACTTTAGAAGGATCTTCTAGGAACCATACTCTGATGTTCAGCAATTCCTTCATTCTACTACAGTTTCTTTTTTTTTCCCTGTTAAATTTAAAGTTAAAATGAAAATCTATAATTTTTAAATGTTAACAATGACTTTGTTCGATGATTATCTGAGTAGCCAGGCATTGTTGATGGTAGGAGCAGTGAACAAAACAGATGACAATTCTGGGAGAGTTGCGGTCCAGTTGGGGAGGGATAATAAGCCAAATTAACCAGATGAAATAAGAGCAAGGTTAGTATGGTAGATAATAATGCAAAGAAGAAAAAAACAAAAATCAGGGATGAGAAATACAAAATGAGAATCAAGGAGATGAGTTTGAGTTTTAATTAAGACACCCAGGAAGACCTCCTGAGAAGATAGCGTTTGAAACTTTTCATTGCAGAGCATTTCAAATGTTTGCAAAATTAGAATGATAAAACAAATACCTACCAACCTAGACAGCTTATTGAAAAGCAGACACGTTACTTTGCCAACAAAGGTCCATCTAGTCAAAGCTATGGTTTTTCCAGTAGTCATGTGAGAGCTGAACTATAAAGAAAGCTGAGCACTGAAGAATTGATGCTTTTGAACTGTGGTGTTGGATAAGACTCTTGAGAGTCCCTTGGACTGCAAGGAGATCCAACCAGTTCATCCTAAAGGAGATCAGTCCTGAATATTCATTGGAAAGACTGATGCTGAAGCTGAAACTCCAATACTTTGGCCACCTGATGTGAAAAACTGACTGATTGGAAAAGACCCTGATGCTGGGAAAGACTGAAGACGGGAGGAGAAGGGGACAACAGAGGATGAGATTGTTGGATGGCATCACCAACTCAATGGACGTGAGTTTGAGTAAACTCTGGGAGTTGGCAATGGACAGGGAAGCCTGGTGTGCTGCAGTCCATGGGGTCGCAAAGAGTTGGACACAACTAAGCGACTGAACTGAACTGATACATCCATTACTCAATTTCAGCAAATATTTAATTTTGCTAACTTGGTTTTATCTAATTTTCCCCAATTTTTGTTTATTTTTTTGCCCCCCCCCCCTTTTTTTTTGCCAGGGGCTTTTTAAAAGCAACTCTGAGATTTCACATTGGTTTTCTTATTAATGCTCCAGTAAGCATCTTAGGGCTTCCCCACTGGCTCAGCTGTCAAGAATCTGCCTGCCAGTGCAGGAGCTGCAGGAGCCGCATGTTCAATCCCTGGATCCGGAAGATCCCTTGGAGAAAGGCATGGCAACCCACTCCAGTATTCTTGCCTGGAGAGTCCCATGGATAGAGGAACCTGGCAAACTACAGTCCACAGGGTCACAAAGAATCGGACACAGCTGAAGTGACTTAGCACAGCACACACACAAGCATCTTAACTGATAAGTTCATTCTAAAAATTACATATTTATCCTGCTTTTACACACCCCCCAAAATTAGAAATAATCCCCTAATGTCATCTAATATCCAGTCCATATTCTCACTTCCCAGTAGATTCAATAATATCTTTTTACAGCTGGTTTTGAAAGAGGATAATAAAGTTTAATTCTAAGTGGTGACATATATTTTAAGACTTTATTTTTCAAATTTTCAACCATGAGCATATATTGCTTTTATAATTGTTTTAAAACATAATTTTGGGGAAAAAAAAAAGGAATAGATGACAAATGAGAAAAATCTTGCAGCAAATAAGACAAAAATTAGGTTCCTAAATAGCATCAAGACTGATAATAAACAAAGAACACGAACTAAATTTCTTCCAAGAGGAACTTAATGGTAAATAAAACCATGCTGTACCAGATTTAATTAACCATATTCAGACATATTAACACCAATACCAAGCTCTCTGCGGAGTTGATGAGGACTGGCTCACAGGCTGCTGGAAAAGTGAATATTGTTACACTGGGGAAACACCATAGCCGTAAGGGATTAGAAGGCTATAAACAAGAGAGGGATAAATTGGGAGACCGGGATTGACATATAGACACTGCCATATATATTGAATAAAATAGATAACAAGTAAGAACCTACTCTATAGCACAGGGCACGCTACTCAATACTCTGTAATCCTATATGGGAGAAGAATCCAAAAAAGAGGGGATATAACTGAGTCACTTTGCTCTATACCTAAAACTAACACAACATTGTGAATCAACTATACTGCAAAAAAATTTAAAACAAAACGAAAAGGCTATAATTGAACATATATTTATCTTTAACTGCAAATGAAGCAAACTAAATATTCAGCAATAAGAAAATAAACAAATTAATGACGGCTCATCAACTTGATGGATGATCAGCCTGCCATTAAACATTTTGTGTGAAGAGTGTAGAATTATGAAGGAACAGTTATGATGAAGTTTTAAGTGACACACAAAATATAAAATAGATTACAGTAAGTGCAATGATACCAAATGTATGTATTTGGACAAACAAGAAAGACTAGACAGAAAAAAAATAACATTACTGGGTTAGAATGCTGAGATCCTAGGTGATTTATTTTTCCTTTAAAGTGTTTGTATTGTTTTTACAATAATTTTTTAAATATAATTTTAATTTTATTTTTGGCTATGCTTGGTCTTTGTTGCTGGGCAGGCTTTTTCTCAAGTTTCAGTGAGCAGGTAGTCGTTAAGTTATATCCAACTCTTGCGACCCCATGGAGTGTAGCCTGCCAGGCTCCTCTGTCCATGGGATTCTCCAGGCAAGAATGCTGGAGTGGGTTGCCATTTCTTTCTCCAAATAATTCTTTTTTAAAGAGAGGTCAAGATGTGGGTAAAAATGTGGGGTGACGTGGAAAATATGCTCCCATGATATCTCTTCCTCTGTGGAAGTCTTGCCCTCACCGCTCACACCCTGGGAGAGTCCTAAAGGGAGCCAGTCAGGTAAACTCCATCTCAGCCTCCAGCCCACACTGGCACCCAGGGCACTATAGGGCCAGCCAGGCTGCTACTCCCAAGTGCTGAGCCCACCTGCCTGCCAAACTCTTGATACTCTTTATCTCAGTTTACTACTCACAACTGCTCTGTGAGGTAGGTGCTGCTTTCTCCATTTTCTAGATTGAAGCCTAGACCTATAGAGCATTTGACGACTTGCCTGAGGTCACAGGGTATGGAGCAGAGCCAAATTCAAGCTGCTGCTGTTAGCTTCTGTGCTGCTCTGCTGTGCTCAGTTCTTTGGGCGGCTCTGCCGCATGGCTTGTTGTGCAGTGGAGTGAGCTCCTTAGCCTCTCTGATCTTTCACTTGTAGGTAATGAGACCCACCTCAAGGAGGGCCCCACCTCCCTGGATCTGGGCTTAGAGGTCCACATGCATCTGGAAAGTGTATGTGGACTCCAGGGTGGTGGGACCATCACCTCCACTAACTTGCCTGTGCATTCATTCATTCATTCTATGTACGGCTACCAAGCGCTCTCCCTGAACCAGACACTGTGCTAGTTCTGGAACAGAACTTGGTCCCTATCTAATGGAGAAAGCAGGATACATCAACAGAGAAGTATAATGAAATACTCTCTCCATTCAAATACCACCTGCTCTGAGAAGATATACCAGACCATGTGATTAAAAGTGTCTCTCTGTGGCCATTCATTCTCCCATCGTTCTGGTGTTTCTTCATATAATTTACCACTGTCTGAAATTCTCTGTTTATAACTTCCATGAGGTCAGGTACCTCCCTTGTCCACCTCTGTATTTACCAGGCCAGAGAGAGGTGATTGAGGCTATGCAATGACAATCAGAGGGTCTGAGCCAGAGGTGCCCCAGAGCTCATCTGAGTCAATACTTAACATCTCCAGTTTTTGCACTTTGTAGGGGGAAAAAAAAGACTCAGGGCTTTAGATTTCACGTGTTTTAAAGAGATGTTTTAAAAGATTTCATTTCCTTCAAACTAGCAGTGTATTTCCTATAATTTGACTTAATCAAATAATGACAAGATGAAGGCAAAGATGAGTACAAAGATACTCATCACCACATTGTTTATAATGGCAAAAAGTTGGAAAAGCATTGTCCAACTGTAGAGGAATGTCCAACTGTATTGGGAATGACCCAATAGTGATTGGGTCATGTGATGGAATAGTACATACTCATTAAAACATATGTGTAGGCCTGCATATATACAATACTGTAAAGTATTCAAGATGTATATGTCATGAAGAACCATGTTCCCAAACGGTATGTTTGATATTTTATTTTAACTAGTGGCTCAGATGTTAAAGAATCTGCCTGCAGGAGACCTGGGTTTGATTCATGGGTCAAATAGATCCCCTGGGGAAGGGAATAGCTTCCCACTCCAATATTCTTGCCTGGAGAATTCTATGGACAGAGAGCCTGGTGGGCTCCATGGGGTTGCAAAGAGTTGACACGACTGAGCGACTAACAGTTTCACTTCTTTTCATGAGACAAACATAGGGTGGTTATTTCTGGTTGGTGGGCCTGCAAGTGGTTTTAGTACATTTTTGCTTATTTTTTCTTAGAATTTCTGCAATAAATATAAATACTCGGATAATAAAAATGAAAAGAAAATAAAGCTAAATCCCCTCTAGGCTATACTCTGGAGGTAGGGATCAGGAAATATGACCTGACAGTTATGAGTTGAATGAAGGGAAAAGCACATGTAATCCTAGGGTGCAGTATCCCCAGGGGAGGAACTTCAGTCCTCATCCAGCTTCAGAGGAAAGAAAATCCTCGCTGAACATAGAAGGTATTGAAACGTAATCAACTAACTCTAATCAGCTTACTGTTAGTTCACTACACACAAAGCTTAGGCTGCCAGGTGCAGGGACTATGTGGCTAGGATGCAAAATTGATTTCAGGACCACAGGGTCCGGGTCTAGCGTGGAGTAGAGGTCACCGGCTCCATCTCAGGGCCCCAAGCAAGTGCCAGTCCTTCTAGGCACTGGGTATCTGACCCTCACACCAATGGAGAGGTGGCAGAGCCTCCTCCCTGGGGACCCCTTTTCTGTCAATCCCACTCAGGGAATTCTTCCACGCACCAAATTGAGTTTTATGCCATTATGATTACAAATATAACATTTTCATTGTTTTATTCTCATTGTCGGAGAAGGCAATGGCATCCCACTCCAGTACTTTTGCCTAGAAAATCCCATGGACAGAGGAGCCTGGTAGGCTGCAGTCCATGGGGTCTCTAGAGTCGGACACGACTGAGCGACTTCACTTTCACTTTTCACTTTCATGCATTGGAGAAGGAAATGGCAACCCACTCCAGTGTTCTTGCCTGGAGAATCCCCGGGACGGGAAGCCTGGTGGGCTGCCGTCTATGGGTTGCACAGAGTCGGACACGACTGAAGCGACTTAGCAGCAGTAGCAGCATTCTCATTGTAGAATCCTTAAAAGATATCAAAATGCTTATACTTGGAATACATGTGAATTATCAGGAAAAAAGATATCACTGATAAACCTATGCCCTGAAATATAACCACTTGTTTTGTTTTTTAGTAGATTTCTTTTTCCACTTCAGTCTGTAGAGATAGGCATAATTGGCATCGTCCTGTGTTCCCTTTTGGGGTCACAAGCATGCAATCTCCCCAGGTTCCTGGGAAAGGGCCTCAGAGCCTCACCATCAGGCTCAGCTCCCTGGCAGGGCTTGGCCGGAGCTGGTGGGCCGCTGACTGGAGACGCAGGTGCCTCTTCCGCTCCGTGTGTGCTGTCCTGAAACCCTGCAAGGAAGGAGACTTCCTTGGCTGTGAACCAAATTCTCATGGGGAAGGACACTTGGAGGGGAAGGACAACCAGTTGGAATTAAGACTATGAAAGGCCCTATTACAGTGTGTTTTTGTTTCTTAACAAAATAAAGACAGCACCCTGCACAAAGGAACGCCAATAACACGACCGTGTCCTTTGTTTCACAGGACAGGCATCATGTCCTTTCCATTGTCCGGTTCTGGCTCTACACAGATTTAAGGTCTCCCTCACAGGCCCAACAAGGCCACTTGCTTTTGCTTGCTTTTGCTGCTGGTAGCTCTCACAGAGAAAGCTCAAGGTTCCGACTGGCTTCCAGAACTTAACTATCGCTGAGTCTCTGACTTGGGAGAAGGCTGTCCCCACCTCCTGGCTTGGATGTTGGCCATTCATGTGACTCAGTCAGCTTGTGGGACCCTGAAGAGGCCCCATGTCCGTCCTGCCCATCCAGTCTTCCTGAGATAGCCCAGTGCTTCCAGGGGCCCCACCAGCCTAGTCTACACAGGCCCAAGAACCTACCCCTCACCCCACTGAGCTGGCTCGAGGCCAGGGCCCACCAGCCTCAGTTTCCCACATTTCTCCCAAGGTTCCATTATGCAAAGATGAACCTCTGCTCAAACCTCTGGTTTGCCAGAAAGAAATGGGATGAATTAAACGATACCCTGAAAGTTCCTGAGTCAGCTGAGACATGAAAGTGAAAGTGTTAGTCACCCATTCGTGTCTGACTCTGTGCAACCCCATGGACTGTAGCCTGCGAGGCTTCTCTGTCCCTGGGATTCTCCAGGCAAGAATACTGGAGTGGGTAGCCATTCCCTTCTCCAGGGCATCTTCCTGACCCAGGGATCAAACCTGGGTCTTCTGCATTGCAGGCGGATTCTTTACCACCTGAGCCACCAGGGAAGCCCAACTGAGATGTGGAAAAAGTGTATATTGTGCATATACTGGTGGATGTGGATCCAGGTTCTACCTCTGCCACTTCCCAGCAAAGTGATAGGTTTTGACACCTCTCTGTGGTAGGCAGAATAATGGTCTCTGAGGCTACCTGCCCCGTGAAGTGCAGAGCTGTGAAGGTGTTATATAACATGGCCATGGCAAAGGTGAATTGGCAGACAGGATTAAGTTTAAAGACCTGGGGTGGGGAGATTGTCCTGCATTGTCCCCACAAGCCCAGTCTAATCCCATGGGTCCTCAATAGTAGAGAGCTTTCTCTGGCTGGAGACAAAAGAGAGATGAGAGAGATGAGGCACGAGGGAAGGTTTCAGAGACTCAAAGCATGGAAAGGAGTCAACCACCATTGCTGGCTTTGAAGATGGAAGAAGGGAACTACAAGCCAAGGAGTGCAGGCAGTCTTTAGAAGCTGAGAATGGCTCTCAGATGACAGCCAGCTGGTACCTCATCCTACACTACCTGAAATTCAGTTCTGTCAACCACCTGCATGAACTTAAACACAGGTTCATCTTCAAAATCTCCAGAAAGAACACAGCCCTGCTGACACCTTGATTGTGATACAATGAAGCAAAGCAGAGAACCAGCTGAGCCACGCTGTGCCTGGTTGTGCCCAGGCTTCTGACCTACAGAGTGGTGAGATGATGCATTTGTGTGTTTTTAAGCTGCTAAAGGAAAGATATATCCATTTGAATGCAGAGTTCCAAAGAATAGCAAGGAGAGATAAGAAAGCCTTCCTCAGCAATCAGTGCAAAGAAATAGAAGAAAACAATAGAATGGGAAAGACTAGAGATCTCTTCAAGAAAATTAAAGATTCCAAGGGAACATTTCATGCAAAGATAGGCTCAATAAAGGACAGAAATGACATGGACCTAACAGAAGCAGACGATATTAAGAAGGGGTGGCAAGAATACACAGAAGAACTGTACAAAAAAGATCTTCACAACCCAGATAATCACAAAGGTGTGATCACTCCCACTCACCTAGAGCTGAACATCCTGGAATGTGAAGTCAGGTGGGCCTTAGGAAGCATCACTACGAACAAAGCTAGTGGAGGTGATGGGATTCCAGTTGAGCTATTCCAAATCCTGAAAGATGATGCTGTGAAAGTGCTGTACTCAATATGTCAGCAAATTTGGAAAACTCAGCAGTGGCCACAGGACTGGAAAAGGTCAGTTTTCATTCTGATCCCAAAGAAAGGCAATGTCAAAGAATGCTCAAACTACCGAACAATTGCATTCATCTCACAATGGCACCCCACTCCAGTACTCTTACCTGGAAAATCCCATGGACGGAGGAGCTGGTGGGGTGCAGTCCATGGGGTCGCAAAGAGTCGGACATGACTGAGCGACTTCACTTTCACTTTTCACTTTCATGCACTGGAGAAGGAAATGGCAACCCATTCCAGTATTCTTGCCTGGAGAATCCCAGGGATGGGAGCCTGATGGGCTGCCATCTATGGGGTTGCTCAGAGTCAGACATGACTGACGTGACTTAGCAGCAGCAGCAGCAGCACATGCTAGTAAAGTAATGCTCAAAATTCTCCAAGCCAGGCTTCAGCAATATGTGAACCGTGAACTTCCAGATGTTCAAGCTGGTTTTAGAAAAGGCAGAGGAACCAGAGATCAAATTGCCAACATCCACTGGATCATCGAAAAAGCAAGAGAGTTCCAGAAAAACATCTATTTCTGCTTTATTGACTATGCCAAAGCCTTTGACTGTGTGGATCACAATAGACTATGGAAAATTCTGAAAGAGATGGGAATATCAGACCACCTGACCTGCCTCTTGAGAAACCTGAATACAGGTCAGGAAGTAACAGTTAGAACTGGACATGGAACAACAGACTGGTTCCAAATAGGAAAAGGAGTACTTCAAGGCTGTATATTGTCACTCTGCTTATTTAACTTATATGCAGAGTACATCATGAGAAACACTGGGCTGGAAGAAGCACAAGCTGGAATCAAGATTGCCAGGAGAAATATCAATAACCTCAGATATGCAGATGATACCACCTTTGTGGCAGAAAGTGAAGAAGAACTAAAGAGCCTCTTGATGAAAGTGAAAGAGGAGAGTGAAAAAGTTGGCTTAAAGCTCAACAATGGCATCTGGTCCCATCACTTCATGGGAAATAGATGGGGAAACAGTGGAAACAGTGTCAGACTTTATTTTTCTGGGCTCCAAAATCACTGCAGATGGTGATTGCAGCCATGAAATTAAAAGACACTTGCTCCTTGGAAGGAAAGTTATGACCAACCGAGATAGCATATTCAAAAGCAGAGACATTACTTTGCCAACAAAGGTCCATCTAGTCAAGGCTATGGTTTTTCCTGTGGTCATGTATGAATGTGAGAGTTGGACTATAAAGAAAGCTGAGCACCGAAGAGTTGATGCTTTTGAACTGTGGTGTTGGAGAAGACTCTTGAGAGTCCCTTGAACTGCAAGGAGATCCAACCAGTCCATCCTGAAGGAGATCAGTCCTGGTTGTTCATTGGAAGGACTGATGTTGAAGCTGAAACTCCAATACTTTGGCCACCTGATGTGGACAGCTGACTCATTTGAAAAGACCCTGATGCTGGGAAAGATTAGGGGCAGGAGGAGAAGGGGACGATAGAGGATGAGATGGTTGGATGGCATCACCGACACAATGGACATGGGTTTGGGTAAACTCCGGGAGTTGGTGATGGACAGGGAGGCCTGGTGTGCTGCGGTTCATGGGGTCACAAAGAATCGGACACGACTAAGCGACTGAACTGACTGAAGCTGCTAAATTTGTGTTTATTTGTCATAGCAAGAACAGAAAATGGGTGTTCTCTTTAAGCCTTCATTTTCTGAGCTGTAAAATGGAGACAATGCTTCAGGGTATCCATCTTGCCGACTTACTTTAGCGACTAAATGAAGTAAGTAGATAGATTCTGTGTAAACTGGAAAGGACTCTACAGCAGAAGACAGGAAGTTATTCTACAAGTGAGTACTCCACCCTGTCGGAGTCACAAGCTCATCTCTCAGCCCAGAGAGGCAAAAAGAGGAAAACTCAGCCTGTTACTTGCTATAGATCAGAATTGTAGGTAAGTTCAAGACCAGTGGTGAGATGAGGTGATGAGATGATGTTAGTTGTTCAGTCATGTCTGACTCTTCGTGACCCCATGGACTGTAGCCCACCAGGCTCCTCTGTCCATGGGATTCTCCAGATAAGAATACCAAAGTGTGTTGCCATTTCCTTCTCCAGGGGATCTTCCCAACCCAGGGGTCAAACCCAGGTCTCCCACATTGCAGGCAGATTCTTTACCATCTGAGCCACTAGGGCCGCCCAAGACTAGTGGTGAAGGGCTCTGATTCCTGGAGGTCAGTCTGAGGTGTGGTTCCTCCTCTGGCTGCAGTTAGAGCTGCAGGGAAGGGAAGTGCCCTGGGTCAAAGGCCATGAGGAGCCAGCTGCCCTGCCATCTGTCTTGAAAAGCTGTGCTGCTGAGTGGCACGCAGAAGTTGAAGTGAGGCAAGGCGCATTAGGTGAGGAGGTGGAACCTTTATGCTCTCAGTCCTTCCCTTCTCTTCCTGCTTCAGCTCAGCTGTGCCTGAGGCAGAGGCAAAGATGGTGATTCAGGGAAATGTGAGTCCCTCCCTGCCTCCCTGGGCTCCGGTCCTGCTCTCTGAAGGCAGGAGTCCCCTCTCACCCCTCAAGCATCTGAGAGCACCCCTGGAACCCCCCTTTTGCTCCCTTTCCTTGTCTCTCCACCTGCCCTGTCCCAGTTGAAGATGGAGGTGGTGGTAGGGGTAGGGGTGACCCCTGAGCTGCTTGGAGCCTGAGGGGGCAGTCTCCAAGCTGAGTATAGAAAGGAGTGTTGTAGACTCTGTTGCCAGCCGGAGAGTAGCCTCAAGAGTAGAAACCCTGGGACTTCCCTGATGGTCCAGTGGTTGAGACTCTGAGGTCCCGATGCTGGGAGCCTGGGTTTAATCCCTGGTCAGCGAACTAGATCCTACATGCTGCCACTAAGACCTGATGAAGCCAAGTAAATAATTAAAAAAAAAAAAAAAAAGTGGGAACCCTATCCTTCCAAAGCAGGTAGGAGGCAGCGAACCCTCTTCCTAGCTCTTGTGGGAAGTTAAAGCTACTGTGGTTGAGAGAGACAAAGTGGTCAGGGACCCCACTGCCTGTTCCCACTGCTCCCCAATGGACTATTCTACCCCCTGGGAGGCACCTCATAACTGCCACCCCCCATCCCCCGCCCTGCAATACATATATAGCAGCCAAGTTAGTGAAGCCCTTTGAGGCCTTCTAGCCCCAACTCCTTATCCTATGCTTAGAAATCTGAGACCCAGAGACAAGGATGCTTCCATTACACAGGCTGTTGCTATGAAGTCAGTGATGAGGCCTCAGACCTTATCCCTCAGGGTTCATACCCTGTGCATCCAACAGGCTGTACCAGAAAGCCAAGTCAAATCTCAAATGCCCCCACCTCCACCCACTGCTGGCTTTCTTACCTTATATTAGCTTGCAGCTTTTATATTCAAGACAGAGGGCAGGCCATCCTGTTTACTATTAGCCAAAGGGGCTTATCACAGTGGTAACCACATTTTCCCAAGATTAAATAAAAACAGCCACACTTCCAGATATTCATTCATTTATTTATTATTTATACCACACCCACTTCTGAAACACATTTAAGATGGCTCAGAATAAAAGCCACATGTACTACAAAACTATTCAAAAGTGAATAAATGTTCAGTCAAACCTTTCAAGATTTTCAGGCTGAGACTGATTTTTTTTTAAGAACAAAAGAAGTATTTGACCTCAGGTACTTGAGAGTCAGGTCTTGAGTGTGAACATTTTAAGATGTTTGGTTAATTTGAGTAGTTAAAATTGGAGCATCTAATAGAGTGCGGGGACCAGGGATAGGCAAGGACGGCTATCAGTAGGCCAAGAGGGAGTGTAGGAGTAAAAAGTCCATTTTTTTCCTACCCTCCTTCTTCCTTCTTGGATGCTGAGGTGTGATGAAGTGATACTTGCCACTATCTTGTGGCCATGAGGCAAAATACACCCAACAGGCTGAGGATGACAGAAGGGAAAGGGCCTGGGTCCTTGATGACAGAGGTGAGCTGCTGAATCAACCCTGCAGAGTCTACCATCACTCGTCTGAGAGATAATGAAATGTTTCTATTGTTTATGTTGCTATTAGTCAGGTATTCTGTTACTTGCAGCTGAATGTATTCAAACTGATAAAGTGAAAGCTCATTGTGATCAGCATGGGATACAGTAGAATAGGGGTTCCCTGTGGAACCATCTAATCCCTGAGGATCTGGGGTGAAGCTGATGTAATAATAATAGAAATAAAGTGCGCAATAAGTGTAACGGGCTTGAATCATCTCGAAACCACCGCCTCCCACCCCCTTGTCCGTGGAAAAATTTGTCTTCCAGAAAACCAGTCCCTGGTGCCAAAAAGGTTGGGGACCCCTGCAGTAGAAGCACAAACAGTAGAATGGCTGGCTTGTTTTATCCAGATGGATCTTAAAAAGCTTCTCAGAAAATACCCCTGAGGAAAGTCTTGAAGGATAAATAGGAGTTTGCCAGGCAAGTAGGGGAAAGACTGGTGAGCCAGGCAGTGGGATAGCACGTGAAAAGGCATGGAGGGAAGGAGGAGGATGCAGGTTAGCGAAGGCCTCTGGAGGAACCTAAGCAGAACACGAGGGATCTGGAGCCAGGATAAGTAGTTTGTTGCTGGTTGAGTGGGGAGTAGGAAGCCAGTGAGGGGATTTAAGCAAGAGGCTAGAAGTAGGAGCTGGAGGAAGTCAAGCAGATCACAAAATATCCAGGTGACTGGGCTCCATGAGGAAGGGTGAGTGTCAGGAACAGTCGAGACCACTGAGAGGGAGGCAGAATCACTGCCAAGACTTTTTTGTCAAAGAAATTCTCACCTTTGTCTCAGACCTTCACTAGGGACTCTGTTTTGCAGGAACCAATCACCCTGAGGTTGGGGACAGACAGTCAATCACAGAAAAAATCAGCAGCTGCTAGCAAAAGTCTGACAAAGATCAGGAACCTTCAAAGAGAATCTGCCACATGCTAGCACTTCAGAGCATCTGGCCAGAACCTTCACGGCACGAATGAGGAGCCTGACCCCTGAGCAGGGCTGGCAACTGAGCAGGCCACACAGCTAGCTGGAGGCAGAGCAGGCCTGCTCTTTGGACTGGCTCTCACCCCTGCACCCCTCAGTTCCTCTCCTAACTGCCCATGGCCATGGATCAAAAGAGAACAAAGGAGAAAACCCTGGGCCCTACAGGATGACTCAACAAACAAGACGGATCAACAACGTTTGAAGCATATTAATAGGACCTGTCCCCCAGAGTGAGGAAGTTGAAGATACAGTTCCTTCAGCCCACACTAATTACTTTTAATACCTTTTCAAAATTCCTAAGAAACTAAACATTTATCCAAAAAATTACAAACAAGCTTTGAACTTGTTTGAAGATTAAAAAAAACAAACAAACTATGTTATGGCCCAAAGCTGCTGAAGGGAAGGCTTGCAGGTATTTTGAAACAAACTTTGGAGGGTTCACGACAGTTTGAAAGGTATCTTGTTAGCAGACAGCAGATGTGTCTGTCACCACCCAGCTGGGCAGCACACTGTAGCCTGGGTCTTTGAGACTGCACGTGACGTAGTCCCAGTGTGTAGAACTACCCAGAGCGCCTGGGTTCACACCCCAGTTTCATTATTTACCAGCTGTAGGGGAGTCACCTAACCTCTCTTGTTTTGGGTTCCTCATCTGTAACTAGTCACCAGCTGATAGTGCTGTTGTGAAGTTTTGCTGAGTTAGCATTAAGGGTGAAAAGTGGTGGTTGTACCCTGTTGGTGGTAGCTATCATTATGAGTTCCAAAGGCTGGGTTAAGAGAAAGAGCCCAGTTGCAGCCAGCCTGGCTGGCCCTCCTTAGTCACAGACTCGCCTGCAGGTAGAGGGGATAGGCTCCTGCTAGTAAGTGTGGTCCTTGGACCAGTGGTAACCTTCATATGGGAGATGGTTAGGAAGGCTGAATCTGAGGCCCTACTCCAAACCTACTGAGGCAGAATCATTCTTACAAGATCCCCAGGAGAGTCAGGTCAGCACTGGGATCCGTCAGTGAAATGAGAACTAAAGACACCTCCAAGTGGAGGGGCCTCGGCCCCTTTGTAGCCTGGCACCTACTGGCCCTCCTGACTATTCCTTTCTGCAAGACTTGATGTCACTTCCCTTTCCCTTTCTCTGGTTTGGGTCTAATAGGTGGGGGTGTGGGAGACCTTAGGAGACCCTGCCTTGAGTTACCTGGAGCAGGGAGCAGGCTATGCATCTTCCATGGAGCCTCTAGCTTCCCAAGGAGGATTGTATACAAATCCCTGCAGCATGCAGAGCTTGAGGCAGCTTTCCCAATAGTCATCCAAATGTCAGCGCACCCTACTATTGAGACAGTCATGGGGCTGGCTGTGGGATGACTAATTGTGAGAACTCGGGGTCAACTGAAAACCTTCAGCAGAGCAGAGAAGACACCATCATCCATTAATTCTCTCCACTAACATTCTTTCTTTGGTTCTTTTCTTCATGGCCTCCATGCTAAAGTTGCAGTATGTGCCGCCAAGATCTGCTCTAGGCCCAGAAACTGTGAAACTCTGTCTATGAACTATTCAAATATCCAAGTCAGTGGGGGAGATGATGAATATGTAAATGCATAAATAAAAGAAAATTAACCCAAGTCTGAGAGTCTTGCTGTGAGCCCTGTGGGCAGGGGTGGCAGTGTGGGGGTGGTAGGAGGCCCAGGACTCTGGAGAGTTTGTGGCTTCTACAGAAGAAGAGTGGGCAGGGGCTTCTGTGGAGTGATGGGGTGGTTCTCACTCCCCGGTCCTGTCGAGCTCTCTTTGTCTGGGATGCTTTGATTCCATTTTTGGAGCCAGTGTTTGTGTTCTTGACTCTGTTACCAAAACTGGAGAAGGGGAAAGAAAAGTGATGGGGTCACATGTCCTGTTTGCATCTTCTGTTCCCCAAGATTCTTGAAATAGCATTATCATCTTCATCGTTGCCACTTGACATTTGTTTCTGCACTGTTACACTGATCTCATCAGAACTTTCTCGAGGGCAAGGCAAATCCAAGTGACCTCTGAAGAGGACTGGCTTTTGTCAGCTATAAACTACTTCCATATTTAATAATAGCTATTATTATTGGCTTCCCTGGTGGCTCAGTGGTAAAGAATCCTAGTGTTCGACACCTAGGTTGTGAAGATCCCTGGAGAAGGAAATGGCAACCCACTCCAGTATTCTTGCCTGGAGAATCCAATGGACAAAGGAGCCTGGTGGGCTACAGTCCATGGGGTTACAAAGAGTTGGACACAACTGAGCAACTTTCACAATTTTTTATAGGTTGTATTTTTTCCTTTAAAAATATTTTTCATTGGATTATAGTTAATTTACAATGTTGTATTAGTTCCAGGTGTACAGTAAAGTGAATCACTCTTTTCTAGATTATTTTCTGATACAGATCATTACAGAGTATTGTGTAGAGCTCCCTCTGTTATACAGAAGGTCCTTATGAGTTATCCATTTTATATATAGTAGTGTGTATGTGTCAGTCCCAGTCTCCTAATTTATCCCTCCCTACCCGTTTCTCCTTTAATAACCATAAGTTTGTTTTTGTAAATAAGTGTTTTGTAAATAAGTTCATCTGTACCATTTTTTTAGATTCAACTATAAGCAATATCATATATTTGGCTTTCTTTGTCTGACTTACTTCACTCAGTATGACAGTCTCTAGATCCATCCATGTTGCTCCAAATGGCATTATTTTACTATTTTTTTGTGGCTAGGTAATATTCCATTTCTTCAATTTCAGTCTAAATTTGGCAATAAGGAGTTCATGGTCTGAGCCACAGTCAGCTCCTGGTCTTGTTTTTGCTGACTGTATAGAGCTTCTCCATCTTTGGCTGCAAAGAATATAATCAATCTGATTTCAGTGTTGACCATCTGGTGATGTCCATGTGTAGAGTCTGCTCTTGTGTTATTGGAAGAGGGTGTTTGTTATGACCAGTGCATTTTCTTGGCAAAACTCTATTATTCTTTGCCCTGCTTCATTCCGTATTCCAAGGCCAAATTTGCCTGTTACTCCAGGTGTTTCTTGACTTCCTACTTTTGCATTCCAGTCCCCTATAATGAAAAGGACATCTTTTTTGGGTGTTAGTTCTAAAAGGTCTTGTAGGTCTTCATAGAACTGTTCAACTTCAGCTTCTTCAGTGTTACTGGTTGGGGCATAGACTTGGATTGAATAGACTTGATATTGCATAGACTTGATATTGAATGGTTTGCCATGGAAACGAACAGAGATCATTCTGTTGTTTTTGAGATTGCATCCAAGTACTGCATTTTGGACTCTTTTGTTGACCATGATGGCCACTCCATTTCTTCTGAGGGATTCCTGCCCGCAGTAGTAGATGTAATGGTCATCTGAGTTAAATTCACCCATTCCAGTCCATTTGAGTTCGCTGATCCCTAGAATGCCGACATTCACTCTTGCCATCTCTTGTTTGACCATTTCCAATTTGCCTTGATTCATGGACCTGACATTCCAGGTACCTATGCAATATTGCTCTTTGCAGCATCGGACCTTGCTTCTATCACCAGTCACATCCACAGCTGGGTATTCTTTTTGCTTTGGCTCCATCCTTTCATTCTTTCTGGAGTTATTTCTCCATTGATCTCCAGTAGCATATTGGGCACCTACTGACCTGGGGAGTTTCTCTTTCAGTATCCTATCATTTTGCCTTTTCATACTGTTCATGGGGTTCTCAAGGCAAGAATACTGAAGTGGTTTGCCATTCCCTTCTCCAGTGGACCACATTCTGTCAGATCTCTCCACCATGACCCGCCCATCTTGGGTTGCCCCTCGGGCATGGCTTAGTTTCATTGAGTTAGACAAGGCTGTGGTCCTAGTGTGATTAGATTGACTAGTTTTCTGTGAGTATGGTTTCAGTGTGTTTGCCCTCTGATGCCCTCTTGCAACACCTACTGTCTTACTTGGGTTTCTCTTACCTTGGGCTTGGGGTATCTCTTCACGGCTGCTCCAGCAAAGCGCAGCCATTGCTCCTTACCTTGGACAAGGGGTATCTCCTCACCGCCACCCTTCCTGACCTTCAACGTGGGATAGCTCCTCTAGGCCCTCCTGCACCGGCACAGCCACGGCTCCTTGGACGTGGGGTTGGTCCTCCCGGCCACCGCCCCTGGCCTCGGACGCGGGGTAGCTCCTCTTGGCCACTGCCCTTCGGGCATGGGGTCCTCCCAGCTTCTGCCCCTGACCTCGGACGTGGGGTGGCTTCTCTAGGCCGTGCTGAGCGTGCCGGCTGCAGCCGCCTGCACTGAGCGCGCTGGTCTGAAATTGAAGAAAGTAGGGAACACCACTAGACCATTCAGGTATGACCTAAATCAAATCCCTTATGATTATACAGTGGAAGTGAGAAATAGATTTAAGGGCCTAGATCTGATAGATAGAGTGCCTGATGAACTATGGAATGAGGTTCATGACATTGTACAGGAGACAGGGATCAAGACCATCCCCATGGAAAAGAAATGCAAAAAAGCAAAATGGCTGTCTGGGGAGGCCTTACATATAGCTGTGAAAAGAAGAGAAGCGAAAAGCAAAGGAGAAAAGGAAAGATATAAACATCTGAATGCAGAGTTCCAAAGAATAGCAAGAAGAGATAAGAAAGCCTTCTTCAGCAATCAATGCAAAGAAATAGAGGAAAACAACAGAATGGGAAAGACTAGGGATCTCTTCAAGAAAATCAGAGACTGGCGGATTCATTTTGATATTTGGCAAAACTAATACAATTATGTAAAGTTTAAAAATAAAATAAAATTAGAAAAAAAAAAAAAAGAAAAGAAAATCAGAGATACCAAAGGAACATTTCATGCAAAGATGGGCTCGATAAAGGACAGAAATGGTATGGACCTAACAGAAGCAGAAGATACTAAGAAGAGATGGCAAGAATACACAGAAGAACTGTACAAAAAAGATCTTCACGACCCAGATAATCACGATGGTGTGATCACTGACCTAGAGCCAGACATCCTCCAATGTGAAGTCAAGTGGGCCTTAGAAAGCATCACTACGAACAAAGCTAGTGGAGGTGATGGAATTCCAGTGGAGCTATTCCAAATCCTGAAAGATGATGCTGTGAAAGTGCTGCACTCAATATGACAGCAAATTTGGAAAACTCAGCAGTGGCCACAGGACTGGAAAAGGTCAGTTTTCATTCCAATCCCAAAGAAAGGCAATGCCAAAGAATGCTCAAACTACCGCACAATTGCACTCATCTCACACGCTAGTAAAGTAATGCTCAAAATTCTCCAAGCCAGGCTTCAGCAATATGTGAATCGTGAACTTCCTGGTGTTCAAGCTGGTTTTAGAAAAGGCAGAGGAACCAGAGATCAAATTGCCAACATCCGTTGGATCATGGAAAAAGCAAGAGAGTTCCAGAAAAACATCTATTTCTGCTTTATTGACTATGCCAAAGCCTTTGTGTGGATCACAATAAACTGTGGAAAATTCTGAAAGAGATGGGAATACCAGACCACCTGACCTGCCTCTTGAGAAACCTGAATACAGGTCAGGAAGCAACAGTTAGAAATGGACATGGAACAACAGACTGGTTCCAAATAGGAAAAGGAGTACGTCAAGGCTGTATATTGTCACCCTCCTTATGTAACTTATATGCAGACTACATCATGAGAAACGCTGGGCTGGAAGAAACACAAGCTGGAATCAAGATTGCTGGGAGAAATATCAATAACCTCAGATATGCAGATGACACCACCCTTATGGCAGAAAGTGAAGAGGAACTCAAAAGCCTCTTGATGAGAGTGAAAGTGGAGAGTGAAAAAGTTGGCTTAAAGCTCAACATTCAGAAAACGAAGAACTTGGCATCCGGTCCCATCACTTCATGGGAAATAGATGGGGAAACAGTGGAAACAGTGTCAGGCTTTATTTTTCTGGGCTCCAAAATCACAGCAGATGGTGACTGCAGCCATGAAATTAAAAGACGCTTACTCCTTGGAAGGAAAGTTATGACCAACCTAGATAGCATATTCAAAAGCAGAGACATTACTTTGCCAACAAAGGTTCGTCTAGTCAAGGCTATGGTTTTTCCAGTGGTCATGTATAGATGTGAGAGTTGGACTGTGAAGAAGGCTGAGCACCGAAGAATTGATGCTTCTGAACTGTGGTGTTGGAGAAGACTCTTGAGAGTCCCTTGGACTGCAAGGAGATCCAACCAGTCCATTCTGAAGGAGATCAGCCCGTCTTTCCTTGTAGACATGCCCCCCGGAGTCCTGGGCCTTCTCAACTGACCTGGCCCCGATGGTCTCTGCTATCAGGATTGAAGCCAGCCTTAGTCACACCATTTTTTTTTTTCTTACTTGACGTTTCTAAGTGTGATGATGAACAAGATAGACAATTTAAAAATGCACCCAGAATTTGGAGGAATTTCTCTCAGAAGCTAAACCTGTTCAGAGTAAGAATTCTTAATTTCAGTGGTGCCATTGTTGTGGTTTAGTCGCTAGTCGTGTCTGACTCTTGTAGCCCACCAGGCTCCTCTGTCCATGTGATTTCCCAGACAAGAATGGGTTGCCATTTCCTCCTGCAGGGGATCTTCCCAACCCAGGGATTGAACCTGTATCTCTTGCATTGGCAGGCGGATTCTTTACCACTGAGCCACCAGGGAATCCCAGGAAATGGCTTTTAAAATAAGGAAGCCCTTCAGTGCTGCAGAATCTGGGCTATATTGAGTTTTAGAAGTTGGTTTCTTCTATTTAAAAATGTAAGATGATTATTTGCCCCTAATGTGTATTTTTGGTGAAAAGAGAGCCTTGGGATGGAAATTCTTTCCCGGATCTGGTCTTTTTTTTTTAATATAAATTTATTTATTTTAATTAGAGGCTAATTACCTTACAATATTGTATTGCTTTTGCCATACATCAACATGAATCTGCCATGGGTATACACGTGTTCCCCATCCTGAAACCCCCTCCTACCTCCCTCCCCATTCCATCCCTCTGGGTCATCCCAGTGTACCAGCTCCAAGCATCCTGTATCATGCATCGAACCTGGACTGGTGGTTCATTTCTTATATGATATTATACATGTTTCAATGCCATTCTCCCAAATAATCCCCCACCTCCCTCTCCCACAGAGTCCAAAAGACTGTTCTATACATCTGTGACTCTTTTGCTGTCTCGCATACAGGGTTATCGTTACCATCTTTTTAAATTCCATATATATGCATTAGTATACTGTATTGGTGTTTTTCTTTCTGGCTTACTTCACTCTCTATAATAGGCTCCAGTTTCATCCACCTCATTAGAACTGATTCAAATGTATTCTTTTTAATGGCTGAGTAATACTCCGTTGTGTATATGTACCACAGCTTTCTTATCCATTCATCTGCTGATGGACATCTAGGTTGCTTCCATGTCCTGGCTATTATAAACAATGCTTCGATGAACATTGGGGTACACGTGTCTCTTTCAATTCTGGTTTCCTTGGTGTGTATGCCCAGCAGTGGGATTGCTGGGTCATATGGCAGTTCTATTTCCAGTTTTTTAAGGAATCTCCACACTGTTCTCCATAGCGGCTGTACTAGTTTGCATTCCCACCAACAGTGTAAGAGGGTTCCCTTTTCTCCACACCCTCTCCAGAATTTATTGCTTGTAGACTTCTGGATCGGAGAAGGCAATGGCACCCCACTCCAGTACTCTTGCTTGGAAAATCCCATGGACAGAGGAGCCTGTTAGGCTGCAATCCATGGGGTCGCTAAGAGTCAGACACGACTGATCAACTTCACTTTCACTTTTCACCTTCATGCACTGGAGAAAGAAATGGCAGCCCACTCCAGTGTTCTTGCCCGGAGAATCCCAGGGACGGGGGAGCCTGGTGGGCTGCCGTCTATGGGGTCACACAGAGTCGGACACGACTGAAGTGACTTAGCATAGCATAGCATAGACTTCTGGATAGCAGCCATTCTGACTGGCGTAAAATGGTACCTCATTGTGGTTTTGATTTGCATTTCTCTGATAATGAGTGATGTTGAGCGTCTTTTCATGTGTTTGTTAGCCATCTGTATGTCTTCTTTGGAGAAATGTCTGTTTAGTTCTTTGGCCCACTTTTTGATTGGGTCGTTTATTTTTCTGGAATTGAGCTGCAGGAGTTGCTTGTATATTTTTGAGATTAATTCTTTGTCAGTTGCTTCATTTGCTATTCTCCCATTCTGAAGGCTGTCTTTTCACCTTGCTTATAGTTTCCTTTGTTGTGCAGAAGCTTTTAATTTTAATTGTTTATTTTTGCTTTTATTTCCAATATTCTGGGAGGTGGGTCATAGAAGATCCTGCTGTGATTTATGTCGAAGAGTGTTTTGCCTATGTTCTCCTCTAGGAGTTTTATAGTTTCTGGTCTTATGTTTAGATCTTTAACCCATTTTGAGTTTATTTTTGTGTATGGTGTTAGAAAGTATTCTAGTTTCATTCTTTTACAAGTGGTTGACCAGTTTTCCCGGCACCACTTGTTAAAGAGATTGTCTTTTCTCTGGATCCGGTCTTAATCAGAACGGTTTCTCCTCCCAGGTGTCCTGCCCAAGAATCCAGCCCGCACCCTGCTCCTCCACCCTGACCCCCAGGCACGCTGGCTGCTGGCTGTCTGTAGTGACTCCTTGTGGAAGGTGACGTTTGTTGTAAATTGCTCTTGCCTCAGAGCCGGTGAATGGGAAGAAAGGAACTTAACGCCATTGGCTACGTAAGAGGCAGACCAGTGGACAGGTTCTATCCCTCCACAGCCAAGGCCATTTAACTCCAACCACATATTCTGGAAATAGTCCTATTTTAGATTAGGAGGGTTTAAGGAGGTGAATTTTACTTGGACCTTGCTCTGACATTATTATTTATTTATGGTTATAATCATCTTGCCGTGTATTAGGTGTTTGCTTACAGATACTTGGCTCTGAGAGCCCTACGGGGAAGTAACTATTATTACAGTCGCTTAGAACAAAACTGAGGTTGGAGAGATTCAGTCAATTATTAACAGTTACAGAGCCAAGTTCACTCCAGCTCCAGATCAGCAGGTTGTCATTCTTTTTCTTTACTATAAAATATATTCTCAAAATAGTATAGATGGCATATCTAAGTGGTTTAACAAATTGTAATATATTTTATATGCAGATAATTTATTGGTTATGTATGTTAGAAATGTTTGTAGTTTCTTGCTTTATATAATCTCTTAAAATTTTTTCAACTTTTTATTTGATAAGTTTTCATATTACAAATTTCTCTCAAATATAGATATAATCTTTTAATAAAACCAAATTCTTAATTTTAATGGACTAGAATTTATCAGTATTTTCTTTTATGGTTTATAGTTTTATGTATGTGTGTGTGCTCAGTCATGTCTGACTGTTTGCAACCCGGTGGACTAGAGCTTGTCAGTCTCCTCTGTCATGGAATTTTCCAGGCAAGAACACTGGAGTGGGTTGCCATTTCCTACTCCAGGGGATCTTCCCGACCCAGGAATGGAACCTGTGTCTCTTGTCTCTTCTGCATTGGCAGGGAGATTCTTTAAAACTATGCCACCGGGAAAGCCCATTTGTACTTTTGTACCTTATTTTTAAAGCTATTTCCTATTCCAAACCACCTATAAAGATGTTTTCTGTATTTTTACTTTTTTTGAAGTGTAGTTGATGTACAATATTATATAAGTTACAGATATACAGTGATTCACAATTTAAAGGTTATTCTCTGCCTCTATTTATTGTAAAATATGGGCTATGTTCCCCATGTTGTACAATATATTCTTGTAGCTTATTTTATACCTTAGTTTGTAGCTCTTAATCCCCCACCCCTATATTGATGTTTCTCCTTCCCTTCCCCTACTGGGAATCACTGGCTTGTTCTCTGTATCTGTGAGTCTGCTTCTTTTTTGTTTTATTCACTAGTCTGTTGTGGTTTTTAGATTCCACATATGAATGATATCATATAGTATTGGTCTTTCTCTGACTTATTTAACTTAGCATAATGTCCTCCAAGTCCATCCATATTGCTGAAAATGCAAAATTTCATTCTTTTTAATGATTGAGTAGCATTCCATTGTGTGTGTGTCTATCACGTCTTCTTTATCCATTTATCTGTTGATACGCACTTAGATTGCTTCCATGTCTTGACAACTGTAAATGATGCTGCTATGAATATCAGGGTACATGCATCTTTTCAAAAGTATTTCCTTTTTTTGGATGTATACCCAGGAGTGGAATTCCTGGGGCAAGTGGTATTCTATTTTCAGGGTTTTTTTGAGAAAGCGTCATTTTGTTTTCTACAGTGGCTGCACCAGTTTTCATTCCCACCAATAGTGAGTACAGGTTCCTTTTTCTCCACATCCTTGCCAATATTTGTTATTTGTGTTCTTTTTGGTGATGGACATTCTGACAGGTGTGAGGTGGTTTCTTATTCTGGTTTTGATTTGCAGTTCCCGCATGATTATTGATGTTGAGTATCTTAGGTGTCTGTTGGCCATCTGCATGTCCTCTTTGGAAAAATATCTGTTCATTTCTTCTGCCTATTTTAAAATCGAGTTATTTGATATTAATCCCTTATCAGTCATATCATTTGCAAATCTTTTCTCCCATTCAGTAGGTTGTCTTTTAGTTTTATCAATGATCTCCTTTGCTGTGCTCCTTACTTAGGTTTCAGTTGTTTATTTTTGCTTGTATTTCCTTTGCTTTAGGAGATGGATCCAAAAAAATATTGTTAGGATTTTCTGTATTATATTTTGAGTTTGTTCTTTCACATTTATGTGTTTAAACTGACCAGAATTTTTTTGAGAGGGATGTAAGATAGAGGTCTTGTTGTTTACATTAATTATAGACAATGCGTGTGCTTTCTAAACTCACACAGGAGCTATATACATTTTGATTCTATAGGATTTTATCTAGTATCTACTATGGGCCTCTCTAGAAGTAGGTTTTGTATAGAAACAAAAAGGGAAACTATAGATTGCTAAAATTTTGAAACATTAATTAGGAATTTACTGGTAAGGAGAATATCACATATTTTCTAGCTTCCTGATTCATTGTTTTCACATATAGAGGTTTATAGAGGTTCCGTGGGCTGTTGGGGATTCCCAAATTCATGTTCTTTGGGATGTATCTGAGAAACTCTTGCTATGTCATGGTGAGTCCGTGATTTTGTTCACATTCTGTTTTACTTATCTCTCTCTACAGAGATGTGCTGTAGTCCAGAAATTTTTCCTAAGATCTTAAAATCACCCTCTACTTTTTCATAAGTAGGATAGATATTTACAAACAGGTATGGTACCTATATGGCTATAATCATGGTTAAAACCAATGGGGCCACATTTGGTTCATCAGGTCAAAACAGTTGGCTCTCCATGAGCCTACTACTACTGCTACCGTAGAAAAACCACTCAAAGCAGATGGTCTGTCATGTTTGCATTTTTAGAATGCAAAAAATGCATGTTTGCATTTTAAACTGACCAGAATTTTTTTGAGAGGGATGTAAGATAGAGGTCTTGTTGTTTACATTAATTATAGACAATGTGTGTGCTTTCTAAACTCACACAGGAGCTATACATTTTGATTCTATAGGATTTTATCTAGTATCTACTGTGGGCCTACATGTTTGCATTTTTAGAACAGAGGTTTTAGGGGAGTTCTTTCTCATTCAATATAAAAAACTCCTGGGAATTCCCTGGCAGTCCAGCGGTTAAGACTTGGTGCCCTCATTGCCAGGGCCCTGGTTTGATCCCTGGTCAGAGAATTAAGATTCCGTAAGCTGCATGGCTCAGCCAAAACAAAATACACACACATAAACACACACATCTTATTCCTTTTATCTTTCAGTCATTAATTTGTATGTTTAAGCAGAGGCTTCTGGAAGGCCTTTACAGCCAGATTACTAATGCAGCAAAAATGGCACACATACACACACAAATATATATGCTATATTATGTATATGATATATGAACAAAGGGGAAGAAAACATCTTAAATACGACAGACGGCTATAAAATAAGAAACAATTTTTTCCCTGGCACACTCTCTAGGGTTAATCATAATCAATAACATCTTATGTGTCCTTTCAGAAATTATTTTAAAATATATATAAGCAAAAAAACCCTCCTCTTTTATAACACAAATGGAATCACACCGTTAATCTTACCAACAAATACAATATCTCTGATATAATTTATCAGAAACTATTCCTCTTTAAAGGAGCTCACTGGACTTCAGTTTGTGCATCTGTACACTGTGGAGAGGGCTGAGAAGGCCACTAAAGATATTTTTTTCCAGGCTCTGATGCTCAAGGGACTTAAGTGGGTGAATAAATATCATTATGGGCATACATTTTAAATATTTTTAAAAATAACCAACAAAAAGGAACTGAGGTAGGAATTTCCTTGGTGGTGCAGTGGTTAACTCCGTGCTTCTACTGCAGGGTTTGTGGGTCGATCCCCGGTCAAAGGAATCCTGCATGTCATGTAATGAGGACAAAAAAAAGGAACGAAGGCACTATAGATCAATAAATACTTGAAAAAGAAAGATAAGAGCCAACTGTTTTGACCTGATGAACCAAATATGGCCCCATTAGTTTTAACCATGATTATAGCCATATAGGTACCATACCTGTTTGTAAATATCTATCCTACTTATGAAAAAGTGGAGGGTGATTTTAAGATCTTAGGAATCAAATACTTCGATATTTAATAAAGTATATAGTGCAGAGAAGAAATGACTATTATGATACCTGCTTTCACTTTTCACTTTCATGCATTGGAGAAGGAAATGGCAACCCACTCCAGTGTTCTTGCCTGGAGAATCCCAGGGATGGGGGAGCCTGGTGGGCTGCTGTCTATGGGGTCACACAGAGTCGGACACAACTGAAGCGACTTAGCAGCAGCTGCAGTTAAGTAGTA
Organism: Bos indicus x Bos taurus; assembly: GCF_003369695.1. NCBI lineage: Eukaryota > Metazoa > Chordata > Mammalia > Artiodactyla > Bovidae > Bos > Bos indicus x Bos taurus. The sequence continues at coordinate 70,461,733 of NC_040076.1, read as the reverse complement.
AGCAAGTTCTAAAGCATACTTTAACAAAGTGAACAAATATGTGATTCTGGTGTGAACCAAGGAAATAATAAAATCAAGTTGTATCAAAATAAAGCCGGTGTGAGCTTTTTTATGTATTAAATATTTATTTTTGGCTGCACTGGGTCTTTGTGGCCATGCAGGCTTTCCTCTAGTTGCAGGAACAGGGGTGAACCTTGTTGTGTTGCCTGGGCTTCTGTTGTCACAGAGCATGGGCTCTAGAGCGCTCCGTCTTCAGTGGCTGCAGCTCTCAGGCTCTAGAGCGCTGGCTCAGCAGTCGAGGCACATGGGCTTATTTGCTCTGCAGCGTGTGGAATCCTCTCGGACCAGGGATCGAATATGTGTCCCCTGCACTGGCAGGCAGATTCTTATCTACTGTACCACCAGGGAAGTCTACAATGTGATCTTGATAATTAAAATTTTATGTGTGAAACTCAGTGTCTGTTAAGCATTGTGTCAGTTGGAAATCCAGAATGTATCTCAACTGATAATAGGTTATCATTAGGAGCTTGGTCAACTGACCCAAGACCAGATTACTCTAAAAAGAAATAAAGCTAAACTTAGCTGCGTGGACCAAAGGACTCTGAGCCGTTTTCTTTCAGCAACTCATCCACTTGCCAGCACCCACTCTGGCAGTTACACTCTGGCTCAAACCTAGGAAGTCAGAGCTCCATCAAGGAGCTCATTATTTTATTAAAATTTAAACTCTTGATGAGTCTTTCAGATTCTTGCACAGTTTCTTTCTGGAGCAAACAATGGATTTTCCCGTTTTGCTTAATTTGAGCTGGGGTGGTGGGGGTGGCAGGGGCAAAAAACTCAGTTGTTTCTAATGAGCCTTTCAAAGTGAAGCAACTTCAATGCCAAGTACTTCTGAGAAGTATAATTTGAATTGTTCCTCTTTAGGTATTATTGTTCCAATAATATACTGGAGAAATTTTTTCCCAGGTAAATAATTATCATTAGGATGATGCCCCCCCCCAAAAAAAGTAAAATACACATGTAAAAACATGTTCACACACAAAATTAACATGTTCACACTTAATGGGTATACAACTTTAAACTGTGTCAATGACACAAAAATTTCTTTAGAAATTTAGAATAGCTGCCCCTAAGTTCCATAAGATTTACTACTACCTGGAAATGGCAACCCAATCCAGTACACTTGCCTAGAAAATCCCATGGTTGGAGGAGCCTGGTATCCACGGGGTTGCAAAGAGTCGGACACGACTGAGCTTTCACTATCACCCCTCTCAGGGCTTCCCAGGTGGCACTAGTAGTAAAGAACCCACCTGCCAACGCAAGAGACGTAAGAGAGGCGGGTTTAATTCCTGGGTTGGGAAGATCCCCTGGAGGAGGGCATGGCAACCCACTCCAGTATTCTTGCCTGGAGAATCCCATGGACAGAGGAGCCTGGCAGACTATGGCCCATAGCCATGCAAAGAGTCAGACATGACCGAAGCGACTTAGCACGCACACACACCCTTCTCAACCAAACCATTACAGATGCATTAAAAAATTTTTTTATTTTATTAGAGTACCGTTGACTAACAGTGTTGTGTTAGTTTCATGTGTACAGTAAAGTGATTCAGTTATACATATACAAGTATTTATTCTTTTTCAAATTCATTCCCCATTTAGGTTATTACAGAGTATTGAGCAGAGTTCCCTGTGCTGTACAGTAGGCCTGTGTTTGTTATCTATTTTAAATATAGTAGTGTGTATACAGTTACATTATTTTTAGTATCTGTAGTTGAATCAGTGACCTGCAAGGTACCCAGGAGAATAGGCATTAGTTAATATAGTGTTTTCAGGGGTGAAGCTTCATCTTGCGAACTGGAATTTGACATCTCTGTGTATGCTCCCTCTCTGCTCAAACCTAGGAAGTCAGAGCTCCATCAAGGAGCTCATTATTTTATTAAAATTTAAACTCTTGATGAGTCTTTCAGATTCTTGCACAGTTTCTTTCTGGAGCAAACAATGAATTTTCCCATTTTGCTTAATTTGAGCTGGGGTGGTGGGGGCGGCAGGGGCAAAAAACTCAGTTGTTTCTAATGAGCCTTTCAAAGTGAAGCAACTTCAATGCCAAGTACTTCTGAGACGTATAATTTGAATTGTTCCTCTTTAGTGGTTTGTGGGATTATTAAAATTTTTTCTTTTTCATGTATGTGAGAAGCATTCGGATTCCAGCATCCTTCTATAGATTACGAAGAGGCATCCCTGAGGGGACAGTGCCTCATCAGGGGAACTAGGAGGGTCCATGCCCATTGTGGAGATAAACACAGTAGACTGTCAGAGATGGGATGGTTTAATACTCAAACCTTACAACTGTCACAGGTAAGGTGTCAGGGAAACAGACCAAGAGGGAGCTTAACCCACAGGAAGTTTACTAAAGATGCCCTCAGGATTAACATCCACAGAAGGGGGGATGCAGCAGGATTGGGAGAGGTTGGCATGGGTTGCGGGTGTGACCAAGGCCTCAGCTGATCCTAAAACAGGAAGTTCGGAGCTGAGATAACCTTTTCCATTGGAAGGCAATGACCTTGGGGAAGTAGGTCTCTTCAACTTTGGCTACTCTCCAGAGAGATACTTCCCTTGTCCTAATTCCATTCTACCAACCACCCTTCTGATTACATTATGGTTTCCTCTGTGTTTGTTTAATGACCCCTGGTCTCCTGCACTGCAGGCAGATTCTTTACAGTCTGAGCCACCAGGGAAGCCCATTGTTACTCATCTATCATTCCAGAAGAAAATTTGAGAACTTCCCTGGTGGTGCAGTGGGTAGGAAATCTGCCAGCCAATGCAGGGGAAATGGGTTTGATCCCTGGTCTGGGAAGATTCCACGTGCTGTGGAGCAACTAAGCTCTTGAGCCACAGCTACCAAGCCTGAGTGCTGCAGCTACTGAAGTTCACCCACCTAGACCCTGTGCCCTGCAACAAGAGAAGCCACCGCAATAAGAAGCCCACACACCGCAACAAAGACTAGGCCCCCAATCACTGCAATTAGAGAAAGCCCTCACAAAGCAGCAAAGATCCAGCACAGCCAAAGATAAAATAAATTTTTAAAAAAAGATTTGAGGTGGCAATGGAGAATAAGTAAAACTTTAAAATTATTATATTAGGTATTTTCAACTACAAATTGGTACTTACCAAGAGCATTGCCAATGACTGAACAACAAAGGCATTTGCCACCTGCCTCTATGGAGATTGAACCCCATGCTGCTATAGCTGTTGACCTTCAACAACCCCTGGGGGAGTTCAGGGTGTAGTGAGGCACTCTGTGCTCCAGGGAATCTGATGGGGCAGGTCTTTAGATAGTTGGGAACAGATTTTATGATCTCAATCCTTGCATCTCCTTATATCTAGTTCAGCTGGACATGACTGAGTGACTGAACAACAACATACAACACAGATACACATAGTTATAGAAAATGAATAGAGGAAAAAATACCAAAAAGTGAATAATAAAAATTTTCTCATAACAACCCAGTGAGGTGGGTACTGATGTGATCATCATATCCATTTTCCAGTTGGGAAAACTTAGAGTGGTTAGGAACTTGCCCAACTAGTAAGGAGTACAGTCAGAATTTGAATCTAGGTCAACTGACTCCAGAGCCCATGTTGGCCTGTGCTACCATGAAACCTGCAGCCTGAGAGCTGACTGGTGTTGGTTAATATCCAGGGTTCAGAGTGATGGCAGAAGAGTAGGTAGGCATCTCCACTTGGCAGACACCCAGATCATGATCCCCTTGGGGCTTCTTGGTTCTCTCCAGAGCCCAACTACTGTGGAGCCATGGGGATGAGATGGAGTCTGTCCTTCCTTCCTCAACAGGAAGCCCACTTCTTCCCGGGAGACAGTGAGGGGTAATAAGGCCATCGTTAACATGGTATATTGCATGAAGCTCCCTGGAGCTTCAATGCAGAGGGTTGATAGCTAGTGGTATAGTCTGTGAGATCAGAGAGGTCCCAAGTGAGGGAGCAGAAAGGGCTACAATCTTGCACAACCTAGGCTCGGGCAGGACAAGTGAACCCAGATTTCTCAGCGAATCGCCCTGTGCCCCAAGTGCATATGCCCCAATAGCTTCCCTGTGGTAACAAGTCCGAGCCGGAGACACAGAGCCACCTCTGAGAGAGTGGTCCCTCTCAGGAACTGTCATTAGTACCATTAACTCTAATTTAGCAATAATGAGAAAGAACACAGCGCTCTGACTTGGGGCCATGCTGCTGACATGTCAAGCCTTCACTAAATTCTTCTTTAGCATCATGCTAACTGCTTTCATTAAGGGATTTTGTCATGAAAAGTCATAGGAAACTCACTACTGAGCTTATTGTAGGGGCCATTAAGGAAGGTGGCCAATACCACATCACACCCAGGGTCTCTCTTATGAGGTTCTAGGAATTTTTCTAGGGTTTTAGTACAAAAAAGGCTGAGCTTCTCCTTCTCCTGATCAAAACAGAAATGCTGCTGTGAATCTTGTTCCTAAGGTGTTTCTTTCTCTGCTATAGTCAGAATCCATTCTGGGGCCCTATTCCAACAACTGTGCAAGACTTCAGAATGTGTATTTTTTAGACAGGGGCCCAGCCTGCCTGGTTTCATCTTTTCTCCTGTCATTCTCAGTAGGACCCAATGGATGAAACTACGGACTTGGAGTCAGTCCCACCTTGGGCATCAATTGTGTGATCTTAGGCAAAATACTTAACCTCTTTGAGCCTGTGTTATCTCCAAGATAATAACACCTACCTGACAGGGTTGTTCTGAGAATTAATAAAATTACTTGTGTAAAATAATTAGCCCAATACACAGCCTATATTAGTGCTCAACAAATGATAGTGTTGGCTAAAAAAACCGCACAACTTGAGAGTTGTGAGTTAAGTTTTATTTGGGGCAAAATGAGGACTGCAGCCCAGGAGGCAGCATCTCATATAACTCTGAGAGACTGCTCCAAAGAGGCAGTGGGGGAAGGTCAATATATAAGGTTTTGATGAAGGGGGAGTTCAATACCATTAAGCAGTCATTTTACAAAAGGTTTTTGTTAGTCATGAGGATCTGATGTCACCATGAAAGGATTTAGTACTTCTCTAGATATGAGGACTGGAGAAGGGAATGGCAAACCACTTCAGTATTCTTGCCTTGAGAACCCCATGAACAGTATGAAAAGGCAAAAGGATAGGACACTGAAAGATGAACTCCCCAGGTCGGTAGGTGCCCAACATGCTACTGAAGAACAGTGGAGAAATAACTCCAGAAAGAATGAAGAGATGGCACCAAAGTGAAAACAATGCTTTTGCAATAAGGAGTTCCTGATCTGAGCCACAGTTAGCTCTTGTCTTGTTTCAGATGACTGTATAGAGCTTCTCCATCTTCGGCTACAAAGAATATAGTCAATCTAATTTCAGTATAGACCCTCTGGTGATGTCCATGTGTAGAGTCATCTCCTGTGTTGTTGGAAGAGGGCATTTGCTGTGACCAGTGCATTCTCTTGGCAAAACTCTGTTAGCCTTTGTCTTGCTTCATTTTGTACTCCAAGGCCAAATTTGCCTGTTACTCCAGGTATCTCTTGACTTCCTACTTTTGCATTCCAGTTCCCTATGAAGAAAAGGATATCTTTTTTTGGTGTTAGTTCTAGAAGGTCTTGTAGGTCTTCATAGAACCATTCAACTTCAGCTTATTTGGCATTAGTGGTTTGGGGCATAGACTTGAATTACTGTGATACTGAATGGTTTGCCTTGGAAGTGAACTGAAACCATTCTGTTGTTTTTGAGATTGCAACCAAGTAGTTCATTTCAGACTCGTTTGTTGACTATGAGGGCTACTCCATTTCTTCTAAAGAATTCTTGCCCACAGTAGTAGATATAATGGTCATCTGAATTAAACTCACCCATTCTGGTCCATTTTAGTTCACTGATTCCTAAAATGTCATTCACTATTGCCATCTCCTATTTGACCACTTCCAATTTACCTTGATTCATGGACCTAGCATTTCAAGTTCCTGTGTAATATTGTTCTTTACTTTCACCATCAGACACATCCACAGGTGGGCATTGTTTCTGCTTTGGCTCAGCCTCTTCATTCCTTCTGGAGCTATTTCTCCACTCTTCTCCAGTAAAATATGGACACCTACTGACCTGGGTGGTTCATTTTTCAGTGTCACATCTTTTTGCCTTTTTATACTGTTCATTAGGTTCTTAAGGCAAGAATGCTAAAGTCGTTTGCCATTCCGTTTTCCCATGGACCACATTTTGTCAGAACTCTTCACCATGACCCATCATTCTTGCATGGCCCTACATAGTATGGCTCATAGTTTCATTGAATTAAATGAAATGTATGCTCCATGTGATCCACTGTGGCCCATGTGATCAGTTTGATTAGTTTTCTGGGACTGTGGTTTCATTCTTTCTGCCCTCTGATGGATGGGGATAAGAGGCTTGTGCAAACTTCCTGGTGGGAGGGAATGACTGTCAGGAAACTGGGTCTTCTGGCAAAGTCCTGCTCAGTTCAGTTCAGTCCCTCAGTCATGTCCCACTCTTTGCAACCCCATGGACTGCAGCATACCAGGCTTCCCTGTCCACCACCAACTCCTGGAGCTTACTCAAACTCATGTCCATTGAGTCAGTGATGCCATCAACTATCTCATCCTCTGTTGTCCCCTTCTCCTCCTGCCTTCAATCCTTCCCAGCATCAGGGTCTTGTCCAGTTAGTCAGTTCTTTGCATCAGATAGCCAAAGTGTTGGAGTTTCAGCTTCAACATCAGTCCTTCCAATGAATATTCAGGACTGATTTCCTTTAGGATGGACTGGTTGGATCTCCTTGCAGTCCAAGGGACTCTCAAGAGTCTTCTCCAACACCACAGTTCAGAAGCATCGATTCTTCGGCACTCAGCTTTCTTTATAGTGCAACTCTCACATCCATACATGACTACTGGAAAAACCGTAGCTTTGACTAGATGGACTTTTGTTGGTAAAGTAATGTCTCTGCTTTTGAATATGCTGTCACGTGAGTATATGTTCCTTGGTTCTTTGTCTCATCACAACAAAGATTTGGAGCGATGGACATTAAAGCCCTCGGCGCATCACAGCTCTCGGGTCTTGGACAAACCGTTTTATAGCTCTTTGGCAAATCAGTGTTACAGCTCTATTTTATTTAGAAGATAGCAGGAGAATCCATCCTCGAAGTGTGAGGGCATGCCAACCCAAAGACTCGAAGAGAAGAGAGTAGAGGAGTGCGTGGGGGAGGGAGGGAGAGAGAGTGAGAGAGGGAGAGAGAGAGACAGAGCACACACATGTGGGAGAGAGAGAGAAAGAAAGCGCTTTGGCTCCTCCTTTTATGTTTTTTTCCTCCACCTGGGCCTGCCCTATGTAAATTCGGCTTAGCCAGGAGTGCTGTTTGTTCTACCTGAAGTCTTCACTCTGGTCCTCGGACCTTCCTTTGACCTCCCTTTGTTCTTTTTTCACGGGCTTTTCCCTTCCTTGTCTTTTAGCCACCGCCATTTTGGACTCCTTTTCCCTATTCTACCTACCTAACATTCCCCCCTCAAGAGATGGGAGGCCCAATTCTTTGGGAATAGGGGCATTGAGGTCTTTCTGGCTACTTCCTGCTGAACGGGGACAGCAAGGGGTATTGGGCCTCCCCCTCTTGCTAGTCTCAAGCCTCAGAATCCTTATAGCAGTGTCCATCTAAAGGTGTGTGATATTTTCCGTGGTCGGCTGTAGTTTTATATCTTTGTTGAACTGGCACTGCATGTTGTAGCTGGTTGACCTGGGCAGAGACAAAACAGGTTAGACAATTGACAGTACATGGAATAATCATAGGCATCATCAATATAGCATAACAAGGACTAGTAGGGGCATTAGTCAATTTTAAATTCACATCACCAGGATGGCTCTCTCAAGTCCCTCCTTGTTCAGGGATCAGAAGATCTATCTCCTGTCTGTTTTGGAGTACAGTCTCTGTCAAGCTGTGTTAGCTCTTTAGAGTTATCCTGAGAAATCTTATCTCCAGAAACCAGATTTTGGGGATGTTCATTAGAATGACACTCACTGGTAGTCCTGAATAGGTATCTGAGATTTCCCAGGGCTTACAGGTGTATTGAGTGTCCTCTTCTGTTTTCTTCCACAGCTTGACTCGTGAGTAGTGAATCTAGGAGTCATGTCCTGGTACCTTGACTGCTGTGGGGGTAGAAAGTATTACAGGGTAGGGGTCCTTCCATGTGGGCTGGAGTTGAGCCTTTGGGGACCCATCTTTCCAGACTTCAATTAGGACTTGAGTCCCTGGAGCATATAGTGGTGATTCTTTAGAATCTTTTGGGTCCTGGTTCATACCCCACAAGCATATATCCTGTTGGAATTGCCCAATGGCCATGGTATAAGACTGGAGGGTCTGAACCTCTGGATCTAGGAAGAGGTCATTGACATAAACAAAAGGTCTCCCATATAGCATCTCATAAGGACTAAGACCAACCTGTTCCTTAGGGGCAATGCGGGTGTGGAGGAGAGCTATTGGTAAAGCCTCCTTCCATCCCAGGGAGGTCTCCTGGGTTATCTTTTTTATCGCTGATTGGCTCTTTCTACTTTTCCTGAAGATTGAGGCCTCCAGGCACAATGGAGATAATAAGTAATGCCCAATGCTTTCGAGACCCCTTGGGTGACCTTAGAAGTAAATGATGTCCCACGGTCACTTTGTAATGACCTGGGCAGACCAAATCTTGGAATGATTTCATGGAGCAGTTTTTTTTTACCACCTCTTCAGCCTTCTCAGTCCGGGTGGGAAAGCCTTCAATCCATCCTGTGAATGTATCTATCATAACTAATAGGTATTTATACCCTCAAGAAACTGGCATCTGGGTGAAGTCCATCTGCCAGTCCTCTCCTGGGTAGGCCCCACGTCGTTGGACGGGCTGGGCCAGCTGGGGTCTTCGAGCTCCTTGGGCGTTGTTTAATTGGCAAGTAGGACAAGAGGAGACCGCTTGTCTTATAGTTGTTTGGAAGCCTGTTCCTCTGAAGGACCTTTCTAGTAATCTTTGAAGGGCCTTTTCTCCTAAATGAGTAGTGGCATGTAAGGAATTAACCAACTTCCATTGGAGGTTCCCAGGCAGAAAAAGGAGTCCCTCCTTTTGGAACCACCCCATATGATCTTGAAAGCCCTAGCTCTTAGCTTTAAGAGTCTCACCTTCAGTATATGAAGGAGTTTCTGGCAAATTAGTCTGTGGAGCTAAGGTGGCAATCCCTATTAGGTCATGGTTCTGTAATGCTGCTCTCCTAGCTGCCTGATCAGCTGCTTGGTTCCCTCATGCCACTTCTGTGCTCCCTTTTTGGTGTCCTTTACAATGGGAGACTGAAACCTCAGTGGGCAGATGGACTGCCTCCAAGAGTCGAAGAATCTCATCACCATATTTGATTGGGGACACTCAGGTGGTCAAGTGGCCCCTTTCTTTCCAAATAGCCGCATGTGCATGTAGCACCAGAAAGGCATACTTGGAGTCAGTGTAAATGGCTATTCTTTTTCCTTTTCCCAGCTCTAAAGCTCGAGTCAGGGCTATGAGCTCAGCTAATTGGGCTGAAGTACCTGGTGGCAGAGGCTTAGCCTCTATGGTCTCAAAATTGGAGACTACTGCATACCCGGCAGTATCATTCAATATCACGGTAATCCAAGTCTATGCCCCAACCAGTAACGCTGAAGAAGCTGAAGTTGAATGGTTCTATGAAGACCTACAAGACCTTTTAGAACTAATACCCAAAAAAGATGTCCTTTTCATTATAGGGGACTGGAATGCAAAAGTAGGAAGTCAAGAAACACCTGGAGTAACAGGCAAATTTGGCCTTGGAATACGGAATGAAGCAGGGCAAAGAATAATAGAGTTTTGCCAAGAAAATGCACTGGTCATAACAAACACCCTCTTCCAACAACACAAGAGAAGAGTCTACACATGGACATCACCAGATGGTCAACACTGAAATCAGATTGATTATATTCTTTGCAGCCAAAGATAGAGAAGCTCTATACAGTCAGCAAAAACAAGACCAGGAGCTGACTGTGGCTCACTCCATGAACTCCTTATTGCCAAATTCAGACTGAAATTGAAGAAAGTAGGGAAAACCACTAGAGCATTCAGGTATGACCTAAATAAAATCCCTTATGATTATACAGTGGAAGTGAGAAATAGATTTAAGGGCCTAGATCTAATAAACAGAGTGCCTGATGAACTGTAGATGGAGGTTCATGACATTGTACAGGAGACAGGGATCAAGACCATCCCCATGGAAAAGAAATGCAAAAAAGCAAAATGGCTGTCTGGGGAGGCCTTACAAATAGCTGTGAAAAGAAGAGAAGCGAAAAGCAAAGGAGAAAAGGAAAGATATAAACATCTGAATGCAGAGTTCCAAAGAATAGCAAGAAGAGATAAGAAAGCCTTCTTCAGCAATCAATGCAAAGAAATAGAGGAAAACAACAGAATGGGAAAGACTAGGGATCTCTTCAAGAAAATCAGAGATACCAAAGGAACATTTCATGCAAAGATGGGCTAGATAAATGGTATGGGACAGAAATGGTATGGACCTAACAGAAGCAGAAGATACTAAGAAGAGATGGCAAGAATACACAGAAGAACTGTACAAAAAAGATCTTCACGACCCAGATAATCACGATGGTGTGATCACTGACCTAGAGCCAGATATCCTCCAATGTGAAGTCAAGTGGGCCTTAGAAAGCATCACTACGAACAAAGCTAGTGGAGGTGATGGAATTCCAGTGGAGCTATTCCAAATCCTGAAAGATGATGCTGTGAAAGTGCTGCACTCAATATGACAGCAAATTTGGAAAACTCAGCAGTGGCCACAGGACTGGAAAAGGTCAGTTTTCATTCCAATCCCAAAGAAAGGCAATACCAAAGAATGCTCAAACTACCACACAATTGCACTTATCTCACACGCTAGTAAAGTAATGCTCAAAATTCTCCAAGCCAGGCTTCAGCAATACGTGAACCGTGAACTTCCTGATGTTCAAGCTGGTTTTAGAAAAGGCAAAGGAACCAGAGATCAAATTGCTAACATCCGCTGGATCATGGAAAAAGCGACAGAGTTCCAGAAAAACATCTATTTCTGCTTATTGGCTATGCCAAAGCCTTTGATTGTGTGGATCATAACAAACTGTGGAAAATTCTGAAAGAGATGGGAATACCAGACCACCTGATCTGCCTCTTGAGAAATTTGTATGCAGGTCAGGAAGCAACAGTTAGAACTGGACATGGAACAACAGACTGGTTTCAAATAGGAAAAGGAGTACGTCAAGGCTGTATATTGTCACCCTGTTTATTTAACTTATATGCAGAGTACATCATGAGAAATGCTGGACTGGAAGAAACACAAGCTGGAATCAAGATTGCTGGGAGAAATATCAATAACCTCAGATATGTAGATGACACCACCCTTATGGCAGAAAGTGAAGAGGAACTCAAAAGCCTCTTGATGAAAGTGAAAGTGGAGAGTGAAAAAGTTGGCTTAAAGCTCAACATTCAGAAAATGAAGATCATGGCATCCGGTCCCATCACTTCATGGGAAATAGATGGGGAAACAGTGGAAACAGTGTCAGGCTTTATTTTTCTGGGCTCCAAAATCACTACAGATGGTGACTGCAGCCATGAAATTAAAAGACGCTTACTCCTTGGAAGGAAAGTTATGACCAACCTAGATAGCATATTGAAAAGCAGAGACATTACTTTGCCAACAAAGTCTGTCTAGTCAAGGCTATGGTTTTTCCTGTGGTCATGTATGGGAGAGTTGGACTATGAAGAAGGCTGAGTGCCAAAGAATTGATGGTTTTGAACTGTGGTGTTGGAGAAGACTCTTGAGAGTCCCTTGGACTGCAAGGAGATCCAACCAGTCCATTCTGAAGGAGATCAGCCCTGGGATTTCTTTAGAAGGAATGATGCTAAAGCTGAAACTCCAGTACTTTGGCCATCTCATGCTAAGAGTTGACTCATTGGAAAAGACTTTGATGCTGGGAGGGATTGGGGACAAGAGGAGAAGGGGATGACAGAGGATGAGATGGCTGGATGGTATCACTGACTCGATGGACATGAGTCTCAGTGAACTCTGGGAGTTGGTGATGGACAGGGAGGCTTGGCATGCTGCGATTCATGGGGTTGCAAAGAGTCAGACACAACTGAGCAACTGATCTGATCTGATCTGATCTGCATACCCAGCTCTTCTTTTTCCATCCAAGACAAAGCTGCTTCCATCAGTGTACCAGATTTCCTCAGGATTGGTCAGAGGATCTTCTGACAATCCCTCTCGGGATTTTGTCCAGTGGTCCAAGGTTTCTAGACAAGAGTGAAAGGGGAGAGAGCCCTCGGGGGTAGGGAGGAGGGTGGCTGGGTTAAGAACCTCACAAGGGTGTATAGTGAGGCCTGGATTTTCCATCAGCATTACTTGAAATCTGAGGATTCTTTGATCAGACATCCATAAATGGCCTCTCCCATTTAGGAGTGTTTTACTTGGTGGCTGGTAAAAATAGTTAGTTTGCCCCCAAAGCAGAGTTTTAAAGCATCTTCTATCATGATTGCAACAGCTGCAAGATTTCGAAGGAAGGGGGGCCAGCCTCGGGCAGTTGGATTGAGCCTCTTGGATAAGTAAGCTACAAGCTGGGGTTCAGATCCCAACCTTTGAGTTAACACTCCCAAGGCTATTCCCTCTCTTTCATGGACATAAAGTTGGAATGCTTTTTCTGGGTCTGGCAACCTCAAGGCAGGTGCCTGAGTTAAGGCCTGTTTTAGTGTAGCCTCGGCTTTCTTTTGAGGAGTTCCCCACATCATTGCAATTGAATCATCTCATCCCTTTAAGCTTTCATATAAGGGCTGGGCAGTTAGACCATAGTGGGGTATCCAGATTTTACAATAACCAGTTAGCCCCAGGAAAGCTCGCAATTGTTTTCGAGTCGTGGGGGAGGGCAACTGGAGGATTTCTTGTACCCGATCAGAGGACAGCCTCCTGGACCGTGTGTAATCTGAACTCTCAGGTAAGTGACTTTGGCTCGACCATCTGTGCCTTAGCACGGGAGACTTTATATCCCCTTTTTGCCAAGAAGTTTAGAACCTGAATTGCATGTTGTTGGGCACTTTTTTCATCTGGAGAGCAGATTAGTAGGTCATCTATGTATTGTAATATGTTCCCATTAGGTCCCAGGTCCAGATCTAGGAGATCCCGGCTAAGGGCCTGTCCAAACAGGTGGGGGCTATCTCTGAACCCCTGAAGTAATACTGTCCAAGTCATCTGTTGGTGTTTTTCTCCTGGGGCCTCCCACTCAAAGGCAAAAAGATATTGGGATTCTTTAGTCAGTGGTATGCAAAAAAAATGCACCTTTGAGATCCAAGACTGTAAACCACTTGGCATTGGGTGGATTTCTCCCAAGATCACATAGGGATTGGGTACTGTGGGATGGAGGGGGACTACAGCTTCATTTATGATCCTGAGATCTTGAACCATTCGCCAGGTTCTGTCTTTTTTCTTTCCTGAGATTGGGGTGTTACATGGCGAACTGGTGGGGACCAATAGCCCACAAGCAAGGAATTTATTTATTAAAGGCTGTAGTTCCTCTCGAGCCTCTCTTTTGAGAGGGTATTGTTTCCGGTTAAGAAACCGAGTGGGATCTTGGAGGACAATGATGACTGGTTCAGCTTGGTGGGCTCGTCCAGAAATCCCCTAGTCCCACAGCTGGGGGTTAATTTTGTCTTCCCATAGTTTTTGGTCCCTCTCTATTGAAGGTGTAATGGGCTCTTCAGTAGTAACCAGGAGCTGTAGAACTCTAGGGGCTGAAAAACTTCCCATCACAAGGGTGGTCCCCAGTTTAATGAGTATATCTCTTCCCAATAAGGGAGTAGGACATTCAGGGACCACAAGAAACTGGTGGGAAAATATTTGTCCATCCCAGCAACAAAGACGTGCTCGGGTGAATCTTTTATTAGTTGTTTTTCCTGTAGCACCCAAAATACAGGTTTGGGAGGAGAAGCTCCAGAGTAGGAGATCAAGACAGAGTAGGTAGCCCCTGTGTCAACCAACAAATTTTCGGACCTACCTGCCACATCCAGTTGCACCCTTGGCTCCAGCCCTGTGATGGTTATCTGTGACAGGCGGGCTGGCTGGAGCGAGCCGCTTCAGTCCTCTTGAACCATCGTGAGGGTAGGCTTGGCTCTTGACCTTGAGGCTCTTGGGTCCCGAGGGCAGAGTGCCGCCCAATGTCCCAGTTTATGGCATTTGTGGCAAGTGGTTCTAGGAGACTTGTCACAGTTTGGACACTCTTTGGCCCAATGCCCCGCCTGTCTACAGATCAGGCATTTGTCTCGTGCCTTGTCCTTCAAGGACTTGGGGTTTGCCATAGGGCTTCTCTGGAGGGCGGCCAGCATCTGGGCATGCCTTGTCTCTTTCCTCTCCTCCTCCTGGGCCTTGGCCTCCTTCTCCTGTTCTCTGTTATAAAAGGTATTGGTGGCTGTCTGGACCATCTCATCTAAAGAGGCAGCAGGGTCCTGCTGTGGTAGCTGTTGTAACTTAATTCTGATATCTGATGCACATTGGGACAGTAATTTGTCCTTTAAAATCACCCGTCCCTCGTAAGAGTCTAAGTCCAGGTTGGTAAACTTTTGGAGTGCCTCTTTTAGCCTCTCCAGAAAGGCAATGGGGTTCTCATTGGGCTCCTGAGTTATTGCTGAGACTGGGCACAGTCCCACAAGTAATAGGCTTCCTTTGTTTCATGGGTGGACTTCCTTAGGGGTGAGTCTTTCTGAAGCTTATCCTACCCAGAACTGTTGCAACAGAGAGCCAGGCGTCCCCGGGTCAGGGTGCAGATCCCCAGGCAGGCTGAGGCATGACAGCCTCCTAGAGATCGAATCACTGGGCAGGTCGAGGCGTGCCGGCCTCCTGAGAATTGGGTCCCTGGGCAGGTCGAGGCATGACGACTTCCTGGGACCCCTAGGACTAGCGGATCCCCAAGCAGGTTGAGGCGTGACAACCTTTCAAGGACCAGATCCCTAGGCAGGTCAAGGCGTGATGACCTCCTGGAACCCCCGGACTGGAGTTGGGCATCCCCAAGATCTCCAGTGTGACCAGTACTGGGTAGGATTAGGGGGTTGGATAGATATTATACAGTATTTCCCTCCCGAGGCCAGCTATTTTCTGGTTGTCTCTCCAGAAGATTGTAGAGGCAACATTGTGGGCCCGGATGGGGCTCAGGAAAAGAGCATAGAAACAGGAGGGTAGGGGGCAGAGCACAACCTTTGAAAGAATGACATAGCAAAGGGGTATAATGTAAACCAATTAAAATCAATTGGGTCCAAGATGACAAGTCAAATTCAAGTGAACCTTAACCCCCAATCTATAAGCCAACAGACACACCCAGAGGTGGCAAGACAGCTCCAAGGCACTGTCAAAAGATGGAGGAGTGGGTGGTTCCCCAATGGCTGGGATGATCCTCTCATTAGCATCTGAATTCCACCTAGCACAAAACCTCACAAAACCTAGCCAGGCCTAATTCCATGGCCCCATCCCTTGCCCTTGAAAATGGTCCACACCCAGAAGAGTGGCTTCTCTCTGGATCCTAACAAATCCACCTCTTATCGCTTTGTCTCTCAATGAATTTTTGCAATGAGACATCAGAGCCTGAGTTTCATTAGTTTTGGCCGGGCTTGAATCCTGGGAGAGAGCTGAAGGACAGGAGGAAAAAGCAATGGGAAAAACGTGCCAAAGAATCCCCTTCATAGCCTGCCAGAAAATTTGCTAAATATCTGACCGGTGCTCACAGTTTCATTGGTCTGATCCTTGGCACAGAGAAGAGAAAGAACAGAAGACCCCCACCAGCTTCAGATCAGATCAGATCAGATCAGTCGCTCAGTCGTGTCTGACTCTTTGCGATCCCATGAATCGCAGCACACCATGCCTGCTTGTCCATCACCAACTCCTGGAGTTCACTGAGACTCACGTCCATCAAGTCAGTGATGCAATCCAGCCATCTCATCCTCTGTCGTCCCCTTCTCCTCCTGCTTCCAATCCCTCCCAGCATCAGAGTCTTTTCCAATGAGTCAACTCTTCGCGTGAGGTGCCCAAAGTACTGGAGTTTCAGCTTTAGCATCATTCCTTCCAAAGAAATCCCAGGGCTGATCTCCTTCAGAATGGACTGGTTGGATCTCCTTGCAGTCCAAGGGACTCTCAAGAGTCTTCTCCAACACCACAGTTCAAAACCATCAATTCTTTGGCACTCAGCCTTCTTCACAGTCCAACTCTCACATCCATACATGACCACAGGAAAAACCATAGCCTTGACTAGACAGACCTTTGTTGGCAAAGTAATGTCTCTGCTTTTCAATATGCTATCTAGGTTGGTCATAACTTTCCTTCCAAGGAGTAAGCGTCTTTTAATTTCATGGCTGCAGTCACCATCTGTAGTGATTTTGGAGCCCAGAAAAATAAAGCCTGACACTGTTTCCCCATCTATTTGCCATGAAGTGATGGGACCAGATGCCATGATCTTCGTTTTCTGAATGTTGAGCTTTAAGCCAACTTTTTCACTCTCCACTTTCACTTTCATCAAGAGGCTCTTTAGTTCCTCTTTACTTTCTGCCATAAGGGTGGTGTCATCTACATATCTGAGGTTATTGATATTTCTCCCAGCAATCTTGATTCCAGCTTGTGTTTCTTCCAGTCCAGCGTTTCTCATGATGTACTCTGCATATAAGGTAAATAAGCAGGGTGACAATATACAGCCTTGACAAACCCCTTTTCCTATTTGGAACCAGTCTGTTGTTCCATGTCCAGTTCTAACTGTTGCTTCCTGACCCGCATACAAATTTCTCAAGAGACAGATCAGGTGGTCTGGTATTCCCATCTCTTTCAGAATTTTCCATAGTCTATTGTGATCCACACAAAGGCTTTGGCATAGTCAATAAAGCAGAAATAGATGTTTTTCTGGAACTCTCTTGCTTTTTCCATGATCCAGTGGATGTTGGCTATTTGATCTCTGGTTCCTCTGCCTTTTCTAAAACCAGCTTGAACATCAGGAAGTTCACAGTTCACATATTGCTGAAGCCTGGCTTGGAGAATTTTGAGCATTACTTTACTAGCGTGTGAGATGAGTGCAATTGTGTGGAAGTTTGAGCATTCTTTGGCATTGCCTTTCTTTGGGATTGGAATGAAAACTGACCTTTTCCAGTCCTGTGGCCACTGCTGAGTTTTCCAAATTTGCTGTCATATTGAGTGCAGCACTTTCACAGCATCATCTTTCAGGATTTGGAATAGCTCCACTGGAATTCCATCACCTCCACTAGCTTTGTTCGTAGTGATGCTTTCTAAGGCCCACTTGACTTCACATTGGAGGATGTCTGGCTCTAGGTCAGTGATCACACCATCGTGATTATCTGGGTCGTGAAGATCTTTTTTGTACAGTTCTTCTGTGTATTCTTGCCATCTCTTCTTAATATCTTCTGCTTCTATTAGGTCCATACCATTTCTGTCCTTTATCGAGCCCATCTTTGCATGAAATGTTCCTTTGGTATCTCTGATTTTCTTGAAGAGATCCCTAGTCTTTCCCATTCTGTTGTTTTCCTTATTTGGGTAACAGCTATTGGGGCTCAGCAGATAGCGCCTTTGGGACATGTTGAGGAGTAGCCTCTCCAGAGTCCCTCACTTGTGCCCCCTGCCGCCCGCCTGTTCGAGGAAACAAGAAATGAGAGATTGTAAAGGTCCCTCCAGCCATAGGAGCAAGGACCTCTTACCTTAACCCAAGGTCTTCTGGAATTTGAGAGTGGGCCACATGAGCTTTCTGCTGAGTTCGTTTTTCGCTGTCCCGGTTTCCAGCACAATGGGCGTTCCCCTGCGCTGTGTTTCTTTGCTCTCCTTCTAGCACGGGAGCTTCTCTGAGTTGGGCTCCTGCTGTGCTTGGCCTCTTTCGCGCAGAGGCTGTTTCAGCCAGATTAAACCCAAGTCACGGCACCATAGATGTCACGCGAGTGTATGTTCCTTGGTTCTTTGTCTCATCACAACAAAGATTTGGAGCGAAGGATGTTAAAGCCCTCGGCGCGTCACAGCTCTCGGGTCTTGGACAAACCATGTTATAGCTCTTAGGCAAATCAGTGTTACAGCTCTATTTTATTTAGAAGATAGCAGGAGAATCCATCCTCGAAGTGTGAGGGCATGCCAACCCAAAGACTCGAAGAGAAGAGAGTGGAGGAGCACTTGGAGGAGGGAGAGAGAGAGAGTGAGAGTGAGAGAGGGAGAGAAAGAGCACACGCATGCGGGAGAGGGAGAGAAAGAAAGCGCTTTGGCTCCTGCTTTTATATGTTTTTTCCTCCACCTGGGCCTGCCCTATGTAAATTCGGCTTAGCCAGGAGTGCTGTTTGTTCTACCTGAAGTCTTCACTCTGGTCCTCGGACCTTCCTTTGACCTCCCTTTGTTCTATTTTCACGGGCTTTTCCCTTCCTTGTCTTTTAGCCACCGCCATTTTGGACTCCTTTTCCCTATTCTACCTACCTAACAATGCTGTCTAGGTTGGTCATAGCTTTCCTTCCAAGGAGCAAGCATCTTTTAATTTCATGGCTGCGGTCACCATCTGCAGTGATTTTGGAGCCCCCCAAAATAAAGTCTGTCACTATTTCCATTGTTTACCCATCTATTTGCCATGAAGTGATGGGACTGGATGCCGTGATCTTCGTTTTCTGAATGTTGCGTTTTAAGCCAAATTTCCCTCTCCTCTTTCACTTTCATCAGGAGCTTCTTTAGTTCTTCTTTGCTTTCTGCCATAAAGGTGGTGTCATCTGCATATCTGAGGTTATTGATATTTCTCCTGGAAATCTTGATTCCAGCTTATGCTTCATCCAGCCCAGCGTTTCTCATGATGTACTCTGTATAGAAGTTAAATAATCTGGGTGACAGTATACAGTCTTGACGTACTCCTTTCCCTATTTGGAACCAGTCTGTTGTTCCATGTCCAGTTCTAACTGTTGTTTCTTGACCATGTGCAAAAGTAGGAAGTCAAGATATACCTGGAGTAACAGGCAAACTTGGCCTTGGAGTACAAAGGAAGCAAGGCCCTGCTCAGGAAGTCTTTAATCCAAATTTCTCCTGATGGATGGGGCTGTGTCCCCTCCTTGTAGTTTGGCCTGAGGTCAAACTACAGTAGGCGTAGTTGTGACCTCCTTTAAAAAGAAGGAAGTCCTCCCAGGACTGCTGTAGTCAGTGCCCCTGATCCCGCAGCAGGCCATTGTCGACCAATACTTCTGCCAGAGACTCCCAAACACACACAGAAGTCTGGCTTGGTCTCTTGTGGGATCACTGCTCCTTTCTCCTGGGTTCTGGCGCACACAAGGTTTTGTTTGTGCCCTCCATGAGTCTCTGTTTCTCCAGTCCTGTGGAAGTTCTGTAATCAAATCCCACTGACCTTAAAAGTCAGATTCCCTGGGGATACTCAGTTCTTTGCCAGATCCCCAGGTTGGAAAGTCTGTTTGGGGGCCTAGAACTTTTTCAGCAGTGTGAGAATTTCTTTGGTATAATTGTTCTCCAGTTTGTGAGTCGCCCGCCTGGTGACTCTATAGTGGGGCTAATGACGACTTTCTTCAAGAGGACTTATGCCTTGAACAGGCACTCAAAGCCAGTGCTCTGGGACAACCAGAGAGGTGGGAGGTGGAAGTGGGGTTCAGGATGGGGAGACACATGCACACCTGTGGGTGATTCATGTCAATGAATGGCAAAAACCACCACAATAGTGTGAAGAAATTATCCTCCAGTTAAAATAAATTAATTTAAGAAAAAGAGAAATTATGCCACACACTGCACCTCCCAGGACTGCTGTTGCCAGAGGCTCTGTCCCCGTTGCAGACCACTGCTGACTCATACCTCCTCAGGAGACACTCAAACACTCAAAGGCAGGTCTGGCTCAGTCTCTTGTGGGGTCACTGCTCCTTTCCCCCAGTCCTGGTGTGCACAGGTTTTGTTTGTGCCCTCCAAGTGTCTCTGGTGGGTATGAGGTTTGATTTTAAATGTGATCGTGCCCCTCCTACCGCCTGTTGCGGTTTCTCCTTTGTCCTTGGTTGTGGGGTATCTTTTCTTTCTTTGTTCGGTTCCAACATTCTCTGGTCGATGGTTGTTCAGCAGCTAGTTGCAGTTTCGGTCTTCTCGAAGGAAAAGATGAGCTCACGTCCTTCTACTCCACCATCTTGAGGTTATATGTGTTGTATAAGGTATGTCTAACTTTCAAGCAACTTTCAAATATGCAGTACAGTATTATATAGTCACCATGTTGTACATTACATCCCCATTGCTAATTTATGACTTTATAAGAGGAAGTTTGTAGCTTTTGACCTCTTTCACTCATATATATATATTTTAAATAAACTTTTTTTTTTCATAATAAGATTTCATCCAGGATACCTTATTACCTGTAGTTGTGTTTCCTTAGTCGTCTCCAGAAAGTAAACATTTCTTACACTTTTCTTTTTTGGTGAACTTCACAATTTTAAGGTATGCTGGTCAAATATTTTGTAGGATGTCCTTCAGTTGGGGTTTGTCTAATGTGTCTTTCTGATTACATTGGAGTTACCATGTGTGGAAGCAAAACCACGGAAATGGTATTTTCATCACGTTGTAACAAAGGTCCTATCAACATTACTCATCTCTGTTGATGTTGACTTTGATTACCTAGTTGAGGTACTACTGCTTGTAAAGTTTTCTTTTATCTCCCATTTTTATACTGTACTCTTTGGAAAGAAGTCACTATTCACAGTCCACACTTGAAAAGTAAGGGGTTTGGCTCCATCTTCTTAATGGAACCATATCGCTATATATTATTTGTATAGGAATTCTTCTGTACAGAAGATTTGTCTATCTTTCCCAGTTAGTCAATCATTTATTTATATTAGTAGGATCTCATCAATATTTATTTTATACTTTGGATAATAATCTCGTATTAGGCTATGTATTTTGTTTCTCTAATTGTTCTAACTTTGGCCACGGGGCACTCCTTCAGTTGGCTCCTATGCTATGAGACACATCTCCATCAATTTGTTCCTTGAGCACATCCTTACTTTTGGCACCAGAGGATGCTCCAGATTCATCTTGTATATTCCCTGCCCAGCCATTTCTCCAAGGAATCTGGTTTATTTTTGTCAAAGAATGATGTAAGAAACCAAGATCTGGGTACCAGATGTGCTCATTTTACCTGAATGTTGCTGCTTCTGTGCCCTCTCTGTAGCAGAGCTAGGAAATATACATGTGTAAACTAACAGGTTTTTTAGTGGATTTATTAAGACTTTCTATAAGCAAAATAATATTATTTACAAAATATAGTTTTGCTTCTTCCTTTCTATCTGGATTTTTTTTTTTTTTTTTTTCCTTTACTGCTTTGGCTAGAACCTCTAGCAAAATGTTGAATAGAAGTGGTGAGAGTAGACATGGTTGTTTTCTTCATCTTAGGACAATGCATTCAGTGTTTCACCCTTAAGTATGATATTAGCTATGCTGCTGCTGCTGCTGTGTCGCTTTAGTCGTGTCCGACTCTGTGGGACCCCATAGACGGCAGCCCACCAGGCTTCCCCGCCCCTGGGATTCCCCAGGCAAGAACGTTGGAGTGGGTTGCCATTTCCTTCTCCAATGCATGAAAGTGAAAAGTGAAAGTGAAGTCACTCAGTTGTGTCGGACTCTAGGGACCCCATGGACTGCAGCCTACCAGGCTCCTCCGTCCATGGGATTTTCTAGGCAAGAGTACTGGAGTGGGGTGCCATTTTTGCAAATGCCCTTTATCAGGTTGAGGTAATTCCTTTCCATTTGTTGAGTGTTTTTATATGAAAGATGTTGGAGTTTGTCAAATGCTTATTCTGCTGTCTGTTGAGATGATCATGTGGTTTTGATCTTTTATCCTATTGGTGTGGTATATTATGTTAATTGACTTTCAGATGTTAAACCAACCTTGCATTTCTGGGATAAATCCTGCTTGATCACTAGTGTATAATCCTTTTTATATGTTATTGATTTCAGTTTGTTAGTATCTTGTTGAGAATTTTCCCATCTGTATTCAGAAGAGATATTGCTCTTTTTTTTTTTTTTTTTTTGGTAAAGTCTTTGGTATCAGGGAGATACTCAGGATGATTTGGAAAGTTTTCCCTACACTTTAATGTTTTGGAAGAGTTGTTGAAGATTTTTATTCATTCCTCTTAAACATTTGTTAAAATTCACCTGTAAAGCAATCTGGGCCTGGGCTTTAAATTGTGGGAAATTTTAAATACTAATTAAATCTCTTTACTAGGTTTATGTAGATTTTCTGTTTCTTCTTGAGTCCATTTTAGCAGTTTGTGTCTTTCTAGGAATTTGTCAGTTTCATCTTATGTTTTCTAAATTATTGTCATACAATTGTTCATAGTTTTACTTTATAGTCTTTTAAAGTTTCTGTAGGTTTGGTAATGATTTCCTCTCTTTCATTCCTGATTTTCATATTTTGAGTGAATTTTTTCTCTTTTTAAATTCAGTCAGTTTAACTAAAGGTTTGTTAGTTTTCTTAATCTTTTCAAAGGACCAACTTTGGCCTTGTTGACTTTCTTTTTTTATACATGTATACTAATCTCTGTATATACACACATCATGATTATTACTATTATATCTATACACATTAGGCTAAACACACACACATATATTTTGTATGTGTGTGCAGACATATATACTGATGTCTGCAACTATCTAGTATTGCTTGATTCATTCTAGACTTCCCTCTTGCTTATCTGTAATTTCACACTCCAAGAATGAGAAGTCTACCTCCCACTATCTGCCATCCATTTATTTATTTGTTCAATCACAGTATACATGTATAGTGGTCTCAGAGTTGTTAACCCATACACCTGTGGGCATCAACTTCATCAATTAGAGCACAGTGCTTATGTACATTTCCTTTAATCTTATAGCCTCTACTCATTTCCAAAGTCACTTAAGTCACTACTTACCCTCCACTGTCTTAAGTGAGGTTATATAGTACATTTTAATAGTACTTTTAAAAATCACAGTCTGTATTCCACTCTGAGATTTCCCTGCCCTACTAATTAATTTTTTAAATTTGTATACATTAAGGTTGAGTCTTTTTGCTGTAAAGTTCTATGGATTTTGACAAATGCAGTGTCATGCATCACACAGAATAGTTTTACTGCCCTAAAATATAGTTCATTTATTAAGTCCTCCCCACTCCCCAAGCCCCTGGCAACCACTGATATATTTTCAGTCTCTATAATTTTGCCTTTGTCCAAAATGTCATATAAATGGAATCATATAGTATGTAGTCTTTTTTTTTTTTTTAGTATGTAGTCTTTTAAGATCAACTTCTTTCACTTAACAATGTGCATTTCACTTAGCAATATTTTCCATGTTCTTGCATGAATTGACAGCTAATTCTTTTTTTATTGCTGAATAGTATTTCATTGTATGAATGTACCAAAGTGTATTTATCCATTCACCTATTGAAGACTATCTTGGTTACTCCCAATTTGGGGGGTCGGATTGTGAATAAACTGCTCTAAACATTCTTGTGAGGACTTTTGTGTGGACCTAAGTTTTCATATTCACTGAATGAGTGCCTAGGAGTGTAATTGTTGGATTGTTTTGTAAAACTGTGTTTAACTTTATGATAAACTGCCAACTTCTCTTTCAGAGTGGCTCTACCATTTTGCATACTCACTAGCAATGAATGAGGGTTCTTATACACTATGATAGAGGATTTTTCAGCTAAAATGACCCAGGATCTAAATTTATGGCCCTCTGCTAATTTTGCTGTTACCGCTTGGATGGATTCAAGGCCGTGGGAAACTGCAGAAAAGTAAGGGAGTGCCTAGAAGGGAGATATGGACCCTTTGATTAATTTTATCAGTCTCCTGGTCAATGGTTAATCTTATAAACACTGGATGTCCAACGAGGTCTCATTCTGCTAATAGTTACAGAGAGAAAGGATTCTTTCTTCACTAAACTGATAATGTCAACCTCAGGCCATATATTAATATATTTTGCACCCCTCCCAGTAAACCAGATGCTACCATGTTATTGGGTACTCCAGATGTTATATTTCTCAGAAAATGCTTTACTGCTCCCTCTTGATTTTGTCTTTTATGGTAAGAAATGTATGCATTTGGGTTGAAGTGTTATAGGATAAGATGGTCCTTTTCTTTTTAAAAAATATTTATTTGTTTGTTTGTTTTTGGCTGCATCAGGTCTTAGTTGTGGCATGCGAGACCTGCTGCAGCACATGGGATCTTTCATTGCAGCCCTCAGGCTTCTCTCTAGTTGAGGGGCCCAGGTTCTCGGTAGTTGTTGTGCATGGGCTTAGTTGTCCCATGGCATGTGGAATCTTAGTTCCCCAACCAGGGATCGAACCCATGTCCCCTGCATTGGAAGGAGGATTCTTAGTCACTAGACCACCATGGAAGTCTCCAAGATGGTCTTTTTCTTATTAAATTTGAATTCCAATTAAAGATGGACCTTGAGATAGAGCTATAATGGGACAAATAAATATGGCATTGGGAGTGCTGGCTACAAGAAGACCCAGAAGAGGACAAGTGTGGGGAAATGGAGTGAGGAAGCCACATCAGTGATGGGGAGAGTCAAAAAAGAGTAAGAACCCATTTGTGAAAGAGGAAAGGGATCCGTGGCAGAAGTGGACAATCCCTGTGGCAGAGAACCCCATGGGCCTGAATGGAGGAGGCAGAGAGAAAGAAAGATGCAAGAAACCAGCCTATAAGGTCAGGATGGGGGGCAAATGCAGTCTGATCTGAATGGGAGCTGAAAGCGAGAGGCTTACGGAGAAGAAGCAGGGAGGTAATGAACTTAGTTTAGGAGTCACTCTGACCTGAAGTTTTTGTATGTTTGTTTGGTTGGTTTTTGATTTTTGTTTTTCCAAAACTGAAGTATGTTTAAATGTGGATTCCAATATGGCAAATTTTCACTTTTTTTCAAATTGAAGTATAGCTGCTGTACAATATTATATAAATTATAGGTGTACATGGCAAATAGATGGGGAAACAGTGGAAACAGTGACAGACTTTATTTTTTTGGACTCCAAAATCATTGCAGGTGGTGACTGCAGGCATGAAATTAAAAGCTGCTTGCTCCTTGGAAGAAAAGCTATGACCAACCTAGACAGCATTTTAAAAAGCAGAGACATTCCTTTGCCAACAAAGGTCCATCTAGTCAAAGCTATGGTTTTTCCAGTAGTCATGTATGGATGTGAGAGTTGCACTATAAAAAAAGCTGAGCACCGAAGAATTGATGCTTTTGAACTGTGATGTTGGAGAATACTCTTGAGAGTCCCTTGGACTGCAAGGAGATCCAACCAGTCCATCCTAAAGGAGATCAGTCCTGGGTGTTCATTGGAAGGACTGATGCTGAAGCTGAAACTCCAATACTTTGGCCACCTCATGAGAAGAGTTGACTCATTGGAAAAGACCCTGATGCTGGGAAAAATTGAAAGTAGGAGGAGAAGGGGATGATAGAGGATGAGATAGTTGGATGGCATCACCGACTCAACTGGACATGAGTTTGAGCAAGCTCCAGGAGTTGGTGATGGACAGGGAGGCCTGGTGTTCTGCAGTCCATGGGGTTGCAAAGAGTTGGACACGGCTGAGCTACAGCTGGACTGATGTAGTGATTCATAATTTTTAAAGTTTATACTCCACTTATACTCTTTATAAAATATTGACTATATTCCCTCCATTGGATAAATATCCTTGTGGGCTTATTTGATATCTAATAATTTGTACTTCTTACTTCTCTACCACTATATTACCCCTACTCCCCACTGGTAACCACTAGTTTGTTCTCTGTATTTGTGAATCTGCTTCTTTTATTATTATATTTGCTAGTTTGTCATGTTTTGTAGATTCCACATGTAACCAATACCATACAGTATTGACTTGGACACAGCATATGCAACAGTTAACATTTTTTGACCTTTCTGAGGGGCCCATGCTATGCTAAGCCCTTTATGTATTTTCTCACTTAAACTTTTGAGGTGAGCATTATTATTCTCATTTTGAAGATTAGAGATCATAGAGATTTAGAGAGTTTAAGGTACTTAGAGATGAGTATCTGTAAGATACTTAGAGAGCTTAAGTTGAGATTTCCACTTCAGCTTGTCTGGTTCAAAGCTGCCTTCTTTGTGTCTATGAGCAAAGTTTTAAACACCTTCCATGCCCCAGCGTTGGGGTAGCAAAGTGCTCACAGCCTGCCCAAGACTCCCCAGGTCTGTTTCTTCCAGAAGCCTCCCCAAGAGCCTTGGTCACAGTCTTCCCTCCCTTGAACTCCCAGACATTCTTGTTTAGTGAGTCCCCAGACACATCTTCGACTCAATGGACATGAGTTTGAGTAAACTCTGGGAGTTGGTGATGGACAGGGAGGCTTGGAATGCTGCAGTCCACGGGGTCGTAAAGAGTCGGACATGACTGAGCTACTGAACTGAACTGAACTGAGCCACATCTTGCCTTGAGTTTCAGCTTTTGCATTTATATTGCAATTCCTGAACTTTTAACAACATACCTTTTCGTTTTTTTTCCCTACTCCTTTTCCCCTTTATTTTAAAATCTTTAAAATCTTTATTTATTTATTTGCCTATGCTGGGTCTCAGCCACAGCACACAGGATCCTTGATCTTTGCTGTGGCATTCGGGATATAGCTCCTTGACCAGGGATCAAACCCAGGCCTCCTGTTCTGGGAGCACGGAGTCCTAGCCACTGGACCACCAGAGAAGTTCGTCTTTTTTCCCTTTAAGTAGATTTTAATTCTTAGAACACCTTTAGGTTTACAGAAAATTGTGAAGATAGTACAGAGTTCCCACATATCCCCCACACTATTTCCCTTATTATTATCCGTTAGTGTGGTGTGTCTCCCATTCAATTATTTTCTGTGCAGTCACGTACCCACTGATGTACTTTGGCAAATGCAGTTCATTTTGGCGTGTCTCTGCCTCCTGGAGCTAAGCCCAGTACTCTGCAGAGAAGCCATCACTCACCTTTGTGATGACCTCTAACTCAGGGCAGTCAGTTGGGGGAAGTTATCCAATAAATGACCAGTTCCATGTGAGCCCAGAAGCAAACCAATGCCTGAGGAGCTCCGTTCAGTAAACATTGGTTGAGCAGGTGGCTGTGGGGAGAGTCCCCCAGACTATCAGGACTGTCCTCTGAATCTGTAAAGTGCAGTGTCAGGGAGCAGGGCAGACAGGAAGGAGGAGCACCAGACGTGGGGCAAAGTGTCAGCTTCCCTTCAGGACAGATTGAATTTGAGCGGGTCATCCAGGTGGGGCATCCAGCAAGAACCTGGGAATAGAGATCTGGCATTTAGAAAGAGAGAACACAAATTGGTATTTGTATAGTGAGGAGAAGGAATCCCAATGGAGAGGTGCAGATGGGAGCCTGTGGGTACCTGATCTTCAACTCATCACTTACCTTCTTTCTGATAACTCATGGCATTTGCACATCTGTTGCCTAGCTTGTTTTTACAAAAATTCGTGAAAGTAGAGAACAGTGAAGTGCTTCTATGAGCACTGTGTGCTTGTCATTTGTCTGTTTTAAGTGGTGTCTCAGTATGAAACAAGGAAGCTTCTCTCAATATTTCAAAGGCTTCTTATACTATAGAAGTAGAATGGTGGGCTTCTGGAAGTAAGTCATCAGAGAGATCCCAAGGGAAGCATTCTGGGAAGCTCTTTATCACCAGGTTCAGCACAGTACCTGACACACAGTGGAGCCTTGGTAGATCATCCACTACACAGTGGATAAGGTGACAAGAATGGGAACAGATATTCTCTGTTCTCTGAACATGTGCAACATCAGAGGTATCCCTCAGACAGGGAGAGGGGACTTGAACAATGGCCCCAGAGCAAGCTCAGGCTTAGGAACAGGATGAGATAATGCAGTGTCTCTGGCAGAGGCAGCTGGTGCCATGCAGACAAGTACAGGGCAGGTGCCCACTGCCACTCAGGCTGGAGGCTGGTGTAGGGCCATTCATGACCCAGCTCAGTGACTGAAAGAAATATGTCAGGGCAAGGGCTTGCCTTCCAGGAGCTAAGCACATAGAGCTACCCAAACAGGCTGGAGTGGTGTCTGCAGGTGAAGAGGGGCGGGGCCTCAGGGGAGGGACCAGAGGGTCACCTGGAGCTCAGCTTCTAGGGGAGGTCCTGGGTAGCCAGGGATACTTTAGGTCAGGGCAATCCCCATGGTATGGGGAAGGGCAGGGGAGGGGTAGGATAACCTTGAGAGCACATTCCTGGGCAAGAGTCAACCATGCCACCCACGCTGTGCCAGCACCAACCCTCCCCAGCTCCAAGCATGAATGTCCTTGCCCAGAAGCCACTCCCTCTCCAACTCAGAGAGAAGAAAAGGAAACAAGTTAAGGCTGGTGCCCCACTCAAATCGACCTTTAACTTGGCTCCAAAACTAGCCTTCCAGATGTGATCTGTTTCATATACTATGAATGTGTGAGTGGGTTGAGGGAAGAGGCAAAATAGTGATTTAGTATTGTGTTGGACAAAATTTTCATTCAGGTTTTTCTGTAACTCTTTGGGTCCTCAATAAGAATTTTTGTGGGTTTGTTTGTTTGGGGTGGGGGTAGGGGTAGAGAAAATTGGTCATGGTGTTTGTTTTTGAAAATGTCTACATTTGTTCTAGGCTTCCCTGGTGGCTCAGTGGTAAAGAATCCACCTGCCAATGCAGGAGACATAGGTTCAATCTCTGCATCAGGAAGATCCCTTGGAGAAGGAAATGGCAACCCACTCCAGTATTCTTGCCCGGAGAATCCCATGGCAGAGGAGCCTGGTGGGCTACAGTCCATGGGGTCAAAAAAGAGTTGGACACGACTGAGCGAGTAAACAACAGCAACGGTGCTTGTTCCTGCCCCAGCCCTGTCTCAGGAGAAGCTGCAGAGCAGAGTCTGCTGACACCAGAGTCCTGGGTGAAGTTCACAGCACCTGGGTTGTTTCTCCATTTAGTTTCAGAGATACTTTTTTCAGTTCACCCAGTCATTAGGTAATCTGCTACCCAGGGACACAACACTGATTCACAAGGCCTGATTCATTTGTGTGGAGCAAGAGAACTGCCATCTGGGACAGATCTTCACATCAAGGTCCAGGGGCTGCTCAGGGGGTGAAATCCTCTCAGAACTTGGGATGAGTGGGTGGTTTGGAATTTGTGGATTGCCAGCAAAGAAGTGGAGTGGTCTCCAGGGTTGTTTACTTAAGCTGTAATGGCCCTGGTAATTGCCCTTGTCCACTGAAAAGCTTGGTGGGAGAAGAGGCCACTACAGCCACAGAAAGGCAGCTGCCCTGCAGAAACCACTCCAATGCCAGCTGGCACAGAGTGTCCTGTCTGTGGGAGTACTGCTAATAGAAACCCTCCTCCCTCTAAAACCTACTCAAGTGTGCTCGGAAGATCAGCTGCCTGGCATGACCAGTGAGCTTGTTAGAAATGCAGAGTCATGGGGCTTCCCTGGTGGCTCAGTGGTAAAGAGTCTGCCTGCCAATGCAGGAGACATGGGTTTGATCCTTGGGTGGGGAAGATCCCACATGCCTTGGAGCAACTAAGTCTGGGTGTCACAAGTGTTGAGCCTGTACTCTAGAGCCCTGGAGCTGAAACTACTGAAGCCTGAGTGCCCAGAGCCTGTGCTCCGAGCAAGAGAAGCCACCACTGCAACAGGAGCTGCTCTCTACTCGCAGCTAGAGAGTAGCCCTTGTCCCACACAACTAGAGAAAAGCCTGCACAGTAACGAAGACCCAGCATGGCCAAAAAATAAAGAAATAAATAAAAATTTAAAAAAACAGAAGAAATGCAGAGTCATGGGCCCCTGCTTAGAGTTAGAATCTGCATTTTAACAGACCCCACAACACTCATGCTCTTTATAGTTTAAGAAGCCCTGGGCTGTAAAAAAGGAACAAATTTGAGTCAGTTGAAGTGAGGTGGATGAACCTAGAGCCAGTTTTACAGAGTGAAGTAAATCAGAAAAACAAATATCATATATTAACTCATTTATATGAAATCTATAAAAATGGTACTGACAAGACCTATTTGCAGGGCAGGAATACAGATGCAGACGCAGAGAATGGACTTATGGACATAGTGAGGGAAGGAAATGGGAGACGAATTGAGAGAGTAGCACCACGTGCAGAATGGATGGCTAGTGGGAGCCTGCTGTATAGCACAGGGAGCTCACCTTGGTATCTAGGCTCCATGTGGATCTCAAAATCCACTTTATCCTGATTCATCTCAACACCCACAGGGAATCTTCCCTGTCCATAGCGTCCCTCAAGGCTGGACCCAAGGTCTCCTGCCTGAAATGGGGAGAGCACTGGGCTCCGCAGGGCTGCCTTCTATTCTGGATTCTCTTTCTCTCTGCAGCTCTTGGCTCCTATTGCCTACTTTTGAGTCCTGGCATGGATTTTATTATAGGAGTAGGTCTCTTCAAATGCTTCTCTGTTTGAATCCAGTCTCAAAAGCACTCATCTTACAACGTTTAGAGATGGTTTATCATGATTAGCTGCTTTCTGATTACTTAGATGGGGGCTGTGAGCTTTCATGTCATCAGTTAAGCAAGTTTCAAATCTCACTTTGGCACAGGTTACGTCTAGGACACATTTTGAGAGATCATTATCCCAGGCACATTGCATGTCGTGACCTTGGCTTTATATTTTGGGATCTTTAATTTTGTGCCTGTGGCATCGAATTCCATTATAAACTGGACTCAGACCCTCCTAAGATGGCTGTGGTTACTAGGTCCAGGCTGGAACCTGGAAGTAAGCATTCTGTTCTGGGCCCAGGGCTTCAGCCATCTGCCTGCTGGTTAGTATTCCAGTGTTTCAGTACCTGTGATGCAGTGAAGGGTGGCTATAAGATCAAAGATCTCAAAGATCTGAAGCTCAACTGTGCCATTTAAAAACTGTCCCTTGAAATTAATTACTCTGTGTTCTTTGCACTCTCACATATTTGTCAATAAAATGAATATGGTCCCTACTTGAGAGAATTGTTAGGAGGCTAAATGGCACCCCACTCCAGGACTCTTGCCTGGAAAATCCCATGGATGGAGGAGCCTGGAGGGCTGCAGTCCATGGGGTCACTGAGGGTTGGACACGACTGAGCGACTTCACTTTCATGCATTGGAGAAGGAAATGGCAACCCACTCCAGTGTTCTTGCCTGGAGAATCCCAATGAGATGGCTGGGGCATCACCAACTCAATGGACATGAGTTTGGGTAAACTCTGGGAGTTGGTGATGGACAGAGAGGCCTGGTGTGCTGAGATTCATGTGATGCAAAGAGTCAGACACGGCTGAGCAACTGAACTGAACTGAAACTACAGATGTCAAAAGGAGGAAGATGAAACTGATTTACTGATATTTTGAAACAAAGTTAATATATTTATTTTAATTCAGTTGCTCTCCATGGGACTTCCCCTGGTAGTCCAATAGTTAAGACATGGGTTTGATTCCTGGTTGGGAAACTAAGGGGGATTCCCAGGTGTCTCAGTGGTAAAGAATCCTGCCAATGGAGGAGACACAGGAGACGTGGGTTTGATCCCTGGGTTGGGAAGATCCTTTGGAGAAGGGAATGGCAATCCACTCCAGTATTTTTGGGCTTCCCTGGTGGCTTAGATGGTAAAGAATCTGCCTGTAATGTGGGAGACCTGGATTCAATCCCTGGGTCAGGAAGATCCCCAGGAGCAGGGAATGGCAACCCGTTTCAGTATTCTTACCTGGAAAAAGCCCTTGAACAGAGGAGCCTGGCAAGCTACAGTCCATGGGGGTCACAAAGAGTCAGACATGACTGAGTACATACACATGCACGCATGGGGATCTAAGATCCCACATGTGCATGGCATGGTAAAAAAAAAAAAAAAAAGGAACCTCCTTATCATGGATAAGTACACATACTGAGAATTTAATAAATCAGCTTGTCTTGTAGAGATAATATGAATGCATCGCAATTCTATTAAACCTGTACTTAGATTTCTCTGATGGGTTGGTGGTGAGATAAGTAGGAGTCAGCATCATCAACCTTCAGGTTCTGCCTGGTCTGCAGTCTACATGCTTGTGGGAATCATTAATTTCTCCCACCTCGAGGGGACTTCAGTATCTACAAAACAGCTCAAAGCTATTTTTCCTGTGTGGAGATAGTGAAGGACAGGGAAACCTGGCATGCTACAGTCCATGGAGTTGCAGAGTTGGACACGACTGAGCAACTGGACAACAACAATCCATTGATTCGAACCAGGACTCTGCCCCAAAGCTAGACTATTATTTCTCTTGACCGTTTCCCTTTGTCTCACGTTCTCTCCCTTTCCAGGCTCCTCTATTCATAGGATTTTCCAGGCAAGAATACTGGAGTGGGTTGCCATTTCCTTCTCCAGGGGATCTTCCTGGCCTGGGAAACGAACCCTGGTTTCCTGCACTGCAGGCAGATTTTTTACTGACTGAGCTACAAGGGAAGCCCTTTCCCTAGTTAACAACTGCTTAAATCTGTCCATTGGAACTCAGGGAAGGTCATGGAGGCTGTGGTGGTGGTGGTGGCTTAGTCACTATGTTGGGTCCGACTCTTGAGACCCCATGGACTGCAGCCTGCCAGGCTCCTTTGTCCATGGGATTCTCCAGGCAGGAATACTGGAGTGGGTTGCCATTTCCTTCTCCAGGGATCTTCTCGACCCGGGAATCGAACCCAGGTCTCCTGCATCGCAGGCAGATTCTTTACCGACTGAGCCATGATGGAAGACCCTTTGGAGGCTGAATGAAGGCTATTTCCGATAATCAAAGAAACGGGGGACACAGAAAAGCTTTGTGCCCAGGAGTCACACAGGGCCCTGTTGGATCTCAGGGCCCTGTGTGAGATAAACGACTAGATAAACGACTAGCATCATTTTTAGCACACCAGGTTTAGGTTTTTCTAGGTTTACCTTTTCTTCACATGTACTCTTGGCTTGGCTTTGAAGTGAAGTGAAGTGAAGTCACTCAGCCATGTCTGACTCTTTGCTCCTCTATGGACTAGAGCCTACCAGGCTCCTCTGTCCATGGGATTTTCCAGGCAAGAGTACTGGAGTGGGTTGCCATTTCCTTCTCCAGAGGATCTTCCCCACCCAGGGATTGAAGCAGGGTCCTCCACATTGTAGGTAGACAGACGCTTTATCGTCTGAACCACCAGGGAAGCCTTTTAGCACACAGTAGATGCTTAATAAATCTTAGCTGTTATCTGTCATTCAGCTGTAATATCAAGGATGTTCCCAGCCAAAGACTAGATTCTTCTGCATCATTTGCTAACTAAAGTAGCGATAAACTGGGGAAGAGAATCTATGTATAGTGTATCAGACTGCAACAGTATGTGGATATTACATTATCCTCGGAAAAGAGAGAAACATGGAATAGTAGCACAATTAGCTAGTACATGCAAAACTAGATTTTGAACCCAGGTTTCTCTGCTCCAAAGGCCCACCTGTCCCCTTTGAACTCTCGCTGAGAGCTCAGCATGAGGTTGCAATGTGCAGTGGCTGTTAAGGTAGGGACTGAGGTGGCTGGCAGATGGCATCTGTAAAGGCCTGGAACAGAGGAATGGTAGTCCCGCTCCATTCTTCTGTTTGACCATGTGGATTGGTCAAACCATGCTTCCAATACTGACGAGTGAGTGGAGAAACGTAGAATCGTGTCCTATGGTGGCCCTTAGAAGGGATCAGGATATTTCACCTGAAGGAAAGATGATAGCTATGGACATAAGAACAGTCTTCAAACAATAACCAATTTATCAAAAGTAGAAGGGAAAGAGAATTCAGTATAATATGAGTGAAAACTTTTTTTTTTTGGCCACACTGCATGGCTTGCAGGGTCTTCCCTGACCAGGGATTAAACCCAGTTGGCAGTGAAAGCTGAGTCCTAACCACTGGACCACTAGGGAATTAACTAGGTAAAAACTTTGTAACAGTCTGAACTTCCCAAGGCTGTCCCAAACCTATCAAGGTTTTGGAAGTGATAAATTTGCTCTCATTGGAACGGTTGAGTAGAAGCTACACAACCACTTGATGGGGTGAAGTAGAGAAATTTTGTTAGATGAAATCTTCATATGTTTAGTGGACATCTGTTATAGGCTGTGTATGGTACATGAGTTAAAGTTCCTTCCAGATTTGAAATTCTGTTATGAAACTAGAAGGGCTCAATAGGACATTATATCCTGCTCAAAACTCCGACTTTGAGCACTGTATTCATTGGCATAAATAGTCTTCTAATTAATTTTAAAATTAATTTGTATTCTGCTTTCCCGCCCTGAATAACTTTTACCACTTGCTATAAAGTAGGGGCAAATTCCACCATATTAATCTGGATTGCTCCTGCTCCATGCTCTCCCACGTGAGCTTCCTCTTAGCACAGAATAATTTAGTCAGGAGTATTAGGACAGGAAACTGAAGGTTTTCAAGTACATTTTAAAAGGGAAAAAATGAAAAATAAAGTGGAAAATATCAACCCTCAAATATATTAGTTGACAATCCTCCTTCATTCTCTGGGACAATCCTGTTCCAGTGTGCAGAACTCCACATTTTTATTTTATGATTCTAGTCTAAGGTGATTGCCCTGAGCCTAGGATTCCAAAGTAAAGAAAGTGGATACAGGTTGTCAAATAGGAGCTGTGGTCAGAGCCAATGTAGGTTGGAGTGGCATCTGTAGTAGTAACTGGGAGGACCTATCCTGTGTGTCCAGCAGAGTTCTGCATCACTGGCCAAACTGTGTTGGAAAGCATTGGAAAGGACTTGATCTGTGTTCTCTAACAGTGCCTTCCCACTCAAAAAACCTCAATCAATATTTGCTCAAGTGCAGGATGGTAGAAAGTTGAAACAGTGGGCAAAGTAACAGGGAGAATCCTTTCAAGTTGATGTTTAACTTTGAGCAAGTTGTTTGTCCTGTTCACTAGAAAGATTTATGCTTTGAGAAAGGAGATGGATTAGGACTATGGTTTTCAAACACAGGTCATAGCCCCCTGAGAAATTAATTTAATAGGTTGAAATCAGCATTTTAAAACATTAAATAGAAAATTCCAGACTGCTTTGCACACAGCAAGGGTATTATTTAATGAAACGTTTACTTGTTTCATGTGAATATATACACAAAAATACATATATACACATATATACTGGATATATATACACATATATACACAAATATACTGGATGCAGTCCATGGGGTCGCAAAGAGTCGGACACGACTGAGTGACTGAACTGAGCTCAACTGATACTGGATTGTTCAGTCAAGTGAACATTTTACCATGGAGCCGTGGAGCGCAGTCAAACATATTTGAGAAATGCCGATGTCAGAGAACTCATTTAACATCTGGGCCACAGAGAGGACCCCAGAAAAGGCAAATGATTTTGAATCCCCAGTTTCTGAGTTGACAGATTAATGTATTTTATAAACTATGATAAAATATACATAATATAAACAAATTCACGTCTTACAAGGTAAGGGAAAAAGCACTAAATGCCTTTGTCTAAAAACTAAAAACCTCCCACCCCCAACCTGCATCATCTTAGAGGCTTGGATTTATAGTGCTGTCCCTCTCTCCCATCCTCCTTGGTTTTTCCTCCAGGTTCTTGATCTCTATCCCCTCGAAGGGGTGTATGGTTTGATTTTGATGTTGTGGGGCAAGTAGCAAAAGTTCCCTCTTGTACTTGTGCCTGAGTTAGAGATGAGAGTGTTTATATTCAATTGTACTTTTACATTACAAAATAGATTATTAAAAAACAGGTAGCTAACTAGAATGTGTTAATAAATAAGCATACATGGGTTCCCAGGTGGCTCAGTGGCAAAGAATCCGCCTGCCAGTGCAGGAGCCATAGGAGACTCAGGTTCGATCCCTGGGTCAGGAAGATCCCATACGCAACCCACTCCAGTATTCTTGCCTGGAAAATCCCATGGACAGAGGAGTCCATGGGGTCACAAAGAGCTAGACATGACTGAGCACGAACAGGAGTATAATTTGGAACAAGATTTAGAGTAGAGAAGTACAGTCTCCCTTAATAAACACACTAAAATCTTACTTTCCTTTTCAGATCTCGGCAGTTGGCTGTCACAGACCTTGATTCACTTATTTTTGCTTGTATTTCATATTTGGATCCTTATTATTTGTTCTTTAAGTATAAATTCTATTTCCCCAGCCACGTTGTTTGCATTTTCAGGGGTACAGATTCCTTTCCTATCTCTATAGGTATCTTTGCTGGACACACAATGCTGTTCTATGCTGTGCTTAGTCACTCAGTCATGTCCCACTCTTTGTGAGCCCATGGGCTGTAGCCCTCCAGGCTCCTCTGTCCATGGGGATTCTCCAGGCAAGAATACTGGAGTGGACTGCCATGCCCTCCTCCAGGGGATCTTCCCAACCCAAGGATTGAACCCAGGTCTCCCACATTGCAGGCAGATTCTTTACCATCTGAGCCACCAGAGAAGCCCACAATACTACTCAATGAGCATTATTGTATAAATGCAATAAATGGTAATTGATTACCTTTTCCTCTTAGCCATTATCAATAACGGAGTCATTTTTACTGCAATCAGGGCAGTCAAGTGCCACTGAAGATGAGAGAGTCAATTCCTAGGCAGGTTGATAAGAAGTCTGGGGTCCCTGAGGAGGAGAAAGGGGTCTGGGGCTCTGGAAGAGGAGGTAGGGGTCTGGAATTCTCAAAGAGAAGGAAAGGACAAACTTTTCCCCCTACATTCCTTAGTAAGGATTATATAACAACAATGTATCTTGCTTGTTTCTCCTTCCTGACTAATCCTGGTATTTTAGAATGTATATTATGGGAGTGGGTCTGGTAAGATCTTTCTATTGTTAACTATAATCCTGTCATCTTAAAATGTAAATTGTGGGAGTTCAGTTCAATCGCTCAGCCTGTCAGACTCTTTGTGACCCCATGGACTGCAGCACGCCAGGCCTCCCTGTCCATCACCAATTCCTGGAGTTTACTCAAACTCATGTCCATTGAGTCAGTGATGCCATCCAACTATCTCATCCTCTGTTGACCCTTTCTCCTCCCGCCTTCAATCTTTCCCAGCATCAGGGTCTTTTCCAGTGAGTCAGTTCTTTCTATCAGGTGGCCAAAGTATTGGAGTTTCAGCTTCAGCATCAGTCCTTCCAATGAATATTCAGGACTGATTTCCTTTAGGATGGACAGGTTGGATCTCCTTGCAGTCCAAGGGACTCTCAAGAGTCTTTTCCAACACCACAGTTTAAAAGCGTCAATTCTTCGGCACTCAGCTTTTTTGATAGATTGTGGGAGTGGGTCTTTATAGATTGTGGGAGTGGGTCTGGGAAAATTTTTACAACCTTGAGATATTCTTTTGATTTATTGTAGTAACTAATGAAAAAGTATTTAATTCCCTTACTAAGACTAGCAAAGGGGGCACCCTCCGTCTCCCTTCTGATGTCTATGTCAGAAACTTTCTCAGTCCCTTTTCATACTTTTATAAAACTGCTACACAAAAGCTCTTGAGTGATCAAGCCTGGTCCCTGGTCCCAAAGCTAAATCTGCTTCTTCAGAGATCAAGAATCTGACACTATTCACCAGAAGCTATCAAAGACAACTTTCCTTTTCTGGACAAACAGCCTCATTGCTAGTTGCTTAGAACTTTTCAGTTTCCAGGCCACATTTACTCATTTGGCTTGGGCTCTGAACTAGCAGGACCTTGTATTTGTATAACTGTGTAGTTTAAGGAGCTTTCCTACTTTTTAGGGGGGAAAAAGTTATTTTCCTGGTGAAGGAAATAAAAGCATGTTATCTCTATGTGGCCAATGGGAAAACTGAGGCATAGAGCGCCATTAAACCCATCGTTCTGCAGCACAGTTGGGACAGCTCTGGATTAGTTGGTAACTTTGAGGCTGGGGCCCTTTTCACTTCATCAGTGACTTCTCTGCTTTACTTTTTCCTGTTATTCCTCTCTCACTGAAAATAGGAAGATTCCTGCTTTCATCTCAAGGTGAAGAAAAGGGAGGGAGGGAGAATTTTGCAGCTTATGATTCCTGTAACTCTCTTCCACCACTGGTTTCCCTGAGGTATTTACATAGAGTAGGATTTTTAATATACACCACAGGAAGCCGGTCTCCTCATCAGTCTAAGTCTGGCCTGAAGACATCTTCCATGTTACTTTTCCTGCCTGATCCCGCTCTATTCCACCCAGACAGACTCAACCAAGCATCTTCTCTGTGCCAGAGTAGACTGTGGTTTTAGGAGACTGCACCTGCCTTATCTCATTTAAACACACAGAAAATCTGTGAAGCAAGTATTTTTTATTCTCATTTAAGAGCTGATACAACCCAGGCTCAAGAAAGTTGAGAACTCTAGTTGCTTAACTTCAGTTTTTGTGCTCTTTCCCCAGATCTCCAGGGCTTTTATTTATTTACTTGCTTGTTTATTATTTAAGCACATTGTACACCCCTCTCTAGTCTCCAATTTCCCTTATGCAAACTTCTAGTATACATGATTTTAAAACAATTTTTGTGTGCCTTTTGGAAGAACTGCATGGATTTTAGGTAAGTCTTATGCAAGTCCATGGAAGGCTGGAAACTGAATAATATCCATTTCAGTTATGATGAATAATTTAAATAAAGTTGCCAAAAATTTATTTCATTGCAAACATCCAAGTTATTGGTCTCCAGAAGTGGGAGCTAATGCTATGCAATAATGGCAACAACAACGAAACTCTGATTTAAAAAAGTAAAATCTTTGAACATATGTATGCAATATCAGACAAAGCAGAGTTGCCTCTCCGTATAGGTTCCACAACAAAGCATGACAAATTAATTTTGATCTACTTGAAATAACAGAGGAGGGAGATCCCGCAGCGCTTCTAGGGAGAAAGGGATAGTGAAAGGAATGTAATTGCATTGTATCCCTTGTTACTAATAAAAGCATGAAAATAAACATATAATTGACATGCTCTTTAGTGTCTTCTTTGTGGTTTCATTCTAGTCAATGTAAACATTTTAATTTGGATTTTTATAGATTATATCCTGACCTGCAATCTCCTAATTAAATTTTCTCCACGTGGTTATAAGATTTTCACCTGGATATCAGCATTGTTTCTTTTCTTTTAAAGTCCCACCGGCCTGGGAAGGAGAAGGGACTCAGTCGACCTGCTGTCAGAATTTCAAGTTGGCCCCATCAAAACGAATCTGTTCCATACCCTGCTTTTTTTCTGTGTAGATCCACTAAGGTGCAGCGATATTACTACATACGAGATTTTAAAATACTTCTCCTTAGCGAGAGACTTTAGGTAACCAGAGTATAGAGAAGGGCGGTGGACAGACATCCCTGCGGGTAGTAAGGGGAAGAGCAGAATCTCAAGGTCGGGAAAGAGATTTGCATTTCAGAGGACTGTTGTTGTTTCCCTCTAGGCTCTGACCTGGAGAGCGCTTTATCTGTAACCCTTTTTATGGCCCAAGAATATTCTCGCTTAGGGGCTATTTGTAAACGTGTCTAATCTCGCTCACTGTATATTACCGACCAAAGGGAGGGAAACGGTGAGAAGTTTGCTAGCAGAGTTTAGAAAGTGATTAACAGTCCATTTTATTTATTTATTACGCATTGCACAATCCTATAATAACAACAATGGCAAGGAACATCAAAGTTCTACAATTCTATCACCCTAATAAATCGCTTGTTTCTATTTTCTCTTCCATTCCCTCATGCATTAAAATATTCTGCCAAGTTCTATGCCAGTCTTAGTGATTCAAGGGCGGGTTTTATACATCCGAAATACAAATTTGCATTTTCCCTTTAAAAAAAATTATAGTTGCTTTACAATATTGTGAGTTTCAGATGTACAGCGAAGTGATTTGGTTATACAAATACATATCTCTATTTTTCGATTCTTTTCCATTAAATATTATTACAAGATACTGAATATAGTTCCCTGTGCTATACAATTACATTTTGCTTTTAATTCTGCTTTGCTTATCCTATTTCTGAAGCTGCAAAACATATATTCACAACATGGCTTTAGTGCCTACTTAATATTCCATCAACGACAGACACTTTAAAATAAATATTTCAGTTTAAGTATCCAGCATTTACGAGTAAACGCTAACACCATTTGACCTTGCACTGCACAGCCAGAAGATCGGTCAAGGTTAGACTGAGGGCTCCGGGAGGCAGGGCTGCGGCTGCGCGTCAGCCAAGGACGCGAGGAGGAAGTTAGTACACCACTCGCCCAAACCCCTCCTGCACTTGCAGTCTCGCGCCTTTTCCCTCCGACCTCGGTCCCGCGCTCCAGCGGAGGGACTCCATCCGACTGCCTGTCCACTCCTAGCCCCAGGCTGTCTTTTTCCCGAGCGCCTCTGAAGGTGTACGTGATATAGGAAGTGACGCAAGGGAGAGGGCGGGACCAAACTATAAACTGCAGGTTGGGGGTGGTTATCCCACCAGAGGGTGTCGGCAAAGACTGGTGGCGGGCCGGGAAGCAGCGGACGGGGAGGTCCTTCTGTGAGTGACACGCGGCTGCTAGAATCCCGCCGACTCTCCTACCCTCCCCTCAGCTTGTGGGGGGCTGCTCGGAGCGGGCTTGGGTGCGACCCTCCTCGGTGCGGTCCAGCAGCCTGGGGAGCCGCGAGGGGCGCCCGGAGGCTGCAGCGCCTCCGGGTTGGCGGGCGGGAACGTAGCCCGCGTGGCGGCGGGAAAGGGGCTGTGGCGGGGAGCGGAGCCAGGCTGCAGGTGCAAGCGGGGTGCA
Source organism: Bos indicus x Bos taurus (assembly GCF_003369695.1). NCBI lineage: Eukaryota > Metazoa > Chordata > Mammalia > Artiodactyla > Bovidae > Bos > Bos indicus x Bos taurus. The sequence continues at coordinate 70,421,000 of NC_040076.1, read as the reverse complement.
GCGGCGCTGCGGGGCGGGCTGCCCGACCTTTCCCTTACCGGTGCCCTCCGCCCCTCGGCCCCCAGTCCTGCGAATAGGTTCTGTTAGGGTCCTGAGGGCGATATGAGGGGTGTTCCACTGTCGTTCTACGCCCTGCTATTTTGCTCCCGGCTTCCCAGGTCACCCGGATCCCTTTTCCTCACTAGCTCGCCCTGAGAAGATGCAGGCACTCTTGGGACAGCCGTAGGCTGCAGGCCCGGGAGCGAGGCGTCAGCCACGCTGCCGCAGCGCTGAGCCGCTCTGCGGGGAGCACGTGGCCCTTTCAGGAAGTATTCCCAGGGGACGGCTGTCGGGGTGCGTGGATGACCTTGAGCTCGTAGCCCTTGGATTCCTCGGGGCCTGCCGGGGCCGTGGTCTCATTGTTGAAAGGGACAAAGCTGTCCTCAGTAGACTGCATTACGACTGTGTCCTGGGCATGTAGACAAGGGTTTCTGTAAGCTGTATATCTGAACTCTAGTACAACCTGATCTTTCGGCGCTGCCTGTTGGCCTTGTGTGTGGGTTCTCAGTTTTTCTAAGCCGACTGAATCCCGCAGGTATTTGGATTGCTAGGCTCTTCTCACTAACAGATGGGAGACCGTAGGAATAAGACTTCTACTTTGTGAAAGCTATGGTCTAGGGGCCAAGTAAAAGCTATTTGGATTGGAATCTGCTTTTGCCATCAGGAAATTAGCGATGTGGTATCAAAGGGCTGTGCTTGACGATATAAAACGCCTTGGAAGCCCATTGTATCACTGTTGGTAGTGGACAGCTTTGTAGGCTAGTAATGGGGCGGGTGGGCCAGTTGTGACTTGACCCAGGTTAACATTTTGCCATAGGCCAGATTGTGGTGACTGGGTATGCCAAGGAAATTGATTGCTAGTGCTTTTTCTGGTAAGAAGGTTGAACGAGGAGATAGTTATCCTATTACAGAAGTATTTGGACACCTGATAACCTTTATTCGAGGCTTAGATAGGAGTTTGGAATACTAGATGCTGATTCCGTTGCTGAGCTGGGGAATTTGACCTTATTGACCAAGACATTTAAGGTGATTTCCAGAAGTGGTTGGGGTCTTCGTTCCCCAGGCCAGGGCTGAAACCTGTGCCCCTTGCAGTGGGAGTCCAGAATCTTAACCACTGGACTGCCAGGGAATTCCCTCCCTGATTTTTCTGCTTTGAAAATTAAGGTTAGGCTCCCTAAAATACTGACTGGTCCTGTGAGGTTTTTTGTTTTGCTTTGGTTTTTTCCTCAGTTTTGGATTATTGTTGTTCAGACAGTTGCTAAGTCATGTCTGACTCTTTGCCACTCCATGGACTGCAGGACCCCAGGCTTCCCTGTCCTTCCTTCACCATCTCCTGGAGTTTACGCAAACCCATGTCCATTGAGTCGGTGATGCCACCCAACCATCTCATCCTCTGTCACCCCCTTCTCCTGCCCTCAGTCTTTCCCAGCATCAGGGTCTTTTCCAAGTTGGCTCTTCGCATTGGGTGGCCAAAGTATTGAAGCTTCAGCGTCAGTCTTTCCAATGAACGTTCAGGATTGACTTCCTTTAGGATTGACTGTTTTTGTTGTTGTTTTTCTCAATTTGGGACTGTAATAGACTCAATATGTTACACAAAATCCAGAATTAAAATTTTGTCATTGATAGGAAATGTTTTCCAAAAGTCTGTATGTAGCATAGTACCCTTCAACTTGTCTTTGATGGAATGTTCTTGTTAAGGAATGGTGGTGGTGAACCTAGCCTGTGCGGAGGACTGTTGGATAGCAAACAACTCAGCTAACTCTGCCCTAAGGAGTGGTATTTACTTGCCTTTGATTACGTAGCTATTTGTAATGAAGAAAGCTCCCAGTTCACCTTGAATCCGACAACAGTTGAAAGCTCTTAAAAATGACTGAGGTCTTTTAGAGCTCTTGTGTGTGTGCCCCCTCTGTCTGCTCTCTCAGATGACCACTACACAGATAGACTGCAGGGACTTCAGGTGGTCCTGACCTTCAACTTGAGCAATCATTTTCTCAGAAAGCTAAATAAGAATGAACATTTTGCTTTGTTTTCTTTGATTCCTTCCACTACTTTTTCATTTTAGGCTCATAAAGTTAGACTCTTAAAGCTAGTAAAAACCTTGACCAGCCGTCTCTTTATAAGTCATTCTGGGTATACCCAAGCTATGTGTTCTAAGGGCCATGCAGTTTTGTAAGTTCCTGTAATCTTTTCATTTTCACCTGCAAATGCATAAGTGTCTTGGGAAACTGTTTACAAAATGGGTTTCTATAACCAATTACTTGACATCTTGGAGCTCTGCCAGGTAAAGGTTAAGGTTTTTCTACTTTTAAAAATTTCTTACCTACCCAAGCTTTGCCCAGTGAGTAGCAAGGATGGGAAGAGTCTACATCCAAGGTTTTCATTATACTCCTTTTCATATAATTTCCAAATTATATGAAATGTGAACCTCATGTACATTTAGCATGCCTTGGTACTGTTAAAAAATAAAGTTGTCTTTACTTTGTTGATTACCACATAATTCCACATCAAATTTTGTGGGATAGAGAAATCAGTCAGAGAAGGCTTCATAGAGATGGCCCTTGAGCTGATCCGGGAAGAAATGGGTAGGACTTTAAGAACAAAGGAAGAATGTTAGTGGGTAGAGGTCGGGGCTGGATTTTGTCTCATTCTGGAGAAGGTAGAGGGCAGTGAAGTTATTAGGTGGTGAAGGTCTCTAGAACAGAGAAGCAGACAGAGAAACTTCATTTATGTGAGCTCCAAGGACTTGAAACTGTGGCTTGTTTTCTAAATTGAAATGGGGTTGTATTAAAAAACATGTGTCTTATTTTTATTTCAGGTAAAGTGGAGTAGTGGCTTTGAATATGTTTTCTATGTAGGTGAAAGTGTATTTTGGTACCTAATCTCATTAGCTATATATATTTTGTACAGACCTATGATTTTTAAGACATCCCAAAGTAGCATAAGACCTCAAGATAATTACCATATTAAAAAATTAAATAGAAAATTAATGCCACATATCAAGAAAGTAGGAATAAGATGATTTGAATTTGAAAGAAGCTTGGGACTGTTGTCTAGCTATTACCTTTGTCTGCCTTCTGTCTTCCATCCCATGGCTCAGTTTAAAACATTTCTTCCATTTCATGTTCAAAACATGTGGGGCTCTGATTTTGCTTACCTGAATTTTCATTAGTGTGAGAAACTGAATATTTTTCCCAGTTATCATTGAGAACACCAAGGATACACAAGAAGCTAATATAAATAAAAATCAAGGTGATTTTGGGTTGTCTTTTGTAATAGATTGTTAGCACTGATGGTGACATCTTGAAATAAGCTAAGTAAGAGTTGTTTGGCTTATATATGTAGTCTTGTGAACTACTTGTTTATAGGTTGGTATGAAAAGTTTTTCTCCCATGCTTTTAGAGCACATTTCAGTTAGAAAAAACATTAAGGGATTCTTTTAAATAGAAAGCTTTACTAATGGGTGAAATTATTTTGAAAAAATGACTCAATTTTGTTATGGGTAAAACTTTAGGAAGAGCCTTTGTGGATATCATTTTAGATAGAATGAAAATGTGGATAGAATTGTGTTCTTCACAGATGTGGGCTTAAATGATGGAGTTAAAATGAGAATTACCGAGGGTGTGGAGAAAAGGGAACACTCTTGCACTGTTGGTGAGAATGTAAATTGATACAGCCACTATGGAAGACAGTATGGATATTCCTTAAAAAATTAGGAATAAAACCACCATGTGACCCAGCAGTTCCACCCCTAAAATTGAAAAAGACACAAGTGTCCCATTGTTCATTGCAGCACTCTTTACAGTAGCTAGAACATGGAAGCAACCTAGAGGTCCATGGATAGATGAATGGATAAAAAAGTTGTAGTACACACACATGATGGAATATTACTCAGCCATAAAAAGGAATGCATGTGAGTCAGTTCTAATGAGGTGGATGAACCTAGAACCTATTATATAGAGTGAAGTGAATCAGAAAGAGAAAGATAAATATCGTATTCTAACACATATATATGGAATCTAGAAGAATGGTACTGAAGAATTTATTTACAGGGCAATGATGGAGAAACAGACATAGAGAACAGACTTATGGACATGGGGAGAGGGGAGGAGAGGGTGAGATGTATGGAAAGAGTACCATGGAAACTTACATATGGTAATATGTAAAATAGATAGGCAACCGGAATTTGCTGTATGGCTCAGGAAACTCAAACAGGGGCTCTGTATCAACTTAGAAGGGTGGGATGGGGAGGGAGATGGGAGTGAGTTTCAAAAGGGAGGGGTATATGTATACCTATGGCTGATTGATGTTGAGGTTTGACAGAAAACAGCAAAATTCTGTACAGCAATTATCCTTCAATAAAAAATAAGTTAATTAAAAAAAATGAGAATTACCTAGGTCACACTTTTTTTCCTCCTCTGACTTGATTTCTTTTATGTTACAGGCTTAATTTTGTGTCTGGGGATTGAAATAGAAATAGTGTATCTGTTTGCTCAGTAAAAAATATATTTTAACTATGCAAAATCATGACATGTGCTATTAATATCTGTTTCTTTAGACGTGCACTCAATCTCCTCATTGTTTATTTATACCTTTTATTTAGATCACTTATTTGAATGTGTTGTCACTTTAGTCTTAAAATTCATTTAAAACTAGAAACCTTGAGGAGTGGCTGAGTCAGATGCATATTAAGCTGGTAAGCCCTTTTTTCCTAGAAAAGGGTGATTAAAATTGGTTCAGGGTGGGGCCTTCCAGTTCTGGCTCTAGTGATTGGGTTTATACAGTTGAGTGCAGTGATAGTGATAAGCTTTTTGTACCAGATGGGGTGTTGATAGTGATAAGCTTTTTGTACCAGATGGGGTGAGATTGTGCTTCTAAGAGTATGAACTTTTGCTTGTTGGCTCTGGTCTTTAAAGCTTGAGGATTAAAAAAAAATTTTTTTTTTTCTTTTGTTAATAGAGTTTGATAGGAGACTTTTCTAATGCCAGTTTGTATAGTTTCTTTGCTTTTTGCTGTGTGGGTGTTAAATGTGCTATGAGTATACTTTTAGAGGAAAAGCTTTAAAATAGTGTGAAATAAATGTCTTTTTATACATCTCAACATACGTTCAAGCATCTAGATGCACTCAAACCAAATTAATTAGAAAAATCTAGATTTCAATTAATACCTGTGCTTTAACTTTTAAGACTCTTAGTTACAGAGGCATAGTTTGCTTTGAAAAAAGTTAAAAGTAATTTCTTAAATTTCTGGAGATGAGAACATGCTCTCTGTAAAACCAGTTTCATAGAAAGCTGTTGGACCTCATTTTTAGGTGATCAGTTTTCAACCTTGAACAAGTCACTTAAGGTCTCAAATAATTGGCCTTTTCATCTGTAAAATAGCATACTCTATGCTTTTCTTTTATCTATTCTTTTTGCATCAAAGATCTATCAAATCATTTGTTAGAAATTGTTCATTTAATCAGAAAGATCAGGTTTTCTCTCCTTTTCTGTTGGCATGATTTGTTACTGATTTGTGTAGCATAACCAGTCTTTGGCTTAATTTTACTTTTGTTAGTTTTTTTTTTTTTTTCAGGTGCCAGTCTATTGTCTTTTGTATTTGTCCCTTTTCTTTGTCTAGTAAATTCAGTTAAAGTGAACTATTTGAAAGTAAGTGACAGACATCACGATACTTCATGCTTAAAACCATTGGCATTAATCTCCTAACAAGGACATAGTCCTCCAGAAAATGCAGTACCATATCACAATTCTAAATCTAATATTGATACAATACTGTTGTCTAGGATATAGTCTGTATTCAAATTTCTTACTTCTCCCAATAATATCCTTCAGGCTGTCCTCAACTCACCTCATCCCCCCCTCAATTCAGTAGCTAGTCAAGGGTCACCCTAAATTTAGTTGTCATGTTAAACTATCTTGGTTAAAGATCCTTTCTAGAAAGGTGATAATATATTTAAAAGTAAACGATATATAATACTTAATGGAAAGTCCTCACTAGTCTAATACAGTGGTGTCTGTGTTGCTGCTGCTGCTGCTGCTAAGTCGCTTCAGTCGTGTCCAACTCTGTGCAACCCCATAGACAGCAGCCACCAGGCTCCGCCGTCCCTGGGATTCTCCAGGCAAGAACACCGGAGTGGGTTGCCATTTCCTTCTCCAGTGCATGAAAGTGAAAAGTGATAGTGAAGTCACTCAATCGCATCTGACTCTTAGATATCTCATTATGCTAATTCTCTGTTTTGTGTCTAGGCTCTTCTGTGTGGCAGCTCAGAATGATGGATCAAGCCAGATCAGCATTCTCTAACTTGGTATGATTTTAAGATGTATTTCTCTGTCACCAGTTTGCAAGAGTCTGAAGCATATGAAGATGCTTTTCACCCAGTAAGCAAGAAAAAATAACCAAAGCTATCATCAGTTACTCATTTATGTTTGAAGTGGTGGTCTTGAGGTGTACTAGATCTCACAAAGGAAGGTTATATTCAGTCTTGAGTAGAGTTAATTATGGAAAATCATGTAAGAAGTTTCAGGGCATAGTGAAGAGATAGTCAGATAGTTCAGATAAACTAAAGAAAGCACTGGTCAAAATGTCTATCAGTAGACATGATAACAGAAACTGAATGAAAAGGCTGAATGAGATAAAGGCCAGTGTATGAACCAGCCCTCTTATGCTATTGACAGAACTGGGCACAAGGAAGTGTGCTAGCTTGAAAAGGGAACTTTTTCCTTGAGAATGTACAACAAGTCATAGTAATAGCCCAGTAGCACCTGATCAAGCTTCCTTTAAATGTCCCAGTTCCCTTTCTTCTCCTTCATAATGCTTTCTTTTCTTTTTTTTAAAAATCTCAGTTTGGTGGAGAACCATTGTCATATACCAGGTTTAGTCTGGCTCGGCAAGTAGATGGTGATAACAGTCATGTGGAGATGAAATTAGCTGCAGATGAAGAAGAAAATGTTGACAGTAACATGAGGGGCAACCAAACCAGTATCGCAAAACCGAAAAGGTTAAATGGATATGTCTGCTACGGGATCATTGCTGTAATCGTCTTTTTCTTGATTGGTAAGAACAGCCATTCAAAACTTTAAAAATTCCTTGTTGTCAACTCTAGGAAGTTTGTTCATCCAGCTCAGCAAACATTTATGTAGTGCATTGTGCAAGATACCAGGAATACAGTGATGCCTAAGATTTTACACCTGCCTTTGAGGTTAGCCTGGTGGGAGAAGAGCAACACAGGGATCATTTCAGTGTAATGTGCAAATGTTACACTAGAAATTTGCACAGGGTATTTGTAGCATAGATGCTGGCCCTGAGGATTCACAGAAGGCTTCTGGGAAGAAAAGTTACCTTTGCTTTGAAAAGCTAACTGTTTAAAATGAAATTATTATATAATAGATTGAATGGTTTAAAATAGACAAAGCTGAGATGTGTCATTTACTTTCAGATGCCTTACAGTTTAATTTAATGCTAGCATTTGAAAATATTAACAATTCTTACAGGAACGGAGTATAAATGAAATTCTTTGAATTCACCTCTGAAACTCTTTATCCTTAGGATTTATGATTGGCTACTTGGGCTATTGTAGACGTGTGGAATCACAAGATTGTGGGAAAGAGGCAGGAACACAGCCTTCGTGCCCAGAGGAGACAGAAACTTTCGAATCAGAAGAGCAACTCCCTGGAGTACCTCGCATATTCTGGGCAGACCTCAAATCAACGTTGTCAGGAAAACTGGATGCCGTAGACTTTGCCAGGGCCATCAAGTAAGCCTGAGCTGCTTCACAAGTCCAACCTCAGTGCCTAAGCAAATACTATTAGGTGCAATGGAATAAAACAAGGGTGACAGTCTGGAGGAAAAGCTGGTTAGAACAGGCGAGACATTTTCAGTCAAGGGTAGTGAAAGTGAAAGCGTCAGTTGCTCAGTCGTGTCCACTCTTTGCGACCTCAGGGATTGTAGCCCACCAGGCTTCTCTGTCCGTGGAATTCTCGAGGCAAGAATACTAGAGTGGGTAGCCATTCCCTTCTCCAGGGGATCTTTCCAACCCAGGGATCGAACTCGGGTCTCCCGCATTGCAGGCAGATTCTCCCCCCACCCCACCCCCTTTTTTTTAAAGAAAATTCATAGGCTTTTGGTCTTTTGTCATATGGTTCTTTGTAGCCTGTTGCTTGCTGTCAGACTTTGTTCTTCTCTGATTCTCCATCTCATTCCCCTGTAAGTCATGCTGAGCCCTGCTACTATCCATAAAGGAATCAGCAGCTTTTTTCATCCTCTAGCTCAGGACTAACCAACAGCCCAAGTCTCAAGTATTTCTTGATTTCTTCTGGTTCTTACTCAACCCATACCCTAAGAAGTATCCTTCAGGTTTCTGTCTTTAGACTTTTCTTTTTTTGGCTGCACTGGGTCTTCATTGCTGCGTGCACGGGCTTTGTTTAGTTGCAGTAAGCATGGGGTGCTCATCTTTTACCTTTTGTTAACCCCGAATAGTTTCAATGGGACAATAATTCTTTTGGTCTTAAATGAGAAATCTTGGCATTTTTACTTCTTCTGGTGAATATTTTTGTGTGTACTGTACACTAGGCATTATGGATAAAGTGAGGGTGAGGCTATAGTCTCAAAAAAGATTATATAACTCATGTGATGTGTATATTTACAAAGAGTCATGAGATATCAAAACGAAGAGGAGTTTTGCTTCTGGGATATTCAGAATGCTTCAAGAAGTGAAATTGAAGCTGTATGTCTTGAATACACCAACAGTAACACTGTCTTTCATTTCGCTTAGAGCAGATCTTATGGATACTCTTTTCCCCTAAAATTACCCTAAGCAGATATATAGGGATGAGGCTTTACAGTAGATAAAGAGGTTTAATTCCTGCAAATATAGATGCTTTTTTTTTTCTTTTCCTTCTAAGCTTGTCTCTTTCTGGTTAATCCAGAATTTTGGGTTACAGTTATTTTATTGAGTTATGCTTTTAAGACAACTTGCTTGATATTTGAGTTCAGTGTTTAAGTTAAACTTTAGTTCATTTAACAGTGAGTTTTTTCCCCTCCAGGATGCTGAATGAAAATTCTTATGTCCCACGTGAAGCTGGATCTGAAAAAGATACCAGTTTGGCTTTTTTCATTGAAAATCAATTACAGGACTGTAAACTCGGCAAAGTCTGGCATGATGAACATTTTATTAAGATTCAGGTCAAAGGCAGGTATGTTGAAAGATGGTAACCTCATTTTATAGAATTAGCTATTCTCAGGTGTGCTAATTATTGTCTGACTCTGTGACCCCATGGATTGTAGCCCACCAGGTTCCTCTGTCCATGGAATTCTCCAGGCAAGATTACTGGAATGGGTAACCTCACTCCTACCATCTTGCCTGATAGGATCTTCCTGACCTAGGGATCAAACCTGGGTCCCTGCATTCCAGGTGGACTCTTTACCATCTGAGCCACCAGGGAAGCCCTAATTATAGCAAAGACCTTCAAAATAAATAATGTATGTCAAATGCTAAATGTATTAAATCCATTTAATTTTTTTCTCAAAGATGCCTTCACTTCATTTTCCCTTAACCTTTTTTTTTTCCCCCACAGTTCTCAAAACTCGGTGTCTATAGTGAGTACAAGCGGTAACGGCAGTCAGGCATACCCAGTGGAGAGTCCTGAGGGTTACGTGGCATATAGTAAGGCTGCGACCGTTACTGTGAGTAAGGCAAAGCCATGCATGATTCTTATTCCCCTGTTGAATAGCTCGAAAACTCATTGTCTTTTCCTGTTCTTAGTATAAGTTTACTTGTAAAATGTAGCTGGTCATGGGATATTTTTGTTCTCATCCCTCCTATGCCACAGTTAAAATCCCGAGTCCTCAGCTTGGTTGGCAAGGCCCTAAGTGATTCTGCTGCTCTGCTCTTCACTCACTCTGCTGTGGCCACTCTCGCCTCCCTGCTGTTCCTCAAACACTCTAACTCAAACATGCTCCCACCTCAAGGCCTTTCTAGATCGCCTTTCTCTTTGTCTGTCCCACTCCTCCCTTAAATATCAGCATGGCTTCTTCCCTCCCATTGCACTGGAGTCTCTTCTCCAGCGTTACCTCCCTAGGGAAGTCTTCTTTGATTATCTTATCAAAAATGGCCTTCCTCCAGTCCCTTCTCCTTACCCTGTAAGTACAGAGCCTGACATTATTCACTTGTTTCCACACTAGCATGTAAGCTACACAAAGGGCTAGGAGTTAGTTTCATTTTTTGCTATGTCACAGAGCCTCGGACAGTGCCTGACACATGCTAGGATTTACTGAATGAATTCATGTATCAGATTCACCCTTATGTGGAGGCAGATGTAAATAACCATCTTGGCTGGAGTCTAATGTTAGTTTGATGCTTTACTGCTTGATCTTTTAAAATTTAGGCAACTTTGGCCAAACTACTATAGAAGTTGAAAAATAGCTAGCTAGATCTATCTAGGTTTTTTAGGTTAAAATCCACATATTTATATGCCAGAGTCTTATCTGAAGATTGTCTTCTGAGCCAAATGAAGTTTTATGGTTCTTCTCTGTCTTCCTGGTTGCCTGTGCTGTATCACTTTCACTGGCCACCCACAAGCCAGTGTTTTGGAGGTAGGTAGTAATAGTTTACAGTCAACAATTTTGGATTCGTGATCTCTGAAGAAGATTTAGCTTCGGGACCAGGGACCAGGCTTGATCACTCAAGACCTTTTGTGTGGCAGAAGTTTTATGACAGTGAAAAAGGACAGACAAAGCTACTGACATAGACATCAGAAGAGGACAGAGCGCCCCCACTCACTAGTGTATCAAGGCCTTATATGTGTTTACCTGACCCACTCCCACAACATACATCTTAAATTAACAAAGTTAGAACGAACAATAGAAAGGTCTTACCAGACCCATTCCCATAAGTCTTAATATAACAAGATAACCAAGGTACAGAGCTTAAGGAAAAATATACCCTTGAGCAAGATGAGCTTTGTTGTGTAATCATTCAGTTCAGTTGCTCAGTCCTGTCCGACTCTTTGCGACCCCATGAATCACAGCACGCCAGGCCTCCCTGTCCATCACCATCGAGTCAGTGATGCCATCCAGCCATCTCATCCTCTGTCGTCCCCTAACGTGTAATCATTAGTTCTGGGAAAAACATTTTCTGTGACTAAGACTAAGGAATGTAGAAAAAAATGTTTGTCCTTTTCTCCTCAAGAGACCCCTTTCTTCTCCTTGGGGGCCCTGGACGTCTTATCAACCTACCTAAGAATTAACTCTCTCAGTAGGTTGTTCTGTTAAAGAATGTGGAGAGGATTAGTTCACCTGAATGCTATCTGTGTTTAGATATTTAGTTGCTAATGTCAGTTTATAGCCATTCATCTGAACTCTGATAGAGTTTAGGAGCATTATGATGACAACTTACATAAACATCTAAAAGTTGATCTCTGCAAGTTTAGTTTATTCTAAAACAACTTTTGGATGGATTTATTATCACAGCTTTCAGTTAATTCTTATGTCCTTGGTTATCTGCAGTTCAAGTATAGGAACATTATGTAATTGGTTCTGCCTTGGCTAGTCTACAGTGTTTTTAATGACAGATACCTCTTTGCTTAAGCATATTTTAATTATCCTTTCTCTTTCTCCCAAATATCTGAAGCAATGTAAATTAACATAAATAGTCAATGTTAATTAAATGAAAGGTATCATAAGGTAATGAAAGATATGAATATTTAGTTCAGTTCAGTCGCTCAGTTGTGTCTGACTCTTTGCGACCCCGTGAACCACAGCATGCCAGGCCTCCCTGTCCATCACCAAATCCCGGAGTTCACCCAAACCTATGGCCATTGAGTCGGTGATGCCATCCAACCGTCTCATCCTCTGTCGTCCCCTTCTCTTCCTGCCCTCAATCTCTCCCAGCATCAGGGTCTTTTCAGATGAGTCAGCTCTTCACATGAGGTGGCCAAAGTATTAGAGTTTCAGCTTTAGCATCATTCCTTCCAAAGAACACCCAGGACTGATCTCCTTTAGGAAGGACTGGTTGGATCTCCTTGCAGTCCAAGGGACTCTCAAGAGTCTTCTCCAATACCACAGTTCAAAAGCATCAATTCTTTGGCACTCAGCTTTCAGCAGACTCTGTCATTGTTCTAATACCATAATGCTCATTGAATCTAATGTCTTTATCCTAGGGCAAACTGGTCCATGCTAATTTTGGCACTAAACAAGACTTTGAGGATTTAAATATGCCTGTAAATGGATCTTTAGTGATTGTAAGAGCTGGAAAAATCAGTTTTGCTGAAAAGGTGAGTATGAGTTATTAAATATATAAAATCATTCTATAGCTAAATGGTATTGTTAATTTTCTTACATTCTGAAAACCATCAGTGTTAAACTCTCATACCTGATAATATAATTTATTAAAGTACTCTACAAATCAAATAAGTTCCTGTTATCTAAAGTTATAGGATACTTCTGAAACTGGCATATCTACTTGGAGTACTTTGCAATAATTGTTCTCCAGTAAAAAAGGAGTTATGAGAAATGCTTAAGTGAAAGACATTTAAATTGTGTTTGTGTAACCAAGTTATATATATATATAAAACCAAGGTTTATGTGTATATATACACACACACATACATTCTCTCTCTATATATATATATTAATGTATATGATTCAGTTATAACTGTGTTTTATAAAAAGGAAAATAAAAAGTCACCTATACAAGGGCTTAGAATGGAAAGACAGTGGTTGTCTTGGAAGGGTTTTTATTATTTATATTTTGAATTCTCTGCAAGAGTTCAGTTCAGTCGCTCAGTCGTGTCTGACTCTTTGCGACCCCATGAATCACAGCATGCCAGGCCTCCCTGTCTATCACCAACTCCTGGAGTTCACTGAGACTCACGTCCATCAAGTCAGTGATGCCATCCAGCCATCTCATCCTCTGTCGTCCCCTTCTCCTCCTGCCCCCAATCCCTCCCAGCATCAGAGTCTTTTCCAGTGAGTCAACTCTTCGCATCAGGTGGCCAAAGTACTGGACTTTCAGCTTTAGCATCATTCCTTCCAAAGAGCACCAGGACTGATCTCCTTTAGAATGGACTGGTTGGATCTCCTTGCAGTCCAAGGGACTCTCAAGAGTCTTCTCCAATATCACATTTCAAAAGCATCAATTTTTCGGCGCTCAGCTTTCTTCACAGTCCAACTCTTATATCCATACATGACCACTGGAAAAACCATAGCTTTGACTAGACGGACCTTTGTTGGCAAAGTAATGTCTCTGCTTTTCAATATGCTGTCTAGGTTGGTCATAACTTTTCTTCCAAGGAGTAAGCGTCTTTTAATTTCATGGCTGCGATCACCATCTACAGTGATTTTGGAGCCCAAAAAAGTAAAATCTGACCCTGTTTCCACTGTTTCCCCATCTATTTCCCACGAAGTGATGGGACCAGATGCCATGCCATGATCTTGGTTTTCTGAATGTTGAGCTTTAAGCCAACTTTTTCACTCTCCTCTTTCACTTTCATCAAGAGGCTTTTTAGTTCCTCTTCACTTTCTGCCATAAGGGTGGTGTCATCTGCATATCTGAGGTTATTGATATTTCTCCTGGAAATCTTGATTCCAGCTTGTGCTTCTTCCAGCCCAGCGTTTCTCCTGATATACTCTGCATAGAAGTTAAATAAGCAGTGTGACAATATACAGCCTTGACGTACTCCTTTTCCTATTTGGAACCAGTCGTTGTTCCATGTCCAGTTCTAACTGTTGCTTCCTGACCTGCATATAGGTTTCTCAAGAGGCAGGTCAGGTGGTCTGGTATTCCCATCTCTTTTAGAATTTTCCATAGTCTATTGTGATCCACACAGTCAAAGGCTTTGGCATAGTCAATACAGCAGAAAGAGATGTTTTTCTGGAACTCTCTTCCTTTTCCCATGATCCAGCGAATGTTGGCAATTTGATCTCTGGTTCCTCTGCCTTTTCTAAAACCAGCTTGAACACCAGGAAGTTCACGATTCACATATTGCTGAAGCCTGGCTTGGAGAATTTTGAGCATTACTTTACTAGCGTGTGAGATGAGTGCAATTGTGCGGTAGTTTGAGCATTCTTTGGCATTGCCTTTCTTTGGGATTGGAATGAAAACTGACCTTTTCCAGTCCTGTGGCCACTGCTGAGTTTTCCAAATTTGCTAGCATATTGAGTGCAGCACTTTCACAGCATCATCTTTCAGGATTTGAAATAGCTCCACTGGAATTCCATCACCTCCACTAGCTTTGTTCGTAGTGATGCTTTCTAAGGCCCACTTGACTTCACACTCCAGGATGTCTGGCTCTAGGTCAGTGATCACACCATCGTGATTATCTGGGTCATGAAGATATTTTTTGTACAGTTCTTCTATGTATTCTTGCCACCTCTTCTTAATCTCTTCTGCTTCTGTTAGGTCCATACCATTTCTGTCCTTTATCGAGCCCATCTTTGCATGAAATGTTCCCTTGGTATCTCTAATTTTCTTGAAGAGATCTCTAGTCTTTAAGAGTTAGTTAAGCTTTATTGTGCAACCACATTGGAGTGGAAGTGTTTTTTACTTTTTAAATTGATATATAATCAATATACCATAAAATTCACTCTTTAAAGTATACTATTCAGTTTTTAGTATATACACAGGTTGTGCAACTACCATCATGATCTAATTCCAGAATATTTTCATTATATCCTAAAGATAACCCTATACCATTTTCAGTTACTCCCCATTCTTCCCTCCTTCTAGTCCCTGGCAATCACTAATCTACTCTGTTGCTATGGATTTGCCTCTTCTGGACATTTTATATGACCAGAATCATACAATATTTTGCCTCTTTTGACTGGCTTCTTTTCACGTGCATAATGTTTTCAAGGTTCATCCACGCTGTACCATTAATCAGTGCTTCATTTCTTTTTCTGACTGAATAGTATTTGATGTAAGGATATACCACATTTTGCTTGTTTACTTGTCAGTTGACAGACATTTAGGCTGTGTCTACTTTCTGGTTTTATGAAGAGTGCTACAATAAACATTCATTTATATATTTTAGGTGAATAGATATTTCTGATTATCTTGTGTGTCTACCTAGGAGTGAGACTGCTGGGTCATATGGTAACTCTTTGTTTAGCTTTTGGAGTATATAACATTTTTGAAATGACAACGTTTTAGAAATGGAAGAGAGATTAGTGGTTGCCAAAAGTTGAGGGTGAAAATAAATGGCAACTGAAGAATCTTTGTGGTGTTAAAACTAATTGTTTGGTATTTTGATTGATTGTTTAGAACTTAATACGTCCAAACACATGAATGAGTGCAAGTAAAACTGGAGAAGTCTGAATAATATATGTAGATTGTATTGTATCAATGTTAGTATTCAGGCTGTTAGTTCTGCAGACTTTGAAAGAAAACTGGGCAAAGTTTACAGTGGATCTCTTATTTCTTAAAGCTACAAATGAATCTACAATTATCTTGTAAAATTTTCAGTTAATTTCTTTAAAAAAGTTAAATTTTAAGGCAAGTATTTTTTCCTATCCATGTTAGCTATTGAAATGTTGGAAGTATTGGTGTAGTCTGCTGTAGCCCTTTGTCTTTCAGTATATGTTCAGTATGTATTCTTTTAATTTTTGTTGATTAGATCTTCATTTTCTGAGCTTTATGTGTTTTTCTTTAGGTGGCAAATGCTGAAAGTTTAAATGCAATTGGTGTCTTGATATACATGGACTACAGTAAATATCCCATTGTTAATGCAAATCTTCCAGTTTTTGGACATGTGAGTTTTTATTTCTTGACTAAATAAGTTACTGGGTTCTACAAATTGATGCTGGGTTCCATCTACATTAATAGCAATAGAACTATGCCTTCCTCAAATACTTTTTTTGCCCTTGGAGAATTTTAGCAATAAGTGAGAAGATGAATTACATGACTTTGAAACCTAATTATTACTTATTGCTAAAAATACTTTACCAATAGTACCTTGAATTAAGAATTTGACATATGCCATATAAAAACAAAAGTCATATATTATAGAGCCACTCAGACTTTCAGACTATAAATGTAGGTTATAACCTCATACAGAATTTGAATCTTATAGGGATTTCCTGAATAAATGTGTGAGCTAATTACTCTTTTGTTTCACTAGGCTCATCTGGGAACAGGTGACCCTTACACACCTGGATTCCCTTCTTTTAATCACACTCAATTTCCACCATCTCAGTCATCAGGATTGCCCAACATACCTGTCCAAACAATTACCAGAGCCGGTGCAGAAAAGCTATTTCAGTAAGTTCTTATTTGAAAGCCATCTTGCAGGGTCAAGTTTTATGATTAGGGAGAAATAATAATCTGTTGATTTGATAAAATCTTAAAACAATTGGCTTAAAACACATGTTCGGTGTTTGGGGGATGGTTAGCTGTTAACTTGATGTATATAAAAATGAAATTTTTCCTCTATAAACTGATCTTAATAGACATTTGATTCGTTAAACTTGAAGAGACCTTGTTCAGTCCACCCAGTGAATTTCTTGTGTAATATTGTTGGCGTACCTTCTGCTTGAGTACTTCCTGTGGTTAAAGCATTTTGTTACCTACGGCAACATTCAGTTATTGGAGAAGATCTGTTAGAATTTGTATTGGGCTGAAATCTTATTCCCTGGAATATCCATTAGTTCTGGACTTTCTTTTTTAGCAGCAGAATGATTTGTTTCTTTGTCTATAGATTGAATATCCTCAGTTCTCATGAGCTTCCCAGATGCTTTATAGTCATAATTAGCCCTTCTGGATATCCTACCTAGTGTACTAGTATTTCTGTTTAAAAATAGAAACCAGGCTGCTTAGAGTACATGTCGTTAATTTTTATCTTGATCTGGATATATCCCTTCGTATTGGCAGGGGATGTTAGTCTATTTTCAAACATTCACGTGAGTATTTATTTGCTATGTGACATAGAATAAGTTACTCTAACCACACTGGTGATGTTTGACATAATTGTATAGCTGAAGTGTATTCTACTTAGCAGGATTACTGATATCAAATGAAGAGCCATCTACATGCAAGGACTTAATATATGACTATTAATAATGTGTCTAATAGGTTTTTTTAATAGGTGATTCTTTTTGACTAAAACCAAACTTAGAATCAGCTACTTCTTCCTACTACCTACAAGCCTTTCCTAATCTGTGAAGCCAGCCCCTTATCTTGTTCTTGCGTACTGGGGGGTTAATAATGTTTTGACTTATTTATGTAAGTAAGCCCTTTTGAGCAGTCATTTGGATAACACATGCGGAATCAGAAGGGGGAAGCTATCTAACCTAACTATAGCAGCATGAGAGTATTTTTTCGTAACTGAAATAAGAATGCATACTTGCCTTGTTGGGCTTTCCTTGTGACTCAGCTGGTAAAGAATCTGCCTGCAATGCGGGAGACCTGGGTTTGATCCCTGGGTTGGGAAGATCCCCTGGAAAGGGAAAGGCTACCCACTCCAGTGTTCTGTCCTAGAGAGTTCTATGGACTGTATATATATAGTCCATGGGGTCTCAAAGACTTGGACACGACTGAGCGGCTCTCACTTTCACTTGCCTTGTTAGTGGAGAGTTAGGAAACATGAGAATGTATTGATGCACCTTTATAGATACGGACTTCATTTTTAATCCATCTTGGAGTCTATTTAAAATGTAAATTATAGCTATTCTCTGGCAGAAACACATACATCAGGTGGGATAGGTAATTTTTTAAAAAATTCATTAAACTAGGAAGCAACTCATACTTTTCAAATGACTGCCTACAGATCAGAGTAAAACACAAGTATTTGGTCACTAGTGAGTAATTTTGTGTGTTCTATTTGTCCTCTTGACCTCGAAAGTCACTGATTTTGTAAACCGTGAGGAAGTTAACAGTAACTCAGAACTCTGATCTCTACTTTCTGCTTCTAGAAATATGGAAGGAGACTGTCCTCGTATTTGGGGAACAGACTCTTCATGTAAGCTGGTATCCTCACAGGATAAGAATGTGAAACTTAGCGTGAACAATGTGCTGAAGGAGATAAGAATTCTTAACGTCTTTGGAGTTATTAAGGGCTTTGAAGAACCAGGTAAAGATCCTTGGGGACTTTTTGTTTGGTTTTCCTCACTAAAGAAGTGGCTAGAGGGAGAGAGGGCAGGAGCACTGACTGGGCTTGGTTTCTTGAAATGCTAAACCATATCTGTCCTAAAGTGAACTAACTGTTCAAGTGTCAGCTTTAGTAGGAGGTAATAACAACCTAGAAAGTTAACTTGTCGAACTGACCATTGTGCCTAGGAAATCTCTTTTTAAGTTATTAAGTAGACCAGAGGTAAGCAAATTTCTTCTTAAGGGGGCAAATAATAAACATGTTGTAGGCCAAATAGTCTCCATTGCAACTCTTCAACTCTGCCACTGCAGCATGAACACAGCCATGGACAATATTAATGAATGGGCACGCAGGCTGGAGTTTGCCACTATATCTGTTTGCTATCAAATAGTCATACCATTTGGTAAGGAAAGCCCTTGGACTTCAGTGCTTACTAGACAATTAGCGAGCACAAATAAGTAGGCAGTGAGTAACCTTAATTAGTAATGTAGAAAAAAGAGATTAGTATTGTCGTATGAATGTTTAATCCCTGGAGTCCTAAATCAGGTCTGAAGTAAGTATCTCTTACCCTTACTACATATACTACATTTTTTACCCTTCTACTAATGTGCTTATTCTAGACTTCACTATTAGAAAACAGTTTAAAAGCTGTTTGAATAATTTATCTTTTTTTTTTTTTTTTTTTAAGATCGCTATGTTATAGTAGGGGCCCAGAGGGATGCCTGGGGTCCTGGAGCTGCAAAGTCCAGTGTAGGAACAAGTCTGCTATTGACACTTGCCCGGATACTTTCCGATATGGTCTTAAAAGGTAGAGTACAAATTTTGAGAACTTGAGCATCTATGTACTGTGCTTCTAAATGTTATAATATGCTTTGCTCACTTTTGCCTATGTTCTTATGATTTGCTTGTGCTGGGCCCTCAGACCCAAAGATTCAAGAATGTGATGGGGGTTTGTATGTGTGGGTGGGTGGGTATAAGAGTGGCAAGTACCATGGGAGAAAGGCTTAAAAGTAAGCCTTTGTTACATAAACATTCCTTAAAGTTTATTTATTTATTTTTGGCTGTGCTGGGTCTTCATTGCTGCACAGGCTTTCTCTATTTGAGACAAGTTGAGGTGTGTAGGCTTCTTATTGCCGTGGCTTCTCTTGTTGCAAAGCACAGGCCCTAGGACCTGGGGCTTCAGTAGCCACAGCACATGAGCTCAGTAGTTGCGGCTCCTGGGCTCTAGATTGCGGGCTCAATAGTTGTGGCACACGAGCTTAGCTGCTCTGCAGCATGTGGGAGCTTCCTAGACCAGAGATTGA
Organism: Bos indicus x Bos taurus; assembly: GCF_003369695.1. Classification (NCBI taxonomy): domain Eukaryota; kingdom Metazoa; phylum Chordata; class Mammalia; order Artiodactyla; family Bovidae; genus Bos; species Bos indicus x Bos taurus. Next base: position 70,401,583 of record NC_040076.1, on the reverse strand, counting down.
ACCCGAATCTCCTGCATTGGCAGGCGGATTCTTTACCACTGACCACCAGGGAATCCCTAGACCCTGAATTCTTAAGTACAAAGTACGTTGTCTTTTGTTGTATTTGCCTTTGACTTTGAAACAGTTTTCTGTGCAGTGTCTTAATCATACTGGGAATCATGAGTTTCTTTGAGACACTGAAAAGCATTGTCTTGGGCCCTAAATTCTCTTTGACATAACCAGAATGATACAGCAAATCTAACATGGTCCCTAAGGAATCCGTGTGAAAGCAAGCAGTGTCATACCTCTGCACTATGTTCTATAGTTTGATTATAGAATGATAATATATAACTTTATAAGTAAAATATAGAATATTTGGTTTATAAGTATATTATATAGTATATAATATGTTTATGTAAGAAAGGCTCACTTTCAAGACTGTCACATGGTACTTGCCACTCTTTTATATCGACCCACCCGCACATGCAAACCCCCATCACAAATCTTGAATCTTTGGGTCCTAGGGCAAGTTGCAGTGCTTAAGTCATAAACAAAAGTAAATTAATGCAGAAAAGGATGTACCCAGGGGAGGGGGAGGAGTGGAGTGGAGGGTAGTGGCCCATAAAAGCCCCAAAGGAACTATCATTAATTTCTCTGAAAACTCACTCTTTCCTAAACTTAAATTTGTGAGTTTTAATTCTATCTCAAACATTTGTTTTTAAAGTAATCTGGTATTTTAAGTGACTTCTAGGCAAATCGTTTTCAAAGAATATACTTCGGTTGTGATTTCAAATAGCTCTTGGTCTGGAAGTTATGGGACTCAAAGAATGGAATGTAGGAGTGAGGTCTAGTAAGCTGGTCCTTACTGTGTACTTCAGGTCTTATTTGCAAATGATCTCCTATTACTTTTAAAATTTATTTCTATTTCTTTTGGTTCTTCTCACTTGGGGCCTCAAAAGGAAAAGAAATAGTTTTGAATCTGTAGTCTGTAATCTGAAATTTCTGATGCATCTTAAGTCAGTTACCAACCTGTAACCTTTTCCAAGATAGAACTAACTGTTTGTTGTCTCTTAGGTCAGTTTAAACCCAGCAGAAGCATTGTCTTTGCCAGCTGGAGTGGTGGAGACTTTGGAGCCGTTGGTGCCACTGAATGGCTAGAGGTATTATCTATATCTCATCCATACCCAGAATGGGCCTCCCACTTGTAATTGCTTAAGCTGTCTTCCAAACACCATGCTCTTTTAGATTTGTTTATGTGATTTTTTAACTTTGTATATTTAGTTTCAATAAAATCCAAACTTAAACAGAAATCCCTAATAATAGCTCTGTAGGTGATAATTGGATGAATACATTCTAGTACATTCGTATTTTTCCTTTTCCAGGGATACCTTTCCTCATTGCATTTAAAGGCTTTCACTTACATTAATCTGGATAAAGCTGTTGTTGGTAAGTGTCTTTTCTTTAGTATCTTTTCATGATAAATTTATAAACTACTTATAAAAAAGAAGAAGAAAGCTTTCTAAAGCAGCACTTGTTATTTTTTACAGTCTACACTGGACATAGCCAGATCAAAAGATTGACATAGTTTTCTCTTAAATAATGCATAAATTTATATGGGTGTGGATTGCCTTGCCTAGAGCAGTGGTTCTTTACGTGGTCCCAGATCAGCACCATCAGGATCACCTGGGAACTGTGAGAAATGCAAAATTTCAGGCCCTACCCTAGACCTTTTGAACCAGAATCTGGACCGTACCATCTAGCAAACTGTTGTAACCAGTGCTTATGATGCACTAAAGTTTGAGAACCACTAGTTATCTACTCTGGACCAGGAGGAAATAAACCATGCCAATAGAATGGTACTTCTGGAGACTAATTCACAACTTGCTAGATTGTGGCTTCATGGATAGAAATATAAGATAATCAAACTTCTGAAAGAGACTGGTGTTAGTAAAAATACAGATGTAGCCAGTGGATGAAGTGGAGAGTAATGACATGTCTATTTGGGGAAGAAAAAGGAAGGAGTTACAATTAAACTAAATTTTATTAGTCATTATTGCTATTTTACCTTTGCCACAAAATGTATTGAATATAACAAGCTTGCTATTGCTAATAGATGACTGCCCTAACATGGGTGAACCAAAAAGTTACAAAAATACAAGTCGTTAACATTAAATATACAAACTCAAGGACTAAGAGCTTCAGTTGAGTAAAATTTGGTGTTTAGCAGTCACTAAAGAGCTTGACTCCTCAACCACTTTTTTGTCTACTTCGTAAAGAGGGAGAGTTGTTGTATATGCCATCGATTAGGTTATTGTCCTCCTGTTTGCCAAGTAGTTATAGCTGTAGAAGTAGTAGCGTGCAAACTGCTTGACTAAAGGAGGAGCAATGTTAATCTCTTTGCAGGTACTACCAATTTCAAAGTTTCTGCCAGCCCACTGTTGTATTCACTTATTGAGAAAATCATGAAAGATGTGAGTATATCCTTAATCATCAAAGTGTAATGAAAGTTGGACAAAATATTAGGATGACAGACATTTATATTGAACTACTGTAGGTGTCTATGAGGGTTGTCTAGAGTCAGAATGTTAAGGAAGGGTTAAATGAACTTAAACCATACCTGAGACTTAAATAAGAAAGCCAGATGAAATACTCACTGAATAAAAACAGACATATGAATGACTATAGTTTTGAATGAGCAGGGAAAAAACATATTGGAGTGATTAAAGCTGGAGATGAAAAAGGGTCAGGGAACTTGACCTCGATCCCATGGGAAACTGGGGAGTTACTGTAGGGTCTCCCAACAGGGCAGTAATGTGTTTGCAGGTTAGGTTGCAGTAGTATAAAATGTGCTGGAAGGAAGAAACTAGAAAGAAGATAGTAGGCAGAACATAAAGTCTAGAAAGCACTGCTAAAACTGGGTGAAGCCCCCTTTAAAATGTTAAAAATGAAAACTTTCTTTCTCATAACTAAAAGAACTAACAGCACAAGCCTAGAAGGAATAACTTCAGAAATTATGGATTGTAACTGTTTAAAGAAATTTTTTTCAAGATGATATAATAAAAAATGTAATGTTTTAAATAAATGTTTATAGAGAAAAATGTTAGTGACTAGTCTGAATGAATAAATCCAGAATAAATAAATTTAATATTTTATTAAAATCCAGAATTTTATGATTAAAATTCATTTTAATCATAATTTATTTTACAGGTGAAGCATCCACTTAATGGGCTGTCTCTGTATCGGGACAGCAACTGGATCAGCAAAGTGTAAGTTGAGAAAGGTCAATGAATAGCTAACAGGAAAGCAGGGTCACTCAATAAATAGCACCTACTATGTCCATTAGAGGTTTAAAAATAACCTAGCATTGAGTTTACCTGTACCTGGAAAGATTCAGTTTAAGAATTTACCTGAGGGTAGGATAGGGGTGCATGTAGCATAGTCTGTTCTTTGGAAAACTTTCTAAAGATGCTTTTTGGCTCTTCTTGTAGGCAAAAACTTTCTTTGGATAATGCTGCTTTCCCTTTCCTTGCATATTCTGGAATCCCAGCGGTCTCTTTCTGTTTTTGTGAGGTAAGTCTGAAGAATGCTACAGCACCGTATCTTAGATCTTCTTTGGTCAGTTTTGAGACCAAGTTTCCTAGAATGCTTAGTATGTATTGAGAAATTATACATGTGCAGTTACTGTAATCTTTCTTATTGTCAGTCTTAACATAGAATTTTAATCTCAGCTTAATTAGCGTTTGAGTTTATTTGCTAAAACTTCTTCAGTTATATATGATGACTTTCAGTAACAAGGCTGTCTATTGGAGAGTGCAAGTATAGAATATTTCCTTCAAACAAAGTTCTACTGGATAATGCTGATCTTGATGCCTGTTGAAATATGATTGTAGATGTTTATCCCAAGATGTTAGTTAGTTTTTTAGGCAGGGATTATAGATAAAAGCACACACAAAAAAGGCAAGCTTTTTAAGGGACAGAACTTTGAACTGACCAAGTTGTTGGAAAACCAAGATTGGCTTGGTACAAGAGCCAATTAGAAGACACTGAAATCCAGGCAGACTGAAAATGATGAAGGCCTCTGTGTTGGAGTTGAAAAACCAGCTCTGTAGCAGGCTCTTCCAAGGTGTGAAGAGATCCCAGAGTTCGTACAGGGGTTCAGGGTAGAAACTTTGGCATCAAATTGTTGACCCAGTAGAGGCCAGGTCCTTACTAGACTTCTTCCCACTGGGTGTTTTAGCCTGGGATTAGGACAGAAAAAGTGAGGAAGTGATGAAAGATGTGGATTTAGAGATTAACATAGCTGGAATTCCCCTAACTTTCTGCTAGATCAGCAGTATGAATGGTATTGAAATATTAGGTCATGATGTCTATTTAGTACCCTAGGAAGAACTGAGTATCAGGTCCTAGGGTTGAGGAAATTTATGGATGATTTCTGTTGACCTTCAGGAGTCTTTTTTTTAAAAGCTGTTCAGAGGTATAGGTAATACCTATACAAATAACATACATACCTATACAGATATGTGTGTGACACATACAGATAAGCATGTACAGTCTGAAAGTTAAGGACTGAGGTCAAACCAAAGGATTGCCAATGAGACTGTCACCAAGGACAGTGGTAGTGTTGAAGAAATAGTTACTAAAGTTGTCTGGTGAAAGGAGAGAGTTCTTGTGACTGTCTCGTCAGAAAGGTAGCATGAATGGATGAAAGCTGCATGATGAGAAAGAAGGTAAATTTTTGGCTAAAAGTAACACTTTATATTGAAAGTACATTTCAGGCATGTTCTCCTCTTCCCTCATGCCAAACTTCACAGGGAGACAAGAACAAGGATACAACCTGCTCTGGCTACAGATCCATTCAGGGTCTGTGATGTGATAGAACAGGGATTCAGTACAGCTTAGAAGAAAGTAAAATCATTCCAGGAGTAGGTAAGGTTCAGAGGAACAAGCAAAAGCAGTATCTTCTTAAAGTAGTGGATAGGAGATAAAGTTGGAGTAGGAATATATTAGAAGCAAAGGAAGAATTATAGTTACTGTTACCTTGATGGGGGAAACTAGAATGTGAAACTCCTAGTCTTATAACCCACCTTTGTTTCCCAGGACACAGATTACCCTTATTTAGGCACTCCCATGGACACCTATGAGACACTGAACAGAGAAGTTCCTCAGTTGAACAGAGTGGCACGTGCAGCAGCAGAAGTGGCCGGTCAGCTTGTGATTAAACTTACCCATGGGGTTGAGCTGAACCTGAACTACGAGATGTATAATGACGAAATACTTCGGTTTGTGAAGGAAATGAACCTATTCAGAGCAGACATAAGGGTAAGCACTAATTAAATCAGGTTCCTACTGGTAAAGTATCAAACAGTTTGAAGAATACTGTTTAGCTATTCCTGGGGAGCAGGACAGGTAGACAAAGTATGTTTTAAAGTGCACTGAAGTATAATTTTGCATAGAATCCACAACTCACTTGAGAGGAAGCCCAGAGACTGCAGTACATAGGACAGACCACAGCAGTGTTTCAGAATCTACAACAGTGTTACCTCATTCATCTGAAACAGTTCTCTCATTCATGTATTCCTAGCACCCCATAAAGAGGCTGGATGTAAACCATATGAAGATCTCAACTATGAACTTTTGAGTTTGTGCCACAAATACTTTTCAGAGATCACATGGGTGAAGAGAGGCACTTAGCCAGTGGGTTTATTTAGTGTTGATCCTTTGTATCAAATATTCAAAGTTTTGATAAAACCAAATTAATATTAATGAGTGGCTTTTATAGTACCAGAAGTCAATTCAACAGATCCCTTAAATAAAGTAAATCACCGATAACCGAATCTTAATTATAAGGATTGGCTTTCTTGAAACTAATTGTAACTGATCAGAAACTGGGACGTAAGAATGGATAATAGTACTATTTGCTGAGCTTAAATATGAGTACGTTACTTAGCATATAGAGCCTGGAACCTTGTGTACAATACGCTTATATCTAGCATATTTTGCTGCAGAGAAGGCAATGGCAAGCTACTCCAGTACTCTTGCCTAGAAAATCCCATGGATGGAGGCTGCATTCCATGGGGTCGCTACGAGTCGGTTGCGACTGAGTGACTTCACTTTCACTTTTCACTTTCACACCATGGAGAAGGAAATGGCAACCCACTCCAGTGTTCTTGCCTGGAGAATCCCAGGGATGGCAGAGCCTGGTGGGCTGCTGTCTATGGGGTCGCACAGAGTCGGACACGACTGAAGTGACTTAGCAGCAGCAGCAGCAGCAGCTTTTGCTGACTTGAGCTTGTTTGTGAGTCTCATCCCCTTTTATCAGGATCGTTTCAGTTACTATACCTAAATTTAGAAAGGTATGTGGAATAACACCCTTAGAAATATAACGTCTAATAGTGACTCTCATGTCTTTCTGTTTCAGGATATGGGTCTGAATATGCAGTGGCTGTATTCTGCTCGTGGAGACTTCTTCCGTGCTACGTCTAGACTAACTACGGATTATAAGAATGCTGAGAAAACAGACAGATCTGTGATGAGGGAAATCAATGACCGTATCATGAAAGTACGTAATCCTTAGAAAAGGAGGAATTCAAGTTTGTTCATGTCTAATTGGTAAATCTTGTGTTTCTAAAAAGTAGATTTTATAATTCTAGGAGCCTGGAATCCTTTCCCGCTTTAGAATTCAGCACAAATTTTAAAAAAGATCTAAAGCTAGTATATCTAAACTGAAAATACAGAAGACATTTGACCTAGTATTAGTTTTTTTAGGCTCTGAAATCATTTTAAAGAAAGGATCAGTAATGATTTTCATCTGTCATTTTCTCTGTATTTCTGTTTAAGTCAGCCCTTAGCTGTTTTATTATAGTGGAAACTTGTAAAACTTCCGTATGTAGGCGCCAACCAAAAAAGAAACAAAAAACAACCCAGTGCAGTTAGAGTTTACAAAGGGATTGACAGCTTTCCTTACAGTTTTAACATTAGAAGATTAGTAGCTTGGTTCTCAACATTCTTAAAATTCAGGGAAATTTAAACATTGAAGCGAGAGAATGATGGTTGTTTTACTATATCAGGTCATTTTCTCACGACAAAAGCTGAGCACTGTGTAAGGTCTGTGTTTTATTTTTGCAGGTGGAATATCACCTCCTCTCACCCTATGTATCTCCAAGAGAGTTTCCTTTCCGACACATCTTCTGGGGCTCTGGCTCTCACACTCTGTCAGCTTTACTGGAGCACTTGAAGCTGCGTAAGAAAAATAACGGTGCTTTTAATCAAACACTGTTGGAAAACCAGTTGGCTCTGGCAACTTGGACTATTCAGGGAGCCGCAAATGCCCTCTCTGGGGACATTTGGGACATTGACAACGAATTTTAAATGTGACACCCATAACTTATGCTAAAACATCAGGGTAGTGTGGTTTCTAGACTTGTATTGGTTATGCTAAATTTTCAGTAGGGCTAAAAAACTAATATTAAAATTCTACCCAATCTTGGTACTACTAGATGTTGGTCTTTAGACAGCAGCTTTTAATACAGGGTAGGTACTTGCATTTCTAGTTAAATTAAATAATTTTTTAAAATGTTCACAATAGAATATTTTCTGTGATTATCTCTAGAATTTTTAGTGCTTTGTAATGGTAACTGCCTCTTTCCTGTCATAGTTCTGAAAAAGTCAGAACCAGTTATGTGAACTATTGGTCTAAATCCTAAGGACATGAGCTGGTTATCTTTTGAGCTGGAGGAGGAAGGTGATACCTGCTGAAGGTGGAAGGTGGTGGCTTAGAGTGGTCTTCCATCTTCATCTGATGCTAGACAGACACCAGACTGTAAGGCTTTACTCTCCACATGGGGTCTCTGCCTTCTGTAAGGATTTAGCTGGTTTCTACCTCTGAAAGTGGAACAGTTCACTTTCAGAAGAGATGGGACATGTTTTCTTGCCATTGAGGTCTGAAATAGAAGAACTTCAGCTGCATAAAGTGAGGTTCACAGGAGTAAGGCCTTAATGTGGCAACCTCAAGATTGTCTATGAAAAGAGGAGACCAGAAAGCCAAAGACCTAGTATATTTTCTTTTCCTCTATCTCTTGTCCCATAAACCTTTGTTAGTTTTTTGTTTTCACTTATTCCAAGGTATTTTGAAAGAGAACCAGGTTTTAGGTGTTTAATTTCAAACTCAGTTTGTCAGACTTTAGAGAACACAGTGCCAAATTTTGGCCAAAGTGTTAATTTTTTGGAAAAGCTTCCTGTCATTTTGGCACTGAGATATTTATTGTTTATTTATCAGTGACAGAGTTCACTATAAATGGTGGTTTGTTTTTTTTTAATAGAAGATAATTATCGGAAGCAGTGCCTTCCATAATTATGACAGTTATACTGTCGTTTTGGTTTTTTTTAAATAAAAGCAGCATCTGCTAATAAAACCCAACAGATACTGGAAGTTTTGCACTTGTGGTCAACACTTAAGGGTGTTAGAAAACAACCACAAGCCAAATAAAATTATAAAGCTCAGTCTTGAGAATTAAACTTAATTAGTGGTTGCTAATCAAGTTAAACTTCTATTTAGCTAACCAGATAAAAATGGCAGTTCTTCTAAATGCAGTGAATTGTGACCAAGTTATAAATTAATGTCACTTAAAAGCTGTGATTGTATTCATACATGCAAAATTTTACAGTTCAATTTATCCAAGATGTAACTTCAATTTGAATTTTGCAAAATTTCCAGTACCTTTGTCACAAACCTAACTCACATTATCGGGAGCAGTGTCTTCCATAATGTATAAAGAACATGGTAGTTTTTGCCTACCACAGTGTCTATATCGGAGACAGTGATCTCCATATGTTACACTAAGGGTGTACGTAATTATCGGGAACAGTGTTTCCCATAATTTTCTTCATGCAATGACATCTGCAAAGCTTGAAGATCGTTAGTATCTAACATGTATTCCCAGCTCCCTATAATTCTCTATCTTTTAGTTTTAGTTGCAGAAACATTTCGTGGTCATTAAGCATTTGGTGGATAACTTCAACCACTGTAAAATAAAATTACTTCCTTCAAGGTTCTTTGTTTTTAAACCTAATGCTGTGTTATTTGTGGTTTCTCCAGGTCTTCTGTTAGGCAGGATAGTGGCATACATTTATAATGTTTGCTGTTGTCAAGTAAATTTAACTTTATCCCCTTATTTGCATGTTATCTCCTATAAACTTAGTTCACACAAGTTTGAATCCAGAATTAACCTTTTAGCTTAAAGCAGTAGAAACTTGTACCAGAGTTTGGGGGGAGGGGCAACTGTAGGGTGGGGGGAGGTAAAGTTTGCTAAAGGGTCTTTGATCACGTCTCCCCAACCATTAGTATGTGTGGTGGTTATAAGTTAAATGTAGACATGAACAAGTAAGTTTGAGACCACATCAGTTAGGACTTTATTTTCTACTCACCCATTTTTATTATAAACCTGATAATCAGTTGTTTGTTCTAAGGCAGTTCAATACTGTCACCAAAAAAAAAGTTCATAGGGTAATCTTAAGATTCTTAAACTTAGTGTCATTTATGTAAATTAAAATAGATGTAGATGAATACAGCCTCACTGATTTGTTTGACTATTCAGTCTGTTTCAGTCTTCTAGTGTTTTATCTTGAACTGATACTTAGTGTAAGTGAAAAGGTCAGAGTTGGGATTCCTGGTTTGAGTATCATGCTTTGTCATTTTAATGAAAGTACAGTGACTTCAAGGCATTTTATGAATAACGGGTATACATTTTACAGCAGTAAATTTCTTCAGAAAATATTTCTGTAGTTAGGATTAAGTTATTTACAATCAAACAAGTCATTATGTGGTAAGGGGCTTAATATTCCTGAAGGAAATGGATATCTGACTAACGTCAACCAGCTGGTCAGATTTTTTCTGGTTTTAGATGTCACATGTATTTTGAAAGTAAAAGGATAAAATGAGTGAGCTTTGTCATGATTCACTATTCTAGAACTTGCATGACCTTTATTGTGTTTCCTCTGGAATGTTCTTGAAATTTTAGTTTACTAAAGATAGCATATTAGACTTGCCAACTTACTGCTCAGCTGTGTTTGTGAACAAGTGATATGCCCTTACATTGTATACAATCTGGTATGTGCAACAATGTGGAGATTCCTCAAATGATTTAATAAAATGCTTGAACACTGAGTTGTCATTGTTAATAGATTTCACTTAGGTTCCCAGTAAAACTGAGCGGAAAGTATAGTTCCCATATACTCCCTGCCTGCACACCACCCCCATCCCAGTTTCTTTGACCATCAATATCCTGAGAGTGCCCCACCCCCAAGTACATTTGTTACAATCAGTGACTCTATCTTGACACATCATTATCCTCCAAAGTCCATAGTTTACATTAAGATTCACTCTTGGTGGTTTACATTCTATGGGTTTGGACAAATGTATAATGATGTATTTACCGTTATAGTACAATACAGGATAATGTTGCTGCTGCTGCTGCTAAGTTGCTTCAGTCGTGTCCGACTCTGTGCGACCCCGTAGACGGCAGCCCACCAGGCTCCCCCGTCCCTGGGATTCTCCAGGCAAGAACACTGGAGTGGGTTGCCATTTCCTTCTGCAATGCATGAAAGTGAAAAGTGAAAGTGAAGTCACTCAGTCATGTCTGACTCTTATCGACCCCATGGACTGCAGCCCACCAGGCTCCTCCTCCCATGAGATTTTCCAGGCAAGAGTACTGGAGTGGGGTGCCACTGCCTTCTCGGACAGGGTAATGTTACTGCCCTTAATATCCTGTTCTGCCTCTTCAGCTTCCCTTCCCAGTAACCTCTGGCAACCACTGATAATTTTTAGTGTTTCCATAGTTTTGCCTCTTCCAGAATGGCATGTATTGGGTTGGCCAAAAAGTTCATTCAGGTTTTTCCATTACATCTTAGGGAATCATACAGGTCATTCAATGTAACTTTTTCAGATTGGCTTATTTCAGTTAGTAATATGCATTTAAGTTTCCTCTATGTCTTTTCATAGATTGATAGCTTGTTTATTTTTAGTGCTGAATAATATTCCATTATCTGATGTAAGAGTTTATTTCTCCATTCACCTATCAAAGAACATCTTTGTTGCTTCTAAATTTTGGCAATTATGAATAAAGACGTGTACAGGTGTTTATGTGGACGTTGGGTTTTCAGTTCATTTGGGTAAATACCAAGGAATGCAATTGCTGGATCATATGTTAAGAGTTATCTTTTTGTAAGAAACTTCTAAAATGTCTTCCAAAGTTACTGTGCCATTTTGCATTCCCACTAGCAGAGAATGAGAGCTCCTGTTACGCCACATCCTAGGCAGCATTTGGTGGTGTCAAGTGTTTTGGATTTTGGCCATTCTAGTAGGTTTGTAGTGGTGTTTCATTTTAATTTGTATTTCCCTAATGACAAGATGTTGGGCATCTTTTCATGTTTTTATTTACCAAGTGTATATCTTCGGTGAAGTGTCTGTTCAGATCTTTTGCTCCTGATTTAAGCAGGTTGTTTATTCTCTTATTGTTGAGTTTTAAGATTTTTTTTCTTTTGGTGTATTTTAGATAACAGTCCTTTATTAGATATGAGTTTTACAAATATTTCCCCCCCAGTTTGTGGTTGTCTTTTTTATCTTTGCAGAGCAAAAGTTTTTAATTTTAATGACATCCAGCTTATCAATTATTTCTTTCATGTATCACCAAACCCATCTAGATTTTCCCCTATGTTATCTTCTAGGAGTTTTATAGTTTTCCATATAAAGGATTTTTGTAAAGAATATATGGTTTATTCATTTTTTTGCATGTGGATGCATGTGGATGTCCATTTGGTCATTGGTTTTCATTAAGAACACTCTAACAGGTCACATCATTTGCAAGTATTTTTTCCCATTCTGTAGGTTGTCTTTTTGTTTTAGATTAATTTTCAAATATATACAAACAACTCATACAAATCAAAATCAAACAAACAACCCAATCAAAAAAATGCACAGAAGATCTAAATAGACATTTCTCTGAATAAGACATACAGATGGCCAAAAGGCACATGAAATGATGGTCAACGTCGCTGATTATTAGAGAAATGCAAATCAAAACTACAATGCGGTATCACCTCACATCAGTCAGAATGGTCATCATCAAAAAGTCTACAAATAATAAATACTGGAGAGGGTATGAAGAAAAGGGAACCCTCTTAGACTGTTGGTGGGAATGTAAGTTGGTGCAGCCACTGTGGAGACTACTACCGAGGTTCTTTTAAAAACTAAAAACAGCTACCATATGATCCAGCAATTCCACTCCTGGTCATATATCCAGAAAAAAAATACAATTCAAAATGATATATGCACCCCAATGTTCATAGCCACACTAATTACAGTAGCCAAGACATGGAAGCAACCTACATGTCCATCAACATGAATGGATAAAGATGTGGTATGTGTGTGCATATATACACACACACACACACACACACACACACACACACTGGAATATTATTCACCCATTAAAAAGAATGCCAGCAACATGGATGAACCTGGAGATTATCATACTAAGTGAAGTAAATCAGAAAGACAAATATATGATATCACTTATACATGGAATCAAAAAAAGGATACAAATGAACTTATTTACAGAACAAATAGACTCACAGACATAGAAAACAAATTTACAGTATCCATGGGGGAAAGATGGGGGAGGGATAAATCAGGAGTTTGGGATTAATACACACAACTATATATAAAATAGATAATCAACAGAGACCTACTGTAGAGCACAGGGAAGTCCACTCTATAATAACCTATAAGGGAAAAGAATCTGAGAAAGAGTGGATTTTTTTTTTGCAAGGACTGACAAGTTTATTTCTGCAGTCAAGCTTTGAAAGAGTGGATTTAATGTACAACAATCACTTTGTTATATACCTGAAACTAGCAACACAGTAAATAAACTATAATGTGAAATGAAAATTAGAGGTGCCATGTGGGAAAAGATTGATAAAATGATTTCATATGAATTGTTACATGGGAAAAAAAAACCTGATTTCATACCAATTGTTGCATAGCAAAAAAAGCATAACCAAATTATAAGGTAATTGGCAATAATCATTGTTGCTAATCATCAGGGAAATGCAAATCAAAACCACAATGAAATACCACCTCACACCTGTCAGAATGGCCATCATTAAAAAGAACACAAATAAGAAATGTTGGCAAAGATGTAGAGAGAAGGGAACCTGTACACTGCTGATGGGAATGTAAATTGATGTCAACACTGTGGACAACTGGAGGTTTCTCCAAAAAACAAAAATGGAACTGCTATATGCCCCAGCAGTTCCACTCCTGGGTATGTATGAAAATAACCCAAAACACTTATTTGAAAGATACATGCACTCCAATGTTCACAGCAACACAATTTACAATTGCCAATACAGCAAAACAATCTAAATGTTCATCAGCAGACGAATGGGTAAAGATGTGGTACATACACACAATGGAGTACTACTCAGCCACAAAAAGAATGAAATTTTGCCATTTGTGCAACATAGATGGACTTAAAGGCATTATGTGAAGTAAAATAAACCCAATCAAAAAGTGGGCAAAAGAACTAAACAGACATTTCTTCAAAGAAGACATAAGAATGGCTAATAAACACATGAAAAGATGCTCAACATCACTCATTATTAGAGAAATGCAAATCAAAACCATAATAAATAGTATCATCTCACATTGGTCAGAATGGTTATTATCAAAAGTCTATAAACAAATGCTGGAGAGGATGTGGAGAAAAGAAAACCCTCTTACACTGTTGGTGGGAATGCAAATTGGTTACAGCCACTATGGAGAACAATGTGGAGATTCCTTAAAAAACTGGGAATAGAACTGTCATATGACCCAACAATCCCACTGCTGGGCATACACACTGAGGAAACCAGAACTGAAAGAGACACGTGTACCCAATGTTCATTGTTGGAATAGCTAGGACATGGAAGCAACCTAGATGTCCATCGGCAGACAAATGGGTAAGGAAGTTGTGGTACATATGCACAATGGAATATTACTTAGCTATAAAAAGGAACGTATTTGAGTCAGTCCTAATGAGGTGGATGAAACTGGATCCTATTATACAGAGTGAAATAAGAAAGAGGAAGACAAATACCATATATTAATGCATAGATATATGGAATTTAGAAAGACAGTAATGACAATCCTACATGCAGGGCAGCAAAGGGGACACAGGTGTAAAGAACAGACTTTTGGACCCAGTAGGAGAAGGCAAGGGTGGGAGGATTTGAGAGAATAGCATTGAAACATGTATACTACCATGTGTAAAACAGATAACCAGTGTAAGTTTGATGCATGAAGCAGGGCACCCAAAGCCAGTGCTCTGGGACAACCCAGAGGGATAGGGTGGGAAGGGAGGTGGGAGGGGGTGTTCAGGATGAGGGAACACATGTATACCTGTGGTTGATACATGTTGGTTGATATATGGCAAAAGCCATCACAATATTGTAATTATCCTCCAATTAAAATAAATTAATTAAAAGAGAAATACTGTATGATATTGTTTATATGTGGAATCTAAAATAAAAACAACAAACGTGAATAAAACAAAAAAGCAGACTCAGATACAAAGAACAAAGTAGTTGTTATGGGGGGGCAATATAGGGGTGGTGGAGTGGGAGGTAGCAAGTATTGGGTGTAAAGACAGGCTCAAGGATGTATTGTACAACATGGGGAATACAGCCAATATTTTGTAATTTAATTTTAAGTGAAAAGTAACCTTTAAAAATTATATTAAAAGTTAAATTATAAGTAAAAGAGTACCTTAGTCCGTTTGTCGGTTACCAACTTCAACTCAAAGTGTCCACCAGGGGGCGTCAGAACCCAGGACTATGGCGCTTCATTCTGAATAGTCTATGTTGATCCAGGGCTTGTAAACTCTGGGTTCATCTGGCTTTTTCTCTAGCACAGCAGAAGGCGCAGGCACGTGGGAGCAGCTGGCAGAATCTCCTCCCACTGCTCTAGTAACTGTCTGAACTGTTTGGAAGCGTGTGAGCCCAGCTGCCCGAGCAGCTCTGGGGAGCTCCGACTTGCTCGATAGGATGAAGGCACTGTCCGTTCTCGGTCCTGGGAAGACGTGACCTGGGTTAACAGATAGCCCCATGCCAAATAATTCCTTTAGAAATCCCTCTCTAAAAGCTCCACTAAGGGGCAGATGGTCCTTTGTCATACTGCATCGTTTGCTCAGATATCTGTCCTAACCCCACACCTCACTTTCCTCCCACCTCAGCTCAGGCACTGGAGGTACTCCAGGGAACCAGCACCCACTGTTTCTGTTTGCACATGGTGAACTTTTAAAACCAATGGCTGCTGAGCCCCATCCTAGAGATTCAAATTTAATTGTTCTGGGGTGGAACTTAGGCAGCAGAGTTTTTAAAAGCCCTTCCCACGTGATTCTTATGTGCAGCCTTATGGAGAATCTCTGGGTTCAAGGCACTACTCAAGTGTAGGAGCCTGAAAGAAATACAGAATCTCAGCATCCCCTTCCCAGCTTGCTGAATACGAACCTGATTGAGAAGCACTGGTCAAGCCAGCATACTATTCCACTTCATCCATACTCATCGCCCTGGCCGGAACCACAGCCTCCCCAACTTTCTCAAGTTAGAGCACTTGCCTTCAGAAGTTTTTGCCTCTGACCTACAGAGGGAAACACATTTTATAGCAGGATGTACAGCACATACATTTGTAAATAATGAAATTAAAATATCATAAAAATACTTCTATTATTCTTACTGAAGCAAACTTGGATTCGTTCACTTGTGCACAGCTAATCCACTTTCTTGTGATCAAGAAAAGTGCACCATTCATTGCAGGACACCAGGCAATGAGTCCAGGCAGCTAGAGTTCCAAAGACCCAATTCCCTGATGGGTCCAGGAAAAACTTTTAAGGACAGAGTGAGGGAGGGGAGATTGAAGGATGCATAATCAGCTCATGGATCTCCTTCTGATTGGCTGGTGGTGATGTAACTGGGAGTCAACATCACCAACCTGCTGGTTCCAATTGGTCCGGGGTCTACATGCTTGTGGGCGGCACACAGTTAACTTATTCCACCTGGTGGGGGTTTTAGTATCTGTCAAACAGCTCAAAGGACATGGCTTAGGATATTATCTATAGCCCTTGAGGAGGAACTAAAGGGTCTTGACTTTGTTTAACGGCTAAAGTATTATTGTTTCGTCTTGCTTGGCTGTTATGCTTTATTTCTGCATTTTCTTACCTCTCTGATTAAATTTATTTTTTATTGGAACTTGGGGAAGGCCTAAGAGGCTAAAGTTTTTCTACAGAAAAGAGGCAGGCGGAAGACATGGTGGGGTGGGTAGAGGGGTGGTCTATCCTGGGAAGGCCCCATAGAGTTACATTATCTGGTTGGTTACACTATCTGTGATGGACTCTAATCCATTCAATAAGTATTCCTGGCACCTACTGTATACCTGGCATTGTTCTAGGTGCCTGTGCCAGTCTGTTCCCAGGCAAAACTTCCTGTTATTATGGAGTTTATGTTGGGGGTGGTGGCAGGATGGGGCTGTCAGAAAGTTAAAAGTAAATCATGAATATGAAGGGCATGCTTGAAGATTAATATAATAAAGTTTCTTTTAAAACTTATATATGAATCCTGATTGTGGTGTTTCTTGATCTCAGTCCTGGGTATACACACTTTGTAAAACCCAAGTCTTTGCATTTCTCTGGATGCATGTTATGACTCAGTGAAAAGTTCAAAAAGATTATATTCTGACATTTTCTATTATTGTCTTTTCATTTTAAAAAAAGCCAATTAAAACACTAAATTCAGTTCAGCTACTATTAGGTTGTAACAGGAGTTTAAAAACATTTCTCTCTTTTTAAAAACAAAACAGAACCAAAGAAAAACCTTCAGCCCAATAACTCCGCAGCATCCACCACTCTTGGCTGAACACCTGCTTACAGGTATGAGACAGGCTGCCTTCCTTGCCCTCCTGCTTACCCTGCGTGCAACCGTCTCAAGCCTTCTTAAGGGCAGCGCCACAAGCCTCCCTCAAGCAGCTCGGGCCACCTCTACTTAGAACTAGACCCGACAAGCCCTTCTCCCTGCAGAGTCACTCTGCTGTGGGCAGCTCTCTTCAAGTTCCAGTTCTGGGAAGAGACTGGCACAGGCATACAGGAGGGCTGGGGTTATTTCTGCAGCCACCTCCTGAATCTCCTGAACCTTGTGCTTCTAGCCTGTCTCATTTACTCCATTATGGTGTCAGTCCCCTTGGGGGAGATGAGACTCCCTGGCTACTAGTACCAGAGTCATCAGACAATGCAGAGAAGGAGCCATCCTCTGAGACAATTTCCATCACAGCTCCCACTGCTCAACGTGGTGGTGGGGACAGTCCAGGAGCTGGGACTGGGCAGGATGGGTGTGGGGAGCAGGAGGCCTCTTTTCTGTGAGCCTAACGGTCCAGGTAACCCTGCACTAGGGACCAGAGGCATGGGTCTGGCCCCTGAGAGCAACTGGAGGGGAGATGGGAGGATGGGGAGTCGGGCTCCCCTAAGAGAATCAGCAGGACCATCCAGCACATAGGTGCTTTGACCTCTTGCCTTGTTTAATTTTGAGCTTATTAGCAGAAAAACTTGCTCCAAATTGTTGTTTGCATCTACTGATCCCCAAAACCTAGGCAGACCTGATGCTTCCCAAAGTTCCTGGGTTTGGTGTTGCTTTGTTGTGTCTTAGTGGTTCAGAGCAGACTTGGGAGTCAGAAAACTGGATTTGAACCCTGGCTTCACTCTACCAGCTGTTGCTTAATTGTGTACAGCCTCATTTCTATCACCTGTGGCGCCCTACACCCTGTCTCGGCCCAGGTTGGGTGCATTCACCTTCCTGCTCTGTGGCCCCTGCTCCATGACAAAGGGCAAACCTTACAGACACTGGTAGCGAATGATTTAGTAGGAAGTTGTCCTGCTCACCTCACAGGGCAAGACGCCATGACCCAAATCCACCCAGTCCAGCCCCCCATAGCCGTCTAGAACCCACCCCTTCTCATTGCCCCACTGTCTCAGACCAGAGCCCTTGGGCCCAACGCGGGAGAATAGGCGCGCAGAGAAGACACCTTTACAGAGTTCTCTGCTGTCTGATCCTTGGGACAGTTCTGTCTGGAGTTGTTTGATTACTATACACATTTTACAGATGAAGTACCGTCAGTAACAGGGCCAATTGCCCTAAGTCTTCGGGTTATAAGCCGCCCCCTCCCCCCCCCGCCCCCCCCCCCCCCCCCCCACACACACACAAGGCTGCCTGGGGCTGGGTTAGGCAGGCTGCACCGACACTGGGAGAAGAGCTCTGAATTTTCTCCTTCTTCCGAGGTGCAGGCCCAAGAGGGAGCAGTGGAGGAGGGAGGAAGGCCCTCTTTGCCTGGAGCTCTTTATGCTTGTACTCCCCTAGCAAGAAGTGTCACAGGCCTGAGCCCAGCTCCCCCTTAGACCCAGGGAAAGGGTCAAGGCGGTCCAGTTTGGCCTCTGGGCTGCTGCTGAGAGATTAGGATTAGACTCCTTCTCTGCAGTCACTCACTCACTGGATTGGGACCTTGGAAACTTCCCAATTCAGTCTCTTCATTTTAGAAACGAAGGAACTGAGGCCAGGGGGAAGTGATGATTTTTTTTTTTTCAACGCTACATGCTAAGTAGGGGGAGCGGCTGAACTGCTGCTTAGAATTCGAGGCTCCTATTTCAATGCTCCTCCACTGGGCCCTGTTGACTACACCGGCTCAATGTGAACTCTCTACCTTCTGCTTCACGTCTTCTCCCTTTGGCTCCACCAGAAGGCGCAAGCAGCTCCTCTGGCGGGATGAAGAAGGGGGAGTGGTAGCCGGTTTGAAGGAAGAGGGAGAGGGAGGAGTAAGTAGGACAGGGCCCCTTAAAGGGGCGGGTCAATCCCGCCGGGCCCCGCCCCCTGGGGCGGCGCAGGCGCAGGCGGGTTCCAGGAACTCCGGCGGGAGGGCGGGCGCTCCTGGCTCTTGGGCCGGCGCGCTGGGCCGCAGCACCTGCGGGGGCCGGCGCAGGGCGCGGCGCCCGGCGGGCGGACCTCGACGCCCAGGAGCGAGGGCAGGGAGCCGGGACCGGGACGGGGGGCGGAGCGGGAGGGGACGCTACCCCGCAGCCCCCTCCCCCGGGGGACGGGGCGGAAGCAGCCGGGCGCGGGGAGGTGTGAGCGGACGCCGAGGACAGCACCATCTGGAGGGGCGGGACCGCGCGGCCTCTGGGGGGCAGGCGAGTGCGTTGGGCAGTGCCGGCTGGGGGCCCCAGGCGGGGAGTTGTGCAGGAAGAGCGCGGCGGGCTCAGCCCAGGGCTGCCGGAGCAGCAGCCGCAGCTGGTCGGGGTTCTCAGCTGGGGCCCGCAGCAGCTCCGCGGGCTGAAGCTCGGCGTGGAGGAGCAGGGGGGCGTGGGTCCGGCGGTGCAGGAGGAGGGCGGGGTGGGCCCGGGGGTGCAGGAGCGGGGCGGCCGGGGCCACGAGCCCAGTCTGGGGGTGGTGTGGGGGCCGCCGGACGGCGCGGACTGGAGGCGCCCGCCGCCGTGGACTGGCTCCGCGGGCTGGCCGGTGGTGCAGGAGGAGGGGCTGGGGCCCGGCAAGCAGCACCAGGAGAAAGGGGAAAGCAGCCCCGCAGTGCAGGAGCGGGGGGAGGCCCGCACCGGGGTGCAGGAACGGGGGGAGGGGAGCCCACGTCGGCTGCTGCAGCAGCCCGAGCAGCTGTCCGAGTTCGGGGAGGGCTCTTGGGAGCGCAGAGACGAGCTCGAAAGTTCCGGGGAGCAGTACTGGGAGAGCTGCGGGCACCTCAGACGGGAGGCGGTGGTCCTGGGAGAGGTCCCGGCCCGTCGCAAGAGACTCGAACTGCTGGGGAGGGCCCGGCCAGTGGGGCCCCGGGGGCCTGAGGGAGAGGGACGTCTGGGGGTGCAGGAAGCGAATTGGCTGCCTGGGGTACAGGAGGGACAGGTGGTGCGGGCTGTCCAGGAAACATACCTGGACGGGAAGGGGTCCCAGGAGGCGGAGGGTCCCCCTGAGGGGCACAGGATCCGGAGGCGCAGGCGGAGGAGGAGGTGGTAACCCACGGGCCGGCTGCTCGGCACCAGGGCCGGGCGGGGCCGGGCCGGGGTCGAGGTGAGCGCAGAATGTAGGGGTTTGGGGAGAGGGGAGAAGAAGAGCACCGCGAACCTGGGGGCGTTGGAAACCACTGCCCGGTAGCAAGCAGTGCCCTGCTGGGTCCTTTTCTGCCACCTCGGCTGGGACATCATAGAAGCAGTGTCTGCAGTGAGCCAGTGGAAGGCAGCAGGTAAGGAAGCCCAGTTCTGTTCTCAATTGGAAGGAGGGGGCTGTAGTTACTTCAGGAGAGCGTGGTCTCCGAACTGCCTTTTTTTTCCTTCCCCGTGTTTAAACCTGGAGAGGACCCAAGCAGTGCAGTTTTCAACGGCAAGGCAGGGCCCCTCCCCCCAGCACTGTTTGTGCCAACTGGAGTGATGGGACATTTCCTTAGAGTCTAGACTGGCGGTGAGACTGTCTGGGTGACTGCCAGGCCTGGGCAGAAGGAAGAGAGGGGTAGCCCTAGGGTGAGGTTGCAGAGGAAGTAATCGCCTCCCCCCCACCCCCCAGCCAGCTACCAGTGGAGGTGCTTCATGCCCTAGCTGGGGTGGTGCAGTCAGCACAGGCTGCCTCACGTCCTCAAATCACATTCCAAAAAAGGGAAGGGGCAACATTGCAAGGACAGGACCTTATCTTGTAACTGTAGCCACATGAGCTGAGATGAGTGTGGCAATCAGTGACTTGGGCACGAGCCTGACCTGCTCCCGCCACACCTTCTTGTCACATTTGATTAATAGTGAGGGCCCAGAGCCAAGGATAAATAGTGGGCAGGAGGGTGGAGAGCCACTGGTGAGGCCCTGTCTCCGTGTGGGCTCTCAGGACCCCAGTCTGAAAATGAGGGAGAGGAGGGGTATCTGCATCGCTGGACTCGGGGCATCCTGTGTGGCCCAGACCTCTGCCCCACCCCAAGGAGGTGGACAGATGAGCAGCTGAGCTGTGGCATCATGAGTTCTGTACCAGCCAGGGCCAGCTTCCAGCCCAGCTTGGAGGTAGGGCTTGCAGAGGTGGGGGCTAAATATGGCTTCCTTTTGACTCCCTCATGGTCTGGGTGCCAGGCTGTTCATTCCTGCCCCATAGGGACTTGGTGGTTCATCTATGGGCCTCGTCCTCTTACGGATGTTCATCTCTTACCTGGCACTGTGTGGGTTCTTGCTTCTCTAGCCCTCAGGTGGAGGTGGGTGCAAATTGCTGCCTGTCTCAGGACCGTCGCCAAGACCCATCTCTGCCCCAGCCCAGGGAGTGGCTCTGAGTCAGATGGCCCCCAGAACCCCTGTCCCAACCGGACTGGGTGGAGATGGTCCTTTTCTGTCAGGCATGGAGAGTGGTGGTGGCATCCTCGGCAGGCAGCTGCTGGGACTCCGCTGGAGGAGCCGGTTAGCCTGCTCCCCATGCAAACCCAGACTTGACTGTCAGCTTCATCCCACGCCTGCCTGTCATCCTGCCACCACAAACACTCAGGCACCGGAAGTTCAGCTTCTGTGTCCAAGGAGTCTGGCTCTTGGGATGGCCAGACTGGTTCTGGCTCTCTGGTTTCAGTGGAGAGAATTGTTCTGAATACAGACACACAAGCGCACACCTTTACCCTTTTTCAGGTTGATTCTTGAATTTGTGGTAGATGAAGAGAAAGGACTTTGGCAGGTCTGGGTTTAAACCATTTACTAGCTGTGTAACCCTCTGAGGCAAGATAATGTCTCTGGGCTTCAGTTTCCTCCTCTATGAGGTGGGCTGCTGTTTTCCCGACAGTGTCCTCAGTGCAGAGGGCTCAGACCCTTTGCCAGCCTAGCATCCACCTTCCTAGGAGCCATGGGAGTGGACATTAGGTAGGAGGGGTTGGTGCTCCCAGACCTTTTCCTGTGTCCCCGAAGTCCATGATTATTACCCTGCCCTGTGTTTTATTCTGGAAGATGAAGTGCTTTTTTGTTTTTATTAACAGCTTTATTGAGGAACATATTGGAATATATTTATTGGAACATATTTAAAACATAATTTAATAAGTTTTAACATTTGTATATACCTGGAAAACTACCACCACAATCAAGATAATGAACATAGCCATTATTTTCAGACTCCCCCACAAAAGTTCTTTTGTGCCCCTTTGTAATTCATTCGTCCTGTCCCTCCTTTGCCATCCCCCTTCCCTAGGTAACAGTGGTCTGCTTTCTGTCACTACACATTAGTTCACATTACCTATATTTAAGGAAATGGAATCATACAGTATTTTTGTTTGTTTGTTTTGGCTTGGCTTTCTTTAAGTCAGCATAATTATTTTGAGATGCATCCATGTTCTTGTGTGTATCAATTGCTTATTCCTTTTTATTGCTGAGTAGTATTCCTTTGTATGTGCATGCCACAGTCTCTTTATCCATTAACCTCCTGATGGGTTGTTTTCAGTTTTTGGTTATTACAGTAAAACTATTAAGAACATTTGTATAATTATTTGTATGGACATATACTTTTATTTCTCTTGGAGAGATCCTTAGGACTGGAATAGTTGGAGCATATGGTAGATGTACATTTCATTTTTTAACAAAGTGCCAGACTGCTTTCCACAGTGGTTGTACCAATTTACATCCCCACCAACTGTGTATGAAAGTTCTAGTTTGCTACTTTGTCAGCATTTGTCAGTCTCTTTAAATTTAGACACCCTAATAGGTCTGTAATGCTATCTCATTTTGGTTTTAATTTGCGTTTATGTAATGACTAATGTTGAGCATCTTTTCATGTGCTTATTTGCCATCTGTTTATCTTTGGTGATGTGTCTGTTCAAATTGTTTACCCATTTTTTAATTGTGTGGGTTTTTTTTTTCCATTCTAAGTTTTGGGCGTTCTTTTGTATTCTGGATTCAAGCCTTTTATGGGATATATGATTTGAAAATATTTTCTTCCAGGCTTTGGTTTGCATTTTGATTCTCCTAACTGTGTCTTTCAAAGAGCCAAAGTTTTAGATTTTAATGAACTTCAATTTACCAATGTGTTCTCTTATGGATTTCGCTTTTGGTGTCTTAAGAACTCTCTGCCTGACTGAAAGCACGATGGTTTCCTCCTATAACTTTTATAGTTATGGATTTTACATTTAGGTCTATGGTCTATTTGGGTTTAATTCTTGGGTTAGTATATGGTGCAGGGTGTTCAGTTTTTTGCATGTGGAGGTCCAGTTGTTCACCAGAATTTTTTGAATAGACTTGTTTCTCCATGGAGTTGTCTTTGTACCTTTATTGAAAATCAGTTGTATATGTGTAGATCTGATTGTGAATTTTGTTTTGTTCCATTGATCTAACTTTTCTATCTTTATCCCAGGACCACATTATCTTGATCACTAGATTTTATTGTAAGTCTTGAAATCACGGAAAGATCTTGAACTTTGTTTTTCCTTTTCAGAATTGCTGTAGTTATTCTGGGTTTGTTGCACATTTGTATTTTAGAGCCATTTGTTAATTTCTACAAAATAGCCTGCTGGAATTGCATTGACTCTATAGACCAATTTGGGGAGAATTGATATCTTAGAATATTGAACCTGACCCATGCACAATGTGCACCTCTGTATTTATTTATATTTATGAGTTTCACCAATGTTTTGTAGTTTACAGTGTACAAACCTTTTAAATCTTTTGTCAGATGTATCCTTAAGTATTGCAAATTTTTGGTGTTGTTATAAATGGCATTTTTAATGGAATTCAGCATTTTGTTTAAAAATTTATCTACCTTAACTGTGGTAAAATATACACAACAGAAAACTTACCATGTTAACCATTTTTAAGTGTGTCGTTCAGTAGGGTTGCTGCTGCTGCTAAGTCGCTTCAGTCATGTCCGACTCTGCGACCCCATGGACTGCAGCCCACCAGGCTTCTCTGTCCCTGGGATTCTCCAGGTTAGGTGTATTTATGTTGTACAACCATTGCTGTCATCCATCTCCAGAACTTTTTTTTATCTTGCAGAACTGACACTCTGTACCTATTAATCAACCTCTGTATTCCTCCTTCTACCTCAGCCCCTGGCAGTCGCATTCTACTTTCTGTCTCTATGAATTTGACATCATACAGTGTTTGTCCTTTTGTGACTGGCTTTTTTGACTTATCATAATGTATTCAAGGTTAATCCATGTTGTAGCATGTGTCAGAATTTTTTTCTTTTAAGGCTGAATAGTCATCCATCGTATGACTATATTACATTTCATTTATTCATCAATGATTGCTACGACCTTTTGCTATTGCCAACAATGTTGGTGTAAGATGGTGTTGTTTGTTAAATTTCAATTTCCAATTTTTTACTTCTGAGTATTATATACTCATATCCTCCCACCTTGCTGAACAGACTTGTTCTAGTAGCTTTTTTGTGGCTTCCATTGGGTTTTATACATAGACTGTCATGTCATCTGCTAGCACAGGCAGTTTTACTTCTTCCTTTCTGATCTTTATATCTGTTATTTCTTTTTCTTGCCTGATTGCACTGGCTAATCCTCTGGCATAATATTAAGTGGAAGATTAGATATATTGTTCCTGATCTTCAGGGGAAAGTCTTCAGTATTTCACCATTATGAATAGTTTTTTTTCATGTATGATCTTTATCAGTTTGAATAAGCTCCCTTCTATTCTTATTTTACTGGGATTTTTAATAGAAAATCCATAGAAATGGATGTTGGATTTTGTCAAATGTCTTTTTCTGTGTTTCTCAAAATGATCATAGGATTTTCTTTTTTAGTTAATGTGTGGAATTGTCATGCATTAATTTTTTTCAAATGCTAGATCAACCTTGCATTCCTGAGACAAACTCCATTGGGTCATGATGATTATTCTTTCTATTGTTGAATGCTGTTTTCTAAAAAATTTGTTAAGATTTTTTGCATCTATTTTTATGAGGATAGTTTTCTTTCCTTGTAATGTCTGCAGGATTCATGATATACATCTTTGATGTATTATAGTCTGCCTTCAAGTGATGTAAGAACCATAAAATAGTACATTTTCACTTTTTCTTTCCTTTATGCAGTTATTATCAGAAATTTTATTTATGCACGTGACAACCCCCATGCAGCAATGGTAAGATTTTTATTTAAACAGTTAATTTATCTTTTAAAGTATTTTGAACAGTAAGAAAAATATGTTAACTATTTAACCATGTAGTTGCCATTTCCAGTGCTATTCATTTGTTTGCATAAATCTATATTTCTATACTGGAGAAGGAAGCGGCAACCCAATCCAGTATTCTTGCCTGGGAAATCCCGTGGATAGAGGAGCCTGGTGGGCAACAGTCCATAGGGTTGCACAGAGTTGGACACGACTGAGCAACTTTCACTCACACACATTTCTATATGGTATTATTTTTCTTCTGTCTGAAGGATTTCTTTTAACATTTATTATAGTGCAGGTCTGCTGGTATTGAATTCTTTCAGCTTTTATATGTTTAAACAGTTTATTTAGTCTTTATTTTAAAAAAGATATTTTCAGTGGAATAGAATTGTAAATCACTAGTTTTAATGATACAGTGTCTCTGTCCTCTCATTTCCATTGTTTTCTGCAAGAAATTTGTTGTCATCTTTGTTCCCTGTATGTAGCATGTCTCCTTTGCCTTTCCCAACTACTTCTTGAGATGTTATCACTGACTTTGAGCAATTGGGTTATGATGTGCAATGATATACTTTTCTTCTTGTGTCTTGTGTTTGAGTCATTGAGCTTCTTGAATCTGTGGGCTTTTAGTTCCCTGTTCTGTAGCCTGGAAACTCAACTATAGGGCTGACTTCCTCTGTTTCCTGTCTCCTAGGTATCACTGGTCTTTGTATCTTGATATACGGTGTCTTCAAAACCATTTTGTGTATTTTGTCCATGTTTCTGTTGTTTCTGTCAGGAGGATAAGTCTGATCTATATTGTTCTGTCTTGGCCAGAGCTGGGGATTTTACTTTAATTCTCTCACTACCACCTTTACTCTTCCCATCTTCCAGTCCATCCACTCTGGATGTATCTCATTTTTTCATCAGTCTGCTATTCATTGTTTATGGTATGATGTAGTAAACCATGACTTCTCCTTTCCTGCACACTTTTTTGTTTTTCCTGGAGTTGACTTTTCTTGTTTGCTTAGTTTTCTATGTACCTTTCAGTTAGACCCCACACTAGCTGTCTGAATTTCTCAGGATGTCAATTCTGTTAAGAATTCTATCAGATTCACCTTTCTGAAGAAGGCTCTTTCAGACCTTGTGCTCTGATGGCATGGATTAATTGCTCTCTATCACTGATGCTTAGCTGTCCTCCTGGGCTCTCCCTTTCAGTATCCTGGGCATTTCCATCACTGCCTTCCCGTGTTGCATTTCCCATTTCCTATCTTCCCCTTTGTTCCGTTTATTCTCTAGTTTGGGATAGCGCATCGTTCAATAGCTTCCCAAGAGGAGGGTGAAAGAATGGTAGATTATTCTGAGACCTTGCCAGTCTGATAATCAAGTCACTTAATTAGTAAATATAGAGATCTAGGCTGGAAATGGGCTTCCCTGATAGCTCAGTTGGTAAAGAATCTGCCTGCAGTGCAGGAGACCCTGGTTCGATTCCTGGGTTGGGAAGATCTGCTGAAGAAGGGATAGGCTACCCACTCCAGTATTCTTGGGCTTCCCTTGTGCTCAGCTGGTAAAGAATCTGCCTGCAATTTGGGAGACCTGGGTTCGATCCCTGGGTTGGGAAGATCCCCTGGAGAACAGAAAGGCTACCCACTCCAGTATTCTGGCCTGAAGAATTCCATGGACTGTATAGTCCATGGGGTCGCATACAGTCCATGGGGTCGCAAAGAGTTGGACACGACTGAGCGGTTTTCACTTTCAGGCTGGCAGTTGCTCTGGAATCTTAAAAACATTGCTGTTAAGTTCCAGAGTTAACATTAATGTCTAAAGTCATTCCCAATCCTTGTTTTGTCCCCTTGCCCAGAAGTTTATAGCGTCTTTTCTTCATCTCCAATATTCTTTAATTATGTAGCTTTGGTGTGGACTTTTGCTCTCCATTGTGGCAATTCCCTGTACTTTTCCCTCCATCCCTTCTGTTGTGATTTTAGCAATTTTGATAGCAGAAAATGTCTGTTGATGTTCTTTTATCCCATGGCATGGATGAAATAGACAGAAAACTACTAAAGTCACCTTAAGTTTTAATAGACATATTGGAAGAATGGGTTAGGATTTTTGGCTAGGGAAGTATCCATATTTCACTAAAAAACAAAAAACACCTTTTTTTTTTTTTTTAAGGACTTAATTTGCTAACATTTTAAGACTCAGATTTTTTTAAATTAGAAAAATTAAGAGAAGTGTGTGAATCTGAAGAAGAAATTTTCAGAATGAATTTCTTAGAAATTTAGTAGAATGATTTTTCCATCCACTGACATTAATAGGATTTAGTGTTAAGAATTATCATCTGTATAGTAAGTAGTCCCATAAACTGGTGCTCATGGCCATGATGAGAAGAGCCTTCTGAGAGTGGTCAGGGTCAGTGGCGGAGAATATTTGAAAACACGACTGTTCTGGCCAGGACCAATGATTAGCACAATTACAGGCTTTCTCTCTAGAGCAGCAGTTCTTAACCCCAGTCTGGATTCATCTGAAGAGATTTAACGATATGGTGCCTAAATCTCACTTAGACCAAGTTTAGAATCTCAGTGGGTGGGACCCATACATTGACACATTCCTACCCACCAGGTGATTTTTTAATACACAGCTAGTGCAGAGAACCACTGCTCCAGAGTTTAGCAGAGACCCTTGCTTCTCAGAGTGTAGGCTAAGGACCAGCACATTATCACTGGGAGCTTGTTAGAAATGCAGAACTTAGGCCCTACCCCATATGTGTGGAATCTAAATCTGCATTTTAACAAGAATCCTCAGGTGATCTGTATGGGCATTAAAGTTTGAAATAGTACCTCATTATTTATTCAACAAATAGATTTGCAAATAGATCTGTTGAACAAATTTATAAGCACCTACTGCCAGGGCAAGACTGCTGGGAGAGGTGGTGATGGGTCTATTGAATTTTTTATGTCTTCTGCCTGTTTGTAATTTTTTATTCCCCTTGTTTAAAAAAAAAAAAATATATATATATATATATATATATATATATATCGTCTTCTTGTTTTGTATAAGAAGACAAGATGAAACATCTTGTCTCTCTCAGGATATTAATGAGCATTTTCTGTCAGAAAGTTTCTTCTCTTGTGTAGTCTTGTTTATTCTCAGTTCTTTTTTTCTGTGTTTTACTTTCTTCCATGTTAGAGGCTTTGCTTGGGTGTCTGAGAATTTTTTTGTCATCTGCTCTTGACTGCAAGCACTGGGTGGTCTTGTTGACTGAGCCTCTTCATATGGTGACCTGGCTGGACGGTTTGAGGGGGACTCCCAGGGTTGGTTTCTTTGTATCTTTCTTGCCTGTTCAGAGTCCTCCGAAAGGATACCCCTGTCTTCTGCTAGGAGATGGAGGCCTGGCTCCACGTTGCTGGAGGGAATGCAGAAGGGGAACTAGAATCGCCATGTCTATGTGTGCCTTCCTTTTTAGGGCCATGGCATCCGGTTCTCAGCCAAGCCTGCTGTGCCAGTCAGAGACCGGCAGTTTACCTCTGAAGGAAAGTCCCGACTTTGCTGGGTGGTACCAGGGCAGCCACCCAGTGGCTTTGTATTGGGGAGGGAGTCCAGAGGGGTCTTACTGCTTCTTAAACAGCTTTTAACTAATCCTGTGTATTTTTAGCACTTCTCTCTGTCTCCTGTTCTTCTTCTAGAGGTTTCTGGGGCTGCTAGTTCCCAGGTCTTCTGAGGATTCTGTGGGGGGCAGTCAAGGACTTTTCACCCTGAGACTGGGGATTTTCTCAGGTCTGCTCTCCGTAGCCACTGGCCCATCTGCTTTCTGGCTTCTAAAGCTTTGTTGTGGTTTTTCTCCTCTGCTCTTCTTCCTGTCCTTAGGGACTTGTGCCATTCAGAAAGTTCCTCTTTTGACAGTTGCCACCTCAGGAGGGTTTTGGGAAGAAGTGGAATTATGTGCATGTGTCTTTTCCTGAAACCTCTGTCCCCTCTTTAAACTTCCTCCCAGGATCCATGAATTCATTCAGTTAAATATAAACAAATAGGATTCCAGTCCTGCCCTCCATGAGCCCCAACCCTCCAACCAAGCCGTTTCGTGTCCGGTTGTATATGGACTGAATTCTGGTTCAGCTGTTACTCCCTGCATGACCCTGGTCATGTCTCCAGAGCCTCAGTTTCCTCATCTGTAAAACTGGGATAACGTAGGGTAGTAAGGGGGAAGGTTATTCAGGCAATAAAAAAATAAAAGCTTTTAGTGAAGAACTTGCACACAGTGTCTTTTTGAGAACCCAGGTTGTGACTTCTCTGTCATACTTCCCCAAACCTAGCACAGGGTGAGCACATAGTGGGTATGTGGTGAGTGACTGAAGGAGGCGGGTGTTGAGAAGTTTGGTCTGGGCCCTCCTTCAGCACCTCTAGGTTCTGGGAGCCACAGGCTTCTGTTGGAGGTGAGAACTCCGGGTTCTTCCTGTCTCTGCCTGTCGCCTGGATGCTGTGACTCCCACTGAGGCAAGTTCTCTTCCCAGGCCCCTGACCTTGGCAAGGCTGCCCCTTCATGGCTAGAAGGGAATCACCGTTGCTCTGAACTGTTGATCTCCCCTGACTCGTAGGCATCCATTCCTTGTGACAGCTTCTAAGGCGCCTGAGACCTGGCGTGGTCCTTCCCTTTCAGGGTCTCAGTTTCTTTATGGCTAAAATGGGTGGGATGTAAGGTAACTTAAAATATTTTGTAGTCCCTGACATTTCTCTCACTCCCACCTTCGGACTCCTCCTCTCCCAGTTCAGCAGTCCACCCTGCACTGGATATTCCTAGCTCCTGGGGTTCTGGTGTGGACATGGTCCCAGGGGGATGAGCAGTCCTGCTCTCAGAGTAAATGCTCTCCAGTTCACAGCTCTGGCTTCATTCCCCACCCCACCTCCAGGCCCCAACAATAGGCCCCTTCAGCTCTAGGCTCTTGCTGAGGGGGTGGGGGTGGGGTGAGGCCTGAGCAGGACCAGCCCTGAAGAGCTCTGGGAGTGGCTGGCTGCTGCAAGCCGGACTCCATCCTTCATCTCTTCCCAGGAGCCTGTACTTCTGGGCCTTGGTGCCGTGATGATGCTTGGGCCAGAGGGTGCTGAGAGGCAGCTCGCTGCAGTGCCCTGCATCCCAGCCCTGGCACTCAGGCGTGTGTGGTACGTGTGTGCAAGAGACCCAGACAGCTGCTGGAATTTACCCACTGACACACGCGGGTGGTGTTTCTATGCGGGGGAGGGATGCCTCAGGAATGTGTCAGGACTCTCTGTGTCCTCTCTCTGGGTGTCAGGGTTGGCACACCAGTCTTCAACTGGTGGAGCGTGAAACAGCTACAAAATACGTTCAAGAGCAAATTGATAGATATGGTGAGGTGTTGGGGTCAGCCTGGGTCTGTGTTGTGCTGTTTAGTCAGCTTCTTCCCTTTGCTTTCTGAAAGTTACACTTCCTTCTCTGTTGGAGTCAAAGGAGATGAGGTATAGGAGGGTCCCTGACCTGGTGTGTCTGTGCCGGCTTCCACGCCCTGCCTTCCCACCCTCTCACTGCCTTGTCCCTGTCCTTTCTCTCTCTTTGCGGCTGGGATGCCTGACAAACCAGACCTCCTTCCCATCAGTCAACCCTGTGGCGTCTTGTACCCCAGCTCTCCCTCTCTCAGCATCTCCGTCCAGTCTGATGAGAAGGCAGCCTTCAGTCAAAACTCCCCCTCTGTCTTGAGGGACTGCTGTGCTGTCCCCCGGAGCTGAGATAGCTTTGTGGGAGCAAAGTAGCTTAGTAGTTCTGGGACAGGGGTAACTGTAACGAGATTGGTAGCCCACACAAAGTTACTTGCTTTTCTGGATTAGAAATAATGACAGAGGGTAGGGGTTGGTGGGGGAAGCGGAGCAAAGCCAGAGCCAACGAGGGCAACCAGGTTTATTCCTGATATTCACTGGACGTAGGTGGCACAGCTCACTGGAATATAGACAGGTCCATCACAAAGGCTTGAGGTCCTTTTCAGCGAACTCTGTTGACCACCTGTGCCTTGCCAGATTCTTCTTCAGATGGTTATTTTACAATGTATAAACCACGAGAGAGGTACGTATGTAGGGCTCCCTCAATAGAATTTTATATTAATACAGAGTGGTACAGAAACAGTGACCCTTAAAGGAGCAGAACATGATGGATAATTAAACATTTTTTTTCATTCTCTTGACTATTTTCCACATGTGCTATTATGTGATATGCCACTTTGGTTTCAAATATACTTTAACAAGATAACATAGGAAGCATTGTAAAAAAAAAAATTAACCATTTGGGAATAGGAAATAGGAATTCATAAAGGAAGTGATGTTTTAGCTGGGTCTTGAGGGATGTGTAGGAGTTCATGATGTAGACAGTAAATCGCAAAGCATAGCACAAAGACATTAAGCTCCAGGAAAGGCTATTTGATTTGGTTGGAACATGGAGACATTTGAAGGAAATGATAAAAGAGGTGGAGGTGGACAAATATACGAGAGGTGGATTGTGAAGGGCCTTGTAATTGGCTCAGTGAGGAGTTACAGAAGGATGCAAGCAGGAAAGGAACTTGAGACTTGTGTTCAGATGAGTGTAACAGTAGGGACTGTGTACCGGATGCTGTGCCAGGTGTGCTACTCGTGACCTCACTGAGTTTGCACTTGATGCAGGAGGCATTGTTTATCTCCATTTTACAGATAAGGAAATTGAGGCTTAGAGGTTGTCAGTTGCCCAAATGATTAGAGAGTGATACAACCAAGATTTCAGTTCAGGTTCTTTCTGACTCTCATCGCAGTGAGATTGATGGGAGGGAGAATGAGGAGGCAGAGAGCAGATTTTATGGTCTGCCCCATGGGGGAGTGAGTAGGGAGTTATGGTCGGGGAGCCCAGGGTGAGGTTTCCAGCCTAGGTGGCTGGCATTGGCTTATGACATTTTCAGTCCGGAGACAGGAGCACACGCTTGGTTTAAGGTCGGGGAGGCTGAGCTCAGTGTGGACGCGTGTGGTACCCCTGTATCCCCCTGGTGGAGCCAGCTGGGCATGTCTGGAAACACAGGTCTAGAGCTTCAGGAGCTCAGGAATGCACATGGGGCTAATCGGAACCCTAGGAGGAGAGGAGGTGACCCCCCACTGCCACCCCCCAGGTACAGAGAGAAGGAAGGGAGAGTTTCAAAGTCTTAAGAAATACCAGCAGTTAAGGAGAAGGGTGAAGAACCTTCAGGGTTAGTTAGACTCAAGGCCTGTGCGCCCCCCAGTGCTGGCAAATATGCCTCAGCCTTGACTGTCTATCCCAGGACCTCAGCTGCCAAGCTCCCCTGGAAGGGAGTGGGTCACTGCGTCCTGGAGATGGAGAGGGTGTGGACAGTCATGGTGTGTGTCTGAATCACCCTCTTCTCTCCCTTGGCCTGTGGCCAGCCTCCTCCCAGACCAGTGTGATTTCAGACCTGGGATGACCTGAAGGAGTGAGGTTTCCTGATGCAGTTCCTCTGGGATGAAGTCCCACGGGGAACCAGCCTGGCCCTGGTCCAGAAGCTTAGGCCCTGCACACAGAGGGGTGAGTTGAAGTTGACTGGGTTTGGTGGGGCTAGCATGTGGAGGCAAGATAATCCTCAGGTCGGAAGAAGAGCCATAACCTACCCCCCGCCCCCCTCTCCCCAAACACACACTCTTTCTCCTCTCCTATATGTTATCTTCCCTCCAGGGCCTGGAGAAGAGGGAAGGCAGAGGTGGGAGAGGGCTGGCCTGGAGGTGGGGTTGGCATATATTCTTGAGAATACGGTAGATTGTTTTGGAAAAATCCTCTGGCCGGAAATTACATGTCACGTCTGCTCCTCAGTGTAGATTTGTCACTCCACTGATGCTGTAGGAGAGCCTGGGGGAGGGGAGGGGACAGCAGAGGCAGGCTGGTTCCTGGCCATTATCGGCTGCCTTTGGAGATAAGGGGCCAAGTTGTTGATCATGGGGTGTACCTGTGGGGTAGATTCCCTAAACCCGAGAGGCAGTTTGGATCTTGTGGATGTCTTGTAACAGGATGGCAGTAGGAGGCAAGAGATTTAGGAAGGGAGGAGGCAGGAAGAAAGCAGGAAGGGGGAATGGTTTAGATCGAACCCTTTATCCAACCTGGAGAAAGGATGTGTGGGCATCTTTTTCAACCTCTCTATCTCTACAGTCTCCTGAGTTTGGGTTCCTGCTGCTGTTCCCAAAACCAGTTTCTGCCTTCTGGAGCTCTGGAGACCTGCACTAGGAGCAAAGGAGCTTCTGCCTAGAATAAGCACCCTGCCTGGTAGGGTCTCTTCCCTGGTGGCTTAGCAGTAACGAATCTGCCTGCAATGCAGGAGATTCCCGTTCGATCTCTGGGTCAGAAAGATCCCCTGGAGAAGGGAATGGCAACCCACTCCAGTATTCTTGCTTGGAGAATCTCATGGACAGAGGAGCCTGGTGGGCTACCATCCATGGGGTCGTAAAGAGTTGGACATGACTGAGTAACAACACATACCCTGGCAAGGTCATCCCCTGTACCAGCGTGCTTCAAGGT
The DNA here is from genome assembly GCF_003369695.1 of Bos indicus x Bos taurus. Classification (NCBI taxonomy): domain Eukaryota; kingdom Metazoa; phylum Chordata; class Mammalia; order Artiodactyla; family Bovidae; genus Bos; species Bos indicus x Bos taurus. The sequence goes on along the minus strand of NC_040076.1, from coordinate 70,367,920 downwards.
GGAGAAGGAGCTTTTGAAGACAGTGAGCCTTATGGGAACTCACTTGGTGCCCACTTGGGGTCTCCTTCCTCAGTCTTGAAGTGGTGTGTGTTGATGTCTCAGCGTTTCCCTCCTCCTCTGCCCCAAACCCCAAAGGGGTGAGGGTGCCTTGAGCTCAGCCCTAAATAGCTGGTGCTGAGGAGTCAGTGGATGCTTCACATGCCATCGTAATGAGAGGGTGTGCGTGTGGCACCTTGGGGCCCTCCGGGCTAGAGGGAGAGGAAGAGCCTCTGCAGTGGGCCTTCTTCCATTGGCAGTGTCCTCATCGCGGCACTGGGGAGACTGCCCGTTGGACTCCTGTTGGAGCAGCTCCTCCAGCAGGGAGTGTGGGTACTTGCACTCTTCTGAGGCCAGAGAGGTCAGCCCCAGTACTCTCCCCGGCCCTGAAGGCTCTGAGCTCCCTGGCACTGGGCCAGCACAGTCTTGGGGTGGGATGGGGGAGGGACGGCGGCAGGGAGAAGTCAAGGCCAAGAGACGGAGGCGGGGGCTGCGGTGGCCTGCGGTCTCCTTCCCTGTGTGGATGCCGGGGGCGTGGCTTCCATAGCCGGCGAGGAGTGGGCTGGGCAGGTTAGCTCGGAGTGCGGAGCGGCAGTGCGGAGCCGCGGCGGTGCACTGCGGAGCCTGCCAGGTGGGCGCATTCTTGCAGCCAGGTAGAAGCTGGGCTGGAAGGAGAGGTTTCAGGCCCCAAGGTCTAGAGGGAGGGGTCTCGGGTTGAGTCAGAATAGGGGCTCTTGGATGGATCCCCCTCCTTATCATGGAGTATGGGGGCTCTTGAATTCCCAGGACCTGATCGGTGGCTCTGAGGTCCTGGAGGCGGCCAGGGGCTGAGGGGAGCTGTGGGTCTGTGGTCAGTAAAGGTGCGGACCCACACCTGGCTCTCTGGGTCGGGGCGGGAGGGCAGCTGGTGGCGCTGCTCTGCGGAGAGGTGGCTCCTTGGAATGGAGGCTGGGCATGGGATTGGGGGAAGGGCAGCCGCAGGCACAGCGGGAGAGGCCGCTAACCAACCCGCTCTGCTCGGGCTGCAGGTGGCAGATGTGGGGTGCATGTGGGGCAGAGGACCTGGCCTTCCCCTGGCCGAGGCGCTATAACAGCCCCTGCCCTCCTTCTGAAGGATGTCAGAGGCCCGGCCCCTCAGGACGCAGGGCAGTGACGCTGCCGGTGTGCTGGAGCGGTGGGGGGCTGCGGGAGGGCTCTGCTCCCCTCTCTGGCCCTAAAGCCGGGAGTTTGGATTTCATGGGGGAGAGATCTGCATATCAGCGCCTGACTGGGGCTGAGGAGGAATCGCAGGTAAAGGGGCAGCCAGATAGCCTGGACCCCGAGGTCTGCTGGTGAGCTGAGGACAGCCTGTCAGGAGTGAGGAGTATCTATGCTTCTGGGCCCCAGGACAGATCCTGGGGGCTAGGAGGCTGGGTGAAGAATGGTGGTGTGTTTGTGTGTGGGGTAGGATGGGGAAAGTCAGTGGTGATGAATTTCTGTTGCTGACATCTGCTTCAGTGTCTCTGAGTCCTTAGGACCCAATTAAGCTGCCCTTTGGGCTTGCCTTAGTGCTGCATGGGAGCACTGGAAGCACTGCCAGGATATGGATTTAGTCTTTCACGGACACAGAGTCCGTGTGCCTGGACATTCCCTCTTACTGGCTTTATGAATCTGCATATTAAGCCAAATGTCCTTGTTTGCTTTGGAAAATATGATCAGGGTGTTTACGGGTCTGCCTCCCTTACCCTTGGAGATCAAGCACTTTCTCTTTTGGCCAATAGAGGGCAGTCACTGACAGGACAAAGCTGGGGAAGAAGGGTGCTGTTTTCCAAGGCTGGGAGAAAGGGGTCCAGAGCTAGTCGGAGCTCTGACCCCTGACCACGCTTTACTTTTCTTCACAGCCTCCTACAGCTGGATTGCTGAGCAAGCTGTTGAGGCTTGTTCTTACCTGACGTGCAAGGGGAGAATCAGGTCTGGGGTTCCAGTGAGTTTGGGACACATCTTTCTGGGCGGTTGTAATTTTCAATTCGGCCCTTCCAATCCAGTAGTTCCCCCAACTTTCGACAGAGGGAGTGATCCTGCTTAAATTGTCCCCTTTAAGTCAGGTGCCTGGGTTTCCTTCAGAGTGGTGCTTGGTGGGAGGTAGGTAATAGGTTTCTCTGTGCTGTGGGCATTGTGTGCCAGAGTTTAGGGGAAAGTTAGCTCTAGTGTGACTGCGACCTGACCTCCTCTTGTCCGTTAGCTGTGGTTCCATTCTAAGACTGGTGATTCACTGGGACCCAGGAGAGGCTGCACCTGGCTGGCATCATAAGTATTGGGTAGTGGGGGATGAGAGGGGGCTGGGAAAGAGGGACTGATTGCCTGGGGGTGTCCCATGCCCCCTCCTCCCGCCTTGGGTCAGATCAGGAAATGTCTGTCCCTTCAAGCACCTCCTTGCCAGGAAGGTCAATCACTGAGAGAGAGGCCCTAGAAAGAGCCTGGGATGCTGACTCCCCAAAACTCTCACCCCAGCTGCCTATTCCACCAGCCAGCTGGGGCTCCCAGAGCTGGTAGCCAGCTGGAGAGGGACAAGAGAGCAGTGTGCAAGAAACAGGGGCTCCCTGGGCATGGCTGAGGGTGGGGGCTGAGGGAGCCTGAGAGAACTTCCTGCAGCTGTCAGGTGTGTCTGGGGGCTGTAGTGAGGGGGGTGTAAGAGCAGCTGGCACCCTTGAGGAGGGCCAGAGGGATCAATTGTCAGCTCTAGGAACATGGGGGGCCCAGGGGGGTTGATGGAGTGATGCAGTTCCCTCTAGCTGGGGCTGTTGTCCCTGTATGTAGGTACTGTTCAGGAGACATCTTATAGCCTGGAATCCTATAGTTTTGGGGTGGAGCCATCACAGGGTTTAGGGGCTTATTTGTTTGTTTTGAGGGGGCTTTGGATCTTGGCCAGCTGGTCTGGGGAGGAGGCATCCTGGGTGATGTGCATAGCAGACAAGGGAACCCCAGGGGAGGGGGTGGAGATTCCTCACCTTCCCCCTCACCCCCACCCACCCTTGGCTGGACTGCCCCACTCTGGCAGGCTGCCAGACTCTTATTTCCGTCGGGCACCAGGGTAACAGGGCCACATTAGGGCCTGAGCCAGGAGACGCCCAGCCAAGGCTGGGGCTGGGAGATGGGGGAGGGTCTCTGAAGGGTCTGCATGCAAGGTCCAGGATTGACTTTCTGGTGTCCAGGCCCCCTCACTAGCCCTCAGAGCCCCCACACAAGCACATATGGGGGCCTCTTTGTATATTGCTGCTTGATTGACATGGCCCCCACCCTAAAATCCCAGGAGTTGTCTGCGACTATGGGGGCTGGGGTGGAAGCCAGAGACAGGGGGCCTTGTGTATGTGGAGGTGGGGGGGGCAGCGCGGGTGGCTGGGAGGAAGAGTCCCCCCATTCCCGCCGCCTTCTTGGCAGTGATTCAGAAAGGTCCTTTTTCAGCCAGTGTCAGAGCTGCTCAGCTGGGGAGGGAGGGAGGCGGAGGGAGGGCGGGCAGTCGGGTGGGGGAGCCCGGGAGTAGGGCTGAGCTGTGACCACTGCACTGAAGAGAAGACAGAGAGACAGGACAGAGGACCCAGGCTACAGCCACCCCAGAGAAGAACTAGCTCGTTCCTGCCAGGCTGGCCAGCTGTGGAAACAGCTGTAGAGTAGAGCAAAGGGAACCACCCTATTTTTCTACTGTATTCACCGCTCCTGGTGTGGACTCTGGGGGCCTCTGGGGCAGACCTCTGGCTAACCTCCCTTCTGGGCAGTACCTGCAGTTCAGGAGCTGAGACCACTGTCCCCCATCCCCCCCACTTCTCGGGCCAGAGCCCCGGTGACCTGGTCAGGGTGGGTCTTTCTCCGTGGAGATGCCAGCAGCTCGTCGGTTCCCGGGCCTCGAGCTCTCGTTCCCTCTTCTAGCCAGACTCCGGCGGAGACTGTACACAGTGAGTGGGGGGCTGGGGGCGGGAGTGGACAGCCGGGCCTGAATCAGCTCGTCAGAGCCAGCCCTGCGCTGAGGGCCAGCGAGAAGGACGGGGCGGGCTCGACAGGGTCTCAGGGCCTCTCTGCCCTGGTGGCTGTGTTCTTGGTGACGAGTGTGTCGGCAAAGTGTTGTGTGGGAAGTGTGTGTGCCAGCCACGAGAGCTACACGTGTCAGACACAGGTGTGTAGACTGGGCTGTGCTGGGGGAAGCCAAGACACGGGCTGGTGGTGGGGTGTGGGGGAGCGGACTTGTCCAGGGTCACCCTGGGCTGGGTGGTAGAGACAGGGCTGGGACCCTGGCTGCCGCCTTCTTTTCCCCGGGATCCCAGTGTTCTCTCCCGTCTTCCCACACATGCCCCCCCCACGCAGAGCAGCCTGTTCCCAGGGTTGGGGAGCAGGGAGATTTGTTAGCTGGTGTTTCAGGAAAAAGGAACAGGCCAGACTGTGCTTTCTCAGAGACTTCTTCAGGGGAGGGGCCCCTGGGTCTCCCCCAGCCCTGACCACACAGGGCAGTTCTTTGAGCTGTTCTCAGGAGTGGCTGCCTCCTGCCCCCAGGAGCGTAGGGTTGAGGGGCCTGGAGCACTGGGACTTGAGGACTGGGGAGGACGCAGTGGGGGTCTTCAGACCACCTGCTCTGGTGGCCAGCCTCATCTTAGGCTGAGCCGTGTAGGGGGTGGGATCACTCTGCTCCAGGGACCAGGTAGTGATGATGGAGGTGCGAGCTGGCCCCGTCTGGTCACTCCATAGAGAGACACTGCCTGGGTTAGTGATTTTCACAGGGGTCCTTTGGGGCTTTCTTCTGGAAAGAGGTGGTGCCCTGCTCTCTTCAGTCCATACCCCCTTGTTTGTAATGGATGACTTTGTATGAGGATAAGTGAGTTAATCAGCCAAGTGCTTAGAACTGTCCCCAGCATCTGGTTAACTGTAGTTGAAGTGTTAGTTATTTTTATTTTTCTTAAATAAAGTTAATAGAAATACAACCTGTTTATTCTGTGTGTATGCACATGTGCCTATGTGTGTAGTCAGTTAACATAATGCCTCCTGTAATATAAAGGAAAATGGAAAGGAAATCAGTTACTGCTTCAGTTATGAAGCAGTCAGATCCTAAGACCTCAGGTAGAACCAGCGTGGAGGCAAAGATGTTGTCAGGCAAGTGCTGACTGAGAGGAGACATTTGAAATAGTAAGGGTGGGCTGTCTGCAGTGACCTCTTTCTGAATGGTGGACAACTTCTCATCTCCGAACAAAGCAAAAGGCCAGTTTCTCCTCAGTTTACACAGCAGTTCCATTCTAGGAAAATTCAGTCTATATTAAAATTAGAAAAATACTTTCTTGTTTGTGTATAAAATGGAATCTGATTCTCTGTTCAGATGACTATAAGTAAATTTTTCACCTGCATAAATTGAGTTGTATGGGATTTGTGACAGTATGAGAATCCCAGCACTCACTCACTGCCACTAGCGGTCCCCAACATATTGACAGCCAGACATGTTCTCTAGGGGGCTACCCAGGCCTCCTGAGAACCATGCGGGTGAATGGTTAGGGCTTAAAGTTTGGAAACCCCCTTCTGGGCCGCCGCCTCAGTGGAGGAGCCAGGGTTTGAACTGAGGGCGTCTCGTTTCTGTCCGTGGCTCTTTGTACTGCCCAGGGCTGCCTGGGAAAGTCTGAGCTTCTGGCACTGGGCTGGCAGCTCCGCTGGGAACTGTGGGGGCAGGAGGCTCGCCCTGGGCCCAAGCTGTGAGCGCCTGCTCTCCCAGAGCGACCTGGGAGGAGAGCTGGGGGGACAAGCCTGCCTCCCAGTGGGGAGGAGGGGTTCTCGGAGCAGCTGGCCTTCTCCCTGGTCCCTGTCTTCAGCGGGGATTGAACACAGGTCAGGGCTAGGCCAAGCCCTCAGCTCCGAGGGGGTCTTACTCAGACCAGGATGGGTTTGGTGTCGGATGAGCCAAGCTGCCTAGCTTTGAGGGTGCCACTGGCCTCATTCTCTGGGCCCCAGGGAGTGTCGGTAGGAGCCCACTCCCTGGTGGCCCCGTGCCTGACTGTGACCTGCACGGAGTTTTGTTTGGCCAGCACAGTGTACACACGTGCTTGCGTGTGTATATTTCAAACTTGAATTAGTTGACATAGTTCAAAAGTCAGGAGAAAGATCTAATGTCAAGTGTAAACAAGGAACAGAATGGTGTGGGTAATGGGTGAGTATGTGTGTGGGGGGAAAACAAGTCTGGAAGAATGGGTAAAAGTCATTAACGCAGCTGACTTTGGGGACGGGCCGTGCAGCAGGCAGGGATGAGACTTTATTATGGCTTCATTGTGCCTTTTGGTATTTTACATGTGCCTATATTACCTTTTCAAAAAATTTTTTAAAGATATTTATTTGGCTGTGTCGAGTGTTAGTTGCTGCATGTGGGGTTTTTGTTTCAGTGCACAGGGTTCTCTCTAGTTATGACTTAGCTGCCCCGTGGCATGTGGGATCTTAGTTCCCTGATCAGGGTTCGACCCCGAGTCCCCTGCCTTGGAAGGTGGATTCTTAACCACTGGACCATTGGCAGAGTCCCTCAAACTTTCTTTAATGGTGAGATTTTACACACAGATTCCGATTTCTGGTATTTCTTTTAAAAATTGAAAATCTTTGACACCACTAGGCCACAGCCTGTTGTGACAACTGTTGACTGTAGCTGAGCCACACTGCCTCCCTGGGCTGCGGCTGCGAGCCCGCCCTGGCCTCCACCCCTCTTTCCCTCCAAGCTCCTGTGGTTCTGTGTGGTGCCTGGGGAGTGGTTTTTGGACCAGAGGAGAAGCTCCTACAGTGTCAGGCATTGGGAGGAACATGCTGGAGCTCATCTAGTCCCTGTGGGGTCCCTCAGATCTGCAGAGCTCTTGGATGGGTCTCAAGGGACACTGCACCCCCCCCCCAACTTTTTTAAGTAACATTATGAATAAGAATGTATGTATTTTCCTGGAGATCCAATCGATATTTTCATCAGATTTTTATAGAGTTTGTGATGCCAGGAGAGTCGAAGAGCCAGTGGGGAACCAGAGGACAGAGTTTGATCTCAGGTCACTCGACCACAGGTGACAGATTTAGGGAGTAAGACCCTGACTCCAGGGCCTGGGCCATGTCCCAGGTACCCTGATTCTACCCCTGTTGCCATAGGAAGCAGGACATGGCTGCAGGCTCTTACGACGTGCAGCTGTTTGGGGGAGCAGGACGGGGGTTTGAGTCCTTCCCTGCAGCACACAGTAAGATGTGGGTGAGCCCAGGCCAGTAGCAGGGCCGCGTGTTACCTCCCTTCCTTCTGCAGTCCCTGAGCAGCTCTTCTGTTCCCACAGAGGCTGGGGAGCAGCAGCATGCAGCCAGAGGAGGGCACAGGCTGGCTGCTAGAGCTGCTGTCCGAGGTGCAGCTCCAGCAGTATTTCCTGCGCCTCCGCGACGACCTCAACGTCACCCGCCTGTCCCACTTTGAGTATGTCAAGAACGAGGACCTGGAGAAGATCGGCATGGGCCGGCCCGGTAGGTGGGGGTGTGGCCTTGCCCATCGTCACCCACAGACCAGTTACCTTGTCTGTCCTCAGAACTGCCGGCCTCGTGGGAGAGCCCTCCTTGCTTTGTTCTGAGTGGCAGAGCTGAGAGCTCTCACTGCCTGTCCAAGATCCGCCCCCCCATCTCCCCAGGTGGGGCTTAAAGCTGTGCACAATGAGTGTGCAGTGGTGAAGGTGAATTGCAGTTGGAGGAGTCTGACTTAAATTTCTAGCTACTCAGGATTAACAACACACTGAGTTTTGTTTGTGCAGACATACGTAGGCTGTATTTCTTCCATCTCCTCCTCGTTTGTAAATTGAGCCTGTGCCAAACACCCGGAGGGCTAGTGTCTGGAGGTCTGTGGAGAAGGAAAGATAAAAACCCTCAGATGGGTTGCTGCCTTTCTCCTGATCTGTCCCTTTCTCTCCTCTCTCCTACAAAGATCTGTTCTATAGGCTAACTTCCCCTCCCCCCATGTGTTTATCCTAAAAGTACTGACTGTAGCTTCTAGAAGTCATGGTGTTCCTTGTAGAACGTTAGCAACTTTTTACTGCATTCAGCCTAAAATAGCTAAATAAGTGATAATGTGAGAATTTAGATACTGATTTACGCTGCTTGTAGCCTAGAGAACTGACAGTTAATGCCAGGAACATAATACAGCCTTATGGGAGAAAAACTCAAAATTGAAGAAATTCTATCCATCACCTTGACTTAACTATTTTTTCTTGAGAGTTGACATAAGAGTACTGCTGTTCAGTTTTGGTGGTTAAACACTCCGTCCACTTGGAGAAGAATTGCCTGGAAGTGGGACGCAGTGCCCATCTGGTTAATGGCGGCCGGGCCCTGGTGGTGGGGACGGCTTGTTCCTTGGCGTTGCTGCGCTGCGCACTGTCTAGTGGTGGCCTCCCCCAGGAGGACGAGGAAGCAGCCTCTGTGGGGGGATGAGCGCTTTAACAGCATGGGTTCCCCTTCCCCCCTGCCCCGCAGGCCAGCGGCGGCTATGGGAGGCCGTGAAGAGGAGGAAGGCCATGTGCAAACGCAAGTCCTGGATGAGCAAGGTGGGTGGACTGGGAAGGAGGTGGGAGTGGGGTTTCATCGGGGCGCCTCTGACGTCACCTGGGAGCCTTCCCTCTCCCCGCGGTGTAATCTCACACTTTGTACAGACCTCCTCCTCCGGGGTCTTATCAGGCAGGGTACTTGTAGAGCTGCCCGGCTAAGTGTCTGTCTCCGCTGGAGACGGTGCTGAGTGGCCTGTATGCAGCCTTGGCTCCACGTCCCCTCCCGCTGGGTGGTGGTGCCGGGCATGGAGCAGGCGCTTGTTGACAAGTGCTCTGTAACTTGAGCCCTTGCGCTGAGTGTTGGGGCCGCTGTCCAGTATGGGGCGGTGGGACTGTCTGGACCCAGGATGGCTTTGCTTCCCTCCTCCCCCACCTTCCTAGTCTGTGGAGGGTTTCTCTGGTCTACTGGCCTCCCTGACAGCTTCCTTCCCCAAGGCCTCCCCCACCCCCCTTTCTCTAATTTGGGTCTGTGGAGTGGTGAGTCCCAGGTCTGACTCAGTGGAACTTTGCCCATTGTCTGGAAGACAATGCGAGAGGAAATGAACCAGCCGGGCCTTCCCGCCCCACTTCTGGCCTCAGGGTTGGGTGGGGGGTGGGCAGTACCAAACAGCTGGACCTGGGATTGGGCAGCAGAGATTTCCTGGCTGTGATCTGGCAAAGGGGCTGTGTCTTGGGATCTTGTAGCCTTTTCTGGGGACACTGTCCTGGTCCCTTGCCCAGGTTTTCAGGAAGGATGAGTGTGTTGGGGTGGGTGAAGGCAGGAGAGAAGAGTTGTGCAGTGTGCAGGACTCAGGGGTCTTGGATCTACCTCCGACTGACTGGAGGTCTCTGGGCCAGTCAGTTGACCTCTCCAGATTTGAGATATGTGGTCGGTAAAACAGTGCCAGCCACACTGCCCAGCTCACCTCAGAGCCTTGGGGAGGATCCCTTGAGAAAAAGGCTGTGAAGGGCTTTGTCAGCTGAACGTGGCTTGGAATGGAAGAGATTCCAGTTGCTGGGAGGAAAGATGGAGCAGTGGTGAGAAGAGGCCCTCAGATTGGAGACCCCTTCACCCTGTACAGACGAGACTCTGCCAGCCTTGGGGGCAGGTGCCCAGCTGAGCAGAGTGTGCTACCTCAAGGGCTTTGCATGCCCTGGTAGGGTGGCCATGTTAAACTGTCAGAGCTGCTCTGACTCTCAGGGCTTCCCTCTTGTTCCCTGACCTTTGGCCCCTTCCCTCCCAAGCTCAGGCTACAGAGTCCCCCAACCTTCCTTCTTTCTGAGCTCTCAGCTCTGGGCCTCTCTCCAGAAGCCCAGCTGTCTTCCCAGGCCCTTCCCCAGCAAGGCCTTGCTTCATCTTCACCCCCTCTCCCCATTCCCCCACCCCCACCCCATTACACACACACAAACACACACACACACACACACACACACACACACACACACACACACTCTCTCTCTCTCTCTCTCTCTCTCTCTCTCTCTCTCTCTCTCTCTCTCTCTCTGTCTCTCTGTCTCTCTCTCTCTCTCACGGTCCAACCTCAGGCTCAAATTATCCTCTCTCCTGGCAGGATGAAGGGCAGCCGACTCCCTGGGGAGGGTGGAGACAGACAGCGCCAAATGGGCAACCCAGAGAAGGGGCCAGGGCTAAAAATGGATGGGAGGTGTTTGTGAGGGCCCCTGAGGCTAAAGCCCATCTGCTTGGGTGAGGGGCTGGAGTCTGTGCTGGGCAGGGGTGCAGAGAGGGACAGGTGGGGTGGAGGGGGGTGCCTTTGAGCTGTCCCTGACCCCACAGCTGGGTGTGGGGCCACAGCAGCCACGGGCTACACTCCTGTAGTCCATTTCTGGCACATATCCTGAGGCCACCCTGAGACCGTGGGCTCCCATTTGGTGGTGTGGTCAGGAGGGGACATGGGCCTCCAGCCAGGCTGTCTCCTGGAAGTTTGGCAAAGCCAGTACCTGTGTGGAGGCCTCACCGAGGACCAAGTGGGGCAGGACGGAATGACTGGCCCTGGGACCTCAGGGTTCCATCTGGCCCCCGACTGCCTTCAAACAGGTGTTCAGTGGAAAGCGGCTGGAGGCTGAGTTCCCCCCTCATCACTCTCAGAGCACCTTCCGGAAGACCTCGCCCACCCCAGGGGGCTCTGCTGGGGAGGGGTCCCTGCAGAGCCTCACCTGCCTCATTGGGGAGAAGGACCTGCATCTCTTCGAGAAGCTGGGAGATGGCTCCTTTGGCGTGGTGCGCAGGGGCGAGTGGGACGCCCCCTCGGGGAAGACGGTGAGCTCCCTGGGTCCTTGGGGGTGTGGTGGAGGGGCAGAGGCCCTGCTCTGCCCTCCAAGGTGGATCGGTCCCCTCCACTCGGATGTGAAGGGGGCTGGGCACAGATCCAGAGTGGCTCACCCTGGAGTCCATGCTCAGGGTTAACTCGACACAAGGGTTTCTTTTTCAGTTATAAAACTGTTTTACTTATCATAAAAGTTTGAAAACTCTTTTAAAAATTAAAATTAAAAAATATCTGTTTCCCACCACTCAGAGGAAGCCAAGTTAGTGTTTCCACCTGTTTCCCCCCCTCAGGCATTTTATTGAATTTCTTCAAGATACAGATTTCAAACACAGCTTTTTAACTCTTGCCCTTTTGTCTTAGTATTGTATCTTTAAAAATTTCCCCAGAGGGATAGATAGTACGTGTGCAGTAAAGCACACAGTTTTTGAGCGTACAGCTCAGTGAATTTTCACATACGCACGGGCCTGTGTGACCATTGCCCAGATCATGGTATGGGACATCTCTCTTGCCCCAGGAGGCTCCTGCACCTCTTCCACTGGGCGTCCTCTTCCTTCAAGAGAAAGCCACTGGTCTGACTCCTGTCACCATAGCTTAGTTTTATGGCATTATATTTAAAGCATTTACTTTCCACACCAAAAACATCTTTTTATTTTAATATTTTAATATTCTATCATCATACCAGTCATCTCTTTCCTTATCATTGCCACTTAACCTGGGCATGCCCTCACGAAGGGGAGGCCCAGCTCATGGCCTTTGGACGTCAGCCAGCTGCCCTCCCCATGCCAGGCCACGGGCGCCTGGGACAGGCTCACCCAGATGAGCAGACCTGAGGCAGGAGGAGGAGCAAGCTGGCCCAGTGGGTTGGGACTGGGGTCTGTCCTGACTCCCTGCAATCCCTTGCTCTGGCTAGGTGAGCGTGGCTGTGAAGTGCCTGAAGCCCGACGTGCTGAGCCAGCCGGAGGCCATGGACGACTTCATCCGGGAGGTCAACGCCATGCACTCGCTTGACCACCGAAACCTCATTCGCCTCTACGGGGTGGTGCTCACACCGCCCATGAAGATGGTGCATACCGTGGGCAGAAGGGGGCTGGGGACAGGGAAGGGCCTGTGGTCTTGGGCCCCCAGGCCCCCCTCACCTCCTGCTAGTGCTGCGGTCACTCCTTCCTGACGAAGGTCCTGCTTTGGTCCCTCCACCCCCAAGTGGCAGAGGGGTTCCCAGGCCTGCCCTGCTGACTGTGCAGCCAGACCTCTCTTCCCTCTCCGGATTGTGCTTGTGTTCTCTGGCAAAGAGTTGCACCTATGGGCGAGCCTGGCCCCAGAGTTTAGTTTTTGGCATTGCTAAAAGCTGGGCCCCTTTGGGTGGCTTCTCTGGGCCTCAGTTTCCCATGTTCCCTGGAGGGCGAGGGCCCCGGAGGACAGGTCAGGAAGGAGCATGGCAGTGGCAGGCCTTGAGGGGAGGGGCAGGGCTCAGCCATGCTTATGCCTCCTTCCCTCCTCCCCTGCGGCCTCAGGTGACAGAGCTGGCACCTCTGGGATCATTGTTGGACCGGCTGCGCAAGCACCAGGGCCACTTCCTGCTGGGCACCCTGAGCCGCTACGCTGTGCAGGTGGCTGAGGGCATGGGCTACCTGGAGGCCAAGCGCTTCATCCACCGGGACCTGGCCGCCCGAAATCTGCTGTTGGCCACCCGCGACCTGGTCAAGATAGGGGACTTCGGGCTGATGCGAGCACTGCCCCAGAACGACGACCACTACGTCATGCAGGAACATCGCAAGGTGCCCTTTGCCTGGTGAGGGGCAGGCGCTGCTGGCTCCCAGGCCCTGGACCCAGCCCCGCCCTAGTCCCTACACACCCAGGCCTTGGCGCTTCCAGGGCCTTCTGTACCTCCACTAGGCATTGTGTCTTCTGGGCCTGGCTTCCTTTCTCGTGTGCCCATCCATTCACTTATCCATCCAGAAATGCTTGTGGGCCCTCGTAGCGGGTGCTGGAACACACAGGGCTAAGTGCTGTGGGGATGCGGGAAGGCTTTGGGGAAGACCCAGTATTAAGCTCCTAAGACAGCAGAAGTCAGCCAGGCAGAGACTGGCTGGTGTGTTCCAGGCAGGGCCTTGTAGACTGATGAGAAATGTTCACCTGCACACTGGGCTGGTATCTGGCCCTGCCCTGGCCCCTGTGTGAGCTTATCCTGCGCTGAGACCGTCACGGGCCTCTGATATCAGAGGCACCTGGAGGAGCGTGGTCTCCTAGCTTTGGGGTGGGAGGAGTCGGTCCAGTTCTGCTTGCCAGAAAACCCTTCTAATCCAGGATATACGATCACCCTAATTAATTACTGACCTTATATCGAGGATGATCACACATCCTGGATCCTGCCTAATGTCCTCCAGTGATTAATAACACCTCTTTTCATAGTCAGGCACCCTGGTAAATTATAAGGTCACTTTGTTATGCAGCCCTCTTAAAACAACCCTATGAAGCGAGCAGACTATTGTTATTACCATTTCATAGATGAGGAATGTGGGTCTTAAGGAACATGATTTTACCTGTGTCCCTCCCTCCCACCCCCAACCCTCTACCCCCTCTTTGAATGGCTGGGCCAGCTCTCGAGTCCCACAAGACATCTCTGATTCTCCCCCGAGGGCACTTCCTCCTCACTTCTGGCACCGCAGTCCACCCTGGAGTGCTTGCCCCTTGCTGGCTTCACTGCAGTGGCATGTTTCTTCCTCGCCCCGGAGGGCATGTGGGGACGTCTGGGGACACCACTGTGCCTCTTCCCACCCTTTTTGGTTCTTCTTCAGGCCCTGTCCAGATTTCCCACCCACACCTTCCTGCTGAAATGGCCTAAATCCTAGGATCCTGCCCCAAATCTGGAAATTGTCATCCTCCCACCACAATTAGAAAACAGCCTGGGATCTTATCCCCGCCCCCCTTTTGCCCCTCCTGGAGCCTCTGACCCTCCTCCTTGCCCTGCTTCCCTGTGGGAATGCCCCCCCTCTTCCTGCTCCAGGCTGCATGTGGACGAAAGACCTGAGCAGAGACGGTTGGGTCCACGACTGTGCACCCCGTAGTCTAGAAGGCCTGCCCTGTCCACTTCACACTGTGCCCCCAGTGCCTGCTGTGTGCCTGGGCTCTCAGAGCAACAGCAGGCTTGTGCAGGAGCATTTGGGGTCCACTGGGGCTGCTGCAGGGGCAAGGGTTCTCTGAGAGACCTGTTTGACCCGTGCCTCTGCCAGGTGTGCCCCAGAGAGCCTGAAGACACGCACCTTCTCCCACGCCAGCGACACCTGGATGTTTGGGGTCACGCTGTGGGAGATGTTCACCTATGGCCAGGAGCCCTGGATTGGCCTCAATGGCAGTCAGGTGAGGGGGCTGGGGTGGTGCTCCCCACCGGGTGGCCGGGGGTTGATTTGATCCCTGGCTCTCTGCCTGGCCCAGTTGGAAGTGGCTCTCACCTGTTGGAATCGCTGTGTCCAGTGCCCTGTGTCTGCTCGAACCCCTCAGAGAGCTGAGCGGGGAGCATGGCCCCAGTGGTGAGGAACAGACCAGCCTGGCTTGCTCGCGGTCCTCCTCTGCCATGGCCCTCTCTTTGGAGGCCGCAGACCTGGGGGTCAGGGTCTGAGGCCTGGGGATCAGGCACAGGTGGTCTTTGCGGTGCAGGCATGGCAGACTGTGGTTCCAGTGGTTCCGTGACTGGGGGACATGGAAGATGGGGGTGAAGAGCCAGGTGCTCTGCTTGTCCTTAAACTGCCCCTCCACCCCCAGATCCTGCATAAGATTGACAAGGAGGGGGAGCGTCTACCCCGGCCGGAGGACTGCCCCCAGGACATCTACAATGTCATGGTCCAGTGCTGGGCTCACAAGCCCGAGGACAGACCCACGTTTGTGGCCCTGCGGGACTTCCTGCTGGAGGTGAGGCAGGTGTGCCCACAAGGGCAGGGGTATCTAAGCAGAGATCAGCCTGGGGCGGGCAGTGACTGGTGTCTCCCCCAGGCTCAGCCCACCGACATGCGGGCCCTTCAGGACTTCGAAGAACCTGACAAGCTGCACATCCAGATGAATGATGTCATCACCGTCATCGAGGGGAGGTAGGGAGCCTGGGGTCTGCGTCCCACTGCCTTGAAGGACTCAGCCAGGAGGCGTCTGGGGCCCGAGAGCTCCTCTGCCCCTCAGGCTGTTGTGGCAACACCCTGGCTCCTGCAGCGAGATGGAGGGCAGGCTTGGGTCCCCTCCTGAGTGTGAGGAGTGAAGTATGCAGGTGCCGAGGCATACAAAGGGCTTTCCCTTCCTGGAGTCTCCTCCACCCTTTGCCCACTAGGCTTCAGCTGCGGCTCTGCAGTGGGCCATGCTACCACTGTGGGTAGGAAGGAGCATCAGGGCCTGGGGCCCAACTGGGGACTCGGGGGCTCCTTTTACCCTCCCCCACCCTCCTCTTCCCCTCCTGTCAGGATAAGGACTCTGGACTCTCACCTGGGCACCCTGCAGTAGCCCAGAGCAGCCCCGCCTTTTCCTGGCAGCCTCTGCCCTCCACTGAGCCCGTAGCTCCCTCCGAGGGCTCCTCTCCATCCTCTGCTAGGCCTTTTGTCCCCAGCTGCCCTCGCAGGGTCTCTTTCCTCCCTCCCCCTCACACCTGGCAGCACGTGTCTGCCCACAGGCAGCATCCCCTGAGTCACGTCTTCTACTTGCAGCCCCCGCAGTTCAAGTGGGCCTGCCTTGGAGGAGTCCCCACCCACCGCTCACCCCACCCTCTGTTATCTGATCCCTGGGATGTCTGAGGAACTGATTGAGGTGGGGCCGGCTAGAGGTGCCTTTGGGGTGGGGGCTGAGTATGGAGGAGCAGGGGAGGAAATCCCCTGGACCCCACACCCCAGTCCCCAGCTCCTCTGACTCAGAGCTGGGCAGGGATGGGGGCAGGGGCTTCCCACGGAGCCCTTTCTACCTGCACTTCAGGTTTGGGGTTTGGGGCCTTTGGAGAAACTTTGTTCCTCATGGGTGTTTGTTGAGAAGGGAGAGCTTCTGGGTCTGAGTCAGACTGATGACACAGGCCCCAGAGCCCAGGCTGTCTGTGGAGGAGCGGGACCTGCACCCCTGTGGCCCCCAGCATCTTCTCTCCAGGCCAGCATTCCGGCTTGGCAGTCTGGGGAAGGTTCTGGAAATAGGAAGATGAGGATGAGGGCCCTCCTGGAGGTGCAGGCAGGACCTTGGGCCAGAGCCTGAGCCTGCAGCCGTTCCCTCCTCCAGATGCCAGAACCCTGGGCCTGCACTCTCCTCTGCCCTGTAGATCCCAGGCCTTTACTCTCAGTAAAGGGCCCCTAGGCCCTTGCTCTCAGTGAGGGACCATGTGCCAGGGCCCAGTGTTCCCCAGGAGGTGACTCAGGGGCTTGGTGTGTCTCTGGGGCGTGTGTCTCTGGAGCTGGCACCCAGGGTCACCCCTGGAGCGAGGCGGGGGACAGGAGGCTCAGGGAAGCCGCTCCTCCTGGGAGGCCCCAGTGGGCGGGCCCCGCCCCCACCCCGCCCCCACCCCGCCCTTCCGTCCCGGGCTGCTGGCTCCGCTGCCACCGCCTGCCAGTGTGGGCTCATTGGGCTCTTCCTCTGGGGCCAGCAGTCCGACTTGGACCACAGCGCCTGCCGTGGGTCCCTGGAGCCGCTCAGGAGGTGGGAGGTGAGGGCAGGAGGCACGGCAGCCGGCGAGGCTTGGGGAGTGGGCCGTGTGTCAGTAGTGCCAGGGCTTGAGCTGCCGCCTCGTTTCCTTGGGTCCCAAGTGCGTGTTTGCCTGGCTCTGTCTCCATGTCTTCGGGTGGATGGGCTGTCTGTGGGTGTCCCTTTGGGTCCTCGGGTCCCAAGTGCGTTGGTTTGCCTGGCTCTGTCTCCATGTCTCCGGGTGGATGGGCTGTCTGTCTGTGGGTGTCCCTTTGGGTCCTTGGGTCCCGAGTGTGTGTGTTTGCCTGGCTCTGTCTCCATGTCTCCGGGTGGATGGGCTGTCTGTCTGTGGGTGTCCCTTTGAGTCCTCGGGTCCCAAGTGTGTGTGTTTGCCTGGCTCTGTCTCCACATCTCCGGGTGGATGGGCTGTCTGTCTGTGGGTGTCCCTTTGGGTCCTTGGGTCCCGAGTGTGTGTGTTTGCCTGGCTCTGTCTCCACATCTCCGGGTGGATGGGCTGTCTGTTTGTGGGTGTCCCTTTGGGTCCTTGGGTCCCAAGTGTGTGTGTTTGCCTGGCTCTGTCTCCACATCTCCAGGTGGATGGGCTGTCTGTCTGTGGGTGTCCCTTTGGGTCTGGGTTTGTGCATGTGGGTCTCAGTCTGTTTCTCCATCCTCCAGCAGCCTGGCTCTCAGCTCTCTCACATCTGTGCTCTTCTGTTAGACTTGGATTCCTTCTTGCCGAAACTGTCTCCTAGCCACAGTCTGGGAGCACCCTTGCCCCTGACTCTGACCAGTTCTTTAGACTCAGTGCTTCTCGAGGTATCAGGCAGTGGACAGAGAGAGGACACCAGATGTTCTGTGAGCCCAGCTTGCGAGGCTCTGTCTAGACTGAGAGGGATGGGTGAAGACCGCTCTTCTCCAGTGCGTCTTTGGAGGCTAGGATGGCTGACAGAACTCTGATGTTCTGTTTCCACCAGCCAGAGAAGGGAAACAGAGGTGTGGGGGAACAGAGGTTTTGAAATCCATTGTGCTGGTCCTTGGCCTGGCTGGTGCCTGGAGCCTCTGCTTCCTCTGGTAGGCGAGGGAGGAGGAAGCAAAGGCTGTGTTGTCCCTCAAGGCCAGGGGCTGCTGGGGACACCCGGAGAGAAGCGCTCAGGTGGTGTTTAGAGCACTGTTTAAGCCACGTTTGTCAGCCATTTCTAGGCTACCTAGGCTGGGACTGAGGTTTCCAGGGACTGGTCCCCAGTAGGACTGGGGCAGCCTTCAGTGGTTCCTAATCCAGGCCCCGGTTCCTGGCTGCTGCTTCATATCTCGCCTGTCCCAGGATGCTGTGAGGCCATCCTGCTGGAGATGCTGGTTTGCTTCAGGGACTGTGCCCTCCTGTTGCCATGGAGACTCTGGGCTGAAGGGAGGTGTGGCCAGAGCAATCTGGGTGGGAAAGGCTGACCTGCTTCTCCTGGGCTGATGGTGTCTCCATCCCACAGAGCCTTGGAGGGCGGGGGAGGGGACTGGGAGCAGTGGAACGTAGCATTGGCCACCTCGGGAGTTATATTTGACTCTCCCTGGGAGGATGCTGCTTCCGTGCTTAGGATGTGGTTCCCAAGTATGTTTCCTACACATACTCTGCACTCCCCACAGCCCCCACCTGTAGCAAAGCCTTTTTTGAGACTTGGTGTCAGGACTCCCAGCAGTGACAAAGGATCCCTTCCTTCTAGGCCTGGCTCTTGTCTTGGCCATACAGGTAACAAGGAAGGTAGGCTTAGTCTGCTCTCCCCTCTCAGAAGTGGGTCCAGAGGAGGCTTCCAGGTGAGGGGCTGTGTTAGCAAAAGGGAAGGAGTGGAGGGAGTGACCACCTGCCCCCCTGGGTGGTCGTGATTCCGGTGTGAGTCTGTTCCACTCTGCACTGCTTCTCCAGCTCAGTTAGTGAGCATCTCTGGAGAGGTGTGCAGAGCAGAATCCAGCATCCAGCTGCTGGGTTTGGTGTCTGAGGCTGTTCCGCGGAGGGGCCCATGAGACCCGGGGGCCTGTGGGTGTTGGGGGGAGGGCAGCATCGGGGGCTGGGTGCCAGGCCCTCCCCTCTATGCCTCTTTGGCCTCAGCCAGCCTGGAGGTGGGGTGGGGAGGGGATGTGCTCCTCTCCTTGGAATGGCCCTGCTATTTTTGGATGGGCTTTGTCCCTTCCCGGGTGTTGTCCTCTCTTCTTCCTTCCCTTCCTGCCCTCACCCCCGAGAGGCACGGCGGTAATCACAGGGTTGCTGTGTCTGTGGTGGCTGGGCAAGCAGCCTTGTTGGCAAGGAGGCTGGGCCCTCAGCCCTCCCCTTGCACCTCCTAGCTCCCCCAGAATCACTGTGCTCATGGGCCTCACTGCCTCCGTCCTGCTTCCACCTCCCCCAACCCTCCGATCTGGCTGCAGATGGGAGGAAACCTTGCTCTATGCCCCTGGTGTGGACAGGTAGTGTACGGGTAGGGGGCTGACAGTGAAGGGACACAGCTTGGTGCCACATGGACCCCCCCTACAGCTGCAGGAGGCCCTCCCCACCTCTGCCGTTGCCCAAAATCTGGGCCTGTTCCCAGTGTGAGCGATCTCAGCAGCAGGTGCAGGAGCCTCGGGGCTGTTGACTCTTTGGCTTTCGAAGCATCCAAGAGGGCATTTTGTTCTTTCCTGCCCACCTGGCCCGGCTTCCACCGCCGACCCCAGGCCCGGACCTAGGCTGTGCCAACAGAGTCTGTCTGAAGTCAGAGTGAGGGGCTGGTGGTCCCACAGTCCAGCCACACTGGGAGGCTGGGGTCCCTCCTGGACCCCTTGTTTAAGGCAAGGAGGTGGGTGGGGGTGAGAGCGAGGGTCCCACAGTCCTGGCAGGAGGTGGTGGAAGGCCCTGGAGATACGTAAACCTTGGGTTGCCCCAGGTGCTTCCAAGCTTCTGAAGGAGTACCTGCCTGCAGGAGGGATGTGGTTGGAGGGCTTGGCCCCAAGCCCAACGCTAAGGCCGTGGTGCTCCTTTGGGCCCCTGCAGCTTAGAGCTCCTGGAACCAGGTTGAAGAGTGAAATTGGGTGGCCAGGGGAGGACAGGGGCTTAGGCCTTGCCAGGGGAGAAGGGAGGTGAGGTGGTACGGTGAGAAGAGTACGGCTTCACAGAC
This sequence comes from Bos indicus x Bos taurus, assembly GCF_003369695.1. NCBI lineage: Eukaryota > Metazoa > Chordata > Mammalia > Artiodactyla > Bovidae > Bos > Bos indicus x Bos taurus. Next base: position 70,348,312 of record NC_040076.1, on the reverse strand, counting down.
TGACAACTGGGTTTGAATCCTGGATCTGCTGCACTCTGGTAACTGTAGGCAAGTTGTGTTACTTGTTTGAACGTGTTTCTTTATTTCTAAACTGGAGGAAAAGCTGTCTGGCCCATCTGAGTCGCTTAGGGTAAGGCTCTGTGCTAACGCCAGGCCCTGTACTGGGTGAGTGGCAGATCCTGGGGGGCTGCTGGTGGGCTGCTCTGATCCTGGGGCCCTCACCCTGATGTTCTTTTCCGCTGAGGTGGTCAGATACCATGGTGCAGAGAGCTTGGTATGAAAAGGGTCCCGTCCTTGGGACCTTCCACCACACCCTGGCATTTACCACATCACCTCTGTTGGGCAGGGCTGAGAATTACTGGTGGCGTGGGCAGAACACGCGGACGCTGTGCGTGGGGCCCTTCCCTCGCAACGTGGTGACCTCCGTGGCTGGTCTGTCAGCCCAGGACATCAGCCAGCCACTGCAGAATAGCTTCATCCACACGGGGCATGGCGACAGTGACCCCCGCCACTGCTGGGGCTTCCCTGACAAGATTGATGAGTGAGTACTGGTGGGGTACCACATGGGGGCTCCAGGGCCAGCAGCCCTTCTCCGGGCACTCAGGCTCTCCAGGCCTCCAAGGTCCCCATTACAGCCCTGGGCCAAGGGTCTCCTGTCCTAGGCCTTTCCTTGCAGGCAGGCCTGAGGTTGCAGCTTCAAAGGTTGGACCAAGTCTTCCTTTGGTGGAAGGGCCTCTAGGGCCTGCACCTCTTAAGTTCTCCCTGAAAACTGACCTTAGGAAAATGGACTTGGAAGTAGCCTTTGGAAGCAGTTAGTAGGAAGCATCTCCTGATCCCCAGTACTTGGTGGCAGTTTCCCTTCTTCTGCTGGAAGCACCCATGTCCTAGAGACGGAAGCTGCTGGCTCAGGCCTGAGAGGCAAGGTGCAGAAAAACTCCCTGCAGGGACACTCCAGAGGGCATTTAGGCAGCAGCTCGGAGCCCTCTGCCCCTCCCCACCCCACCCCACCCTGCTTACTCTACCTGGGAGGGGGTTCAGCTTCCTTTAAGCGAAAGGATGAGGTCATCTAGGGGCATCTGGGGAAGACACACAGGAGGATTAGTCACTTCCTGAGGGCCCTGCCCCAGGGAGCCACCTGGAGCTCCTCCTACTGGGACTCCAAGCCCCTGTGCCAACCCCACTGGGCTTCTGAGCAGTGCTTTCTTCTCCATCTTCTGACAGGCCTTGTCCCAAGGGGCGAGGTTCAGCCTGCCCTTCACCCCCTGCTCTGCACACCAGGACACTGAGCCCAGGGAGGGTGCCAGGGCTCTTGCCTCACCAGAGCCGGGGAGGGCCTGAGAGAGCTGGGGTTGCAGACCCCCTGCAGGAGGCGGCCGTGGCAGTGTGGCCTGGCAGCAGAGAAGAGAGTGGCAGCAGGTGGCTGCTGAGTGGGGGTGGGGGTGCCGTGGGGGTTGCAGAGGGCCAGCTCTACCCTTTCAGGGAGTACTTGGAGCCCATACAATCCTAGGCTTTTCAGCCTACACTCAGGAGTTCTTCCTCTGCCCCCTCTCCGTGGCACCCTCCCCTGGTCACTGCTGGATCTTTGGAAGGGAGCGCCTGGGAGCCAGAAGTCCTGTGCTCCAGACCCACGTCCATCAGGGGCTTGGACAGGACTCTTCTGTCCTCTGCCTGAGGCCTGGGCACAGGCCCAGCAACTCCCCCAGGGTGCCCTCTCTGCCACCACCCTACTTGCACCCATCTCTGACCCGCTTTTCTCCCCACAGACTGTATCTGGGAAACCCCATGGACCCTCCTGACCTGCTGAGCGTGGAACTGAGCACATCCAGGCCCACCCAGCATCTGGGCAGGGTGAAAAGTAAGGGTCCCCAAACCCTCAGTCCCCTAGCTCATCAGCTACCGAGCAAGAGGTGCTGCCTCCTCGGGCTACCCTGAGCCGGTTGGGTCAGGGCCACGGGGGACAGCTGTGTCCCTGGCTCCGGCGGGGAGTGGGGCGGGCGGTGAGAGGCAGTGGTATCCGCCGAGGTGGGCATCGTCAGTCTGGCCAGCGCTGGCCTGCCCTCTCTGCTTTCCTCCTCTCCCTCCTCCTCCCCGCCATGCTCAGATCCTGGCTCTCCTCACTGCCCCCTAATCCTGCTCTCCTTTCCTGAGCCAAAGCCACCCCCCAGGCTCCATCTTGGCTGGGAGCCTCATCCATCTCCCGGATCCTGGGCCCGTGGGTCCGGAACACAGTTTTCCCATCCTGCCGCCCCATTGCTTCCCATCGCTGCTGGGTGTGTGCGTTCACTCCCCCTATTCACTTTCTCTCTCTCTCTCTCCCCCCCGCACTCTGCCCTTCTCTCCGGCTCTGTCTCCCCTCCCTTGTCCTCTCCTGCTCTGCCCCTCTACTCTCCGCATGGCCTTTCTTGCAGGGGAGCCTCCACCTCGCCCTCCTCAGCCTGCCATCTTCACTCAGAGTAAGTGGGGCTGCTCCCGGTGCCTTGGCCCCCGCCCCCGCCCCCTCTCTCCTCTCACTCCTCTCCTTCTGGAAGGTACAGAGCCCTGGCCGGCCGGGGGAGGGGAGGTGGGCGTGTGCTGTGAGCTTCTGCGGCTGACCTGGCCCAGCATGCCTGCCCTTCCCCCCAACCCCCCAAAGCCTGGGCTTCTGGAATAAGAGTGTGGTCCTGGTGCCCACCGCCACCTCTGCCCACCATTGTGCAGCCCTGCCTCACTTCCTGCTGGACCTGCAGAAGCTGTGTCTGGGCTTTCGTGCCAGTTTGTCGGGAGCCCTGTCCTCTCTAAGGATGGCTCCTGTTGCCCTTGACGGTGGGAGATGGCCCATAGCCCCTGCCTGCACTAATGGTGTGCTGTAACGGAGTAGGGATTGCTAACCAGGGCCCACAGGGATTTGGGGTCTTGTGTCAATAGAGAGGGTATTGAAGCGGGCGGATGTGGGGTATTGCTTGCTCTAGCTGCAATGGAGGCAGGGGCTCACTGGCCCCTGTGGAGGGCTGCTAGCCCCCAGAGCAGGTTCTCCCCTCCTGTTTGGAAAGGGTCTGTGTGCACGGATGATTCTGGTGGCTGAGGGCTGCCCTTCCAGGGAATTGGGAGCTGGTAGAGATACTTGACTGTCTTCCCCATCCACCTGCCTGACGCTGCCTCCCTGTTGGGGTTCTCCCTTCCATCACAGAACCAACCTACGACCCCGTGAGTGAGGACCAAGACCCCCTGTCCAGCGACTTCAAGAGGCTGGGCCTGCGAAAGCCAGGACTGCCCCGTGGGCTGTGGCTCGCGAAGCCCTCAGCCCGGGTGCCAGGCACCAAGGCCGGCCGCGGTGGTGGCGAGGTCACGCTCATCGATTTCGGCGAGGAGCCTGTTGTGCCGGCCCCACGGCCCTGTGCCCCATCACTGGCGCAGCTGGCCATGGACGCCTGTTCCTTGCTGGACAAGACCCCGCCACAGAGCCCTACACGGGCCCTGCCCCGGCCCCTGCATCCCACGCCTGTGGTGGACTGGGATGCACGCCCACTGCCCCCGCCTCCCGCCTACGATGACGTGGCCCAGGATGAGGATGACTTCGAGGTCTGCTCCATCAACAGCACCCTCGTGGGCGCCGGGGTCTCTGCTGAGCCCAGCCAGGGCGAGACCAACTATGCCTTTGTGCCTGAGCCGGCGAGGCTCCTCCCCCCGCTGGAGGACAACCTGTTCCTCCCACCCCAGAGTGGGGGCAAGCCACCCAACTCGGCCCAAACCGCAGAGATCTTCCAGGCGCTGCAGCAGGAATGCATGCGGCAGCTACAGGTCCCGCCTGGCTCTCTGGTCCCCTCACCCAGCCCTGGGGGTGACGACAAGCCCCAGGTGCCCCCCCGGGTGCCCATCCCCCCGAGGCCCACGCGCTCGCGTGGTGAGCTGTCTCCAGTCCCCCCAGGTGAGGAGGAGATGGGCCGGTGGCCCGGACCTGCCTCCCCTCCCCGGGTGCCTCCCCGGGAGCCCCTGTCTCCACAAGGCTCCAGGACTCCCAGCCCCCTGGTGCCACCTGGCAGCTCCCCGCTGCCTCCCCGGCTCTCCAGCTCACCTGGGAAGACCATGCCCACCACCCAGAGCTTTGCCTCAGACCCCAAGTACGCCACACCCCAGGTGATCCAGGCGCCTGGCCCGCGGGCCGGCCCCTGCATCTTGCCCATCGTCCGAGACGGGAAGAAGGTCAGCAGCACCCACTACTACCTGCTGCCCGAGCGCCCGCCCTACCTGGAGCGCTACCAGCGCTTCCTGCATGAGGCCCAGAGCCCCAGAGGGCCAGACCCCACGCCCATACCCCTGCTGCTGCCCCCGCCCAGCACCCCAGCCCCAGCCGCCCCCACTGCCACTGTTCGACCAATGCCCCAGGCTGCCCCAGACCCCAAGGCCAACTTCTCCAGCAACAACAGCAACCCAGGGGCCCGGCCATCCTCCCTGAGGGCCACTGCTCGGCTGCCACAGAGGGGCTACCCCGGGGACGGGCCAGAGGCTGGGCGGCCTGCAGACAAGATCCAGATGGTGAGTAGTGGGCCTGGCTGCAGGGTGAGAAGGGGCGGGGGCCCGAGGGACCCAGAGGAAGGGGCCTGAGTGGTGCTGACGGGTGGGGGTGGTGTGCCCAGCTGCAGGCCATGGTGCATGGGGTGACCACAGAGGAGTGCCAGGCGGCCCTGCAGAGCCACAGCTGGAGCGTGCAGAGGGCTGCCCAGTATCTGAAGGTACCACCACCTCCTGCCCACTCTGGCTTTCAGGGACCCTGAAGACTGTTCTGCGGCTCTCCTCCCACTCTCTCCCTCCCTCCCCCCACCCCCCTCCTCTGCCCTGCCCTGGTCCAGCACCCCACCCCAGTGTGTCCCATGGCACCGCCCTCTGCTCCCCAGGTGGAGCAGCTCTTTGGTCTGGGTCTGCGGCCACGAGGCGAGTGCCACAATGTGCTGGAGATGTTCGACTGGAACCTGGAACAGGCCGGCTGCCACCTGCTGGGCTCCTGCGGCCCTGCCCACCACAAGTGAGCAAACCCTGCATCTGCCATCTTCCTGTCCCCGGGCTTCCTGGAGCAGCCCCCCTGGGAGTAGCCAACATGGCACGGCCAGACACAGGGCTCCAGGCAGGAGGAGGGAGGGGGTCCCAATCCCACAAGACAGGCAGTTCTCAAGGAAAACAGTTTCTCCTAAGCACGTTTGTCTTGACTTCATAGCTTCTTTGTTCAGATGAACTAATGAGTAAGAGGAATCAGAGCCACTCTGGTTGCAGGGAGCTTGCTTCCTAAGCAGGCTCTAGCGAGCAGCAGTTTAGGATCCAATAATTTAGACAAATACTTCTCACCTTCTCATTTCCTATTTGTGTTTAAAATAACACTTGAAGTTTTAATGCCTTTTTAAAGGAATGTCTAATAAAAAAAAATCCATTACTTTTCCTGTAAAAAATTTATATGTAATCTGACAAAATATATAGATGTATATTAATAGCAAACTTGATGTAGAGTATAAATACCAATGAAAGTTTTATTGAGTCAAAAGTGAACTTCTTCCCTGGGAGGTGCTGGCAGGGTGTGGGGTGTCAAGAGTCCCCTGGCAGGACAGCCTGGTTGGAGCCCAACGCCCTGCTCACATATGGTGTCAGCTTATGCTCCTTTCCTGATCTCTCAGGGTGCTCATCTGTAACATGTGTATCAGTGTTAGTTCCAAGCTCATAGAAATGGTTAGAAGAATTAATGAGGGATGCCTCTGTCATACCACACAGCAGGTGTCTGGCCCACAGGACGCTGTCCCTGAATGTTAACCGTTACCTTGTGGTCATTCTTACTCATTTGCATCAGTTAATGATACACGGTTAAAGAAGGCATCCAGGATGATAAATTCCAAAATTATTGCCTAGAACCACCCATTTTCAACCCCTTTGGCCTGCACCAAGAGGCCTTCTCGTACCTGCTTACCCTGGACCTTCCATCCTCTTGCACTGACCCCTGCTGACGGAGGGCTTTCTGATTGTTTCCCATCCTTTAGGCGTTGAGATGCCTGAAGAGCCAGAGGATCTGCCCTGAAGGAATCACTTAAGCTTGTCCATCTGAGGAGGGCGGGGAGACTCCCTGCCAGGCCTGGAGGACCTGCTGCATCCACGGCTCCCAGTGGCAGAGCGAGGCCACGGCAGCAGGAAGCTGGGACGCTGGGACCCCCACCCCGCCTGTCCCTCGCTCCCCCAGTGCTGACCCTGCAGCTCCAGAGCCTGTGCTGCCCCAGCCAAGGTGCAGGAGGGACCTGCCTCTGGGCTTCAGTCCCTGGTGGAGCCTGTGGCTAAAGGGTGTGGCCAGGCCTTGCCGGCGGGAAAGCCAGACTTGACCTTGGGCAGGGAGGATGTGTTGGCCATACAGAGAAGTGGACCAGGAAGTGGGTGGGGGCCCTTCACAGGGCTAGGCCCTTTCCAGGGAGCCCTGTCGAACAGAATGTGGCCTCACCATGGTCGTATTATGGGACTTGGCCGGTCTTAGGATCTTGTGCCTGAAAATAGCCTGAGGTGGCTCAGGTAGCAGAGCTAGGGTGCCAGTTTGTTCTCTGGCAGGGACCAGGGCCCTAGGGCCCAGGATTGGAAGGAGACCAAGGGGGCAGCAGCCCTGGAGGGACACCAGTGCTTCCTCTTTGACCCAGCTCTTCCCCTGTGCTGTTCCGTGTTTTCCCACCAGTCTCTGTTGCCAAAGTTGCTGCCCCAGCTATGAATATCTGCTTCTTCCAGAGAAATAAAGTTAGTTTCTATTTTATGTTACTTATTTGTGTCTGCCTGTTTCTTTTGTCAGCTGCCTGAGGTTCCAAGCCATCTATCCCAGGCAGCAGGCCCTGTAGCGCCATCTGTTGATGATAAAGAGGAAGTACAGGCCTCTTTGACCCTAAGGAGTCTCTCCCTTTCCTGAGCTGGCTGAGGACAGAACCCACCTAATTCAGTGTCTCTTAAGTTTTATCTCTGGAGTTCTGTGAGGCAGGATATACTGTAGAACAGTAGGACAGAGTACAGTAACTCAATTAGCTGGACTTAAGCCAGAAATTTTTTTAGCATGTGCTAAGCTCAACATTCAGAAAACTAAGATCATGGCATCTGGTCCCATCACTTCATGGCAAATAGATGGGGAAACAGTGGAAACAGTGTCAGACTTTATTTTTGGGGGCTCCAAAATCACTGCAGATGGTGACTGCAGCCATAAAATTAAAAGACGCTTACTCCTTGGAAGAAAAATTATGACCAACCTAGATAGCATATTCAAAATCAGAGACATTACTTTGCCAACAAAGGTCCGTCTAGTCAAGGCTATGGTTTTTCCTGTGGTCATGTATGGATGTGAGAGTTGGACTGTGAAGAAAGCTGAGCGCCGAAGAGTTGATGCTTTTGAACTGTGGTGTTGGAGAAGACTCTTGAGAGTTCCTTGGACTGCAAGGAGATACAACCAGTCCATTCTAAAGGAGATCAGCCCTGGGATTTCTTTGGAAGGAATGATGCTAAAGCTGAAAGTCCAGTACTTTGGCCACCTCATGCGAAGAGTTGACTCATTGGAAAAGACTCTGATGCTGGGAGGGATTGGGGGCAAGAGGAGAAGGGGATGACAGAGGATGAGACGGCTGGATGGCATCACCGACTCTATGGACGTGAGTCTGAGCGAACTCCGGGAGATGGTGATGGACAGGGAGGCCTGGTGTGCTGTGATTCATGGGGTTGCAAAGAGTCGGACACAACTGAGCAACTGAACTGACTGAAGTCACTTCAGTCATGTCTGACTCTTTGCAAACCTATGGACTATAGCCCACCAAAGTCCTCTATCCATGGGATTCTCTGGACAAGAATACTGAAAAAAAAAAAAAAAGAATATTGGAGTGGGTTGCCATGTCCTTTTCTCCAGGGGATCTTCCCAATCCAGGGATCAAATTCGTGTCTCTTGTATCTCCTACATTGGCAGGCGGGTTCTTTACCACCAGCACTATCTGGGAAGCCCTTTTGTTTGTTGTAACATGGAAGGCCTCAATATGTATAAGCATTTTAATTTTCTTTTTCTGGATAGCTAATAATCACTTGGTTCAAAATTCAGAAGATACTCAGGAGTATACAGTGAGATTTCCTACCCCAGCTGCCACCTCCCCTCTTCAGAGGCTGCCTTTATCCTCAGTTTTCTGTGTGTTTCTTGTTTTTTTCACTTAAAGTGTTCTGAAGAGGTCCTTAGCCATACTGAAAGAGCTTCCCCAGTCTTGTCTAGGGTTGCGTGGATATGGCTGAACCATTCTCTGTTTAACCAGGCCCCTTTGGATGGTGAGTTATTTGATTGTTACCAGTCCTCTTCAGTTACAGCCATTGCAGCAATAAATGGCGAATGTGGGTTATTCGTCACTTGAAAGGCAATCTGAAGGATGAGTTCCCAGAAGCGGTGTTCCTGAGCTAGCGTGTATGCAGCTCCTGAGGGATCCTGCCAGCTTTCTCCCCACAGAGGAGGGTCTTCCCAGTGTCACAGTCACCGGTGTGTGAGAGCTTTCCTTGTGGTATCAGAGCTTTCTGACCTTTAGACAGTCTGACACATGGAAAATGGTGTGTTTTAAAATGCACTCCTCTAAGTTGGGCCATTTATATCTCTTTTCTATGAGCTACTTATTAATAGCTTTGACCCATTAAAAATTAGATTATTAATCTCTTACTGGTTTTAAGGAATTTAGCGAAAGAAGAAATTTAGCCTTTTGAGCTTTATCATATTATCATCTGAACTTAAGGAAAAGAGGTAAGTCATAAAGTAAGCTGATGGCTTGGGTTTATTAAAAACAAAGGCAATTCAAGATGTGCCTGAGTTGTTCTCCTTAGTGTCTGGGGCTCCAGGTTGGCTGTGGGGTAGGCCCCCTAGGAGATCTTTATATATTGCATATATATATATATATATATTGCATCTTTCGGATGCAAATATATTCTGAGTATGCGATTCACAAAGGCAGGAATTAAATTATATTTAGCTGCAATTTAAAGAAATTAATCAAATATATTATCAGGTCAGTTCAGTTGCTCAGTCATGTCCGACTCTGTGACCCCACGGACTGTAGCACACCAGGAAAAAGCATGTTGTCATAGGAAAGGAAAAAGTATTTGGGCCTTGCTGCTAGACCTGGATTTCATTCTCAGTTGTTGAATCTTGGAAAAATGACAACTTTTCTGAGTCTGTAAACTGGGGAAGAGTGTAATTCCCACTTTATAGAACAGTTGTGAGGATTAAATGAGGTCATGTAGGTGAAACATTTTGCTAGGTGACTGGCCATGCGAAGTACCCAGTAAACCATAATCATAACACATTTTGTTTCTTCATGTTCCCGCCTATTGATAGCTTGCATTATACACTGAACAACTCTTAAGTGTACAAATCTCTTCTTTCACCTACCCGCTTATTTGGAAACAATTTGTTTTTTGTTAGCAAGTCACTTCTAGTTACAGATCATGGGCACTTTTAGCTCCATTAAAAAACATTTTTTGGAGAAGGAAATGGCAACCCACTCCAGTAACTCTTCCCTGGAAAATTGCATGGACGGAGGAGCCTGGTAAACTACAGTCCATGGGATTGCAAAGAGTTACACGCAACTGAGCAACTTCTAAAAAAAAAAATGTTTTTTGGTGAATGATGGCAGAGCTAATACATTTCAGAATTATATTTTATAAGGGGGATACCAAAGCATGTGGAGTTTCCTCAGGGGGTCAGGAGAACCAATGTACTTTTCTTGCCAGAGACACAGCTCCCTGAATTCTAGGTTTTCCTGCCATTTTTCTTGTTTCTGGTCAGGCTGCCAGCTTCTGCCAGCATCTCTTGGGTTTATTGAAAAGATCTTAAGGAAAGATACTGAAAGAGCTGACCCAGGTTTTTTTGCCAATACGGAGCATCAGCAAATCAGTGAGGATTCACTGGATACCTTCTTTGTGTCAAGCCTTGAAGAGGGGATACAAGTTGAAGAGACATAGTCTGTGCCCAGGGGGACTGTGACATTGCAGCAAGATGATGCGTACTCTTACATGCTTGATGCCTTGGAATGAGAGAGGAGGTGGCTCCCTGGAGGAAGAGACATTGTGCTGACTTGATAGGGAAGAACAGACAAATGCCAGGAAGGCGAAGGGACATGACAGCATTGTAGGTGTGGGAAACTGCACTCACACCCCATGGGGATGCAAACTGGCTTGTCCTGAGGACAACAGGTGGCGAGGCTAGCACTCCTCCTCTTGTTAGGTTTCTGGGGTGAGTTGGAAGTGACTTTCATTGTGTCATCCTAGTGAGTGGATCCTAGGGCTGGAACATGAAGACACTGGTGTGAAATGCTGAGTCCTCTAACTTAACAGACAAAGGGAGGTGGCAGAGGAATAATGTGGTCAGACCTGTGTCTTTAAGAGAGATGGGATAACCAACAAGGTCCTACTGTATAGCACAGGGAACTGTATCTAATAACCTATGATAAACCATAATGGAAAAGAATATGAAAAAGAATATGTATATGGGGACTTCTCTGCTGGTCCAGTGGTTAGGACGTCACCTTCCCATGCAGAGGGTATGGACTCGATTGCTGTCCGGGGAACTAAGATCCCACATGCCTCAAAGCCAAAAACTAAAATGAAATAAAACCAAAACATAGACAATAGAAACAATATTGCAACAAATTCAATAAAAACTTTAAAAATAGTCCACTTCAAAAATGCTTAAAAATTAGGTATATATGTATGTATAATTGAGTCATTTTGCTCTACAGCAGAAATTAAATACAACACTGTAAATGTACTTTATTTCAATACAATTTTTTAAAAAGAGAGAGATGGCTCTGCTTTAAAGTGACTTGCCGCGTCACTGCGGCCATGAGTGGAGCACAGGTCTATGCATGGTGTCTCACTGCACACTGGGAGAATAAAGGTGTCCTTAAAGCAAATTGATTTTTACAGAAATTTGAACTTGGAAAATGAAGAGGCCACCAATTCCTTAAATCCTTGGCTAGAACAGGGGTTCTAAAGGCCAGTCCAGGGCCTGTGCTGGTCTAGGGTCAAGTTTTCACTGGCCTGAGGTGCAATGTTAAGAATAAGAACCAAACAACTTTTTCTCAAAATGTACTCCATTACAATGATTGTCTTTATCCTGAGATTTTTGTCTTCCTGCATTGGTATTGAAGTGGCTGTTCTTGTGCAGTGATGGTAGTGGTCGTGGTAGGTGGTAGATTTGTCCTCATGCCTTTACATAGCAATGCTATGTATGCACAACCTCACAAGCAGTTAGTTTTACATCATGATCTCTGAAATCCATCTTCAGAACGCCTGGACAAGAGTGCTTTTGTGTTAGGCAGCACCACCTATTGGCAACATGTGACACTGCAGTCTCTTGGGCCAAATGTAAGATGAAGGGTTAAGATTGTGTGAGGTCGTTGTCCAATAAATCAAGTCCAGAAACTCCAGGCCCAGCCCCATGGGTGCTTAAAAGGACATTCCAGGGAAGCTACTGGGGAAGAAACAGGTTCGCCAATCATCTGGAGCCAAACGGGGCCGGCTAGGATTTAATGCCAAGCAGAGGAACTGAGTGGGAGGCTTTGAAGGAGCCCACCCCTAACCCAGAAAACTGGACTAACTGGGAGGAAGCTGTGGGCTGAGGAAAAAGTCCTGGGAGGACACAGGTGCCCTTTGGGAAGCCATACCAGCACTGTATTATTTATTTTTTATTGAAGTATAGTTGATTTACAATGTATTAATTTCTGCTGTACAGCAAAGCGTCTCAGTTTTACATATACATCCATTCTTTTTTATTTATATTTTAAAATATTTTTTCCATTATGATTTATCCCAGGATATTGAATAGAGTTCCCTGTGTGAAGTAGGACCTTGTTGTTTATTCATAATAGTGTGTACCTGCCAACCCCAAACTCCCAGTTCATCCTTCCCGCATCCGCCACTCCCCCTTGGCAGCCACAGGTCTCTTCTCTATGTCTGTGAATTTGTTTCTGTTTTGTAGAGAGAGTTCATTTGTGCCGTATTTTAGATTCCACACGTAAGTGATATCATATGGTATTTGTCTTTCTCTTTCTGACATACTCCATTTAGTATGGTAATCTCTAGTTGCATCCATGTTGCTGCAAATGGCATTATTTCATTCTATTTTTGTGGCTGAGCAGTATTCCATTGTATATATGTACCACATCTTCTTTATCCAGTCTTCTGTCGATGGACATTTAGCTTGTTTCCATGTCTTGGCTATTGAGAATAATGTTGCTATGAACACAAGGGTACAAGTATCTTTTTGAATTATAATTTTGCTCAGATATATGCCCAGGAGTGGTACTGTTGGATCATATGGTAATTCTATTTTTAGTTTTCTAAGGAACCTCCATTCTGTTCTCCATAGAGACTATACCAACTTAGGTTCCCACCAACGATGTAAGAAGTTTCCTTTTTCTTCACACCCTCTCTTGCATTTAGTTATATGTAAACTTCTTAATGATGACCATTCCGATGGATGTGAGGTGATACCTCATTGTAGTTTTGATTTGCATTTCCCTAATAATAGTGATTATGAGCATCTTTTCACATGCCTACTGGGGATCTGTATATTTTCTTTGGAGAAATGTCTATTTAGATCTGCTGCCCATTTTTCAACTGGGTTTTTTTGTTGTTGTTGAGTTAAATGAGTTGCTTGTATATTTTGGAAATTAAGCCCTTGTTAGATAGCAAATGTTTTCTTCCATTCTGTAGGTTGTCCTTTTGTTTGTTTATGATTTCCTTTTTCCTTCGCAAAAGCTTGAAGATTTGATTAGGTCCCATTTGTTTATTTTTGTTTTTACTTCTATTGCCTTGGAAGAGTGACCTAAGAAAACATTGGTATGATTTATATCAGAGAATATTTTGCCTATGATCTCTTCCATCATTGTATTTTTTAACACTGTTTTTATGATTGTCATATGTACTTACGGTTGAATTGAAACATTCAGAAAAGCACAATTTGAAAATTAAAATTACCCAGAACCACTTGAAATTTTGATATATTTTTTCCTGTGCACGTATATGTCTGTATTGTGGTTTTATAAAAATAAGGTTATCTGGCTTATATTCTTATGTACCTGACGTTTTTTACCTGCCATTTGACACCACCAGTTTTCTGTATCTTTAAATGCATCTTCTCACAGGATATTTAAACACTGCATATTTTGCATTCTGTGAAAGTGGAAAATAGACGTTCTCTATTAACACATTATTTTGCCAACATTTTTATTTTGTAACAAATTATTTTAACAGATATTGTTAAATGGCTTTTCAGAAAGATTTGTTCCCCTTATTAAAACAAAATGTATGTTTTTTCATTTCTTTTTAAATTGAAGTATAGTTGATTTACAATGTTGTCTTAATTTCTGCTGTACAGCAAAGTGATTCAGCTATATGTATATGTGTATCTATCTATCTATATATATATACACATACATTCTTTTTCCTATTCTTTTCAGTATGGTTTATCCCAGGATATTGAACATAGTTTCCTGCACTGTTTAGTAGAACCTTGCTGTTTATCCATTTTATACACAATAGTTTGCATCTGCTAACCTCAAACACCCATTTGATTCCTCCCCCGACCCTCTCCCCCAAGTCTGTTCTCTGAGTCTGTGAGTCTATTTCTGTTTCATAGAGAGGTTCATTTGTGTCCGATTTTAGATTCCACATATAAGTGATATCATATGGTTGTCTCTCTTTTTCTGACTTACTTAGTATGATAACCTCTACTTGCCTCCACGTTTCTACAAATGGCATTATTTCATTCTTTGCTGTGTGTCCTTTCTTATTCCACTGTGTATATATCTATCACATCTTTATCCATTCATCTGTAAATGGACATTTAGTTTGTTTCCATGTCTTAGCTATGGCTAATAGTGCTGCTATGAACAGAGGAGTGCATATATCTTTTTGAATTATAGAAATAAAGCCTATATGCTTTAAAAGAAAGGATTTCTATTTTGGAGCTTTGTTTTAAAATACTTTTGAATGAGGTAATCTGTTGAGAATGGTCCAGATGGTTGGAGGAAATGGGCCATGACTTGATAATTGTATAACTTAGTGTTGGAATAAGAGGGCTTGCCTACTTAAGAGAGTGAATGAACCGTTCCATGATTAAAAGCTAAACAGAAATCCATGCACTTTCCAGGCGGGAACATTCCCAGGGGTCCAGCTTTCTGCAGCTGCCCCTTGGAGGTTTCTGACTTTGTCCCTGCGGCCACCTCTGGGATGCATGGCTTCCCCCTTTTTGGCTCTGGCATCAGGTGCCCAGAATCCCCTTCTCTTGCGGGTCTTTATGAAATGGAGATCAGGTGCAGTTTTTACAAACCGCTGGACCGAATGCTGCGGGAAATATCTCTATTACTACAGGCTGTACCCTGTGTGTTCGCCCTTTATCCTAAGGGTATCCTTATCCTTGCTACTTCAAGGGTGGCACAAGGTAGGTCCGGCAGTGTTGGCATCACCTGGGAGCCTGCGAGAAACGCAGAGCCTGGGCCCACCCTGACCTACTGAATTGGAATCTCCATTGTAGCAACGTTTCCAAGGGATCCTTGGACATGCTCAGCTGTGTGAAGGCTTGAAGTAAGGCAAGCTCCACTCTCACTCCAAAGAGCTGGGTGGCCCTGCTGGCTCCCCAGCCCTTGGTCCTCTCCCAGCATGGACTGTGCTCCCCGCCCTGCTCTCCCCATGACCCATCACCCATTTGAATGCCTCCCTTCTCTGAATAAACCATTCATTTAAAAAATATATACAAGGAATTTAATCATAACATCATTTATAATAGTTAACAATTGGAAACCATCAAAATATTCAATAATAAGGGATTGATTGATCATATTTTATTTCCTCCAAAGAATAGGATACAACACAGCATATCAAACCATCCTTAAAAGAATGTGTAATTGATATTCAATTAATATTAAAATTGATTATTCTTAGGGATAGGATTGTAGCTGGCTTTCTTTTCTTTTTTTTTTAACTTCTGTTCTATTGGAAAATGGCTTTCCGTTATACTGTTTTTCCCAGGTTTTTTTTTTTTTTTTTTGTCCATGCCACATGGCTGTGGGATCTTAGTTCCCTGACCAGGGACTGAACCTGGCCCTTGGCAGTGAAAGCAGAGTCCTAACCACTGGACAGCCAAGGAATCCCCCCCAATTTTTTTTACTGTGGTAAAATATACATAACAAAATTTATTTATTTATTAAAATAGTAGCCATATTAATGAGGACTAGGTGGTTTTGATTTGTATCAGTGACGCTGAGCATCTTTTCATGTGCTTCTTGGTGATCCATTTTTTAACTGGTTTGTTGCTCTTCTGCTGTCTGACCTGCCCTGTTGCTTGACCTCCTCTCCCACCGTTTAGTGTCACTGGCCTTAGGAATCCTGCCTTCTGCCTTTCTCCTGTCTCCAAGCATGTGAGGTGGGCCTGGCTCTCCCTACACACACACACACACCAGCACCTTCTGTCCCGACAGTTCCTGTTCTCGGGGGTCTTTATCCTCCCTTTCTGGAGGAGCAGCCAGCCCCTTGCCTGTTACTCTTGCCATCCCTGCCAGACTGGCACTGCCCCTGTGTACAGACATCTTGTAGTCTGGCTGATGGCAGCCACCCCTCCAGACGTGCTGCCTCCCCCAAGTCCTTCCACGCCCCTCCAGCCCAGGCTGCCTCTTCTGCACGCCCAAGGCCGCAGCCCCACCCCTAGGGTTCATTCGCAGGGGTCCCATCTGTGTGAGCTGCCCTCTGGAATGGTTACCAGGCTCTTAAGGGCTCACAGTAAATGAGGGGAGGTGGAGCCCAGAGTTCTGATGTGGCAGAGACAAGGAGCCCTAGTACCACAATCGAACAATTGAAGAAATGTGTGGACCTTGAAGGATGAGCAGTTGCCAAGCACAGGAGAGGAAAGTTAGGAGAAATAAAGACGTGAAATCACAGACGCACTTGTGGTAGAAAATGGTGGCTGGACAGGGGTGTGGGGAGGCAGGGGAGAGACCAGAGGAAACGCTGGACGAGGGGCCTCAAGGGATGGTTTTGTCTCTGTGATTAGGTTTTAAATTTTAAAAAAATTTTATTATTATTGATATTTTTATTTGACTGTGCCAGGTCTTAGCTGTTGGATGATCTTTAGTTATGGCCTGCAGAATCATTCCCTGACCAGGCTACCTGTGATGGGAGTGTATAGTCTTAGCCATGGGACAACCGGGGAAGTCCCTCAGTGATTAGGTGTTAAGTTCCAGAGAGCAGACCTGTATCTTGCTCTTCCTTCTGTGCTCCAGGAGAGCTTGTCAACTGGATTTCCTATTTGCTTTCATTGTGTTAAATTTCAAGTGTTAAATATTTCCAAATATGTCCTTCATCCATCTATCCATCCATCCAGTCATTTCCTCACCAACTAATATTTCCTGCATTCCTCTTGTGTATCAGGCACTGTACTAGGAGCTAGAGATATTGATTATGAGCAAAGCAGAAATGGGTTACCAGGCATGGAAGTTGCTCAAAGTCAGATAAGCTATTGATCCAGCTATTGTCCTCCTGCTAAAACAAAACAATGGCTTCTTCCTCTCTTAAATCAAACATTTTCTTCCTTTGCTAGAAGAACACTTTCATTACAGAATTTCTGGAACCTAGGAAAATAGAATCTTCCACTCATTTGTAGCCTGACACTTGAATACAATCAGTACTAAACATCTTGGTGTTGTTTTGGTTTTTTTTTTTGGCTTTTACTGTATTCACTTCACTTCATCATAGATTCATAAACATATTTCACTGAGTACATGTGCCAAATATTTTTAATCATTTCCCTTTGGTTGAGTATAGAAGTAGTTGCCACTTTTCTTCTATAATTATTACTGTCAAAGCTAATTGTGCTAAATCTATTACTATTTAACCAACTCCTCCCAGTGCTTTGCATTTCATCTGATGCATTCCTTTAAAAAGTAATCATTACCTATTACGTTATTTCAGCAAATTATTTATTCAGTTCAGTTCAGTCGCTCAGTCGTGTCCGACTCTTTGCGACCCCATGAATCGCAGCACTCCAGGCCTCCCTGTCCATCACCAACTCCCGGAGTTCACTCAGACTCACATCCATCGAGTCAGTGATGCCATCCAGCCATCTCATCCTCTGTCATCCCCTTCTCCTCCTGCCCCCAATCCCTCCCAGCATCAGAGTCTTTTCCAATGAGTCAACTCTTCGCATGAGGTGGCCAAAGTACTGGACTTTCAGCTTTAGCATCATTCCTTCCAAAGAAATCCCAGGGCTGATCTCCTTCAGAATGGACTGGTTGGATCTCCTTGAAGTCCAAGGGACTGTCAAGAGTCTTCTCCGACACCACAGTTCAAAAGCATCAATTCTTCGGCGCTCAGCTTTCTTCACAGTCCAACTCTCACATCCATACATGACCACTGGAAAAACCATAGCCTTGACTAGACGAACTTTTGTTGGCAAAGTAATGTCTCTGCTTTTGAATATGCTATCTAGGTTGGTCATAACTTTCCTTCCAAGGAGTAAGCATCTTTTAATTTCATAGTTGCAGTCACCATCTGCAGTGATTTTGGAGCCCAGAAAAATAAAGTCTGACACTGTTTCCACTGTTTCCCTATCTATTTCCCATGAAGTGATGGGATCGAATGCCATGATCTTTGTTTTCTGAATGTTGAGCTTTAAGCCAACTTTTTCACTCTCCACTTTCTAAATATAGGCACCTTTCTTTTCCTGACCTGTACTCATTAATGAAATTTATAGAAGCCTTGTAGTACTGAGCAGCCAAAGATGGAGAAGCTCTATACAGTCAGCAAAAACAAGACCAGGAGCTGACTGTGGCTCACACCATGAACTCCTTATTGCCAAATTCATACTGAAATTGAAGAAAGTAGGGAAAACCACTAGACCATTCAGGTATGACCTAAATCAAATCCCTTATGCTTAGACAGTGGAAGTGAGAAGTAGATTTAAGGGCCTAGATCCGATAGATAGAGTGCCTGATGAACTATGCAATGAGGTTCGTGACATTGTACAGGAGACAGGGATCAAGACCATTCCCATAGAAAAGAAATGCAAAAAAGCAAAATGGCTGTCTGGGGAGGCCTTACAAATAGCTGTGAAAAGAAGAGAAGCGAAAAGCAAAGGAGAAAGGAAAGATATAGACATCTGAATGCAGAGTTCCAAAGAATAGCAAGAAGAGATAAGAAAGCCTTCTTCAGCGAAATGCAAAGAAATAGAGGAAAACAACAGAATGGGAAAGACTAGGGATCGCTTCAAGAAAATCAGAGATACCAAAGGAACATTTCATGCAAAGATTAGCTTGATAAAGGACAGAAATGGTATGGACCTAACAGAAGCAGAAGATATTAAGAAGAGATGGCAAGAATACACAGAAGAACTGTACAAAAAAGATCTTCACGACCCAGATAATCACAATGATGTGATCACTGACCTAGAGCCAGACATCCTGGAATGTGAAGTCAAGTGGGCCTTAGAAAGCATCACTACGAACAACGCTAGTGGAGGTGATGGAATTCCAGTGGAGCTATTCCAAATCCTGAAAGATGATGCTGTGAAAGTGCTGCACTCAATATGCCAGCAACTTTGGAAAACTCAGCAGTGGCCACAGGACTGGAAAAGGTCAGTTTTCATTCCAATCCCAAAGAAAGGCAATGCCAAAGAATGCTCAAACTACCGCACAATTGCACTCATCTCACACGCTAGTAAAGTAATGCTCAAAATTCTCCAAGCCAGGCTTCAGCAATACGTGAACCGTGAACTTCCTGATGTTCAAGCTGGTTTTAGAAAAGGCAGAGGAACCAGAGATCAAATTGCCAACATTTGCTAGATCATGGAAAAAGCAAGAGAGTTTCAGAAAAACATCTCTTTCTGCTTTATTGACTATGCCAAAGCCTTTGTGTGGATCACAATAAACTGTGGAAAATTCTGAAAGAGATGGGAATACCAGACCACCTGATCTGCCTCTTAAGAAATTTGTATGCAGGTCAGGAAGCAACAGTTAGAACTGGATATGGAACAACAGACTGTTCCAAATAGGAAAAGGAGTTCGTCAAGGCTGTATATTGTCATCCTGTTTATTTAACTTATATGCAGAGTACATCATGAGAAACGCTGGAATGGGAGAAACGCTGGACTGGAAGGAACACAAACTGGAATCAAGATTGCCGGGAGAAATATCAATAACCTCAGATATGCAGATGACACCACCCTTATGGCAGAAAGTGAAGAGGAACTAAAAAGCCTCTTGATGAGAGTGAAAGTGGAGAGTGAAAAAGTTGGCTTAAAGCTCAACATTCAGAAAACGAAGATCATGGCATCCGGTCCCACCACTTCATGGGAAATAGATGGGGAAACAGTGTCAGACTTTATTTTGCTGGGCTCCAAAATCACTACAGATGGTGACTGCAGCCATGAAATTAAAAGATACTTATTCCTTGGAAGGAAAGTTATGACCAACCTAGATAGCATATTCAAAAGCAGAGACATTACTTTGCCAACAAAAGTTCGTCTAGTCAAGGCTATGGTTGTTCCTATGGTCATGTATGGATGTGAGAGTTGGACTGTGAAGAAAGCTGAGCGCCAAAGAATTGATGCTTTTGAACTGTGGTGTTGGAGAAGACTCTTGAGAGTCTTGGACTGCAAGGAGATCCAACCAGTCCGTTCTGAAGGAGATCAGCCCTGGGATTTCTTTGGAAGGAATGATGCTAAAGCTGAAACTCCAGTACTTTGGCCACCTCATGCGAAGAGTTGACTCATTGGAAAAGACTCTGATGCTGGGAGGGATTGGGGGCAAGAGGAGAAGGGGACGACAGAGGATGAGATGGCTGGATGGCATCACTGACTCGATGGATATGAGTCTCAGTGAACTCCAGGAGTTGGTGATGGACAGGGAGGCCTGGTGTGCTGCAATTCATGGGGTCGCAAAGGGTCGGACACGACTAAGCGACTGATCTGATCTGATCTGATCTAATAGTTCTGAATTCTCCAGAAATATAGAGAGTTCAGGACAGCAAGTGTTTCTGCCACTGGTTGTATGACATTAGGCAAGTCCCAGTCCTTCCCTGGTCCTGAGTTTCACAGACTGTAGAGGAGGTGTTGGAAGAGGGTCCTTATCCCCTGCCTCTGTTAGACAGTGTTCCAATCCTGGGAGGAGAAGACAGATGCTTTAATTCTGCCGACAGCTGCCGTCTGTGTTCCTCTGCCTTGTCTGTCTTGTCTTCTCCATCTAAAGGGCCCCAGGTTATAAGCAGAAGCCTTAATTTGAATCCCAGCTCTGCTTCTCACATGCAGCCTCGTCCCTGTCTTTGGATCTCTCAAGAGCATCCGTTTCCCCCTCTTGAAATGGAAGTGAGCTACTGTGAGGGAGTCACACCTCAGGGCTTCCAGCTGTGCGATCTGATTACTTGTCCACTTTTGCCTCCCCATCTCTCCAGCCTTAGTTGGAGGTGAGTCCTCCTTCTGTGCCTCCTGCCATGTGCAGAACACTGCAAAGAGAGAGAGAAACCACCAGTCCCTTCCCACAGGCAGCTTATATTGACTGGAGGGGGCTCATTGAGGAGTTGGTTAAGCAAATATGATAGTGAGGGGGACAGCAAGCAGAGCCAGGTTCTGAGTGGGGAGCTAGGGTGGCTGGTCTAGGAAGAACTGGGCAGATTTAGACACATGTAGACCTCAGGGCAGCAGAACTGAGGGTTCGGGGCCAAAGCCACTGGTTTGGTGCTGGCCTTACTGCTCCACCCATCCCTAGTCTCTTAAACCAAGGAGCCCTTGGGCTGCCTGTGGCCCATTCATCATGTTGGGGCCATCCAGTGAACTTTTTGTTTTGATTGAACATTATGTTGTGAGACTCTAGTTTTGTTTAATGCTTATGGAGGATGTTGGTTTTGTTTGTTTGAGCAGGCAATTGATATACAATAACAAATTCCTACTTGCCTTGTGAGCTGCGGTTCCAATGTCACTTCAATTTTCAAGACTTTGCTGGTGCTTTGTAATGCTACTCAGATCTGACCATGTGAGCATCACCTTGGGGGCAGTTTGGGACCTGGGTGGCAGGTTTATTTCCTTTGGTGTGCTGTTTAGGGAAAGATCCAGGCATATGTAGTTTGGATATGAGCCCAGGAGTTCCTCTACAATTTTATAGGGTTGATTTCTGGAGCCTCCCCTCCTCACCAACTCCTCAGCACTTTCTGGTTCCCAGGGGCCTTCCTTCCAGGTTCTCTGGCTAGAAAGCCAGGGCTTTAATTTCCCTGCCCTACCCAACACTTCACATGATGGCAACCACCTCTGACCATGCAAACAGAGAATACAGAAGGACTGGAGAAAGCAGTGTGGTTCCCCCATACTTTGGAGGCCAGAGTCTCTGGTCAGAGAGAAGCGTTCTCTCCCCTGGAGCTTTAAGTACCTGTCCAATTGTTGCCACTGCTGCTATAGGTTTGCTGGAGAACTGGGGTGGAAGAGAGTGAAAAAACCACAGAAAACGTATATATCCTCCATTCACTCTAACCCACAGGAGTCCCCTTCCTTCTCCTTCGACCAGTAGTAGAGAGCTTCTTGGGAGCTCTTTCTGATCACAGCTCCCGGTCAGCTGTCATACTCCAAGTCTGGAGATGCCAAAGGGAAACCAAAGGAAAATTCCGTGCTGGTTTGATGGAACTTCAGGTTCTGGTTTTCTTCCCATCCGCCTGCCACCCTTTGTTTCCCAGAGTCTCCAACAGCAGACCTCAGCTTAGGACGGGGATCTGCCTCCCAGGTTAGTGCTCCTGAGTGTATGCTCACAGGAGAAAGCCACCAGCCAATCAGGCATTTACCCCGGCCAAGAAGACTTGGCTCTGACACTTAATTAATGTCACCTTGATGACCCCAGTCCCACCACATATCAACCCCACCTCAAAGGCATACACTATCTTTATCGAGCACCTACTAAGCACTTTCATCGGCCTTAGCTTACATAATACAGTTACCCCATAAACTGGAATTTCTTAGTCCCATTTTACAGACAAGGAAACTGAGTCTCAGGAAGGTTAGGTAATTTTCCTAAAGCCACAGGAAAGCAAGGGCACTGGAATCCAGGTTCAGATCTGGTGATCCCAGCACCCACATAGCTTCCTGTTACATAAATACCCACCTTGGCTGCCAACCTGGGTCCTGAGAATGCAGCCAAGATGAGAGAGTCACCTGAATAAACCATGTGACTGCTCAGAAATTTGCCTGATGTCCATAGCCCACCTGAGGGGAGAGTCTGTGCATCCTGGCCACTGTGGGCAATCCTCTCAGAGAGTACTTCTGCCACCCTCCTGCACTGAGCAGGGTGGCCATCCCAGGGTCTCTGGCACATCCCCGTTTATACCCATTGCCTCTGTGTATTGCTAGTGGCATACCTTTTTCCTCTCAGAGGTGTGCCAGTGTGGACCCTAGATTACAGTAGCGTCCCCCTGCCACTGGGGGATGCTCAGCCATGACTCTGAGTCTGCTCAGCTTTGTTTTCAGAACAGGACAGGTACTAGATCCTCCGATAAATCTCCACGTGGGCAGGAAGATATTTCCTATGTCTTCCCTTGACCTCTTCTTCTCCAGTCTGGAGAGTCCTTCTGGCTCTCCCAGGGGGCTTCTGGCAGGCTGCATGCTGCTGTGCAAAGGGCACAAGCTGGGCTCCCTGTGTCAATTTGAGACCTCTCTGAAGGACCATCCAGACCTTGAACTTCCCTAGGGACCAACTGAGCCCTCTGCTATGATCGTCTTCCCAGCTCAGGTCCCTCCGCCCAAGCCTGCCTTTCCCACCCCTCACAGGGGTTCCAAGAACAGGTCTCAGGTAACCACCTGCATGGAACTATTCCTCTCAGGGTGTTTCCTGTGGCCCTTAACCTAAGACAATGAATGCCCTGACCATCATACAAAGGAGGAAGTGGAATTTATGATTTATAATGAAGCATGTCACTATTCAGGCATGACTGTGCCAGGACCTTGCATCACTGGCCTCTCTTGGGGGCTTATGAGACACGCTGGCCGCAGACCCGCTGGAATCCCAATCTGTAGCTGAGCACGGTCCACAGGGCATGTATGTGCACAGAGTCAGAATACATCATTGAGACACGTGATGTGATTACAAATGGGCACTAACACATAGGTATTAATATCTCATGCCTGCTCAAAAACCCCAATTGGCAGTGCTGTCAGTGGTGAGGTTTTCTAAATCAGTGAGCAATTCTTGGTAAAGTGTCAAACAAAAGAAATAATATTCCCCAATTCATCCAGTGGTTGCATTCCTGGAAAATTCAGTATGTCTTAATATCATGCAAAAACCCCTCTTTCGCCACATACAGAACAGGGGCATTTCCTCACTGTGTGTTACTGCTCTGTGTAGGGTAGATCCCTGGCCCTTGCCTTCTATGTCAGGGGCCTCTGGTACAGTGACCACTGAAAACACCTCAGCACTTCCCAAACTGTCCTGTAGGGGTCATTATGATCCCTACTAAGAACCCCTGGTCCCCTAGAGAAAACCTCGACTTGGCCATGTATGTGTTACTCATCCACCCCTCCCAGTAAGCTTAGGAAGTCAGTGTTGTTATTCCCTCTCCTAAACTAAGAAAATCAAGCTCAGAGACGTTAAGCAGTTTGTCCATGTTTACACAACTGGTAACTGGGGGAGAAGGCAAGATTGAACCCAAGTCTGCTTGTCGCCAAAGCCCATGTTCCCCAGGGGACCCCTTGAACTGCTCTGCACCTTCAAAGCTTGGGTGTGCAGACAGAACCACGACCCAGACCCTCTTCCTCAAGTAACACCCCATGAGGCTGTCTGCCCCACACACCACAAACAGACCCCCAGAGACACCAGCAGGTCCAGATCCAGGAGGTGCCAGAGCGTCTCTGCGGGTCCCTCCTCCCTCCATGCCTTCGTCCCAGAAGAGCAGAGAGCGCTGCAGTATCCAGCTGGGATGCCATGCCCTTCACTTGGAATTCACTTGACCTTGAGTAAGACTTTGAAGAACAACCGTTCGGCAGGTACAAATGGGAGCTGACAAGTCACGGAGGGGCCAGCATGGGATCAAGTTCTCAACCAGGAGCTCCCTGGGCTTGGTGGAAGAGGAGGGCGGAGGGGCACTGGCTCTGTGTGCGCCTATGCCCCCTGCTGGTGGAATCGCGGTGGACTTCTTCAGGGAGTTGGGTTCAGCTGCACCTGGGGTTGTATGAGAAAACGCACAGCCCCGTTGCGTTAGTCCCAGATCCCCCAAGAAGCCATCACCAAGGGTTGTGATCAAATGCCCAAGGTCTTTATTTGGGGAAGTGATCATGTGAGAGAAAATAATGAAGGAGCTGGAGACTCTGAGAGTGTCTCCAGGCTACCATGCAAGTCTGAACCTGAGTGAAGGAGAGAGGGAGAGTGTGAAATGGGGCGTCCTGGACAACCCCCCACCCCGTCCCACCTACCACCTGTCAAGTAGTCCTTGGAAAGTTCGACAAAGCCATCGAGGAATCCTGCAGCCTGTGTCTCTCAGGAGTGGGTTAACATCCCTACCACAGTCAGTCATTGTTTGGGAGTTGGGGGCATCGGGGGCTTTCTGCTCTGACCCCAAGGACCTCTCCTACAACACACACACACACACACACACACACACACACACACACACATAATCCATTGGGTTTTCTAGGCTCTTCCATCAAGCCTCAGATGGTAAAGAAACTGCCTGCAATGCAGGAGACCTGGGTTCAATCCCTGGGTTGGGAAGATCCTTCTGAAGAAGGGCATGGCAATCCACTCCAGTATTCTTGCCTGGAGAATCTCACAGTGGGGCTGGCGGGCTACAGCCCATGGGGTGGCAAGGAATTGGACATGACCAACAGTTTCAGTTTCCATCAACTCAGTGTCTTGACTCTGGCAGATTTTCCTTTTCCCGGTGTTGGTAAGGAGATGACAGGAGTGCGTAGGAGGAGGAGGAAGAAATGAAGGGAAACAGCCCCCCTGTCCAGCAAGAAAAGCACATCCACAAACCAGCAACCCTTTCCCTTGCTAGCGTTGGTGGCCTCCCACTTTGGTGTACTTTGAGTTCGGCGTGCAGTGAGAATGGTGGTCTTGCCCACTGTTTGTGGGTTTAGGAGAAACGTCTGGGCAGGTGTGACTGTGGTTACCCTGGAGGCTGGGGTAGTGCACTATGCAGGGCTGCTCAGCAGAACTGGGTGCCTGGTGGTGGGCAAACTGGAGTTAGGGAGCCAGGGGGGCGGGGAAGTGATTAGGGAGGAGGCCCCTGCATGGCCCCAGGAAGCAGGTCTGAGGGCTTAGCCATCTTGCTGAGCAGGAAGTGTGCTGATTTGTGACAGATTTGAAGGGGAGGAGAGCATCAGCCAGGATGGAACCCCCCAGGGCAGCCAGCCCTTCTCTCCTCTGGCTGTGTGCACGATGGGACCCCACGTGCAGCTCTGGCCTCAACTAGACCTGCTGGGGCCTCTGTGTTCACCCTAGGACAGCCTGGCCTTGATCATTCCAGAGCAGCCCAAGGGCTGTGAGACCTGGAGCTGAGTCCTCGCTGTGCGAAACTTCCTTCTGTCCTCCTCATGACTTCAGCCTCTCTGTCATCCTGTGCTCTCTGAACCCAGTGACTAATGCACAAAAACCTCCCCAGGAAGAGCAAGGCCAGGTGGACTCCGAAATGCAAGCTAAGCCAAAGGCATGTGGTTTGCAATTTGGGCGGCCCCTTGTCACTGCCTGTGGGTGCCAGAAGAGAGAGCTGAGGTCCAGGGAGAAGCAGGAAGGAGTGGGTGAGGAGAGATGGGGAGAGATTTCTCACTAGACTGGGAGATCCAGGAGGGCAGGAACCAGTTTTGCCTCATGTCCCCCTGGCAAGCAGCTGGCATGTAGAAAGCACTTGCTTTAATGTTGATTGATTGATCAATCAATCACTTGATTGATTTTTGGACAAGTTCATATAGAGGGGCTGTGCAAAGGATGGTGAGAATGGGGTTGGAATGAGAAGAGCTAGTTTTCTTCTCAGGAGAGACATGGTCTCTGGTTGAAAATGACAGGAGAATCTTTGTAGAATGGCTGTTCTTTTGAGAAATCTAAGCAGGGGCGTGGGAGGGATCTAGAGTGGACACTGCATGGAGGGACCTTCAGCCAACCTGGCAACGCAGCCAGTCACTAGTGTCCCATACAGCGGTGAAGGACGTGAAGGCTGCTTCTCTGGGGCGTGCTGTGTAGTCATTTCCCTCTGTGTGCTTGCCACGCACACACTCTTCACAGGGGATGCCACACGGTCCAATATGGCAGCCACTAGACTTGAAGCCTGGCTGGACACAGCTGAGAGGTATCAATACAATAACTATACAGTACACCTGGATTTTGGGCTTTCCAGGTGGCTCTGGTGGTAAAGAACTCGCCTGCCAATGCAGGAGAAATAGATGCAAGTTCCTGGGTCAGGAAGAGCCCCTGGAGGAGGGCATGGCAACCCACTCCAGTATTCTTGCCTGGAGAATCCCATGGACAAAGGAGCATGATAAGCTATAGTCCATGGGGTCACAAAGAGTTGAATACAATTTAACGACTAAGCACGTACCCACACCTGAATTTCACTGAGTGGTGGTCTGAGAAAAAACATTAACTGTCATGTTAATACTTTTTCATATTATGTTGAAATGATATTACTTTAGATATATATTGGGTTAAATAAATTATGTTGTTAAAATTAATTTCACCTGTTTCTTTTTACTTTTAATGTGGCTATTAGAAATTAAAATTATGTGTGTGGCTTGTGTTATATTTCTCCTGGACAGCATCGCCCAGCACACTGCTTCACATCTTGCTTTTTTCCCACGTTGTGGAAATTGTCCCAAGCCAATACATATGAAGCTATCTCATTCTTTCTAATGGTCTCATCGTATATAATTGCATCATATACAACTGAATGCAGAGTTCCAAAGAATAGCAAGGAGAGATAAGAAAGCCTTCCTCAGTGATCAAAGCAAAAAAATAGAGGAAACAATAGAATAGGAAAGACTAGAGATCTCTTCAAGAAAATTGGAGATACCAAGGGAACATTTCATACAAAGATGGGCACAATAAAGGACAGAAACAGCAAGGACTTAACAGAAGCAGAAAAGATTAAGAAGAGGTGGCAAGAATACACAGAAGAACCATACAAAAAAGGTCTTAATGACCTGGATAACTACAGTGGTGTGGTAACTCATCTAGAGTCAGACATCCTGGAGTGTGAAGTCAAGCGGGCCTTAGGAAGCATTATTATGAACAAAGTTAGTTGAGGTGATGGAATTGGAATTCCAGCTGAGCTATTTCAAATCCTAAAAGAGAATGCTATTAAAGTGCTGCACTAAATAGATCAGCAAATTTGGAAAACTCAGCAGTGGCCACAGGACTGGAAAAGGTCAGTTTTCATTTCAATCCCAAAGAAGGGCAATGCCAAAGAATGTTCAAACTACCACACAATTACACTCATTCATTTCACAAGCTAGCAAGATAATACTCAAAATTCTTCAAGCTAGGCTTCAGCAGTATGTGAATTGAGAACTTCCAAATGTACAAACTGGATTTAGAAAAGGCAGAGAAACCAACATCAAACTACCAAATTCCATTGGATCATAGAAAAAGCAAAAGAATTCCAGAAAAACATCTCCTTTTGCTTCATTGACTATGCTAAAGCCTTTGACTATGTGGATCACAACAAACTGTGGAAAATTCTCAACGAGATGGGGATACCTCACCATCTTACCTTTCTCCTGAGAAACCTGTATGCAAATCAAGAAGCAACAGTTAGAACCAGACATGGAACCACAGACTGGTTTAAAATTGGGAAAGGAGTATATCAAGGCTGTACATTGTTACCTTGCTTATTTAACTTACATGCAGTGTACATCATGCGAAATGCCAGGCTGGATGAAGCACAAGATGGAATCAAGATTGATGGGAGAAATATCAATAACGTCAGATATTCAGATGACACCACTCTTAGAGCAGAAATTGAAGAAGAACTAAAGAGCCTCTTGATGAAAGTGAAAGAGGAGAATGAAAGAGTTGGCTTAAAACTCAACAACAAAAAATGATGATCATGGCATCTGGTCCATCACTTCATGGCAAATAGATGGGGAAGCAATGGAAACAGTGATAGACTGTATTTTCTTAGGTTCCAAAATCACTGCGGTTAGTGACTGCAGCCATGAAATTGAAAGACGCTTGCTCCTTGGAAGAAAAGCCATGACAAACCTAAACAGTGTATTAAAAAACAGAGACATTACTTTGCCAATAAAGGTCCGTCTAGTCAAGGCTATGGTTTTTTCAGTAGTCATATATGGATGTGAGAGTTGGACTATAAAGAAAGCTGAGTGCTGAAGAATTGATGCTTTTGAACTGTGGTGTTGGAGAAGACTCCTGAGAGTCCCTTGGACAGCAAGAAGATCCAACCAGTCCATCCTAAAGGAAATCAACCCTCAATATTCAATGGATGAACTGATGCTGAAGCTCCAATTCTTTGGCTACCTGATGCAAAGAACCAACTTATTAGAAAAGACCCTGATTCTGGGCAAGATTGAAGGCAGGAGGAGAAGGGGATGACAGAGGACGAGATGGTTGGATGGCACACCAACTCAATGGGCATGAGTTTGAGCAAACTCAGGGAAATGGTGAACAATGAGGAAACCTGACATGCTGCAGTCCATGAGGTCACAAAGAGTAGGACATGACTGAACGACTGAACAACATGTACAGATGTGAGAGTTGGACCATAAAGAAGGCTGAACGATGAAGAACTGATGCTTTTGACATGTGGTGCTCAAGAAGACTCTTGAGAGTCCCTTGGACAGCAAGGAGTTCAAACCAGTCAATCCTAAAGGAAATCAACCCTAAATATTCATTGGAAGGACTGATGTTGAAGCTGAAGCTCCAATACTTTAACCACCTGATGTGAAGAGCCAACTCATTGGAAAAGACTCTGATGCTGGGAAAGACTGAGGGCAGGAGGAGAAGGTGGTGACAGCGAATGAGACAGTTGAATGGCATCATCGACTCAATAGACATGAGTTTGAGCAAACTCCAGGAGATAGTGAAGGACAGGAAAGCCTGGCATGCTGCAGTCTGTGGGGCCACAAAGAGTCAGACACAACTGAGTGACTGAACAACAATAGAAAGAAATGAAGCACTGATACATGCTACATTGTGAATGAACCTTGAAAATTTATGCTAAGTGAAAGAAGCCAGATACAGAAGACCACATATTGAGTGGTTCCATTTATGTGAGATGGCCAGAGAATAGGCAAATCCATAGAAATGAATGATTGTTTGGGGTTGGGGGAGAGAGGAATGGGGAGCAACTTCTTAAGGGGTACAGGGTTATTTGGGGAGCTGATAAAATATTTTGGAATTAATGGTGATGGTTGCACAACACGGCAAATCTACTAAAACCACCAAATCGCACACTTTAAAATGGTTAAAATGATGAATTTTATCTCAATAAGAAAAAGAAAAAGAGTAGGTTTGGGATGCAATGCTTGGTTTGCGAGAGGTGAATTTGGAGTGTCTGAAAGACATCCGGGGGAAATGCCCAGGAGAGAGTTGCAGCTTTCAACTCAGGAAAGAGGTCTCAGGTGGTTACCCACACATAGAGCCACAGAGAAGCCATTTCAGCCCCAAGATGCTCTTCTTCTGGCCCATCCTAGGGACCCCGCTCATGGTCCACAGTCTGTGCCCACGGAGACAAAGGTCAGGTTACCCTTCATGTTAATCACTAGTCTTCTTTTGATGTACATTTCTTATTTTCACATGAGGCCAAGTGCTTGCACAAAATGACATATCCCCTGCATTGGCAGGTGAATTCTTAACCACTGGGCCACCAGGGAAGTCCTCATCATCAGCATTTTTATACAATACTTTCTGCAAAAGGCACAGTTAGAGTCGTGGTGAAAAGATCAGTGACTGCTAAGGGGAATGGAAAGGAGGGGCAGGAGTTGAGTAGTTGAAACCCTGGGTTTTTTTAGGGCAGTGAGACTGTTTTGTATGATATGGTTTGGATACATGACACCAGCACATGAGAACACACTTTGCAGCACAAAGAGTAAACCTTAATGTGTGCAAATGAAAAAGTAGCCATTCAGGAGGTTAGGAATCCCAGGGCAGAACGCAGAATGTGACAAAACAATCTAAGTGTATTACAAATGTGTGAGACAATCTCAGTAAAGGGGGTGGAGGAAGCGGTGCTGGCATGAGGAACTCTGCAGACGAGTTTAGCACATACAAAAAAAGTTGAATACCAAATTGTTTCCCGTGAGGGTACAGGTTAACAACTCTGATGCATACTGGCATTGAGCAATAAAGTAAACAGTGATGACAGCAACCAGGTGAGAGGTAGGAATGCGAGGTTACAGGTGAGCAGAGGAAGAAGCTAGATTGATCTGTGGAAATGGATTGGCATTGGAGACATCAGCATGAGTTCATGTTTAGCTTCATATAGATACAGATGATTCTATACAAAATATTTGTATATGTGTATGTATGCGGGTCAGTATATACCCGTATTTCCTTGTTCCTTCAGCTAAGAAATACTATGGTAGCAATGGGAAAATCTAGCATCAAGATCTTGGTTTCTAATGCCATTTTCCAACAAAAAGGAGCTTGGGCTCTTTGGAGAAATGACTAATTCTAGGACTCAGGGAAGAAATACAAAAGATGAACTAGAGCATCTTGTAGAAATGCGGAAAGTGAGGAAGTGCCCCTCAACAGACGGATCAATAAAGAAGATGTGGTGCATACAAACACACACACAAGGTGGAATGTTACTCTGCCGTAAAAAAGAATGAGATCTTGTCATTTGTGACAACATGGATGGACCTAGAAGGTATTATATACTAAGTGAAAAAAGTCATAAAGAGAAAGACAAATATTTTATGATTTCACTTATATGTGGACTCTTAAAAAACAAAACAAGTCAGCATAACTAAACAAAATCAGAGTCATAAATACAGAGAACAAACGGGTGGCTGCCAGAGGAGAGGGTGGTGGAAAGGGGA
This sequence comes from Bos indicus x Bos taurus, assembly GCF_003369695.1. NCBI lineage: Eukaryota > Metazoa > Chordata > Mammalia > Artiodactyla > Bovidae > Bos > Bos indicus x Bos taurus. Next base: position 70,317,312 of record NC_040076.1, on the reverse strand, counting down.
TGAGAGAAATAGGTGTGGGAGATTACGGGGCACACATTTCTAGTTACAAAATAAGTGAGTCACGGGGATGAAATGTAAAGTATGGGGAATATAATCAATAATAATGTAGCATCTTTGTATGCTGACAGATGGCAACTAGATTTACAGTGATGATTATTATTTTGAAGTAATATTGTGCTACATGCCCACCAGGAACTGACATAGTGTTGTGGGTCAACTATACTTCAGAAACAAACTCATAGAAAAAAGATCAGATTTACATTTACTAGAGGTGAGGGTAGGGATGGAGAAAAGGGGAATTGAAAGAAGGTAGCCGAAAGACACAAACTTCCAGTTACAATACAAAAAAGTACTAGGGGTATAATATGCATACATGCTAAGTCACTTCAGTTGTGTCTGACTCTTTGCAACCCTATGGACTGCAGTCTGCCAGGCTTCTCTGTCCATGGGGATTCTCCAGGCAAGAATACTGGAGTGGGTTGCCATGCTCTCCTCCAGAGGATCTTCCCAACCCAGGGCTTGAACCCACATCTCTTATGTCTCCTGCATTGGCAGGTGGGTTCTTTACCATTGGTGCCACCTGGGAAGCCATTTACTATATATAAAATAGACAACCAACAAGGACCTACTGTATAGCACAGGGAACAAATTACAAGATACTCACTACCTTGTAATAATCTACAATGGAAGAGAATGTTAAAAAAAAAGAAAAGAAAAGAAATATTTATATATATGTATAACTGAATCACTTTGCTGTATATTGGAAACCAACACAGCATTGTAAATCAACAATACCTCAGCAAAAATCTAAAAACAAACAGCTTCTCTGTCAAAATGCTGTGAAAAAAGTGAGAGTGTTAGTCGCTGAGTCGTGAGTGACTCTTTGCGACCCCATGGACTGTAGCCATCCAGTCTCCTCTGTCCATGGAGTTCTCCAGGCAAGGACACTGGATGGGTAGCCGTTCCCTTCTCCAGGGGATCTTCCCAACCTAAGGATTGAATCCGAGTCTCCTGCATTGCAGGCAGATTCTTTACCATCTGAGCCACTAGGGAAGCCTGTCAGTTCAGTTCAGTCGCTCAGTCGTGTCCGACTCTTTGTGATCCCATGAATCACAGCACGCCAGGCCTCCCTGTCCATCACCAACTCCCGGAGTTCACTCAGACTCACATCCATCGAGTCGGTGATGCCATCCAGCCATCTCATCCTCTGTCGTCCCCTTCTCCTCCTGCCCCCAATCCCTCCCAGCATCAGAGTCTTTTCCAATGAGTCAACTCTTTGCATGAGGAGGCCAAAGTATTAGAGTTTCAGCTTCAGCATCAGTCCTTACAATGAACACCCAGGACTGATCTCCTTTAGAATGGACTGGTTGAATCACCTTGCAGTCCAAGGGACTGTCAAGAGTCTTCTCCAACACCACATTTCAAAGGCATCAATTCTTCGGCACTGAGCCTTCTTCACAGTCCAACTTTCACATTCATACATGACCACTGGAAAAACCATAGCCTTGACTAGACGAACCTTTGTTGGCAAAGTAATATCTCTGCTTTTCAATATACTATCTAGGTTGGTCATAACTTTCCTTCCAAGGAGTTAGCATCTTTTAATTTCATGGCTGCAATCACCATCTGAAGTGATTTTGGAGCCCAGCAAAATAAAGTCTGACACTGTTTCCACTTTTTCCCCATCTATTTCCCATGAAGTGATGGAACCAGATGCCATGATCTTCGTTTTCTGAATGTTGAGCTTTAAGCCAACTTTTTCACTCTCCACTTTCACTCTCATCAAGAGGCTTTTTAGTTCCTCTTTACTTTCTGCCATAAAGGTGGTGTCATCTGCATGTCTGAGGTTATTGATATTTCTCCCGGCAATCTTGATTCCAGCTTGTGCTTCTTCCAGCCCAGCATTTCTCATGATGTACTCTGCATATAAGTTAAATAAGCAGGGTGAAGATATACAGCCTTGACGAACTCCTTTTCCTATTTGGAACCAGTCGTTGTTCCATGTCCAGTTCTAACAGTTGCTTCCTGACCTGCATATAGGTTTCTCAAGAGGCAGGTCAGGTGATCTGGTATTCCCATCTCTTTCAGAATTTTCCACAGTTTATTGTGATCCACACAGTCAAAGGCTTTGGCATAGTCAATAAAGCAGAAATAGATGTTTTTCTGGAACTCTCTTGCTTTTTCGATGATCCAGCAGATGTTGGCAGTTTGATCTCTGGTTCCTCTGCCTTTTCTAAAACCAGCTTGAACATCTGGAAGTTCACAGTTCACATATTGCTGAAGCCTGGCTTGGAGAATTTTGAGCATTACTTTACTAGCATGTGAGATGAGTGCAATTGTGCAGTAGTTTGAGCATTCTTTGGCATTGCCTTTCTTTGGGATTGGAATGAAAACTGACCTTTTCCAGTCCTGTGGCCACTGCTGAGTTTTCCAAATTTGTTGGCATATTGTGTGCAGCACTTTCACAGCATCATCTTTCAGGATTTGGAATAGCTCAACTGGAATTCCATCATCTCCACTAGCTTTGTTTGTAGTGATGCTTCCTAAGGCCTGCTTGACTTCACACTCCAGGATGTCTGGCTCTAGGTTAGTGATCACACCATCGTGATTATCTGGGTCGTGAAGATCTTTTTTGTACAGTTCTTCTGTGTATTCTTGCCACCTCTTCTTAATATCTTCTGCTTCTGTTAGGTCCATACCATTTCTGTCCTTTATCGAGCCCATTTTTGCATGAAATGTTCCCTTGGTATCTCTAATTTTCCTGAAGAGATCTCTAGTCTTTCCTATTCTGTTGTTTTCCTCTATTTCTTTGCATTGATCACTGAGGAAGTCTTTCTTATCTCTCCTTGCTATTCTTTGGAACTCTGCATTCAGATGCTTATATCTTTACTTTTTGCCTTTGCTTTTCACTTCTTTTCTTTTCACAGCTATTTGTAAGGCCTCCCCAGACAGCCATTTTGCTTTTTTTGCATTTCTTTTCCATGCGGATGGTCTTGATTCCTGTCTCCTGTACAATGTCACGAACCTCCATCCACAGTTCATCAGGCACTCTGTCTATTAGATCTAGGCCCTTAAATCTATTTCTCACTTCCACTGTATAATCATAAGGGATTTGATTTAGGTCATACCTGAATGGTCTAGTGGTTTTCCCTACTTTCTTCAACTTAAGTCTGAATTTGGCAATAAGGAGTTCATGATCTGAGCCACAGTCAGCTCCTGGTCTTGTTTTTGCTTACACTATAGAGCTTCTCCATCTTTGGCTGCAAAGAATATGATCAATCTGATTTTGGTGTTGGCCATCTGGTGATGTCCATGTGTAGAGTCTTCTCTTGTGTTGTTGGAAGAGGGTATTTGCTATGACCAGTGAGTTCTCTTGGCAAAACTCTATTAGCCTTTGCCCTGCTTCATTCCGTATTCCAAGGCCAAATTTGCCTGTTACTCCAGGTGTTTCTTGACTTCCTACTTTTGCATTCCAATCCCCTATAATGAAAAGGACATCTTTTTTGGGAAGCTTCTAGAAGTTCCCAAACGCCTCCTCTCAATTCCTGTTTTTACCTCACCGTGAGGAGGAAGAGCTTGTGGACTACATTTTGGGAAGCGCCCATGTAGACCTCTCTGAGCCTCAGTCTCCTCTTGGGTGACATAGGACAGTAATTCCCTTCCCAAGGATTGTCATGAGGGAGGGTTAAGCAGGTTCTCCTGGAGAGCATAAAGCAGGCCCCTAACTAAGGGAGGCTTTCTCTCTCTCTCTTTTAAAAATATTTATCTATAAATTTGGCTGTGCTGGGTCTTTAGTTGGGGCATGTGAGATGTAGGAGTCTTAACCGCTGGACCACCAGGGAGGACCCGAGGGCAGCTTCCTCATGCACTCTGCGGGGCCCTCGAGGAGGCATCCATTCTCTGCCTACATCCCCCAAGCCCTGTAGCTGCTCCCACGCCTCCAACCCTCCAGTTCCCCCTTCCCAGATCCAAGAGGGAGGTTAGGGAAGGGACGCTCCCTCCTGGATATGATGTGACTCCAAGGTACAAGAACCAGAACACAGAAGCGCCTTGACAACCAGCCCATTTCCAATACTAGTTGCCACCTTGCTCTCACTCTATGTCTTTGCTGTGTCATTTCTCCCTTCTTTCTACCTGTTTCTGCCTCTTCCACCCCATTTCAAAGACTCTGCCATCGCCATAGTTTCCTCCTCTGGTACAGCCTCGAAGCCATCTTTCGTTTCCTCCCTCCTGTCTACTCCCAAGCTTTCTTTAATTGCTGGTTGTCACTCTGGGCACCCAGGATGAGTCAACACTTGTTTTCTGCATACCTGCTCCCATGTGTGGTCCCTCCCAGGGGGAGACAGGTGAACGCTCCTGCCAGCCTCTGCTGCTCCCCAGCCTCAGCCCCCACTCACCACCTCACACATCCCCTCCATTTCTCTTACTTAGTGCCTCCCTGGACCTGGGTGCTTTGTGGACCAGTGCTCATGTGTATCCCTGGCCCCTGGCACCAGAGCTCAATGGACCTCCCAGACTTCCCATCACTTGCAGCCTGCTTTGAGCCACCTTCACTTAACTTCCCAGTCTGTTGTGCATCTTTCCAGCTTCTGCTCTTGAGCCAGCCTCAACTCGCCCCTTAGACCCCATTCTTGGCTCTGCCTCACTAGCTATGAGCATCTGTGTCACATTGTCCTCTGGGCTGTGCTATGGTCAGGAACACTACCCAAACTGGCCTGAGATTTTTTGCTCCTCTAGGACATGACAAGTGTGTGTCCCTGGTGAGGGGATTTGCAGACTGTCTTGGTTTTCAGGGCTGCACAGGCCTCACTTTGTTCTCTCTCTGCCAGGGAGCCCTCTCCATTCTTTGCCTGGCTAATCTCTATAGTCTTAAAAGTTTCAGCTAAGGCATCACTTCCTACAGGAAGCCCTCCCGGATATGTGCTTTCCTGTCAGGCTGGCTCTGCTGGGAATGCCGGGAGGACAGAGACTGTGTCTTTCCAAGCTAAAGCAGAGCCAAAACTTAGAAAATATTTCTCTGCTGAAAAGAAAATCACTTGCCTGTAGTTTACATGGCCCTTGGCCTCACATCTCTCTGGGCCCACCACTCATTATCTTTTGAAGAACAGCTTCTTTGATTACATTTGTGGTCTGTGGGGCGGGGTGGGGACACTTTGGTTTTGTGATAGCCATGAAAATGCATTGCTCAGCTCTCCTGCTGCAAGAGCATAACTGACTCACAACCCAGCTTCTGCCCCTCTGTGCCCACCACTACCTTTGCCCAGAGGCCATTCCTTCCCCCACCCCCAACCCTAGGCTGCTCCCAGCCAATGCCTGAGCACCGTGAGGGTATAACACAGGCACATTTCAGCAAACTATGGGGCTTCTCCAATGGGGGACTCTGACCCGATTGGCCTGATGGGAACCTTTTGTGACCTAGGACTCTTCCTACTCAGTCCTCCTTCCTTCCCTCTTTCCCTGCCTTATGGTCTGAAGGCTGTTCTCACCCTTTCTGGTTCCCTGCCTGTGGTAGCCAGTCACCAAGATAGCACCCGATGATCCCCACCTCCCAGGACTGTTGGAAGCACAGTCCCTTCCCACACTGTACCAGGGTCGGGCTGTGTGACCAGCAGAATATGGCACACGTAGGTCATTCCTGAGATAAGGCAATAAAAGGCTCTGAAGTTTCTGTCTTGGTTGTTCTCTCCCTATCTGTCTCTTAAATCACTCACTCTGGGGGATGCCAGCTGCCATGTCGTTGAGCAGCTCTAGCCTGAGCAGTGAGGAGTTGAGGCTTCCAGGCAATAGCCACCTGAGTAAACCTGGAAGCCTTCAGCGGACTATGGCCAGGGCTGATAGTTCAAGTTCAACCTTCCGAGAGGCTCTGAGCCAGAACCACCCAGCTAAGTCTCTCCAGATTCCTGACCCTCAGAAATGGTGTGAACTACCACATGCTCATTGTTTGAAGCCACTGAAGATTAGAATAATCTGATCTGCTGTAATAGATAACTATTATACTCCCCTTCCTTCAGAGGTGTTTCCTCCAATTGGCCTTTTGCATGTCTAATCCTGCCATGGCATTAGCTCTTTACAGGACTAAAGCAACATAGGTGTTGTTGATAATAAAAGCAGGTAACAGTAGTGGACACGTCTAATCATGTATCATTTTAGTTAATCCTCACAACAATCCCATGAGATACTATCACTGTCCCCATTTTACAGATGAGGAAACCGAGGCACTGTGATGTTAACTCTTATGAATGTGGAACGAGAACCTAGAAGAGCAGAAAAGAGCTATGGTTACTGCAGGGGCCACTATTCTAGGTCAGCTGTGTGACTCTGGACAAGCCAGTTCACATTCTGGGCCTCAGTTTCTTCATGTCAACCACAAGGGTGCAGAAATACCTGGTCTTTGAGGTCCCTTTTAAGTATAACAATAAGGTATCTCTGGAATTCTGAGAGTTAAACTAATAACAAGTATGTGTAATAGGTAAGATCATACTCACAGATACATATACATGTGTACATATACGAATAAATGCGCCCGAATGTCAGCCGGAGCCATCCTCTCCTTGGAGTCTAGAGATGAGGTTGGATCACGTCACATACGCCTCCCGCATCGAGTTCAGCGCTCCACCCAGACACTGAGAACCCTTCAGTGGCTGGGGGTCGGGGCGGATGCTCTTGTGCCAGCCCTCCCACCCTCTGACCCCTGCTCCAACTTCCTGCCTGGTGGCTGATGGGGCTCTACTCTGCCCAAGCAGTTCTGCTTTTTCCTCTGTCCCTGTGCCAACCCAAATGTGAAACAAAGCCTTCCTCTCCTTGATCCTGGCTTCATGCCCCATTCTCCATGAGCTCCCCCACTCCCAGCCCGGAACACTGACTGTGGTCTCCAGGCCACTGGGCTCACTGCGCAGCAGACAGCTGCCTGTCACAGAGGGGTAGGCAGCTTCCTGTCACCTGCCGCAGACCTGCAGCCCACCCCACCCCATCCCCAACCATCCAGGTCTCCCCTTCTTGCTCCACAGATAAAATACACGATGCTCAGTTCAATTTGAATTTCACATGAATGACAAATAATCTGCAGTAGAAGTATGTCCCCAGTACTGCATGGGGTATAGCAAAAGTTATCTGTTGTTCATGTGAAATTCAAATTTTACTGGACGTTCTGTGTTTCTATTTGTGAAATCTGGCTTCCTCTCCTTTTCCAAGGCTTCTCTTTACCCCTCTCTCTAAGATCACTCCTGACACTCCAGATTCTATTCATTATGTAAGTCAGGGCGATTTTGGCGTCCCCAGCCTCAGGCTCAGCCCAGGTCCGTATCTGTGTTTCTAAATCCCTCGAGGACATCTGCTTCCTTATTAGCTCAGTGCCGTTTATGGTTGTTTTTCTTTCCTTGGATTCTTTCAATCTGGTTCTTCTAAACAGCACTTTCACCCCTTGTGTCTGATATAGAAGTCACCTTAAACACAAAAAGGCTTCCCAAGCTGTCATCAGGGTATAAAAGGTCTGTCAGAGCCTTGACAATGCAAACCACACAGATAAAGAAAGAATTTACCAGCAGAAACTGGTCAATAAGGAGAACAAGGAAGTACCCCCATAAATACCTCAAGAAGCTGATTGGGGTGGGGCAGCCTGATGGGGAGGGAAAGGCCCTGTGGGCAGGAACACAGTTCTCTACTTCCTAGAAACCATCACCAGCATTAGCCATCAAATAGTAATAGGGAGTATGGGGGAAACAGTTTCATGGTTAAATAAATTTGGAAAATTTATTGTAAACTTGTTCTTTTCACAGCCTTCAATGGGCCAACACACACTGTGAGTTTCCAGGAAGGGTGTGAAGTATTCAGTTTTCTCCAAATGCAGTTTCTTTACAAGTCCTTTTTGTGAGAGTGTTCTACTTTGGGAAATGCAACCTTACACTCCCCTCTCCCCTAATTCTGATTCTAGGCTCACCAAGGTACTTAATTTGAGTCTTCAGATACCCACAAGTTATGAAGGAAACACCCTGTCATAAGACCCAAGTGTTCTAATCCTTGCAAAGGGACGGCCCCCACTGAAGATGAGCAGATCAGAACAGGGAGAATAAATCAATAGATATCAAGCGTTTAGCCACATTGGGAGTTTTATATTTTCAGTTAACTAAGTGATATTTTGGTTTAAATATCAGGTGTCCTCCAACGGATGTGGTTAGCAGGAATCATTTCCCCAGAGGCTGGGACACTGACAAGACTTCACCCTTGGCTACTGGGCTGGGAGGACAGGTCGGGCCAAAGTGACCAGCAGGTGTGACCAGCAGGCTCCTTGTCGCCTCCCATGGAGCACCTTCCAACTCTAGAGCTATGGACTTTGGAAACTGTGGATCTTTCATAACTGTTAAATTTGCTGAGGACCTAGGAATCAACATGGGTGGGCCATCTTAGCAGTGGGCAAAAGGCCAGCTAGTGACTTGAGACATATGAAGGAGAAAAGTGAGAAAAAGGTAAAGGATGGCAAAGAAGAGGAGATATGAGTCAGGGAGGTGCATGATCAGACACAGACAGAAAATTTGGTAGGTGCTTAACACAGCAGGGCAGTGGGGAGAGGAGAGGTGTGGGAAACAGGAGGGCAGAAGAGCCAGGCTGCTGTGAACTGGGCTTCAGAACAGTTTCAGTTTCAAGCCAGGAGAACAAGCCAGGAGGAGACGTGTATCCTAGCCCAGGAAGGCTGAGGCTGTGGGTCTGCACAGCCACATGGCATTCTCCAGGGGTGGATAGAGTGCAGAGGCCCTTCTTGCAGGGAGGCACCTGCTCTGAGCCTCACCAGGGAGAAGGGGCATGTGAGGGCCTGACTGGAGTGCTGAGTGATGGCCAGAAAACAGAACTGAGCAGTCAAAGCCTCCCATGCTCCATCTTCCCTTTCATAGGCCATGGCCCTGGTCCTGTTCTTCTGACCCAACCTGATTATCAGAGGGGAGAGAGCTTCTTATGGGCCTGTGGAGACTGGCAGGACCCCTCTCCAGGGAACCCCCCACTTTTGCCCCCACCGCTGCGAGGATACCATGCTGCCAATTCCATTTCCTCTGCCTGGCCCAGGGGCCTGTGCCCACAGCCACCTCCTCTCTGCTTGTGACATTCCCACCCTGCACCCCATTCCCCACCCAGTTCTCAAGACAGCCCAGATTAAAACTGAATTGGAAACACTCCTTCACTTCCTTGTTCCTCTTGGCACAGGGGTCACTGCTGTCCGAGCTCCAAACACCTGTGATGCCAGCACGCTCCGGAGTCAGGGAGCCGACTCCGAGTCCCACAGCATCCGAGCTGAAAGGAGCTACAGCAACTGACTAGTCCAACCTCGCTTCACAGACAGCAACCTGAGGCACAGGGTGGGAGCAGCTGCCCACAGTGACACAGTGGTGAGACTGTCCAGGTTTCGGTATCTCCACGACCTCCCCGAACCAAAGCAGCACCCCACAGAGAGCTCCTGTCATCAAAATCCAGGGCTTATTTTGTCTAGCCTCCTGCCTCTAAGGCGTTGATGACAACAGGGGTTGCTACTGTGGCATAACCTCTGGTATGTGCAAGGATGACCCTGGCTGCTCATTGACAAATCCCGTCCGATGCTCCCTCCTCAGGCCCTAGCACTGACTTAACGTAGGCCACTGAGTAAATGGTGTTAATCTAAATAAAAAGGTAAAATGAGGTAGGATAAAAATGATCAAAAAGATGAGTTTTTTAAATCATGAGTTTTTTCAAGCAGATGAATTCCAATTCAGGACATTCGTGGGCAAGAACATAAAGAAGGGAGAATTCGGTTAGCATCTGTTAAAAAACAAATGGAGACCAACTTTGAAAACTGGAGCAGCAATTTGGAGCAGACAAAATCAGTACAGTCATATAAACAAAGTTCAAGTCAGCTTAGATTGACAAGGTCAGAGGTAAATATTGCTTCCCATTCTATTGGGTTCTTTTGACTAAGATGTTTAAATGATTTGTAAGCATTAAATTAAAGGCCACTTTGGTGGATTCAGTGCCTATAGGGAGTCCAGAATTTTGTTTAAAAACAATTTGGAGTCTGCTGTAGTAATCCTGAACATATTTAGCAGGCTTTTGGATGCATATCTGAATTTTGTTCAAATTTAGAGAAAAGCCCTCAGGGTGTCAAGATGTAACCTTTTGGCTATGGTACAAGCTTGGTCATATAGAAGAGTTGGTGGTTGACTTAATTGGAATTCTAGAGCTTTTTCAGGGCTTTCCCAATTAGCAATTTTCATGCAATTCTGGACTTGACTTTCTCCATCAAGGATGTGGACTAATTGACAAAGATCAGAGAAGCTAGGCTAATAAATTTGAATTGCAATACTGAATTCTTCAGCAAATCTATGAGAATCCTCAGTTATCTTGGGAAAATCTTTTACTATAGCCCTAAATTCAACTTTGATCCGTGGGACTTGAGAAATCCTCAGAAGGATAAATTAAATACTTAAAATTAGACCTTCTGAGTATTTTAATGGAAGTATGATTGATTTACAGGGCTTCCCTTATGGCTCAGCTGGTAAAGAATCCGCCTGCAATGCAGGAGACCTGGGTTAGGTCCCTGGGTTGGGAAGATCCCCTGGAGAAGGAAAAGGCAACCCACTCCAGTATTCTGGCCTGGAGAATTCCATGGACTGGAGAAGTCCACGGGGTCACAAAGAGTCAGACACGACTGACGGACTTTCATTTACTTCACTTATGTTTGATTTATAATGTTGTGTTAGTTTCAGGTGTGCAGCAAAGTGATTCAGTTATATATACATACTTTCTTCAGATTATTTTCAATTATCAGATCAGATCAGATAAGATCAGTCACTCAGTCGTGTCCGACTCTTTGCGACCCCATGAATCGCAGCACGCCAGGCCTCCCTGTCCATCACCAACTCCCGGAGTTCACTCAGACTCACGTCCATCGAGTCAGTGATGCCATCCAACCATCTCAACCTCTGTCATCCCCTTCTCCTCCTGGCCCCAATCCCTCCCAGCATCAGAGTCTTTTCCAATGAGTCAACTCTTCGCATGAGGTGGCCAAAGTACTGGAGTTTCAGCTTTAGCATCATTCCTTCTAAAGAAATCCCAGGGCTGATCTCCTTCAGAATGGACTGCTTGGATCTCCTTGCAGTCCAAGGGACTGTCAAGAGTCTTCTCCAACACCACAGTTCAAAAGCATCAATTCTTCGGCACTCAGCCTTCTTCCCAGTCCAACTATCACATCCATACATGACCACAGGAAAAACCATAGCCTTGATTAGACGAACCTTTGTTGGCAAAGTAATGTCTCTGCTTTTGAATATGCTATCTAGGTTGATCATAACTTTCCTTCCAAGGAGTAAGCGTCTTTTAATTTTATGCCTGCAGTCACCATCTGCGGTGATTTTGGAGCCCAAAAAAATAAAGTCTGACACTGTTTCCACTGTTTCCCCATCTATTTCCCATGAAGTGATGGGACCGGATGCCATGATCTTTGTTTTCTGAATGTTGAGCTTTAAGCCAACTTTTTCACTCTCCTCTTTCACCTTCATCAAGAGGATCTTTAGTTCCTCTTCACTTTCTGCCATAAAGGTGGTGTCATCTGCATGTCTGAGGTTATTGATATTTCTCCTGGCAATCTTGATTCCAGCTTGTGTTTCCTCCAGTCCAGCGTTTCTCATGATGTACTCTGCATATAAGTTAAATAAGCAGGGTGAAGATATACAGCCTTGACGAACTCCTTTTCCTATTTGGAACCAGTCTGTTGTTCCATGTCCAGTTCTAATTGTTGCTTCCTGACCTGCATATAGGTTTCTCAAGAGGCAGGTCAGGTGGTCTGGTATTCCCATCTCTTTCAGAATTTTCCACAGTTTATTGTGATCCACACAGTCAAAGGCTTTGGCATAATCAATAAAGCAGAAAGAGATGTTTTTCTGGAACTCTCTTGCTTTTTCCATGATCCAGCAGATGTTGGCAATTTGATCTCTGGTTCCTCTGCCTTTTCTAAAACCAGCTTGAACATCAAGAAGTTCACGGTTCACATATTGCTGAAGCCTGGTTTGGAGAATTTTGAGCATTACTTTACTAGCGTGTGAGATGAGTGCAATTGTGTGGTAGTTTGAGCATTCTTTGGCATTGCCTTTCTTTAGGATTGGAATGAAAACTGACCTTTTCCAGTCCTGTGGCCACTGCTGAGTTTTCCAAAGTTGCTGGCATATTGAGTGCAGCACTTTCACAGCATCATCTTTCAGGATTTGGAATAGCTCCACTGGAATTCCATCACCTCCACTAGCTTTGTTCGTAGTGATGCTTTCTAAGGCCCACTTGACTTCACGTTCCAGGATGTCTGGCTCTAGGTGAGTGATCACACCATCATGATTATCTGGGTCGTGAAGATCTTTTTTGTACAGTTCTTCTGTGTATTCTTGCCATCTCTTCTTAGTATCTTCTGCTTCTGTTAGGTCCATACCATTTCTGTCCTTTATCGAGCCCATCTTTGCATGAAATGTTCCTTTGGTATCTCTGATTTTCTTGAAGAGATCCCTAGTCTTTCCCATTCTGTTGTTTTCCTCTATTTCTTTGCATTGATTGCTGAAGAAGGCTTTCTTATCTCTCCTTGCTATTCTTTGGAACTCTGCATTCAGATGTTTATATCTTTCCTTTTCTCCTTTGCTTTTCGCTTCTCTTCTTTTCACAGCTATTTGTAAGGCCTCCCCAGACAGCCATTTTGCTTTTTTGCATTTCTTTTCCATGGGGATGGTCTTGATCCCTGTCTCCTGTACAATGTCATGCACCTCATTCCATAGTCATCAGGCACTCTATCTATCGGATCTAGGCCCTTAAATCTATTTCTCACTTCCACTGTATAATCATAAGGGATTTGATTTAGGTCATACCTGAATGGTCTAGTGGTTTTCCCTACTTTCTTCAATTTCAGTCTGAATTTGGCAATAAGGAGTTCATGATCTGAGCCACAGTCAGCTCCTGGTCTTGTTTTTGCTGACTGTATAGAGCTTCTCCATCTTTGGCTGCAAAGAATATAATCAATCTGATTTCAGTGTTGACCATTTGGTGATGTCCATGTATAGAGTCTTCTCTTGTGTTGTTGGAAGAGGGTGTTTGTTATGATCAGTGCATTTTCTTGGCAAAACTCTACTAGTCTTTGCCCTGCTTCATTCTGTATTCCAAGGCCAAATTTGCCTGTTACTCCAGGTGTTTCTTGACTTCCTACTTTTGCATTCCAGTCCCCAATAATGAAAAGGACATCTTTTTGGGGTGTTAGTTCTAAAAGGTCTTGTAGGTCTTCATAGAACCGTTCAATTTCAGCTTCTTCAGCGTTACTCGTTGGGGCATAGACTTGGATTACTGTGATATTGAATGGTTTGCCTTGGAAACGAACAGAAATCATTCTGTCGTTTTTGAGATTGCATCCAAGTACTGCATTTTGGACTCGTTTGTTGACCATGATGGCCACTCCATTTCTTCTGAGGGATTCCTGCCCGCAGTAGTAGATATAATGGTCATCTGAGTTAAATTCACCCATTCCAGTCCATTTCAGTTCGCTGATTCCTAGAATGCCGACATTCACTCTTGCCATCTCTTGTTTGACCACTTCCAATTTGCCTTGATTCATGGACCTGACATTCCAGGTTCCTATGCTCTTTGCATATTGCTCTTTGCAGCATCGGACCTTGCTTCTATCACCAGTCACATCCACAGCTGGGTATTCTTTTTGCTTTGGCTCCATCCTTTCATTCTTTCTGGAGTTATTTCTCCATTGATCTCCAGTAGCATATTGGGCACCTACTGACCTGGGGAGTTTCTCTTTCAGTATCCTATCATTTTGCCTTTTCATACTGTTCATGGGGTTCTCAAGGCAAGAATACTGAAGTGGTTTGCCATTCCCTTCTCCAGTGGACCACATTCTGTCAGATCTCTCCACCATGACCCGCCCATCTTGGGTTGCCCCAGGGGCATGGCTTAGTTTCATTGAGTTAGACAAGGCTGTGGCCCTAGTGTGATTAGATTTACTAGTTTTCTGTGAGTATGGTTTCAGTGTGTTTGCCCTCTGATGCCCTCTTGCAACACCTACCATCTTACTTGGGTTTCTCTTACCTTGGGCGTGGGGTATCTCTTCATGGCTGCTCCAGCAAAGCGCAGCCATTGCTCCTTACCTTGGACGAGGAGTATCTCCTCACCACCGCCCTTCCTGACCTTCAACGTGGGATAGCTCCTCTAGGCCCTCCTGTGCCCGCACAGCCACGGCTCCTTGGACGTGGGGTTGGTCCTATAAGTCTCCATTATAGGTTTTTACAAGATACTGAATATTGTCCTCTCTGTTATACAGTAAATCTTTATTGCTTATCTAATTTATGTATAGTAGTTTTTATCTGTTAATCCCATAAGAAAGCCTAATTTAAAAGGGAGAGTTGTAACAGGCTCAGCTGGTTAGTTTTAGCACTAGAGAAGAAAGGGAGCTTGGATAAAGGCAGGAAGTTAGAAGAGGGCAAAGACAGATGCTGAGGAGGTAGAGCAATGGCATTAGGGGAGACCCTGGCTGGTGCTGCTGAGAAAGAGGCCTCAGATGCTTTTTAAAAATCTGTGCTAAGTGAAATAAGTCAGACAGAAAAAGACAAATACTGTATAACATCACTCTTATATATGGAATGCAAAAAACACAACAAACTAGTGAATATTAACAAAAAAAGAAAAGAAAAGAAATGGACTCACAGATAAAGAGAATGACAAACTCGTGGTTACCAGGGGTAGACTAGGGGAGGGAGGGCCAAAATAGGGATAGAAGATTAAGAGGTACAAACTATGATGTATAAAATAAATAAGCTACAAAGATATATTGTGCAACACAGGGAATGTAGCCAATATTTTATAATAACTATAAATGACATTCAGTTCAGTTCAGTTGCTCGGTCGTGTCTGACTCTTTGTGACCCCATGAACTGCAGCATGCCAGGCCTCCCTGTTCATCACCAACTCCCAGAGTTTACCCAAACTCATGTCCATTGAGTTGGTGATGCCATCTAACCATCTCATCCTCTGTCGTCCCTTTCTCCTGCCTTCAATCTTTCCCAACATGAAAGTCTTTTCAAATGAGTCAGCTCTTCACATCAGGTAGCCAAAATATTGGAGTTTCAGCTTCAAAATCAGTCCTTCCAATGAACACCCAGGACTGATTTCCTTTAAGATGGACTGGTTGGATCTCCTTGCAGTCCAAGGGACTCTCAAGAGTCTTCTCCAACACCACAGTTCAAAAGCATCAATTCTTCTGCGCTCAGCTTTCTTTATAGTCCAACTCTCATATTCATACATGACTACTGGAAAAACCATAGCCTTGACTAGACAGACCTTTGCTGACAAAGTAAATGTAGTATACCTTTAAAAATTGTGAATCACTATGTTATATACCTATAACTTACATAATGTTGACATCAATTATCTCAGAAACATAAATCTAAAAAAGTTTTAAAATCTCTGTTCAGTTATTTGCTTCCACTAACTTAGAAATACTATTTTGTAAAGAAGCAATTTTAGAATTCTGAATACTTTAGAAGCCTTTAATTATCAATTAAAATAGCTTTTCCATTCATATTGTTCAGTTCTATTGACAGAGTCAGTCTTCTAATTTAGTCCATGGAAAAACAAGTCTGGGGAGATCTAAGATTCCTCATAATAGTCATTGAAGTTTTAAATTATCTTTAGTAAGTTTGGTCTATTTAGTCAAAAATGGTTCTTGAAGGAGGGCCACCTTCAGAGCGCTCAGGTGAATGGGATCGCATATCTCAGAGGTTTTCTTCAGAGCAAAAGAGCAAAAAAAATTTTCTAAATAGCCTGGAGGGGGTGGTATCAGCGCTGGGAGTTGTATTTCGTTTCACAGAGTGACTTTCATGGGGTTTTCTCTCTCTCTCTTTTTTCATGCCTGGCAGACAGCTTTTGTCCCAGTTGTTTGACCCGTGACCAGGGGTCCCTTGTTGCATGGAAATTGTCTTGCAATTGGCAGGCCACCCAATGTCAATGTGACCTGCTCATGACCAACTTATCCCCTCATGGAAGTCTTGCTTCAAAATAGATCTCATAACAAGGGGCAGGAATGCTCTAGCAGTTTATTTGCTTGACCTGTTCCCCCTGATTATTTATTTACTTATTCATTCATTTATTCATTCATTTTTGCTCTCAAGAATTCCAAAGGATTATACCAAAATTCTAGTATGCTTCTAGTAAGAAACCAGAGCGTACTCACCAAAAAAGGGCAAAGTATTTAAATAGATCCCAAATAAGATCATAAAGTTGGAGTGCTCAATCAGAAGGAGGGGAGACTCGTCAAACTTGAAGTCACTGGCAACTCTTGGAAATGAGACACGCTTCTAGATTTTGAGGTCATCATCCTTCACAGGTTGTACCCTTTGGGTCTTATTTCTGATGCCAAGGAATGTTGACTTAAATAAAAAGGTAAAACAAGGAAGCTCAAAATTGTCAAACTGTTACTGCTACTGCTAAGTCACTTCAGTCGTGTCAGATTCTGTGCGACCCCATAGATGGCAGCCCACCAGGCTGACCCATCCCTGGGATTCTCCAGGCAAGAACACTGGAGTGGGTTGCCATTTCCTTCTCCAATGCAGGAAAGTTAAAAGTGAAAGTGAAGTCGCTCAGTTGTGTCCGACCCTCAGCGACCCCATGGACTGCAGCCTTCCAGGCTCCTCCATCCATGGGATTTTCCAGGCAAGAGTACAAAATTGTCAAAAGGACGAGTTTACTCCAGAATAGCAGAAGTGTTGCAGTTCAGGACATGTAAACTGTAGCAAGCGGCAGTCTGCTGACGGTTTGGAGTAGTCTGTATTTATGGGTAGGGAATGCAGAGAGGGGAATATTCATTTAGAGTTAGCTAAAATAAAAACAGAGACCAGCTTTGAAAATTCCTTGAGCAGACAAAGCCAGTCTAGTCATTCAAAGCTCAGTTCAGCTCATTTTGTGAGACCAGCCTGACCTGGGTCATCTCTTCTTCGGGCCTCAGGAAACCATAAGCAAAATTTCCCAAGGTTGCTATGAGGCAACTCCTGATCAATTCCCTATCATTTAAGAAAAATCCAATATTACCAGCCGTCTGTTAATCAGGCACTTATGAAAAATCAGTTTCTTGGTCTTTAAGTTTTATTTTTCTGAGGGCACTTGCATGAGATTTTACATGTTATAGCTTCAGGTTCCATTACATTGATAGATTGAAATTTTCACAATAGGTTCACCTTGGTGAGCCGCAGTATATTCATTGAGAAAGGAGAATAGTCTTGACTCTTCCTCTTCACAGTGGTTCAGTATTTGTAAAGTCAAAATGAAATTCAGATGCAAAAGTACTCGGGGAAGGAACATGTGAGGCCCCCATAAGATGATGGGGAAAGGAGATCTGCACTGTGGCTCTGCTCAGGCTCTGTGGCTGCCTGGCCCCATCCACCTCCAACCCACAGATTATGGCTGACCCATTCCCTCATCTGGGGAGTTCTTCCTTCAGCCCTCAGTGAGCCCGCTGGACACCACCTTCCTTTTAGGAAGACGTAACATCAAGGCTGTATACTGTCACCCTGCTTATTTAACTTATATGCAGAGTACATCATGAGAAACGCTGGGCTGGAAGAAGCACAAGCTGGAATCAAGATTGCCAGGAGAAATATCAATAACCTCAGATATGCAGATGACACCATCCTTATGGCAGAAAGTGAAGAGGAACTAAAAAGCCTCTTGATGAAAATGAAAGAGGAGAGTGAAAAAGTTGGCTTAAAGCTCAACATTTAGAAAACGAAGATCATGGCATCTGGTCCCATCACTTCATGTGAAATAGGTGGGGAAACAGTGGAAACAGTGTCAAACTGTATTTATTTGGGTTTCAAAATCACTACAGATGGTGACTGCAGCCATGAAATTAAAAGATGCTTACTCCTTGGAAGGAAAGTTATGACCAACCTAGACAGCATAGTGAAAAGCAGAGACATTACTTTTCCAACAAAGGTCCATCTAGTCAAGGCTATGGTTTTTCCTGTGGTCATGTATGGATGTGAGAGTTGGACTGTGAAGAAAGCTAAGCGCCAAAGAATTGATGCTTTTGAACTGTGGTGTTGGAGAAGACTCTTGAGAGTCCCTTGGACTGCAAGGAGATCCAACCAGTCCATTCTAAAGGAGGTCAGTCCTGGGTGTTCTTTGGAAGGAATGATGCTAAAGCTGAAACTCCAGTACTTTGGCCACTTCATGCGAAGAGTTGACTCATTGGAAAAGACTCTGATGGTGGGAGGGATTGGGGGCAGGAGGAGAAGGGGATGACAGAGGATGAGATGGCTGGATGGCATCACCGACTCGATGGACGTGAGTTTGAGTGAACTCTGGGAGTTGGTGATGGACAGGGAGGCCTGGCGTGTTGCAATTCATGGGATTGCAAAGAGTCGGACATGACTGAGCGACTGATCTGAACTGAATGTCCCCTGGTTTAGAAATCAGATGGAACTGGGTTCAAATCTGTGCCAGCCAGCCTGCTGCATGGTCTTGGTCTTGGTCTCAACAGCTTCCCCTCCTCTTAGAAGCCCCACATCCTTCAGATGGTGATAGTATCTACATTTGTACTCCTAGAAGTGTCCGCCTCTGGCCACCTTCCTCAGCATCACTCTCGGAAATAGGTAAAAGTGCAGGTGCTTTGGCTGAGACTTGGTGGATGGTGGGCTCCAGAGCCGACCTTGAAATCAGCTCCCTCAGGAAATCCTTATCCCTGTAAAGTTTGAAAACCTGAAGAATCTGATTCCTATCAGTTATCTAGCCTCATTCCACTCATCTTCCTGCCTTGGCCCCAATCCCTTTGGCCTTCTTTCAGATCCTTGATTAGGCCAAGTTTCTATATACCCCAGGGCCTTAGCACAGGCCATTGCTCTGCTCACAGCTGTCTTGCCCCACCCCTCCTCTCTGGCTAACTCCTGTTCCTCTTTTAGCTTCTGCTTGTACCCTCCACACCGGCTAAAGTAAGTGCTCCTGCTGTATGTCCCTAGACATTCTTTGTACAAAACACTCTCATTGGTCTTTAATTTTTCCATCTGTAAAACAGGACAAGAACACCTGCTTCAAGAAGTTTCAGTCATTAGAGATAATACATCAAAATGCCAAACACAGTGGATACTCAATAAATCATATCTTTAAAAAATAGGTAAAAATGTTCAGAAAAATTAGATAACCAGCACAGAAGAACTGGTTACCATCTGCAGATGTCTTCTGCTCAATGCTACTAGTGCCCCTCCAGGAAGAAGGGTGAGCCCCAACTACATTCTTGTAGGCCACACAGAGGTCCCCTCTTCCCTGGACTCTGGCTTATCCAGCTCTGTCCTCTTCACGGCTGCCACCCTGTTGTCCTATCGCTCTGTATCGCTCTGTCCTGGCCGTGTCCGCCTCTGGCCACCTGCCTCAGCATCACTTTCGGAAATAGGTAAGAGTGCACGTGCTCTGGCTGAGACTTGGTGGATGGTGGGCTCCACTAGCCTGGCTTCTGCACCACTTGCTCAGGGTCCATGGTCTTCACAGGTTGGATCAGGTGGAGAGAGGAGACTTGGGTGGCCTGAAGTGCTCGGAGGGCAGCTGGAGCCCGTGTGCCATGGGGACCCCCTTACGACCCATGAAGCGAGCAACTGAGGTGAAGGCAGTGGCTCAGAGGCTGCAGTTGTAGCTGTGACCAAGTGACTAGACACCAGGGATCTGCCGGGTTTTATTCTCTGGGGGTCTCCCATGCACCCGGCACAGAGCTGGGCACACAGTAGGTGTTCCCTTAATGATATTGAATGAATCCATGGATTCATTAATGAGGAAAATGGCCTGGCATGGTGGCCTCAGTCCTGGGAAAGGAGAGAGAGAGTGTGTGTGTGTGTGTGTGTGTGTGTGTGTGTGTGACATTTTAATGGACCAGGGGGTAGAGAAAGGATGACTTAAGAGGGAGGGAAGGCAAGGGCCTCAAAACTGGGAGTGGGGTTTGTTAAGGAGATGAGTAAGGGGAGGCAGGCCTGGACTCAGGGTGACTTGGTGGCTGCCTTCAAATGTCTAAAGTACTGCTCGGGAGGAAGGAGCTAGCGGGGTGATGGAGCAGGATGAGAAGCCAAAGTTCATTAACATAAGGAAACTGTCTAAACTTTGTACTGTCAATCACCGGTCACTGGAAGGGCTCAGCCAGGGCTGGGCAGGGCTTGGCGGGGCTACTGGAGAGTAGTGTCGCAAAGCTTTTTCTTTCCAAACAACAACCCACATAAAAGTGTAGTTCATGTTGTAGTCCTCAGCACAAGCACGCACAGTTTTTTAAAATGCTAGTCCCGACCCACTGCACTGGCATGAGGCCCAGTGCTCAGCACAAGCCTTGGGGAAACATCACACTCTTTGGTTGCAGGGTCATGTCAGGTCTGGGATCTGTGGCTGCCTTCTCAAGGAGTTCTAACTCCTGTTAATATCATCAGAGATGAACTCATTTAAGAAGATAAATCTTCATTTTAAAAACTCACAAAACATTGGATTTCCCTGGTGGCACAGTAGATAAGAATCAGCCTGCCAATGCAGGGGACACAGGTTCAATCCCTAATCTGAGAAGATGCCACATGCCCCGGAGCAACTAGGCCGTCCGTGTGCCACAACTGTTGAGCCCACGTGCTGAAAATGCTGAAGACTACGCACCCTAGAGCCTGTGCTCCACAACAAGGAGTAGCCACAACTAGAGAAAGCCTCGTAGCAACGAAGACACAGTTCAGCCCAAATCAGTCAATCAATAAATTAAAGAAACAAAACAAAAACTCACAAAACGTTTACTCTTTTCTTATAAAAGAAAGCCAGCTTAACTGTTGACTATACCAACAAGCAAAAAGAGTAAAAGTAACCCACTTCTCAGAATACCAATGTTAGTATTTGGATGTATTTCATTTCAGGCTTTTTTTCTTCACTGTAGATAGTTCTTTTAAGAAACTTTTGCAATAACATGGCATAAACCATCTTTTTCCCTGATTGCTGTATATTCTTTCACCAGATTATTTTTAACGACTGCATTATATTCCACTGTACTACTGAGTCATAGGAACTTAACAAAGTTTTCATGGTCATCCATTAGGCAGTTTCCAGTTTTTGCTATGTACGTATGTCTTAGTATCTTTGGCCTGCGATTTCATTTGGATCAATTCCTAGAAGCGAATTTTGAAGAAGAGAAGTAAAGTCTTAAGACTTTCATTATGTATTAACAAATTACTTTCAAGAAATATATCAATTTATAATCCCAAGAGCAATTATGAATGTGTGTTTCCCCATAAGCGCATCAATCCTGGCTATTGTCATTTATTTCAAATCTTTATGAATGTGATTTTTTTTTTTAAGTGGTGTCTTATTTTGATTTTGCATGTCTTTAAATACTAGTGGGATTGAAAACTTCTGTGTATTTCTTAGTTTATTCATGCACTTTGTTCCATCTTTATTTTATTTTAAAGTATCATTACTTTGTAATAAATATATTATAAATAATATTTAACATATAAATAGTAAATACATATTTTTATTAATATATATTTTACACCCATGTATAGGTCAGGAGATTACAGTTTGGGACTTCCCAGATGGTGTAGTGGTAAAGACTCCACCTGCCAGTGTAGGAGACTCAGAGATGTGGGTTTGATCCCTGGGTCAGGAGGATCCCCCCGAAGAAGGAAATGGCAACCCACTCCAGTATTCTTACCTGGAAAATTCCATGGACAGAGGAGTCTGGAGGGCTACAGTCCAAAGGGTCACAAAGAGTCAGACATGCAAAGAATCGAAAACACACACATACACATTTTAAATATACAAATATTATGCTTATATTTTAAGGATATCTTTCAAAATGTGCAAATATTTTTCCTTGGTTATTTATAATTGCTTTGCAAGTTGATTTATGCTTTTCGTTTTACATACAGGGTTAGCCTTCTGTTAAAATATTGCAAAATGTATTTGAAATCCAAAATGATGATATTTGGGTTTTGCATGTTATTCTTCCATCCTCGCTGCCCCCTCTGCCTCCTCCCTCCCACCATGCACACTCCAGAAAAAAATAAATGAGAACTCCTCATGGTTGGTGAGCTTTATCTCATTTTTTTCTGCCACTCTCCAGGTCATAGTCAGATTATGACCATACAGTTAAACAGAAGGGTCATGGGAGAAAAGGCAACTGTGGATACTCTATGTCCTGGATTACTTGTCCCTATAATCGCAAACTCACCCATGCTGGCAATTCTGGCCCCATTCCCTTCCTGGGCACAAAGCCTGGCATCCTGACTCTGCCCACGTGGGACCGAGGAAACGAGGGACCGAGGGATCGAGGAGCATTGGCCTGCATTCCCCCTGGTGTCCTTCATTGGCTACCCCCATGGGCTCGTCGAGAAGATTCCAGGGTGGAAAGGCCTTTCGGAGCCTTGCCTCTTGGGCCAGGCACAGCCTCTCGTGTCTGGGATCTGGCCTCTCTCAAGCTGCCAATACGCACCTGCCGTGCCAGGCTTGACCTCTCCACCGCACGGTTTCTTCCACTCCGAGAAGAAGCTATAGGTGCTTTTGCCATTGGAGGAGGTTAAGCAGCAAAAGTGAAAAGCTGTGGAGAGAGACAGACCTGCATTCTAAGTCTGACTCTGGTCCCTGTTAGCTGCAAAATCTTGGACAAGTTGCTTAACCTCCCTACCCAGAGTCACTTATGTAGGGTGTTATTGTTTAGTCACTCAGACTTTTTGTGACCCCATGGACTGTAGCCCACCAGGTTCCTCTGTCCATGGGATTCTCCAGGCAAGAATAGTGGAGTGGGTTGCCATGCCCTCCTCCAGGGGATCTTCCAGACCCAGGGGCTGAACCTGTATCTCCTGTGGCTCCTGCATTGCAGGTAAATTCTTCTCTTTTGAGCCACAAGGGAAGCCCTGGCTGGGCCTTAGAAGGGAGAAGTTTTCATTGTTTATGGATACTCTGGGACACTTTAGAGTTTACCATGTGGGGTACAGGATGGCAGACTCTGGGAGGTCCACCATGCCCCTCAGGTAGGCCAGGTCCTCACTACTTACTCATGGGAATCTCTCCTAGGAACCACCTCCAAGTTAGCACTGTGAAGGTTTTATGAGTTATTACCTTAAACGTTAGAACAGTGCAGCTATAATGTTTGTCTCAGAAATACTCATTTGTTTCAGTGCATTGATATATGAGGGGACAAACTGAACCTACTGCAAACTTCACATTTGCAGAGGGATTATTTCATCTTTGGGAAACACTAGGAGAAAGCAAAAAATCACACCCAGATGAACCAAGCCACCTAGGATTATAAAACACACACATGGCCACGCCGCAGACACCTCCAGCTCCCTCAGGTTACCACATCCTTCCCCATCTTGTATCAGATAACTGACACCCTCCACCATTCACTATAACACACAGCGCCATGTCCAGGAATCAGCATCCCTTCCAACACCTACACCCGGAAGCCAACTTCACATCTTTCTTGAGGAAAAGGGCTGTTCTTATTGTAGTACTAATGAATTTCTTGAGCTTTCCAGGTGGCACAGTGGTAAAGAATCTGCCGGCCAATGCAGGAGATGCAAGAGATGCGGGTTTGATCCCTAGGTCAGGGAGAAGGAAATGGCAACCCGCACTGGGATTCTTGCCTAGAAAATTCCATAAGCAGAAGACCCTGGCTGTCTACAGTCCATGGGGTCACAGAGGCACACACGTCTGAGTGACTGAGCACAGTGAATTTCTTAACTATTCAACGTGCAAAACTGTGCTATCATTTTTACTAGGTGTATTTTTGTGTGTCATTGACAAACTTTTTGAGTGTTGTGCCCCAACCCCATTTCCTCCATAAGCCCTGTGAGTTTTATTCCATGATTTTGCAGAGCACTGTGATTTTTAGTATAGCCAGGACCGACTACATAATTTGTGGAGCTCATTGCAAAATGAAAATGTAGGGCCCTTTGTAAAAAACTAAGAATTTCAACATGATGGCAGCAGAGCATTCAACCAAGCTTAGTGCCCTCCTAAGCCTGAGGTCCTGTCAGCCTACGCAGGGAAATACCCATGAAGCCAGCTCTGGGTGTAATAGAACTGACTATGCTAGCATGTGGCTGTTGTTTAGTTGCTAAGTTGTGCCTGACTTTTGCGACCCAATGGACTGCAGCACACCAGGCTTCCCTGTCTTCCACTGTCTCCCAGAATTTGCACTGACTCATGAATTTGAGTCAGTGATGCTATCTAACCGTCTCATCCTCTGCCACCCTCTTCTCCTTTTGCCCTCAATCTTTCCCAGCATCAGGGTCTTTTCCAATGAGTTAGCTCTTTGCATTAGGTGGCCAAAGTATTGGAGCTCCAGCTTCAGCATCAGTCCTTCCAAAGAGTATTCAGGGTTGACTTCCTTTAGGACTGACTGGTTTGATCTCCTTGCAATCCAAGGGACTCTCAAGAGTCTTCTCCAGGACCACTGTTTGAAAGCATCAATTCTTTGGCACTTAGCTTTCTTTATGGTCCAACTCTCACATCCATACATGACTACTGGAGAAACCATAGCTTTGACTATATGGACCTTTGCTGGCAAAATGATGTTTCTGCTTTTTAATATGTTGTCTAGGTTTGTCTTAGCTTTCCTTCCAAGGAGCAAGTGTCTTTTAATTTCATGGCTGCAGTCACTGACTGCAGTGGTTTTGGAACCCAAGAAATGAAAATCTGTCACTGCTTCCAATTTTCCCCTTTCTATTCCCCGTGAAATGATGGGACTCGATGCCATGATCTTAGTTTTTTCAATGTTGAGTTTTAAGCCAATGTTTTCACTCTTTTCTTTCACACTTATCAAGAGGCTCTTCAGTTCCTTTTCATTTTCTGCCATTAGAGTAGTATCATCTGTATATCTGAGGTTGTTGATATTTCTCCTGGCAATCTTAATTCCAGCTTGTGATTCATCCAGCCCAGAATTTCTCACAATGCATTCTGCATATAAGTTAAATAAGCAAGGTGACAATATATAGCCTTGATGTACTCCTTTCCCAATTTGGAACCAGTCCATTGTTCATGTCGAGTTCTAACAGTTGCTTCTTGACCTGCATACAGATTTCTCAGGAGGCAGGTAAGGTGATCTGGTATTTTCATCTCTTTAAGAATTTTCCACAGTTTGTTGTGATCCATATAGTCAAAGGCTTTCACATAGTCAGCGAAGCAGAAGTAGATGTTTTTCTGGAATTCCCTTGCTTTCTTTGTGATCCAACGAATGTTGGCAATTTTCTGTCTGGTTCCTCTGCCTCTTAGAAACCAAGCTTGTACATTTGCAAATTCTCAGTTCATGTACTGCTGAAGCCTAGCTTGAAGGATTTTGAACATTACCTTACTAGAATTAGAAATGAGTGCAATTGTGCAGTAATTCAAACATTCTTTGGCACTGTCCTTCTTTGGGATTGGAATGAAAACTGACCTTTTTCAGTCCTGTGACCACTGCTGAGTTTTCTAAATTTGTTGACATATTGAGTGCAGCACTTTAATAGCATCATCTTTTAAGACTGTAAATAGCTCAGCTGGAATTCCATCACCTCCACTAATAAATGGTAAGTACTCACTAAATGTTGTCATTCCTATCGTGGTTTCTTTAACATGTAAGCTATTTTCACACTCTGAAGTAGAAATGCTATAAAGACCCAGTCATTTATTCATCCATTTGACAAACATTTATTGAGAATCAGTAGGAGTCAGGCACTGAGACCTGGGGGAACTTGAATGTGTCACCTCACTAAACCCAACGAAGGGGAAAGAGCCAACAAGCTGGGCCAGTCAGACTTGGGCTTCCCCTGGTGTTGGGTGTTGGTAGACAATTCTCCATCGGTCTCTCCTGTTTCTGCAGGTCTCAGGAGGAGCAGAGGCGCTGACAGCCTTTTGTCCTACACCAGCGGACCCCAACCTTTTTGGCATCAGGGACGGGTTTCATGGAAGATAATTCTTCCTCAGACCAGATGGGGGGTGGGTGGTTTCAAGAGCATTACAGTTATTGCGCACGTTGTTTTTGTTATTATATCAGCTCCGCCTCTGATCATCAGGCATTAGATCTTGGAGGCTGGGGACCCCTGTTCTACACTATCTTTTCAAGAATGTTTACAAAGTGTGAACAGCATTAGAAGGCAGAGGTAACGTCTCCCTCTGGGAGACTCTTCTGGGACAGAAGGCTACTTTGTTTGCTGTCCAGTATAATCATGAGAAGGTCTGCCACAGGGGGAAAGGTTGAGTAGGTTTTCTTGAAGCCCCTAAAGAGACTGGGATTTCCTAAGATTAGAGCCCTCAGCACCCACTCAGGCCTGCCTCTGCATTGCCCTGTGGGACTGTGAGCACAAGGGAAGCAAATGCGAACAGAAAGTTCAGGCTTCCTCCTGCACCTTGAGTCATAGAGTCCTTTGTCTTTGACCCAGGAGTCTCCTGTCTTCTGCCTAAATCCATGAGACTGTGCAGACCAGTCCAGGAGGGACCAGGAGGAGAGACCAGGCTGGGACACGGACTCCTGGGAAATACCTGAGCAGGAGGGCATGTCAGGGAGCTAAGGTTTGCCTGGAAAACAACCTCAGCAAAGATCTGATGAATAAGCTTCAGCTGAATCCTGAGGCACTGTGAGGACCAGCCAGGGGGAGAGGGAAACCGGAGAAGTGGCTGCAGGAAGAGGGGAGCGGGCAGGGATCCCTGGGGCAACTTGAGGAGGGCTTCCTCCTCAGCAGGCAGGCGTGGGCCGCCTGGAGGTGCAGTCAGAGCTTCCTGATTAGGGGTTGGAGATGGCAGCAAAGCCAGTGAGGAAGGGTCTGAGGTCTCAAAGAATCTTTGGGCATCGGAGGGAAGTTGGGAGGGAGTCGGGGCCAAGTCTGTTCCCACGGAAAGCGCCTCCTCCTAGAGATGATGACTTTCACAGCATGGTCCCCACCCACCGTCTCTCTCTCCCTCCTCTTCACGAACTCAAAGTCCTCCATCCCAGGAAGAAAACAAGGAAACCCCCAAACGCAAGCACCTTCTGCACAAACCCCCCTCGCCACCCCAGCTCCCAACATGGGAGATAGTGCTCCTCGAAAAGCTGGCTGCTGGGAGGCTCCTCAGGGCTTCTCAGCAATCCCCCCACTTCCTCAGAACTTCTCAGCAATCCCCCTTCTTTCTGAACCTCCTCCGATTCAGGGCAGTTATTCCGGGTTCCAGCCAGGTACCCAAAGGACTTCACCTACGTTCTAGGAAATGTGGGTGAGTCAGCTCGAGTACTTCTCACGTTTCTCATAGGATCATGCAGGCTAGCGGCACCAACTGCCAACATCTTGTAGGAGCTCTGGTTTCATTGCCTCATTTATTCTTATTACCACTCTTTTCACCTGCACACCTGGGCTGCATCCACAGGGGCTGGACTCCTGATCTGCCTCTGTCAGAGGACCATCTTCCTGTGTGCTGGGGTCTCTCCCCACAGGGGCCCTTCCCCGTGGTTCAGTACTTCAAGGTCTGGCCTCAATGCCAGATGCATCCAACCTGTCCATTTGCTCAGCTCTCCTGCTCTGAGTGAAGTGAAAGTCACTCAGTCATGTCTGACTCTTTGTGACCCCATGGACTATACAGTCCCTGGAATTCTCCAGGCCTTCTGGAGTAGGTAGCCTTTCCCTTCTCCAGGGGATCTTCCCAACCCAGGGATTGAACCCAGGCCTCCCGCATTGAAGACAGATTCTTTACCAGCTGAGCCACAAGGGAAGCCCAAGAATACTGGAGTGGGTATCCTATCCCTTCTCCAGTGGATCTCGCCAACCCAGGAATCGAACTGTTAGGGGAAGCACACTGACTGAAACCGCCCACCCTGGCCAGGCACCATAGTAACTATTTGCATGAGTTGTTTTATGACAGGAGGTTCTGGTAAGGAACATGGAACTAATAAACCACCACCAACCGGAAGAGTTCAGGAAAGGTCAAAAGGAGACACCACCTGTCCGACCACCTCCCAGAATCCTCCTCTCTGGCATCCATCTTGGCTGAACAAGGTGTGCACCACCAGGAAGGATTCTGAGTCAGAATGATTGGCTAAAGACAACCAGGCAACTAATCCCATCACCATAAAACCCGAGCCAGGTGGCAGATCTGTTCTCCTGGGTTCCCTTACCCTACTGCTCTCCACCTGGGTGCCCTTTCTCAATAAAATCTCTTGCTTTGTCAGCACATGTGTCTCCTCAGACAATTCATTTCCGAGTGATAGACAAGAGCCCAGTTTCGGGCCCTGGAAGGGGTCCCCCTTCCTGCAACAGAACCGGGGTCTCCTGCATTGCAGGCGGATTCTTTACCAACTGAGCCATCAGGGACGCCCTTAAGAAGTACTCCTGCTTTGTCCTCTCCATTGTCTCCTTAATTTCTCCACTGCTGTACTCGTCTGATGAAAGGCTGTCCTTTAGGTCCTGAGTTTGTTTTTAAGGCATTGGTCATTTATACGGAAACACACACTCACAAATATGGATAAAACACAAGTGAATTTTAATTTTGCCTCTCATTCCTGCCCAGGGCTGGTGGCAAAGGAAGGAGAAGCTCTAAACCAAGAATAAGGATTTGGGTTTCATGTTCCTTTTTTTTCCCCCCTTTGCTTCCTGTTTATTTTGGCATCTATAGTGACAACAGTTATAAAATGTGTTTTAATTAAATACTATAAAGCAATTGGAAAGAAACAACTTGCTTGTTTTACTGGTAGAAAATGCTTCGATCAAAATCTCACCTAAACTCAGACACATATGTTTGTTGTCTGCTTGATCTCTTCACTTGAGTATCGGTACCTCCCACCTCAATACAGGCCCAGACTAGAATGACTGGAGGGCTGATTTGCCAGGTACAGGCTCCATTTATGTTGTTGTCCCAACTGCTGGAGAAGACTCTTGCGAGTCCCTTGGACTGCAAGGAGATTAAATCAGTCAATCTTAAAGGCAATCAACCCTGAATACTCATTGGAAGGACTGATCCTGAAATTGAAGCTCCAGTACTTGGGCCACACGCTGCAAAGAACTGACTCACTGGAAAAGATCCTGATGCTGGGAAGATTGAAGGTAAGAGAAGGGGGCAGCAGAGAAGAAGATGTTTAGATAGCATCACCAACTCAATGGACTTGAATTTGACCAAATTCTGGGAGACAGTGGAGGATAGAGGAGACTGGCGTGCTGTAGTCCATGGAGTTTCAAAGAGTTGGACATGACTGAGCCACTGAACAGCAATTCAGTTGCTCCAATGGTGCCTCCATGTATTTTCACATGTGTGCTGGTCTGAACAATTATAATATGGTCACCCTACAAAAAAAAAACTCACGTTCTCCCCTCTTACAACCTTCCTCCATGCCTCCAACTTACTACTCCACAGATGTTCCAGTTCTCGGTTACTGGCACCACCCTCCTTCCTGTGGCTCAAAGTGGAGGACAAGAATGACCCTGTCCCAACAAGTCTTGTGGATTCTATCTCTGAAACCTTTCCCCAACGAAGCACTTCCCACCTCCCTGCAACTGTCTCTCTCCATACACCATCATCTCTTGCCTGGGCTCTACCATGAAGCCTCCTCTCTCATCTAGTCTCGCTGCTTCAAAACTTGGTTTCCATACTGTTTGAGTCAAAAGTCTGATCATGTCATCCCTGCCTAAATCCCTGCAATGGCCTCTCATGGGCCTTAGATGAGGAGTACCAAAAGGAGCAGAGGGTTAGGGAGATGAGCCCAGTGAACCGTGAGTTTCAAGTATTTAATCCTTTAGGCAAACTATAGTGATCTTTACTTTGATGACACAGGGTGAGGGGTGCGGTGGGTCCTCTGAAAGCCAAATCCTTGAGTGCCTGCTCTTGGCAGAGGGGCAAAGTAACCAAGGGCAGTGGCCTAACTGTCCAAAGGGACCAGTGGTTAGGGTTTGGCTACCCAGACATGTTAAAAGCAGTCAGATAGGGGCTCGCCAGGCAATAACAGTCATGAAACCTTTTAAAGCATTTTTAGAAAGCCAATCTCACACTTAAATTAGGCTAATAAAATAAGTATAAATAATATACACCATTACATCACATATCATAATAATTTAATGATTAACAATATATATTATTTATCAGAAGACATTGGAGCCTACATTTAAAGTCCCAACATACACGTTGCGTCCAGGACCTGCAACGTTTCACTCCTCTGTGAGATAGCCTAGTGTCAGAATAAGAAAGTAACTCTCAAAAATATTCTTCCAGGACTTACCTCTTCCGTGCCCTTGCATATTATGCTTCTTAATAGCTGGATTCAATATGATTGCTTCTGATTCTCAGAACCTCATTCTCTCAAACAGGCCCCTCTCTTAGCCTCTAAACCATAGTCCTTGAAGCACTTACTGACTTAAGGATAATCACTGCATAAAATGACCTTATCTGCATATGATGAACACCAACTCACTTGATCTAGCCCAGGTGACCATCTCTCAGTTTACCAGGACCCTGGTGGGGATAGTAACCACAGGCTTATAAGCCCTGTGGCTGGGCTTGCCCACCTCCATGCCCCATCTCCCTTCCAGAGCAATTCATACAGAAAGAATCATACTATAGGCCTTTCACTTCCATGAGCTGGCCTCTCCACCCAGATCAACCCCAGACTCTCGCTAGAAACAACCTTTTGACTCTGTTTCTACGTCCACCTGCCCTGTGGGAGACAGTAACATTTGCTGAGAATCTTCTATGTGCTGAGCTCATAGGAATGATTATTATTATTCCCACTGTGCAGATGGGGAGACTGAGGTTCAGCTGGGAAGCAGCTTGCAACTCCAAAGTCCTTGCCCTTTCCCCTGGAGCACTCACTCTGCCTTGGGGGGCTCACACCCTCCTCCCTAAAAGGAGAGCAAGCTGGTGAGTAACTCTTCCCTCAGGCTTTTCTCTTGGACCTTGGGTCTTTTGCAGGCCTTGCAGCCACGAGGGGAGCAGACTTATCAATTGCAATCCTCTTGCCTCTCTCTTCCTCCTTTGTCCCAGGGTTTCAGGGCTCCACGGAGTATGTGTGGGAACTGAGGGCTGGGGAGAGAGAACATTCTAATCACACCTAAAGAAGTAATTGCAAGGGAGCCGGGCAAAGTGGGAAGTTATTGTTCCCCATCAGGGGAGAGTCTGGGTTTGTGTAGATGAAAGAGAAAGTGTCTGAGTCTAACTCTTCTCCACCCTTGGTGAGCAGGGTGTCTGTGTTGAGGCGTGTGTGGGGGTTACCCTGGGGGATAGGGAGTTGGCTGACTAGCCCAGTTGTGGAATGCCCAAGGACAGGGTGGGGTTGTTTTTTTAATATATATTATCCTGTTCCTTGCCCACCCTTATTTTCTTCTTCACGTTCAGGAAGTGTGACAACTTCACTCAGCTGTACCAAGCCCACTTTTGAGAGTGAGCACAAGGCTGAAATTGAGGTATGGAGGAGGGTGTGGTCAGCTCAAGGGGGCCCTGCTCTCCTGCTCACACCACTTTCCTGGGCAGTGGAGGGTGGTCTGGGCATAGCAGGAGGCGGCCAGACTGGGAGCTCCTGGGGCTACTGCCTGCCCACCCCCTCCCCTGGGAAATTTGATCTGGCAGTTAGTGCTGCCCTGCGCATTTCCCTGGGTCACTCAGCCATGGCTCAGTGGCGACAAGAACAGACATTTGAGGATTTCCTGAGCCAGCCCAGGGGAAGTGGGCTCACCTACCAGGCTTCCCTACAGAGGCCGTGATCTGTTAAAATGTCCCACACTTACCCTAAGGGCTTCCCTGGTGGCTCAGACAGTAAAGAATCTGCCTGCAAGGCAGGAGACCTGGGTTTGATCCCTGGGTTGGAAAGATCCCCCGGAGAAAGGAATGGCTACCCACTCCAGTATTCTTGCTTGGAAATCCCCTGGACAGAGGAGTCTGGCAGGCTATGGATCTGGATTCTTTGAATCCATGGGATTGAAAAGAGTCAGACGTGACTGAGCGACTAACACTTTCACTTTCACATTCACATTTACCCTGGACAAACTTTCTTCAAATAGGTTGTTACTGGACTGGATAAGTGTCCCCTCCCAAACTCAGGTCACCTCACAATGTGACTGTACTTGGAAATAGTCTTCGTCTATGACCACACCACCCTTACAGCACTGGATCTCATCTGATCTCAGAAGCTAAGCAGGGTTGGGCCTGGTTAGTACTTGGATGGGAAACAGTCTTCGCAGATGTAATCAGCTAAATTACACTGTGGTCATACTGGATTAGCATGGACAGCACTCCAGTGACTTTTGTTCTTATGAGACGAGAAAACAGAGACACACAGATGGAGATGGCCATGTAATGGCGGAGGCAGAGATTGGGGTGATGCAGCTGCAAACCAAGAAATGCCAAGGATGCCCTCAACCACCAGCTGGCAAGGAAGGATTCTTCCCCAGAGACTTTGGAGGGTGTGTGCTCTGGCCAACAACTTGATTCAGGCTTTCTGGACTCCAGAGGCAGGAGAGAATACATTTCTGTTGTTTCAATCCACCAAGTATATGGTCCTTTGTCACGGCAGCCCTGGGAAACTACCGAAAGAAAGAGATCCTCTTGGATCTTTGTGTGGGTGCTAAGTCGCTTCAGTTGTGTCTGATTCCGTGACCCTATGGACTGTAGCCCACTAGGCTCCTCTGTCCCTGGAATTGCCCAACAGACTCCCAGATCTCCGGGCCGCAAACTCAGAAGGCCTGCCAGTAAATGCCCCTCCCCCATGTCTAAACCCTCTAGGCTGTGACCCTGTGAGCCAGGGCTGTATCTTGTTCATCTCAGCATCCCCTGTTGCAGGTGCAGTGCCCTCCACACAGGTTCACGGGGTAATAGGGCTGTTGGAGCACCAGGCTGACCCTGAGTTTTGTTGTTTCCACTGTACCCCGGGGAGAAGGGCTTGCTGGGGTTCCCAGGCTCTGCTCCCCTTCCCTCCCTTTGACCTATCCCTTGAGCTTCAGTTAGCTCCTCTCCCCAGGGAGCCAGGGAGGAGAGGACAACACTTCCCAGCTAGATTTTGCTGCAGGACTACTTCCATTTTCTTCTGCTCTGACCCTTGGGTTAATTTCCCCCACCCCATCCCCTGCTTTTTCAAGTTTCTTCTGTATTACTTTCTCTAGAATATCACCTCTGTATCAAGGCTCAGGTATTCATGAGAGGCCCAGCAGCTGGCCCTGGATCAGGGCTGGGAGCTCACCCCAGGAAGGCATCCTTGAGGGACTTTGTGTGTGTGAGTGCTTAGTCGCTTAAGTTGTGTCTGATTCCTTGCAACCCCATGAACTAGCCCACCAGGCTCCTCTATCCCTGGGATTCTTCAGGCAAGAATACTGGAGTGGGTTGTCATGCCCTCCTCTAGGGGATCTTCCTGACTCGGATTGAACCTGCCTCTCCTGCAACTCCTGTATTGCAGGCGATTCTTTACCACTGAGCGACTGGGGAAGCCTGAGGGACTTGACCTGTTTCCCAATCCACTGGCAGAGTCTTTAATCCACCCATGGTTTTAGCTCACCTGAGTAATGATCTTATTTTATGGTTGGTTTTGCCTCTACCATTAAACCCTCAGCATTAGAAATTTAATGGGCCCTGAAGAGTCGGACACGACTGAGCGACTTCCCTTTCACTTTCCACATTCATGCATTGGAGAAGGAAATGGCAACCCATTCCAGTGTTCTTGCCTGGAGAATCCCAGGGGCAGCGCAGCCTGGTGGGCTGCCGTCTATGGGGTCACAGAGAGTCAGACACGACTAAAGTGACTTAGCAGCAGCAGCAGGTGTCCAAGAATTCACTCACACCATGTAGACGTAACTAATTCACACTAATTGAATTCCTGCTGTAGAAAAGGAAGGTCAGAGCAGAGTAGATAAATATACCAGTCCTGATTCTAGTTTAGGGAAATGAGCTTAAGTATGAAATCACACCAGTCAATCTCACAGAAGATCAATCCTGAATACTCACTGGAAGGACTGATGTTGAAGCTGAAGCCCCAACACTTTGGCCACCTGATGCGAAGAGCTGACGCACTGGAAAAGACCCTGATGCTTGGAAAGGGACAGGAGAAGTAGGGGGACAGGGAAGCCCGGTGTGCTGCAGTCCATGGGGTCGCAAAGAGTTGGACACGACTTGGTGACTGACCGACAACAATGAGATCATCTGCATTTCTTGTAATAGGGACAAGTAAATGGCCCAAGTGTCCAACATAATTAAATACATTATATGGCAGTCCACCCAATGAAGTATTATGCAGACATAAACATGTGTGCAAAGTGTTTCATAACAACAAGAGGAAATGCTTAGGTTTAAAGTTGCATGGTCAAATAGAATCCACAATCATCTACGATGTGATAGATTAAAACTATATATATGAGCTATTCCTGGAGAAGCATCCAGAAATCTATCAGTGATTAAGAGGAGTTTTTCAAACATACTGATGATGTTTTTCTTATATTTAAAAAATATTCTCCTTATCTGGTATCATGAGCATATATTACTTTCATAATGGGGGAAAAAAAACCAGCAATGGTAAACTTTATTTTAGAATTCTTTAAGGCCTGGTGTCTGTGAGAACCATGTGTTGGAGGTCTCTGCGGACCACCCTGTCTGAGAGGCCAGGCCTCCATCATTCAACCCCCATAATGACAGCACTTAGTGCTGCCTGTGGACAGAGGTTTAGGCGAGAGGTAGTGGTTCTGACTGGGGTGCTAGGATTGCACAGGACAATCTAATAACCATGGAGGGCAAAGCGCAGAGCAGAGGAGCAATGGAGCCATGGGGACAAGGCCCGCATCCACCACTGACCAACTGCGTGATCTGGGGCACTCCCTTCTCCCTAGGCTGGCGTCTCTTCCGTGATAGAAGGAGTGTGGACCCCATGTTTGCCAAGGTTCTTCCAGTTCTAAAATTATCCTGAGATTCTCTTTTTCTTTCAGAAGTTGAAAGGGGGAGCCTACACATAGGTCTCAGAGAGCAAATCTGGACCCTTGGGTGCTGGCTTTTTGAGCACTGTTGCTAGTTTCCAGGCTGAGTTTTCTTCTCCTTAAAGGTGAGTGAATCGATAAATTTAGATTGAGCCCCATGTCACTCCTGCCCCTTCACCCCTGCCTGTGCACTCAGCATGGCCCCTCCTTCTTGGGAATCCCAGGTCCGGAAGACATTACTTGGGGAGGCATTAGTCCCCCTCTGCCTCAGAGGGAAAATGAGAAAGGAGCTAATTAGCATGAAAATGCAGGACACTTTTAGAAAAAGGGACTTGAAACCCAATCCTGGGAGAATGAGAGGGTCCTTTGTGTGGCCCAAACACCAGGTCCCCCGCTTTCATCACGGCCTGGGAGCCACGACCTCATGAGCAGAGCTCCCCTTTCCTCACTTTGCGTCACTCCTCTGCAGCACGTAACGTACTCCCTGTGCGGGTCCAGGCGCGGAGAACTCCTCCCCGCCTCCTCTGCCCCACAACGGCATCAGTCCTCTTGGTCTGTATCTTTTGCGGTGTAAGAATCTTTTCCTTACAAACAGGTTTTGCCCTCCTCTGGAGCAGGACCCAGACCCACTAAGCCCACAACCCCCTCACTGAACTGTTGAGTACAGAGCCCTGGACTAACTTTGAGTTGTGCAGGTCTGGGTTTGAAACCCAGCTGAGATGGTCAGTGTCTATACCTGTAAATGGGCCATCTTCTTTCAAGTGAGTGTCTCAGGTTGGGTCCTTCTGGAAGCAAACGCTGAGATGGAGTGAAATGAAAAAGTTTACTGGGGAATAACAACTGTGAAAGGAAAAGGGAGGAGGCAGGATTGGGTGAGGGAGTCAGCACAGCTGACAAAACCACACAGTCCCTGTGGGTTATGTGGGATGCTCCGGGGCGCAGACTGCCTATTAAAGGAAGCAACCTAAATGTCCATCAGCAGAGGAATGCATAAAGATGTAGTACATGTATACAACGGAATATTATTTAGCTGTAAAAAGGAATGAAATTGGGTCATTTGTAGAGATGTGGATGGACCTCGAGACTGTCGTACAGACTAAAGTAAGTCAGAAAGAGAAAAACAAATATCATATATTAACTCATATGTGTGTGGAATCTAGAAAAATGGTATAGATGATCCTATTTGCAAAGCAGAACTAGAGACACAAAGAGAACAGATGTATAGATACCAAGGGGGAAAGGGAATGGGAGGAACTGGGAGACTGGGATTGGCACATATGCACTAATGATACTGGGTATAAAATAGATGACTAATGAGAATATACTATGTAGGCCAGAAGACTGGAGTGGGTGGCCTATCCCTTCTCCAGGGGTCTTCCCAACCCAGGGTTCGAATCCAGGTCTCCTGCTTTGCAGCCAGATTCTTTACCAGCTGAGCTACCCTGTAGTACAGGGAACTCTGTTTAATGCACTGTGGTGACCTGAATGGGAAGCAAGTCCAAAGGGGAGGGGATCTATGTACGTGCATGGCTGATTCATTTTTGCTGTGCGGTAGAAGCTGCTGCTGCTGCTACTAAGTCGATTCAGTTGTGTCCGACTCTGTGCGACCCCATAGACGGCAGCCCACCAGGCTCCTCTGTCCCTGGGATTCTCCAGGCAAGAACACTGGAGTGGGTTGCCATTTCCTTCTCCAATGCATGCAAGTGAAAAGTGAAAGTGAAGTTGCTCAGTCATGTCCGACTCTTAGCGACCCCATGGACTGCAGCCTACCAGGCTCCTCTGTCCATGGGATTCTCCAGGCAAGAGTACTGGAGTGGGGTGCCACTGCCTTCTCCCGCGGTAGTAGCTAGCACAATACTAAAGCAACTCCAATAAAAATTAATTTTAAAGAAGAGTTTTTTCAATGGGAACTATGTTCTCAATATTTAATGATAAATTGGAAGTATGTGTAAGAATTTTTATTAAGCCTCATAACCATAAAATAAAATAAAGGAATCTTGTGGGGCTGGAACTATCCAATTCCTTGCACCACTGCCTTGCAGCACTGCCCAGTCATTGACCTGGGGGTTGCCATGAGAAGTATGTGGTCTTGGCTTGAATGCTGAGGTGCATCCGAAAGAGCTAACAGCTGGTGTTACCATCTAAACACTCTCCCTGCAGCCAACAGTGAATCCATTCTTAAAGGCGCATCTCTGTGCCTTTGAGGAATAACAGTTCAGTATACAGGTGCCCACCAGGCAGAGGATAAACTCTCAGCTCATGTTTTTTTAGCTTTGGAGCCAGACAGACCTAGGCTTGAATTTCAGCTTTGGGACTTCCTGTGTGACCTGGGCAGGTGTGATTCAGGGCAGCTGGCATTCTGCAGTTCTACTTGACCACACAGCCTGAATCGTGACTCAGTAATGACAAGGGTACATATTCATCTCCTGAACCTCAGTGTTCTCAGATGTGAGATGGGGATGATGACATGTATCTTGCAGGGTTATAGGGACATACACAGGGCCTGGCACTCTAGTTCAAGTCTTAAGACTTAATAAATCAGGTTTAATAAATATCTCACTTCCTTCTCCATCTCAGCCTAGGTGCCTTAAGGCTGACCCAGAGCAACTTTATTAGTAAGAGTAACTTTATTAGTAGTGGGAAATGGCAACCCCCTCCAGTACTCTTGCCTGGAAAATTCCATGGACAGAGGAGCCTGATGGGCTACAGTCCATGGGACTGCAGAGAATCAGACACAACTGAGTGACTAAGCACAGTTTTAATAGCATGAGAGTCTATCAGGGAATCACTTATATGGAGGGAAGCAATTTTAACCCCACCCCCAGATGAGAGTCTCCCATTTGGGTAGCTTAGGAGAAAAATCACCTTTAAAGTTCTTGACAGGGCTGCCCATAACCCAGGCTAAGTCTGTTCAAGCCACATCTGTGTCTTCCTTCTCTGTGAAAACATCATAATCTTATCCTTACTCCAACTCACTTATACCCCAAATCCATAGACTATCAACCTAATCTTGGTTTCAGATTCCTGCCCCCAGTAACGTCCAGCAGTCTCCCGGTCAAGGAGGTCTCCACCAGAAAGACCTCAGGGCATCTACTTGCCTCCTCCCTTTTCACCCACCTCTCTTTGTCCCCATCAGACACCTTGGGAGGGGAGAAGGAAGGACAAGCAGATCAAGAAAGGCATTTGTTATGGAAATCTAGAAGTGTCCCAACTCTGGAAAAGGGGTGAGCTGACAGGTGCCTTGCCATGCTAAGTCACTTTAGTCATGTCTGACTCTTTGCAACCCCATGGGACTTGTAGCCCACCAGGTTCCTCTGCCAATGGGATTCTCCAGGCAAGAATACTGGAGTGGGTTGCTATGCCCTCCTTCAGGGGATCTTCCCAACCCAGGGATCGAACCCACGTCTCTTGTGTGTCTCCTCATTGGCAGGCTAGTTCTTTACCGTTGGTGCCACCTGGGAGGCCCAGCTGACAGGTAGCTGGGCTCAGAGGGAGATGAGACAGGAACTGGAAGCAGGCAGGGAGAAGATGAATTCATACGTGCCAACATCCTAAAACCCAAAGGGAGCACTGGAAAGACCTCAGTAGGCAGATGAGCCTGGAAATTCTTTTCCAGTGTCCTCCTCATGCCCTGCTTCCCTCACTTGTTTCTACCTTCAGGGATGACGTCAGGATGAAATGAGGGGGCAAGTGCCCTCTCTGAGTGTCTTCACATTTATAAAGCACGTTTCCATGTTTGGGCTTATTTTATTCTCACAACCTTTTGCGTGCCAAGTTGCTTCAGTCATGTCCGACTCTTTGCAACCCTATGGACTGTAGCCCACCAGATTCTTTTGTCCATGGGATTCTCCAGACAAGAATACTGGAGTAAGTTGCTATGCCATCCTCCAGGGGATCTTCCTGACCCAAGGACTGAATTCACGTCTCTTATGTCTCCAACACTGGCAGTTTGGCAGGCAGATTCTTTACCACTAGTGCCACCTGGGAAGCCCCCACAACCTTTTGCATAGGTGTTATTTGACAAAGACTTTTGCTTGACTGAACTGTATTCAGCCTCCTAAACCTCCTTCTAGAGCCATCTGTGCACTTTTCTATAAAATTTAGATTTAGCGAGAGCCCTGCCCAGTCAGTTTAGCAAAAAAAAAGGCCCATCTTCAATATCTGGTACTCTCAATGTCTGATCAGCTTCCTTATCCTCCACCATCCCCTCAGGTGATATTTAATTACCCTGGTCTGTCTTTCGCCAAAAATTCTGTTAAGTTGTTTTAGCCAGAATCCACTCACCCTCTGTTTTTTCTTAGTAATTTTCTATCCACTGACCCCCCTCCCTGCTTCTTGGCTGTAGCTTTCCACTTGTCTATGATCATTTGGAGTTAAGCCCAGGTCTATACTGAGGTCCCTTTTCTCATATTGCAAGAGTTCTGAATAAAATCTATTTTTTAATGCTTTAACTATAGTTCAGTTCTACTTTTTTTTTTTTTTTTTTTTGACGTAATATCCCTATTTCACAGATGAAGAAAATAAGCCTCAAAGAGGACATAATTTGCCTTGGGTGGCAGAGCTGGGATTCAGGTTCAGGTGTCCTGAGCCCAGTAGAAGTCTTGACCACCACAGTGGCTTCTGGAGAACTCTCTGCACCTCTAGTGCTCCCTGCACTGAGAAGTGGGAGGTTGGCTGCGTTAGGTTGACAACATATCCAGCTCTTACTTTGGTCTAACTTGAATGCTTTTTTCTCCTCTGTAAGTTGGAAACTGTAGTCCAGAAAAATGTCATCAAACAAAACATGTTATGAGTAAATAGAAAGAACTCCTGAGCAAGAACTGACACAGCAAAATG
Source organism: Bos indicus x Bos taurus (assembly GCF_003369695.1). NCBI lineage: Eukaryota > Metazoa > Chordata > Mammalia > Artiodactyla > Bovidae > Bos > Bos indicus x Bos taurus. The sequence continues at coordinate 70,277,608 of NC_040076.1, read as the reverse complement.
ATCAAGAAGGCCAAGTCAACTTTGGTGTCTGTGTAAATTTGTTTCAGTGATATCTTCCTCATATCCAGTCCCACCATTCTATGCTTAAAATTCCTCCTTACCTTTGTGAATTTCCTTCTCCTGGTAAAGAAAGGGATCAACTGGTCCATACGGAGGTGGGGGGACTGTTGGGGGGACCATGCTACTTCTCTGTAGTATTGACATTATACCTGGATGGTCCAGGCTTTTGACTTTGGCTGTAACTGGAATTTCAGCTTCAGAAAGCAAGTAGCCAGCAAGGTGGTGGAGCCTTCCTGGTCCTCTGAGATGGCACCACAGTGTAGCCCTCCACTCCTCTCTGGATGACTCCAAGTTCTGCCTGGGAATGTGGACATGCCGATTCCTCATCCTGGGCTGTGCAGTGGAAGTCTGAGCTTCCTGCTCAGGGACCAATCACTCCATAGATTCCACGCTCAGGGAATCAAATCTGGAGGAACCAGAAGCAAAGGTTCTAGTTGTGGCAAAGAGCAGGGGAAGATCACCATTGCTGTCCTTTGCAGAACCAACTAGCTACCTTCTCTCACCTTCAGATTCTGCCTGGCACACCCAGCTGAGGCTTTCTCTTCCTTCTTAGTTATGCCTGCGAGTCCCAAGAAGTCAAAATAGGTGACTGGAGTGCCAAGGTCTCCAGAAGCAGCCCCTGCTTCCTCGGGGTCAAAATTCCTTCTCCCTAGGTTCTACTCTCAACCCCACTACCCGCCTCAGATTCCTCAAGCTTGCTTCCCCAGGCTGCCTCAGACTTTAAAGACCCTGACTCTGTTACACCCTCTAGTAGAAAGAGGAAATCCACCAAATGGTGAGGGTGGACCCTTTTCCTGACATGAAGCAAATATTAAGATTTTTTTTTTAATGTGGGCCACTTTAAAGTCTTTATTGAATTTGCTGCAATATTGCCTCTGTTTTATGTTTTGGTTTTTTGGCCACGAGGCATGTGGGATCTTAGCTCCCACATCTTCTGCATTGGAACGTGAAGTCTCAACCACAGGATTGCCAGGGATGGCCTGACTGAGCAGATATTCTGAGCCCAAAGCTCCACCCCACAAGTTGCATATGGGGTACCTCTAATTCCTGCCTCTCACCCCACATCTTTCCTCCCACTTTCTATGTTTCTTAGGATCTTCTCAAATTTCATTTCTTTTCCTAGGCGTACAGCCCCAAACTCAATGCCTCTTGGCTCCTCTCTTCCCTGTTCTGACCTGTTCTGTCTTCTGAAATGACTTAGCTGCTCCCGCTGTGGCAGTCCAAAGTGCTGGCAAGACATGAGCAGCCCAGGCAGAACACCAGGCAGGAGGGTGGGCTCCTCTGTGGGCTCCTCATTTTCAGGATGTCCAGGTTTCTATTCCCCTACATGCCCCTCCCGCCCCTCCCCCTACCTGGCTCAGGCTGCCTAGGAATGCAGAAATGGGTGTATTGGTGTTTTTATTCTTCCCTGGTTGGGGAAGGGGGTGGGGACTGAGGAAAGAAAAGACAAGGCAAGGATGATTGGCATGGGGGCCACACCTTCTTTTGTCCTCTTCTGGTACTGTGGCCCCTCAGTGAAACACACCTATTTAACGCCAGCAGCCAGTGGGGACAGATTCACCTCTGCTCCTCACACCATCGCTTCTGTGCCAAGGACCTTCCTGGGGGACCGTGAGGGACTCTTTCCAGAGCCATGAGGGGTACCCACTGGAGGAGGCTCCCCTGCATGTTCCTGAGCTGCTTGTGTTCCTACATCCTTGGGCCAGTGGTCCTGGGTAAGTGATGTACTTGGGGCAGCATTTGGGGCTGGGGGTGGCTGACTTCACTGAGCCTCCGAGGAGCTGCGATCTTTCATGGGGGGACAAAGAGAGAGGCAGAGAGAAGTGAGTGGGCAGAGATGGCACAAGATGAGGGAGAGAGAAAGAGAACGCTAGACAGAGGGGAAGGAGGAAAGAGTCAGAGAGAAGCAGGGAGACGTTGGGAGGAACAGCCTGGCTTGGGGAAAACCCACAGGGAGAACCAGGAAAGCAGAACTGTGGAAAGAGAGAGAAAGTTAAGGAGAGTGAATGACACAGAAAAACAGGAAAGTTCCATGACCAAGCTGGAAGAAAAACTTATAGAAAGATGAAAGGTCAGAGGGAAAGACAAGGGAGAAACAAACAAATGAATCAAAACAAGGTACATACGGAGGGAAGAGGAGGAGACAAGGAAGGAAGTGTTAGTCGCTCAGTTGTGACTGACTCTTTGGGACCCCATGGACTGCAGCCCACCAGGCTCCTCTATCCATGAAATTTTCCAGGCAAGGATACTGGAGTGAGTTGCCATTTCCTTCTCCAGGGGATCTTCCCAATCCAGGAATTGAACTGGGGTCTCCTGCATTGCACGCAGATTCTTTACAATTGAGCCACAGGGGAAGTGGTCAATAGCCCATAGCAAAGATGTAATCACAGCTCCCTTGCCTCCTCAGGAGGCCTGAAAAAGACTTCACCTCACCCGAGGACTCATTCCTCATTAGGTGGGTCAGAGGAACACACTGTCTTAGAGATAATGAGAGGTGCAATGTGAGGGATGTGGAAGATTCCATCTTCCTTGCCACATTTAAGGGCTTGGCTAAGAACAAATGGAACCCCCACAATCTCTACCACCCTCCCAACCACCCCTCATCCTCACTGCTCATCACAGTGAGGAAATGGAGGCCAGCAGGAGCCTGCAGAGTCTGCAGCTACCAACCATTCAGGGTGTGTTCCTGGGGGATAGACTGAGGGGTGTCTGTAGAAGTCATGGCCATGGGCAATGGGGAGAAGATGGATTGGATTTAGGGACCTTGGGTGTGGTCTTGGCTTTGCCAATGAGTGATCTGGTCCTGTGACCAGTTCCCATTGTATGTCTTTCCAGGCCTCACTTCCCCATGCAAAAAGCAGGGTGATGGATGGCATGACCTCTGGATTGCTAAGTCCTTAAGTTTTAGCATTCTGTGATTTAAAATCAACACACAAAGATGTTTAGTACCAGCTCTGCCCTCGGCCTTGCATTAGGGTCATCAAGCTCAAGAGGAGCCAGGAAGTGTGTGGAGAGGAGCCTGAAAGGGCAAGAAGTGGGGTGGGAGTGGGCGAGAGAAGACGGGTGGGGAGTGATGGCATGTGAGTGAGGGGCGGACCTTGAAGGTGGAAGGTTGTCCTGAAGCCGCACACAGGTGCCCTGGATCTGAGTCCTGTGCATTGGGAAAGGGCACAGGATGGAACAGGGCCAGGAAAAGAGGGGGAGTGGGCTGGGAGTTGGCCTCCCAGGCATGTGGTGGCGTATCCAGAGGACCTTGGAGGGAAAAGTAGTCTCCATGGGTTGGGCAGTGAGCCCCCCACATCTGCTGGGGTGGGGGCTTCTGGAGAAGTGGGAACTGGTCAGTCCCATTTTCTTGGCTCCCTGAGGGGGTGCCTACAGGTGACCTGCCTATGTCCGAGCCTAGGGTCTGCTTCCATACGGTGCCAGCACCCTCGTCCAGGCCAGAGTCTTCTCTGGAGCAGGTGTCTGAGCCTCTACCCCAGGTTGGAAGGAGAAACGCTGGGATTTCCACTGAAACTGTTACAGTGTAAGGGCTTCTGTAGGAAAAAGCCCTGGCTCTTGAAGGGGAAAGGAGAAGAGAAAGGTGGACACAGGCGGGCTGGATAGGGAGCCAGCAGAGACTTGGTGTCTACTGGTGGCTTCTGGTAGGAATGGCTCAGAAGGAAGCCTGGAAACCCTAATTCCACCCCCTCTGGCAAGAAAACTAAGTCAAAATAAGCCTCAGTCTCCCATACTCTCAGTGGTCTAGTAACCGAAGGGCCACCGCCCTCCACAGCCATTGGGAGGTGATGAGGTCCTGTAGCAAGTGCAGGACAAGAGAGATCCACAGTCACCAAGGGCCCCAGGGAAGGGCTCTCCTGTCCCCTTCTCTCTAAGAACCACTAATCTATCTAGGAGAGACCCACCCAACTTGCCACCAGGGGAATTTGAACCCTCCACTGGGGTCTGCCCCACCTTGGGAAACCCTCCCTGTGCTCGGGCACATTCAAAAGGAGAAAGTCCCTGAACAAGAGGTCCTGATAGGAAAATTCATCAAATTCAGGTCAATAGCTCAGCAAAACGTAGAGCAAAAAGCAGGAAGTTCAAACCGAAAGACCCCATGTCAAGTTTGCCACTTACCAGCCCAGGGGATAGGAGGATAGAATATTTAGCTCACAGACGTCATTGGCAAAGTTAGTGAAATGAAAAGGCGCTATTACTCAGGGTAGTGGTGAAGATAAAATAAGGTTGTATCTAGTACAAAGCAGGGGCTTCCCAGGTGGTGCTAGTGGTAAAGAACCCACCTCCCAGTGCAGGAGACATAAGACACAGGTGCGATCCCTGGGTCTGGAAGATCCCCTGAAGGAGGGCATGGCAACCCACTCCAGTATTCTTACCTGCAGAATCCCATGGACAGAGAATCCTGGCGGGCTACAGTCCATAGAGTTGTAAAGAGCTAGATATGACTGAAGTAACTTAGCACACACAGACACAGTACACAGCAGAAGAGAGAGAGGGACCACTGCATTTTTATTGTATTTTAAAATGTATTAAATTATAGTTGGTTTACAATACTGTGTTAGTTTCAAGTGTACAGCTTCAGATTCCTTTCCATTATAGGTTATTATAAGATATTGAATGTAGTTCTATGTGCTTTACGGTAGGTCCTTGTTTATCTATTTTGTATACAGTGGTCCGTATTTATTAATCCCATACTCCTAATTTATCGTTGCCCCTCTTTTCCCTTTTGGTAACTGTAAGTTTGTTTTCTATGTCTGTGCAGCTATTTTTGTCTTGTATACAGGTTCATTTGTATTATTATTTAGATTCCACATGTAAGTGATATCATGTGATATTTGTCTCTGTCTGATTTATTTCATTTAGTGTGATAATCTCTAGGTCCATTCATGTTGCTGCAAATAGCATTATTCGGGACCACTGTATTTTAGAGCTGGGAGACTAGGGCAGAAGGGGGATAGAGGCAGAATGGAAAGGACATTTCCGTTGGCGTGGAGACATTCCCATTCATCTAAAAGACCTTTGATCTCTTTAAAAAACACCTCCCATTTTCCTGTAGCTTTGCAAGTGTCCACTTGGTTTATTCAGAATGTGGCTTCTTACATGTAAAAAAAAGGAAATAGACCATTTTTTAACACCACACACAAAAATAAGCTCAAAAAAGATTAAAGACCTAAATGTGAGACTGGGCATTATAAAACTCCTAGAGGAAAAAAAACAAAAACAAAGGAGAAACACTCTCTGACATAAATCACAGCAACATCTTTTTTGATCGACCTCCTAGAATAATAGACATAAAAATAAAAAATTAACAAATGGGATCTATTTAAACTCAAAAGCTTTTTCACAGCAACGGAAACAATAAACAAAGCAAAAAGACAACCCACATATTGGGAGAAAATATTTGCAAATGATGTGACTGATAAAGAATTAGTCTCCAAAATTTACAAACAGTTCATGACACTTAATAATAAGAAACAACCCACTCAAAAAATGGCCAGGAGACCTAAATAGATATTTCTCCAAAGATGGCCAATAGACACATGAAAAGATGCTCAACACCGCTAATTATCAGAGAAATGCAAATCAAAACTACAATGAGATATCACCTTACACCAGCCAGATTGGCTATCATCAAAAAATCCACAAACAATGAATGCTGGAGAGGGTGTGGAGAGAAAGGAATCCTCCTACCCTATTGGTGAGAATGTAAATTGGTACAGCCACTATGGAGAACAGTGTGGAAGCGCCTTAAAAAACTAAAAATAGAGCTAACGTATGACCCTACAATCCTACTCCTGGACATATATCCAGAAAAAAAAACATGGTCCGAAAAGATACATGCACCCCAATGTTCCTTGCAGCACTGTTTACAATAGCCAAGACATGGAAGCAACCTAAATGTCCATCAACAGAGGAATGGATAAAGAAGATGTGATACTTATATACAATGGAATATTACTTGGCCATTAAAAGAATGATATAATGCCATCTGCAGTAACATGGATGGACCTAGAAAGTGTCATATTGAGTGAAGTAAGTCAGAGAATGAGAGATAACATATGACATCCCTCAGATATAGAATCTAAAAAGAAATGATACAAGTGAACTTACAAAACAGAAAGAGACTCACAGAAAACGAACTTACAATTGCCAGAGGGGAAGGGATAGTTAGGGAACACTGCTTAAAAACACTGCTATATTTTAAATAGTTAACCAACAAGGACCTATTGTATAGCACATGGAACTCTGCTCAACGTTATGTGCCAACTTGGATGGGAGCGGAATTTGGGGGAAAATGAATACATGTTTATGTATGGCTGAGTCCCTTCATGGTTCTCCTGAAACTATCACAACACTGTTAATTGGCTATATCAGTTCAGTGGCTCAGTTGTGTCTGATTCTTTACAATCCCATGGACTGAAGCACACCAGGCTTCCCCGTCCATCACCAACTCACAGAGCTTGCTCAAACTCATGTCCATTGAGTTGGTGATGCCATCCAACCATCTCATCCTCTGTCGTCCCCTTCTCCTCCTGCCTTCAATCTTTCCCGGCATCAAGGTCTTTTCCAATGAGTCAGTTCTCATTGGCTATATACCCCAATCCAAGAAGGCAATGGCACCCCACTCCAGTACTCTTGCCTGGAAAATCCCATGGACGGAGGAGCCTGGTAGGCTGTAGTCCATGGGGTCGCTAAGAGTCGGACACGACTGAGCGACTTCTCTTTCACTTTTCACTTTCATGCATTGGAGAAGGAAATGGCAACCCACTCCAGTGTTCTTGCCTGGAGAATCCCAGGGACGGGGGAGCCTGGTGGGCTGCCGTCTATGGGGTCGCACAGAGTCGGACACAACTGAAGCGACTTAGCAGCAGAAGCGCAGCAGCAACATATACCCCAATACAAAGTAAAAACTTAAAAAACAAATGAACAAACAAAACCCAAATGACACAGTACACTAAAAAAAAAAAAGAATGTGGCTTGTGGCTGCTCAGTTCCTTGCACAGCAAGCTCCTCCACACCCTTGGTTACTGAGCTCTGTTCCAGATGCAGAGGCTGTCCTTGCAGAGTTTGACATATCAGTAATTTATGTCTCCCTTGTCAGGAGAGGCCAAGAAACAGTTGGTCTTTTATGTGCTCAAACATGTGGTTTGCTACCGTGTCTGTTCTCTGGTTTTGTGGCATCTCTGAATGCTTCAGAGAGGCACTGATGGAGCCCATCAAGCCATCTCTCCCAAGGACAGGACTGAAGACTTTCCAGGCCATCTCTCCTTCTAGTTCCTACCTTTCACATTCTACTAGGCTGATTCATGGCAAGCAGACACTTGCTCACCATTATGTCCTCATTCCCAGCATAGCACTAAAGAGTTGAGTTGAAATGAACTCCATTTTTGGCATTTCATAGAGCTTTAAATACTCAACATTTTTCTTGAGATTCCAAAGTGGGCCTAGAAACTAGGTGTCTGTGTTTGCACACGCAGCCTCCAGAGTCATGGCCATGCTCCTAATGGAGGGCACTGGCTTGTGCAACAGGAAGCCAGATTCTCCACATGTGCACTTTTCAGGTCTTCATAGACATCTCTGATCTGTATAGAAGCCCCCAACTAAAATTGCTTGAATTTGATAGTGGGTTTGGGGGAATTCAGAACAGAAAAGAGTGAGGAGTTACTCATTCACTTGCTGAATTTTGACTCGTGCCAAATGCTCTAGACACAAGGATAATGAAGTCATGGTTTCTACCTCCAAAGCTTGTGTGAGGTCATGCAGCCATAAATCGGGGAGCTGGGCCTAGAAGATGGGCACTGCATTAGCACTGTGACACACAAGCTCTGTAAACCAGCCCTGCTCATCAATGGAGGGTCAACAGAAGCACCCACACCTCATGCTGAGATATTCATTCATTCATTCATACATTTGCTAGTTAAACAACTATTTAAGAAGTTGTGCCTGACATTGTTCTAGGGCAGCACGTGTGAACACAGAGAAGAATGAAACAGCCAAGGCCCAGCCTCCTGGAGCTAAGATCTAGTGTGCAGAGAGTTACAAAATAATTACAGAAAAATTCCTCAAATGCGGTATTATGTTGAACAAGTATTATGATGAGAGCAAAGTAGGGAAACTTCATTTAGATTAATAAGTCCATGAAGCCCTCTCTGAGGAAGTGCTGTGTGTATGAGCTGAAACCCAAGTCTAAGTAATAAAATGAGGTGGAAATTGTGGGAGAGGAGGGGGGAGGAGGAGGAGAAGGGAGCATGAGCCAGGCAGGGGAAGACATGCAGAGTAAGGAGAGACCTTGGCCCTTAGGAGTACTTGAAAGAGGTGGGCAGATTTGGATGAGGTAAGACCTTGTAAACAGTGAAATGGAGTGTGGATTTTAAGGAACTAAGATGGGCAGACATGGGATTCCCAGGTGGTGCTAGTGGTAAAGATCCTGCCTGCCAATGCAGGAGACATAAGAGATTCGGGTTCGATTCCTGTGTTGGGAAGATACCCTGGGGGAGAGCATGGCAACCCACTCCAGTATTCTTGCCTGCAGAATCCCACGGACAATGGAGCCTGGCAGGCTACAGTCCATAGGGTTGCAACGAGTTGGACATGACTGAGGTGACTTAGCACTTAGCACAAGATGGGCAGACAGTACAGGGTTACAGGTAAAGCAGTGATATGATCAGGTTTGAACTTTGTAATGGCTGCTCTGGATTCCTGGAAGGAAATGGATTGGAAGAGGGCAAGGGTGAATTGGAAACCAGTTAGGAACTGGCTGTAGGAGTCCCAGCAGAAAGTGCTATGGCTTGGCCTGCTGGTAGCAGCAAAGATCTGGGAAGGGAGTGGGTAATTATAAAATCATCAGCAAGCTGACCTTCTGCCCTAATAAGGACATGGTCACAAGGACTGCTGCCTTTGCCAGGCTCTCAGGGCTTCCCAGGTGGCACCAGTGGTAAAGAACCCTCCTGCCATTGCAGGAGATGCAAGAGATTGGGTTTGCTCCCTGGGTCAGAAAGACTTCCTGGAGGAGGGCATGGCAGCCCATTCCAGTATTCTTGCCTAGAAAATCCCATGGACAGAGGAGCCCGGTGGGCTATAGTCCACGGGGTTTAAAAGAGTCAGACATGACTGAAGTGACTGAGCACGCACGCAGGACTTTGTAGAGACCAGGACAGCAGGCAGTGCAGAGTGCCTTTTATTGAGTTTAGATACTGGGCTAACTATTTTACATACAGTACCCTTTGGTATTACTAGCATCTACCCTCATCCCACTTTTAAAAATAAGGACCTCAAGACTCAGAGAGGTCAAGTAACTTGCCCAAGTCACATTGTGAATGTTGGTTAGTTTGACTCTGAAACTGACACTTTATACATATATATGTATATTTATATTCATGCTCTTTTTATTATGGTTAATTGAAAGATCATTGACCATAATTTCCTGTGCTATTCAGTAGGATCTAGTTGTTTATCTATTTTGTATGTAGTAGTGTGTATCTGTTCGTCTAGTCAAAGCTATGGTTTTTCCAGTGGTCATGTATGGATGTGACAATTGGACTGTAAAAAAGCTGAGCACCGAAGAGTTGATGCTTTTGAACTGTGGCATTGGAGAAGACTCTTGAGAGTCCCTTGGACTACAAGGAGATCCAACCTGTCCATCCTAAAGGAGATCAGTTCTCGGTGTTCATTGGAAGGACTGATGTTGAAGCTGAAACTCCAATACTTTGGCCACCTGATGCAAAGAACTGACTCATTGGAAAAGACCCTGATGCTGGGAAAGATTGAAGGTGGGAGGAAAAGGGTACGACAGAGGATGAGATGATTGGATGGCATCCCCAACTCAATGGACATGAGTTTGAGTAAACTCCAGGAGTTGGTGATGGAGGGAGGCCTGACATGATGGAGTCCATGAGGTCTCAAAGAGTTGGACATGACTAAGCAACTGAACTGAACTGAAGGTGTATCTGTTAGGCTTCTCTCAGTCTTCGCTCAGTCAGTAAAGAATCTGCCTACAATGCAGTAATTTGCCTGCAATGCAGGAGAACCAGGTTTGATTCCCGGGTCCAGAAGATCCCCTGGAGAAGGAAATGGCAACCCACTCCAGTATTCTTGCCTGAAAAATCTCATGGACAGAAGAGCCTGACGGGCTACAGTCCGTGGGGTCACAAGAGTCGGACACAACTTAGCCACTAAACCACCACCAGTGTATACCTGTTCATCCTAGATTCCTAATTTATCCCTCCCCTCTTCCCCTTTGGAGACCATAAGTTTGTTTCCATGTCTGTGAATCTGTGGAACCCACACTCTTAAGTACTCTGTGGCCTTGTCTCCATTGACTTGTCACTGTCAGCCTCAGAAAGGACCTTGTTAGGGGGCATCAGAGGTACCGTGTTTGTCTGGAATCACAGCTAAAACAACCAAACACTGAATCATAATAGCTACTACCATATCATTTTCCCACTTCATTCTCTATTCCTTCAAGTCAAAGACCAGCTGACCTGTGTTCTGAGGGAACCAGGACAATGGAAAAATCACTGATGTTGTTACAGATTTCTTAAGCCTTTCTTCCCTTTCCTCATCAGTAAATGGAGCCACCTTCTTAGAGCTGACTGAAAAAAAATTATGTCAATAACATCAAATAGAATCATTTAGAATTCATCATTATAGCTGGCTTCAAAGCAAGAACTTTGTCTCTCCTTTCCAACTATACTCACTGAAGTCATATCCCAAACAATGCCTATTGACCACCATTTCTTCACCTTGGATATCACCACAAGTTATTTAATCTAATGTCTCCCAGCATCTGGTGTGGCAATACCAAGTTTACCCTGATGATAATTCCAGAAGCTCTGGAACCAAGTCAAAAATTGTCACAATCCAGCTTTGACCATCAGCTTACCAGCACCACTCCAGCTTTCTTTTTCCCCAATGCCCCCATCTCCAGCTTCCACCATCTTGGTCTTGGAGCTCATCTCTCCCTGACCCCCACTAAGGCAGGCACAGCTTCCTAGCCTACGGAAGCCTCAGGAGTCTGGCTACCTTTTGCCACAGCCGTGTTCACACTTCCCGGACTGTGGCCATTGTATTGTTCTCCTCCTGGCTCCTGGACCACTGTGACAGTCACAGGAGAAATAGGTGCCGTTTAACCCTCTCTCCAACCTCAGCTGAAGGAACCAACCAAGGGATGAGGATACCTTGAGTTCATCCATTCAACAGAAGTCTGTGAAGTAATTCCTGTACACCAGGCATCATTCCAGGCCCTGGCTCTATCATGAGCTCAGTCATCCTAAGGGCATTTGGAATTAGCATCTTTCCTCATCGAATTCTAGGAACAATGGAGGAAAAATACCCAGCAGACACAATAGTGGCCACAGTTTCTGTTTCCTCTAAGATAACAGCAAGAACACGAACCACAGCCACCAGTTCCACGGCCACAGTTCCTAGAGCAGGGACTCCAGTGGCCTTCACATCCTTCATCTAACACCAACCCATTACCTCTGAGGGACAGCTTTGGAAAGTCTTCAGCTATCAAATCCTGACCACAGAGGGGCAGAAGCCTGAAATCACCGCCAACAAAGAAAGCTCTCAGAAATTTCAGCCTTTAGTCGCCAAGAATGTCTGAGAGGACAACATCCTCATCCTTGACCTGGGAAGCGCAGACCCAGCTCTCTGTGAGCAACAAGTCATACATCCTCGTTTCTCCTCTGTGAGAGGGACTGCGGCTGCGTCCGCATGAGCACGGGGGCTGTGCCCCTTCTGAGACTGACACACGCACAGATGGCCCAGGCTCCCTGCACAGGACAGCGAGGCGAATGGTTCTGTCTCTTTCCTCCAGCTTCTACACACCTTTCAGGGCACTGCTGCCCATCGGTGAGTCAATTTTCTCTTCAGGGTGAATCTTGCCATTGGGTGATTTCCTTGGCTCTCTACTGCCCTAGGCACAGCTGGCAAAGATCCCCACAAATCAGGAAACAAGAGCAGAAAACTGAAACTTTGTGGGAGACACGCTGGAACAGGAGACTCTAATCAACTCACCTCATAGTTAGCAAGTTTTCTAAAGGTTCAAAAGGACACAGCCCTGTTTGACAAGATTTTTCTCAAAGGAAGAAGATATTGGGCCATTCTCGCTCATCCACTGCCAACGGGACTACACTTTGGCATGACTTTTCTGCAAAGAAATTTGGCACTATGTATTAATGACATGGGGCTTCCATGATGGCTCAGATGGTAAAGAATCTGCCTGCAATGCAGGAGACCCCGGGTTCAATTCCTGGGTCTGGAAGATCCCCTGGAGAAGGAAATGATTACCCACTCCAGTATTCATGCCTGGAGAATTCCATGGACAGAGGAGCCTGGCAGGCTACAGTCCATGGGGTTGACACGACTGAGTGACTAACTCTTTCAGCTTTCATTAATGACATGAAGACTTTTATAAGCATTAACCAGTCATTCTACTTACAGAAATTTATGTTGAGGAAATGAGCTGAACAAAGAAAACAAAACAAAATATCATTCAGAAAGACAGTGATCAAAACTTTGTTTATAATAGCAATACACTGGAAACAGGCTAAGTGTCCAACAGTAAGTTAATATGGGAATATTATTTGATGTAAAAATGATGTCCAGTGTTCCACAAGGGACGCAGACTCTCTCTCTCTCTTCCCTCCCCCTCCACTCACAACACACTAGTAACACATGGAAAGAACATAAAGTAAGGTTTATTAAGGAAAAACTTACAAGCAAAGGGTACGTGATCCTTGAGCTCCCATTATTTCACAGAGAGGTTGTTATTGCAGGACACAATGGAGGAAGTGCTCTAGGAGATAGACCTGCCCCAGTGCTACTGCTCTTTGTAGGGAGATGGGAATGGTAATAATGCAGGTATTCAGGTTGATGGAGTGGCTTTGTTAGTAAAGGGAAGCCTCCAGAGCCTAGTCAGCGTTTACCTACGACATCCAAGATCTTGCTGTTGACCTTAGCTGGCCCAATCCCCCTGAGCCAGCTTTTCCAGGCCTACAAACAGAGGAAGACAAAGAACTGCCATCCAAGATAAAAAAGGTCTGTCTTTCTTCCGGGTGTCTGCACAAAGAATAAAAACATGAAGAAATGCTTGTTATATCAGATGAAATTTTTTAAAAGGATGCAAAGTTATATATACTAGGTAACTATGTATTTTTTAAAGCATAAGAATAATTATAGAAGGACACATAACAATGTGATTGTCTAAAGATTATGGGATTTGGTCTTTGAAGGATTTGTATTTTATAATTTTTATATAATGAGTATGTCTTCTTTAATATATTTCAATATCATTTAACTTTGTCCATAAAGATTAGCCACATCATTTGTTAGATTTATTCTTCAGTACTTTATATTTGTCACTAAAAAAACACTACCACCAAAAAACTCTTTTTTTTTGCTGATGTATGGGACTTACTTACTGGATCATATGGTAATTCTATTTTTATTATTTTTAAGGAACTGCCATACTGTTCCTGCCATACTGACTATATCATTTTATGTTCCCACCAACAGAGAACAAGGGTTCCAATCGTCCCACATCTTCATCTGCAAACAGGGATAATTTTACTTATTTCTCATTCCAATTTGGATGACTTTTAATTTATTTTTTTTTCTTGTGTAATTGATTTGGCTTGAACTCCCAGTACTTATCTTGGACAAGTTACTTATTAAGATCGAGTCTCAGTCTCTAATTTGTAAAAGGAGGGCACTTAACTAGATCTCTAACATAGCCTGTTTCTTTATAATTTCTTCCCTTTCTAGAAGACACTTTTAATAGAACAAGTTTTCTATATGATAATCTTTTATTTACACAAAAGTAGATACTGGCTAGAATTTTATTCTATTAACTGTTGGATTCTTCTCAATATTTATTAAATTTTGTATTGCTTGACCTTTGGGCTATAATTTTTTGTATTATACAGCTTCCTTGCTGGTTCAAATGGTAAAGAATCCACCTGCAATACAGGAGACCCAGATTTGATCTCTGGGTGAGGAAGATCCCTTGGAGAAGGGAATGGCAATCCGCTCCAGTATTCTTGCCTGAACAATCCCATGAACAGAGGAGTCTGGAGGGCTATAGTCCATGGGGTTGAAAGAGTCAGACACGACTGAATGACTAATACTAATATCCAGTACTGTGTTGAATAGAAGTGGCAAAAACAGGCACCCTTGCCTTGTTCTTGATCTTGGAGAGAAACACTGCAGTGTTTCACCATTGAGGATGATATTTGCTATGGCATTTTCATATATGACTTTCATTATAATGATGTAGTTTCCCTCTACTTCTAGTTTGTTGAGGCTTTTTATCATGAAAGAGTGTCAAATTTTATCAGATGCTTTTTCTGCATCAGTTTAGATGATCATGTCATTTCCCACCTTCATTTTGTTAATATGATATATCACATTGATCAAGTTTCTTATGTTGAATCAATATTGCTTTTCAGAAATAAATCTCATTTGGTCATGGTGTATAATCCTTTTAATATACTGCTGAATTCAGTTTGCTATTGTTTTGTTGAGGATTTTTACATCAATGTTTATAAGGAATATTGTCATAAGGGATATCATTTTCTTTTCCTATAGTGTCTTTGCCTGGGTTTAGTATCAAGGTAATGCTGGATGTTAGAAAGTAGTCCTTCCTCTTCGATTTATTGGAAAAGTGTGAGAAGGATTGGTGTTCTTCTTCAAGTGTTTGGTAGAATTTACTAGTGAAGCCATCAGGTCCAGTGCTTTTCTTTGTTTGTTCAATCTCCTTACAAGTTGTATGTCTATTTAGATTTTCTATTTGTCCATAATTTAGTCTTGATAGATTTTGTGTTTCTAGGAGACACATTGATCATTTTATTTAGGTTATCCAGTTTGCTGGTATATAATTGTTCATAGTAATCGCTTATAATCCTTCAAATTTCTCTAGAATTGGTAATAATGCCCCCATTCTTATTTAGTTTTAGTTTTAGTAATTTGAGTTTTCTTTCTTTTTTTCCCTTTAGTCAGTCTAGGTAAAAGTTTATCAATATTGGATCTTTCCAAAGAACCAACTTTTAGTTTAATTAATTCTCTCTATTGTTTTTCTATTCTCTGTCTCATTTGTTTGCTCTGATCTTTATTATATCTTTCCTTCTGCTAGCAGTGTGCTTATTTTATCTTCCAAAAAACCAAGTTTTGGCCTTATTAATTCTGTTTTCAACTGTTTTTCTATCACTAAACTCTGTTCTTAATTATATTGTTCATTCAGCTTTCTTTTTCTTTTTTATCTTTCTGGTTTTTCTAGGCCATCTTTTCACTGAGGATTTCAGGTTATGCAGAAGATACTCAATTTATAGAAAACATTTCTTATACATTATCTGGCATTTGCAGGTTTTGTAAAGGCTTATCTCTTCTGTCATTTTGCTGGAAATGGAGCTGCACTACTTCAATGAACAAACAAAAACCTTTACTTAAGAATTTGGGTTGTGCAATCATAAAACTTTTGCTATTGATATTGATTTTAACAGAGGTGATGCAGGTTCTGAAAAGGTTTAATTGCTGCTAAGTTGCTTCAGTTGCGTCCGACTCTGTGCGACCCCATAGACAGCAGCCCACCAGGCTTCCCTGTCACTGGGATTCTCCAGGCAAGAACACTGGAGTGGGTTGCCATTTCCTTCTCCAATGCATGAAAATGAAAAGTGAAAGTGAAGTCGCTCAGTCATGTCTGACTCAGAGACCCCATGGACTGCAGCCTACTAGGCTCCTCCGTCCATGGGATTTTCCAGGCAAGAGTACTGGAGTGGGTTGCCATTGCCTTCTCTTAATTGCTGAGAATCTATAATAAGTTTAGTAAGTTTGGTATGTAAATAGCTTCTGTCTGGTGACTCAAAGCCAGATGACAGAGTATTGCTTTTGTTTATGTTCTTAGGGAAATATAATGTCTGATGATAATTGCAGAGGTATGTCTTCCAATCCAAACTAGAGAAACGGAGTTTTGGAAATTTACTGAGGAGAGAGCAAGTATAGAATATGGAGTCCTATAAGCAAGTCTACTCATTATTCTGAATAAAGGAAGTCCCTTTTTACTTATTTATTTTTTTTTAAATTTTATTTTATTTTTAAACTTTACATAATTGTATTAGTTTTGCCAAATATCAAAATGAATCCGCCACAGGTATACATGTGTTCCCTATCCTGAACCCTCCTCCCTGCTCCCTCCCCATACCATCCCTCTGGGTCGTCCCAGTGCACTAGCCCCAAGCATCCAGTATCGTGCATCGAACCTGGACTGGCATCTCGTTTCTTACGTGATATTTTACATGTTTCAATGCCATTCTCCCAAATCTTCCCACCCTCTCCCTCTCCCACAGAGTCCATAAGACTGTTCTATACATCACTGTCTCTTTTGTTGTCTCGTACACAGGGTTATTGTTACCATCTTTCTAAATTCCATATATATGCGTTAGTATACTGTATTGGTGTTTTTCCTTCTGGATTACTTCACTCTGTATAATAGGCTCCAGTTTCATCCACCTCATTAGAACTGATTCAAATGTATTCTTTTTAATGGCTGAGTAATACTCCATTGTGTATATGTACCACTGCTTTCTTATCCATTCATCTGCTGATGGACATCTAGGTTGCTTCCATGTCCTGGCTATTATAAACAGTGCTGCGATGAACATTGGGGTACACGTGTCTCTTTCCCTTCTGGTTTCCTCAGTGTGTATGCCCAGCAGTGGGATTGCTGGATCATAAGGCAGTTCTATTTCCAGTTTTTTAAGGAATCTCCACACTGTTCTCCATAGTGGCTGTACTAGTTTGCATTCCCACCAACAGTGTAAGAGGGTTCCCTTTTCTCCACACTCTCTCCAGCATTTATTATTTGTAGACTTTTGGATCACAGCCATTCTGACTGGTGTGAAATGGTACCTCATAGTGGTTTTGATTTGCATTTCTCTGATAATGAGTGATGTTGAGCATCTTTTCATGTGTTTGTGGAAGTCCCCTTTTAAAGTTGAAGCAGATTGCTCAGATAAGTGCTTAATAAATACTTGTGGAACTGAAAAAAAATAAAATTGAAACAGAGTCATTTTGGGTGAAGTAGAAACCCAAGGACTTTCTAACACAGGTCTGCAGCTCAATCTGTGCATTTATCCATACCGGCTTAGAAGCATGTCACCTGTAATTAGTTACTATTAATAAATAGTAGGTGAGTCACTTTCAACAAATTAGAGCTACAGGGTGAGTCACTTTTTAATTAATTAGAGCTGATTCATAGTCACTCTCCCTCACTTGAAAGTCAAAGTTGTATTGAAGTATAGTGGACTTAACGATGTTGTATAAACTTCTGCTGTACAGTAAAGTGCCTCAGCTACACCTATATATCCTTTGCCATTATGGTTATCACAGGATATTGAATATACTTCCATTTACTATACTGTAGGAACTTGTTTATCCATCAAATCGCTTTTTTAAGAAGAGAAAGTGGGGAAGATCTCCTGGAGAAGGGAGTATTCTTGCCTGGAGAATCCCATGGACAGAGGAGCCTTTCAGGCTACCACCATGGTGTTGCAAGAGTCAAACACAACTGAGTGACTGAGCACAAACACACATTCACAGTTGACAAAATTACTTTTGAAGCCTTGAATGAATGTCAGAGCACTCAGCACCTAGAGGAGTGTTTTGAGAGGGCCGAATCCTAACCACTAGACCACCAGGGAGCGTCTAGAGGAGTGTTTTGAATCTGGCTAATCATGAAAAATCCGTCCCCTTCTCGTAAGTATTTTAAAAAAACAGCTATTCAAAAGGGAGAGGATATATATAGATATCTATGGCTGATTCATGTTGATGTTTGACAGAAAACAACAAAATTCTGTAAAGCAATTATCCTTCAATAAAAAAATTATTAATTAAAAAAAAAAAAAAAACTGGCTATTTTCCCCTTGGAGAAAAGAGCTCTTTTCAAAGAAAGAGTAGTGTCTTAGCCTTAATGTTCATGTTTCTTAATAGAACATCTCCTGATTAATGGGAAAAGTATTTCTGTAAAGAACTAAATACTGCAAATTTACTAAAACTGGATTCATTGTTGTATACAACAAATTGTATTAGAAAAAATTTATTGTCCACCTAAGGGTTAAATCAAAAAGATGTTAGCTCTGTGTTTTTTAAAAGAAAAAATTTTTTTTAAGTTAAAGGTAGTTTGGGTGAAAAAATCAGATAATGTACCTGAACTAATGTAAAATATAAAATGAAATTAGATTGTCATCAATAAACTGCTACTATTATTCCTCTGTCTTTAACACTGGGTATAGACTTTTGTTGAGAGTATCTATAAAAAGGGCCATCCAATGACTTTTATGGGCCCTAGGCACTTTTGTCTTCCTGGGCTTCTTCCTCTGATTAAAAAAAACAACATTAAAAGCTATATTTTATGACTGTGTTGGACTAATGCAATCAAAGGTGGATCATTATTACATATTCATTATTATTATATTGATTTTCCCCTCTTCTGATTGAAAAAGAAAGTAACAGGAATGTATCCAAAAGTAGCTTAGGCCCGGCTCTGTGCCTCACCTACTTGCCTGCCTGCTGGCAATTGTAAGGCAATGGTGCCTTGAGAAACAGCTTGCTGAGGTTTGTTAAAACAGCTTGCTGAGGTTGGTCTGTTTTCAGGACCTCCCACGTGATTTTACAAATAACCAGAACTCATATTACTCCCAGTTAAAAAGAAAAGTAGGGAAAGTTCTGGATTGTAGGAAGAGGGACCACCCAAAAAGATGACAGTAAAATGAAATAAAAAATATATATCTGAATATAAGAGAGTCCTCCCCCCGCCCAAAAAAAATATTCCAGAGAAGAGCGAGTCACTTATACACTTGAGTCCTCATAAATTCTCTTGTATTATTAGGTGCACTCCCAAATGATTTGGGCTTCCCTGGTAGCTCAGTTGGTAAAGTATTTGCCTGCAATGCAGGAGACCCTGATTTGATTCCTGGGTCAGGACGATCCTCTGGAGAAGGGATAGGCTACCCACTCCAGTATTCTTGGGCTTCCCTGGTGGCTTCCCAAATACTTTATACTGGTAAACAAAGTCATGTGAGACAGTACAAGTAATTGACGTGTGCTGTCAGCAGTACATATATCTAGTCATATTAGGTATTCAAATACACAAGTTCATAATGTTTCCCTTTTCTTGCTTTTTGAAGAAGGTCCTGATGGGTCAGCAAAATTCTTAGGTGTTTGAGATGAGATACAAGAGAGAAAGGCTTCCCTGGTGGCTCAATGGCAAAGAATCCTCCTGCCAATGCAGGAGACATGGGTTCGATTCCTGAGTTGGGAAGATACCCAGGAGAAGGAAATGACAACCCACTCCAGAATTCTTGCCTAGGAAATCCCATGGATGGAGGATCCTGGCAGGCTACAGTCAAAGGGATCCCAAAGAGCTGGACATGACTTAGCAACTAAACAACAACAATGAGAGAGAAAGAAAAGAACTCAAGATTGTCGCTGGGGGGGGGGGGGGGGGGGTGGGTGGAGGCGGGGAGTGAAAACTTTTTAGAGATGGGATTAGGAGACAGGTGGGAAGGAAAACTGAGAGATGAACACTAGGTTAAGGAAAAGAAAAAGAGGCTATGAAAAATACAGAAGGCTATTCATTTCCTTTATCATGTTTGAACAATATCTGTATAAGATATGCAAAATTTTGAAATTTTGTGATTGAATAAACAGTGTGTGTATTTTAATTAAAACACTGTTCTAGGATGGAAGCTCATGTAGCTTGGCTTCCATATAAGCCTCATATGGGGAAAGTTGGAGTGTATTGAACCAATTTCAATAAGCAAACCCAGAAAATTTATGGTAATGGAGAAAATGTTAGCACAAAGACATTCATTGCAGTATTATTTATGACTAGGTGGCACAGTATTGGTAGAAATCTTGTTGTTTGTTGTTTAGTTGCTAAATCATGTCAAACTCTTTATGACCTTGTGGACTGCAGTCCACCAGGCCTCCCTGTCCTTCATTATCTCTCAAAGTTTGCTCAAACTCATATCCATTGAGTCAGCGATGCCATCCAACCATTTCATCCTCTGTTGCCTCCTTCTCCCCTGCCCTCAAACTTCCCCATATCCAAGTCTTTTCTAATGAGTCACCTCTTTTCATCAGGTGACCAAAATATTGGAGCCCCAGCTTCAGCAACGGTACTTCTACTGAGTATTCAGGACTGATTTCCTTTAGGACTGACTGGTTTGATCTCCTTGCAGTCCAAGGGAGTCTTAAGAGTCTTCTCCAACACCACAGTTTGAGAGCATCAGTTCTTTGTCACTCAGCATTCTTTATGGACCAACTCTCACATCCATATATGACTACTGGAAGGACCATAGCTTTGACTCTATGGACCTTTGTCTGCAAAGCGATGTCTCTGCTTTTTAATATATTGTCTAGGTTTGTCATAGCTTTCCTTCTAAGAAGCAAGAGTCTTTTAATTTCATGGCTGCAGTCACTGCTGCCAATGATTTTGGAGCCCAAGAAAATAAAATCTGTGATTTTGGAGCACGAGAAAAGAAATCTTAGACATGGTTTAATAATTAATTCTGCAGCCATTCATTATGAAGCACTGTGATATAGAGTGCTACATGTGAAAAATAATTGTATTATAAACTCCAACATCACAGAAGGAAACTCTCTTGTCTCATGAGTCCTTGTATCTTATATTTACAGGCACTGCCCAAACCCAGTGGGCATCTTTGACAAGCAGAAACTGTCTGACAAGCAGTGTTACTGAGGACCTGTCCCCTTCCAGCATCAGCCACACACCTCCCACATCATCAGAACTGATGACAGGAACAACCTCAGCCAACATCACTGTAGGTCAAGCAAAGGAAATATCACCCTCTGATACTAGCAGCTTTGATCCAGTCACCTCAGCAGTCTCAATAGCAGCTGGAGGAAAGAGACAATCAAAGGCATTTTATTCCAGTTCCACTACTCAAAACTATCAGGCTCAGCTGAGAAAGACCAAGGAAGAATCCCAAACCACCACTATCACAGAAGTGAGGCAGTCATTACCTTCATCCACTTCAAGTGGACATGCAACACAATTGAAAACTACCCATGGCAAAACAATCTCTTCAGTCTCATCTGGCATGAGTCACACGCTTGCAACAAAATCAAAAATGTTGACAGCACCAACCTCAACAGACAGAACGTTCTCCCCATCATATGTAAGCAATACATCTCCAATGACATCAGCATCTTCTCAGAACCACCAGACCCCGAGCATGAAAACCACCAGAGGAACACAAACCACCACCATCGCAGCTGTGAGAACATCAACTGTCTCATCATCGACACGTGCACACAGATCTACAGAAGGCACTTCCCAGAGGACATCTCCTTCAGGTACAACAACCACTTCATTCCCACCCGATGTGAGGTATACACCTACAGTAACATCAAAAATATGGAGAACAAAGTCCTCAGCAGACACCACTGTAGGAAACCCGAGGAACACATCACCAACTCTACCGAGACATATCCATCCGGTCTCCACAGTGTCAATGACAACTGGACCAGAGAAACAATCAACCTTACCCCCTTTCACCACTTCTACTGGGAAAACATCAATGTCTCCTCAGAACCACCAGACTCCAAGCATGAAAACCACCAGTGGAACTCAAACCACCACCATCACAGCTGTGAGAACATCAACTCTCTCATCATCAACACATGCACACAGATCTACAGAAGGCACTTCCCAGAGGACATCTCCTTCAGGTACAACAACCACTTCATTCCCACCCCATGTGAGGCAAACACCTACAGTAACATCAAAAATATGGAGAACAAAAACCTCAGCAGACACCACTGTAGGAAACCCGAGGAACACATCACCAACTCTACCGAGACATATCCATCCAGTCTCCACAGTGTCAATGACAACTGGACCAGAGAAACAATCAACTTTACCCCCTTCCACCACTTCTACTGGGAAAACATCAGCATCTCCTCAGAACCACCAGACTCCGAGCATGAAGACCACCAGAGGAACACAAACCACCACTATCACAGCTGTGAGAACATCAACTCTCTCATCATCGACACGTGCACTCAAATCTACAGAAGACACTTCCCAGAGGACATCTCCTTCAGGTACAACAATCACTTCATTCCCACCCTATGTGAGGCATACACCTACAGTAACATCAAAAATATGGAGAACAAAAACCTCAGCAGATACCACTGTAGGAAACCCGAGGAACACATCACCAACTCTACCGAGACATATCCATCCAGTCTCCACAGTGTCAATGACAACTGGACCAGAGAAACAATCAACCTTACCCCCTTTCACCACTTCTACTGGGAAAACATCAATGTCTCCTCAGAACCACCAGACTCCAAGCATGAAAACCACCAGTGGAACTCAAACCACCACCATCACAGCTGTGAGAACATCAACTCTCTCATCATCAACACATGCACACAGATCTACAGAAGGCACTTCCCAGAGGACATCTCCTTCAGGTACAACAACCACTTCATTCCCACCCCATGTGAGGCAAACACCTACAGTAACATCAAAAATATGGAGAACAAAAACCTCAGCAGACACCACTGTAGGAAACCCGAGGAACACATCACCAACTCTACCGAGACATATCCATCCAGTCTCCACAGTGTCAATGACAACTGGACCAGAGAAACAATCAACTTTACCCCCTTCCACCACTTCTACTGGGAAAACATCAGCATCTCCTCAGAACCACCAGACTCCGAGCATGAAGACCACCAGAGGAACACAAACCACCACTATCACAGCTGTGAGAACATCAACTCTCTCATCATCGACACGTGCACTCAAATCTACAGAAGACACTTCCCAGAGGACATCTCCTTCAGGTACAACAATCACTTCATTCCCACCCTATGTGAGGCATACACCTACAGTAACATCAAAAATATGGAGAACAAAAACCTCAGCAGATACCACTGTAGGAAACCCGAGGAACACATCACCAACTCTACTGAGACATATCCATCCAGTCTCCACAGTGTCAATGACAACTGGACCAGAGAAACAATCAACCTTACCCCCTTTCACCACTTCTACTGGGAAAACATCAATGTCTCCTCAGAACCACCAGACTCCAAGCATGAAAACCACCAGTGGAACTCAAACCACCACCATCACAGCTGTGAGAACATCAACTCTCTCATCATCAACACATGCACACAGATCTACAGAAGGCACTTCCCAGAGGACATCTCCTTCAGGTACAACAACCACTTCATTCCCACCCCATGTGAGGCAAACACCTACAGTAACATCAAAAATATGGAGAACAAAAACCTCAGCAGACACCACTGTAGGAAACCCGAGGAACACATCACCAACTCTACCGAGACATATCCATCCAGTCTCCACAGTGTCAATGACAACTGGACCAGAGAAACAATCAACTTTACCCCCTTCCACCACTTCTACTGGGAAAACATCAGCATCTCCTCAGAACCACCAGACTCCGAGCATGAAGACCACCAGAGGAACACAAACCACCACTATCACAGCTGTGAGAACATCAACTCTCTCATCATCGACACGTGCACTCAAATCTACAGAAGACACTTCCCAGAGGACATCTCCTTCAGGTACAACAATCACTTCATTCCCACCCTATGTGAGGCATACACCTACAGTAACATCAAAAATATGGAGAACAAAAACCTCAGCAGATACCACTGTAGGAAACCCGAGGAACACATCACCAACTCTACCGAGACATATCCATCCAGTCTCCACAGTGTCAATGACAACTGGACCAGAGAAACAATCAACCTTACCCCCTTTCACCACTTCTACTGGGAAAACATCAATGTCTCCTCAGAACCACCAGACTCCAAGCATGAAAACCACCAGTGGAACTCAAACCACCACCATCACAGCTGTGAGAACATCAACTCTCTCATCATCAACACATGCACACAGATCTACAGAAGGCACTTCCCAGAGGACATCTCCTTCAGGTACAACAACCACTTCATTCCCACCCCATGTGAGGCAAACACCTACAGTAACATCAAAAATATGGAGAACAAAAACCTCAGCAGACACCACTGTAGGAAACCCGAGGAACACATCACCAACTCTACCGAGACATATCCATCCAGT
This sequence comes from Bos indicus x Bos taurus, assembly GCF_003369695.1. Lineage (NCBI taxonomy): Eukaryota > Metazoa > Chordata > Mammalia > Artiodactyla > Bovidae > Bos > Bos indicus x Bos taurus. The sequence continues at coordinate 70,253,403 of NC_040076.1, read as the reverse complement.
CTCCACAGTGTCAATGACAACTGGACCAGAGAAACAATCAACTTTACCTCCTTCCACCACTTCTACTGGGAAAACATCAGCATCTCCTCAGAACCACCAGACTCCGAGCATGAAGACCACCAGAGGAACACAAACCACCACTATCACAGCTGTGAGAACATCAACTCTCTCATCATCGACACGTGCACTCAAATCTACAGAAGACACTTCCCAGAGGACATCTCCTTCAGGTACAACAATCACTTCATTCCCACCCTATGTGAGGCATACACCTACAGTAACATCAAAAATATGGAGAACAAAAACCTCAGCAGATACCACTGTAGGAAACCCGAGGAACACATCACCAACTCTACCGAGACATATCCATCCAGTCTCCACAGTGTCAATGACAACTGGACCAGAGAAACAATCAACCTTACCCCCTTTCACCACTTCTACTGGGAAAACATCAATGTCTCCTCAGAACCACCAGACTCCAAGCATGAAAACCACCAGTGGAACTCAAACCACCACCATCACAGCTGTGAGAACATCAACTCTCTCATCATCAACACATGCACACAGATCTACAGAAGGCACTTCCCAGAGGACATCTCCTTCAGGTACAACAACCACTTCATTCCCACCCCATGTGAGGCAAACACCTACAGTAACATCAAAAATATGGAGAACAAAAACCTCAGCAGACACCACTGTAGGAAACCCGAGGAACACATCACCAACTCTACCGAGACATATCCATCCAGTCTCCACAGTGTCAATGACAACTGGACCAGAGAAACAATCAACTTTACCCCCTTCCACCACTTCTACTGGGAAAACATCAGCATCTCCTCAGAACCACCAGACTCCAAGCATGAAAACCACCAGTGGAATTCAAACCACCACCATCACAGCTGTGAGAACATCAACTCTCTCATCATCGACACATGCACACAAATCTACAGAAGGTACTTCCCAGAGGACATCCCCTTCAGGTACAACAACCACTTCATTCCCACCCCATGTGCGGTATACACCTACAGTAACATCAAAAATATTAGGAACAAAAAGGTCAACAGACAACACTGTAAGAAACACAATAGACAAATCCCCTTTTGTAACTGGAAGTTCTTCTCCGTTCACTCCTAAAGCTTCTACACCATGGCAGTCATCAGTACAATCTACTCCTTTCTACCAGTTCTTCAACTCCACAAACATCTATGGTTTTCCATCCTCACTAAAGCAAAGACACAAAGACCACAGGATGGCCCTATACTAAAAGTTCAATCTCTACAGATGTTTCTTATGAGATATTTACTCCAGATAAAACAATAACACTCACTTCTCCATCCTTCAGTGACAGCCACACAACTCAGTCAGAAAAAGAACCATTGTCAACACCAGTAGCTGCCAGTACATTGATCACAGAAAGAGCATCCACCTCCCCTGCTAGTATTTCTTGAGTTACATCTGAAGTCTCAACAGTAGAAAACAGGAAGAACTAACCACATACTGCTATCTGAGAATATCTCAGTTAGCATTTTCCCAGACTCACTGGACACGAGGGACAGAGACCACTGGGGGTATTCTTATCAGCAGCACAAGCTCCAGTATGACTCAAACCTTCAAAACAGTCATGTTTGTATCTCCTTCATCCAAACTGTAATAGTCCCAACAAGGCAGTCAACCCCACTGTCTACCAGCATCTCTCCTCAAGAAGCATCAGCTATTTCTCAAATAGTTTCCACACAAGGCACACAGACCACACAAGAACCCCAAACCATGAATTTATTCTCCCCCATGGTGAGCACAATCAAAATAGCCTCATCTGCAACTTCATTCAAACCAAGTGGACACTCAACCTCCAAAAGTGTTCTTCAGGGTACATCCACTGCAGATGAAGTGACAACCTTCACCCCAGCACCCTCCAGGGACAGTCACACAACTCAGTCTACCACCACTATCACAGGACTGTGGACAGCACCAACCCACCACGACACCGCCCTGGGAACCTCAGTTGGCACCTCACTTTCCATAACAAGCACCACTAATTCTTTATTCTCTCAATCAGCCCCTGACCCTGCAGTCACCTGGAGCTCCACCACCCGATTCACAAGTCACCCCACTCCTCTGTCTGTTACCAGCACTTCTCCAACAGTCACAGGCTCCACCATGAAGGCTGAGACATCAGGTAGGGGGACTCTGGGGTCTTGGTCTCTTACAGTAGCCCAGTTAGCTCAATTCAGCTCAGAGGAGTGCCTGAGAGAGGACGTGAGCTAGCACTCCCAGCTGGAAGTCAGGTCCATGAGAAGATGAAGTCAGTGGCAGGTATGGTGGGTCACAGGCTCACCATCCCCTCTACCCCAGGAGATAACTGCTTTTCTGCAGGGGGTTGTTTGGGGATGACCAGAACACAGGTTTCTAGCTGTCTCTCCCAGCTCCTAAAGTCTGTGACTCTCTTAAATTTTACTACTCTCTGACTGTCACACCCACTCCAGTCTTCTTTCCTTGCCTGCCCAGAAAAAAGCACAACCTCACAGAAGGCAGACTGTGGGGGAAGCACAGCATCACTACCCTCAACAACCTCCCAGACCCTTACCACCTCCACTCCTGGGACTTCTACAGGTACCCACTCCACAGCTGCATCAGTCCCTGTTAACCCTGGGAAAGGCAAGTGATTCCATAGAGCTAGAGCCTCTCTGCCCTCGGAGGAAGAGGATGGAGCTAGACGTGGTGGTTGTAGTTGTGGCAGCTGGATTGTATCTACCAATGACGGCCCTTGTGAGTTGTTGGGGGTTCTGTGGATCTCTCCACTGCTCCATCTGGGTCATGGGAAGTCCAGCTGCTCTCCCTATCCCCTTGATAGGGATGGGTAACTGAGTGTTTAGTCTCATCCTGCTTGCTCACAGACTATGTTGTTTCAAATCAGAAGAGCCCTACAGCGGACAATGCAAGAGCATCAGAGTTGGGTGCTGAGGGCTGGCTTTGCACATGGTGCTGGGCTAGGAGCTAGAGATACAGAAATGACCAAGGGGCTGTTTAGAGAGAGACATATCTTCTGCCTCAGTAGATGCCATTAGAGGAACAAACCCAGGATATTAGGTGCACTTATTGGAAGGCCCTAAGGGAATGTCAGGGGTGGATTCAAGGTGAAGAGGAGGCTTCCTGGAAAGAGTAAATAGGAACTGGGGAGAGGAAGTGCCCCATGCAGACAGGAGGGCCTAAACAGCTGGAATAAAGGCATGGACAGGAAAAGCAGTCCTGGTGTCACCTGGGGAGGAGATCCCCAAAGAATTTGGGGTTACCAGAAATAAGGTGAAAAGTGCCGAGAAGCAAGGCTGATGTGTGAGGGAATCTTGTAGGTAACAGATCCTGTAGATGCCATCACAGCTGGGGTCAGGAAGAAATTTGCGGGAGGCCAGGAGAGCGGTGTAGGGCTTCCCAGGTGGCTCAGTGGTAAAGAATCTGCCTGCCAATGCAGGAGATGCAAGAGACTTTGGTTCAATCCCTGGGTCGGGGACATCTCCTAGAGTAGGAAATGGCAACCCACTCTAAGGTTCTTTCCCGGAAAATCCCATGGACAGAGGAGCCTGGCAGGCTACAGTCCATGGGGTCATGACCCCATGGGGTCATGGCAGGCTACAGTCCATGGGGTCAGGGAAGGCTTCTTGGAGGTGAAATGCCCTACCAGCCTTAATGACTTTGGGGCCCTTGAGAACTTCCTGCTCCTCTTTGTACCGGCCCAGGTGTTCTCCTCTTCCCCTACGGGCCAAGTGCTGGAGACCGGGAGTTTGTCAGGAGGACCGTGGACTTCACCTCACCACTCTTCAAGCCCCAGATCGGCTTCCCCCTTGGCTCCTTGCTCTGGGATTCCCTCTACGTGAGTCCCCAACTGCAACCCAAAGGACAGGACTCACGACCTGCATTCCACAGGCCCTGCTTCCCCTCCAGGACTCAAAGATGGCCCTGTGCCCATGAGCAGCTATGACTATGAGGCTTGTCAGGACCTCCTATGTCTCTGCTGCTGGCTCTGTTTACACACACTATCTTTAATGACAAGGCACCAGCTGAGGAAGACAAGGAGTGAGGCTATACCCTGCCCCCTGCCCCCTGCCCCTGCCATACACACACATGTGGACAGAGTGTTGTCACCTCAGTAGAGAGGTCCTGGGGCCCAGTAATCTCTCCACTGTTTTCATGGCCCCCCACCCCCGCCCTTTTTTTTTTTTTTTTTGAGTAGGAAGCCCTACTTGGGGAAACTTGACTGATGCTGTTCAAATTTTCTGTAATTATTTTCCTGGTTCCTTGGTCCAAGTACTTCATGTCTCATAGAAGAGGGCTGAATGGCAGTTTTGGCCCTCGACGAGGGGGCTGAGCCAGGACACACTGAGAGAGCCACACGGTGATGCAGTGAGAGTATAAATTCTTTCAGCTCTAACTGATATGGCACAAGCTTCAGGGGCGGGGGCCAAGGGGATTTACCCAGAGGCCTCTGCTCTTTGGTGGGCTGGTCTATGGATGGGTCTGCCACTGAAGCAGGACAAAACCTACCACCTTAGGAAGCTCTTAAGATGTGAGGACTGGCCTAAGAATGAAGAGTTTTTGTGGGAAAACTATGTACCGGGGCTCTCCCAGCAGGCAGGGGGATGAGACCATCCATTTCCAGGGGTTGTTGACATCTCCAAGTTCTACCCTCACGAATCCCAGGAGCTGGCCCAAGTCTGGGATGCTCTCTCCCTGAATGCTAATCGGAGGAACCTTTGTGCTCAGTTCACAGATAATGGCCAAATCATTTTCCCGAAGTCAGACTACCAGATTTTCTCCTACCCCAACCCTCCCCTCAGAGGCTTTTCAGACTGGGACTCTGTGGCCATGGTGGCTCCATTCTGGGATGATGCTGATTTCTCCAGCAGCCGGGGAACCATATTTTACCAGGTGGGCCTTTCAAAGCTCAGCACACAGGGTTCTCCAGCAGCCAGCAAGGAGAGACAAAGGCCTGTGTGGAGGGCCTTGCAAGTGTTCCTGCTGTCAGAACCCTCCTATCAGGGGGTGGGAACTGAAGCTTATATGAGGGTGGGGAGGAAACAGATTAGGACACAACCATGGGAAGACTGCATTGGGTGGGTTGGCCATCCACTGTTGGAATGAGGTTGCAGGGGGTTCCTCCTAATAAGGCCAAGTCAAGCACGGCCCCTGCGTGTGCTCCTGGGTTGGGTTAATGATTCCACTCAGAGAGAGCTCTCAGTGTAGTGAAAGCTACTGCAGGCAAATGCTGATCGTGCCCTGGCCATGGACAAGACACTGTAGAAGGTCCAATTGTGGAGAAGCACACACGTGTCTTAAAGAGCCTCTTGTTGGACCCAGAGAGGTACAAATGGATGCAGGTGGTTGCACCATCAGAGCCAGTTTATGCTAAGAGATGCACAAGTTCAAGTTAGAAGACTTGAGTTTCTGGCTCTTGACTATCCACTTCATAACACCCCATGTTTCCCTGCAGATTGATCTTCAGGTCACTAACTGAAAACACAAGCCTGGGAGGGGGAAGGATGGGAGACATGGGTGGACTAAAGTGAGCAGAAAATGGGGGTCCCTCAGGAGTACTGAGATGGGATCCTTATTTCCTTTTCCATATCTGCCTTCTTTTCCTAGGAATATGAGACTCTCTATGATGACTACAACACACTAGTGCAGAAGGTGGAGTCTTCAATTAACACGTTAACGAAAACCAGAAACTACAAAGCCAGATGGGCGCTAAAGATCACTTGGGTTCATGTCCCTGCCTATCCTGCCCAGGTGACCATCGGGGTGAGTGGACCAGTGGGCAATGTCCTGTGAACCACCTGGAAGTCAGGCATCCTAGAATCCTAAGCAGGGACCACTTGTCTAAACTCCTCTCTGAGTCAAGGACAGATTAGAGCACTTCCCTCCCAGCCCACCTCTTTGCCTCCCTATCCCCCATCCCCACCACCTCCAAAACCCCCTGCTCTGTCTCCTGAGCACTTACCACATGGCAGGGGTGCTTCGGGGCTTTGCTTACATGCCTCACAGCAGCCAAAGCACTGGGTATTAGAAGACTGAAACATGGAGCATGCAATAAGTAAAAAGTGGCTGTGCTAAGTCACTTCAGTAATGTCCGACTATTTGCGACCCTATGGACTGTAGCCTGCCAGGTTCCTCTGTCCATGGGAGTCTCCAGGTAAGAATGCTGGACTGGGTTACCATGCTCTCCTCCAGGGAATCTTCCTGATACAGGGATGGAACCCATGTTTCTTATGGCTTCTGTATTGGCAGGCAGGTTCTTTACCACTAGCGCCACCTGGGAAGCCCCCCAAATGGCTGGCTACTGGCAATATTATATGGCTCAATCTAATGTAATTATCCACATATTAGAGATGAGAAAGATGATGGTTAGAGAGGTTAAGCAACTGCTCGAGGTCATCCAGCTAGCAGATGACAAAGCCAGGCCTGGAACCAAGGTTTTTCTGTCTCCAGACTCTGGCTCATGACAGAAAAGCATCCAGTGGAGAGGGGCCATGCCTCGTGCTCCCCCTAGCCTTCCCTCTGGGGCCTCACCACTCTGACAGTCACAGAGTTCTTCCCTGTGTCTGGTCTGAAGTCACCCATTTCTTCATTGGCTCAGCAAGTTCATTGCTTACTCACTGTGTAGAAGCACAGTGCTCGAAATCTGCCTTCAGAGAATCTCCAGTCTCACCTGCATGGTTCTTCTGTGCTATTCAGGATGACGGGACATTTGGACGATATCCTTAAATATCCCAAAGGAAGCTCAGCAGGCCTCTCTCAGCTCTCTGAGGTCTTGGCTAATCTCTCTGGTTGCTGAAGCTTTCTCAGACAGACCCTCTTCTAACAGGATTCCAGCCCAGAATCCTTTACCTTTCCTCACTGGAAAGAAGTCACAAAGAAGGCAAATCCACCACAGCAGGTGCTTTGACAGTCAGGGTGCAATCTCTGCAAAATTCCAAACTTGCCTGTATTTAAGCCCATGCCTTTGCTCTCAGAGGTCAGGAAAAGGTGATGTGGGTGTCAGAGTGGGGGTGTGGGATGGGTGATGGGACATCCCAGATCTCTCACAGGCATCCCTGTTTGTCTCCAACCAACCCCCAGACCAACACCTACCAAGCCATCCTTTCCACGGACGGGAGCAGGTCCTACGCCCTGTTTCTCTACCAAAGTGGTGGGATGCAGTGGACTGTGACCGGGCGACCAGGCAACCCTGTCCTGATGGGCTTTTCCAGGTAGGACAGGGATGGGCTGGCAGCCATGAGCAAATAATGGGAGGTGGTGCAGAGCAGGGCTTGCACTGCACACACACTCTGTCCCCCAGAACTGGGCAGGACTCTTCCTCGCCAATGCTTCTGACTCACACTGATTCTGGTTTCCACTTCTTTTTGTTTCAAATGCAAAGATCCCGCTTCACCCTGCCATTCCCTTTCCTATCCCAGTTCCGTGCATGGTGATAATAAATCCCAGAGCTTTGACTTCTAGGATTTCCATTGACATTAGCTGACCACTCTTGACTTGTCAAGTATCAGTCAACATTTACTACACCAAGTACTTCAGTTCAGTTCATTTCACTCGCTCAGTCGTGTCTAACTCTTTGTGACCCCATGAATTGCAGCACGCCAGGCCTCCTTGTCCATCACCAACACCAAGTACTTAACAGGCATTATTTCATTTGACAATCACAACCACCCCATGAAGGAGATACTATTTATTATCCATTCTGCAGGTAAGGAAACTGAGGTACAAATGGATGAGTCATTGCCCAAAGAGCTGGAAAGTAAGTGGCAAAGCAGAAAGTTGAATACAAAATATAAGGCTGAAATCTGCCTTTCTGACTTTATTAAAACTTTTTATTTTATATTGGAATATAGCCAATTAACAATATTGTGGTAGTTTCAGGTAGACAGCAAAGGGACTCAGCCATACATATACATGTATCCATTCTCCCCTAAACTCCCTTCCCATCCAGGAACTCCCATCTAGAGTTCCCTGTGCTATACAGTAGGTCCTCATTGGTTATCCATCTTATATATACCAATGTGTACATGTCGATCCCAAACTCCCTAATGATCCCTTCTCCCCATCCTTCCTCCCTAGTAACCATAAGTTTGTTCTCTAAGTCTGTGAGTCTGTTTCTGTTTTGTAAATAAGTTCATTTGTATCATTTCTTTTTAGATTCCACGTACAAGTGATATCACACAATATTTTTCTTTCTCTGAATTATTTCACTCAGTATGACAATTTCTAGTTTCTGATGGGCTGAGAATTAACCTCTCACCCAACGGCACCAACAGCTTGTGTGGTCAGTGGCAAAGAGGGAAAGCAGAGAGATGGATGAGCTGTGGTTTCGGACATGGGTTCCCAAGTGTGGGAATGGCTCATTCTCTAACACAATAGTTTTCAACCATGATGCATGTGCAGTTGGTTGTGAAGGTCCCATGTAAACTGTTACTGGTAATTGCTGTAGATGCCTTTCTCCTAGAATGTGTTTGGGATTGTCCCTGTAATTACACTGCTTTCACTTGCTTTTGAACATGCCCTGAAGGAGAAAGGACTGGAATTATCTAACTAGCTAGGAATTTCCCACCATTCTGAGGGCACCCATGGAAGGTGTCATGCCCATGTGCGTCATCTGTCCCATGTCAAAGAGGAGAAAGGATCCGAGTGGCTGCTCTGAGGCATGACCCAGAGTCTGCAGGCCCCACTCTGGGGTTTCCTCCTTCCTGGAGCAGGGTTTAAACACCGTCCCCTGGGCAGGGGGGGTGGGGTGGGGTGGGGGTGGGGTGGCACACACATTGTCCGGATCCTCCTAACTCGAAGACTAGCTCTTAACCTGCACCACCAACCGTCCCCTACAGCACCGCCTCTCCGACACCTAGTTGAAGGGAAACTAACAGGAAAGAGGCCTGAGATGTTGCTTTCAACCCATGTCTCAGGACCAGTTCACTGCAGTTTGTGCTCAGATATGAGATAAATTAGGTCCTCCCACCCCTCCCCCATCTGCCTCCTCCCCAATCCTGCTTAGCACAGGGGATCAGTGATTCTGGCTGGCTGCCTGACCAGCTGGCTCGATAGCTGACGGGCCAACTGATAACTAATGACTGGCTGGACAGAGGGGGTGGCTGGCTGATTGACTCGCTGGATGAATGAGCAACTTGCCAACTAAGGGGAAGGACTCTGTGTGTGATGAAGGTCAGATATTCTTTTCTTTGCCCACAGTGGAGATGGGTATTTCAAAAACAGCCAGTTGACATTCCATCCAGTATGGGAGAAGTATCGTCCAGACCAATTCCTGGATTCCAACTCAGGTAAAAGCACCACTTATCAGACTGGAGGGACTCAAGTCCTCTTCTGTCTCCCACTCCGTATGCCGTGACAGTCCTCAAAGGGCAACTCCCGTGCAATGTCCACAAAAGGGTGTTTCCATACCATCTGACCTCCCACAGCTGGGATCTGGCCTGGGCACTGCCCAGGGAGCAGCATGCCTTCTGCACCCTCTTGCAGTGCAGAGTGTCCTCCCTGGAATCAGCCCAAAGCCAGCAGGACTGAGTGGGGGCCCAGATCCTGGAAGTGAGGACATGGGTATGGCAGGAGGCGGGGACATGAATGGGCAGTTAGGACAAGTCTCCAAGTGTCCTGTCCCAGAGCTGGATGAGAATCCACATGAGATCTCTTAATGGATCTACAGAGAGGAATTCCAGGGGGTCTGACATCCATTCAGTCACCATTTATCGAGTACCTGCTGTGTGCTGAACACTGTGCTAAGAGCCAGAAGTATGAAAACATTTTTAAAAAGAGCAACTCTGTTTGCTCTCAAAGAGCTCTCACTTTGGTAAGAAGGCCAGTACTTTAGGCTCCAAGGGCCTCCTCCATGACTTGCACTGCCTGGGGGCGCCAAAGGGAAAGAAATGACAGTTTCCAAAGTGTGATAGAACAAAAGATATTTTAGCATTAGAAATTAGCCATGTGGACCATGAAGCATAAATCCACTTCTGTTTGTTCTGTGGCAAGAAAGTCTGGTAAACATAAGCCAAGTCAGATCATTGGTGCCACCTGGTGGAGAAAGCTGTACTATGAGCTTGGTGGTGATTTAGTCTCAGTGGTGTCTGACTCTTTGTGATCCCATGGACTGTAGCCGCCAGGCTCCTCTGTCCATGGGATTCTCCAGGCAAGAATACTGGAGGGGGTTGCCATTTCCTTCTCCAGGGGATCTTCCTGACTCAGGGATTGAACCTGGGTTTCCTGCATTGCAGGAGGATTCTTTACTGACTGAGCTATGAGGGAAGCTCCATCCTATCAGATTAAGGCCCTTCTATCCAGATGCCTCTGCTTGTGACATAAGGGGTGCAGTGTGATTGTGTGTGTGTGTGTGTGTGTGTGTGTGTGTGTGTGTGTGTGTGTGTGTTGGGGGAGAGTATCTGGTGTGTTTCTCCTGATTGCGGAGAAAACACACAAACAGATATCATAAAATGACTATCCTTTTCAAAACCTTATCAAACTATAGTCATCTTGATGATTTCTTCTTTTGTGTGGGAATAAGACCAAAATCTAATACATTATGTCCTATTGAATTCTGCTGTATTCTGGAGCCCTGTTTCTCACTCATGGCAGCTAGGGGGGCAGTAAATAACTTACAGTTAATTACATGTCTGGGCTTCCCATGTAGCGCTAGTGGTAAAGAGCCTGCCTTCAATGCAGGAGACGTAAGAGACTCGAGTTCAGTCCCTGGGTTGGAAAGATCCCCTGGAGGAGGACATGGCAACCCACTCCAGTATTCTTGCCTGGAGAGTCCCGTGGACAAAGGAGCCTGGCGGGCTACAGCGCTTAGGGTCGCAAAGAATTGGGCACAACTAAAGTGACTTAGCACTCATGCCCACAATTAAAGGTCTATTTAAATTTCAAACGCTCTTCAGGGGTTCTTCTCCCAGTTACCTCCCCCCTTTCCAAGGATGGCATCTGGGCACAGGGGAAGCTCCCCCAGTTTCATATTGTTGGAGCAGGTGTCTGTTTCACATGCCACCTTCCCTGTGGCTCCCCAGCTGGCCTCTGAACATTGGCCTCTGTCCTGGCTGCTTTAGCCACTGGTATGTCTGTGCAAGTGTCTGAGCGTGTGGCTGGTGGCATCACTCACTGAGATACAGGGTACATAAGGAAGAGCTGGTCTGGGGGGACTGGAAGAACTGGAGCTTAGAGTAGCAGGCAGGAGGGCAGAGAATGGAATACACTGAAGCTTGGGCCAGGGTTTGGCTCTGAGTTGGGTACAGATGAGGTCTCCCTGCCCAGCACTTGTCCCAGGATCTCACCCTAAGATCCAAGTTTAGGGTTCTGAAGCGCACGTCAGAGGGACCTTTGGGGGGAATCACAGCCAATCTGCATTGGGTCCATCCCTGGAAGACTGTCCAGAGTGCAGGAAGTGGCACATAGAGGATGCACTGATGAGTTTTGCTTGTCCCTAAAGCTAAATAAGAGCCTGTGGCCCCATGTCCTGGGATATCCCCTACTTCCTTTGCTTCCCCAGGCCTCCGGGGGCTACAGATCTACAAGCTGCACAGAGAGGAAAAGCCCAATTACCGTCTCCGGTGTCTGCAGTGGTTGAAGAGACAGCCTCAGTGGCCCAGCTGGGGCTGGAACCAGATCTCCTGCCCTTGCTCCTGGAACCAGGGAGTATTGGATTTAAGATTCCAGTCCATCAGCAGAGGTAACAGATCCTTCTGGTCTCTGGCGGCACTCCCACCATCCCTATAAGCCAACTCACTCTCCCTCTGGCCGTGCCTGACCTTTCCCTTTTGGGACTCCCTCCGTCCCTCCCCAGAAACACCCCCGCGCAATGGCTGCTGCCACCACTGACAGCCCAGGCCTGAGAGTGTCTGGGCTTGTTGCAGGCAGCAGGCAGCTGTGCAGCTTCTCCTCCTGGCGTGGGGGTGTGTGCTGCCGCTATGGACCCTGGGGAGAGCTACTCCAAGGCTGGAGAGTGCAGAGTCCTTGGCAACTTGGTAAGTGTGTTGGCAGACAACTTGAGCCCGAGTTTTCTGGAGCTCTCTGTCCTTCTCTGTCAGGGACCACCTTGGGCTCCACACCAGCAGTGGGACCAGCAGCATGAAGCCTCTCGTCCCTGTTTTCTCCCAGCTGCCTCCCCTCCATTTCCTGACCTTGTAAAAACAGGAAGTTTCCAGCATCCCTTCCAGCTGGCATCCTAGGGATTCCTGATTGAGCTCCTCTTGCCCCGTCTCCACTTGGCCCATAGTCCCAGCTGATAGGGGCATCTTTCTAGCGAAGTGGCAGAGGCCTGGTCTGACCTCGTCAACCTGGACCCAGATTAGCAGGCTGTCTGGGGGAAGACATAGAGTCATCTCTTGCAGAGACCCTCCAAAGGAGCTAGAGGGGATGGAGCGGGGGATGGGGATGGGCCCAGGGGAACATCTGTTCCCTGTAAAGGCAGCAGCCTCCTAGTCCCCAGACCACCAGCCACAGCCTCTTGCTCCCAGCACTTTGAGAGTGGTGGGTCTCAGCCCTCAGCCTTCAAGAAAGGAAGGACCCTGTGCCTGCCCACCAGGGGCTTTGCTGCCCATGTCTCCACCAAGCCCACAAGGGAGACAGTAACTGGTCCATGGCCTAAGGTCGTTGAGCAGAGTGGGATCTGAACTCATGTGGGTCTGACTTCCAAATCACATCCTTGCTGCCCTTATCATCCTGCCCAAACCTCCCAGCTGCATCCTGCAGGTCCTCCATCTCTACTAACATGCTGCTCTTCTGCACAGACCAAGAACTGGAGCTGCAAAACTGGTGTTGCCATTTCAACAGCAACCCCTCCTTCTGCGCCCTGTACCAGCTAAGGAGGCCCCCGGTCAGCTGCGCCGGGTACCAGCCCTCAAGTCTTGGTGAGGCTGCTGGGACCTGGCCCTTCCACTTCCAGAGCCCAAGTGGAAGACCAAGGGAGCGATACGCTCTTGGGGTTTGAACGGGGACAGCACAAGCTTCCTGGGGCAGGACTGTAGTCACAAGGGAAGATGGAGGTGTGTGCAGAGTGTGGCAGAGGAGGGAATTCACCCATGGCCTTGGGGGAGGGGAAGGTGTGGTGGATCAGGGGCTAATGAGGAAGTGGATGGGGTGGGGGCACACAAGTACAAGAGGAATTTTGGGGAGGGTTAAATGCTCCCTGAGCACCTCCCCAGGCTGAAGTCTCCCAGGCCCTTCTTTCCCTGGTCTGCCCTGCCAATGTGTTAGTTGCTCAGTCGTGTCTGACTCTTTGTGACCCCACGGACTGTAGCCTGCTAGGCTCCTCTGTCCATGGGATTCTCCAGGCAAGAATACTGGAGTGGGTAGCCAATCCCTTCTCCAGGGGGATCTTCCTGACCCAGGGATCGAACCCAGGTCTCCTGAGTGGCAGGCAGATTGTTTATCGCCCTGCCAATGTGGTACCTCCTTTTTTCTAGCCTGGATGGTCGGGGACCCTCATATCACCACCTTGGATGGTGTCAATTACACCTTCAATGGGCTGGGAGACTTCCTGTTGGTCCGGACCCAGGACAGAAACTCCTCCTTCCTGCTGCAGGGCCGCACTGCACAGACACGCTCAGCAAATGCCACCAACTTCATTGGCTTTGCTGCTGAATACCGCTCCAGCAGCCTGCACCCTATCACAGTGAGTTGGAGGTGGGGGCACTCCCCTCACACAATGCCTTTAGCTCAGGGACCTTCAGCTGGAGACTAAGGCCCAGGTGGAAAAAGAGAAGGAGGAAGGGAAGGGGCTAGAGGCAGTGAGGAAGCATCCTGCCAGAGCAGTGGTTCAAATCAGGAGTTTGGGATTAACAAATACACACTATTATAAATAACATAGGCCTTCCCCAGGTGGCTCAGCGGTAAAGAATCCACCTGCAATGCAAGAGCCACAGGAGACGTGGGTTCGATCCCAGGGTTGGGAAGATCCCTTGCAGGAAGGCATGGCAACCTACTCCAGTATTCTTGCCTGGAGAATTCCATGGACAGAGGAGCCTGGCGGGGCTATAAAAAGTTAGACACAACTGAAGCGACATAGATAACCAACAAGGACCTACTGTATAGTACAGGGAACTCTACTCAGTATTTTGTAATAACCTATAAGAGAAGAGAATCTGAAGAATTACATATATATATATTCTATGTATGTATATATGTTTGAATTGCTATGCTGTACACCTGAAACTAACATGATTTTGTAAATCAACTGTATTTTAATATACATAAAGAGTCAACCCTGGAGACACTGGCTTAAGGTCCTGTGAGATTGAGGAAACAACATCCAGCACCTTGTATTCCTTAGAGTAAAATAGGGATAATAATATTACCTACCTCACAAGGCTGCTGTGAGATTTAAAACCTAATCTCTGAAACGTATCTTGCTCAGAGCCTGGCCCAGGCCAAATACCCTCATGCATGGTAGCTAGCATCACCTCATGGTCACACGCCCCATCACTTTCACCATCGTCCAAGCCCCAGGCTCCTTCCTCTGTTTCCAGCCCTGTGCAGGTTGGGCTGAGGTCTCTGCCAACTCCCTTCCAGGTTCAATGGCTCCTTAAGCCCAATAACACAATCCATGTTCAGCTCAATAACCAGACCATAGCATTTGAGACTAACGGTGAAGATACAAAAGGTAGGCTGGGCCTCTCCTGCCTCCCTGGGTCAGGGTCGGCGGGGTGCCCAGCATTGGGGAGCAGGGTGCTGGGGTGGAAAGGCAGTGGTCTTGGGGCGGAGCAGCATGGTTGTCACCCCACGGTCCCTCCAGCAGCTGTGCCGGAGCAACTTCTTCACTGGAGCCAGGCCTTAAACTTCCCTCTTCACGTCTCTCCTTTCTCTGGGGCCTCCTCCTCAGTCCCCAGGGAGAAGAGGGTGGGATGGGCCGCAAGCATGTCCTGTGAGTGTGCTTCTCCAGTGGGAGAAGGACCGTGCCGGGCATCTCCCAGCTGCTTTCAGTCTCTTCTCTGCATCTTTAAACTTTACTGCTGACAAGTCCTGGGCCTCCAGGGCTCCAATGCTGGCTTTTTCCTCATTTGTCTCCCAACATTCTAGACCAGGAGATCTTCAACAGCTCTGGAGTCATAATGACCCACCACGGCTCCACGGTATCAGCCAGTTTCGATGGTGCTGTGGCCATCTCCGTGCTCGCTATCTCCAACATCCTCCACATCTCCTGCAGCCTTTCGAAGGGGTATCAGAACCACACTGAAGGCCTCATGGGTAAGGAGTGGGAAGCACTCTGCCTCTGGAGCAGAGCTCAGATCCCCAGCCCACAGGCAGCTTCCCATCCAGTGCACCTGCGGACATCCCGAGTACAGTTTTCTTTTCTCAGCGGAGGAGGAGGTGGGACCTCTTCAGCGGCCTTTGAGGCTCACTTCCCAGCCTCCCTAAGCTGCAGGCCTGGGGCAGCCGAGGGGCCACTGAGGATGGGCTCTGGAGAGCATGGGGCCCAGCAGCCGCCCTTCCCCCACCTCCCTCCCTCCCTCGGGCTTCACACCCTCCTTTCATCCCCCACGTTCCCTTCCTTCTTTCTCCACTTCCTCCTTTCCCTGAAGCAGAGGGTAGGCTCTGAGGTTATAGTCCTCTCCCCTCCTCCTGAGCAGAGAGCAGATGCCACCGAAAGAGGCTTCCCAGGCCCCCTACTCCTCCCCACATCTCCCTGTGCCCTGTTGGATACTCCCTGGGGAAGGGAGGGCCACCTCCCAGGGTGGCTGAGTCCTGCTTTGTCCCCCAGGCTTCTGGAACGGCAACCCAGATGATGACTTCAGGATGCCCAATGGCTCCACCATACCGAAAAGGAGCTCCGAGGAGATGCTTTTCCACTATGGAATGACCTGTGAGTCTGGGCCTCAGGGTCTTTGAGCAGATGGGGCAGGTCCTGGGTGAAGGAAGCTGCTGTTCTGTCCCCCTCAGGCCTATGGGAGCGAGACCTCTGTCCTTCATGAGAGAGGAGTAGAAAGGAAGAGACCTGGGGATGCTGGTGCCACCTCAGCTTTGTCCCCTCCACCCCAGATTTGTCCCCTCCATTCCCATCCCACCCACAGTGCTTCAGCCTGGAAGAGAAGATGAGGGAGGTGGGTGGCCCTCACTCCCTAGAGCGGGGGTTTCCAGACGTAGAATCTGGAAGTCACTCTGTCCTCCCCAATCCCAAACTATATAAAGCAAGGGTAAGGGGTGGACACAGGTGGCACTAGAGATAAAGAATCTGCCTGCCAATTCAGAAGACTTAAGATACAGGGGTTCCATCCCTGGGTTGGGAGGATCCCCTGGAGGAGGGCATGGCAACCCATTTCAGTATTCTTGCATGGAGAATCCCATGGACAGAGGATGAGCTTTAGTCCATAGGGCCACAAAGAGTCAGACATGACTGAAGTGACTTAGCACACAGCACACACAAGTGGTAGACACAACAGAATATAGCTGGAGCCCCACCCTGGTGCCACCATCATTGCATCAAATAATGTGTTTTAGGGAAAATCAACGGAACAAGCCTTTTTGGCAAGAGGGACGACCATTTGCCTTCCAGCTTCACCCCTGTCTTCCTTTCACAACTGCTGCGAAACACATCCCTGAATAAAAATTTGACCTCTTCTTGTCATGGAGATGATCAATGCATCTTTGATGTCCTGGCTACAGGAAGTGAAAAGCTCGGAAATGACACTAGGGCGATATTTAGAATCTACCAGCAGATGAACACTACCCTGAGTAAGTGGTGTGAGGCCTGGGGAGGCGTGTGCAGAGTTAGGGCACAGATAAGGGGATGGCCTTCCATGACACTCCTTTGAGCTACACATTTGTAAAATTTAACAGATTGTTTTGCTCAAGCTATTGCTCTACTCAAACCTTCCCATGACTTCCCAGCTCACTCTGTTCTTAATGATGACCTTCAAAGCCCTATCCAGTCTGACCCCATTGCCTCTCCAAACTCTTCTCCTAGGACTTCCAGCCCCACTCCCTCCACACCAGCCCCACTGGCTTCTTTATATTCCTCAGACATGCCTGGCTCCCTACCAACTCAGACTGCACATGCAGTTCTTTTTGCCTGCTATGCTTTGCCCTAGGCTGCCTGGCAGGCTACCCCAGGTGCCTGGCGCCCCTCACCTCCTTCCAGTTTCTATTCAAATGTCACCTTCTCAGCAGTGTCTTTCTTGGCTAACCTGTCTAAAATTTCACACTCACCCACACTTCCTATTTGCCTTCCCTGTTTTGTTTTTCCTCCTTAGCCTCTATAACTATGTGTTAATAACATATTTTCTAATTTTTGTAGGTATCTTTTTTTATTATTTGTCTGTTGCAGCATCCTCACTACGTAGAACAGTGCAAACCATAGAGTAGGTGCTCGATAAATATTTGTTAAGTGACTGGCTGAATGAATGAATGAACAATGAAATGGAAATAGCAGGGCTCCAAAACACAGAGGCCAGTGAAAAGGTTACACTCCCTCTCTATTCCTGACAAACACAATGCCGATGACGTTACCCTCGTGGTTTTCAGTCCTCTTCCAAATGTAAAACTCCTCAATAGTCTGAACAACGCTGTCCTCTGATTCACTTCACATTACACCTAGCATAGCATTCTGATCAGGAAAGAACTTGAAATAAATTCTGTCTGGGAAGAAGGTTGGGCAATACAACCACAGCCTGATTTTTCATGGGTTTGTGAGCTGGTGCACAGACTAACTCCTGTTTCTGGAGATGGGTCCCAGCCTGAGGAACGCCTCCTGCAAGCTAGAGGACTGAAAAGAGATGGCCCAGAAGGTAAGGGAGTATCCTGCCTTAAACCCCACATCCCTTCTTTGTGTCTCAGATCGGTACCCACCCTCTATCAAGGGTCCTGATGTGATAAAAGCCTACATGGGACAGACCACAGTGGTTAATTACACCAGCGACACTAAGGACATCACATTCACCCTCAGAGAAAACTGCACGGACTTCAAGCTCTTTGGTAAGAACACTTGGCTGGGGGTTAGCGGATTAAGTCAGAGTCAAACTTTGGGTAATTTTGCATTATTATATCCTGTGCAACTTCATGTCACTTCTTCACTGGAATATCCAGGACCAGCATTTCTTAGGCATGATCACTATAATTCAAGTGTACACCCGTGGTGGATTCATGTTGATGTATGGCAAAATCAATACAATATTGTAAAGTAATTAGCCTCCAATTAAAATAAATAAATTTTAAAAATAAATAAATTAATTAAAATGATTTCAAGTTTGGAAAAAAAAAATAAGTGCCCCGCCCCCCATCGCCAGTGAATAGCAGTGATGGGCTTATGGAGATTTGGCCAGCTAGCTAGATTGCCTCTGGGCATATACAACTTATTCAAAGATTCATTTCATCTCAGTCTTGAAATATGTTACTAAATTTAAAACATTGCCTATCTATTAAGAGAAGGATATCACATGGAACAAGATTTAAGGAAATACAAAACCTTTATTTGGTCCATTTCTCACTATTTTTCTGTTTGTCAACCGTGTTTACCTCACTTTGTCTCTCCTTGTCTGCTTTTCTGTGCTTGGGCCAAGGAAAGCTTCATCTTTCTTTCGCAGGAAATGGTGTGAAGACTCCAGTTCAGGCCTGTAACCATGATCTGGCTCAAGAGTCAAAGCCCAGAGAACTCCCTGGCAGTCCAGTGTTTAAGACTCAGCTCTTACACTTTCACTGCCATGGGGCTGGGTTCAAACCTGGGTGGGGAACTAAGATCCCACAGGCTGTGCAGCGTGGCCAAAGGAAAAAAAAAAAGAGTCAAAGCTCACAGCAAGTAGCTTGCCTTCTGTTGCCAGCACTAGTTAAGCTGGTGACTGTTCTTTGCTAAACCAAAGCCCTTAGGGACCTTATTCTGAACTCCGAACACGCCTCTGACTCATTTTCTTTCTCTGCGCATAAGAAGGGATGCTTTGGCTGCACCCTGTTGCTCTACATGGCATCCTCCCAGGTGTCAAATTAATGGCACCAGGAAATTTTCCCATCCACTTGGCTCCTACCCTGAAGAGCGATGACCTGGAAGTTACACTCATCTGTTCCCTACTATCAGCTCTTCTCAATCTGCTGTTTTCAGGAGACGTTCTTAAAAACACAAGACAGGCTGGATCAGAAGAGTCCTTATTGATAAGTAGCAGTGTTTCACCGTAGTCTGCTGTCTGAAGCAGGCTGGCCAAAATTCTAGGAGATGAGGGCAGTGAAATCAGGGTGAGGGTGGGGCTGTTGTGAAGCTGAAGTCAGTTTGGCCTGCAGTTTAGCCTGGGGAAGTGTTGGGAGGTTGGGAGCAAGTGTTGGAAGGATCCTGGCCTTCATCCTCCGTCCCCCTCCTGATGAACCATTCTGGTGCAAGACCAGGCGTCTCTTCAAGGGGCGGGGCAACACCTTCTGCTTGTGGAGTGCTGCCCCACAACCACTGAGTTGGGCTGGTGCCACCTCCAGTTTGGAGTGTAATCAGGACCACCCTAGGAAACTAACCTTGCTCAAGGAAACGCCAGAGAAGATCAGAGGGGTGGTCTGAGAGGGGTGGGGGAAATCCAGCATCCACACCTGAGTTATCAGGCAGCAGAGCAGATGGGGCTCCCAACTCTCAACAGTCTCGTCTTCCTCGGGACAGAGAATGGGACATTGCTATGGACACCAAAGCTGCTGGAACCATTTACTCTGGAGATTCTAGCAAGCAGTGACCAGGGAAGCTTGTCATCTGTACTCAAGCCAAGGACAGTGGTCTGTGAGTGCAAGGCAGAGAGCCAGTGTTTGTACAACCAGACCAGCTGGGTGAACAACTCCTCCCTGGAGGTGAGTGTTAGACAACAGAATAGGGGCGGTTTCCCTGTGGGGGGGAAAGGAAGTAGGAATGGAAAGAATGTTGTCCTTCAGCCCCTTTGTGTCAGGTGTGTGTTGGGAGTGGGGTAGTGAGTGGAGCAGATACCAATCTCAGGTCACAAACGTACGAAAGTATAAGAAAGAACTTTCTTTAATGCTTGTAGCTCAACTGAATTTTTATCTCCCAGCTCCCATTCAGCCAGGTTGGTAGGAAACTTCCACCTCAGGCTTTCTTGGAGTTTCCCAGTTGTTTCCAGCTCCATGGTTCTGGAATAAGACAGAGAAGCGTGGGGTAGGAAGGTGCCTATGCAGTCCCTGGGCCTGAGTCTACACAGATCCCAGCTCCAAGGGCCCTCCCCTCAGGCTCCGTGGCTTCTGTGCTTTGTTCAGACAAAAGAAATCTCCTGTAAGTTGGCTTAGGGTCCCATCTGCATAGAAACACTGCATAGCCACTGTTTTTTGGGGGTGGGTCATTTTCACGGTATTGGGAGGAGAAGTACAGATCCCCTCTGATCTTAGTCCCCCTCCAAACCCTTTTTTTCCCCCTCTTCCTCCAACTGAAAGAAGCATCTCTTTAGCAGTTTGGAGAAAATCCTTCTCCATTCAAGTTTCTAGCCAAGATACCTGGCCTAAGTCACGAATTTGGCCCCATCTCTTTTGTTTTTTCTTGTCACTTTTGAGGGGAGCCAGAAAGGAAAGTGTTTGGCTGGCAATACTCCACCACCCACCACCTCTTTCACGTCTTACACATACACACCCTCCTCCTGAGGCATGAGCAGAGAATCCCCACTTGAAGGGACGGAGGTAGAGGAGTCCAGAAGGCAGAAAATGAAAAAAATACAGATTGGGGGAGGGGGGGTGGGAAGGGGGAGAGATTGAAATCCATACAGTATTTTAGATAATCCAAGATACCTAGTCTTGACAGTAGAAAGTACTGAAAAGTTCCATTTCAGGGAGCTTTCGAGCATCATCTAGTAGGGGAGATAGAAAGAGAGACGTGAACTTGCTGAGAATCTGGTTGGTTCCCCTCCCTGTGCCCTTGTTCTAGTTACCGCTTGCTCTCACTGTGCTCAGCACCAAGTCTCCTTCTTGGGTGGGAGTCAGCAAGGGAAGGGAGAGCAGCAAACTGGGGCTTATGTGGGATCCAGTATTCCAGAGATGGGAGAATATTTTTTTAGCCACCATCTTACCCTAGAAAGGATTTCAGGCAAGGGAATTTGCTGTGAGAGGGAAGAGGCTGGGACCCCGGGGCAGGGGCTGGGCACAGAGCTCAGGATGGCCCAGGGAGGCCACATGGCCTGGAGGACAGCCTGCCCTTGACAGGATCGGGTGGGCCCAGGGCCTGTTGGAGAAGGTGGTCAGTGGATACCAACATAATTAAGACAAGGACTTGGGATCCATGGGTTTTAAGACCAACAGAGTGGGTTACAGCAACACCCCAGAAACCCTTAATGGTCCAGCTCCTTGGCCGCCCAGTGATGAGCAACCCATTCTAGGCAGCGGACTGCAAGTGCGATGGGAATACCTTCGGCCGCTACTGCAACTACTCCAAGGACCCCTGTGACGAGCAGTGCTTCCCGAATGTGACGTGCATTTCCGGAAAGGGCTGCGAAGCCTGCCCCCCGCACCTTACGGGGGATGGACGTCACTGTGCATGTGAGCTGGGAACAAGGCCTTGGCAGGAGGAGGTTCTGGGGACAGGTGACATCTCGAGGGAGGGCCTAACCATTTCTCCCCACTTTCCAGTGAGTCTTTAGAATGTTCAGTGCAGGTAGGTATGATAAGGAGGTGAGGTGGGTATCGTAGGTGTGAAGCTGAAGAAGAGGTTGTACAAGCCTGGGGGAGGGGTCAGAGCAGAGCAGCCTTGAGGCACTGTTGGGAGAAACCCAGGGCAAGAGACTGAAGACGGCCTGGAGAAGGGAGGAGATTTCCAGCAGCATCCGGGGAACCAGAAGCCAGTGGCAGTGGGCCCTCAGGCTCCTGGGGATTTTCAGATATGCCGGGCCCAGGGTCTCTGCATTTCCCCAGTCAGGACATTTGGGGGCAGGGGCTGCTGTGGGCATCTGGCAGCATGGGTGCCTCATCTTCCCTTTGAGTCCTCCTCCCACCATCTGTTCCTTGACCTCTGAGCCACCAGAGTCACTGGGGACATCACAGTGAGGTGTCCACTAAGCCCCTGAAGCGCCCCAGTGAAATCTAGAGACCACTACATATTCAGAGCAGAGACCAGAGAGGGTAAAACCACAGCCTCATAAATGCAGAAAAGGGGACGGAAGTGAAGAAAACAGGCTGGTGGGTTTTCCTGGAAGAGGGTCCTTTCCTGATGGGGAGGGTCTGATAAACACTCCATTCCCTCAGTGGAAGTGAGAGAACCCTTACCTAGCAGAGAAAAAAAGGGTCGCCTGGCAAAGAAATGTCTGGAAAAAGAAGAAGGATAGTTTGGGGTTCAGAGTGGCCCACAGATGGAACATAGTTTAAGCGGGCTTTGTGAGAAAGAAACCTAGCCTGTCCTGGGAGCAGCTTTCCCTGGGCTGGGGCATGCCCGCTGGTGCCTAGTGTGGTGCTGCTGACCTCTTGGCTCCCCCTGCAGCTTTGGAGAAACCCTTCCTCTGTCAGAATAAGTCCTGCCCTGAGGACTACTGCTACAACAACGGCTTCTGCTCCGTCTCCCACACTCTGGGCTGCCAGCCCGTCTGCACCTGCCCCTCGGCCTTCACCGACGCCCGCTGCTTCCTGGCTGGGAACAATTTCACTCCAACCGTCCATCAAGGTTAAGACCACATCCTCTGCCATCCCCACTTCTCTCGTCTTGGGTGAAGTTGGGGGACTCCAGGGGCCAGGCTAAATCCCTCAAACCCACAGGACAGAGCTCCAGATTTCCCTCAGGTGGTGGTAGATTGTAGGCTATGAGAGCGAGTGGGCGGCAACTGTCACAGCGGGAATCGCTGGCCTGAGCCGTCTGCTGAGAAAAGATTGAAGGTGACCTCACAGCTCAGCACAAGTCAGGGGACCCTTGACCGTAGTCCAGGGTGCACTAGGGTGAGGGTCAGCAGACTTAGCCACTTCTTCTGTGACCTTCTGTCAGCGTAGGATAGTGTGGTCTCTCTGAGCTGGGTAAACCTGTGAGGTGATTATGAATCTGCTTTTCCCATCTCCAGAGCTTCCTTTAAGGATCATCCAGCTCTCGCTCACTGAAGACGAAAATGCCTCCCAAGCAGATGTCAATGCCTCGGTCAGTGCTGCAGGCCAGCTCTGGGTGGAGGGTGGGCCTTGGCAGGTTTAGGCAAGGTTTTAGCCCTGGCTTCTGCCTTCTGAGTTTCAACATCCATCTGGATTCTAGTGCCAGAGGAGGCAGGAGCCTCTTGCTCCAGGGAAGGCTGAGGATGAGGAAGGCAGGAAGGCCCAGGATGAAGATTTCCAAGTGGGGTGGAATGGCCAACTCTCAACAAACAGAGTCCGAGGTGACTGGGTCAACACAGCCTCTCCTCCTGAGCATCACTTGGGACCTGCACTTGGATATTATATGGAAGAAACAGAGAGGGTGTTTCACATCAAGGAAACCTTCCTTGACTTCCCCGAGGGACGTCCTCTTCCTGGCTCCCATGCCCTAGTCATTGCCTCACAGGCACAGTAGCACAGTAGTTGTTACTGAGGCTCTCGAGTCCTGCTGCTACTGCTGCTCAGTCACTTCTGTTGTGTCCGACTCTGTGTGACCCCCGTGGACTGCAGCCCGCCAGGCTCCTCTGTCCATGGGATTCTCCAGGCAAGAATGCTGGAATGGGTTGCCATTCCCTTCTCCAGATGATCTTCCCAACCCAGAGATCGAACCTGGGTCTCCTGCATTGGCAGATGGATTCTTTACCACTAAGCCACCAGGGAAGCCCACATAGAATCCTAGCTGGGCTCAAATCCTGGTACTACCACTCACTAGAGCAGGTATAATGATTAGACAAGTTATTTGATCTTCCATCTGTAAAAACAGAAATGATGATAGTTCTTAGGTCAATGGTTTGTATGAAGGTTTAAATGATTATGTAAAGTGCTCGGTTCAGTGCCTAGAACACAATGTGTTAAAAAAGATTGTCCAAATAATTATTACTGCTGCTATTACTACTACAGCACTCTACACTCTGTTTAGTAAAATCTGTTGACATTTGTATACTGAGCCACACTATGGCCTTTGAGAATGGACTGTTCCTAAGTCATACTGATATCCCCTGCACCTGACTGTCCCCTAGGTCTGGCTAAATATAATTGATGTTCATTATACACATGGGGACAGAATGAATGGGTAAGTCAGGAATTAGAGGCAAGTTAGGAGCTATTCACTGAAAGTCCGTCACTCACCAACAAACTTCTATTAAGCAGGGATTGTGTGCCAGTCACCAGACTAAGCTGGGGTGTGGGGATGAAGAAATGATAAGAAACATTCTGGCGGTCCAGTGTCCTCATATTCAAAGAAGGAAATAGGGAGTTCCCTGGTGGCTTAGTGGTTAGGATTCCGAGTTTTCACACCTGTGACCTGGGTTCAATCCCTGGTCAAGGAACTGAGTTCCTGCAAGCCGAGGGGCTCTGCAAAAAAAAAGACAGATATAGAGAGAGACAGGGATGAATAAGTTCATTGAAGTGGGAAGGGTCTCCTCTGTGGACTGGGCCTCACCCTTGCTTCCACTCCCCACCCAACCCCCATCTCTGCTCTAGGTGGCCTATAGACTGAAGAACCTGGAATTGTGGGCCTTTCTCTGGAACAGACAAGTGGATCAAACGTAAGCGGGACTGTCCCTGCCTGGTCCCCAGGTCCTCCCCCAAACTCCTCTCCCCTTGGCCCCTCACTGTGCCCCTCCCGTACAGTAAACCCTCAACGGCACCAGCCTCAGGAAGCTCCCTTCGCCACTGGAACATCATCTCTGAGTTCCAGTACCGCCCTGAGGGCCCTGTCATTGACTTCCTGAACAACCGGCTGCTGGACGCAGTGGTGAAGGCGTTCTTACCCCCGGCTCCCCAGATGAGGGCGAAGAGAAGTGGGGGGCCCAGGAACAACGTGGCCTTCCATTCCATCTCCAGGAAGGACGTGAACAGTGTGATGGCTCGTGAGTCACTATCTGGGGGATAGCTCCTGGGATAGGTGAGGGGGTAGGTAGGCAGTGAGAGCCTGTCAGAGGTCTGCAGCCCACACAAACCCATAGCTGAAATGTATTCTACAGTGGGCCACAGATAAGAAGCAAGTCAATTTAGTTTTTTTTTTGTTGTTGTTGTTTGTAATTTTTGAGAGAAATTGTGAACATTTTACCCACTAGCCTTCTAGATTCAAGAACAGGAGCACAAAGTACTACTTGGTGAGTCCCCATGTGTATAATCCCCAGCTGCTGCTTTCCATCGCTGCCAAGGTTTTTCTCTCTCTAAAACTGTTAATGATTTGGTTAAAAGGCCATTGCACTTCATAAATATAAACAAAGACATTCCTTCTGGCTTTGGCACCCAACTGGAGATAGTAAGTTGAAAGCTGGAGACCTGGCCCATGGGCAGAGACTCCCTTCCTGAAAAAGTGTGACCCTCTGCAAAAGCCATCCCTAATCCAGGTCTGAGTACCCCCACCTGGAAAATGAGATGGGATTTCCGAGGTCCCTTTCAACTCTGACAGCCCCTAATTATGCTGGAACAGGAATAAGATAGGTTGGCAAACTTGCCAGAGAAGGAAAGAAATAGCTCACTCTATTTTTTGAAGTCAGGCAGAGAACTGCCCGGGACTATGCCAAACCCAAGAGAAGCTGCTGTTACTTGGATCAAACAAGAACTTCTTTTAAAATCCAGGCTAAGCCTCTTCCCTCCCAGCGGCAAAAATTTGAAATCCTCCAAACTACTATGTGTGTGTGTGTGTGTTTGGGGATGGGGAGAAGTAGGGTTGGGGATAAGGCAATAACTACTCCAGACCTGATTGACTTTTAGTAGCAAAAACAAAACCCCCACAATTTTTATGATACAAGTACAATATGTTTATTATAGAAACTTCAGGAAACACAGATTAACAAAAAGAAAAAAAACTCACTTATAACCCCAAACCCCAGAGACAAACCCATTTTGTGCATATTCTTTTGAACTTTTTTGTCTGCATAGGAACCTTCACATAAATAATATCAATTTATTTATTTTTTTATGATAAAAGGATCAAGTCATGCCTAATGTTTGATAACCTCCTCGTTACTCAAATAATTGTGAACATAATGGTTGGATGGCTTCACCGACTGTATGGACATGGGTTTGGGTAGACTCCAGGAGTTGGTGATGGACAGGGAGGCCTGGCGTGCTGCGGTTCATGGGGTCACAAAGAGTTGGACACGACTGAGCAACTGAACTGAACTGAATGCCTTGTCTATTGTATACACATTCCATTTGGTATTTTATAACATACGTGCTATATTTTAAACAGAATGTTATACTAATAGTGACCATTTATTGAGGGTTACTGTGTCAGGCACCTACTGAGTATTCTGCATATATTATCTCATTTAAACATCTAAGCAAGGTAGTTTCCTTTTAAAAATAAGGAAACTGAGGTTGAAAGAGTTAAGAAATTTCTCCTAAATCACACAACTAGTTAGCAGTAGAGTTTGAGTTTCAGTTCAGTCTGGCTGACTTCAAAGCATACGCTCTTAACCAATGCATATCTGGAGCTTATCAGTTGCAAAATATGCTTTGTTTTTGTTAAACAAAGCACCCTTTTTGTTAAACAACTCCACCCTCATGAAACATTGCTGCTCTTATAAACCATGCTGCTCTGAACCTTCATGAACACATGTAGTTTTCCTGTGAGTTCTAAGTATGTCTCAGGATAAGTGCCTGAACATGCAATTCCTCACCGAAAAGGTATGGGCTTGCTGTTAATCGGTTGTTTCCATGTTCACTTGTGTCCTACCCGACAGTGAATGTGAGCATGCTGGCAACTTACTTGCAATGCAATGGCTACAAGGACTACCACCTGGTCTACAGCCCCCAGGGTGGCTTCACCTGCGTGTCCCCCTGCAGTCAGGGCTACTGTAAGCACGGAGGCCAGTGCCAGCACCTGCCGGATGGGCCCCGCTGCAGGTACCTCATGGTGTCTGAAAATTAGGACGATTCCCTTTGCCACTGAGAGAACGGGGATCAGAGAAAAGGGGAGATGGGAAAAAATGTGTGAGTGCCCATGCTGGGTGGAGAATAAAGATAATATATTACCTCTGCAACTCAGACCAGCTACTTGGGGGCAGGGGGGTATTATGCCCATTTTAAAGATGAGAAAACTGCAGCTTAGAGAGCATAAGAAACCCAGTAAGTTAAGTAGCAGGATCCGGGCTCCAAAGCCAAACCCTTACACATGATCTTACTTCTTGGGTGGACAGCCTGCTATCTCCTGGTAGAAATGGAACCCTCTGTCTTGGGTCTAGACCCGGCCCTCCTTAAGATTACCACTCAAGGGTGGTCCTCTCAAACTGGCGCCCTTTGCCCTGTTACTTCATCACCAGTAGTGAGGGGAGCGCACTGAGCCAAAGGCCTGCTAAGGAGAAGGGCAGCGCCACCCGGGCCCTCTTATCACAAGAGCGCCCTCCCTCTTCGCTCGTCCCCACTTGCAGACACACCCAGCCCGCTCCGCATCTGCTCCATGGAGAGTTAGGGGCAGGGCTGGGTTTGTGTCTGCGCATGCTCACCTGCGGCCAGCCTTTGCAGGAGAGGAGGGATGGGGAGGATCAGCGCTAGCCTCCTCTCCTGCTGACCGCGTCCCCTCCTCTGTCCCCAGCTGTGTGCCCTTCTCCATCTACACGCCCTGGGGCAAGCGCTGTGAGCAACTGAGCATGAAACTCGGAGCCTTCTTCGGGATCCTCTTCGGGACCCTGGGCGCCATCTTGCTGCTGGGGGTCGCGGTGTTTGTGATCCTGCGTTTCTGGGGCTCCCGGGCCCGTTTATCCTACCGGCTGGACTCCGAGAGCTGAGGCCTCGCCCCGAACACGAACACGGGCTGCTATGGCCTAGGATACCTCCGGACCCACCCCAGCTTCACCTGCACACACTTCCAGGCATCGTGCTTTTGGGATACTGGAAAAGGGATGATGACTGATGACGATTCATTATTCTTCAAGAATGATTAATGGGAATGAATAATAAAGTCAAGAGCACACCTTGTCAGTACAGAAGACACAGAGGCTGACAGGAAGAGGTCATAAAGATCTATTATAAAAATAGATGGGTTCTCACGCAGACCTACCCACAGAGAGGACACCGACCTACAGAAACATGGCAGTCACATATCAAAGTTGATGAGGTGATGGCTCGAAATTTAAAACCAAAATGCATTTGCGTACAAAACTCTCCAGTTCACTTCTAATTAAAGCCTATTAAAAAAAAATCCCTCTGGCTTTTTGTGTTTCCAAAGTCATGGATTTCATTCATGATTTTCCTCTGATGGCTGAAGGCCTTGGCACAGACGGTGGAGGGAGCAGAGGTCAACTGGACTCAGTCCTGCTTCAGCCCTCAGTTACTCCATGTTGGGAAGTGGGTTGCTCCAGCCCAGACTTGGATCTTTTCTTCAGCTTCCACATCACTTTCTTCCCCTCCCCACAGCACAAGCCAAGGCCTGGCCCTCTGAGGAGGATGGTGAAGATACCCCAACAAGGAGTATCCCCAACTCTCTCCGAGGACCCCTCCCTGCCTTTCTGGTCTGCTGCTGACTGTGTTCCCTGGAGGAAGGATTGAATCATGACAGCTCCCTTTCCAGGAGCCACTCCATCCTTAGATCTAGGGTCCCCAACCCATGATACCCATTTCTCTTTCCTTTCCTGGGTCCCAGTCAGAGCTTTTGAGCTGCTCCATCCCATAGTTCCTTAGCTTCATTCTGCTTGTTCCCAGGAACCTGATCAATTTCCACCCCATCCTTCTCTCTTAGCAGGCAAAATTTTATCCATATCTGATAGAACAAATCCAGCAACAACCGGTCCACACCTCCTGTGTCTAGAGCACCTCAGTTCCAACTCTATGCAGACACTAGATAGTTGCCTTTTGGTCTTATCCCAAACCCATAGAGAGAGAGAGAGAATCTGATTGGTCCAGCTTATGTCAGTTGTCCATCCCTGATCCGAGCAAGTGTAGCCATAGGGTATAAAAGGTGATCACATGATACAAACTTGATGTTCAAGCTCAGACTTGTAGATGTGTGTGAGTGATGTTGAAGGAAGTTCCCAGAGAAGCTAGATCTCTGATCTAAGCAGAGCCTCCAAACTGCTTTTCATTAGAGAATGACTTCTCCCAGCAGATGAAGCTCCTGCCAATATGTACAACGCTGTTGTTTTACCTTCAAATGCCCCATAGTGTAATCAAGTTTCCATATAGAATCACATTCATTTAATCACAGCATTCATGTGTCAAGAATTAAGCACACTGGAATTTCCTAGTAATCCAGTGGTTAGGACTCTGCACTTCTGCTACCTCCACTAGAAGGGGCATGGATTCAATCCTTGATTGGGGAACTAAGATCCTTTATGTTGCATGGTGCAGTCAACAAAAGAAAAAAAGAATTAAGCACATAGCTCAAATGGGTTCACTGGTGAAATCTATTTAACTTTTCAGGAAGAAATTCTACCAACTCTAAAATCTCTTTCAGAAGATTGAACCAGAGGAAGTCTTCCTAACTCATTCTGTAAGATCAGCATTTTCCTAACAATAAAACCAGAAAAACACATCAGAAGAAAATAAAGTTATACATCAATCTCTCATAAACATAGATGTAAAATTTTCAACAAAATAGTAGCAAATCAAATCCAACTATGAATAAAAGTATTATACACCACAACTGAGTGGCATTTATCCCAGGTCTGCACGGTTGGTTCAACATTTTTAAATAAATTAATGTAATTTATCATGTCAAAAGACTGAGAAAGAAATCATATGATCATATCCATGCTGCTGCTGCTGCTGCTAAGTTGCTTCAGTCATGTCCGACTCTGTGTGACCCCAAAGACGGCAGCCCACCAGGCTCCCCCGTCCCTGGGATTCTCCAGGCAAGAACACTGGAGTGGGTTGCCATTGCCTTCTCCAATGCATGAAAGTGAAAGTGAAGTCGTTCAGTTGTGTCCAACTGCTAGCGACGCCATAGACTGCAGCCTACCAGGCTCCTCCATCCATGGGATTTTCCAGGCAAGAGTACTGGAGTGGGTTGCCATTGCCTTCTCTGATCATATCCATAGATGCAGAAAAAGCATTCAATGAAATTTACCACCTTTTTATGGACTTCCCAGGTGGCTCAAGAGGTAAAGAACCCACCTGCCAACATGGCAGGCATAAGAGGTGTGGGATCCATCCCTGGGTCGGGAAGATCCCCTGGAGGAGGGCAGGGCAACCCACTCCAGTATTCTTGCCTGGAGAATCCCATGGACAGAGGAACCTATCGGGCTACAGTCCATGGGGTCTTGCAGAGTCGGACACAACTGAAGTGACTTAGCACAGCGCAGCACACAGCATAACACCATTTTATGACCAAAACTTTCAGCACAATAGGTCCTTAGCTTGATAAAACCTTCTTTCTCTTTCTCTCCAAAAAACCCTACAGCTAACATCAAGCTTAATGCTGAGAAACTCAAAACTTTTCAGCTAAGATCTGAAATAAGACAAGGATGTCCCCCTCTAGCTTCTCTCACCTCTAAGGCAAGAATGTCCAAAATCACTGCAGATGGTGACTGCAGCCATGAAATTAAAAAATGCTTGCTCCTTGGAAGAAAAGCTATGACCAACCTAGACAGCATATTAAAAAGCAGAGACATTACTTTGCCAACAAAGGTCCATCTAGTCAAAGCTATAG
This sequence comes from Bos indicus x Bos taurus, assembly GCF_003369695.1. Classification (NCBI taxonomy): domain Eukaryota; kingdom Metazoa; phylum Chordata; class Mammalia; order Artiodactyla; family Bovidae; genus Bos; species Bos indicus x Bos taurus. The sequence goes on along the minus strand of NC_040076.1, from coordinate 70,222,775 downwards.
TTTTTCTATTATAGGTTTTCTATTTTCACATCACATGTGTGGATGTGTAAATTGGACTATAAAGAAAGCTGAGCACTGAAAAACTGATGCGTTTGAGCTGTGGTGTTGGAGAAGACTCTTGAGAGTCCCTTGGACTCCAAGGAGATCCAACCAGTCCATCCTAAAAGAAATCAGTCCTGAATATTCATTGGAAGGACTGATGCTGAAGCTGAAACTCCAATACTTTGGCCACCTGATATGAAGAACTGACTCATTTGAAAAGACCCTGATGCTTGGAAAGATTGAGGGCAGGAGGAAAAGGGGACGACAGAGGATGAGATGGTTGGATGGCATCACCAACTAGATGGACATGAGTTTGAGCAAGCTCCCGGAATTGGTGATGGACAGGGAAGCCTGGTGTGCTGCTGTCCATGGGGTCACAAAGAGTTGGACATGACTGAGAGACTGAACTGAACTGTCCACCTCTTACCACTACTTTTCAACATTGTACTGGAAGTCCTAATTCAGTAAGACACACACAAAAAAATTTTAAGGTATACAGATTGGAAAGGAAGAAATGAAACTATCATTGCTCGTAAATGACATGATTGTCTATATAGAAAATTTGAAAGAATTTTTTTTAATCTTCTAAAACTATTAACAATAACAAGATTGTAGTATACAAGATGCACAAAAGTCAATTATTTTCCTATATACCAACAATGAATAAACAAAATTAGAAATTAAAAGCACATTATCATGTATATTAGCAACCAGTAGAATTAAATACTTAGGTATAAATCTAACTAAATATGTTGTTGTTGTTGTTGTTTTAGTCATTGAGTCATGTCTGACTCTTTTGTGACCCCATAGTCTGTAGCTCACCAGGATCCTCTGTCCATGGGACGTCCCAGGCGAGAATACTGGAGTGGGCTGTCATTTCCTTCTCCAGTGAATCCTCCCAACCCAGGGATGGAACCCGAATCTCCTGCATTGACAGGCAGATTCTTTATCACTGAGCCACTAGGGAAGCCCAATAAAATAAGTACAATATCTACATATGGAAAACTATAAAAACTGATGAAAGATATCATAGAACTAAATAAATGGAGAGATACTCCATGTCCATGGATCGGAAGACTCAGTATTGTCAAGAAGTTCTTAATAGCTCTTCCCAGCTCAATCTATAGATTCAATGCAATCCCAATCAAAACCCCAGCAAGATTTTCTATAGATAATGACAAACTGATTCTAAAGTTTCTGTGGAGAGGCAAAAGACCTAGAATAGCCCATTCAATACTGAAGGACAAGAACAGAGGACCTATATTACTCAACTTCGAGGCTTTTAAGCTAAGTACTTTATAAACTACAGTAATCAAGACAATGTGCTATTATTAAAGGAACAGACAAACAAATCAACGGAACAGAATAAAAAACCTTACAAATAGACTCACATGAATACAGTCAACTGATCTTTGACTAAGGAGCAAAGGCAACACAATGAAACAAGATAGCTTTTTAAGATAACAAGATAGCTGGAACAACTGAACATTCACATGCAAAAATATGAATCTAGACACAGGCTTTACACCCTTAACAAAAATTAACTCAAAATGGATCAAGATATAATGTAAAACACAGAGCTGTAAAACTGGACATTAACATAGGAGAAAACCTAGATGACTTTGAGTATGGTAATGACTTTTCAGGTACAACACCCAAGGCATGATCCATGAAAGAAAGAATTGATAAGCTGGACTTCTTTAAAATTAAAAACTTCTGTGACAATATCAAAAGAATGAGAAGGCAAGCCACAGACTGGGCAAAATATTTCAAAAGATAACATCTGATAAATAACTGTCATCCAAAATATACAAAGAACTCTTAAAACTCAGGAACAAGAAAACAATCTAATAGGCAAAAGACCTGAGCATAGACCTCACTGAATAAAATACATGGATGGCAAGTAAGCTATGAAAAGATGTTCAACAGCACACATCATTGCTGCTGCTGCTGCTGCTGCTGCTAAGTCGCTTCAGTCGTGTCTGACTCTGTGAGACCCCATAGACGGCAGCCCACCAGGCTCCCCTGTCCCTGGGATTCTCCAGGCAAGAACACTGGAGTGGGTTGCCATTTCCTTCTCCAATGCAGGAAAGTGAAAAGTGAAAGTGAAGTCTCTCAGTCGTGTCTGACTCTTAGCGACCCCATGGACTGCAGCCCACCAGGCTCCTCCATCCATGGGATTTTCCAGGCAAGAGTCCTGGAGTGGGGTGCCATCGCCTTCTCTGTCACACATCATTAGAAAACTGTAAATTAAGACAATAAGATTCCACTCCACATGAGAGGCTTCCCTGGTGGCTCAGTGGTAAAGAATCCTACTGCCAATGCAGGAGATGTAGGTTTGATCCCTGGGTTGGAAAGATCCCCTGGAGAAGGAAATGGCAACCCATTCCAGTATTCTCGCCTGGGAAATCCCATGGACAGAGGAGCCTGGCAGGCAATAGTCCATGAGGTCACAAAAGAGTCAGACATGGCTGAGCGACTAAACAACACACACCCACGAGAGTGGCCAAGATCCAGAACACTGACAACACCAAATGCCATAAGGATGCGGAGCAAAAGGGATTCTCATTCACTGCTTTGGGGAATTGCAAAATTGTGCAGCCACCTTGGAAGACAGTTTGACAGTTTCTTACAGAACTAAACGTACTCTCACCATATGATCCAGCAGCTGCACTCCTTGGTATTTACCCAAATGAACTGAAAACTTACATCCACTACAAAAACCTATACATGTACATTTATGGTAACTTTATTCATAATTACAAAATTTGGAAGCCACAAATTTGTCTTTTGGTATCAGTTCAGTTCAGTTCAGTCACTCAGTCGTGTCTGACTCTTTGCAACCCCATGGCCTGCAACACACAACGCTTCCCTGTACATCACCAACTCCTGGACCTTGTTCAAACTCATGTCCATCGAGTCATGATGCCATCCAACCATCTCATCCTCTGTCGTCCCCTTCTCCTCCTGCCTTCAATCTTTCCCAGCATCAGGGTCTTTTCAAATGAGTCAGCTCTTCGCATCAGGTGGCCAAAGTTTTGGAGTTTCAGCTTCAACATCAGTCCTACCAGTGAACACCCAGGACTGATCTCCTTTAGGATGGACTGGTTGGATCTCCTTGGAGTCCAAGGGACTCTCAAGTCTTCTCCAACACCACAGTTCAAAAGCATCAGTTCTTTGGCACTCAGCTTTCTTTATAGTCCAACTCTCACATCCATACATGACTACTGAAAAAAGCCATAGCTTTGACTAGACAGACCTTTGTTGGTAAAGTAATGTCTCTGCTTTTTAATATGCTGTCTAGGTTGGTCATAGCTTTTCTTCCAAGGAGGAAGCATCTTTTAATTTCACGGCTATGATACTTGAGACAATGAAATACTATTCAGCACTAAAAAGATATAAGCTACTAAGCCATGAGAAGACAAGAAGGAAAGTTTACGTACCTTATGATTCCTTATGATGTTCTGGATAAAGCAAAACTATGGCATTGGTTTAAAAAAAAAAAAATCAGTGGTGGCCAGGGACTTAAGATGGAGGGAAGGATGAATCAGCAGAGCACAGAGGATATTTAAGGCAGGAAAATTACTCTGTACATCACTGTAATGGCAAATGCATGTTATAATACATTTGTCAAAACCCATAAAATATACAACACCAAGAGTGAACGTTAACATAAACAATGGACTTTGGGTGCTAATAATATATTATCATAGGTTCATCAGTTGTAACAAATGCACTCTGATGGGGGATGTCAATGGTGGGGGAGATTGTAAGGTGCTGGGGAAAGGGGCTATATGGGAATTCTCTGTACTTTTGGCTCATTTTTACTATGAACATAAAACTACTCTAAAAAAATAAAATTTATTAACTGAAAAACAGTAAAAATTCATGTTCAGACACCAAACTTCTTCTCCCATTGAGAGATGAAGAAGGAGCAGAAAGACAGAATGTGCATGATGGATGATCCTATCAGAAGCAGCAGCGCTGTCCAAAGCCTAAGAGAAGGTTGGGGGTTTGCCACAGCAGAAGGAAACTCACAGACTGGGAAAAGGGAAGAAGTGGGGACACTGGTAGGAGAGGAGGCATTAAAAGTAGGGTTGCCAGATTTAGCAATAAAATTACAGGAAGCCCAGTTAAATTTGAATTATTTACAAATGAAATTTCAGCATAAAATTCCTGTGAACTATTTTGGACATCCATATATTTTAAAAAGAATTCATTGTTTATCTGAAATTTTACTCTAACTGGTTGTCTTATATTTTATCTGGCAACCTGGTCAAAACGGCTGGGATGCTGTGCATGTAGAGAGAGGGTGTCACAGCAAAAGGAGGATGGCACCTGGGAAGAACAGGCTTAAATCAAGGACACAGCTGCACGTTTCCATCAACTCCCTGGCTCTGTGATTCTGTCACTTATACACCTGAAATAAAGAACTGATGGGCTCTTCTTCAGGGCTGCAGGCAGAGAAGAAGGAGCAGATCATTCATCCCCACCTCTGGTTGGTGACAGGCGGCTGAGACACTCTCAGTGGGCACTGGGGGTCAAAGGAAGCTGTTTGGGGAGGTTTGAACACAGATACCCCTGCCCAGCCTTCCCTGCTCTCAGGAACCTTCCAAAAACTCCCTGTGGGCCTGAGAAAAGCAGCTTTTAATGACCAGGGTGACGCATAATTGATCACTGACAGGATATACCAATGTACTTATTTATTGATACCAAAAACATGCCCACTCATTGGAATTTGGGGTGCATCCATGGGATTAGTTACCATTCACTGCTTTCTGCTGCCTGGTGGCTGGTCCCCCTCACAAGGGATGAAGGAAGGACAGGCCGAGGCAGAGGCTTCAGTTAAAGTCTATCATCAGAAAAGTTCCACCTGCTGTTGTCCTCACCACGCATTGCATTTTTGCCTTCTGAGTCTGCGCTGAGTCACAGGCGACTTTAGACAGGCTGTCTTGTTTAGTCCCCACCCACCTTTGTCTTCATGAAATATGTGGCGTCTTCATCTCACATATACACACCTTTGAATCTTAAATAATTGGAGAATTTTCTCCAAGCACTGATGGTTCTTGCTGGTTTGGTAACTTCTGCTAACTTTGGTCATTTCCAGTAATTCTCTCTCCTTCCCTCTTTCTCTCTCTTTCACACACACACACAGAAGCATAATTAAACTCTTACACCTTAATTCCTAAATACTTCTATCAATAGTTGATGTAGCCCATATTTTACAGATTTTTTTAGCTTCCGATATTAGAAATCACCACTGTATGTACATGTATGTCCTTATATGTATGTAATTAAGATTAAATTATCCACTTTAATAGGTATCATCTGTTTCAAAGAAAGGAAGAAAAACGATTTTAAAATTGGATTTATACAACAGCAGTGTTATATAAGCTGCTCTCCATTCATGCCTAACTATAGTGCAGCTTAATTATATATTTTTTCAAATATATCATTAAATTTATCAAATTTAAGAAATTAAATATACATTCTATTACTTCAACACTGAATGCCATTTTCTTACCTTTTAAAGCCCAGTGCTCATATTTCAAGGTCATCTGCTCACATGGCCCATCACCTAAGTCATTCAGCAAATATCTAAGTGCTCTCCATGGCTCTGTGCTAGGTTCTGTGGCTACAGAGATGGGTATTATATGGTGCTTTGTCCTGATTTAACAAAACTGTAAATAAGTAAATCAAGACATAGCATGTTAAGCGTAAAGAACAAATGAAGAGACTAAGAAATTAACTCCTCTTTAGGGAATTTGAGAAAAGCCACCGTGAGAAGGTGCTGGATGGACTGGGCTTCTAAGCATGAATAGGAGTTTTCCTCTCTCTGCTAACTTTAAACCATGTGGGAAGAGACATCTTTGAATTCCCCAAGGTGCACAACACGGTCTTTCTTCTGTTGTTGGTGTTGAACAAATACACTGAGATGAAAGTTTACATTATTTTTGTCCAATCTACTTTGTAAAACTCCACTCTGCAAAAGGAAGCGGGTCAATTAAATACACATACTTCCCTTATTCAGAGTCATATCCTAGTTGTTATATTTCCTTCTTTTACTTAACAAATATTTACTGAGACCCTTTTATGTGCCAGGCACTGTCCTAGACACAGGGATACTGCAATGTATAAACTCTTCATTCTAGTTGAAGAAGACGTAATAAACAAGACAAATAAAGTATGTGTTATGTCAGGTTGTGGTCAGTGTTACAGAGATAAAGCAGAGGAGAGTGGTCAGTTAGACCCACTGAGAAGGTGGGAGAGGCGGAGGAGTTAACCATGTGGATGTCTGGAGGAGAAGCGTTCTAAGCAGACTGAGCATGCATTCAGGACCTGACACATTTGAGGAACAGCAGGTAAGTCAGTGGGGCTCATGTGCAGTGAGCAAGTTCAAGAGGCTGGTGTGCGGCTTATGTACAGTTTTGCAGGCCACTGTAAGAGTGTGGTTTCTTCTGTGAATAACGTGAGGGTTAAGAGTGAAGGAGTGGCAGAGTCTGCCATACCTTATAGAAGGACAGCTCTGGCTGATGTTCCAGGACTAGACAAGGGGTGAAGGGTAAAGGTAGAGACAGGGAGACCTGTTAGGAAGATACTAGTCACCCAGGTGAGAGATGATGTCAACTTGGGCCAGGGTGAGAGCAGTGAAGATGGGATCACATGCTGAGCATATTTTGATGACACTAGAGCCAACAGAATTTCTTCATGAACTGGATTTATAATGTGAAAGGAAAAAAAAACCCAGAGAAATAAGAAAGAGTTCCTTGCAATTGACATTAACTGAGATGAGGAAGATGTAGGCAGAGCAGGTTTAGGGGTAAGCTGAGTACTTTGATCTTGGAAATATTGAATATAAGGTGCCCCTTGGTGGAGATCCACTCAGAACCACGCACAAGGAGAGGCTGAACATATACATTAACAATGGTTTTGTTAGATACAACTAGACAACTCCAGACAACCAGAGGTGGGATTTTAGACATGTCTTTCTCCTCCCCTCCTCTTCTCAATTCTTTTTTCTCCTTCCTCGGTCCTTTTGAATTTCTCTAAGCTTTAAAAGCAAGTTTTACTTCTATAATAGAAAAAAAGTCCACATTTAATTTTTAAAAGACAATATGACTTGTGAGTTATGGGGAAGGAATGATTGAGCACTGCTTGTCAAGAACTTGAAATTCAAGTCAATTTACCAAGCATTCTCTGTGATCCTACTCCAGCCCAGGTGTTCTTCCGGGTTCAAGGAATCCTGAGATAAATAGATGTGGGTCCTGATCTGAAGGAGCTCACAGTTCAGCAGGCCTCAGGACCAGTGCTGTAATCAAATTTCAACCCAAGAACCAGAGAAGCATGAAGGAGGGAGGTAGCGGTGAAGGTGCACAAAATTCCTGTACCATATAAAGTTATCCCTGAGCCACACTGAGTATACTTTTAATGCCGGATGCAAGCACACAACAGGTGAAAGATGGGGGATCAGCTCACTCTTTACTGAAGTACAACACATATGCCAGCGGAAGCCCAAGGTCATCTGTGCAACAAGGGGCAGACCCCACCCTCTCCCTACACACTACCCCCAGGCATATGTGAGCCAGGGTCCCACTATTGGGTCTGGGTAAGGCTGTGATCTGCTGATCTACATGGGAACCTTCCAGGTACATGTCTTCACAGTCACATGGCTCCAGATGTGGTGGGGCCCAGGTCACAGGCAGCACTTCTCCCTTCCGCACGCAGCCGTGCCTGGTTGCAGCTGGTGTTCTTCAGCCACTCCTGACACGCAGCAGGGAGACTTGGACAGGAAACGCAAGCATGTCCAGTTTACGGCTGATCTGGTAGGCAAAAGGAAAAGGTGGTACTTCCAGCCCTTGTGGCCTGTGAGCTCACCACAGGCCAAGGACAGGAAGGGACAGAGGACATTTGAAGAGGCCAGTAGCACTTCCTGAGCTTCCTGCAGGCTGGACACAGGCTCTGTCATTCCTACCATTTAAATCCCACAGTAACATATATAAAGCAGGGACTTCTCTGGGAGCTCCTGCCTGTCAAGGCAGGAGACGCGGTTCCATCCCTAGCTCAGGGAGAAACCTTGGAGAAGGGAATGGCAACCCACTCCAGGATTCTTGCCTGGGAAAATCCCATGGACAGAGAAGCCTGGTGGGCTATAGTCCAGGGGGTTGCAAGAGAGTTGGACATGATTTAGAGATTGAACAACAAAAAACCTTATAAAGCAAGTTATGTGTGTGCGTGGGTGTGTGTATGCACACATGTGTGTGTGCTCAGTAATGTCCAGCTCTGTGCAAACCTTTGGACTGTAGCCCACCAGGCTCCTGTTTCCATACAATATTTCAGACAAGAATACTGGAGTGGGTTGCCATTTCCTCCTCCAGGGGATTTTCCCATCCCAGGGATTGAACCTGCGTCTCTTGTGTCTGCTACATTGCTGGGGGATTCTTTACTGCTGAGTCATCGGGGAAGCCCCATAAAGCAGGTAGTACTAGCCTCATTTTACAAGGGAGGAAAGTAATACGGAGTAACTTACAGAAGTTCACACAGTTAGGAACTGGAGCTCATAATCAGATCTACCTAACTGCAAAGCTTCTTGTTTGACCTCTGAGCTTTCACCAGTAACCAGCTCACAGCAGAAACTGATACCCAACACCTGCATGGCCTGGTTCCTACACCTCAACTGATCTGCTCCCATCTCCACACCTTCTTTCTGACCTCCGAAATAGTTTCCAGTTTGAGGGGTTCAAATCTGACATAACTTTAGCTGATTCACACTTGCTACTTGGATTATCATGTGCCCTGGGAATCTGTCATTTATTTGGCTGTCCCTCTTCAAAACCCCATGCTGTGTTCGTTGTTTAGTTGCTAAGTCATGTGTGACTCTTCTGAGACCCCATGGACCCCATGGACTGTAGCCTGCCAGGCTACACTGGAGTGGGTTGCTGTTTCCTTCTCCAGGGGATCTTCCCCACCCAGGGTTCGAACCTGCATCTCCTGCATTGGCAGGCAGATTTTTCACCACAGACCACCAGGGAAGCCATGTTCAGAGACTTTCTTATGGGAGTACTAAGGCCCCCCTTCCACTAACAGACCTGCTGCTAAGTCACTTCAGTCATGTCTGACTCTGTGCAACCCCACAGATGGCAACCCACCAGGCTCCCCCGTCCCTGGGATTCTCCAGGCAAGAACACTGGAGTGGGTTGCCATTTCCTTCTCCAATGCATGAAAGTGAAAAGTGAAAGTGAAGTCACTCAGTTGTGTCCAACTCTTCGCAACCCCATGGACTGCAGCCTACCAGGCTCCTCCACCCATGGGATTTTCCAGGCAAGAGTACTGGAGTGGGGTGCCATTGCCTTCTCCAACTATTGGGCCCAAATATTCCCTCTTCCCATCATTCCTTGGCAGCAAGATGTGGACATAAGAGTTAGGCTGAGCTGACTCATTCTAACCTTCCAGTGACTCACACCATCCCCCCAAAATACAATCCCAGAATTCCAGCACTAGAAGCTTTGTCCAGGGATCTGGGTTTTAGGAGAATTTTCCCAGCTTCTACAAATACAATCTTGATGTCCATCTAGAGCATACATCTATGGTTTTTTTCCCCTTCTGTCTAGCATGCCTACTTCCTTTGTAGTCTCTCATTCCATTCCATGTGGTTCAGGTCAGGCTGTCGGTTGTGGTAGCCCTTCCACGTCCATGAGCTCAGGCCTTCCTTAGGAGGCACTTGGCAAAGACAAGTGCCTTGTGAATCTGGCGCTGTCACAGCTGCCTTTCCTTACATATGAAAGACTCTGAGGAATGAAGGGAGCAGAGCTAAGAGGGGAAAAGAAAAGGAAAATCCTGATGATTCTGTTTGAACTTCTGGATCCAGCCAGAGCTGAAGCTGGACAGCCACTTCTAGGTTTTTTAGCCAATTCCCTGCCTTTTAAATAAGCTCCCATGCATTGGGTTGCTGCCACGTGCAACTAAAGTCCTGACTATCTGTCCATTAATAACATTAACCTTCTCCCAGGGGCCAGAAAGCCTGATCTTCCTAGGGCCTAAGGAAATTGGGATGAGGGAAAGAATTTTTTTTTTTTTTTTTAATATAGCAGAGAGGGGAGTTTAGTACTCAGACAAAAACAGGCAGAAACAAAGCCAGGGAGAGATTCTTAGATTTCATTCCTAACACTCCACAAGAAACTGTTGCTGCTGCTGCTGCTGCTGCTGCTGCTGCTGCTGCTAAATCGCTTCAGTCGTGTCCGACTCTGTGCGACCCCATAGACGGTAGCCCACCAGGCTCCCCCGTCCCTGGGATTCTCCAGGCAAGAACACTGGAGTGGGTTGACATTTCCTTCTCCAATGCATGAAAGTGAAAAGTGAAAGTGAAGTCGTTTAGTCATGTCCGACTCTATCGACCCCATGGACTACAGCCTACCAGGCTCCTCCGCCCATGGGATTTTCCAGGCAAGAGTCCTGGAGTGGGGTGCCATTGCCTTCTCCACCACAAGAAACTAGACCCTCCCTAATGTAGCAGCAGCTCTTCTGTATCCTGCAGATCTTCCCCAGCATCTCCAAGAACCTCTCGCTCTCCTCCACTCCCCGGCACAAAGAGTGCCTGCTCACCTGATGCATCAGCCTCTCTGCCACGCTGGGGTCAGTGAGGTCTTCAGGGGAGGCCACGTTCAGCCTCAGGAGGAGGAAGCCTCCATCTGCGCCTGCAAGTTGAGAACCGTGAGAAGACAAAAGCATGGGTAAGTCATTTCCCGAATCAGGATGTGAGCTGTGGTCTCCAGCTTCTGTCCCTACTCTGTAGATGTGCGCCTATGCTCATGTATAAGTGTGTCTATGTTCACACAGAGTGTTCCCTCTCTTCACTGCAGAGAAAATATGCCTTCTCTCCAGTAACTGGACCCATCATAATGTCCTCCCAACAAGAGGGAAGAAAATGAGCAGTAAAGGCCCCCTCCACATGTGGAGAAGTCAAAAGAGTAGTATGAGGAAGGAGAAATGAAAGTGGATCTAGAATATTCTGAAGGCCTGGGGGCCTTGGATGAAGCTGTTGGGAACGGGGCCAGCAGAGAAGCTGGTCTCTGAGGGGGTGTGCTTGGCCAGTTCTTCCAGCTCTAAGGTGGCAGCTGTCTTTCAATCCAGCCTTCCTGACTTAGAGGCCTTGTAGACAACTTCATTCTTTCCTTGAGCCTTAAGCTTTACCTGCCACCTTTTAGTCAATTCTTCCTATCAGAATACTATTGGAATTAATCCAGCAATTGCACTTCTAGAAGTTTATCCTACAGAAAATAACACAACTGAAAAATGTATTATTTACTGCAGCACTGTTCATGATAACAAAAATACTGGAAATGACCTAAATGTCCATCCAGAAAACATGGGTTAAAAAATTATGGTAAAACAAAATACTGAGAAGCCATGCCAAAAGATAGCTTTGTATCAAGAGATCTGTGTTTATCACATGTCGCATTTGCATAAAAAAGAAGAAGATAGATATTGTCTATAGCTATATGATATAGTATCAATATCTATATTATATTGCTGTAATAAAAGGTATCTTCCCTCTTCCTTTTTATGCTTCCGTGTGCATACTGCATGTCCAGAAGAGGATTCACAACAAAGTGATACCATCAGATATGTATGAAGGGCAAACTGGGTAATGAGGGGACAGCAATATAAGAAAGCCATTTTAAGATGTAATCTATGAACTTATTGAAATTTTAAATCATGTCAATGTATCATCTAATCAACACATAATACATGAAATCTTTTTAAAAGAAAAATATTAATACATTAAGCTTTAAAAATCAAAGCACAACAGGAGACTCTCAGTTTTGGAATCAAACAGACTTTCATTTGGAATTCCACTGCTACTTTTTTAACCATCTTTAAATGTATTTCCTCACTTTTCAGGTAGAGTAAGAACACCCACTCCATAAAATGGTTTGGAAGGTTTAGTTAGAGGAGATAACATGCAAAGCCTGCCGTCAGAGAGAACCTTCAGCTGCTGCCATGCTTACTGGCTGTGAAATGTTTTTATATCACCTCTGCCTGAAATTCAAAAGATATTCAGTAAGGTGGTTGTGATTAATATTTTTATTTCACCTTCCCCAAAAGGCCTGGCAAGCAGAAGATACTGCTGGGATGAGGCATGAGGAAAGATGATGAGAAGTGAAGGTGAAGTCTCCATGCTGACCAGAAGCTTTGCTGACTGCTGATAAGGGACTTCTTCCCTAAAGAAGTTGTTTCAAAGTATAGCTTTCAACTCCCAAATCTTTGTCCAATTTATTAATTGATTTTTACGCCACCATTTACACTTGCAAGTGCTATTTAATTGCTGTCAGGTCCGACTCTTTGCAACCCCATAGACTGTAGCCCGACAGCCTCCTCTGTCTGTGGGATTTCCCAGGCAAGAATACTGGAGTGGGTTGCATTTCCTTCTCCAGGGGATCTTCCTGACCCAGGGGCGAACCTGCTTCTCCTGCTTGACACCTGGGAAGCCCCCACCATTTATGTTACCAATCCCATAAAGTGCATCCTGCGAGCTAAACTCTCATGGGGTCCCAGCTGCTCAGAGGGCAGCCCCTTGGGCCTTATTTCCACTTGGAGTAGCTCTGGCTGAACCAGAGGCTTTCAGAGCATGAAGGCTATGTCTTTTAAATAAAATTTGGCCCCTTCCTGGTGCACAGTAGTTACTCAACAGTTAACCTCAGAACTGGAAAGGACCTCACTGCAACCCCCTCCAGCTACTGGCAGTGAAACTGAGGCTCAGAGGGGAAAAGCCAGGCCGGGACCTGTCCTACATCACTCAGGGCAAAGACAGGATTCCAAACCATTTCTCCACACTTCCAGCACTGAACTTTCTCCATACCCTACCTTAATTCTGCTTCTTACTGGTTTTGTTACTAGAACATCATGAAGAGGTGACATCTGAGACAGGGCTCAGAGGAAGCCTCCAGATTCATTTTTCCTTTCTCCCATCTCCTTAAACACACAGATGCCAAACTTCAAATTCCCGAAGATTACACATGGGGGAGCCACTCACCTGGGGTAATATGTGTCCACCTTGTCCGAGCAGTGCTGGCCGAGGTTGTTGAGGGCTTCCCTCCACCTGCGCTGGCTGTTTTCAAGGTCTTTGCTGAGTCTGTGGTCTTGGCTGAGGTGACGCTTGTTTCTGAGCTACTGTTGGTCGAGGCTGTGATCTTGCTTGAGGAGACACTTGGTTCTGGGCTGCTCTTGGCTGAGGCTGTGGGGCTGCTGTTGGCTGAGGCTGTGATCTCGGTTAAGGAGACACTTGTTTCTGGGGTGCTGTCGGCTGAGGCTGTGGGGCTGCTGTTGGCTGAGGCTGTGGTCTTGGCTGAGGTGACGCTTGTTTCTGAGCTACTGTTGGTCGAGGCTGTGATCTTGCTTGAGGAGACACTTGTTTCTGGGCTGCTCTTGGCTGAGGCTGTGGGGCTGCTGTTGGCTGAGGCTGTGATCTCGGTTGAGGAGACACTTGTTTCTGGGGTGCTGTCAGCTGAGGCTGTGGGGCTGCTGTTGGCTGAAGCTGTGGTCTTGGCTGAGGTGATGCTTGTTTCTGAGCTACTGTTGGTCGAGGCTGTGATCTTGCTTGAGGAGACACTTGTTTCTGGGGTGCTGTCGGCTGAGGCTGTGGGGCTGCTGTTGGCTGAGGCTGTGGTCTTGGCTGAGGTAACACTTGTTTCTGGGATGCTGTCAACCATAGACAGATGGAAAGAAGGAAGAGAGCTCCTGCTGATAGGGGGAATGGGCCCACTGGGTGTGGTGTGTGTAGCAGAAGTCTCTGAGGAGGTGGAACTCGTGGTGGAGGTTTCTTCGGAGAAGCTGTAGACCATAGCTGAGAACCCAGCAGGGGAAGTCACTTTGCTTACTATTGTCGCATCCTCTGTGAAGACTGGAATTATCCCTGAGATACTGATGTCGCTTGTTGTCTCAACAGAGAGGGCTGAGCTTTCTTCCAAGAGGTTCTTGCTGACTGTCACCAAGGTTCCACTTGGGGTGGTAGCCTTGGCTGCTGTCGTTTCCTTTTCTGGGGTGCTACTGAGGATGACTGTGACCACAGGTGTGACTAATTTCGTGGCGTGGGCTATTGTCCAGGTCTCAGCAGAGGTTGTATTCCTAGTAAGGTGTGATTTTGCTTCAGTGGAGTCAGGCAAGGCTGACCTCTCAGTGGGGGACAGGGCCTGTCCTCCTGAGGAGCTGTAATCTATGTGTGAGGTCCCAGGGATGGCAGCAGTTGGTTCTGTTTCCATAACTCTGCAGTTGATCACCTTGATGTTGGTGATGTAGGTAACCAAGGCTTTCGTCAGAGCAGTGATGTCCGCTGACAGGGCTTGTGAGGTGGTGATGGCTGGAACTGAGCTCTCAGAGGAGGCACTGCTCTCTGAGGATAGGGCCTCGGTTTCTCCAGAAGTGTGAATGAATTTCAAGATTCTCTTTGCTTCTTCAGAGCTGTCAAAAGTGCAAAGGTTCTCAAAGACAACTTTCCAGAGCTCACTGCCTGTGACAGTGTCCACTGTGGTCCTTACACGTCCTGTGGGGCTGCCACCTGTGGATGACGTCACCGTGGGAGTAGTGATCACAGCCGTGAACTTGGAAGGCTTTCTTGTCATGAGAGCCATGGTCTTGTCTTCCCTGGCCTCTGCTTCTGAAATGGTGCCGCCTCTGATGAAGGTCTTATCAGAGGTCTGGGTGCTCAGGGTTTGAGTTTCCCAAGAGATGTGGTTTGACACAGAGGGCTCAATGAGGTCAGTAGCCTGAAAGACTTCCTCTGAGCTTGTCCAGACCTCCGGAGTGACAGTAGCCTGAAAGTCTTCCTCTGAGCTTGTCCAGACCTCCGGAGTCACAGCAGGCAGCTCTGTGTGGCCTGATCCACTGGGGCCTGTGTTGGGTAAGAGCAACTCTGTGAGCTGTGAATCCCAGGGCACTAACTTGACACAGGCTCTTAGATTTATCCCTGGGCACTGCTGGGAGGAAGCAGGGAGAAGGGATCATTTGACCTTATTTTTCAACTATATTTTCAAGGAAGAGGAAGTGATATTGGGAAGACAGCCCCATGTAGCAGGCATGGAACTGGGATTGCCCTGGCTGAGGTCCTCTGATGGCCCACTTGAGGCAAAGAAGTATGAAGTGAAGTCGCTCAGTCATGTCAGACTCTTTGCGACCCCATGGAGGGTAGCCTACCAGGCTCTGTGATCCATGGGATTTTCCAGGCAAGAATACTGGAGTGGGCTGCCATTTCCTTCTCCAGGGGATTGAACCCGGGTCTCCTGCATTGCAGACAGACGCTTTACCGTCTGAGACACTAGGGAAGCCCTTTAGGGAAGCACTTGAGGCAAGCCAGCCCCCAAATCGAGACGCTTATTGGTCTGAAGCCATCAAAGTGAATGTGTGGCCAGGATCCCAATTCAAGGGGGAGCAAAGAAAAGCAGAAGATCCAAGTGAGCCAAGAACTGTGGAGCAGGAACCAAAACTCTCAGAACTTTCTGAAAGAATCCTTGTCAGCTTCCTATAGAATTTTTTTAGCAAACTTCAGGAGTAGTGGAGGACAGAGACACCTGGCCAATCGTAGTCCATGGGGTCACAAAGAGTCAGACACGATTTAGTGACTGAACAACAACTCCATAGGGCAGAACGTCTCTACTCGCTTGAATGACCCTCTGAGGTCATGTGAGTGGAGGGCCAGCAGCCGTTTGTTCCCCAGGGGAGGCTGCAGCAGAATTATTTATGAGCTGATAGATGCCTCTCCTGTCTGTCGAGGGGGAGGGGCCGAGGTATCTCTTGAGGCTGCTGCTGCTGCTGCTAAGTCGCTTCAGTCATGTCTGACTCTGTGCGACCCCATAGGCGGCAGCCCACCAGGCTCCTCTGACCCTGGGATTCTCCAGGCAAGAATACTGGAGTGGGTTGCCATTTCCTTCTCCAATGCATGCATGCATGTTAAGTCGCTTCAGTCGTGTCCGACTCTATGCGACCCTACAGACAGCAGCCCACCAGGCTCCTCTGTCCACAGGATTTTCTAGGCAAGAATATTGGAGTGGGTTGCTATTTCCTTCTCTGATCTCTTGAGGAGGGTTGCCAAATTTAGCAAATAAAAATACAGGCTGCCCAGTTAAATTTGTCAGATAAATAAAGAATAATGCTAATGATAAATATTTTTTAGTATGTGTATTTCTCAGGTAATATTTATTGTTCAGTCCCTCAGTTATGTCTGACTCTTTTCGACCCCGTGGACTGCAGCACGCCAGGCTTCCCTGTCCTTAACCATCTCCCAGAGCTCGTTCAAACTTACATCCATTGAGTCAGTGATGACATCCAACCATCTTGTCTTCTGGTGTCCCCTTCTCCTCCTGCCTTCAATCTTTCCCAGCATTGGGGTCCTTTCTAATGAGTTGGCTCTTTGCATCAGGTGGCCAAAGTTTTGGAGCTTCAGCTTCAGCATCAGTCCTTCCAATGAATATTCAGGGTTGATTTCCTTTATGATTGACTGGTTGGATCTCCTTGCTGTCCAAAGGACTCTCAAGAGTCTTCTCCAACACCACAGTTCAAAAGCATCCGTTCTTTGGCACTCGGCCTCCTTTATGGTCTCTCACATCCATACGTGACTACTGGAAAAACCAAAGCTTTGACTATACAGACCTTGATAGGCAAAGCAATGTCTCTGCTCTTTAATATGTTGTCTAGGTTTGTCACAGCTTTTCTTTCAAGGAGCAAGCACCTTTTAATTTCATGGCTGCAGTCACCATCTGCAGTGATTTTGGAGCCCCTAAAAATAAATTCTGTCATTGTTTCCATTGTTTCCCTATCTATTTGCCATAAAGTGATGGGACTGGATGCCATGATCTTCATTTTTTGAATGTTGAGTTTTAAATCAGATTTTTCACTCTCCTCTTTCACCTTCATCAAGAGACTCTTTAATTCCTCTTTGCTTTCTGCCATAAGGGTGGTGTAATCTGCATATCTGAGGTTATTGATAGTCCTCCTGGGAATCTTGATTCCAGCTTGTACTTCATTCAGCCTGGCATTTCGCATGATGCACTCTGCATAAAAGTTAAGTAAGCAGGATGACAATATACAGCCTTGATGTACTCCTTTCCTAATTTTGAACCAGTCTATTGTTCCATGTCTGGTTCTAACTGTTGCTTCCTGACCTGCATACAGGTTTCTCAGGAGGCAGGTAAGGTGGTCTGGTATTCCTATCTCTTTAAGAATTTTCCACAGTTTGTTGTGATCCACACAGTCAAAGGCTTTAGCATAATCAATGGAGCAGAAGTAGATGTTTTTCTGGAATTCTGTTGCTTTTTCTATGTGCCAATGGATGTTGGCAATTTGATCTCTGGTTCCTCTGCCTTTTCTGACTCCAGCTTGAACATCTGGGAATTCATGTTCACTTACTATTGACGCCTAGCTTGGAGAATTTTGAGCATTATTTTGCTAGCATGTGAAATGAGTGCAATTGTGTGGTAGTTTGAACATTTTTTGGTATTGCCCTTCTTTGGGACTGGAATGAAAACTGACCTTTTCCAGTTGTGTGGCCACTGCCGAGTTTTCCAAATTTGCTGGCATAGTGAGTGCAGCACTTTCACAGCATCATCTTTAAAGATTTGAAATAGCTCAGCTGAAATTCCATCATCTCCACTAGCTTTGTTTGTAGTGATGCTTCCTAAAGCCACTTGATTTCGCACTCCAAGATGTCTGGCTCTAGGTCTGTGATCACACCATTGTGGTTATCTGGGTCATTAAGATCTTTTTTGTATAGTTCTCCTGTGTATTCTCGCCAACTCTTCTTAATATTTTCTGCTTCTGTTAGGTCCATACCATTTCTGTCCTTTATTGTGCCCATCTTTGCATGAAATGTTTCCATGGTATCTCTAATTTTCTTAAAGAGATCTCTAGTCTTTCCCATTCTATTGTTTTCCTCTATTTCTTTGCATTGTTCACTCAGGAAGGCTTTCTTATCTCTCCTTGCTATTCTTTGAAACTGTGCATTCAGATGGTATATCTTTCCTTTTCTCCTTTGCCTTTTGCTTCTATTCTTTTCTCAGCTATTTGTAAGGCCTCATCAGAGAACCATTTTACCTTTTTCCATTTCTTTTTCTTGGGGATGGTTTTGATCACCGCCTCCTGTACATGTAATATGTAAGACATACTGAAAAAGTCATTACCTGAAATTCAAATTTACCAAGTGTTTTATCTAGTAACCCTACTCTCAGAAGGAAAAAGACAAAAGCATATGCACACTTTTGGGGGGTTCTGATGGTTTAAGATGGCCTTTTCTGAGACCTACTGTCCCAGAAGTACCCAAGGACCCTCAGGAGGGCCAGCGCCATTCGGTCATCTCTCCCCAGGATATCAGAACAGGCTCTTGGCTTGTCCTCTTGTGTCTCCCCCTGGATGATGAAGGAACACTGGGCTGAGAGGCAAGAGACTTAGTTCTAGTCATAGCTGTGTTGCCTGCTAGCTGGAGTCTGATGATTTACTGGTGCAAATCCTGACTCTGTCTCCTACCAGTGAGCGTCTCCTACCTGCCTTGTCATGGGGGTGAGCACCAGAGAGGAAGGGGAATATGGAAGCGCTTCCATTGCTAAGCCTTCCGGGGGTCGTTAAGCATCCCTCCCCGAGCATGTCCTCTCAAGGAGTCACCTGAGAGCTCGCGACCTGCTTTCATACAGCGAGAGTTCCAGGCTGTGCCCATGTGCTGCTTATGTGGTCATGGCCCTTGTTCTCACTGCCCATTCGGTGTTGTCTACCTACACACACAAATCACAGTTTTCCAGGGATATACTTGCTTCTCCTCACTTCAGTTTCTCTGAGGCTCCTCAGTCCCCACAGCTGGAGGCAGAGCTTCTCTGCGGCAGCCCACACAGCCCGAAACCCAACCATGGGGTCTGATGCTGACCTCCCCTGACACATTTTCTTCCTTTCTTGGGAGCCCCGTGGTGTTATCCTGGTGTGGAACCTCCTCAGGCTTCTCAAACCCATCGCCTGTTCGTCTTCGGGGCTCTTACGACCCCCAACCCAACTCTCTTACCTGCCCAGGGTCTTCTCAAACAGAGCAAAGCCCATCCTGGCCCTTGATAGCTCTAGAGTGCCGCAGCTCTCCTGAACCATTTCCTCAAATCAAACTTGGGGAGAGGAAAGCATGTAGACTTTGGACCCAGAATTCGAGTCCCCTCTCCTCTGTTTGCTTGCCGCTTACCAAACTTGTGACCTGGCCAGGTCTCCTGGCTCCATGCCTGCGTTGTCCCATCTGTAGAATGGAGCTTGAGATACCTAATTCACTTGGTTGGGAACACTACATTAAATGTGTAGCACACGCCTGGGAGATAATGAGTGCAGGAGGCAGTGTGGTCCAGTTTAGGCATGATGTGTGGAATAAAATCCTGGCTCTGCAGAGTTACTTCATGCTGGTAAGAAGCCTCAGTCTCCTCGCTTAGGCGGCAGGGGGTAGATGAGGGTAAGAATGTATCTCTCACAGGGTTATTGTGAGGATTAAAAAGCTAGTGACAGGGGTATATGCGAAATCTCTGTACCTTCCTTTCCATTTTGCTGTGAAACTAAAACTGCTCTAAAAAAATTAAGTTTCAAAAGACAATGTGTGATAATGATGTGTCACTGTAGATTTCTCAGTTGTAATGCATGTATATTTCTGGTGAGAGATGTTGATAATGGAGGGGGTGGTGAGAAGGTGGGAGACAAGGCTTCTTTAGGAATCATTGCACTTTCTGCTCAGTTTTGTTGTGAACCTAAAACTTCTCTAAAAAACACAGTCTATTTTTACAAAAGATAATGCATGTGACAAGCTTGGCACCATTTCTGTTACAGGTCAAGGTTCGTTCTTTTCTTTCATAAAAGCCCTGCCTCTCTCGGAATCCACCCTCCACAAGCCGCCTGTGACAGTCAGACTTTTCAAACAAAAACACGTTTTTACAATAAGCACCTACTGTATAACACAGGGAACTCTGATGAACGAACATCATGTGACAGCTTGGATAGGAGGGGAGTTTGGGGAGAATGGGTACGTGTATGTGTGTGGCTGGGTCATTTTGCTGTGCACCGGAAGCTATCACAACATTCTCAATCAGCTACACTCCAATATAAAATTTTTTTTAATTTAATGGACTTTTAAAGGAAATCTGTGCTAAAACATTAACTTGAAGGAGAAAGAATCTTGTCAAGCCACATTCTTTGGCTTTAATCAGATTTATCACCAGCCTGCACCTGCTGACTCCCTATTCTTCCCTCCACACATACTCACACCCCACAGGCATAAAGACAAACCCATAGCAACCTCACATTTGCATGGACTGCAGCCTCACACGCACTTAAGCTGACCCTTTGCCACTGTGTACTCTTTATCAATGACAGTCATACTTCAAGTGGGGCAGCCCAGGTGGCTCAGTGTTAAGAATCCATCTGCCAAGGTAGGAGCCGAAGGAGATGTGGGTTCGATCCCTGGGTTGAGAAGATGCTCTGGAGAAGGAAATGGCAACCCACCCTGGTATTCTTGCCAGGATAATCCTATGGACAGAGGAGTCCATGGGGTCACAAAAAACCAGATATGACTGAGAACACACGCACGCAATACTTCAAGTATAGTTTTATGCGTGCTCAGTCGCTTCAGTCATGTCCAACTCTTTGCCACCCTAGGGACTGAAGCCCACCAAGCTCCTCTGTCCATGGGATTCTCCAGACAAGAATACTGGAGTGGGTTGCTATGTCCTCCTCCAGGGGATCTTCCTGACTCAGGGATCAAACCCACATCTCTTATGTCTCCTGCATTGGCAGGCAGGTTCTTTACCACTAGCACCACCTGGGAAGGCTGTATAGCTTTTTGATTGATTGTAACTAACCCAAGAGAGCTACTTTCCCCCACAAAGAGCTGTAGTATAGAAACTCCCACCCAGAGTCAGGAGAGAAGCCCACAGGCACCCTCTCACCTCCTTACCTGCAGAGCTCCTGTGGGCCCCAGCCTCCCAGCAGCAGAAGAAAAGGGGCAGAGCCAGGCACCAGAGAAAGCTCATCGTAGCTGGGATTCCGGCCACCATTGCCAGCAGCTCTGCCCACTCCTCTCACTGCCGCCTTTTCCTGCTTCCTCAACCCGCGGAGGATGGGCGGGCCGCCTGCTTAGGTGTGACTAGCTAGTTTCCAGGATGCAACCAGGTGATCACAAGTGCACAGGCTGAGAGCTGGCAGGCTGTGTGTCAGGACTGACAAGGAGCCAACCCTCCTGCCCCCCTTGACCACTGACTCCTCCTCCCTAAGTTTGAAGATACGGAATCCTTTCTACAGTGACATTCACCCCCTGGTTCCTGCAACCAGGGAAACCATGGCACAAAGTGTTTCATACATGCTCCCCCTTCCCACAAGCTTCCCCCGCCACCCTGCCCCCTGTGCATGGGATTTTGACTTCTAGTTAGAGAGACTTGGGTTTTATTCCTAATTCTGGACTTATTACCTCTATGAACATGAAAGTGAAAGTCTCGCGCAATAGTGTCCGACTCTTTGAGATCCCATGGACAGTCCATGGAATTCTCCAGGCCAGAATACTGGAGTGGGTAGCCTTTCCCTTCTCCAAGGGATCTTCCCACATTGGAGGCGGATTCTTTACCAGCTGAGCCTCAGGGAAGCCCTATTACCTCTATGGTCAAGGGCAAACTAAAGAGCTTTCTGAACCTCAACCTCCTGATCTGTAAAATGGGCCTAATCCTTACCTTACTGGGCTGTTTTTTGAGGATCACATGCAATAAAAAGGCTCTAACATAGCACCTACATACTTGGTGTTTATTGAAAACATATACATTTTAAATGCTCAATAAACGAACCCTGATGTCCACTCGGATCCTCAAGTCATATAAGGAACAGCCCCCTGAGGTTTGCAGGAGACAACTCTCTAGTGTAGGGAAGGACTCTGATCCCTAACATCCTTCTGTCTTTACATCCTGGGCTCCTCCATGCCAGCCAGAGGCAGGGTCCTGTCCTGGGCCAGCCTGTAGGTGCAGGGCAGGGAGCGCACACCTCGAAGAAGGGAAAGGGTAAGTAACGGTAAGTCCTGTCCCCAGGCCTAGGAAGGGGGACACTGAGGGTAATAAATGAGGGAAGTTTAGGGATTTGGCCACAAGAAGGGGAATGAGGCTGCAAAATATATTTCAAATGCCCCAGTGAAGAATCTTATCCCCTCAAAGGGCCCAGGACGTAGGCTGTTATGGCCATAACCAGAGGCCAGACAAGGTACCTTGGGGGTCTTAAGGCCAGAGTTTTGTGGAGAAAGCAGTTCTAGAGCAGAGGAAAGCTTGTTGGACAAGCATCAAGAAGACAAGCATCAAGAAACCACAAAAATCTCATGGCGGGAAGGAACTTTAAAGTGGAATCCAGAAGGTCTAGGCTCTGTTTCCAGCTCCTTCCTTAATTATGGCCTAGGGGCTGTGTGATCTTGCACAAGTTATTTGGCTTCTATGGGCCTCTGTCATGGCCTCTGAGGTCATCTTGGCCCTGACGGCTGAGGATCTGCTTCCTGTAAGACACTGGATTCTAGAATTTCACCCTGGGGACTTCCCTCGCAGTCCAGTGATTAAGACTCCTCAGTTACAATGCAGAGCGTTTGGGTTGGGTCCGTGACTGGGGAATAAGATCCCACATGCCACAAAGGATGGCCAAAAGATTTTTAAAAGTAAACTAAAAACAGAACCTCCCCTGTGTTGGGATAAAGGGCTCTGTGGCCTGGAAGGAGAAGGAAGTCATTCTAGGGAACAGGGTGGGGGTGAGGAGGGTGGGCAAGAAGACTCAACGAGAGGAGAGGGGGTCTGTCTGGGACTCAGCCCAGCACTTGGGATCAGGGATTCTGGACCCCAGTTCCAACCACACTGTTAATCTGTAGAGGCTTCCTGCCAGGCTGAGCCCTTCCACCATCCTGCTCAACCTCAGTCCTTCACTTTATAAAATGGGAGAAATGAATTTCCCTTTGGGGGAGTTTAGGAGGCCCTGGGGCCACAGCAAAGACCTGAATTCTATTTGATCAGATCTAGTAATGAGTCTAGCGGTCTGCAGTCCATGATGTCTCAGAGTCAGACTCGACTGAGTGACTGAGCATGCACACAGTAATGAGTGAGTGATTTAGTATGAAGTTTCACCCTTGAGAAAACAGGAGAAATTCAGCAAGAATGTGCTACTTTCTGCCACCTCCCTCTCCTCCTGACCCACCTGTCTGCCCCACCCCAGCGAGGAGAGAGACTTCCTCATTCCAGCAGCTGGTGGCTTAAACTACAGACCGAGGTACTCCAGGTACCCTTTTCACCCCCCACCATGGGATTTCCTTCTCTATTTCCTTTTTCTTTTCATCATCTAGTAATCAACAGCTCAGCTCCAGCCCAGTTGCCTATCATGGGATCTAACCAGGAATCTACTAAAAGGGAAGCCTGACTGAATGCTTTCCTGGGTTTTGCTGAATTTTGTCAGTCCATCTTCCTCTGTACCTGGGGGAATTTCCAAGGCTGGACATATGACTTTTGACCTTGAGGCCATAATAGTCTTAACCAGAAAGCTCCTGAGCATTTTATTCAGCCCATTTCAGGTCTCACCCTGAATGAGCATAGGAGGCTAGTTTTATTAGTTTAGCAAACATGTGTGGAACACCTTACTGGATGTCAGACACTGTTCTCGGCACCCTGGATACATCAACTGAGTAAAACAGATCCCTGCCCTTGTGGAACTAACTCCCTGGTGAACCAAGAGAGTTCAAACAATAAACATAATAAGTAAGTGAATGGTATAGGGATGAATATTATGGAAAAAAGGGGGGGGGGCAAGATAGGTAAGAAGAACCTGATGTGTGTGGCATGCAGAGATGAGGGGCAGGTTGCAGTATTAAATAACACTATGGGACCTGAGCCATGACTCCAAGTTGGTGAGAAATTTAGTCAAGTGGATACATGGGGAAGAACACTTCAGACAGCAGAACTCAGAGAGAAAGATCCAGAGACTAAGGCAGGACCTAGATCAAGAAACAGCAAAGAGCCCATGTGACTGGAGCCTCATGAGAGAGCAGAGTTGGGGGTCAAGGGAGTAGGTGATAAGGCATGAGTGATAAAGGGCCTTGCCAGCCTTGGGGGCTGTTCTCTGAGTGAGCTGGGAGCAGCCCCTGGGGAGTTTTGAGCTGTGGAGTGATGAAATCTGACTTGGGATTTGGAAGGACCACTCTAACAGCCCTGTGCTGAAACAGAAACTGGGAGTTAGGAGGTTTTGCCCTAGTTCAGGTGAAAGAGGAGGGTGGCTCTGACCATGATGGTATCAGAGGAGGTAGTGAGAGTCAATCAGATTCTGGATATGTTTTGAAAGTAGAGCTGACATGATTTCCTGCTAGATTGATGTGGGCTGTCAAAGGAAGAGAGAAACCAAGAAAACTACAGATTTCTCAACCTGAACCAATGGAAGGATGCAGTTGTCATTTGGGTCTGGCTTTCTCATCAAGAATATTTAGAACTCCCTCCCCCTCAATAAGCCAGTGCACATTTTAGGGATGAATTCGACTCAAGACAAGGGTATCCAGTAAAGCCTAAGCACTGGCCTGCAAAGGGTCTGATAAAAGAGTTGACCCAGTAAAATGTCCTTGAAATATAAGGTTCTAGATCTGCTAGGCCACTGAGCTATAGCATAGCCCCACAGGCCGCAGCAAACAAGTTCTGTGTTTGTTGGGAGGCAAAGCTTTTTCCTCGTCCAACCTGGGTGCAGTGACTGGAGGCCAGCTAACTGAGAAAAGACAGATGAACAGAAGAAGAGACAAAGTTTACTTACACGTGCACCACGAAGCTGTTCTCACCGAAAAACCAGAGATAAAGATTTCTACATCGCCTTTAACAAAGGCACAGAGCTTAGCACTTCTGTGGGAAAACATGGAAGGTACCATTGGCAGTCTATCTCCATGTCAGCTGAAATTGGCTGGAAAGTCCCTTGGACAGGGATTAATGGCAGCTGTATTTTTAGAAGGCTCTGCTTTAGTCAGACAAGAGAAGTTCAGATAACATTTCTTTCTGCATCTTTTGTAGGTCAAATGCTTCCTCTTTCAAATAATCTTTATACTTCTCTGGTGGTCTAGTGGCTAAGACTCCAAGTTCCCAATGCAGGGGCCCAAGGTTCGACCCCTGGTCAGGGGTGTAAATCCCTGCAACTAAGAGTTCCAATACCAAAACTTAAGATCCTGACTCAGTGCAGCCAAATAAATGAATTTTAAAAATATTAATATTTATACCAGGTCTGTGGGTCTGAATGAGTCCCTGCAGGTACCAAATGTGTAGATAAAGAGAGGTGGGAGGAAGCATCTAAGTTTGCAAAGCCCTGAGAACAGACCCCTCCATACCCTAACCCCTATTTCCTTGGGTTATAGCACGGAAACCTCTGTTTCTGGGGAGCCCTCTCTTCCTTCATTTCTTTTATTAGGATACAGTCCACATAGAGTTAGCTCTGCCAATCTCAAGTAGTATACAGCTTGGTGAATTCTTAAAACTCAGCATTCAAAGAACTAAGATCATGTCATTCAGTTCCATCACTTCATAGCAAATAGATGAGGGAAAAAAATGGAAACAGTGACAGACTTTATTTTCTTGGGCTCAAAAATCACTGTGGACAGTGACTGCAGCCATGAAATTAAAATATACTTTCTCCATGGAAGGAAAGCTATGACAAACCTAGACATTGTATTAAGAGGCAGAGACATTCCTTTGCCAACAAAGGTCCATATAGTCAAAGCTATGGTTTTTCCAGTAGTCAAGTACAGATGTGAGAGTTGGACCATAAAGAAGGCTGAGTGCCAAACAACTGATGCTTTCAAACTGCAGTGCTGGAGAAGACTCTTGAGAATCCCTTGAAAAGCAAGGAGATCAAACCACTCAAGCCTAAAGGAAATCAATCCTGAATATTCTTTGGAAGGACTTACGCTGAAGCTCCAATAACTTTGGCCACCTGATGTGAAGAGCCGACTCATTGGAAAAGACCTTGATGTTGGGAAAGATTAAGGGTAGGAGGAGAAAGGAGCAACAGAATATGAGATGGTCGGATGGCATCACCAACTCAATGGACATGAGTTTGAGCAAACTTCAGGAGATAGTGAAGGACAGGGAATCCTGGTGTGCTCCAGTCCATGGGGTTGCAAAGAGTTGGACATGACTGAACTGAACTGAACACTCAGGATGCATTCACTACTCAGATCAGGATATAGGA
This sequence comes from Bos indicus x Bos taurus, assembly GCF_003369695.1. Classification (NCBI taxonomy): domain Eukaryota; kingdom Metazoa; phylum Chordata; class Mammalia; order Artiodactyla; family Bovidae; genus Bos; species Bos indicus x Bos taurus. Next base: position 70,196,522 of record NC_040076.1, on the reverse strand, counting down.
TGTTGTCAGCATCTCAGTAGGCTCCCTTGTGTCCATTTCCAGTCAATATCCCTCCAAGAACCACCATTCTCACCTCTATCACCATAAAGTATTTCTGCCTATTTTTGAACTTCAAATAAATGGGACTATGCATACATAATTTCTTGCATCTGACTTCTTAACTTTATTCCTGGGAAATTCACCCATGTTGTTGTGTATAACAGTGGTTCATTCTTTTTTTGTTTTAAGGTAGTATCCATTGTAGAAATATACCACAATTAATTTTTTCTATTTTCCTATTGATGGATTTCTGGGTTATTTCTAGTCTTTCGCTATTCTGAATAATACCACTATCAATAATCTTGTATATATCTCAGGTATGTATACATACACCCAGGAATGAAATTGCTGGGTCACATGTCTAGCTTTAATATACAGCATCAAACAGTTTTCTAAATTAATTGTGCCCACTTATACTACACCAGCAACATATGAGAGTTCCAGTCTCCATATTCTCATCAACACTGGTCTCACTGGTCCTTTTAATTTTAGACATTTTTGTGGACCTGAATTTCTCATTGTGATTTTTGACTTACATTACAGGGAGCCCTCTGCTTTCTCGGGGCTTTGCCCAGGTTGTATGCCACTGCTAGGGAAATGACTTTCATGGGAAAGATACTAGAGGGACACAGGGAGGAATGATGGAGGGTTGGGTAGAAATCAAATTTGCATGCACACATGCACCACCTGTACACTCAACTAACGCGGAGCCTGTGCCGGTACTGGAACATCTGTAGGGACCCTGGTTGGGGTGAGGGATAATGAAGGAGAGACAGGAAAGAATGGGATGGAGTTTCTAGGCATTTGGAAGGAATGAGCACTGACTCAAGAAAGGAGAAAGGGCCTGCAAATCAGCACTGTTGGGCTGTCTATGAGGCCCACAGCCTGATCCCCACTGGAGAGGTCACATTCCACATTGCCCTGAAAAACTCTTCCTGGCAAGGAAAGGACATCTCAGGCTCTGGAGGTGTGGGTGGGGCTCTCCCAAACAGGGTCCAGGGCTGTCTCCCTCACGTTCCTACATCCCTGGGCAGGAAAAGACATCTGTGGCTGGAAGAGCTGAGGCATAAAGCATGTGCTCCATAGAGCCAGGTGGGACAGCTTTCATGCACCATTTCAAGTCCTCTTTGCCTTGCTGCCTATTTCAGCCACTGCTGCAGGGGCCAACTTCCCACCAATGAGCAGGCAGAGCCTTGCCACGTGCCATCTGGCCTCTGTTCCAGGACCTCCCTGATACTGAGGCTTGGGATGCTTCTGGGGGCTATTCAGCTCTCACACTCAGCAGTGAAGAACTGGGAGAATTGGGCCCTGGGGAGCAACTCACGAGCCAAGGGGAATGGGGGCCCACAGACAGATGCTCCCTGTTTCATTACTGGGACAGATGGTTCTCAGACACGCTTCTTGGAAGGTCCCAAGGATGGAGCAGCCATCAGCCATAGCGGGGGCCAACTGGCTAACACCTTTTGACTGGCTCTCCCTTCTGCTCTGTGCCATTTCTCCTTTCCCCACTCCTCTGGATCATGTCTCTAAATAACTCATTCAGGCTCTGCTTTCAGAGAAACTAAACTAAAACAGAGCCACTACCCAATAACTAGGCTCTGTGCTGACAGGGCATCCTATGCTATTATCATTTTCTAGAAGCCAATGTTCGGATTAGCAAAGGTCTAGAGCGAGCCTTGGATGGGGATGACCAGTCATTCTGTCTAGCTGGAACCAAGGTGTGGGAGAGGGACCAGCAGGAGATAAGGCCAGAAGCGTGCCTTGGGTCCATAGAGTACAGGACTCAGCAGGCCATGCACGGGCGGTTAGCCTTATTCTGGAGACAGTGGGAGGCCAGTGGTGGTTTCTGAGTGAGGGGAACTGACAACACCAGAGCTCTGCTTTGCGGGGTATGATGTGGTACAGTGTGGGCTGGGACCAGTAAGGGCAAGAGGCCCAGTAAGGGGCTGTGACGTAGGACTTGGGCAGTGGCATATGAAGGGGGCAGATGTGAACTGTGTTGTGAGGTAGAATTCAAAATACTTGGCACCTTGCAGAAGAAAACCAGGGCATAGAGATGTGAAAAATGCTCCTGAGCTTTGGAGTCCAGGAGGCTGGCAGGAAGGGCACCAGGCACAGAGCAGGAGGAAAAGCAGATCCAGGAGGAAAAGACGGCTTCAGTGGACCCCAAAGCCAGCGGCATCATTTTTTCTAGTGCTTTGAAATCCTGCTCAAGGAGACCCCAAGGAGGCCACTCCAGTACACCAGAGGAAGGTCCCCTGCCACTTTCGGCGCCGTGGGAAGAGAAGGGGGTGGGCAAGAGGTCACAGGCCTCAGGCCAGGCTATGTCAGGACTCACAGGCAGTACTACAGAGCCCGGGAAGGAATACTGAGGAGACAGGCAAGAATTATTCAGTCACAGCACCACTAGGGTTTTACTTCCTGCTTTCAAGATACACATTTACTATATTTACTGTAACCATCACAAAACAATAAATATCATGAGCCAAATTTCTGTTTTATAACTTCTTGTACTGATTTTATGCACATTTAAACATGTTTAGGACAACAGCAGGTTTCTGTCTTCCTCTGGTTGAACCAACGGGGAAGCAGACAGGGGGCTGGCAGCGGGGAGAGCTGCAGCACCACTGGGCCCGGTGTTGCAGCCCTGGCAGGTCCAGGGCGGGAGGCTGAGCTCTGCTCCAGGGGCCCTGCTGGTAGAGCGCAGGGGAGGAGTTGCAGGCAGGCATCAGGCTCTCTTCTTGAGTCCCTTCATGGTGATCGAGAAGGGCAGCCCCGGGAGGTTGGTTTGGAGAAACTGCCGGACCTGAGTGAGCAGTAAGTGAAGGCCTGTTCCATTAGGTTTCCCCAAATCACAGCGCTGTCTTGTCCATCTGCCAAGAAGCAGACCTTTGCACAAGAACCCTACAAGGCAAGCTCTAGGATACAGATGAGGAAAGGAAGGCTCAGAAAAGTTAAGAAGGCTGAGGGCTTAAAGTTAGCCAGGATCTGAACCCAGGTCTATCTGGATTCAGATGGACCTGTCCGAGCTCTTTCCATTGTCCTGGATGCCTTTCTTTCTGCCCAATGCTGTAACATGCCAGGGTGGGGGCCAAGAGCTTTCCTCCAATGCTGAGCACAGCTGGACAGATCAGGGCTGAAGCCAAGACTCAAAAGGAAAATAAAGGACAGAGGATGATTTAAGGCAGAGAACGGCAAACCACTATCTGTGGACCAAATCTGTCTTTCTGCCTGTTTTTTTGTATAAATCACAAGTTGAGAATTTTTTTTTTACGTTTTTAAATGGTTGAAAAAAGTCAAAATAAGAATGGTATTTCATGACACATGAGAATCATATGAAATTAAGTGTCAGTGTTCATGGGCAGGAACCCTGGCTTCTACCATAAATCCGTGGTTGCCATGGTGCCCCACCCACCTCAGGCCCTTTGCCCTCTTTGGTAATTGCTCCTTAACTTTGGGTTCTAGAGGCCAGGGAGGCAGGAGCAGCTTGCTGGCCACCCCTTCTAAGGGCATCTCCAGGGCACTCACCATGCTCTGCATCCAGTTTACATCACTTCTGACAGCCTTGGATGGGTTCTCCATCCTCAGCACTATTTGCAGCATCATGCTGGTAGTTTGAGGAGCTGAGAAAACACGGTGAAAGCTCCTGTCCTCATCCCTGCCTCCCACCCACTCCTGTCTGCCCTCAGAAGTCTACCCAGGAAGGGTCAAGAGGCATCTATACTGTAGGAGAAGCAGGGACCGTTAAGGGGAGCCAAGCCACCCTTATTTCCCCACCCTGTTCCCCAACCACCAACAGCTGAACCTCTCCTTGTGGGACCCAGAAAAGTAGCTCAGGGAAGAGCAGCAGGTAGCGAGGAACAGTGGGCAAAGAAAGCTGGGAGGAATGTATAGGCCCTTTTGACATGAAATGGACAAAATGTCAGGATCTTGGGAATGTCAGGGACCTTAGGAATCACCCAGTCCACACCCTGGCCTTGGCCTGAAGTATAGGCAAGGGCTTGCCTCTGTCAGTCACAGCCTCTAGCTCTCCTGGGGGTGGAAAGGAGCCTGCATGTGCGTTCCTGGGCTTGCAGAGGGCCTGGTGGTCTGGGCAGCAGTCTGGTACCACATGGAAGAATTCATCACAGTAACAGCTTCCTCTCCTGCACTGATGATCCATTCCAATGCGGCAGAGGGGCTGGGATTGGAAGCAGCTGCCTGGAGAAAAAGGGATGTTAAAAAGAGACAGATTGGGCTTCCCTGGTGGCTCCGTGGTAAAGAATCCACCTGCCACTGCAGGAGACACAGGTTCGATCCCTGGTCTGGGAAGATCCCACATGCAGTGGAACAACTAAGCCCGTGTGCCACAACTATTGAGCCTGTGCTCCAGAGCTGGGGAATCACAACTACTGAAGCCCGTGCACCCTAGGGCCTGTGCTCCACAACAAGAGAAGCCACCACAATGAGAAACCTGTGCGCCACAACTAGAGAGCAGCCACCACTCACCATGAGTGAAATCCAGTGTAGCAATGAAGAGAAAAGCCAGTGTGGCAATGAAGAGAGAAGCCAGTGTAGCAATGAAGACCCAGCCCAGCCAAAAATCAATCAATAAAAAAATATTTTAAAGAAATAGATTTAACAAATAGTGCTGGGACACTGGATATTCATATGCAAAAGAATGAATTTGGACCTCTACCTCATACCATATACAAATGTTAACTCAACATGGATCACAGACCTAAATGTAAGAGTTAAAACTATAAAACTCTGCATGTTGTCATGAGCTTGGATTAAGCAGTAGTTTCTTAGATGTGGACTTCCCTGGTGGCTCAGATAGTAAAGAATGTGCCTGCAATGCAAGAGACCTGGCCAGGTTTGACCCTGGGTTGGGAAGATCCCCTGGAGAAGGCAATGGCAATCCACTCCAGTATTCTTGCCTGGAGAATTCCACCAAAACCACAGTGACAAAAGAAAGAATAAAGTAGACTTGATGAAAATTTAGAAGATTTGTGCTTCTAGGGATACTGTCAAAAAAGTGAAAGGACAACCCATGGGATGAGAAAACATCTGCAAATCATATAGGTGATAAGAGAATTTTATTCAGAGTATGTAAGAACTCTCACAAACTCTATAACAACAAAGACAAATAACCCAATTTAAAAATGAACAAAGGATAGAGGCTCAAGAGGGAGGGGATACATGTATACATGTGGCTGATTCATATTGATGTATGGCAGAAACCAACACAATATTGTAAAGCAATTATCCTTCAACAGTACGTGAATTATGTACATGAATTATGCTTCAACAGTATGTGAGCCGAGAACGTCCAGATGTCCAAGCTGGATTTAGAAAAGGAAAAGGAAAAGGAAAAGGATCCAGAAATCAAATCGCCAAATTCCACTGGATCATAGAAAAAGCAAGAGAATTGCAGAAAAACATCTACTTCTACTCCATTGACTACACTAAAGCCTTTGACTGTGTGGATGACAACAAAATGTGGAAAATTCTTAAAGAGATGGGAATACCAGACCACCTTACCTGCCTCCTGAGAAATCTGTATGCAGGTCAGGAAGCAACAGTTAAAACCAGACATGGAACAACACACTGGTTCCAAATTGGGAAAGGAGTATGTCAAGGCTGTATATTGTCATCCTGCTTATTTAACTTACATGCAGATTACAACATGAGAAATGCCTGGCTTGACGAAGCACAAGCTGGAATCAAGATTCCAAGGAGAACTATCAATACCTCAGATATGCAGATTACACCATCCTTATGGCAGAAAGTGAAGAGAAATTAAAGAGCCTCTTGATGAGGTGAAAGAAGAGAGTGAAAAAAGCTGGCTTAAAGCTCAACATTCAAAAAACAAAAATCATGGCATCTGGTCCCATCACTTCATAGCAAGTTGATAGGGAAACAATCAAAACAATGATATATTTTATTTTGGGGGGCTCCAAAATCACTGCAGATGGTGACCGCAGCCATGAAATTAAAAGATGCTTTCCCCTTGGAAGAAAAGCTATGACAAACCCAGACAGCATATTAAAAAGAAGAGACATTACCAACAAAGGCCTGTCTAGTCAATGCTATAGTCCAGTAGTCATGTATGGATGTGAGAGTTGGACCATAAAGAAAGCTGAGCGCCAAAGCATTGATGCTTTTGAGCTGTGGTGTTGAAGGCTCTTGAGAGTTCCTTGAACTTCAAGGAAATCAAATCAGTCAATCTTAAAGGCAATCAGTCCCGAATATTCATTGGATGGACTGATGCTGAAGCTGAAGCTCCAATACTTTAGCCACCTGATGGGAAGAGCCAACTCACTGGAAAAGACCCCAATGCTGGGAAAGAGTGAAGGCAGGAGGAGAAGGGGACAACAAAGGATGAGATGGTTAGATGGCATCACCAACTAGATGAACATGAGTTTGAGCAAGCTCCCGGAGTTGGTGATGGACAGGGAAGCCTGGTGTGCTGCAGTCCATGGGGTCACAAAGAGTCGGACACAACTGAGTGACTGAACTGAACTGAATTTCAATTAAAAATAAATAAATTTTTTTTAATGAACAAAAAATTTATCCAAAGAGGATATACAAATGGCCTATAAGCACATAATTATCAGGAAAATGAAAATTTGAGTCACAATGAGTTACCACTTCACTACCACTAGGTTAAAATGAAAAAGAAAACAAGTATTGGTAAGGATGTGGAGAAATTGGAACCCCTTACATTGCTGGTGGAAATGTAAAAGGGTGCAGGTACTTTGCAAAACTGTTCGGCAGTCTCTCAGAATGTTAAATGTAGAGTTACCAAACGACCCAGCAAATCCACTTCTGGGTATATACTGAAAAGAACTGAAAATATATGTTCACATAAAAACCTGTCCAAAAATGTTCAGAGAAGCATTATTCATAATGGCCAAAAAGTGGAACTAATTCAAATGTTCACCTGATGAGCAGATAAAACTGTTAGGTAGGTAGAATAGGGAAAAGGAGTCCAAAATGGTGGTGCCTAAAAGACAAGGAAGGTCAAAGGAAGGTCCGAGGACCAGAGTGAAGACTTCAGGCAGAACAAACAGAACAAACAGCACTCCTGGCTAAGCCCAATTTGCATAGGGCAGGCCCAGGTGGAGGAAAAAACATATAAGTGCTTTCTCACGGACTCTCTCTCTCCCGCGTGCGTGCCCTCTTTTCTTTCTCTCTCTCTCTCTCTCTCTCCCTCCCCACGCACTCCTCCACTCTCTTCTCTTCAAGTCTTGGATTCTCCTGCTATCTTCTAAATAAAATGGAGCTGTAACACTGATTTGCCTAAGAGCTGTAGCACGGTTTGTCCAAGACCTGAGAGCGCCGAGGGCTTTAATGTCCGTTGCTCCAAATCTTTGCTGTGACGAGACAAAGAACCGAGGAACATATACTCGCGCGACAAAACAAAACATGGTATTTCTACACAATGGAATGCTATTCAGCCACAAAAATTGATGAAATGCTGATACATGCTACAGCAGGGAGGTACCTTGAACATATAGTACTAAATGAAAGAAGTCAGCCGTGAAATGTCACATGTTGTATGAGTCTGTTTATGTGAAATGTCTGGAATAGGCAAATCCACAGAGACAGAAAGTAGATTAATGGTAGCTAGGGGTGGGAAGGTGTAGGTAATAGATGGGTGATTGTCAATGATACAGCATTTCTTTCCAAGGTGATGAAATGTTCTAAACTTAGGTAACAGTGTTGGTTGCACCACTCTGTGAATATGCTAAAAACCATTGAATTGTATATTTTAAAAGGATATCTTTCACATTATGTGAACTATATCTCAATAAAATTGTTACTAAAAAGAGACTCAGAGAGAAGAGTGACAAAACAAGAGCGACAGGAGTGACAGCAAGGAAAAAAGAGGCAACAGAGAGAACAGGGAAGAGCTGTGACAAGGGGGCAGAGAGAAACCCGCACAGTTAGAAGTAGGTCTCCAAGGTCCTGTTCACAAAACAGTTCACCAACCCCAGTTCCTGCTAATTCCCCAAGGCCTTCAATGCAATTATTATCACAGTGGTAAAGAATTCACACAGGAGACGCCAGTTCAATCCCTGGGATGGGAAGATCCACTGGAGAAGGAAATGGCAACTCACTCCCATATTCTAGCCTGGAAAATTGCATGGACAGAGGAGCCTGGTGGGCTATAGTCCTTGGGATCTCAGAGTCAGACACGACTGAGTGACTGAGCACATGAACACATGCTTATCACTACAAGATGAGGGGGTTATTTTCTGTAAGACGAGGAAGACAAGGCGCTGGCAGGTGGGGACCATGGCCCAAGTAACTTGGTGAGTCTGTGGCTCAGGTTGAAAGGTGCCCCAGGTGCTCTCATGCCCAGAACTCAATGTTGTTTTCCCTTTCCCTTGACCTTCTCATTGCCTTGACCTTTCCAGTCCTCCACAGGACTGGAAAGGTCAGTTTTCATTCCAATCCCAAAGAAAGGCAATGCCAAAGAATGCTCAAACTACCGCACAATTGCACTCATCTCACACGCTACTAAAGTAATGCTCAAAATTCTCCAAGCCAGGCTTCAGCAATGTGTGAACTGTGAACTTCCTGATGTTCAAGCTGGTTTTAGAAAAGGCAGAGGAACCAGAGATCAAATTGCCAACATCTGCTGGATCATGGAAAAAGCAAGAGAGTTCCAGAAAAACATCTATTTCTGCTTTATTGACTATACCAAAGCCTTTGACTGCATGGATCACAATAAACTGCGGAAAATTCTGAAAGAGATGGGAATACCAGACCAACTGATCTGCCTCTTGAGAAATTTGTATGCAGGTCAGGAAGCAACAGTTAGAACTGGACATGGAACAACAGACCGGTTCCAAATAGGAAAAGGAGTACGTCAAGGCTGTATAATGTCACCCTGCTTATTTAACTTATATGCAGAGTACATCATGAGAAACACTGGGCTGGAAGAAGCACAAGCTGGAATCAAGATTGCCGGGAGAAATATCAATAACCTCAGATATGCAGATGACACCACCCTTATGGCAGAAAGTGAAGAGGAACTAAAAAGCCTCTTGATGAAGGTGAAAGAGGAGAGTGAAAAAGTTGGCTTAAAGCTCAACATTCAGAAAACGAAGATCATGGCATCTGGTCCCATCACTTCATGGCAAATAGATGGGGAAACAGTGGAAACAGTGTCAGACATTATTTTTGGGGGCTCCAAAATCACTGCAGATGGTGACTGCAGCCATGAAACTAAAAGATGCTTACTCCTTGGAAGGAAAGTTATGACCAACCTAGATAGCAAATTGAAAAGCAGAGACATTACTTTGCCAACAAAAGTCCACGTAGTCAAGGCTATGGTTTTTCCTGTGGTCATGTATGGATGCGAGAGTTGGACTGTGAAGTAGGCTGAGCGCCGAAGAATTGATGCTTTTGAACTGTGGTGTTGGAGAAGACTCTTGACAGTCCCTTGGACTGCAAGGAGATCCAACCAGTCCATCCTAAAGGAGATCAGCCCTGAGTGTTCTTTGGAAGGAATGATGCTAAAGCTGAAACTCCAGTACATTGGCCACCTCATGCGAAGAGTTGACTCATTGGAAATGACTCTGATGCTGGGAGGGATTGAGGGCAGGAGGAGAAGGGGACGACAGAGGATGAAATGGCTGGACGGCATCACTGACTCGATGGACGTGAGTCTGAGTGAACTTCGGGAGTTGGTGATGGACAGGGAGGCTTGGCGTGTTGCGATTCATGGGGTCGCAAAGAGTCAGACACGACTGAACTGAACTGACCTTCTCATTAGGTTCGCACTTGCCTGGGGCTTTGTTTAGGGATAAGCTGGAGGACATTCCAGAGCTGACAAGATCAACAGGGAGCAAGCCACACAGAGGATGTGGGGCCAGGTGTGGCTAACCCACTCTGTTGTGGAAACAGAGGCCAGCAGATAGGTGTCTGGTGAAAAGGGAGCCAAAGACCAACCCACTCTCAAGGTGATGGTGGAAGGGGCTGGAGTGGTGACCTCTGAGTTTGGTCTGGCTTCTGCCTCATGTTCTGGTCAGCAGCCTCCTGCTAATGATCAGTTTCCCTTCTCACACCAGCCCCCTTCCCGAACGCCTGGTTCAGGGTCAGGTTGTCACCAAGACCAGGAATCAATCAAAAGATTGTCCCAGGAGGGACTTCCGTGGTGGTCCAGTGGATAAAAGTCCATGCTCCCAATGCAGAGGGCCCAGGTTCGATCCCTGGTTGGGGAACTAAGATCTCACATGCTACAACTAAGCACAAGTGGCTTAACAACTGAGCCCACGCACTATAAGTCTCATACACCACAACTAGATAAGCCCATGTGTTGTAATGAAGACCCAGAACCACCTAAACAAATTTTTTTTTTTTTAATCACTCATTTCAAAGATAGGAGCAGTCCCAGGGACCATACAAATGAGGACCATAGCCCACGTGGGAGTCAGAGATCAAGTCAGTGGTCTAGTGATATCAGCATTTATTTTAACAGTTTGGGATGGAATGGAGTGGAGTGGAGTGGAATAGAATAGGAAATATCCACATATATTGTACATGTAAGTGTAAGTTTCTTGGACTTCTTTTTGAAAATTTTGTTTGCTGTTATATACATGTATTTAAGTACTGGATCAAAGGATGAAATATATTTCTTAATGTGGATTATGGCCAGAGAAGTTTGAAAGACACTGATCTAAAAATGGAAAAGCCATGTTCTTAAGGTCATGCTTGAGTGGGTGATAGAGCTGAGAGAGGAACTAGCAATCCTGACTGTTTCCCTGTTTTCCCCACAACATCCAGGCACAAGGTTCACCTTCAAAAAGCCTCCGGATGCACTGGCCACTGCCCTCTGGCACTCTCTAAACACACCGCACTCTCCTGCTTTTGAGCCTTTGTTCAAGCTGCTTCCTCTGCTTGGAAGGCCCTTCCCTCTCACACCCAGTAGAAGAAAACATTCTTATCCTTCAAGGTCACGATTAAATTCAGTCTTCCCAGGGTTGCTAAGGAACTAGCTCATTATTTTGAGAGTGATAAATGAAGACTCATTTATCCAGTTTTTCCACACAAACCAAATAGTTGAAGAGGGAAAGGTCTTCTTTATAGAAGAACTCCAGCTAACAAATGCAGAAGGAATGACAGAAGTAGAAAACCACCATTTGTCAATTCCCAAGCCCCTTTTATGAATGAAAAAATGGATCTAGGTGACAATCATCACTGGAAGTTAAAATCATTAGAGAAAGATCGAGGGGGACCTTTTTTGAACAGACCTACGTATGAACGCACCTGGCTGATGAAGTTTAACATCAGTAAAAGTGAGATGACCAGACATTGCTCGTCTCCTTCACGATACAGTGGGAAGCACACAGCGTCACCTGCAGAACATTCTCACCAAAAGATATGAGCCTTAACTACCAGATTTCAGGTAATGCAACGGACAGAGGAGCACCCACAAACATCAGATCAGACAAATCCAGAATGCAGGGCTATCTACAAGACAAATGGCGTGGTTTCTTCAATAAATAAACAGCATAAAAAAGAAAAAGGGCTGGTATAGATTTAAAGAGACTTAAGAATATAACAACTAAATGTAATGTGTAGACCTTGTTTAGATCCTGATTCAAATAAGCCAATTGCACAAAGGCCTTTTTGACAGTTGGAGAAATATGCAAACTGATAGGTATTAAGTGGTAGTAGTTATTTTCATTATTTGAGCTCTGATAAGGTATTGTGGTTATATTATTTTAATATGGTAGATAAGAATTTGGGCAAAGTGTTGATAATTTTCAAGCTAGCCAATAGGTCCACTGGGTTCGTTAAACTATCAAATTTAATGAATACATTTTCATAATAAAAAAATTTTAAAATAAATATGATCTATCCTGAGAGGACTTCCTACATCCCCTAGCTGGGATGTAGAGTTTAAGTTTTTCCTTTTACCCTTAAAACCTATTGATTTCATTATGTTAACATTAACATAGCATTAATCCCTGTCTCAATCATTGTTACCATCTTCTTTCCAGAAGTGTGTATCTGTCGTCCTACCAGCTCATCAAAGGCAGAAAATGAATCTCTGTAGTTTCATTATCAAGTAATTTATATTTAGTTCAAAAGATCTGAATTGAACTTGGGCTCACACTTGCGCTCCCAGGGGCATCCAAATGTCAGGACAGATTTACATTTCCTAACAGCGCTGACCAGTCCCATCAGAAAAATGACAGCACAGTAAAAGGGAGAGGAAGTCCACCCCATGGTGAGCAAGCACTCATTCATTCACTCATTTATTCCTTTTATTCTATTCAGTGACTCTCTGAGCCGGGTACTGTGGGGGATCATGGAGGTACATTCCACTGCCCTGCCCCACCCGACAGTCCAGAGAAACACCTTCCAGGAGCTCAGTCTAGTGAAAGGAGAGGCATCCCACTACAGGTAACCAAAGCATCGCCATACTGCATGGTAAGTGCTACACCACAGGTAAGAGGAGAGGGCTGTGGGGTTGGCGGAGAGGCAGTGCACCCATCAGGAAACAGTTTTCTGGTGGGGAGGTGACAGCTCAGGGACTCCTCTGTGACCATCCCATTGGCTTCAGATGAAGAGGCTTATAGCAGTGACAGGCTGAGAGGCCAGGAAGAGCCCCAAATAAGGTGAGGTGAATAACCCAATGCTAATAGTTTGCAGCCCTTCAGAATAATATTCTTTAAATATGTTTGACAGTGTTATAGAGAAGAGGGTAAGCATGGCCAGGGAAAGGTGTGGAAAGGGGGCATGAGGCAGACTCCTCCTCCCTTTACAGTTTTTACAAGCAACGTATTAAGACATCTTTTGTTGCTTACGCACATCTTAAGGCTCCCATCCTTGCAAAAAGTATTCCTACCAGTGATACCCAGTTTCCTCCCAAAAGATATTCTAGCAGATATAGCTTTCTCCATCCCACTGCATTTCCAGGAATATTTTAGCAAACCACATGGGTTGGTACCCAGTGAGTCTGCCTCTGAATCCAGATCTGGGCTTGTCACACCACCTTCACTCCTAGCCCTCTGACAGGGCACATTCTAGAGCTTTGTGCTGCCTCCACTCATAAGAACCTCTTCTAGACATTCCTCTGGACTCTCCAACCAAAATGGACTTTTTCAAGTGAACCACGCAAAGACATCTTATAAATATGGATGTGGTACATAGAGAAGCCACTTTAAGCACTGGTAGATGCTTAGTAAATGTCTGAACAAATGAATTATTTCATTAATAAATTAGCAAACATAAAAGGATCATGCCAGGGACAAAAATGGTTGAGTAAATGAATGAATGAATGAATAAGAAAGAGACGAGAGGCCAGGTCCCTTTGACCTGCTAGCTTGGCTTCTCACCTGTCTCCTGGTTTGGGGCCACAGGGCTCAGCCACAGTAGGAGGAGGAGAATCAGCCCCATGGCTGCAGGCATCAAGCAGAGACAGTGTTTCAGGGACCAAGAACATGACTTTTAATACCTACTCTTTCCAATCAGGTCATTTGGCAACCTCACAGGGAGGAGCCCGCTGACACCTGGGCCATCACTGGCAGAGGGCAGGGGTGTCACACCGAGACAGGGGCACAGGTGTTCCAGCTGCTTGGAATAGCTTGGTCAAGCAGAGGTAATGTGCCAAGAAGAAATTTCCTATCTCCTGGTGTTTCCAGGCCTTTGGGAAGAGCAGAATCAGAGAAACCAGAGTGATTGCTGCCAGGGACTATGGAGATCATCTGGTCTGACCAGCCCATTCTATATAGATAAGGTTCTATCTTATCTTATAAGGCCCAGAGAAGACAAGAGGTAACCCAAGTTCACACAGCTCAGTTATTATAGAGCTGAGGTGTAGAGCTTGGTCTCCTGGCTCACTCCAGTGTTCTTTAAACCAAATGTAGTAGAGGAATTCAGAAATGCCCCTGGAAGGGCCCATCAGCCTGGAAAATCAGCAGGGCAGCTCTATTTCCCCCTAGCTGGTGTAAGTTGTCTACACCACAGGAATGCTGACAGAACAGGAGGAGGTTGAGACATAGAAATTTGAGGAGACTGTCTACTATAGGAAAATGTGAAAAGTAAGGTGACTCCAAAATCCTTTAAGCTAGGCTTCAGCAGTATGTGAACCGAGAACTTCCGGATGTACAAGCTGGGTTTAGAAAAGGCTGAGAAATCAGAGATCAAAGTGCCAGCATTCACTGAATCATGGAGAAAGCAAGGGAATGGATGGATAGATGAATGAATACATAAATGAATGATTGCTGGGCTGCAGTGGCCCCTTTCCCCTCCCCTGTTGAATAGTCTTCTCACTCTTGGCCTGTGAAGATCTCACATCTAAGTTAAATATTGGGAAGAGAAGCTTAGGGCTTCCCAGGTGGCTCAGAGGTAAAGAATCCACCTGCCCATGCAGGAGATGTGAGTTTGATCCTTGGGTTAGGAAGATCCCCTGGAGGAGGGCATGGCAACCCACTCCAGTATTCTTGCCTGGAGAATTCCATGGACAAAGGAGCCTGGAGAGCTACAGTCCATAGGGTCACAGAGAGTCAGACACGATTGAACAACTAAGCATGTAAAGAGAAGCTTGAGAACTTGCTGAAAATCAAGTTTTGGCTTCCTGTGAATCACATCTAGTTTGTAACAATAAACAAAGAACCTCAGAACAAGTAAAAATTTTGTACTGTAGCTTCTATCTCTGGTTGGAAAACATTTGGATATTCTATCAACTTCAGCAGTCTTTTGCATGTCTTCAGCATTCTTCTCTCAGCTTACCTTATAGACATAACAATTTTTAAATACCTAGTATATTTTTAGGGCATGTAAATATCATCGTATCTCCTGGCAAGAAAAAGCTGGCAGTTTAATAATAAAGTGAGTGAAGGACATTTGGAATGTTATCTACTCTGATAATGACTGTTGAACAAAACAGAAACAGTTGCAGACAAAGTTGAGGGAGGAGAAGGGAGATGAAGACATTTTCATCACTTCAAGATTTGGGAAAGCAATCACTGCAGATATTTGCTGGCATGAGAAAAGACAAGAGAGCTGAGAAGGGAGGTAATCAGATGCAAGGTCAGAACAATCCCATCCCCTGTCTTACAATGTCCTTCTTGTTGGTTCTTGTTCCCACTGACAGGCAGAGAGGGAAAACATTCAAAGACAGAGGGGTGGGCACCCATAGAACTTGTCTGTAGGAGAGTCCCCTGGAGATCTCTGATCTGGGGAAAACCAGCAGGGACACCTTAAAGACAAGTAGTGCAGACAGACTAGAGAGCCCCAGGGTCAGCTGGCTTTATAGTCATCTCAGATTTGGACGAGTTTGGGCTCTTTGGTTGGAAGAAATCAGACCTGCTCCTGCTGGTAGTAAAGAGGTAGAGAGAGAACAGTCATTACAGAGATCCATGTGGCAAAGGGGAAAACTGATCACATTCATCTGACTATAGGACCCAAATGTGGGCTGACCCTGTTAGGGTCTCCTCTAAGACCTCAGCATAGGTTCTTCTGGCTTAATTTGGAAGGCCATGTGTGGCGTCTTTGGGGATATCACTGGGATTTTGCAGAGGAAATGCTGCTGAGCTCAGGGTGATTAAAGAGGACAGGAAAGACCATTGCTGCAGCAAAGGAGATCCTTGTCAGGAAAGATCCTTGAAGCGGCACTTCATGTCTGCTTGCCTCGACATAGAACAGGCGATTCCTTACATTCATTCATTTCATTCAGTTACTTATTTGTTCTATTTGGGAAAATACTAAATAACAACATTGTGTGACAAGTGCTCTAACAGGAGGTTGAGAGAGAGTGCCAAGGGCTCACAGTGGGCAGGTAGCGTAGAATGCAGGCAGGGGACACTGTGATGTAGCTGAGCGAGCTCTCAATAGAGGACAGATGAAAGTGCAGTTTGGAAACAGCCAATAGTTCAGGGAATGGCAGGAGCTCAGGCTATGAAGCTGAAGTGTGGTCATGGATTAAAGGTCCTTTATGTGCCAGCAGAAGAAACCCAACTTTACCTTGTGGGGAGAGAACTGTTGGTGAGTTTTAGGTAGGGGAGTAAGACCCCATGGTAATGCTTTCTTCCTTCCCACTGCTCCAATCTCCTTATTCCCACCTTGGAGGGCAACTGGCAATATTTATCAAAATTACAAACGCACAAATCTTTTGTGCCAGTCATTCCTCTTTGGAGAATTTACCTGACAGATATGCCTGCACCCATGTGAATGACACAGGACCAGGTTTTCATGGCAGCATCATTTGTATTAATAAAAGATGGAAACAACTTCAATGTCTCTCAATAAATGGTTGAATCAATTATATTCCACCCATACAATGGAAAATGTATGAGTGAGTGAGTGAGTGAAAGTTGCTCAGTCGTGACCCCCATGGATTCTAAAAAAAGAATAAGAGAAACTTTTATTGAGTGATGTAGGAAATTCTCTAAGATACACCGTTAGGGGGAAAAAAGCAAGGCACAGAAATGTGTATACAGTATGCTAGTTTTTAAAGAAGTGTGAAGAATTATATATATATATATATAATTTGCTTTTATTTGCATAAAGAAACTCTGTATGGATGAAAAAAAAAGTCACAAGTGACTATCAAAGGGGATAAGGCAGAAACTGGACACATGGCTACAGAAATGGAAGAGACTTCACTGTATTCTTTTCTGTGGATTTTAATCATGTGAATGTATTACAAAAGTACATTTAAATATTATTAAGTAACCAAGAAAGAGAGAGTGAGGGAGGGAAAGAAAGGTAGGGGTGGGGGGCTCTATCATTCCCTTTCCCCTCTGCAGGCTTCATTTCTGCTTTCGTATTGCCAGAACTTTCTTTTGGTGAGCTCAGTGGCTAAGGGCTTCCAGTGGTTAAGGGAAACGCACAACTTTTCTTTCAGACCTTGGTGTAGAGAGATCTATTGTTGGCATCTGGGCTGAATTTCTTTCTTTCGATTCTAAGTAGAGAAAGGCAGGGAGGTGAGGAGGGAGAGAAGAGGAAGGTACCTTTTACTTTCCTCTCTTTCCCTCACCGCTGCTAGTGTTGAAGCAGTTTTGTGCTTGCTGTGGAAACAGGAGTTTGCTGGAGAGGCCAGGAGTCTGTTCCTGCAGGGGGCCAGGGGGAATGGGGAAATAAAGCCATTCAGGAACCACAGGCATCACTAGAAAACAGGTGAGAAATTGCAGAGGCTGAGAAAAGGACAGGACTTCCCTTGGGTTTGTTTCCTAATGATTACAGGTCACCTGTGCTGTGCTGTTTCAGACTTGAGTCTTAGAGGTCTGCTGTAGCTGCTTTCTTGGCAGGGGACGGTCACTAGTACTCCCAACATCCTAAGAAACTCCCAACCATGCAAGGCTTCTTTTAACCCAGGAACTCTCATCTCGCTGGTCTGGTGTTAAGTTTACCTCCAAAACCAGAGCGCGGCTCTCTGCTTTCTGTTCCTCCCCCAGAAGCAGTTCACAGAACTGAGGAAGGCAAGGGTGTATGCCAAGCACACCCTCGTGTTCTCCACGCTCCTAGAATAGTAGCTCTAAGTAGATTCTCTTTCCTTTTTAATCACATTCATCTTTGATCCCAGGAACATCAAGCTCACAGTGGGAATGCCTGGGCCATCTGGCAGCTGCTTCACCTAAGTTTTATAAGTGGTTTGATACCCTGGAGATTAGAAGTGGGAGAGGACTCTGACTGGCAGAAGAGCCAGCAGGATATGGTGGGCATGGTGATCCCTTGCTCCCATCCTCTAAGTCAAACGTTCTAAGGAAAAAGGAAGTTGGGCTGGGCCTCGCTTTAACCAGGGTGCTATAAAAACTAAGCCCTCTCTTTATACCATTAGAGGGTAAAGTAAACCTACACACATTTGGGGCCACAGAAAATGATGACTAACATAGTGCCCCAAAGGATGACTGCCTGGCTCACAGTTCCCCTTTGTGGTGTACTCCCAGTCCTCAAGAGGGAGTCCCCAGCAGAGGCTCAGGAGGTCTGCAAATCCTGCATTTGAGGTTCCAGAGCTGCTCCAGTCTCTGCCCTTTCTATTCCTGGTTGCTCATTTTCCTTGGATTCTGTAATGTATACAAACATTTTTCTAATATCTTGCCCTACCCACCTCACCCACCCCCATTTTTTACTCCCTATTTTAAAATGTCAGAGTTAGAACAAAGCATTTAGAATTTATCTTGTTTTTTAGAGGGTTTGGTGAGATGACAGTGACAATGGTATGTCATTCTAGTCTGGACGAACATAATTTCTTTCTCTCCCACTTCCCTGGGATAGCCACAGCTTCTGCTCTTGTTTTGCTCTATTTTCTGCAAAAGTGGACGCTGATATTTTTAACCAGATCAGTCACTCCTCTGATTAAAACTCTTCAGTAACTTTCCAATGTTCTTAGAATAAAATTTAAGATCTTTGGTGCCCAATACAATAAAACCTGAAATTCTTAGTAAGTCCTTTTTGCAGTTCCTTGCCCAAACTCCTTCTATCTTAGGACCATCGTATATGCTAGTCCCAGTCTGGAGCCCTTTTCTCCCTACTCTGAGTCTCATTTTGGGGGTCTTGGTTAAAGCATCACCTTCTCAGGGGCCCCCTTGTTATTTTTTCACAGCATCTACCCTTTTCCTTCACAGCTCTTATTTATTACAGCTCATAATTACACATTCATTTTGGTAACTCTGGGCAATGTCTGTCTCCCCCACAAGACTCGAAGTCCCTGAGGAGGGAGGGCCTATGTTTGTTTCAGTCCCTGTGACAACCCCTGAACCCAGTACAGATACCAGCAAACAGTAGGTACCCACATATTTGATGGATGATTAAATAGGGAGAGACTGGCATGGCTGGATAAGGTTGAGATTTAAGATAAGAACCTGAATTTGTGTGCTAGTGGTAGAAAAGGAATGAGATTTAAAGAGAAAAATCACCACAACGTGACAACAGGTGGTGAGGAGACACTGCTTTCCTAGTCAGAAATGCCACCTGACTCAGAGGAGGAAATGAATTTGCAAACCAGGGTGACTAATGGTTAGGTTTGAGGAAATATGATATTTACGTTGGCTTTAGACATACTGGCTGGAGCTGACCAAAGGACACTGAAGGGGAAATGTTCAGAAAGCTGCAGGGTGTAACTGGAGCTCCAGCAGGCCAGAAGCATGAAAGAGAAACTCAGAGAGGGTTGTTCACAGAAGTGGGGACTGAAGCATCTAAGACAACTCAGACTCTGTGGAGAGGAAGATCTGACTCGCTTCAGGGGGCCGTTACACCAAGGGGACTGGTAGTGGGCACACCCCATGCATCGTAAAGTGCTACAAAGTACTTTATACACAAAGACATAGACGTCTAGAATGGTGAACTGATTTGCTCAAGGTCATGTGGCAAGTCAGTGACAAAGCATTCCAAACCACTTTTCCTGACTTGTAAGGTCCAATTTTCTTTGCATCGTAACAGAAATTTCCTGAATTTTCCAACATGTCCACTTTACAGTGGACACTCAATACCACTTCCTGATAGTCAAGATAGGCAAGTAAAAAGCAGAATTTCATTTCCTTAGTTTATTAAAGGTGACAATGATACGTTAGGCTGTGTATGAATTACAGCAAGTAGAAACTCAGTTTGGAACACGAGTTGTACACACACGAGAACATCTCTGTTTAGACTCTTGCTCCTTTTATGTGAATTCAACAAAAGCTCTAAAGTCTTGGTAGACAGAGTTAATAACAGCCTCATTTAAGTGGAAAATATCTGCCTTCCACTCTTCTGCTATGTCTTGAATCTTGTCTCCACCTTGCAAGCAAACTCTTTTTTCCCTTTATTTATAGAAAAG
The DNA here is from genome assembly GCF_003369695.1 of Bos indicus x Bos taurus. Taxonomy (NCBI): domain Eukaryota; kingdom Metazoa; phylum Chordata; class Mammalia; order Artiodactyla; family Bovidae; genus Bos; species Bos indicus x Bos taurus. The sequence continues at coordinate 70,176,721 of NC_040076.1, read as the reverse complement.
AACACATCTCCCCTCCTATTTCTCTCAGAAGGAACTCTCTTCAGTGCATTCAAAGCTTCTCCCCACAACAGTGGGGATTTTCAGATACTGATAAGTTGCAAAGTGCTTTCAAAACACCCCATCCTCTTTCCACTCTCCCCCTACTCTCAAATAAATAAATAAATGGTATCTGGACAGTGAGGAAAGCAATGTCAAGGTCACTAAAACAAATATGCAGCCTAGAGGGACAGGGTTGGGGAGCTGGAGGAAAAAAAAAAAAAAAAAGTGAAAACCCCGGAGCACACTGCTGAGCTCAGCTTTAGAAAGTGTCAGCGTCTTCCATCCTTTCATCCTGTGCTACATGAAACACGCATGACAGTAACGAGAGGACATCTTTCCTCCAGTGTAGTGACTTGGAGTAAGGAGCTGGATTTTCAATTTAAACCAGGACTGGAAGTAGAGCTCACCATTTTCACAAACATCTCAGTCTGAATCTGAGGCCTAATTCTCAGCGAGGCTAGAGTTTCACAATGTCATTCCGAAGCTCCTTGATGGACCAGGGAGTTTCTAGTCTGCCCTTCAACACTGGGCTGGGCTGGAGCGCTTTCACAGCCCCTCTGCCCCTGCCATGAACTGAAGGGAGAACAGCCTCAGGGTCTTCCAGCCTGACGTGGCCTTCAGATCCCAAGTCTGAGGCAAAGGGACCAATGCCAGACACCAACTTCTTCCCACTCCCTCCTGTCCTGGGGGAGCCTCAGCTCTGTTACTTTACCGCCCCTACTACTTCCAGTGACACTCCTGGTTGCCTCCGACTCAGACACTCAGCAGCTTCCACCAACCACGTGCAACTTTCTGTTCAGCTTCCCGGGGCAGCGCCCACAGCAGGTTTTTCCCTACTAGCAACCAACTATGGAAAGACAGACACCCAGGAAGAAGTCAGCCCCAGAACTAAAATGCTGTGGGCTTTAGTTCACAGAGCTGCCAGCCCTTGGAGCTGTGACCCTGACCAGTGCTTTACAGACAGGTCAGGAGCTACAGCAACTTAAAGAATGCCACAAACATATACACAGTCCCTTCAAAAACTTTTCCCATCAAAACACACATTAACAAAGGGTGTGGGTGTGTGTTAAAATTAGTAATAAGGATGACTGCATATACTACTGTCACCAGGCTAAAGAGTTAAGTGCATAATTGGCATAAGGTTCTTGTTATCATAAGAACACAGGAACATTCATGGTCACAGCCACAAACTATTAAGTCTTTTAACACCACTAATAGCAGGAAGCTTTCACCTCAACGTTGACAAAAGAAACTAAGCCCCGAGCTCAACCACTGGGGAGGGTCCCAGCCCCACTGCAGGAGGGAAGGGAGAGCATGGAGTTGGGCCAGGCTTCTACTCAGAACTGCAGTGACCTCCTAACAGAGGACAGAGTGGCAAGAGACTCACGGATGAGATGCTGGATGGGGCTTCTGTCCTCAGTTTAAGATGGCACCAGGGATTTGTCTGAGCTTGAAAGGTCAAACCTGCACCAGAGCTATGTTGACTAAAAGGGACCTTATCACCCAAGAGGAGGCCAACAGCTCCTCTGACTGAACAAATGCTCCTTATACAAGAGTTGTGGCCTCACTTATGCTTGAAATAGTCCTGGTCTAAGTATCAATTCTGGTCTGTGTCAAGTCCCCCAGGGTAGACAAAGAAAGTCAGCCTGTGGTATCATCTATGCCTAAAATACAAGAAAGTTATTACTGCCTCTTCGAGGTGTCTGAAGAGTCCAAGGTAGCAGTAACACTGTTTTTATGGCCTCAGAAGCACCTACATAAGAATGCCCATGACTCAGTCCCATTCTCTGATGCTTCTCCTCAGGGTGTGACCCTGTTCCAGGACTGGGAGAGAGAAAACTCCACACTCCTGTTTCAGCAGCAAAGGAGAAGTGAGTTCGCTGAGAAAGGCCTGGCTCAGAAGCTCCAGAATTAAAACAAAATAAAACTGGAAATGATTCTTGAGATGCAGCTGAAACCAGATCTGGTCCAAGTGGAGAAGGCCATGGATATTGGAAGAACTGGGTCTCACTGTCCACTCCCCTAACAGAGGCACTGGAAGCTTCACTTAGGGACCCATATGTCAGCTCTGATGGAAATGCTTGGTACCTGCAAATTGTCACAATAGACTGGACCCCACCAACCTATATAAGGTTGAATACACATGACATTAGACAGATAATAAAAATTAATAATTATGATAACAGTTAAAAAAAAAAGATAAAACCAAGTGGGGAAAGTCCTTAGGAGGGTGGCTCAGTTCCGCACTATGTGTGACCCTCGCCCCTAGGAAGAGCGCTTTCCGTGCTTTCTCAGGTGGTCTCCAGGTCAGTGGCCTCCAGGGCCAAGGCTTCGGTGGGCTCCTCCTCGTAGTCTGACATGTAGGACTCCAGGCTCTGCTTGGCCAGCAGCTCCCTCCGGGCCTGCAGCCGCTCACAGCGGGGACAGCTCCCAGACTTGAAACAAGTTTTATGGTAGCATGCTTTACACTCTGTTCAGGTTGGGAAGGGGAGAGAGAAGAGAACAATCTGTGTCATCTCAGGCTGGAAGCAAGTCACTGCCAGGACCCTTCTTACAGCCGTGGCTTAGTGTACCTGTGGTGAGACACAGGGAGCTGCTGAACCAAACCCAGCTTCTGTTAACAGGGGCAACTGACAGGAAATTAATAAGCCCTTGTGCTCTGTCCTTATGGCCGACCCCATGCTGGGCACCAGCTCTCACCTTCACAGATCCGGCACTTGTGGAGCTCAAAGGGGAAGATGATGTCATCTTCATTCTGGCAGAACTCACAGATGAAGCCCTTGGCTTGGCAGAGCTGGGGAGGAAACAGACAGGCAGAAAAGGGAGGCAAAGTTCACCAGGCACTGGCCAAGAGGGTGAACACAAGCGGGGCAAGGAGCAAAATATAAATAAGACTTGAGGGGCTCCAAGGGCTTCCCCGGTGGCTCAGTGGTAAGGAATCCATCTGCAATGCAGGAGACACAGGAGAAACGGGTTCAATCCCTGGGTCGGGAAGGCCCCTGGAGGAGGGCATGGCAACCCACTCCAGTATTCTTGCTGGGAAAATCCCATGGGGTCTCAAAGAGTTGGATACGACTGGAGCAACTGAGCACACACGCACGAGGAGCTCCAAAGTGTTCTCCAACCTTCAGGAAAGAGACTGGAGCTGGACTTAGCATGACAGCCAAACTGGGCCCAGGCTGGGCAGTGTCAGACACAGTCTTAAGATGGAGACCAAGAAAGGTACGAGTTTGAGAAACTCCAGCCACAAGAGTGGTTCTCAAAGGAGAGATGACAAGAAGGAAGGAATGGGGCCACAAAGGGCTTCCTAAAGTAAAAATTCCAGTGTGGGTAATGATTTGAAATGGGAACCACAACCAATTAAGATGAAATGTAAAAGCAAGGACAGTTTTCCAAAATAATATCCAGCCTTGGGCCAGGTTATAGTGAAATCTTTCCAATTCCCCCTGCCACACAGGAGCTCTACATGTGCCCCATTTTAAGCTCTAATTCTGGGACTGTTACAGCAACACAGCCTGGACATATTCTAAGACAGGGAATTCTAAAAATGGAATTTCTGGTATGTTGGATAGATCAGGAACAATAATAACTTGCATCTACAGAATATTTAAGTTTGCACAGTGGTGGTGGTGGTTTAGTAGCTAAGTTGTGTCCAATTCTTGCCACCCCATGGACTGTAGCCCACCAGGCTCCTCTGCCCATGGCATGCTCCAAGCAAGAATACTGGAGTGAATTCCCTTCTCCAGGGGATCTTCCTGTGGTATTTCCTGTGGTCACAGTGACTGAAAATGCTAAGACAAGACCCTGTCCTTCTCTGAGTCTAATCTAATCCAGGGTCCTCCTCCCACATCATGGCAAGTCTTTAGTGAAGACCCACTTAGTCCTGTCCGTTTCCCAGGAGAAATGCCAACACCACATCCTCTTCTAATTCTAGACTCCTTAGATCTGGATGATTTAGCTGTTCATCAACCCTGGGGAGAGCAAGCCTGTGCAATTGCTCTCACAGTGTTAACAGGCCAATTCAACTTCCTGGAACTCAACAGCATGAACCCTGGACCCACGCTTCTCTTCACAACCCTAAGTAAGGGCCCTGCATCGTGCTAGAGCGAGACTTTCTTACCACACATCGCTCTACATGGGCAGCCCCGGCCCTGGTGAGCTCAGCAAGCCGGGGCCCTAGCTCCCCCTTCCTGGTGGCAGTCAGGTCATTCAGCGAGTACAGGTGGAGATCCTCCGTCAGGTGGCCTGGAACGGTGTCAAAGGCATCCAGAAGCCTGCAGGAAATGAGGGGAAGTGGGCAGAAGCAGAGAATGAATCCTTTGTGTGGCCCTTGAAAGAAGAAAGATTTCTATCCAGAAGCTGGTTAGGGATGAGAAGGGTCCTAGAGATAATGAGGGTGGGTAACACCCAGCCCACCCAGGCTACCCCAACCCTCCCCACAACCAGGCATCTGGAGGGTGAAGTGACTTCTACACCCTTCTGCAGAGTGACTTGGGTCAGCTTGCCAAGAGTGGTGGGCTGACCCTGGATGGAATAACCAGAGAGAAGGATACATAGTTACTGTTGTAGGCTTCTTGTTTACTATTTCTAGAATTTTCTGCATGATCCCCCTACTCTCCTGCTTTACATAACAAGGGCCAACTGCTGGGACACGTTTCTTCCAGAGACACTGACTGAGCCAGAGGTCTGTGGCCTCCATCAAGACTTACTCTTTGGCCAGTCGGCAGGTCTTAAACATGTTCTTCATGTGATAGAGCTGGATCCGCAGCAGCTGAAGAGAAGGGCATTGTGGGGGTGGATGGAGGGGTTGGAGGGGGTATGAAGGAGAGGGAAACAACCATTAGAAAGAAAGTGCCTTTAAACCATTCAGGTCTAGAAAGCTTGCATGCAGTAACCAGAGCCAGGCCTTTCTCTATACCTTTAACTCAACAATACGCTTCAAAGTGACCCCCAGTCAGGGAAGGTCCTTTGCTAGGTCTGCCCCAATCACATACACAGCTGGGAGCCGCTGAAAAATCCAGAATCCAAACTTTTGGCCTGATACCCTCTTCTCTGTTCACTTAATATTTTCAGTGAAGGGGAGAAATCCTGCTTTTGCCATCAAGTGCTATCTATAACTCTAGAGCTGCCTTGCCAGGTTTGAGACTAACTAGACGCTTTGGAAATGGCAAGAGAAAGTGCATAGAGAGAGCAAGAATGATAAGATGGTTACAGCTCTGCATGGCAACAGAGAGGATTGTGGTGATCTTGGGAAACCGCTAAGAACAGGGGTAATTTATGCCGTCACCTTTCCGAGGGTCTCACCCGGACATGATTGAGCAGCTTGACCTTCCTATAGAGGGCACTGTTGATGTCCTGCACGTTGAAGAGAGGGTCGTTCCAGATCTTAATGAGCAGGTCCTTGGAGAAATTGCTGACGTAGTACTTGCTGAAATCCCACTTGCGCAGAATGCGGCTGGGGATAACCATCTGGGCATTCTCGTGGCAGCACTGACAGAAGTACTTGCCCAAGTACTCACAGTACCGCAGCCGCTTGATGTAGTCTGAAAAAACAGAAGGTCAAGAGGTCAGAGGCGGCTTTCCCAATTATAAGCTGGTGAGGCGGCCTTGCTGTTCCTTTTGAATTAGAAGGAGGGCTGGTCAGTGGACTCCAACCACCTCTGTCTGAGTTGGTTGAAAGCCAACAGAAACCCATACAGTGAGGCCTGTGGTTTCTGTGTCCCAGACTGGAGGCCACTGAGGAAACAAACGCTGCCAAGTTGGGAAGATCCAGTCTCCAAGAACCTGGCTGAGAGTACAGTAAGTCCCCTACATACAAACGAGTTCCATTCTGAGAGCATGGTCGTTAAGTCCAGCTTGTTCACAAGCTCAACAAAGTTAGCCAAGGTATCCAACTAACACAATCAGCTATATACTGCTGCTTTTACGCTTGCTTCTGGACATCCTGGGCTCGAAGTAAAGACACTGTACTGCTGTACTCTATACAGTTGTTGTTGTTGAGTCACTCAGTCACATCCAACTCTTGTGACCCCACTCACTTAGCCCACCAGGCTCCTCTGTCCCTGAGATTTCCCAGGCAAGAATACTGGAGTGAGCTGCCATTCCCTTCAGGAGATCTTCCCAACCCAAGGATCAAGGCCGCGTCTCCTGCATTGGCAGTCGGATTCTTTACTGCTGAGGCACCAGGGAAACTCGCTCTATACAGTACTGAGCAGTAAAGCACACAAAAGCACAGCCACTTGCAGAGGGTGCACGCATGTGACAATGTACACCAGACACGTGAACTTCCGTGCTTGGACATGTGAACATGTGTTCATACCTAAGTTCACAGCTCAAAGGCTTCTATGTAGGGGACTTACTGTACACAATTTTCTCTGGTAATGGGCTTCTAGAAACCATTTTCCTCTGATTACCAGTGTTCTTGCCTGGTCCTACCCCTTCCCTCTTCCAGGCCCCTTTTTTTCCTTTCCCCAGTTCTGTGCTGTTAGCTCCTCTTACTGCCTCTCTGACCAGCTCCCTTGCCCATGTGTGTGAGAGGGGGAAGCCCCTGGAGGCAGCATGAGGGTCAGAGAAGACACTCACCAGGATCAGTCCGGATGCCGCAACCTGCGCAGCGGTAATTCTGCTTGGCCACAGCGATTTTCCTCCTGAAGGAAGGGGAAGGAAAGGGGATGGCAGATACCAGCTTTATGAGGGCTCTGAGATGTACAGGGTGAGGACACAAACACTGGGCTCCCGGAAGCTGGGAAGGGAGGGGAATTCACCTATTTTTTTTTTTAAGAGTTGGACAAAACAAGCCTATTGGGAGAGCCAATTCAAAGCAAGGATGGCAAGGTTAGAATTTAGGCCTAGGCAGTGACCCTCCCCAATAATGAGCCACAGTTTCTGAACAAATATAAGAGATGACAAATAAAGAGGAGAGAATAGGAAAGAAAAGCATCCATCCCTCTTAAGAGGAAGGGGAAGAAAACAGCTCATAAAACTATGGGTGGAAGGCAACAGGTTGGGAGACCAGTGATAAACGACCTCTTTTCCAGTTAGCTCTGGGAAAGAATGGGAGGTCTAAGAGTAAAACTTGCAGACAAGAAGGATAATCCTCTCCCTCGGCCTTTTAGAACTGTGTGGGAGGTACAGCTGCAGATAGAGAGATGAGGGTAAGGAGACAGTTCTGACAATCCACAGAGAAAGTATCTGTTTTCCAAAGGGCACAGCCCCTGACTACTCACGTTGGGGCTGGATGAACATTAAAAATTATCTGTGGCCGGGGTGGCGCCCACTCCAGGTTGCCGCGAACGCGGATACGCAGTTTGTAGATGTCAGCATGCTGCCCATCATCTGGGGAGATGGGCAGTGAGTCAGGGATGGGCAGGAGCTGCAGGAGAAAAGCACAGGTGATCTTCCATGGACAGTCTGGGGAATACACACACTTGACCCTTCTGACCACAACAGAAACATAATGGATCAAAGACTTCTCAGAAACACCTGAGCAAGGGCTTCATGGAACCTCGGCCTCAAAATAAATAAGGGACCAAGCTATTAGAAGTGAGGGCCTTGGGTTTCAAGAATCAAAAGGAATGGAAACAGCACCCCAGTTGGTGGCGCCTCTCGCTAACACTGTCCCTGAGCCCACCCTGGGCCTCTTGGTGCGCCAGGATGCGTCATGCCTTATTCAACTGTAGAGCAAAGAAGAACCTTTTTTTCAGTTCTTTCAGATACTCTTCCAGGGTCTCAAGGTGGTCACAGCTCAGGTGTGCTGCCCCCAGGTCTAGTGAGCAGTCATGTGGGGTAAAGACAGTGAAGGAGCTGCCACCTACATGCACAGGCATGTAGGCAGGCATGCACATGAGTTAAGTCTCTTCAGTCATGTCTTGGGTCTTTAAGACCCTAGGGACTGCAGCCCGCCAGGCTCCTCTGTCCATGGAATTCTCCAGGTAAGAATTCTGGAGTGGGTTGCCGTGCCCTCCTCCAGGGGATCTTCCTGACCCAGGGATCAAACCTGTGTCTCTTATGTCTTCTGTATTGGCAGGTGGCTTCTTTACCACTAGTGCCACCCTGGGAAGCCCAAGACAAGCATGCACACATGCCTTCATTTATTCATTTCACACATTTGCAGTGAAGGGCTTCTACAAGTCAGGAAGGAAACACGTACATTCATGCTAAACAGTGGATGTATGACAAAGAAGAACAATATCGGGAAGGCTCACAGCCTTCTGGGGCTGGGCGGTGGGTAGAGAAGTAGAGCTGAAGAACCTACCTTCTGAGGGGCATCGTGCTCTGGAACGAGCCACTCCAGCTCCGAGGCGGCGGGCAGCTGCATCCCCTCAAACTGCTTCAGGAGCCCCATGGCCACTGCCTCAGCAGACGTGGAGTGCAGGAAGCAGTGGGAGCTGAAGTGGAGAGAGTCAAGGAAGGCTGAACAGGGAAGACAGGAGGACAGGAGCCCTCCCTTTGGGACCTGACAACTTACGCAGTGATTTCCAGGCTGAGAGAACACTCACAGCCACCCCAGGCTACAAAGCTTTCTTTCTCATCATTTTCAGACTTCTGTGCACAGTGGGAAACACAGTGGTCCACACAGGGTTCTAAGACTTAGGCTCAGGTACCATTTACTAGCATTCATGACAATGCTGGTTAAGAATTCTGTATCAAATCCTTTCTCTAAACTTTTCTTTTTTGGAGGCCACACCACACAGCCTATGGGATTTAAGTTTCCTGACCAGGGATCAAACCCATGCCCTCTGCATTGGAAGCGCGGAGTCTTAACCACTGGACCTCCAGGGAAGCCCTAAACTTCAATTTCTTTAACTGCAAAATGGGAATGACAACACCTGTTTACAAAGTTGAGAGAGTCAAACTGCTCTGTGGACTCTAAAGACTATTGCTGCTCCCATGTGAGCTTCTGTCTCCTCTAGCTGAGTCTACTATGGGGAATCTGTTCAATTTGATTTCATAGTCAGAAATCATGATCACTGTTCTCTCTTTCGAGACCTCATCTTCTAGGGGTCTCTGATATAATCAGACTTATCAGAGAAGGAATAATCCACATTGAAAGCTTCACTTCCACCAGAGTCCACCCTGTTTGAACCCATAATCTTCTCTCTCTTTCCCTGGCTCACCACCACCAGGCAGGCTGGTCACATTAACTTTGCTTCTTTGTGGATTCAGATGGTGCCACCCCATCCATATGCCAAGAACTGGGTTTATTTCTCCACCCATCCCAAAGTTCTATTTAAAAAAAAAAAGCTACTTACAAGGACTGAGAGGAAATGAAGGATTTGCTGTTGGAGGGCGTGCTCCTTCTGATGTCAGCATCTAAATGGAAACAACAGTTAAGGGGGACGGGAAACAGAAAGGGAGGAGGTAAGGATAATAATGGACACCAGTCCAAGCTACTGCCAGCTAAGCACTCAGGGCGGCAGCAAGGTGCCACATTCTACGCAGGATAAGGAGCAGAGTCCAGGTGAAGGTCTATATACGATTTATAGTTTGGCTCTGTTCAGGTCACACCAGGCTGAATTAGTGACATTACACACAGCATTGAGAAGGTCAAAGTGGCTACAAATCCAGGTGGAAACACAAACTCTGATTTGGTTTAAAGCAGTGAAGGAAAAAATGAAGCGTCCTAAAGGCAAGCAGGGACATACTCTGTACCAAGCAGTGACAAACTACTCTAATTTCTCTCTCATCATCTAAACCTCAAGCCCTCTTAAATTATAAATTCTCAGAAGTAAGAACTCTATCGAGCTCTTTTTTAATTTCAGAATCAGTACCCAGCACAGAATTTAGATCATAGAGGTTACTCATTAAATGTACATGGGATTGAAACTTTGCTTCTAATATCTGACTGCTAGTGGTATCAGCCCTGAATGTGAGAAGTCTTCCATGTCCTTAACAAAGTTTCATGGAAAGACTCCCTTCCTGTCTGGTGGCACAGGGAAGAAAAGAACTTCCCTATGGCTTGGCAACTCCCTGGAGATGCCTGGTAAACAACACATTTTTATGGAGCTATTTAACATGATCTTTACTAGAGAACTTGCAAACACAGTCTTGGGAAATTATGGCAGACTTTCCAAAGCCTGTTTACAATAAAGAATTTGAAGAGGGTTTCTAATAATGATATGATTAAATCTCTAGAGATCTCATCTACCCAAATAATTTTAATAGAGAGAAGGAAATATAGCATTCATGTTCCAGAAAGGCAGACAGAGCCTGTTCAAGTCATGGAAATAGGACTATTCTGATAAGTCTCATCCCTCACTTCCTTTGATGCCTCATGAAAAGACTTTTTCCTAAATAAACCTACACAGTGACCAATCTACTGCATTTAAGCCCCTAAATAGAGCACCAGGCGTAAATGACATCACTCTGCACTTGGCCATGGGTTGCTCAATTGTTCTTCATGTTTCCTCTGTACACATATATATTTGTATGGATCATTAGATTATAATATCTCCTTGTGAGGAAATGAGATCATGTCTAATTCTTCTGTTTAGCCCCCAAATACTTAATACAGTGGTCTGTATACAAGCATATACTCAAATAATATTCCTGGCCTTGAGGGCCAGGCTTCAAAGCTGTAAGTACAAGAGAGGAAAACTGAAACCTCTTAGCTTTCATGTGCTCTTTAAGCATAGAAAACCTTAAGACAGCAACAAAATCTTTGACTAGTAAATAATGAATCCTATTTAACAAGTAAGTTCATGTATATCATATGCTCTGAATTTGCACCACCAAAATCCAGTTCCCAAGATACTGCTAGTCTGTATTCCATTCTAAATAGTGCTGTATTTCATTCTAAATAAAGCCCAAGAATACTGGAGTGGGTAGCCTATCCCTTCTCCAGCAGATCTTCTTGACCCAGGAATTGAACCAGGGTCTCCTGCATTGCAGGCAAATTCTTTACCAATTGAGCTATCAAGGATGCCCTCTAAATAGTGCTATTGGAGGGGAAAAAATTCTAGGTAATAACAGATCTCAATAGACCACTGGGTTTGCAGCGCTGATCTGAGTAACACTAAACTGCCTTGGATTGTACGTAAGTCTTGCCTTGTCCTTAAAACCCTCAAAGAGCTTTGTACATGACAGGTTTTCAAAAAATATTTCCTAAATAATTGGCTCAAAGCAAAAAGCAAATTTCAGCCTGTTTAGGATAGAAAAGGAAAAAGAAGAGACAATCTTAGATATCCTTGAGTAAAGAGCTAACAGTTATTGCTGAGGGCCAGGCTACTAAGGAAAACATGGCATGCCAGAGAGGAAAGGTGGTGGACAATCCAAGGTTGCTGAAAACTACCCTCTTCATAAAAGCTAGTTAGCAGTTCTTCATCCTCATGTTCTTTGAGAGAAAAAAAGTCTTTGGAAAATAAAGTGAAGTCATACTTTATCCTGTTTCTTCATTTTTACCAGAGGTATAGTAACGTCCTAGCTAATCATGAATATTTCCAAGAGTGCAGAAGGTTACACAAGTTTGGAAGTGAGGATCTTACCCCAAGAGTGGAGAGAGAGAGGCAGTGCCTGATACCAGAGGGACATCACACCTGTCACTGGTCAGTGCCATGAAAGCCTTGTGGATACTAGGCCTCTGCTGCATCCTGCTCACTCTCCAGTCAATTCAAGCAGATGATAGCTTAGTGTGGTTGGAACACTAGCTGAAGATCTGGGTAAAAGTAGATCAGGGTCTAAGATAATTCAGGAGTAAAGAGAGAGAAGAAAGCTACTCAACTGAATGAGTTAAACGTACCCCAAATGAGAGCACTTTAGAAAGAAGTCTGAGAAGCTCTCCTTCCAAATGGAAGTTAACATAATTATGAAATATTTTATCAATTATTTAAGGATAATTGATAAATTCTTTAATGATTTCAAGTATTTCTGATGCTTTAGATAGGATAAAGCTATTATTATGGACTGGGTAAGTTAAACGATATAAAAACAAACAACAACAAAATAATGACATGTTGTAAGAATTTTTGTATGTCCAGACATGGGCATTGGAATGATCAGGGAAGAACTGGTTAAAATCCTGTATGCTAGCAAAATCTGCACATTTTTAAATAAAACAAGCAAGGCAGAAGAAGAGAGTCAACTTCAGAATTTACTGGGCAATCTGATGGGGGGTTTCAACCTGTTTTCCCTTCAGCAGATAAGGGGATATCCAACATTCAGAAATCCAACTCTAATGAATTTTCTGCAACTGCTGATTCAAGAGGAAACACTTTAAAATGGAGAACCACAATTACTCTTGTCTTAGAAGGAGAAAAAAATATATTATTAAAAGAGGGAGGGTGGGGAGGAGCAATTGATTACCTTGAATTGGATATAATTTTTAAACTTGCCAAAAATATAGTTCATGAACTTTCTTCATTATATATTGTAACAATTATCAATTTATTGCCTTTCGGCTCCAAACCTGCCCTTCTTTTTGTCTGCTCTGTGATAATGGAGTTGGATTGAAAACACTCATCTTTTGCCAGCTGGCACACTGCTAAGCTTTGCCAGCAGAGGGCACTGGAGAAACACTGGAGGAGGAAAGGGATTCTCTCGCTGCTTCTGGTATGCTCCCCTAAGCAGACTCCTGTAGTGCAAGTGACTCCCCAGGGTAAGCATGGCTTCAGAAGGCTGTGCAGCAGAGTGCCACTGGTGGTAGTTTTCATAAATGGCTTCCCTTGCACCTCCTGGGAAAGCTTCAGAGCAGGTGCTGCAGGCCTGGTACCTCCCAAGAACCACTTCCCCTTCCCCCAACACCCCTTGAGTTCTGAGGAACAACACTCCCTGGGGGCAGCCTCCCCCAGCACCCCAGAGAATGGTTTCCTGGTGAGGGTTGTTGGCATGGCAGCTTTCATGAACAACATCACCTGACACTCTCAGGGCAGCTCTGTAGCTTCAGAGAACTTCTCCACCATCCAGTGAGCAAGGAGGCCTGGACCTCAGCCTTGTGGGCCCTCTTCTACATTCCCTCCCTGTGGCCTCTACTTCGGCCCTAGAGATGGTGACTACTGCTTATATATGCTATTCCTGTATTCTTTAGAGTTCTCTTTACTCCTTTTGAGCCAGTCTCCCACTACTTCAATCTCCCACTAGAGTTAATGATTCTTTATATTAAATTTTCCCTATTCAAATTGTCATGTGGTGTCTGTCTCCTGAATGGACCCTGACTAGGTACATCTATGTGGAAGACTGAAATTCTAGAGAAAGGAAGATTAAAGAACTGATGAAATTGCAGTGGAAAAGGAAGAAGGAAGGAAAAAACGGAACTACAAAACCTAAAAAACCAAAGAAATTGAGAAAATTGCCTGGGATCAGGAGCCTGTGAAAGATATTGTATCAATTTGGCAGATACCATCAGAAGAAACAGATGAAGTTAAAGAAGCCAGACACAAAAGATCACATACTGTATGACTGCATTTATATAAAATGTCCAGAAAAGGCAACTCTATAGAGATAGATTAGTGGTGGACTGGGGCTTGGGGTGTGAATGTAAAGTAACTATAAATGGTAAATTAACTATAAATGGGCATGAGAGGGATCTTACTGAGGATGATGGAAATGTTCTAAAACTAGAATATGGTGGTGGCTGACAACTTGGTACATTTACTAAAACTCAGTGAATTGTACACTTAAAGTGAGTGGATTTTGATATGTAATTATTCCTTAGTAAGATTGTTTTTTAAAAATGGAATAGATGTTAATGAATACAAAGCTTTCTATGAATAAGCTTTCTATGATTACAAGTTTATATCCACTTTACTGCAAGGAAGAAGTAACTTTCAAATCTATTTCCTTCACAAACACTTCTGGCTCCATAAGGTCTACTTGCTGAAATAGGATCTAAGAAAGTGATCATTTTAATCAAAGTATTATAATTATGCAGAGTATTTATCATAGATGATGTCTACAGTATGATGCTTAAGTAACCTTCCTTTGATAGAATCCAAAGAGACCCTTCAATAGCATATATTACCCAAGGTGATCAAAAAGAAACCTCTAGACGTGATCAGAAAGATTGCTAATGAGAACTATACTGACATTTTTTAGAAAGACTTTTGTACTAGTGATAAACTTGCTTAAAGATCAGAAACAAATAAGAAAGAACAGAGAGCAATAAGGAAACCTAGAGCAGAGAAAAATGAACTGCAAATTATGCTTTCATAATTGGGAATCTGTGTGTAGAAAGTTAAATCACTACTTTGGAGACACTTTCCCACCAAGCCCTCAAAATGTGTGGGATAGTGGGTCACAAGAAAAAGTAGTACTTTAGTTGAAAAATAGTTCATATTCTTGGTTTATAAAAAATACTTTAAAGCACCCAAAATGGGGGAAGAAAGGATGCTAGGAAGACCAAATAAAAGTATGCTTGATGGCTAAAGCAGATTGAATATGCTCCAATTAAGAAGTAGCTGACAGTCAGTAAATGCACATGCAACGGACTTTGGTTGTAAACATATCAGAAACCACTTTTTTTGTTTGATTTTTGGTTCTTTTTGTCACCCGGCATGTGGGGTCCTAGTTCCCCAACTGTCCCCAACCAGGGATTGAAACCATGTGAAATCTTAACCACTTGACCGCCAGGGAAGTCCCAGAAACCAGTTTAAAAGTGAGTTAGGGGAATTCCCTGGCAGTCCAGTGGTTAGGACTCAGAATTTTCACTGCTGGGGCTTAAGTGCCATCCCTTTCAGGTAACTAAGAGGCCACAAGCCACAGGTGTGGCCAAAAAAAAAAAAAATGTGGCTTAGGATTGTTACTTCTCAAGTAAGTCTATATTAGGATAAATTATAACAGTTTAGAAGTAAAAGGTCCCTAATTCCTTTTATTTCTCTAAATCTTAATTTAATCTTATACATATAATTATTTCAAATGCAAGTGGCTGACAATATTAAACTGCTAATTAAATTTTTAAATTAATAAAATAATTAACTATTAATTAAATTAATAAAAGCCTGAATTTTGTTGTTTGTGTGTTTTAAAGCCACTTTGAACATCCAACTGCTACTTGTTTTCGGTTAACCCCATCTACAGAAAGTCTACATGTTTGGATCATAAGGCAGTTATTAAGACCAAACATTTGCAGCAGTAAGTCCTAATTGTAAACAAAGTAGGAGAAGAGGTAGCTTTCTGAAAGTTGGCTCTGCAAATTCAAAACTCTGAAGACTCGAAGCTTCTTCTATAGCATTCTATCTGACTTTTGCTGTCTAAATGTGTGTCAGTAACTTAGCTATAGGTTTGAATTATAATTTCTTCACCTGACCACTTATTTCTACACTGTCCATTACCTCCATCAGCCACAATGACCATTAATCTAAAAGAATCTCTATAGAGAAGGATCAGCAAGGACAATCTCAGAGAAGAGGACTGTTGGACTCATATGAGGAAGAAGAAAAGGAGTATCTGAAAAAATGGGACAAATGAACTTATTTATAAAACAGAAACAGAGTCACAGATGTAGAAAACAAACTTATGGTAACTGGGAGGAAAGGGGTAGAGGGATTACCTGGGAGGTTGAGACTGACATATATACAGTACTATATATAAAATAGATAACTAATAAGGCCCTATTGTGCAGCACAGGGAACTCAGTATTCTGTAATAACCTATATGGGAAAACAATCTAAAAAGAGCGGCTATTGTATATGTATAGCTGATTCACTCTGCTGTACAGCAGAAACTAACACAATGCTTTTAAGTCAACTATACTCCAATAAAAATTAAAGAAAAAGAAAAGAAGTGAATCATTTCTGGTTGGCTTAAGTTCGGTTTTCCCCAGACACTTCTCTATACCTTTTGGTTCTCATAACACTGACAAGTCACAGGTATGTACAAAAGCTGGTGCAAACATTCACATACATGCATGTATGAGCACACCCACGCTTCTAACACAGGCTACCTGAAAACAGCGAGGCCACTGACACTGAGAGTCCATTCTTTGACATGTGAGTCAGGTTAGATCCTTCACTACCATCTGTGTAATAATGATTATAAAAGGGGGTCTTTTAGTATTCAGACAGGAAGTAAATTGATGAGAATGACAGTTCTATACCACATGTTCCTGGAATCAGGACTTGACTTTTGCTCCAAATGCTAGCTGACACTGTTTTTAGAAATCTACATCCACAGTTAAGTTTTATATACATATATAAATTGTTATATATTATATTGTTATTATTGTTATATATTATAAATATATATATATATACACACACACACACACACACACACATTGGTCTCTGTTCAGTTTCTGGCATAGAGCTCTTAGAAACTTTGAAATTTCCTAAGTGATAGGAATGTCTATTATTCATAATGAGCCCTTTCCATTAAATCTGAGTTTAAGTTAATCAGATGACTCCTGGGGCCACATAGACAACTTCAGGAAGGGGCTGGTTGCCAGAAGAAAAAAGTAATTATAATATTAGAATTTTTAGCCCCACCTCAGGAACTCAGTCACCAATGGCCAATGATTTAATCACCCATGCTTACTTAATGAACCTTGATAATGATGAGGTTTGGGAGAGCTTCTTGGTTGGTGAACAGGTCGATGTACTGGGAGAGTGGCATACCCTGACTCCATGGAGACAGAGGTTCCTGTCTCCATGGAGACACTGAGGACAGTGTCTGAGGACACTTTGGGACCTTGCCCTGTGAACTTCCCCTTCACGTGACAACTCATTTGTATCCTTTATAATAAACTATAATCATAGAGTGCTTCCCCGAGTTCTACGAGTCATTCTACTTAATTATCAAAACTGAGCGGGGAGTTGTAGGAACTCCCCTAGGAGTTTGCAGTTGTAGGAACCCTGGGGGTTGCAGTTGGTCACAGAGAAGTACAGGCAGCCTGGTGACCCCACTGGCAGCTAGCATCTAAAGATGGAGCCGCCCCATGGGATTGAACCCTAGATCTGTGGGCTCTGTGCTAACTCCAGGAATTAGTGTCAGAACTGAAATGTAGGCCATTCAGTTGGAGTACAGAAAACTGGAGAATTGTTGGAAAACCACATACCAAAAAAAAAAAGTTTTAAGGGACTATCTATTATTGTTATAAAGAGAAATCAGAGGCATTAAGGAGAACAAAGAAGGAAGACTTTCCAAAGACCTGGAAAAATATACGTAAAAACTGTATTTCTGAATGGGGGAGAAACCCAGCTACCACACCTGCAGTTGAATGGGTTCTCAAAATTGGTATAAACAGGAAGTCGGAGCCTCATGCAATAAAAGATCTATTCATCATGTTACAAAGGAGATCTATAGACACAATTCACCTCTATAAGAAAATTACTCTTGGTTCCAGTCATAGGGTGAGAGCTTATGTCCCTGAACTGTTTGGTTTTCTGTTTGTTCATTTGTTGGTTGCACTGATAGGAAGATGAAGAAATTTATGATTTTCAGGTATGGATTAACCCACTAATCATGGGTCAACCTGATTTAACACAACTGCCTTTCCAGATAAGAGCCCCTCCTCTTCTCTAAGCAGAAGCTCATAAGAATCTGTGATTCTGCTATGCAAATTAGCATGGCCAGGACAGAAAATAAAGCTCTACTTTGAAAAAAAAACTTGACATTTTCCCTCCATTTTGCTTTTTCCCTGCCATGGACTCTTTTTTACCTTTTCTCTTATGATTATAATAAAGCTCCTTTTAAACACTTTGAAACAATTTCATTTGTATTATGGGGCACAAGAGAATAGGAATCTAATTTCACGTAGGTGTGGGCCAGCTTTGGACTGCTAGGAGGAGAAATTAGAGCAAGAGTCTGACAGAAAGCTGCAATTGAGGAAGAAACTCCAGGGTGACATCAACAGCCAGCCCACTTCACTGAACACTTCCTTTCAGTGTTCTTTTCTGCTTAAATGTTAAATAGGTTTTGTTTTTTTAACAAGAGAAGTTATCCCTTACAACAGCTGACAACATTCCATAATGAACTATACTGAAGACTCCCTATTTAGGGAAAGCTTCTCGGTCTATGATTCCAAACTGAAAGAAAGAGTTAATGAAAGCTCCCTTGAAAAGTGTTAAATCATACCTTGGATTTCAAATTCATCAACCTCATCATCAGCAGAGCCAGAGTCAGAGAACTGTGCTGAATCACGTGAACTGAACTGGGAGCTGCTGGAAGTGAGCCGAAAGCCTGTTAACGTTAAAAAAAAAAAAAACAAAAAAACAGTAATGAACAGGACAGAAAGAAGTGTCCGACACTTTCTAGGGTCACAGGAAAAGCAAACTGGTAGGACTTCAATAGAAAAGTAAACAGAAGCTTGACTGGCAGTTATGCTGGGGAAATGGAAACCAGCTCTCGTTTCCCTTTCTTGTTTCATCTCCTTAAAAGTTTCACATAAGCAGGAAGTACTGCTCTCTGGGAAGGGAATCTGCAACCAGTGGCCTCAGTTCTCCTCCTATTAGAAATCTATTTTTTGGAAGCTATGTCTGAGGTAGAACATAGATGAACTCCAGGACTCTGGTCTAGTAGAAAAAAAAAATCAGAACAACACAGAAAATCTTTCTGACAGCAGAGGAACCCTTGGCTTGGGTATAACATCTCATATGAACATATAAAGACAGAAAAGGAAGCCCACGAGGTACTATGTCTTATCCAGAAGCCCTCAAGGGGCAGGAACAGGCATTCACAGCCTCACTCACTTCCATGCTCCATCTCCTGGTACCCAGGGAGCAGGTTCTTGGTGCGGATCTGCTGGCGACGAAGGCGGATCTTTTGCTTCAGCTCCTGGATCTCCCTGTCACTGTCCTCCTCCCCTTCCTCCTCTTCTAGGCACTGGCTCATCATGTTGCACTTCATCAGCTCGATGGCAGCGATCAAGGACTCTGATATGCTGAAGTGGGCATTCTCCTGGGGAAGGAGAGCGCCAACAAGGGGACACCTCAGTGACTGGTCTCTTGGAAAGGAACTTCCAAGATGTGCACTGCTTCCATTCGAAACACCCAGAGGAAATGTACACTGCCACCAGAAAGAAAGCTGATGGCCAGAAAATCTGTTCCAGATTCTCTTTGCTCTTGTATCTGGCCATGCCCAGCCTTCCTGTCCCACTTTTCGCATAAAAATATGACAGAGAAGTCAAGTTTTTCCTAAACTGGCAGGCAGGTTCTTTACCAATAGTATCACCTGGGAAGCCCATAAAATGCTACAGGGACATTTTCTTTATTACATATCTGAGCCTTAGAACAAAATAGAGAAGCTGATTTCAGGGACAGTCTTTATCTAAGGTTCCAGGGTCAAGGTCATGTGACTAAAATTCAATGTTTCTTTCCCAAGGGAGTTTTTAAGGCAAGATCAGTAGTATTTTTGGACTCAGTGAGGAGCATAAGCTCCCTGAAGAGTTATCCAAGGATAGAACTTGTTGAGCTTATCTTTATGGTGACTTCTCTGTATTGTAGTCTACATGCATGTTATTGCTGTGCGCCCAAATCCTGTTTAGGACAAAAGACACCATACCCCTCTGGCTAGATCTCCCTGCTGCTGCTGCTACTAAGTCGCTTCAGTCGTATCTGACTCTGTGCGACCCCATAGACGGCAGCCCATCAGGCTTCCCCGTCCTTGGGATTTTCCAGGCAAGAACACTAGAATGGGTTGCCATTTCCTTCTCCAATGCATGTAAGTGAAAAGTGAAAGTGAAGTCGCTCAGTCGTGTCTGACTCTTCTCGACCCCATGGACTGCAGCCTACCAGGCTCCTCCGTCCATGGGATTTTCTAGGCAAGAGTACTGGAGTGGGGTGCCATTGTCTTCATGGGCTTTTCAGTGGCTCCTTAGTGTCCTCACCTTTTCCAGGTCTGCACAGCTGCCGAAGTCCTGCTCAGATAGGTAGCTGATAAGGGACTGTCCTTCTGATGGTCTTCGGAACATGCCTTCTCCTGAACACAGGTACTGACTGCCCTCTGTGGGAAAATGGAATGTGGACGTCAAAAGCTCTGGCTCTGAAAAGCAAATCTTCTTTACAGCCAAGCTTCTTTGAGAAATTTGATGATTTTAATGCTAAAGATGCTCACAAGTCTTTCCCAATAATAGGTTAGAAAGATGTCTACCTTCTAAAGCAGTTTCTCTGAATCTCAGAATCCCAAAGCACTAAGTGCCTAGGTTAGAGAATGGCAGAATAAATGGAGAGAGCCTGGAGACCACCCTTTGACCACCTAAATTTAAAGATGACTTACACATCCTCCTACCCACAAAAAAAACAAAAAAACAAAAAACCTGTGCTGCGAATCAGACAAGGAAACAAATGTCTTCTTCCTATGGATAATTTCAATGTGGAGTTTATCTTCTGGTCATTAGGCTCAGACACTCAAAGGCCTCTTTTCAAGGTCTCTCTCACCCACTCAGAGAGCCACTGTGGCTGGCTCACCAGACATTCACGGTGGTAGCACCCACAGCATGAGACGGTGGGACTCCTACAGCAGAGAGGAGCAAGAAAAAATGGTGGGGCCGTGTGATTTCTAGCACGGGGGTTGAAAATGATGACGGGGAGGGTGAGACTGTATGGTGTGCGCCCTCCACAGAGCTAAGATGAGCCATACAGCTCAGAGCGTGGCAGGCACGGGGGGAGCACAGCAAAGACGCGACTGCAGCCTGGCCTTCCTGGTGCTCACTTACCATACTCCACGTACAGAGAGCTGGGTGTGCTGACTTCACTGCTTTGACCAGAGTAGGACAAGGGGCCTCTCAACTTCGACTTATCACTGCAGGATTCTAGTGTCAGTGGCCACCAGGGAGTAAAAACACACATACGAGGTGAGCAACACATATATTCCCAACCTTGGAGTTTCAACATCTAACAGCTCCCATTCCCCACGCCCTCCCGGACAGGAGAGAGGGGGCACACCAATAGGACACAATCCAAGAATGCAGGAACACACGGAGGAAGGGAGGTGGGAAGTCAGTGTATTCTAAGGAGAAAAGAGAGAAAACGAGACCCGGAAGGCAGCAACACAGGCGAAAAAGAAATCAACATGGATTCATGATCGGTTCTTTCCTCTTCCATCTTCTTACCAAGTGTTTCAGGAATATCAGCCAATGTCTGCCCTCTTGATTAACCAGTTTAGAAAACAGTCCTCACAAACACATTGCAGCTTTTCTGATCCCTTGACACCAGACTTTAGAACAATATCAAAGGGTTAAAGTCTCTAAAAAAAATACTAGGATATAGCCTCTCTTGAGCCTGAAATATAAATTTGTCATACTTACAAATTGAACCTATTTTTGAACTGGCAGAACAACAAAATAACACCCAGCAATACCCTTAAAAGAAGCATCAAAACAATGCTAGAGAAGCCAAGGATGATGGCCCTGTAACCAAGGGGCTCAGCCCCAGGGCTGTGGACTCAGCCTTCCTGGAAAAGGAAGGGAGGGGTTTCAAAAGAAGGTTATAAGGTAGGAAGTGCCTGGGTAGAAGTTTTCAAGGAATGTTGAGAACTGAAAGGGGAGGAACAGCTGCAGGCACGGTTTGCAGGAAATGGAAACTGATCTTCTCCAAAGGGAAACACAAAATTTCCCAGCGCCACAGAAGGACGAGCACGCAGAAAAGCAGGTGGGTGCCTGAGAAATGAGCAGGATGTGCTGGGAGAATGAATGACTGAGCAGCATCCAACCCATTTCCCTGACAGATGGTGCCAATCTGTCAACTGCTCCTCTCACAAAAAATGTTCCTACATGGTAAGCAATAACTCCGTGTTCCCCTGGTGGCCCTGGCAGTGGGCTCTGCTCCTCACTATACACCAGCAGTGACCGTGATGTCATGGTGAGAAATCGTGACAGAGACAACCTCTGAGGTCCCTAGTCAAAATCAGTGCACAACACACACTCCAATACCAGCACCCTGTTCATTTACCAGGAAAACCCTAGTACAGAGGGAAGGATGATGTATGCGAGAAGCTGCATATGAAAAGGCTGTCCAGCTTTGCTCACTGACCTCACTGCCTCCTGATGCTGCCCATTCAACTGATCAGCTCTAATTCTCAGAACTTCCTCATACTGACTTGAAATCTGTCATCTCACAGTTTCTCATCTCCTTAAGGGCAATGCTCTTCTAAACAAAAGTCTTGCAGGCTTGTCTCTCTTTACCCTCTTTGCCAGTGTCTTCAGCCATTCATCATTTTCAGTTCACCCTCACCACTCTGCCTTGCAGACACATTCCAGCATCAGTATCTCCATGCATTATGTACCCAGAATGGAACACACATGCAGTTTGAATACCACTGTGAAAACCAAAGACACAGACTTAAGTCACTAGAAAAATCTTGTGCAATGGCTGGAATGAAGGGGTAGGGCTGGGGGAGATGGAATTTACAGGGGAAGGAAGACAGATAAAAGAAAAAGGAAACAGGGGATTCCAGGCGAGGCAAAAACATGCACTCATATCCAAGATCACAGAAAGAGGAGAAAACATATTCTGGTGTTAATTCAAGGAAAATAAAGTAATTCATAATAAATATTCAGTTATAAGAAAAATTCTGCCATTGATTCATCATGATGTCTTAACAAATAGCAGGCCTCAGTTTCACCTCTAGGCAATACGGGATTGACAAGTATGAATTCTACCTCCCAAAAGCTGCTGAGAGAAGGAACAAGGCATTTGGAAGTCATAAGCAGAAAACGTATCACATAAAAATATTGGTATCATTTTACGACCAGGTCCAAGCATCACAGCAGGATCAGACTAGCCAGGCTTGATTGACACCAGAATGGAAAAGGAAGCTCTGCACTAGGCAAGATGGTCACAGAGGAGCAAAAGGAGACAGGGGGTGGTGGACAGAGAGGAGGAGGACTGGCTCCCAAACCTGCAATGGGATCTTCAACTATAATGGTGATATTCCTGGGGCCTCCTGTATGTAGACAGACAGGTGCAGAGGAGAGTCCAGAAAACGAGAACAGAGAGTGAGAAAAAGAGTGTCTTTTTATCCAGCAAAGGTGGGGGTGTAACTCCTGAGAGGGAACCCTAGTACAGACAGAGTGATGGCACGTATGAGAAGATGCACAGGACCCATACTCCCTCAGACCCTCCTGCTTAGGTTTTCTCTGGCTCCCTTTTCCAATGCAGGTTACTGTGGTTTCTGGAATCCACATGGATTCAAGAATGGGGAGAGGGGAGTTTTACATGCTCAAAGGCCAGCAACCTGCAGTACAGCAGACACCGCATCTGCTCCAGGAGATGTGAAGTAAGGGTCTAACCTATGCAGTCTTCACATCTAAGAAGGCTCATGGGAAGACAGACTTTGAATTGGAGGTTTCTTGGTTTCTGAACCAGTTCCAATGAGCCAACCCACATTCTTGAGGGGAAAACAGAGACAAAAGTTTGCAATTCAGAAGTTTCAGATGAGGGCCTTAGCTCTCACCTTTTAGAAATTATAAACAGAAATCAACAGCAGCTCTAGTTGTAAAGAATATCTTCCTTTTATGCTCTTAATTTTTTCTGCTTTATTTTGATATTTTATATCCAAAGCTTTTCCACCCAGAACTGGATTTCAGCACAAAGGTCCATGTTCCACTTGCTTTTATGGAGATGTTCTTACAAATGAAACCTAACCAAAGACTGCCAGATACCAACAACCTAGGAAAGATGATGGCAGGGAAACACTAAAAGCAGTGACACCCCCCTTGGCCGTGCCTGGGGTGCTCTCTGCTAGCAGCTGGTGTTTGTGTGAGGGTGGTCCCAGGAGCCAAGGCCTCCTTATCCAACTGCCTTTCAGCCTGAATTACTGATGCAGCGGTCAGCGCACCTACTTGTTTACTAGGTCCCGTCACCGGACACTCACTACATCTCTAGTGTTAATCAGGGAACCCTAGTATCAGTTTGCCTCTCTCTTATTGTTATTATATTCTGACCAAACTTCTCAGGGAAGGAATTTAACAGGATTATTTTTAAAGCTCATTAGTACTTCCCCTCTGTCTGAGAGACACATTTAAAACTTAGACTATGATTAGTCACATTATCCTCTGATGCTAAAGAATTATGAAAGAATCCAAGAAAACACTTACTATTTAGCAATGTATAAACGAACAAACGTAAGTATCCTCAGAGAGATTCTGGATTTAGATATCCACATTATATTACAAACTTCTCTTTTTCACTATAAGCAGGATACTCTTCATATCTTCAGAAACATAACTTCTCTTCCTGCCATTTGAAGACCCTTAAGAACAAATCTCCCTTCCACCGGAAATTCCGGAGGCCACCTTTCTGACATGCGGTTGGTGGTTCTCATTACCTGGGGCTCCTCTGGAGGCAATGTTGGTGTCCGAATGGGAGCGAGTATGGCTCTTCTTTGTTCCTCCGGTGACAGTGAGCGTTTGCCCCTCTGAGAAGCTAGATCTGCGAAGGACACTGGACAACTGGCTCTGCCTACCTCCCTCCTGGTCCCCTAGAGAAGAAGCAGCAGAGTCTGGCTTCTGAGAGCTGCTGGAGGAGAACAAATTGGAGCTGCTGCTCTCAGTATTGCTGCTGTGACTCTGACAGCTGGCGGTCCGGCCCCGGGGGTCCTGGTTGCCAATGGCCAGGTACTCAGGCCCCTCGCTGGCATCACTTGGGGAGTCATTCTGGCTGCTGACCCAGGATGCTTCCAAGGGGCTGGTCAGA
This sequence comes from Bos indicus x Bos taurus, assembly GCF_003369695.1. Classification (NCBI taxonomy): domain Eukaryota; kingdom Metazoa; phylum Chordata; class Mammalia; order Artiodactyla; family Bovidae; genus Bos; species Bos indicus x Bos taurus. The sequence continues at coordinate 70,152,122 of NC_040076.1, read as the reverse complement.
GTGCTGGAGCTCATCTCATTGGGGGTCGAGGGGGAGTCCTTGGCTAATGCAGTGATTGGAAGGAGAGGGTCTAGGACGGTTTGATCCTCTGCTGCTGAGACAGGCCCTCTGCTTTCTTGAGGTTTTCGGGGCGGGCCAGAGAGTGAAAAGGAAGTAGATCTTCTTTCTAGGATATGAAAAGAAAGAGAAGGGAAAGGTGAGCTGGGAGCTTTTGAGCTGGTATGTATGAAGGGCTTCTCCATAGCTAAGGACTGAACTCCCTAAATTGGGGTGCCCAGGACATATGATGTCACCTCAAAAAAGGTTAAGTCATTCAAAGTAAGTAAAAATTCACTGAGAAGCAGCTAAGCCAAAAGCATGAGCTCTTGAGACAGTGGCTTCTTTGCCTACCAGTATGCATTCCCCTTCTATAAAATGAGCAATAATAATAATACCTACCTCATAGGACTGTTTTGAGGATTAAATGAGATAATATACACAAACTGCTGGCAACAGAGCCTGACATGTGGCAGGAACTGAAGAAATGTTAGCTATTATTATTGAAATGCCTTCTTGGTGATGTGGATTAGAAACCCAGGGGAAACTAAAAACATCTCTTTTCTCTGTTACTTTAATGATTCTACTGCATTATCTTAGGCTAGTTGCTATATCCTCTTTAAGACTTCCATACTGAGACATGAAGTGTGACAAACTGCACTGACCAGAGGTTCTATTATAGCCAGTGGGTGAGCAACCACTATGTCCTCTGTTTTCCAAGGCTGGAGATACATGTCTTCACAATCCCTCACTGCCCTCATACCTAAGCTGTGGTGGGGGATTTGGTGGAGACTGGAGAAGGACCCAAAGTAGGAATGCTGACCACTGTTGGTTGAAGGAGTATATGCGGAACCAGGCAGAGCTGTCAGGCTCTGGCTCTTTGTCACCAGGAGTGGGCTCTCATGCTTTCTGGCAAACTATGGAAAAAAAAAAAAGTGTCAGAATCAAGGATAGTGGCCCTCAGAGGAAAAGCACAGTATTACAGAAACACTGGCAGAAACTGGCCTTTGGCAGCAGGTTTGAACTGCAGCCAGGACCTGTAGAGACAGTACAGGTACCCTCTACCACAGCACACAACTTTGAAATCTCAAAGTCTTGGCAAACATCACGGCTTCTGCAGCTGGAATCCTAGGTGATCAGACCAGGAGTGCTTTATCATGAAGGCAATATAGTAAAGGGCTTAAGTCTATGAACGAGAAGTCAGAAGTCAGACACACTGGGGCTCAAAGCCAGGCCCTATCACAAATTATTTGGTCCAAACTTTGGGCAAATGATTTACCTACTCTGTCCCTCAGTGGCCTCCTTTATAAAATGAGATTAATGTCTACTTTACAGAGTTGTGAGGATTAAATGAGATGACACATGTATTGTGCATAGCACCATGACTGGCATGTAGAGAATATTCAATAGGTGGCAAGCAAGAATCAAAATTTTAAAACCAGGAGAGATAGGGGATCCCTCCACAAGAGAAAGAGGGCTTGTGACTCCATTCTAGCCGAGGCACTGATATTAGTGATGGGACGAGTGACCTGGAGAGTGAAAAATAAGCAACACAAAATAACAAAATTTCCTTGGAGAAAATGATTCCACGTTACATTAGGCTGCACTACATCTGATGCTCTAGCTACAGTCAGCTTGATTCACCATCATCCCTCTGCCATTTTCTCAAGCCTGCCCTTCAGGAGGTGCTTACTCAAACTAAAGATTTTTTAAGGATGAAAAAAAAAAAAAAACAGACAACTCCCTCCTCAAACAGACCTAAGCTTACTTACAAATAGGCTTTTCACTGCAACATATACTTAATGGTACCTCCTCTTCTTTTCTAAGTTTTCTGTTTGTTTTTAATGAGAGCCTTGCAGCTCATAATTGCCTAAGTGAAGTAGTTTGCTACACAGGGTTATATCATGGTGAGGTCTAGGAGGCCAGAAGACAGACACAGATAATTCCTTGCCCCCTTTACCATAGAAGCATCGATCTGAGCCAGCAGGCGAGGGTTGTTCTGTTCCACTGCTTCCAGGCACTGGAGCATGGCCGTGACATGGGCATCGCTTAGCAGGAAAGCAGTATCTGGGGAGAGAAAACTACTGCAGTGACAGAGCCCCTTAGGGAGAACTTCAGCCTCCCTATGTGGCCCTGGGAGAAGGTCAGGGAAGGAGAGAGGGAAAAGGCAAAGATAAGGAGAATCATATCACTGTGGGTAGAGGGAAACCAGGGACAAATAAAGTACAGCAGAGGCTAAGTCATGTGCAGTATAGCAAAGAGGCCATGACAAGAGGCTACAAAATCAGAAAGACCCAGATATGATCTCTGGCTTTGGGTGATTCTGGCCAATCACCTGACCTCCTTTGAGCTCTGCTTCTCTGATTAGAAAACAGGGGTATTAATACCCAACTCTCAGGGTTACTGTTAAGTGCGTATGTATAAAAAAATAGATAACACTGACTAGAACATAGAAAACTCTCAGTAAATAGTATAAATTCTTTTATTAATGCTTTTTATTGTGGTAAAAGCCACATAATATAAAACTTACTATTTAACCATATTTAACTATCCAGGCCAGGGGCACTAAATACATTCACATTGTTGTGCAACTCTCACCATCATCTCTCTCCCCTATCACTTTCCTAAATTGAAACTCTGTCCACATTAAGACACTCTAAGTCCTCATTCTCCCTTCCTACCCGCCATAGTAGTTATTCTTATTGATCTGTGTGTATAAGAGTAGGGAAATACCTTAACATAGAGCGTGACTGTATTTTACATAAGATGTTAGAGAGAAGACTAGATACATATTTCTGATTAGAATCTCTGTGATATCAAGTAAAAGTATGAGACCCCAGGGTAAGAGTGGGTCTATAAAGAATAGTAAAGTGAAGGAGAATGAGGAAGTCCATGCAGCAATCCTGGAGAGGTAACCTCTACCTACCTGTGTAGAATTTTCTGATGTACTGCCTGTCCCCCAGCAGAGGTCGGAGCTGGGCTGAGAGGCAGTGGCACTGCAGGCTGTGCTGCAGCCACAGCTCAGCCACGGCACGCTCACTCACACCATCCGTGCTGCTCTGGCCATTCTCGTGCAAGCTGATAAACTGAGAGCAAAGAAGCATGAGTCAAAATATACATCCTGATCAATCCAGCAAAGTTGAGGCCTAATGGCATGAAAACTAAACTGAGCAAGGTCAGAGGAGTTAATCAGAGGTATTTACCCTCCAGCTAGCATCTAGATGTTGTAGAGGAAGGAGAACGAGGGAAGAGATTAATGGCCCTGCTGCTGGTGTGGACCACTGGAAAGGGACTAAGCAGTTAAGACATAATATGCAGCTCCAGGAGAGGACAAAGCTGCTACATCTGTCTCTTTATGTTCTAACTCCAAAGAGGCATCTATTCTGGGATATTCAGAGGAAAAATGAACTTGACCCCCAGGGTTCTCTCATAGAGTCTTCTATTTCAGGTATCCAGGTCAACAAACAACAGTTAGAACTAGACATGGAACAATGGACTGGTTCCAAATTAGGAAAGGAAGACATCAAGGCTGCACACTGTCACCCTGCTTATTTAACTTATATGCAGAATGATGCCAGGCTGGATGAAGTACAAGCTGGAATCAAGATTGCTGGGAAGAATATCAATAACCTTAGATATGCAGATGACACCACCCTTATGGCAGAAAGTGAAGAAGAACTAAAGAGCCTCTTGATGAAGGTGAAAGAGGAGAGGAAGAAAGCTGACTTAAAACTCAACATTCAAAAAACGAATATCGTGGCATTCGGTCCCATCACTTCATGGCAAATAGATGGGGGAAAAAATGGAAACAGTAACAGACTTATTTTCTTGGGCTCCAAAATCACTGTAGATGGTGACTGCAGCCATGAAATTAAAAGATGCTTGCTCCTTGGAAGAAAAGTTATGACCAACCTAGACATCATATTAAAAAGCAGAGACATTACTTTGCCAACAAAGGTCCATCTAGTCAAAGCTATGGTTTTTCCAGTAGTCATGTATGGATGTAAGCTAGACTATAAAGAAAGCTGGGCGCCAAAGATTTGATGCTTTTGAACTGTGGTGTTGGAGAAGACTCTTGAGAGTCTCTTGGACTGCAAGGAGATCCAAACAGTCAATCCTAAAAGAAATCAGTCCTGAATACTCTTTTAAAGGACTGATGCTGAAACTGAAACTCCAATACTTTGGCCACCTGATGCAAAGAACTGACTCATTGGAAAAGACCCTGATGCTGGAAAAGATTGAAGGCAGGAGGAGAAGGGGACAACAGAGGATGAGATGGTTGGACGGCATCACTGACTCAATGGACATGAGTTTGAGCAAGCTCCAGGAGATGGTGAAAGCCAGGGAAGCCTGTGTGCTGTAGTCCACAGGGTCACAAAGAGTCAGACACGACTGAATGACTGAACAACAACAACCAGAAAAGAAGGCAAGAAAAACCTGGGGTAAGAAATCCAGGAAAAATGCCCCCAAAGATTCTTTACCAAAGAGAAACCACCTGAGCACCTCTTACTGGCTCTCACCACAGCATTCTCTGTTTGAAACGTACTTCTATTGGCTATTTCTAAAAGCAAGGTTTCATAGCCCACAGTCAGTGCAAAAAAAAAAAAGTATGGATGGCACTTTCAGGTAGCTTCTAAGAGGAAACGATTATAGCAACACATTTTAGAAAAGAAAGTTAGAGAGGGGGGTTTGGTGGGGAAAATAAAGTGATAAGGACCAAAAAAAAAAAAAAAAAAAATCCATGTAAGAAAATCACTGTGCTCTGGTCTTTTCTCAGAAAAGTGGCCAGAGTGACCACCCTGTTATTTGGTTCCCTAATCATTTAAAAATAAGTTACTTTTCCAGACATCGCCTCAGCAATGAACCTGGCAGTAAGTGTAATATACATGAAACAAGACTGGCCATGAAAAAAAAAAAAAAGACTGGCCATGAATCAGTAAGTATTGGAGACGGGTGATGGATATTTTGGGTTCATTTCACTAATCTAATTTTGACTATGCTTGAAAATTTCCACAACCAAGGGTTAAATAAATAAACATATATATTTGACAGTGATTGCTGTGGACTAGTTTTGTAACTCTGGCCAAGTTACCTAACCTCCTGGAGCTCTAGCTCTGTCCCTGGCTGGGAATCAGAGCTACTATACTGAGCTGAGAGAACAAGAGAGTAAAGGGCTATAACGGAAGCTAAAGTTGTTGGGGATGTATTAGGTTCTATTTGACACTGGCCTCCAGGAACCTCACATTTTTTTGTATTTGGTGTATCCTCTTCTTCTTAAGCAGTTACCACATATCAGTCCTACTTACCCCTAACCATTCAGAAAACTTCTTGCCATTTGCTCTGGATTCTGAAAAGCTTCATTCTGGTCCCATATATGCAAATCTTTTGAAAATAACAAAACTTTATACCCCTTCCCTAGAGGAGGGAAAGTGGCCTAGAGCAAGGAGTGTGTAAGGCTTATTTTTTTTTTTAAAGCATCCTCCTCTCCAAATCAATCTGACAGGGATAATTTCCTCTCCTTGCCATATGCCAAACCTCTAGCCTAGGAGACTCTGCATACAGAACATCAAACAATGAAGCCTTGTGGTTGCCTTTACTTACCTTCTCCACATGAAAGGCTGAGTGGGGACTGAGCCACCGAATGTCTTTCACAAACTGCCAGTAATCAGTCTGGCGGCAACACACCTGTTTCAGGAACACATAAGGTAAACAAATCATTACCATTGTGAACCACATCTAGTTCTCATATCCATATTCCAAGAGAGGAAAAAGAAAAGCCTAACTTTCCCTTGCCACAATAAAGGTTCTCAACAGCAATCAAAGGAACACATACAGATAGTCACCCTTTTAAAGATCAGCTGTTAAAAACTATTCTAATTGTTCTTTAAAGGAGGTAATATATGCATATGATATAGAAGGTTATACAGCTGACCCTTGAAAAACATAGGTTTGAACTGTGTGGGTGCTCTTCTACGTGGAATTTTTTCAATAAATATATTGGAAAAAAATTTTGAAGGTTTGTAACAATTTGAAAATAACCCATAGATAAACTGCATAGCTTGGAAATATTGAAAAAAAATTAGGAAAGTTAGATATCTCATGAATGCATAAAATATATGTAGATGCTAGCCTATTTTATCATTTACTACCATAAAATGTATACACACCTATTAGGAAAAGTTAAAGTTTATGAAAACTTACACACAAACACTTAGGGGCCATAGACGGTGCCATTTGCAGTCCCGAGAAATGTAAACAAATATATAGAAGAACATCAAATCATAATTCCACAGTTAATTTTATGTAATTATGTACTTCTATAATAATTTTGTAGCCACCTCCTGTTATTGTTTGAGCTCAAATGTTGCAAGTGTCCACTCAAAATGCCATGTGACACTAATCATCTCTGTATGAAATGTTCGGCTCTTCAGTAAAATACATATTGTGGTAAAAAGTGACCTCTCCCAGTTCTCATGTATTTTCCATTGTGTTTAATGTAATAGCAAAAATTCTGAATAACACTCTGGGACCCAGACGAAGTGCCACTAGCAATGTTGGGAGTGCTTCCAAGAAGCAGAGAAAAGTCATGGCATTATAAGAAAAAGTCGAATCTACACCATAGATTGAGGCCTGCAGGTGCAGTTAGGTCCACCATTTCAAGATAAATGAATCCAGTATAAGGACTATGGTAAAAAAAAAAAAAAGGAAATTTGTGAAGCTGTTGCTGTAGCTACTCCAGCAGGCACAAAAATCTTGTACTATTTGAGAAATAACTTTAATCACATATTGAAAACTCAGCTTTTATGTGGGTACAGGATTGCTATAGGGAAGACATCCCTAAAGACTCTAATATGATTCATGAAAAAGCAAAGTCATTATGTGACAACTGAAAGCAAAAAAGGTGGAGGATCTAAAGCTGGAGAATTTAATGCCAACGAAGGATGGTTTAAAATGTTTAGAAAGAGGTTTGGAGAAGTGGCTTCTGCTGACCAAGAAGCAGCAGACAAATTCACAGACACTGTTAAGAAAATAATTGAGGAGGAAAGAAAAAAAAGAAAAGAACTGAGGAGAAAGGATATCTGCTACAGGTTTTTAATGAAGATGAAAGTACCCTATTCTGGGGAGAGGGGAGAAAATGACACAAAGGACATTAACTGATAAGGAAGAAAAGTGAGCATGAGGATTTAGGACAGAAAGGGACAGCCTTACTCCTCTGTTCTGCACAAACGCAGTCAGATTTATAATCAGGGCTGCCCTTATCAGGGCTGCCCTTATCTACAGGGTAATAACCTACTTTCTTCTAAATGCTTTGATAATTTTTAAATTTTCAGCAAATAAAAACATATGTTATTTACATATTCAGAAAAGAAATAAACAGGGACTTCCCTGGTGGTTCAATGGTTAAGACTCCATGATCCCAAAGAGGGGGCACATGTTTGATCCCTGGTCAGAGAACTAAGATTCCACATGCTGCAGAGTACAGCCAAATATATACATACACATACACAAGAGGTCTTTTTTGTTATTATTGTTATTTTTAAATTGGAACATCTATATGTCAACTACAGGTTTCTTCTTAGTGGTGGAAAAGGGGGGATCTCTGTACTTATAGTCAGCTCAGAAACTCGGGGGTTAAGCATCTCCACATTTCCAAGCGGCAGAAAAGGGGTTATCAAATACACCATGCCTTGTGGAAAGACTAAAAGGTAGTCCAGATGCAGGATGTCAAGGAAAATGAGATTCCTTTAAGAACAGGGTTATGATGTTATAGCTTCCTAAGGCCCTGAGTGATTAAAAAAAAACATAGTTCACATTCCATAACACATCCCTAGAAAAGCACAAAAGAAATATGCCCAGCATGAATCATTGTATCCCTTCCCCCTCCAAGGGCACAACACCCAGAATAGCTTCCTGATGACACAGCAGCTAGAAGCCTTTGAAAGCCTTAATCTTTAGAGAGGAAATGAGAGGGAAAAAACAAGTCCTTGACACAGACTTTAATTTTTAGATCTTTACAAGGCATAACAGAGCAGCAGTGAAGGTGGTATGGATCTTTTGTATTTAATTCTTCTCACTTGAGCCTGTAGTTGCTAATTTGTATGTGGATGATAGATTTGTCTGGTCTGCTCTGCTTCCACCGACTAACACTATTGCTATTTTGTAGGTGACCATATACGTTAATAGTGTTCATTCTGGTGACCAAGTGCCTTCACAGATCTTATTACTTATTCATAACAATAATATTGTGTTGCATTTACCAAGCATCTTTCACTCAGGAATTTCACTTCACTATTTCATCATGACACATTTTCTCTTTCTGGCACAGATGGTAAAACTGTCTTGTGATTACAGTAAAATGATTACTCCAGATGATGATGTAAAATTAGTAACAGAGCCAAGAAAAGAACTTTTTTACTATCAAGATGCAAGTATGTGAACCACTAAATGATGGAGCCTCTAATCTGGTAGGTCCTCAGTCTGGGAAATCTGTATTGGGTTTTTATAAAACCTTTTGGTACAGTTCCCAACTCTGGCTTTGGGAGACTGAGGAGCTGGCAATGCCACAGACTAGTATTTTAAACATCAGGAGGAAGGGCAATCTTATGAGAGAAGATAAGTTTGTTTGGGGTCATGCTGTGTTTGGCCTGTAGGACAGCCAGCCAGATGATAATGTATAGCAGATAGGTAGTTTTGCAGATCTAAAATTCAGCACAGAGGTTTGAGCTGGGGATTGTTAGTGAACACGAGATGGTTAAAACAATGCAAGTGAATGAGACTGTTTCAGGAAAATGTACAAAGTAAGAGGAGATAAGGACATAGGACTGGACTCTATTAAAAACTAAAGTAATGCTCAAAATTCTCCAAGCCAGGCTTCAACAGCACATGAACTGTGAACTTCCAGATGTTCAAGCTGGATTTAGAAAAGGCAGAGGAACCAGAGATCAAATTGCCAACACCCACTGGATCATCAAAAAAGCAAGAGAGTTCCAGAAAAACATCTACTTCCACTTTATTAACTACACCAAAGCCTTTGACTGTGTGGATCACAATAAACTGTGAAAATTCTTAAAGAGATGGGAATATCAGACCACCTGACCTACCTCCTGAGAAATCTGTATGCAGATAGGTAGTCTTACGGATCTAAAATTCAGCATAGAGGTCTGAGCTGGGGATTGTTAGTGTACAGGTGATGGTTAAAACAATGCAAGTGAATGAGACTGTTGTTGTCAAGAAGCAACAGTTAGAACTGGACACGGAACAACAGACTGGTTCCAGATAGGGAAAGGAGTACGTCAAGGCTGTATACTGTCACCCTGATTATTTAACTTCTATGCAGAGTATATCATGCGAAATGCCAGGGTGGATGAAGCAAAGCTGGAATCAGGATTGCTGGGAGAAATATCAATAACCTCAGATATGCAGATAATACTACCCTTATGGCAGAAAGCAAAGAACTAAAGAGCCTCTTGATGAAAGTGAAAGAGGAGAGTGAAAAAGTTGGCTTAAGACTCAACATTCAGAAAACTAAGATTATGGCATCCAGTCCCATCAGTTCACGGCAAATAGATGGGAAAACAACGGAAACAGTGACAGACTTTTATTTTGGAGGGCTCCAAAATTACTCAAGATGGTGACTGCAGCCATGAAATTAAAAGATGCTTGCTCCTTGGAAGGAAAGCTGTGACAAACCTAGACAGCATATTAAAAAGCAGAGACATTACTTTGCCAACAAAGGTCCATCTAGTCAAAGCTATGGTTTTCCCAGTAGTCATGTATGGATGTGAAAGTTAGACTAAAAATAAAGCTGAGTGCCAAAGAATTGATGCTTTTGAACTGTGGTGTTGGAGAATACTCTTGAGTCTCTTGGACTGCAAGGAGATCCAACCAGTCAACCCTAAAGGAAATCAGTCCTGAATATTCACTGGTAGGACTGAGGCTGAAGCTGAAACTCCAGTACTTAGGCCACCTGATGCAAAGAACTGACTCACTGAAAAAGACCCTGATGCTGGGAAAGATTGAAGGCAGGAGGAGAAGGGAACAGAGAATGAGATGGTTGGATGGCATCACTGACTCGATGGACATGAGTCTGACTAAGCTCTGGGAGTTGATGATGGACAGGGAAGCCTGGCATGCTGCAGTCCATGGGGTCGCAAAAAGTTGGACACGACTGAGCAACTGAACTGAACTGAAAATCTGAGAGGAAGAAATTCCAGGGAAAGAAACTAAGAAAGACTGGTCATAGGGGTAGAAGAGGTCTCTATGAGACTGGAAGATAATGCAACATGAGTCAAGGTCTGATGATGTTCAACAGTGAAGAACACAAGACAGTGTTCAGAGGGAAGATGTGCGCTGGATTTGGTAACACGAACTTACTTAAACTCCAGTAGCAAGAACAACAATGGTAAGGGCAGAAACAAGATTGTGGTGGGTTAAATTATTTGTTCTATAGATTCCGATGTTCATATTTTTTTTCACAGGACAACATGTAACTTGAAACTTAAAAAAAAAAATGAAAGGAATATTTATCAATTACTTCCTATGTACCATGAACTGTGTTAGGCCAATTTGTATGCTGTTTCATTTAATCTTTCTATCAAACATTATGACATAAATAATATTATCATTATTTCGACAGATAAGAAAAAGCTCAAAAAAGATAACATCACCTAATAGTTAAGACTGACAGACAACTTATTACACTTTCTAAAGCTTTTTCAGGTATTATCTCATTTAATTCTCACAACAATCCTATGAGATACATACCAGTGTAACCGCCTCATTTTACAAATGAGGAAACAGAAGTACTAACAGTCATGTAACTTACTCACTACCACACAGTGGTGAAACTGAGATTAAAAGAAGAGCAGTCTGACTCAGAGATCCATAATTATTACTACTGTCATTTTTTTCCCCAAGGACCTGAGCAATTTCAATCCAGGTTCTGTCTGACTCTGAAGATGTCTGTCAATCTACTATACAATGTTGCATCCAAACTCCTTGAGTGAGAGTTTAATAATGATGACCACTGAGAAGAATTCAGTTCTTTAAAGGATAAAAATTGTCCTCAGATCTTCAAAATTCTTTAGAAAGAGGGCCTCCCTTTCAGAACTTACTCTGAATAAAGAGAATCTAACATAAGCCAACTTTTCCAGTGAATTCTGAAAAAACAAGAAAACTGGTTTAAAGAGTTTGTTTAGAGGTAATACACACTATTTTGGAAGGGAAGGTAGCATATTAAATCCTATCAACTATGAATATCTTAATACCAATTCATTTTTTCCCATTGTGACTGCTAGTTGAGAATAAACTCTGATTAAAAAAGAAAGACAAGCCGGGCTCAGAAAAAGGTTTCAGGAAAGAAGACTAGGCCCTGACTAGGGAAGTATTTGAGTGTTTGGGAACACAAATTATGCACATATATATATGAGGTTTGATTTTTAAAAAGTGGAGGATCAGATCCAATGACCCACTTGACCGTTCTACCCAGAACCAAACCTTATTTAAAACACTGCAAATGGAGTAACTGCTACTGAGAATTGAAGCAGAAACCACTGAGATTTAACTCATTTTTAATACTCAAAGCTAGTGTTTGAGGATATAAGGAAAAGAAGTTCAACATCAACAAAGTTTATACAAAAAAAAAGTAAGCTATAACTAAAAACTATCATTCATAAGCATCAACCAGTTATCTACAAAATGATGTTCAGAGGATAGTCTAAAAAGGACAATATCCTGTAAATATTTCTCAGATATATCCTAGGATACTCTAAAGAGGAAAACCTTAATGATTCATCATGACATTGTCCTTCTCCTCCTCATTATCATCATATTACAGTCCTGATCCCAAGGGCTCACATACGCAGTTGCCTTCATCTTCTCTCTGCCAAGGACTTAATGCAAATGTTTCTTTCCAACAAGTGATCTGGCCAATCTGGCAAAAAAAAAAGAAGCAGTATACATACCTGGTCATGGATGAGCCCATGATGGAGGATGCTCTGCATGTCTCTGCACAGCCGCTCCAGGCCACCATACTTGGACCAGACATTGGGGCTGTTGGCTGACACTAAACCCTCCACAGTAGTCTTCAAATTACCCAGCAGCTGCCAATGCTCCCTCCTGCAAGGCCACCAATTATACCAATGGTTAGTTTCTTTGTTGTACTTGATCATACCATGTCAAAGAAAGTCTAAGACAAGAAGCCTCCTGTCCCACATCCTAACATTCTCTCCCTATTAATTTTTTACTTGGCAGAAAGTGAAGAGGAACTAAAAAGCCTCTTGATGAAAGTGAAAGAGGAGAGTGAAAAAGTTGGCTTAAGGCTCAACATTCAGAAAACGAAGATCATGGCATCTGGTCCCATCACTTCATGGGAAATAGATGGGGAAACAGTGACAGACTTTATTTTTTGGGGCTCCAAAATCACTGTAGATGGTGATTGCAGCCATGAAATTAAAAGACGCTTACTCCTTGGAAGAAAAGTTATGACCAACCTAGACAGCATATTGAAAAGCAGAGACATTACTTTGCCAACAAAGATCCATCTAGTCAAGGCTATGGTTTTTCCAGTGGTCATGTATGGATGTGAGAGTTGGACTGTGAAGAAAGCTGAGCACCGAAGAATTGATGCTTTTGAACTGTGGTGTTGGAGAAGACTCTTGAGAGTCCCTTGGGCTGCAAGGAGATCCAACCAGTCCATTCTGAAGGAGATCAGCCCTGGGGTTTCTTTGGAAGGAATGATGCTGAAGCTGAAACTCTAGTACTTTGGCCACCTCATGCGAAGAGTTGACTCATTGGAAAAGACTCTGATGCTGGGAGGGATTGGGGCCAGGAGGAGAAGGGGATGACAGAGGATGAGATGGCTGGATGGCATACTGACTCGATGGACGTGAGTCTGAGTGAACTCCAGGAGTTGGTGATGGACAGGGAGGCCTGGTGTGCTGTGATTCATGGGGTCACAAAGAGTCGGACACGACTGAGTGACTGAACTGAACTGAACTGAAGACCCAATTCTGAGAGGACTGAAGCTGCAAAGAACACTAAGTTTTTAAAATTAAAAAAAAAAAAAGCCCTCATATTTACATAGCATATTGTTCTTTGTAAGGTGATCTTCATCTACTATCATTTTATCCTCATACAAGTAGCCCATAACCCTGTGTTTCTTGGCTTGTGAGCCATTAAGATCCATTTCTGGGCTTCCCCAGTGGCTCAGTTGGTAAAGATCCATTTCTGGGCAATGACATTATGTGAGCACTATATAAAGAGATGAAGGACATTTGCTGAAAACCAGAAACCTTTGCCTGAACAAAAAAGTCAAAAAATAACTTTTTATTAACTGTATTTCCAGTACTAAGTATATATATCTGTACACAAATATTATAGATAAGAATAAAAATTGCCCATGATTTTCTCCCATGATTTTTTAAGCTAAAATTGAGGCAAAAATGTCCTAAGCTTGCACTAAGCCACTTAGGACACGTCCCCAAGTCAATCAACTATTGGCTTATTCTCCTGGATCATCTGAAGTACTTCAGTGGAAAAGTCTAAAAATTGCTGCCCTAGATGATATTCAAGGTTCCTCCCAAATTCCCAGCATTTTCTCAATACAGCTTCCTACCCAATAAAAATTCAAAACCAGCTGCAATTGAATAAAAAGAATTGGAAGCACAGAATCAAATGGATAAGGAAAACATGAGGAGATGCGGTATCAAACTCCTCCTCTTGGGCCCCCGACTGCTATGCTGTACACTTTGCCTAGCTTTTTCATATCTTTTTAGAACGCTGCTCTTTCCTTTTCAAGGACAGTCCTGGGGATGGTTATAATTTCTTCAAGGGACTTTTACCATTACCCGTTTAGCAACATTTAAATAGCTACAAGGGTAGGAGGGTTCTGAATTGAAATCCTTTCTAACTCCATCAGTGCTCAAAACTAACCTCTCCTACATTTTGTACACTTTCTAAGCCATTCTTGAAAAGTGGATGAATAGAGTAATGGCAGACAAATAAAATGAATGAAGCTAGGTCTGGTACAGGAGTATTATCTAAAAAGGAAAAGCCAGATGGCTGCCACTGTGATCTACTCTAGAGCCCTTGAGATCAAGAATTTATTCAAATGGGGAGACACCAGGGTTTTTTTACCCTTATGTCATTAAACATTCGAGTCACCAGGCTCCCCTGTTCTATTTCTCCCCCCACCGAGTTTTACTAAGATGTAACTGACATATAACATTATATTAGTTTAAGGCATACAACATAATGATTTATGTATATACTGTGAAATGATTACCACAATAAGTTCAGTGAACATCTATCGCCTCACACCGTTATAACTTTGTTCCTTGTGATGAGAACATTTAAGATCTACTCTTTTAGCAACTTTCAAATATATTACCACAATACAGAACTGTTAACTACAGTCACCATGCTGTACATTATGCCCCTAAAACTGACTTATAACTTTGTACCTTTGGGCCATTTCACCCTTTTCCCCCACCCCCTCATCCCTTGCCTCTGGCAATCAATCTGTTCTCTGTTTCTATGCATTTGGGGTTTGGGGGATTTCACATATAAGTGAGATAATACTTATTTGCCATTCTCTGTCTGATTTATTTCATTTAGCTTAATGCCCACCACTCATGCTGTTAAAAATGGCTAGATTTCCTTCTTTATGGCTGAATAATATTCCCATGTGTGTGTCTGTGTGTATGGCATTTTCTTTATCAATTCATCTACCAGTGGACACTTAGGGTGCTTCCATGTCTTGGCTATTTTAAATAATACTGCAATGAAAATGGGGGTGCAGATTCTTTAAGAAATAGTGATTTTGTTTCCTTGGGATACATATACTCAGAAGGAGAACTGCTGGATCATATGCCAATTCTATCTTTAATATCCTGAAGGATCTCCATACTGTTTTTCAAAGTGGTTGCCCCAGACTACAATCCCACCAACAATGCCCTAGGGTCCCTTTTCCTCCACATCCTCACCAACACTTGTTGTCTCTTGCCTTTTAAATGCTAGCCCTTCTAACAGGTGTGAGATGACACTCTGGTTTTGATTTGCATTTCCCTCATGACTGGTCTTGTGGAGCACTTTCTCATGTACCTGTTGGTCATTTCCCTGTTCTATTTCTAAACCAGTCCTGAAAGATATTTCAAGGTAACCAAGATGCACACAGGACTGAAGTGGTCATTAAAAGGCCATTTACTGTTGTACTGTAAGAAACTGCCATCACAGGGGCCAACTGACTGCCAACTTTTGCTTCCGTGACTCTCCATCTCCTATGCTTCCTCAGGGTTAATCTGGCCTGTTCTGACTGACACAATTCCAATAGGTTACAATCAAGTTGTGCAGGCCTGAGAGCCAGTCTGGTTCCTCAAGTGACTCTGCATATCTGTGTTCTGATTCATTCTATATTGATCTTACTAGTTTAAACATCAAAGAACATCATCATAAATCCTGCATGTAGACACTAAGTACCCTAAATCCTAGGGCTTTGATCCCAAAATTTTACAAAGAGCACTGAAACTCTAGAAACCTTGAGCATTCAGATTTATTAACAACTTCTGGATGAACTAAAGAACTTTTCTTCCCCAACATGAATTGTCACTGAGATACCAAAGCTAAAGAATGTGGCTCTTACTCTAAGATGTACCAAATCATCTATATTTGGTACATGCTCAAGGAAATGGCAACCCACTCCAGTACTCTTGCCTGGAGAATCCCAGGGACGGGGGAGCCTGTTGGGCTGCCATCTATGGGGTTGCACACAGTCGGACAAGACTGAAGCGACTTAGCAGCAGCAGCAACAGCAGCAGCAGCATGAAGAGGTAAAAGTAAACTTTAAAAAAATTTTTTATTTATATAATCAGTCTCTTCAGTGTCTTTGCCTTTTTTAGGATCCTTTTCCCTAATAATATTGTTTTCATTTTCAGAGAGTTAAAATACTAAATTCAACTGAAGCCCATACATAGTGGCTGGATTAATCCATTCATATTTGAATCTTAGATGTCAATAGATCACCATAGGAAGTAAAATATTCCTCCTCATCGTTGACCCAGATTGTTAGCAACTGAGGTCAGTCTTTCCTAAGTTAAACCTGTTTGGTAATAATTATTTGAATGGTATCCTGCATTCACATGTAACCTCATCTGGGCACAGGCAAGGACTAGATTAGGCTCAAAGCAGTCCTTTGTAGAGCCACTTCTGCAAGTATACTGAGTGCTCTTCTTCTTATTATTTTTTTTAAAAATTTATTTATTTGGCTGCATCGGGTCTCAGTTGCAGTGTGCAGGGCTTAGTGTGCAGGCCCCAAGGCATGAGGGATCTTAGTTCCCTGAGTCTCCTGCATTGCAAGGGGGATTCTTAACCACTGGATCACCAGGAAAGTCCCACAAAGTGCTCTTCTTTAATCACCATAAATTAAAAGCAGGTCTTTCTAAGCATCTCACCATATGTCAAGGAAGAACTAGGCCCAAGTGGCAAGGGACAGTATAATCCATCTCTACTTGAATTATTTTTATCAACAAACAGCAAAGCCAATTGCAGAATAAAGTTCTATCTATTTTCTTTTCAGAGGATTTTGACTACATTCTTTGAAAAGGAACAGGAATTACTTAAGCAACTCAAATAAGGATACCCAAGAAAAACAGTTTCCCTAAATGCCAACTTAGTCTTAAGCATGCCAAATCACAATTAAAAGTGACACTCAGGTTAAAACAGTAAAGTTATAAGTAAATGCTATTTTTTAAAGAAGTGTTATACCATATACCAATATAAAACTAATCACTAAAAATAAGTGAAATCAATAGTAAATAGTGAGCACTGTGCAACTGTAAAATGAGATTCAATGCAAGAAATATATATTGGTATATCTTCTACATTCAGTGCTCTTTTTAGTGGTAAAAAGAAACAGCTTCAACTTATTAGCATATCCCATCTACAACATGCCAGTTGTCTGGATTGGCATGTGGTATCTACCTGAGACCAGAGTTGAAGGTCAGGCTGTCCCAAGTCAGATAATGATCTGATCCCTGAAATGTGAGGAGAGGTATGTGACATCCATGTGTGGAACATCATGAAACCAGTAAAACATTTTATTAGGAAGAGTTTCCAAAGCTAATGAAAGTATGTAAAAGTATAAAAAGCAGAATGTAAAATTATATTTGTGATCTCAACATACATATACTAAGAGAAATAGTGATATGTTAATCGTGTTTACTTTTGGTTTCATAAAGGAACGTAGAGAAGAGAGGAGCTATTTCCGCCTTCCGTCAGGCTAGCAATTAATGAAAGGTCAATAATATGTACCAAGTTTGCAAACAAGAAGCTGGAAAGTACCATAAAGGGTTTTTTAAATACTTAAGTATCAAAGGTATCTTATGCTGACAGACTGTGGTCAGGCAAGCACCTAGGACTTTTAATGCCAGAAAGCATTTCCTGGAAAGAAGTAATGGATTCATTCTTAAAACAAGGAAAAACATAATTAGGGAAATAAGTATCATAACACTGAGGAAGCAAGAAACTACAATGTTTAATTTGTAGTTAACTTTCTTATTTGGCTCTATATTTTCTGTTTTTAATTATATAGTATTTAACTTGTAGAGTATGTAGTTAAATATTTATATGATGCTTTTTAAATAAATAATATGCTTACAGAAAAAACACATTTGACTTTATTATACACCTCTCAGCTCTAAGGATGGAGAAGGAAATGGCACCCCACTCCAGTACTCTTGCCTGGAAAATCCCATGGACGGAAGAGCCTGGTGGGCTGCAGTCCATGGGGTCGCTAAGAGTCAGACACGACTGAGCGACTTCACTTTCACTTTTCACTTTCATGTATTGGAGAAGGCAATGGCAACCCACTCCAGTGTTCTTGCCTGGAGAATCCCAGGGACGGGGGAGCCTAGTGGGCTGCCGTCTATGGGGTCACACAGAGTCGGACACAACTGAAGTGACTTAGCATAGCATAGCATAGCATAGCTCTGCACAAACCAGCTGTGCAAGTCACTAAACTCCTTAAGTTTCAGTTCCCTTATCTGTAAAACAGATAAAATAGCTGATTAATAAAGAATAACCTACAGAAAGTACTACCATCATGCAGATAATAGTAGAATTACTTTCCTTTTCCTTTGAACTTCCATTGCATAAATCTCATGTTAATGTTCAGCTGCTAAGTGGTGTCCAACTTTTTGCAACCCCCATGGACTGAAGCATGCCAGGGTTCTCTGCCCTTCACTATCTCCCAGAGTTTGCTCAAACCCATGTCCATTGAGTTGGTGATGCCATCCAACCATCTCATCCTCTGTTGTCCCCTTCTCCTCCTGCCTTCAATCTTTCCCAGCATCAGGGTCTTTTCCAATGAGTCAGTTCTTTGCATCAGGTGGCCAAAGTATTGGAGTTTCAGTTTTAGTATCAGTCCTTCCAATAAATATTCAGGACTGATTTCCTTTAGGATTGACTGGTTGGATCTCCTTGCAGTCCAAGAGATTCAAGAGTCTTCTCCAACACCACAGTTCAAAAGCATCAAATCTTTGGTGCTCAGCTTTCTTAATGGTCCAACTCTCACATTCATACGTGACTACTGGAAAAAATCATAGCTTTGATGAGATGGACCTTTGTTGGCAAGGTAATGTCTCTGCTTTTTAATATGCTGTCTATGTTTGTCATAGCTTTTCTTCCAAGGAGCAAGCATCTTTTAATTTCATGCAGTGATTTTGGAGCCCCCCAAAATAAAGTCTCTTGCTGTTTCCATTGTTCCTCCATCTATTTGCCACAATAAGCCTTCTTAGCATAAATCTAATAAACCCAATTTTTTAAATCAGAAGGGGTACCTAGTACAAAGCTTTCTTACCCATTCTGCTTCAGAGAAAATTCTGGGATTGGACAGTTTGTGATAATTAGGACCAATTACAGTGCTCAATGCCCAACGAATATCTTAACTGCATTTAAACCAGGGCCGAATCTCTTCCAGCACAGATTCCAAAGCCCTGTTTATGTTCATGGTGCTCTCACTGAAGCAGGATAGCCAGAAAGACTTCCTCAATATTGGATGATCCTGTATACAAGAGACTCAAATCTGCTTACTGAATAGAATGAAAGACAACAGAGTTCATTTTGTGAGTCACATAAGAAAGCCAAACTCATTACCCTACAGTTACATCTTAGGTTGTCTGAGTAGAAGAGTGCTTTACAAGTAAGATACACCAGTGCATACACGAGCACTCCAATAGCAAAGGCAAAGGAGGAAAGATAC
This sequence comes from Bos indicus x Bos taurus, assembly GCF_003369695.1. NCBI lineage: Eukaryota > Metazoa > Chordata > Mammalia > Artiodactyla > Bovidae > Bos > Bos indicus x Bos taurus. The sequence continues at coordinate 70,132,831 of NC_040076.1, read as the reverse complement.
TGCCTCAGTCACCTCAGTTTTAGGGAGTTTTAAAGTATATTGAAAAGCAGAGACATTAGTTTGCCAACAAAGGTCCATCTAGTCAAGGCTATGGTTTTTCCTGTGGTCATGTATGGATGTGAGAGTTGGACTGTGAAGAAAGCCGAGCGCTGAAGAATTGATGCTTTTGAACTGTGGTGTTGGAGAAGACTCTTGAGAGTCCCTTGACTGCAAGGAGATCCAACCAGTCCATTCAGAAGGAGATCAGCCCTGGGATATCTTTGGAAGGAATGATGCTAAAGCTGAAACTCCAGTACTTTGGCCACCTCATGCGAAGAGTTGACTCATTGGAAAAGACTCTGATGCTGGGAGGGGTTGGGGGCAGAAGGAGAAGGGGATGACAGAGGATGAGATGGCTGGATGGCATCACTGACTCAATGGATGTGAGTCTGAGTGAACTCCAGGAGTTGGTGATGAACAGGGAGCCTGGCGTGCTGCGACTCATGGGGTCGCAGAGTCAGACATGACTGAGTGACTGAACTGAACTGAAATTAACTCAAAGTAAAAGATTACCATCATTAGAACTAAAACTGGTGCTTCCAAGGTGGCATTAGTGGTAAAGAATCCACCTGCCAAGAGTCTTGGAGAGTCTCTCTTTTGTCTCTCTTGACCCCTGGATCAGGAAGATCCCCTGGAGTAGGAAATGGCACTCTACTCCAGTATTCTTGCCTGAAAAATTCCATGCGCAGAGGAGCCTGGTGGGCTACAGTTCATGGGGTTGCAAAGAGTAAACACGACTGAGCATGAGCATGAGAACTAAAACTAAACTATTTCAAAAAGTGCTAAGGAAAGAAAACAGCAGGAGAACATTATAAAAATCAGTTTTAAAAAATGACAGAATTAAGACTTGAGATGAGATAAAAATAACTATCAATGGAATAAACTCAACTATTTCAAATAAAACATCCAATCAAACAAAAAAGTAGGAGGAAACTATATTAATATCTAGGTTGAATTCAAGGCAAGAATATTTAAAAAGACAAAGAAGGAATAACAAAGATACAGCTCTCATTAGTTCTTATGTATCGAATAACATGGCCTCAAAACATATCAAGCAAAACAACACACACAAAAAACAAAAACTGCAGAAAAGAAAAAGAAAAATGGAAATAGAAAAGAAAAAACAACGGTAATGGAAGATCATGAAAACTAAAAGTAAAAAAGTGATTAGAAGAGCTGAATAATCTACGATGAATAAAGTTGTTCTATTACATCTGGAAAACTACATCCTTAAGAACACTGTTTTAAAGGACATACAGAACAGTCACAGAAACTAGCCTTGTACTAAGGCACACACGAAAAAGTCAACAGATTCTCAAAAGTAGACGTAGTATAAATATATTCTTTGACTAGAAAACAATAAAACATTGAACAAATAACAAAAATAGAACAAACCGGGGTGGGGGGGACCCTTGGAAAATTTTAAACTCTCAAAGGACTCTCTAGGAGGTTAGGAGGCAAAAATAAAATAATCTTGAAGTGATTAAAGAGGTGAAGGTGGTAAAGAGGAATGGCATTATGACTCTTACTGCTTTCTTCTCAAAAGTATCTTATGATAAAATTTTTTTCTTCTCCTAATCAACTGTAGGTTATACTACAAGTGAGCCTGATCCAGAGTAACTAAAAACATGTAAGCATGCTGCAGTTCATTCCTGAAAAAAATGCATATTTAAATCCACAGCAGCATTGTTCAACTGAACTTTCTGTGATGCTGAAAATGTTCTCTATCTATGCTGTCCAGTATGGCAGCCACCAGCCACTGTGGCCATTAACCACTTGAAGTCTATGCAGTATGACTAAAAAACCAAAATTTTAAAATTTTATTTTATTTTAACTAATTTAGACATAAATCACCTCAGTGGCTATCATGTTGGACAGAGCTGGTCTATAAACACCAAGGTAGGTTGTTTCTGGAGGAAAGATTACAAAACAAAATAAAAAAAACAGAAAAAAACTCCATTTATGGAAGAAGCAATAAAGTAGCTGTAAAAAGCAGAAACAGCTGTGGGGATGGTAGATACTGAGAAAAGCTTCAGCTTATGGTCCATGCTGTCAGCTGATACACCTCCGGCTCCCGGGTTCTGACAATAGAATTTTCCCCCAAGGCTTCAGAGTTATGTTTCTGTGGGGTAGAGGTGTGTACAAATAATTGGACTAGCAGTATGGATCGCCCCCGAATCATGTGATCCACTTGCTTTACCATCAGTGCTATATAAACTTTCAGAGCATGGTCAAAGGAAAAATGGAAAGAAAGGGAAGAAATAGAAAACGAAAACTAACGTGAAAATGTGAAAAATGAACAAAGAGGAAGGGGGAAAAAAAAGAGGCCTTTTCAATAGCAACAGTACCAATAACACCTGCCCGACCATAAGAAGCCGGACCGAATTGCTACTGTTTTCATTCCTTGTGCAAATATTCAATGAATACCAATTATATGCCAGGCACTGTGCTAGGCACCACGCTTATGATAGTTAAAAAAGAACAGTCCTCAGCTCTCAGGGTATTCAGAGTGCAATGGGGGAAATGGGCACTCATTTAAAAAAAAATGCTATAGAGTGAGAAGTACTGTAAAAAGAGAGATGGAAAAGGTCAGGTCAACGATGCCTTCTAAAGGAGCATTATTTAAAGGACGACTAAGAGCTCTCCAGGCAGAGGAGGTAACGCAGGAAATGTAGAGGAGCAGGAATCAGAATGATGAGAGAGGAGATGTAAGAGTGAGTGAATGTCACGGTTTTGTAACTGGAAACTTCATATTGAATACCAGAAAAAGTTTTGACTTTCTATTTTCAGTGAGGAATCACTTAACATTTCTGAGCAAAATACTATAGTAACTTTGCTTCTGGAAAAATTACGTTGGTAGCAATGTGGAGGCCATTTGGAATTGAGGGACTGGGTTCAGACTGGGAGCTTAGTCAGGAGGCTACTGGGAGAGTCCACAATGAGAAATAATAAAGGCCTTATTTTGTTTACATCTGCCCAGAATTCATGCCTCTTTCTTTTGGTATCAGAATACTGATTTTTCACAGGGAAATCACCCTTCTGGCACTTGACCCGGCCCATGAAGTACCACAAAAGAATCACCCTATGCCAGGATCCAAGGTTGGGCATATAACTGAGGCCTGATGGAGCAACATATTTCATACCCTGATTACAAGAACAGTAACATTAAAAAAAAAAAAAAAAAAACAGTAACATAAGTCAGTCCAAAAATTTTCACTTTTGCTATACCTATTGGCATTGCTCTTTTCCTTTTTTGGATGGATTGTTAAACTTGAAGTTGCCAAGGGTTATCCTGTAGAAAAAACTGCTGAGAATGAAGCCGACACATCAGAAAAAAACAGCACAGAGGCAGGGAAAAATTTTTGTTTAAGCACCTACATTTGGCCATTCCTAAAACAATATAAGCCAATGGAGGAAATGGAGGGGAAAAAAGCTTCAGGAGAAAAATCAGAAACAGAACTCACTCAACTACTTGGATATGGGAAATGAAGGAGAAGAAGTATCAAATTTCACTTAGGTTTCTGGCTTGGCTGACTGAATGGAAAACCCTATTAACTGAGACAGAAGACAGAGGAGGAACAGGTTTTGGTCAATGAAATGAGCTCAGTTTGGAGATACTAAAAAGTATCTTACTACTTGAATTCTGACTATCTGAATCACTAAACCAGGAAAACTATAAGTAGTTGCATTCCAAGATCAGATGGAGATGGCATAGTCCAAGTCAGCTGAGGGTAACACAACAGTGCTAGAAGAACCATTCCTATTACGGTTCAGTCGTTTCATCAGACACCCTCCAAACAATCGGTATTTAGGAAAGTCTAGGAAAAGTGAAGTATCATCCCTAAGCACTAGAGCACTTTTCCAGTGATTACTAGCTAGATGGAAAGCAATAGGGGAATCTATGACATTCCACTCCAAGGATGAAGTTAAAAGCTGGGCCAAGTGACTTCCCTGGTGGTCCAGTGGTTAAGAATTCGCTTTGCAATGCAGGGGACTTGAGTTCTATTCCTGGTTGGGGAACTAAGATCCCACATGCCACTGAGCAACTAAACTTGGGCGCTGCAACTACTGAGCCCAGGTGCCACAACTAGAGAGTCTGTGCATCACAATGAAAGATCCCACATGCCGCAACTAAGATTGGATGCAGTCAAATAAATAAATATTAAAAAAAAAATTCTAGGCCAACACCCCAGTCCCCAGTTTGTTCAATTTGGATAGAGAAACCACGGAAGGAGGAAGCACAAGCAATAATATCATTGCAAACAGCAAGTGGAAGAACACACGCTCATCTTATTTCAAGAAAACTGGGGAGGGGAAGGAAGTAGACATTTTCTGCACTCAGTACCTATCAGCACTCTCTGAGGAGCTTTTTGCACATTATCTTACTGAATCCTCACCAGTCAGGAAGGTATCACTCTTCCCATTCAGGCTGGATAAGTCAAGTTAAGCAGTAGAGCTAGAATTCAAATGCAGCTCTACCTGGCTATAAAGCTTATGCACATTTCACTCCATCAACTGCTTTCAGAATATAATTTTATTATATTAAATATATCTTTCATATATTTAAAAAAATGATGCCATCTCATCAAGAAGATGTCTTCTGAATTGGGTGTTTTATTGGCCAAAGGAAGGTTAGGTTTGCAGTGATCCAGCCACAACGCCTCAATTCTCAGGCACGAGTCATGTATTTTATTTACCATTTGACTACCCAGAACTAAAGAGGCCATCGGCGTCACAAAGTCCCATTAAATAAATTATTCTAAGTTAACTAGTCACCAACAGAGAGTAGACTATGTTAACATTAAGAGTGATTTCGTAGGGATAATCCCACTACTGAAATTAAGTTTTGACTAAAGTTCCTTGGTAAAGAAGCAAGCATGGAAAGAATAATAGAATAAGATATCTGCAAAGGAGAAGCCTTAGTAACATTAATGACAGGCAAAGAATGCTATAAATTTATTACCTCATACATTTCTTTGTCCCAGCATATTAGCACAGTGAGAGGTAGTATAGCATAGATATTAGAAGTAGAGCCTGCCTGAATCCCAGTTCCACCAAGGATTTACTGTATGACCTTGGCAAATTATTTATCCTGTCTATGTCTTAGCTTCCTCACCTGTCAAATGGTAATAATATAGTACCTATCTCACCCAGCTGTTATGAGGATTTAATAACACTCGTAAGGCTCTTAAGCAATGCCTGGCATGTAGTAAATAAGTATTTGTTAAATACATTAAATAAATAAATAACTCAGCTGGGAGGAAATCTGAATTTCCAACTTAGCCTCTCCCACATGAACTGGTAGTGGAAAATAAAAATAATCCTAAAATTTGTTTATAAAGTATATAGGACTTTTTACAGGAAGCATTTCACAGACATCTGGAGGAAGAATAAAGAGCCAAATATACATAAGCAGAAACTGAAACATGGAAAAGGGAAGTAGGCTCTTCAGTTTCACTGAACACATCATTCACAGATCTCATGCAGTAACCCCAAGTCCTGTCATCCTTGGTTTTGTACAGCAAGCCACAGGCTAACCGTGCACATAAAAGAGGAGTCACTCTTTAAAATAGCCAGGTCTTCACTCATGTACAAAATCTCATTAATTTTCCCCTGTTGATATTTTTTCAGAGGTAAATATTCCAGTCTTTGGATTCTAGCTGCTCCGGAGACTCTAACTACATCTGAATGTTTTTAAAAGTCAAGAAGGACTTCCTTAAGCCACATTCCTGCTCTATCCTGTCCATTCCAGATTCTTAAGAGGTTAAGACCACAGTTATTAATGAAGCAACACCTACACAGAAGTACAGCTGGAGTCCAAGCCAACATTCAGCTTTTCTAATTTCTAGAAGGTAAGAACTCGATAGCAGTTTCATATAAATAAATGGGAAATCGCTTAGCTGCAATGTGGGTAAGGAGTGACGGGTTTAAATACAGGGGGTTCCTGTCACTGTCTGACAGGGATCCAGCATTGACAAAGGGCACGCACGCAATTGCTAGTCTCATTAGCAAGCACTCCCATTCCACTGCTAGTCTCATTAGCAAGCACTCCCATTCCACTGCCTTTACAATCGCCCACTTTCACCCACAGGCCCTCCTTCACGCCTTCTTCCTCACACTCATTTTGCCTAAGCTTCTGTCTAGGCCACTCACAATGCCCAACCTTTGCTCCCAGAAATTCTTACTTCAGCCTTCTTAATACTGGCCTGAACTGCTGTCACCGCAAGTTTCAGTCGGGGCACCCACCTTGTCCCCTACTGATATCTGTAGTCTCTGGCCTATGAAATCTCACCACAGCACCTCTCAATGTCCACCTCCTGTCCAGCAGCAGCCCTGGGTCTGAATTTTACCCACTACTGCACACCCTCCACCGCCCCCCGCCCTCAGCATAGCCTACCCTTCCTCCTCTCTCCCTAAGCCCGTTCCCTCGTCCGCCCGATCTAACCTCCCCGTCTCTCCTTTCAGAATTTCTTCCCAAACAAGTCGCCCACAACAGCAGTCCTCCTGTCCGTCTCCTCGTGCTCTGGGAGCCTTCCCAAACCTCTCCCGGCTTCAGCGCATCCATCCGCGCGCGACTTTTCCGAGCTCACCTGCTCTCCTCCGGCAAGCCCTTCTCGCAGCCGCCAAGCTCCATTCCCGCGCCCTCTGGCCGCATCCGGGGCTGCGACGTCGCCTCTTGAGAGGCGTCCCTGTCGCTTCGCCCCTCAGGGCTCCCAGAGCCCCTCGGGAATCAAGGAGGCACCCACGGCGGGTGGGCTCAGAGTGATGCACTACGGCCGGGTGACGGCAGCAGCATTGATTGCTGCCTCAGCCGCGGATTCTTTCCCTGCCACCCCCTACTTCCGGCTCTGAGAACTACAACTCCCAGCAAGCACTTCGAAGGCCCAGCCGCTACCGGCATGCACCGCCCTATCCAATCCGAAGCTGCGCTCGCCGCGGACTTCAGACCCTGGCTGCTAGCTTTCCCTAGTGCACCTCACGGGCAGTAGGGGCCTCAAAAGTAAAGCTGCCGTAGTCTCCAGAGTTCCTACTGGAGTGGACCCTTACACACGCCTGTCACACTTCACCTTTGGGGCCAAACTCGGTCAGAGGTCTAGACTCGAAAATAACGCTGGTCTTAATCCAAGAACGGTTAACCCCACTTCAGCCTACCCAGGTTTAACATCTGTTGGTGGTGTTTGGGGTCCTCAACAATTTTAATAAAGAACTCACAAACTCAGAAGAGCTCAGGTTGCTTTGGTGTCACAAAGGAAGAGCAGGAGGGAGAGGCTTTGGGGAAAGCTTTCCTGGAGGACTGATGTCAGAACAGTTTTTTTATGATGAGTATGACAACCTAGAGAAAGGAAGAAAAGGTGAGAGGAAGCACAGACATGAGGAAGTTGGTTTGGGAACAGCTGATCCTGAGTAGTAATCAGAGGTGGGACGAGGTGAGGAACAGAATGGTGTGAGTGAGCAGGCAGACAAGATCATGAAGCCATTCTGAGTTTGGATTTTATCCTGAGAACAATGAGCAAATCAAGAAGTGATTCGATCAAACCGGCTTCAGTTCAGTTCAGTCAGTTCAGTCACTCAGTCGTGTCCGACTCTTTGCGACCCCATGAATTGCAGCATGCCAGGTCTCCCTGTCCATCACCAACTCCCAGAGTTCACCCAGACTCATGTCCATTGAGTCAGTGATGCCATCCAGCCATCTCATCCTGTCGTCCTCTTCTCCTCCTGCCCCTAATCCCTCCCAGCATCAGAGTCTTTTCCAATGAGTCAACTCTTCGCATGAGGTGGCCCAAGTACTGGAGTTTCAGCTTTAGCATCATTCCTTCCAAAGATATCCCAGGGCTGATCTCCTTCAGAATGGACTGGTTGGATCTCCTTGCAGTCCAAGGGACTCTCAAGAGTCTTCTCCAACACCACAGTTCAAAAGCATCAATTCTTCAGCGCTCAGCCTTCTTCACAGTCCAACTCTCACATCCATATATGACCACTGGAAAAACCATAGCCTTGACTAGACGGACCTTTGTTGGCAAAGTAATGTCTCCGCTTTTGAATATGCTATCTAGGTTGGTCATAACTTTCCTTCCAAGGAGTAAGCGTCTTTTAATTTCATGGCTGCAGTCACCATCTGCAGTGATTTTGGAGCCCCCCAAAATAAAGTCTGACACTGTTTCCACTGTTTCCCCATCTATTTCCCATGAAGTGGTGGGGCCGGATGCCATGATCTTCGTTTTCTGAATGTTGAGCTTTAAGCCAACTTTTTCACTCTCCACTTTCACTTTCATCAAGAGGCTTTTTAGTTTCTCTTCACTTTCTATTTTTTGACAATGTGGAGAAGTAATGGGTATGTACTATGTTGGCTAATGCTATGCTAAGTCACTTCAGTCGTGTCCGACTCTGTGCGACCCTGTAGACGGCAGCCCACCAGGCTCCCCCGTCCCTGGGATTCTCCAGGCAAGAACATTGGAGTGGGCTGCTATTTCCTTCTCCAATGCATGAAAGTGAAAAGTGAAAGTGAAGTCGCTCAGTCGTGTCCGACTCTTAGAGACCCCATGGATTGCAGCCTAACAGGCTCCTCCGTCCATGGGATTTTCCAAGCAAGAGTACTATGTTGGAGGGAAGGGCAAAAGAAGGGATATGAGAAGAGGTTGGACATCCCTAGAGAGGCCAAGCAGGTAATGCCTGTGAGTGAAGTGAGCCAGTTGTAGAAGAATGGCTGAAACTCTGAACTGGACTGTCCATACTGCCTTCAAGAAGGAAAGTCTCAGCTATGGTTGAATGTTTGAAAATATTCTGAGCTTTTAGTAAAACTGGAATCCGCCTTTTAAGTAAAATTTCCGATTTTTAAACTATTGGCCACATTTTTTTTTTTTAAGTGTGAAAGTTGTTTGTCGGCTAAGTCATATCTTATTCTTGTGACCCCATGAACTATATAGCCTTCAAGGGTCCTCTGTTCATGAGATTTCTCAGGCAAGAATACCAGAGTGGGTTGCTATTTTGTTCTGCAGGTGATCTTTCCAACCCAAGGATGGAACCTGGGTCTTCAGCATTGCAGGTGGAGTCTTTACCTCTATGCCACCAAGGAAGCCAATGTAAATAATACACAGGCCAAGAAAAAAAAAAGCCCATAGAATAAATGTACCCTTTGTGTTACTAGTTTGCAAATCCAGGCCTAAACTTGGGCAGTAGCTGTAGCAAACAAGGAGGCTGGGATTAGAGCCATGGAAAGGCAACAGAATCAGCATTACTCTGCTAGGGAGGGATCTAATTTAACTACATAAAGACTAGTTGCTCTATTAAAAATCATACATGACTTTTAGGAATTTTCAAACTTAAGAAAACTTCTGTGAATTAAAAGGGGAAGAGAATTTTAATGCAAAATGTGCTTTCCAACTTCCATTTATATAAAAAATACTATTTGTTCAAACTTTCTCATATCTTCCTTATAAAGGGTTATACTTTTTAAGAAAGGGGCAGTGTTAGTCATTGGGGTTTCAGAACCTTCTATGTCTACAAATGTATGAACTTCATTTATTGGCATATGGTATAATCCCAAATTAATGCCACCTGGATTTTAACATATATTTACACGAAAGTCAGCTTTATCAAGAAATTCTAGAGCTAAAATTGTGGTAAAAGTTCTAGAAAATAGGAATTTCCTCATATGTCCCAAACTGGGTTTACACTTTTTTTTTTTGGTCCACATGGAACAACTCACAGGAACCAGGGGTTGAGCCTGGGGCACCTTGCAGTGATAGCACTAGTGACAGTGATAGTGCAGTGATGGTGTAGTGCAGTGATAGTGTAGTGCAGTGACAGTGCAGTGACGGTGATAGTGTAGTGACAGTGTAGTGCCGTGATGGTGACAGTGCCGCGACGGTGGCAGTGCAGTGATGGTGTAGTGCAGTGATGGTGGCACTGCAGTGATGGTGACACTGCAGTGATGGTGACAGTGCAGTGATGGTGTAGTTCAGTGATAGTGCTAGTGCAGTGACAGTGTAGTGCAGTGACGGTGACAGTGCAGTGACGGTGACAGTGCAGTGATGGTGTAGTGCAGTGACGGTGGCAGTGCAGCGATGGTGTAGTGCAGCGACAGTGATAGTGCAGTGACGGTGACAGTGCCACGACGGTGACAGTGCAGTGACGGTGTAGTGCAGTGACAGTGGCAGTGCAGCGGTGGTGTAGTGCAGTGACAGTGTAGTGCAGTGACGGTGACAGTGCCATGACGGTGACAGTGCAGTGACGGTGTAGTACAGTGACGGTGATAGTGCAGTGACGGTGGCAGTGCAGTGACAGTGATAGTGCAGTGACGGTGACAGTGCGGTGACAGTGATAGTGCAGTGACGGTGTAGTGCAGTGACGGTGGCAGTGCAGCGGTGGTGTAGTGCAGTGACAGTGTAGTGCAGTGACAGTGATAGTGCAGTGACGGTGACAGTGCGGTGACAGTGATAGTGCAGTGACGGTGTAGTGCAGTGATGGTGACAGTGCACTGATGGTGATAGTGCAGTGATGGTGATAGCAGGGAGGCCCAGCCATTGGACTGCCAGGGAATTCCCTACACTTATGTTCTTTAAAGCAGTCAATTAATAAACGTGACAACCTTTAGCCATGTGCCCACTGCCCAATCCCATCATTTTGCTTTCCCTCACCCCAGGTAGCCATATTCTGAATTCCTTGTTTATAATTCCACTGCTTCTCTTTTTAAATAGTTTCTTTGAATCTATCCATAACATTTTTGTGTTCTAACTTTATAAAAATGATATTAAGCTGTATTTATTCTTTGAGGGCTTTTTCTGCTTAATATTACATTGATAAGATTTGTTTATAACGTGTATCGCTATAGCTCATTGATTTTGACTGCAATATAAGAGTTCATTGTGTGAATGAACTGGTTTATTCATGTTTTCTTCCACTGATAGGCATTTGGTTTGTTTCAAAGTTTTTGCTATTGTAAACAGTGCTGCTATGAATATTCTTTTACATGTCACCTCTTATACATAAGCAAGGGTTTCTCATGGGTACATACCTAGAAGTGAAATTGCCAAGTCATAGAGATATTGTCTGTACTAGCTTTTGTTTTGAGTGATAGGTTTGTAGGTACACAATTTCCAAAATATCTAATTAGTTATGAAGCCATAACTAATTATAATAAATTATTTAAAATAATTAACTAACCAAATGAAAATGGGCCATGCATGGAAAATGATGAGCGTATACCATGAACCAAGGATTATGATTAACAAACCTTTATGCATCGCATCTGAGACCCAAATGCAAAAATTCAAATATGCAAGAATATCTAGCATTAGGGTTCAGTAACTGTCACATAAATGTAATGGCCTTATTTCCTGGAGAAGGGAATGGCAACCCACTCCAGTACTCTTGCCTGGAGAGTCCCATGGAAAGAGGAGCCTGGTGGGCTACAGTTCATGGAGTCATAAAGATTAGGACACAACTAAGCAACTAACACCTTACTTAGCAACTGCTTGCTGGGTTAATATTTTAAAGTTCAAAAAATCTGAAGAACTATATTGATCCTGATTAATCTGTTTTAAAGATTACTAGGCAATAACCTCAGATATGCAGATAACACCACCCTTATGGCAGAAAGTGAAGAGGAACCCAAAAGCCTCTTGATGAAAGTGAAAGTGGAGAGTGAAAAAGTTGGCTTAAAGCTCAACATTCAGAAAACGAAGATCATGGCATCTGGCCCCATCACTTCATGGCAAATAGATGGGGAAACAGTGGAAACAGTGTCAAACTGTATTTATTTGGGCTCCGAAATCGCTGCAGATGGTGACCGCAGCCATGAAATTAAAAGACGCTTACTCCTTGGAAGGAAAGTTATGACCAACCTAGATAGCATATTCAAAAGCAGAGACATTACTTTGCCAACAAAGATCCATCTAGTCAAGGCTATGGTTTTTCCAGTGGTCATGTATGGATGTGAGAGTTGGACTGTGAAGAAAGCTGAGCGCTGAAGAATTGATGCTTTTGAACTGTGGTGTTGGAGAAGACTCTTGAGAGTCCCTTGGACTGCAAGGAGATCCAACCAGTCCATCCTAAAGGAGATCAGATCTGGGTGTTCATTGGAAGGACTGATGCTGAAGCTGAAACTTCAATACTTTGGCCACCTCATGTGAAGAGCTGACTCATTGGAAAAGACCCTGATGCTGGGAGGGATTGGGGGCAGGAGGAGAAGGGGACGACAGAGGATGAGATGGCTGGATGGCATCACTGACTCAATGGACATGGGTTTGGGTGAACTCCGGGAGTTAGTGATGGACAGGGAGGCCTGGCGTGCTGCAATTCATGGCGTCGCAAAGAGTCAGACACGACTGAGCAACTGGACTGAACTGAACTGAACTGAGGATGCAATTTTTATAGAATGGTAGTTGGCCGTAGAGTACCATTTGTTGTTGTTTGGTCACTAAATTGTGTCCAACTCTTTTGCACTCCCATAGGCTATATAGCCTGCCAGGCTTCTCTGTCCATGGGATGTCCTAGGCAGAAATACCAGAGTTAGTTGCCATTTCCTTCTCCAGGGGATCTTCCTGACCCAAAGATTGAACACGTCTCCACTGGAAGAAAGCAAAATTCACTCAAGAATCATTTATTCAAATAACAGGTTTTTAAAGCTTATTACAGTTACCTATTTGCCAAAAAAATTGGTTTTAAGAAATAGTCTTCTTGAGTATATTCAACAAATATCAAAGTCATGAATATTTTATTCTTATTGTATCCACTAAAATTATTCTTAGCATTTTTTTTAAATATTCAAAATTTAAAAGCTAAGGGATGTTGTCTACTTGCCAAGTCTAAAGCAATTTGAGCATCAAAATGAGTTAATTCATGATATGTGTACATATCTACATTCTTTTCAAAGGTAAGCAGAACCCTTACACTCTGCACCCCTTTCCTTTTCAAAAGAGTTACTGAACATGAGATGAGTCTGTGAACTCCTTTGGAACTTATATGTATATATAAGTAAGTATGCAAATAGATAAATAAATAGAAAAAGGAAGGAAGAAAGGGATGTAAAAGCTCTTTTCACCACTGAATGTCAGCTTATGAATGTGGAGGAATGACAGTGAGAACATTATTGTTTTGTAGCCACCATCATAATAATTGATTCAGGCAAGAATCATCAATGGATGCTAAAGCTGTTAGTAAAATTTGTTCTGAAACAGATTATTTACACAGTCGCAAACCATCTCCTCAAAGATTACTTATTCATTGTATATAGGGGGAAAAGAGTATCTTCACAATGAAGAAATGTGGCAGATATCACCTTAACCAAGTGACCAAAGATCACCAATAAGAAAATAACATCATGTGTCTCCTGATGTTAAGTACTGAGAAGGACCCAACATCATCTATGTATTAATAGTATTTCTTACAAGAGTGAATAACCAAATCTAATCATACGGTGGCAATAAGAAAACGAAACTGAAGGAAAATCTTTGCACTGATTACCTTCAACCTTCAAAAACGTAAATATCATAAAAGACTAAGAAAGGCTGATAAACTTTTTCTGATGGAAGGAGATAGAAGATAGAATTATCCTTGTTATAAAGGATAATTATTTATTAGGATAATTGGCAAAATTTAGAATATGGACTATAGTCAGAGAATAGAATTGCATCAATGTTAAGTTTCTTGAATTTGATCATTTTGGCATGGTTTTATAAAAGAATATCCTTAGATATTCTGTAGTGTCATGTTGTCTACAGCTTACTGAGATTTCTTGGACTACCAATTTATCTATTGAGGAAACTGAAGAAATATTTTTTAAAATAAACAATCTTTACGTAACTAAGGGGGAATTGTGTGATTTATGTAAATTTGTGTAGCTTCAGAAAGTTCCACAATTAGTCATTCAGTGAACTGACCTAGAATCTTGAAAGAACCCCTGTCCTGCCCAGAGAAGACAAGGCCTAATAAGGAGAAGGCTACAGCTCCAACCCCTGAGTGCAGGAAGAATTCCCCTTCAAGTTCCCCTATCTATCCAAGCAGGTTACCTAGTCAGAGAAAACTGATGACCAGGGAACTGGAGACTAGTAATTTCTCCAGCCACGCCTGCTATCCTGCCTGTCCTGTTCTCGGCTGTAACGCTGTACTGTGTAGCAGAGTGTCTTGCCCAGAGTAGGGACTCAAATTCTGAATAAATGAATGAATAAATCTGAGATTAAAAGGCAGAAGACTAGAACAGCTAGAAACACTTAGAACAAAAGAAAAGGGAAATACAAAAGAGAAAAAGGAAGCTGTGCCAAGGTGGCAAAGAAAAGGTACTGCAGCGGAAAAGAGAAGGAAAACCATACTGTACATACAAGAGCTTAAGGGAGTTGTGTGCATGCTAAGTTGCTTCATCATGTCTGACTCTTTGCCACCCTGTGGACTGTAACTTGTCAGGCTCCTCTGTCCATGGGATTCTCTAGGCAAAATACCATGGTTGCCATGCCCTCCTCCAGGGGATCTCCCCCATCCAGGGATCGAATCCATGTCTCTTGTGTCTCCTGCATTGGCAGGCAGGTTCTTTACCACTAGCACCACCTGGGAAGCCCCACGGAGTTAGGTATAATAATAATAGTCATACCTAACTGATACATACTTAATACATACTGTATCTACATAGAATACAAACTATATCTATTAACAGTTCCCTTATTTCAGTATAATACAAATTACATCAACATATGAATTCTAAAGAGAAGGAAATGGTAACCCATTCCAGTATTCTTGCCTGGAGAATCTTGTGGACAGAGGAGCCTGGAGGGCTGCTGTCCATAGGGTTGCACAGAGTCGGACACGACTGAAGCGACTTAGCATGCATGCATGCATTGGAGAAGGAAATGGCAACCCACTCCAGTATTCTTGCCTGGAGAATCTTATGGACAGAGGAGCCTAGAGGGCTGCTGTCCATAGGGTCGCACAGAGTTACAGGGACTTCCCTGATATGAAGTTGTGGCTCAGACGGTAAAGCATCTGCCTGCAATGCAGGAGACCCGGATTCGATCCCTGGGTAAGGAAGATCCTCTGGAGAAGGAAATGGCAACCCACTCCAGTATTCTTGCCTAGAAAATCCCATGTATGGAGGAGCGTGGTAGGCTACAATTCATGAGGTCGAAAAGAGTTGGACACAACTGAGCGACTTCACTTTCACTTTCCTGGTAGTCCAGTGGTTAAGAAGCTGCCTGAGAAGGCAGGGGACATAGGTTCAATCTCTGGTCTGAGATCCCACGTGCCATGGAGCAACTAAGCCCAAGCACCACAACTATTGAGCCCCACACCTAGATCCTGTGTTCCACAAGAAGAGAAGCCACCACAATGAGAGGCCAGTGCCCCACCACTAAGAGTAGCCTCCACTTGCAGCAACTAGAGAAAGCCCGCATGCAGCACTGAAGACTCAGTGCAGCCAAAATAAAGATTTTTTTTTTAAAGGATAATACACAATGACCATGTAGGTTTATCCTAGAAATGCAAGGATGGTTTAACATTTGAAAAGCAGCCAATATAATTTGCCATATTAATAAACTTAGACAGAAAAACCATTTGGTTATCTCAGATGCAGAAAAAGCACTAGATAAAATTCACCATTCACTTATAACTAAAACTCTCAGCAAACCAGGAGTAGAAGGGAACTTCCTCAACCTGATAAAGGGCATCAACAAGAACAAAAAAATCTAACGTCATACTTAACGGTGAAAGACTGAATGCTTTCCCCTTGGTGTTGGGAACGAGTCAAAGATGTCCACTTTCTCCATTGTTATTTAACATGGTACTAGAGTCCCCAGTCAGTGTAATAATGCAAGAAAGATAATAAAAAGCATACAGATTGGAAACAATTATGCCGAGTGAATGATCTAGATATAAAAAAGAGTTTATACTGTGTGATTCCACTTATATAAAATTCTAAAAATGCAAATTAATCTTTAGTGACAGAAAACATATCAGTGGTTGCTTAGGTAGAGGTTGGGGGGAGGGATTACAAAGGAGCACAGGAAATCTTTGGGAGATGATAGATAAATTTATTATCCTGATTATGGTGGTATTTTCACAGGTATGTATTTCACACGTCTACAAACTGCACACTTTAAATATATCTTTTATTGTCTGTCAGTTATACCTCAATAAAGTTGAAAAAAGGAGGGGACTTAAAATATATATCAAACTAATAAAACTGAGTTAAATATATGAGTTGTGCTTACCTTTGAAGAGAATATAGATCTCTATGCACATTGTGAAAAGAGAGCTAGCACATGTTAATAGGTATGGTGTTGTTAAGGTTGCCAGATTAGCAAATAAAAATATAAGACTCCTTGTTAAATTTTAATTTCAGATAAACAACAAATAATTGCTTAATATAAATATATCCTAAATATTACTGCAATATTTTGTGGTAAAAAAAATTGCTGTTTATCTGAAACCTGGAACAAAACTGATACTAAACAATTATTGATTGTTTACCTGAAAATCAGATTTCACTGGTTCTGTATTTTGTCTGGCAAGCCTAGACATTGTCTTATCTACACTGTATGAAATTAAGCCTCCAAAAGGGGCAGTTGCTTGAATTCTGTTTATTTTGACTCAGGTCTGAAGACTTAACTGCTGAACTGAAGACAAACGCTGTCTGCTCAGTGTCCAGCACATGCTGAGAAAATGTTCACAGTACACGCTCAGAAAATGTTTTTTTCTTTGCAAGCTACATGAAGATAGGGACAACATCTGTCTTGCTCAGCATTTTACCCTCGGGCCTATTATAATGCCACTGCTCAATGAATATATGATTAAATGAACATCTGCCCCTTGTGCCCCAGCAAATTGCAGGGTTGACCTTTTATCTCCAGCCCTGTAAGGGGCTGGTCAACTTCTTGGACGTGCACCAGTTTTGCTTTCTTGGCTTTTCTTCCTCCTCTCTGTTGCTGTGTATGTCTCAGGTTGCTCTTTTGTTTTGTATGGCTTTGTGTGTGGCTGATCTACCCTTAACTACAATGCCTCTTGTCTCCTTGTTTTTCCCTTTGGAATAGGGGTGATTGCTCTGAGACTCTGAAACCCTCAGCCCTTGGAGAAACACAACAGCTAGAATTGCTTCATGAAACCCCAGAGCATGTTCCCTTTTAGAACTAAAGAGATTTGGTATGGGGCTTCAGTTTGGAGGAGAAGACCAGGATAAAAGGGAATCTTTATAAATTGGTGTGGGAAGAATTTTACACATTTGAGACTTTTATTTTCTGTCCTGTATTGCCTGAAATACAAAATGTATCCATACTCTAAATACATTAATTTTCTTCCATAAAATTAAGAACTCAATCCAGTGTTCCTCCCTGTAGTTTGCTCCTACCAATAAGTAGTGATTGCAGAAGTTATTTCTAGTGAGAGAAGGATAGTATGTAGAAAAATGTCTTGTGTTTAGAATATTTTAGAACTGTAAGGACTCTTAGAGATAATAAAGATTAACATATATTAAGTATAACTACTTCTTGTTTTGAAGATGATTATGAAGCCCAGACACTCTCCCAAGTTCACAAGGTGAATGACTGAAGTGAGTGAAAACATTCAATAAAACCTAGGCTCTCTTGTACTTCTCTACAATACAGTTGCCTAGTTCTTAGCAGTTGGGAAAGAGGTGGTAGCTGCAGAGTGGAACAGTAGTAATATCAAGCACATTGTGCTAGGAGCATACATGTTATTCTCCTTGACGTGCTGAATATTGTTCTTGGATCTTTTTGAGTCCAAACCTTCCTCCACCATTTAAGTTTCTTGTATCCCTTCATAGGTGTGTCTTCACCTGATTCACTCTACTCTTATGGTTGTATTTTTTGTCTTGGGGAAAAAATAAGTAAGGCTATTGTGGGTTTGAGACACTTTAGATCACTGGTTGGTTTCTATGCAAAGAGAAATTTTAGGAAGTGCAGAGGGGGAAGGTGGCAGAGATTTCTAAATGAACAGAATACCTGTCCCTGATTTTTTTCTTACATGCAAATGTGTTACATAGTTTAAGCTGCTATGAGGATGATATAACTTAAATGCTTCCACACAAGCGCAGTTACTTTGGAGGAGGAGAAGGAGGTAAGAAGAGAGGGAATATCACGTTTTGTAAATAGGAAAAAAAAAGTTCTTATGCAGAAGTTAATCAAATATTAAGAAGTTTTCCCATAGGGATGATTAGAAAGAAATCGAATCCCCCTATCAATTTCCAACGCAAGTGAATTAGAGAAAAATGCAGCCAAATAAGCAGAGGTACTTACCCCTCTTCCAAAGGAAGGTGAGGTTTTAAGGTAGCTAGTACCGTGAAAAATGTTTTGAGTGTGCCGGCTGAGAAGTGGTACAGAGACGGGGAACGTTAGCATATACTTTTATTAGTATGGTGACGCAAGGATTATCAGTGCAGGCTTTGCTTTGCGTCCAGACGTGGCGATTCCGCATGCTGCAGGTGGAGGAGCTGACCAGGGAGAGGGGAGCTGAGGCACAGTTCTGCAATCCACGCTCGTAGGGTCGGCCCTGCCTCTGCGGCTGCATTGCAGTGGGCTGTGAAAAGTTCGTGTGTACCAAAGCTTACGGGGCCTTTCTGTAGCAGAGGGGACTCGAAGGGCACGGAGGAACATGATCTCACTTTAGGCATGTGATTCTGAGGTGTTCACGGTCCAGCATAATTCCGGCAGAAAGGCGAACTGCTAAAACGGTGGCTCTCACTAGCAGCCAGAGCGGCGGGTGAAATGTTTTCTCCTGTCCAGCAAGGGGCGCTAGGACCCAGTCCCTGAAAGGGGGTGGGGCCACTCTCGCAGGCCGCTCGTCTCTATGGTCCCCACCTCCCCCGCCGTCAGACGCGCGTGGGGGGAGGAGGGGGGGGGGCGCGGACTCCGTCAGCACGCGTGCGCGCTCTCGCGGTGCGGATAGTCTGCGTGCGTGAGTGGGAGGTGGCAGGCCTCAGCCTCTGGCCTTCTCGTCTGACTGTTCCAGCTCGACGTCTCCAGCCATGAACCGGTTTAGTACCCGGTTAATGGGAGCCACCGCAACCCCGCCGCCTGCGCCGCCGAAAGCCCGCAGCAATGAAAACCTGGACAAAATTGATATGTCTTTGGGTGAGGAGCCGAGTCGGACCGAGTTGGAGTGGGAGGAGGTGTGGGTGGAACCAAATGCCGTGGTTTGTGGGGGAAGGGGCGGTTGGGTGCTGGAGTTTTCTTGCGGGTGGGCGGAACCAAGCGAGGGCCGGTGGGGACGTGGGGGCGGGGGAGAGCTCGCAGGTGTCGGGGTCAAGTCGGAGGGCCTCGGGGATCCCCTCGGCCGGACTGTATCTGAGGGGGCGGAGGGCGCTTTGGGTTGGGACTTTGGGGGGGGATCTAGGAGTGCGGACCCTCTTTCCTCTCGAAGGGCGCCACCACACGGGTGACCCCGGCTCTTTGTGAGGAAAACTCCGCGCGTTTCACCTCAGGCGTGTTCGGTGTGGGCGTTATCGAGGGAGCTAGGGCACGGATCGGACGGAGCCAGCCTTTCTAAGGAAAGCTTTTCGAGAGCCGGGCTGGTTCGGTTAAATCCGTGGTTCCAGGGAAGGGCTAGTTGGACGTTTTGCGCGCTTGGGCCTTGGCCTGTGCCTGGCGTCGCGCAGAAGCGTCAGGAAGCCCCTAGAGTTGGCCATTTCTGACGGGCAGCAGACGGCAAGGCCACCGCGGGGCGCTTGACAGAAAAGATACTTAGAAAGGACTTCATGGAATGGTGGTGTATTAGGTGCTGCCCAGAAAAGCACTTTCTCCTCATCCAGTCCTTCAAGTTAGCAAATTAGAACAAAACGAAGCGAAAAGCGAAGGATGGTTTATGTGGATTGATAGGAAGACAAGTAAAGCATAGGACCTAGAAGAGTTGGAGTGGTTTGGTGACAACTAGGTAAAAAGCAGGAAGATGGGCGATTCAGTTAAAAATTCAGACCCAGCACCACGGAGGCACTAGTCTGTTTGGCTTGGTTGGTTTAAAAGTAATGCTGTTTTTATCGGGATTTAGGTTATGACATTAGATATGGTTAGCTCTGGCTGAGGCCTACAAGTTTTCGGATATTTAAAAAGTTCTGGGGACATATAGAGGGGCTTCCCTGGTACCTCAACTGGTGAAGAATCCACCTGCAATGCAGGAGACCCCGGTTCGATTCCTGGGTCGGGAAGATTCCCTGGAGAAGGGATAGGCTACCCACTTCAGTATCATTGGGCTTCCTGGGTTTGATCCCTGGGTTGGGAAGATTCCCCTGGAGGAGGGCATGGCAACCCGTTCCAGTATTCTTGCCTGGAGAATCCTCATGGACAGAGGAGCTTGGCGGGATACTGTCCATGGGGTTGCAAAGAGTTGGACACGACTTAGCAGCTGACTAATAAGCACAGCACAGGGCATATAGAAGTGTAACTTTTCCAAGGATGATATTTTTCATTTTTGTTGTGTTTCTTTTTTTTTTTTTGCAAGATTTTTAGTCATTAAGAACTCTTGCTTTCTGTTGTTGCCATAAGTTAGAACCCAAGACATGAATTAAGCAGATCATCAGAAGATCATAGTTTTGCAAAGACATGAGGCATCTTTTGAACTAAGGCCAAGAAAAAGTATAGTAAATATTTATTGAGTGCTTACTACCTGCCAGGCACTGGACTAAGCATTTTTATATGTGTTAAATTATCCCAGTGATAACCCTATAAGGTATATAACTGCTTGTAAAGAGCATGGAATCTGGAATCCCAAACTGTCTCAGTTCAAATCCTGTCTCTGCCGCTTATTAGCCATTTGATCTTGGGCAAATTGCTTCTTAGTGCCTCATCTGTAAAAAGGTGAGGCCCTACCTCAGAGGGTTGCTGTAAGTGTTAAAAGAGTCAATAGGCATGGATAAACTGCTCAGAACTGTACCTGGTACACCGTAAGCACCATATTTACAAACACACACACACTGTATAAGCCATTGTTATTTCTGTTTTACAAAACCTGAGGCATAGAGAAATTAAGTAACGTTGCCCAAGTTGTACAGCAAGTTAATGATGGAATCAGTATTTCAGAGCACCATGATGTAGATGTAGAAAGTGTTAAACGTGTGTTTTCTAACCAATACATTTCTTAAGTTTCTGAGTTTTTTTGTATGCATTTTCCTTTGGTAATTAGGGTGTTCAAGTGAAGAAAACTGAGGGATAATTCTCTTTGAAGGTAGAGATGAAGTGCAGTAGATAGCTAAACTAGAACTTGGTCTCTCTATTCTCTTAAGAACATACAGCATTCTGTCAGGTGCCTTTTTTTTTTAAGTGAATTTCATGTAGGTGTGATGAAGAGACAGATATTTTAAGTAATTATTATGTTTTGTGAATATCCCACTTTATCCCTGATAAAATGAATATCCCATTTTATCAGGCTTGCATAGGTTTTAGAATTTAATTTTTTGTTTTATTTCTAACTGTGGCTCTTTCGGGTTTATGTGACTATTCATATAGAATTATCTACCAAGGTTATCAGTAGTTGACCTCATTGTGACTCAGTTTCTTAATTTGAAAATGGGGATTAAAATAGTTACTTCATGGAATTATTGTGAGAATTGAATGAATGCATGCTTTAAGAACCATCTTATTAGTACTCAGTTACTATCTCTCCTTGATTAGGAGAAAGCCATTTTCTTCTTTAGATTAGAAGACTCTTCTGTGTCATTGTAGCTCCATTTAACTTGAGGATTTAGGTAATAAAATGCTTAAATATAAAACATAATTTTATATTTGATATGCTTTGCTACTTTTAATTTTTAGTTTTACTCTGTAATGCCCTATTTTTAAATCAACCTAATTAGGCAGATTTATACTCTACTGTTTCTTGTTTTATGGTTTCCAGATCAAATTAATTTTGGAGGGGGAATACTCTCCTGAACTCTGAGATTTCAGACTTTTGGTGAAGACTAAGTAGCACCTTGTTAAAGGAACGTAGTGCTTCGAAAGTAGTGGCTTTCTAACTATATTTTCTTTCTGCTTACTGGGAATTTAACATGTTCATGCCTCTGGGATTTGTGAAATCTTTGTATTTTATAAAAACTGTTTTTGAGTCCCTTTAACTTTGATGAATTTTTTTGTAGCTGAAAGATTTATCTCTTCTTGAGGAGATTTGAATTATTTTATATGACTATTTGTTTGAATGTGATTTAAAGTCTTAAATGTGAAAGATGGGTGAGATAGAGGAGTGCTATATGAGAAAAGATCCCTGTATATCTGTCTTTGACTTTAGAAAAGACTATGGTCATATTGATACAGTTGTTAAATTATTTGTATTTAGAGCAGTTTGGAAAAAAATAACTGAAGTTTGTTAGTTTCATTAATTTTATTTAGAAGTGTTGACAGTGTTCAGTTTATTTGGTTTATATGCTGTAGTTTCAATTCAGAATTGGAGTTGGAACTTCAGAGAAATTGTTTGAATATTTTTAAATAGGTATTTTTTGTCTGCTAGTAATCTCCTTTTAACATATGTAAATAGGATCTGGAGTACATTTAGTTTCCTGATCTTCACATTGTTCTTTTTTGATATTAGAGCAGTGTGTTGTTTGTGAATTACCTTGGGACAGTTTGAAAGTGTTTTTGGAGATAATGAGACTTAGAACAGTGCAGAGGGAATTCCCTAGAGGTTCAGTGGTTAGGATTCCAAGCTTCCACTTGGGTCACGGTTTCCATCCCTAGTCCAGGAATTAGATCCCACAATCCCATGTGCCCCTTGGCATGACCAAAAAAAAAAAAGAGAGAACTGTGTAGAAAGAAAAATAGGTAACCCTGAATTGCTGTGCTAAACAAGCAAAGAACGAGTAGTGTTTTCTTTTTGTACTGTACAAAAAGTACTTGTTTACTTGTTTGGTACTTGTTTACTTATATGTCTTTTATGTTCATTATTTACATGTCTGTTTCGTTCACTAATTTTAAATTTATTGAGAGTAGTCATATTTTACTTTTGTTTGTTTCTATTACGGCACAGCCTGCCACATATATTCATTGCACCATAATATATACTCAGTAAAGATTTGCTAACTTGAGATGAACTTAGAAATTTGGTTTATAAATGATTTATTATTTGACTGCCAATGGTTTTATTGAAAGTTGGTCATCTTTAAAACTGAAGACTTCTGTGTTTATAGAAGATAAATACAGATAATTTTTGTAAACAGGTTTTGCTTATTTACATTCATTAGGAAAAGAAATACTGTGAATAATAGAAATTTGACTTCAGCTTTTCCTATGAAACTTTCCTTCACTGCTCCAAACATATTGGCTGATTTGAGCTTTTATGTTCGTAGGATTATTATCCTTTTAAGGAAGTGCTTCCAAAGTAGAAAAGAAGTTAGGGACATAGGAAATCTGTCAACTAGAAAATGAGACTGAGTAATTGAGTCATTAAGTTAAAATGAAGATAATCATCACATTTTGTCTATCACAGATGATATCATCAAGTTGAATCGAAAGGAAGGAAAGAAGCAGAATTTCCCGAGATTAAATAGAAGACTTCAGCAAAGTAGTGCCAGGCAATTCAGGATGAGAGTAAGATGGGGTATTCAACAGAATTCTGGTAAGTTTTGCAAGTAAGCTTTAATAAAATGCCAATTATTTATGGGTTCATAGTATACTATCTTTGATACATACTTAAAACATGGAGGAAATACATCAGTGATTTATGTTTTTCCTTCTCTCAGTGTTTTGTTTAATCTTACAATCTGGTAGCAATTCAGGTTTCCTTAAATAGGTGATTAACCGTGTGTCTTAAAAACATTAAGTCATTTTAAAGTAACCTCAGTATATAAAGTCTTTGTCATTTTTAGGGATATAGATTTGTAAAGGATCTTACATATCATAAAGTCTCAGTCTTCTTTGCAGTTAGATGTTAGTTTGTCTGATGGATGACTGTGTAACTCTAGCTTAAATACATTCAGTGGGAGAACGTACCACCTCACAAGATAACTTATTCCATTATTGGAGACACACCGTTTACTAGAAGATTCTCTTAATTTGAATTAAATCATGCCTTCCTGTTAATTCTATAGAGTTATAGGAAGCAAATTATCTTTCTTATATGAAAACCTTTTAAATACATGGAGACTGCTATTTTGCATAGAAAATTATTTCTACGTTACTTATCTTATGCAGGATCTTTAAGATTTGTTAAATTCTCCAAAGGTAACACAGAATTGAATGCTTTAGATGTGGTCTATTATTTTGGAACTCTACATATACAGTTATTTTTAGTAATCTAGAAGCTTATTTATTTATAACATCTTGTTCCAAAATGGACTTACGGTTGTAAGGGAATACTATTAATTATATGTGACTCATTAACTTTTTTAGCAGTTACATCAGCATTTCAGAATAAACATTTGTTCAGATTTTTAAAACTCAAGATCTTTTTTACACATGTGAAAAAATGTTTGATAAACTAATTCCTAAGGTGATTTTTGTCCTATATGTTAAAAAACATAACAAGTAATCTCCAGTAGATTGAACATAATTAATCCTACGTTTAACAGCTGATATGCCAACATATCCTCAACATATACCTATAACTAAAATTAGACTGTACAGAAAAATTTATTCTTCCCTAATAATTTTCTTGGATAGCTGGACTCAAGAGAATAAATCTTGTGACAGGTATTTAGCTATAGAAAATTAATATTTAATTCCAGTGATTTATATTTCAAGATTTCTTATGTTACTCAACATACCATATTTAAATATGATTTATATTAAAATAATTTTAGAGTTCATAGAAGCCAGAAATACATTTGTTTATGCTAATCATTTGTTAAATACCTGATAAATGCTCTGAACTGACCAGCTTGTTGGGGTTTGTAAAGATGCAGTCTTTTACTTCAGGGAACTTCAGGTGACAGATAAGGTGAAAAACACTTGAGTTGAGAAATATCATAAGAGAAATTCTGATAGTACTATAGGATTTTAGATAGGCATTTTGTGCTAAGATAATCGGTGGTAATTTAATCAATAAGGTGAAATAGGATCCTGTTCATGAAGGATCAGAAAAGCTTTCCTTTTACAGAGATTATGATCTCAGCGTTGAGCTAAAGATCTGCAAGTGCCTTAGGATCTTTTAAGATTGAATTTGCGCTTGTATATTCTTCACTTCCATGTGACAGGGCCTAAAATAGAACAGCTGCTCCTGTCACTGAATGTTCAGAGAGAGATGGGATTTTCTTAAGCTCTGATTGGTTTGGGTAAGTTCAAATTTCCACATTGTAATGTCAGTGAGAATGTTAGCTTGAGGTAACAGAATAAGCAGAGAGCCCTTAGCAAATAATCATTTATTTTTGATGACTGAACACATAAGAGAATAAAGTTTTCCCAATTCTATTCCTGAAATGTAATTTAGTCACTCAATGCATATTTGTACAAACAACCTAAATGTTCTTCAGGGATGGAATACTATGCAACAGCGATTATCAAAGTGTTGTCCAGAGATCCTAGGGAAT
The DNA here is from genome assembly GCF_003369695.1 of Bos indicus x Bos taurus. Lineage (NCBI taxonomy): Eukaryota > Metazoa > Chordata > Mammalia > Artiodactyla > Bovidae > Bos > Bos indicus x Bos taurus. The sequence continues at coordinate 70,107,348 of NC_040076.1, read as the reverse complement.
CCTCAGGACTCAAGGGGTGTAAACAGTCAAAGTTATTTCTATAATAATAGTAAGACATTAATTGTTTCAGTCTTATTCTCTCATGAATGTACAGTGGACTTTTCCAAAATCTACACAGCATGTGATCAAACAGATTGGATGCAGAAACAGAAAATTTCCTATTAAGCCATACAGTAAAAAGATTTGCAAAAATGCAAATCAGTGCTTCTCTTTTTATTAAATATTTTTGTTTAGGAAAATAATAGTTGTTTTTCGTTAAAAAATGTTTTTTGCCCTACATTTAGTGAACTTTAAAATAGCATCGTTATTAAATGTTTTAGTTTTCATTTGTAGTATGGCTTGTTATTTTTAGTCCCTAAGAGTTTTGCAACTCCATGGACTATATCCCACCAAGCTCCTCTGTCCATGGGAGTTCCCAGGCGAGAATACTAGAGCCGTTTGCCATTTCCTTTTCCAGGCTATCTTCCAGACCCATGGATTGAGCCCTTATCTCCTGCATTGGCAGGCGGATTCTTTACCACTGAGCCAACAGCATACCACCCTTATAGTATGCTAAATATCGGTAAACATAAACTCATGAAAAGAAAAGCTCTTTGGGGTCCTCAGTAATTTTTTAAGAGTATGAAGAGGTCCTGAGACCAAAAAGGTTGAGAATGCTGTCTCTTTTAGATGCAGAAGAGGCAGGGAGAAGTTTGTGTGCTGATTTGAAAAGGAGCCAGTAATACGATTGCATACACTTTGTGATATGATATTTTCTAGAAAATCCCTCAAGTCTTCGTGTAAGTGATCTGACTGCAGAAATTAAGCAACTGGATGTGTCTGTGAAAGAAATTCATGAAGGAATTGGGCTGTAGATTCAAAAGAAAGATGAAAATTCCTATGTCTAGTTTTCATTCTCAACATTAGTTGAACCTGTGGAGCTTTATAAATTAGACTGATAGTCTGGCTGCACTCCATTGCTACTGAACCAGAATCTGCAGGAGTATGATCTGGGTATTTTTAAAGTTCCATATGTCCCTCCAACACATGACTAGTGTTCAACTGCTGCTCTGGTGAAGCTTAAAATGTGGAAGGATCTTCATAGAGGTAGTAGTTGAAGTAATGAGAATGAAGGTACTCTGGAAAGACAAGAGAACTTTCTAAAGGGGCTAAATGAGTGAAAACTGAGAAAAGACTATTGCATGAAACATGACAAGGAAAGGGTGAAAAATAGAACTGTTGCTAAAACTGAGATAGAGCTAGTGAAGTTTGTTCAAAGGTAGAAAAGGAAGGAGAAGAAAGGGATGATCTAGGCTTTTTAGAAGGTAAAGGAGAAGCTGTTGATAAATAAGAGATTGTAGAAAGAAAGGGTGATGAGAATGGGAACAGTAACTATAATAGAAAGCACCTAGAAATAGAATTTCCTTTTATTTGTGTGTTTTTTTAAATTTTATTGAAGTATAGTTGATTTACAATGTTGTGTTAATTTCTTCTGTACAGCAAAGTGACTCAGTGATATATATATATATGTGTGTGTGTGTGTGTGTGTGTATAGTTTTTCATATTCTTTTCTATTATGGCTTACCCCGGATATTGAATATAGTTCCCTGTGCTATATAGTAGTGTACCTTGTTGTTTATCCATCCTATATATACTAGTTTGTATTTACTAATCCCAAATTCCCAATCCTTCCCTCTCCACCTCTTTTTATTCTTGTTGATGAGATTTTTTTTCATGAGTCTTTCTCATCTAAGCCTCAAACTTTGGTATAATAATGGATTCCTGCTCTCTTTAAACTTTCTCTTTGTTCTACTAATTCACTCATTCTTTTGGAATACATTCAGATTTCCTTGTTCCTCTCCCAGTCCCTTATCATGTTATGTTTTAATATTGCAATAGCATCCAGAATGGTTTCACTGTCTTCTGTCTTCCATTCAGTATAAGATACTGCTTCAAAACTGATATAATCTAATCATGAATTCCATGACCCCCTCAATTCCTATTCAAGTATAGTCTTTATCCCCACTTAGAGCCCTCTTATTTGTGCCTGCCACATCCATTCACTTTCTGTCCTTTTCTCTAGACTCTCAGTACACTGTGCTTGCCTATGTCTTTGAATTGTACTTGTCACTGTTTGCCTTATTCCTTATTCACATCGTTTGTGTTTTGTAGCTAGCTCAGAGCCTGCCTTTTCTGTCATAGCTGTTTTTTTTCTCTTTGGAAATGTACCAGATTATATTCTGCCTTTTATTATTCTTTAATCGTTTGGAAAAGTGTTCAATTTTTCGAGCCACAGAAACTTGCACTTAGGTCATGGCTCTGCCATTTTCTAACTATGACCTCTGGGTAGTCACTATTCTTTGCCTCATTTTACTTGCAAAATTGAGATGTTAGCATCAGCTTCATCAAGTTCTCATTTAAAGTACTCAGAACAGTGCCTAGCACAGTAGTAGATCCTTCATTATTTAATACAAATAAAAATAGCAAGTTGTTACAGATTTAATTTGAACTAGAGGCTTTCCCATCATGCTTGATTTTCATTTGGTTGCAATTCTAGAAGGAAATCACACGAAGAGTAGCAACAATTTGATCCTAATATTTTAAAAAGTTATATCTCTATTGTTTTTTTGATGATTATAAAACTAATAAGATCATTACTTTTAGTCCTAAGGCAGAGCACCCAAAAAAGGAACAAATCTACATGAATTCCCTACCATACAGAGTTGCCATGCAGATAGAATTCACTGGGAAGTGATCTGTAGGGATGCTGCTGCTGCTGCTAAGTCGCTTCAGTCGTGTCCGACTCTCTACGACCCCATAGACGGCAGCCCACCAGGCTCTCACGTCCCTGGGATTCTCCAGGCAAGAATACTGGAGTGGCTTGCCATTTCCTTCTCTAGTGCATGAAAGTGAAAAGTGAAAATGAAGTCACTCAGTTGTGTCCAACTCTTAGCGACCCCATGGAATGCAGCCTACCAGGCTCCTCAGTCCATGGGAGTTTCCAGGCAAGAGTACTGGAGTAGGGTGCCATTGCCTTCTCCCACTGTAGGGATGAGGGGGCTTTAATTTACTGGAGGATGAGCAGGGTCAGAATTAGAGTGATACCTAGGACTAGATCTAGATAGATACCTTGGGCCTAAAATTTAAGGTGTCATTCATTCTCAAATTTTGTGCCTTAGGCGCCTCTCTTACCTCACCAGAGTCTTAGCTTGAGGGGAGGGGATAATGATTGCCATTGACTGTCCTATGCCACAGAAACAAACCTTGAGTTGCACACTAGAACTTGAAAGAAAAGCTTCTAGAGTCCCTGCAGCTCCCTCTGCTGACAAAGCCTAATATTAAGCCAACTGGTAAGAGACATGTTCCAGTAACAGAAGTGGGGCAGTAAAGGCAATGAATTCATAAATGGTTCAACCATCATAACAGGTTTTTTCTAACTGCCTTGTTGAATTCTGGTCTCAAAATTGGTACACCACAAAAAAGCATTATGGAATTATATATTTGAGAATGACATATACATGATTATGACTTAGATTCATCACACACATTAGTCCTGAGAAATCCTACAGTAAACTATTTTATTTAGTTTGACTGTGAAGCAAGTTGTTAGACCTGTTACCACATTGAAGGTGTATAGTATTACACAGGATTCCATTCTAAAGACATTCCCCCACAAATTAAAATTAAGAATAGCCAGTATCACAATTGTTACTTAGCATAGTCCTCTGGAATTTCTGGCCATTGCATTAAGAAGTAAAAGAATTCGAGGTGTAATTATTGGAAGGAAGAAGATAGTATTATTTGTGAGTAATATGATTGTCACTCAGAAATCCCAAGAAAATAATTTGAAAAACTATTAGAACTAATAAGTGAATTCAGTGAGATAGCTGATTAGAAGCTATTGAAAGCTCAATAGCTTTCTATAATCCCAGGAATGACAATATGAAAATTATTAATAGGGATCTTTTTTGAGATTAATAACATATGAAATACCTTTAATAAATTTAATGAGAACTGTACAGGACCTATGGGGGAAAAACCTTGAAACTTTACTGTGCCAATTTAGTGACCAAAGAAGACTTGAATGAGTGGAAAGACAGCACATTCCTGGATATTGTAAAGATATCAATCCTTGAAAAATTAATTATAAATTTAAAGTAATTCTTAGAGCATCAAAGAAAATTAGAACTTGATCCTGAAAGACTGATTATGAACATGGCAGTTTGGGAATGAAAGATAAAAAAAAAAAAAAAAAACACATGGAAAGTGTTCATTATTGCTAGTAAACTACCAAATGTGATGAGATTTTTTTTTTACTTTCAAACATAAAGTGATAAAGATTAAAAAGAATAATAGTCAAAGTAGTCAATGATGTGGAAAAATGGGCACCCTTATGTTCCTGGAAATATACATAAATACAGTCATTCTGGAGGAGATTTTTTACCAAAAGAATCAAAATCCTTAAGAATTTGCTTTACTCTTTGATACAGCATTTTGACCTTGGGAAATTTATATATTGAAGAAATGATCATGGCTGTGTATAAAAATGTGTTATCTATAGTGTTATTGTAATCTTTATGGTAGAGTAATGGTAGAAGTAACTGAAATGGTTTAGTGTGAATATTAAAGACATTAGAATTAAGGATGGCCAATATCACAGTTGTTACCTAGTGTAGTTCACAATATTCACAATACAGTGTTAACATAGACTACAAAGTAGTATTTTGAGTGTGAAATATGCTTGCTGGAAGATTGACTTGGCCTGCTTTCTCAGCCCACAGTACTACAAAATTGTAAATTACCTCATGTGATACAGTCTTTTGTGTTGCTTAAAAACAGTTGATTCTAAAAGTGTTAACTTGAAATATATGTGTATAAGTAAAATACTAGAAAAATGTAAAATGTTAGTAGTTGTTATCTCTAAGTGGTGACCTAATAATGGTGGTGACTTTTATATTCTTATTTATACTTTATATATTTTTAAGATTTATGCAGTTGAACATGTTTACTTTTCCATAATTAGAAAATGAATGTTTAAATAGATAAGACATATAATGGAAGAGTGAAGTAAGTAATGTCATGTGCCGCAGAGATTAAAATATTCATTGGAGTTTACTGCAGACTTTAGCAAAACCAGTTGGAATACAGTAAGACTGAAAACAAAGAACCCAGATTGCAGCATAGTAAGTAAATAGGAGATAATGATTCCACTCTAAATCAGTTGCCACCAAACAAATAAAGTGTGAGGCACCTGTTAATAATGTATTTTATCTAACCCAATACATCTGAGATATCTTTATAATGTATGATTAATATGAAATTATTAATGAAATATATTTTCTTTTGTTACATCGCAATTCAGATTAGTCATATTTCAAGTACTCAATAAGCATATGTGATTAGCAGCTGCACAGGGAAAGTTGAGACTGTTCTCTTTGTTGAGAGTAATTCTGAAGAGAAGATAGCTAGGAGGAAATGTGAGAATCCTCTAGTCCTTTGCAGTCCATTACCAGTAGCAGAACCCTTTTCAGTGCAGCTTATACAATATAGTAAAAGAAGTATTATATAATAATAAGTGAAAAACTCTCATGTCCTCCACCCTGCTTAAGAAAGACAGTATCCTATTGATTCTGAGATTGTTTTTTCCTCTTCTCCTTACAGGTTTTGGTAAGAATAGTCTGAGCCGTAGAGGAAGAGTGATGCCTGGGAAGAGACGTCCTTATGGAGTTATCACTGGCCTTGCAGCTAGGAAAGCAACTGGAATTCGAAAAGGAATTAGTCCTATGAATCGACCACCTCTAAGTGACAAGGTAGGATGATAGTTAATCCTGAATCAGAAACTCTGGGACAGATGAATCTGTATTCAAAACAGAAATAAGACTCACAGACATAGAAAATAAACTTTCAGTTACCAAAGGGAATGAGGGGAGGAGGGATGAATTAGGAGTATGGGATTAACAGATACAAGCTACTATACATAAAATGGATAAGCAACAAGGATTTACTGTATATCACAGGAAACTATATTCAGTATCTTATAATAACCTATAATAAAAAATAATCTGAAAAAGATATATATTTACAACTGAATTACTTTGCTGTACACCTGAAACTAATGCAATATGTAAATCAACTATATTTCAACTAAGGAAAAAAAATAAAATTTTATTTGTACTAGTATTTTTGTGAATGAGCTTGAGAGAACATTTTATTTGAATATTTTGGTTTTTTAATGTAGTACTTTAGGGCTTATATAAAAAATTTAATAATTAAATAAAAATGATTGTCATTCATGAAGAATACCTAAACTTCCACATTATCAAATATAAACTTTTTTTTTAATAGGTTCTTAATTTTGCTTGTACATGTGCCCCCGTGTGTGTGTATACAGTTTTTAACAGATGTGTGTCTGCAGTTTTTAATAGGTTATTGATGTATAATTTTATACTATAAAATTCATTTAAGTGTACAGTTCAGTGAATTTTAGAAAATTTAGAGTTGAACAATCATCACAATAATTAATTTTAGAAAAACATTTCTATCACTCTAAAGAGAAATCTCATGTCCATTCACAGTCATACCCCATCATATGCCCCCAAGCAACCACTAATCTACTTGCTGTAAATATATTATAAATTTGTCTTTCCCACGCATTTCATATACAGGCATACCTTGTTTTATTACACTTCACTTTATTATGCTTCACAGATACTGCGTTTTTTACAAATTGAAGATTTGTGGCAACCCTGCATTGAGCATGTCTGTTGGTGCCTTATTTTCAACAGCCTTTGCTCAGTTTCTGTCTCTGTGTTACATTTTGGTAATCCTCACAATATTTTAAACTCTTTCATCATTGTATTTGTTATGGTGATCCATAATCTTTGATGGTACTATTGAAAAAAGATCAAAACTCACAGAAGACTGAGATGATGGTTAGCATTTTTTTAGCAATAAAGTATTTTTAAAGTAAGGTATGTACATTCTTTTTTTAGGCATAATACTGTGGCACACTTAAAGACTACATTATAGTGTAAATATAATTTTTTATATGTACTGGGAAACCAAAAATTCTTGTGACTGAGTTTTTTGTGGTATTTATTTTACTGCAGTGGTCTGGAACCAAATCCCCAGTAACTCCAAGGTATCCCTGTAAATGGAATCATACAGTAGTATATGGGCTGGCAGTTAGCTGTATACTTTTGAGGTTTATCATGTTGTAGCAAGTCTCAGTACTTCATCTCTTTTTATTGTTGAATAATATTCCATTATATGGATATACTATATTTTGTGTATCCATTCACCAGTTGATGGACAACATTTTCATTGTTTTCACTTTTTTGGGTATTGTAAATACTGTTGCTTACATCCCTGTAAGTCTGTAGGGACACAGGTTTTCATTTCTCTTGGGTGGATAACTGTTTCCTCTAGTTTATATTTTTAATTAGAGTTATATTTATTTACCCACTGTAAATTAACTACTTTTCAAATCTTAATTGACTTTTTATTTACATCTCAATGGAGTAAATTTCGAATTGGCTAAATAAAGCACTACTTAAAATAGTTTCACACATGGTTTTTCTTTAATTTCTTATGTTTAGTAAGTCTGAACCACCAAGGAATGTAATGTTCTACTCTTCTATTTTTTAACCTGTCTGGTTTCTCTGATTATGAAAGTAAGACATTTTAATTGAAAAATTCAGGACATGAATCATTTCTTAAAATATCTTTAAGAATGTATTCTGGTTAACCACAACTCTCTTTACACCTTAACTTTTCAGTTCTGCTATCACCAACAGCTGTCTCTAAAACTTCATCACAGAACTTGCTCCAGTAAAAATTTTAGATTGCAACATATGGTATAGTCTTTTGAGTTGTTTAAAAATAGTGAAAATTGAAAGTGTTAAATTATAGAATACTTACAAGCTCTATAAATTATAGAATAATGTACTGAATGGTAAGATGTTTTTATTCAAAGACTGAATGATTTTAGAAAAGGTATGGTTTGAAATTTTCTGGTACTTAAGAACCTTTCTCTCAACCTGAATGTAGATTAATATCTGAAAAGGAATGACTATGGTACTTGTGAAGCAGATCATTTTCTAGCAATTTACGAAATTTCTTTTTACATATAAATAACTTATACCATCCTTTTATATTCATTAAATGAATTACCCAAATACTTTAATATACTTAGAAATTTTATACCTTAAAAAAAATTCCTGACCGTAATTAGACATTTTGTTCCTTTATCTCTTCCTTTCCACAGTTTATATGAAATAATAAGATTTTATTTCAATAAAAATTACATTTTCTTACAGATGAAGTGAAATACTAAGTGGGATGTGCTATGACTAGCAAATGACTGTGCTAGGAGGGGAATGAACATCTCTAAGAATGAATTTTTTTCTTTTATTTAGAGAAAGCTTAAAGTATCTGCCAAGTGAAAGTTCTTAAGGAATTTTTTGACTGGAATATATTACCTTGTCAGTGTCAGTTCTATAACATTTTCCTTTTAGATTCACAATTTCCTAAAACTGAGGGTATGTTATGTTTTGTAGAACTTTTAACTGGACTGTAATAGCACTAAACTATTTAGTACTTCTGTAAACTTAAAAAAATAACTGCATAAATAGCAGTTATATTCTGCTAATGGGTAGTTTTGATCATTTGTCTGATTTTGATAGTTTATTAATACCTTATCTTCATACTGTGGAATTCAACAGTAAAATAGGAATAAATGTTAATGTGCAAGACAGTGTGGATACATCTCAAAACATCGTGCTGAGCAGAAGAATTCAAACACAAAATACTATGTACTATGATCCTGTTTCTTTGAAATTGTATAAAAGGCTGAACTAACTATAGTGACAGATCAGGCATTGCCTGGGGTTAGAGTCATGTGAGGGAAGGAAATTGCAGGGGGCATAAGGAAACATTTAAGGTTAAAGGTACTGTTTTATATCTTGGTTATGATGTGTTACATGACTACATGTAGTTACCCAAATTCATCAAACTGTACACTTAAAATTTTATTACTTTTAATACTTAAGTAATAAAATACTACTTTAATAGAAAAACATTCAAATAGACTACCTTAATTTCTTTCCCTCAAGGAATAATTTTTGATATCAAAATTCTGTAGGGAAAACTTACTGCTAAATATTCTTTGTAAACACTTTTGTACACATATACAAACCTTAGATTCATGAACACAAATTTCCCAATACATTATTGGACTATTGACAGTTCTTGACCATGTATCATCATTTAATTCATGTTGACTGAATACTCAGTATGTCCTAGATGCAAGGGATTCTGTATTAAAATCCCTGTCCTCATGGAGAACTCAAATAAATATTAAATAATTTATCACACAGATAACTAAATGATTATCATATGGCAGGTATTTTGAAGGAAAATGACATGTGACAGTAACATTATAGAAGGAACTTTTACATTTACCTATAAAACGGTCTTTGGTATTTGTATTAAAGACAAAATATTAAGCTCAGAATGGGCTATCATTAGTCTGATTTCATAGCATTTCTTCTGTATGGTTGATATTCTTTATTCCTGCTTTTACATTTACTTTTTCTCTAAATGTTCATGAAAATGAAGATTATTGTAATTTTTAATCTGTATCTTTGGGATACTTCTCATATTTTTAAAATACAAGGGAATCTACATTAAGTAAAATATACAGTTCATATTGTCAAAGACTTTTGAAAAGCCTTCATGGAAAATATGGAAACCTGAATTAGGCTTTAATGATGGACTGAATTTATGTGGAGAGAGAAAAAGTGGACATTTCATGTGCTAATATTCTATGACATTGAATTTTTTAAATTTCTATATTTCTACTCAGGTTTCTTTGCTATCACAACCTCCCTTTTTTTCTTCTCACACATTTGTTTTGGAAATTAGCTCTCTCTGTTTTTTAAAACTATTTGTATTGATATATAGTTAATTTATAATGTATTAATTTCAGGTGTAGCAAGTGATTCAGATATATGTTTTCAGATTATTTTTCACTATAGGTTATTACAAGATATTGACTATAATTCCCTGTGCCATACAGTAGATCCATGTTTCTTATCTTTTTTATATATCATAGTGTATATATATTAATCCCAAACTCTTCATTTATCTCTCTTCCCCTTACTTGCTATCCATTTGATAACCATAAGTTTGTTTTCTATGTCTGTGAGCCCATTTCTGTTCTGTAAATAAGTTCATATATATCATTTTTTTATATTCCACATATAAATGATACCATATATTTGTCTTTCTCTGATTTATATCACATAATATGTTTTAAATCTTTCAAGGATTCTAAATTGTTGATTTTATTTAGCATGGAATGCAGTATTTGTATTTGGCCTATGTCCACCTTTAAACCTACATTCCACACCATTACCTTCACCCCCTCCTCTCCGCCATAAACATACCTCAACATTCCAAGAATCTAAAGCCATAGTTTCCTCTTTCATATCTCTTTCTCTTTGTGCATATGCAAATCTGTCTCTGTTATAATGTTATTACCGTACTTCCCATATCCTATTACATAACTTACCACAGTATATTATAATTATCCATTAATATGCATCTGTCTGTTAGACTGGATTACTTGAAGATGAGGACTATACTTAGATATCTTTGTATATCTGACTAATATACCTGTCCCATTATAGATACCTGATAGATATTTGTTGAATGCCCTCAAGAGACAGAGCTGCTCTAAACATTTTGTAACGTGTCAAATTCTTTATATAATGGAATTCTCAACTTGAGTTTAAGCTGTGCCCACTGCAGGATTTCAGTCTTTAGTTGTTAAGATAGATTTCAGAGAAGCCTATTGGCAAGGGGTCTAAGAGCCTCTTGTGAAACAGCTCAAGTTATGCCACTGCTGAGTCTGAGACATGTCTGGAAATTAACCAGTCTTTTTAAACTTGGTGGATGCCCTGACAGGTGACTGTTTGCAGGGGTCCTGGGAGGGAGCTAATTAAAAGGAAGACTGACTCTAAATGCTGGAGGGAAAGAGTGATTGTGAGCACACTGTAATACACTTTGTTCCCACAAAAGTCTTTAGACATCTCATAGAAACAAATAGACACCAAACAAAGCTTAACACAAATTCACTGAAAACACTAGAATCATAGAAGCACAAGCCACACTGCTTAGGACCCTCTAAGAGAGCAAGAGACAAAGGAGAGATAACATATCTCTTCTACTTCTCCTCTGACTTAAAGATCAACTTTAGTCCATTCAAAGTCAAGGAAACCATCAGAGATTGCTTGGCTAGCACGATGGCGCTGCACCTGCATCAGGAATTTGGCTCTCTTACACCTTCACTTGACATCAAAATCATATTATATGAAAGATTCCCAGATTTTCATTTCAGGCTCTCTCGATTCTTCTCTTGAGCTCCAAAGCCGTGTTTCCTCATCACCTGTGTATCCCTCAGAGTATCTCAAACTGAACATAACCAAAATAGAAAAAATTCCTTCTTCTGTTTGAATTCTTCTTTAGTTGCAAGTATTTTAAGTATAATGTGGTTATCTTTTTGGTCACTTAGACTGGAAATATTCAAGTTGTTTTAGCTTCTCTGTCTCTCTAATCTGTACATCTTAAGTAGTGGTCAGTCCCTGTCCATTCTGCTTCAGAAATGTTTATATGGTAGGTTATAGAGCATGAAGCCATCTAATTAACATAGTTTCTTGCTTTCTAAAAGAATATAGAACGATATTTTCCAGCATTAAAAAGGAAGGCAAACCTTCTGAGACAAAATGAAGTGCAGAGAAAACCAGTTGCAGCTCTCAAGAGACCTAACCAGTTAAATAGAAAGTAAGTACTCAAATATAAGACAGTATTATGTTATCCTTCATAAATAAAGATGGACTTCTTATACTGAGAGTTCAAATCAATGAATTTGCGGTGATGTTGTAGTTGTCTGGTCATTTTTGAGACAGGTCATTTGGGATGTCTGTTTGAACACTCAGTATGGAAGCATTTAGTTACAGCTTCCTTATTTTTTAGAACCAGTGTTGTTGATGAATTTAATTATAGACTTCTTAAGAAAAACATCACTCTGTTTCTTTGTTTCTCTTGACATATAGAAAAAGACTGAAAAAGGTGATTGTTTTGGTAAAAACACCTCAGCCAGAATTATTCAAAATTCTGAAAGCTGAATTTGTTACATACTCTCAGTGGCTCTTAACAGAATAGTGTATGTTATTTGTGGGAAAAGCAAACCTGAAAGGATTTTTCATGAATACTTCTTAAGCTTAAATTATTTATTTGTCTATGTCCAGTCTTAGTTGTAGCATGCGGGATCATTCATTGATTGTAGTGCGTGGGCTTCTCTCTAGTTGTGGCATGTGGGTTCAATAAGTGTGGTGCACAGGCTTAGTTACCCAGGAGTATGTGGATCTTAGTTTCCTGATCAGGGATTGAACCTGTGTGCCCTGCATTGAAAGGTGGATTCTCAACTGCTGGACCACCAGGGAAGTCCCTAGCTGAAATTATTTTGGTATTAAATTAAAAAGGGTATGTCCTGTGATTCCACTCTTGCAAGGTCCCCAGAGCAATCAGATTCACAGAGACAGGCAGCGGAGGGGTGGGGGCTGGGGGCTGGGCGGAGGTGGGCAGTGAGTTGGAAGGGGAACAGGTTTAGTCTGTGAAGGTGAATGTTTCTGGAAATGGTGGTGGTGGTGGTACGACGTGAATGCATTGAATGCCACTGAACTGGCCGAAGCGGTAAACTTCACATGTATTTTACCAATTAAGGATATTTAAAATGTTAAAAAGACCATTGTTTAAAATGTGACCTACTATTATAGTACTTCTGCTTTATTGACTATGCCAAAGCCTTTGACTGTGTGGATCACAACAAACTGTGGAGAATTCTTAAATAGATGGGAATACCACACCACGTGACCTGCCTCCTGAGAAATCTATATATGCAGGTCAAGAAGCAACAATTAGAACTGGACATGGAACGGCAAACTGGTTCCAAATCAGGAAAGGAGTATGTCAAGGCTGTGTATTGTCACCCTGTTTAACTTATATGCTGAGTACATAATGCAAAATGCCAGGCTGGATGAAGCACAAGCTGGAATCAAGATTGCTGGGAGAAATATCAATAACCTCAGATATGCAGATGACACCACCCTTATGGCAGAAAGCGAAGAAGAACTAAAGAGCCTCTTGATGAAAGTACAAGGAGAGTGAAAAAGTTGGCTTAAAACTCAACATTCAGAAAACTAAGATCATAGCATCTGGTCCCATCACTTCATGGCAAATAGACAAGGGAACAATGGAAACAGTGACAGACTTTATTTTGGGGGGCTCCAAAATCACTGGAAATTGTGACTGCAGCTGTGAAATTAAAAGACACTTGCTCCTTGGAAGAAAAGTTATGACCAACCTAGACAGCATATTCAAAAGCAGAGACATTACTTTGCCAACAAAGTTCCATCTAGTCAAAGCTGTGGTTTTACAAGTAGTCATGTATGGATGTGAGAGTTGGACTATAAAGAAAGCTGAGTGCAAAAGAATTGATGCTTTTGAAGTGTGGTGTTGGAGAAGACTCTTGAGAGTCCCTTGGACTGCAAGGAGATCCAACCAGTCCATCCTAAAGGAAATCAGTCCTAAATATTCATTGGAAGGACTGATGCTGAGGCTGAAACTCCAATACTTTGGCCACCTGATGGGAAGAATTGATTCATTTGAAAAGACCCTGATGTTGGGAAAGATTGAAGGCAGGAGGAGAAGGGATCGACAGAGGATGAGATGGTCGGATGGCATCACCAACTTGATGGACATGATTTTGAGTAAACTCCGGGATGGACAGGGTGATGGTGATGGACAGGGAAGCCTGGTGTTCTGCAGTCCATGGGGTCGCAAAGAGTTAGACATGACTGAGCGATTGAACTGAACTGAACTGATTATGGTACTCTGTTCTCTGTAAGGATAAAGTAGAAGTTGACAAGCTGTGAAGTTTTATTATTTCAGTTTCAAATACCATTTATTCATCTCTTATAAAAGACAATTCAAAGGAAAAAAAAAAAACCCTGAAATGAAGTTTTTGTATATGTGGAATGGCTATAATTGTAACTTTACTCAACTATCATCTCTTTGTTTTGAGAATCAATTGGGAGTACTTTTTTTTTGGAAAAGAGGAACTTCTCAAAAATTTGTCAATTACCTGAGCCATTAATGAGTCCTTGTTAATTGAGATGGCCAGGGAAATTATGCATTTGAGCCTCTATAAGGTTGGAGGTAAGATGAGGTGACATGTTAAACATTTATTTATAGAAATAAGCAGATAAGTATGAAAAGTTGTCTTTTACCAACTTGCTATAGAAATTAGAAATTGGTGAAAGTAAAGTCAAACATAATTAAGGTTACAGTATTCTATGCAGGAGAGAGCAAACAGTGGAACAGTATGAGTTTTGTGTGATTTATATTAATATAATACGTATTATGAGTGAAGGAGAGCAATACATATGAGTGAAGGAGAGAGATTTGGAGAATATGTTATATTTCAATATTTTCTCTTTATTGTTGGTTTTTAGCAGTTTGACAATGATGTACCTAGGTATGATTTTCTTTGTACTAATTCTTTTAGACAGTTGAATATTTGTAAGATAAATTAGCTCCAGAATTAACCAGATTGTTATATGATACCTGTAAATCAGATCTCAATAGCTTCATGTAAACAAGAACATAATTGAATCTTTGTGTTTAGTATACCTCAGTATTTTCGCCTATGCATTTAACTATTTTTGCTTATTTTTTCAAGATGTTTCAGAGTTGTTAAGTGGCCCAGACTTTTCATGGTACATGTGTTTTTTTTGTTGTTGCAGAAATAACATTCCAAATAATTTTACCAGGAGTGGAAATAAATTAAGTCATCAGAAAGACACTCGTCAGGCAACTTTTCTTTTCAGAAGAGGCCTGAAGGTATAAAAAACCCTTGACAGTGTTTTCTTTTTACACAAAGGATCCTGACCATCCACCTTTAGTAATCATCAATTATAGACATGACCCATGATCAAGGTAGGGTTTGGGTTTAGGATATGGAGAACATGACATTAGATTAATTTTTTCCCCTCTTTTCTCTTTTGTTGTCATCAATGCAGTGTCCTATAAGAATTCAACATGTTATTTAGGAATAAATTTGTTTTTACTACTTATTCTGATACAGGAACCTCAAGAAAGAGGTGTTGTCAGAATAGGCACATGCTCCTCTCTTGCATTCAAACCCACCACACAGGGTTATAAAGTTACAGAGCAGGATAGCTCTTTGGATTCAAATCCTCTGCTTTCTATGGCATCTACTGCTTTTTTTTTCCCCTTCAGGTTCAGGCCCAGTTGAACTCAGAACAACTGCTAGACGATGTAGTAGCAAAGAGAACTCGTCAGTAAGTTTCAATTTGTTTTTCAAGATGTCATTTCAAAACTCCCAGAATAGTAGTGACCTAAATTACTTTGTGCTGCAGTTTAAAAGAAATTAAATGAGACCCAGAGTGAATTAACCATTGAGCCTGAAATAAGTAAATCCTGTTTTGTTTTTGTTGATTTCCCCCCCAAAACATTTGGTTTTTCACATGTCAGTGTTACACGTTTTAGCAGCAAATGCATTACTCTGTATTTTTTTTCCTGTTTATTCCATTTTAATGAAATAGCTCTTTATTTTTTTATAATCACTTTATACAAATGAACCAGTTCAGGGAATAAGTAGAAGAAAATCCAGTAGAGCTTTTAGAATATTTATAAATTTTTAAAAACAATACAGTGTTTTCTTCTTATATTGCTTTTTTCCTCCTTACCCCATGAAGGTATTTTAAGAATATATTTTTGTCTCTTAGAATTGCACTGCAAGTGTGAGTTGTAACATTCCATCAGTATGACCAGAGTTTAAAACTAAATCATTTAAAATTATGGCTGCTACTTAGAAAACAAAGCATATATCACATGATCGCGGTTCAGATATGATACCTTCTAGAATGGGCATGATTTTGAGCAGTTGGAGTATAAGAATGGCAACTATTTGAACTTCATGCTGATAGTATTCTTTTGCACTGGAGTTTGAGGATCAATGTATAGAACAAAGCACAAGATACTTAATTTGGTAACAATGTAATATAAATGTCAGACTTTGACCTATATAAATATAAAAGTAAAGCTGATAAAAAGTGGGTGAAGAGGTAGAGGGAAGGAATTAGAAATACTATTGTCCTTTCTTTTAAAGGAGGTAGGGGAAAATGTCAAGAGATACTACTGGAAAAAGAAATTCAAGTGTATTTATAAAATTAATGAAAATAAAATAGTGATACAGCCATCAAAATGTTTCGAACTAGGAAGAGAAACTAGAGGATAGTGTGATGAGCTGAATCCTTATGATAGCAAGATACTATTACCTAAGTATCTTGTTTAGTGAACTGGAGGTAACTAACAAGCAGAAAATCAGGAAGTTAAAAGTGCTGCCTCTGGGGAGCAGGAAGGGAGAACAGTGGAGTAAAGGATTGTTGCTTTTTATTAGAAGCTTTTCTGAATTATTTGATTTTTTTATGTGCATATATCTGTTACATGGAAAAATATTTATAAATTCATGTGTCCAGTTCTTATAACCAATATGCTGATTAATTATATCATGTCGGGGCTCAGATATCTAGAATTTCTGAAAACTTAGAAAAAGTAATGGCTACTTTAAAATGTATGTTTTATATAGAACACACAGTAGGATTTGTAAACTTTCGTTTTAATGAAATTTTTGGTTTTTTGAAACTAGATGGCGAACTTCCACCACAAATGGAGGAATTTTGACTGTATCCATTGATAATCCAGGAGCAGTGCAGTGTCCAGTGTAAGTCTTTTTTTTTTTCTTTTTGGAAAAAATTATAACCTCTCATTATGTAAGATAATAGAAAAATATTTGACTCTGCTCAGGAGTATGATGTCCAGGCTAGGATAAACTGAGACAAGGAAACAATACAAAGTGTAAGTTAAAAGTAGAGAATTCCTTGGTGGTTCATTGGTTAGGCGGAGAAGGCAATGGCACCCCACTCCAGTACTCTAGCCTGGAAAATCCTATGGACGGAGGAGCCTGGTGGGATGCAGTCCATGGGGTGGCGAAGAGTCAGACACGACTGAGCGACTTCATTTTCACTTTCACTTTCAGTGGTTAGGACTCAGTGCTTTGAGTGCTATGGCCCAGATTCAATCCCTGATTGGACAGGGCACTAGGATTCCACAAGCCACACAGCATGCCAAAGCAAACAAGCAAACAAAAAAGCCAAAACAACTAAAAAAGTTACATGTTTTGGACTTCATTACATACACATCCGCCTTCTTTTTAAAGACTTCATAGTATATTCTTTTATTTTTGTTGTTCAGTTGCTAATTCATGTCTGTGACCCTATGAACTATAGCCTCCAGGCTTCTCTGTCCATGGAATTTCCCAGGCAGGAATACTGGAGTGGGTTGCTATTTCCTTCTCCATGAATCTTCTTGACCCAGGGATCAAACCCAAGTCTCCGGCATCGGCAGGTGGATTCTTTACCACTGAGCCACCAGGGAAGCCCATTCTTTAATTTAAATGACCTTAATTAACTTCACCATTCCATTATATTTATTGCATTATAAACTTTCTAGGTTGAAGCTGGAAGTGATATTGCCTGGGGTGGGGGTTGAGCTGAACCCTGAGTTCACAGGCAAGATGTGAGACTTGTAGCACTGGGCTGGAGGTAAAGGATCCTTTTCAAGAAAGTTCTAAAACCATATTATCAAATTCAACCTGATACTTGACCTAGCCGTGGAAAAGCCTCATTGGATCCTCACTAGACCACATGGTAACTCTCACTCTTAAATTTTTCCCATCAAAAAGTATCAGGAATGAAAATCTACGTTGTGTACTTAGAATTGAAAGAAAGTCCCGTATCAGCCAGTGGTCTAGCAGATTGGCTAATTTCTTGGAACTTCATGCAGACGTACTCAAGCTAACACAGCAGAGGAAAATGTCTGTGTCGATGTGTGTAACCCATTAGTAGGTTATGAAGTCAATTATGTGAGTTGTGATGAACATATTTTTAAAATAATAAATTTTTTTTTTAATTCCTAGGTTTACAGAGTTTTTGTTTTGCCTATACATCCATTTTAATAATTGAGATGAAAACATCAGATGAGTCTCGAGGTTTTAGAGGTTGCTTTATTTTAGTAGAAGATTAAGACTTGGAAATGACCAATTCCAAATTGTTGAAAAGTTTGTAGTTCTACTTACAGAGGTATTCTGTGAGCAATTTATAAATTTTAGTCTCTAGATTAGTCTGTCAAGAACCAAGTTTTTTTTTTTTTTTGATTCAGCAAGGTTGCAGGATACAAGATTAATATGTTTTTATATACTAATAATGAAATATCAGAAAGAGAAAGTAAAAAAGAAAACGGATTTAAAATTGTATTTACAAAATGCCTATGAATAAACTTAACCAAGGAGGTGAAGGACCTGTATGTTGAAAACTGCAAGATATTGATGAAGGAAATTTTAGATGATTCAAAGAAATGGAAAGATAATCCCATGCTCTTGGATTGGGAGAATTAATATCATTAAAATGACCATATAACTGAGTAATCTGTAGAGTTAACGCAATCCCTATCAAAATACCCAGGGCATTTTTCACAGAACTAGAGCAGATAAAATTTACATGGAACCCCAGGTGACCCCCAAATTACCAAAGCAATTCTGAAAAAAAAAAAACAAAAAAACGAAGGTGGGAGGTCACACCCTGACATAAATCATAGCAGTATTTTCTTGGATCAGTCTCCAAAGACAAAAGATATAACAAAAGTAAACAAATGGGACTTTTAATTAAACTTTAAAGCTTTTACACAGCCAAGGAAACCATCAACAAAATCAGAAGACAGCCTACAGAATGCAAGAAAGTATTTGCAAATGATGCAACCAACAATGGGTTAAAATCCAAAATATACAAACAGCTTATACAAGTCAGTATGAAAACAGTTCAGTCAAAAGGTGGGAAGAAGACCTAAACAGACATTTTTCCAAAGAAGACATACAGATGGCTAGCAGGCACATGAAAAGATACTTGGCACCACTAATTGTTAAAGAAATGCAAATCAGAACCCCGATGAGGTATCACTTCACCTGTCAGAATAGCTCTCATCAAAAAGTCTACAAATAATAAATGTAAGAGAGGATGTGGAGAAAAGGGAACCCATGTACACTGTTGGTGAGAATGTAAATTGGTTCATCCACTGTGGAAAACAGTATAGAGGTTTCTTAAAAATAGAACTAACTACCAATTCCACTCCTGGGTATATATCTAGAAAAAAATGAAAACACTAAATCAAAAAGATATGTGCACCCCAGTGTTTTTCATAACAGCACTGTTTACAATAGTCAAGACATGGAAGCAACCTAAGTATACATCAAGAGATGGATGGATAAATCAGATGTGGCATATATATATGCATATATATGTATATATACAATGGAATGTTACTCAGCTATAAAAAGAATGAAATACTGTTATTTGCAGCAACATGGATGGACCGAGAGAATGTTATACTTAAATAAGTCAGAGAAAGACAAATACTATATATTACTTATATATGGAATCTAAAAAAATAATACAAATGAATGTATATAGAAAGCAGAAACAGACTTGTAGACATAGAAAACAAATTTGTGGTTACACAGAGGGGAGAGAAGGCAGAAGGAAAAAATCAGGTGTATGGAATTAACAGATACAAATTACTATATATAAAATAGATAAGCAACAAGGATTTACTGTATAGCATAGGGAATTAGACCCATTATCATATAACAACCTATAATGAAATATCTGCAAAAATACTGAATCACTATGCTGTATACCTGAAACACACAATATTGTAAATTAACTATACTTCAAAAAATAGAGGAGGGGGACCTACTGGATGATGATGATAATGAAGATCGGGGGGATGACCAGCTGGAGTTGATCAAGGATGATGAAAAAGAGGCTGAGGAAGGAGAGGATGACAGAGACAGCGCCAATGGCGAGGATGACTCTTAAGCACATAGCGGGGTTTAGAAATCTTGTCCCATTATTTCTTTACCTAGGCGCTTGTCTAAGATCAAAATTTTCACCAGATCCTCTCCCCTAGTATCTTCAGCACATGCTCACGGTTCTCCCCATCCTTGTCCTTCCCATGTTCATTAATTCATATTGCCCTGCGCCTAGTCCCATTTTCACTTCTTTGACCCTCCTAGTAGTTACGTTAAGTCTTACCCTGTAATTTTTGCTTTTAATTTTGATACCTCTTTATGACTTAACAATAAAAAGGATGTATGGTTTTATCAACTGTCTCCAAAATAATCTCTTGTTACACAGGGAGTACAGTTCTTTCCATTCATACAATAGTTGCTTCCCTGACAACAAAGGCAGTCCTCATTAGTTGAGTGGAACCTGAGAGCAGCTTTGAGTTAGAGGTATGTGTGTTAAACCCCACATAAGAGTGCTGTGTGGGGCTGTTCAACACAAATGTAACAATGTATTTTTGTGAATGAGAGTTGGCAAGTTAAATGCATCCTCTAGAAAAATAACTAGTGTAATAGTCTTAAGATTTGTTTTCTAAAGTTGATACTGTGGGTTATTTTTGTGAACAGCCTGATGTTTGGGACCTTTTTCTCAAAATAAACAAGACTTTATTAAACCAGGAATTTGGAGAAAAAATAAAAAATAAAAAAATAAAAAAAACTGGGTTGGCGGGGTTATTGAGAATGTAAATAAAGTAGCCTTCATACAGTTGAACATGTATACAAGTCAAGATGTCTTAATGAACCAGGTGATTTATTTCTCTTCTTTTGATTGTTTAATTGATCTTATTTTAATTTTTTTCTAATAGAACTCAGAAACCACGATTAACTCGTACTGCTGTGCCCTCATTCTTGACAAAACGGGATCAATCTGATATAAAGAAAGTTCCTAAAGGTGTCCCCCTACAATTTGACATAAACAGTGTTGGAAAACAGGTAAATTTCCCCCCCTGTATTTCTCTGGCCATTGACTGAAAATATTTTAATTAACAAAACTAATGTTGTATAATAAATAGGATGTCCTAACTATCCTTAACCCTAGGAAACTACTGGTCTACCTGTTTTCTGTCTCTGGATTTGCTTATTTTGGACATTTCATGTGAATGGGATCATATAATGTGTGAACCTTTTTTCACTTACCATAATTTTTTCATGGTTTATCCATTGTGTATATCAATATTTTATTTCTTTTTATTCCTGAATAATATTCCACCATATGGATATACTTGTATTTTATTTGTCAGTTGATGGACATTTGGATTGTTTCCATTCTTTGGCTATTGTGAATAATGCTCCTCTGAACATTCATGTACATATGCTCACACAAAAACCTGTGCATTCATGTTTTTGTGTGCGTGTATTTTATTTCTCCTCGGTAAATACCTAAGAATGGAATTGCTAGATCATATTATAATTCTGGGTTTATCTTTTGGGGGAGTACGAAATTGTTTTCCAGAGAAGTAGCTGCGGTACCATTCCTTCCAACATGTAAGAGTTCTGAATTTTTCCATGGCCTTACCGGCATTTGTTATTATCTGTCATTTGATTTTAGACATTCTGATGCATGTCAAGTGGTATATCTCACCATGGTTTTGGCAGTTTTTGTATTATTAACCTTGTAATCTTGCTAAAATACACTTTCTGCTTTTAATAATTTTATAGATTACTTAGGATTTTCTTTGTAAGCAATCATGTCATTCTTTGAATTTCTTGCCAATCTTTAAATCTTTTCGTTTTCTTCATTATGATGGCTAGGACATTCAGTTCTGTGTTGAGAGCATGTTTGCTTGCTTTGTCTCCAGACTTGAGAAGGCATTGTTTTTCACCATTAAGTTTGATGTTAGCAGTAGGCTGTTTTTATCAGATTGAGGAAGCTCCCTTCTATTTGTAATTTGCTGAGAATTTTTATCATGAATGAGTGTTACATTTTAAAATGTCAACTGTGGCATGAAGATAAAATTTTCTGTATAGACAGAAATTTGACCAAATTTATTTTGCTTATTTTGTCTGTTGTTACTTTCCTTTCAGCCTGGTATTTCCATCTCGTTAAGAATTTTCTAAGTTAGTTGTGATCCACACAAAGGCTTTAGTGTAGTCAATGAAGCAGAAGTAGATGTTTTTTCTGGAATTCCCTGTTTTTTTCCTATGATCCAGTGGATGTTGGTAGTTTGACCTCTGGTTCTTCTGCCTTTTCAAATCCAGCTTGAACATCTGGAGGTTCTCAATTCATATACTATTGAAGCCTGGCTTGAAGGATTTTGAGCATTCCTTTGCTAGCATGTGAGATGAGCTTAGTTGTGTGGGAGTTTGAACATTCTTTCATTGCCCTTTTAGGGATTCTGACTCTAGGTTTCAATTCTAGACCTCCAAGTAGACAACTGACTTCCCTAAACTTCACTAAATTCACCTATTTCATATGGGTGTTTCCCTCATATACACACACACACACACACACACACACACACACATTTATTTATATATGAATGTTAAGTATTGTTACTGTGAATTACCATTATGATCACATTATTATTCCAAAGCAAATCTCCAGGGGATCTTTCCGACCCAGGAATCGAACCCGGGTCTCCTGCATTGCAGGCAGACACTTTACCGTCTGAGCCACCAGGAAAGGTGGCTCAGATATATATATATATACACACATATATATCATATATGTGTATATATATATGAATGTTAGGTATTGTTACTGTGAATTACCATTATGATCACATTGTTGTTCCAAAGCAAATGTAGCTTACAGTCAAGTTGTTAATTTTTGTTTTGTTTTGTTTTCTCCAGACAGGTATGACTTTGAATGAGCGATTTGGGATCCTGAAGGAACAAAGAGCCACTCTCACTTTCAACAAAGGAGGAAGCCGCTTTGTAACCGTGGGATAGATCCCATGTCACAGGAACTTTTCAGTGATGACTCTTAAAAATTTAATTGCTTGAAGAGTTCATCACAGAAATTCAAGAAACTTTATTTCAAAATATTCACAAGGCTAAATAACTCTTATTTTTATTTTTGAAGTTTTTTTTAAACATGTATAAATAATGCCCTGAAAGAATAACAGGGAATATGCCTATGTGTTCTTAAAGATTTCATGGTTGGCCCAGACAGAACAATTCTCTATTTGACTTTTTTGATTCCTCATGCAGCAGAAAGAAGGTGGAAAGATAGAAATTGATTATTTTATGATAGTGGTATTTGGGATCTCATCACCTTTGCCCATTTTTTACACCTTGCCATTGTAAATCTTGGTCTTCAAGATTTGAAATAGGTCCCTTTGTTGCTGTCACTTATACTTTAATAGTGTTGGTGTAATAAGTGCAGTTGACTTTTCTGCATTAGGGATATAAAAAATTATTAGAATTTCAGTTTGGGGGTTTAAGATTTATGGGGATATCTGGAACTTGGTTCATTTTTCAAATAACATTAAGTTAATCCTCCAGAGTTGTAAATCTTTAATGCTGAACTTTTTTTTAATAAGAAATGTGACTCCGGGCATTAGCTTCTGTTTAAAATGTTGGTGTTTAAAGGCTGTAAATGGGTGTTTACAAAGTTATCTGATAGAGCCTAATTGGAGGAAAGTCCAGAGTAAAAATCTGGTAATTTGTGTGGAGAGAAAGTAGCAGGTGGAAGATGGTAACTGAGATGAAGACTTTAAAAGCTAGGTCATAGGTATACTGTTTGAATTTAGTGTAGTTTTGAGTCTAGTGTGCACAAAGTATTCTTCAGATGATATTTGGAATAATTATAATTAAAATGGATTGAGTTCTATAGATATTTTGATAGGAAAATTAGCCATAAAGTCCTGGACTTCTTATTTGAAAAAGTTAAATTTTAAGTTTACTAAGTTGAACAGTATACATACAGCTCTTAAAAAAATATATATGTCACAAGGTAAAAGGTGCAAAATTATAATAGAGTTAACATTATTATGACCTTGTTCTGTACCTTTGCTTCTGATTTCTTGTGTAAAGTTCAGGCATTTGTGGTGAGAAAAGGATTTCCCCCCTCATACTCTGGAGGGTTAGGAGGAGTTAATTTGTTGTGCCAAGCTAGTGCTGAAAGTCCTCAGATGGTTGTAAATTTTAAGTTATGATATAATAGCAAAATGCAGCAAAATATTCAAACTACAGGTTACGAGTTTGGTCATTTTGAAGCTTAACTTTTTGATTTGCTGTAATGTTAAAACCTCTAAGTAGGTGTTAGTTTTCCCTTCAGTGTATAATTTGTGTTGATTTTCCCTGTTAAAACACAAAACATTGTTATGGCTCCTGCCTGCGTTGCAGGGTATACTAGATTTCATTGTTGTTTCTCATGGTCCTTTGGTTACTTGGTTTATGCTAGCCACGGAAAGCTATCAATAACAGTTTCATGCTTATACCAAAGAATTAAATCTGATCCTTAATATCTGGTATTTTGCTTGTAAGTCTACTGATAAGGGATTATTGGAAGCCAGTCATACAATTTGAAAGTAAACTCCAGTCTCTCTGTAGGCCAAGGACTCACTGCAAAACATTTTTGCAAGTATGAATGCTTAGATTTGATTCATGAACAATACATTTTAGACTGGTTTAGAATTATTGATAACTTATTTTAAAACAAAGGAAAAACAACTGAGCACGAGTTTGCTGTCTTTAGAGCAGTTTGTGAAAATACGGTATAAAGATGTTTTCATTTTCTTGTTCTTTTAAATATTATTGTACAGAGCTGTTATTAATGCCTTCTTTTTAAATCTTAAAAATCCCTCCAAATATTGATATTAAGTGCATCAAACAAAATGTCTTTGGTATATTAAACTTTTGCTCTTCATGCATCTGTAATTTCATTTTCTTTTTAAATATAAAATCTTGCCTTTGTTACAGCCAAATTATAATTCTTGAGTGCTAACATGTTGTATAAAAACAAAGGAATATGCTCTTTTGGAGGAAATTTTTCCTTTCTTAGAATGTGGTTGTAGTCATCCTATTTCAGTTATTAAAAGTTTTTTTTTTTTTTTAAAACAAGATGCAACTTAAATTTCCCTTTGCATCAAGGTGTGTAAAAAACATTGATGCAGTGCATCACAAAATGAACGTTTGTATTTAATGAGGAGATGCTTTACACTGTACTTTTTGGTGTTTTTTGGAAAAGTTACCTTTAGATCTGAAGCTGTTCATTTTTAACAAATAAAATATTACAGGTCTCTCATGATTTATTCTTAGCTAAAAAGATTGAGTTGTGGTTTTTAGATTGTTTTGTGTTACAAAGAACTTTGTAGTGACTATAACATTTAGGATTTGAAAAGCTGCCAAACAATTAAATTGGTAAATCAATTTAGACTCATATTGACATTCCATTAACTATCTTTTGACTGCTTCAATTATAGCTCCAACAAGAACTAGTCAGGGGGAATTAGAATAGAAAATCAAATTTTCTTAGAATGCAATATATTAGACTGAATGAACCTTTAGAGATCATCCGTTTTTTTGTTTTTTTTTTTTTTACATCTTGGTTCAGTGATACTCAGCTTTTCAAGACCTGTGTGTGATCCAGTTACTTTTTAAGCTTAGATCTTTAATTCTCCATGAATGGAACACCCACAGAAAGTAGTGGAATGGTGTGTGGCTTGTCAGATATCTAAGAAATGGTAATACCATGCTCTAGCATTTGTAACATGGTAAGTAAATACACTCTGCCAGTGATAATTATGAGATTTCATCACTTTTCATTCCAGTTAGGTAGACCTATTAGAAAAGGCCAGTGTTCCTTGTCAAACATTATGTATTTTTTTCTAATAGGTATAAACTTCACCACAATTTTAATTATAAGCAAATCATAAAATACTGTAAGTATGAAGAAACTTTGAATTTATTGCCCAGTGGTTATTTTTTGTTATAATAGATAGATATATCATATTTTGCTGTCAATAGCTTTGTAATTCACAGTGTAACATAAACAGTGTTGGGGTACCTTTTGATTTCTGTTACTCTAAGGAAGTAAGAGTGAAAAGAAATAGCGGACAGAGAATGAATACACTGCAGAGAATGAATGCCATACATTCTAAATGCAGGCAACATTAGGGCAGAAAATGATTTCTTCATTTCTGTTCACTAAATCTTTGAAGTCTCATCAGAATTATATGATTATTTGTTTTTTGCCACTGTGAAAAAAAAAGGAAGCATGAGATTTAAGCTTTCCTTAAGTTAAAAGCAAGTTATTTTTGCATAGATCAGTTTGGAGTTAACCCCTGTTTAAAAATGACACCAATAAACTCCAAGCATTTACAACAAGAATTTTGGACTACTGTGAACCATTAAGAGGGATTTTCCATGTGGCTCATATGGTAAAGTGACTACCCGCAATGCGGGAGACCCGGGTTTGATCCCTGGGTCAAAAATACCCCCTAGAGAAGGAAATGGCAACCCACTCCAGTACTCTTGCCTGGAAAATTCCATGGACGGAGGAGCCTGGGCTACAGTCCATGGGGTTGCAGAGTTGGACACAACTGAGCGATTTCACTTTCTAAGAGGGATTTAAAGATTTGTTTATAAATTGTTGACTTTGAATGTCTCTTTTTTTCCCTGCCCTTACAGTTTACTTTCTACCTAAAAATCTATCCAACTAAAAGCTTGATAAAACAAAGAAATGTGATACCATTTTGGAACTGAAATTCCTTTTTCTCAATATATTCTGATGAGGTTTATCAATGTTTAAAGAAAAATAAGAGGGACTTCGCTGGTGGCCCAGTGGTTAAAACTTCACCTTCCAATGCAGGGGGTGCAGTTCCGTCTCTGCTTGGGGAACTAAGAACTCACATGCCTTGCAGGCAAAAACCCAAAACATAAAATAGAAGCAATATTTTAACAAGTTCAATAAAGACTTTTAAAAGGTCCACATCAAAAAAAATTAAAAACAGATAAATAGGAAATTATTTCCCTAGCCTGTATGTTTAATTTCTATTTCCACTTTTCCTGAGAAGAAAATCACAGTCTAAATTTTCTTGTAAAATTTTTTAAAAAGTCAATTCTTTTTTTTTTTTTTTTTCCCCACTAAAGAAGTCAGAAAGGGTAGAACCAAACATTTGTTGAACATATTCAACAAACCAGCTTCTGTGCTTTGTATTTTTAGAAAAGGGGATTGGCCAAGATTTTAATCCTACTGCTCTGAGTTTATAAAGTAGAATCTTAAAGGAGTAGCCATAATATATTTCTAATGAGTAAAACTAGGGAAAGAACTTTATTTCTGCGTGATATGAGATGCAGAGGTGGAGAGAGTTACTAAGGTTGGAGTGAAACTTTTGCCACTAGTGTTCAGTGAGTAACCTTTCAGCCTATAAAATACACAGGGAGAAGCAGGGAGGTTCTTTGTGTTAATTCCTAACATTTGGTAAACCCGCATTGACTTTTCACCTGCTTCCAGACCATAGAGCAGTAGTGGAACAAGTTAGAGATCCCTGAAGCCCTTTTACTCAGCCCTTTTGCAACTGTTTCTCACAACTTCTTTTGTTCATCACTAGACTCTGGTGAATTCCCTACAATGACTCCCATTTCCCATACCTTATTTTCTCAAGATGATTTTGTCCCTTCCTTTATGGAGAAGATTGAGGGAGAAGGATGAGAATTCCCTCATTCTACCTGTACTTTATAGATAAAACTTCAAATCCTTAGAGGTCTCAAAATTAACTTCTGATTTATCTTTTCTTCCAGCCTGCCTTTATGTAGGACTAGTTCTTATAGTGTATATATAGCATCTTAATTTTTACTGTATCCACAGGCTTCTGTTTTGACCATGGTAGACTTAATATCTATAGATATTTTGGACTTAATGAGACCCTGTTCTCAAATATTGTAAGTCTTTTTTCTCCTAACCTCTGATGTATTAGCACATAACTTCTACTGTGTTAGTACTTAACAGCATCACTTAACAGCATCTTTGTTTCTTTCCACTTACTCTATTTTTAAACTATTGATATACTCAGCCAGGATATTGAAGATAACTATAAAGTTTAACGTATTAAGGACCTTAAAATCTAGTTGACTAGACAAAGTATAATCTATGTATAAACTTGGTCAGAACTTCAAAGGCCGGAATTAGCATGCTGCTACTGCTAAGTCACTTCAGTCGTGTCCGACTCTGTGCGACCCCATAGATGGCAGCCCACCAGGCTCTCCCGTCCCTGGGATTCTCCAGGCAAGAACACTGGAGTGGGTTGCCATTTCCTTCTCCAATGCATGAAAGTGAAAAGTGAAAGTGAAGTCTCCTGGTCGTGTCTGACTCTTCGCAACCCCATGGACTGCAGCCTACTAGGCTCCTCCATCCATAGGATTTTCCAGGCAAGAGCACTGGAGTGGGTTGCCATTGCCTTCTCCATTGTATGTTGTAATTATAATGATATGTGCAGGTGGATAGGAAGAATGAGGCCATATAAGGAGAATTTGTCAGGAATTCAAATGTGGAAGGTAATTGGTAATCAAATATAGATGATATCTGTGCATTTAAAAAAGTCTATTTCTATAGCATTGTAGCATTAATATGGAATATATGGTTCTGCTTTTGTGGTTGAAATAGCTCTAAAAAAATTAAAATGAGGACCTGCTTTTTGTATAGCTTAAAGTCTTTCTAAGAGTAACAATTTTAGAAGTCTAGAGTAACAAAAACCAATTCATACATTGGATAGATGATACCTGCCAGGGATAACAGATCACTTGCTATTTGGGTGACCCATGTTCATTAGAGACACTGATCATGGAACCTGTCGCTGAAGAACCTAGAACACAATTTACAGAACAACTCTCTGAGCAATTGATACTAATGAACTTTGGCAGTGAGATTAAACATTTTCACAGTCTCTTCTATTTAGGAGTTGGGGAAATGCTAATCAACGTTTCATTGTAAAGCTGGACCTTGAGTGATGGACAGCATCTCTCCAACCTTACTTTCTTTTGCTCTCTGACATGAACTTTTTGGCCTGTGGCAATGTTCTCCACATGAACCATTATAAATCGTACCTGGATGTGTTCATGCTGATATTCCTTTCAATTTGGGATGTTACTTTCCCCTTCCAGCCTATTGCACTTCAGAATCCTTCAGATTTGTTTCAGAATTTGACATACTAGATTCCTTTTCTTTGAATTCTGATGGTTAATTCCCACTACCCCCACTCAGCCCTTTTTTTGTGGTTTTAATCTCTATTGGGGTCGCAAAGAGTCGGACACGACTGAGCGACTGAACTGAACTGAACTGAATCTCTATTTGGCTTATTTGGATTCCATAATTACAATCTAGGAAAAGGACTGTATCTGACAGTCTTATTTCCCACAGAAAATACTAGTTGATTGATTGTAGGGGAAATTTACATCATTTAGCAGGAATGACTTAAGTGTCATTCAGTAATGTCAAGAATAAGCTGAAGACTGGTTGTAATATATGTGAGGTCTAATTGGTTTAAAATGAAGTGGTGGGAATTCCCTGGCAGTCCAGTGGTCAGAACTCCCAGCTTTCATTCTGGAGGGCATAGGTTCAATCCCTCATTCAGGAAGTCATGCTGCTGTGCAAGTCACCCAGTCTTGCCAACTCTGCAACCAGACCTCTGAACTGCAGCCCACCAGGCTCCTCTGTCCATGGATCAGGAAGCTAAAATCCTGCAAGTCCTGTGGTGTGGTAAAAAATGACAAAATATTTTTAATAAAATGAAATATTTTCTAATCTTCCAGTAACTGAATGGTTTCATTTTTATTTTTAACTCTCTTCAGTTCTGTCTTTAATTCCCACATGTAGATTATGGTAAGATCATTTTCTCTTCCTCGGTTTTGCTTCTAGACCCAAATTTTAGACTTCAGTGAGGTTCACCCAGTTTTGTTCAACAATAAAATCTTGCCCAAAGAAGAGGTACTATTTAAAGTGTTTATTTTCCTTAAGAAGCTATTTTGTAGGAAGGGCCTAAAATATTTAACCCTTTCAATGAGAATTATGAAGTTTGGGAGCCAGGTTAACACTTCTGTTTCCCTCAGGCAATAATGGTTAATAAATTCACAATCTCCACTTAAATCACTTGGCTTATAGAATGACAAGTCAAGGAACCTTTTCCCTCTTTTGTGGCAGCAACAGTGTTAAAACTTAATGTTTAATCCTCCTAAGGGAGGAAGGTAGTTTTGGTGAGGAGCGTGTCTGAAAGACATTTTTGTAGGGGTATGTTAGAAAGGCCACTGGGAGCCTATCATAGGGAGCTGCTCGAGATTTGTGAGTTCCGTTTTAAATTTCTCTTGGAAACCTCCTGTGGGCGGAGGCCAGCGCCTGGAAGTGCAGAGCGGCACCGCAGCCCTGTCCATCAAGGGATCCGGCCGGGGTCTGTAAGCCCCTTTCCCCGCCCACCTATCATCTGGTCGCGCATGCGCTGAGCTGAAGGGCCGGAGAGTTGTTGGCTGGGAAATGGCGGCCGCGGGCTTGGTCGCTGTGGCCGCGGCTGCAGAATACTCTTGCCCAGGAGCGTCGGGAGGTAACCTCTCGGCTGTTAACTGCGGCCCAAACTCCGGGGCAGGCCCTGGTCCTGGCCCGGGCTCGTGGAGCCGCTCCCTCGACCGAGCGCTGGAGGAGGCGGCGGTAACCGGGGTGCTGAGCCTGAGCGGCCGGAAACTGAGGGAGTTTCCCCGGGGAGCGGCCAACCACGACCTGACGGACACCACTCGGGCGGGTGAGTGGGGTGGGGGACAACCCAGGGGACAGGAGGCCCCGGGCGCGGTTGGAGGCCGCCCTGGCCGTTCAGGGGAATCGCGGGTAGGTACAGTAACTGGTCCTGTTACTCCTGGTCCGGACCAGGTTAACGGGGAGAAGCCGACTGCCCCAACACACCCAGGCCTGCGGGTCAGACCCCGAGCCTGGGGCGAGGCGGACAGCAGCATCTCTCGGGGAAGAAGGCCGTAGGAAACTGATGGGTACTGTTTTACTTTCCTAGAAAATTAACTTTTGCAGAAGCTGAGGTAGACCCTTGCTCCGTCTGATTGCTGCAGGCCAATTCGGATTTAGGATGCCAAATTGACTTTACAGATTTAGGTTTGTAGCGCGCTTTTAATCGGAATAATATTGGTCGCTGCATTGTCAGGAAAGCATGACTCTCAGCACTGGCGTTTTTTAAGAACTGTTGTTCTCAGAGTGAGCCCGAACGCTTTTTCTTTCTCCCCTTCGTCTAGTTGACTTACCAAATGTACTTGTAAAAATATCTAGGGGCAACTTAAGACTTCCACTACTTTTCCTCTTTCCTCATGCCCCCTCAAAAAAAAGTTGCAGAAAGAAAACTAGAAAAGGCACAAAAGATTACCTACTGTATCTATGTTTAATTCTTTAAAAAAAATTACTTTGCCTTATACATATTTTTTTAACATAGAAAATAAAGTAAATTAGATATTATTTGATTTTCTTAGTTGTAGAGAACAATATCTGGTGACTGAGGTGTTCAACATGTTTCCTTTGTGTTTAAAATACAGCTTCCTCAAGGAGTAGATTAAAAACAGTACAAAGGAGGACAACATCTCTTACGTATAGTATATAGTATGATGTAATTATTTTCATACAGCTTTTCTTAAGCTGTTAACTTTTCCTATGTCTGTGCACTCATTAAAGATTGCCGAGTATTACATATGATTCACTCATTTTGGAAAGATAAGCAAAACTGTTAACACTACTTCAAGAAACTGTTTTCCAAAGAAACTGCCTCTTGTGTAAAATGGAAGGAATCAAATGTTTGTTTAATCTTTTTGAAAACAGTTATATAGAATATGGTTTGTGTTTTTTAGTGAATGACCTTAAAATTAAATTTTTTTGAATATGTAAATGAGTGGCCACTTGCCTTTTGTATGTGTTCTGATAGCATCTAAACTTGTTGTTCATACCCCAAATTTTGTGATTCTGTTCAGGAGGTGGCTATATGGTATATGACTGACTGTTCAGGAGATGGATAGCATAGTGACTTCATATTGGCATGAGTCATTTCGGTATTACTACATTAAGCCTCAAGTTAAGGGATAAGTTGATTGTAGGAGTTTATCTAGCTCATTATCTTACCGTCTTTTAAATAGCTCTAGGGCCAGTGTCTTTTTCCTTTAAGAAATATTAGCTAACAAAGAAAATGCAAAGGCATTTATGAAGAATAAGTAATGCCAGTGGATTTTTCCCTTACTATGCTGTGAACTTTTAATTCATTATTATCCACACTTATTTTTATTACTTTAGTAGTTTATTTATAAACCAGATTTTTTGTTCGTTGACATTTTGTTCATTTTGTTCATTTTATTTAGTCAAAAAGTCTAAAAGAGGAGAAAAAGATTGCAAAGTACCTTACAACCTGTTAGACTAGATTAATTTCTAAAATGTCAGAAATATCACTTATTAAGTATAAGAAGTCTTTGGCAGACCTTGGTGAGTACAAAAATACTTAATTCTCTAAATTATTTTAAACAGATAATTTGATGTGGATAAGATCATTGATTGAGTTTTCACTGTTTACTGTTCATTGTGGTAGATGTTTAAAGTACATTGCCTTATTAAATGCTTAACAACCAATGGATTAAATATTATTATCCCAAGGATTTCCCTGGTGATCCAGTAGCTAAGACACCGCACTTCCAGTGTAGGGGACCTGGTTTAATCCCTGGGCAGGTAACTAGATCCCTCATGCCACAACTAAGACCCAGCACAGCCAAATAAATAAAATGCTTAAAATATTATTATCCCGAATTTACATATGAGGAATCACACAGGATTTACATAAAGCCACTCAGAATCATATAAATAATAATAGCGGTAGAATTTCAGCCTTGGTCCATCTTACTCTCTTTTTCTTCACTGTGCCACACAGCCTCTTTACATACAGATAGATATTATCATTCCTGTTTTTAGAGGTAATGAAACCCAGGTTTGGAGAGAAAAATAATTTGCTTAAAGACCTGTAGCTAAAGCCAAGGAAGGTGGTGTTAGCCATGATTTGAGCCTAACTCAAATCCTGTTTGAGGTAACTCTAAAACCATAGACTGTTACACAGTGTCCTTTGAATTCAGACCCAACTTTAATTAGCTGAAATGTTTTATTTAGACCCTATAGAAAATTTAAAGCCCCAAACATTACTTGAACACTATATTAAAAGTTGCCAGGTTATCTGTTCTTTCCTAATATATAGAATGTATCTGTAGATACATATAACTGCTATCTTTACATTTTAAGAAATAGTACATATTACCTGTACTGTTTATAACTTGACATAATTAGAATTCATCATGCAATATTTTCTTGGAATTTTTCCCCTCCTGTTTGTTTTAAATGGTAGATTTTTAGGAAGAAAAAGAAGTGTTTGTTTGGAAATGAGTTACTTGATCCAATGGACAGGGAAGATCTTAAATCACAAAAGACTTTTGGGGGCTGAAAAGCT
Source organism: Bos indicus x Bos taurus (assembly GCF_003369695.1). Lineage (NCBI taxonomy): Eukaryota > Metazoa > Chordata > Mammalia > Artiodactyla > Bovidae > Bos > Bos indicus x Bos taurus. The sequence goes on along the minus strand of NC_040076.1, from coordinate 70,073,865 downwards.
GTAGCTTTAATTTGGGGAGGCAGAAATGGGAAGGAAAGCCATTCCAGGCAGTAGAATGGATCCCACCCTGCCGTAAAGGTGTGCACATAACTCAGGGCTAGCTAGTCAAGTAGTCCATCCCTCTGTCAACAGTGATAGTTTAGAGATGGACACATTTTCCTATTAGCATGCAGGAGTGTTAATTATGTTGAGAAAGAGGCGTGCTTTGAACCGTGGAGTTGCTGAGAGAATAGAATGTGAACCTGGAGCTTGCCAATAAATTGAAAGCAGAGCCAAAAGATGGAAAGAATGAGGCCAAGTTCGATGGTAATCTTTGGATCAATAGCCAGGCTTTAAATTAGTGGTATCCTTGGACTGTCTAATTATACAAGCTAATGAATTCCCTGTCCTACTTAATCTGAGTAGACTTTTTGATACAAAATAAGAGTCCTGAGTAATGACAGTGAGTCTGCTCTTGAAGTTGTGGGGAGGTCAGTTTGGTCAGAATAAATTGGTGGGATTAGAGAATATGAGAGCTGCCCTTTGCATTCTCAAAAGGGAGATTGTTCATTTAACAGATGTTTGTTGACTAAAGGATTTTCAGGTGTAGATACACAGAGAGGACCAAGACACTCCCTGTTTTCAAAGAACTCAAGAGGTCTAGTGTAATAGAATGAATAAATATAAAGATTATTTGAATTGTCTAATAATAGCAAAACTTTTATGTGTAAGGCATTATGCTAGGTAATATAGTGGGAATAAAAATAAGAAAAGACTCTACCCTGTAAGTATTAAAAATCTAGTAATCTGTTTGGCTGGCTGCAGTAACAGTCAAGGAATGAAAAACAGTCTGAGATCATACTGGAAAATAAATGTACAAATGTTGACTGATTTTTTTTTTTTAAAGAGACAGAATGCATCAAGTTGGCTGAGTTATTAAACCTGTAGGACTAGGAAGGTGGTAATGCTACTGAGGTAATGCTACTGATAATAATAGTAGCTAACATTTTTTGAGCTGTTAGCATATTTCAGATATTGTACTAAGCTATATATATAAAATGCACATATAACAACCACCTGAGTTGTAGGTACTAGTTTTAACCCCATTTTACATGTAAAAATGGAGACTTGAGGTTAACCTGATCATTGTTACACAGGTAATAAATGACAGCACTAGGATTCAAATTCAGATACATCTGATCCTAAAACTTCTGTTTTTGATCACTGAGCCGTACTGACAAAGAAAGTTTGGTTCAGTTTCTTTAGTTGGCCTGATACATGTTCTGTTGCTGTTAAGTCACTTCAGTCGTGTCTGACTCTGTGCGACCCCATAGACGGCAGCCCACCAGGCTCCCCCGTCCCTGGGATTCTCCAGGCAAGAACACTGGAGTGGGTTGCCATTTCCTTCTCCACTGCATGGAAGTGAAAAGTGAAAGTGAAGTTGCTCAGTCGTATCCGACTCTTATCGACCCCATGGACTGCAGCCCACCAGGCTCCTCCGTCCATGGGATTTTCCAGGCAAGAGTACTGCAGTGGGGTGGATACATGTTCTACTGGAGTCTTAAATGTGTCAGGCCAACTAAAGAAACTGTGCAGCAAATAGAAGTGTATATCTGGAACTTGTAAGAGTGAAGTTAGAACTGCAGCATAAATTTGAGACAGTCATAATGAAGGGTTTATGCAGTTCTTGGAGAGAGAATGTGGAGAGTGGAAAAGTTGGTCGCTGACAACCATGGGGTACCATAGCACTTAAAGGGCAAGAAGAAGAATCAGTCTGAGAAAAAAACAGAAACAAAGTTTTATAACTAGGCTTCTACTAGAATTTAGAGACTCCTAAAACCAAAGGAACTGTAGTAACCCTCTTAAGTTATTTTACAAATGAGAAGCTGTCTTAAAGATTAAGACTTTGTTTAAGGTTGTATAGTGAAGTGCTGTTTTGCAGAAGACAAATAGGATCATAGTTGAAGGTGTAAGAAGTCTTTTCTGAATGGAAAATCGAAAACAGGAAACCAAGGATTCATCTTTTGGGACAAGCCTGTGGTTGATGGCAGATGGAAGAGACTAATGATACAAAAAAAAGAAAGACATGGAGATGTAATGGGTGAGCCTAAGTAACACAGTCTTATTGAAGCCATGAGAATAACGCTTTCAAGAATCGTGTGCTTATTTCCTACATAAAGAAGAATGAGGATTGCATAAAAGACCATTTAATTTTTCAAAAAACATTCTGTAACTCACACAGTCCTGGTTTCATTAGTCTTGGAAATATGCACTGAAATGCCAGGTCTTAAATGGAAACTATATTTCTCTTGGATACTTATTTATGTATATTTTATATTAATTTCAGTTTGTAAATTTTAAATTTGGTTCCTTAATTGTACTAGCCACATTTCAAATGCTCAGTGGCCACATGTGTCATATTGGTCAGCACATTAGATAGACCTACTGTCCATTATATTGGACAGCACAGGTAATAGAATCTTCCCATCATCACAGAAAGTTATATTTGACAGTGATTCTGGGGTATACTGCAATGCCTTTCTATATCCATGAATACAATAAGCCACCATGATCACCAAGATCACTTAAATAATTGTTGAGAAGACATCAGCAAATGGGGGCTCATTCATAATTACCAAATCTTTGATAATATCTCAGGTCTGAAAGGGGATATATCATTTTTTCTTCTAGAAATAATATCTTGTTGTTTTTTTTTTAAAGGGTGTTGACTTTTTACTTTTGTTGGCTGCAACAGGTCTTCGTTGAAGCACACAGGATCCTTGTTGCAGCACGTGGGATCTTTAGTTGTTGCTTGCAAACTCTTAGTTGTGGCATGTGGGATCTAGTTCCCTGACCATGGATTGAACCTGGGCCCCCTGCATTAGGAGCACAGTCTTAGCTCCTGGACCATTAGGCAAGTCCTAGAAATAATATCTTCTTAATAAAAACTGCCATTTAAGCATGGTTAATAGAGGCATTAACTGTATCAGATCAGATCTGTCGCTCAGTTGTGTCTGACTCTTTGCGACCCCATGAATCGCAGCACGCCAGACCTCCCTGTCCATCACCAACTCCTGGAGTTCACTGAGACTCACGTCCATCGAGTCAGTGATGCCATCCAGCCATCTCATCCTCTGTTATCCCTTCTCCTCTTGCCCCCAATCCCTCCCAGCATCAGAGTCTTTTCCAGTGAGTCAACTCTTCGCATGAGGTGGCCAATGTACTGGAGTTTCAGCTTTAGCATCATTCCTTCCAAAGAACACCCAGGGCTGATCTCCTTCAGAATGGACTGGTTGGATCTCCTTGCAGTCCAAGGGACTCTCAAGAGTCTTCTCCAACACCACAGTTCAAAAGCATCAATTCCTCGGCGCTCAGCCTTCTTCGCAGTCCAACTCTCACATCCATACATGACCACAGGAAAAACCATAGCCTTGACTAGACGAACCTTTGTTGGCAAAGTAATGTCTCTGCTTTTGAATATGCTGTCTAGGTTGGTCATAACTTTCCTTCCAAGGAGTAAGCGTCTTTTAATTTCATGGCTGCAGTCACCATCGGCATTGATTTTGGAGCCCAGAAAAGTAAAGTCTGACACTGTTTCCACTGTTTCCCCATCTATTTCCCATGAAGTGATGGGACCGGATGCCATGATCTTTGTTTTCTGAATGTTGAGCTTTAAGCCAACTTTTTCACTCTCCACTTTCACTTTCATCAAGAGGCTTTTGAGTTCCTCTTCACTTTCTGCCATAAGGGTGTGTCATCTGCATATCTGAGGTTATTGATATTTCTCCCGGCAGTCTTGATTCCAGCTTGTGTTTCTTCCAGCCCAGTGTTTCTCATGATGTACTCTGCATATAAGTTAAATAAACAGGGTGACAATATACAGCCTTGACGTACTTCTTTTCCTATTTGGAACCAGTCTGTTGTTCCATGTCCAGTTCTAACTGTTGTTTCCTGACCTGCATACAAATTTCTCAAGAGGCAGATCAGGTGGTCTGGTATTCCCATCTCTTTCAGAATTTTCCACAGTGTATTGTGATCCACACAGTCAAAGGCTTTGGCATAGTCAATAAAGCAGAAATAGATGTTTTTCTGGAACTCTCTTGCTTTTTCGATGATCCAGCGGATATTGGCAATTTGATCGCTGGTTCCTCTGCCTTTTCTAAAACCAGCTTGAACATCAGGAAGTTCAGGGTTCACGTATTGCTGAAGCCTGGCTTGGAGAATTTTGAGCATTACTTTAGTAGCGTGTGAGATGAGTGCAATTGTGCAGTAGTTTGAGCATTCTTTGGCATTGCCTTTCTTTGGGATTGGAATGAAAACTGATCTTTTCCAGTCCTGTGGCCACTGCTGAGTTTTCCAAATTTGCTGGCATATTGAGTGCAGCACTTTCACAGCATCATCTTTCAGGATTTCAAAGAGCTCAACTGGAATTCTATCACCTTCACTAGCTTTGTATATCCACTATTAACTGTATAGTTGACCCATTTTTCATCTGTGAGTATCATGCGCTCAAATCAGGAACCTTCTAAGAGCCTTAGGAATGAGAAAAGAGTAGGAAAAAACCAAAGCTAATTTTATTTGACTAATCAGACTGTTTCAGAATCATTCCTTCTGATATTAAGAGTTGTACATGCTCATTGTAGTACAAGAAGTTATAAATAAGACATTAAAAATCTTTTGTAATTCCACTTACCACAGAAAACTGGTAGTGAACCTTGGTTTGAAATCTTTAAACATTTTCTTCATGAATATATACATTCTCATTTAAAAAAACATCTTAAAATGGGATCTCATAAAGGCTGTTTTATCATTTTTTTACTATATGATATATAGTATCAGAAAATAGCTGCTACAGAAAGATATGTAGCATACTTTTTAATAGTAGTCTGCCGTAGGTATACTGTCTTCTCATTTACCCTATTGATACACTTTGGAATTGTCTTCATCTTTCACTGTTACAAATGATATTGCTGAAAATAACTTCATGTGTATCTCTTTGCAGACTTGTTTAATTTCCTTAGGATAAATCCCTAGAAATATAATTGATTGGGTAAAAGAATGTACAGTTTTAGGGGTTTTTAAATACAGATTGTAAAACTGTTATTCCTAAAGGGTTTTTTAGCTTAGATTTGTATCAGCAGTTCATGAGTTGTCTTCACTCTGCTGATTTTATTCTTTGTGATCTGTGTCAGTCTGATAGCTGAGAGATTGTATCTCCTTCTTCTGTATTCAGTTCATCTTAAGTATAATTTTTACTACCATAAGAAAAAGTATATAAGTACAAAGAGAAAATATTTATTTTTTTGTTTTTTTCTGTGTCCTTTTGTCAGAATAAATTGATGACAAAGACTCAGAAACTGTTTGTGCCTGTATATAAACTCCTGTATATTCAAATTTTTCTATGATTATAAAAGTAACACATGTTTTTTACAGAAAATTTGGAAAAAAATAAAGTAGAGAAAGAAAAAAGGAATACTATTGCATCAATAAACCACTGAACATTTTGACATATTCTTCCAAGTATTTTTTTTAATCTGTGTACATGTATATTGAAAAACATGGTATTAGCTTTTTGTAGTTTGCTTTTTTCCACTGTAGAGTGTATTAGAAATATTGTGTCATATCTTTCAGTTCAGTTCAGTCGCTCAGTCGTGTCTGACTCTTTGCGACCCCATGAATTGCAGCACGCCAGGCCTCCCTGTCCATCACCATCTCTCGGACGGATTTCACTGAAACTCACGTCCATCGAGTCAGTGATGCCATCCAGCCATCTCATCCTCTGTCGTCCCCTTCTCCTCCTGCCCCCAATCCCTCCCAGCATCAGAGTCTTTTCCAATGAGTCAACTCTTCGCATGAGGTGGCCAAAGTACTGGAGTTTCAGCTTTAGCATCATTTCTTCCAAAGAACACCCAGGGCTGATCTCCTCTAGAATGGAAGGGACTCTCAAGAGTCTTCTCCAACACCACAGTTCAAAAGCATCATTTCTTCAGCGCTCAGCCTTCTTCACAGTCCAACTCTCACATCCATACATGACTACTGGAAAAACCATAGCCCTGATTAGATGGACCTTTGTTTGCAAAGTAATGTCTCTGCTTTTGAATATGCTATCTAGGTTGGTCATAACTTTCCTTCCAAGGAGTAAGAGTCTTTTAATTTCATGGCTGCAATCACCATCTCCAGTGATTTTGGAGCCCCCCAAAATAAAGTCTGCCACTGTTTCCACTGTTTCCCCATCTATTTGCCAAGAAGTGATGGGATCAGATGCCATGATCTTCGTTTTCTGAATGTTTAGCTTTAAGCCAACTTTTTCACTTTCCTCTTTCACTTTCATTATATCTTTACACTTAAGCAAATCCCTTTTATTGAGCATTTAGACTATTTCTATTTTTTTCTTGTTATAAATAATACTAGAGTATAAAATGGCATCTCCAGTATTGCCTGGAAAATTCCATGGGCAGAGGAGCCTGGTGGACTATAGTCCATGGGGCCACAAAGAGTTGGACAAGACTGAGCACAGCAAGTGAACTCTTAAATAAATATAACTCTTTGCTCACATCTCTTATTAATATCTCTTACTAGATAAATTCCTAGAAGTGGAATTGTTCTAACAAATTCTTATATTGTATTGACACAATACAAAAGAGTTAAAAATATCCTGTTATTTATTATGTCCGTAGCCACCTCCTCCCTGCTCCCCTCCTGCAACAGACACATATTTTATAAAGAGAAGCAGAGACCATGGGGAAGATCATGGCTGTTGAGTATAAAGGCTTATTTAATAAGATTTAAATTTACTTTTCAGGGGAAAAATCTAGACTCTGCTGTACTGGCATTGTTTTTTAAATAGGAAGGGTAAATAGTAGGATGGTGCCTTTAGGAGGGGTGAGAAGATGAGTCATAGATCATCACAAAAATCAGTGTTGAGACTAAAAGAATGGCAACAAGGTTGGGACCAAGGATTTCCTAGGGTTCATTTCCTTTTCCTGTGGCTGTATTTGGGGTCTAGATGCTTAATATTAATAAATTAATATTAATGCTTAATATTAATAAAAAGTCCTATTACATGAAATAGGACTTTTTAAGTAGTAACATGCATGTTCATTTTTTTTTCCAGTTCATTTATGAAGCAGTTACTCCACTGAAGTTTGGAAGAAAATACATGGTTAATATGGTAATTCACAAAAGGAACACTGTTTTGAGTTCCTGAAGTAGCCAGCAATATCAAATGCAGTGCTGCTACTAATTATAGAATCATAAACTAGTACTAAAAATTTAAGGAATTTCCTTGCTTTTAACTTTCTCCCTTGCTCCTCTAAATTTGTAGATTTTTTATTATTTGAAAGAAATCTCAAACCAAGAACTTTAACTAATTTATTAAACATATTTCTTATAAGAACTAGGTAACTGATTTTTTTCATTAAAAACGGGTTTTTAGAAATGACCTATAATCATAGAGTGAAAAGATAAGCCACAGAGTAACAGATTGGCGATAAATACAACAAACAAATGATATTCAGAATATATAAAGCATTTCTACAAACAAGATAGCACAATAGAAAACTGAGAAAACTCTTGAACTGGTACTTCACTAAAGAGGAATTCCAAATAACTGATAAGTGTGTGAAAAGGTGCTCAATCTCATTAGTAATCAAGGGCACGAAAAAGAAAACCAAACTGAGGTACTTCTCATTGACAGACAGTACGGAGTACTACAAAGTACTGTTCTCCCTCAGTGCCCTCAGGGAAATGGTTCTGGACCACCCCCCAGACACACACACACAAAGGCACTAAAATCTGTGGTTACTTAAGTCCCTTACATAAAAATGGCACTATTTGCATATAATCCATGCAATTTTCCCTGAACTTTAATTCCTCTCCAGATTACTTGTAAGATTTAATACAATCTAAATGTTGTATAAATAGTCACTGGTGCGTAGCAAATTCAAGTTTTGCTTTTTGGAACTTTCTGTAATATTTTCCCCAAATATTTTCAGTCCAAGGTTAGTGGAATATGCAGATGTCAGATCCCACAAATACAAGGGTACTGACTGGAGCATTGGGACATTTATACAGTGCCAATGGGAGTTGAAAAATACCTAGTAAAGTTGAAAATACACATATTTTATGAACCAGAAATTCCAGGCTCTGAGGTACATACCCCAAAGAAACTTGTGTATAAGTGCGCCAGGATATATGTATAAGAATGTTCATGTGCTGTGCTTAGTCGCTCAGTTGCGTTCGACTCTTTGCGACCCCATGGACTGTAGCCCACCAGGCTCCTCTGTCCATTGGGATTCTCCAGGCAAGAATACTGGAGTGGGTTGCCATGCCCTCTTCCAGGGGATCTTCCCAAACCAGGGATTGAACTCACATCTCCTGCATTGCAGGTGAATTCTTTACTGTCTGAGCCACCAGGGAAGCCCAAGAATGTTCATAACGTTCATATTTGACAAAACAAAAAAAGAAACGATCATCAATATAATATTGTTTAGTCGCAAAGTCGTGTCAGACTCTTTTGTGACCCCATGGACTGTACCTGCCAGGCTGCTCTGTCCATGGGATTTCCCAAGCAAGAATACTGGAATGGGTTGCCATTTCCTTCTCCATCAATAGAATGGGTAAATCAATTTTGGATATTTATGTGATTTCACAGCAGTGAAAATGAATTAGTTACAACTGCACGCAATTACATAGATGAACCTTGGAAGCATGTTAAGCAAATGAAGTATATGACACTGTATTTGCAGTACAAATATGCTTAAATGAAGGTCAAAAACAAGCATAATCATAAATGCTAAAACAAGCATAATCATAAATGCTAAAACTTTTAAGAGGCAAGAAAGTAATTACCGTAGAAGTTAGGATTATGGTTACTTGTAAGTGGGGACTTCCCTGGTGGCTCAAATGCTAAAGCGTCTGCCTGCAGTGCGGGAGATTTGGGTTCTATCCCTGGGTCAGGAAGATCCCCTGGAGAAGTAAATGGCAACGCACTCCAGTACTCTTGCCTGGAAAATTCCATGGACAGAGGAGCCTTGTAGGTTACAGTCCATGGGTTCGCAAAGAGTCGGACACGACTGAGCGATTTCACTCACTCACTCACTCTACTTGTAAGTGAGAGGGGAAAATATTAAAGGAAAGGGGCAGTGGGTTAAGGGTGGGTGCATTTCTGAAGTACTGAAAATATTCTATTCTTTAACCTGGGTTTTTCACCTATATGATTGTTCACTTTATACTATTTTTTAAAAATTGTACATCTGCATTTATAATTTATTTACTTTTATAATGTGCTTCTTTGTTTAGGCTTACTTACTCATTCTTAACTTGATTATTACTCATATCACCTCTTCTTTTTTGCCTTCCCCTTTGCCTTCTCTATCTCTTTACCATCCGCCTTCACTAGTCACTTTTCTTGCTTCCCTAATACTTGTTCACACTTTTTTTTTACCGTCACAGTGAACAGGTGTCTTTTTTCCATATTAACTTAAAGAAGGTATATTCAGTTCAGTTCAGTCGCTCAGTCGTGTCCGACTCTTTGCGACCCCATGAATCGCAGCATGCCAGGCCTCCCTGTCCATCACCAGCTCCTGGAGTTCACCCAGACTCACGTCCATTGAGTCAGTGATGCCATCCAGCCATCTTATCCTCTGTCGTCCCCTTCTCCTCCTGCCCCTAATCCCTCCCAGCATCAGTCTTTTCCAGTGAGTCAGCTCTTCGCATGAGGTGGCCAAAGTACTGGAGTTTCAGCTTTAGCATCATTCCTTCCAAAGAAATCCCAGGGCTGATCTCCTTCAGAATGGACTGGTTGGATCTCCTTAAGAGTCCTCTCCAACGCCACAGTTCAAAAGCATCAATTCTTCCACGCTCAGCCGCCTTCACAGTCCAACTCTCACATCCATACATGACCACTGGAAAAACCATAGCCTTGACTAGACAAACCTTTGTTAGCAAGGTAATGTCTCTGCTTTTGAATATGCTATCTAGGTTGGTCATTAGTTTTCTCTTGCTGCGTAACAAATCATTATAGCCAAAGCTTAAAACAGTGTTTATTATTTTACAGCTCTGTAGGTCAGAGGACTGGACTCAGCTGAGTTATCTGCTTGTGGACTCACAAAACCAAAATCAATGTCTTGGCCAGGTTGGACCCTTATCTGGAGGCTTTGGGGAAGAATTTCCTGAATCATTCAGATATTGGCAGCATTCAGTTTCTTGCAGTTATAAAACTCAGGTCTCCCATTTCCTTGATGGTTGTCATCTTCCGGCTACTCTGAGGCTCTGAAAGCTATCCACATTCCTTACAGCATGGCCTCCTTCACCTTCAAGCCAACAGTCGTGTGTCCTCTTGGAATCTCTGACTTCCTCTTCTGCTATCAGCCAGAAGGCTCATTTGATGAGATTGGGTCTAGCCAGATTATCTATTTTTTGTTTAATTCAGAGTCAGTTGATTCAGTTCAGTTCAGTTCAGTCACTCAGTTGTGTCTGACTCTTTGCGACCCCATGAATTGCAGCTCGCCAGGCCTCCGTGTCCATCACCAACTCCTGGAGTTCACCCAAACTAATGTCCATCAAGTCAGTGATGCCATCCAGCCATCTCATCCTCTGTCGTCCCCTTCTCCTCCTGCCCCCAATCCCTCCCAGCATCAGTGTCTTCCAGTGAGTCAGCTCTTCATGAGGTGGCCAAAGTACTGGAGTTTCAGCTTTAACATCATTCCTTCCAAAGATATCCCAGGGCTGATCTCCTTCAGAATGGACTGGTTGGATCTCCTTGTAGTCCAAGGGACTCTCAAGAGTCTTCTCCAACACCAGAGTTCAAAAGCATCAATTCTTCGGCACTCAGCTTTCTTTATGGTCCTACTCTCACATCCATACATGACTACTGGAAAAAACATAGCTTTGACTAGACGAACCTTTGTTGGGAAAGTAATGTCTCTGCTTTTGAATATGCTATCTAGGTTGGCCATAACTTTTCTTCCAAGGAGTGTCTTTTAATTTCATGGCTGCAGTCACCATCTGCAGTGATGTTGGAGCCCAGAAAAATAAAGTCTGACACTGTTTCCACTGTTTCCTCATCTATTTCCCATGAAGTGATGAGACCGGATGCCATGATCTTTGTTTTCTGAACGTTGAGCTTTAAGCCAACTTTTTGACTCTCCACTTTCACTTTCATCAAGAGGCTTTTGAGTTCCTCTTCACTTTCTGCCACAAGGGTGGTGTCATCTGCATATCTGAGGTTATTGATATTTCTCCCGGCAATCTTGATTCCAGTCAGTTGATTGCTGCTGCTGCTGCTAAGTCGCTTCAGTCCTGTCTGACTCTGTGCGACCCCATAGACGGCAGCCCACCAGGCTCCCCCATCCCTGGGATTCTCCAAGCAAGAACGCTGGAGTGGGTTGCCATTTCCTTCTCCAATGCATGAAAGTGAAAAGTGAAAGTGAAGTTGCTCAGTCGTGTCCGACTCTTAGCGACCCCATGGACTGCAGCCTACCAGGCTCCTCCGTCCATGGGATTTTCCAGGCAAGAGTACTGGAGTGGGTTGCCATTGCCTTCTCTGAGTCAGTTGATTAGCAGTTACTTAATTATATCCACAAAATCCCTTCTGCCTCATGAGGAATATAATCAGTGATATTTCATATTCACAGTCCCAGGGATTAGGGTGGAGATCTGTGGGAGGCATTTTAGGATTCTGCCTTACATAGAGGGTTCTGTCTTAACTTTATTTTGTGTATCACTTAGTACAATACCAAATATCCTTTGAGTGATGCTGTATGGATGGATGCATGGATGGGATATGGATGGTAGGGATGGGAGGGAAAAGTGGATGAATGAGAAGGCAAAAACAGGAAATGAAAAGCCTATTCTCTTTCTTAGCTTTAGAAATAGTGACAACTGACTTCTGTGTGACTGGGTTTAATGAGGAGCCTTGGGGCTTCAATGATATAGTAGATTCAATCAAAACATTCTCAAGTATAATGCCAGTGAATATACTTCCCTTTTATGTCAAAAGTCAGGCATTCAGACCCTCTTTAATTGGTGTCATAGAGGATAAGAGTGATCATGTTACATGTGCTAGGAGTCAGCACCCCAAAATAATAAGTAACAATTGAGAATTTTTAGGTGTTTGAAAAATTTTAGAATATGACCTTGATTTGCTAATAAAAGAAGTAAAACAAATTTTAAACTCCGTACAGTAAAGCAGGCTTTCCATGTATATTCAGTATTTATAACTTTAATAATTAGGCAAGGCTCAGTTATCCAGGGAGACTCTTAGCTTGATAAATATGTGATCCTTTTTCTATCTCAGTAACATTGTGATATCTGATCATCTGTTATCAAGTGACAGACCATAGCCTGTTGGTTCTCAAACTTTAGTGTGCATAAAATCCCCTGCTACTGCTGATGCTAAGTCATTTCAGTTGTGTCCAACTCTGTGCAACTCCATAGACGGCAGCCACCAGGCTCCCCCGTTCCTGGGATTCTCCAGGCAAGAACACTGGAGTGGGTTGACATTTCCTTCTCCAATGCATGAAAGTGAAAAGTGAAAGTGAAGTCGCTCAGTCGTGTCCGACCCTCAGCGACCCCGTGGACTGAAGCCTTCCAGGCTCCTCCTGCCATGGAATTTTCCAGGCAAGAGTACTGGAGTGGGGTGCCATTGCCTTCTCCGTAAAATCCCCTATGGCACTTTAAAAAAAATATACATACATTCCTGGGTCCAGACCCTATAGAGTCTGATTCAGCAGATCTGGGTGGGGTCCATTAAGTTCCATTTTTAACAAGCAGTCGGATAGTTCTAGGTGCATGTGGCCTAAGAACCACTACTTGAGGAATTTGTTCGTAGACTTTACTACTTTACTCTAAAATTTGTTTAGGAAAGTAGTATCTGTTCACGTCCTAAAACTATCTTGATTAGGTAAGCCAAAGATTTTATTCAATTGAAAAAAATATTAAGTATAAAATACAGACTTCATTTTGCAAAATTGGGCACTTTGATACAGAATAAACCTTTGAAAGGTTGGTTTATTTGTTTTAAAGGTAGTGTCACTGAAGAGCTGTGTTGTTAACTAGATACAAATAGACAACCAATTTAATATGATTATCCAATAGATATGGGTATCCAGTTTATACAAACAGATAGCCAAATAAACTATGAAAATTGAGCATAAATAATTAGTTAGGGTCTTAATTACAAGCAGCAGACACTGGCTGTGGTTATGAGTAGCCCCCATGATCTCTGGGAGGACTGGAGAACCAGGCTAGTAAAAGGTTACTTACTTATAATTAAGTAACCAGGAATGTGTCCCAAATCATGTGACAGAACTTATCCAGTGAAGACACCACTAGCATTGCCACCTGGGGATAGACACCTCAAATTGCACCACTATCACCAAAGATAATGTACACTCTTTACTAGCACTGGAGCGTTTGCCACCACTACCTGTGGAAATTGAAATGTATTGTTATACTGGTTTTAGTTCAAGGTTAGGGGAGGATGTGCCTGGGAGAACCAGATCATATGCCGATGCCCCTAGCTGTGAGAGAGTCTGGGAAAGCTAACGTATGGTGTGGCACTTTGCAGCTTCTGTTGAGGAAAGAACTGTTTCAAAAAGTATTGGATTCTCCAAATAGGAATAGTGTTTAGATCCTGGGCAGCCTAAAAAAATGGCATGTGTCTAACTACAAGTTGTATTTTATACTAAAACCAGGTAATCAATTAGGCCTTTATAATTATCAAAATGAACAAGAAGCAGTATGTATGATGCAGTGGTAGGCAGTTTATTGTAATTAGTATTAACTTTTTTACAACTAAACATTCCATTGCCTGGTTCAGTTGGGAGAGGAGGAAAAGATTTTTCTTTTCAAGGGGTACCTTCAGTTTTCCTTTTCTGTTTTTTTCTTTTTTCCCCTAAACTGAGCATACCCTTAATTTCTGTTTAAGATCTGAAGTCTGCATTAATTTGAGAAGAAGGATCAACAGTGTTGCCTACTTCCTATCCTTTCAAGTTTGCATGTCCCAAATCCCAGTACCTACGGACAGTATTCTGTCATTTTAGCCAGTGGTCCCCATAGTAAGAAATTATTAACAACAAATGTGTTTGTTTATTGTATGTACTAAATTACATGTATTATAAAATAGGCATAAAATACAAAATTTAAAGGAGAAATTAAAGACAAATAGAAATAGAAGTTCCAATGTTTTTGTTCTATACTCCAGTGGATCATTATTCTACACTCCAGTGGATCATTACTCTGCATCCTGTGGATAGCAGGCCCACATTCCTCCCTTGAATACTTATGATTCAGAACAGTAATTAGCCTCTTAAAAATATAAGTAGAAGAAAGGGAATTTAATGTTAAGTATCTGAAAGCACTCTAGACCCTACTATGAGGCAGTATGGGAAGTGAGAGACTGAGGTATGGAATCCAAGGATAGAGAGCTGTGACCTGTTGAAAAGGAAGGGGTTTTAGAAGACAAAGACTTAGGAATTTCTTGAAGCAGTGCTGTAGATGAGGAGGTATTCCTTTTATAGCATGTGCAAAACAAACCAGTGTCTGTGTGAAGTGTGCTGCGCTGCTCCCACGGATTTGAAGAGATGGGGTTAAGCAGGGTAGGAGCAGTGTTACTTTGGGAGTAAGAAGATTTGGATGTTTCTTCTCTGCTTTTAATACTTTTTTCCCTATGTCTTTTATTTTCTGCAGCTTGATTACGATGAAGCTTTCTTTATATGCATCCTGCCCTTAGGTGTACAGAGCCTCTTGATTCTATGAATTGAAAAATTCTTGGTTATTTGGTTTCAGTAGTGAGTTTTTCTGTTTTCTTGGTTGACAGATACTAGTCAAAGTTACAATTTTTCTTTTTTGTTTTGATTTGCTTTTCCTAGGGTATTACTATTATATAACATCTTCTTTTGAAATTTTCAAATGTGATCTATAGGTCTAAAGTTTTGCTATTCAAACTGTGGCTTATGGACCAGCAATATGGCATCACTTAGGATTTTATGAGAAATGCAGAAATTCAGGCTCCATCCCAGAATTAGAATCTGCATCTTAATAAGATCCCCAAGTGCTTATGAGAACATTGCAGTTTGAGAAGTGCTCCTCTATAGCTAATCCAGGTAACTGAGGTTGCTCTTTTTTCCAAAGGGTCTCTGAGATAAGTATATAGATAAGTATATAGATCCCCAGTTATTCTAACCCCATGCCACAGAAGTCAGCCAAATTGAGCACTCTCAACACCAATCTCTTAAAAAGGGTGGGGAGAGGTTCAGTAGGCAAAGAAGAAAGTTATGCCAGCAGTTACTTTGTTCTGCTCATGTGATTTTTTGGGGCTCCAAAATCACTGTGGATGATGACTGCAGCCATGAAATTAAAAGACTCTTGCTCCTTGGAAGAAAAGCTATGACCAACGTAGACAACATATTAAAAAACAGAGACATCACTTTTCCAACAAAGGTCCATCTAGTCAAAGCTATGGTTTTTCCCAGTAGTCATGTATAAATGTGAGAGTTGGACTATAAGGAAAGCTGAGTGCCAAAGAATTGATGCTTTTGAACTGTGGTGTTGGAGAAGACTCTTGAGAGTCCCTTGGAGAGCAAGGAGATCCAACCAGTCCATCCTAAAGGAAATCAGTCCTGAATATTCATTGGAAGGACTGATGCTGAAGCTGAAACTCCCAATACTTGGGCCACCTGATGCGAAGATCTGACTCATCTGAAAAGACCCTGATGCTGGGAAAAATTGAAAATGGGAGGAGAAGGGGACACAGGATGAGATGGTTGGATGGCATCACTCGATGCCATGTCCAACTCCATGGACATGAATTTGAGCAAGCTCCAGGAGTTGAGGATGGACAGGGAAGCCTGGCATGCTGCAGTCCATGGAGTCTCAAAGAGTCGGACACGACTGAGCAACTGAACTGAACTGATGCTCATGATCTGGGCATATCGTGGATATGTATGAGCTAGAGTTAAATATGCCGCTATCAAGTCCTTTAGACTGTGCCTTGGCTCAGCCGAGCCACTGCCAAAGTTATGTTCAACAGGTTAAAAAAAAGGTCTTGATGTGTCATCCTGTAGGTGTAGTAAGGATGCCAGCTTGTACAGAAACCCTAACCTATGTCCACAGCTCAGTCTTCTTGTGTTTTTTTGATCTCCACTTCTCTTATGAGGATTGGAGCTTTCTACCCAAAATTACTATGTCATAAGCAGGTTTTTATTTCTCATTGGTATATTTGTTTCTCATATTTGCTTTAAAAAGTCTAATTGTTACTGGTTCAGTTGTTTATCTTGCTTATAAAGATACTGTTTAGTAACAGTAAAGTTAAATATTCTTGAGGTCGAATCAACAGTGACCAGCTTAGGTTTATTAATTTTGCTCTCCTATCATAGAACTTAGAGCTTCTCAGATGGCACTAGTGGTAAAGAACCCCAAGAGATGCATGATATGCAGGTTCAATCCCTGGCTTGGGAAGATCCCTAGAGTAGGAAATGGCAACCCACTCCAGTATTCTTGCCTAGGAAATTCCATGGACAGAGGGGCCATGTGGGCTACAGTCCATAGGGTTGCGAAGAGTTGGACACGACTTAGCACACATGCATGCATCATAGTACTTGGAATTTGTAAACACTTCATTTTCCAACATACTATAATGATAAACACAACTTAGACTTAAGTTGTGTTATTTTTTAAGGTGTTTTCTATAGAATCTGTATCTTGATTATCCTTTTCTTTTGTCACAAAAGAAAGAGAATTTTTCATGGTAGGTATTGATTTCTTCACAGCATCCTTCATGTTATCTTTGCTTTTTCGGATCCTTCTGGACTTAAGAATCTCTTAAGAGATTTAAGAGTGTTCCATTACTCACATATCACTGCCTAAACCCTTCATACGTGGGAGCCCTTCTCTTGAGTAAGCCTTTCCCCATACTAACGTTGCTGCTGGGAACTTGAAAATTGCATTCCAAGAACAAAAAGATTTTGTAACTCCGTCTTATTTCCCCTTCCCTCAAATAAAACATTTGTTATCTTTAAGCAGTCTTTGTTCCTTGTAGTGAGCAATAGGATACAGGATTACAGTCTGTCTGCTGCAGCCTCTTTTTATCGTATTTCACATGACAACTGATACCAGACAGGATGGCATCAGGGACAACTTAGATAATTTATGTGAAGGAGTAGGAGCCTTTCGAAGTCATTAATGTGGACAATTTTAACTATTTGACCAAATTCTTTTCTCACTTTAATGTTAAAGCTCTGCAGTTGGTTCTCATTTATATTCTAATCTGAGTTACCAACTTTTCCTTTCCTTCATACCCAGTATAGTCATATTTTATGCACTGTTACTATATTTTATTATATCAAACTGTATTTTCAATTAAAGTACTGTCAAAAGGTTCAGAAATATTACATTTAAATGCCACCTTGTGACTGTTCATTTTCAATAACTCTTATATATATGATGCCACTGAACTGTATTTTTGAAGGTTCCTAAGTTTAACTTCCTTAGTTTCCTCAGTATACTGATAGTTGGTCTGATTTCGTAGGTATATCCAGTTGGTTAATCAGGACCAATTTCACCAAAGATTTATCTTCTTTCTTTAAAAAATGAGTGTTTCATATGCATAATGACTTTCTGGCAAAATGTATTTAAACTAACATACTAAGTAATGTAACAGCTATTAAACTCAATGTAAAATAATATAATTGTCAAGAATAAATAGTATTGAATTATTTCATGTACTCTCTGCCTCAGCATGTGACGGTTTTTGCAGAATACAATATGTTCTTCGCTGTCTTACATTATGCTGCCTTGTCAAAAGGTACTTTTTTACTTTGCCAGGGTTATGACTGAAAACTTTATATTTTTCTTTAAGTTATGTTACTATTATCATTAGAGTATGTATTAAAAGTTGTTATTTTTATTTTCATCTGTTTTCTGGAGGAAGAAACCTTACTGCAACATACACAGTTGCAGCTTCATCAGATCAGATCAGTCGCTCAGTCATGTCCGACTCTGTGCGACCCCATGAATCGCAGCACGCCAGGCCTCCCTGTCCATCACCAACTCCTGGAGTTCACTCAGACTCACGTCCATCGAGTCAGTGATGCCATCCAGCCATCTCATCCTCTGTCGTCCCCTTCTCCTCCTGCCCCCAAACCCTCCCAGCATCAGAGTCTTTTCCAATGAGTCAACTCTTCGCATGAGGTGGCCAAAGTACTGGAGTTTCAGCTTTAGCATCATTCCCTCCAAAGAAATCCCAGGGCTGATCTCCTTCAGAATGGACTGGTTGGATCTCCTTGCAGTCCAAGGGACTCTCAAGAGTCCTCTCCAACACCACAGTTCAAAAGCATCAATTCTTTGGCACTCAGCCTTCTTCACAGTCCAGCTCTCACATCCATACATGACCATAGGAAAAACCATAGCCTTGACTAGACGAACCTTTGTTGGCAAAGTAATGTCTCTGCTTTTGAATATGCTATCTAGGTTGGTCATAACTTTCCTTCCAAGGAGTAAGCGTCTTTTAATTTTATGGCTGCAGTCACCATCTGTAGTGATTTTGGAGCCCAGAAAAATAAAGTCTGACACTGTTTCCACTGTTTCCCCATCTATTTCCCATGAAGTGATGAGACCGGATGCCATGATCTTTGTTTTCTGAATGTTGAGCTTTAAGCCAACTTTTTCACTCTCCACTTTCACTTTCATCAAGGGGCTTTTGAGTTCCTCTTCACTTTCTGCCATAAGGGTGGTGTCATCTGCATATCTGAGGTTATTGATATTTCTCCTGGCAATCTTGATTCCAGCTTGTGTTTCTTCCAGCCCAGCGTTTCTCATGATGTACTCTGCATATAAGTTAAATAAACAGGGTGACAATATACAGCCCTGACGTACTCCTTTTCCTATTTGGAACCAGTCTGTTTGTTCCATGTCCAGTTCTAACTGTTGCTTCCTGTTCATAGTAATGCACTATTCAAATTTCTTAGTCTGTTTTTCAAATGTGGACAAACACAGAGATAATTACACAACACCAGTCATTTAGCTTGTTTGAGAAAACAGTAAGAAAAAAAACAAAACATATTGCTCTTGGTTGCAAACATTGAAGTTATTGTCTTGGACTAGAAATCCTAGGCCTGCTCTGCCAATACACAATATACTGTAGTATATGTTTATGTCAATACACAAAATAGCATAGTTTACCATAGGGCACTGATTGTCAAAGTATGGTAACCTAGACTAGCAGCAACAGCATCACATGGGAAATTGTTTGAAATACGTATTACTATTTTTAAAGTTTTTATTTATTTTATTTTTGGCTGCACTTGCTCTTCATTGCTGTGCCTAAGGCTTTATATAGTTGCAGGTGTGTGGGCTTCCCGTTGTGGTGCCTTCTTTTGTTGCAGAGCATGGACTCTGGGGTACATGGGCTTCAATAGTTGTGTCGTACGGGCTTATTTACCTGCAGCATGTGGAATCTTCCCAGACCAGGGATCAAACCCATATCCCTTCATTGACAGGTGGATTCCCAACCACAGGTCCACCAGGTAACTCCAGAAATAAATATTACTCAGTCTCACCTCAGGCCTGTGGTATCTGAAATTCTGGGGACCAGGTCTTGCCCTCCAGGTCCATGTAATGCATGCTAAAGTTTGATAGCCCTTGCCATGGAATATAGAAAATCTCAAGGTAATTATATAATTATTTTTATAATTTCTCCATTAAATTCAGAGCATCCGTTATTTTTAATAGCACAAACTAAAGAATTTATCTAAATTCTAAAGCTCCAATTTTGAGGGGCCAGTACTTTAAAATCTTCATGGTTACAACTTTGCAATGGAAGCCCTAGTACATTGCTTGCTGCTAATAAAACCTTTATTATTCCCTCCACCATGCGTGTGTGCTCAGTCGTTTCAGTCTTGTCCATTCCTTTGCTACCTCATGGACTTTAGCCTACCAGGCTTCTCTGTCTGTGGGTTTACTCTGGCAAGAATAGTGGAGCAGGTTGCCATTTTCTCCTCCAAAGATAATCTTCCCAACCCGGGGATCATACCTGCATCTCCTGCATCAGCAGGTGGATTCTTTCCCATTGAGCTGTCGGGGAAGCCCTCCCTCCACCATACTTTGTTTTTAAAAACTGGAAAACTGCCTTTTACTTTTTAGGAACCGTTGAGTAGTGGAGGGAGAGTAAAGGTTTGATAATAGTATAAAACATTTTATTAAAAGTTTTATTAAATACTTCTTAAAATGATAATCCCCTTCCCCTCAACATAAAGGAATAGAAATTCCAGTAGATACTGGAAAAGCAGGCCAGGGAGCATGAGTAAGAAAAGTAGCTCCTATCTCTTCCCATTATAATTTTCAGCCTTCCTGTTTTAAGATGTGAAAGAAAATCCAGTCCAGTGACATACCAGAGTATAAGTATATTGTAGTTATTTAACCTATAATCCCTGTGGATCTTAAAGGTAATATTTAGTGAGAGTCTCTGAAGAAGCAATTTGATAATGCTGTATGATATCTGTATTAAATGATATCTCTTTAAAAATCCTGATTTTTCACTGGAATAATGGCATTGACTATATTAATCATATACCTGTTTTTCAGCATTTTAAAATAATTTTTAGTATAATAGTGTTTGATGTGAGTGTATTTATGCATGGGCTTTTAATTTGAAGAAATCTAGGTTTGAATTTCGATTCAGTCACTTCCTAACTTTGTGTGACCTATAGGCAATGTTTCTTAACCTTCCTAATGGCGGTTTCCTCATTTGCCTCAAGGACATTTTTTGGATTAAATAAGATTGTGGCTATATGAAACAACAAATGTTCTAGTGCTTATATGTGCTCAGCAAAAGATAGCTTCCTTTCTTTTCTCTTTTCCTTTATTTCCCCTGCTTAATTCAGTGCCATATCTATTTAGTAAAAATGTATTTTGTGCGTGTGTCTCAGGCACTGTTCCAGGCATAGACATAGTTTTTTTCTTTTTTTTTAAAATAAATTGGGAGAGCTTTTTGAAGCATGGTTTTTGAATCTAAAATAAACTAACTCCAGTTTGTTACAAAATGTTTTCTATTTTTCAGTCATATTTTCCATTTCATTATGGAGTCATTTAAGGGCTTCCTTGGTGGCTCAGTGGTAAAGAATCTACCTGCCAGTGCAGGAGATGTAGGTTCCATCCCTGGGTCAGGAACATCACCTGAGAAAGAAATGGCTACCCACTCTAGTATTCTTGCATGGGAAATCCCATGGACAGAGGAGCCTGGTGGGCTACAGTCCATGGGGTCACAAAGGAGTCAGACATGACTTAGCTGCTGAAGAATATGGAGTCATAAAATATATGTAACAGGCTTAAATTGATACATTGTATTGCCACGGTTTTAAATGGACATATACCTCCACTGTGGAGAAAGCAATGGCACCCCACTCCAGTACTCTTGCCTGGAAAATCCCATGGACGGAGGAGCCTGGTGGGCTGCCGTCTATGGGATCGCACAGAGTCGGACACGACTGAAGCAACTTAGCAGCAGCAGCAGCATAACTCCATTGTACTGATAGAAGATAAAGATAGTTGATTGATTACTACTGGTAATTGGTATGTTTTCCCAGAGTTTTTTGTTGAAGTCATTTTTTGTAATGTATGATTTAGTTTCCTTCTGTTTGTACTTTAAAAGTTTCATTTTACTTTGAATTTTTGGATTATCACTTTTAAGGATTTCTTTTAAAATTTTGGAGAAATTCTTTGTCTTTACATTTTATATTACTTAGAGTAAGCTGTCAAATAAAAATATTTTTGACTGCAGAGTTTCATCATTAATAATGCCTTACATTTTTAAAACACCTTTTTCAAAGAACAGAGTTCTCCTGCTTTTTCATTACACAGTTTTTACATTTCACTTATCCTAGTTCTGCATATGTCACCAACGAAACAAGATTAGAACCCAGGTCTCCAGACTACAAAGATAATTCTCTTAGCTAAAGTAAATTAAGGCTTCTAAGTTTGATTTAATTTTTCACTCCTCTTGTTAAATTTCTTTAATATTTTTATCATAGCTCAGCTTTAGAAACATGTACCAACATTTTGTCAGCCTACATGCATTTTTCAGCATCCTACACTCCTAGAATATGTAGAAAACATAATTTGGGAGGGGGAGTTATTTTTCAAAATCGTTCTGTATACATTATTGCTTTTCCTGGGTTAAATATGTGTAAAGTGATAAAACATGGAATATGGGCCTTCTTAGACTCTAGCATCCTTGATAGCTTTTCCATAAGACTTTTTTTTTCCTTTGGTTTATTACACACTCAGTTCCAAACGTTGACTGCCCTGGGGCCTGGCGCGTCCTCCACACAGTGGACAGAGGGTGGAAAGAAGGGCTGGAAAAAATGTGGGGTTTCATGATGTTACAGAAATGAGACCTTTACTCTGGCAATAGGAATTCACATTTCAAAAGTTGATGGTTGTCAAGCTGATCTAAAAAACTTTATGAGAATGCCAAAATAGTTGCTGCTTTTTTAAAACTTGGCCCTTTCTAAAACAAAATTTGTTTTTTCTCTAAATAGCCTTCCATATCAATAAGGAAAGCATATAACTGATTATTTTTGAGTTAGTTCTCTTCTTTAAGATGTGTTGGGAGACAGCATTCTAAGCTGGAGGAAAAAAGGGGGCAGCTATAGCATAGCTTAAATGAAATGAAATGCAATGAAAAAAATCCATTTACCTAGGTTTAGTTGTGTGGAAGATAGATGGCATTGCTTACATTTTCAAATCTTGTAAAAACTAGTCACAAAGTTAAGTACTGTTTAGAACCTCTTGAGGTAGTAAAAAAAAAAACCTCAAAGTTGCTAGAAACATCTTGTGTTAAGTTGTGAAGGAATAATGATCAATAAAAGCATTTACATAAAATGAGTATCTAGCAATTTTACACATCCTATAAAATAAGAGTTTGGGTTTTGAACAAAATGTGAACATTTTAGTATAAACAATGAAACCAAATTGCCATCCAGTAGGAGCCTAGGAAACTTTGGTCATCATTAGTGAGCTAGAATATACAAGATTACCAATATGATATTTAACAACTACATTGGGACTCCTCAGTTAATTGCTTTTATAGAATGACTGAATTGCAGAATAAAAAGGTTGTTTGAGGATCACTTTGTCTTCGTCCTTTTGCTGAATAAAATAACCTGCTTTTTTTTTTTTCACCAGTAAATCCTCAATTTGATTTAACAATTATACTATGAAGAAATCATTTCTGGAAAACTGATTAAAAATTTAAATAGGGTAATGATAATACATTTGGTCATAATTTAAATTCGGCATACATTTTAGAGAGAATTTTATAAGAATGGTAAATTTTAAACAAGTCCTTATTCATGCTTTTAAATATAAATTTAGACCACGCACTTAAAAAAAAGTCAAATACATGTTCAAATTAAATACCAAGGCAGTAAAGGAATTCCATTATGAAAGAAGGCTGATGATATAATTTCAAATACTGACAGAAATTAACCCCACTATAACAAATTATAAATTCAAAGTTGAAATCCTTTCCTTACACTGAAATTGTCAAAATTTTTTGAATAAACGGTCAGCTGAATATTTTCATTTTATGATATTTGTTGAGGATGTGATATACCTAGTAAGACATTTATGTGAAATTAAGTATAAAGATGAGACTAGAAATAGGTTTAAACATTTCATTAGAGATTAAAAAACAAAGCCCATACACTTAAATTCTTCCCTTTCTCACCTGTACTAGTAACAAGATACTGATATCAGTATTGTAACCTGGATACTTGGTCAGTCTGTATATCAGCAATGACAAAAAAAAAAAAAAGGCATTAATCTTTTTTTTTAACTTAAAAAAATTTTAATTGAAGTATGGATAATTTACAATAGTGTATTAGTTTCAAGTATAGAGCAAAGTGAATCCATTATACATACATATACATATATTCTTTTTTAGTTCTTTTCCATTATAAGTTATTACAAGACATTGAGTATAGTCCTTGTGTTATATGGTAGGAAAACAAGTTAATTTTAACAATTTACTTTTCTAATGACATGTTTATGTGTTAAAAAGATTTGACAGTGCATTCATTTAAATGATGATTTTAATTTTAACAAATATCTGTTAGTAACAAATTAAACCTTATTGTAAAGAAATTCTTTATAGTGTCATGACCAGATTTCCTAATTTCAGGGAAGGCCACAATAAATTGACCAGACACGTTACAGTTAAAAATTGTTGTGACAAGATTGTAATAAATTTGTTCAAAAAGTTCATGAAGTTTTAACTTGGAAGGTACTAAAGAGAAATATAAAAAGATATCATTGTATCCTCTAAAAATTTTGATCATAGTCTATGCTTTTAATTTTCTAACTGATCAAACCAACATCTGCCTCATAATGAAGCACATTTTGGCATCTCTGTAAATGCTGCTATGTGAAAGTAAAAATAGGGAAAATAAGTTGTGATAGTCACATTCGCAACTTTCAAAGAAAATTATGTATTTCCTGAATTAGTCATATCAAGTGGTCATCATTCCGTATGAATTCCAGCATTATACATAAAAGTAAGGTGTTAATGGATTTTCTCCACTTATTTCTAACAATCTACTTCATCGTTACTGATTATCAACATCCCTATTGTCAAATTGCTAGGCCCTTCTAGTTCACATTGTTTTTGACTTTGGGGATTGTGAGTTACAGAGACTGGATCTTATTAAAGTATTTGCTTCACGCAGAAATGAGATCAGATCAGATCAGATCAGTCGCTCAGTCGTGTCTGACTCTTTGCGACCCCATGAATCGCAGCACGCCAGGCCTCCGTGTCCATCACCAACTCCCGGAGTTCACTGAGACTCACGTCCATCAAGTCAGTGATGCCGTCCAGCCATCTCATCCTGTGTCGTCCCCTTCTCCTCCTGCCCCCAAACCCTCGCAGCATCAGAGTCTTTTCCAATGAGTCAACTCTTTGCATGAGGTGGCCAAAGTACTGGAGTTTCAGCTTCAGCATCATTCCCTCCAAAGAAATCCCAGGGCTGATCTCCTTCAGAATGGACTGGTTGGATCTCCTTGCAGTCCAAGGGACTCTCTTCAACACCACAGTTCAAAAGCATCAATTCTTCGGCACTCAGCCTTCTTCACAGTCCAGCTCTCACATCCATACATGACCACAGGAAAAACCATAGCCTTGACTAGACGAACCTTTGTTGGCAAAGTAATGTCTCTGCTTTTGAATATGCTATCTAGGTTGGTCATAACCTTCCTTCCAAGGAGTAAGCGTCTTTTAATTTCATGGCTGCAGTCACCATCTGTAGTGATTTTGGAGCCCAAAAAAATAAAGTCTGACACTGTTTCCACTGTTTCCCCATCTATTTCCCATGAAGTGGTGGGACCGGATGCCATGATCTTTGTTTTCTGAATGTTGAGCTTTAAGCCAACTTTTTCACTCTCCACTTTCACTTTCATCAAGAGGCTTTTGAGTTACTCTTCACTTACTGCCATAAGGGTGTGTCATTTGCATATCTGAGGTTATTGATATTTCTCCCAGCAATCTTGATTCCAGCTTGTGTTTCTTCCAGTCCAGCGTTTCTCATGATGTACTCTGCATATAAGTTAAATAAACAGGGTGACAATATACAGCCTTGACGAACTCCTTTCCCTATTTGGAACCAGTCTGTTGTTCCATGTCCAGTTCTAACTGTTGCTTCCTGACCTGCATACAAATTTCTCAAGAGGCAGATCAGGTGGTCTTGTATTCCCATCTCTTTCAGAATTTTCCACAGTTTATTGTGATCCACACAGTCAAAGGCTTTGGCATAGTTAATAAAGCAGAAATAGATATATTTCTGGAACTCTCTTGCTTTTTCGATGATCCAGCGGATGTTGGCAATTTGATCTCTGGTTCCTCTGCCTTTTCTAAAACCAGCTTGAACATCAGGAAGTTCACGGCTCACATATTGCTGAAGCCTGGCTTGGAGAATTTTGAGCATTACTTTACTAGCACGTGAGATGAGTGCAACTGTGCAGTAGTTTGAGCATTCTTTGGCATTGCCTTTCTTTGGGATTGGAATGAAAACTGACCTTTTCCAGTCCTGTGGCCACTGCTGAGTTTTCCAAATTTGCTGGCATATTGAGTGCAGCACTTTCACAGCATCATCTTTCAGAATTTGGAATAGTTCAACTGGAATTCCATCACCTCCACTAGCTTTGTTCGTAGTGATGCTTTCTAAGGCCCACTTGACTTCACATTCCAGGATGTCTGGCTCTAGGTCAGTGATCACACCATTGTGATTATCTGGGTCGTGAAGATCTTTTTTGTACAGTTATTCTGTGTATTCTTGTATCTCTTCTTAATATCTTCTGGTTCTGTTAGGTCCATACCATTTCTGTCCTTTATCGAGCTCATCGCATGAAATGTTCCTTTGGTATCTCTGATTTCCTTGAAGAGATCCCTAGTCTTTCCCATTCTGTTGTTTTCCTCTATTTCTTTGCATTGATCGCTGAAGAAGGCTTTCTTATCTCTTCTTGCTATTCTTTGGAACTCTGCATTCAGATGTTTATATCTGTCCTTTTCTCCTTTGCTTTTCACTTCTCTTCTTTTCACAGCTATTTGTAAGGCTTCCTCAGACAGCCATTTTGCTTTTTTGCATTTCTTTTCTATGGGAATGGTCTTGATCCCTGTCTCCTGTACAGTGTCACTAACCTCATTCCATAGTTCATCAGGCACTCTATCTATCAGATCTAGGCCCTTAAATCTATTTCTCACTTCCACTGTATAATCATAAGGGATTTGATTTAGGTCATACCTGAATGGTCTAGTGGTTTTCCCTACTTTCTTCAATTTAAGTCTGAATTTGGCAATAAGGAGTTCATGATCTGAGACACAGTCAACTCCTGGTCTTGTTTTTCCTGACTGTATAGAGCTTCTCCATGTTTGGCTTCAAAGAATATAATCATTCTGATTTCGGTGTTGACCATCTGGTGATGTCCATGTATAGAGTTTTCTCTTGTGTTGTTGGAAGAGGGTGTTTGTTATGACCAGTGCATTTTCTTGGCAAAACGCTATTAGTCTTTGCCCTGCTTCATTCTGTATTCCAAGGCCAAATTTGCCTGTTACTCCAGGTGTTTCTTGACTTCCTACTTTTGCATTCCAGTCCCCTGTAATGAAAAGGACATCTTTTTTGGGTGTTAGTTCTAAAAGGTCTTGTAGGTCTTCATAGAACCGTTCAACTTCAGCTTCTTCAGCGTTACTGTATGGGGCATAGACTTGGATTACTGTGATATTGAATGGTTTGCCTTGGAAATGAGATAGTCAGTGGCAATCCCTCTTAAAGTTATATGTGTTAATCCCTCAGTTGTGTCCGACTCTTCGAGACCCGCCAGGCTCCTCTGTCCATGGGATTCTCCAAGCGAGAATACTGGAGTGGGTTGCCATTTCCTTCTCCAGGGGATCTTCCCAACCCAGGGATCGAACCCGGGTCTCCCACATTGCAGGCATGTTCTTTACCATCGGAGCCACCAGGGAAGCCTACCTCTCTAAATTTTTTTCCCATTTCACTATGACACC
Organism: Bos indicus x Bos taurus; assembly: GCF_003369695.1. Classification (NCBI taxonomy): domain Eukaryota; kingdom Metazoa; phylum Chordata; class Mammalia; order Artiodactyla; family Bovidae; genus Bos; species Bos indicus x Bos taurus. Next base: position 70,046,333 of record NC_040076.1, on the reverse strand, counting down.
AGTCATGGTGGTCTGAATTTTTATACAGTACTCTAATGCAGAAATTAAACTTAGCATCAGGTTGAGATTTTGAAATTTTTTCAGTCCTTGAAGTTGTTGCTACATACGCTATACACTTCCCATTATTTTCTTCCTCTAGGCAGTCAAGAGATTTCTTCAAGGTCCTTGCTTTCTGAAAAGGAATAGTAATCTTATGACAGACCATTTGTCTTTCCTTTCTGCCTCTGCAGCACTTGGGCAGTGGTCAAAGTCCTGACTCTACTAGTCCTCTGACATCACACTAGCAGGAAGGTGGCGGGTACCTCATTACTGCTGATAACAGGTGGAAGTCCACACACACACACACACACACACACACAGACAAGTCGCTCAGTCGTGTCCGACTCTTTGCGACCCCATGGATTGTAGCCCACCAGGCTCCACCATAAATGTCTCCACTGATCCCACATGGTGGGGAATGGAGCCCTGTTACCTTCTAGTGGGCGTAAATGTCTCAGCTTCTTTCTTGACCGTCTGTGATACCATACCAGTGGGGACTGGTTGGGGGAGCCAATGAAGTGCTAAGTTACAGTCCTGCAAGGGTGGAAGTTTAGGCTCCCTGTTTAACCTTTGCTCCTTGCATGGTATGTGAGGCCAGTTTTTTCTGAGGTGTTTGGCTGAAGTAGAGTAGTTACTGTCTGAAAGTTTTCTATCCTGTTAAGTTGCCCCTTTCCTGCTCCTTTGGCTAGAGAAAGCAGGCTTTTGTTTTAGCTGTTTTGTTTTGTCTCTGTCCATTGGTGTTTCTGGATTGCCAAGTTGGAGATGTCATCTCCAAGGATATATGGCGCAAAAAGAAAACCCAGGGAACTGATCACCATTTAATTCCTTGGATCTCGAAACCCTTAGTTGTCTTGTTTTAACCCTTTTTAATCTTATGTTTGTTTTAGATGTAATGACCAGTTTTTAGTTTAGGAAGAGAGAAAAATGCATCTACTCTTTCTTACAGGAAGCAGAAGTCACTAATTGGCATTTAAAATTATATAAATTTAATAAAAAGTTAAAATCAAAAACAATTTTTAAAGAATATTCATACATATATAAATAAGACTTAAGAATGAAAAGACTAGAAAATATTCGTATTTCAACTTCTCTCGGTTGTATGATTTTATTAATACCTAAAATAAAATTATTTTTATTGCATTCTCAACAAAATTTTCATGTCAATCTCATAGTAGTTGAAAGCATAGAGGAAGTAACTATATATAGAGTATTTTTTAGATTTAAAATTTTAGAACAGATTTAAAGACAATGTTTTAAAAGTGTAACATACTTTTGTCAGTCATCACAGTATCTTCATTAAATGGTCAACTGTTTATGTTCTTTCTCCTTGGTATTTGTTAGCCTGTGGGAAGCACCCCAAACAGTATCACTGTGGCTTGTTAAATAGTTACCAAATAAATCATATTCTCAGTTATAACTTTTACATAATTCTTTAGGGTCTTGATCTTCCTTAAGAATTTTAGTTTATATTTTATAATTAATAATTTAATATTGAATGTATATTTTAGAAATTTATAATAATTTGTTTTATCTTTATTGTTAAAGGATATTATCTCTATAATATACTTCTGGAATTTATATAGCTTAGTGTTAAAATTCTCTTATACTGAATATTTGTCATAGTCTCAGCCCCTTTTCAGAGAAGGCAATGGCACCCCATTCCAGTACTCTTGCCTGGAAAAATCCCATGGACGGAGGAGCCTGGTGGGCTGCAGTCCATGGAGTCGCTAAGAGTCTGACAGGACTGAGCGACTTCACTTTCACTTTTCACTTTCGTGCATTGGAGAAGGAAATGGCAACCCACTCCAGTGTTCTTGCCTGGAGAATCCCAGGGACGGGGGAGCCTGGTGGGCTGCTGTCTATGGGGTCGCACAGCGTCGGACATGACTGAAGCTACTTAGCAGCAGCAGCAGCCCCTTTTAACATTTGCAGCAGTGACAGTTCTCACAAAAAGTGATAGTACTGTCTATGTGAATATTGCATAATAGGCTTCATTTGGTAAGGATGATGTCATTGCATGGGATGGGCTCAAGGAGTTACTATAAGAACATAAGACTTTTGACTATTAGCATTTCTTAATAAATACCGTACAGTTAAAAACATTAATTTGTGTTTGGATTGGAATGAAGCTAGGTTTTCCTGGCTTTTCGAGATTTAAAGAAATAAGTCCTCATTACAAACCTGAATAGAATGAAATATTAAATCCTTTTTTCCCCCTGGGATAGAGAAATGGAGTTAGGAAGGAAAGAAAAATGGTGTTAGGAAGGAAAAAGCTAATAAACAATTTACATTTTTTGTTACACAGTTGTAAAACTAACTTTCTGAGATTTGGCATTACAGAATACTTTAAATTTTTGTTTCTTTAATTTCTGCACTAAATAGTTTATTGCTGAGGTGTAAGATAGGGTTTTTAGAAAAGTCTGTGATTTTGAAGGAAAATTTTTAAGATACATATCACTAAAAAGAGACAGATTACATTTATTGTCTACTTTAAGTACTATGCATTTTTATTGTAATAAAATATATGTAACACAATTTACCATTAAATCATTTTTAAGTGTATTGTTCAGTGGCATTGAGTATATTCACATTGTTGTACAACCATCACCACTATATCCATCTCTATAACTTTTTTTTTAATTTACTTTTTTATTGAAGGATAATTGTTTTACAGAATTTTGTTGTTTTCTGTCAAACCTCAACATAAATCAGCCATAGATATACATATATCCCCTCTCTTTTGAATCTCCCTCCCCACCCCTCTACGTTGATACAAAGGCCCTGTTTTGAGTTTCCTGAGCCATACAGCAAATTCCCATTGGCTGTCTGTTTCACATATGACATCTCCATAACTTTTTCATCATCTAAGACTGCAATTATATTTATTAAATAGTATCTCTCCATTACCTCTTCCCCTTACCCCCTGGTAACCATTCTATTTTCTATCTCTATGAATTTGAGTATTCTAGTTATGTATGGAATCATACAGTAGTTATCCTTTGTCTGTGGCTTGTTTTTGGAGAAGGAAATGGCAACCCACTCCTGGAGAATCCCGGGGACAGAGGAGCCTGGTGGGCTGCCGTCTATGGGGTCACACAGAGTTGGACACGACTGAAGTGACTTAGCTGCAGCAGCAGCTGGCTTGTTTCACTTAGCACAATGTTTTCAAGGTTCATTCATGTTGTAGCATGTATCAGAACATTTTAAGGCTGAATAATATTTTGTTGTAAATATATATCACATTTTATTCATTCATTTGTTGGTGGACATTTGGATTGTTCATTTGGATTGTTCATTTGGGTTGTTTCCATCTTTTTTTCTGTTGTGAATAATGCAGCCATAATATTGGTAGACAAATACCTGTTCGAGTCCCTGCTTTTAGTTCTTTTGGGTATGTACTCAGAAGTTAATTGTTGGATCATAAACATAATTTCATGTTTAATTTTTTTGAAGAACCACTTTAATGTTTTCTACAGCAATTATACCATTTTACATTTTCACCAGCAATGCTCAAGGATTCCATTATTACATATTCTCACCAACTCTTATTATTTTCTGGCTTTTGTTGTTAATAATGATTATCCTTATTGATATGAAGTGGTACCTCATTGTGGTTTTGATTTACATTTCCTTAATCATTAGTGATGTTGAGTGTTTTTCCATGAGCTTTTTGGCCATTTGGAAAAATATCTATTCAATTCCGTGCCCATTTTTGAGTCGGTGATGCTATCTAACCATCTCATTCTCTGTCATCCCCTTCTCCTTTTGCCTTCAGTCTTTCGCAGCATCAGGGTCAGCTGCTGAATACATCATTGCTGCATGATGCAAAGTCAGCTCTTTGCATCAGGTAGCCAAAGTATTGGTGCTTCAGCTTCAGCATCCGTCCTTTCAATGAATATTCAAGGTTGATTTCCTTTAGGATTGACTGGATCCCTGACTCAGTTGAAATTAATTTGAGCAAACTCTGGGAGATAGTGAAGGACAGAGAAGCCTGGAATGCTGCAGTCCATGGGGTTGCAAAGAGTTGGACACGACTTAGCGACAGAACAACACAACAACCATTTCTTAATTGGGTTGTTTGGTTTTGTTGTTGAGTATTAGGAGTGGATGTATGTGTGTGTGGGTATATGTATTCATTCTAGATGTTAACCTATCATTGATTTTACCCATTTTATTTTTAATTCTTGTTGAAGAGGGATGGTGGTAGTGTGGGTATAATCTGACCTGGTCTATGAGTATCTCTTCTACATTTCCACTACTGCTATTAAGGATCTTTTCTTATGCCCACATTAAAGATTAATTAATTACCTACCAAATAAACTTTGTGTGTTCAGAAATAATTTCCAAATTTTTAATTTAAAAATAGCTAATTAGAGAGTTGATCAGCATGAAATATCCAGTGTTGGCACACTGAATTAGCTTAATTCTAGCAAATAAACTTGACCTTTTAATAAGTCAGATATTGTATTAGATGCAAAAGACACAAAGCTCTTGGTCTCAAGGAAGTTAAAATCTAATAAAGAATTACAGTACAGTGTGATCATTGCTACACTAGAGTAATGGAAACATAGGGGGAGAATTTTTTGAGTGCCTAGACAAATCAAGGGAAGTAAAATGAGATGATGTTTGAGATGGCTCTTAAAGGAGGAGCAGGAGTTTGCCAGGGTATCAAGAATGAAGTGAGCTGTGGAGTTCAGTGTTAACTTCCTTTGGGAGAGTTCCCAAGGTTAAACATCACTGGTATATATGACTCGGTATATATGACTCCGAAAAGCTGGGAGGGAAGGAGAGGCAACCTTTGTGAATAAAAGGGAGGAATTAAGAACATTGTGAGCTGAGTAAACACCCTAAAAAATGTCTCACTATATATTTACATTTATGATAATAAGCAGTACACAATAGCTTAAAGCATCTGTTTTTTTAAGTGAGATTTGGTCCCTTTCTCTTGTGTGCTTTAGACAATCTGGTCATGTATAAGAGCTGGAAACATTCTCAAGAACACTATATAGAAATGAATAAATACAAGTTATTTAAGTTTAAATTTAAAATATTTGTATTAATTGGTTCAACTGAATTTAAATTATTTTGAGTGTCATCCAGATAAATGGTTCCTTTATAACGGCAATGTCACCACATTATTTCTTCCGATAGCTTTCGTGAGAATAGGGAGAAGAATAGATGGACAGAGGCAAGCACAATATCAGATCTAGTGGTTCAAAGGAAATGATCTCAGGCACCTTATTATAGAAGTCAGACACTGATCTGCGCAGAAAAGGAAAGTGCTTCTTGCAGCACTAGGAGGAATCAAGAATAGTGATTGTTAAGTTTGTACTGAAAGAAGGGGCAAAATTGTGCAGACTTCTTTAAGAGCAAAGAAGGAATTTGTTGAACTAAACATTGAAACTGCTTAGTTTATTTATAATTATTTCAAAATATTTAATTCATAGAATTATTTGTTATAAACAAGTTTTTATGTTATAAAGAATTAGGGTTTTTCCTTTTCTTTTTAACTAACTTATGAGAAGCAATATCATGTTAGTAAAATAATTATACTTTTTTTTTTTTGGAACCTTGTGACCTTCAGAGTCTCAAACAGAAATAAGAAGTCATAAAGTTACCTGGAAGGAAAATGCCATGTCAGTTAAAGAAATGTTTCCCAAAAACTTTTTTGGGTTTAAGAAGCCATGTTACTGTTGTCTTTGGATTCCAGGTTTGTCCCCTGAAAGCAAGAATCAACTACTCTTCACTCATAAAATCATAAAGTTATTGAATAGTTAATTGGAGAGATAGACTTAGGAAAAAAGTACTTTTTAACGTGTTTCTTGCCTGGAAAAAAAAAAAGGCAAAATAATGGAAAATATCAGTGAAAGTGTTAGGAAGATTCTGAAGTCTTCTAGAAATCTGTTGTTTAGTCGCTAAGTCATGTCCAACTCTTTCTGTGACCCTATGGATTGTAGCCCGCCAGGCTCCTAGATGGTAATAAATGGTAGAACTAGGGCTGAAGTCTGGCTATGTCATATGTCTCATTTAAGATAATAGTTTACTCTAAATTTCATTGTTTTGGAGCATGGCTTTGAAAACTTCATTGGCAGGCTTTGTAAAAGTGAAAGTCGCTCAGTCATCTCTGGCTCTTTGTGACCCAATGGACTGTATAGCCTGGCAGGCTCTTCTGTCCATGGAATTCTCCAGGCCAGAATACTGTAGTGTGTAGCCATTCCCTTCTCCAGGAGATCTTCCCAACCCAGGGACCAAACCCAGGTCTCCTGCATTGCAGGCAGATTCTTTACCATCTAAGCCACCAGGGAAGCCCTCATTTAAGATAATAGTTTTACTCTAAATTGCTTAGTTTTGGGCTGTGGCTTTGGAAACAGTTTATTGGCAGGGTATGTAATGAACCATATTTCAAGATGAAAATATTATGAGAATTCAGTCACAATTTTAAGGATGATCTTTATAAACTCTAAAGTTGAGTTCATTTTCCAATATTGTATAAAACCAGAATCCATTCTAGGCAGAAGTTCATGTTCTTTCCTGTGTGAGCAGAGAGTCTTTTAAATTGGTTGCATTACCTGAAAAGGAAAAATTTGTAATGTATTTGAATTATATTTAAAAATAAATGAGGGGAGAAAAATTTAATTAGAAAATTGCAGGAGTATATACATGTATGTATGTGTGTAAGTATATTTATATATACATCCTTTCTCATCATTAAGATTTAAGATCAATACTTAAGTAATCCTTATTGTCATGTATCTCTTAACTTCAGCTAACATGTTTCACTACCAGATAGCCACATGTATTTATGATGATTTAAATCTTTTAGATACCCTTTCTACCTGTCATGAACCAGTAGCTTGTAGTTTCTTTAATCGTTCTGTCAGAGCAGAACAAGAGTACCGTTTTCTCCAGCCTTCAGTTGTAGTTTTTTTCCCCTGTCCTCAAGCTTCCACTAACAGGCACTAGGAGGCCCTTAGGGCCACTGCTTGCTGCCTAATTTTAAGCCAGTTTTAGTGTTTTGTTACAGCAGCACTCCACTTCAGGTACCAATTTCTCTTTTGTTTTTCTATTGCCGTATAACAGATCACTGTAAAGCTGGGTGGCTTACAAAAACAACCCAGCAACAGTCATTAATCCTGAAACTTCCCTCAGAATTGGTGGTTTTCCCTTTGGTTCTCTGCTCTGCAAACTAACTTGCCACAAAAATTTCTGTTACATGAGGGTGAAAAATAGCTGATTCTAGAACTGGGGCACAGAAGTTGCAAAATAAGCCTGGAACATCTTGCTGTGTCAGAATAAAAGGAAATGCTAAAAAAAAAAAATGACATATCAAAAAGATACAGGAGGACTTCTCTGGTGGTATGGTATTTAGAAATCCGCCTATCAATACAGGGGGCACGGGTTCCATTTCTGGTCTCAGAAGATTCCACATGCTGCGGAACAGCTAAAACCTGTGTGCCACAACTACTGAGCCCATGGGCCTAGATCAAGCGAAGCCACCACAATGAGAGGTCTGTGCACCACAATGAAGATAGCCCCCACTCACCACAACTAGAGAAAGCCCACAGGCAGCAGCAAAGACCCAGTGCAACCAAAAACAAATAAATAAGCAAACAAACTAAAAGATACAGAAGCTAGTTTAAAGGGGAGTTTTTATAATCAGTTCAGTTCAGTCGCTCAGTTGTGTCCAGTTCTTTGTGACCCTGTGAACTGCAGCACACCAGGCCTCCCTGTCTGTCACCAACTCCTGGAGTCCACCCAAACCCATGTCCATTGAGTCAGTGATGCCATCCAACCATCTCTTCCTCTGTCGTCTCCTTCTCCTCCTGCCCTCAATCTTTCCTAGCATCAGGGTCTTTTCAAATGAGTCAGCTCTTCGCATCAGGTGGCCGTATCAGGTCTGGGTCAAAATGGGTTATAACATTGAATAAAATGAAAATCCATGAGTTTAGGCAGCAAATAGGTCAGTAAATGTACATCTTTTTTAAAAAAATAGGAAGGTATCATAAATTAAAAACATTTTAAACTTCAAAATGGAAAAAAGTCCTAATGTCAGTTTTTATATACCTAAGCCATTCTTTTGTTTGTTTGTTTTATAATCTATTTATTTTTTTGGTTGCACTGGGTCTTTGTTACCGCATGCAGGCTTTTTCTAGTTGCAGGGAACAAGGGCTACTCACCGTTGTGGTACACTCTGTTCTCATGGCAGTGGCTTCTTTTGTTGTGGGGCACAGGTTCTAGACACATGGGCTTCAGTAGTGGCAGCACACAGGCTCAGTAGTCACAGCTCAGGAGCTCTAGAGTACAGGCTCAGTAGTTGTGGCACACAGGTTTAGTTGCTCCATGCATATGGAATCTTCCTGACCATGGTTTGAACACATGTCCCCTGCATTGTCAGGCATGTTGCTATCCACTATGCCACCTGGGAAGTCCACCCTCCTATCTTGAGGCAGCATCTCTGACCAGGAGAGAGAGGCTGCAGATGGTCTGGGATGTGTGCATCTGCCCAAGTTTCTGTTCTGCATTGATAGAAACAATAATGCAATCTGAAGGGCTTTCTCAATCATACACTTTCTGAATCACTTGAAAAAAGTGTTGGAAAAGCCACTGTTTCCGAGTGTCCCTGCTGCTGGCATCGTCTAACTGAGGGTACTGGCACTGAGCATGCCTCCTTCATTCCCTTTGGAATAATCAGCCATCTTCCACCATAATTCTCCAGTACTTAGCATGTCTTCACCCTCCTTTAAGTAGGCCCCTTGGGGAGAATAAGAAGTTGACGGAAAAGGTTTATATGGCTTACTTTTTTAGCTACCAGAGGTCTTCCATATTGTTGTTATGAAATCTGACCAACGAAGACATCTTCTTTTTTTTTATATATATATATTTTATTTTTTAACTTTACAATATTGTATTGGTTTTGCCATATATCAACATGCACCTGCCACAGGTATACACGTGTTCCCCATCCTGAACCCTCCTCCCTCCTCCCTCCCCGTACTATCCCTCTGGGTCGTCCCAGTGCACCAGCCCCAAGCATCCAGTATCCTGCATCGAACCAACACATCTTCTTAAGTCCTGGCCCCAGTGTGCTTCCAGGGCTCTCTCAGGCTCCCTCTGTGTGCCCCTTCCATCCAGCTTCCTAAGCCATTCTTTTTTATGGTTATAACCTATCTTAACTTTTTAAAAATTATAAATACCTATTTATGGTTTGATACACATAATAGTTTTTCCCTCAAGGGTTGGAATTGATTCATTTTATCTAAAATGTACTTCTTTAGAAATTATTTTCAATCCAGGTTATGTAGTGTTTCTTAAAAACAAAAAAATAAAGATAAAATTGTAATTTTGTCCTTTTTCAGTATATTAATTATGCCTTACCATAGATGAAGCTCTATAGATGGAAGACAGGATTCTTTATTCTTATTCTACAGTTTTTGTTTCATTCATTTATTTGGTCTTTTTTTGAATAAATATTGAGTGCTATTATATGCTATGTACTGTGGCACTACTAAGTGCCAACTTATACAGAGTTGAACAAAGCAGACCTTTTCCCTACTCTTTAAACATTCACCATGTGAATCTAGAGTGATCATTCTCGTGCACCCCCCTATAATATTGAAGATTCTCTTTACATTGTTTTAGACTTTTTTCTTTAACATAGTATTTTTAAACTTGTATATTTGAAATGAGTTTAACTTTGAGGGTAACTTTTTTTTATAAATAAGGAAAATCAGCATTTCATTGCAAGCAATATGTTTTAAAACTTTTTCCATTGAAATATTTCTTTTACTTATCTGAAGCTGCCATAATACATTTTTTTAGCTAAAAGTTTTTTCATATTTTTTATCAGGCCAAAATAGGCTTTTTCTGCTTTGTTCAACTGAATAATACATCCAGGAGCTGTGCCAGGGTGGTATAGTTGTCGGCTCATATTAAGACCAAGGCCACATTCAGGATATGATATGTAGAAGTAACTTAATAGCTTAATTTGCAGAGTTGCTTATTATCCAGTTTATGGCTTTTTACAATACTTGGCAAATCTCAGTTGAGCATGCAGTCTGGAAAACAGCCTACAACTGACTACATTGACACAGAGATGGAAATTTAGAGGGCTCATGTGGGAATAACTAGTCTTATCTATATGTGTGAAATCAAATTTACTCTAGTGATACAAAAATATAGCAACCTCTCTTTATTTAACCTCACTGAAAGATAAGGAAACTGTTAAGCATTTTAATGTAAATCTTCAAATAAGTGTTTTCTACCTTTATGCTTTTTAAATTAAGTATACTGAAAGCAGTATTCTTTTTGGTGACCAAAGATCATAAGTTATTTTATTGTACTCTGCTATATTTTATTGCTATATTTATATTTACATTTATCTGCTATATTTATAATTTATAATACCTTGTAATTGGTGAGGTGGTGATATTTTCACTGTATTGCTGTCAACCTTATGAAGATAGCTTTATGTGTGTGCCTCTTTGCATTTTATATGAAAATAATGAAATAATTTTGAAGTATATGAAATATACTTTATTTGAATTTCATATATATTTGAAAATATATGAAATATATTTTATTCCTAATTTATATTTATCTGCTATATTTATATTTACAATACCTTGTAATTGGTGAGATGATGGTATTTTCGCTGTATTGCTGTCAACCTTATGAAGATAGCTTTATGTGTGTGCCTCTTTGCATTTTATATGAAAATAATGAAATAATTTTGAAGTATATGAAATAATTTTCTGTGCATTATTTGATTTTATTCTTAGAACAATCCTAAGAGGCAGTGACAGAAGAGATGAAGAAAAATGGTTGGGCTCACAATTTATTTGAACCAAGAAATTGAGTGTTTGTTGATAAGATTATATTGGGGGGCAGGGGGACAGAGAAAGGTGTCAAGATGCTTCCAGAATCCTGACTTAAGCAATTGGATAAATAAAAGCATCATGTACTGAGAAAGGAAATACTGCAAAAAGAGTGTATTTGCACATATGTAACATTTCAGTGGCATTGTATGTGAAGTTAGTCCTCAGAAGCTCAGAAGTCTTTTTTACCTCTGTGGAAACACATGAGGTAGTTTCAGAGCATTCAGTTTACATACAAACTCAGGACACTGCCTATAACATGAGAATTTCCTATATCAATTTAGTTACCAAGTCAAATATGGTTAAATTTTTATTTCAGCCTTTATTTCCTTCTTTTGAACTTTAATGATTAATAAAATTGGAAGTATTAGTAGTCTAGCTGAGGAGACTTTGCTGTTTTGAGTACAGTTGAGATTCTTATAGTAAGAAAGAAGGAAAGAGCATAGATACTCAAAGGGCAATGAACTACATCTTTCATAAATAACATGGCCCTTTAAAAAGTTCAAATATATTGATTGGGTCTCCTTGTTAGTTCCTCAGTCTTGTCCAACTCTTTGTGACCCTGTGGACCGTAGTCCACCAGGCTCCTCTGTCCATGGAATTTTCCAGGCAAGAATATTGGAATGGGTTGCCATTTCCTTCTCCAGGGAGTCTTCCTGACCTAGGGATCGAACCAGGTCTCCCGCATTGCAGGCAGATTCTTTACCATCTAAGACACCAGGGAAGTGTATTGATTAGGTGATAATGTTAAATATAGAGTGTTTCAGTTAAAATATTAAGATTGTCAGACAATAAAAAGAAAGAAAATCTACCTATAGGTTGTTTATAAGAAACATGTTCAAAGTGTAATAATCCAAAAAGTTCGAAACTAAAAAACAGGAAAAAGTACTCTGTAGAAATATTGATTGTTAGTTTTCTGTGCTATATAACAAATTATCACAAATTTAGCAGCTCTTCCTGGTTTCTTTGGATCAGGAGTCTAGGCACACCTTAGCCTGGTCTACTGCAAGGTGTTGATCTAGATTGAATTCTCATCTTGAGGTGAAGAATCTGCTTCCACGCTCCCTCAGGTTGTTGGCAGAATTTATTTCCTTGAAACTATAGAGTTTGCAGCAACTTACTTCTTCAAAGTTGGCAACAGAGATAGAACAGATTGGATAAGAGAATCATAACCACAGGAATGGCATCACATCATGTTTGCAATATTCTATTGGTTAGGAGCAAGTTGGTTACTTTTGAAGGCCCACCTACACTCAAGTGGAAAAAGGGATATTATACAGGGTGTTAATAGGGATCATGGGAGTCACATTAAAGTCAGTCCAACAAACCAACCAAAAGAAGAGATTTCAAAGCAAGTAACTGTACTAGGAATAAAAGGAGTAGTAACTTAGGAGTTATAAAAAGTTTGGTTTTTCAGTTCAGTTCAGTCGCTCAGTCATGTCCGACTCTGCAACCCGATGAACCACAGCACACCAGGCCTCCCTGTCCATCATCAACTCCCGGAATCCACCCAAACCCATGTCCATCGAGTCAGTGATGCCATCCAACCATCTCATCCTCTTTCGTCCTCTTCTCCTCCTGCCTTCAATCTTTCCCAGCATCAGGGTCTTTTCCAATGAGTCAGAAGATAGTAATTTAAAATTTTGGGGGTACCTAAACCCAAAACTCCAAAATACATAAGGAAAGGGTTAAATAATTATACAGAGAAATAGACAAGATAGCAATAAAAATGAAACACTGTAATATACCCTTCTCTCTCAGCAGTTGATACAAAAAACTGACCAAAAAATAAATCAGTAAGGATGCACCTTAAACAATGCAGTTAAATAAATATGACCTAATAGATATAACCAAAACATTGTTCCAATTGTAGAATAAACATTCTTGTCAAACTCACATGGGCTTCCCAGATAATTCAGTGGTAAAGAATCTGCCTGCCAATACAGGAGACATGGGTTCAATCCCTGGGTTGGGAAGATCCCCTGGAAAAGGGAATGGCTACCCACTCCAGTATTCTTACCTGAAGAATTCCATAGTCAGAGGAGCCATGGGGTCACAAAGAACTGCCCCAGATGGAAAGCTTAGTTCCAGTGCACCGTAGAGGTTGTTTCACTATTTTGGTGTAAAATGCCATTGAAGGTGCTCCAGCAGCTTGATCTGAGCTCCAAGGATGAGGCAAACCATGAATTGGCAAAGGAAAATAATTCACTTAAAGGAACTCTAGCAGCAAGAGAAAGGATGAATAAGGATTACATCTAGAAAAAAGCAACTTCAATGAAATAGAGCTATTTGAAGAGATACATGACAAGTTTAACAAACAGAACAAAACAGAATGATCCAATAATTCCACTCCTGGGCATGTATCTGGAGAATATTCTAATTTGAAAAGATACATGCACTTTAGTGTTTATAGCAGCACTATTTACAATAGCCAAGACATGGAAGCAACATAAATGTCTCTTGACAGATGAATGGATAAAGATGTGGTACATACGTATACAATGAAATATTACTCAGCTGTAAAAAAGGAGGAAATAATGCCATCTGCAGCAACATAGATGGATCTAGTGATTATCATACTAAGTGAAGGAAGTCAGACAGAGAAAGACAAATATCATATGATATCACTTATTTGTGGAATTGTAAAAAGTGATACAGATGAACTTGTTTACAAAACAGAAACAGACTTCAGACATAGAGGATAGATTTATGGCTACCAAGAGCAAAGGACAGGAAGGAGGTGGGGATAAATTAGAAGTTTGGAATTAGCAGATACAGACTACTACATACAAAATAAACAAGGTCTTACTGTAACAGCACAGGGAACTATGTTCAATATCCTGTAATAAACTCTAGTGGAAAAGAATCTGAAAAAGGAGATATATGTCAAGTTACATATATATATATGGGCATGTGTGTGTGTGTGTATGTATGTATGTATGTGTGTGTGTGTATATATATATGTGTGTGTGTGTGTGTGTGTGTGTGTGTGTGTATATGGGCTTCCCTGGTGGCTCAGATGATAAAGAATCCACCTGCAATGCGGGAGACCTGGATTTGATCCCTGGGTTGGGAAGATCCCCTGGAGGAGGGCATAGCAACCCAATCCAGTCTTCTTGCCTGGAGAATCCCCATAGATGGAGCCTGGGGTCACAAAGAGTCAGGCAGGACTGACCCACTAAGCACAGCACAGTGCACGCACGCACGCACACACACGGAACATAGTGCAAAGTGTACTACTGGTTTACAAAAGAAGATAAGGTAAATGTTTGGTTTTTTCCCCTTTGTCAGCTTTCAAGATAATGAATTGGTTCTTTATCATCTTTGGGGGAGTGTTTTATTTTAAACTCCTATAATTCAGTAGCATGTTATAGATTGCAGTCTGCTGCATTTATTGTCTTTACTGAATCTCAAATTGTCTCATCTTTGGCCAGTGGGAGCAGAGATGTTTCCTGAGTCCTTTTGATATGACCCTGATACTTTTTGACTGATAAAGAGACAGTATTTTATTTTGTTTTGTTTTTCTTCATTTTTCAGAAAACTTCAGGATGTTGTCTGTGCTTTTGGGAATGTGGATTTTAGGGATCCGTTTGTTTTCTAGGATATTTGATACTTAGCATGATCTGTGATGTGATTTGTAGGCTGATATTCCTTGGAATTTATGTTACTTGCAAAGAATAATGGTTTTATCTTTTTAGTATTTGTGTGTGTGTGCCAGGTCGCTTCTGTCTGGCACATGTCTGAACTCTGTGAGACCCCATGGACTGTTGCCCAACAGGCTTCTCTATCCATGGGATTCTCCAGGCAGGAATACTAAAGTGGGTTGCCATGCCCTCCTCCAGGGGATCTTCCTGTCTCAGGATTCGAACCCCCATCTGTTACATCTCCTGCATCGGCAGGAGGCTCTTTACCATTCAGGCCACCTGGGAAGCCCATTTAGTATTTATGGAGACTCAAAAGTAACCAACAGGGCTTCCCTGGTGGCTCAGACTATAAATAATCTGCCTGCAATATGGGAGACCTGGATTCGATTCCTTGGTCGGGAAGATCCCCTGGAGAAGGGCATGACAACCCACTTGAGTATTCTTGCCTGGAGAATTCGATGGACAGAGGAACCTGGTGGGCTACATGTCTGTGGGGTCGCAAAGAGTCAGACCCAATTGAGTGACACCCAAAAGGAACCAGCATTTTCCAGCAACAGATGTAGAGGCATATGTTAAGCTGGTTTATTCAATCAGTTAATATTTGAATGTTTACTCTGGAACAAACTCCACAATAGGAACTCTGGGAGATTCTAACAATTATGAAACCTACTTTTTGTTTAAAATTTTTATAAAATAAGTTCCAGGGATTGATTTTAAAATTGCTTGTTTCAGATCTGTCACGAAATCGCCTCTCAGAAATTCCCATAGAAGCATGTCACTTCGTTTCTCTTGAGAATCTCAATTTATACCAAAATTGTATTCGATATGTACCAGAGGCAATTCTAAACCTACAAGCACTAACTTTCTTAAATATTAGGTAAGAACTTTTTTTTAAATTTTAGTTTTGTGTGGTGTTTTCATTTTTCCTCTTCCCTTTCACTAAAGTTAACGTTATCTGAGGAATTCCCTGTGGTGGTCCGGTGGCTAGAACCCCATGCTTCCATTTCAAGGGGCGCAGGTTTCATGCCTGGTCAGGGAACTAAAATCTTGCATTCTTTGCAGCCAAAAAATAGAAATGATACTTTTAAAAAAAATTACATCATCTGTTTATATCAGCAATATCTCTTCATGTTTTTAGGCTAAATTAACAGTATTTTCTGGGTCCCTCTAGTTTCTCCTTTTGTCTTTGCCTTTGCAATAGTTAACAAACTCTAATAAGAGCTGTTACCCTAATTGTTTTGTAGCAGTGGTTCTCCAATTACATTTTCAAATAAATTTCATCAAATAAGAATGGTAGATCTGAAATTATTTTGATTTTTGTGATTATGTATTTTTGTATACTAAGTTCTGAACATATAAATGCATTTATTTAACTCATCTACTCCATTGTTTCACATCTTACAAGACTTCTTTTGTTATTTCATTATAAAAAGTTATAAATGTTGACTGGAGAAAATAAATTTAGAAAAGTAAAGGAAATCCATCAAAATGTGTCTGAATTAACAGATGAATTTTTCCTTTTTTTCTAGGCCTTTAGTCGAATTTTTAAATAAATTTTTCCCCTTGTTAAGAAATATCCTTTGGAAATATTTTTTATATGTAATCATTTTAATGTATAGTTTATATATTTCTAAAACTCATTTTTGCTCTCAGATATTTACTTATTTCAGTTTTTTCTTATAAAAGTAGAACTAGTAGACAGCTTTGTATGTGAATGTCTAATTATTAGATATTAGAAGTTTTAATGGCTCATGATCAGTTAATAAAATCATCAAAAGATCTTACAAATGGGGGCAATTGTTACTAAGGATTAAGATGTTAAATATGCATAAGGAAAATTTTAACTTATTTTTATCCTTATGATGTATTTTTTACTTCCAGTTCTGATTTGTATACTTTTGTTTAGATAAAAGATTTCTTATCTATACTTCAGTCAGTATGATATGTCTAAAATCACAATCTGTCCATTTTTTCCCATAGAACTATATTTGGTTTGTTTATATACATTTGGTTATAATGCTGTAATGATGAGGCAAGTAAATTATAAATACTTTTAATGTTTATAACTCTTTGGAAAGAAGAGAGGATGCTAGTTATCTACCCTATTTTAAAATAATTTTTTCTTATATAAATTTAACTGTAATACAATAATATGATTTGTTTATGAGACTTTTCATTATTTGCTAAGGAGTTTTATGGTGCAAGAGTCCTGTAAACCCTGTGATTTACAGTTGAGGAATCTGTGTAAGATGCAGATTAATTAAATGCTTTGCCTAAAAAACAAAGCTGACAAGTGACAAACTTGAACTCAAATCTGTTTTTTCAAACTCAAATCTAATATCCTGTTTCTTTCTTGTAAGATTTACAGTTGTTATTATACTGAGTGTAGAATGAGAAAGATGGCAATTTTTCTCCCTGAGTGTTGGGCTCTGACTTAGTTCTTTTTCTGCTTACCCATTTAGTCGGAACCAACTGTCAACATTGCCGGTACACTTGTGTGAGTTACCATTGAAAGTCTTAATTGCTAGTAATAACAAATTGGTCTCACTTCCAGAAGAAATTGGACATCTCAGACATTTAACGGAACTTGTAAGTGAATATTTCATTTTTTGATTGTTTTATGTATATATGTATGTATATTAAAAAGCAGAAATATCACTTTGCCGACAAAAACCATAGCTTTGACTATATGGACCTTTGTTGACACAGTGATGTCTTTAGTTTTTAATATGCTGTCTAAGTTTATAATAGCTTTCCTTCCAAGGAGCAAGCATCTTTTAATTTCATGGCTGCAGTTACTGTCAGCAGTAATTTTGGAGCCCAAGAAAATAAAATCTGTCACTGCTTCTGTCAGTCAAAAGCCTATATACATTTTAAAAATCAAATTCTAGTACAAACTGTGGAATTATTCCTGGACAAAGAATCATAGTATTTTTTACAACCGGTGGGTATTATGCTGTCCAAACCTCATTTTGCAGATAGTTTAAAGCTGGCAAGTTTGTAATATCAGTACAGTTCTTTACTTTGTATCTTTTTGAAATAGGATGTGAGCTGCAATGAAATTCAAACAATACCTTCCCAAATTGGTAATTTGGAGGCCTTGAGAGACCTTAATGTAAGAAGAAATCACTTAGTACGTTTGCCTGAAGGTAAGAAACTGTGAAACAGTTGTTTTGTTTTTTTGCCTTTTTATTTTATCTCTCAGACTGATGTGCACATCACAAATGTATAAAAGTTACAGCAAGTGTTTGAGATGTAATGATTTATTTAATACATGTTATCTGTTCTGTTATAGATTTTAAAAGCTAGACTTTTCATTGAAAAGCTCTAATAACTATTGAGTAGTGATAGTAATTTTAGATCATGTTAACTGATAACATAGGGTCTCTGGAAGTTTCATTTGGTATAACTACTTAAGAGAAATTTCACATGTTTTTGATAAATCATATACATGATTACTGGAAAAACATAGCTTTGACTAGACAGACCTTTGTTGGCAAAGTGATGTCTGTTTTTTAATACGCTGTCTAGGTTTGTCATAGCTTTTTTTGCAAAAAGCAAGCGTCTTTTAATTTCATGGCTGCAGGCACCATCTGCAGTGATTCTTCCTGCACCAGAGATTCACATCATTCATTTTGAGAAATTGTTTTATATCTGTTTGATAATTTCCTATCTTCTGATTCCTGTTTTCTCTTTTGAGAATTTTTGTTAATTGGATAGTGGACTCTTAATTGATCTTATGGTTTTCTTATCTTTTTTATTGTTCATTTCTTTGTCATTTTGTTTAACCATGTGGTAACAGTTCAACCATTTATAGTCTAACCATTCTTCTGAATTTTTAATTTCTGCCATCTAATTTTTCATCTCTAAGAACCCTTACTTTTTGCTGATTTAAAAACAAAATCCTTTCCTTTTTCAGTAATTTAGTATTTTATTTTTCTGAAATTGGAGACATTAGTTCTAGTTTTCAGAGTTTTCTTCTGTTTCCTGTAAATCTGTTTTTTCCTGCACTCATTTTTTTCCTTTGTTTTGCATATTTTGATTTCTCTCTTATATGTTGAAAGCTCTTCTAAATGTTTGTGGGTCATATACCATTTATACAAAGCTAATTAGAAATTTCAAGTATACTGGGAAGAAATTGTATTAAGCAGTAAGCTGGATATTTTACTGGAGGAAACTATATCAGCATCTAAAGGCCTTTTGTATGGGACTATATAGTTTGTCCAGAGAAAGATGTTTTCTTTCTTCTACATTGTGTATCTTCCTAACTAACTAATGGGGTGAGGTTGGGTAGCAAAGTGCTGAGGTCTTGTCACTAAATGTGTAGACTTTCACTTAAATCCTCCATTTTTAGCAGGGAACTCATCCTAACTTTCCATTGTGCAGTCCTTGAGGCTTTCAATTCAGTTTCACTAAAGGATAACTTGTTGATTCCTGTTGTGAATGGAAAGCAGCATGCATAGTTGGGATTGAAAACCTATGCATCTAACTTGTTTTTATACAGATTGTCATCTGATCCTTTTGTTATTCCCACCTTTCTGTGGTATCAGACCCAGTTTCTAAGACTTTCTGTTGTTCTATAAGGGGTCACCATTTCATGCACAGTTGGGCAGCGTAAAGGACAGAAACGATATGGACCTAACAGAAGCAGAATATATTAAGACGAGGTGGCAAGAATATACAGAAGAACTGTACGAAAAAGATCTTAATGACCTGGATAATCATGATGGTGTGATCACTTACCTAGAGACAGATATCATGGAGTGTGAAGTCACATGGGCCTTAGGAAGCATTACTACGAACAAAACTAGTGGAGGTGGTAGAATTCCAGCTGAGCTATTTCAAATCCTAAGAGATGATACTGTTAAAGTGCTATACTCAATATGCCAGCAAATTTGGAAAACTCAGCAGTGGCCACAGGACTAGAAAAGGTCAGTTTTCATTCTAATTCCAAAGAAAGACAATGCCAAAGAATGTTCAAACTACTGCACAATTGCACTCATTTAAAATATTAGCAAGGTAATGCTCAAAATCCTTGCAGCTAGGCTTCATCACTGTGTGAACCAAGAACTTCCAGATGTTCAAACTGGATTTAGAAAAAGCAGAGGAACCAGAGATCAAATTGAAAACATCTGTTGGGTCATAGGAAGGGCAAGGGAATTTAAAAAAAAATCTACTTCTGCTTCACTAAAGGCTAAAGCCTTTGTGTGGATCATAACAAACTGTGGAAAATTCTTAAAGAGATGGGAATACCAGACCACCTTACCTGCCTCCTGAGAAACCTGTATGCAGGTCAAGAAGCTACAGTTAGAACTGGACATGGAACAGCGGATTGGTTCAAAATTGGGAAGGGAGTATGTTAAGGCTGTATATTGTCACCCTGCTTATTTAACTTATATGCAGAGTCCATCATGTGAAATGCTGGGCTGGGAGAATCACAAGCTGGAATCAAAATTGCCAGGAGAAATATCAATAACCTCAGATATGCAGATGACACCACCCTAATGGCAGAAAGTGAAGAGGAACTAAAGAGCCTCTTGATGAAGGTGAAAGAGGAGAGTGAAAAAAGCTGGCTTAAGACTCAACATTCAAAAAAAGAAGATCATGGCATCCAGTCCCATCACTTCATGACAAATAGAATGGGAACAAGTGGAAACAGTGACAGACTTTATTTTCTTGGACTCCAAGATCACTGCAAACAGTGAATGCAGCCATGAAATTAAAAGAAACTTGTTCCTTGGAAGAAAATCTATGATAAACCTAGACAGCATATTCAAAAGCAGAGACATCACTTTGCTGACAAAGGTTGGTCTAGTCAAAGCTATGGTTTTTCCAGTAGTCATGTACGGAAGTGAGAGTTGGACTATAAGAAAAGGTGAGCGCCAAAGAATTGATGCTTTCGAACTGTAGTGCTGGAGAAGACTCTTGAGAGTCCCTTGAACAGAGTGGAAATCAAACCAGAATATTCACTGGAAGGACTAATGCTGAAGTACCAATACTTCAGCCACCTGATCGAAGAGCCAATTCATTGGGAAAAAAACCCTGATCCTAGGAAAGATTGAGGGCAGGAGGAGAAGAGGGTATCAAAAGATGAGATGATGGGATGGCATCACCAACTCAATGGACATGAGTTTAAGCAAACTCTGGGAGTTGGTGATGGACAGGGAAGCCTGGCATGCTGTAGTCCATGGGGTTGCAAAGAGTCAGACACGAGTGAGCAACTGAACAGCAGCAACAACATAAGGGGTCAAATAGTTTGCTTTTCATTAATATTAACATCCCTAAGCACCTAGATTTCATTTTATGACACTTTGCTATATATCAGTTAATCACTAAGAAAGGATGAATGTAAATACTTAGGTTAAATCAATTATATTTAGATAGAAGCTCATGAAGAAAAAAATGTCTAGCTTTGAAATATCATTGTTTATTTCCACCTTACTTCCCTGCAGAACTAGCAGAGTTGCCTTTGATAAGGTTAGACTTTTCCTGCAACAAAATTACAACAATTCCTGTCTGTTATCGGAATCTCAGGCACCTGCAGATGATCACCCTAGATAACAATCCACTACAATCTCCTCCTGCACAGGTAAACCACAGTTGATTTGAAGTATGTTATAAACTTTTTGGACAAAGGATAAAGTTTAAAAGTTGTAAGTTATATGTATTTACTTTTTGTCAGAGATTAAGTTCTTTTAAAATAAATTCACACTCGTATGTATTCTTTAAAAGCCTTGAAGTAAATGAGATGGGAGATATGTAATGTTCCAAAAATGTTTTTCCTTTCACTAAATTGACTTTTTCACATTTGAAGGGTTCTTCCTTAAAGTTTTTTTTTTCCAATTAAGTTTGAGTTATTTCTTTCTAGTAAAACTTAAATGAAGACAATGTAAATGCTACAGACAAAATACTCAGTTTACAGAATTAAAGATCATCAGCGTATTTCTCATGACTGTTGTCTTTGTACCTTCCTGTTTTCTAAAATCTTAAGTTCCTCATTGAGTCAGTTTGGACTGAAATGAACCTACTTAATGAAGTTGTTATAAGGTAGCTTTACATACAGATTTTAGACATTCCACAATCTAAAAAGCTTTTTGTCTTATATTTTTCACCGTAGCTTTCCTTACTCTGCAGTTGATTCACCCTTGTACAAGTGTCTATATGGCAGCTGTTAAAGTGTTTGAGTAAACTTCATTAACTACAGAAAGGTCTCATATCCCTAAAGAGTTTATATGTTGATTTGTAGGACAGAAATAAATAGGTGGCAACAGAACTATATATGACTTTAATATTTAATCATTTCCTGCTTTTCTTTCTTACAGGAAGTAGGATTGAACACATAATTGTGCATGATTGTTGGATTTCTAAAAACAAAAGTTGCCAGTAGAATCCATGGGGAGCAATGCTTTAAATCTCTGACTGTGCCTAACTAGTCAATATAAGTTTACTTGGTATTCTAACAGTGTTTATAATCATGAATTATGTATACTATGTTACTAAAACTTATTAGTGACTAGAAAACAAAACCCTACATTTATATCACTTAAATACCTAAGGTAACAAATGATATAATGTGTTATAATGAATTAATTTTTAATATTACCGTACATACTTAATAGAAATACCTTCTATTTCCAATATACATTAAATAAAAAGCTGATTGTGATTTAAAAGGCAGGGGCTCCTTCAGTTAAAAAAATAAGTAAATTTAAAATTAAAAAAAATAAAAGAAGCAGAAGGAAAAAAGGTTTGGATACACATATATTTCAGATGAATAATAATTTGTTTCTATATGTTACTTTACTTAGATATGTATAAAAGGCAAAATCCACATATTTAAATACCTGAACATGCAGGCTTGTAAGATTGCTCCAGATCTGCCAGATTATGATAGGAGACCCATGGGTTTTGGCTCCTGGTGAGTATATTGTATTCTTCATTTATTATTTTCTATCTCACGGAGAAGCAAATAAATGGGACCCTTAAATTTGTCTGACGGTTTGTTTAACCAAAGCAAAATAACCTATTTTAACATTATTTTTCTCAGAATGCTTATATTAAGTAAAAAATAGATTACATAGATGTGACCAAGTATAGTTCTAAGTCAGGGTTTCTTAACCTCAGCACTGTGGATATTTCGAAATAGATAATTATTTGTGGTGAGGACCTGTCCCGTACACTGGAAGATACTCAACAGCTTCCCTGGCTTCTGTAGCACCTTCCCAACGTAACAAACAAAGGTGTCTCTAGTTATTACCAAATATCCTCTGAGAGGTCCTCAGTTGAAAACTGCTGGTCTAAGTGACTTTAATACTAACTAACCTTGGCTCTCCTTTTAACTAACTCTATAACTTAAGGCAACTCATTCAAACTTTCTGGGCTGCATTTTTCACAAAGGGAGTGAAGGTGTTAGATTTGATGGCCATGAACTGTAGTGTTGGAGAAGACTCTTGAGAGTCCCTTGGACTGCAAGGAGATCCAACCAGTCCATTCTGAAGGAGATCAGCCCTGGGATTTCTTTGGAAGGAATGATGCTAAAGCTGAAACTCCAGTACTTTGGTCACCTCATGCGAAGAGTTGACTGATTGGAAAAGACTGATGCTGGGAGGGATTGGGGGCAGGAGGAAAAGGGGACGACTGAGGATGAGATGGCTGGATGGCATCACCGACTCAATGCACATGAGTCTCAGTGAACTCCGGGAGTTGGTGATGGATAGGGAGGCCTGGCGTGCTGCGATTCATGGGGTTGCAGAGTCGAACACGACTGAGCGACTGAACTGACTGACTGAATGTCATTTTGGGATCTTTTAAGTCTGTGAATCCCTCAGCTGCATATAGCATCAGACTTTTACAAAGGCATTTTCTTGGCATTCCCAACCATTACAGCAGTCTTAAGTAACAGGAATTAAATTCATAAAGTCTTTAAACAGGCAAAATAGATATCTCAGTGAAGGTGTAATAATATTAATAAACTTTACTCAAGAGAACCCTTTAGGCATTCTCTTAGAATTTGTCACATTTTACGTAAAAGCACAGTCCTAACCTTCTCAGTGTCCTAACTTAAAACAGATGAAGAAACTTCTATTTTATTAGAGTTTCTAAAAGCAGACATATTAAAAATACAAAAATAATTCAAAGGAAAAAATAAAACCATAAAAAGCAGATGCATATTAACAAAATTCAAATTACTGATAAATTCTGAAAGGGAGAAAGATTCCAAGTGAAGACATAAGGGGGCTTTAAAGGTATTCGTGTCTCACCATACCTTAAAAGCTATGTCAGTTATAAGTATTCTTTTATTTTATATGGTATTTCATAATTTTAATAAGGTTTTTAAAAACAATGAAGCTCTAGAAACATAGCAGTTTGACATCACCAGACATATATGTAAAGTACCCTTCATATTTTATTTTATTTATTTATTTTTTTTTACCCTTCATATTTTAGTAAATTTTAAGTTATTACTATATTTTAGCACTGTACAGTAATTGGTGCTGCTTAAGAAAATGCTGAGATAAGAAAATGCTAAAATGCTACTTAAGATACTGCTAAGATTTTCCCAATAAAGGGAAATACATATAATTAAAAATTTTTTTTGTTTGTTTTACTTCTTTTTTTTTTTTCCAACTACAATTTTATTTTATTTTTAAACTTTACAAAATTGTATTAGTTTTGCCAAATATCAAAATGAATCCGCCACAGGTATACATGTGTTCCCCATCCTGAACCCTCCTCCCTCCTCCCTCCCCATAGCATCCCTCAGGGTCGTCCCAGTGCACTAACCCCAAGCATCCAGTATCGTGCATTGAACCTGGACTGGTAACTCATTTCATACATGATATTTTACATGTTGCAATGCCGTTCTCCCAAATCTTCCCACCCTCTCCCTCTCCCACAGAGTCCATAAGACTGTTCTATACATCACTGTCTCTTTTGCTGTCTCGTACACAAGGTTATTGTTACCATCTTTCTAAATTCCATATATATGCGTTAGTATACTGTATTGGTGTTTTTCTTTCTGGCTTACTTCACTCTGTATAATAGGCTCCAGTTTCATCCACCTCATTAGAACTGATTCAAATGTATTCTTTTTAATGGCTGAGTAATACTCCATTGTGTATATGTACCACCGCTTTCTTATCCATTCATCTGCTGATGGACATCTAGGTTGCTTCCATGTCCTGGCTATTATAAACAGTGCTGCGATGAACATTGGGGTACACGTGTCTCTTTCCCTTTTGGTTTCCTCAGTGTGTATGCCCAGCAGTGGGATTGCTGAATCATAAGGCAGTTCTATTTCCAGTTTTTTAAGGAATCTCCACACTGTTCTCCATAGTGGCTGTACTAGTTTGCATTCCCACCAACAGTGTAAGAGGGTTCCCTTTTCTCCACACCCTCTCCAGCATTTATTATTTGTAGACTTTTGGATCGCAGCCATTCTGACTGGTGTGAAATGGTACCTCATAGTGGTTTTGATTTGCATTTCTCTGATAATGAGTGATGTTGAGCATCTTTTCATGTGTTTGTTAGCCATCTGTATGTCTTCTTTGGAGAAATGTCTATTTAGTTCTTTGGCCCATTTTTTGATTGGGTTGTTTATTTTTCTGGAGTTGAGCTGGAGGAGTTGCTTGTATATTTTTGAGATTAGTTGTTTGTCAGTTGCTTCATTTGCTATTATTGTCTCCCTTTCTGAAGGCTGTCTTTTCACCTTACTAATAGTTTCCTTTGATGTGCAGAAGCTTTTAAGGTTAATTAGGTCCCATTTGTTTATTTTTGTTTTTATTTCCACTATTCTGGGAGGTGGGTCATAGAGGATCCTGCTGTGATGTATGTCAGAGAGTGTTTTGCCTATGTTCTCCTCTAGGAGTTTTATAGTTTCTGGTCTTACGTTGAGATCTTTAATCCATTTTGAGTTTATTTTTGTGTATGGTGTTAGAAAGTGTTCTAGTTTCATTCTTTTACAAGTGGTTGACCAGATTTCCCAGCACCACTTGTTAAAGAGATTGTCTTTCATCCATTGTATATTCTTGCCTCCTTTGTCAAAGATAAGGTGTCCATAGGTGCGTGGATTTATCTCTGGGCTTTCTATTTTGTTCCATTGATCTATATTTCTGTCTTTGTGCCAGTACCATACTATCTTGATAACTGTGGCTTTGTAGTAGAGCCTGAAGTCAGGTAGGTTGATTCCTCCAGTTCCATTCTTCTTTCTCAAGATCACTTTGGCTATTCGAGGTTTTTTGTATTTCCATACAAATTGTGAAAGTATTTGTTCTAGCTCTGTGAAGAATACTGTTGGTAGCATGATAAGGATTGCATTGAATCTATAAATTGCTTTGGGTAGTATACTCATTTTCACTATATTGATTCTTCCAATCCATGAACATGGTATATTTCTCCATCTATTAGTGTCCTCTTTGATTTCTTTCACCAGTGTTTTATAGTTTTCTATATAGCTTTCTCTGCCTAAAGTCTTCAGAAGCAGCTTTATAATGATATTCGGAGTTTTTTGGTCTGGCTGTTAGACTGCAGATTTGTATAGACTGAAGGACATTGGGAACACCAGCTTTAATCTAGTTGTTTTGATTTAGTACACTTAAACAAGTACAGGGAGAAATTATGCATATGCATAAAATATTCCTACCAGAACATCCTCAGTACTAGCACTTTTAACTCTGAGAAGACTAAAAGCAGGTATGTGGTGTTAAGGAAGACAAAATGATTTCGAAAAGATGGTGGGGGAGGTGGAGATTAGGTCTTACAGTGTGCTGATCTAGGTCTGTCTTAGAGGAAGAATTTTGGCAGTGGGGAAGATATGAGGAAAGCCAGACCACTAATACCAAGAATTTTTAAATTTTCTCCATTATTTCCTTTTCATTTCTTTTTCCTCTTACCTCACTTCATTGCTTAAAATATGGAACTCTTATTTCTTATCTCTAGAAGAAAGTTTTGTTTTTCCTATTTAAATATTTCTAAAAGTTTCTACTCCTGTACTGTTTAGAAAAAAAATGTACAGCAACAAAAAAAGTAGCTTTTAGAGGACTTTGCTGGTAGTCCAGGAGTTAAGACTCAGCTCTTCCACTGCTAGGGTTTGGGTTTGATCCCCCTTCTGGGAACTGAGATCCCACATGCCACATGCCATGAGGTGCAGGGCAAAAAAGTAAATAAATAACACTAATCTTTTTTTTTTTTAAGTAGTTTTTATTTTATATATACACTAACTTATTTTCTCAAGGAGTTAGTAACCCTTGCAAAGGAAAAGTTTTTCTCTCCTGAAGTAGCAGAGTAGGAATATTAAACTGCTGCTGTTGCCTTGAGGTTTGAGTGTGAGAAGATGAATAGTGATTACTGGGTGTGTGTATGTGTAATGATTACAGGGCACACCTGAAGAAACCAAGGAGGAAACATCATTACCTCTTTGAGCAGTGAGCTTTGATTGAGGGCTGCAGTGCTGGTTACAGAATCTTTTTCTCTCTGATTCTGTCCTTAGTTTTGAGGATTAAGAAGTCTTCACCTTATTTCTTTGAATATTGCAGTCTTTATTACTTTCCTTTTAAAAAACAGATATAAAAAATTCCTGGGAAGAGATTTGTGTTTGCTAAAAGATATAGGAAGGCTTGAGTCAATAGAGAAAGTTTTCCTAAATGGGAGGTCTAGATAGCATAAACATATCATGTTTCTCAAAGGAATTCGTAATTACAGATCTAATATATTCCAATCCCTATATAATCCCTAATTATGCTAATAGATTATCCTCTGCATTTTCTATTTTTCCAGAGTTATGTTACTGTATTTGTGATTATTTCAGAATATCCTATAAGTTTATATATATATATCAATATATATGTTGTGCATGTGTATATATATTTATGTATATAAAAGAAAAATATTTCCTTCAGCTCCTCTTGCACCAACAAATGAGACATTGTACTTTCATGTCCTTTCTTACTAAGGTACAGATTAATAAGATTGCATTGTAGTTATCAGTGCATTTATTCAGAATGCAGTCATGGAGTTAGAAGGCCTTGGTTCTAGCTCTGAAACTTTGTACTATTGGGCACTTTTCTATTTATTTTTGGCTGTGATGGGTCTTCGTTGCTGCATGCGGACAGAGCTACTCTCTAGTTGTGATGTGCGGGCTTCTCATTGCAGTGACTTCTTTTGTGTATTACAGGCTCCAGGTGCATGGGCTCAATAGTTGCAGCTTGTAGGCTCTGGAGCATGAGCTCAGTAGTTTAGTACATAGGCCTAGTTGCCTCAAGGCATGAGGAATCTTCCCAGACCAGGGATCGAACTCGTGTCCCCTGCATTGGCAGGCAGATTCTTAACCACTGAACCACATAGGATCTTCACTGCATCATGTGGGCTCAGTAGTTGCGGTCTTTGGGCTTAGTTGCTCCAAGACGTGGGATCTTAGATCCCTGACCAGGGATTGAACTTAAACCCCTGCATTGCAAGGTGGATTCTTTTTTTTTTTATGGTTGTGCATAACTTTTATTTATTTATTTATTTTTTAATATAAATTTATTTATTTTAATTGGAGGCTAATTACTTTACCAGTGGACCACCAAGCAAGTCCCTCAAATGCATTGCTCTTTCCCTGTACCTTAAATTCTGATTCATTGTGACATAGCAACTTTTTTAAAGTTACATACACAAACTGTAAGAATACATGGAATACAAAATTTGATACCAGAAGAACACTACATGTTTTAAATTTGTACCATTGAAAGTTATTTTTCAATCTAGGCCATCTTATTAAATAAAATGCTAACAGACCAATTTTTAACATAGGTTTTTGTCATGTTTTAGACTTTAAGCTAACTTTTTAAAACTATGTTTAAGAACAAGCAAAAACTAAAGCTTTTATAGCTTTAGAAGAAAATGTAGAATATCTTTGTGACTTGGGGAATGCAAGGATTTCTGAGGACACAGAAAGAAATAACCATTAAAAAAGAAATGATAAACTCAATTTAATGAAAAGTAAAACCATCTATTTATGAAAAGAAACTGTTAAGAAAATAGGCAAGCCACAGACTGAGGGAAATTATTTGCAAAATACATATAAAATAATAGACTTCCATCCAGAGTGTATAAAGAATGTGCCAGTCCTGTCTGACTCTTTGCAACCCCACCAGGCTCCTCTGTCCGTGGGGATTCTCTAGGCAAGAATACTGGAGTGGGTTGCCATGCCCTTCTCCAGGGGATCTTCCCAACCCAGGCATCGAACCAGGGTCCTCCTGCATTGCAGGTGGATTCTTTACCAGCTAAGCCACCAGAGAAGCCTGCAACTTAATGTTAAAAAGACAAACAACCCAGTTGAAAACTGAACAAAAGTCTTGAATAAACTTTACAAAGAAAGATACATAATTGATCAGTAAGCACACAGAAAAGTGCTTAACATCATTAATCATCATTGAAATGCATATTAAGTTACAATGCATATCCACAAGAATAAAATTAAGACTGACAACAGCAAATGAAAGGATGTGGAGCAACCAGTGCTCTTATGTTGCTTATGTAATGTAATTTGAGTTGTAAAAAAGTAAAATCAGAACATCCATTTTGGAAAGTTAGTTTGGCCGATTTTTTAAACAACTTTACTGAGATAAAATTTACCCATTTTAAGTGTCCAATTTGGTGAGTTTTGGTAAATGGGTACAGTCACAAAACTACCAACACAATCAAGATACGTATTTTTTTAAAAATCACCCTCAGCCCCAGGCAGTCACTGGTCAGCTCTCTGTCATTTGCCTTTTCTAGAATTTCATAGAAATGAAATAAAATATATAGCGTTTTGTCTGTGGCTTTTACTTAGCAAACTGTTGTCAAGATTATTGATGTTGTATATTTATTTAAATGGGCCAAAGATTTGAACATACATTTCATAAAAGAAGATAAATAGCCAATAAGCACATTAAAATATTAAATATCACTAATCATCAGAGAAATACAAATTAACATCAGACTTTACAGCCGTCAGAATAATAACTAAAATTAATGACTGGCAGTATACAGTGTTGGCAACTGGAACTCCAGTATATTGTTGTTGGGAATTTAAAATGATTCAGCTACTTTTGAAAACAGATTGGCAGTTTTTTAAGTTAAACCTACACTTACCATATAAATTCATTCATCCAGGATGAATTCACTGACATGACAAGAATTTCACTGACATGATGCCAAGTATGAAAAGTACATACTCCATTTTTGTGCATTCTAGAATAAGCAGAACAAATTACCCCAAACTTAGAGGTTTAAACAACACAAATGAATCATTTTATGGTATAGGTCAGAAATCTAAATTTTGGTCTCACTGAGCTAAAATTAAGATGCTGGCAGTGCTCCATTCTTTTCTGTAGATTCTGAGTAGACTGTGTTTCCTTGCCTTTTTCAACTTCTAGAGGTTGTGTGCTTTCCTTAGTTCTTGTCCCTTCCCCCATCTTTAAACCAGCATTGTATCCTCTTCTTCTTTTTCCCTCTTACACATTCAAGAGACCTTGTGATTACATTGAGCCCATTCATACAATTCAGGATAATCTCCTTATTTTAAAGTACGCTTACTAGCAGCCTTACTTTAATCTGCAACCTTAATTCCCGTTTCCAATGTAAAGTAACATATTTACAGGTTTCAGGGATTATATCTTGACATCTTTGAAAACAATTATTTGGCCTTCTATACTAATTTAAAGTAAAAAAAATTTTGGTAGTTGCTTCTTAGTTGATGAGGTGAGGAAAGTTGACTGGAAAGGGATGTGTGGTAATTTTCTGGTGAAGTAGAAGTGTCCTGTATCATGATAGGGGTGTATGTTACAAAGATGCATTCATTTGTCAAAGGTTTGTGTATTTTGGTGTATATAAATTTTACCTTAAGAAAGAGAGTGCTATTAAAAACAGAAATAGTGGAGAGGGTCATTGGGAATGGCTAGAGGAACAGATGAAGTAAGAGTGTTGATATTTTTGAAGGTGGATAATGAGGACATGAAAGTTCATTATTCTCTTCTAACTGCTTTCTTTGAATTTGGAGTTTTTCATACTAAAAAATTAAAGGAGTACTCACTTCATTCTAAGCAATGAAGTCCCTAAATGCCATGAAAATATTTATTACTCAAATTGCATCTATTTCAAATGTTAATTTTTAAAGTATCAAACTTCACAATAAGAACTAAAGTTTCTTTTCGGCAGCCATGAAGAACTGTACTCAGGTCGTCCCTACGGAGCGCTTGATTCAGGTTTCAACAGTGTGGACAGTGGTGATAAGAGATGGTCAGGGAATGAAGTAAGTGTTTATTGTACTTGTTGCAACTTCTGATTAAGAGGAAGTAAAATGATAAAAATGGAAAGTGTCTTAATTGGACTCAATTTCTTGTTATGTAAAGTATAGAAAAGCCAAATGAGGGGTAAAACTCCCACATAGTCCTATCACTCAGAAACGGTATTATGTTTCTTCATCATCTTTTTAGCATATTGTGTTTTCCATGTTTGTTACCTCATTGTCTCGTATAAATCATTTTATATCCTGGAAGATCTTAATGGGAACTGAGCCAGTTACATGGGAAACCTAAAATTTTGAGTGCCTGGGTAATCTTGAGCAGAGAGGGGTAGAAGATCTGCTAGAAGGTGAGAAAATAGAACTATAGGCTGATGGGTAATAAGATAGGAACCTGATGAAGTTATCTACATGCTCAAGATAAATAAGTAACTTTCTCAGCTAATTATATCATTTTTCTCTTTTGTTTTAATTATTAGTATTATGTTTTCTCTTTTTAAATTACTAAGGTATAATATTTTAGCTATAAATTAGGTTAAATGATAAAAAGATTTTGTTAGCAAGACTGGTAGTATACCATTTTTAACATTATTTTATTTGGAGTCTAAAGCAAATTAGTTTTAGAATACAGCTTATTTGTCATTTGAAATTGCTTGGCTATTTGTGTGTGGTTGGGTGTGTACATGATTGTGGCAATATCAAAAAAGATACTTTTTTGGGGGGGCTGCACTGGGTCTGTGTTGCTGCTCTCAGGGTTTCTCTAGTTGTATCAAGCAGGGCCTACTCTCTAGGTGTGGTGTGCAGGCTTCTCATTGCAGTGGCTTCTCTTGTTGCTGGAGCACAGGCTTTAGGGCCCATGGGCTTCTGTAGTTGTGGCTCCCGGGCTCTAGAGCATAAGGTCAGTAGTTGTGGCACACAGGCTTAGTTGCCTCACAGCGTGTGGGATCTTCCTGGATCAGAAATTGAACTGGTGTCCCCTGCATTGCAAGGCGGATTCATAACCATTAGACCACCAGGGAAGCCCCATTTTAACCATTTTTAAGTGTGCATTTCAGTGCCATTAAGTACATTGATGTTGTTGAATAATATGTACATCTTTGTAGATGCATCTCTGTAATTATTTTGCTCTTTTTTAAAAAATATAAATTCTGAGTTTATGCTATAAATACCTTGTCTAAAATTTGAAGTGATTTATTTTAGTGTTTCTGCTATTTTTTTAAGCCTACAGATGAATTTTCAGATCTGCCTCTTCGAGTAGCAGAAATTACTAAAGAACAAAGACTACGAAGAGAAAATCAATACCAGGAGAATCACAGCAGTTTAGTAGTAACAAATGGTGGAGGTAAACGTGATTCCTAACAACATCCAAAATCTTTTTTATCTCTGACTTTTTAAACGGCCTTTTCACATCCATTCATTCCTTTTATTTGTATATCTGTAACTTCTTCCATTCTTTTTTTAGAGACCTCCCTCCTCTTCTCATATGATTAGAAAAAAAAATGTTTTCTATTAGGACTAAATTTCAATTTCTCTATGTTTTCAGGCTTGTAATTAAAATATAATGTTTTTCTCTTTATTTTGGGAGAGAACTTTACTGAGTTCTCTGGAATACTAAGTTTACTAATAAGTTTATCTGGAATAGACCTTTGCTAATCTTTTTTTTTTTTTTTGGCTGTGCTGTCTCGGTTGCTGCGTGGGCTTTTTCTCTAGTTGCAGTGATCATACACTGCATTTTTCACCAGCTGCATGTGTGGGCTTCTTGTTGCACTGGCCTCTCCAGTAGCAGAGTGTGGGCTCTAAGACGCTCAGACTTCAGTAGTTGCAGCAAGTGGGCTAGTAATTGTGGCTCCTGGACTATAGAGTACAGGCTCAATAGTTCTGGTGCACAGGCTTAGTTGCTCCATGGCATGTGGGAAATTCCTGGATCAGGGATCGGACTGGTGTCTCCTGCATTGACATGCAGATTCTTTACCACTGAGCCATAGGGGAAGCCTGATCTTTGCTAATCTTGATTTAACCATGATCTTCTTAGAAGTATTCTCCTTTTTAAAGATTCTCTTTGTGGTCATTGTGTGACCTCTTTTAGAAATTCAGTGTATTCTTGATGTCTGCCTTGTCTTTCATCTGAAATTGTGCTCTTCAAGGGCATCTGAATCTTATTTATGTGCTTCTCACCCCAGAGCATTTTGAGAAGCAAAAATTCCCCAAATGATTCCCTTCCATCCACAAACTGCTGCAACATACCTGCAATACTGACCTCTAAAAAATATTTTTCTAAATAGGAAAATCTTTTTTTTCTAGTAATGGATAGCAGTTACAATAAGGGGAACAGTCATCAGTATCTGTTTCTTTATCACCAAGTCTTTCCTCCTGTCTTTTCACTTTTATTTAGAGTTAATTGTGTTAGGTTTTCTGCCTAATTCTTTAAAGAGATATGATTAAGCCCCAAACCTAAAACATCCAAAAAATGACACAAAACCTAAAAGAAGATATACCCTTCAACGTTAAAAAATTATTCTTCCTCTTTTTGTCTCACAGAGTCAAACTTGTTTAAAATAGTCAAGAGCTAGCCAAAGAAAAAAGAAATACTAGAGGTCTAAATTCCAGTAATTACCATCAATTACTGCATTCTTTGTAGTGAATCAAGACTAGGGCTTTTCTTTAGCCTGTTCTTGTGAGTGACCATGGACTAAATGATAAAGACTTACGTAATTTATTCTTCCCACTTTCATAATAGAAAATGTTAAGGAAAAGGAAAGAATGCAATTTAATGGTTTTTGTTGGCTATCTAACTTGAATTTTTTTTTTTTGATGTGTGTGTGTGTTTGTGTCATATGGACAGTGGAACATGAACTGGATCAGATTGACTATATTGACAGCTGTACTGCAGAGGAAGATGAGGATGAGGTGAGACCACACAAGGGCCTGGACTCAGACAGCCTCAGTTCACAGTTTATGGCGTATATTGAACAACGGCGAATCTCTCATGAGGTAATATACATGTTTAAACCTAAATTTGTTGCCATCCCCTAGTAAAAACAATTTATGATAGTCTAAATTTCTGTCATATCAGTGATTTGTTGGTTTAGGCTCAATTATTTGTTTTATTATCTTTAGTTCCAATTTTATTACTTTTTCAAACTATTTTTAAAATCAGACAATAGTCTTAAGTAAAGTTGAGATTTATTTTTCAAATAAAAAGACAGATTTCAGAATTTTAAAGAAGAGAAGTCCTAAGAAAATTCAAAGGAATATGATGCTTTTTATTGTTATTCTTAATGCTTTTTTGTTAACTGATAAATCATAGTTTGGTCAGTAATTAAGAATTGAACCAACGGCAGACTTTTGGAGCAACATACAGACTCAACCATAGAATTTTCATGATGAGCTTAATTATATTGGTGCTTTTATGCTAAGTCACACAGAATACAAATTGTTTGCCATTAAAATTCCTGGGTGTCTGTTATAGTGGAGCATTGAGTTGCCTTAGAAAACAAATGAGCATTCAGCCCACTGCGAAGTCTCCGCCAGTTCCCCAAGGGTCTCAAGTAGAAATAGCATTCTTCAGTGTATCTAGTCAGCATAATAAAATGGCTCCACTTCAGTGTGTGTGATGTTAATGTCTGGAGTTGGTCCCAGGCTCTGAGCAGGGATTATTTGAGAAACACTTGGGGCCTTTTTGAAGAATGATGTATTTAAGTCTTTTAGAAATAGCGAATAGTCACTTCAAGTGGGACATGTTATAGAGTGTTATTATCATTCTTTTAAAAAAAAAAAACTTGGTTTTCCTATCTGAAGACTTTTGAACACAGTATTTTTTGTTGGTTCAAAAGACACTCTTGTATTTAAAGTTTGATAAATACGTTATTCCCCCCAGCCCATATCTGAGGGGAATACATTCCAAGAACACCAGTGGATGGATGGTACTGAGCCCTATATGTACTATGTTTTTTCCTATACATACATACCTATGATAAAGTTTAATTTATAAATCAGGCACAGTAAGAGATTAAGAATAATAACTAAAAATAGTTGCAACAGTATACTGTAACAAAAATTATGTGAATTTGGATGTGTGCACACTCATGCTCTCTCTTATTATCTCACTGCACAAATATAATGCCTTTCCCATCTTAACTAAGCATTCATTTACACATACTGTGGGCGTGTAACGTTTGCAGTTTCAAGTGCAATAGCAAAACTAGCATGAATGTCTCTTTCCTTCTTCACAACTTCACAGATGGAAGCTTTGTTCTTACTGTAGATCTTACCTTGGAATTCAATTTTTTTCTTTCCTTATTAATTCAAGAACTTTCACCTTTTCACTTCAGTGAAGCATTTTACGACTTCTCTCAGGCATATCTGAATTACCAACATTACTACTTTTGTACTTGGGTCCATTATTAATAAAATAGGATTACTTGTACACAAGCACTGCTGTACTGCAACAGTCTGATAATTGAGAGAAACTTAACTGAGCCAGCTACTAACTGACTAACAGGCAGGATACCCTGGTGAAAGGGATGATTCGTAATCCAGGTGGGATGGAGTGGGACAGCTTGCAATTTTACCACACTGCTTAGAATGGCATGCAGTATAAAACTTACAAATTGTTTGTTTCTGAAACTTTCCATATAGTATTTTTGGATCAATGGTTGACAATGGGTGACTGACATCTCAAAAGGTGAAACTAACCAATAATGTCCATTGCTGTGAATCAAAGTCCTGCAGCCTACAGATAGCAATGTGTACAAGTTGATTAATGAAACTACTTGTGGTTCAGGCTGTAAGCATTTCTGCTAGAGCAAAGGGCATCTACTTGGCAGTAAAATTTAAGTTAACAACGCCCACTTTATAATCTTGGGGAATCCTTTTTCTTTTCTTGTAGTCTTTTTCTTTGACTGTTTTATGGTTAATTATCCTGTGTAGATGAGGTATTTCTACTAAAAGTGAAAATGCCCGTTATACTGCTGGTGAAAAATTGTAATATCATTTCTTTAATCCATTATATTGGCTAATTTGTAATATGTTTTCTGATTCCATCTACCTATTACGTATAGTAGTCTTTATGATTCTGTTGTAAGGCTCTTTAGGACTTCTGTGTCATAAGGCTTTTGAAGCTTGGCATATATAAAAATCTGCCTGCAATGCAGGAGACCCAGGTTCACTTCCTGGGTCGGGAAGATCTCCTGGAGAAGGAAATGGCAATCCACTCCAGTATTCTTGCCTGGAAAATCCCATGGACAGAGGAGCCTGGCAGCTTACAGTCCGTTGGGTCACAAGAGTCGAACACGACTTAGTGACTAAACCACCACCCATATATAAAAGTAAAATGAAGTAGTATTATTTTAAATGGTTTAATAACCAGTGAATAAATATTTTTTTATATTCTTGGATACTGCCTAAAAATGGGTTGTTAAAAACTATTTGAGATTTTAAACACTCTGCTATTATTTAAGGTTTATCATAATACCTCTCACATGCATAGAAATATTATGACAAAATGGGGTATGGCTTATAGACTGTAACATATTTACTTTTTTAATTAAACTAATGTTACGTTCATTTTTGTCATGAAAATTTCATGTACCTCTTGCCGTAATTTTAGGTAATCACAGCATTGTAAAACCTGGGTGCTAAGTCACTGATGGTAGCATACTAAGAGAGATTTCTGTTTACTTATAAACTTAAATTAACTAAAATTAGAATAAATATTCTCTCATCCAGATTCTAGAATTGTGTCTCATTTAATATGATCCTTATGCCCAGACTTTACAGGAATCAGCCTTAGCCCTTTGGAGTAATTCACCTAAGATTTTCTAGTTATGTGTGATGTACCTGTTTCTTGGACATAGACTGTAAAATCAAATAAAATTTGATTTTAGATTTTTAGGGAGAATAAGTTGGGTTTTTTTCCCTTCTAGAATACCCATTTTGATGATTTTCTTTGGTGCTTAAGTAGGATTATATTGTTTTTATAGATTCTCATTTGACAAAATACATGGTGTCTCTATCTTTGATTTAAATTTTTCAGTATATAAGCCATATAACTTAAAGCAGTTACGTTTTCAATCAATAATTTTTTTAAATGACCTTTACCCTGTGTGTTTTAGTCGTTCAGTCATGTTCAACTCTTGTGATCCCATGGACTGTAGCCCGCCAGGCTCCTCTGTCCATGGGATTTTCCAGACAAGAATACTGGAGTGGGTTGACATTTCCTTCTCCAGGGGATCTCCCCCACCCCACAGATCAAACTTACATCTCCTACATTGCACGTGGTCTCCTACATTGCAGGCAGATTCTTTACCACAAGCCAGCAGGAAAGCCCTAATTAATACCATCATGCTCGTGTTCAATTCGCTTCGGTCGTGTCCAACTCTAAATACTGGAGTGGGTTGCCATTCTCTTCTCCAGGGGATCTTCCCCATCCAGGGATTGAACCTGGGTCTCCTGCATCTTTTGCATCACAGGCAGATTCTTTACTGCTGAGTTACCAGGGAAGCCCCAATTAATACCATATTTTGCCATAAACAAATTACATTTGAACTTCCCTGGTGGTGCAGTGATTAAGAATTCACCATGCAGTGCAAGGGACACTGGTTCCATCCCTGGTCCAGGAAGATCCCATGTGTTGCCAAGCAATTAAGCCGGTACATCACAACTGCTGAGCCCATGAGCTGAAACTACTGAAGCCAGCACTCCTAAAGCTTGTGCTCCACAACAAGAGCGGCTACCTCAGTGCGAAGCCTGCACACTAGAACAAAGAGTAGCCCACGCTCCCCGCAAGTAGAGAAAGCCTGTGTGCAGCAGCAAAGACCCATCATAATAAATGGGTAATAAATAAATAAATAATAAAATAAGTAAATAAATCTTTAAAGAAAAAGGAAGAAATTACTTTTTACTTTGTCTTGATATTCTACTATCATCCCCAGGACTATTTGTCTAACATAAGTACAATTTATGATGATGATGAAGTAAAGAAATGTAGTCTCCCCAGTGAACTTCCTGTTACCAGGAATAGTCGAGAGGCTGAGCAAAAGTCAGGATAGGATCGGTAGGCGTTCTTGTTCTAGAGGAGAGTTTGTGCTCAATGATCTCTAAGATTCTTTCCAACTTTCACATCTTACTGTTTTGTAAATATTACTGTATGGTCATTATAAATCATAAAGTACAGTGAGAAGAAAATCTACATTTTTAAAAAATAAATGTTTTTGGCTTGTGAACAGTCTTCTGTTTATCAAAGCAGTAATATAGCCTATAATCCTTCTAAATGTGAAAATTCACATTCCAAGATTTTGTTAAAATATTTTTAGTGTAATATACTATATTGATCCCTAAATGCCATTGAAATGTAAACTGTGTAATTACACTTTTCTGGATACATGTGTTAAATTGATCTGTCTTTCTGTTTTTGGCCTAGGGTTCACCAATAAAGCCAATACCCATGAGGGAATTTCAAAAAACAGAAGACATGAGAAGATATTCACATCAAAATAGGTTTGAAAAACCAATGCTAGTCATTTTGTCTTAAAACTGGGTAGTAAGAGCATGAAATGATTTTGGTTTTATGTATATATATATATAATGAAGGTGTTTAGATACTGCTGCTGCTACTGCTGCTAAGTCGCTTCAGTCATGTCCGACTCTGTGTGACCCCAGAGACGGCAGCCCACCAGGATCCTCTGTCCCCAAGATTCTCCAGGCAAGAATACTGGAGTGGGTTGCCATTTCCTTCTCCAATGCATGAAAGTGAAAAGTGAAAGTGAAGTCACTCAGTCATGCCTGACTCTTAGCGACCCCATGGACTGCAGCCTACCAGGCTCCTCCGCCCATGGGATTTTCCAGGCAAGAGTGCTGGAGTGGGGTGCCATTACCACTATGTGTTTTAAATATGATGTATTTAGAGCTAAGTGAAATGTACCTGTGTGCTCTAGAATAAGAAGTAAAACTGACTTACTGATTCTAAATTCAGATTACCTAAACCTTTATCTGTATAAGTATTTGAAGATAAGTAATAAAGTTTATTGGAGAAGGCAGTGGCACCCCACTCCAGTACTCTTGCCTGGAAAATCCCATGGACGGAGGGGCCTGGTGGGCTGCAGTCTATGGGGTCGCTAAGAGTCGGGCATGACTGAGTGACTTCACTTTCACTTTTCACTTTCATGCATTGGAGAAGGAAATGGCAACCCACTCCAGTATTCTTGCCTGGAGAATCTTGGGGACAGAGGATCCTGGTGGGCTGCCGTCTCTGGGGTCGCACAGAGTCGGACACGACTGAAGCGACTTAGCAGCAGCAGCAATAAAGTTTATAATGATGTACATGGATTTATGCATAAATAGAGCTGCATGAATTTCAGGAGTTCAGCGATTTTACTTAAACTTTTGATTAGATGACAGAACAACAGAGAAAACAATAT
The DNA here is from genome assembly GCF_003369695.1 of Bos indicus x Bos taurus. Classification (NCBI taxonomy): domain Eukaryota; kingdom Metazoa; phylum Chordata; class Mammalia; order Artiodactyla; family Bovidae; genus Bos; species Bos indicus x Bos taurus. The sequence goes on along the minus strand of NC_040076.1, from coordinate 70,007,092 downwards.
ATTCTTCATTCCCATCTCAGTTGAAGTAATCTTTTATCTATAATTACTGCCTCAAAGGATATTTCTAAACTTAGCTTGACCATTTAGGGTACTGCTGCTGCTGCTGCTTTTTTGTTTTCTCAAGAGTACTGCTTCTTATTCTTGAACTCCAAAAAGTTTCTTATCATAAACTGTATCACAATTGTTGAAAGATTCTCAGCCTTTGGTTTTTTTTGCTTCCTTTTTTTTTTTTTGAAATCTTAAAAAAGTAGGCTTGATAAATCTGTTCTTAAGTAACGTTAAATTTGTTGTGTAGAAAGTGTCATACATCATTCTTTACTTATACTTGACAGGATATTAAAGTTGTTTAGAAGGCTGAGCTATAGATGAATAAAGAAACTGTAGGGAGAATAATGAAAGAAAGAAATCTTATAACATGGCCTTTTTAATCTTGTTAGTTCATGAAGATTTAGACACATTTCATGTCTTTGAAATTTATCTCAAAGTGACTTTTTAGTTGTCAATGTGTCCCTTTACTGAAAATGTGGTTATTTGAGATTCCAGTATCATGCGGGCATTTCTTGTTACATTTCCCCATGTTGGATAGACCTCTGCTTTATTTTTGGCACCTCCTACCTTCTGTGTCCATCATAAGTAAAGCTCAGGATTTTCAGGATATGGCACACACCCTCAAGGTGAAAGCCAGCTTTTTGCTCAGTTGTCTTACTAAAGTTTTAGTTTTCTGATGCTTCAGTTCAGTTAGGTTTCGCTCAGTCACGTCCAACTCTGCGACCCCATGGACTGCAGCACGCCAGGCTCCCCTGTCCATCACCAACTCCCGGAGCTTGCTCAAACTCTTATGTCCATCGAGTTGGTGATGCCATCCAACCATCTTATCCTCTCTCGTCTCCTTCTCCTCCTGCCTTCAGTCTTTACCAGCGTCAGGGTCTTTTCCAGTGAGTCAGTTCTTCCCATCAGGTGGCCAAAGTATTGGAGCTTCAGCATCAGTCCTTCCAATGAATGCATATTTAGGACTGATTTCCTTTAGGATTGACTGGTTAGATTTCCTTGCAGTCCAAGGGACTCTCAAGAGTCTTCTCCAGCACCACAGTTCAAAAGCATCAATTCTTCGGCCCTCATCTTTCTTTATAGTCCAACTCTCACATCCATACGTGACTACTGGAAAAACCATAGCTTTGACTAGATGGACATTTGTCGGTAAAGTAATGTCTCTGACCCTTATATAACAAATTACCACAAATTTAGTTGCTTAAAATACACCTATTTATTATATTACAGTTCTGAGAGATAGAAGTCTGGGCAGGCTTGTTTTGGTTCTCTGCTTAGGGCCTCACAAGGCCAAAGTCAAGGTGTTGGCTAGCCTAGAGTCTTACCTAGAGACCCTGGAAGAGAATCCACTTCCAGGCTTATATAGGTTGCTGGCAGAATTCAGTTCCATGCAGTTGTAGATTTCGGTCTCCATTACCTTGTTAGCTGTTAGCTGGGAGTCATTTTTGCGTCTAGAGTCCACCCACATTTCTTGGTTCATGGTTTCCTCCATATCAAGCCGCAGTGACGGGTCAGATCTTCACATAAATCTGATTTCCCTTTCTGCCACATCTCTCAAACTCTCTTGCCTTCCTCTTCTGGTTTTAATGACTTGTATGATTATACTAGGCCCACCTGGATAAGGTCAACCAATTAGTAACCTTAATTTCATCTGCAGAGTCCTTTTCTGATACGTAACATATTTATTGGAATAATACCAGGGGAGGAGATCATGTACCAAAAATCTGCTTACCAAACCTTAATCCAAAGTTCCTGTTTTTTAACTTTTTAGAATCTGTGGTTTTTTGTTTTGTTTTGTTTTTTTTAGTACTTCAGCAGTGCATTTTAAAAGATTACTTTGTTGAACAGTTTTTTTGTTTCCATTGGCAGAGTCATTCAGAATATGTAACCTGCCACAGGTGCTAGAAACTGAATCAATGATTACTGTTGCCTAGGTGTTTCAAATCTTTAGATCAATACAGTCTTTGGATAAGAACCCCATACTTTATTCCTGTCATCAGTTGAGCTTTAAGATCAATACATACCTCATACCTCATGTTGCTAAATATCTCATATGCTAAGTACTTTTTTAGGTATTGGGAAATAGCTGTGAATTTCAGAGTTCTTATCCTCCTCAAATGGAATCATGAATTAGAACCTAGAAAAACAAAATCACCTCAGAATGGCTGGCAACTCTCAGGCTCACAATGCTTGCCTGTAACCTGAGTAATGTTGCGTTGCTTCATGTGTGTGCTCAGTCATATCTAACTCTTAACGACCCTGTGGACTGTAGCCCGCCAGGCTCCTCAGTCCATGGAGTTTTCCAGGCAAGAATACTGAAACGAGTTGCTGTTTCCTTCTTCAGAGGATCTTTCCAACCCAGGAATCCAACCTATGGCTCCTGCATCTCTTGCGTTGCAGGAAGAATCCTTACCTCTTGAGCTGTTGAGGCTTCCCAACCTGAGAAATATGTTAACCTACAAAGTCTTGATCAGTCCTTCTGTTACAAAGACTGAAAGGAATTAAGTTAGTTTATAGATTGCTACTTGCTTGTTTGTCACTGCTGAAAAAAAAGGTTGTTTGCTTTTTCCTCCCAATTCTCCTCTCCTCCCATCACCCCACCATGTACATTTCTTCCTACCTCCCCCTCCCCCACACAAACACAGACACTATCTGCCTGAGGATTAAGAAAGGTAAGGAGGTATGTTAAGAGTATTATGATAAATTGGTAAGTGTTTTATAACTGTTTGCTGCTGCTGCTGCTAAGTCGCTTCAGTAGTGTCCGACTCTGTGCGACCCCATAGACGGCAGTCCACCAGGCTCCCCCGTCCATGGGATTCTCCAGGCAAGAACACTGGAGTGGGTTGCCATTTCCTTCTCCAATGCATGAAAGTGAAAAGTGAAAGTAAAGTTGCTCAGTCATGTCCGACTCCAAGCAACCCCATGGACTGCAGCCCACCAAGCCCCTCCGTCCATGGGATTTTCCAGGCAACAGTACTGGAGTGGGTTGCCATTGCCTTCTCCAACTGTTTGCTAAGATGGAGTAAATAAATTTTTAGTTAAAATAACAAAACTGTCATTTATTTTATATATCAAAAAAAAAATTTTTTTTTAAGGGCTCACTTATAACCTGATAGGCATTTTAGTTCAGGAGAGATGATAATGTGATAATGTCAGGCTACGTCCTGTGAAGTTCGTTAATTTCTACTGGAAGCAGTATAGTATTAAAAAAATACCTGGATATTTTTAGTTTCATGTTACATAGACAAAACTAGAAAAGCTACTATATTAAATGTGATATGATGAATAAAGAAAAGCAGAAGGGCAGTTCAGAGTCTGTCATACAGAGGTACAGTTCTGGTTTGCCCAGCTCAAGCAAGTTCAAGATTTAAAAACGCATAATTACAAACCTGTATTTTTGTGTCAATATTCCATATTTTTGAGAGGAAGATACCACTGCCATTTGTTTAAACAATATTTCTTGAGCACTGCAATAGTCTGGTTATGTTCTAGGTTCCTGATAACAACGCCACAACAGATAAATACATGTAACAAATACTTATCAGGTACTGCTCAGTGCTACAAAGAAAAATAAAGCAGGATGAAAGAGTTAATACTGAGTCAGGTTGAGGGGAAAGCGAGAGCAATTTTATGATGTAATATTTTTATCGAAACTCCAAAGAGGGATCAAGGATTCTGGCTATCTAGGGGAGGAACAGTCTAGGCAGAAGCCATTACAGAGGAACATACTTGGTGTGTTCAAGGAACACTAAGGAGTGTAAATAAGGCAGAACAGTTTTGAAGTGTGAGATGAAAATTAAGTTGTGGTTATGTTCTACTTGAGATGCTGCTAGAAATTCAGTGGTGTTAACCAGGTAAGCAGGTTTAGATGTATAAACTTAGAGTAAAGGGGAGAGAATTAAGGCTTAAACAACTGGATTATTTGTTGTTATTGTTCAGTCGCTAAGTTGTGTCCATCTCTTTGTGACCCTATAGCCTGTAGCACACCAGGCTCCTCTGTCCTCCACTGTCTCCTGGAGTTTGCTCAAGTTCATGTCCATTGAGTTGGTGATGCTATCTAATCATCTCATCCTCTGCTGCCCCCTTCTCCTGTTGCCTTCAGTCTTTCCCAGGTCTTTTCCAATGAGTCAGCTCTCACTTCAGGTGGCCAAAGTATCAGAGCTTCGGCTTCAGCATCTGTCCTTTCAGTGAATATTCAGTTTATTTCTTTTAAGATGGATTGGTTTGATCTTCTTGCAGTCCAAGAGACTCTCAAGAGTGTTCTCCAGCATCACAGTTCGAAAGCATCAGTTCTTCAGCACTCAGTCTTCTTTATGGTCCAACTCTCACATCTATACATGACTACCAGAAAAACCATAACTTTGGCTATACGGACCTTTGTTGGCAAAGTGATGTCTCTGCTTGTATACTGTCTAGGCTTGTCATAGCTTTCCTTCCAACAAGCAAGCATCTTTTGCTTGCTAATTTCATGGCACAGTTACCGTCTGTAGTGATTTTGGAGCCCAAGAAAATAAAATCTGTTACAGCTTCTACTTTTCCCCTTTCTATTTGTAATGAAATGATGGGACTGGTTGCCATGATCTTCGTTTTTTAAATGTTGAGTTTCAAGCCAGCTTTTTTACTCTTCTCTTGCATGCTCGTCAAGAAGCTCTTTAGCTTCTCTTCACTTTCTGCCATTAGAGTGGTATCATCTGCATGTCTGAGACTGTTGATATTTCTCCTGGCAGTCTTGATTCTAGTTTGTGATTCATCCAGCCCAGCATTTTGTGTGATGTACTTTGTGTATAAGTTAAGTAAGCAGGCTGACAATATATAGCTTTTCCCAATTTTGAACCAGTCCATTGTTCTGTGTCCAGTTCTAACTGTTGCTTCTTGACCTGCATACACGTTTCTCAGGAGACAGGTAAGATGGTCTGGTACTCCCATTTCTTTTAAGAATTTCCAAAAAAAAAAAAAGAATTTCCCACAATTTGTTTTGATCCACACAGTCAAAGGCTTTAGTATAGTCAGTGAAGCAGAAGTAAATGTTTTTCTGGAATTCCCTTGCTTTCTCTGATCCAGAAGATGTTGGCAATTTGATCTCTGGTTCCTCTGCCTCTTCAAAACCCAGCTTGTACATCTGGAAGTTCTCAGTTCACATACTGCTGAAGCCTGTCTTAAAGCATTTTGAGTATAACCTTGGTAGCGTGTGAAATGAGCACAGTGGTATGGTAGTAGAGACAAGCAGGAATGGTTATGGAAATAGGAGAAAGAACGTCATGTCCCAGAGGCTAAGTGAAGAGACATTCTCAAGACGTGGGGGGAGAGAGAAGCAAATCTCACATACTGCTAATAGGTTCAGGAAGGTGAGGGCTGACAATAACTATTGGATTTGGACATGTAAATCCCCCAAATTGAAGAGAGCAGTTTCAATGAACTTGTGAGGACAGATCCAGATTGGAGTGGGTTCAAAATAAAATGGGATGAGATGAAGTGCAAACAGTGAATTCAACCAACTTTTGGTGTAAAAAAGAGGGTGAAGAAATGAGGATATAAAGATGTATATTAAAAAGTTTTGCTTAAAAAGCATTATTAAAAATGTTCAAATCAAGGTACATACACCCACTTGAGATGGTTTTATATGATCCTTTCTGGTATAGTTTATCTATAGATGGCCAATAAAAGCTACAAGAAATGTTAACAGTGAAGTTGGTAATTTGGGACAAACTTGCATTTAATGCCAGTTATTCTAGTACATGGTCCTGGAGTCACTCATCTCTCATTCTTTATTGGTTATATCCCAGTTAAAAATCTTATCCTACCAATACATTCCTCTCTTTTCTTGCAAGACTTGTGACTGAGTATGCTCTGGTTAGGTGTGGTAGGATAAAGGTTGGCGAGGATTAATAGAAAGTTAAGGAAGTTTTAAATCTCTACCTTTAACATTATTTTAAATCTTGTATAGGAAGTTATTAAGTAGTTTATTTGGTAGGCATTAAGTAATTTATTCTGTTCCTTTTAAAAATTACAAACAATTTATTCTGTCAAAGTTTTTTTAATGCCTAGAAATTAAAAAAAATTTTTTGTAAATACTTCAAAGATTTGGAACCAATATAAGACAAAAATGTAGCATGAAAGAACAATAGACTAGCTTAAGTTTTTGTTTTCTTATATATTATATTTTTAAACTTTAGGAAATATAAGAAATAAATACCAAAATATAAGAATTAACACTGATAAAACTGAAAAGCAAGTTTTACTGTTTTTTTTTAAGCATCAAATCAGGTTTCATATTTTTCTTAAAGATAAAAATGAACAAAAGCTTCAGTTTTGTTACTAAAATTGCTCTTCAATTAAAAATGGGAGTAGATGTGCTCTACACGTAAAGTTATAGGTTCTGTAGTATTGCAGAACTGTGTTGATAAAGTGGCTTTGTGTATAAACCATCTCCATGTACATGTATCTTGTTTCAGTCCTAGTAATAAAGAAGATGTAGTTCTGTGAGCTGTAAAGAAACAATACTGTTTGAAAAGTGATCTCAAATAACTATCATCAGCACTGGCTGACATAGACAGTTGTCCACTATGTGTAGCTTGATCGGTGATATCATCATGTGAAATATGAGTTGGAGGCATCAGGTGTTCCTGTAGCTTAATTTAATGACTTGGGCTCAAGTTTATAAAATGCAGTTGGTCTTTCAATGTTGACCAGACAGTTTGCCTGCTGATTAATAGAAAACTACATTAACAGTAAAATTCCACTTATCTTTTATTTATCTGTCTTACCAAAGAGTTTTTTCTTTTCTATTTTTCTTTTTTGGATCAGAGTTCCAGCTGAGCCATCTTCTCTCTTATCAGTATCACCAAGTCACAATCAGGTAAAAAGAAAATTTTCCAGTTTGAGTTTCTTTTTAAATTAAGATGATTTTCTTCTTTTATAATACTTAAATTGCAGTTAATTCCCAAACATCTCTGAATTTTATTACCTGTCTCTTCAGTCTACAATTAACATAATATGTGCCCCTGAAACGAGTAGCAGTATTTTAGAGAGAAAATACCAGAGAGAAAATAAGAATTTATACTACATATCAGAACACAGTGCAGAAATGGGAAAAAATTAGCAATAAGCACATCTGAAGAAATGCTCAGTGAATGCAAAGTAAAAATGGCTTGGGTCAGCAGTAGTTTCCCAAAATTTATAAAGAATATTAGTAAGTTGATCTTTATTCCTGCGTGCATATGCAAAATGATCCTCTTGTTCCATTTTTCACAGACAGACCTGGAACTTCATCGGAGAAGAGAACAATTAGTAGAACGTACTCGGAGAGAGGCACAACTTGCTGCCCTACAGTATGAGGAGGAGAAAATAAGGACCAAGCAGATTCAGAGAGATGCTGTCCTGGACTTTGTCAAGGTGAGTTCTTTGGGTTCATTGAATGGTACTCCTAAAGTTTCTTAGAATTAAGTGCATATTTGTTTCATTGAGACTGTCAGGTTTTATTGTCTTCGTGGGGGAAAAAAATTGATAATCATAAGAATTTGTGAGTAAATAGTATAACTGTCTCCTGTTTGTGATTAGATTAACTGTCCTCAAAGGTAGATAGGCTTGAGGATAGTCTCTTACTCTTATTAACTAGCTGTCTGTCATTAGACGTATCACTTTACTGTCCAGCTGCTGTTTCCTAAACCTCTAGTGCATCATAAAAGTGAAAATGTTGTGTAAACTGTAAAGTGCCATGAAGATTTAAACTATCGTTACCTGAACCTATCACTCACTTTCTTACCTCAAAAATTTGCAAGGCTCACGGGCTTAATACTTTAGTCATCTTAGATTCTTTCCTTTCTGTTTCTCCCCAGCTACTCAGTTAATAATCCTTATTAATACTTCTGTTTTAAACAGACTCTGTAGTTGTCTCTAAATCTGGTTCACTTTTTTGGCCTGTGTTACTTACATCTTTTTGTTCTGCAATTACCTTAGTTTTTTTTTTTCTTTTTAAAATAATTATTTATATTTTCGCATGTTTAATATATGTCTCTCCCAGGAATTCCCTGGTGGTCCAGTGGTTAGGACTCTACGCTCTCACTGCCACAGGCCCTTGTTGGATTCCTGGTCAGGGAACTAAAATCCCACAAGCCTAGTGGCATGGCCCATATATATGTATCTGTCTCTCTTATTTATCTGTAAATTCCATGAAGAAAGGGACATGTTCTTTCTATCGTGTTTATTCACTGATGTTTCTCTAGGTCTAACCAAGCCTTCAGAAGCCTTAGCCAACAGTAAAGTTCATTCTCTGAGATCTGCTCTTACTGAAGTGGATCAGTGATGAAAGTAGCCAAATCTGAGCATCAGAAGACCACCCAGTGTATCTGATGCATGATCTCTGTAGTTCTGAGAAGCAAAAGAATAATTTAAAATAAGGGGTATGAAGGGGTGGGTGCGTGCGTGTGTGTGTGTGTGTGTGTGTGTGTGTGTGTGTGTGTAGGTGACTGGATAAATAAGGGGCTTATTGGTGGGTAAGTGAGAGTTGGTTGTGGGTGTGCTTGTATGAAAGGCTGATCAATTCTGAGCAATGATGAAAAGATTTTACTGCAGAACTTTATATAACTATGAAGGTTTCTACACTTGATCTGAGCTCAGAATTAAAAAAAAAAAAAAACAGTAAAGTTCAGTAAATACTTTTTAAATGATTGAACAGATGAATCACTCACCCTCTAATTGCTTTCTCTTGTTTCATAACTCTAGCCAAAGTGTATCTTCTTTAACTACCATACACATGATAAATTCTTATATTTTTTTCAAATGTATAAAGCCTGCAATGATGATATTTGATGCCCAGAGAGGATAAGAGTTTTCCTAAGGTTAAATACTCAGCTAGTAAGTGGCAGAGCAAAGATTCTAATCAAGATAGACTGAATAGAAAATGGAAATGAAGCGGATGGAAAAGTTTCTTTAAAAAAAAAAAATTTGATGGTAACTAGACTTACCATGGTGATCACTTTGATTTAGAAATATGAAATCATTATATTGTGTACCAGGAACTAATATAGTGTTGTTGATCAGTTATACTTCAAAAACAGACAAGCTCATAGAAAAAGAGGTCAGAATTGTGATTACCAGAGGCATGGCATGGGGGAAGGGGAATTTGATGAAGGTATCCAAAAGGTACAAACTTCCAATCATAAGGTAAATAAGAATTAGAGATGTAATGTATTAATACAGCATATATGTTAAATGTGAAAGTTGTTAAGAAAGTAAATCCTAAGAGTTCATCATTTCATCTTTTTTTTTTTCTTTTATTTTGAATCTGTATGAGATGGTAGATATCACTAAATTTATTATGGTAATCATTTCATGACTTCTGTAAGTCAGATCATAGTGCTCTCTGCCTTAAACTGATACAGTGCCATGTGTGAATTATGTGCTTAGTTGCTCAAGTTGTCTGACTCTTTGCGACCCCATGGACTGTAGCACACCAACCTCCTCTGTCCTTGGGCATTCTCCAGGCAAGAATACTGGAGTGGGTTGCCATGCCCTCCTCCAGGGGATCTTCCCAACCCAGTGATCGAACCCGGGTCTCCCACATTGCAGGCAGATTCTTACATCTCAATAAAACTGGAAAGAAAAAAGAAGGAGGGACAGGCTGGCTCAAATCCCTGGTCTATGACCAGAATGCTGTACTGACTCTCAGTTAATGATAATGGCTAACACATATTATGTCCTAAGTGTTCTATCCATTTTACATAAAATAACTCATTTAGCTTGCCATATGTAGAAGTCATATAACTAGTAAGAGATAATTACATTGTAGATAGCCTTGATTAAAGGTCAAATTGGAGTTTGATCTTAAACAGTTAGGCAGACAAGAGCAATTTTAGTTCTTAAGCAGGAGAAAAACATTAGAGGGAAGGTACTTCTGAAAAACTAATCTCATGTAAGAATATATTAAAAGATGAGGAAAGCAAGAAAATGAAATAGAGAGTAATTGCAGTAATTAGATGAAGGCATAAAACTAGACAATCTCTAAGTTTCCTAAGGAAAAGCCGTGTTGTCCAATGGTAAGGTCCTAGTATCAGAAATACCTAAATTTGAATCTAGCTCTGCTACTAGGTATATGCTTGACTTTTGGAAAGTTACTGAGCCGTTCTATGCCTTTATTTTCCTTATTTGTGTAATATTTAACAGTTAAATATCAACTACTTCAGAATAACTGTGGCTGCACCTAGTACTTTTGTTAGTATGGTATGTGCTACACCCCTTGCTACCACAAAGGGTTTTATAAAATAACAGTAAGAGTTTTTAGAAGAAGCATCATTATGTCCTATACATAGATGTGTAGTGAATGTTGAAAAATTATTGACAATGAATGGGGAACAAAAGGTTCCAAAGCAAGATTTTGAGGCTAAAAGAATGGTTTTGATGGGAATTAGCTTTGTGGAAAGAAGGTCAGATTTAGAGTCAGAAGACATTGGTATGAATCTGAGTTCTGCTGCTTACTTTGTGACCTTGCACAGACCGTACAAACTCTCTATCCTCAATTTTTTCATCTTTACAGAATATGATTATGGTGTTTATCTCACAGAATAAGAAGAATCACTTGAGATACTGTGTATAGGAACACATTGTAAAACACTCAGTGCAGATATTGTGAGATTATTAATTGATGTAATAACAGAAGTTAGCAAGTTAAATGAAAGAGCCAGTTATTACGGGAAATGGAAGGGTTTTTTTGGTTATGTTGAACGTAAGATGACAGTGGGGTTTCCAGGTAGAGAGTTTCCACAGACATTTGAAAATACAAGCCTGAAATTTGGCTGATGGGAGAGAGCTAAAGCTGTTAGCATTGGAGTAATATTTGAAGCCATTAGAGAAAGAATGATTTCATTGAGAAAATTTAGTGAGAAATCACTACTCTGTGAATATGTTTTTATCCGTGTACATATTTAAAAAAGCGTTGTTTTTAAATGTTCTGTTTATAGATGCTTTTATACACAGAAAAGTACTATATATCAGCTTACTGCTTTTCCGCATTTAAAATATAAGCTACTTAAGGAAAGGGTGGCATCTTGTAACCAATTAGTTTAGAAAAGTGTCATACATAAGAGATACAGAAATTAATGTGAGTGGTTATTTAATGAACAGAATTTTTCATTTCCAGTGTTCCAAATTCTAACCAACTTCCCTTTCTTGTGGGGTATATAGCAAAAAGCATCGCAAAGTCCACAAAAACAACACACCCCCTTAGTTGGTGAGGTAAGTTTATATAATCACCTTTCTTTGAAATTTTTTATTACTGCAATGAAAATGAAATAGTTTGCATGTGATTATCATATGTTTTTAGTGATCAAATTATTGGCATTTTCTTTTTTCTCTTCACAAAAATCTACTTACTAGGGAGAAAAAGACATGGGCCAGGAAGTTTATTACAATCTATAGATCAGGATTTTTTTTTTAATTTATACACATCCATCTGGAGGTTATTTATTACCCTCCTTGCTTCCCCGGCAGAGATATCATCTCCCTCATCCATTTTCAAAGCTATTGTGTAATGAGAGATGGTCCTGAGATCTGTATCTAACACAGGTGATTGGTGTCAGTATTAAACCAAAAGCTCTACATAGTATTTCCACTTCAGAGCTCATTTCCTAAGTGTGTATGTTATTGGTTATACTTTGTACACATTAATTTTATCATAAGTTGTGCATTTTCATTACAAATTGACATGTAAGATTAATTGCTTATTAACCTTTTTAAAAATCTGTGCACCTGTTTTGATCTGTTAAACTGATGCTTACTAAATGAGTATTTTTCTTGTAGTTGGCTTTTTAATTAGCTGTTTTCCTTTGTCTTTGCCTTTTTATTTTTTGAGTTTATGATCACTTCCTTAAGAATGCATTAACATGTTTTTTCATGTGAATGATGACTTTGTTTTTTGTAAAATAAGTTATTTGAAAACCTAACACATGGGGCTTTATAAGCATCAGTTTTCAGCACAGTGTTGTCGTAGCACAAGTGTTTCTAGATTGGTAAAATAATTGGAAATGTTTTAAATTATCCATTATAAAGTTTTTAAAATCTTAGACATATAATAACTATTTTTGTTCATTTATTTGAGAACTTGGGCATTGGTGTAACACCTGAAAGATTCACTCAAGCATCTTCAGTTGTCTTTTCTTCTCATGGTAATAACTATACAAACTTTTGACAGTCAGAATTTGATAAGTTAATATACTCTTCCTTTTTAAACCCAAATATTTCCTTCTTAATGATCCTTCTGGAATAATTCATTATATGAAACTAAAGCTCTTAGGAAAATGACATGTACACTTTAAAATTTCCAATTGTACCCTTGTTTTGTCTTGAAAGGTAATGAAGAGACGCTTGGAATAGGAGGCATGACTCTTGGGTTTATTATTTTTAATTTATCACTAGCTCACTAAATAAGCAGAAATTCTTTATATTATTGCTACATCTGTACTTCAGCTTTCTCTTCTTAGAACAGAGAATAATTTCCTCCTCACTTTAGATTAGGCAATAAAATCATATTTGAAATTGTTTAAGTTCTTTAGAAGAAAATCATTACTCACAACTTACTAGCTGTTATGACGCATGAAGTCTGAATGACTGTGAATGTGGTCCTGTATGTTGGCATCTTTACAAGTATATGTTAATATGTCTCTCTGCATGTGTATTTGTGAAATTCGTCGTGTGTGTGCATAGCTTGGTTTTGACACTGCTTCATTTTTCTCCACCTCTCCAGTGTCCCTTCCCATCCAGAAGGTCTCAACACACTGATGATAGTGCCTTGTTAGTGGTAAGAACCTTGCACAAAATGGAGTTTTACATTGCTGTAAGATTGGAGAATAGCTATTGTACTTTTCTTTCTGAATTGATCTAAATACCATAAAACATGATGAGCAGCATTACTGAATGCTTTACAAATAGTTAGAATGTCTCCCTACATTACTTTTCATGATTTACCCAGTATTCCAAGTATTCTGCAGATGTGATTCAAATACCTTTGTTAGTGTTCTCAAAAGTAAAACATCTGCATTGAGAACCATATTGGCTTCGTATGTGTGTTGGAGGAGAGGGCATAATATATTAGTTTTTAAAATGTAATTTCTAATTACAGATGTACGTTGTTAATCATTAATTTGTTTTGTGAGTCACCTGTATGATTAATGGTTCCCTTATTACTTCATGATGCTAATTATACAACTGTGTATTTGACACCCTATTTTATTATCTATTTTAAGCTACTGAAAATCCCAAACTTTAAAAAAAATACTTCCATCTCAAGATTATCCCTCCATACTCATTTTATGTTTTAAACTAAGGGAAACATTAACTTGGAATGCTATCTACTGATCTTTGTTAACATTAGTTTGCTTTTCCTTTTAAATTTTATTTGATTTTATTGAACACATTAGAAGATGCCGTAAAACACATTGGTTTACTTATTGTCTGTTTCATTAGCTGAAAATGAGTATAACACAAGAATTTTATTGAGAGCCTTATTTTTATCAGCTTTGCAAGAGGATTCTAACCATTTACACAATTGGTTTTCCCATCATGTTTTATGTTACTTTTTTCACTGTAGTATTGAAAAGCAGCAGTTCAAAAGCCTATTGTCTGTAGCAATTCCTGTCTTAGGAGCTGGTAACTGCTGCCTCTGTGCATGCTACTGCATGAACTACATACATCAGCATGAGATTTCTGTTACATAAACTTTCACTGTCAAAATCTCTGTGTTCTGCAATCATCATTTCCTTTATGATGGATAAAGCACATTTTAACTGGGCAGTCTTATAAAGAAATAAGCTTCTGGAGTTTTAGTTGAAGTTAATTGGCTTGAGAAGCAAATAATAAATTAATGTAGAAAAATACTGAGAGCCTGTGATGATCCAGACGCTGTACCAGCATTATTTCATTCATCCTCACAGCAGCCTAAAGAGCTAAGGGTAAACTTAACACCATTTTACAAATGATTACTGAGGCACAGAGTGTTTTGTCCAGATGTGATTTCTCCAAGATCACATAGCTAATAAGTACAAGGCTGGTTCAGATCTAGATCCAGGTGACTTAAAACCTGCATGAACACCGTGCTATGTTGCCTCCTGTACTATAATTGAAAACACTTTAGGGAACTGAATATGAGATTTAATAACACATACAGTAAGTGCTGAATGCCCAAACATTTTTATCAAGGAAAAAGTGGAATTTGGAAAAACAGCCACAAAATCCCCCCTTAGCGTGAAATTTGAAATTTCAGCCATTTTCAAACACGTACACTACTATTTTACTTAATAGTATTCATGTCTGGCGTAAATTAGATGGCCTTTAAAAGCAAGAACCATGTCTCAGATATTTTTGCATGCCAAATAGTGTCCAACATGTACACAAAGAGCCTTTTTTTAAATCATACCTCTCCTCTGGTCTTATCAAAACTACTCTTAAATGACGTAAGAGCTTAAGTATCATCTTCACACGGTAGAATAAAGTCCATATACTTCTTAACACGGTCTGCAAACCCTTTAGAATAAGTTGCAAACTTCTTAACATGGCCTTTAAGTTCCTGTGCACTCTGGCTATTATCTGTCTCTCATCTCTGGTCTCATGCTATGTCAGCATTTTTTTCTGCTCTACAGATATGAGAAACCCTTTTCCACCTCAGGATCTTTGCAAATGCTGTTCCCTCTGCATGCAATGTTGTTCATTCCCTGCATATACCCGTTGGTTGACTCCTACTGATCTATCTGGTATCAACTTAAATGTCACATGCTTAAAATGGCTTTTCTGCAACACTGCTTACCCCAAATCAGTTCTCCACTGTTACTTGTCTTCATAGTACTTTTAGGTGGGAGTTTATTGCTTTTTATATCCCTCCCCCAACGATAGACTGTTAGATTATAAATTTCATGGGCATGGGGATATTCTCTGTTGCATTTACCTATGTATACTCAATCCCTATCATAATTCCTGGGATACATTATTTATAATTACTAATAAGTAATTCCTGAATAATTTGGAAGTTTTATGTATTCTTTACATGTAATAATTGCTCATTTGTTAAGGTGGTCAAGTGGTTAGGATTAGGAGTTTTCACTGCAGTGGCCCAGGTTTAGTCCAGGGAACTGAGATCCTGCAAGTTGCATGGAATGGCTAAAATAAATTAAATCACAGTCAGGAAAAAAAGAAAAAGTTGTCAAAAAAAAATAGTTTCGTGATGAGAAGGTCTGATGATACAGCAAGTAAATGTTGAATTTGATTTAAAGACCTTGAAATATGGGATTTGATATAAGTATTAGAAATGTTTAATATCTGTTACACTAACATTCCTTTTCGGTTGCCCTTCAGGCTTTGTTGCTTTTGTATATGTTACATCTATGTCTAGCCCATTTCTAGATACTAGCAAGTATCTAGACTCATTTCACTTCCTCTTCTCTTCATTCCTTTTTTCCTTCTTTGCCAACTTAGTGCTAGATACTAGCAAAGATTTTGACTCATTTCACTTCCTCTTCTCTCCATTCATTTTTTTCCTCCTTTGCCAACATAGTTCCATTTAGCCTTTTTATACTTGAGATTGGGCTTCCCTGGTAAGCTCACATGATAAAAAAACCTGCCTGCAATGTGGGAGACCTGCGTTTGATCCCTGGCATTCAGTTCTTGGGTTGGGAAGCTCCCCTGAAGGAGAACATGGCAAACCACTCCAGTAGTCTTGCCTGGAGAATCCCAATGGACAGAGGAGGCTAATGGGCTACAGTCTGTGGGGTCTCAGAGTCAGACATGACTACGACTAGGCACACAGCACATACTTGAGATTGACAGTAATTCAAGTCCATTTTATTATAAAGAAGCCCAGGAAATCTAAACAAGTACAAGCATATAAAATGTAAGACTGCTGTCACAGTCTGTTCTTGGTACATTTCTTTCTTCACTTTTTTCTGCCTGAAGATAGATAATCTTACTGTGAGTATTACATGTTTTTTTTTTTTGCACACATGAAAAAAACATTGCTATCTATCAATTCATTAAAATTATAGTTGTATTTATTTTATTGACCATCTTACCTTTTTCTAAATACCACTTGTGTTCCTGTTCATTTATCCCATGATTCAGGTATTTGTGATCATAGTTTAATTTTTTTAATTATTTAACTTATAAAGACTTTAATATCTTTAAGCCTTTGGCATTTTTAACAGGTAAAATCCCACCCAAGCACCCTTTGTGATAGTCTTGTCTTCTCTGATTTCCATTCCCCACCAGTAAAAAAAAATTGTCATGTTTTGAACAGCTTTTATCTATAAAATTCTGTATAATAGATTATAACAGTATCTCTAATATATTTAACTAGTTGTATGTATTCATAGATTGGTGAAAGGATAAAAGATTCAAACAAAAGGAAAATTGTATGTTTTAGAGGTCATTTGGACTTTCACGGAAGCAGAAATGAAATGCTGGTTCATCCTTAAGGTGTGATGCAAAACCCTTACATCCTGGCATTTCACTCCAGAGCCATTAAACTGAATTATAATAAGTCTAATTTGGATTAATATTGAAAAAATATTGCCCTTATTCATGCCAGTTCTGGTCAGTTAAAATGAACTCTTTGACTGGATTTGTTTCCCTTGTTATAGGAATAGCACAGGAGTCATTTGTTTCTAAGGCTGTTTTGCTATTAAAAAAAAAATTACGTTCTATTTTATTTCTATATTAAATCTTATCTTTCACTTCTTGATTAATGTGGTATGGGGTATTGAAATAGTTGAATTAAAGGTGGAGAAACTGTGTTAAATTACAGGCCTTTTCTCCCAGGTATTCTCTTTCTGCCCTGTCAGTGTCTTAGTGAACCATTTGAAAGTTTGTCAGTGACCTTTCCTTTTCTGCTTTTACTGAGAAGATCTGCCTGCCTGCCTGCCTGTCTGTCTGACATTTTCTAACATAAATGCTGCCTTCTGTTTCTTCTCATTTTCTTTTGCAATTTAGTCGCTGTCAGGTGTGAATCAAGTGGGTTATGCTGCTCCCCTGCCTCCTGCTTCTGCCTTCAGGCCTCTTCAGGTATCCGTATATCTCGTTATTGTAATTTACCAGGAATTTTTGCAAGTTTTATTATGCCAGAAACATAGAGCCTTCATTCATTCTTTATATTGAGATTTTGCTTGAAATATTCTAATTTTATTATCAAAGAATTTTTTGATCATGAGTTTACTTTGTAACTTTGTTACTATTTTACTTTGATCATGAGTTTTTATTTGAATTAACTCTGTTGGCTAAGTGCATGCGAAATAACTTGAGTCCCAGTCTCCCAAACTGGGAGACTGTCCGCTGCCAAAACCCTTTTATAGCAGGAGTCAGTAAGCTGTGGTCCCTAGGCCACCTGTTTCTGTTTTATTGACACACAGCCACTCCCATGTGTCTATGGCTGCTTTTGTGCTTAACTAGGAAGTTACAGTGGAGATCATATGGCCTGTAAGTCTAAATTAAAAACCTGTGGTGTTTTATTTTTTGAAGGCTTCCCTCTAAGGATGATAATTCCATGCTTATTATCATTTGATACATAAATGATTAATAATCCTCATTGTCAACCAGGTCCTCTCCTTGTCTAACTTATATATGTCCTCCTGTGATTTACACCTCACCTGTTTCTTCTTTTCTTTTCAGAGTGGAGATTTTCTAGTTATTTAGTAGTTCTTATGTAGGGAGAATCTTTATAATTGAAAATTATTTTGATGCCTCCCTTGTCTTATCTGTAAGTTAAGCTTTGGCCCTTTTATGTACCTTTCCTAACCTGTTTGTCCTTATGGACTTTCACAAGTTCTCTGCCCTCCATTTTGGCTCCATGGTCCCCCTCATTAGAGCCCATGTGGTGCTGAGCATGAAACCAGGGTTATTCTCATCTTTACCTGAGTGTTAGGTTGGGGTTTCCCTTTTCAGTTGTTCATTTTACTCAGTACCCACTGTAATTCTCAAATGTTTTAATTATACTCCTAAATGATAATAATTTCTAAGTATTGTATCTTGTTTTCCTGCTTAATTTTTATTTGTGAACATTTAAAATTTTCTAGCTTACCAGAAGGCAGTGGCACCCCACTCTAGTACTCTTGCCTGGAAAATCCCATGGACGAAGGAGCCTGGTGGGCTGCAGTCCATGGGGTCGCTAAAAGTCGGACACGACTGAGCGACTTCACTTTCACTTTTCACTTTCATGCATTGGAGAAGGAAATGGCAACCCACTCCAGTGTTCTTGCCTGGAGAATCCCAGGGACGGGGGAGCCTGGTGGGCTGCCATCTTTGGGGTCGCACAGAGTTGGACACGACTGAAGCGACTTAGCAGCAGCAGCAGCAGTTTACCAGAATACTTTCAGAATCTAGAGTCATGTCCTTCCAGATGCTAACTCCAGCTTACATCTGTAAACCTGATAAACCTTCTTTCTGGTTCTTATTGAAGCTACTCATACCTGAATGACTCCTGAAAAAACTTTCTAATTCTCTTCTATATTAACCTTTTGCTAGCCTTTCTCAGTATGTTCCTTATTTGAACAACACAGAAAATTATCTGAGGGACTGTTTTCAAAATTCTTTCAAGGAAGGTATATAAGAGAAAAGTTAATTTGTTACAGTCAGGGTATCAGCATGGTTTGAGCTAATTATTTTATATACTGGAATGCAAATCAGTTAGACTTACAGTTTCAATAAAAATATATTTTAAAAAGTCCCCATTTTATAAGTCCCCTCTAATCTGGCTTTGTTTTCCATTACACCCAACTGCATTTTATCTTTTGGTACTTCTGGAGGTGAGAATATTGGCTGCCATTCAGTGGAATGTGTTTCAGCTCTTCCTTACCTAGTTCAGTTCAGTTGCTCAGTCGTGTTGCACTCTTTGCAACCCCATGGACTGTAGCACACCAGGCCTCCCTGTCCATCACCAACTCCTGGAGTTTACTCAAACTCATGTCCATTGAGTCGGTAATGCCATCCAACCATCTCATCCTCTGTCGTCCCCTTCTCCTCCCACCTTCAGTCTTTCCCAGCATCAGGGTCTTCTCAAATGAGTCAGTTCTTCGCATCAAATGGCCAAAGTATTGGAGTTTCAGCTTTAACATCAGTCCTTCCACTGAATATTCAGGACTTATTTCCTTTAGGATGGACTGGTTGGGTCTTCTTGCTGTGTAAGGGACTCTCAAGAGTCTTCTCCAACACCACAGTTCAAAAGCATCAATTCTTCGGCACTCAGCTTTCTTTATGGTCCTACTCTCACATCCATACATGACTACTGGAAAAAACATAGCTTTGACTAGACGGACCTTTGTTGGCAAAGTAATGTCTCTGCTTTTTAATATGCTGTCCAGGTTGGTCATAACTTTTCTTCCTAGGAGCAAGCGTCTTTTAATTTCATGACTGCAGTCACCATCTGCAGTGATTTTGGAGCCCCAAAAATAAAGTTTGTCACTGTTTCCAGTGTTTCCCCCTCTGTTTGCCATGAAGTGATGGGACCAGATGCCATGATCCTTATCTAGTAGAGTTGCCTGTTAACTTTATCATTTTATTTCCTAAATGTGTTAAAAGTTTCTAATGTATCTCACAGTAATAGGTCTTTTAAATGTTTTTTTCCCCTCTGTATCTGGAATAATCTCTACTTCTTATGTTTTTCAATGTGTACCATTGGTTCTTCAACAGGTCTTTGTTTAGCTAACTAGCTTTCTCCTTCCTATTTCATATTCTTTGAAGATAAGGATAGTCTTTTGTTCCCTTATAAAGATATCCAGCTTTTGCCTCGCTTGCCTGTTCATTCCCTTTACTAGTGCCTGTTGCTTTTACTTTAAACTTGTTATTTAAATTCCCATTTCTTCTCCGCATCCTAAATTTTGTTTACTGGCATCTTTATACTTGATGAACATATTGTCTTTTTCACTAATGAAGATGTGATACAGTTCTTCACTCAAGAATGCAGCTTACTTTTTAAGTCTTAATTCTTGGCCTGAGAGTATAAAATCAAGGAATCATTACCTCAGAATTGTCTTTCAGGTCAGTCCAGTAATTTTCTCAACAGCATGGCTTCTGTTTATTATTTATTTATAGCAGTTAAAATTTCCTTTCATCATTAATTTCACCTACCCAACTACAATTTGAGATAAAAGATTTCTGAAAATACTGAAACCCAAAAGGGAGAAAAAAGCATGGGAGTGTGTATATGCGTATGGGAGTGTGTACATGTGTATGTTGTGTTTTAAAGTCGTTCTGTTCAAAAATGTCTCAGTTATCATAAATTATTGAGTATAATTCATTAATCATTTAATATAACTTGATATCAAGTCCTAAAAAACGTTAATTCTAGCTTTTGTTGATTTTACTTCTCTGCCATGTCTTTAATATCTTTAACCCAGCTAACCAATACTTCTTTTTTAATTAGCTTAACTTCAGTCCCTTTTTTTAGGTATACCTTATACCAGTTGAGCTACTTCTCTCTCCTTTATAGTTCCTTTGGTCAATAAATTAAAAAGATTTTGGATTCAAATACTAGTCTCAAAATACAGATATCATCTTGCACCATCTTATTTCCTAGATGAAATGAAGAAATCTTCATTACTCTTTCTTAAAACATTATTTGAGGAGTAGAGGAGAAATACTTTAGAAAGTATCCCAGAAAAACACTATTGTAAAATAAAATTCTATTCTCTCCTATACATTTCCCAATAAAATTTTCTGCCTTAGGATGATTTAATTTTTCACAGTCTTAGGAAAGACCTGTTTGTTACATAATAGGACTATCTTTAGAGAATGTGTTACTTAAATCTTATATTCTCTAGAACCAAGTAAAAGATTTGGCATTAAAAAATACTCAAAATTAATTTATTATACCAAATTCTCATTTCTGAATTTTATTTTGAATAGAGTTGCATGGTTTTTTTTTATAATCCCTAAGTTACCACAAATGTGGAAAGTACCTCTTCTTGAATAATAAGTATTGATGTATTTATTTCTCCACAGAATGATGACAGATCTAATGCTGTATCAAATTCACCTACAACAGAAACAGGTAATAGACACAAAAGTACAATTAACCACATCCTTATTATAATTCTTTACCAGAGTTTTCCTGATAAATTCCTTCTTAAATGGCAGTGGCTTCCTTTTCTGAGAAATCAGGCACAAATATGGGAACTCTGCACATTTTTCATTTTTTAATTCAATTGGTTGTTCAGCTACTCAGCCTTTTGATACAAAAAAATGAGTATTTGCTAGCAGGGCTATAGGTTGGCACAAGACTATTTAATATATTAACATTCATTCTGTCTTTATTGATAACACCAAGAATAACATGACAGTTAAAAATACATACATGAAACTTGGCTGGTGGTCCAGTAGTTAAGAATCACCTTTCAATGCAGGGAGTGTAGGTTTGATCCCTGGTTGGAGAACTAAGGTCCCACATGTCGTGGAGCAGCTAAGCCCACACACCACAACTAGAGTGAAAGATTCAAATAAACAGGGAATTCCCTGGTGGCCTAGTGGTTAGGATTCCAGGCTTTCACTGCCATGGTCTGGGTTCAGTCCCTGGTTGGGGAACTGAGATTCCACAAGCCATGTGGTGTGGCCTAAAAAATAAAAATACATACAAACAGCCCTCCTGTTTTCAGGGTTACTTTTCTGTACCAGATTTTTCTATTAATAAAATTATTATTTTATATCATTGCAACATTTAACATTTCTTTTTCATTTATCATTTATTGAACTTTTGTCACGTCTATTATTATATTTAATTTTTTTCCATCTCCTTTAATTTTATTTTGCTTTTCCATGCTGATTCAGCTCATCATTCCCCTGCATATTCTTTTCCTGCTGCTATCCAGAGAAACCAGCCCCAGCGCCCTGAAAGCTTCCTTTTCCGAGGAGCTGTCAGGACAGAAACAAATAAAGGTAGGTGGTAGTGACTAAAAGAGGGATAGGGGTGGAGGTGGTTATACAATGACATTAACTGTTAACATGCTTTTAAATTTCTCCCCTGGGAATTCCTTGGCAATCCAATGGTTAGGATTCGGTGCTCTTACTGCCAGGGCCCGGGTTCAATCCATGGTCAGGGAACTAAGATCCTGCACCCTGTGTGGTGTGGCCAAACAAAAACAAAACACAATAATAAACTTCTACCCTATGGTGTCACTGAGACAAAGTTTTAAGCTCTGCATTTGTCTGTGATCTCACTGACATTAAAGGAAAAGAATCTTAATCTTGCTCAAATTCATTTTGTTCAGAAAGTTTCTTAGTATCACCTAAAAGCAGGTTATAGTGTTTGAACAAAAAAAAATACTCTTTTAGGGTTTCAGGGAATGAATGTCTCTCCTCCCTATAACGTCCTCTTAGATTTTTCCATTGGTAAAAGCTGTCTATATTGTTAAAGAAATGAATCAGTAATTTAAAAACAGATCTACATAGTCTCATGGTTTTTAGTTAATATGGCAAATCTCTGCTTATCCCCAAAGAAGTTACCTAAACATGGAAACAAGACATTTCACTCCCAAAATTACTGTTAATGTAACTGATAGGTATAGTGAGATTTAAACTCAAACCAGAGGTGTGCTGCTGGTGGGACTGTAAATTAGCATAGAAAACTGTTTACATTATCTGCTTATGCTGAATACTTGTTGAGTTGGTCAGGTAGTTCACTTGGTTTTAGATAAAAATAAAATAAATTTTTCATTTTCATGAAGAACTTTATTGAACAAACTTTTGGCCAATCCGATGTATCCTATGAATAGCAACTTTGCTTTCTGAAACATGTAATATCTATACCAAAAGATGTGTACAAAAATATTCATAGCAGTGTTATTCATAATAGCCCCAAACTGAATGTCCATCAACAACAATACAATGGATACATAATTATGGTATGTTTGTACAATAGGATACCAAATAGGCAATGAAAATGAACAAGGTAATACATACAACAATGTGAATAAATCTTATAATGTTGATCAAAAAGATGCCAAACCCAAAAGCATACACACGTATAATATGGTTTTATTTATAGAAAGTTCAAAAATGGACAAAACTAATCTGTGGCATTAGAAGCCAGGAAGTTTACATAGTTAGAACCCATGGTGTTAGAAATAACTCTTGGGTACCAACGGGCAGAGAACAGGAGAGAGTCTCCTGGGTGTTGGTAATTTTCCATTTATTGATTTGCTTGTGTCTACTTTGTGATGATAATTTATTGAGAGCTCTTTGCTTATGATTTGTGTAATTTTGGGGGGTGTGATATTCAATAAAAACACTTTTAAATGGATGTGATCAAACACAAAATAGTTGAGCCCAATGGATAATGGATATTTGGTAGTTTTTCATACTATTCTCCCTATTATTGTGCATATTTTTAAATTTCCATTATAAAATCCTTCTTTTAAAAAGGCAATACAGAAGTAGAAAGTGCTGTACTTTCAAGGAAACTGATCGGGCGGATCTGAGTATTTTTGCAACGCTAGCAGTCGCTTTTCTGTCTCACATATCAATATTTTTTAGGTCATGCTTCACCCCTCCTTTCATCTTCTGTACCAACCACTGATTTGAAAGATCCGGTAACAAGACAGAATTCAAGACAGAGAGAAGAAGAGCTAGAATTAATAGATCAACTACGGAAAGTATATACATTGCCTTTGAGTTAAACTTTCTTAAGTGATATTGCTATAACCCATGATCCTGGCATCACTTTTTCATTTGACTTACACATTTTTAATAGAATCAACAACTGTCCATTGTGTGATGAGTTTTTTCAGCTATTTACTAGGAAAATGAGATGGGTTACTCCATAAAGCTCAACCCCTGGCCCTACTTATTTAAAATTTTTTTCTGCTTCAATGTAGAGAAATCTTGTTAGAGTTAATAAAAATTAATGTATATGTGCACATATATATACCACACTTACATCATATGTAGTGTTTATTTTAAAATTGTATCTAGTTTTTTGTTTTTTAATCAGAAAATTGTAAATGAATTCTGTTGTGGAACTTGGCAGCACTGTCACCTGACTGCCATACATATATACATACATTGACCGTACACATACATATGTATATGTGTGTATATAATATTGGATCTCCTTAAATTATTGTCTTAGGATAGAAAGATAAAATAAGAGATTGTGGTACTTAAGTTATTTGCTTTTTATCTTGATTTTTAGCATATTGAGTACCGGTTGAAGGTATCTCTGCCTTGTGATCTTGGAGCAGCTCTAACCGATGGTGTCGTTCTTTGCCATTTAGCCAATCACGTGCGGCCTCGATCTGTCCCAAGCATTCACGTTCCCTCACCAGCTGTAGTAAGTTTAATGCTTAAAAAAAGTTGGCTCTTCACCAGACATTTGTTAAGAGGCAGGCATTATGCGAGTGCTAAGGATACAAATATGAATAGAGTCTAGCCCCTGCCTTCTGGGTCTTCTGCTAGAGAAAAAACAGGCCTGTAAACAGTAACTTACATCTGTGTGCTATTATAAAAGAGTTGGGTCAGACGTGTGCTATGGGAATACAAAAAAGGGACCACTTCAGTGCTGCCTGGAAAGTTCAGGAAAGCCTTGCCAGCAGAGGAAGAGGTAAAATTTGAACTAATTCTTTAAGTATGAGTAGAAATTTGCCAGCATTACAGAGAGGGAGAACGTCATCCTGGACATAGTATTCCGAGATTAAAAAGCTAAGGAAGATCATGGCATATTAAAGGAATAACACCTTACCCCTAAATATTTCTGAGAATGTCCTAGGTCACTTTGCTCTTACCCATAGCTTGAAGCCAGGGATTGTAGGATGTGGGCGCTAGACCCTGTTGGTGGCAGTGGGATATGATTCATTCAGAGCTCCCTGTGGGATCAGCCCGAAACTGAGAAGAGACAGCTGTGAGCCCTTAGCAGCCAGCAGGGAGTCGGGGTAGGAAAGGAGGATTGATGCACTGGCTGAGTAGAGACATTGGATGAGACACCAGTAGCATTCACAGGTGATATTTGCATATCCCCCGTTGTTCCAAGAATATCTTTTCATGGCTGTTCTGCCTCCTGTCCCCTCACCAATACACAGACACACAGCAGGATATAATCAAAGTTTCCACATTGCATTGATTATTATTTGATGCTGTGACATCTCTTTTGATGAGTCTGAATGGATACTGTGCATTTGTAACAAGCTTAGCAGTGTCTAACCTTTTCAGAATCTCATTTTCTGGCCATGCTTCCTGATACAAATCCTTTAGTCTTAATGCAGTTGTATCCAGGCCTCTGGATTGCCACTCAGGACGTTCATCTTGCTGCCTCTCCAGATGCAAATCGTTTAAGCCTCCCAAGGACCTTTTATTCTAATTATAAAAGCTGCTTTGTTACCAAGGTCCCAGGAGACTGATATGGCCCTTTTCCCTCTAGCACATCCAAAAATAGAGTCATGCATTTGCTTCTAAGGAAAATAGGTGGCCAATTTTTATTTAGTGACCTCAGAAAACAGGCTTTTGGCTTTGTGTAGAAAAGACAAAGAGGAGTAACAGTACTGCCAAGTCAACTATGCTTCCAAGACTTGAAAGACTTGGTTTGGGTCCTGAGGTGGTGATTAAGAGAATAGGAATTGGCATGCTATTTGGCCATGCCAGAAAGGGAAGGGCTTATTCATACTTTGCATTCTTCCCAGTTTCTGTCAACTGAGTTAAGAAACATAATATTTTTTAATAATAAAAAAGAAGTCTGTCATTCTTCATATATTCCAGGGAAATACTTAGGAAGTAGCAAGGAGCTCATGTGGAAAGTGAAATTTGAGAGTACAGGTGACTGAGGATCTTTATCTTGATCACTCAAACAGAGTACCTTTCATTTAAGCATGTAAAATACATATAGGAAAAATAAAACTATTTTATAAATGTTAAACCACTTAGAGAAATTAAACACATGGACCTTGTTTATCAAAGAAACAGGGATATAACATTAAGTTTTGTTGTTGTTCAGTCCCTGAGTCATGTCCAACTCTTTGCGACCTGATGGACTGCAGCACGCCAAACTTCCCAGTCCTTCACCATCTCCCAGAGCTTGTTCAAACTCATGTCCATTGAGTCAGTGATGCCATCCATCCATCTTGTCTTCTGTCATCCCCTTCTCCTCCTGCCTTCAATCTTTCCCAGCATCAGGGTCTTTTCTAATGAGTCTGCTCTTCACATCAGTTGGCCAAAGTATTGGAGCTTCAGCTTCAGCATCAGTCCTTCCAGTGAATATTCAGGATTGATTTCCTTCAGGATTGACTATTTGATCTCTTTGCAGTCCAAAGGACTCTCAAGAGTCTTCTCCAACACCACAATCGAAAAGCATCAATTCTTTGGCACGCAGCCTTTTTTATGATCCAATTCTCACATCATACATGACTACTGGAAAAACCACAGCTTTGGTGAGATGGACCTTTGTAGGCAAAGTAATGTCTCTGCTTTTTAATATGCTGTCCAGGTTGGTCATAGCTTTTCTTCCAAGGAGCAAGCATCTTTTAGTTTCATGGCTGCAGTCACCATCTGCAGTGATTTTGGAGCTGAAGAAAAAGTCTGTCACTGTTTCCACTGTTTCCCCATTTATTTGCCATGATCTTCATTTTTTGAATGTTGAGTTTTAAGCCAGCTTTTTCACTGTCCTCTTTCACCTTCATCAGGAGGCTGTTTAGTTCCTCTTTGCTTTATGCCATAAGGGTGGTGTCATCTGCATTATCTGAGGTTATTGATATTTTTCCCAGCAATCTTGATTCCAGCTTGTACTTCATCCTGGCATTTCACATGATGTACTCCGCATATAAGTTAAATAAACAGGGTGACAATATACAGCTTTACTCCTTTCTCAATTTTGAACCAGTCTGTTGTTCCATGTCCAGTTTTAACTGTTGCTTCTTGACCTGCATACAGGTTTCGCAGGAGGCAAGGAAGGTGGTCTGGTATTTCCATATCTTGAAGAATTTTCCAGTTTGTTGTGATCCACACAGTCAAAGGCTTTAGTGCAGTCAATGAAGCAGAAGTAGATGTTTTTCCAGAATTCTTTTGCTTTTTCTATGATCCAACAGACATTGGCAAATTGATCTCTGGTTCGTCTTCCTTTTCTAAATCCAGCTTGTACATCTGGAAGTTCTTGGTTCATGTACTGTGAAGCCTGGCTTGGAGAATTTTGAGCATTACTTGGCTAACATGTGAAATGAGTGCAGTTGTGCGGTAGTTTGAACATTCTTTGGCATTGCCCTTCTTTGGGATTGGAATGAAAACTGACCTTTTCCAGTCCTGTAGCCACTGCTGAGTTTTCCAAATTTGCTGGCATGAGTGCAGCACTTTAATAGCATCATCTTTGAGGATCTGAAATAGCTCAACTGGAATTCCATCACGTCCACTAGCTTTGTTCATAGTGATGCTTCCTAAGGTCCAGTTGGCTTTGGACTCCAGAATGTCTGGCTCTAGGTGAGATGTTGGCTTCCATGCCTGATGCTTAAACCAGCAGATGAATTTGAACAGCTGAGTTTGTTAACCACTTTGGGAAATGGGATCATATTTCTTTCTCACAAGATAACCCACTTGGCAAAAAAAATTTATCACTTTAGGTCATGCAGTGCAGCTATGTTCTAGTCATCAGAGATATTTTCAGAAAAACAAGTTTAGTAGTGATTTTCCTATGGGAAATTTTCACCTTTTGGAAAATGGTTCTTTAATCCAATCTTTTAAAATTCAAATATTTAAATTTAATCATTGAATAGCGACGTGATACATCTGTAGTATATTTATGGGCAAAGGCTGTTGATTTTATTATTATTATTTTCTTTAAAAAGACTGAAAGAAAATGAACCAAAGTGCTAACTGTGATTATACTTGATTGACTGACCTGTAGGTAATTGATTTTGCTATTCCTCCACATTTTCTTTGGTGTATATTTTAAAGTGGAAAAAAATCGGACAGCCATCCTCCTAAAATTTCTCTGTTTAGTACTTGCTTTATAAAAATCAAAGCCCAGTGTCTATAAAGTAGGGAGTGGCATACTATGAGCCATAGGCCAGTACCTATTTTTGTAAATAAAGTTTTATTAGGACAGTCACTCACTTGTTTATATATTGCCTATGGTTGCTTTCAGTCTCTTAGCAGATTTGAATGGTTGCAACAGATCATATCGCCCTGAGGCCTAACATGTTTATTATCTGATCTTTAAGAAAAAGTTTGCTAACCCTCCAATCTAGAACATTGAATTTATGAAGCCACTGGCAGGAGTGTTTTTAGTTAGCAAATTTTTTTAAACTTTGCTGATAATACTGTTTTCTTTGTTTTGCAGCCTAAATTAACAATGGCAAAATGTAGACGAAATGTGGAGAATTTCCTAGAAGCTTGCAGAAAAATCGGTGTACCTCAGGTAATAAATCTTATTTCTTATGTTTACATAAGAAATAAATAAATTTGGGTATTACATTCCTAAAATCTTTTAGAAATGCCAGTATTTAATATCTTATAGGATAGTACTGTGCTAAGCTGATAATTACTAACATGATTGTATTACTACAGTCAGTCATTATGCTTTTGATCAGTTTTCCTTAATTATTTCCAAGAACCCAGCAAAGAAATAATATACATATTAATTAACTTCAATGTTATAGTAAGTAATTAGTGCCAAGTAATCAAAAATAGTTATTTTGAAATTTTCTAAATATCCCCACTTGCTCATTGACTTGTAGACAACTTCATACACAGTAAAGGCTATGCTTCAGAATATGTGCTTCTTAGACTAAGAATGCTTCAGTTGGCTTCAGTTTTTTAACACTTGCTTTAATACTTTTAAAAAATGTTTATTTTGAAATAACTTTAGACTTTGAGAAATGTTGCAAAAATGGCACAGATAGATGACAATATACAGTTCACCTGTATATTCAACTATATACAGGTTCCTGGACTGTTAACATAAGCATAAACATAGTATGTCATCCAAAGTAATAAACACCTAGACAGCGTTGTTGACTAAGCTACAGATTTTACCAGCTTTTCCTACTAAAGCTCTTTGGAATTGAATATACAGGAGGCCATTTTTAGGCACTGGTCCTGCTCTTGAGGGTTTTTTTGCCTCCAGATTCCTCAGTTATAGCTTTATTGCCCTTTAATGGTACAAATAGTTAAACTTTTACCCTTTAAAAAACAATTAAGTGTGGTATTCTTAAAAAATATTATATATAATGACATATATAGATAAATTTAAAGAAATAAAAACTGGTACCATTTGATACTTTCTTCATTCATCACAACCATTACAGTTCTTGTCACCATATTTTGTCCAGTATTCAAAGAGAAAAACATGACTCTTTTCTATCACCTTAATTAGCTGTCAGAAACCCAGTATTGGCCTCGACTCAACAACTCCACTGTTTCTCTCGAAGCTGGGCTCTTGCCCCAAGGGCTTTCACTGACAGTGACTCGTTTTACCCAGCTCACCATTCTTTAACTAACTTGAATTGAGAAGGTCATAGCATCACTTGTCCAATGGGCGCCTTTCCCTTTAGCGTTTTTATAAAGGGGAAGCGAGCCCAGCTACACAGAGCAGCTGCATTAGGCAGCGTGAACTCCCATGAGTGTTTTTTCTCCTTTTATTAAGTAGATTTTGATTCTACTACTTACTTTTCACTTTTTTCTTTTTTGTTTTATTAAGCTGAGTTATAAAATAACTGAAATGCACATTTAGTGATAGCAAGGATCATTTTTGTTCCTGTGGACAAATTCAAAGCAAATTGGTCATCTGAATATCGTACTGATTTTTAAAGGCTTATCATCTCTTTTAGAACAACCCATATTTAAACATATTGAGAGCATTAATAAGATTTCTAGATAAATAGCCTACATTTCTCCATATTAATAGACAGCTTCTAATATTCCCTTGTACAGTTTAACATTCAGGGTTTCCCTTATGCCTACTTAATTTGTTCCTACCTGACCATCACAGTCATGCCCAATAGCTTCCCCAGTTTCTTAGCACAGTGTCTTTGAATAAGAGAATGTGGCACAGGTTGGTGCAGGGAATGGGAACCAGAGGGAGACTAGGAGTGATTAAAAAGAGGCAGTGCACACCTAGAGAGAAGGGTGCTGAAAACGGCCCCACACAGCTAGACATACTGGCACACTTAGCCTGTGTCAGACTGTTAAAGGACTTCTTACAGTGTACACGCACTCTGGACTTGACAGGACCATCATCTGTCTCAGATTTAAAGTCCATACACTGAAATTCTTTCAGAATGTAACTGCCATCAGTCAACAAAATCAAAAACAGTGTGCCTTTTATTTTTTTAATTTATTTTAAATTGTCTGATAATCACTTTACAGTGTAACAGTATGCTTTTTAAAGCATGCATGTTAATCCACTATTGGCCAAGCAGTGGTTAACAGTTTTTATTTGAAGGCAGGAGACGGAAAAAAAATGCAATTTAAAAGACTGGGTGTTTCTCCAAGGTGGTTTTAGACTGGAGTTCTTGACACATCCCCCCTCCTATCCCTCTCCTTCACCAGAAAGAGGAAGTGGACATTCCACGCGGGCCACCTCATCCTTCTCCACTTCTGCCTTTCACCCAAGCCTCACCACCACCGTCACTACCGCTCTTAGATGCATTCCCGTTCTGCTGCTACTTCTGCTAAAACACTTGTTTGCCTAAAATGAAATGAAGAAAATGAATAAATACAAACTCATAGCTTTAAACTCACATTCTCAGGTCCTTCTGCCATGGAAGAGGAGAAGAAACCTATACGTCTTCTCCATTTGTTCTCTCCTACTTCTGGGCATTATGACCTTTACCTAAATACAACCACCTGCTATGTTTGACTTGTAAATAAAATCAGGGATGTAATAATGATCATTTGAAAACAGATAACATATAGTATTGAAAAAATTGTCAGATCCTCTGTCCAGAAAACATGTGTAAAGATGAACGATTTCCCTTCTCAGTATATATGTTTACAAGTTAAATTATGAAACACTGAAGAATACCAGTGACTATTGAAAACCTCCAATAAGGCTAGGGATATGGATATTCTCTTTTATCATATGATGCATTCAAAAAACTATAATGAGTGGTAAAAACTTCTGAGTCCAGTATATCATGTCCTAAGAGTTATTATCTGTTACGTGTGAAAGAATGTTTTACTGTTACCAAGTCCAGTAATGCTTTTAATTGCTTAATCTATAAACTGGAGGGTGTGGATGATCTCTAAGGCCCTTTAGAACTCTAGATTAATAATTAGTAAACTGGACTTGATTTTTAGAGAAACACCAAGTCATTTAGTACAACCTGACTTCCAGGTAATAAATTTCCCTTGATTATCATACTTTCTTCATTCTTTGAACCTTCATGACTCACCTGGCTTTCTCTGAAAACTTCCCCCTCTTCTGTTCACCCCAAGGTTTTGTCCTTGCTTTCTGGCCTATTCTTTTTTTGTTAATTGCAGAAGAAGGAGCCAAGAAAGAGGTTGCCTCACCCACTCACCACCCTCAGGCCTCATATAACCCTAAGTCAGCATCCACCTCTGTTTATTTTATCCTGAATGTTCATACTAGGCACCAACAATTTTATTCTGCTATTTAGTAGTAAAATCAAGCCCAGCACATAGAGGATTCTTTGTGGTTTTGTTTTTCAGCATTTTATTTTGATTCATCATAGTAAAAAATGTTACAGGGCATGTTTCTTTGAATATGATTGAGATGATCATATTGAATTCTATACTCAAATCTGTATTTCTGATCCACTGACTTTGTTTTTCTGTTTTCCTTTCCTGCTCACACTTTGGACAGGACAATCTTTGTTCCCCTTCTGACATCCTTCAGCTAAACCTCAGCGTAAAAAGAACTGTTGAAACACTACTTTCTCTTGGGGCACATTCAGAAGAATCCAGTTTTGTCTCTCTATCTATCCAGCTTTTGGGTTTTGTGGCATTTTATTGTACTTTAATGTTAACTCTCTGTATGCTTTATTATTGGATCTTCCCCCTCTAGCCGAAAGAGTGCATTCCAGTGATTTTTCCACCTCATTCCTATGCTTGGTAAAGGAGGTTTGTTTCTCATTCAAAAGTATTTACATATGTGCTTTTTTTTTTCTGGCCATCAAAGAGCTAATCAATAAAGTAGATAAATCCTGTCCTCTTGTCCCCAGATGAGCAGTTGATGACACTGGGAAGCATTTTTGATGCTAACAGAGTAAAAAGATCATCACTTTTTCTTCTGCTCATTCATCCATTCTCCTGGCCTGCTGCTGCTAAGTCACTTCAGTCGTGTCAGATTCTGTGCGACCCTATAGACGGCAGCCCACCAGGCTCTCCCGTCCCTGGGGTTCTCCAGGAAAGAACACTGGAGTGGGTTGCCATTTCCTTCTCCAATGCATGAAAGTGAAAAGTAAAAGTGAAGTCGCTCGGTCATGTTAGCGACCCCATGGACTGCAGCCCACCAGGCTCCTCCATCCATGGGATCTTCCAGGCAAGAGTACAGGAGTAGGGTGCCATTGCCTTCTCTGCTCCTGGCCTGAGAGGCCTTGTTTTTCTCATCATGAATGCTGAGCAGGTTCTACTAATACAATCCTGAGCCTGTTGTTAAAATATGACCTATAAGTTTGTTTCCAAATGGCATAGTAAAATTTCCATCTGGCCGTTTTTCCATGTCTCAGCACAGCTTAAGTACTGAAACTGTGAGAAATATTAAAATTATGACTTGCTGAATTTTTTAGCAGCTATTCATAAGGAAACAGTTGTACTCTTTCTATTCTGGGAGGGCACCTGGTCACTTAGATCTCCATATTGAACTGTGCCCTGAAATCCTAAAATCCTGAAATCTCTTTTTATTAGTAGGCACAGACCCACCTAATAATTATTTGCTGTCTGGATATCTGGAAGGCACTGGCCATTTAATCTTAATAATTTTAATTTGATTAGGATGATCAGTCCAAAGATAATGTTGGTTCCCTAGATTGCTATTCTGAGCCCACACTGAAAACAGCACAGAAGCCAAGTATCTGGAGCTGCCCTTTCAGGGGTTGGCACCTGTCAGCACATTTACTATGTTTTGTTAAACTTCATTTCTGGAATCCTATTTAGAATTTAAAATTGGAATTTATGTATTTTCTAATATATTTGAACTGTGTTAATAGGTAAACTTGTATTTGATAGGTTGTTGAGATTATATCTGAACACTAGCAGGTAAAGTATTAGGCAGCAATCTCTGTTTTGTAC
Source organism: Bos indicus x Bos taurus (assembly GCF_003369695.1). Lineage (NCBI taxonomy): Eukaryota > Metazoa > Chordata > Mammalia > Artiodactyla > Bovidae > Bos > Bos indicus x Bos taurus. The sequence goes on along the minus strand of NC_040076.1, from coordinate 69,973,858 downwards.
CCAAGGCAATGAATATTGTCTCTTTCAGAATGTTTAGTATATTAGCCTCTAGCCTTAATGCTTACAACCACTTTATATTGCATTCAGATTCTGGTTCTTATAAACAGTGTTTCTGAACATTCAGGAATCTCCTGAACTCTGTTAACAAAATTGGACAACTGAACTCAGGTATGAAGGGAGATTGTGAGGAACATAATAACATCATGTAGAAGTCAGTCTGAGGATCTGATTGCTTTGGTTTCTTTCATATTAAACGGGAAAAGTGTTTAATACATTAAAAACTGTTTACTGTCAATGCTGGAACATTAAACACTGTGTTGAAAAGTTTTATACAGTAGTAGTGCCTTTCAGAGTTTGGGGGAGACGTTGTTTTTAAGGTGTCTGAGTCAGAGATCAGTTTTGTCAAGTTTTGTCCCTTTAAAAAACCACTGATAATACACATGGTGTGGTGTGTTGTTTGGAGGGAGTAATGGTGCATAAGTCAGCTGGAAGGCAAATGTGCATCTGGAACGCATAAGCCACTGAGGGAATGTCTAAACCACGGGCTCACAGTCACTGGGCACTCCTGAAAGTGGAGATCAAGAAATCTGCCTCAGAGGAAATATGTGTCTCCCCCAAAAGCAGAACACTCTGCAGGTTCATATTAAGTATAGTTAATCTGTACTTGCAGTTGCACTCAAAAGATTTACACAACATTGCTAGCTTTATAAGATCGAAAGATTCCATTTATCTTGTTTTATCAAGGTAAGTATTAAAGAAAAAGAAAGTAACACAAGAATACCAATAACTGCTCATAATACATACATGTTATATTTTTTATTGCAACTGGTTTTGTAAAACTTCCTGTATTAAGTGCCAGTGAAAAGCTGAGGAAAATCTTCTTTAATAAATATGTATAGTCACGTCTTCAGTACAGCCAGAATTCCACTTTCATTCCCTTGAGAGTAATCATTCTTTCATCTAATCAGTGATAGATGTTATTATGATATGCCTTTTTTTCTTATATGAAAGGATTAACCAAACACATTAATGAGGTAAATAAGAAAGAAGCAGTTTAACTTCCTTAAGCAAATATGTAAACACTTTTCAGATATATGTTCATTAAGATGTTCTTGACTAAACTCACATCATTGTTCTCCAGCATAATTTAATCCATTAAATACTAGGATATGAAACACTTTTTCAGATATGATTACTGTATTTAAATTCTATAATTCAGATTTTTAAGTGATTCAAACTGGACCTTCCATAAATTACCCAGTGTGGTGGGGCTGGGGGGGATTTTCTCAAATACATCTAAATCTCAAGAATATACTTCAGTTTCTTCCTATGATGCCTGTCTGGTATGACAACCCTGATTCTCATAGTCAGGACTATAATGTAGATAATGGCCATTCCTGTCTCATGCAGTCTGAGTTATGCCATGAAACTATCTTGCATTCCTGTGGTTTGTAATTTCCAAAGCACCTTCTCCTACAATATTGTATCTTTAGGCTTAAGCCATCTGGTAACTTGGAACGGTTTTTCTGTTTTCACCTGTCTCATTTTACTGATCTGATCTGCATTGCTTTTTTATTCATCAGGAATGAAGGATGTTGCTTTTACTCCATCATAGTATGTTTATCCTCTGTTAGTACAAGTGTATGTGACTTGTTTATTTTCTGATATTCGAAATAATCTGTATGTATTTTTAGTTGTATTAATAATAATAATAAAAAAGTGACAGTGAGTGTCAGGTACCATTTCTGTATAACTCATATGAACAGAGCTCCGATTCCCAGCTACTGACTTTTCATATCTCAATTCGTTATTATGAGGGAGAGAAGAGATGCTTATTTTTTCTTTTCACTTCTGTGACATTCATCCTCTTTTCTCTTTTGTTTTTATGTCACGTTGTCCCATTTCAGGAGCAATTATGTTTGCCTCTCCACATTTTAGAAGAGAAAGGTTTGAGCCAGGTTGCCATGACGGTCCAGGCTCTCCTGGAACTTGCCCCACCCAAGCAGCAGCAGCAGCAGCACCAGTTATCTGCTGTGTAAGGACTCCCGGCACCTTGGGCATTGGCCTGGCCAAAGTGGAACAGGACAGCGTGACTGCTGCTGCCCGCCATCTGCTTAACAAAGCGCTTACGTGTTCTCAAAAGGGACTGTTTCCATGATTCCTGACAGGAATATTTTGCTTCATTTCTCCATTTTAGGGGAGGTTATATCAACTTGCATTGAATTGTTTATGAAGACATGGTTGGTTTTCACAAATGAAACTTCATTACTGAGAAGTAATGAAGTCATTCCAACACTGACGCCCAGCCTGGCTGTGCTTTTCTAGAGTGCTTTTAAATACTGAAGACTGACTTCTTGGAAGGGTATTTGGCTCTCTGGAAGGCACAGACATGCTTTTATTTTTACCTGTTTCCAAGCCCTCTGGAATCCACAGGTTTCAAAATGTGGTTGTTCATTAGAATCTCCTGGAGAATTTGTTAAAATACAAATTCCCATTCAGTGGGTCTACAGGGAGCCTGGGTATCTGCATTTCAACAACCATTCCAGGTGTTCCCTGTAGTGAAGACCATTGTTCCAAACTAGATATTTGTATAATTTGGGGGAGTGATGACTCCACTGTGTTTCTCTGCCACATTGAAGATCAAAAGCTATATTATACTTGGACTGTCCAAAAAAAATGTAAACACTCCAAGATTTTGTATAGTGAACCAATGAAACAAATACTGTGGTATTTAAGGCCAGTGTCCTAGGTCTCCCCCTAGCACCACTCAGAGGTTGGACCCATATACCATCCCACTGTTACTCTAATCAAGCACTCTACACACAGGTTCCACATCTTCAGGCTGGTAGCACGTGGCACTCTGCATCTGTGTATTGACTTATCTGAGCGCACCCCTTCCCCCCTCCCCCCAAGCTGCTACCAGGATGCCTGGATTTGCGAACATCTTCCAGTCACACACGGCAGATTCACTTCCAGCTCCCCAACTAACGGATGATTATGAAAATAAAGGAAAAGCCAAATTTCTTACATTTCTTTCAGCTAAGGGCCAGTTTCCATAGCTGAATTAAAGCACTTGTAGCATTTTAAAACAGCTGCTGTCTTTTCATCTAGCTCCCCCACCAGTGCCTTATTTACTAAACTGTGAGTGTAGTAAAATGACCCAAGGCTCAGACAACACAAAACCTTTATTCAAATCTAAGCCACTTGGGTCTTTTTCCCCCTCTATTTTGAGCCCCTTTTCGTTGTCAGTGGTATCTTCTGGTATTCACTGCCTTTGTAAACCAAGTAAATAGAGTAAGTGAAGATACTAGTTATCTAAGTTTTTTCCTGTTGTTAATTGTTCTGGAGTTTCTTTACCAGTGTGCATATTTAAGCATAATGTCCTCTCTTTTTTATCATGTAGCAGCATCTAAAAGTAACTTTGGATAAAGTCATGTTGTGTATCTGGTCAAAGTAATGTTTTCTCCTTGTCATCACAGGTTTAACCTTATATAATACAAAACATCTGAGCTCAAAAGCCCAATCCTTCAGGGTCTTTACAAAAGTAAAAAGTATTTTAAGTGCTTAGAGCCAGACCCCATTATATTTACAGTTCCAAACAGACCCACCAATCATACAGCTTGTTTAGAATTTTAACCATAAGTATTTTTACTTCTAGTCAGTGTTAAACCTCAGTATAATCTCCAGATTATAGAGAACAATTTGAAATGAAACTCAGCAAAGGCCACTATTTGTCACATATTGTGCAAGGAATAATCCCAATCAACATACACAATGCAACATTTGTGACTAATTTTCCCATGGGAATAATTGGACCTTTTTAATTTATTTCAAATTTTATACTTAGCATGAAACCTTATTCATATATTTTACCAAACTAATTCAAATTTATGTTTGAATTGTTAGAAAATATTTGTGTATAGTTTTGGTTAATAATGAAAGAAAAATATAAAATATATTAAATGTCTTTTCTGTGTCAAGATGCAAAACAAGTCATGTTGGAAAATTTTTGTACTCAGTATTTTGTATGTACCTTTTTTCTTTTTTTTAAGCTGGAAAGAAAATTTAACATTTAGCCTTGCTAGACTCTAACATAAGCTGAAGATGACTTTGTAACACATCCACCTGACCATTTATGAGCTTCCTACTGAAGCAGCGAGCGTCCCAGCACTGAAGCGTGAATGAAGAAAAGGCTGAGTGCCCGCCCACCAGGGCCCCTGTCAACTGTGGAGACTTTAAGCCAACAGGTTTCTGGGCTTTCAAACTCATACTAGGTTAGCACTCCAAACAATTTTCTCTGGAAACAACTCATGGGAGGAGCCTCTATACTTGACTAGAATAGAGTAGGACACTTAGTAGCTGTAGGTCACTTTCCTTAATAGCTTTTGAAAATATAGCTTCACAGCTAATCAGGAGTCTGATTTCTCTACTTGGTAACAGTCCAGCAATGACTAATGATAGATTACTATGCTGATGAGTATGATGAATTTTTTAAAACTAAGCGCTTAAATGGTTATAGAAATGAAGGAAAACATGGATATTTAGAAACTTTTTTTATACATATTGCAATAAGATGGTTTATAGCAGATTTCATTTTATTTCTGAAAATGTTATAAACGTGTAATTAGTAAAAAAAAAATTTTGTAAAACACTGTCCTATATTTGTATGTGTGTAAATATAATGCATAAGTTCTAAGAATAAATATGTCAGTATCATGTATGTTATTTTAAATTGCCTGTATGCCACTTTACATATTGACATTAAAATAAAAGACAACACTTCAGTAGCATGAAATTAAAGGCTCATGTGAAAATGTTCACATCTAAAGCATGGTTTCCTTGGGAAATAAAAGGGTAAATTCTCTGATGGAACATTGGTAGAAACTCGTAATAGCCCCTTGAGATCAAAACATACTTTTTTTTTTTTTTTTTGGTTTTTTCTCCAATTTTATTTTATTTTTAAACTTTACATAATTGTATTAGTTTTGCCAAATATCAAAATGAATCCGCCACAGGTATACATGTGTTCCCCATCCCGAACCCTCCTCCCTCCTCCCTCCCCATACCATCCCTCTGGGCCGTCCCAGTGCACCAGCCCCAAGCATCCAGCATCATGCATCGAACCTGGACTGGCAACTCGTTTCCCACATGATACTTTACATGTTTCATTGCCATTCTCCCAAATCTTCCCACCCTCTCCCTCTCCCACAGAATCCATAAGACCGTTCTATACATCAGTGTCTCTTTTGCTGTCTCGTACACCGGGTTATTGTTACCATCTTTCTAAATTCCATATATATGCGTTAGTATACTGTATTTATGTTTTTCCTTCTGGCTTACTTCATTCTGTATAATAGGCTCCAGTTTCATCCACCTCATTAGAACTGATTCAAATGTATTCTTTTTAATGCAAAACATACTTTTTAAAGGAAGTGTAGATACAAGTATTGTCTTATATTTGGAGTTAGGTATGGCTTAATTTTGAAATATTACATATCTGGAAAGCTTTTCTCAGAAATTTCCAACTGTTCTGTAATTGTCTTAATGTTCCAAGACAGTTCTGTTCTGATTAATCAAGCCAAGAGTGACCCCATGAGTGGGCTCGTGTTCTTTTAAAAGAACATGACTAAGCTTGTGCCAGGCACAGGTTAGGATTTTCACATGTGTTACCTTTTTCAGTCTTAATACCCCATAAGATGACAGTCATTGAGTAATAAGCAAAGCAGCTATAGGCCCTAGTATCTCACTTAACCAAAAATATCTCCAAACTCATCTCCCCACTGACCTGTATCTTCTGTCTTCCCTATGTATGGGTTGTATATCCTGACATCGCATTTCTATCTTCCATTTATCATTTATATCCCTACCTATTTCCCAGAAAAGGAGCTGAAGCAGTTTATAATAAGATACATGTTCTTATGTGACATTCCCCATTAAAAAAAGACAGTAAAGTGATAATAAATTTAAAAGGCAAGCACCAACCTTTATTAAAACTTTACTGTGTATGTATTATGCTGCTGCTGCTGCTGCTAAGTCACGTCAGTCATGTCCGACTCTGTGTGACCCCATAGACGGCACCCAACAGGCTCCCCCGTCCCTGGGATTCTCCAGGCAAGAACACTGGAGTGGGTTGCCATTTCCCTCTCCAATGCAGGAAAGGGAAAAGTGAAAGTGAAGTCGCTCAGTCGTGTCCAACTCTTTGCAACCCCATGGACTGCAGCCCACCAGGCTCCTCCGTCCATGGGATTTTCCAGGCAAGAGTGCTGGAGTGGGGTGCCATTGAAACGTCACCTTGTAGTTCCTACTGAACACCTCACTTTTGCTTTTACTACTATCATTTTTCACAATAGGCAAATTGAATAGTCAGAATCAGAGATGTTACAGGAAATTACTGACGTTTTAATGCATCACTATAACTAAGATTGTGTGCTTTTTTTTTTTTTTTTTTTGTCTGGTGAGCAAGAGCAAAAGGAATCTTCATAAGACTTGTAAAAATACATATTCCCAGCAGTTTTTTTTGGGGGGGGGGAAGGGGGGATGGTTCAAGTTATGAAGAAGCCCTAAGTCACAGTATAATCCTAATTCAGGGTTTGAAAACTAGTATAGCAGGCAAAGTGACCTAGTGTAACCAAGCCTCACCTAGGAGTATCCAAATAAGAAACAACCCATAGATGAGTTAATCTGTGAAAGATTTCTTAACTCCGTTCAGGTCCTCCTTCCCATCTCCAGAGCACCAACAGAAAAGATAACTCGGTCACTTCTTGCCTCTCCTCTTGTCCTTCTCTTTGCCTTTTCCTTTTACATCCTTGCTGTCATCTTTGTCCTTAGGCATTTTGAAACCACCAATTTCTCTCCGCACCACAGTGCCTCGCCACCAGGCCTGGAGCTGAAAGAGAACAGGGAAGTGAGTATACTTTGTACTAGGCCTGACAAGCTGCATTTTTCTTCTATGCATGGGGAAGGTTTTTTCATAAACTAACTTCTGTGAAGATGGTCTCTGAGACACAGAAATGGCCAAGCATGCCTTAAGGCAGTGCTAGTCTGTTCTGCAGCTTGAAGTCCTACACTCTAAAGTTCTCAAGGAGTAAAAATAAAAGGAATCTGATTAGGCCTGACTTTCCTTTGCATGTAGAAACCTGATTACCTTGTACTGCTGCTCTGTATGAACATTCAAGTTCCCCAAATCTAAAAACCATTTGCTCCAAAAGGGATGCTAGTTGCCTGAACCATAGGTAACTCAGTCAAAAATGTGCAGATAAACTATAGATGATTCAATAGGTTTCCTGGTGCATTTCAATCTCTAATGATTGATTCAGTTCAGTTCAGTCGCTCAGTCGTGTCCGACTCTACCATCCCATGAACTGCAGCACACCAGGCCTCCCTATCCATCACCAACTCCCGGAGTCCACCCAAACCCATGACCACCGAGTCGGTGATGCCATCCAACCATCTCATCCTCTGCCATCCCCTCTGCCATCAATCTTTCCCAGCATCAGGGTCTTTTCAAATGAGTCAGCTCTTCACATCAGGTGGCCAAAGTATTGGAGTTTCAGCTCCAACATCAGTCCTTCCAATGAACACCCAGGACTGGTCTCCCTTAGGATGGACTGGTTGGATCTCCTTGCAGTCCAAGGGACTCTCAAGAGTCTTCTCAACACCACAGTTCAAAAGCATCAATTCTTCAGCACGCAGCTTTCTTTATAGTCCAACTCCTACATCCATACATGACCACTGGAAAAACCATAGCCTTGACTAGACAGGCCTTGGTTGGCAAAGTGATGTCTCTGCTTTTGAATATGCTATCTAGGTTGGTCATAACTTTCCTTCCAAGGAGTAAGCATCTTTTAATTTCATGGCTGCAGTCACCATCTGCAGTGATTTTTGGAGCCCAGAAAAATAAAGTCAGCCACTGTTTCCACTGTTTCCCCATCTATTTGCCATGAAGTGATGGGACCAGATGCCATGATCTTAGTTTTCTGAATGTTGAGCTTTAAGCCAACTTTTTCACTCTCCTATTTCACTTTCATCAAGAGACTCTTTAGTTCTTCACTTTCTGCCATAAGGATGGTGTCATCTGCATATCTGAAGTTATTGATACTTCTGGCAATCTTGATTCCAGCTTGTGCTTCTTCCACCCCAGTGTTTCTCATGATGTACTCTGCATAAAAGTTAAATAAGCAGGGTGACAATATACAGCCTTGACGTACTCCTTTTCCTATTTGGAACCAGTCTGTTCCATGTCCAGTTCTAACCGTTGCTTCCTGACTCGCATACAGATTTCTAGAAAGAGATAAAAAATATCTTTTTATTGAAAAACATTTGCTTTGGGACAACTGCTTCTCTTTTTCAAGATGCAATCACTTTTTATGTTTCTATTTTTTTTAAATTTTATTTTTAAACTTTACATAATTGTATTAGTTTTGCCAAATATCAAAATGAATCTGCCACAGGTATACATGTGTTCCCCATCCTGAACCCTCCTCCCTCCTCCCTCCCCATACCATCCCTCTGGGTCGTCCCAGTGCACTAGCCCCAAGCATCCAGTATCGTGTATCGAACCTGGACTGGCAACTCGTTTCTTACATGATATTTTACATGTTTCAAAGTCATTCTCCCAAATCTTCCCACCCTCTCCCTCTCCCACAGAGTCCATAAGACTGTTCTATACATCAGCGTCTCTTTTGTTGTCTCGTACACAGGGTTATTGTTACCATCTTTCTAAATTCCATATATATGCGTTAGTATACTGTATTTATGTTTTTCCTTCTGGCTTACCTCACTCTGTATAATAGGCTCCAGTTTCATCCACCTCATTAGAACTGATTCAAATGTATTCTTTTTAATGGCTGAGTAATACTCCATTGTGTATATGTACCACTGCTTTCTTATCCATTCATCTGCTGATGGACATCTAGGTTGCTTCCATGTCCTGGCTATTATAAACAGTGCTGCGATGAACATTGGGGTACACGTGTCTCTTTCCCTTCTGGTTTCCTCAGTGTGTATGCCAGCAGTGGGATTGCTGGATCATAAGGCAGTTCTATTTCCAGTTTTTTAAGGAATCTCCACACTGTTCTCCATAGTGGCTGTACTAGTTTGCATTCCCACCAACAGTGTAAGAGGGTTCCCTTTTCTCCACATCCTCTCCAGCATTTATTACTTGTAGACTTTTGGATCGCAGCCATTCTGACTGGTGTGAAATGGTACCTCATAGTGGTTTTGATTTGCATTTCTCTGATAATGAGTGATGTTGAGCATCTTTTCATGTGTTTGTTCACCATCTGCATACAGATTTCTAAAGAGGCAGGTCAGATGATCTGGTATTCTCATCTCTTTAAGAATTTTCCACAGTTTATTGTGATCCACAGAGTCAAAGGCTTTGGCATAGTCAATAAAGCATAAATAGAAGTTTAAGGATCAAAACTCACCTTCAAAAAGGATTTAGTTAGCTCCCTTGAATATCTTGGTCATTATATACAACTGTTCTGAATACAGTCTGGGCTGCTTTAAAATCAGACTAAACTCCAAAGACAGAGCAAATCCACTAATGAAAACAAAAATGGTCTTCAGCTACTTCTTACAGTTTTGCTCTAAATTGAGGAAATTCAACAAATAGAAAACACTATAGAAGCTCAATAAACACTTGCTAACTATACATCGGACTCTCTCCTAATGGAAAGCTCAAGTTTGGGTTTAAATACCTGGTCCTGAATGTATTACACTTTAAAGCTTACTTCCTTAGTTTACCCCCTTATACACATCCCAAGCCACAGCTTGCATACCACAGGGCCTCAACAGATGCTCTTTCAGAGAGAGGGGCAATCCTCAACAGTACAGTTTCAGTGCAGCTGATGTTATATTTGCTTGAAAATATTTCCCACAATCTGCCTTGTCAGTTTCATCATCACTAATAAATACAAGTTCATATAAAATTTTTGTTTCTGAACTACTACTTACCCTTTCACCTTTTTTGAGAAAAGCTCTTATCAAAACCTAGCAGATAGTCTTGCTAATATAAATAGGATCTTAAGAAGCAGTGGGATATTAAAAAATTCTTTTAAGAGCTCTGTTGATTAGAAATAGTATTCATAAGTTTGACCTCTGGGCACAAGGTCTAGGCTCTGCTTCCACTGTTAACCACCTCTTCGGTCCAAGATTAAAAACTGGGGGGGCATGTCCTCCTAACTGTATCCCTGCACCACAGACTATGGCAAATTCCAATGATTAGGTCATGCTTCCTCACAGATCTCCTGCTCTGTGTTTGATAATAAACGAGAGGTGCTTTGCATTCCTCAGTGTTCGGCCAGTTACAGAATTGAAAAGGCCCCAAGATGCAAAGTATGGTTTTGTACCTTTATGATGCTCCTCAATTCCAAGTCATCCTGTTCTCTCTTCTTCCGGGTCTTCTCCTTTTCTATACGATCTTCAATGATGACTTGTTCATATTCCCTTATCTGCAAAAGTAGACATTAATCATGTGTTACAGGACCCAGCCAAGCTGTGGCCCACCCAGACCCTCTTCTTTTGTTCATGCCACATGGCTTGCAGGATCTCAGTTCTCCCACCAGGGATTGAACCCAGGGCCAAGGCAGTGAAAGCCCAGAATTCTAACTACTAGGCCACCAGAGAACTCCCCAGCCCTACATTTTTAATTAAAAACTTTAAAATGAACCATACCAAATTAAGCCCTCCAAAAAAGAAGAGATTTACTTTATTCCTATATTGTCAGTATTCACATTAGCTTTATAATTGTCCCCCAAATTTTTTCAGCTTGAATAAATTTGCTTTAAAGTTTGCTAATAAAAATGAAATACTAACTTTGATATGTGGCTAATGACATCAAAATAATGTAATAAAAAACTAATAGAAGGCACACCTACAAATAACCATCCTTTAAAAGAAATTTGAGAAGTTCTATACTTATTCAATGATGAAACCATAATCAGAAGGTTTTTATAAATCATTTATAAATTATCTTCAGAGATCTTAAAGTAGAAATTAAAATAGTATCTAGCTCAAGGGGTTTTGGATAGCGTTAAAATAAGTTATGTATGTAAATCTGGGTTTGATCCCTGGGTTGGGAAGATCCCCTGGAGAAGGGAAAGGTTACCCACTCCAGTATTCTGTATAGTCCATGGGGTCACAAAGAGTTGGGCACAACTTGAACGACTGAAAAAAAAAAAGTAAAATACTAGAAAAGTGCCCAGGCCAGATTAAACCCTTTCAAGTGTTGGCTGCTGCTGTTATTGTCCCATCAATGAGGACATCATCATCATCGGAAAAGAATCCCAGTGGTTGACAGGCACACCTCCACTTCATGACCAAAAATTGTACCCCAGCTACGCAGCTCAGCTCCCACCCACTTCTGCGAGCTCTGCCTTAACGCTATTGAGACTCCCCCTTCCTTACCGTCTTTGCAAGTTCTTGAAGGTGTGCTAAGTCACTGGCCTTAGCAGATTTGAGGGCATTTAGTTCATTCTGTTTCATTTCTGTGTCCTTATCAAATTTCTCCATCCAGAACTCTAGCTTCTCCTCAAGCTTCTATTTGGAAGAAAAAAAAACAAACATTAAAATGTGGCCAGACATGAAACAGTATAGACTGTATGAAATCATGTATATGAGGTTCAAGAACAAGCATGACTGTTCTATAGGGAAAGAAGTCAGAATAATGGTTACTTTGGGGGGGGATTGGTGGTTTATTGATTGGGAATGGGGTGGGAGGGAAACTTCAGGGATGCTAAAGCTTCTATTTGGAAAAGAAAAAAACATTAAAATGTGGTCAAACCTTTGACAAGTCTTAGCAAGAAACACAGAAGACACAAACTTTTAAAAATAAAGGATGGAAAAGATAAGTTCAGAAATAAAAGCAAATTTAAATTGTAAGAGACTACAGTGCGTTATCTTTGTACTAATAAATTCAAAATGAATATTTTGATGAAATGGATTATTTCCAGGAAGACGTAAGTTACCAAAAATGACTCAAAAAGTTTTTTTAAGCAATGACATCAATAATCATTTAAAAAACAGAAAAGGGAGCCAAACATCTCTCCTTTACCCAACCAGACTATTTATGACTGAATTTTACCAGTTTCAAGGAACAGGTAATAATCTATTTTGTTCTGTTTCTATTAAGCTAGCTAGCATCACTGATCACAGTGCAACAAAGAAGCACCAAAAATGAATCTATAGAATAATCTCATTTATGGAATACATAAATACAAAATAAAAATCTATAATTCTAACAGTCTAGTAAAAGAATCATAAATTATGAACAGAGTAGATTTATCCCCCAAATTTAAAGATGATTCAACATCAACAAGTCTACTAATATATTTTAACTTATTAACACATTAAAAGAAATCATATCTTCTCAATGGATTTAAAAAAAAATCCATCTCATAAAACTCAATCTTCATTCCTGATTAAGAAGAAAAAAAAAACTTAGCAAGATTTGACTAAAAGGAAACTTTATTAACTTGATAAGGCTTACCTACCATAAACCTACAGCCTAAATGTCATAAAATCCCCATTTGTGTCAGTTATCAATTTATTGCCTCTCAATTCCAAATCATCCTTCACTGACCAGCTTTGTAAGACTGGATGATTGCAGCGAACACTTCTTTCTGCAAACGGGCACAATATTCAGCTTTGTCAGTAGAGGGTGCTAGAGGGACATGACGGAGGAGCTTCTCTCCTTGGTTCCCATGTGCTTCCTCCTTTGTTTCTGGGCACAGCTGATGGTGTCATGGACGTGGCATACTCAAGGGCACTTGTTCACCAACTTTTACTAACACAACAGACAGAGTCTTGCTTGCCAAACACAGTCTACAGTTCCCTGCTTGCCAGCTTTACCCCACTAGCTGTAAACCAGCTCTGACCCAGGCAACAAAGCAAATATTTATTCCTCCCTTGGATACTGTCCTCCAGCCCTAGAGTTCTCTTGTATCCTTCCTTTTTAGCCAATCCCTTATTAGCAGTTAATGATTCTTTTCTTAATATGTTCCCTGCTCAAATTACCAATGTGGTTTCTGTCCCCTAACTGAATGATAATGATACAGAATTATTATCAAAACTAGTTTGTCTCCCACCTTCTAATTCATGTGTCTCACTCAGTCATCTAAAATCCTTGCTTCTATTCATCAGATAGAATCGGCATAATGCAGTAAGCTACTAGGGGTCTCGTGGAAAGTCAAAGCAGGCAATGATCTCTGCGACCGTAATGTGGCAGAGAGAGCAGACACAGCCCTGATGCAACTGTGAGTGTGTACTGCTGGCCCAGCCAGGTAAAAGTAAACTGTTTCTGCAGTTTTTTCGAAATGAGTTTGGAGACAGGGAGTTTAGTCAAGTTAATAGCTGCTGTTCAAGATTTTCTCCAGTAAAGATATGACATCTGGAACAGTATCTGCAGTTGGAGTCACCATTCGATTATATTTACATTAGTCCACAGTCACTCTCCAAGATCATTCAATGGCACAGGCCAAACAGCTGACTTGAATGGGAATGTGATCAATGTCACTACCTCCACTTCGAAGTCTTTGATGTTGGCATTAATTTCAGCAGTTACACTGAGACTACAGTACTGCTTATGTTCACTATCTTGGTAGGGATGGCTTCTCTTAGGCCCTTCCTATCATAATGGCCCTCACTCCATGAATCAGGAGCCAAGGTGAAAATTCTGTTACCAAGTATGTCTTACTCCAACCATATGTTCAGTAACTGGGGAAAATAACCATAGGGTAGATCCATAGAAAAGTGAGCCCAGAGTAATCGGACTTAAGTCTCCATCTATGACCTGACCATCATAATCACCCATTTTGAGAAGGGTCCACAGTGTTGTCTTGAATCCCCAGGAATTAGCATCAATTCAGAGCCAATGTTCAGTAACCTCAAAAGGTCTGGGTATTTTCTTTTTTCCAGTGCATAGTCACTCTAACAAGTAGGTCCCTTGGGTAAGGCTTAGAGGAAGATTCAATTGCATTACTTGTACAAGTGAACAGTTGCTAGTGAGTTCACCTTCAGGGGGACCTGCTGCCCTCAATCAAGGGGCTCTGGGTCTGTGAATTTACTTGGTTTGGAACCTGGGTGAGAGGCCACGACTCTTCATTGTGGTGATTCAAATCAAGTTTTTGGCTACTAGATTTGGACTTTTTCTCTGCTGTATAGCTCAAGTACTGCTTTATCCCAGTACCTCCCTGTAGTTAAGTGCAGCCACATGTCCTCTGGCACTCCATGATCCTACCAACTCCACTGAAATCAGGACTGGCATCACCTGTGGTCTTACCTGGCCTACATAAGAAAGCAAGCACAGGGCTTTTCAAGGATGCAGGTATTCCCCTAACTAAGAAGCTGAAGTTGAACAGTTCTATGAAGACCTACAAGACCTTTTAGAACTAACACCCAAAAAAGATGTCCTTTTCATTATAGAGGACTGGAATGCAAAAGTAGGAAGTCAAGAAACACCTGGAGTAACAGGCAAATTTGGCCTTGGAGTACAGAATGAAGCAGGGCAAAGGCTAATAGAGTTTTGCCAAGAGAACTCACTGGTCATAGCAAACACCCTCTTCCAACAACACAAGAGAAGACTACATACGGACATCACCAGATGGTCAACACCGAAATCAGAATGATTATATTCTTTGCAGCCAAACATGGAGAAGCTCTATACAGTCAGCAAAAACAAGACAGGGAGCTGACTGTGGCTCAGATCATGAACTTCTTATTGTCAAATTCAGACTTAAATTGAATAAAGTAGGGAAAACCACTAGACCATTCAGGTATGACCTAAATCAAACCCCTTACGATTATACAGTGGAAGTGAGAAATAGATTTAAGGGCCTAGATCTGATAGATAGAGTGCCTGATGAACTATGGAATGAGGTTCGTGACATTGTACAGGAGACAGGGATCAAGACCATCCCCAAGAAAAAGAAATGCAAAAAGGCAAAATGGCTGTCTAAGGAGGCCTTACAAATACCTTGAAAACAAGAGAAGCAGAAAGCAAAGGAGAAAAGGAAAAATATACCCATTTGAATGCAGAGTTCTAAAGAATAGCAAGGCGAGATAAGAAAGCCTTCCTCAGTGATCAGTGCAAAGAAAGAGGAAAACAACAGAATGGGAAAGACTAGAGATCTCTTCAAGAAAATCAGAGATACCAAGGGAACATTTCATGCAAAGATGGGCTCAATAAAGGACAGAAATGGTATGGACCTAACAGAAGCAGAAGATATTAAGAAGGGTGGCAAGAATACACAGAAGAACTGTACAAAAAGATCTTCACAACCCAGATAATTACGATGGTGTGATCACTCACCTAGAACCAGGCATCCTGGAATGCAAAGTCAAGTCAAAGCCTTAGGAAGCATCACTATGAACAAAGCTAGCGGAGGTGATGGAATTCCAGTTGAGCTATTTCAAATCCTGAAAGATGATGCCGTGAAAGTGCTGCACTCAATATGCCAGCAAATTTGAAAGACTCAGCAGTGGCCACAGGACTGGAAAAGGTCAGTTTTCATTCCAATTCCAAAGAAAGGCAATGCCAAAGAATGCTCAAACTACCACACAATTACATTCATCTCACACGCTAATAAAGTAATGCTCAAAACTCTCCAAGTCAGGCTTCAGCAATACGTGAACCATCAACTTCCAGATGTTCAATCTGGTTTTAGAAAAGGCAGAGGAACCAGAGATCAAATGGCCAACATCCGCTGGATCATTGAAAAAGCAAGAGAGTTCCAGAAAAATATCTATTTCTGCTTTATTGACTATGCCAAAGCTTTTGACTGTGCGGATCACAACAAACTGGAAAGTTCTGAGAGATGGGAATACCAGACCACCTGATCTGCCTCTTGAGAAACCTGTATGCAGGTCAGGAAGCAACAGTTAGAACTGGACATGGAACAACAGACTGGTTCCAAATAGGAAAAGGAGTACATCAAGGCTGTATATTGTCACCCTGCTTATTTAACTTATATGCAGAGTACATCATGAGAAACATTGGGCTGGATGAAGCACAAGCTGGAATCAAGATTGCCAGAAGAAATATCAATAACCTCAGATACGCAGATGACACCACCCTTTTGGCATAAAGAGAAGAAGAACTAAAAAGCCTCTTGATGAAAGTGAAAGAGGAGAGTAAAAAGTTAGCTTAAAGCTCAACATTTAGAAAACTAAGATCATGACATCCAGTCCCATCACTTCATGGAAAATAGATGGGGAAACAGTGGCAGACTTTATTTTGGGGGGCTCCAAAATCATGGCAGATGGTGACTGCAGCCATGAAATTAAAAGACGCTTACTCCTTGGAAGAAATTTTATGACCAACCTAGACAGCATATTAGAAAGCAAAGACATTACTTTGTCAACAAAGGTCCATCTAGTCAAGGCTATGGTTTTTCCAATAGTCATGTATGGATGTGAGAGTTGGACTATAAAGAAAGCTGAGTGCAGAAGAATTGATGCTTTTAAAGTGTGGTGTGGAGAAGACTCTTGAGAGTCCCTTGGACTGCAAGGATATTCAACCAGTCCATCCTAAAGGAGATCAGTCCTAGGTGTTCATAGGAAGGACTGATGTGAAGCTGAAACTCCAGTACTTTGGCCACCTGATGCGAAGAGCTGACTTATTTGAACAGACCTTGATGCCGGGAAAGATTGAAGGCAGGAGGAGAAGGGGATGACAGAGGATGAGATGGTTGGATGTCATCACTGACTCAATGGAAATGAGTTTGGGTAAACTCCAGGATTGGTGATGGATAGGGAGGCCTGGCATGCTGCAGTTCATGGGTCACAGAGAGTCAGACACGACTGAGTGACTGAACTGAACTGAACTGGATGCATTAGTAAAGAACTGTCTTCTAGGAAGGAGTGTCTCACAGAAACTTGTTAGAGGTGGGTGTTTGAGTCGGTGTTAGACCACACATGATAAATTCACATTGTATTCCTATCTCCCTAAGTCTTTTGAATTCTCTCCTCCATTATAGCAAAGAAGCACTGACATCTCCACTTCATTAAATGAGTCCAGGTTTTAGCTAACCAATCAAGCAAACTGTTAAGAGTCACCTCCAGCTGCACAAGCTAACACATTAAATCCAGACTCTCTAGTAAACAGGTCCACATCAATGAACTTGACCTAATCCAGTGTTCTATTCTACCTTCCTTGGCCCAACAACCTTAGAATCCATTCTCATACCTGTCTCCAGGGCTTATGCCAATATATATCAGTAAAGTCTTGTAATTCTTTTAGAATGTAAGTTATGTCCTTCTAAGTTATAGTCATCCGAGTTATATACAAGCCTGGAACCCTCTGAGATTTGACTCTAGTGATGGAACCACGGACAAAAGGGGTGATTGCACTAGGTCTTGAGAGCTAGCATCCCTTTTCAAAGCATCTGCCTCAGATGCAGTTATTATCACAGGGCTTTCAGGGAAAATAAGACTAATCTCCTCAGACATAGGAGGGCAGGCGACTTCCACCAGCAAGACAGGCTTACGGAGACGTGGGGTTTCAAGAATGTAAATTACATACCAGGAATTCCCATTCCAAGTTGGAGGGTCCTACTTTCTCCCAAGGAACCCTAACTTTCACATGAGAAACTCGTCATGACCATGAATGAATTCATGTGTAATACTGACTGAAACACCATTAAAACCAACAGTAGAGAAACAGTGCCACAGCATTACTTTAGTAATACTACTAAACATTACACTTGCCATTCTATGTATACAATAAGCCACAAAATGGAAACAGATGTATAAATAATGAGAGGGGAAATAGGAAACTGCTATTATTTACCGTCAATAGGAGAAGCGGGTGACAGAGGATGAGATGGTTGGATGGCATCATTGACTCAAAGGATATGAGTTTGAGCAAACTCAGGGAGATGGTGAAGGGCAGGAAAGAAACTCTGGCGTGCTGCAGTCCAGGGGGTTGCAGAGTCAGGTACGACTTAGCAACTGGACAACAGCAAGATTTTCTACCTAGAAAATCCAAATGAACCAACTCGAAAACCATTAAAAACTAATATGAGGGGATATAAGGAATCTACAAAAATGAATAGCCTTTCCATATAGCCTGCACTTAAAGGCATGTCCACTGAGAGAAAGATGGTTACCTAAACCTTGGTATATCCCCTCTTTGGCATATTATACACCAAGTATACTGCTTTAGAAAAAATTAAAGACAATGAAAATTTTTTAAAAAACTGGGTCTGTAAAAAATATATACTATGATATATATATACTATATATATATAAAATATATACATATCCAATTTATGTCAAAACAAATATAAATAAATAAATACTAAAAACAAGTAAGCATTTAGGTATATACACAAGAACATACATGAAAAGAAAAAGATATGGAAGAAATACTTGAAAATGGGAGTAATTAAGAGAGCTTTCACTTTAAAAAATCTATATATTTCTGTACTGTTTCAAATTTTTCATTAAAAAGTATCTATGTATTGCTTATGTTATTGGGCTGAAGATCTGGGTAACATTAACTTTATCCATCCAACATCCATTTATCCACCAACTCATCTGACTGTTATCAAATACTTGCTCTATATCTCACATTTGAGGTAGGTAACATGACTCATAATCCTGAAATTGCAGGGGTGCAGGTTCTAATAGCCTAGTGATGTTTTTCAGTAAAGCCCTGTGAGACAGCATCTAGAAATCATCTTCTTTAACCACAAATTTGGAATTATTTACTAAAACTTCATCAGCTTTCTCAAAGGTAGGCTATATCATGAGTAAGTTGGAAATTTTTTTCCTTATTCAGCCAACAGAGATATTTTGAAAGGTTCTTTCCATCCAGCTTGTTTTGTTACTAGTATTGGAAATACTAATTCAAACCATTTCAGTCACATAATTTATATAATTATATGAATAATTTCATAATTCACACAATAAGAAATAAAGTGAGTAAATAAATATGTGGAAAAAATGGTCAATTCCATTAGTAAGCAAAAAAAAAAAAAAAGGCAAAATAAAACAACTCATTAAACTAGCAGACTTAAAAAAAATATCTAAAGCAGTTAGTTCCATTGAGGATACCTTCAAATTAGTACCTGTATCCCTTGCTGATGTCAGTGTAAAACAGAGACTACTAGCAATATTTATCAAAAGTCACAAAATACCAGTCTCTCAAATAATAATCTCATGCTTGAGATTTACTTTTAGCAAATAATTGCGGTGAAGAAAACAGTCATTTGGGCCAACCTTTCATTACTGCATTATTTACAGTAACGGAACTTTGGAAATAACCTAAATATCCAGAACAAAGAGTAACAAATTATAGAATAACTACTCTGTGGAACATTATAAAACCATTTAAAATTATTTTACAAGGAGACTATGATAAAATGAAAAAAATGGGTGAAAAAACAACTGGCAATTTTTAAAAAATCTTCACACAACTAAGAATGTTACTTTTATAATTTTAAAAAAATCAGGAAATTTAAAATTATGACTATGAGGCAATATAAGAACAAGAAAATAGTGCCTTTTATAATACTAAATGACAAAATTTTACCTGTACCCAAATTACAGCTTTATAAAACATTTATCCAGATGGATAACTTATACAGAAAACATGGGCTATATAGCTCTTTTATTAGGCTGGTACGATTAGGGTCGATTTTTCTTTCCTTAAAAAAAATTGTTTTGCTGTCCTTGGCATTTTATAAGTGGGAAACAAACACTTCAGAGGATAAGAAAGGTTTGGGGACCCACCTGCTGCTCCTTTCTAAGGAACAGTTCGATCTCGGCATGAATCCGGTTCTCTTCTTCAGTTTTCAGCCGTAGCTTCTGTGAATAACAAACCAACATCAGAATTCTTCCCAACAGGGCTGCAAGTGAGTTCTCAAGATTAAGGGTGTAGCTGTAACAGCAGGACAAGTTTTCTCTACCAGCTGGGATCCTAAGAACTCCACGGTATTCCTCCAGAGCAGCAGTGCCATTTCCCTGAATTCAGTTCATGTTCACAACACATCTGAGTCATGTCGGGCACTGTGTTAGGCACAGGCAACAGCCCAGAGCAAGAGGGCCATAATCCTGTTGCCTGGAAAGTGCTGTCCATTTAAAGAGAGAAACAGTGCTTCAAGGGCACAAGGTTCTCAGGCCTACAAAAGGACATTCCAGAGTGCAAAAAAGTGTTTGCTGTCACAGTCTTAAGCCACACTTGGGAAATAAGCTTTCCGATAAGCAGGGACTCAAAGAACGGAGTCCCCCTACTGCATGCAGATGACATGCTTGACTAATGTTTGCTCCTTCTCGCCAGCATCTTGTTCTTTTAGCCATTTAGCCTCCTCCCCAAATGATTATTTTTAGAAAAAGTTTCCAGGAAGTATACAACATGTTACTATTTATCTGTAATGTGGAAATGAAAATTTGTAGTTCTTAGTACAATATGACAAGTTTGGTACTGAGTATATAAAGAGATTTTAAAAATTTAATTAAATTAAATGTCTCTAAGAGAGGGTATGATTTAAAGAAATCTGGAAATAAGTTTTGAGTTTTCTTAATGTAAATATATGTTATTTGAAGTAGATTATTTCTATGACTTAAGGGCAAAATTTCTTAAACACTGCTCTGAATGAACTGAATGAGTTCCATGCAGGGGGGAAAATAGCCTTTTTCCTCTAAAATGAGGGTCTACCCTTATTTTTTTCTACTGATACTTTTCACTGTGACTTTTCATTTCTATTAATATAAATTTAGGTGTGCATGGAGTTCAGCTTTCTAAATTTTGTATTTCTTAATGGCGGGATTTGTGGAAAATTCTTCAAAAGATGGGACTACTAGACCACCTGACCTGCCTCTTAAGAAACCTGTATGCAGGTCAGGAAGCAACAGTTAGAACTGGACATGGAACAACAGACTGGTTCCAAAGAGGAAAAGGAGTACATCAAGGCTGTATATTGTCACCCTGCTGATTTAACTTATAGGCAGAGTACGTCATGAGAAAGGCTGGGCTGGAAGAAGCACAAGCTGGAATCAAGATTGCCGGGAGAGATATCAATAACCTCAGATATGCAGATGACACCACCCTTATGGCAGAAAGTGAAGAGGAACTCAAAAGCCTCTTGATGAAAGTGAAAGTGGAGAGTGAAAAAGCTGGCTTAAAGCTCAACATTCAGAAAACGAAGATCATGGCATCCGGTCCCATCACTTCATGGGAAATAGATGGGGAAACAGTGGAAACAGTGTCAGACCTTATTTTTTTGGGCTCTAAAATCACTGCAGATAGTGACTGCAGCCATGAAATTAAAAGACGCTTACTCCTGGGAAGGAAAGTTATGACCAACCTGGATAGCATATTGAAAAGCAGAGACATTACTTTGCCAACAAAGGTCCGTCTAGTCAAGGCTATGGTTTTTCCAGTGGTCATGTATGGATGTGAGAGTTGGACTGTGAAGAAAGCTGAGTGCCGAAGAATTGATGTTTTTGAACTGTGGTGTTGGAGGACTCTTGAGAGTCCCTTGGACTGCAAGAAGATCCAAGCAGTCCATTCTGAAGGAGATCAGCCCTGGGATTTCTTTGGAAGGAATGATGCTAAAGCTGAAACTCCAGTACTTTGGCCACCTCATGCGAAGAGTTGACTCATTGGAAAAGACTCTGATGCTGGGAGGGATTGGGGGCAGGAGGAGAAGGGGACGACAGAGGATGAGATGGCTGGATGGCATCACTGACTCGATGGACGTGAGTCTCAGTGAACTCCGGGAGTTGGTGATGGACAGGGAGGCCTGGCGTGCTGTGATTCATGGGGTCGCAAAGAGTCAGACATGACTGAGTGACTGAACTGAAGTGAACTGAACTGAATGGCAGGATGAAAAATATTGGTTGGGTAAGAAAAGTAGCAGCAAAAACCTACAGTTACTGAGTATCTTGTTTTGCCCTCTCCCTGTAATTACCAGAAGAAATGGCAGGCGGCTTCATAAACTAAGGATAAAGTGACCAAGAGAAGAAAGTACAACCAATTTCAAAGTCCTTACAAAAAATTAGGAGATGTAAGCTATACCCCATCAGAATCTCTGCTTGTAAAAAAGCAAGTCTTCATCCTTTTTTTGTCTTTAACCTCAAATGTTAGGGTTGCTGGAGAGAGAGAACAAAGATCAGAGAAGTCTCCCTCTCGCACCTCCTTTGTCGGCTGAAATATCGGGAGTGACAGTTTGAAAGCCAGTCATTAGATTCATTCCTAATTAACAGTGATCACCTCAATCTCTTCCAGCAAGAGCTCTTCTGTTTTGCTACATTTTTTCTGGGTCTGGGAAATCTGCAGTTCTGTGTTTCTCTTCATATAGCGATTCTCCATATTGGTTTTTGCCTTCATCTCTTGCAACTGGTCCTTGAGGTGAGCAATATATTCATTCCGATTCTGTAGAGGTTAAGACCAGATTTCTAAATTAAAATGCATTCTACCTCCATTCAGCTCAGTCAGCAGCTTAAGCTTTTGTACTTACATATCAACAGGGAACTGGATCTGTTTTTCTGCTATCACACTAGGAGAAATTTACCCAATAATCATGGATAGTATAAATGAAAATGAAAAGCAGTTCTAAGACTGTGGGATTCTTCCCTAGGCACATTATTTGGGTATCCTGTATCCACACAGATTTCCCATTACTATTTCATTTTAGTGGAAAGAGCACTGGACTAAATGATCAAAAGACCTAACTTCCCACCCAAGCCCCGCCAATTGTGTGAATTAGGACACATCAGTTAAACTCTCCAAGTCTCACCTTCTTTACAATAGAAACATTAATATCCACCCTGCCTGAAATATCTTAGCAAGTAATTATAAGGATTAATTGACAATGTGTTTGAAAATTCTTCCCAGGTTACAAAGTGCTTGGCAACTTCTCTTCTTTTTTTAATTGCATTAACATTGGTTTATAAAATTACATCAGCTTCATGTGTGCAACATTATATTGATATTTCAACTTCTGTATACATTACAATGTGCTCAACACCGAAAATTTAGTTTCCATCTGTCACCATATAGTTGACACCCCTGCTTTACCCGTTTCTTACCCCCAACCCTTTCCCCTTCTGGGACCGACTACTCTGTTCTACATGTTTGTTTTGGTTTGGTTTGTTCATCTATTTTTGTTTGCTTGTTTTAGATTCCACATATGAGTGAAATTATACAGTATTTATCTTTCTTTGTCTGACTTATTTCACTTTGCATGATAATCTCAATGTCCATCCATATTGTCAAAAATAGCAAGATTCCATCTTTGTATGGCTAGGAAGTATCCATTGTCTATACACTGTTGTAAACATGTACCACACCTTCTTTATCCATTTATCTGTCAATGTGAATATAGGTTGTTTCCTTATTGTGGCTGTTCTGAACAATGCTGCAATGAACACAGGGCTACATACACCTTTCTGAATTAGTGTCTTCATGTTCTTTGGATAAATACCCAGAAGTAGAATAGCAGAATCATATGGTAGTTCTTAATTTTTTGAGGGATTTCCATACTGTTTTCCAATGCTGGAGCTGCCACTAAGATATATAGTACTAGAAAGATACTTTCAGAACAGGATTCCAAGAAGGAGTTATTTCCCCACTGAGCCTAGGAATTCTCATTTTCCTTAAATTTTTAGTGCTGGACAACTGAAAATATAGATAGATAGATACATAGATAGATATAGAAATATATCTTCCATAAGCTAGAAGAATTTGAAACTCTGATGATTATTAGAACACTATATTGACTCCGCCTCAGTCAGTCTCTTCCATCAGGAAGCTTTCATAAGCCTCTTATCCTTCTCCATCAGAGGGCAGAAAGACTGAAAACCACAATCACAGAAAACTAACCAATCTGATCACATGGACCACAGCCTTGTCTAACTCAATGACACTATGAGACATGCCATGAAGGGCCACCCGGATGGATGGGTCATGGTGGAGAGTTCTGACAAAATGCAGTCTACTGGAAAAGGGAATGGCAAACCACTTCAGTATTCTTGCCTTGAGAGCCCCATGAACAGTACGAAAATGCGAAAAGATAGGATAATGAATGATGAACTCCCCAGGTTGGTAGGTGCCCAATATGCTACTGGAGATCAGTGGAGAAATAACTCCAGAAAGAATGAAGGGATGGAGCCAAAGCAAAAACAATATCCAGTTGTGGCTGTGACTGGTGATGAAAGTAAAGTCCAGTGCTGCAAAGAGCAATATTGCATAGGAAACCAGGAATGCTAGGTCCATGAATCAAGGCAAATTGGAAGTGTTCAAACACAAGATGGCAAGAGTAAACATCGACATTTTAGGAATCAGCGAACTAAGACTGGAACGGGTGAACTTAACTCAGATGACCATTACATCTACTACTGTGGGCAACAATTCCTTAGAAGAAATGGAGTAGCCATCATATTAAAAAAAAAAAAAAGAGTCCGAAATGCAGTACTTGGATGCAATCTCAAAAACAACAGAACGATCTCTGTTCGTTTCCAAGGCAAACCATTCAATATCACATTAATCCAAGTTGATGCCTTGACCAGTAATGCTGAAGAAGCTGAAGTTCATCGGTCTTCTATGAAGATCAACAAGATCTTCTAGAACTAACACCCAAAAAAGATGTCTTTTTCATTATGAGGGACTGGAATGCAAAAGCAGGAAGTCAAGAAGTACCTGGAAGAACAGGCAAATTTGGCCTAGGAGTACAGAATGAAGTAGGGCAAAATCTAATAAAGTTTTGCCAAGAGAACGCACTGGTCATAGCAAACACCTTCTTCCAACAACACAAGAGAAGACTCTACACATGGACATCACCAGGTGGTCAACACCGAAATCAGATTGATTATATTCTTTTCAGCTAAAGATGGAGAAGCTCTATACAGTCAGCAAAAACAAGACCAGGAGCTGACTGTGGCTCAGACCATGAACTCCTTATTGCCAAATTCAGACTTAAATTGAAGAAAGTAGGGAAAAACCACTAGACCTAAATCAACTCCCTTATGATTACACAGTGGAAATGAGAAATAGATTCAAGGGATTAGATCTGAAAGACAGAGTACCTGAAGAACTATGGATGGAGGTTCGTGACATTGTGCACGAGACAGGGATTAAGACCATTCCCAAGAAAAAGAAATGCAAAAAGGCAAAACGTCTGTCTGAGGAGGCCTTACAAATAGCTGTGAAAAGAAGAGGTGAAAGGCACAAGAGAAAAGCAAAGATATACCCATTTGAATGCAGAGTTCTAAAGAATAGCAAGGCGAGATAAGAAAGCCTTCCTCAGTGATCAATACAAAGAAATAGAGGAAAATAATAGAATGGGAAAGACTAGAGATCTCTTCAAGAAAATTAGAGATACCAAGGGAACATTTCATGCAAGGATGGGCTCAATAAAGGACAGAAATGGTATGGACCTAACAGAAGCAGAAGAAGAGGTGGCAAGAATACATAGAAGAACTGTACAAAAAAGATCTTCACAACCCAGATAATCACGATGGTGTGATCACTCACCTAGAACCAGGCATCCTGGAATGTGAAGTCAAGTGGGCCTCACTACGAACAAAGCTAGTGGAGGTGATGGAATTCCAGTTGAGCTATTTAAATCCTGAAAGATGATGCTGTCAAAGTGCTGCACTCAATATGCCAGCAAATTTGGAAAACTCAGCAGTGGCCACAGGACTGGAAAAGTCAGTTTTCATTCTAATCCCAAAGAGAGGCAATGCCAAAGAATGTTCAAACTACTGCACAATTGCACTCATCTCACACGCTAGTAAAGTAATGCTCAAAATTCTACAAGCCAGGCTTTAACAGCAAGTGAACTGTCAACATCCAGATGTTCAAGCTGGATTAAGAAAAGGCAGAGGAACCAGAGATCAAATTGCCAACATCCATTGGATCATCAACAAAGCAAGCGAATTTCAGAAAAATATCTATTTCTGCTTTATTGATTATGCCAAAGCCTTTGACTGTGTGGATCACAACAAACTGGAAAATTCTGAAAGAGAGGGGAATACCAGACCACCTGACCTGCCTCCTGAGAAATCTGTACGTATGTCAGGAAGGAACAGTTAGAACTGGACATGGAACAACAGACTGGTTCCAAATAGGAAAAGGAGTACGTCAAGGCTGTATATTGTCACCCTGCTTATTTAACTTATATGCAGGGTACATCATGACAAACACTGGGCTGGATGAAGCACAAGCTGGAATCAAGATTTCCAGGAGAAATATCAATAACCTCAGATATGCAGATAATACCACCCTTAAGGCAGAAAGCGAAGAAGAACTAAAAAGCCTTGTGATGAAAGTGAAAGACGAGAGTGAAAAAACTGGCTTAAAACTCAACTTTCAGAAAAGTAAGATCATGGTATCTGGTCCCATCAGTTCATGGTAAATAGATGGGGAAACAATGGAAACAGTGACAGACTTTATTTTGGGGGGCTCCAAAATCACTGCAGATGGTGACTGTAGCTATGAAATTAAAAGATGATTGCTCCTTGGAAGAAAAGCTATGACCACCCTAGACAGCATATTAAAAAGTAGAGACATTACTTTGCCAAGAAAGGTCCATCTAGTCAAAGCTATGGTTTTTCCAGTAGTCATGTATGGCTGTGAGAGTTGGACTATAAAGAAAGCTGAGAGTGGAAGAATTGATGTTTTTGAACTGTGGTGTTGGAGAAGACTCTTGGGAGTCCCTTGGACAGCTAGGAGATCCAACCGATCCATCCTAAAGGAAATCAGTCCTGAATATTCATTGGAAGGACTGATGCTGAAGGTGACACTCCCAATACTTTGGCCACCTGATGCGAAGAACTGACTCATTTGAAAAAACCCTGAGGCTGGGAAAGATTGAATGCAGGAGAAGAAGGGGACAACAGAGGATGAGATGGTTTAATGGTTTCACTGACTCAATGGACATGAGTTTGAGTAAACTCTGGGAGTTGGTGATGGACAGGGAGGCCTGGTGAGCTGCAGTCCATGGTGTCGCAAAGAGTCTGACATGACTGAGCAACTGAACTGAACTATACTGACTCTCGGAGAAGGCAATGGCACCCCTCTCCAGTACTCTTGCTTGGAAAATCCCATGGACGGAGGAGCCTATTAGGCTGCAATCCATGGGGTTGCTAAGAGTCGGACATGACTGAGCAACTTCACTTTCACTTTTCACTTTCATGCATTGGAGAAGGAAATGGCAGCCCACTCCAGTGTTCTTGCCTGGAGAATCCCAGGGATAGGGGAGCCTGGTGGGCTGCCATCTATGAGGTCGCACAGAGTCGGACACGACTGAAGTGACTTAGCATAGCATAGCATACTGACTTTAAGAAGAAGCAAAGTGAAACTAAAGTCCTGATTCTGGCTAGAAAAATCTTGTAAGTTGAGAATTACAAAGACTTAACTGTCTTCAACGGTTTCATTAGAGGTTGTTGTTGTTATTCCGTTGCTAAGTCGTGTCCAACTCTTTCTGATCCCATGAACTATAGCACACCAGGCTTCTCTGCCCTTCACTATCTCCCGAGTTTGCTCAAACTCATGTCCATTGAGTCAGTGATGCCATCCAACCATCTCATCCTCTGTCGCCCCTTTCACCTCTTGCCCTGAATCTTTCTTAGCAACAGGGCTTTTTCCCAAGGAGTCGGCTCGTCACATCAGGTAGTCAAAGTATTAAAGCTTGGGCTTCAGCATCAGTCTGTCCAATGAATATTCAGGATTGACTCCTTTAGGATTGACTGGTTTGATCTCCTTGCTGTCCAAGGGACTCTCAAGAGTTCTCCAACACCACAGTTTAAAAGCATCAATTCTTCAGCGCTCAGCCTTCTTTATGGTCCAACTGTCACATCCATACATGACTACTGGAAAAACCATAGCTTTGACTATACAGACCTTTGTTGGCAAAGTAATGTCCCTGCTTTTTTTAATACATTGTCTAGGTTTGTCATAGATTTTCCTCCAAGGAGCAAGCATCTTTTAATTTCGTAGCTGCAGTCACTGTCCACATTAATTTTGGAGGCCAAGAAAATGAAATCTGATACTGTTTCCAATTTTTCCACATCTATTTGCCATGAGGTGATGGGACTGGATGTCATGATCTTTGTTTTTTGAATGTTGAGTTTTAAGCCAACTTTTTCACTCTCCTCTTTCACCTCTATCAAGAGACTCTTAAGTTCCTCTTCACTTCCAGTAGGAAGCTTCACAACTCAATTATTCCCTCACATTCCAGTGATCTCCACACATACTTTCACACACTCAAGCCTGCCACCTTAATTGCTGGCATCAGTTTCTGACCCATAGGTCTCCCGTATGCATGTACTTCCTGTTTTCCAACCTTGACTTGACCACTGGTTCTTCAGTAACTCTAGTGATTTTACTTGATTTCATCTTGCCAGTTGTTTTTTGTTCAAGGTTTGCCTTCAGTCTTCTAGTCCTGGTTTCACTCCTTTTCTGATGATCAAAATATCTGAGTGATATTCTACTTTAGTTTTACTGAGCCTGAATGTAACAGCTGAGACTGAAATCCAAGAAGGTAAGTTTCACAAGCAAGTGTTACTTGTTGGAAAAATTATATTATCAACAATATAATGTAAAGAAAAGAGAAAAAAGGGGGTTGTGATAGTAGTGTAGGGGACTTGATTGGCAGAGCCCAAAGCTGAGGTCTCTTTTGATACTATTTGGTTTGAGTCTTAAAAGGACATTAATATAAATATCTTTTTTTTTTAATACTCAAGGAATACAAGAAGAACTTATAATAATGGTAGAGTTTTTGAGGGGAAAAAAAAGTTAAGAAACTTCTGAAAAATTCTATTCATTACAGAGAAAGCCTAAGTGTACACCAGTTTTTATAAAGCTTTTGAGGCGACGGTGGTGCAAAAATGGTTTTCAAAGAGCGTAAGCTATAAACACAGGGTTAATAGGGATATTGAAGTAAAAATAAATAACAAAGGTACTTTAAAACTGATAATAGAAGATAAGAGAGGATGCTAAGCAAGTCAGAAGACCTAAAGATAATAAATATCTCAGAAGAAAGGCTAGTGACCTTCTTTAGACAATTCTTCCAAATATATTTTCCTAATATTCTTCTAACTTCTTTGTAGGAGATAAGGAAGATTCCTATATCTGAAGTATAAGCTTGTCCAAATAGCCAGGCAATGAAAAGCTGATATATCAGGCCATACTTAGTAACTTTCTTAATTCTAATAGTCATGGTACTAATTTGTAACTGCCCAAACACAGTTTTGTAAGTACTTGCTTAAAACTTGGGATGCATTTCCTTATACAGGTAAATTAGACATAAAGTAAGGCCCTAATGACCAGAAAAGCTCAATAAATCCACTCTGTAGTTGAAATATAATACAAATGACATTATTAACACTAACCATTAGGTATAAGGAGTATTTGTGTTGTGCTTAGTCACTAAGTTGTGTCCGACCCTGTGTGACCCCATGGACTGTAGCCCACCAGGCTCCTCTGTCCATGGGGATTCTCCAGGCAAGAATACTAGAGTGGGTTGCCATGCCCTCCTCCAGGGGATCTTCCCAACCCAGGGACTGAAACCAGGTCTCCCGCATTGCAGGCAGATTCTTTACCATCTGGGCCACCAGAGAAGCCTTGTAAGGAGTATGTGATGTGCTTAAGGTACTACCTAGGACCATAATCTCCCATCTGGAACCTTGGCATACAAGAGACTGCCTGAGACAAGGTCTCCTAGAAGGAAGGAGTGGGTGATATGGTTGGATTGGTTGGGAGGGGTAAGAACAGACTAAGATCTCCAGAGTGTTAGAGTCTCTCAAAGTTCGATTCTGGACATGTTTGTGCATTCCACCAAATATCTGCTATCCTTTTATTTTTAATATAAATATTAAAGGCAACTCAGGGAAAACAACAATTTCTTATACATAACTTCTTTTTTTGCTTGAAAAAGATGACTTCTACTTAGCTGTTATCAACCCAGTAACTTTTGGTGTTGTCCAGATAATTCTTACCTGTACTTCAGCTTGCCTTTCTTTTTTGACATTAAGCAACTGTTTTTGAAGAGATTTTATCTTCTTTCTTCCATTTTCCTCCCTAGAGAAAATAAGGATAATTTATATTTAGAGAAGTGCTTCTCAAAATTCAGTGTACACAGGTTCACCTGGAGGCTAAAGAACAGATTCCTGGGCTCTGTCCCAGATTCTAATTCATTCAGTGGAATTTGCAACTGTGCCAAGGTCCCAGGTGATGCTAATGGTACTGGTCCATGGAGCAAAATTTCAATAATATTTTTAAAAAGACTGTGATTTTGCTCTCACTTTGCTCTCTCACCATGCTGCGGTTTGCACGGTCTCTCAGCTCTGCGTTCTGGAGATGGTGCTAAAGTGGAGAGAAGTTTCTCAAATGCTGATTGCTGAAGCTTCCAATTCAAGTTTCTCGCCTCCTTCCAGTGTCAATAGATTGGCTTCAGTGCACAGGGGTGACAGGACCCAGAGACACCTTTCTTAACACCAGAAGGTGCTGGAGTGGGCTGAGGGGCTGGTCAGTCCAGAGGCTGCTGTCCATACCCCCACAAGGTTCTGGCTCAGAGCCTCGAAGCAGGGAAGAACCCCACGTTCCATGATGGCCTCAGGAGGGAGGATTTGTCAAGTGATCAAGCCCTGAGTCTTTAGAGTGGGAGCAGTGACTCCAAGACCCCAGTCTACCAGAGAACTAACCCTAGAGAGTATGAAATAGTGAGAACTCACAAAAAGGAAACCACTTGAATTAAAGACCCGGCGTCACCCAACCACCAGTAGCACCCTGTGCAGGATGCCTCATCTAAATGACAAACAAAACAAAAACAAACCCAATAATCAGCAGACAGGATTACCACCTCACTCAGCCTTGCCCATCAGAGGAAAAACAAACAAACAAACAAAACCTCAGCACAACTCTCACCCTACAAGAAGCTCACACAAACCACTGAACCAACCTTAGGAGGCAGAAACCAAAAGGAAGAAAGAATTCAACCTTCTTCAAGGAAAGAATTCAACTTTCCTAGAAGCCTGGGGAAAGGAGACCTCAAACACAATAACCTAGAAAAAAAAAAAATGAAAAGGCAGAGAAATACTGCACAAATGAAGAAACAAACTAGAAACACAGAAATCCAAATAAATGAAGAGGAAATAGGCAAAGTACCTGAAAAAGAATTCAGAATAATGATAGTAAAGATTATCAAAAACCTTGAAAACAAAATGGAGAAAATGCAAGAATCAATTAACAAAGACTGGAAAGAATTACAGAATAAATATACAGAGACAAACAACACAATTACTGAAATTTAAAATACTCTAAAATGAATCAATAGCAGAATATCTGAAGCAGAAGAATGAATCAGTGAGCTGGAAGATAAAATGGTGGAAATAACTTCTGAAGAGCAGAATAAAGTAAAAAGAATGAAAACAGCTGAGGACAGTCTCAGAGACCTCTGGGACTACATCAAATGCACCAACATTCAAATTATAGGGGTCCTAGAAGAAGAAAAGAAAAAGAAAAGGTATGAGAAAATTTTTGAAGACATTATAGTTGAAAATTTCCCCAACATTGAAAAGGAAATAGTCAATCAAGTCCAAGAGGCACAAAGAGTCCCATACAGATAAACCGAAGGAGAAACAAGCCAAGACACATACTAATCAAACTAACAAAGACTAAACACAAAGAACATTAAAAGCAGCAAGGGAGAAGCAAGACGTAACATACAAGGGAAACCCCATATGCTTAACAGCTGATCTTTCAGCAGAAACTCTGCAGGCCAGAAGGGAATTTTAGGATATATTTAAAGTACTGAAAGGGAAAAATCTACAACCAAGATTACTGTGCCTGGCAAAGATCTCATTCAAAATTGATGGAGAAATAAAAAGCTTTTCCAACAAGCAAAGTTAAGAGAATTCAGTACCATCAAACCAGCTTTACAACAAATGTTAAAGGGACTTATGTAATCAAGAAATACAACAGAAGAAAAAAGATCTACAAAATCAACCCCAAAAAATTATAAAATGGCAATAGGAACATATATATCAATAATTACCTTAAATGTAAATGGGTTAAACACTCCAACCAAAAGACACAGACTGGCTGAATGGATACAAAAACAAGACCCATATATATGCTATCTATAAGAAACCCACTTCAGACCTCAAGACACATATAGCCTGAAAGTGAGAGGATGGAAAAAGTGTATTTCATGCAAATGGGAAGCAAAAGAAAGCTGAAGTAGCAATCCTCATATCAGACAAAATAGACCTTAAAATAAAGAAGATTACAAGAGATAGGGAAGGACACTACATAATGATCAAGGGATCGATCCAAGAGAAAGACATAACAATTGTAACTATCTATGCACCCAACATAGGAGCACCTCAATACATAAGACAAACACTAACAGACATAAAAGGAGAAACTGACAGTAACACAATAATAAGTAGGAAATTTTAACACCCCACTCACACCAATGGACAGATCATCAAAACAAAATGAATGGGGAAACACAAGCCTTAAATGATACATTAGATGAGATGGATCTTATTGATATCTTCAGGACATTCCATCCAAATGCAGAAGAATACACCTTCTTCTCAAGTGCACATGGAACATTCTCCAGGGTAGACCACATCTTGGGTCACAAATCAAACCTCAGCAAATTTAAGAAAATTGAAATCATATCAAGCATCCTTTCCAACCACAATGCTATAAGACTAGATACCAATTACAAGAAAAAAAGTGTAAGACACACAAAAACATGGAGACTAAACAACAAACTTCTAAATAATCAACAGGTTACTGAAGAAATCAAAAAACTTCTAGAAACAAATGATAATTAAAACACGACAAATCAAAACCTATGGGATGCAGCAAAAGCAGTTCTAAGAGGGAAGTTTATAGCAATACAATCCTACCTCAAGAAACAAGAAAAACATTGAATAGACAACCTAACTGTACACTTAAAACAACTGGAAAAAGAAGAAAAAAACCTAAATTAGTAGAAAGAAATAAATCATAAACACCCGAGCAGAAATAAAAAGAAAGAAACAATAGTAAAGATTAGTAAAACTAAAAGCTGGTTCTTTCAGAAGATAAACAAAATTGACAAACCTTTAGCCAGACTCATCAAGAAAAAAAGGAAGAATCAAATCAACAAAATTAGAAATGAAAAAGGAGAGGTTACATCAGACAATGCAGAAATACAAAGGATTATAAGAGACTGGAATGAACAACTATATGGCAATAAAATGGGTAACCTGGAAGAAATGGACAGATTCTTAGAAAAGTTCAGTCTGCCAAGACTGAACCAGGAAGAAATGAAATTATGAACAACCCAATTACAAGCAATGAAATTGAAGCTGTGATCAAAAATCTCCCAAAAAACAAAAGCCCAGGACCAGATGCTTCACAGGCGAAATCTATCAAACTTAGAGAAGAGATAATGCCTATCCTTCTAAAAGTCTTTCAAAAAATTGCAGAGGAAGGAACACTTCCAAACTCATTCTATGAGGCCACCATCACTCTGATACCCAAACCAGACAAAGATAAACCAAAAAAAGAAAACTACAGGCCAATATCACTGATGAACATAAATGCAAAAATTCTCAACAAAATTTTAGCAAACAGAATTCAACAACACATCAAAAAGCTCATACACCATGATCAAGCTGGGTTTACTCCAGGGATGCAAGGATTCTTCAATATACTCAAATCAATCAATGTGATACACTATATTAACAAATTGAAAGATAAAAATTATATGACAATCTCAATAGATGCAGAAAAAGCCTTTGACAAAATTAAGCACCTATTTATGATTAAAAGTCTTCAAAAAATGGACACAGAAGGAACCTACCTCAACATAGTAAAGGCCACAAATAATAAGCCTACAGCAAACATTATCCTCAATGGTGAAAAACTAAAAGCATTCTCCCTAAGATCAGGAACAATACAAAGCTGTACACTTTCACCACTATTATTCAACATAGTTCTGGAAATGCAAGCAATCAGAGAAGAAAAAGAAAAAAAAGAATCCAGATTGGAAAAGAAGAAGTAAAGCTCTTACTGTTTGCAGATGATATGATACTGTACATAGAAAACCCTAAAGATAGTATCAGAAAATTACTAGAGCTAATCAGTGAATTTGGAAAAGTTGCAGGATACAAAATCAATACACAGAAATCATTTGCAATTCTATATAGAAAGAGAAATTAAGGAATCAATCCCATTCACCATTGCAACAAAAAGAAGTAAATATCTAGGAATAAACCTACCTAAGGAGACAAAAGAACTGTACACAGAATATTATGACACAAATGAAAGAAATCAAAGATGACATAAACAGATGGAGAGATATTCCATGTTCCTGGGTAGGGAGAATCAATATTGTAAAAATGACTATATTGCCAAACGCAATCTACAGATTCAATACTATCCCTATCAAATTATCAATGGCATTTTTCACGTAATTAGAACAAAAAATTTCACAATTCATGTGGGAACACAGAAGAACCCGAATAGCCAAAGCAGTCTTGAGAAAGAAGAATGGAGGTGGAGGAATCAACCTTCCTGACTTCAGATACAAAGCTACAGACATCAAGACAGTATGGTACTGGCACAAAAACAGAAATATAGACCAATGCAACAAGATAGAAAGCCCAGAAATAAACCCATGCACCTATGGGTACCTTATTTTTGACAAAAGAGGCAAGAATATACCATGGGGCAAAGACAGCCTCTTCAATAAATGGTGCTGGGAAAACTGGCCAGCTACATGTAAAAGAATGAAATTAGAACACTTCCTAACAACATACACAAAGATAAACTCAAAATGGATTAAGGACCTAAATGTAAGACCAGAAACTATAAAACTCTTGCTACTGCTACTGCTGCTAAGTCACTTCAGTAGCGTACGACTCTGTGCGACCCCAAAGATGGCAGCCTACCAGGCTCCCCTGTCCCTGGGATTCTCTAGGCAAGAACACTGGAGTGGGTTGCCATTTCCTTCTCCAATGCATGAAAGTGAAAAGTGAAAGTGAAGTCGCTCAGTCATACCCGACTCTTAGCGACCCCATGGACTGCAGCCTACCAGGCTCCTCCGTCCATGGGATTTTCCAGGCAAGAGTATTGGAGTGGGTTGCCACTGCCTTCTCCCTAAAACTCTTAGAGGAAAACATAGGCAGAACACTTGATGACATAAACCAAAGCAAGATCCTCTATGACCCATCTCCTAGAGTAATGGAAATAAAAACAAAAGTAAACAAATGGGACCCGATTAAACTTAAAAGTTTTTGCACAGCAAAGGAAGCTATAAGCAAGGTGAAAAGACAACCCTCAGAATGGGAGAAAATAATAGCAAATGAAACAACTGACAAAGGATTAACTTCCAAAATACACAAGCAGCTCATACAACTCAATACCAGAAAAACAAACCACCCAATCAAAAAGTGGGAAAAAGACCTAAACAGACATTTCTCCAAAGAAGATATACAGATGGCTAACAAACACATGAAAAGATACTCAACATCATTCTTTATTCAGTTCAGTCATTCAGTCATGTCTGACTCTTTGCGACCCCATGAATCGCAGCATGCCAGGCCTCACTGTCCATCACCAACTCCTGGAGTTCACCCAAACTCATGTGCATCAAGTCGGTGATGCTATCCAGCCATCTCATCCTCTGTCATCCCCTTCTCCTCCTGCC
The DNA here is from genome assembly GCF_003369695.1 of Bos indicus x Bos taurus. Lineage (NCBI taxonomy): Eukaryota > Metazoa > Chordata > Mammalia > Artiodactyla > Bovidae > Bos > Bos indicus x Bos taurus. The sequence continues at coordinate 69,938,201 of NC_040076.1, read as the reverse complement.
CCCAATCCCTCCCAGCATCAGGGTCTTTTCCAATGAGTCAACTCTTTGCATGAGGTGGCCAAAGTATTGGAGTTTCAGCCTCAGCATCAGTCCTTCCAATGAATACCCAGGACTGGTCTCCTTAGGATGGACTGGTTGGATCTCCTTGCAGTCCAAGGGACTCGCAAGAATCTTCTCCAGCATTCATTATTAGAGAAATACAAACCAAAGCTACAATAAGATATCACCTCATACCAGTCAGAATGGCCTTCATCAAAAAGTCTACAAACAATAAATGCTGGAGAGCGTGTGGGAATGTAAATTAATACAGCCACTATGGAAGATGGCATGGAGATTCCTTAAATAACTACAAATAAAACCACCATATGACCCAGCAATCCTACTCCTAGGCATATACCCTGAGGAAACCAAAATTGAAAGAGACACATGTATCCCATTGTTCATTGCAGCACTATTTACAATTGCTAGAACATGAAAGCAACCTAGATGTCCATTGACAGATGAATGGATAAAGAAGTTGTGGTACATGTACACAATGGAATTTACTCAGCCATAAGAAGGAACACATTTGAGTCAGTTCTAATGAGGTGGATGAACCTAGAACTCATATGCAGAGTGAAGTGAACCAGAAAGAGAAAGATAAATACCATTTTCTAATGCATATATACAGAATCTAGAAAAATGGTACTGAAGAATTTATTTACAGGGCAACAATGGAGAAACAGACATAGAGAATAGACTTAGGGACATGGGGAGAGGGGAGGAGAGGGTGAGATGTATGGAAAGAGTAATACGGAAACTTACATAACCATATGTAAAATAGACAGCTGGGAATTTGCTGTATGGCTCAGGAAACTCAAACAGGGGCTCTGTATCAACCTAGAGGGGTGGGATGGGGAGGGAGATGGGAGGGAGTTTCAAAAGGGAGGGGATATGTGTATACGTATGGCTGATTCATGTTGAGGTTTGACAGAAAACAGCAATTATCCTTCAATAAAAAAATAACCTAATTTTTAAAAAAGATTGTGATTTTAGTAAACTGGAAGAGGATTTTCTGGCTTATCAGTGTTGTATCTAAAATTGCTGCTGCTGAGAACAAGCTAAGAAGAGGATGAACAGGAAGAGGAAAAAGAAGAATCTTTTCTATTCTGAGCACCTCTTAAAATATAAGGACATAATCCCTGTCATCACTCCTGTTTTACAGATGAGGAAAACGCACATAGAGAGTTGAGGTGACTTGCTGCAGAGGATCTGAGAATGTGCCCCACAGACCTCCAAGTACAGGCAATGTGAGCAAATAAGGGTCCAAGCTCTCGACTCTGAATCCCTCCACTGTGTGTGCTCTGGGGCCACCCTTCCCACAGACTGCTCCCAGCCAAGTTTTGAGGGTGGCAGGGATAAGGCCATCCCTTCCTAGGAGACTCTGGACTTTTCTGATGTTTGACTTTGGCTCACGGACTCCCTGCTGACCTTGCCAAATCATCCTTAGATTGCAGGGTGGTCTCATCCACCCAACCTTCCCTCTCCTTCACTTAGGGTGAGTCTAGCATTGAGTCCAAAGCCTCCCTCCCCATTTTCTCTCACTTAAGGGTTTCCCTGATAAAAATCTTTACATTAATAATCTCATCTTGGCATCTATCTCTAAGAAGATACAGACTCACACACTTGTCATAGTCACACAAGTGGTAAATGGCAGAGCAGAATTCAAACTCAGTATTGTCTGAATGAGAATTTAACTATTTTATGTTGTCCTTAGAAACAGAATTCTGCTTATCTCCAGCAATCTCTTTATTTAGGTTTAAAATAAAATAACAGAACAATACAATAAAAAAAATAATACCTATCTTAGCTTGAGCTGCTATAATAAAAATATCATAGATTGGAAGGCTTATAAACAGAGAAATTCATTGCTCACAGTTCTGGAGGCTATTAAGTCCAAGATCCGGGTGCCATCCAATTCAGTGTCTGGTGAGAACCTGTCACCTGGTTCACAATTGCCAATTTTCATTTGTATCTACATGACAGAAGAGGAAGGCAGCTCTCCTGGGTCTTGTTTATAAGGGCACTAATCCCATTGATGAGGGCTCCATCCTTAAGACCTACTCACTGACCAAAGACATCCAATCTCCTAAAACCATCACTCTGGAGGTTAGGATTCCAAAAATTGAGGTTAGAGGAGCACAAACATTCAGTCTATAGCAACAACAATAACAACAACAAAAAAACCTTATCATTAAGTAGCATCTAGAGAAATCCTGCTAACTAGAATCTTGAGATTGTCATTGCCAAAACAAACCATAGATTATGCACTACCCATCTGTGTAGTACATACATTGTACTATACATATTATAGATACAGATAACCGAAGCCCAGAAACTGAGCTATTGTTCCAGCAGAACTCTGAATAGAACCCAACTTTCTGACTTCTAGTTATCTCCCCTTAAAAGCAAAAACTTGATTTACTTTAGAAATCTAAGACTTCCAGTAAGAGTTTTATAACACTTTATTTTTTATCTTTTTTTTAAGGCAACAAAGCAAATAAACCTAAACTTACTCTCACCTGGCAATGGTATCATAGAAATGCATTTTGCTTTCCCTCTCTTTGCCCAAAGCTTTCAGGAGATTGGTGAAAGTGCCTTCTTCTTGCAACTCCTCCAAAGTTTCTGTAATTACATCACTCAAAAATTGCCTGCAAGGAGAAACAAAAAAGATGAATCAGTAAGATATATTTCCCCACATTCACAAAGGGCTACAGAAATCACACAAGTTAAGACCCAGAAGGACCATCATAACTAAATTTGAATTATTCTTGGAAGGCAGAAATAGTTTAGTATTAGAAAATCTACTAATGGAAATCATCACATTAATGAGGACAAAAGGAGAAAAAAGCCAAATGATCATCACATCATTTAAAAACAAACAACTCTTAGCAAAAAAGAGAAACTCCTTAACCAGAAAAAGTTTACATACTGAGGACTAACGGACCTGGAATGTACAGCATGATGTTGTGTATACAACATTTAAGAACATGTAAAACTATGAACGTGAAAGTCAAAGTTAGTCACTCAGTCATGTCCGACTCTTTGTGACCCCACAGACTGTAGCCCAGCAGGTTCCTCTGGCCATGGGATTCTCCAGGCAAGAATACTGGAGTGGGCTGCCATTTCCTTCTCCAGGGGATCTTCCTGACCCAGGGATCAAACCCAGGTCTCTCGCATTGCAGGCAGACTCTTTACTATCTGAGCCATCTATATGTATCGTTTAAATAAAATACTTACATACCTAATAAAAGTATCACAACATATACAAGAGAACAATAAACAACAAATTCAGAAGAAATATTTGGGGGAAGGGTGAGGGGACTAGAATCAGAGTTACAATCGTCAGTTGTACCTGACATATTTTATTTGGAAAAAAAAACTCTTAAAGCTATCATGTAAAATGTTAAGATTTGGTGGTTATATACATAAGGATTATTTATATAATCCTTTTAATAAAATATAAATAATAAAATATAATAATAATCCATTTAATAAAATATAAAAATATAATATATATTTTATATAAAATATAAATATTTTTATATTTTATATAAAATATAAAAATAATCCTTTTAATAAAATATAATAATTTTATTCTTCACATTTTTGTGCATTCTTGAAATATTTCATAATTTTGAAAAAGTTAAATCATTTAAAAATTTTTGTATAAAGAGCTAATACAACATATTTTAGAGATGAGTGAATCCAGACTCAGGAAGATTACATGCCTTCCTTGCCCAAGTTCACAGAACTAGCTTGAAAAAGAGAGAACTATTTAATTCAGACTCTTGACTCCTAGTCCATTGACTATTCTCTCCTAGGTAGAGAATTTTAATTACTGTTATTTAATGTTTTGATATAGAATCAGCAAGAAGTATTCTTACCGTTTTACATAATTATTACCAATAGTTCACACAAAAAAATTCAATAACTATATTGAGAAAATAAATACGATGAAGTCATGTCAGTTGAAAAACTATGATCCCACACACTGAGAATGAAAGGACATTAACTAGCAGCTTATAAACAGGACACCATCTTTAAGGGATGCAAATGTGAAACCAGATTATTTCTAGCAAGAGATGATACCCTCTGGGGAGGGTCTAAAGCAGGGGTCAGCAAGTTTTTCTGTAATTGGACAAACAGTAAATGTTTTTGGTTTTGCAGGACATAAACTACCTGTTGAAACCACTCGACTCTGCTGTTATCCCATGAAAGCAGTCATAGACAATATATAAAATGGGCAATGCTGTATTCCAGTAAAATTTGTTTTCAAAAACAGACTACAGGCTGGATTTGGCTAGTAGCCCTGGGTAATTGCTATAAACCCTTATTTACCAAAAATTACTATCATAAAGTTATACTTTCTTTTAAACTTAACAGGATTCTTTGTCAGCAAGCCAGTTGACAATGAAAAACTGAGTAATAAGAATGGAAATTGAGACTGCTTAAGAAATCCTCAGGATTAAGAGAGTTTAAAATTTGACTACTTTGATAGTATCTATCTCTTACTAAAGAATAATGCATCACAAGAGCCACCAATCTCTGCCAAGCACTTGGCTGATACCTCCCTCCAAAGTTATCATTATTCTCATTTTTAAAAACTGTAAACAAAGGCTCAATAACTTCCCCAACCATATAGCCACCACATTAACACTTTTACTTGTACCACACTTCCCCTAGAAAGCCCTTGGCTAATTCTATTATCTGCAGTCACTTGGATATAATGACCAATCCATTAAGAGAAGAGAGCAGTCAGCCACCCCTGTACTCACTCCTCATCCATCTAGAAATACATTATCACATTTCCAAACGTGCTGTCCTTCCTTACCTATCAATCTGAATTTTCTTCAGTGTCTCTGTATTCATTATGGTCTGCCTTGTGGGTTTTTTGAAGATAAGATCTTGCACTTTGTTAAACTGGCCTCCTTGTCTGATTTCCGGCAACTTGGGTTCTTCTTTATGTACCAATGGACTGGATATTTTTGAGGGGTTTGATGCCAGTGGAACTTTTTCTGAGCTTCTTCCTTCTAAATGCATTTCTTTGTTATCCTTCTAAAAACAATAAATGATGTTTCATGTTAAAGACAGATTTTTAAAACAAAAAGAAATAATGCTATATGAGGGCCTCTTCCTCCATTTTAAGCCTCTTGTAATATCAGTACCAGAAAATTATCCTCTTCTTCAGCTACATCAAACTGCATGCTCTGCTGTTTTGTGTCTTCCTGCCTTTAGACAACATTCCCACTCTCTGTCATTCCCCAAACTGGTAAACTTTAAGACTATGACCAAAGACACAGTTCTCTGCGAAACATCTCTATTAGCAGACATTTACCATTTATAATTATTTGTATAAATATCTCCATTAAATTATAAATTCCATGAGGAGAGGGACAGTGTCTTACAGATCTTGGTGCACCTCAAATTCTTTTTGGAACAAGATAATATTAAATAAATGTGGCCATCTTTATAATCCCATTGTTTAGAACAATGTCCAGGATACAGCAAAGACTCAAATGTTCGCTGAACACATGAATCTGAAATACAGTCAATCCCTTGGTAACTGTGGAGGACTGGTCTGATCCACCACCACACCCCTGACCCAGCCCTCAAGGAGACCAGACTCCACAGATCCTGAAGTCCCTTATGTAAAATGGCATAGTATTTGTATATAACCTGTTTACATCCTCTCATATACTTTAAATAATCTCTAGATGACCTATAATACTAAAACAATGTAAATACTATGTATATAGCTGCCAGCAAACAGCAAATTCAAGTTATGCTTTTGGGAACTTATTGGAATTTTTTTCTGAATATTTTTGATCCATGGTTGCTTGAATCTGCAGATGTGGAACCCACAGATATGGAGGGTCCACTGTATAAAGAATTAAAAGAGAATCATACCAAAGAGTAGGAGCCAATAGTGTATTAGTGGTGCGGTATAGATTTCGAAGTTCATGTGGGGAAAAGCCAAAAAAAATTATTTTTCAGACCCAAACTTGAATAGTAAGAGGTAAGCATTACCATCTTTCAACTGGGACAGGATACATCTTTAAGTTGATGATTCCTATTTAATCTGTGGCTAAAACCTTGAGCCAATGGGAAACCATATAACATAGCAATTATGCAGTACATATGGGACTCTGAAACCAGACTTCCTTGTTTAAATCCTGGCCCTGTTACTAAACCACATTGACTTTAGACAACTATTTAATATCTCTATGCCTCCATTTTCCTATTGATAAAATAGGGATAATAATAGTACTTGCCATCTTGCAGTTATTGAGGAAAGAAAAAAAGGAAGGAAGGAGAAAAAGAAAGAAAAAGGGCATTTAGAACACTACACAGAACCATGTAAGTTCAACATTTGATATGATTACTTAAATTCTTCAGCTGGTCCTATGCACAGAAGAGTTTTATTTGCATAAAAGCCTAGGTCTTCCTTAGCTAAACTTCAATTAGATTAGTTTTTTAAAAAAACTATCAATAAAGATTAATAAACACACACTCAACAGCATTTTTCCTTTATCAACAGCAAGCAAAGATTCAGATCTGAGGAAAACACACATATGCAAGTACAAAAAAAAATGCTACATTAAATAAGAATTAAATTTTAAAATACTCCTTTCAATTAAAATTGATATGACTGACTACAAAGAGAACAGAAACCATAGAATTCCAACAATTAAATTGAAAATTCAGTTCAGTCAGTTCAGTCACTCAGTTGTGTCCGACTCTTTGCGACTCCATGAATCACAGCACGCCAGGCCTCCCTGTCCATCACCAACTCCCGGAGTTCACTCAAACTCACGTCCATCGAGTCAGTAATGCCATCCAGCCATCTCATCCTCTGTCGTCCCCTTCTCCTCCTGCCCCCAATCCCTCCCAGCATCAGAGTCTTTTCCAATGAGTCAATTCTTCGCATGAGGTGGCCAAAGTACTGGAGTTTCAGCTTTAGCATCATTCCTTCCAAAGAAATCCCAGGGCTGATCTTTAGGATGGACTGGTTAGATCGCCTTGCAGTCCAAGGGACTCTCAAGAGTCTTCTCCAACACCACGGTTCAAAAGCATCAATTCTTCGGTGCTCAGCTTTCTTCACAGTCCAACTCTCACATCCATACATGACCACTGGAAAAACCATAGCCTTGACTAGACGGACCTTGGTTGGCAAAGTAATGTCTCTGCTTTTCAATATGCTGTCTAGGTTGGTCATAACTCTCCTTCCAAGGAGTAAGCATCTTTTAATTTCATGGCTGCAATCACCATCTGTAGTGATTTTGGAGCCCAAAAAAATAAAGTCTGACACTGTTTCCACTGTTTCCCCATCGATTTCCCATGAAGTGATGGGACCAGATGCTCTATGCATAAATAAAGCTTTAAGTGTGTGGATGGTTATTACTCTAGATTTTCTAGTCTAGGGAGGGAATGGGAAACCTAAGACCTGGAAAGTTTGCTCTTTCTGATCGCCCTAACCATCGTTCCTCTACCTTTGTGCTCGGGCATCTGGAAAAGGAAGCAAATGTGTCAAATGGCCTGATGAACAGATTACTAGAAATAAATATGAGTTTTTAGAAGAGAACTTAAAGGAACTAGCTAAATATTCTGGCCCATTCACCTCCTTGTACAGGAGGGTGTTAGATCCTAAGGGAAAAAATAAGAACAGTATTCCCTGCAAGGGAGCTCTTTCCAAAGTTCAGATCAATTACTCCCACTTCTGGTAGAACTTAGTACATTAGTATGTTTTTCATAATTCCATTTCATGATTCTTTAGTTATAAAAATGGTTGTGGAAGAGGGATAAATGCTAACTAAACTTTCATCCCAGTGTTGTTACTGTAAAGCTCAACAACGTGAAGCTTTTAAAGAAAGAAAACATCCACATTAGTACTAAGGTTTTTAAATATTTATCTTATGCAGGGCAATGGTACTGTAAAAATTTGTGAGTTAGAACAACTATAATACTATAAAATGAAAAATTATTTTAAGAGTCACAGTTTTAAAAGTTATATAACTAACATATTCTGAAAGGGGCTTTTAAGTTCTATTAATCAGAATAAGAGTACAAACCTTTACTATTTATATTTCTATAAAATCATAAGCAGGGCTTCTCTCTGTCATGTCAGAAAATTTTGTGGGTGAAGATCATAAACCAGAATAAAACTGGAGAAATTTTGTTCTTTTATGTACTGGAATAGTGACCACTACTGAATGTTGTTTATAAATTCGTATTTTTCTTTCTCTCTTGAGTTTCTATGATGGAAAAGTACCCTTTTTAAAGCCTAACAGTAAATATCATTGAGAAAACTTTATCTTGTTAACTGAAGATATTTAGTGAGGTTAATGTCTCTTCTGTACTATCTGTTAACAAACAATTTAAGAATTAGACTAATTTTAAGTGTACTGAAAGGTTTAGTTCTTGGATTTCCAGATGTCTTTGCTTTTCATAAATTAATAAGGAAACTAATTTGTTGCAAAATTCCTATAATACCCATAATGTTTTAAAATCACCCTAAAACTCATAGAATGTTAGTATTAGAAGGGCTCATTTAGTTAAAACTCCACCACAATTCATTCATAAATGAGAAAACTAAGACTGAGAAAGTGAAATGAATTGCTTATTGCACAATTCAACCATAATGATCCTGTAACTTCAAATCCACTTTTAAAACTCTAATAAAAGTTTTGTGAATCCAGTTTATAAATATAGCAGTAGTAATAATAATAATAATAATAATTATAAAATTGTAAGGGGCAATTAAAGGGAAATTTAATTTTCTAGTCACAGTAAATATGGACTTCTTTTCTATTAGACATAAAAATTAATTTACCCTCCCATTTTTATAGCAAGTTGCATTTATCACAGAATCAGATATATTCTGTACAAATTATATAATTTTGTTAAACTTAATAAATATGTACTTAAAATAAAATGTAATAAAATTTGTACTTAAAAATTGTTTCTGGTTTAAGGGCTTAAGAATTTATGAAAGATTTTGCTCACTACCAAGTTGAGTTTTTTGTAACTCAGTGGTGCTTTGAGGGAGGAATCCATAACATCATTGAAAATATAATGGCTGATGCAATAATGCGGCTGGATATTCAGAAAAGCAGATTGCAACATATTTAGCAATGACAAAGTCATTTTAGATGAAAGCAGTGTTGACAGGGTCCAGTTGAATTTCCTCCCCCTGGTGTTCAGTTAGCTTTTGTGCTGTTGTGCTTAATCGCTCAGTCCAACTCTGCAACCCCATGGACTGTAGCCCACCAGGCTCCTCTGTCCATGGGGATTCTCTAGGCAAGAATACTGGAGTGGGTTGCCAGCTGACAAATACCAATACAAGACAAATAACACAATTATTTATCTCCTCAGTATATATATTGTATTTATACTGACTTATCTATGGACTTTTTAGAATAACACCAATATATCAGGAGAAAAGGATATTTTGTGAGATGTACTGTGAGCTATGTCTATTTCACTCCATTAACTGAGAGTACATATCTCAGATAATTACTGTTGCCCTTTACCTGACTAGAAGGTGCTATTCCCCAAGCTGAATTGAATGGCGTAGGTACTGCAAATGATGGAGAGATAAAGAGAAAGCAAAAATTAAGTAATGGTGAATGTATATACCATGCTGATGCTTTGTCTTTTTTCATACTGAACTGGCATGATATAGTTTAGAATGGAGAGCTGGTCTGTGGTGTCCTCCAGAACTGCAGAGATCCTCAGCACGTCTAGAATGGATAGCGGCTTCATGATTTCTGGGCTGGTTTCTATGACTGCTTCTTTGGCTGTTTCTTCCTTTTCTTCTACAGAAGTATTAGGTGGTTCTCCTGTCACTGACACCGTCACTTCAGAAGGCCAAGCTTCTGGAGGAAGATTTGAGGCTTCCAGACCTCTAAAGAAAGAAGGAAGGAAAAAAATAAGTCAGCCATCAAATGTTTAAAATGACTTAAATCCAAAAACACAGGCAGCATGTAGATGGGTTCCTGTAAAGTCCATTTTGCCATATACTCAAGAGAATGAACGGAAGTACTTTGCAGATGATTCTGCTTAATAACCCCCAGTAACATTCTGACTTCCCAAAGAAAAGCAACTTATTGTTCATAAAAGATGTGAAGCCCCTGCTATTTGACTATGCTTAACCAGTTTGAACTTGAGCCAAATAAACTTTTTTTCTAGCAACATTTTCAGGTGCTAACCAAAACTGTCTCATGGTTATGTTAACTGAAAGCTGAGCCTCTCTGTACACCGGGTGCCAAATCAAATCCTGGAGACAGAGTTTGGGGTGGAGAAAAGGATAGCTAGCTTTATTGCTTTGCCAGGCAAAAAGGAACCTAAAACCATGTTCTGTCTCAAAAAACCAAGAGTCCCAACCCTAGAGAATTTGATGAGGGTCAAAGGTGGGGTCTCTAACAAGATTAGAGTGTGGGCAGAATTTGCACTTTCTTAATCTCATTTTAGGCGGTGGGTCTTCTAATCTTGATGAGCTTCTCTGTTCCCTTTCATCTTGCCTCTGGTGATTTTTGGCTGCTTCTCCCTTGATTGGGCTTCCCTGATAGCTTAGTTGGTAAAGAATCCACCCGCAATGCGGGAGACCTGGGTTCCATCCCTGGTTTAGGAAGGTCCCCTGGAGAAGGGAAAGGCTACCCACTCCAGTATTCTGGCCTGGAGAATTCCATGGACTGTATAGTCCAGGGGGTTGCAAAGAGTCGGACACGACTGGGCTACTTTTCATTTTCACTTTCCCTTGATTAGCTTCCCAGGTGGCTCCCATGGTAAAGAACCCACCTGCCAATGCAGGAGACATAAGAGGTGCTGGTTCGATCTCTGGGTAGGGAAGATCCCCTGGAAAAGGAAATGGCACCCCACTCCAGTATTCTTGCCTGGAGAATCCCCATGGACAGAGGAGCCTGGAGAGCTACAGTCCATGGGGTCGCAAAGAATGGGACATGACTGAAGCAACTTAGCACATATACCCTTGATTAGCAACTGTTGAAATCTGCCCTTTGGAACTCAAGGAAAGTTATAATGCTGGAGTCTTGCCTACAAGAAATGGGAGACAGAAAGGCCTCCATGCCTGGGAGCCCTACAGGGCCCTGCTCCGTTTCAATTAGCAAAAAGTGGAATGGAGTAGCCACTCTCAAGGTGGCCCATATGAGTCTCACCTTCTTGTACTCATGCCCTTCTGTGGTCTTCCCCACACTGAATAGGACTAACCTATACAAGCAAAAGGATATTGTGGCTTCCAAGACCAGGTGATTTTGAGACATTAAAGTTTCTCTATCATTTTCTCAAATCTCTTACTCTGTGGGAATCCAGATGCCTTGTCATGAGGATACTTCAGAAGCCCTATGAAAAGTCTCATGAGAGTGAGGAACTAAGGCCTCTTGACAAAAGACAGCATCAACTTGCCAACTCTGTAAACGAGCATCTTGGAGTGGATACCCTAGCCCCAGTCAAGTCTTCAGATGATTGCAGCCCTGACCAACTTCAGCTTATAAGAAACCCCAAAACAGAACCATCCCACTAAGCTGCTCCTCAATTCTTGACCCATATAACCAAGCTACTCCCAAATTCCTGACCTTCAGAAACTATGTGAAATAATAAAACATTTATATTTTTAAGTCACTAAGTTTTGGAGTAATTTGTTACACAGCTAGGGTAAATAATACACAGAAATTTAATATAAGTCATTTCATAAATATATATAATAAACTGGAATTTGGAACATACTCTTCCATTCTTCTTGAGTTAGTTTTAATTTTCTTGGTACATTATAATCTCACGGAAATGCAATCACCTAAAGTGGGAAAAAACATTGAGATTAGTTTAAGGGAGTGTTGAATGACATTTATCTCTATACCCTCCCACTAAGAGAAAAAGAAGTACAAGAGCTGTGGCTTATCCCCTTTAGCTTTGCAGAGCAGTATCAGATGGAAGAATCATTGCCATCAAATGGCACAGGTCTATTTAGTGTCCAGCTTAACTACTGGCAGATAAATGCAATCTTCATGTTTCTTAAGGCAAATTAATGCCAGTGTAGGGCTTCCCTGGTGGCTCAGCAATAAAGAATCTGACTGCAATGCAGGAGATATGTGTTTGATCTCCGGGTCAGAAAGATCCCCTACAGAAAGAAATGGCAACACATTCCAGAATTCTTGCCTGAGATATCCCATGGACAGAGGAGCCTGGTAGGCTACAGTTCACATGGACATGACTTAGCAACTCAACCACCACCACCAATGTCCAATATGTCTTTTGTATGTTTTTAAATTATATTCTGAGTATTAACTGGTAATCTCCATATACAACAGATTTACTTTTCTGTTATTCTGATTACTAAAATATTTGATGGTTCCATTCCCCTATCTGCTAGATTAACAGAATTTATTGCATCCAGAAAAACAATTGCCATTATACCTAGAAAAACTATTTATCCTGAAAATAAGTTTAATACTGCTATCAATATGTTATCCTTCCTCAGTAAAGGGAAGTCCTTTCTGGTTAAATAAGCTTTACAATGAGAACAGACTACGGAGAATTTTGCCATATACAGAGCAGACAGTGAATAGTCAGTTTCCAATATGATCTCGTCTACAATAAAGTGATCCTTAGGAGGGTAGTACAAGTATGTCCCATGCAACAAACATTTTATATGCAAAACTGAAAGAATATTATAGATGTTCAAGCTGGTTTTAGAAAAGGCAGAGGAACCAGAGATCCAACATCTGCTGGATCATCGAAAAGGCAAGAGAGTTCCAGAAAAACATCTATTTCTGCTTTATTGACTATGCCAGAGCCTTTGACTGTGTGGATCACAATAAACTGTGGAAAATTATGAAAGAGATGGGCATACCAGACCACCTGACCTGCCCCTTGAGAAACCTGTATGCAGGTCAGGAAGCAAGTTAGAACTGGACATGGAACAACAGACTGGTTCCAAATAGGAAAAGGAGTACGTCAAGGCTGTATATTGTCACCCTGCTTATTTAACTTATATGCAGAGTACATCATGAGAAACGCTGGGCTGGAGGAAGCACAAGCTGGAATCAAGATTGCTGGGAGAAATATCAATAACCTCAGGTATGCAGATGACACCACCCTTACAGCAGAAAGTGAAGAGGAACTAAAAAGCCTCTTGATGAAAGTGAAAGAGGAGAGTGAAAAAGTTAGCTTAAAGCTCAACATTCAGAAAACTAAGATCATGGCACCCGGTCCCATCACTTCATGGCAAATATATAGGGAAGCAGTGGAAACAGTGGCTGACTTTATTTTTTCAGGCTCCAAAATCACTGCAGATAGTGACTGCAGCCATGAAATTAAAAGACGTTTACTCCTTGGAAGGAAAGTTATGACCAACCTAGACAGCATATTAAAAAGCCGAGACATTACTTTGTCAACAAAGGTCCATCTAGTCAAGGCTATGGTTTTTCCAGTGGTCATGTATGGATGGAGAAGGCAATGGCAACCCACTCCAGTACTCTCGCCTGGAAAATCCCATGTACAGAGGAGCCTGGTAGGCTGCAGTCCATGGGGTCGCTAAGAGCCGGGCATGACTGAGCAACTTCACTTTCACTTTTCACTTTCATGCATTGGAGAAGGAAATGGCAACCCATGCCCGTATTCTTGCCTGGAGAATCCCATGGACAGAGGAGCCTAGTGGGCTGCCATCTATGAGGTCGAATAGAGTCGGACACGACTGAAGCGACTTAGCAGCAGTAGCAGCATGTATGGATGTGATAGTTGGACTGTGAAGAAAGCTGAGCACAGAAGAATTGATGCTTTTGAACTGTGGTGTTGGAGAAGACTCTTGAGAGTCCCTTGGACTGCAAGGAGATCCAACCAGTCCATCCTAAAGGAGATCAGTCCTGGGTGCTCATTGGAAGGACTGATGTTGAACTTGAAACTCCAATACTTTGGCCACCTGATTTGAAGAACTGACACATTTGAAAAGACCCTGATGCTGGGAAAGACTGAGGGCAGGAGAAGGGGACAACAGAGGATGAGATGGTCGGATGGCATCACCGACTCAATGGACATGAGTTTGGGTGGACTCCGGGAGTTGGTGAAGGACAGGGAGGACTGGCGTGCTGCAATTCATGGGGTTGCAAAGAGTCGGACAAGGCTGAACGACTGAACTGAACTGAAAGAATCTTTACATAAATTGGAAAAAAAAAAGATATTCCAAACTCGCTAAATTTTCCAGTACAAAGGCAGTCTTAGAAGCAAGTTAATATGCTATTAAGATTTTGTTCTTTTGCTGCGTTGTTCTTTATTTTTCCATTTTTCAGGCCTGGGGCATCAGTAAGTATGCCTCACATAAGTAATAAAGGCCTATGCTTAGTGCTTTCAAGTTCTGGCTGCTCATTCCTCAACACTAGAAACTCAGGAGTCATTTCTGCTTCCTCCTTCATCAGCATTTCCCCAATTCAAATCATCACCAGGTCCTGTGGATTTTACTTTCAATTTCTATTTCACCCAATACCCTGCTGAATCTAGCTGTTGTTTCTTGCTTGAACTACTCTAACAGCTTCCAAATTAAGTGATCTTTTTGAAATAAAGGGCTCATCTTATAAAATTGAAAATTTCATTGTATTTCTTAGAACCTCTCAATGGTTTCCCGTTAACTTGAGGAAAAAAATAAAATTCTTAACTTGGACCATAGGGCCTGCTCCTCTGTTCCTCTCCAGATCCATCTAGCACTGCCCTTTTACTGCTCTCATGGTTCCAGCTTCAATGGGCTTCTTTCTTCTAAGGAATCATGCTCCCTTCTAACTCAGGGCTTTTGCATATGCTATTCTTTCAGCTTGAACCACTCTTCCCCTAACCTCTTCACCTTGTAAAGTCCTACTGGTCCATCAGGTACCAGCTTCAATCAGTGGCATTTTGCTATGTATTTATCTCTTAGCCCAACTGGAGCCAAGCTCCATGAACAATTTTTTTCTCACACCACCTTCTAATGTGCCATATATTTTACATTTTACTCGCTCGTTGTCTTGCTCTCCTACTAGGATGTAAGCTCCATGAGGGCACAGATTTCTGTTGTTCTGTTTACTGCAGCATCCTCCAAGCCAAGAACAAAATTTTGTACATGGTAGTCAGTCATTCAACAAACTGTTGGAAAAAATGAATGAATCCATAGGGCAACACAAATAAATGTGCAATAATTAGGAAAGGTAAATCTCTGGCATCCACTAAGCTATCCCATTCCAGTGCACAAATATTTACTGAAGACCAATTGCACTTGGGCTAGGTGATGGGCACTTGGAGTTTAGCAACTCCTGTCGTCGTTAAGTCGTGTCCAACTTTTTTGCAACCCCATGGACTCTAGACTGGCAGGCTCCACTGTCCATGGGATTTCCCAGGCAAGAATACTGGAGTGGGTTGTCATTTCCTTCTTCAGGGCATCTTCCCAACCCAGGGATGGAACCCGCGTCTCCTGCATTGGCAGGGGGATTTTTTTTTTTTTTTTTTACCGGTGAGCCACCAGGAAAGTCTTTTGGCAGCTGAGTTCTCCTTAAAAGGCAACAAGGCTTTGTCAGGGCTGTGTTCACCCTCAGAGTCAAAACGAAGAATGGCGGTAAGAACTTAAGTCATTTCTCGAAAGAGATAAAGGAGTAAAAGGAGGAAAGGATTAAACGGGTGGTAAGGCGGGAGGCGGGGGGGCGGGCGTTCCAGGTGGCTCAATGGGTAAAGAATCCGCTTGCAATGCAGGAGCCCAAGGAGACGCTGGTTTGATCCCTGGATTGGAGAGATCCCCTGAAGGAGGGAATGGCAACCCATTCCAGTATTCTTGCCTGGAGAGAGGAGGCAAGAGGAGGTTCTTCTTCCCATGGACAGAGGAGCCTGGCGCGCTACAGTCCATAGGGTCGCAAAGAGTCGGACACGACTGAACAAGGACGCAGAAAGGCAGAAGAGGGCTTCCCAGGTGGCGCTGGTAGTAACGAACACGCCGGCCAATCCAAGAGATGCGGGTAAGCTCCTTGGGTGGGGAAGATCCCTTGGAGGAGAGCCTGGCAACCCACTCCAGTACTCTTGCCTAGAGAATCCCACGGGCAGAGGAGCCTGGTGGAGGACGGTGCAGAGTCGCAAATAGACACGACTGAGTACACAAGCACGCAAAGGGGTAGGAAAGGTATAGAGAAGTAAGAGCTTTCTCCTCCTGCTTTCTTGCTCGCGGTCTTTCTCTTCCAGGCTAGGATCCGAGAGCTTCCGTTTGCCCTATTCCTAAGTGGTAAGTAAGAAGAAAAAATACCCCCTTGTTGGCGAATCAGTTCTAGGGTACTCGAAGCGTAGGTCGTCCTCCCCTCCGGCTTCACTTTGCCAACTACACCCCCGGATGCCGTCGGAACCAAGCTAAGGTGTTTCTATGGCAACGGACAGCTTCGGAGGACCTTTTCTTCTCTTTTAGCTGGCTACCACTTTGCCTCCCTGTGTTCCAAAATAATACATTTGCAGCTTACAAACATAAAAGGACTTAGGGAAAGAATTGTACAGATGATTTTGAACGTGGTTTATTTCAGTCAGAAGGCGATTTCTGAGGCTTAGTTTTTTGGCGGTCGCGGAAGTTACCTAAACGGGAGCGGGGCGGGGATGTGTTTACCCACAAGGCCACGCGGCGGGTCCTCGCTGGTCTCTTTCAGCCATCTTGGACCCTGTGAAGGTGTGTGGAGTTCCTGCAGCTGAGCTTTGGGGGCAAATAAGTGGGGTAGGCTCGGCTATATCTCTTGGACGAGGCACTGGTGTGACTCCGAGGCTCTATCAGCTAACGATTTCTGTGATTTCCAGCAACAGGGAGCACAGGATGGAGGAGATATGGGACTGATGGTGCTGGTCCCCTGGCCTCCGAGAATGGGTGCTCCGGTAACCCCAGTTGCTTCCGGGCCCTAGCGGAGTAAAATATAAAATAGATGCATTTTGTCTGGCAGCAGCGGCACCCTTAGGCAGGGTTCTTTGTCCACTTACTGCCACCTCAAACCTGTTTTTTGCATGTTTACTATGTCTTCCCTTAGCTTTTCTTTCCCGTTCAGTGTGTAAAAGGGTTCTCTGCGTTCTTCTCTGGCTTCTTGACCTTCGTTTTTTCGTAGTGATCGTAGGATAAATTTTCGTAAGACTTTATTTTGGTGTTTCTAGGAGTTATATCTTGTAGTGTAGAATCTTGCCACTTTAGTTTTTATCTTCATTTTGGCGTTTGCTTGCTCATCCAGCATTCTGAGTTTGGGGTGCTGTTCCACAGGAAGCTAGTAGGTGGGAAACGGGCATTGCAGGGTTTTAAACTGATTATTATTTTTGTTTTAAGGCCTGCTGGGAACGGGACTTCTAAAACGACAAATATGTCTGGAAGGTATGTGTTTTAAATATCATTGCTTTCTACTTAACAGTGTACTTGTTGTTTATTAGGCGTGATCATAAATGTAAGTTTAAGTCTGGTGGGGGAAAAAAAAATAGATGTTTGGTATAGGTAAATTTAGGTGGGGATCATCACAAGTCAAACCATACCTGTTGCTTGTTGAAGTTAAATGAGATCTTTTAACAGCTTAGAATTAACAATGTATTTTGTCTTAGGCTGTGGTCCAAGGCCATTTTTGCTGGCTATAAACGGGGTCTACGGAACCAAAGGGAACACACTGCTCTCCTGAAAATTGAAGGTGTATATGCTCGAGATGAAACTGAATTCTATTTAGGCAAGAGATGTGCTTATGTGTACAAAGCAAAGAAGTAAGTGTATAGTATTATACTCTGGACTTTTTACTTGATTTGTCTCATTTTAAGTTGGTAAAGTAATTGATACGGTTGTGGTTTTTACTTTGGGATTTTAAGCAACTTTAGGGTAGTGTTGGATGTAGATGTCTACTGCACTTAGAAAAATTACAGCTGTTAATTGTTTGAAAGGAGGAGTCAGCTTCTTATGATTTTAAGGTTTTGTAGAGCATTTTTCATGTACCTTAATTCATTTTGTTGATCTCTTGTATTTTTTATGGATGCTTAAAGATAGTCTCTCTCTAGAGTACTGGTTCTTAAACCCATTCCAACTCAGTTAAAACTTTTGGGATAGAGGCTGAGGGAGAGGTGGAAGAAATGGGTGGACTGTTGTTTTTTAACTGTTTTTAAAAAGATCTTTGGGGAATGCTTTCATCTCCTTCAGCCCCTTTTCCTGCTGCAACCAGAGAGATCCTTTGAGATTTTTAATTATAAGTCAGATCATTTATACTTCTGCTGAAACTCCAGCTGGTCCCCTCATATGGTTAAAAGCTGAAGTCATTAAGGAGCTTCTAAGACTTTATGCATTTAGGGCTCCCTGTGTTTTCTCTTAACCCAGCTAAGATTCATCTTGGTTATATATTTTTATTTTAATACAAGCTGTTCCCTTACCTTCCAGTCTTTTTTCCAGCATTAGCTTTTTAGTAATGCCTTCCCTGGCTGTTTACAATTACAAACAAGTTTCTCTCCCTATACTCAGATTTTTTGTCCCCTTTTTCATCTACCCCCTGCCTTCTCCACTATTACAGCTATTAGCATTTATTTCTCAAGTGAATTAAGTGGTTAACTGGGGTTGAGGGCCACTGATCTAGAAGTCATCTTGATTTTGCACCACACTATATTGGGTCTGTGGGTTCTCATGCCTTTTTTATTTTTAATCGTCTTAAAATCAGCAACACAGTAACTCCTGGTGGAAAACCTAACAAAACCAGAGTAATCTGGGGAAAGATAACTCGAGCTCATGGAAACAGTGGCATGGTTCGTGCCAAATTCCGAAGCAACCTTCCTGCTAAGGCCATTGGACACAGAATTCGTGTGGTAAGTACATTGTTAACAGCATGGAACCTTGTGGAATCAAACTAAGCTCAAGGGGTTCGGCTTGGACCACTAAGGACTATTGTGATAATAAAATGTCACTAATAGTTCAGGCTGTAAAATTAGCGGCTACTGTGAAAATATATTATGGAACATTTTCTTGGCATTATGTGAAAAGCGAAGGCAAAGGGTTCAAATGGATTGAATTTGATAACTGCTTAGGTAATTGCTAAAGCTGCCTGGAAGTGGTGGGGAATAGCATTTGACCTTTGAACAACACAGGGGTTAGGGGCTAGTAGGAAATCTACCTATAACTTTGCAGTTGCCATCTGCATCTGTGGATTCAGTCAACTGCAGATTGTGTAGTATGTATTTACTGAAAAAAATCTGTGTATAAGTGGACACGTGCAGTTCAAACTGGGATATTCAAGGGTCAGCTATTTAAACAGTTTTCTGGCATATGTATTAGGCTCTGAAGTAATTGCTAGAAAATGAAAATTCAGTATACCTTTTCCTGGCATAATTATTTTTTTTTGGACGTAATTCTTAATATCTCCCATCTCTTCATCATGACAGTCTTGAAATGGGTATTAAGGTTAACAGATGCTCACATCCCAAGGCTTCAGGCAAAGCCTTCAACTCCAGATTCTGTGGTTTTTCTAACAGGATGGCTCCTGTTTTCTTTAGTTAGGATGCATTTTTAATAGATATGGCTACATCTTTGGGGACACAGGGCACTACTGAACCCTGCTGAGCAGTTGAAATTTTTCATCAGAGCAGGTTTTTACTGTTAATGCATGTGAGTGAAGTCGCTTCGGTCCGAACGTGACCTCATGGACTGAAGCCCTCCAGAGTCCTCTGTCCATGGGATTTCTCAGACAAGGATACTGGAGTGGGTTGCTGTGCCCTTCTCCAGGGTATCTTTCTGACTTGTCTCCTGCACTGGCAGACGGATTCTTTACCACACCACCACCTGGGAAGCCCCCGTATTGTTAGAGGAGGCAAAATTAAATGGACTCTGTGTTCCCAGTACTGATGCTTAGTCAGTGAATATTCAGAAACTGAAGGCTATAAACATTAGTTCCCTTCCCATGAGGATATGAGTCATTGGGTGCCTCTCAGATAGGTAATGGGATGAGAGGTGTATTTATGTTGTGGTATTCAGTAACTCTTGTATATAACATGTACCTTGTGTTCTTTCCCCCCCCAGATGCTGTACCCTTCGAGAATTTAAACTACTTGAAAATAAATAAAAGTGTGGATTTGTCCTGTTGTGCTTTTGTTAAATGGCTTACAAAATTCTTTGTCCTGAATACAGTTGCTAAGTCCTAAAATGGTGGTGGTTATCAGGCATATACAGAATACACAGGAGCCTAGAGAATATAGGACTATAGGAGGGTTTTGATGAGGATGGATGTATCTTGTATCTTAATACAAGACCTTAAATGGTAGGGGGAAGATTACAAGTGATTTTTAGTTGGAAACAGTGGGAGTATCTTGGAAGGTTTCTAGTGATGGCGCACTGGAACCTAGCCTATGGAAACATTTTTTAATTTGGCAGCACTGTGTGGTTTATGGGTTTTTTCTGTTCCCCAACCAGTGATCAAACCTAGGCCCTTGGCATTAAGAACCTTGTTTTGATCTAAAGTACCTTGTAATAGCATGCACTTGTTTGATATAGATTGGTTGGGAAACCTGGGGACTAAAAATGGTAGATGGGAGAAATTTGTGGAATATATTGATGGTATTTGGTGTCTTATTTGAACAAACATGGGTGAGAAATATTTGGGATTTGTGACTGGACAAAGCATTCCAGTATTTATATAACACTTGGTTGGGAATAATATGTAACTTGAAAGTGTCTCCAAAATGCCGTAAGTCTTAGAAAAAAAATCTTAGTAGAGGGTGGTCAGGATTGCCTGGACAGTGTTGCTTTCTTTCTTTGGCTCCATGTTTTAATATAGTAAAGTGCAGGATTGAAATATTTTGGCACGATATAATGGGAATTTGACAAACTGAGCCCCTTTTGACTTAAAATTGTATGTGGGCTTAGTTCAGTTCAGTCGCTCAGTCGTGTCCGACTCTTTGTGACCCCATGAATCGCAGCACGCCAGGCCTCCCTGTCCATCACCAACTCCCAGAGTTCACTCAGACTCATGTCCGTCAAGTCGGTGATGCCATCCAGCCATCTCATCCTCTGTCGTCCCCTTCTCCTCCTGCCCCCAATTCCTCCCAGCATAACAGTCTTTTCCAATGAGTCAACTCTTCACATGAGGTGGCCAAAGTACTGGAGTTTCAGCTTTAGCATCAGTCCTTCCAAAGAAATCCCAGGGCTGATCTCCTTCAGAATGGACTGGTTGGATCTCCTTGCAGTCAAGGGACTCAAAAGTCCTCCCAACACCACAGTTCAAAAGCATCAATTCTTCGGCGCTCAGCCTTCCTCACAGTCCAACTCTCACATCCATACATGACCACAGGAAAAATCATAGACTTGACTAGACGGACCTTTGTTGGCAAAGTGGTGTCTCTGCTTTTGAATATGCTATCTAGGTGGGCTTATCTAAGAGCTCTTAAAAATGAGTAGAACATAGCAGTTCTACATTTCACTTAGTTTAATGGTGGCCCTGAAGCCAAAAGAGTCAGGGAAATTGGGTATGTGTGTGTACTGCCAGTCTTTGTTGTCTAGCAGCTGTCCAGCAGCAACTGTTGGGAGGCATGGCCATAAGGGAAACAATGTGGGTTGTAAGAAGCAGCAGTTTTGGAATCATTGAGCAACCATGCTGTCTTCACCCTTTAAAGGCCACCACATTTCAAATTTCTTAAGTAGGATCTTATGGAAATTGAACTTGGAAAGTTGGGTTAAGGCAAGAAGAGCAGATGAAATATCACTTGCCAAGCATCTCTTCCTACAATTTCAAAAGGGAAATGGCACAAAGATTTGATGTGTAAGCAGAAGGCATTTGAGGAACCAATTAACTGGGTTATGTAATGTGACTAAAACCTATTTGGAGTAATTGGAAAGTCTAGAAAACTACCAGATGCCAGGATATTAGTATTTAATTTTGTTTTTGGCTGTGTCACCCATAGCATATGAGATCTTAGTTCTCCAACAAGGGGTCGAACCCACGCCCCCCCTGCAGTGGAAATGAGTCTTTCTTAATATGGGATGCTTCACCTATTTGTGTGTCATTCTTGTGTGGGGACCATGCTAATCTTGGTAGTATCCCAATTTTAGTTTGTGTGCTTCCAAAGTGAGTGTGAAGCAGAGTCTTAACCACCGGACCACCAAGGATGTCCCAACAATATTCTCGTATTAGAGTGTCATTGAAGAGCTTGAGTGACAGGTGACAAAATTCATATTTTAGAAAGATCCCTGTGCAACCCAGCATAAACGAAGGGAAAACCAGGCAGGCTTTGCAGTCTTAACTAAGATATTTGCACACTGAAATAGACTAAACATTAACCAAATTTTAAAACCAATTGTGGAAAGGAGTCTTCAGAAGTAATGTTCTCAGCTTTGGTTGCTGAACAGGTAACTTTACACAAATTTGGGGGACCAGGAGATGGTTGGGAGGGGAGAGTTCATGAGTTCTAGAAAGCTGGAGAATGCCCACCTGTCAACATGTCTAGGAAGGCAGGTAGTTATTGGGGTCTGGATTAGGCGTACAGAAGAGGAAATCATCTCTGTTGTAGGAGTTCAGTGGATAGATCCAGGGATGATGGTAGAGTAATGAGGTGGTAGGCACTTGAAAAAGCAAGCTGAGTGTCTAGGATAACCAGAGTAAATGCAGTTGGAAGTAAGCCTTGCGCACAAATTCATGCACACTCAAACTGATGGAATGGTAGCACTTGTGAGAGCCTGTATTGGGCTTCATCTGCTCCCATAGAGAGGTTTGGTTTAGTGCAGACTCCTCAAAACAAAGTTACATTGAAGGAATTGCTTGTTTCACAGAAATGAACTAAAATGGCTAGCACCTTGTCCTTTAAACTGTTAAAACTGCCACTCCACAAGGGTGACACTGCTGTTATCTCTAGGAACTTGATAACTGGTACCATTCTTTCTTTATTCACAATCCAGAATTTGTGGTTTTGTGTAGAGAGCACATACTAAAAGTGATAAATTTGGTTTAAAATCCCAACTTCCTTTTGTTGTGGGATGATAGCCACATCTAATGCCACTATTCTTGTGTAGGATTCCCCACCCATTTTTTTTTTAGTACATAATCTTATCAAATGTATAAATTCTTGGGAATTTTTTTTAACCTACTACAGTTCCTAGTATAGTAATTTATAATATTCAATTCTTGAAGTGACTGTTAAAAGCTCAGTGCTTCCAGTTCCCAGTTTTTTGGTTTCTTTCGTGGGCCACAAGGAGACTAGTTTTTTATAGTTCCTCACAGCTTAGCTTTTAAGCTTTTAATAGCAAGGATCTACCAGGTTTCCTCCAGGGTTAAAAGTGTTAATTGCTCAGTTATGTCCAACTGTTTGCAACCCCATGGACTGTTACTCTCTGTCCATGCAGTTCTCCAGGCAAGCATACTGGAGTAGGTAAGCCATTCTCCAAGGGATCTTCCCTACTCAGGGATCAAACCCGGGTCTCCCGCATTGCATGCAAATTGTTTGCCATCTAAGCTACCGGGGTTAACGCATTTGCAACTCTTAACATTCATTGATTGTACAGAAAATGACTTTAGTTAAGAAGTGGGTTTGGGACCTCTGGCGGTTCAGTGATTAAATCCAATGCAGGGGGCAGGGTTTGATCCCTGGTCAGGAAACTTAAGATCCCACTTACTGTGAAAGTGAAAGTCGCTCAGTCGTGTCCGACTCTTTGCGACCCTATGGACTATACAGTCCATGGAATTCTCCAGGCCAGAATACTGGAGTGGGTAGCCTTTCCTTTCTCCAGGGGATCCTCCCAACCCACAGATCGAACTTAGGTCTCCCGCATTGCAGGCGGATTCTTTACCAGCTGAGCCACAAGGGGGAGGACAAAAAAATTTAAAGTGGATTTAACAGGATATTATAAATCAACTACTTTCAACTTAAAAAAAGGTAGGTCCTAAAATCGGTGACTCAGGATAAGTAAAATTGAAAAGTACATTCCACTTACCTTTTAAACAGAGCTAAATTTTAAGACTTTGCATCTATTTATGTCTAAGCTCCTGGCATCTGCTGCTGCTGCTGCTAAGTCGCTTCAGTTGTGTCCGATTCTGTGCGACCCCACAGACGGCAGCCCACCAGGCTCTGCCATCCCTGGGATTCTCCAGGCAAGAACACTGGAGTGGGTTGCCATTTCCTTCTCCAATGCGTGAAAGTGAAAAGTGAAAGTGAAGTCGCTCAGTCGTGTCCGACTCTTAGCTACCCAATGGACTGCAGCCTACCAGGCTCCTCTGCCCATGGGATTTTCCAGGCAAGTTGCCATTGGAGTGGGTTGCCATTGCCTTCTCCGCCTGGCACCTAGTGGGTCCATATTTTTTCACTGGATAACTGAATTAAAAAGTAAAACTCCTTCAGTAAGGACACGCACTTATCACCATCTCATTACCATCAATACCGACTAATCTCACAGCGCAACTCACGTGGGCTGCTAGACCGGCTTCACGCGAATGAGACGCGATGATCGTGATGCGACTCTCATCTTCCGCGTTGAACTTCTTACCGGTGACGCAAGCCAATCAAAAAGCAACTTTCAGCCGCCAAGTCCCTCCACCTGCCTGGAGAGGCGAGGGGCGGGGCTGGCGCTGGGCGCGGAGGCGTCACGTACTCCATGGTAACGACGCTCGGCCTGAAGATGGCGGCCGAGTCGGGTAGAAGAGCGGTCTCCTCGGATTCAGGCCTGGGCCCGAGCCGGTGGCACTGGAGCGGTCCTTTATGGGTCCGAGGCGTTTTACTTATTTTGGGTGGGCTCCGGGCAAGCACCACATCTATTCCTGTCTCCTTGCGCAGTTCTCCTCCATGTCGGCACCACGTCCCGTCTGATTCTGAGGTAGGGCGACGGAGGGGCCCTGTGAGGGTAAAGTAATATGGGAGGCAACGGTAGAGAGGATAGGGTTGGAACAGGGTGTACTAGGGGAGAAAGCGAGATTGGGCCAGAGACTGGACTCTGAGAGGGTTGGGACCAGCCATCAGCTCTCTTCTTGCACCCAGCAAAGTGGCTCAATTCGGCACTCGAAAAGAACATCATCACTTTCCCGTGCGGAGAGTTGTGCTTAGCAAGTTGTCCTAGAGCAGTGGTTTTCCAACTTGGGTGTACATCAGAATTACCTACTGTGCTGTGCTTAATCGCTCAGTCGTGTCCTAAGGACTTGTTAAAATTCAACTGGCCGCTCCATTCATTCCCTCCCGCTGCCCACTTCTGACTCATTAGATCTCGGATGGAGCCTCAGAATTTGCAGTTGAAGTTCCCAGATCGTTGATGATGCTTCTTGTCCAAGGACCTTACTTTGGAAACCACTGACCTAAAGGTTTGAAAAAGAATTGATTGGAGAGCTAGACAAAATCGTTGCAGAGATATTGGGGGTTCTCTGGAGACAAAATTCAGATTTATTTTTAAGTTACTTCACATTGCTTGCTTTAACCCTGTTCTCCTGCCCTGAAATACCTTTCTCCCTCCCATTGTATTTTTCTTCCTGTCTAAATTCTTTCATTCTTAGTTCCTTAATCGCAAGGCAGCCTGCTGAAACCACCCCAGCAGAATGTTCTTTTCATTTTACAATATGTCTTATCTGTACTCTTTTCTGGCACTTAACCGAGTCCCGCTATGTGGTGACAGCTTATTTTTCAGACATATCTTGCTTTTGTAGTTGAATTGTAATTTTCCTTGGTATATGAGGATTGTGTCTTGTACTTTGATTTCTGTACATTATTTAGAGCAGGGCCACAGTAATCAGTATTCTTTGAGGAAAGGAGACACAGTACCTGGGGGCAGGGCTGCATGTTGTGATTGATTTTATATTAATATTTTGTCTTACTACTTTATCAAAAAAGATTAATTTGGAAATTTTCAGTTCAGCCCAGAAATCTAAATCTAAGGAAATTCATTTTTGTGATAATTTTCAAATTTTTCTGTATGCTGTTATAATCATATATGCCAGAATTCTAAGTTTGGTGTTTGTGGCTATATTACAGCTTTTATCATGACACTGCATTCTGGCTGAATTGTTTTATTTATTCTTTAGTCTCTTAGCAACTTGTAAGTTTATAATACAGTATTGTAATCTGTAATCACTGTGTTGTACATTAGATCTCCAGGACTGACTTATCTACTAGTTGCAAATTTGTACCCTTAAACATCTCAGTTCTCCCACCTACCTAGTGAATTCTTTTTAAAATACATTCCCACAAAGCCCTGCATTTCTCTCTTTGAATTTAGATCAAGAGAAAGTAGTTCAAAGAACTGCAAAATCTCTGTACTTGAAGGAACCTTAATAGCTGTTTTCTTCTTGTGATTGTTGCCAGTGTACAAATCTCTTACTTATATTTGAACATTTCCACAAATAGGGAAATTGTCTCCAGAGGCAGTCCCTTTGCTTTTTGGAGAGATCATTGTTCTTTTTATAGAACTGAAAATGGACTTCTCAGGCAGTACAGTGCTAAGAGTGCTAAGAGTTTCCACTGCAGGGGACACATGTTCAATCCCTAGCAGAGAACTAAGATTCCACATGCTGTGCGGTGTGGCAAAATAAAATAAAGGTACACAGCTGGAAAACTCTTCCTGAAACTTCCCTCTATTCTTATTTATGGCTCTTGGCTGAACAAACTAAATAGTGATGGTGCTTTGGATATTAAAAGCAAGCTATTAAATTCTTGAGAGTTCTCATTCCTAATAAATTTTCCTGTTTCTTCATAGAGTATGTTGTAACAAGTCCTCATAGCCATTCTCTTTGCTTTAATTTGGACACAAAGAATAGGCAAGTGCTAGTCATTGTAACAGTAGAGACTGCATCTCTGATAATTGCAACAGGAAATTACAGTAACTTTATATTGGTAATGATGGGGAACTACAAAACATTTGACTCATATAACTTGTTCTCAACTGAAAACTTTTAAGTTTTGGTTTAATTTTTTATTGCATAAATTAAAACAAAACCAGAATAGTATAATGAATTCCCATGATCCTTCACCCAGCTTCAGCACTTACCACTGCTCTCTTATTCTGTTTCATATACTTCTGTCCATTCTCTATCCACCCATTGTTATTGTTACCTTTACAGGTTTTTTTTGTTTTCCCGTAAAATTTATATATACTAAAATGTAGCAAATGCAATCATTTACATTCATGTAAAACCAACAACCTATCACAATACAGAATAAAACATTTTCAAGTCTCCAGAAAATTTTCTCCTGTTCTGTGCCAATCAGTCTCTCCCATCTCTTTTCTTTTTTTTATTTTTTTCATATTAGATTTAGATTTTACAGCAAATTAGTTTTGCCTGTTCTAGAATTCAGCTTAAATAAATGGAATTATATAATGTATAATATAGTAGATCACATTGAATTTTCCAATAGTAAATCAACCTTGTATTTTTGGAATAGATTTTAATTGGGTATGATATATTATCCTTTTTAATACACTTCTGAATTCAGTTTCCTCATAGATTAAGGATTTTTATATCTATGTTTATAAGTGATGTTGGTTTATAGTTTCCTTTTCAGTGAAATTTTTATTAGCTTTTGGTATCAGAATTATGCTGACTGTACAAAATGAGTTGGAAAGTTCTGTTATATATTTTCTAAAAGAGTTTGTAGAAAATATCTTCCTTAATATCTTCCCTGCCCTTCACTATCTCCCGGAGTCTGCTCAAACTCATGTCCATTGAGTCAGTGATGCCATCCATAACTGAAACTATCAGGGCCTACAGTTTTCTTTATGAAAAGTTTTTTTTTTTTTTTTTTAACACTTTCATTGAGCTATAATTTATATACCATAAAATTCACCCACTTAAGTATCCAAATAAGTGATTTTTAATAAATTTACAGAGTTATAGAACTATCACTACAGTCCAGTTTTAGAATTTTTTCATCAACCTGGAAAGAACCCTTGTGCCCATTTACAGAAAACTCATGTTTTCACTTCTGGCCCCAGGAAACCACTTGGTAGGAACAGATAAATTCAGTTTCTCTGATACAGGTCTATTCATAGTATCTATTTGATCTTGTGTCAGTCTTGGTAACATGTGTTTTTTGAGGACTTTATTTCATATGAATTGTTACACTTACTGACATAAAGTTGTTCATAATATATTTATCCTTTTGATGTCTATAGAATCTGAGTGATATCCGCACTTTCATTTCCAATGTGGTAATTTGTGTTTATTTTATTCTAGTCCATTCTTTCTAGGAGCTTATTAATCTTATTAATAATTTTAAATAGCCAACCATAAGCTTTGGTAATTTTCTTTAATCATTGTTTTCTATTTCATTGTTTTCTGTTTTGTTATTTCTCCTTTCTCCCTATCGTGGATTTACTTTGCTCATATTGTTAGGGGGAGACTTACATCATTGTTTTTGAGCTCTTTTTTCTTTTCTACTATAAACATTTAAAGATCTGTATTTCTCTCAGTACAAATTTAGCTACACTTCACAAATTTTGACACATTGTATTTTAATTGTCACTTAGTTCAGATGCTTTTATTTTCCCAAGTAATTTTATCTTTGATCCATGGGTTATTAAAAATGTTTAAAATATAATTTCTAAATATTTGGTCCTTTTCTAGATAGCTTATGGTTATTAATTTCTAATTTAGAGAATATCTTCTGTAAGATTTCAGTTCTTTGAAATTGTTTTACATATATTTCAGCATATGCTCTGTCCCACTAAGCTTTTCTGTGTACTAGTAAAGAGTATGCTATAGGTACTGAGTGTAGTTTTCTGTACACATCAATAAGGTAAGGTAACTGATGGTACACTTCAGATTTCTATATTTTTTATACAAGTTTAAGGGTTGTATTCCATTTACAGTTATTATAAAATATTAGCTATAGATTTCTATGTTCTTAAAATTTTTTGTCTAATTGATAGGATCTTAAAATTTTCTATGATTATAAATGTTTTTCTTTTTCTTCCTTTAGTTCTGTCAGTTTTTGCTTCATGGATTTTGAATCTATTGCTAGGTACATTCACACTGGAGAATCCCATGGAGGGAGGAGCCTGGTAGGCTGCAGTTCATGGGGTCACAAAGAGTCAGACAGGACTAAGCGACTTCACTTTCACTTTCAATCCTTTATTATTATAAAACATTCTTTATTACTGGTAATACTCTCTACCTTTGTCTGCTTTGCTGATATTAGTCTAGCCATTCCAGCTTGCTTATGATTAGAATTTTATATCTCACCTATCTATGAGATGTAAAAGTTTATCTTTTATCTCACTAGAGATAAACTTCAGTATTGAACATCTTTCTTTTAGTGCTTTAACTATTTGTTTCATTGTCTTCTCATCTTTATTTTTTTAATTAAATACTTTATTAAAAAAAATAAAAACAGGTTTAGACTCACTGCAAAATTGTGAAGAAGGTACAGAGATTTCCCAAGTACTGTATTCCTCTTGACATGCATAGACTCCCCTATCAACAACATCCCTAATCAGAGTGGTACTTTTGTTGTAACTGATGAAACTACACTGACACATCATAAGCACCCAGAGTCCGTATTAGAATTTACTATTGGTGTTGTACATTCCATGGGTTTGGACAAATGCATAATGACACATAGCCATCATTACAGTATCATACATGGTAGTTCCCCTGCTTTCAAAATCCTGTGTGCTCTGCTTATTCCTCTGCCATCTTTCTATCTCTGGCAAACACCAATCTTTGTACTGTGTCCATAGTTTTCCCTTTTCCAAAATGTCATCTGGTTGGAATCATGTAGTATGTAGCCTTTTCAGATTGACTTCTTTCACTCTGTTGATGTTCCATCTCCCAGTCATATCTGACTCTTTGTGACTGTGTGGACAGCAGCGCACCAGCCTTCCCTGTCCTTCATCATCTCCCAGAGCTTGCTCAAACTCATGTCCATTGAGTCAGTGATATGCATTTAAGTTTGCTTCATGTCTTCTCATGGCTTAATAGCTCATCCTTTTAACTCTGAATACTATTTCATTGTCTGGATATACCACTGTTTATTTATCCATTTACCTATTGAAAAGCATCTTGGCTGCTTCTGAGTTGTAGCAATTATGAATAAAACTGCTATAAAGATCCATGAACAGGCTTTTGTGTGAATTTACATTTTTAACTCATCTGTGTAAATGCCAAGGAGCATGACTGCTGAGTGGTTATGGCAAGAAGTATGTTTAGTTTTGTGAGAAACTGCCAAAACTGTCTTCCAGAATAGCTGTACATGTTACATCCCCACCAGTAATTAATGAGAATTCCTATTGCTCTACATCCTTGGCAGCATTTGGTATAGTATATATTCCAGATTTTGGCCATTCTAATAGCCATATAGAGATATCTCATTGTTTTAATTTGTGTTTTCCTGATGCTGGGAGGGATTGGGGGCAGGAGGAGAAGGGGATGACAGAGGATGAGATGGCTGGATGGCATCACTGACTCAATGGACGTGAGTCTGAGTGAACTCCGGGAGTTGGTGATGGACAGGGAGGCCTGGTGTGCTGCGATTCATGGGGTCACAAAGAGTCGGACACAACTGAGTGACTGAACTGAACTGAACTGAATGATATGTAATGTGAAACATCTTTTTGTATATTTATTTGCCATCTGCATACCTTCTTTGGTGAGGTGTGTGTTAAGGTTTTTGGCCCGTGTTTTACTTGAGTTGTTCATTTTCTTATTGTTGAGTTTTAAGAGCTCTTTGTATATTTTGGATAATAGTCCTTTATCCAATGTGTCCTTTGCAAATATATTCTCCCAGTGTGTGGCTTGTCTTCTTTTCTTGATGTTAACTTTCATTGAGCGAAGTATTTATTATTAATAAAGTTGAAATTATCAATTATTTCATTCATGGATTATGTCTTTAGTTTTGTATCTAAAAAGTCATCACTAGGCACTTCCCTGATGGTCTAGTGGGGGCCAGTGCAGAGGGCCTCAGGTTGGTCCCTGGTCAGAGAACTAGATCCCAAGTGCCACAACTAAAAGTTTGCATGCTGCAATTAAAAAATAATAAATAGGGACTTCCCTGGTCCAGTGGTTAAAAGTCCACCTTCCAATGCAGGGCATGTGGCTTTGAGCCCTGGTGAGGGAACTGAGATCGCATATGCTGTAGGGCAACTAAGCCTGCGAGCTGCAGCTACAGAGCCCGTGCACTCTGGAGCTCGAGCCTTAACGGAGGATCCCGTATGCCGCTACGAAGACTTGACACAGCCAAAAATAAATAATAAATAAGTATTAAAAAGTAAACAAAAAAGTCATCACTATACCCATGAATATCTAGCTTTTCTCCTATAGTGTCTTCTCTAAGAGTTTTATAGTTTTGTATTTTATATTTTACATTGAGATTTATAACCCATTTTGAGTTAATTTTTATAAAAGATGTGGGGTCTGACTCTAGAGTCACTTTTTTCCATATGAATATCCAGTTGTTCCAACACCATTTGTTGAAAAGACGTTGTTTGATTTTCTTGCCTTTTTCCTTTGTCAGAGATCAGGTGAATGTATTTATTATGTAGGTCTATTTCTGGGCTCTCTGTTCTGTTTCATTGACTTATTTGTTTCTCCTTTTGCCAGTACCACACTCTCTTGATGCTGTAACTTTATAGTAAATCTTGAAGTCAAGTGGTGTCATTCCTTCAACTTTGTTTTTTTCTTCAACATTTTGTTGGCTATTCTGGGTCTTTTGCCATCTATATAAACTTTGGAATTAGTTTGTTGATATTCACAACGTAACTTGCTGAAATTTTTATTGGGATTGGCATAGGTGAAACTGGAAAGAACTGACATCTTGGTAGTACTGAGTTTTTGTATCTGTGAGCATGAACTGTCTCTTGATTTATTTAGTTCTTTTTTTTTTCTGAGTATTACATTTAAAATTTAGTTTGTTAATTTTGAGTCCTTAAGTAGCTAATCTATATATATTTTTTCAAATCTATTCCTTTTTCTCAGGTCATAAATAAGGTCCATCTTAAAAATCATGTTGTAAAGAGAGATGTTAATGAACATTTAAGAATTAAGATTATCTACGATAAAAGTATTGAAGAGTAAGTACACCATTATTCTGTCATCTTTTTTATTAAGAATCAAACTATTGAAGATACTTTCATTTGTTACCTGGAGTTCCGTAAATGGAATTAAACTAAATATGCTTTTTAATTTAGAAAGATGAAGGCCATGAGATATGATTTAAACCTATGCATCTTGAATAATTTAAACAGAACCAGCGTATATCTCCGTGGATGTGGTCAATAAGAGACCTGGCCACAATAAGTACTTGAAGGAAAAATAAGAGGACATACCAATGTATACAATAATAAGAACATGTGCAAAATTATTAACCAGAGAGGTGATATAGCCTAATTTTTAAAGAAAGAGAGGTTCAGAAAAGAGATAAATTATGAATCTGTAGTAGTTTATGAAGAGCTATTGGGAGTAGTTGATGTCTTTCTCTATCTTTAACTTCCCAAATGAACAAGACTGTATTTGATCAACTCTAAAATGCTCGCTGAGATCTGGGGCTCCTGCCAGATATATTCTGAACAAATGAGACGATGGTTTGCCCTCAGCATGGCAATCTTTATGTTTTATGTCATCATTTTCAGGTTGCTCCCTGAGAAAAGACACCTTGTAAAGGTATGTAATAAATACTCATGACTTGAACACTTAAAATCGTGCGTTTTATTATGTTAATTTTACTTCAATAATGAAAAATATATACATGACTACTTTGTGAATGACTAAATAAAAGATGTTGGTAAATGTATTTCTCATTTTCACAAACATGTTGTGATATACTCACTAAAACTTTGTTCATATTTGATATTAAGTTTTCTCATTTTATGATGTGATATTAAGTCATTCTTATTTCTTTTACTTGTCCTCTTAGGTTTTAGGGGAGCAGAGCATGCTTAGGATAGGATGGAAAAGATGACTTTTTAAAAATATCAATAACAGTTTTCTTGGTGTAAATGCTCATTGTCCTGAAGAATAATTGGCCTGATAGTATGAAATGCCAAGGTTGTTTATAAAGGTGCTAGCCTCATACGCTTTTTAACTATTACAGAGGCATGTGCTCACACACACACACACACACACACACACTAAGCCAGCTCATTATGGGCAACAGAAATTGGTGAAGTTAAAGTAGATCTTCTACATATAAGATTTTCTTAACATGAACTACATTAGTGTTGGAGTCATCTAAAGCAGTCTCAAATTTAAAGTAAGTTAGATTAATAATTGTGATTTATGTTTTATAATATTCTATTTAAATAGAATAGGGTACGGAAGGAACTTTCTGGTGCTTTTTCCTCCAAAACTAAACTAGAAGGTGAAGAAATTCCTTTGCTCCTACGCTCACTCTCTCCCCTACCCCTAGCCACACAACCTTTGACTAAATATTGTATTTGAGTTACAAGGCTTTTTCCTTCTTCCCCTTTAGTCATTAATACCCTGTGCTTGCTTGTTTTAAATATGGTTTATCTCTTAGTTAATTCTGACTGTTTTTTTATTTCAACTTTTATTTAGAACAAACTTTTCCCACAAGCTGTTTCTTATTTAGAGAAGACTTTCCAGGTTCGTAGACCTGCGGGCACTATATTACTTAGTAGGTATGTCACATTTCACACAGCTCATTTTCTTCAATTGTTTAGCAGTCTGCCCTCTTCATTCTGTCAGTATGGCAAATTTTGAAATTTATACTGGGAGTATTTTATTATGTTGGTTCTTAGAGACCAAACCGTAAGATATAGCATGTTGGGTAGTCATTCTGTCCCTGATTTTCCATTATGACGGGACCCACTGGGTCTTTTCTTTGGGTGTAGTTGTACTCTTTTCCCCATCTCCCCTTCCTTCCTCCTTTATGTGTACAATATAGGCTTTTGAAGTGTTTGAAAACCCACATTAGGAGGATTTCCCATGGAACCAAAATTGTTTCTGAGACTACTTTTCTAATTAAAATAGTAGCTATTAATGAATTAAATATAGCAACTACTAGTTTTTTACAGTGTTTTTAACTGCTGTGAACTAATCTTGTTTTTTGTTTTTTGTAATTAAACTTTAATGTAAAAATGAACTGAAGACAATGTGCAACGAACCAATACCAATACCTACGGAAGGAAAATGATCACCATAGATGCTGTACTGAGGAATGTGCAGAGCATACAAAATGTGGTCCCATTATAGTGCCTGAGGAGCACCTCCAGGTAGTTCACCCTGCTCTTTGCAACATTTTTATTCTTTAGGATAAACTTAGAACAGATTTTCAATTGTGATTGTTCCCAGAAGTTTTTACAGTTTTACAGTTCAAAAGCTTCATTCTCTATCGAAAGTAATCACAATTGGGTGTGCTGATTTTATTCTTTCATTGGTTTTCAAATGAATTTAGTTATTTCTTTTCTTTTTTCAGTTTATCTCTGGGGTTGCTGAATCATTTCTGCTTAGAACTTTATCTTTGCTCTCCAAAACATCTTTTAGCAGCTGTATACCTCAGTATTTTTAAAGGGCAATTTAACCTTATCTCTTCAAATAAAAGTAAGGTTCAACCCGTCATGGAAATGTATTCTATAAAAATACTTACAACTATATAATATATGTTCAAGGGTATTCTTTGCAAAACTATAAATATATCTATACTAGTTATGTTATGGCATAACCACATAATGGAATATTATACAGCTGTTAAAGAATGAAATCAATCTTTATATAAATTAATTGTAGCAAACATTAAATTTAGAATGGATAAACAACAGGGTCCTACTGTATAGCACAGGGAACTATATTCAATATCCTGTGATAAACTGTAATGGAAAAGAATGTAAAAAAAAAATGTGTATTGTGTGTATAGCTGAATTACTTTGTATAGCAGATTTGCACAACATTGTAAATCAACTATACTTCAGTAAAAAATTTTTTAAAGGTAAATCAGTGTGGGTAGTTAGCCTGTTTTATTTAAAAATTAAAAGTTATCAATTTTTCACCCTTGGTCTTCCCTTGTGGCTCAGCTCTTAAAGAATCCACCTTCAATGAGGGAGACCTGGGTTTGATTCCTATGTTAGGAAGATCCGCTGGAGAAGGGAAAGGCTACCCACTCCAGTGTTCTGACCTGGAGAGTCCATGGGGTCTCAAAGAGTCAGACACAACTGAGCGACTTTAGCTTATGGGTTTCCCTGATAGCTCAGCTGGTTAAGAATCTGCCTGCAATGCAAGAGACTCCAGTTTGATTCCTGGGTTGGGAAGATCTGCAGGAGAAGAGATAGGCTACCCACTCCAGTATTCTTGGGCTTCCCTTGTGGCTCAGCTGGTATACAATCCACCTGCAATGTGGGAGACCTGGGTTCAGTCCCTGGGTTGGGAAGATCTCCTGGAGAAGGGAATTCTCCTGGAGAATACATGGACTATACAGTCCATGGGGTCACAGAGAGACACGACCAAGTGACTTTCACTTTGACTTTTCACTTTCACCTTTCAATAAAGCTGAAATAAAAGCATAAGTAATAAAAATAAGTATATACACCCATATAAAAAGTTATAAAGTAATTGGAAATATACATATATTAAAAATCTGGAGACATTAAAATTTTAATGATTTTCATTGAGTTGGATTGTGGGAGACTTTTATTTGGTAAGTTATATGTTTTTGTAACTTTCAAATTTTTCATATTAAGCATATATTATTTGTATTAGAAAAAATAGAAAAACTTAAATGCATAAACCAGAAAACCAATTTATACATACTTTTTTAAAAATATGATTATTGCTTTAGATGTCTTTCTCTATTTAACTATGTTCTCTCATTACTTGTAGAAAATAAATATGTTATTGAACATTGATTTTATAAGCAAAATCAAGCATATGGTTGAAGTGTACTTCGTAATTTTTTCTTGAGGTATCTGAAGCTCACCAAAGGCTTTTCAAACCCTATATTGGCACAAATTCAGCTAACTTACTCAGCTTCCATTTCTTTTATCAAATTCCTCAAGAGCATAAAGGGTTTTAGGGACATGTTTCAAAATTAAAACAACTTGTTAATTACATATTTATCTTTTGTCCTAAGACATTTAGAGACATTTCCTAGACATTTTAAGGCACATTTCTTTTTTCCTATTTTTGTTTATTTTAAATTATTTTGTCGTTTCAAATTCTGTATTATCTTTTTGGGGGGGGGGGTTCCTAAACGTTTTTTTTAAGAAATGAAAGATCATGGAAAAGAATGCTGTTAAATCACAGCTTTTCGTAACACCAACTATTAGCAGATTAAAGTAATTGAATTTTAAAATTATAAATACGTGTGTTAGAGAAGCAACAGTAAGCAGAAGTGAGAATTTCTGTTTTTTCTCTCTCTACAAACATCACTTATGTATTAAAAAAAGCCAACATTTACTGATTTTCCTATTTATAATTTGGAGATTATGGTTATTTAGGAACTTTGATAGAAATTCTCTAAAAAGCAGGTGTTAAATGGGCAAAGTTTGCTTAGAAAACTAGAAATAAGAAATGACTTTAACTTTTTACCTTATATACTTTTGTATTATCTGAATTTTTAATAAGATACATGAATTACTTTATAATAGGAATGTATTTCCACTGGATGAAGATTTTTATTAATTAATTTTGAAATAACCTCAGATTCACAGAAAATTGCTAAAAAATGTATTTATAAGAAGGTTCCTTGTAATTTTCACCTAGTTTCGGGGTTTAGTAAAACCTTTTTATTTCTCTTTTTGTATCCTGGTGGGATGCCCTTTCAGAGAAGGCGATGGCACCCCGCTCCAGTACTCTTGCCTGGAACATCCCATGGACGGAGGAGCCTGGTGGGCTGCAGTCCATGGGGTTGCTAAGAGTTGGACACGACTGAGCAACTTCACTTCCACTTTTCACTTTCATGCATTGGAGAAGGAAATGGCAACCCACTCCAGTGTTCTTGCCTGGAGAATCCCAGGAACGGGGGAGCCTGGTGGGCTGCCGTCTATGGGGTCGCACAGAGTCGGACATGACTGAAGCGACTTAGCAGCAGCAGCGGGGATGCCCTTTATAAATAGAAGTTGTTTGTTTTAATTCATATTATGCATTTATGGTCATTGTATATAAAGTAGAAATTTTAATAAATCTAAAATTAGAGATAGGAACTGAGTAGAGAGAGGTATGAATGTGTGCATGCTTGTGTACCCAGTCGCTTCAGTCATGTCTGATTCTGTGACCCTATGGACTATAGCCTGCAAGGCTCGTCTGTCCATGGGATTCTCCAGGCAAGAATACTGGAGTGGGTTGCCGTGCCCTACTCCAGGGGATCTTCCGAACCCAGGGATTAAACCTGTGTCTCTTACATCTCCTGCATTGGCAGGCTGGTTCTTTATCACTAGTGCCACCTGGGAAGCCCCAGAGAGAGATATGGATTTTGATAAAAATGGAAGAATTAATAAATAAAAATTAAATCATATATATTTAAAGTCTGGATTCACTGTAAGTAAAAGCCCTTATAGTTAACCTTATCTCTGGTCTGATTTTCTGTTGTCTCCTGTGGGCATAGCAA
This sequence comes from Bos indicus x Bos taurus, assembly GCF_003369695.1. Taxonomy (NCBI): domain Eukaryota; kingdom Metazoa; phylum Chordata; class Mammalia; order Artiodactyla; family Bovidae; genus Bos; species Bos indicus x Bos taurus. The sequence goes on along the minus strand of NC_040076.1, from coordinate 69,900,710 downwards.
TGCAGAGTCTGTTGTGGTGGTAAGTGGCCCTGTGGAGCAGTGGGTGTGCCAGACCAAGAGGGAGTCCGGGATGCAGACTTTGTTCTTTATGTTGGTGCTCTGGCCACTGAGAGGTGTAGCCATGAAAACATCATCTCTTATGCAGCCTATTGTCAGCAGGAAGCAAAAATGGACAGGTAAGCTTCCCCCCGAGACTTATTCCCAAGATCTAATATAAGAACTCTCAGGGTGGGCACAATATTGTAAAGTAACTAGCCTCCAATTAAGAAAAAAAAACTCCCAGGGTGTGGAGGGAGGTGGGTGGTGGTTAGGATGGGGAGACACATGTGCACCTGTGACTGATTCATATTGACGTATGGCAAAAACCAGGACAATATTGTAATTATCCTCCAATTAAAGTAAATAAATTTAAAAGAACTCTCAAAGCGTGTTCTGAGTGTTTAGAGTACAGGGAGTTTGCATTTGCCAGATTACCCACCTCCAGTAGTAGGAAACAGCATAGTGCTTGGATGCAGGTATAGTGGGGAAATCAAGTTATAGGACTGTTATGCATATGGTAATATGAATAAAGAAAAAATCTACTGTCAATAGAATTTTCTTTGGAAGTGATGAATACCTCTCTAAGGAAACAGTTTGAACTTTAATTTTAGCACTTCTGTGCTAAACTTTAAGATGCTGAAAATAACTATTCACCTAATTTTCATATCACTTGATATGTCCTTCACTTAGTTATTTCTTAAAAATTTAGAATCCTCCTTTTTATTTATAAAATATTTCAAAAATTTTTTTCTCAGTGAAGTAGTCTTGAAATAAAGTTGTTATGTATACAGAGGATTGCCTGTCACACACCAGACAAATCAATTAAAGGCAGTAGGAACTGACATGTCTCGATATAGATTGTGTGACATTCTCAGATCTAAGAGAGTTAATGTGACTTGTTCATTGTTTGTAAGGACCATTGGTGAGTTCCTGAACATTCATCTACCAGTCAAAATACTAACTGACTTTAAAGAGCTATTTTACTTCTATCAATATCTAATTAATTTAAGGGGAAAAAGTGAAATTATTAGTAGAATCAAGTAGACAGTACAAATGAAACACTAATATATGCTTCAGAGTAATACTGTCAGTACTGAGGTCAAAATCAACATCATTGATTATGAAAGCAGTCTGTTAGCGTGATACCGTATACTTGTTGATCCATGAACTAAACTCAAAAATCTTTAGCTTCTGAATGCTGAGAATGCTTTAAGTGAAATATTTAATATATTACTGAAGAAGAAAGTACTAGGTGGTTTTGCAGATGTATATGTATTGTTTAGTATTCTTAGAAAAGAATATATGTATTTAGTAGAATGTTCAATTTTTTCCTGAGAAGCTATCATTAAATTTATGATATTTTATAATTAATAGTGTCTCAATATCAAGCAAATATGGTATTTGAAGTGCTAAATGAATAAGCTACTTAATAAAATGAGACACATCTCAAAGTAGATGTCTTTGAGAAATATACCTTCATAATAGCAATGTTGCAAAATCATGGTTCTTTATCTTAATTTGACCTAAGCCATATGGATTGTGCATACACCCATACACAATTTCATTTTTAATATACTGTTGAGTATCAAACATTGTAGAACAGTGTACATAATATGATTTCATATTTGCTTTAAAAAGCTGCTTATGGATTTGAACATGCTAAGGTAAAAGTCGAAAATAATTAGGATTACCAGCTATGCTAATTTTCTCAGGAATACCCTTGTGTTAGACCTAAAAGCCCCATAACCTAGGAAATCCCTCAGTTCTGGGCAAACTGGGATTGAAGGTCACTCTAAAAATAAAACATCCCTTTTGTTAATAGCAGTTACTTGTGATAGAGGACTTTAGTGGTGGTAGGTTGTAAAATAAGGAATTTTCACTGAATTCTTCATACATTTCTATAATTTGGATATATAACTCTTTCCAGTGAGCTTTTATTACTTTTCGTAAACAAAAGACATGTTAAAGTGAACTTTAAAAACACAAAAGTGAACTTCATGTATTAGGAACAGAATGGGTTCCCTGTGGAAGTAGGGAGAGGGATATAAAATCCCATGTTGAGATGGGTCTAGATTAGTTCTTCTCTTTTTAGCACCTGATAATACTGAAAGTACTGAAAGTATTTAATTGTCTTTTAGGGAGAGAATCCAGCATAGGAGTTATCACATAGATGAGAATCCCATAGCCCAGAGATTTGTTTCACTTTCAAAGCCCTGCGGTTATGTTTCCTTAAGGCACTTGAACATTGGCTCACTTTAGGTAGGAATGACTAGCTGAAGGAATAAATGTTCCTTGTGTCAGTGAATCTGAAGCTACTCATGTTGTCTTCTCATACCTGGGGAAGATTCTGGTTTCTTAGAAGAATGTTGACATTAAAAGAAAGAGCAATATCTTAAGTTGGTGTTTTTGAATCTTTTATGATAGAAGCGGCACTTTCCTTCAAAACTGCTATATTGCATTAATTCATTCCATAAATATTTGAGTGCTTAATACGTTGCCAGCAGACTAGGTGAACAAAACAGGCACATGTACCTGCCTCGTGGAATTTACAGATTACAGCGGGAGTCAGGTACTAGTTAAATACAGTTAGAAAGAGACATGTGACTTCAAATATGATAAATACTTTGTAGAAAAAGGGTGCTGCGAGATAAAAGAGAACAAAAGGAGGCAAACATAATGTAGATGAACTGGACAAAGAAGCCCTCTTTGAAGAAGTGAAACTTGAGATATAAGCTGACAGTTATCAGTATCAGCCACATAAAGAGCTGGATAAGAGCTTATGTTAGGAAAAAGCTGTTGTGTTGAGGATGAGAGCTTCAGGAGATGCACTGTAGGGAGAAGAACACAGGGCTGTTTTATTCTAAATGCTTAAGAAGTCCCTGAGGGTTTGAGCCTGACAGAGACATTTATTTTATATTTTAGAGGTCACCATGGCAACATTTCGGTGAGTAACTTATAGTCATAATTTTCTAAGTGTAAATCTGTTGTTTTCAAGTATGAAAAAAGTGCATTGTATGTTTGTTTTTGTTTTTGTTTTTTTTTCTTTTTTATCTACATAAGGCTTTTTTTTTTTTTACCTACAAAAGCCTGTTACTTTGTAAACAGGCTATCAGTATTTGGGGAGATTTGTGATATTTCTGTGGTAAAATGTTAAGGTAGTGTTGGGAGAAAAAACCTTGGGGTTCTTTATATTGCTGTTTGGCACAGTTTTTGAAAGACAGTTAGATGCATGGTGAAATTGAATTACTCTAGGTCCCAGTCAGCTCTTGGATTCTTAAGTTCCAGGCTCATAAAGAGATATAGAATTCTGTAGATTCTAGAAGGTATAAAATACTGTATGAAAGATGATGATAGGAAGATAAAAAAATCTATGTTAGTGAAGGCATTGTTGGGACAGAAGGAGGAGGATAGTGAAATGGAAATAAGAGGGTTCTGTAACTTGCAGCAATCTGAATGATTTGCTTATTGTCTGTCTTATTATATAACTGTTTTCCTTCTCTACCTACTTGTCTGTCCCTGTGCCTGTACATAAAGTGAAATGCTGAAGTCAGAAATGAGTTTTGTGAGTAAAAATAGTGTTAGAATTTAAGTTTTCCAGTTCATTCCCTTTTTTGGTACATATTGACCTATTTTACAAATTCACACTGAAGTATAATTAACTGACTCTATCCTTTCATGGGAACAAGTGTTGATTAGCTGTATCATAGGGAAAAACAGGTATAAGTCTTAGAAATAAAATATAGTTAAAGTTAGATATTATGTTATAAAATGACGTTTGATATTTAACAAAGATTTTTTCTGACCTTAATCAGTTTTTGTAGAAAAATATAGGTTAATAGATATCATAGTACACACTGTTCTGGAATATAATTAAAAATTCAATGTCTGTTTTAACAGGCCAATAGCAGGATATGCTAACCTGTGTCCAAATATGATCTCTACCCAGCCTCAGGAGTTTGTTGGGATGCTGTCCACAGTGAAACATGAGATTATTCATGCGCTGGTAAATTTTGCTGTTAACTATTATTCTTTCCTTCATGCCTTGAGTTTTTGATTATAGTCTCATTTTAATTATATATTAACATTTAAGATTATGTGGCTTTTTAGATTGTGTTCAATAGAACCTAGTTGATTAGACCTCTGCCAATAGCCGACAGAATTTTTAGTGATTAGGATAGTGGCTAGGTTAAGTTATACTACTTAAAATAATTAAAGTAAATCCATTGGGTAAATAGGAGTTTTGAAAAAATGATTAAGCTTCTTAAGAAAATACTTAGTAATTAAAAGTGATACCTAGGGACTTCCATAGTGGTCCAGTGGCTTAAACTCTGCGCTCCCAATGCAGAGGGCATGGGTTCAATTCCTTGTCAGAGAACTAGATCTCCACATGCCTCAACCAAGACCCAGTTCAGCCAAATAAAGTAATAAATCTTTAAGGAAAAAAAAGTGATACCAGGTTATAGATCTGTCTTCTCTCTTTTAGAGATCTCATTTCTAAAAGTCTTCTTGATCTATTTAGGCTTTCTAAATTTTATATATACTAACTGATTCAGAACTTCTCTTTGCTTTTCTCCAATCAGTCCAAAGTACTAAACTTTTACACGATGTCTGGGGAATTATATGAAGTTGCCTGAGACCTAGGAAATGTCTTCCTGATGTCTTTCTTGTGTTTAGAAAATATAATAGATGGGAGTAAAATGCAGTGATTAAGAGAGAGAATAGATCACACAGATGTAGGTGTGAATTTCCTTAGCTTTACTGCTAAAAATCTTGGGGGTCTATTAGAAATTATTTAGCCTTTATAAGTCTCCGTTTCATCTATAAAATGAAGATAGTAGAACATATTAGAGTGGATTTTTTTTCTTGAAGGTTAAATAAGATAAAGCATATAAATGGTTTAGCACCATGCTCTACATAGTAAGATATAATAAAATTAGTGGCTATTATTTATTAGTCTTTTTTCATGAGCTATCATGTATGATTTGTTTAAATCAGCAAATACCTGAATAATACAGTGAAACTCTAGTGTATACAGATAGCACTTATGTTTTTCAAGTAAGGAGATTCTAAAACGAATCATGTTTTCCTTTTACTAAAAAAGTAAGTCGAACCTGCTATCGTGATGAAAGACAAACATCATTTTAAAAAACATTTTCAGCTTTAAGCTCCAAAAACTGTAGATACTTGATGCTGAGAGAACCAGAAAAAAAAAAAAAACAGCAGGTTTTAAATCTAATGTATAAGTAAACATGAATGCAGAAGTCCCAGACATGATGTAAATTGGATTATAAACAGGCAGGTCACAAAAGAAAAGGTCCAGTTGGTCAAGAGGTATATAAGAATATATTGAGATTTATTTTGGCAGTTAGGGAGTCTCAGAGTCAGACACCATTGAATGTAAAAGCATGCATGAGAGTTACTATGTACATTGACTTTTTTTTTTACATAAAAATAGTGAAAATTTATTTCAGGAACAAGATGAAATAAATGAAGCACAACTCAGCATCACTCAAATGGTGTAAATAGAAACTGCAAAAAAAAAATTCAGTAATTTTGCTAATGTCTAATTATGATGGAAATGATTCTAAATTTGACTGATATTTATTTATATTGACAGGAAAGTTATTTATATTGACAGGAAATCAACTAACTATATTGTCATAATATGTACATTGACTTTAAGGTAGTAATTACCTCTGGGAAAAGAGAGAGGAGAAAGGGTTAAGGTAATGGGCCTTCAACAATATTCTGCAGTGTTTTTGTTTCTTTAAAAAAAAGTCTAAAGAAAACGTAGCAAAACTTACATCTTAAATCCTCTTAAAGAGTAAACATAAATTTCTTTTAGATTTTTAAACTTTTTTGTATATTTGTATTTTAAAAATTGCAAAAACCTAAGAAATTAAGAATATTAGTTTGTCTCAAAAACCATCTGGAGGATGGTAAGAATTAAATGTTTAACAAATACACTTATTCTCTATTAAGTTATATATATTCTAACTATCAAATATAGTCATTCCTGGTACTTTCAATACTAGATATGCCTTCTGAAATGTGTGTGCTTAGAAAAATTTTGAACTTGATAGGGAAGAAAAAAATGTGGATTTAGAATATTCTAAAGGATGAGGCACATCATACTATTTTAAGCTTTATATTACCTCAATGAATTGTATATTAAAAACTATTTAGATTTTCTTAGCTGACTCCATTAAATATCCTTTGCATCTTCAGAGAGTAAAAAAGAAGAAATGTAGGAATAAAAGAATACTATGGATTCCATTAATTATTTTGGCAAGCCTTGAATGATACAGAGACCACAGTTATATAAGCAAAGAAATTTGCCAAATAAATTGATTACATGATCATTTGTGATTCTTAGTTATTTGAATATAAACTATAGCATATTTTCAATGTTAAAACATACTTAAATTAGTAGTTACAAAAGTGCTTTTTTTTTTTAGTCATTTAGGTTAAGAAAGAAAGTAAGAAAAGAAATCTTACTCATAGAAACAGATGTCCAATCTCAGTAATTGTCTTTTCTTTTTTTGTCCATTTCCTCATTTTATTTGGGAGGGGGGAGAATAGCAAATGGGACTTTGAATACATTTATATAAAGTATCTATTATCTTATTAAAATTGAAGACTTCTTAAAAATATTGTCTAAAAATGTGATTATAGACAAATTCACATTGTAAAGAAAATCTTTAGAAATACAGATGATTTTACATGTTACCACCAAAATAACTACAGCTAACACTTCTATATATGTTTCCAGTGTTTTTTCCAGAGTATACATCCCCCTAAATATGCATACATTTACAGTCATTTTTTAGGTATAGATATATATTAAGTATGGACTTTGGGATCAAAGTCTTTGAATTTTTATGAGTATTCTTACGAGTACACTTGCCTGCTCTGAACTGTATTGTTAATTATTCTCAATAGTAGCATTCCCTGGTTGCAGGTGTAGAGTTTATTAGTAAGTTCATGTAAAGAAGACCATCTGTGATAAACACATCTTTAAACAAATAAATGTGTTGTCTATACCAACCAAAGAATGTCTTTTCTATTGCTTTTAATTTTTTCACTTAGAATTATCTCAAGTAATTGGAATTTAAAATTCATAATGTGAAATAATTTCAGTCCTACTCCAGTATATCAAGTTCCTACAGAAGTATTCCCATGATGCTTTTATGTGGTTCTGTCAGTGTTCTCTTGATAGTGGCATGTTGTAATAATATATAGTCAGATTTGATATTTTTCACTGTAAGACATTTTGAACTTTTTCTTACAGGGTTTCTCTGCTGGGCTATTTGCATTCTACCATGATAAAGATGGAAATCCTTTAACTTCAAGATTTGCAGATGGTCTCCCACCTTTTAACTATAGGTATTTGGGTTTTTTTATTCTTATTCTCTTTTAGGAGGATGCTAAGACTAGAACCTGAGAATTCTTATATGTTAATTTCTACAAATAATAGTGGCTTTATGGCTAGCCTAAGATTGTATATCCTATATTATTATAACAAGATAGGATATGAGGTTATTTAGCTTTACCTTTTCATTTCACAGATGAAACAACTGAGATGGAGAGAACTTAAGTGACTTACCCAAAGAGTGAAGACTCTTCTTGCCAGGCAGAGCTCTTTTCCACCACTCTGTAGTAGCTTGTATTACTTTACAGGAGAGTCAGGCCATGGGAGAGTATGGGTTGGTTATATTTTGGTTTATTAATAATTACTGTCTATACATCATATTGTTTACATGTTAACTGTAAACTGTATTTTACAGTTTTTTAAAACTATATTTTATTTCTCATGTTAGCAGTGATCTAGAAGTTCAGGGCCTAAAAGAAATAATACTAAGAAATACTAAAAAAAAAAAAATGATTAAGAATTTTATATAGACTATCAGTCACAGAACTATAACCATTTACATGGATTTATATATCTAATTTAAGAGCACATGTCCACAAAAAGACATATACATGAATGTTAATGGCAGTTTTGTTATTAATAAACAAAAAATGGAAACCACCCAAAGGTCTATCAATAGAAGAATGGATAAATAAATTGTAATTTATTCCTATAATCAAAAACTACAAGGCACTGAAAAGAACACATTATTGCTACATGTAATAACGTGAACGAATATAGTAGTTATAGGGTTGAACAAAAGAAGTCATAGTCTAGTTGTATGGAGTTTAAAAACAGTCCATGATAAAAGACAAATGAGTAATTTTACTTGAAGCTGTAGGCTATTAAATGCTGTGCAAGTTGAATAGATTGAGAAGGCACATAAAGAAACCTCAGGGTACTGACACTATTCCATAATGAGAGTAGTGAGTGGTAAACAGATATAGAATAAAAAATTAATTCTCATATGAAGATCTCCATTTAGGTAGCTTATTGTTCAGTTGCTCAGTTGTGTCTGCTTTGTGACCCCATAAACTGAAAAGCACACCAGGCTTTTCTGTCCTTCACTGTCTTCCTAAGTTTGCTCAAACTCAGTGTCCATTGAGTCAGTGATGCCATCCAGCCATCTCATCCTCTCTCATCTCCTTCTCTTCTCACTTCTAGGTAGCTGGAAGTGCATAATTATTAAAAACAGATAATACTTTATTCATCATAGTACTTTTTTAGATTACATGTTAAACAACAAAATTGTTAGAAACAAAATTATAATGTAGAAATAGATGTTTTACTTCCTAGATTGTATTTGTTTGGATGGCTGGATGGCATCACCGACTCGATGGACGTGAGTTTGAGTGAACTCCAGGAGTTGGTGATAGACAGGGAGGCCTGGCGTGCTGCAGTTCATGGGGGTCACAAAGAGTCAGACACGACTGAGCGACTGAACTGAACTGATGGAAGAAGTCTGGTCTTCCCTAAGAATTGTGGTCTTTATGGGAAACACATAAATAGTGAGAGTGGGACCATCTATGTAGTGATAAGGAGGAGAGAGATCCCCATACATAAGAACCATTATTAAGCTGATAATTGCAGTGCTTTCTTACATTTTGGATATTCCTTAAAAGCAGAAAATCTTACAGTATAAATGGAGATAACAGAGTAATAAGAAATTCAGATGGTAGACGTAGAAAGAGTTGGATTTGGCCCTCACCTTTTTATTTGGAGAAACCATTAATCTTGAAATGTGAATGGTGAAGAGAATATTGGGATTATTAATACAGTAAACACTGTTTCTTTTCCTTTTGGCTTTGTTCACTATTTATATTTAAACATTGCCTTGCTGTGGAAAAAGAAAAGGAATTAAGAATAATCTTTCTAAGGCATGAGTAGACGAACAGATATACAGCAAATAAAACAAAGGATTAATAAGTAATGGTTATTGTGTATACAGTATTTACCATATAATTCTTTGAATAATATATAAAATCTTCATAAAATAATGGTGGGAAAACTAATTTCTTTATATTCTGTTTTATTGTTGAGAATGAGAGATTCATAGGGTCAGTGGTAGAAGTAATCTAGGAAAAAGCCAGAAAATAACAGTGCGGGTTATAGGCAAAAGTGAAAATTGATGACCATTATAGTTTTCTATAATAAATATAACACTTTTGTGGTAGTACTTTTATTTGTGCAAGATTGATTTTCCAAGATGAGATTGTTTTCTCCCATTTACTTATTTTTTTATCATATTTTTGCCTTGCAGAAAAGTTTTTAAATTTTATATTATTAAATTTACCTATTTTCTTGCTTAAGAAAGTTTCTTCTGCTCTAAAAGATTATAAAAATATTCTAAATTTTTTTCTGGTAAATTTATTATTTGAATTTTTATGTTCATAGTTTTAATCCATTTAGAATTTATTTTTGCTTCATGTATTTTGGGGTTCTTTTGTAAGGTATATACATGTTTATTATGTCTTCTTGGTGGACTGACCCTTTATTCATTATAAGATGTCTCTAGTAACAATTTTGTCTGACATTAGTATAAATGTTCCAGCTCTTTTTTTGAGTACTATTTGCATGATACATGTTTTTAATCCTTTTATATTCAACCTTTTTGTATCCTTGAGTGTGAACTGTGTATCTTGTAGGCATAGTTGAAACTTTTTTTTTTTTTTAATACATTCTGCCAGTTAACCCTGTTCCGCTCCCTCTGGCTGCCAGGTTGCTGGTTTTCACCATGACTGTGGGTTGTTGGTTTTCAAGGCTGCTATAGAGCTGGAGAGAGGGCATGGGAAACCGCCACAAAGCTTGCTGTTTTTACTGAAACTCATCCATTTTTCTTAAATAAGTTCTTTCTGGATTGCTGTAAGCCTTTGGTTAATTTCCAGAGTTCTGAAAAAAATTCATTTGGCTAATTTTGATACTTTGCTCATTGCTTTCATGAAGTTCAGTAGTCCTTATTCTGCCATTTTTACTGACATTTGTCTGGAATTTATTTCTGTATATGGAGTAAAATAGGGATTTTATCCCTAAAATAGGGATTTAATTTTTTCTTGTTGGATAACCAATTATAAAAAATATAATTTTCTTTACAACACAATTGTTAAGTAAATTATACTTTCTCACTAAGTTAAAGGGCTTCCCCAGTGGCTCAGCAGTAAAGAATCTGCTTGCAATGCAGGAGACACAGGTTCAATGCCTGGGTTGGGAAAATCCTCTAGAGAAGGAAATAGCAACCCACTCTAGTATTCTTGCCTGGGAAATCTCATGGACAGAGGAACTTATCCTCTCATGACAGAGGCTACAGTCCATGGGGTTGCAAAGATTCAGATACAATTTAGTAACTAAACAACAATAGCAAAATTAAGTTAAAATGTCACCTTCTGTTAAGTCTTGTTATATACAGTACTTAGATCTCTCTCTAGACATGCTTTTGTTTTATGCAGTAAATTTATTAAGAGGAAATAATTCACTGTCATCTTAGCCCAGTATTAGCTATTTGAATTTGAGCAGGTTACTTCATCTCTCTAAGCTTCTGTCTCTCTATCTGCAAAGTAGTGATGATAATCTCTTAAAGTTACTGAAAAGATTAAATTAAAAAATGCTATCAAGCCTTTGCTTGTACTTGGTGTCAGATACAAGGTCGGATATTTTAATTTCATATTGATATTCATAAACACTTCTACATTTAAAGTGACAAATTTGCAAGAAGGACTGTATTTTTATTCTTTAATTGCAGTCTTGGATTATATCAATGGAGTGATAAAGTAGTTCGAAAAGTGGAGAGATTATGGGACATTCGTGATAATAAGAGAGTTCCTCACACTGTTAATCTTCTAGTAACACCTCGTGTTGTCGTGAGTATTACTGAGCTTCATGTCTCATGAGCCATCTGCTCTTCTCATTCGTTATGGTCCTTTCTTTACTAATCATTATTGTTTAAGAACTAATGATTAAATTTCAAAGCTTGTAGTAGGAAACAGGGGCTTCCCTGGTGGCTCAGAGGTTAAAGGGTCTGCTGGCAATGCGAGAGACCTGGGTTTGATCCCTGGGGCGGGAAGATCCCCTGGAGAAGGAAATGGCAACCCACTCCAGTATTCTTGCCTGGAGAATCCCATGAGAAAAGAAAATGGTGGGCTACAGTCCACCGGGTCACAAAGAGTCGGACACGACTGAGTGAGCGACTTAACTTAGTAGGAAACATAAAGGCAGTACAGTAAAGCTGCAGGCCAAGAGATATCTGAGGAAGAAAAATTTAGCAATGACTTAACGGCTCCATTCTACCCACTGCTTTAAGTTGTTACACCAGTGCTCCGTTGTGATACCCCTTAGAATCAGTTGTACTGTTTGCATAATTGCTGGTCATTTCATTTGGAATCAGTTTTATTCAGGAGGGTCTCCAGAGGAACAGAAGCAACAGGATGTGTTTGTTGAGAGAGAAAGAGATGAAGAGATTTATTTTAAGGAGTGGCTGATGTAGTTATGGAGGTTTATTAGAGAGTCTAAAATCTGATGAGGTAGGCTGGCAAGCTGAAGAAATAGGGAAGAGTTGCAGTTTGAATCCAAAGACTGGCAAAATTCCTTCTTGCTCAGAGGTGAAGTCAGTCTTTGTTCTATGAAGACCTTCAACTGACTGGCCCATTTATGTTACAGAAAGTGATCAGCTTTACTTAAAGTCCACTAATTGAAATGTTAATCTCGTCTAAAAACACCTTCACAGAAACATTCAGAATAATGTTAGATCAAATATGTGGGCACTTTGCCCCAGCTTGGTTGATACATAAAATTAATCATCTCACTCGCTTATTTAATGACAGAAACCTGTTCTCCCTACCCGCTCTCTTAACTACATACAGCTCTTTCTGACCTCTGAACTTTTGTGCTGCTCTCGGAATACCGCACATCCCTGTACTTCATACTCTTAACTGTGATGTACAGATGAAACCAAAAGAACAAAATTGTTTTCTAATGAACAACTTATTTTTCTCAACAAAGACTATGTCCATAATATGAGCAGTTTATACCTATGTTAAAATCATTGTTGACACAAAAGTTACAAGTGGCAATCATACCAGTCTTTAACTTTTTAAATATATGACTTAAAGCCAAAATCTTCAAATGGAGGAAAAAATAATAAGAGAATAGTAGTTCAATAGCAAAGAAAAGTGCGACGGTGTCAAAATATTTAATTAGATTAAAAGCTATATTTTTAAAAGACATTCTGTCTTTTAATCAAAGTAATTCCTTAGTGGCTACTTTATCTTATCCAGTGTGATAAGGAATTTGCCATTATGTTGTACTTTTGTGGGTTTATTTATTTATTTATTTTCTGATTCTTAGGATGAAGCACGAAAACACTTTAACTGTCCAATTCTTGAGGGAATGGAACTTGAAAATCAAGGTGGTATGGGCACTGAGCTCAACCATTGGGAAAAGCGGTTATTAGAGGTCAGTTTATTTGAAAATGTTACTAGACATATTTTTTCTTTAAAAAAATAGACAGATACACTAACGTAGTTTTTTTTTTTTTAATAGGTTCATGCATTTATGCAGCTTTTTCCATTTAACCATATACTTTCCAAGGAATTACAGATGCTTCTGCTGTAATACAGTGTATGCTTTCCTAAGCAATCTCTTTCTTCAAAATAAAAAATAACAGTTTGTGGGAAACACAAATACCAAGTCATTAACAAAAGCAATAAGTCATAATAAAAGTACTAGCTCAGTCTAAAAACACATTGTATTTCCAATAAATAAGCTTCTATATTTATTTACTTGAGTATTTCTTTTACCTTAAACAACAGCAAAAAGCAATGGGGGATAGATGGGAGACTATAAAGCTAAATAATGGGGACAAGAGTAAAATGTAAAAAGAGTAAAGTGTACAAAAACAGTGCAACAAGTACTTCTAAGAGCCTCTGGCCCTACTGAGCCAATTGGAAGAGCATGGAACTTCATGCACAGCACAGCATTCCTCTGTTGCTGTGTTCAGGTGTCTTAGTATATTTTGCTTTTTGTTTGTTTTTTAATTTTTATCTTATATTGGAACAGAGTTGACTAACAGTGCTGTGTTAGTTTCAGATATACAGCAAAGTGATTCATTTAGCTGCTGTTGCTCCACTGCATAAAACATTAAAATCCAGGAGAAATCATTATGAACCAACATGAGTCCATCTTATACTGATGTGATTCCCTTATTTGCTAGTCTCATATGAGCTCATTCACATTACAGAAGTACATCCATTAGTAGAATATACTTTATACTTGGATCTATTTATTTTTAAATAGCTACATAGTGTTATATGTGGAGAAGGAAACGGCAACCCACTCCAGTATTCTTGCCTGAAGAATCCCATGGACAGAGGAGCCTGGAGGGCTACAGTCCCTGGGGTCACAAGAGTCGGACATGACTTAGTGACTAAACCACCATAGTGTTATATGAATGTGACAATAATCCTATGTCAGTGAATAATTATGTTTTAAATGTTTTATCTTAAAAATGTTATAATGAGTGATTTATTTATATCTTCAGTGCCCTACAGGAGTGGCATTCCAGTGTGTTCTTAGGTTCAAAAAACAGTCAGTCAAACCTGTGAACCCTAAACAGGTCACATTCAAAAAATACTAGAAGGATACAAGAGAGAAAGTACAGTATGCCAGCATGGCAGTCAGGCATTTCTCCTGTGCTCTGCACAGTAATCTAGGCTATCATCCATGCCTCTTCCCCTCTCTCTCTGGCTCAAACACAATAAGCACAAGACCGTAACAGGTGTACAAGAACCAGCCTGGTTTAGAAGTACCATGTTACAAATAAGGATCGGCATTGTTTTTTTTAACAGTTTCATAGACTTAACTTCCAGATACCTGTAAGGGACATACCCGTAAGACTCACTGCACACAGAGAAGTCCCAAACTGTGGCTAACCAACAGGTATTCATGTTCATCTACAATAATCCCAAGTCCAGAAGCATATCTTAAGTCATGTTGCCTAGTAACACAGTTGACATTCCACCTTATTAGGTTTTCAGGGGAACAGAACTAGAAAGTTAATGGAAGATCAGATCTGTTTATGTAGAAAGAAGAATGGAATTTCTGGATCAAAGGAAGTTTGAGCAAACTCCAGGAGATAGTGAAGGGACAGGGAAGCTTGACATGCTGTAGTCCATGGAGTTGCAAGGAGTCAGACACAACTTAGCGACTGAATGACAAATATACATTTTTTAGAGGTCTGTTTAAATGAGTAAACGGTTGCAGTTTACATACATCATGATCCTAGTTAGCAAAATTATGAAAAGAATGAAATTAGTGCTTGTACTGACGTTATCTGGGTGACCGTGAAGTAACAGTGATAGAAACTTACGGAAGACATGTACACTTTTATCTCACGTGGGAATTTCAGTTTCTTTATATTCCTTAAGCGGTCTTTCTCAAGTGATTCTCTTTAGAAAGCTACAGATGGGCCAGAAATGAAAATTTACTTACTTTTCAACAGAAGACTTGAAAGTAGTAATTTTACTAGTTTCATTAACTGCTGCCTTTCCTCTGAAATCAACTTTGTGTTCTTGAGCTGTGTTTTAAAAAGATGAAATTAAAGTACTTGAAATGGCAATCCAACGTTCAACATAAAGATTAACAAAATATGGGAATTCCCTGGAAGTCCAGTAGTTAGGACTCCATGCTTTTGCTGCCAAGAACATGGGTTCAGTTCCTGATCTGAGAACTAAGATACCTCAAGCCATGCAGCACACCCCCTACCCAAAAAAGAATCATCATCAGCATCCCAAAATACAATGTACTTTCATAAGTGACAGTGATGTCCGACTCTTAGCGACCCCATGGACTGCAGCCTACCAGGCTCCCCATCCATGGAATTTTCCAGGCAAGAGTACTGGAGTGGGGTGCCATTGCCTTCTCCAAGTGACAGTGAAGTCCTTACCATTAGGTGACCTCCTGGTAGGAATTTTATTATATACTAATTAAGACATTGGGTAGACAGTAGACCTTGATGATATTTTATATCCCTCAGGCAACTCCTTTGACCCTATGATTTTGTGATACTTGTTTTTCATATTAGTATATATTTTTCTGATCACAGAGTATAAAAAGTTGGTTATAAAAGCATTTTCAATTGTAATTCAAGCAAGTATTCCATTCTCCTCTCCATTATCTGGGCATCTGTCTCAAACACCAATATTACTTTGCCTTAATAGTGTAATGTTTTTATAATATTTCTTTTTTTTTTAATAATATTTCTGTTTCCATATATTTATCTTCATTTTCATCACAGAGTTCTAAATGCTAGTTATCTGTCATTACAGGGAAATTGTACACAATATAGATATTTGAGGGAGAGAGTAGATTTTGCTTTAAGCTTCAGTCTGTCATCTTAAAGAAAGCTTGTATATTTTACTATTTTAAATCAACATTTTGTCAGTCTCTCACACCTTCAACGTTTTGCCTGTACATCAAAGCAATCACGGAAATTATTGGGAATTGCAAGGAATCCAGTCTTCTAATTAAAATCTGTTGGTGATTTTCAGAATGAAGCAATGACTGGTTCTCATACCCAGAACCGAGTCCTCTCTCGAATCACTCTGGCGTTAATGGAGGACACTGGGTAAGATAGCTGTGAGAATTTTACATGAATTGTTTATTAAAATGAAATGAATATTAAGATTACTATTAAGATGAAAAGAATATTAACTTAAGCAAATATATTTTACACTGAAGATAAATATACCTGTGTTTGTTTGTTTTTTAAATATACCTGTTGTAAAAATTTTTTTCAGTTAGCTATCCATTACCTATATCAGCTCCATTCATTCATTCAGTAAATGTTTGAGACCCTGAGGTATGTAATAGAGTAAAACTAAATCCCTCATAAATAAATAAATGAGATTTTTTTTTTAATAAATAGAGGGCATGATGATATGAAGGAAAAGCTTATATAAACAGTATTTTTAATTACAAGTGAAATTGATTTATGTAGAGATTCCTGGTTTTTAAGGCAGTAGAACTTTCTTATAAAGCAACAGAATACTGTTTTAAAATGAGTCCAATGGGAATCTTTTTCTTTGTGGGCTCTTGGGTTTATTTTGATGAGTCTCAGTTTTGATAGCTTCCTTGCTCTTTAGTATGGCAAGATGTACCAGACTGATTTGCCCATGCTCTGTATTCTAGATCTGGCATCAGCCAATCTTCCAAGGAGCACAGGAATGCTCCTTTTGATCAAGAATAGCTTTTGGAAATCGCAATCTAGGGACTCCGTTAATTTCTACTGGGTTGTCCTTGTTTCTTACAGTTTTCAGTGGACCAAGTAGGGCAATTCATATTTTTGAAAAGAAAAAAAATGCTGGATTCCTTTTAGCGCTATTATCACTCTTTCCCATTTATCCCTTAATAAGCAATGACCAACAGAAGGGGTCCTGCTGCTCTATTTTTCTAGCCCTTCTGTAAATAATGCTGGTTTCTTTAAGATACAGGTAGGATGCAGAAGCATCTTGGAGTGTATGAATCACTAGGGAAATCATGGCACTGGTTAATTTTAAAACATTTCTTCCATTTTCTGATGCAACAGAATTCCAGTTTTTCTCTCATTCTCTCTGTTTCGTTGCCTTTTATACTCCTTGTCCCACACCTTAAACATTTTCTCCTCTGTGACTTATATCATCTTTGAAAGTTACAATGGAAACATGATGTGGTTTAGTGTTTTTCAAATATAAAAGCACCCTCAAGTATTCATGTTTCCCTCAAGACTAAAGGTTCCAAGTCCCTGCTGCAGTGATCCTGTGCAGCTGGGACTTTGGTTGTAAATGTTCATCTGTGAGGATGGTCACTAAAAGCCTTTTTGAGGTCCTAGTTTGCTCATTGTTAAGATTTATAATTGATACGCTGGAGTTGTTTTTTAAGTGACAGTAATATAAAGTGCTTTGTTTGGGTTATTTCCACAGCTGGTATAAAGCTAATTACAGCATGGCTGAGAAATTAGACTGGGGCCGAGGAATGGGCTGTGACTTTGTCAGGAGGAGCTGTAAATTCTGGATTGATCAGCAGAGACAAAAGTAAGGATGCATTTCCTCTTATTGTCTTTGCTAACAGTTTACTTCTGATTTTGTTCTGTATCCAGTGTCCCTGTTTTCAAAATGTGGTGTGAACCGTTTAATTTCAAAATGTGTAGAAACCATCCATGGTTCCTTTTTTAAAAAAAATTTTGGCTATGTTGGTGTTTTGTTGCTGCACTAGGGCTTTCTCTAGTTGCAGCAAGCAGGGGCTACTCTCTAGTTACGGCAGGCAGGGGCTACTCTTCGGATCCAGTGCATGGACTTCTCATTGTAATGGCTTCTCTTATTGCGGAGCACGGCTCTAGTGCGTGGGCTTCGGTAGGTGTGGCGCATGGGCTTAGTTGCTCTGCAGCATGTGGGATCTTCCTGGAACAGGGATTGAACCCATGTCTCCATTGGCAGGTGGATTCTTTACTACTGAGCCACCAGGGAAGCCCTAATAGGGCTTTTGTGAAGCAAAATTTTTTAATTTTGATTAATTTAAAATGATCAGTTTGTCCTTTTATAAGTCATACCAGCGCCTGATTCCTGACTTCAGATTCTGATTCGGTTGGTATGGGGTGCAAGGTGGGCATGGAGGTTTTAAAAGTTTCTCTAGATGATTCTGATGTGCAGCAAAATTTGGGAACAACAACACTAGCAGATCAGGTTGTTGTACTGGAGTTAACTAACTGTCCCAAAAGTAGCTGCAGTGTTTCATGTTACTGCTTATGAACAGCTTTCCTTATAGCAGGCTTTTAACTCAGACCTCAAACTCCTTAGTAGAAACTCTGAGTGATTAAAACTGCTTTGAGACCTAGCCCAGATGAGACGAGTAAGACTAACATCTTCAACAGAAGAAGTGCTTGTTACCAGGTATTTCTCTAATGGGCAAGGCACTGACCTTGGAGAGAGAAGTTTAAGTCCCATCACCATCCCTCATCAGCTATATGATCCTGGACAAGCTAAATGTCTCAAACTATTTATTTATCAGTGAAATGAAAATACTAGTTCTACTTTGGAGGGTTTCTTTAGGAATAATGATATTGTATACTAGAATGCGGTCCACTGGAGAAGGAAATGGCAAACCACTTCAGTATTCTTGCCTTGAGAACCCCGTGAACAGTATGAAAAGGCAAAAAGATAGGACACTGAAAGATGAACTCCCAGGTCAGTAGGTGCCCAATATGATACTGGAGATCAGTGGAGAAATAACTTCAGAAAGAATGAAAGAATGGTGCATGAGATGGTTGGATGGCATCACTGACTCAATGGACATGAGTTTGGGTAGGCTCTGGGAGTTGGTGTTGGACAGGGAGGCCTGGCGTGCTGTGGTTCATGGGGATGCAAAGAGTCAGACACGACTGAGCAACTGAACTGAACTGAGCTGATATTATTTGAAAGTTCTATTAATCATAAAATGCTGGACTTGTGTGGTAGCCCTTGTTCACAGCAATTAGAGAAAGTCTGCATGCAGTAATGAAGACCCAGTGCAACCAAAAATTTTTAAAAATCAATTAATTAAAAAAGAATGTTAAAAGCATTGAAATTGTAACAGAAAAGACAAACTCTAAAATAGACTTCTAATATCTTCTTTAGAGTTTGATACCATGGTATTTTTATCTTTGTCTGCAGGAGACAGATGCTGAACCCTTACTGTAACACACTCAGAAGTAATCCATTGCAATTAACTTGCAGACAGGACCAGAGAGCAGTTGCAGTGTGCAATTTGCAGAAGTTTCCAAAACCTTTACCTCAGGAATACCAGGTAACACTTGTTTGGGGCACAGTTTCAGGAGTAAACCTTTTAAAAAGAAGTCTCCATTTTGAATTGGAAGAGTGAATTAAGCTCTTAAGTTTTCAATTTGTCAGGCTCCATTTGTTTTCTGTAAGTTAGAAAAAACTGAAGTTTTACATTTCTTTATAAACTGTGTTAATTGATAGCAATTAACTGATATCTAGCAGTGCCTAGTAGTAGTGGTAAGAGACATTTAGAATATTTATTTTAATGTATTTTTTAAACTATTTCTTTTTGTTTCAAAAGTCTTCATCTTTATATTAAAAAAAAACAAGGTTCTTTGAAGAAAGGAACTGACTGGGAAGACAAATATATCGCTTATATGCAGGATCTTTAAAAAAAATGATACAACTAAACTTACTTTAAAGTTTATAACTAAACTTTATTTTAAACAGATACAGACTCGGACTTAGAGAACGAACTTATGATTACCAGGGAGGAAGGGTGAGAGGAGGGATAGATTGGGAGTTTGGAACTGACATGTACACACTGATATATTTAAAGTAGATAAACAATAAGGTTAGATAGCATCACTGACTCAGTGGACATGAATTGAGCCAACTCCAGGAGGTAGTGGAGAACAGAGGAACCTGGCATGCTGCAGTCCATGGGGTCGTAAAGGGTCAGACCCGTCTTAGCGACTGAACAACAGCAACCAGTAAGGACCTACTGTATAGGACAGGGAGCTCTGCTCAGTACTCTGTAATAACCTACATGGGAAAAGAATTTGAAAAAGAATAGATACTTTATATGTATAACTGAATCACTGTGCTGCACACCTGAAACTAACACAACATTGATCAACTACACTCCAATATAAAATAAAAATATTTTTTAAAAAGAAAAAAGTAACTGAAGTACTCTAATCCAGTTAATTAGAAGGCTTGGAATTTCTGCTCTAGACAAGTTTGCCTAATGGTATCTAAAAGGTGAAGGCAGTGGTCCCACATGTTCAGTCTGAATCTCTGATGTAGGCTTTAAGCTTTTTGTTGAAGTGGCTATTTCTAAAAAAGCTTTAACACTGCCTGCCATTGACAAAGGAGCCACAAGTCAGAAATTATCTCAGAAGTGAGTTTAAAGTGATTGCTTCTAAATTTTGAGCTTCCTACCTGTTTATAACCCCATTGAGTGCTTTAGACACTGTAAGGCAGTGACTATATATATATTTCTGCACTTAGTACTGTACTTCAGTGAGTTGGTATGAAGTGTGAAATCTTTAAAATTTTTCTGGTACCTTGTTCCTTTGGTATTTCCAAATATTATATATTATCTCATTGATTTTCTCATGGGTTTTTCAAATTTGTCAAAACAACATATAAATTAAGTCTCCTAAAAACATTTGAAGTACATTGTATTTAAAACATCTTAATTTTATGAATTAGTTTTATGTTTTGTCAGCTCTTAAAACTCTTTCTATGTATCCTTTTAAGACATTAATCAAATTTGTCATCTAATAAAAACTTAACTTAGACTAATTTACTTACCTTGCTTATTTCTAAAACTACTACAACCTTGAAATACCACAAATAACACAAAAATTAGTCTTTTTGTGTTTACTCTGTATGAAAAAAATAGATTAATATCTCCTTTGTATTATATAGCATTAGAGGGATGCTATAAATTGCCTGTGGGCTTCATATTGATTTTATAGAATGTTTCTTACTCTCCTGCCTTCCTAATATATTTTTCTTTGTAGTACTTTGATGAACTCACTGGAGTACCTGCAGAAGATCTGCCTTATTATGGTGGTTCAGTAGAAATTGCTGACTACTGCCCTTTCAGTCAGGAATTCAGTTGGCACTTAAGTGGTGAATATCAGCGCAGCTCAGATTGTAGAGTACTGGAAAATCAACCAGGTCAGTAGTTTAGTGAAGTTAAATGTTATATACATATTGAAAGTATATATAAGCAATATAAAATAGTGTATATCAACAATATAAAATAGACCCCAGAGCCAGATTGTCAGAGTTTATTTTGTGATTCCACTGCCATCTACCTGTTTGAAGTAACTTCACTGCACCTTAGTTTTCTCCTGTGTGCAAAGGAGATAATACTTGTCCCATAGAGTTGTGAGAATTAAATGAATTAATATAGTTCAGTGCTTAGAATTATGACACATAGAAAGAATTGTTAGCTATTAGATACACTTGCACATTTGTGTATATGCTACCATAGTGATACCTTATATTTGCATGACATTTTTCTCATTTGCAAAGCACTTTGATTTTAATCATTTCATTTTATTCTTCTAAAAACCTGATAAGAGACATAGAGAAGATACTATGATTGAATTTCACAGATGAGGGAAGAGATATACTAAGTAATATCGCTACTTGATGTCAGTGCGAGATCTTCCAATGCAGAACTCTTTTTATTATATCATATTAGGTATCCTATTTTTTCCTCTCCTGAGGAGTGTGCATTTTATGTTACTTAGACATAACGTGTCATTCTGCAGATATCAGAATAATACTGTTGTCCCATAAGTAGTAAGATGTGTTGCCATCTTATTTATTCTCTGTTAGTATATATAAATGATCAGGTCATCAAGGAAGTAAACTGTATGGCATTTTTTAGAAAATGGTCACTGTGTGCTTTGAAGACTTTAAAATACTCATAAATAAAATAAATATAAAATTCTGTTTTATTTTATATTTTTTTCTTAGCTTATACAATTAAGATTTTTAAAAACTGATATAAAATAAAGTTTTATCTCTATAATATTTCAAAATGGACTAATTGAACCATCTATTTTCAAAAGATGAAACTTGTTTTAAGTGTAGAGAGAGAAAATTATTCCTAGGCTTTTTTTCTCTTTTTTTAAAAATTCCTAGGCTTTAAGGAAGGACTCCACCCCTTTGTCCATTAGCCATTTAGAGGTCATTTAGTCTACCCCATAACTTTGTGGGTTTGTGCTTAGTCTAAGACTAGATCAGCCTATCATTTATTGACTTCCAGGAGATGGCACAAGTTGAAAATACAGGAACATATTGCAAAAGTAATAGCACTCCCCCAAAAAATCTTCATTATTTAAATCATTGGCCTCATCTTATCATGGGTCACTTGGGAAGTGACTCCTAATTTAGACCACCACTGAAGGTGATTCTTAGTGCCATTTCCTCTGTATATTTAACTTCAGTGCTCTAGGCCCAGTTTTATCTCTTGTTTCTGATAGAATAGTTTTCTCCTAATTCCTTTATTGAGAATCCAGTTTGAGTTTGGAATTTCCTCTTTCTTTTAATTTTTTTAATTGACAATTTCCATGAAACATGTTTGATTTTTAAAGCAACTTTTAATCATAAGAGTGTAGCCCATCAGGCTTCTCTGTCCATAGGATTTTCCAGACAAGAATCCTGGAGTAGGTTGCCATTTCCTTCTCCAGGGGAGTCTTCCCAACCCAGGGTGAACCCAAGTCTTCTGCATTGGCAGGCGGGTTCTTTACCAGTTGAGCTACCAGGGAATCCCAACACTAACGAAACACGTGTGATTTTTAAAAGCAACTTTTAATCATTAGAGTAGAATGCTTCAGTTTCTTATTCTTTGAGTCCAAAGTCAATTTTTAATAAAGAAAACTTCTCTGGTTTGCTTCAGACCTTTTTAAAAACTATGGTGCTGAAAAGTATGGGCCTCATTCAGTTTGTCTAATTCAGAAATCAGCATTTGTCATGGAAAAATGTGAAAGGAAGCTGAGTTACCCGGACTGGGGGAGTGGATGCTATCAGGTAAACCATATGATTGTTAATAATTATACCAAATACTATATAATTGTATCTCATTATATGGCTTTTATATTTTCAAATATATTTTGTATCTTTTATTTCTGCTGTTTACTACTTTAGCTTATTTATTGTAACTATTAGTTTGGATGTTTTTGTTTTGTCAAAATATTGTCATTTCTTTGAGAGAATTTGCCTTTTTCTGTTTGTTTAAGTTACGCAGTTACTGTATATCAACATGTTTTATAATAATTTTGCTTTTGGGCATATATCCTAAGGAAATATTAGGGAATATGTAATTTTGCTCTTAAAAAACTACTTTGTAGTGGAAAAAGACTATAATCTTGTAAAATCTGAAGAAGGCATGTATTTAAGAATTAATAAATCAACTACTGGTTTTCAGTAGATTTTTTTCTTTGAAATTAGAAATCCAAAGAGAGCAAACTACTATTTTCTTGATTTATTATCTGCCTGTCTAGTATTAAATGACTATACTACCGTAGAACTTACTGAGATGCAGGCATTCTGTAATTTAGGAGCATCCAACCTAATGAATGGAGAAGGCAATGGCACCCCACTCCAGAACTCTTGCCTGGAAAATCCCACAGACAGAGGAGCCTGGTAGGCTGCAGTCCATGGGGTCGCTGGGAGTCGGACACGACTGAGCAACTTCACTTTCACTTTTCACTTTCATGCATTGGAGAAGGAAATGGCAACCCACTCCAGTGTTCTTGCCTGGAGAATCCCAGGGATGGGGGAGCCTGGTGGGCTGCCGTCTATGGGGTCGCACAGAGTCGGACATGACTGAAGCGACTTAGCAGCAGTAGCAGCAACCTAATGAATATTTTATACTCTACTAATGGATGTCAGGGAACAGAGTGTGATCCTGAAAACTGAAAAATAAAAATTCATTGTGCCATTTCACCAACAAGAGCTAAGTGGACTAATGTATCTGGCAATTTAACTTTTTATTTTTAAAGTTTCTTTAAAATTAACTTTTTTGGTAACTGCTTTATTGAGGTATAATTCACACACCACATATAATTCATGTAAAATAATCTTTGAAACCTTACAAAAAATAATTTAAAATAAACACATTCAAGTTACAATCTGACAACTATAATCCAGCAACCATTTTCTGATAAATTCATTCTATTAAAGATTTATGTATTGCTTAAATACATAATTTTTATCTAGTTGTAATCATAATACATAGTTTTGTTTTAGTGTTTTTACTTAGTACTTTTTATATAGGCCAAAATACCTTTGCCAAGTTTTTTCCAATAATAATACTTACTATTCTTCATAGCTATAGAACATTGCATCATTTTAAAGTATCATAATTAGGGAAGTCATTTTCCTTTTAGATATTGAGTTAATTTTCACTTTTCACTATGTAAAAATGCTTTTAAAGTATATTTACATGCTTTACCTTATTAAAATTAATTTTTTGAAATAAATTCACCTAAGTGAGAATATTAGGTTAAAGGGGATAAAGCTGGAACAGTGTGAACCTTAATAGGAGAATGACCTTTTCAGCCTATTTCAGTGTATTCTCTACACCACCACCACCACAAAGGGATTATGTATCATCTACAAAGATTAAATGTACTTGGCTTCCCTGTAGTACCTCGTGTTGTCAGTTAATTTTGCTAATTTAACCAGTTATATAGGAAAATGTGTATGATTTCTAAACAATTAGCTGTTTTGTTTTTTGTTCTTTTTTTTTACACTGACAGAGAAGTTACAAGAATGGTACAAAAATATGAGTCATTTAAGTGTAAATTGCTGACGTCTGCCCCTTCACTCCAAATACTTTAAAATGTATTCCATCCTCCTATGTGACTACAGTACTAAAAAAAAAAAAAATTAGGAAATTATCATTGATATATCTAATTCTTGGACCCATTCAAGTTTTGCCTATTGTCCAAGTAATGTCCTTTTAGTAATAGGATCTGGACTAATTTAACTACTATTAAGTAGTTGTCACATCTCTGTTCCCTTCAATGTGGAACAGTTCCTCAGTCTTCTTGACTTTCATAACCTTGACACTTTTAAAGATTACAAACCAGTTCTTATCTAGGGTATGTCTCAATTTGGGTTTGTCCGATGTTTCCTCATGTTTAAATTCATGTATAATGTTTTGAGCAATGAAATCACAGAAGTGATGGCTGTGTGCTTTTGGTGGTGCACTCTTGATTTGTCTCTGCTGGTCATGTTAACTTGCTGGTATCTACCAGGCATCTCCACTGTCAAGCTGTTTTTCTCTTTTAGTTAATTCCCTTTTTAATTAGTAAATATTTGGGTTGGGGGGAAAGTACTATATCAGTAACATATTTGTTATACTTTCATTTTATTAATTTATACATTTAAGTCTGTATTGACTCATGGATTGCATTTTATTCAATAGCTTTTACCATTAGTATCATTGTTTGGATATTCAGCTTGCCCCAGATTTAGCCAAATGAAGCCCTTTGGATTGGTTCCTGTGTCCTTTTGGCTTGTCCTATCTTTTTAAAATATTTCCTTGCTTTCTAGCATAAGATATTTTAGGTTCATCTTCACTTTCTTTGCCCCAGCTCTGGAATCAGTCATTTCTCCAAGGAGCTCTCATTTCTTTTAGTAGAGTGAGGTATTTAGAAACTAGTCTGGGTGGTAGCTGTATTGTTATTTGCTATTGGGATATAGCTGCTCCTCAGGCCTTCTTGGAGAAGGCAATGGCACCCCACTCCAGTACTCTTGCCTGGAAAATCCCATGGACGGAGGAGCCTGGTGGGCTGTAGTCCATGGGGTCGAGAAGAGTTGGACACGACTGAGCGAATTCTCTTTCACTTTTCACTTTCATGCATTGGAGAAGGAAATGGCAACCCATTTCCAGTGTTCTTGCCTGGAGAATCCCAGGGACGGAGGAGCCTGGTGGGCTGCCGTCTATGGGGTCGCACAGAGTTGGACACGACTGATGCGACTTAGCAGCAGCAGCAGCATAATGTGAAGTCTTTTTAGAAAACAACTTTGAAGTAAATAGTCATTTAAAAATTTTTTTAAGTTAGTTTTAATATGTTTGCCTTTTAAAATTAATTTCATTAGTTACTCCTTGTATTTGAGATATGAATCCTGCCTTTAAATATGTTACCAGTTTTATTAAATAACTGTGACCATTTCCATCTCTGAGCAGAGGATCTGGGGTAGGGATAAAAATAACAAACTTTTACTCTGTTATTTCTATACTGTATGCTTTTTTTTTTTTTACAGTGAGCATATATTATTTATAAAAACTAATACAAATTTGATTTACAAAATTTAGTAACTTGTAGAAAGAGTAACATGATTCATGGCTCTTTGATAGAGATTTAAACTGAATTATAGGAGGATACTAGAATCTACAGAAATGTTATTATTGATGACTTGGCTTCCAGGGTCTGTGAATCTGCATTGTATGTAAAGCCGTGTGTTACCTGTGTTTTTCAGGAAAAGTGTCCATAGCTTTCATTGATTTTTTAAAAGGTATTAGACTCAAAGTTGAAGAACTGCTACCAGAGAGTGAAATCCTTTTAGGACGTGAATAACTTAACCCTCTTTATATGAGATTAAAATATGCCCACATCCCAAACTGTTTTTTATAGCCAACATTTTTAGTAAATTCTACTGCGTTTTCCTACAATTAAGAAAGGTTCACATACTAGAATCTTGCTGATCTGATTTTTTTTTTTTTTTCAACCTTTTGAAGGTTTCTTGTTCTCCAGAAGGTCTGAAGGTTTGGGTTCAGGATACTTCATATTTGTGTAGTCGGGCCGGGCAGGTCCTCCCTGTGAGTATTCAGATGAATGGGTGGATTCATGATGGAAACCTGCTCTGCCCATCATGTTGGGACTTCTGCGAGCTCTGTCCTCCAGAAACAGATCCTCCAGCTGTTAACCTGACTCGAGCACTACCCCTGGGTAAGTAGTCTCTTTGGTTGGAGTAGAGAGGGACTTTTTTTGGAAGATGTTGAAAATTCCCCACAAGGAAGCTCTAAAACAGGTTGTGCATCTTCTCTTCTAATTGCAGTTTTATGGGAAGATCTCCTTCCCTTCATTGTTAGAAATCAAAGGTAGGTAGACTTGACACGTGGGAGAAGGCAGTGGCAACTCACTCCAGTACTCTTGCCTGGCAAATCCCATGGACGGAGGAGCCTGGTAGGCTGCAGTCCATGGGGTCGTTAGGAGTCGGACACGACTGAGTGACTTCACTTTCACTTTCATGCATTGGAGAAGGAAATGGCAACCCACTCCAGTGTTCTTGCCTGGAGAATCCCAGGGACGGGGGAGCCTGGTGGGCTGCTGTCTATGGGGTCACACAGAGTCGGACACGACTGAAGTGACTTAGCAGCAGCAGCAGACTTGACACGTCACTTCAGTAAGAGCGAGAGTGAGGAAACTTTGTATGCAGAGAACCTCTGACTGGCACAAAAAATTCCCTGACAGTTATAAAAAGTTAATGTTTCAGCCATTCATTTTGAAATTAAGAGTAAAAATTCTGTTCATTGAGTACAAAAAAGCAGTTAAATATATTTTAGTTGTATTATAACTAGGTGAGATGAAAGAGTGGGAAAGACACTGGAAAATGTTCTAAGATGAGATTGACATGTCCGCAAAGAAGAGATAGGTGCAAGGAGATGCAGATATACACAGTGAGATAGAAAGACAGGCTGGCAAAGACAGTGGTTTTCGCTGAAGGATATTTTACTCATTCTGTGAGACTCTGGAGAGTAGAATGGAGACTAATAAAATGAAGTTGTAGGGAGATAGATTCAGTAAAATCATTCAGAACCAGGAGAGGAATAGAAGGGACTGTCTTGAGAAGAGTGCCTTCCCTATTAATGAAGATGTGCAAACAGGCTGATGACCTGTTTCTAAGAGTTATAAAAGCAAAATTCATGAACTCTCAACGAAAGCTTTGACCTATGGTCTGTGATATTTTATTAAATGATTTATGAAATTTTATGACTTTGGTGTTGGGGAAGACTCTTAAGAGTCCCTTGGACTGCAAGGAAATCCAACCAGTCCATCCTAAAGGAGATCAGTCCTGGGTGTTCATTGGAAGGACTGATGTTGAGGCTGAAACTCCAATACTTTGGCCACCTCATGCAAAGAGCTGACTCATTGGAAAAGACCCTGATGCTGCGAAAGATTGAGGGCAGGAAGAGAAGGGGACGACAGAGGATGAGATGGTTGGATGGCATCATCAACTCAATGGACACGGGTATGGGTGGACTCTGGGAGTTGGTGATGGACAGGGAGGCCTGGCGTGCTGCGGTTCATGGGGTTGCAAAGAGTCGGACACGACTGAGAGACTGAACTGAACTGATGACAGTTTGACATTTTGAAATAGGCCATGTTTCATTTTCTCAGCTAGAGGTATTTTTTAAATGGAATTATATAGTCCTTTGTTTGTTTTGTAGTTAGGTTTTAAATAGAGGGCTACATTCACTTTACAGCTCAAAGTTTCTTTATCTCTAAAATTTAATTTTTTTTCTTTCCCACATTCTGAGCTTTATCAAGACATGGGCTACAAGTAGAGGGTGAGTTTGGGGATCTGAATACTTGTGTTAGGGGTGCTCAAGACCACCCCTAGATTTCATGATTCTCTAGGACTCTACTTGGTACTTAGGGTGCTGTGTTGTATTTTCTATGGTACTATGTTGTGATTTCCTCCTGTTAACTAGTTCTATAAAGAAGCATGCTCAAAAAAGGATTGTTACCTCTAAATCACTACCACAATTTTGGAAAATGTATAAAATATTATAAGAATAGATGCCTTTTAGGTGTAGTTTCCATTAGTGAATATGAAAGATTTAGTTCTAAATTCTTTTTTTTAATTTATTTTTTATTGAAGGATAATTGCTTTACAGAATTTTGTTGTTTTCTGTCAAACCTCAGTTTAGTACTAAATTCTTCCTGATCTCTTCAGATTGTAGAGGTTGTTTTGTTTCCATTTATTAAATGCTGGACCCTTTGCTGAGTGCTCTGTCTATATCCATGTATTTAATCATCACAAAACCTAATGAGGTAGGAATTATCATTTTACATGTGAGAAAACTAAGGTATAAAGAGGTTAAGTGATACATTCACTGTTACAACTAATAAGGTGCAGATCAAAACCCAGATCGGGTCGTTTCATTCATTTTGAAACACCCTCTTTGTATCTTTCCTTTGTAGAGTACTGTCACAGAAAGTGCAGTGTTTTTGAAGGATGACAAATGTTCCAGAGCCACCATTAATGTTTTAATGGTTTTAATGTTTTAGCTTGTTAAATTTTAGTACCAACAGCAGATAAACAATAGCTAGTTCATTTCTCCTCCTATTTCCTTTGGATCAAATTGAGAATGAGGGAATAAAAGGATATGTCTGTGTTATTAGAAACTCCAGGATCTATTCCTTATTCCAACTAAGACCACTCGTATCTAATGCTTTAGGCCAGAACTAATCTGGTACATGTTTCTGGGGTGATGGAGTTGTTCTATAATCTGTACTGCCCCATACAACAGTCGTTAGTCACATGTGACTATTAAACATGTGAAATGTGGCTAGTGTGACTGAGGAACTAAATATTTTTATTTTGGTTAATTTAGATAGCACATATACCTGATGACTATGTGTATATACACATCTAACTGATTCACTTTGCTGTACAGTGCAAAGTGACACAACATTATTGTAAAGCAACTATACTCCAATAAAAATTAGTTTAAAAAAAATTTTAAGTCACCAGCAGAATGAGAAACACTTGTGTAAGCCAACCAAAGAAAGACATTTGATCAGGAAGGAAGGAGAGGTTTTATAGTAAATAGAAGACCAAAAAAAAAAAAAATCCTAATTGCTACCATCAAAATGAAGAATGCTATGAAAACCAACAAAGACACAATGAGATGATCAACAAATCCAAAATCCAGTTTTTTAAAGCACCAGTAATATAGTAAAAATTCTGAAAATTTGATCAAGAGAAACATCGGCATGGTAAAAATTTTAAATAAACACATACACATAAATATACACATGCTTTGGAAATGAAAAAGAGTTGGTCCATCTCGTGAAAGCTAGAAAATGAATAAAACAGCATAAGGGTGCTAATATTTCCATCTTAACAGGAAGCCAAGTGATAATGTGGAAAGTATATGGGACATGAATAGAGGTTTGCTTATACAGGACCTCAGACAAACTATATAAATAAGTAAGGAGAGGGAAGAAAAGAAGGTGAAACATAATGTAGGTTAAATTATCACCTTAAATGGCAGGGGTGTTTTATCTAACTTAGGAAATAGTAATTTAAGCTTACACTTTATAAAAAAATTAACATGTATTTAATTGGAGGCTAATTACTTTACAGTATTGTAGTGGTTTTTGCCATACATTGACATGAATCAGCCATGGGTGTACATGTGTTCTGCATCCTGAACCCCCCTCCCACCTCCCTCCCCATCCCATCCTGCAGTAACCATCAAAGATAAAACAGGGTTGGGGTTGATGGAAAGAATATGATGTAAGACCAAGTTTTTATTATATGTCCTCTTATACTGTTTTTTTCACTCTGACACTTGAATATTTAAAAAACTAAAATAAAAATGCTATTTAATCAGTAGGATTTAAAACAATAAAGTCAAACTGGTTACATTTAACATGGTTTGACAAAGTGCCTTCTAATCTGACTTTGATTTTGCCATTAAAGAGGCAAAATAATCACATTCATCGACTGTAGCTGTAGCTCAAAGTTATGTCTTTATTGTATATAGTGTAGTCTAATGAATATTTGCTGGTATTTAGAGGCTACTTTTTATTGCATTTCACCTAAAATATGTCATTAAAAAAGAAATGCCTATTTGCAGGGCAGGAATAGAGATGCAGATGTAGAGAATGGACTTGTGCACATGGAGGGGAAAGAGAGGGTGGGACAAATTGAGAGAGTAGCATTGACATATATACCATACCATGTGTAAAATAGATGTACTTCCATATATGCTACTTGGAAGCTGCTGTATAACACAGGGAACTCAGCTTGGTGCTCAGGGATGACCTACAAGGGTGGGATGGGGAGGGGTGGGAGGCTTGAGAGGGAGGGAATGTATGTATACATATAACCGATTCACACTGTTGTATAGCAGAGACTAACACGACGTTGTAAAGTAATTACATGCCAATTAAAAAAAAAATCAGCGGGCTTCCCTAGTGGCTGATTGGTAAATAATCTGCCTGCAACTGCAGGGGACACAGGTCCAGGAAGATCCCACATGCCGCAGAGCAGCTAAGCCCATGTCCCGCAACTCCTGAGCCTGCACCTTAGAGCCTGTGCTTCACAACAGGAGAAACCACTGCAATGAGAAGCCCATGCACCACAACTATAATAGAGAGTAGCCTTACTCACCGCAGCTAGAGAAAAGCTCATGCAGCAACAAAGACTCAGCACAATATATAAGTAAATTATATATATAAATAAATAAAATTAAATATCTATTAAAAAATCAGCAAATGATAGTCCTTCCCCCCCGCCACAAAAAAAAGTGTGTTTATTGCAGAAAGAAAAAAGAACAGTAAAAGTTACTTTAAAATAAATTTAAATAGCACATATAGCTATCAGACATATTGGACAGTACAGAGAAGGCAATGGCACCCCACTCCAGTACTCTTGCCTGGAAAATCCCATGGATGGAGGAGCCTGGTAGGCTGCAGTCCATGGGGTCACTAGGACTCGGACACGACTGAGCGACTTCACTTTCACTTTTCACTTTTATGCATTGGAGAAGGAAATGGCAACCCACTCCAGTGTTCTTGCCTGGAGAATCCCAGGGATGGGGGAGCCTGGTGGGCTGCTGTCCATGGGGTTGCACAGAGTCAGACACGACTGAAGCGACTTAGCAGCAGCAGCAGCTCTAGGTCAGAAGTTCAAACTTGCATAAGATGCAAACTTTAGCATGCATCAAAATCATGTTAAAACACAGATTGCTAGGAATTACCCCCGAGTTTCTGATTCAGAAGATCTGGGTTGGAGTCTTGAGAATTTGCGTTTTTAACAAGTTCCCATGTGAGACTGATGTTGTTGATCCAAATGCCACACTTTGAGAAGGATTGATTTTTGTCAGCTGGTTCCATTGGGAAAGAATATAAGTTCCCCATGGTTTACCTGAATTATATACAATGAAATAATTTTTTAAAATGCTTATTTCACATTGTTTAGTTCTCAGAAAAACATCTGTAGTACCTTAACATTATCATTTTTTTAATTCTAAGATCCAGTCCTTTTTTTTCTTTTTAAGAACGTCGGACTAGAAGCTTGGTTGGTTCTTTATTGGTCAAAATGGTAGAAATGACAACTCATCCTAAAATAAAGTCAGGTTGGCCTGGTCTCTTGACTGCTAAAAATTGTTCTCCATTCTGAGAATTGTTAGGGAAAAATAGTTTTAGTTATTAGAGCAACTTATATAAATTAAAATAACTCCTACTGCCAAAAACCTGTAAAATCTTCTGCTGTTTCCAAATTAAGCCTGGGGTGATATGGATAGATGGGTAGATATTTAGAGATTGGGAAACATATGTCCTGTTTTGCCTGGGATGGTCCAGGTATGATTGTTATTATTTATGATTGTATTAAAATAATCAAAGAGAATAGTTGATCAAAGCAAATTTTATTTCACATAGGTAGTCTCTAAGGAATCCAGAGAACTGTAAAATAAAAGAAAAGGTCTATAAGCAGGAAATAAGGAAGAAATACTCAGCTTAGGTTGATGGGCTGAAGTTAGTATCTACCCTTATTTAGAAAGATCAAGGAAACAAGTATAGAGCCCAGAGTTGACTTGGTGGTTGGAGATGGCTGACTGGATATGCTGTGGTTCTGGTCAAGTGGAGCATTTACACAAACATGAAAGTTATCTAAGTTTTAGTTTGATGAGTTATCTAAGTTTAGTTTCCATCTTGAGACTCAAAATTTATTTCAACACTTATTTCAAAATGTCCTGATATGGAATGATAAATTTTGTGGTCACCCTACTTAGAAGAGACAAGGGAGAATAGAGGAGAGTCCTGCATCCCATGTTGGAATAGCCAAGAATTTAATTTACTTTCCTGTGTAGCATCTTTAGCTTTACCAGGATACCACTACCCTGAGACACCTTTATTGTTTCTTGGGTGCTGTTTTTGAACTTTGATTGGGTAGGCATATCTTTTCTCCTGCGTAAATATTTTGTTCTTTTTCTATAAACATAAAAGACTGCATATCTCGATTTCAGGAAGTCACTCTTGAGTCTGCTCTCAGAGGTGGTCCTTCTTCACCTTTTAATAATTAACTCTACTCATTTGTCAATATTTTGTCAATATTGAAAAAAACTATTTGTCAATAGTTTTTTCCAAAAATGTCTATGGAAAATCAATTTTTTGTTTTCAACCCTAGATCTCTGTTCCTGTTCCTCTAGCCTGGTGGTCACCCTCTGGCTTCTGCTAGGCAATCTGTTTCCTCTGCTGGCTGGATTTCTTCTGTGCGTATGGCATTAGGAGTGGAAAAGTGAATTCTAAAGACATTCCTTTGTGTCATGTTCCTCTGAACAAAGCACAAAATCTGGCAAGTGCCAGCCTGTGTGGATGGTGGAAGTGGCATTCCTGACTTTGGCTTGGAAGTGTGGACCACAATCAGATCCTGAAGCAGAGCTTCACAGCGGTCACTCCTCATCAGCAACCCAGCAGCCTCAAAGTTTGGAGGAGAAGGATTTCCAAGTCTCCGAGTCTCTTTACATTTCAGGATATATAACCTTCTTGAAATTTTCCTTTGAAAGTGGGATAAAAGGTGAAGATTTCAGTGATTACATACCTCAGCATTTCCATTAACCTAAAACAATGGGAGAGTTCATCTCTGCTGCAATAATTTAAAGAACAGCTAATTGTTCCAAGATTATAAGTTGTGGACCCTGTCCTCAAAAGTATAAATTGTCCTTTGACTTACAGAAAATAATTTGATTTCTACATAAACTGTTATACCTAGTTTAAATTTAATGACTGTACATCGTATACCTAAATCATTGTTCTAATGAGTTTTTTTTTTTAATTTTTGTTTTGCTAAATCTTATGATTTAACCTTTTTCAAAACAGCTGTGTGGCAGTTTCCTGCTAAACCATTATGTGTTGGTAGCCCTCTTCTAGCTATATCCATACTCACTGATCTTCAGAGAGTAGCTTCCAGTTGTATTCTCCATTAGTTTAATAATGACTTGAAAAACTGGGAAGCAGAGGGAGAAAAATATTCTGCCCTGTGAATCATTGAAGACATGCAAATTGAATAAAACCTAATTATATGTTTTTCAGATAATAGTTATGACAACTGCTATCCAACAAGAATAGAACTTTCCTTTTTGACAAATGAAGATAAAAAGAAATTATGGTATAGACAGGGATGCAGTTATTTTTAGGTTGGCTTAGAAACTGTTAGGTTTGGAGGAGCCTGGTAGGCTGCAGTCCATGGGGTCGCAAAGAGTCGGACACTACTGAACGACTTCACTTTCACTTTTCACTTTCATGCATTAGAGAGGGAGATGGCAACCCACTCCAGTGTTCTTGCCTGGAGAATCCCAGGGACAGGGGAGCCTGGTGGGCTGCCGTCTATGGGGTCGCACAGAGTTGGACATGACTGAAGCGACTTAGCAGCAGCAGCAGCAGTAAAGTGTAGGTTTGGTGTAGAGCCTATCCGATAGGGTCCACTTTACCACACAGCGTATGACTTAGTCCATAGAAATCAGAAGATTGCTTTGTAATGTCCTTTACCTCTTGTATTTGACACTCTTTATGTCACCCATTGATTCTGGTTCCCAGAAGCAGTTCTGCCATGATACCAGAGCTGCCCAACCCTATTTAGTAATCCCAATGTGAAATTCTTTAATAATGAATGATGTCCAGTTTTTCTTAAAAAGAAAAAAGAAACTTCATGAGCTCTAAAGCTGTGAAGTCCTATGGCATTATAAACGTAGCCCTTGAACAAACATTAATTCATTAATTGGTTGGCCCTTTAATTCAGCATACAGTTATCAAGCATTCAGTTTAAGAAATTGTGCTAAGTGAACAAACAGCATAATTACTAAGAAATAATTCCAACCTACTATTTGGCACTGGAGTCAAACAGCAACTCCAGCATAAAGGAAAGTCACCTCCTTTTTTTTAAGTGCATATATTTAAAATACTTATCTGCCTACAATTTTAAATTGGAGGTTTTTGTCTTTGTGAAATGCTGGGAGTCTCTAGCATAGCCAACCTCAACTGAAGAAGAGCTAATAATAATGGTGTTCCTGCCTTTGTCCTGCATACTTTAAATCATGCAAGTCAGAAAAATGTAGAGTATATTTTTAAAGAAAGTTATAAATCTAAGCATATATACCTAATGTGATTATGAATCATTGCAAAGTTATATAAATAATTTTACCAAAAATAATACGGATTAATAATATATTTGAGACTCACAGTGATAGGTTCAGTTATATTTTGACTGTTGTGCAGTAATCCCATTTAGGTAGTATTGTTTCTGAGCATGGTGCTTTTTATACTTGAAATATATTTTTGCTTTATTTTTATTGATATAATTATATTTGCACTAATGAATTTCTGAAGAAGATATTATAGATGACATTTTTTCTATCTATATTTATTAAGCTTGGTATCTGGTAGCCCAGTGTTTCCTCTGCACAAATGTAGAATCTGATACAGTATAATGTTAAGAAATCTTGAATTTTTGAGGGTAACTAACTGTGCTGGTGTCTTCCTTCCTCCTCACCAAGTTTTGAAAATGGTTGCTTGTCACTGATTGTGCATAGTATACTCAATGAAGATTTAGAAAACGACTGAACCTTTAAGAAATTTTAAAAGGCATAGTTTAGTCACTTAGTAGATGATGAAATTCTAAAACAATATTCTAAAAACAAAAATTTTTAAGTCTGAAATTTCAGTGCAGAATTAGTGGACTGTAATTCAGCTTTGAACTGAAGAACTTGAAATGACCTAAATGTCAGTATCCTGTGGCAGGTGATTCCCTTTATGTTTGCAAAACCAGTTCACAGAGAGACTGCAGCCATGGTGGAGGGAGGTGGGGCAATAGCTAATTTGATGATAGCAGACTGAAGTCCCTTTCTGATTCAGAAGGGGCCAAGTGCTTATAAAAACTGACTACCTCAGTTTTCATTTCAGACTTAAGTTCATTTTGATAGTATTAAGGTCCCAATGTCAAAATTAACAAGTGAATTTATCTCTCAGGTTTTCAAGAACAGAATTTATAGGAAGGAAGCAAAAGCCATGTCGTTAGACTTGAGCTGACAGCTTTAAAGAAACTGACAAGCAGTTAGGTAGTCTTAGTATAGATCTCTCTGTATTCTCCTGAAAAACATCTTTTCCTAAAAATGTTATAAATTATGCTTAAAGTTAGTTTCAGCCTAATATATTGGCTAAGAATTTATCAGTATTTGAAAGTGAAACATAATGAAGTTTAAATAGTTATAAGATACATAAATAAGTATTCCAGAGTATTCCATAAAATTTTATCAATATTCTCTTCAATATTAGAAGACTCACTGATTGAGACCATCTGTAAAATGACCACATGCTGTCTCAGAATCTTTCCAGCTCTAATATTCTGTGACTGATACTCGTGCAGAATTGCTCGGTCACTGCTGGCTCTGGCCTGCTTCCTGGAGTACGCCAGCTTACATCCCCGTCGTGGTCATTGCAGTGTCCCGTGCTCAGTGCCTTAGCACTGTCCTTGTCCTTGGACGCTGAATGGAGAGAGAAGAGGGTGTTTGAGTAATCTTGGCAGAATGAGGTGGACTTCAGTCACAGCCCCACAGACCTGTTTCATAGTTGGCACCTGTCATCCGTGCCAGGTCCTTGCAGCCAAGAGGACTAATGTATTTTAATAAAGTCTGTGTTACTTGTTCTCAAGAAAGAACTTACCTGAAAGGATGACCTTTTTTTGATACATTTAGTCAGGGTTGGGGAGGGAGTGGTGAATTATTTTCTTTTTGTTTACATTTTTAATAAAGTAGATTTCAGAACTAATCTTTATTTGTGGTATTTAACTTTAAGTGTAATATATTACCTAGAAAAAACAAAGCTTTAATAAAAATGGAAACTAATTTGCATCTTGTCTTTACTTAAGACCATCAATTTTTTTTTGGAATGATTTATAAACATTTATTAAAATAGAAAGCTGGAGAATTTCCTGGGGGTCCAGTGGTTAGGGCTGAGCTTCCACTGCAGCAGTCACAGGTTTGATCCCTTGTCAAGAAGCTAGGATCCTAAGCTGTGCAGAGCAGCAGCCAGTGAATAGTTGTTTGCTCTTGTATCCCATGGGCATCCATCTGGCTGCCTGTTATGTCTGACTGGTATCATAAACGCCCTTGAAATCTTCAGGACAACAAACATCTTTGGTTAGAACTGGTTCCTTGCATTGTAGTCACCACCTCTCTTCACACCCCAAAGAAGTTATCTGTAGAAAAAAAAAAAAAAAGAAGTTATCTGTAGAAAAAAACATGTACCCATCATCAAAAAGTCAGGCCAACTGCTTTTGACAGGTCAAGGATTCAAGTTCACCTCTTCAACTTCCAGTCAAGTCTGCTTAACAGCTGTCTGCTCATAGATACAGCATCCAGCTTGAGCTTTAAGACCCCAGCAGTAGTTGTCATCCTGCTGGTACACAACTGCCCACCAGAAGCCATGAAAATCCACCTTGGAGTCATGCCTGCCACGGTTCTTAGCAGCAGAGAACAACTCACAGGAACAGCCAGCTTGCAGCCACGAAAGCCGTCAGTTTTTTAAACCAGGTTAGGAGAAGGCCATGGCACCCCACTCCAGTACTTTTGCCTAGAAAATCCCATGGATAGAGGAGCCTGGTAGGCTGCAGTCCATGGGGTCGCTAGAGTCGGACAGGACTGAGCGATTTCACTTTCACTTTTCACTTTCATGCATTGGAGAAGGAAATGGCAACCCACTCCAGTGTTCTTGCCTGGAGAATCCCAGGGATGGGGGAGCCTGGTGGGCTTCCGTCTATGGGGTCGCACAGAGTCGGATACGACTGAAGTGACTTAGCAGCAGCAGTGGCAGGAGTACAAACCTCAGATGGTGAAAGAATCTGCAGTCAATGCAAGATGCCTGGGTTCGATCCGTGGGTCAGGAAGATCCTCTGGAGAAGAGAATGGCTACTCACTCCAGTATTCTTGCTTAGAGAATCCCATGAACAGAGAAGCCTGGTGGGTTACTACTATCCTTGGGATTGCAAAGAGTCAGACATGACTGAGCGACTAGCACTTTGAGGAGTACAAACACATCTATACACTTTATATGGGGACAATGAGGTGATTATTGTGAAACATAATTCAATTTTTACTTTTAACTGGAGTAATATTGTCCTACTTAAAGACTGGGGACAAACGTTATGTAAACCTATAGGGAATAACCCTCCTCAAATAGTTAAGCAGAAAGAGAGTGGACTAAAACAGTTCAGGGCAGCTGTCTGTGGCTGAGGATGATTTCTGCCCTATGAGTTTCGTGCTGTGAGCCAGGACCACTCTGTGTGTTCAAGTACCACACTCTATTTGTGGCTGTAATCGTGGAATGTGATTCTTCATCATAACCTGACTAGTTTGAGAGAACGTACCTGGGGCATGCCTTCATGTGTACGCAGAGCTGTCTTGCCCTGGGGGCTGGAGCTAAGCACCATGAAATGGACTGAATGTTGCCTGTTTAACCTACTTGCTGAGTAGATCTTATCAGGAAATTTTAATGATAATATTTAGATTTTTTTAAATGTTTTAAGTATTTCATATAAGTACTAAAACTATGTACAGAGTTTAGTAAATTATATATTTACTATATATATATATATCAAACTACGTATGGAGTTTAGTAAATTATATAAAAAAACTATTCACAGAGTTTAGTAAATCCAATATTATTTGCACAATGTACTGAAGATAAAGCCATCTACACCTCATACATTACCTGTTTATACTCCCTTTTTGTATATTCATAGAATATAGCTTATTTAGTAGGTGTCATTGCTTCCCTGGTGGCTCAGCTGATAAAGAATCTGCCAGCAATGCAAGAGATCTGGGTTCGATCCCTGGGTTGGAAAGATTTCCTGTAGAAGGGAATGGCTAAGCACTCCAGTA
Source organism: Bos indicus x Bos taurus (assembly GCF_003369695.1). NCBI lineage: Eukaryota > Metazoa > Chordata > Mammalia > Artiodactyla > Bovidae > Bos > Bos indicus x Bos taurus. The sequence goes on along the minus strand of NC_040076.1, from coordinate 69,861,547 downwards.
TTCTGGCCTGGAGAATTCCATGGACTGTATAGTCCTTGGAGTCACAAAGAGTTGGACACAACTAAGCAAATTTCACTTTCAGAAGGTATCATTACATAAACAAGTCTTTTGTCCACACATCTCTGGTAGATACGCTGAAATGGAGAGGTTTATTTAAATCAGCTTGTTAGTGGTCCATCAGAAGTTCATTCTTTAATGTTTAAAATAAACTGGACATATTTGGAGATAGAAGTTCAAATACACTATCTGATATTCTGGTAGATGACCAATACCATTCTCATTTTGTATGTATAGAAATGTTTTGTTCTGCCTATAGACCTTGATATATCTTAGATTTAATGCCATTTTCACATCCAATGCCACTAACAGCCAGTTTTTTCAATTTCAACAGAAACATTAGAGACTCAATGTTCTAACGTCGTCATCTTGTTTGAGAATCACAGTCAAGAAGGCTACAGGTTGATAGGAAGAAATTTCACATGTGATTACACACACGGGTGTTCATTAGTGTGTATATAGTGACAGCTCTGATGTATTTGGCTGAGAATATGAAAATTTACTGTAAGTGGGGTAGCTGCAAAGAATAGAGCAAATGCCTCACGCCTCAGCAGTTTGCCAGAGCCTTGAATCTTTGATAGAAGTCAGATAAAACAGGTTATGCCACTGCTCTAAAATGATATTGGTTAGTTGTGAGGCTTAATGCTTGTTATTAAGTGTGTAAAATCTGCATTTCTTACAATAGGTTTGACGAAGGAGTAAAGGGAGAGCCAGTAAGTCTATAGGTGTTAAATGATCCTTAGGAATAAGCATCATGGAAAGAAAAATGAAGAAGTGAAATATCTAAGGCAAATCAGTCCTCAGTCTGATTGAGGTGAGTCAGTGGCTTCGCCACTCTGGGATTTTGCTCCAGAACCCCAACATCAGCAGTGTGCCCCACGCCTGGTCTCCACAGATGGGTTTTTTCCCTCCTTTTTGTTCTAACTTACCCTTTCACAGCTGCCCTCCAACCCTAGGCTGTGATCATTCCTCCTCCTGTTTCCCCGTTACCATTTCAAAACAACCTGGTTTTCTCAGGTACATACACATACCTATGTGGTGGTATTATTAACTGGGAGTGGTGGCGAGGGGAATCTTACCCCTCCATCTTTTTCAAGGATCGATTTGAAAAGAGGGAACCAGCAGCTCTCACTAATTTGTCAGAAACCCCTCCCTCTGCAGTTTGCTCCTGCTGTTATAGTTTTCATACCATCATTTAATTCCAGGTCTGGAATGACAGTGCCTGGTGTGGCTGCCGTGCACCATGGCCCAGGAGCCATGGTGGTGAAAATGAGCAGACTAGCATCTACTGAGCTCAGGAATCGGAGCAGGTCAGCTTCAGAGAGGGCAGGCACTGATCTGGATGTGGCTTCCAGCTACTCAAGCCAGAAGCATAGATGCAGAAGTTATTAGTGCCCTGGAGAAGGAAATAGCAATCCACTCCAGTATTCTTGCCCAGAGAGTCCCATGGACAGAAGAGTCTGGCAGGCTGCAGTCCATGGGGTCTCAGAGAGTCAGACACAACTGAATGACTGAGCACAACACAGAGGAAGAAACAGATGGTGAAGGTAAGTCTAAACTCGAGAGTGAAGGCCTAAGAATTGGGTACTAAGAAATGACTCAGGAGGGAAACAGGAGCAAGAGGGTGCATGCAGAACGACCAGGCCACTACTGCGACATGGGGAGGGGCTGCCTTGTGTTTTTGCCTCCAAGGTGTAAGCGCACTTGAGAGTACCTTCTGATGCTTATTGAGGTACTAAATCTAGTGATTGAGCATTGAAGTATTTGTTGGGTACTTACAATGTTCAGTGCATATTTAGCACCAACTCTGGCAGGCACTCTGCTGGGAACACAAGAAACCGACAGACATGGTCTTTGTCCTAGAGGTGGTGAAGGAGGGGGACAATTAAATGATTGTTTCCTCAATACTCTGTAATAACCTGTATGGGAAAAGAATCTGAAGTAGAACAGCTAATCCTTTGCAAGGAGCCATTGCAGACTTCTGCTCACTATGAAGACAAGGAATATAAACCTTTCTTATACCCTCTGTGCCCCTCAGCCTCCTCCATCCTTACTGCCTCCCCTTATCTACATTAGATCACATGGTCCCCCATTTCACTCTACTGCAGTGGCTCTCAAAGTGTGAACTGTGAGTTCAGTTCATTTGAGTTCAGTCGCTCAGTTGTATCTGACTCTTTGCAACCCTGTGGACTGCAGCACACCAGGCTTCCTTGTTCATCACCAGCTCCTGGAGCTTGCTCAAACTCATGTCCATCAAGTTGGTGATGCCATCCAACAATCTCATCCTCTGTTGTCCCCTTCTCCTCCTGCCTTCAATCTTTCCCAGCATCAGGGTCTTTTCCAATGAGTCAGTTCTTTCTATCAGGTGGCCAAAGTATTGGAGTTTCAGCCTCAGCATCAGTCCTTCCAATGAATATTCAGGACTGATTTCCTTTAGGATTGACTGATTTTATCTCCTTGCAGTCCAAGGGACTCTCAAGAGTCTTCTCCAACACCACAGTTCAAAAGCATCAATTCTTCAGCACTCAGCTTTCTTTATGGTCCAACTCTCACATCCATATATGACTACTAGAAAAAACCATACCTTTGACTAGATGAACCTTTGTTGGCAAAGTAATGTCTCTGCTTTTTAATATACTGTCTAGGTTTGTTATAGCATTTCTTCCAAGAAGCAAGCATCTTTTAATTTCATGGCTGCAGTCACCATCTGCAGTGATTTTGGAGCCCAAGAAAATTAAGTCTGTCACTGTTTCCATTGTTTCCCCATCTATTTGCCATGAAGTGACAGGACCAGAGGCCATGATCTTAGTTTTCTGAATGTTGGGTTTTCAGCCAACTTTTTCACTCTCCTCTTTCACTTTCATCAAGAGGCTCTTTAGTTCTTCTTCACTTTCTGCCATAAGGATGGTGTCATCTGCGTTTCTGAGGTTATTGATATTTCTCCCAGCAGTCTCAATTCCAGCTTGTGCTTCATCCAGCCTGACATTTCACATGATGTACTCTGCATATAAGTTAAATAATCAAGGTGACAATATACAGCCTTGACATACTCCTTTTCCCAATTTTGAGCCAGTCTGTTGTTCCATGTCCAGTTCTAACTTTTGCTTCTTGACTTGCATACAGGTTTCTCAAGAGGCAGGTCAGGTGGTCTGGTATTCCCATCCCTAAGAATTTTCCACAGTTTGGCATAGTCAATGAAACAGAAGTAGATGTTCTTCTGGAATTCTCTTGCTTTTTCTATGATCCAGTGGATGTTGGCAATTTGACCTCTGGTTCCTCTGCTTTTTCTAAAACCAGCTTGAACATCTGGAAGTTCTCAGTTCACATATTGCTGAAGCCTGGCTTGGAGAATTTTGAGCATTACTTTACTAGCATGTGAGATGAGTATAATTGTGCAGTAGTTTGAGCATTCTTTTACTTTGCCTTTCTTTGGGATTGGAATAAAAACTGACCTTTTCCAGTCCCGTGTCCACAGCCGAGTTTTCAAAATTTGCTGGCATATTGAATGCAGTACTTTCACGGCTTCATCTTTTAGGATTTGCAATAGCTCAGCTGGAATTCCATCACCTCCACTAGCTTTGTTCGTAGTGATGTTTTTAAGGCCCACTTGACTTCGCATTCCAGGATGTCTGGCTCTAGGTGAGTGATCACACCATCATTGTTATCTGGGTCATGAAGATCTTTTTTATATAGTTCTTCTGTGTATTCTTGCCACCTCTTCTGAATATCTTTTGCTTCTTTTAGGTCCATACCATTTCTGTCCTTTATTGTTCCCATCTTTGCAATGATGTTCTTTTATGCTTATCTGTAAAAAAAACCAGAAAGAACATCTTTTTGTGGCTCCTGGACCAGCTGTATTCCTCAGAATGCAATTTTTTTTTTTTTGGCCGCACTGTGCAGCTTGCAGGATCTTAGTTCCCTGACCAGAATAGAACCAGTCCAGGGAATTCCTATAAAATGCAAATTCTTTGGCCCCATCCCAGATCTGCTGAATCAAAATCTCTAGGGTTGGGGCCCTGCAATCTGTGTCCTAACAAATCCTCTAATTGATGCTGTTGAAAACTCAAATTTGCAAATTACTGCCCTTAAACTCTCTGGTGCTTCTTACCAAAATCCACTTGGTAAAATCCCAACTTTGGAGGAATCCTATTATCTGCCTTGACCTTACTTATACTAGATGAGCCCTACTAGGGAAAAACACTAAGCTGATTGTATGTGTACTCAACTGGGTTTTGCCCAACAATCTTATCTTCCTCTAGTCACTTCCTCTCCCATGCTCAAGGTTGCCAGAATTAGTGAAGAAAAACCCCAAACCAGGACACACAAATTTTAATTTCAAATAAGTTCAGTTCATTAACTCAGTTGTGTCTGACTCTTTGCGATCCCATGAATCGCAGCATGCCAGGCCTCCCTGTCCATCACCAACTACCAGAGTTCACTCAGACTCACGTCCATCGAGTCAGTGATGCCATCCAGCCATCTCATCCTCTGTCGTCCCCTTCTCCTCCTGCCCCCAATCCCTCCTAGCATCAGAGTCTTTTCCAATGAGTCAACTCTTCGCATGGGGTGGCCAAAGTACTGGAGTTTCAGCTTTAGCATCATTCCTTCCAAAGAAATCCCAGGGCTGATCTCCTTCAGAATGGACTGGTTGGATCTCCTTGCAGCCAAGGGACTCTCAAGAGTCTTCTTCTTCAAAAAAAAAGTCTTCTTCAACACCACAGTTCAAAAGCATCAACTCTTCACTGCTCAGCTTTCTTCACAGTCCAACTCTCACATCCATACATGACCACTGGAAAAACCATAGCCTTGACTAGATGGACCTTTGTTGGCAAAGTAATGTCTCTGCTTTTCAATATGCTATCTAGGTTGGTCATAACTTTTCTTCCAAGGAGTAAGCATCTTTTAATTTCATGGCTGCAGTCACCATCTGCAGTTATTTTGGAGCCCCAAAAAATAAAGTTTCTCACTGTTTCCACTGTTTCCCCATCTATTTGCCATGAAGTGATGGGACCAGATGCCATGATCTTAGTTTTCTGAATGTTGAGCTTTAAGCCAGCTTTTTCACTCTCCACTTTCATCAAGAGGCTTTTGAGTTCCTCTTCACTTTCTGCCATAAGGGTGGTGTCATCTGCATACCTGAGGTTATTGATATTTCTCCCGGCAATCTTGAATCCAGCTTGTGCTTCTTCCAGCCCAGCATTTCTCATGATGTACTCTGCATATAAGTTCAATAAGCAGGGTGACAATATACAGCCTTGACTTACTCCTTTTCCTATTTGGAACCAGTCTGTTGTTCCATGTCCAGTTCTAACTGTTGCTTCCTGACCTGCATATAGGTTTCTCAAGAGGCAGGTCAGGTGGTCTGGTATTCCCCTTTCTTTCAGAATTTTCCACAGTTTATGGTGATCCACACAGTCAAAGGCTTTGGCATAGTCAATAAAGCAGAAATAGATGTTTTCCTGGAACTCTCTTGCATTTTCGATGATCCAGCAGATGTTGGCAATTTGATCTCTGGTTCCTCTGCCTTTTCTAAAACCAGCTTGAATATCTGGAAGTTCACAGTTCACATATTGCTGAAGCCTGGCTTGGAGAATTTTGAGCATTACTTTACTAGCGTGTGAGATGAGTGCAATTGTGCGGTAGTTTGAGCATTCTTTTACATTGCCTTTCTTTGGGATTGGAATGAAAACTGACCTTTTCCAGTCCTGTAGCCACTGCTGAGTTTTCCAGATTTGCTGGCATATTGAGTGCAGCACTTTCACAGCATCATCTTTCAGGATTTGAGATAGCTCAACTGGAATTCTATCACCTCCACTAGCTTTGTTCATAGTGATGCTTCCTAAGGCCCTTTTGACTTCACATTCCAGGATGTCTGGCTCTAGGTGAGTGATCACACCATCATGATTATCTGGGTCATGAAGATCTTTTTTGTACAGTTCTTCTGTGTATTCTTGCCACCTCTTCTTAATATCCTCTGCTTCTGTTAGGTCCATACTATTTCTGTCCTTTATTGAGCCCATCTTTGCATGAAATGTTCCCTTGATATCTCTAATTTTCTTGACAAGATCTCTAGTCTTTCCCATTCTGTTGTTTTCCTCTATTTCTTTGCATTGATCGCTGAAGAAGGCTTTCTCATCTCTTCTTGCTATTCTTTGGAACTCTGCCTTCAGATGTTTATATCTTTCCTTTTCTCCTTTGCTTTATTTAATTATTATTTAATTTCAAATAATCATATACTAAAAAATTATTTGCTCGTGTCAACTACAAATTGGCACTTACCAAGAGCATTGCTAATGACTGAACAACCAAGGCATTTGCCATCTGCCTCTATGCAGACTGAATCCTGTGCTGCTATACCTGTTGACCTTCAAATACCCCTGACTGAGTTCACGGTAGAGTGAGGCACTCTGTGCTCCAGGAAATCTGGTGGGACAGGTCTTTAGATAGTTGGATGTTTTTAGGAACAGATTTTATGATGTCAATCTTTGTATCTCCTCTTATCTAGAGAAGCACTAAATCTGTTAAAGGTGACATCAGATCCTCATGACTAACAAAAAAACCTTTTGTAAAATGAGGGCTGCTTAATGGTATTGAACTACCCACTGCCACCCCACCCCCCTTGCCTGTTAACCAAAGCTGCTTTGGAGCAGTCTCTCAGAACTATCTGAGATGCTGCCTCCCGGGCTGCAATCCTCATGTTGCCCCAAATAAAACTTAACTAACAACTCAAGTTGTGCATCTTTTTTAGTCGACACTTCTATCTGAAATTCACATTTCACTGAGCAACCTGTATTTTTATTTGCTAAAATTAGCAACTCTAACTAGGAGATATATATATAATCAGTATGCAGGCAGTTGGGAAGCGAGCAAGCACAGGATGGAGCCAACAGTGAAACCATGTCAGTCCTTGTTGCCTCTGACCTTGATGGTACAGATGTCCTGGAGAAGCTAGGACCCTCCAGCACGAACTAAACACACACACACCTGGTCCAAAAGCCAGAGATGCTGCAGGAGGATTCAAAGGAAGATGGGACAGTTGGAGTCCTGTCTGATGCCTCACACCAGCAGGGTGACCCAGCAAATAAATAACAATGTGTTTGCAAAATGATTGTTGCTTTACTTCTGTCCTTAATCTCCCCCGGGTATGTCTCTGAACCATGCTAACTGGAAACACACAGGGAAAGGAATTTTAGGATAAGTAACAACCTAGTCAGGGTGATACATTGTACTCCACCACACCCATTCTTCAACTTAAAAGAGGCTTGATATTAAATGCCAGTGACAGATGAAAATTTTACACAGCTGCCCTTTACATAGCAGCCCTTTGGGAGAATGACGTCAGCAACATAGTAGGGTAAGATACCATCTTTGTCTTTCCTCTTCAATCTACAACCAGTAAAACATCCACAACACAGCAAGGGGCCTCTGTCCAAAACACCAGGATGACAGAGGATTACACACATCTGTGTATCTACGGGTAGACTGGAACACACAGAGGAAGTGGAATTAGGGGAACAGCAGACAGTGCCTGCAATCCTGGCCCTCTAGCTATGGCAGCCCACAGCCCCAGAGAATCCAGTGGTGGTACTGAGACCCTGGCCTCTCTGTACAGTGCTGAATCAAATCCTAGAGACAGAGTTTAGGGTGAAATAGAAAAGGATAGCTTTATTGCTTTGCCGGGCAAAGAGAGACACATCAGGTTTCTGCCTCGAAAAATTATTATGTCATCACCTGGGAGGATTTGATGAGGGTTTTATAACAACTCTCCCCTTTCAAAGGTTTACATGATAGGGTGTGCAGGGCTTTCACTCCCTTAATCTCTTCTCAGGTGGGTCTCCTAATCTAATCTCTGGTCCATTTCATCTTGCTTCAGATCTTTCTTGGCTGCTCCTCCCATAGCAACTGTTCTGAATCTGCCTTTGGGACTCAGGGAAGGTCATGGAGGCAGAGTCTTGCCTACAAGAAATGGGAGACAGCAAGGCCTCCATGTCTGGGAGCCCCACAGGGCCCGCTCGGTTTCAGTAGCTGCAGGAGAGGCAGTGCATACCACTCCAGTCTCTCAGGCACAGTGGCACTCATGGCCACAGGGAACTGGACAGCAGTGACAGTGGGACCTGGGGCCCTGGCCCTCCAGCTGTGGAAGCACCCAGGACTCCAGCCCTCGACCCTCCCAATGGCAGCAGCAGAGCCCAGGAACCTAACACCAGACACAGCAGAGGTGCCTTGACCCTGGCTCCTTTCCCTCCCCTCCTCCTTGGCTGACAGCAACAGAGCCTGATTCCATTTGCAGAGGAATCACCCACCATCCTGGTGCTTCAGGTGGGGTAGTGACACTGGCAGCATCAAAGGCTCCAACAACCCCAGAGACACAGGCAGTGATAAAGGACCACATGGAGCCCCGCCTCTGATGGGCGCAGTGGAGAGCGGCAAGTGCTGTCTTCCACCTGAGGCAGCCAGGTAAGAGAAACCAAAAGTTTGTGCTATATCGCCACCTGCTGGAAAGTAGAAGAAAGGCCTCTAATTTTTAATTAAGTTGAATTGTTAGAATCAAATAGAAAGGTGTTGCCTGTTTCAAATGAGTTGGCAGAGGTGCTGAGTAGACATTTTCCCAAAGAACACATACAGATGAACAACAAGCAGATGAAAAGGTGTTTAGCATCACTAATCATTAAGTAAATGCAAGTCAAAACCACAATGAGATATCACCTCATGCCTGTTAGAATCTTTATTATCAAAAAGGAAAGTATTGTTGAGTATGTGGAGAAAAGGGAACTTACGTATAAATAGAAAGATATTTCATGCTCATGGATTAAAAGAATTAACATTGTTTAAATGTCCATAATACCTACGGCAATCTACAGATTCAATGCAGTCCTTATCAATATCCCGAGGACACTGGGGACAAATACTGTTAGTAGGAATGTAAACTGGCACAGCCACTATGTACAGCAGAGTGGAGGATTCTCAAAAAATGAAGAATAGAAGTACCGTATGACCCAGCTATTGCACTTCTATGTATTATCCAAAGAACATGAAAACACTAATGCATGCAGCCTTATGTTCACTGAAGCATTATTTACAATAGCCAAATGTGGAAACAGCCTAAGTGTCCATGAATGGATGAATGGATAAAGAAGAGGTGATATATAGATACATATAAAATGGAATATTGCCTAGGAATAAGAAAGATGAAATCTTTCCATTTGTGACAACAGGGATGGAGCTTGAGAACACTAGGCTAAGTGAAATAAGTCAGACAGAGAAAGACAAGTATCATATGATTTCACTCATATTTGGAATATTTAAAAAATAAATCAACAGGGCTTCCCTGGTGGTCCAGTGGTTAAGAGTCTGCTTGCAACACAAGGGATGCTGGTTTAATCCCTGGTCCGGGAAGATCCCATATGCTATGGAGCAACGAAGCGCATGCACCACAACTGCCGAAACTGCTTTAGAGCCCATAAGCCGAAACCACTGAAGCCTGTGTGCCTAGAACCTATGCTCTGCAATAAGAGAAGGCACCGCAATGGGAAGCCTGTGCAGCACAACAGAGAGTAGTCCCTGCTCGCCGCAGCTAGAGAAAGCCCTTGCACAGCAAAGACCCACCACAGCCAAAAAAAACATGAACAGAAACAAACACACAATGCAAAGAACAGAATAGTGGTTACTAAAGAGGAAGAGGCCAGGGGGAGGGCAAAATGGATATGTGAGATCAACTGTACAGTGACAGGAGGAAACTCCATTTTGGTGGTGAGCATACTGTAGTGCATTTGTTGTTCAGTCACTAAGTCATTTAACTTTTTGTGACTCTTTGCAAACCCAAGAACAGCAGCACGTCAGGCTTCCCTCTCGTTCACCATATCCCAGAGTTTGCTCAGACTCATGTCCATTGAGTCAGTGATTCCATCCAACCATCTCATCCTCTGTTGCCTCCTTCTCCTCCTGCCTTCAATCATCCCCAGCATCAGGGTCTTTTCTAATGAGTCAGCCCTTCCCATCAGGTGGCCAAAGTACTGGAGCTTCAGCTTGGGCATCAGTCTTTCCAGTGATTATTGACTGATTTCCTTTAGGATTGACTGGTTGGATCTCCTTGCTGTCCAAGGGACTCTCAAAAATCTTCTCCAGTACCACAGTTCAAAAGCATCAATTCTACAACACTCAGCCTTCTTGATGGTCCAATTCTCACATCCATACGTGACTACTGGAAAAACCATAGCTTTGACTAGACAGATCTTTGGCAACAAAGTGATGTCTCTGCTTTTTAATACACTGTCTAGGTTGGTCATTGCTTTTCTTCCAAGGAGCAAGGGTCTTTTAACTTCACAGCTGCAGTCACCATCTGTACTGATTTTTGGAGCTCAAGAGAATGAAGTCTGTCACTGTTTCCAATTCCACCCCCACCCCCATCTATTTGCCATGAAGTGATGGAACCAGATGCCATGATCTTAATTTTTTGAATATTGAGTTTCAAGCCAGCTTTTTCTCTCTCCTCTTTCACCTTCATCAAGAGGCTCTTTAGTTCCTCTTTGCTTTCTGCCATAAGGGTGGCATCATCTGCATACCTGAGGTTGTTGATATTTCTTCCAGCAATCTTAATTCCAGCTTGTGAGTCATCCAGCCTGACATCTTGCATGATGTACTCTGCATGTTAACTCTGCATGTTAAGTTAAATGAACAAGGTGACAATATATAGCCTTGATGTACTCCTTTCCTGAATTTGAACTAATCCATTGTTCTATGTCAGGTTCTAACTGTTGATTCTTGACCTGCAGTCAGGTTTCTCAGAAGGCAGTTAAGATGGTCTGGTATTCCCATCTCTTTAAGAATATTTCACAATTTATTGTGATTCACACAGTCAAAGGCTTTTGCATAGTCAATGAAGCAGAAGTAGCTGTTTTTCTGGAATTCTCTTGCTTTTTCTGTGATCCAGTAGATGTTGGCAATTTGATCTCTGGTTTCTCTGCCTTTTCTAAATCCAGCTTGTACATCTGGAAGTTCTTGGTTCATGTACTGTTGAAGCCTAGCTTGAAGGAGTTTGAGCATTACCTCGCTAGCATGTGAAGTGAGCACAATTGTATGTTAGTTTTAACATTCTTTGGCATTGTCCTTCTTTGGGATTGATATGCATGTAGTGCATACGGAAGTAGAAATACAATGTTGTATGCATTAACATGTAATATTATAAACCAATGTTACTTCAGTAAAAAATAAAATATAAAAAAATCACAAAAAGACATAAAGGACAAGAAAAGATCAAAAAAAAGAAAAGAAATAGCTACATTTTGTTGAATCCTTTCTATTTAAGCACTTCTAATATACTCTATTAAAGTATAGTTGTACAATAAAGTTGTACAACAGTGACTCATTATTTTTATGGATTATACACCTTGTAAAATCATTATAACATATTGACTATATTCCCTGTGTGTACAATATATCTGTATATCTTATTTATTTTAGACCTAGTAGTTTGTACCTCTAAATTCCCTAGTTCATTTTGCCCCTCCCCGACTCCTCTCCCCACTGGTAACCACTGGTTTATTGTCTATACCTGTGAGTCTGTTTTTGTTTGTTATATTCATTTGTGTTTTTTTTTTTTTTTAGATTCAACTATAAACTCTTCACATACATTTTACTTACATAGATATATGAATACATACATTACAAACATGATCTCCTTTAGTCCTCATAACAATGCTATAAAATTGGTATCATTTCATAGATGAAGAAATTAAGGTTGGAGACATATTCCCATGAACATCCAGTAAGCAAGGGGCAGAGCTATGAGGCAGAGCTATAAGGCCTCTCTAAAGCCTATGTTGCTAACCATTAAATTCTATGCTATGCAGCCTCCCAACAAACTGTGGACTTTGTTATTTCATAAGCACTAAATCTGCACACAGTCTATAGACTTCCTGCAAAACCCTTAGGCAAGAGCACTCAGTGACTGACCTGTGACACCACTAGCTTGGGAACAAGTTCCTGAGGCACTCATCACACTTCGCCCTGAGAAGTTGCCTGAGTTGGAGTCCGAGACCTTTCACTTAGTAACTGAGTGGCCTTGGGCGAGTTACATAACCTTCGTCAGCCTTACTTGCCTGGTGAAGGCAGTAATTCCCACCTTACAAACTGTAAAGATAGATGATACTAATACCAGGAGAATATCTAGCACAGCCTGATCATCCTAAGGATGATCTCCCCCTTTCTCAGTGAAGGAGTTCTCCCCCTTTCTCACTGAATTAGCTACTACTACCTATGTCTAGGCTGCAGACCCTTTAATCTATACCTTCAGTTCTAGTCTCTGATTCTTCCTCTAAATTTGTGTTTCTTGTTTCTCACCAGAAAGCACAGCCAACGCCAAATTATCTTCACTTGAACAATTTTTCCCAGCTTTTCAACAATACCATCAGTGCTACCTTCAATATATTTCTGGTCCTTGAGCTCACTTTCTTAAAATCATCTCCATCTCTCTCTCTTTCTACTTGTCAGATAGCATATGTACACATCACTCCTCTTTCCCAAGAAAAATATTTCAACTCCTAGTGCCGTATTTTAAAAAGTATATTAGCAAATTATGTTTGAGAGTTACCAAGAGAGTAGATCTTCAAAGTTCTCATCACAAGGAAAAAAAAATGTTTTCTTAACTATGTATGGTGACAGATGTTAATTAGGCTTATTGTGATCATTTCACAGTATATATAAATATCAAATCTTTATCATCTGAAACTGATATCATGTCATATGTCCATTATATCTCATTTGAAAAATCATACTGTGGAAAAAAGAAAGTACATTGTCAAATTTGAGTAAATTAGAAGGATCAGGATGATGAGAGCCTGGAAACTGGCATAGTGAACATATATGTATATCAAGGAAATAGGCATTTTCCTCTTTTAGAACAAAAACCTAAGGTTTATCACTGGGAAGAAAAAGTTCTTTCTCTGTAGGCTTCAAAGTACAGGCCTGATCCATAGGAAGTGGATTTCTGCTTAAAAAAAGGAAACATTAAGGACTTGAGTCTCTGCCAGTGAGATGTGGTACAGCCATCTGGGATTCTCTGTCTTTGTCTCATCTGCTTGCTTCTTCCATTCTCATGTCAACAGGGAGGAGGAGGATTTAAGCTAAAAAGACATAGTCACCATCTGCTATGAGAATCTTAAGGAAGCAGCTTGCTAAGTTTCAAGTATGTGCATACTTTGTTGAATGATTTAAGACTCTCTGGAATCATATGCTACCCATTTTGAGCCTGTTTGAAACCTGGCTTCCTAGCACCAGTGACATGAAAGCTAAAGGTTGCTCATGGCAATGAAGGGTTTATAATCCCCCTCTGAGTCAACCAGACTCCTCAACTCATAATATTGCCTTTAATAATAAATTATCTAGCACATTCATTTTCAAGGCAGTCAATATCAGCAAGACAGAGGCTTTTCTTTTAAATGATCCTTCTGCTTTTAAGAGTACGAGGACCACAGCAAAGATAGTTTGCAGATGGATCCCACTGGCCTGAAGACAGAAGGTGTGGGTAGGATGAAGCAGGACAGGCTTCTGAGGGTTTAGCATAGGGGGAAGGGTAAAAAAAAGGCAGAGGACAGGAAGAGGTGCCTGCCTACCCATCCAAAAGGAAACTGCGCAGCAACAGAAAAGAAACATATTGCTCCATCCTCCATACTCTGAATGTGTTGACCATGCTCCACAAATGGAGCAACTTGAGAACAAAAGTATACAGGGCTTTTGGGCACTGGACCCAAGAGAAAGTAGACTTGATGGCTGACCTGCAGGCGCCAGAGCACGTGGGATCTTTCTTGCATCATGTGGAATCTTGCATTGCAGTGCATGGACTCTCTAGTTGTGGCATGCAGGCTTACTTGTTCTGTGGAGTGTAGAATCTTACTTCCCCAACCAAAGATTGAACCCATGTCCCCTGCATTGCAAGTTCAGTTCAGTTGCTCAACTCTTCGTAACCCCATGGACTGCAGCACACCAGGCTTCCCTGTCCATCACCAACTCCCAGAGCTTACTTAAACACATGTCCCTCAAGTCGGTGATGCCATCAAACCATCTCACCCTCTGTCGTCCCTTTCTCCTCCCGCTTTCAATCTTTCCTAGCATCAGGATCTTTTCCAATGAGTCAGTTCTTCCCATGAGGTGGCCAAAGTATCAGTGTTTCAGCTTCAGCATCAGTCCATCCAATGAATATTCAGGACATATTTCCTTTAGGATTGACTGGTTGGATCTCTTTGCAGTCCAAGGGACTCTAAAGAGTCTCCTCCAACACCACAGCTCAAAACCATCATTCTTTGGTGCTCAGCTTTCTTTATAGTCCAATTCTCACATCCATACATGACTACTGGAAAAGCCATAGCTTTGACCAGACAGACCTTTGTTGGCAAAGTAATGGCTCTGCTTTTTAATACAGGTTGGTCATAGCTTTTTAATACAGGTTGGTCATAGCTTTTCTTCCAAGGAGCAAGCGTCTTTTAATTTCATGGCTGCAGCCACCATCTGCAGTGATTTTGGAGCCCAAGAAAATAAAGTCTCTCACTGTTTCCATTGTTTCCCCATCTATTTGCCATGAAGTGATGGGACCAGATGCCATGATCTTAGTTTTATGAATGTTGAGTTTTAAGCCAACTTTTTCGCTCTCCTCTTTCACTTTCATCAAGAGGCTTTTTAGTTCTTCTCTTTCTGCCAGAAGGGTGGTGTCATCTGCGTATCTGAGGTTATTGATATTTCTGCCATCAATCTTGATTCCAGCTTGTGCTTCATCCAGCCTGGCATTTCACATGATGTACTCTGCATATAAGTTAAATAAGCAGAGTGACAGCATACAGCCTTGACATACTCATTTCCCAATTTTGAACCAGTCTGTTGTTCCATGTCCAGTTCTAACTGTTGCTTCTTGACCTGCATATGGATTTTTCAGGAGGCAGGTAAGGTGGTCTGGTATTTCCATCTCTTTCAGAATTTTCCACAGTTTGTTGTGATCCACACAGTCAAAGGTTTTGGCATAGTCAATAAGGCAGAAATAGATGTCTTTCTGGAACTCTCTTGCTTTTTCGATGGTCCAATGGATTTGGCAATTTGATCTCTGGTTCCTCTGCCTTTTCTAAATCCAGCCTGAACATCTGTAAGTTCTTGGTTCACATACTGTTGAAGCCTGGCTTGGAGAATTTTGAGTATTACTTTGCTACTGTGTGAGATGAGTGCAATTGTGCAGTAGTTTGAGCATTCTTTGGCATTGCCTTTCTTTGGAATTGGAATGAGAACTGACCTTTTCCAGTCCTGTGGCCACTGCTGAGTTTTCCTAAGGTCTACTTGACTTCACACTCCAGGATGTCTGGCTCTAGGTGAGTGACCACACCATCGTGGTTATCTGGGTCATTAAGACCTTTTTTGTATACTTCTTCTGTGTATTCTTGCCACCTCTTCTTAATCTCTTCTGCTTCTGTTAGGTCCTTGCCATTCTACCCTTTATTCTGCCCATCTTTGTATGAATTCTCCAGGCAAGAATACTGGGATAGATTGCCATTTCCTTCTCCAGGGAATCTTCCTAATCCAGGATTCAACCCTGCATCTCCTGTATTGGCATACAGATTCTTTACTACTGAGCCACCAGAGATGCCCTTTTTATGATTATATATTAAAATTTTCTGAATATAATTGGTTCTGTTGTTTGCTTTAAAGACCTTTGGGATTCTTTTTGCCACATCCTCATCAAAATTCCTCAGTTTTTACTTTCTAATATGTCCAGAGTACACTCTGTTCCCACTGTCTTAAATTTCAGGCAGACGTAAGACATAGCACCTGCCAGTGCTTATCCTTCCTGGTTTGTTTTGTTAAACTCTAAAATCAGTAGATTGTGAAACAACTTCACCATATATTTGTCCCAGGTCTTCCCCTAAGGCTGATAAGAGTTGATAAAACTAGTTTCGCTGTTCCCTATGTTATGCTACAAAGATCTCAGAGTAGTTTTCTGCCCCAAGCCCCTGTAATTAAACATTTTGTCTTTTATGAATCTTGGGATTCATAGGATTGACACTTTTTTAAATTAATTTTTATTTTATATTAGACTATAGTTGATTTACAATACAATGTTCATTTCAGGTGTACAGCAAAGTGACTCAGCTATGCATACACATAGATGGATTCTTTCTCAGACTCTTTTCCTATGTAGGTTATCAGAGTATTGAGTAGAGTTCCCTGTGATATTCAATAGGCCCTTGTTGATTATCTACTTTATATATAGTAGTGTGTGTATGTTAATTCTAACCTCCTAATTTACCCCTCCTCCATTTTCCCCCTTTGGTAACCATAAGTTTGTTTTCTAAGTCTGAGGACTTAGGCTTTTTACACTGTGGCTGTGTGATTTCACTAAAAGCTCTTCTTTCCTTGGTAGAAAATGTTCATGGTTTATTCATTTATCTTCTTTTTACTTCTATTTAAAAATTGTGGTAAAATATGTATAACCTCAGTTTTGTCATTTTAACTATTTTTACATGTGCAGTTCAGTGGCATTAAGTATGTTCACAATGTTGTTCAACCATAGCCAAGGTTTCCAAAATTTTTCATCTCCCCAAAAAGAAATTCAGTGCCTATTAAACAATAATTTCCCTTCCCTACTTCCCCAGCCTTAGCAACTTCTGATCTACTCTCTGTCTCTATGGATTTGCCTATTCTAGTTATTTCATGGGAGTGAAATCATCCAATATATGGTCTTTTGTCTGGCTTATTTCACTTAGCATAATATTTTCAAGGTTCATCTGTGTTGTGTGATGTGTCCAAACTTTATTTTTATGGTAAAATATCTGATTGTACGTATATATCAGATTTTGTTTATCTACTCATTTGTTAATGAACATTTGGATTGTCTCTACCTTTTGACTATTGTGAATAGTGCTGCTACGAATGTTGACACTGAGTCCTTGATTGAAATTCTTTTGGGTTTATACTTAGAAATGGAATTACTGGGCCATATGGTAATTCTATGTTTAACTTTTCAAGGAATTGCCAAATTGTTTTCCACAGCAGCTGTACCATTTTGCATTCCCAGAAATGCATGATATTTCCAATTTTTCCACATCTTTAATGAAATATTTTATTTTTATGCTTTATTATAGATCTTCTAATGGGTATAAAGTGATATATCATTATAGTTTTGATTTTTGTATTTCTTGATGGCTAATGATGTTGAGCATCTTTTCATGTTTATTGATCATTTGACTATCTTCTTTGGAGAAATGTCAAGTCCTTTGCCCATTTTTAAATTGGGTTGTTTGTAGTTTTTTTTAACCCAGAGTTTTGAAGCCCTCTCCACTGTAGGTCACCAGCAGTCAGTCTGCACTTTACAAACTAGAACTACTCTCAACCTTAGAAGACAGACTCTGGTATCAAGGACTGTCCATTTTTAAATTTGGGGTTGATTGGAGGAACTGGGGTTGATTGTGTTGATTGCTCAGCCATAGAGGTCCCTCTGGTCATATTATATCATAAGATAGATGAACCAAAAACTAAAATTAAAAACAAAAGAAGGAGAGGATAGAATTTGAAGTTAATCTAGTTTACTTTTCCTCATTCATCAACTTAACAAATATTTCTTGAGCACTTTATAGGTGACAAGCATTGGCTAGATACTGGGGATATAGTGGTCAATGACACAGATGAGGTTCATGTGGGAGGCAAAATAATGGTCCCCAAAGATGTCCACATCCTAATCCTGGGACCTGTAAAATGTTACCTTACATGGGAAAAGGGACTTGGCAGGTGTGATTTAGTTAAGGATTTTGAGGTGGACAGATTATTCTGGATTATCTGGTGGGCCCAATGTAATCGTATGTCCTTATAAGACGGAGACAGGAGAATTAGAGTGAGAGAAGAGGGAAGCAGAGTTAGAGATTTGAAGACAACAAATAGCTTTGAAGACAGAAGGGGCCATGAGCCAAGAAATGCAGATGACTTATAAAAGCTGGAAAAGGCAAGGAAGCACATTCTCCCCAGAGTCTCTGGAAGGAATGCAGTCTGGCCGACCCCATAACTTTAGGACTTCTGCCTTATAGAACTGTAAGATGGTTGATTGGCCTCATTCTAGACTCTCACTTTATGATCATTCATTATGGCAGCAGTGGGAAGCTGACACAGTTCCTCACTCCTCCATACAGGGCACTGAGGTATAGTGTCAGTGCTGAGTTGGAGTCAGACTCCTGTCAGAGTCCAGTAGCCATGTGACTTGGGACAGAGTTTCTTCATCACTGAGATTCATTTTCCATGTCCGTAGAATGGGGGACAGCAATGTCTGCCTTGCAACATTGTTGTAAGAAGTAGAGATAAATTATATAAACAGTGGGCATTTAGTAGGCTCTTAGTAAGTGGAAGCTATTATTTTTGCCATCACTATTTATTTTCTTTTAAATGCTTTCCTTTAATTAGGCAAGAAAGTGAGAGATCAAAGACGTGGACCTTATTTAAAATTAGAATGTTGGAAGAGGAAGGGATTACAAAATGCTTCCATGGGAGTAATTAGGGGAGATTCTCTTCTAGGGAGCAAGGCAGTGGCCCTGGTTGCCCTTCTCTCTCCCTTCTCCTCTCTGTTAGTCACACTGTCCTGCTGCTCAGCTTCCATGTATCAAACACAAGGATTCACTTCATCCCTTCTTTTTTTTTTTTTTAACTGCCATCAAGTCCTGCTTCCATTTCTCCATCTAAACCCACTCCCAAGAAAGGCCCTTGTTTTGTTTATCTTTCTCAGTCATGACTAAGGTGATTTTGGTTATAGTTGTTCACATTTGGTCATGTTTGCTTTCTTGATGCAGCATTGATAACCCAGTCTAGATTGATTTCCAGTCCTTGGTCATAAATTATAATGTATGTCTCCCTTCTCACAAAGAACAGGCGCCAGCAGCCAGATCTGCTTTGGGTATCTCATTTCCTCTGCCTGTAATAGCTCACTGGCCAGGATGGACACCTTACCCAAGCCAGGAACTGGGATTTGTGACCTAATCAGCCCTGACTCAGAACTGATTGGAACTATATCCATCAATCAGTCAATCAGGACAGTAATAACAGCTATATAAGCTTAGGGGAGGGGGAGGGGGAGGAGAGGAGAGAAGAGCTCAACGGACATGCAAGGAGACGTCTCAATGGCTCTGCAGTCCCATTTTCTAGCCCCTTCCTACAGCTTTACTGTATTTCTGTCTTCAGATTCCATGAAAAAGCACTATGCATATCCTTATGCAGTTAAGATTTCTTTATATGGACCATTTTTAAAGTCTTTATTGAATTTGCTACAGTATTATTTCTGTTTTATATTTTGGTTTTTTGGCCACAAGGCATGTGGGATCTTGGCTCCCCAACCAGAGACTGAACCTGCACACCCTGTATTGGAAGGTGAAGTCTTAACCACTGGACTGCCAGGGAAGTCTCATATCCTTATACATTATACATGGTGTACATACATAGAATATATACCTAAACATAAATATGCACACATATAAAAACATGTATATAAAATATACAAATACATGTTGAAATAAATTTCTAGGCCACTCCTGCTCAGGGTCTCATGTCAGCAAATGAAAATTTAGATAACTTTCATGCCCCTGTAAATGCTCCATTTGACCAGAAATGTAGCATATCCAGTCAACCACCCCCAAATGCACAACCCAGCTCTGAGCACTATACTTATGTTCTTCTTCCTCTCACCACAAATAAGGTTGGCCATGTGGCCCCAGTTAACCAGATATCTTCATTTTTCTTTTCTCTGTTCTATATTCTCTACCCTGTGAAAGCTATCTGCCTTCAGCCCCATTTTGCAGTTCTCTGGACCCTTGTCAATGGAGACTGGCTGCCTCGTGAAGCATTAAATGACATTTGTTTGTATCACCTAAATTGTCTCCTTTAATCATCTGTAATATGCATATACATAAAATTATCAGTTTTCCCTTCAGCCAACTTTAAATGAATTCTGTTATGGCAACAAAGGGTTTCAGCTAATTTAAACATAAATATCTTTGGGGACAGCAAGCTCTAGAATTCCTAGAGGAAAACCATGTAATATAAATGCTGCCATACATCCTCATCTCATTTTATTGCTGAGCCAGAGGCCTAAAAACTTTAATCGTCAATGTCTTACATCATCAAATGCCTTCATCCAGGAGAAGGACTTTGGAAAAGCACACGATGCAATCATGCCAACATCAGACACTGACAAAAGCATCATATCCCTTCTTGATATGTATCCAAAGAGAAGAAAATTTCAGGATGTCCCCAGCTCTGGCAACTCATCTCAATTTCTTTTAGTGTGGAAAAGAAAAGCAATAAAAATTATGCACTCAAAGATTCCTTCTTTCCCTTCCTTCCTTATTTCCTTTTTTCTTTCTTTCTCTATATCTTTCTCTATTCTTACAGGCCCAAGTTAGTCTTAAAAGAGGCACTTCAAGCAAAGATCCCCTCCATGGATGCAGACATTAATGTTCCAAACGCCTTTTGGATTTTATTGTTCCCACGAGGCAACTCACCAAATCAGGCAGTGCTACCAGGTGTTTTGCAGCCAGTCCCTCCTGTCAGTCACTTCAGTTGCTCAGTCGTGTCCAACTCTTTGCGACCCCATGAATCACAGCACACCAGGCCTCCCTGTCCACCACCAGCTCCTGGAGTTCACTCAGACTCACGTCCATCGAGTCAGTGATGCCATCCGGCCATCTCATCCTCTGTCGTCCCCTTCTCCTCCTGCCCCCAATCCCTCCCAGCATCAGAGTCTTTTCCAGTGAGTCAACTCTTCGCATGAGGTGGTCAAAGTACTGGAGTTTCAGCTTTAGCATCAGTCCTTCCAAAGAACACCCAGGGCTGATCTCCTTTAGGATGGACTAGTTGGATCTCCTTGCAGTCCAAGGGACTCTCAAGAGTCTTCTCCAACACCACAGTTCAAAAGCATCAATTCTTCGGAGCTCAGTTTTCTTCACAGTCCAACTCTCACATCCATACTAGTCAATCTAATCACATGGACCACAGCCTTGTCTAACTGAATGAAACTAACCCATGCCCTGTGGGGCCACCCAAGATGGGCGGGTCACGGTGGAGAGGTCTGACAGAATGTGGTCCACTGGAGAAAGGAATGGCAAACTACTTCAGTATTCTTGTCTTGAGAACCCCATGAACACTATGAAAAGACAAAATGATAGGATACTGAAAGAGGAACTCCCCAGGTCGGTAGGTGCCCAATATGCTACTGGAGATCAGTGGAGAAATAACTCCAGAAAGAATGAAGGGATGGAGCCAAAGCAAAAAGAATGCCCAGCTGTGGATGTGACTAGTGATAGAAGCAAGTTCCGATGCTGTTAAGAGCAATATTGCATAGGAACCTGGAATGTTAGGTCCATGAATCAAGGCAAATTGGAAGTGGTCAAATGTAAGGAGATGGCAAGAGTAAACATCGACATTCTCGGAATCAGCGAACTAAAATGCACTGGAATGGGTGAATTTAAATGAGATGACCATTGTATCTACTACTGTGGGCAGGAATCCCTTAGAAGAAATGGAGTAGCCATCATGGTCGACAAAAGAGTCCGAAATGCAGTACTTGGATGCAATCTCAAAAACGACAGAATGATCTCTGTTCATTTCCAAGGCAAACCATTCAATATCACAGTAATCCAAGTCTATGCCCCAATCAGTAATGCTGAAGAAGCTGAAGTTGAACGGTTCTATGAAGACCTACAAGACCTTTTAGAACTAACACCCAAAAAAGATGTCCTTTTCATTATAGGGGACTGGAATGAAAAAGTAGGAAGTCAAGAAACACCTGGAGTAACGGGCAGATTTGGCCTTAGAGTACAGAATGAAGCAGGGCAAAGGCTAATAGAGTTTTGCCAAGAGAACATACTGGTCATAGCAAACACCCTCTTCCAACAACACAAGAGAAGACTCTACACATGGACATCACCAGATGGTCAACACCGAAATCAGATTGATTATATTCTTTGTAGCCAAAGGTGGAGAAGCTCTATACAGTCAGCAAAAATAAGACTGGGAGCTGACTGTGGCTCAGATCATGAACTCCTTATTGCTAAATTCAAACTTAAATTGAAGAAAGTGGGGAAAACCACTAGACCAATCAGGTATGACCTAAATCAAATCCCTTATGATTATACAGTGGAAGTGAGAAATAGATTTAAGGGACTAGATCTGCTAGATAGAGTGATGAACTATCTGGTGAACTAGTTCATGAACTAACAAACTATGGATGGAGGTTCACGACATTGTACAGGAGACAGGAATCAAGACCATTCCCAAGAAAAAAAATGCAAAAAAGCAAAATTGCTGTCTGAGGAGGCCTTACAAATAGCTGTGAAAAAAAGAGAAATGAAAAACAAAGGAGAAAAGGAAAGATATACCCATTTGAATGCAGAGTTCCAAAGAATAACAAGGAGAGATAAGAAAGCCTTCCTCAGTGATCAGTCAAAGAAATAGAGGAAACCAATAGAACAGGAAAGACTAGAGATCTCTTCAAGAAAATAAAGAGATACCAAGGGAATATTTCATGCAAAGATGGGCTCAATACAGGACAGAAATGGTGTGGACCTAACAGAAGCAGAAGACATTAAGAAGAGGTGGCAAGAATACACAGAAGAACTGTACAAAAAAGATCTTCACGACCCAGATGATCACAATGGTGTGATCACTCACCTAGAGCAAGGCATCCAGGAATGTGAAGTCAAGTGGGCCTTAGGAAGCATCACTATGAACAAAGGTAGTGGAGGTGATGGAACTCTGGTTGAGCTATTTCAAGTCCTAAAAGATGATGCTGTGGAAGTGCTGCACTCAATATGCCAGCAAATTTGGAAAACTCAGCAGTGGCCACAGGACTGGAAAAGGTCAGTTTTCATTCCAATCCCAAAGAAAGGCAATGCCAAAGAATGCTCAAACTACCACACAATTGCACTCATCTCACACTAGCTAGTAAAGTAATGCTCAAAATTCTCCAAGCCAGGCTTCAACAATATGTGAACCAAGAGCTTCCAGATGTTCAGGCTGGATTTACAAAAGGCAGAGGAACCAGAGATCAAATTGCCAACATCTGTTGGACCATCAAAAAAGCAAGAGAATTCCAGAAAAACATCTATTTCTGCTTTATTGACTATGCCAAAACCTTTGACTGTATGGATCACAACAAACTGTGGAAAATTCTGAAAGACATGGGAATACCCAACCATCTGACCTGCCTCTTGAGAAATCTGTATGCAGGTCAAGAAGCAACAGTTAGAACCGGACATGGAACAATAGACTGGTTCCAAATAGGAAAAGGAGTATGTCAATGAGGCTGTATATTGTCACCCTGCTTATTTAACTTATATGCAGAGTACATCATGAGAAACGCTGGGCTGGATGAAGCACAAGCTGGAATCCAGATTGCTGGGAGAAATACCAATAACCACAGATGTGCAGATGACACCACCCTTATGGCAAAAAGTGAAGAAGAACTAAAAAGCCTTGTCATGAAAGTGAAAGAGGAGAGTGAAAAAGTTGGCTTACAGCTCAACATTCAGAAAACTAAGATCATGGCATCCTGTCCCATCACTTCATGGCAAATAGATGGGGAAACAGTGGCTGACTTTATTTTTGGGGGCTCCAAAATCACTGCAGATGGTGATTGCAGCCACGAAATTAAAAGACGCTTACTGCTTGGCAGGATAGTTATGACCAACCTAGATAGCATATTAAAAAGCAGAGACATTACTTTTCCAACAAAGGTCCGTGTAGTCAAGGCTATGGTTTTTCCAGTAGTCATGTATGGATGTGAGAGTTGGACTATAAAGAAAGCTGAGTGCAAAAGAATTGATGCTTTTGAACTGTGGTGTTGGAGAAGACTTTTGTGAGTCCCTTGAACTGCAACGAGATCCAACCAGTCCTTCCTAAAGGAGATCAGTCCTGAGTGTTCATTGGAAAGACTGATATTGAAGCTGAAACTCTAATACTTTGGCCACCTGATGCGAAGAACTGACTCATTTGAAACGACCCTGATGCTGGGAAAGATTGAAGGTGGGAGGAGAAGGAGACAACAGAGGATGAGATGGTTGAATGGCATCACCAACTCAATGGATATGAGTTTGGGTAAAGTCCGGGAGTTGGTGATGGACAGGGAGGCCTGGTGTGCTGCAGTTCATGGGGTTACAAAGAGTCGGACACAACTGAGAGACTGAAGTGAACTGAACTGAACTGAAGCAAGATAATCAAGGCTTCAACCGTATTTCCTGAACACAGCACAAAAGAATAGGGACATGATTAACATAGAGAAATCAATTGCACTCCCCCCCATACTGTGGCCTCCCATAAATGCTATTATAGCACTTATGTTGCTGTCTTATTGTTTATTTTCATGCCTGTCTCCCTCTGATAGTGAACTACATGTAGTCAGGGTCATTACACGTTACACAAGAAAAGTGTGAATATGTTTTCTGTGTTAAATAAAAATTTTAAAAAATTACAGAGAAGGCTGAGATCCTCTTTGACCTACTTTTTGTTTAGCATTCCTGAAACCACTCACCTCAGACTTGATTTGAACCCATATGCCACTGTTGTTGTTGTTCAGCCGCTTAGTTGCATCTGACTCTTTGTGACCCCATGGACTGTAGCACATCAGGCTTCCCTGTCTATCACCATCTCCTGGAGCTTGCTCAAACTCATGTCCATTGTGTTGGTAGTAGCATCCAACCATCTGGTCCTCTGTCATCCCCTTCTCCTCCTACCTCAATCTTGCCCAGCATCAGGGTCTTTTCTAATGAGTCGACTCTTTGCATCAGGTGGCCAAAGTATTGGAGCTTCAGCTTTGGCATCAGTCCTTCCAATGAATATTCAGGGTTGATTTCCTTTAGGATGGACTGGTTTGATCTCCTTGCAGTCCAAGGGACTCTCAAGAGTCTTCTCCAACACCACAGTTTACTAGCATCAATTCTTCAGTGCTCAGCCTTATTTATGGTCCAACTCTCACATCCATACATAACTACTGGAAAAACTATAGCTTTTACTAGACAGACCTTTGTTAGCAAAGTCTCTGCTTTTTAATATACTGTCTAGGTTGGTCATAGATTTTCTTCCAAGGAGCAAGTGTCTTTTAATTTCATGGCTGCAGCCACCATCTGCAGTGATTTTGGAGCCCAGAAAATGAAGTGTGTCACTATTTCTATTGTTTCCTCATCCATTTGCCACGAAGTGATGGGACCAGATGCCATGATCTTAGTTTACTGAATGTTGAGTTTTAAGCCAACTTTTTCACTCTCCTCTTTCACCTTCATCAAGAGGCTCTTTAGTTCTTCTTTGCTTTCTGCCATAAGGGTGGTATCATCTGCATATCTGAGGTTATTAATATTTCTCCTGGCAATCTTGATTCCAGTTTGTGCTTCATCCAGCTCGGCGTTTTGTGTGATGTACTCTGCATATAAGTTAAATAAGCAGGGTGACAATATACAGCCTTGATGTACTCTTTTCCCAACTTTCAGCCAGTCCACTGTTCCATGTCCAGTTCTAACAGTTGCTTCTTGACCTGCATACAGGTTTCACAGGAAACCCGTACTGGGTCTTGAACCCATGAGACCAGGACTCAAAGCCAGCCAAAACCCACAGTCTTCCTTTCAACTGAGATCACACACCTAATTTCAGAACCTAATGAACCTCAGCTTCTTGCTTTCTCATCACAGAAAGAATTCATTGAGAAACAAAGTGATAGGTAAGACGTGGATTTATTTAGAGAGAAACACACCCCACAGATAGGAGCATGGGTCATTGCAGGGGGTGAGTGCAACCTTAAAATGTGGTGTGGTTAGCTTTTATGGTCTGGGTAGTTTCACAGGTTAATGAGTGGGAAGATTATTCCAACTATTTTGGGGAAAGGGTGGAGAGTTCCAGAAATTGGGCCATGGCCCATTTTTTGATCTCTGCTGGTTGGCGTTGGAACTGTCATGGCACCTATGGGTATCACTTAGCTTGCTGATGTGTTACAGTGAGTGTATACTGAGTCTCAAGGTCTAGTGGAAGTAGACCTGTCTGTCACCTTGGACTCATTTGGTTCTAATCAGTTTATGTTGTGTCCTTGGGCTATGCCATTCTTTCAAAGGTCATGTCCTGCCTCATTGCCTCCTGTTTCATCCCCAATCCAAGTTTTCTCCTGGGGTGTAACCTGAGTTAGCAGGATGAATGGAGATATTTTTCTATGTATTTCAAATGAGTGTCATACATATATTTAGCTTATGCAAATTTAATTTCAGCCAAAACAGAACAAAACAAACAAGACTCTGAAATGGTAATTTAACTAGTGCCATTCCACATACTGAGTCAATGGCCTGGAGAAGTGTGAGATGAATGGCAGAATCCTTCAGTTAAACCCAGATCCCTCCGCTGTCCTGGTGCTTCTTTTGGTGTGACCATTTCACCACCCTTGAGGACGATTTTAAATATTTTCAAGGGTATTTCTTTTTTAAAAAATTATTGTTTATTTTTGACGGCACAGAGTCTTGGTTGCTGTGTGTGGGCTTTCTCTAGTTGCGGTGAGCAGGGGCTACTGTCTGCAGTCGTGATGCTTGGGCTTCTTCTGTTGCAGAGCACAGACACTAGGGTGCATGGGCTCGGTAGTTGTGGTGCATGGGCTTAGTTGCCCTGAGGCAGGTGGAATCTTCCCAGACCAGGAATCAAACCCATGTCCCCTGCATTGGCAGATTGATTGCCAACCACTGGACCACCAGGGAAGTCCTTCAGAGGTTATTTCTGATAATACTTGATTTTTGCTTTAGACATTAACTTTTGGATCCAATCCGTATAAGAGGTATACTATATACACTCTTTCAGGCTCCATGTCATACCATGATGCCAGTGCCAGACCTGAAACACAGCAATAAAGTGAATTCCTCTATCAGGACCCACAAAATGCAGGCTGCCCAGTGGCCCAGCCCTCAAATCTAAGCTTAAGTCAGCAGCACTTACAGGAAAGGCCTCACTGCCAAGGAAACCTAATACCAATTTCAGTCCTCCAGCTCAGATTTAGTTGGTTTATCCAACCCTAGAAAATAGAGCCTACTAGCCAATCATGCCTTGTTTCCACATTGCTGCTTCTAACACAAAATTTGCTCTTGTCAAAAATCCCTGGGAAGAGCCCTCCACTGCTGGTGAGGCCCTGTGGATTCCCCAGCCCATGGATTGCTTTCCCCTGAATAAAGGAAAGAACACTAACTTGTTTTTGCTTTTTTTAAAAAAATATTTACTTATTTGATTGTGCTGGGTCTTAGTTGCACGGGGAGAATCTTCCATCTTCCTTGAGGCATGCAGGCTCTTTAATTGTAGTATGCAGTCTCTTAGTTTTGGCATGTGGGATGCAGTTCCCTGACCAGAGATTGAACCCTGGCCCCCTACGTTGGGAGCTCAGACTCTTAGCCACTGGAAGCCACTGGACTTCCACCAGGGAAGTCCCAATTGTTTTAGTTTAGTCATTTGACTCTAGGAATGAATGCCCTTTAATTTTTTAGGACAGAGGAAAGGAAACTAGGGAGGATCCTGGAGTGGTGGTACCTTACAAAAGAAGAAAATCCTGGCTACAGATTATTCTGAGTAATGGCATTTCTGACTTTGTTGAGATGATATCCAGAAGGAACAACCACTCTGCTTATATGTAATATGAGTCTTAAACGGTCACCATTTGGAGGCTACCCTTCAAAGCAGCAAGTGTGGGCTTTCTGTTTTGAACATGGTATCATGCTAACAGGGCCCCCATCAGCAGTAAATACCAATGCGCTGACCCCTGTCCACATGAACTCCATGGTTACAAAACCTGACTTGAGCCAGCTATACTTTCCCTTCCACAAATGCACTTTAAAGAGAACCAGTCTGGCTCTTTTCTTTAAAAACCAGGGGAACTTTGGTCCTTACTCTCTTTACTACATTCTTAGGGGGCCTGGTCTCCTGGCAGGTACTTGGTGTTTTAAGGGTCCTGATTTGGTGATTGCTATCAACAAATCTCTCCTACCCACCAGCTCTTCCTTAACCCAGAGTTTCCCTTTACTGTCAGACTTACTGTCTTTTGGATATTCGGGGCAATGATTCCTGCAATGGGGATTTCCTTTCAAGGAAGAGAAGAAAAGTGGATGGCTGATTCTCACAATGTTAAAGATTGTCCTGGAACAAATAAAAATAGAAAGATTGTCCTGGAGTTGCACAACCAGCTCAGAACTGCCAGATAATATCCAGTCAGATCTAACCTTCCACAGGAAACAGCTGCGTTAGGAGAACATGCTAGCTCCTGCCCAGCTGTTCCGGGGGCGAGGCAGAGCTGGGCTGAGACCCTGTAGCTAAGTACCCACTGTGTAAGCCTTTTAGCCCAGCAAAGGCCCAGCAGAGTTGTTCATCCCTTCTAAGCAGGACAGAAAATAGGGATTAGAAGGGCTGGCTCCTAGAAATTATCTAATCCAGCATGTCATTTTAGGGTTTTTTTTTTTTCAATCATTCAATAAACAAATTAAGAATTTGAGGCTCCAAAAGTGGAAGTGTCTGATTCAAGATCATGCATTTGCATTACTGGCAGAGAGGAAATGAGAGCTCAAGTCTTCTGACTTCTCATTCAGTGTCCATGCCTCAACATTGTGCTTTGGAAGCCCTGAGTGAAACAAAATTAAGCCTTGTTCTTTAGCACTAGACATCTGAGCCTTTAATATGCTAATAAAGTCTTCAGACTTTCTCAAACTTTTTTGACTGGATTACTTTTTAATACAGTTTCCTATTTACATTTACAAAAGAGGATTAGAGGGAGGATTCCTCATAACAGTTGAGGAAATGCTGCCCTAGCCATGCAGTTACTGTTAAGTGCTACACTAAATAATTATTTACACATAATCCCTACAAGCCACATTATGCAGCGCTGATGCTGAAACACAGGATAATGAGCCAATGGCAAACATCATCTGTCATTCTAAAGCAGCCCTGAGCTCTGCATCTCCAAATGCAGTAGTGTGTGTGTTGGGGGAGGGGGAATATGGGCAGGACCGGGGCTAATGGTCAGTTCTTCTTTGACGTGCAGTCAGTTCAGTATATTGGATTTAGGGCTGTTCAGCCTCCATTCAGCATGCATGGTTGTGCTTCTGAGATGTGTCCTAGGTCCTTGCCCTCAAGGAGGTCAGTCTAGTAGGGGAACCAGCACATGAAGGAGTGAGCACTGTGATAATGCAATGACAGGGACTGTACAAGATACTGAGGAGGGAGAGAGTGAAAGTTAGGCCTGGAGACACGGGTGGTGACTAAACAACTTCCCAGAGGGGTCCTTTCCACTGGGTGTTAAAGGTCAAGTAGGAATTCACTAGATGGATGAATGGGGTGAGGAAGAGAAAAGACAGCATATTAAAAAGCAGAGACATTACTTTGCCAACAAAAGTCTGTCTAGTAAAAGCTATGGTTTTTCCAGTAGTCACATATAGATATGAGAGTTGGGCCATAAAGAAAACTGAGCGCCGAAGAATTGATGCTTTTGAACTGTGGTGTTGGAGAAGACTCTTGAGAGTCCCTTGGACTGTAAGGAGATCAAACCAGTCAATCCTAAAGGAGATCAGTCCTGAATATTCATTGAAAGGACTGATGCTGAGGCTGAAACTCCAATACTTTGGCCACCTGATGCAAAGAACTGACTCATTGAAAAAGACCCTGATGCTGAGAAAGATTGAAGGCGGGAGGAGAAGGGGATGACAGAGGATGAGATGGTTGGATGGCATCACCGACTTGATGGCCATGAGTTTGAGCAAACTCTGGGAGCTGGTAATGGACAGGGAGGCCTGGTGTGCCACAGTCCATGGGGTTGCAAAGAGTCAGACATGACTGAGCGACTGAACTGAACTGAACACAGGCCAAGAGGAGAGAAACAACATGGGTTTGGGGGCAGTGAGGTCATTGAGTAGTGAGAAGAGGGGTATTATGGGGTATCTGGCCAGGACCTGAGTATGAATAGCCTTCCGCAACATGCTGAGGTGTTTGGACATCATCTGTGGATAACTGAAGGCATTAGGCCAGTCTCACTCTGTAATTACCAACCATTCTGTGACCATGAGGAAAGCCAGGGGCCTTTCAGATCAGACCAAGATTCCAAACTGCCTTGTCAGCAGATAGCCTTGAGTGTGGGGCTTCAGAAGAAAGGGGTTAGGTGGGGCTGAGTTTTATAATAGCCTTTTCTACTACAGACAATTTTAAAATGGAAGCTACCTGCAACTTAGAGAAGAGACACTTTTTGAGAAGGAAGACTTTAGAGTTAAATCTATCCTTATATCTCTTTTTTATGGTGAAGTGAAAGTTGCTCAGTCGTGTCCGACTCTGTGACCCCATGGAATTCTCCAGGCCAGAATACTGGAGTGGGTAGCTTTTCCCTTCTCCAGGGGATCTTCCCAACCCAGGGATCAAACCCAGGTCTCCCGCATTGCAGGCAGATTCTTTACCAACTGAGCTATCAGGGAAGCCCAAGAATACTGGAGTGGGTAGCCTATCCCTTCTCCAGCAGATTTTCCCGAGCCAGGAATCCAACCGGGGTCTCCTGAATTGCAGGCAGATTCTTTACCAACTGAGCTATGAGGTGATATAGCCAAAAGTATCAGAAGTAGAATGGATGAGACCCTGTGTGTCCTGAATCTAAGACCAGGACTTTTTTTTTATATATATATAATTTGCAGTTAAGTTAGCCAAGTCAAGAGGAGCTTATCATCGAACTTGTGCCAGTTTGTTTATTCAGCATCACTTATTCACTCTCCTCTATAAACCTGGTTTTAGAGACTGAGGATTCGTGTATGACAAGTACCTGTCTTAGAGGAGCCCAAATCAAAGGTGAGGATATCAGGCCATGGGAGGCTCTCATGGCTCTGAGGACTGACAGCATGTTGAGGGAAACAGGACCGTGTAGCTCAACAGGAAAACACAGTCACAAGGATAGCCTTGCCACAGCCCTTGCCTGTCACACCAATTCCATTTCCTCAACAGTACTATTCCAACAATCCCTACCTTTGTGGATCTCACACACAATGCTTTTTCCCATCTTCATGCCTTTGCTACTGCTTCTCCTTCCCAATGCCCTGAGATGCAGTCTGTCCCTTTTTAAACCCTCCTTCACCAGGTTAGTGCCTGCTTTTTAATCATCTAAGATCCTCCTGACTCCCATGCTGGTTAAGTTCTGCCGTCTGTGCTCCTGGGATGCCCCTTCCATAAAATGATTACTCTTTTACCACATCAGTTGAGTTCAGTCACTCAGTCGTGTCCGATTCTTTGCGACCCCAGGGACTGCAGCACTCCAAGCCGCCCTATCCATCACCAGCTCCCGGAGTTTGTCCAAATTCATGTCCATTGAGTCAGTGGTGCCATCCAACCATCTCATCCTCTGTCGTATCCTTCTGCTCCCACCCTCAATCTTTCCCAGCATCAGGGTCGTTTCAAATGAGTCAGTTCTTTGCATCAGGTGGCCAAAGTATTGGAGTTTCAGCTTCAATATCAGTCCTTCCAATGAACACCCAGGGCTGATCTCCTTTACGATGGACTGGTTGGATCTCCTTGCAGTCCAGGGGACTCTCAAAAGTCTTCTCCAACACTACAGTTCAAAAGCATCAATTCTTCTGCACTCAGCTTTCTTTATAGTCCAACTCTCACATCCATACATGACCACTGGAAAAACCATAGCCTTGACTACATGGACTTTTGTTGACAAAGTAATGTCTCTGCTTTTTAATATGCTGTCTAGGTTGGTCATAACTTTCCTGCCAAGCAGTAAGCGTCTTTTAATTTTGTGGCTGCAATCACCATCTGCAGTGATTTTGGAGCCCCCAAAAATAAAGTCAGCCACTGTTTCCACTGTTTCCCCATCTATTTGCCATGAAGTGATGGGACAGGATGCCATGATCTTCGTTTTCTGAATGTTGAGCTTTAAGCCAACTTTTTCACTCTCCACTTTCACTTTCATCAAGAGGCTTTTGAGTTCCTCTTCACTTTCTGCCATAAGGGTGGTGTCATCTGCATATCTGTGGTTATTGGTATTTCTCCCAGCAATCTGGATTCCAGCTTGTGCTTCATCCAGCCTAGCATTTCTCATGATGTACTCTGCATATAAGTTAAATAAGCAGGGTGACAATATACAGCCTTGACGTACTCCTTTTCCTATTGGGAGCAGTCTGTTCTTCCATGTCCGGTTCTAACTGTTGCTTTTTGACCTGCATACAGATTTCTCAAGAGGCAGGTCAGATTGTTTGGTATTCCCATCTCTTTCAGAATTTTCCACAGTTTGTTGTGATCCACACAGTCAAAGGCTTTGGCATAGGCAATAAAGCAGAAGTAGATGTTTTTCTGGAACTCTCTTGCTTTTTCGATGGTCCAATGGATATTGGCAATTTGATCTCTGATTCCTCTGCCTTTTGTAAATCCAGCTTGAACATGGTTCACATACTGCTGAAGCCTGCCTTGGAGAATTTTGAGCGTTACTTTACCAGCGTGTGAGATGAGTGCAATTGTGCGGTAGTTTGAGCATTCTTTGGCATTGCCTTTCTTTGGGATTGGAATGAAAACTGACCTTTTCCAGTCCTGTGGCCACTGCTGAGTTTTCCAGATTTGCTGGCATATTGAGTGCAGCACTTTCACAACATCATTTTTCAGGACTTGAAATAGCTCAACCAGAATTCCATCACTTCTACTAGCTTTGTTCATAGTGATGCTTCCTAAGGTCCACTTGACTTCACATTCCAAGATGCCTGGTTCTAGGTGAGAGATCACACCATCATGATCATCTGGGTTGTGAAGATCTTTTTGTACAGTTCTTCTATGTATTCTTGCCACCTCTTCTTAATATCTTCTGCTTCTGTTAGGTCCATACCATTTCTGTCCTTTATTGAGCCCATCTTTGCATGAAATGTTCCCTTAGTATCTCTAATTTTCTTGAAGAGATCTCTAGTCTTTCCCATTCTATTGTTTTCCTCTATTTCTTTGCACTGATCACTGAGGAAGGCTTTCTTATCTCTCCTTACTATTCTTTGGAACTCTGCATTCAAATGGGTATATCTTTCCTTTTCTCCTTTGTTTTTCATTTCTCTTCTTTTCACAGCTATTTGTAAGGCCTCCTCAGACAGCCATTTTGCTTCTGTGCATTGTTTTTTCTTCCAGATGGTCTTGAACCCTGTCTCCTGTACAATGTCATGAAGCTCTGCCCATTGTTCTTCAGGCACTGTCTATCGGATCTAGTCCCTTAAATCTATTTCCCACTTCCACTGTATAATCATAAGGGATTGACTATGCCAAAGCCTTTGACTGTGTGGATCACAATAAACTGTGGAAAATTCTGAAAGAGATGGCAATACCAGACCACCTGACCTGCCTCTTGAGAAACCTGTATGCAGGTCAGGAAGCAACAGTTAGAACTGGACATGGAATAACAGACTGGTTCCAAACAGGAAAAGGAGTACGTCAAGGCTGTATATTTTCACCCTGCTTATTTAACTTATATGCAGAGTACATCATGAGAAACACTGGGCTGGATGAAGCACAAGCTGGAATCCAGATTGCTGGGAGAAATACCAATAACCACAGATAAGCAGATGACACCACCCTTATGACAGAAAGTGAAGAAGAACTAAAGAGCTTGTGATGAAAGTGAAAGAGGAGAGAGAAAAAGTTGGCTTAAAGCTCAACATTCAGAAAACTGAGATCATGGCATCCAGTCTCATCACTTCATGGCAAATAGATGGGGAAACAGTGGAAACAGTGGCTGACTTTATTTTGGGGGGCTCCAAAATCACTGCAGATGGTGATTGCAGCCACGAAATTAAAAGACGCTTACTGCTTGGCAGAAAAGTTATGACCAACCTAGACAGCATATTAAAAGCAGAGAGAGAAGGCAGCGGTGGCGGCAGTGACAACGGCGGCTCTGGAGGCTGCAGTCCCGGTCCTGGCTTCGGCCCCAGCCCCACCATGGTGACGCTTGCTGAGCTGCTGGTGCTCCTGGCCACCCTCCTGGCCACGGCCTTGGGCTACTTCATCAGCATTGACGCACATGCAGAGGAGTGCTTCTTCGAGTGGGTCACCTTGGGCACCAAGATGGGCCTCATCTTCGAGGTGGCCGAGGACGGCTTCCTGGACATCAACATGGAGATTACAGGACCTGATAATAAAGGAATTTATAAAGGAGACCGGGAGTCCAGTGGGAAATACACATTTGCTGCTCACATGGATGGAACATATAAGTTTTGTTTTAGCAACAGGATGTATACCATGACTCCAAAGATAGTGATGTTCACCATTGATATTGGGGAAGTCCCCAAAGGACAAGACATGGAAACAGAAGCTCACCAGAACAAGCTAGAAGAAATGATTAATGAGCTCACAGTGGTGATGACAGCTGTGAAGCATGAACAGGAATACATGGAAGTTCAAGAGAGAATACACAGAGCAATCAATGACAACACAAACAGCAGAGTGGTCCTTTGGTCCTTCTTTGAAGCTCTTGTTCTAGTTGCCATGACACTGGGACAAATCTACTACCTGAAGAGATTCTTCGAAGTCCGGAGGGTTGTTTAAAAGCCTTTTCCCCATAATCCCAAATTCATAATTCACTGTTTACCAAACATCTTGGTCATAATAATGTCATTAGTTTCTATGTTTTTATTTTCTGAACTGTATCTTCACAGCTTGTTTCTTTGTGATTAATAGATATTGGGGGAAAACACTTTTTTAGGAAAGCTATAGTGAAAATTTGACATTTGATTGGCATAAATTCATATTTGAATTCTGCCTCCATTATACAGGCCCTCCCAAAGCTCAAACACTGTAAGCCAGATATAGGTGTAGAGTCCTTAGGTTTCTTTCCTTTTATTTTCATTATAAAATACAGTTTGTTCAGGATAGTACTTTACTAAAATGACTCTCTTCTTGGGATCCCTTATCCTGCAGTTCAGGTCACTAGAAAGATTCATTTTGTTGAGAAACAACAATCTGAATCTTGACACTTTCTATCCAGCTTGATGGTAGAGCTCTGTAACTAGAGTATGTGACCAGGTTGGTACTTTTATACTTTGTCTATCTTATTTTTGCTTTAAAGATATGACTTAAACCAACAACCTTTACCCACTCCTCCAAAGTTTCACTTTGAACCTTAGAAGTCAGTCACCTCCACTTAAAATTGTTGACACAAGCAGCTAATAACCATTTTTTGGTTTCTGCCTAACCTTGTAAGAAGTCTATTAAAGCCATTTCTCTTGGGAGTTTTAGCAAATGGTAGCTCTTTTTCTTTCTATGATGGCGCATCCACCTTTTCTACTCTTGGCATGTAGGAGGTATGCATTCATGTAACTGGAAAAATCTGGATTTCTGATGCCAAAGGGTTAAAGCCTCTTGGATTTCTTTGCAGTGACATACAGCCACTATTTTATTTTTGATCAGTGGCATTTTGGCCACTGTTTAATTAGGGTACTGAATATCACTGTCAGTACTAGGGTTTTTGTTTTTCTTGGGTCTTTCTTTTTTGGCACATGTGAATTTTGTTTTGTGTAGAACGAAACGACTTTCTTTTGGTCTCTGATGATGGGTTTAAAAATCAAGGAGCATCTGGTTTTATTGTGGGGATGATCCAGGATTATGTTGTGACTGATGTATATTGGTTACTTGTACATTTTTTTTTTTTTTGATCTTTACAAGGGGAAAACTACAAGTAACGAGTTTTGTATAATTAAATTTATTACAGGTTTTCATGTTCAGGGTACACAATTTTTCAACCTTGGGTGAAAATACTAGCAACAGTTTAAGGTAACTGAGTTTTACCTGAGGACAACTGTTGCATGCCAATTTGTGTGTGTGTGTGTGTGTGTGCAAAAACTTCAAAATTGAGTTAAAAGATGTAAATTTAAAATTGGTTGTGTATCTGATCTGCCCCAGGTTCAGTAAATAAACAGTTCTTTTTAAAAACAAACAAACAAAAAAACACATTAAAAAGATCATACACCATGACCAAGTGGGCTTTATCCCAGGGATGCAAGGATTCTTCAATATCCACAAATCAGTGTAATACACCACATTAACAAATTGAAAAATAAAAGTCATATGATTATCTCAATAGATGCAGAGAAAGCCTTTGACAAAATTCAACATCCATTTATGATAAAAACACTCCAGAAAGCAGGAATAGAAGGAACATACCTCAACATAATAAAAGCTATATATGACAAACCCACAGCAAACATTATCCTCAATGGTGAAAAATTGAAAGCATTTCCTCTAAAGTCAGGAACAAGACCAGGGTGCTCACTCTCACCACTACTATTCAATATAGTTTTGGAAGTTTTGGGCACAGCAATCAGAGCAGAAAAAGAAATAAAAGGAATCCAAATTGGAAAAGAAGAAGTAAAACTCTCACTGTTTGCAGATGACATGATCCTCTACATAGAAAACCCTAAAGACTCCACCAGAAAACTACTAGAGCTAATCAATGAATATAGTAAAGTTGCAGGATATGAAATCAACACACAGAAATCCCTTGCATTCCTATACACTAATAATGAGAAAATAGAATGAGAAATTAAGGAAACAATTCCATTCACCATTGCAACGAAAAGAATAAAATACTTAGGGATATATATACATAAAGAAACTAAAGACCTATATATAGAAAACTATAAAACACTGATGAAAGAAATCAAAAAGGACACTAATAGATGGAGAAATATACCATATTCATGGATCAGAAGAATCAATTGAGTGAAAATGAGTATACTACCCAAGGCAATCTATAGATTCAATGCAATCCCTATCAAGTTACCAACGGTATTTTTCACAGAGCTAGAACAAATAATTTCACAATTTGTATGGAAATACAAAAACCTTGGATAGCCAAAGCAATCTTAAGAAGAATGGAACTGGAGGAATCAACCTGCCTAACTTCAGGCTCCACTACAAAGCCACAGTCATCAAGACAGTATGGTACTGGCACAAAGACAGAAATATAGATCAATGGAACAAAATAGAAAGCCCAGAGATAAACCCACGCACCTAAGGACACCTTATCTTTGACAAAGGAGGCAAGGATATACAATGGAGAAAAAACAATCTCTTTAACAAGTGGTGCTGGGAAAACTGGTCAACCACTTGTAAAAGAATGAAACTAAACACTTTCTAACACCACCAGATCAGATCAGATCAGATCAGTCGCTCAAACGTGTCTGACTCTTTGTGACCCCATGAACTGCAGTACACCAGGCTTCCCTGTCCATCACCAACTCCTGGAGTTCACAGAGACTCATGTCCATCGAGTCAGTGATGCCATCCAGCCATCTCATCCCCTCTCATCCCCTTCTCCTCTTGCCCCCAATCCCTCCCAGCATCAGTCTTTTCCAGTGAGTCAACTCTTCGCATGAGGTGGCCAAAGTACTGGAGTTTCAGCTTTAGCATCATTCCTTCCAAAGAGATCCCAGGGCTGATCTCCTTCAGAATGGACTGGTTGGATCTCCTTGCAGTCCAAGGGACTCTCAAGAGTGTTCTCCAACACCGCAGTTCAAAAGCATCAATTCTTCAGCGCTCAGCCTTCTTCACAGTCCAACTCTCACATCCATACATGACCACAGGAAAAACCATAGCCTTGACTAGACGGACTTTTCTTGGCAAAGTAACGTCTCTGCTTTTGAATATGCTATCTAGATTGGTCATAACTTTCCTTCCAAGGAGTAAGCGTCTTTTAATTTCATGGCTGCAGTCACCATCTGCCGTGATTTTGGAGCCCAGAAAAAGAAAGTCTGACACTGTTTCCACTGTTTCCCCATTTATTTCCCATGAAGTGATGGGACCGGATGCCATGATCTTAGTTTTCTCAATGTTGAGCTTTAAGCCAACTTTTTCACTCTGCTCTTTCACTTTCATCAAGAGGCTTTTTAGTTCCTCTTCACTTTCTGCCATAAGGGTGGTGTCATCTGCATACCTGAGGTTATTGATATTTCTCCCGGCAATCTTGATTCCAGCTTGTGTTTCTTCCAGTCCAGCGTTTCTCATGATGTACTCTGCATAGAAGTTAAATAAACAGGGTGAAAATATACAGCCTTGATGTACTCCTTTTCCTATTTGGAACCAGTCTGTTGTTCCATGTCCAGTTCAGACTGTTGCTTCCTGACCTGCATGTAGGTTTCTCAAGAGGCAGATCAGGTGGTCTGGTATTCCCATCTCTTTCAGAATTTTCCACGGTTTATTGTGATCCACACAGTCAAAGGTTTTGTCATAGTCAATAAAGCAGAAATAGATGTTTTTCTGGAACTCTCTTGCTTTTTCCATGATCCAGCGGATGTTGGCAATTTGATCTCTGGTTCCTCTGCCTTTTCTAAAACCAGCTTGAACATCTGGAAGTTCACAGTTCACATATTGCTGAAGCCTAGCTTGGAGAATTTTGAGCATTACTTTACTAGCGTGTGAGATGAGTGCAATTGTGCGGTAGTTTGAGCATTCTTTGGCATTGCCTTTCTTTGGGAAAGAAAACTGACCTTTTCCAGTCCTGTGGCCACTGCTGAGTTTTCCAAATTTGCTGACATATTGAGTGCAGCACTTTCACAACATCATTTTTCAGGATTTGGAATAGCTCAACTGGAATTCCATCACCTCCACTAGCTTTGTTCGTAGTGATGCTTTCTAAGGCCCACTTGACTTCACATTCCAGGATGTCTGGCTCTAGGTGAGTGATCACACCATCATGATTATCTGGGTCATGAAGATCTTTTTTGTACAATTCTTCTGTGTATTCTTGCCATCTCTTCTTAATATCTTCTGCTTCTGTTAGGTCCATACCATTTCTGTCCTTTATCGAGCCCATCTTTGCATGAAATGTTCCTTTGGTATCTCTGATTTTCTTGAAGAGATCTCTAGTCTTTCCCATTCTGTTGTTTTCCTCTATTTCTTTGCATTGATTGCTGAAGAAGGCTTTCTTATCTCTTCTTGCTATTCTTTGAAACTCTACCTTCAGATGTTTATATCTTTCCTTTTCTCCTTTGCTTTTCACTTCTCTTCACAGCTATTTGTAAGCCCTCCCCAGACAGCCATTTTGATTTTTTGCATTTCTTTTCCATGGGGATGGTCTTGATCCCTGTCTCCTGTACAATGTCACGAACCTCATTCCATAGTTCATCAGGCACTCTATCTATCAGATCTAAGCTCTTAAATTTATTTCTCACTTCCACTGTATAATCATAAGGGTTTTGATTTAGGTCATACCTGAATGGTCTAGGGGTTTTCCCTACTTTCTTCAATTTAAGTCTGAATTTGGCAATAAGGAGTTCATGGTCTGAGCCACAGTCAGCTCCTGGACTTGTTTTTGCTGACTGTATAGAGCTTCTTCACCTTTGGCTGCAAAGAATATAATCAATCTGATTTCGGTGTTGACCATCTGGTGATGTCCATGTGTAGAGTCTTCTCTTGTGTATTTGGAAGAGGGTGTTTGTTATGACCAGTGCATTTTCTTGGCAAAACTCTATTAGTCTTTGCCCGGCTTCATTCCGTATTCTAAGGCCAAATTTGCCTGTTACTCCAGGTGTTTCTTGACTTCCTACTTTTTCATTCCAGTCCCT
This sequence comes from Bos indicus x Bos taurus, assembly GCF_003369695.1. Taxonomy (NCBI): domain Eukaryota; kingdom Metazoa; phylum Chordata; class Mammalia; order Artiodactyla; family Bovidae; genus Bos; species Bos indicus x Bos taurus. The sequence continues at coordinate 69,821,924 of NC_040076.1, read as the reverse complement.
ATAATGAAAAGGACATCTTTTTTGGGTGTTAGTTCTAAAAGGTCTTGTAGGTCTTCATAGAACCGTTCAACTTCAGCTTCTTCAGTGTTACTGTTTGGGGCATAGACTTGGATTACTGTGATATTGAATGGCTTGCCTTGGAAACAAACAGAGATCATTCTGTCATTTTTGAGATTATATCCAAGTACTGCATTTCGGACTCTTTTGTTGACCATGATGGCTACTCCATTTCTTCTAAGGGATTCCTGCCCGCAGTAGTAGATATAATGGTCATCTCAGTTAAATTCACCCATTCCAGTCCATTTTAGTTCGCTGATTCCTAGAATGTCGACATTCACTCTTGCCATCTCTTGTTTGACCAATTCCAATTTGCCTTGATTCATGGACCTGACATTCCAGGTTCCTATGCAATATTGCTCTTTACAGCATTGGACCTTGCTTCTATCACCAGTCACATCCACAGCTGGGTATTGTTTTTGCTTTGGCTCCATCCCTTCATTCTTTCTGGAGTTATTTCTCCACTGATCTCCAGTAGCATATTGGGCACCTACCGACCTGGGGAGTTCCTCTTTCAGTATCCTATCATTTTGTCTTTTCATACTGTTCATGGGTTTCTCAAGGCAAGAATACTGAAGTGGTTTGCCATTCCCTTCTCCAGTGGACCACATTCTGTCAGATCTCTCCACCATGACCCGCCCATCTTGGGTTGTCCCACGGGCATGGCTTAGTTTCATTGAGTTAGACAAGACTGTGGTCCTAGTGTGATTAGATTGACTAGTTTTCTGTGAGTATGGTTTCAGTGTGTTTGCCCTCTGATGCCTTCTTGCAACACCTATGGTCTTACTTGGTTTTCTCTTACCTTGGGCGTGGGGTATCTCCTCACTGCTGCCCTTCCTGACCTTCAACGTGGGATAGCTCCTCTAGGCTCTCCTGCGCCCGCGCAGCCACGGCTCCTTGTACGTGGGGTTGGTCCTCCCGGCCACCGCTCCTGGCCTCGGGCGTGGGGTTGCTCCTCCCGGCCACACAAAAATAAACTCAAAATGGATTAAAGATCTGAACATAAGACCAGAAACTATAAAACTCTTAGAGGAGAACATAGGCAAAACACTCTCCGACATACATCACAGCAGGATCCTCTATGACCCACCTCCGAGAATATTGGAAATAAAAGCAAAAATAAACAAATGGTATCTAATTAAAATTAAAAGCTTCTGCACAACAAAAGAAACTATAAACAAGGTGAAAAGACAGCCTTCAGAATGGGAGAAAATAATAGCAAATGAAGCAACTGACAAACAACTAATCTCAAAAATATACAAGCAACTCCTACAGCTCAATTCCAGAAAAATAAACGACCCAATCAAAAAATGGGCCAAAGAACTAAATATACATTTCTCCAAAGAAGACATATAGATGGCTAACAAACACATGAAAAGATGCTCAACATCACTCATTATCAGAGAAATGCAAATCAAAACCACAATGAGGTACCATTTCACGCCAGTCAGAATGGCTGTAGTCCAAAAGTCTACAAGCAATAAATGCTGGAGAGGGTGTGGAGAAAAGGGAACCCTCTTAACACTGTTGGTGGGAATGCAAACTAGTACAGCCACTATGGAGAACAGTGTGGAGACTCCTTAAAAAACTGGAAATAGAACTGCCTTATGATTCAGCAATCCCACTGCTGGGTATACACACCGAGGAAACCAGAATTGAAAGAGACACGTGTACCCCAATGTTCATCGCAGCACTGTTTATAATAGCCAGGACATGGAAGCAACCTAGATGTCCATCAGCAGATGAATGGATAAGAAAGCTGTGGTACATATACACAATGGAGTATTACTCAGCCATTAAAAGGAATACATTTGAATCAGTTCTAATGAGGTGGATGAAACTGGAGCCTATTATACAGAGTGAAGTAAGCCAGAAAGAAAAACACCAATACAGTATACTAACGCATATATATGGAATTTAGAAAGATGGTAACGACAACCCTGTATGCGAGACAGCAAAAGAGACACAAATGTATAAAACAGTCTTTTGGACTCTGTGGCGGGGGGGAGGGGGGGATGATTTGGGAGAATGGCATTAAAACATGTATAATATCATATAAAAATGAATCACCAGTCCAGGTTCGAATGAGGATACAGGAAGCTTAGGGCTGGTGTACTGGGATGACCCAGAGGGATGGTATTGGAGCGGGGGGAGGAGGGAGGGGGGTTCAGGATTGGGGAACACATGTACACCCGTGGTAGATGCATGTTGATGTATGGCAAAACCAGTACAATATTGTAAAGTAAAATAAAAAAATAAATAAAGTGATTTAAGAAAAAAAAATAAATAAAAAGCAGAGACATTACTTTGTCAACAAAGTTCCGTGTAGTCAAGGCTATGGTTTTTCCAGTAGTCATGTATGGATGTGAGAGTTGGACTATCAAGAAAGCTGAGTGCAGAAGAATTGATGCTTTTGAACTGTGGTGTTGGAGAAGACTCTTGCGAGTCCCTTGGACTGCAAGGAGATCTAACCAATCCATCCTAAAGGAAATCAGTCCTGGGTGTTCATTGGAAGGACTGATGTTGAAGCTGAAACTCCAATATTTTGGCCACCTGATGCGAAGAGCTGACTCATTTGAAAAGACCCTGATGCTGGGAAAGATTGAAGGCAAGAGGAGAAGGGGACAACAGAGGATGAGATGATTAGATGCCATCACCGACTCAATGGACATGAGTTTGGGTAAACTCCAGGAGTTGGTGATGGACAGAGAGGCCTGACATGCTGCAATTCATGGGGTCGCAAAGAGTCGGACACGACTGAGCAACTGAACTGAACTGAACTGAACGGTCTAGTGGTTTTCCCTACTTGAATTTAAGTCTGAATTTAGCAATAAGGAATTAATGATCTGAGCCACAGTCAGCTCCCAGTCTTATTTTTGCTGACTGTATAGAGCTTCTCCACCTTTGGCTGCAAAGAATATAATCAATCTGATTTTGGTGTTGACTATCTAGTGGTATCCATGTGTAGAATCTTCTTTTGTGTTGTTGGAAGAGGGTGTTTGCTATGACCAGTGCGTTCTCTTGGCAAAACTCTATTAGCCTTTGCCCTGCTCCATTGTGTCCTCCAAGGCCAAATTTGCCTGTTAACTCCTGGTGTTTCTTGACTTCCTACTTTTGCATGCCAGTCCCCTATAATGAAAAGGATATCTTTTTTGGGTGTTAGTTCTAAAAGGTCTTGTAGGTCTTCATAGAACCATTCAACTTCATCTTCTTCAGCATTACTGGTTGGGGCATAGACTTGGATTACTGTGATATTGAATGGTTTGCCTTGGAAACAAACAGAGATCATTCTGTTGTTTTTGAGATTGCATCCAAGTACTGCATTTTGGACTTTTTTGTTGACTATGAGGGCTACTCCTTTTCTCTAAGGGATTCTTGCCCACAGTAGTAGATATGATGGTCATCTGAGTTAAATTCACCCATTCCAGTCCATTTTAGTTAGCTGATTGCTAAAATCTCAACGTTCACACTCGCCGTCTTGTTTGACCAATTCCAATTTGCCTTGATTCATGGACCTAACATTCCAGGTTCCTATGCAGTATTGTTCTTTACAGCATTGGACCTTGCTTCCATCACCAGTCACATCCACAGCTGGGTGTTGTTTTTGCCTTGGCTCCGTCTCTTCATTCTTTCTGGAGTTATTTCTCTTCTGATCTCCAGTAGCATGTTGGGCACCTCCCAACCTGGGGAGTTCATCTTTCAGTGATCTATCTTTTTGTCTTTTCATACTGTTCATGGGGTTCTCAAGGCAAGAATATTGAAGTGGTTTGCCATTCCCTTCTCCAGTGGACCACATTCTGTCCTCTGATTATATAATCTGCTTGGAGATCCTTTGTCTTTACACTGGAAGCTCTTGAGTACAAGGATGCTTCTTTTTCATTTCAGTATTTCTGGGGTTTATTCCAGTGCCTGGTAAAAAGCAGGGACTCACAAACATTTACTGAATAAATGAGTTTAACCACTTGGGAACTGTGCCATCTTAGCATATCTCTTAACCTTCCCCCGGAGTCTAAGATTTTATCTGTACAAGAAGGTAATGATACCTCCTCCCTAAAGCTGTTATGAGAATTAAGTGAGATAATGTGCATTAATGCATTATCATAGCACCTGGCTGATGGAAAGCAATCAATAATTATTTTTAGGAGAAAAGATTTAAGAAGTTATCTGTTCCAGCCTCCTACTTTCATTAAGCCAATCTCCTCATGCTGCAAGATCTAGATACTATTTTAGATTAAATGAAGAAGATAATAACCAGGTGCATCTCTTTGGGGATACACACTAGATTGGGTTTCAAAGAACAATCCTCTCAAGGGCAAGTTCTCCAGAGCACACTCTGCTTAAGCCACATCTAGGTAGATAATCAGGTTTTATATGTGCAATATTCCTTTCATATGTAAACCAAGTCAAATACTCCTTTTACCCTGACTCTCATGAAACAGTAAACACTCCAGACTTCCACAACTCTTTACTACTTTATTTTATTTTTGGCCATGCCATGCAGCTTGTTGGGCTTCTTCCCTGGTGGCTCAGATGGTAAAGCGTCTGCCTGCAGTGCAGGAGACCCGGGTTTGATCCCTGGGTTGGGAAGATCCCCTGGATAAGGAAATGGCAACCCACTCCAGTACTCTTGCCTGGAAAATTCTGTGGACTGAGAAACCTCGTAGGCTGGCTACAGTCCATGGGGTCACAAAGAGTTGGACACGACTGAGTGACTTCACTCACTCATGAAGCTTGTGGGATCTTAGTTCCCTGACCAGGGATCAAACTTGGGCCTTCAGTAGTGACAGCGCAGAGCCCTAACCACTGGACAGCCAGGGAATATCCATACTTCCACTACTTTGAAAAAATATAATTTATATATGGCTGTGCTGGGTCTTCCTTGCTGCCCACAGGCGTCCTCTAGTTGCAGTGTGTGGGCTTCTCATTGCAGTGGCTTCTCTTATTGCAGAGCACAGGCTCTAGATTCACGGGCTTCAGTAGTTGCAACATACAGACTCAGTAGTTATGGTGCACAGGCTTTGTTGTCCTGCAGCATATGGAATCGTCCCAGACCAGAGGTCAAACCTGTGTCCCCTACATTGACAGTTGGATTCTTTACTACTAAGCCAGCATGGAAGCCCTCTGCTACTTATTAAATCAGGAAGGAAAAATGAAACAGAGTCAATGGTCCCAGACTATGTTCCAAAGATAAGATGTTATTCCTAAACTCTCACCCATCAATCCTTTTTACTTCCCATCCTTAAGATAATATCCATTTGCCTTTATAATTGGGCAAGAGTGAATAGGCATAGCAGAGAGGAAGAGAGTAGGTTGGATAGACTGCCAACTGTCTGTGCGTTGTAAGTGCTTCAGTCGTGTCTGACTCTTTGCGACCCCATGAACTATAGCACACCAGGCTCCTCTGTCCACGGGATTCTCCAGGCAAGAATACTGGAGTGGGTTGCCATTTCCTTCTACAGTGGATCTTCCCAACCCAGGGATCAAACCTGCGTCTCCTATGTCTCCTGCATTGGCAGGCAGGTTCTTTACCGCTAGCACCACCCGGGAAACCAGTTGTTTCATTGTAATGACTGTAGAATGAAATCAACATATCATGTTAGTATCTTTTTCACACTTAAATTTGCCCTTGAAATAAGGGTGGAAGCTGTAGAAGGTCTTAACATCTGGACAGATGAGCTTCCTCAAGTTTTACTTAGAACCAGAAGTTTGCCTTTTTAAAGGTAAACCAAAGAAAGTTGCCCAAACCTAGAGTGCAGAGGAGCCGTCCTCAGGGCGCAAGTCTTTGGACAGGTTGGACTGTCCAAAGTCAATCCAGTTCAACACATAATTACTGCCTATTTTGGGCTAGGCACTGTGATAAGGGCTGGGGAGACATGTATCAATAAGACATGATGTCTGCCCTAACGTAGCTCCCAGGCTGGGGCCCCCTTCCTAAATGATGTCCAGGTCTATCAGTGGATGTGCCAACTGGGGATGACAGATATGCCATCTCCCCTCCTATGCCTACACTCATGCCCATTCAGCCCAATGCAGTCTCAGAATTGTTCTCAAGATAGCACATCTGACTGACCACCTGGCCAGGAGTTGACTCTAACCCTACAGTTGATAAAGTATGGGCTTTGGATAAAAACAACTCTAAATTCAAACCCCAGCTCCATGTGTGGCATTGGGAAAATTCCTTACTATTCCTTGAGCTTCAATTTTTCTCATCTGTAGAATGAGACAGACTTCACAAAATACTGTAAGGCTGGCACTATTACTGTCCCCATTTTAAAGATGAGAAAAACGGAGGCACAGATAAGGTAGATAACTTGCCTAAGATTAAAAACAGAAAGAAGGAGAGCCAGAACTCAAAACCAGAGGTCTATTTCAGAGCCTGTTCTGGTAACTGCTATGCTACTTTCCTCTTAGGATGGTCAAATGCTCTCTAGGTGCCAAGAAGCACAGAACTGCCAGTCTCAGATGAAATATTCAATAGAGGGATTTGCTGCTACGTCGCTTCAGTCGTGTCCGACTCTGTGCGACCCCATGGACTGCAGCCTACCAGGCTTCTCTGTCCATGGGATTCTCCAGGCAAGAACACTGGAGTGGGTTGCCATTTCCTTCTCCAATGCATGAAAGTGGAAAGTGAAAGTGAAGTCACTCAGTCGTGTCTGACTCTTAGAGACCCCATGGACTGCAGCCTACCAGGCTCCTCCATCCATGGGATTTTCCGGGCAACAGTACTGGAGTGGGGTGCCATTGCCTTCTCCGACAGAGGGGTTTACTAAGGGCCATTTTCCATTGGCTGAGACATTAGCTCTGGTTGGAGACAGTATTTTGTCTTCAAGTAAAAAAGGCTGCGGTGGAGAGACCTGCTGGATTTGCAAATATAGAGGCTCACATCATATTTTAAACTATTTGGCAGAGTCTGACTCTTGAAAACAACTCACCTGATAACAGAAATATGAGAATCAGAGATCACTTGACACAGTAGTCCAAGGTCATCTGACTAAAAACTGTGCCTCCAAGAAACATTATTAAAGTCACCACGCATTTCTAAGATGATTCCACAATGACTAGGGCACAGGTTTAAAAGTAAAAAAGAAAATAAGCAAATCTTAACTCATAATTGAGCCCTAATAAATGGGCTGATATTTGTAGAACTCTTAGAACACTGTCTGGCACCTAAGTAAACACAAAGTGTTTTGTAAGTAAATGAAAAACAAACAAGTGGGCCTGGCAGAAGACCTGGTCAGAAGCACCCGTGCTTGGGTGCCAGTTGATCTTTTTTTTTTTTACACGCTTCCCCACTGGCCTTAGAAAAAATCTTTTCTGAACTTCAGTTTTCTTGCCTGTTAAATTATAACAATAACTAATTCAAGGGAATTGTAAGAACCAGATGAGACCAGTGAAATATAAAGATGAAAACATGTCAATTGTAAATGATAAAGCACCATACAGATGTCATTATTATTACTACTAGGACTAGAATGAGGTCCTAAGGCAGAGAATCAAATTTCTGGTGTTTGTGCCCAGGATCATCTGCCCTTCTCCCCAGTTCCCTCCCTGGCACAGCCCTCCACTAGCTGCTGGCCCTGCCAAGTAGGGAGTAGGGGAGAGCTGGGTCCCTGGCACCCGGGGCTGGAACACAGAGTGCCCTCTCTCCCGCTCTCCCCCTCTTGCAGAGTCAAAGACATATAGAGCTGTTGAGAGTAGCTGGATTTAGTGTGCCAGGTTGGCCACATTCAGGAGTAGATAGACTTTTGTGGACTGCCCTGAGAACCCAGTGACCCAGGGTAGCCTCATTCCTGTGGGCACTGGTATTGTGAGTTTTAAATGACTGGCTTTGTAATTATACTTTGGAATGCATAACCTATTCCAGAAGTGGGGACTACTTGTGCAGAACCAAACTGAACTTTTTGAACTATGGTGTATCCTTCAGAAAACAGTACAAAGCCATAGCATTACCATAAGCTGTGAGAATTACCTCACAGGAAATTCCCTTTTCTTTCTCTCTCTTTTTTCTCATTTTCTTTTACTATTTGGGAGAAAACCATAATTACCCATTGATTTAGCTCTATGATTAAATCAAGAGAAAAAAACAAAGTGACTCCTCAGGAATATGTGAAAGACAAAACTTCATGGATGCTGTGTATTGGATTTAGCTACCTGGAAGGGCAAAAAGCAATATAAAGCCACCAAGGAAAAATGCAGCTGAAAGGTAATAAGGAGGAATTCTTATATGGTCCATTAGTTCAATAGGGAAGCAGAAACCCACAGGCTGATGGGAACTCTTTGTAAATACAGGTTTTAAGCAACTCTCCAGTATGCCATCAGTAGCAGAGATCACATGATTTTTTTGATGTGGATCATTTTTTGAATTCTTTATTGAATTTGCTACAATATTGCTTCTGTTTTATGTTTTGGTCTTTTGGCTGCCAGGCATGTGGAATCTTAGCTCCCTGACCAGGGATAGAACCTGAGTCCTCTGCATTGGCAGGTGGGCTCTTAACCACTGGACCTCCAGGGAAGTCCCTAATTTTCTTACTATAAACCATGAACATGCTTGTGCAGCTAGTTGTTCAATAAATTACTTATGAGAAACACTGTCTCTAAAAAGCTAGATGACCATTATCTTATGGCTAACCTGATTTTTCCACGAGTTAAGGGGTGTATTAAGATAGTAAGGTAACTCTTTAAGATTACTTCAAACCCAATTAATGTCAGCCAAAACACAATTGAGACCAGAACTACAGAGACTACTACTCAGTCCATCAGAATAGAGTTTAAGGTAGAGAAGAAATCTTACAGCTCTGGTTCTCTGGTTCTGGTCTGAATGTTTGTGTCTTCCTCAAATTCATATGTTTAAACCCTAACCCTCAATGTGATGATATTAAGAATTGGGACCTTTAGGAGATGATTAGGTCTTGAGGATAGAGCCCTCGTGAGTAGCGTTAGCATCCTTATAAAAGGGACCCCAGAACCCTCTTGCCATTTCCACCATGTGAGGGCACAGAAAGAGGGAAGCTGGCATTTGTGAACCAGGAAAGCAGCTCATACCAGACACTGAATCTGCCACTACCCTGATCTTGGACTTCCAGCCTCTAGAACTGCAAGAAATGAACATTTGTTGTTTAAGCCACCCAATCTGTGGTACTTTTGTTATAGCAGCCCGGACAGACTAAGACAGCTCTCATGGACATCCTTGAGAAGCAAAGGTGAACAGGATGAAAATGTGATTTATTTTTCCTTTGAGGCCTAGACCTAAAGAAGCAGCTGGTGACAAAGGGGAGAAACTGGGCTGAATGGAAGAGCCTTTCAGAGCAATGCAAAATGTGAAGCTGATGGACCAGGTGGCATCCAGGAAGCAGTGTCCTACTGGGTCCTAGTAGGCAATTTGGACATTTGAGACTTAGAACAAATGCCCTCCACTCTTCCCTCTCTGTCATAGCTCTCCTTCTAGTGGTTCGTTAACACTCAAGACAACTGAAACCCTTCCAAGGTCTTGGTTAGATTTGTTTGGGGTTATACCTTCCTCAGGTTCTGTACCTGACAGATTAGTGTTAATTCTTTGCTGAAAGCCCTGCAGGGATCAAGAATTTCCAGTATTTTCCTTGTAGACTCGTCTCAGTATCCCCCATACTTTCATAATCAGAGAGACACCCCATGTCTCCCACCTAAAGTGGAGCTCAGTGTTTTTTACTTGGATTTTAGAGACAAGGATGAGAACAGGAGGTCAGTTGTGATGTCAGAGTTATGGCACTCAAGATGGGCATAGAGGCTTTTGAGTACTGGTCTAGGCTTCAGCCCTGGGATTTCTTTGGAAGGAATGATGCTAAAGCTGAAACTCCAGTACTTTGGCCACCTCATGGGAAGAGTTGACTCATTGGAAAAGACTCTGATGCTGGGAGGGATTGGGGGCAGGAGGAGAAGGGGACGACAGAGGATGAGATGGCTGGATGGCATCACTGACTCGATGGACATGAGTCTGAGTGAACTCCGGGAGTTGGTGTTGGACAGGGAGGCCTGGCGTGCTGCGATTCATGGGGTCGCAAAGAGTCTGACACGACTGAGTGACTGAACTGAACTAGGCTAAAATGTCTGAAGCTCTGAAGTATGTGCAGATTTAGTAATGGTTAGTTTTCTTAACTAGTCACTTAGTAAAAACATTCTCTTACTTGAGAATGGGAACAAAGGAGTCCTAAGAACTGTCTTAAAACTGTAGTGGTGGATCCATTTTTGAATTATTTTTTCCTCCCTTCTTAAGCTCCACACAAGTGATGTGGATCACATCACTCAAAGTGTGTGTGATGCAGGCTCAGGTGGGGAGATGTGGCTGAAGCCTCTTTGACCTAAGACCAGGCAGCACTTTAGTATGAAATTTTCCTTGTCGTGGATGCTTGAAACAAATGCCTTCTTTCTTGGCCCTCACTGCTACAAGACCATGGCCGTAAGGACTGTAATAGCCATCTGGCCCAGATCTCTAGTTGGATGTTCCTTACGGCCAGTCTATGCCAACTGCAGCAACCTTTCTAGGAAGGAAATTTCACAGAGGCTGAGGAAAACTGTTTCAAATTACTAACAGCCCATACTTAAAGAAAATTTCATTTCCTCCATTTTTCAGAAATGAAAAATCATGGGAAAGGACATGGCATGCTCAAAGTAGATTCAGCCAAAGAGGCTTTTATATGCCTACAGCTCTGTTATTAAGTTTGAATCATGGACGGTCCCTCTAAGGTCCGTCCTTCTTCTTCTTTTCTTTTTTTAAAATATTTATTCATTTGGTTGTAATGGGTCTTAGTTGTGGCATGCAGGATCTTTAATTGCAGCATGTAAACTCTTAGTTGCAGCCTGTGGGATCAAACCTAGACCCACCTGTGTTGGGAGCTGAAGTCTTAGCCACTAGACCACCAGGGAAGTCCCAGGCCCTCCCTTCTTGTATCTCATGTTCTCTCTACTGATGGGGAAGAGAAGTGCCTGGTCCTCTTGACTGTGTCTCAGTTGTGTGTTCTCGAGATTTGGGATAGCAGAGACCACACTGTGTGTAGTCAGCCACTAACTTGTTGGGAAATTCTTCTTTTTTCTTTATTTTTTAATCTGGGTAATTCTTTAAAATTAAGGCTGCTAGAAGATAGGATAGAGAAATGTTGTGACCACAAAATTTCGCCAAATCTCTTATAACAGCCTTTCAAATTAGGAGTATGAGCTGGGTGAGGCACTCCACCACGCCAGAGGATTCTGATTGATTGGATCTATGTGAGTCCAGAGGGAAGTCTCTATCAGGCTCTGTCCTGGTCAGAATTTTGCCCATGAATTGGATGAGTACAGATGACAACTTGATGAATCTGCAGTGGACATGAAACCAAATTGGTGTAGTTCACGAAACCTACATATTAAACAATTTTTTGATAATTATTAGTTTTGTTTATTTAATTTATTTAGCTGTGCCAGGTCCTAGTTGTGACAGGTGGGATCTTAGCTGTGGCATGTGGGAACTAGTTCCCCAACCAGGGACTGAACCTGAGCCCCTTGCATTGGGAGTGCGGAGTCTTAACCTCTGAACCACCAGGGAAGATCCACTTTTTTGAAATAGTGGTGAACATTTAAGACTTGAGGGGCTTTCACTTTAAAGCTCATATTTCTGGCTTCTCTTAGAAGATTTGGCTTCACTGGGCCTTGGGCCTTTCTGGCAAGAGTTTGTTGGAATGGAGTAGTACTCGTCTCTTAAGATGGAGCATACACTCTCCACTTAATACAATCCCCACCTGGCCTACTGCATTCATTTATCTGACCCTGTCCTGTGTCTACGACTCTTGTTAACTAAAAAGACAAAAAAAAAAAAGAAAGAAATAAACCTTTTACTCTGTACTCTGCAGAGTCATCACAAAATTCCCTGTTAATAGTAAGATACATATAATTACAAGTGTGATTATTTTCTATCACAAGTGTGATATAGCAAAGCCTATATCACGTTTGGCTTTTTGGATCTTGATTAAAAGCTGAGCATGAAATAGCATGTTGCCATGAGAAAGGGTCATAGAAGCCTGAAGAACTTGGGCTTGGGAGGACTGGATACAGATCAGAGGACTACCTGACCTTGGCCTCTGGAAGCCTGACCAGACACTTCAAATAATTAGTAGCTTGGCCTGCCAACAGTACTGCTTTCGCAACGGGTACCTTAAATTGCCGAGAGCAACGAGGAATTGTTGGTGCAATCCCTCCAGGATTGAAAGCACGTCGAATCAGACAGCTGGAATGACTGAGGACACTGTCTCTCTGCTATGCTTGAGATGCACTGATACTATTGGGCTGTGGTCTTTGTGGAATGCCTTTACCTGTTCTGTTCTGAGAACAGATGAGAGCTTGGTTTAAGCTCTGATCAGTTAAAATCTAAAATGTTGGGAATGGTTCAGAAGAGCTATAATAGGTTTTGTTGCAGGTGAAAGTCATGAACAACTCTAATTGCCATTAAAAGTACAGCTTATGACGAAGCTAAAGTTGCTTTGGAAAATGGAAAGAAGGAGCAGAATGTCCCTGATGCTGTTGAGCAACTTCTCACAAGGTTGGGTGGTTGCCCAGTACTACTTGAAAATCTATAGCCACAGTCAGGGGAAAAGAAAGGAACAACTAGGAGAGGACTCACATGCCTTTTTCTGGGCAAATGAGAGTCGGGAAATCAAGAAATGCAAACAGGTGGTAAAAGATCCATCACTTAACTCCCTCAGACACTTCAGGAAGAAGACATCCTTGCTGGAAGTTTCTCTCTGTATCTTATGGCTTGCAAGACCTGGCAGTGGAGCTAGGTGTCATTTTTCTACTTGAAATCCAGCAATGAGTAGGCACAGAAGTTTTCCTGAGAACCTAATTCAGGGCAAGAGTATAGTTAGGTCCAAAAGAAGCTAAGTCTAGAAAGAATGTCATTCTAATTTAGATGATCTAAATCTCCTCGTGTAATTAATTCCTTTGCTTAGAATCATTCAGTGACACTTCTTGTGTTTAGGAAAAAGTCTAAATTCCCTGGCCTGGCATCTGATCCCTCACTCCCTCCCTAGATTCATGTTCTGTTATACTCCTTTTGATACTTGGCCATCCTGGCCTTTAAGTTTCTCATATCTCTTCTCTCTCATCTTTAAACATGTTTTTCCTTCTTCCCAGAATATTGCCTCACTCTGTCCTCAACTCACGCTTCTAGTTTTAAGCTTAAATATCACTTTTCTCTGGACATGGAACAACAGACTGGTTCCAAATAGGAAAAGGAGTTCATCAAGGCTGTATATTGTCACTCTGTTTATTTAACTTATATGCAGAGTACATCATGAGAAATGCTGGACTGGAAGAAACACAAGCTGGAATCAAGATTGCCAGGAGAAATATCAATAACCTCAGATATGCAGATGACACCACCCTTATGGCAGAAAGTGAAGAGGAACTAAAAAGCCTCTTGATGAAAGTGAAAGTGGAGAGTGAAAAAGTTGGCTTAAAGCTCAACATTCAGAAAACGAAGATCATGGCATCCGGTCCCATCACTTCATGGGAAATAGATGGGGAAACAGTGGAAACAGCGTCAGACTTTATTTTTGGGGGCTCCAAAATCACTGCAGATGGTGACTGCAGCCATGAAATTAAAAGACGCTTACTTCTTGGAAGGAAAGTTATGACCAATTTAGATAGCATATTCAAAAGCAGAGACATTACTTTGCCAACAAAGGTTCGTCTAGTCAAGACTATGGTTTTTCCAGTGGTCATGTATGGATGTGAGAGTTGGACTGTGAGGAAGGCTGAGCACCAAAGTGATGCTTTTGAACTGTGGTGTTGGAGAAGACTCTTGAGAGTCCCTTGGACTGCACAGAGATCCAACCAGTCCATTCTGAAGGACATCAGCCCTGGGATTTCTTTGGAAGGACTGATGCTAAAGCTGAAACTCCAGTACTTTGGCCACCTCATGTGAAGAGTTGACTCATTGGAAAAGACTCTGATGCTGGGAGGGATTGGGGGCAAGAGGAGAAGGGGACGACAGAGGATGAGATGGCTGGATGGCATCACTGACTCGATGGACGTTGAGTCTGAGTGAACTCTGGGAGTTGGTGATGGACAGGGAGGCCTGGCGTGCTGTGATTCATGGGGTCGCAAGGAGTTGGACACGACTGAGCGACTGATCTGATCTGATCTGATCACTTTTCTCAAGAAGGCTTCTCTGATTGCTCCAATAGGTTAAAAAACCACCCATACACCTACAAACCTATTTCTCCTCAGGCTCCATACTGTATCTATCTTGACACTTCTCACACTTTTTTTAAATTTCTTGTTTGAGATCTGTCTTCCCAGCTCTATACATAGACTTTGGGGCCAGAAACTATGTCTTATTTATGGTTGTTACCTTTGCAACTAGCAGAATACCTGGCATTTAATTCATGTGCAATAAATATTTGTTCAGTTAATGACTACAGTGAAGGCTTTCAAAGAAGAAATAAGAAACAGTATTCATTGGCTTTGGAAATCTGAGATCATCTTATTTCCTCTTCTCTAGGCAGACTTCATTTCAAGTCAAAAAATGAGGAAAAGGAGAAACCATAACTCTCTTGATAGTTCATCTTTGGGCTGCATGTAGGCAACCTTTGAATAAATCTGACAATTACATTCTCTCCATAATCTTACCTTTTTCATACTGACTATGCATGTTACCAAACCTAGTCCTTTGCCAGTAAACTTATTATAGAAAGCTACTTTCTACATCACTAATCACTTGATCTTGCCTCTTTGTCCCCATCCCAGATAGCCATTTTCCATTTCCTGAACAACAAGCAGCTCTTTTCATTTAAACATTCTATCTACTAGTTTGATATTTAGAAAAATGAAAGTAATTATCAGCAGAATGCTGGTGGCTTATGTGCAAAAAGATATGAGGATTTGATCTCCAGGCCCTGTATGAGTGACAACATCATGTGCTATTTATCTATTTTACTCACATGCGTGCATGCTAAGTCAATTTAGTCATGTGTTTTCCCAACCCCATGGACTGCAACCCACCAGGATCCTCTGTCCATGGGATTCTCCAGGCAAGAATACTGGAGTGGGTCGCCATGCCCTCTTTCAGGGGATCTTCCCGACCCAGGGATGGAACTGTGTCTTTTTTTGCCTCCTGAATTTGCAAATGGGTTCTTTACCACTGGATCCCATGGAGGGAGGAGCCTGGTAGACTACAGTTCATGGGGTCGCAAAGAGTCGGACATGACTGAGCGACTTCACTTTCACTTTCTTTACCACTAGCACCACCTGGGAAGCTGTATCACAGTAAGTAACCTGCCCTGGAGGTGCTCATAGCCTGGGGTAGTGGTGGGATTGAAACAGTTCTTAAATGAAAGATATTACTTCTGTTCTTGCTTATCAAAGATTTACATCAAAAAATACGTGTAAATGCAAACATAGCTGCACAGAGACTTCAAGTGCAGAATCCATAATAGTTATTCAGATTAAAAGACTGAAGGGGAAAAAAAAAGACTGAAAAAGACAAAAAAAGAGGGCCCAAGGCAAAACCATCAAATAAGCAATCCACTATCCACTTAGCCAAAGCAGGCCCAATTCCCTGTTGCCCCAGGCCTGTCATCACTGGGCTGATAACCCTGGGAGTTCACTCGCTCAGTCCTGTCCAACTCTTTTTGACCCCATGGACTGCAGCACTCCAGGCTTCCCTGTCCATCACCATCTCCCAGAGCTTGCTCAAACTCATGTCCATTGAGTCAGTGATGCCATCCAGCCATCTCATCTTCTTGTCCCCTTCTCCTCCTGCCTTCAATCTTGCCCAGCATCAGGGTATTTTCCAATGAGTCAGTTCTTCCCATCAGGTGGCCAAAGTATTGGAGCTTCAGCTTCAGCATCAGTCCATCCAAGGAATATTCAGGACTGATTTCCTTTAGGATTGACTGGTTTGATCTTTTTGCAGTCCAAGGGACTCTCAAGAGTCTTCTCCAACACCACAGTTCAAAAGCATCAATTCTTTGGAGCTCAGCTTTCTTTATGATCCAACTCTCACATGCATACATGACTACTGGAAAAACCATAGCTTTGACCAGACGGACTTTTGTTGGCAAAGTCTCTGCTTTTTAATATGCTGTCTAGGATGGCCATAGCTTTTCTTGCAAGGAGCAAGCATCTTTTAATTTCATGGCTGCAGTCACCATCTGCAGTGATTTTGGAGCCCAAGAAAATAAAGTCTCTCACTGTTTCCCCATCCATTTGCCATGAAGTGATTGGACTGGATGCCATGATCTTAGTTTTCTGAATGTTGAGTTTTAAGCCAATTTTTTTCACTCTCCTCTTTCACTTTCATCAAGAGGCTCTTTAGTTCTTCACTGTCTGCCATAAGGGTAGTGTCATCTGCGTATCTGAGGTTATTGATATTTCTTCTGGCAATCTTGATTCCAGCTTGTGCTTCATCCAACCTGGTATTTCGTGTGATGTGCTCTGCATATAAGTTAAATAAGCAGGGTGACAATATACAGCCTTGACATACTCCTTTTCCTATTTGGAACCAGTCTGTCGTTCTATGTCCGGTTCTAACTGTTTCTTCCTGACCTGCATACAGATTTCTCAAGAGACAGGTCAGATGGTCTGGTATTCCCATTTCTTTCAGAATTTTCCACAGTTTATTGTGATCTACACAGTCAAAGGCTTTGGCATAGTCAATAAAGCAGATGTTTTTCTGGAATGCTCCTGATTTTTCTATGATCCAACGGATGTTGGCAATTTGATCTCTGGTTCCACTGCCTTTTCTAAATCAAGCCTGAACATCTGGAAGTTCACAGTTCACGTACTGATGAAGCCTGGCTTGGAGAATTTTGAGCATTACTTTGCTAGTGTGTGAGATGAGTGCAATTGTGCGGTAGTTTGAACATTCTTTGGCATTGCCTTTCTTTGGGATTGGAACGAAAACTAACCTTTTCCAGGTCGGTTTTCTGAAATCCCTAGCTCCCTTCTTGTTGCAAGCTTTCTACTACTTCACCTTTCCGAGTCTCCTCTCACAGATGCGAAAGCAATTGAACCAAGTTCATTTGTACCAGGGTACTAGTACGGGAGTCCTTAGGATTCCCCCTCTCCCAGACAAGAGAGCATCTCTCCAGGGAAGTGCTGGGCCACCCAGTGACCAGAGTAGGTAGCTTCTTGGCTTTCAGTAAAGCTCTGCTCTTGCAAGTCTTTCCAGAGTTTGCTGGAGAAATCCAAACTTTGTTGGACTCCTTTTCATTTGTTTCACAGGTTGGTATTATTTTTATTTGGGAATCACATATGAGAAACCCCATCTTTTCAATGCTTAGGACCTTGAAGTTGCAACTCCTTCACTGACAGGGGCTTTATGGGCACATCTGAGGCCCAGGGAAGCTATTTTTATGGTAAGAATTCTGAGCGGTGCAGAATCAGAGGAGGTTGTAGAGAAAAATGGTGCTAAAACTTGCAAAATAAGGTGAATTTAATCTGGGTGGGTTTCCTCATAAAATTCTACTTGCTTTCTAGGGGTATCCCAATCTTTAAACTTTGTGGACACTATTTCTGGGAGATGTTCTATGTAAAAAGAGTTCTGTGGTCAAATAATTTGGGGAAATATTGCACTTTCTATCTCCCTTTAAAAGATATATGATGTGCATTAATATATTAGATCCTCCAAGAAGTCCTGCAATAAAGGAACTGGTGTAACTTAAATGTATATAATCACAGCAAAAAAAAATTTAAATCAAGTAACATCTGTTAATATCCTGCAATATTGTGTGGCACACATATTGAAAAATGCTACCCAAGTATTTTTTCCTTTTGTGGGGGGAAGTTGGTGGGGGACACAGTGTTTTCAAAAGAGACTTTTGCACATATCCAATCAGGTAAATCAATGTTCTCTTGTCAACTGGGCAAAATGAAATGGCAACCCACTCCAGTGTTCTTGCCTGGGAAATCTCATGGACAGAGGAGCCTAGCAGGCTACAGTTCATGGGGTCGCAAAAAGTCAGACACGACTGAGCGACTAACACTTTCCTTTCTTTCTTGTCAGCTGACTTTTTGATGGGAACAATAAATTTGAGTGCTGATCCCCAGAATTCACACCCATGTGATTTCATGATAAAGCATTAGTTGGCATGCTTTAAAACATCAGTTAGCATTTCTTTCTCTCCCTCCCCAGGGTATTCACCAGTAAATGATGGCAAGGCCAAGTGACTCCTGTTGAAGGTGCATTTTTATGGGCTTCTGTCAGCAAAACATTACCTGCACTAGCCAATGAGTCTAAAAATGGACAAGCCAAACACATCATACTGAAAGAACATATGTTCTCATTTTATAACACAGCTTGAAGAGCTAATTTTACTGTCTACTGGTTATTAAAAAAAAAATACTTTCAGGTTCAATAAGGATTCAGGGGAGAGGTCTGGGAGAAGCAAAAAAAGGGAGGGGAAAAAAAAGTCATGTTATCAAAACTGATCACTGCTCTATTCTCTCTTCCCCAAGGTTCCTTCCTTCTCTCAAACAAAATCTCTGAGTATGTCTGCTTCTTTAACTCCCCCCAGGAGCTTGGCAGGGGAATATTTCCACTTTAATGCTCCCTACTTAAGCCCATCGTCAGAATCAGCCACGGTGGGCTGGGAAACTGATCAAGATTTCAGTCTAAACTGGAGGCAGGGAAGATGGGGCTCCTGGTTAATCAAAACTCTGTTTCACCAAAGTAGTAGTAACATCTATTGTGAATATGAACATTTTGTCCTCTCAGAATTGCTCTTTTTTTCTCTTTTCCTTCCTTCATTTGTATATATATATAGAGAGAGAGAGAGAGAGAGAGAGAGGCATGTGGGATCTAGTTCCCTGACCAGGGATGGAACTTAGGCCGCATGTGCTTTGGGAGTGCAGAGTCTTAGCCACTGGGTCACCAGGGAAGTCCCCTTCATTTTTAAAAAAACAGAAATATCAGGTCCACAGCCTTATTCTCACAGTGGCTCTCATGGGATTATTACTGCTCCCCGCTCCTCTGCTTCCCAATCCCCTCCTGTCCTGTTTCTCTGCAGCCTGTCAATCTCCTTATTCCAGCTGCTGTAGCTGCCACAGCCAGCTGCGGGCTCAAGGAGAAAGAAGGCCTCCTGTGCTTCTGGGAAATAAATTACCCTTCCCCTCCCTGCACACCAGGGTGAGAGAGAAAATGTGGCCAGCATTGGTTCAGTGTTTACTAGATGCCAGGCACTGTGCTAATAAGCACTTTTCGTATATTTTCTTATTTCATCCTGTTTCCATTTTATAGATGAGAAAAGTCAGGTTCACAAAGGTAGTAACTTGCCCAAGATTACATGCTGAAAGTGACAAAGCCAAGATTTGAAGGCTGACGCCAATTTTATATTCCTAACCACTGTTGTAAATTCATTCATTCAACAAATGTTCCAGGCAGTGTTCCAGTACTCGGGGTGCAGAGGTGGGAAAAAAATAATTGACTCTTTCCTCATGCAGCTTACCTTTTAATGAGCAGACAGAAAATGCACAACAGAGCATATAATGTTAGGTGCTTAGAAAACGAAAGCAGGGTAAAGGCTGGAAAAATGGGGAGGAGCTGCTGCTCTGTACAGAGTGAGTGGTCAAGGAAGGCCTCTGTGAGTGGGCGACACTGAAGCAGGGATCACCTGGTGCGCCTGCCTTTTCACCCAGACACCCACACGCTGGTGATTCCAGGTAATGTCCCTAGGAGTATTTATCTCCATACCCTGACAAGTCTCTTTTGCTACCTCTGGAAACCTTCATTTCATCTGGGAGACAAAGCTGGCATTCTCCCATAGAAAAATGTGGGTGTCTTCAGAAATATGCTGGTTGGTGTGTCTTCAGAGCTGTCCAGGGGATAGGTGCCCTCGCCAAACACAGCCATTCACTGTATTTGTCAAGGAAACCCTATTCTTACAGTAACCATGGCTAACAGTTGCTAAGCACTTACCAAGTCATGTGCCAGATTTCACATGTGTCATTTCATTTAATGCTGATAACCACTCAAAAGGGAGATTGTCTTACCTTCAGCTGTCATCATAACAAAATACAGTATCTGAAAGTTAGAGTTCCAAGATCAAACTCACCAATTTCTAGTGAGAACTGTCTTCATGGCCTGTAGATAGCCTCCTTCTTCCTGTGTCTTCACAGAGGAGTTGGGGGCAGGGGCGGGGGTGGGGGCACAGAGAGAAAGCATTCTGGTGTGTCTTCTTAAAAAGGTACTAATCTCATCATGTGGAGAAGGCAATGGCACCTCACTCCAGTACTCTTGCCTGGAAAATCCCATGGATGGAGGAGCCTGGTAGGCTGCAGTCCATGGGGTTGCTAAGAGTCAGATACGACTGAGCGACTTCACTTTCACTTTTCCCTTTCATGCATTGGAGAAGGAAATGGCAACCCATTCCAGTGTTCTTTCCTGGAGAATCCCAAGGATGGGGGAGCCTGGTGGGCTGCCATCTATGGGATTGTACAGAGTCGGACATGACTGAAACAACTTAGCAGCAGCAGCAGCAGCAGTCTCATCATGGGGACACCAGGCTAATGACCTCATCAAAACCTAATAAACTCATAAGGTTCCTTCTCTACACATTGAGAATTAGATGAATTTTCAGGAGGCAAAATTCAACCCATAGCAGAAAGGTTATTACTCCCATTTTCAGGCAAGGAACAAGTATAAAGAATTTAGGTAACTCACCCAATGTCACATGCATGCAATCAGTAGTCAATCATGGTCAGTCTGACATATAAGTGCCACTTTCCACGTGCAAGGATGCACTGATCCATCATCACCCACCTGGAATCAGGGGAATGTACCTTAAACTCTTCAAAAAGATGAACATATCCTTCATTGAAGGCATTAAAAAAAGTGCCTTTATCTTCTTTGTTCAAATCATATGCCCTCTTTTCTCCTTAAACATTAAATGAAAGTCAGACTGATCAGACCCTATTGTACAACAACAAAAAATTTTTACTTAAAAAATAATAAAACACCTATGAATCAACTCTCCTGGCTCTGATTCCATGAGCATCATGTAACCTTCTGTTAATAATGTAGCTTTTCCTGTTGATTGTCTTTTATAGAAAGTGCTGATACTAAACTTGAGTACTCTGTATTGTATTTTTCATTGTTAAATAACACATCTTTCCAGTTGCTACACATCCATTTGTTGTTCATTTGGTTAGCATGGGCTAGTCCCCGAGTCTCATCACCATTGGGAGCAACAAAAAAATAGTTTATAGGTCTCGAAAGTTGAAAACTTTTCCAGACTCCTGTGCTCATGCTCAGTCTCTATGTTGTCCCTATTCTTGTTATAGCATATATTAGCACTCCATTCCTTTTATGGCCAAGTAATATTGCATTGTGTGGATATACCACATTTTACATTTCCACTATCAGAGTATAAGGATTCCAATTTTGCCACATCCCTCATCAACACTGGTTAGCTTATTCTCTACCTTTTAGATATGTATTTATTTTTTCAGCCACACTGCACAGCCTACAGGGTCTTAGTTCCCCAACCAAGGATTAAACCTGTACCCTTGGCAGTGAAAGCATGGAGTTCTAACCACTGGACTGCCAGAGAAGTCCCTCATTGTGGTTTTTTTTTTTTAAATGTTGTTTTATTTTATCTGTTTATTCATTGATGGTTGCACTGGTTCTTTGTTGCTGTGCACAGGCTTTCTCTAGTTGTGAGAAGAGGCTACTCTCTAGCTGCGGTACACCGGTTTCCTATTGTGGTAGCTTCTCTTACTGCGGAGCACAGACCCTAGGCACTTGGGCTTCAGCAGTGGTGGCTGGAATGCTCTAAGGCACAGGCTTAGTTGTTGTGGTGCATAGGCTTAGTTGCCCTCCAGCATGTGGGATCTTCCTGGACCAGTGATTGATCTAGTGTCCCTTGCATATTGCAAGGTGGATTCTTTTCCATTGGACCACAAGGGAAGCCCTGTTCATTGTGGTTTTTACCTGTTTCCTTGGTTAGTAACGATGTTGAAAACTTCTTAATGTAGTTTTTGATCATTGCTATATCTTCTTTGAATAAATGTTCCATTCCTTTGTCCATTTAAAAATTTGGTTATTTGTATTTTTATTAATGAGTTGTAAGAGCTCTTTATATATTCTGGATATAAGTTCCTTATATATATGGTTTGCAGATATTTCCCCCCCATTTTATGGGTTGCCTTTTTACTTCCTTGATAGTATTGCTTGCAAAACAAATGTTTTTAATTTTCATGAAATCCAATCTATTTTTTCTTTTGTCACTTATGCTTTGATGTTGTAGTCAAAAGGCTTTGCCTGACCTCTGGTTGTGAAGATTTATACCTTTTTTTCATTTAAGAGTTTTAATATTTTAGCTTTTACATTTGTGTCTTTGATACATTTTGAGTTAACTTTTGTATATGATGTGTAGGGTCCAATTTTATTCTTTTGTATGTGAATATCCAGTGTGCTAGGACCATCTGCTGAAAAGACTAGAGAAATGGTCTAAAAACATAAGTCAGATCACAATCCTCCTTTATTAAAAGTCTCAATGACTTTCCATTGCACTTAAAATCCAAATTTCTCTGCCTATCTCTTCACTTTCATTTCACACCACTTTTTATTCACTGAGATCCAGGGTCCCAGGTTTCTCATTTCCCAAAATAAGTAAAGCTTGCTTTCCCCTTAGCTTCCTCTCCTTTCTTTATTCCCTCACTTTAAATGCCACCTCGTCATCAGATCAGATCAGATCAGTCGCTCAGTCATGTCCTACTCTGCGACCCCATGAATCGCAGCTTGTCATAGATGACTTTTTTCAATTGTTCTTCCTAAAAGTAAGTTCTCTATTCCATCGTGCTTATTTTCTACATCATCTCCTTTTATTTTCTTCATGGCTTTAATTATCTGTATAACTATATCTATATTACTACTTTATTTACTTTTTTACTTTGAGACATCACCAGATGGTCAATACTGAAATCATATTGATTATGTTCTTTGCAGCCAAAGATGGAGGAGCTCTATACAGTCAGAAAAACAAGACCTGGAGCTGACTGTGGCTCAGATCATGACTTCCTTATTGCAAAATTCAGGCTTAAGTTGAAGAAAGTAGGGAAAACCACTAGGTCATTCAGGTATGACCTAAATCAAATCCCTTATGATTATACAGTGGAGCTGATGAATTAAGGGATCAGACCTGGTAGACAGAGTGCCTGAAGAACTATGGATGGAGGTTTGTAACAGTGTACAAAAGGCAGTGACCAAAATCATCCCAAAGAAAAAGAAATGCAAGAAGGCAAAGTGGTTGTCTGAGGAGTCTTTACAAATAGTTGAGGAAAGAAGAGACATGAAAGGCAAGGGAGAAAGTGAAAGCTATGCCCAACTGAATGCAGAGTTCCAGAGAATAGCAAGGAGAGGTAAAAAGGCCTTCTTGAAAGAACAATGCAGGGAAATAGAAGAAAACAATAGAATGGGAAAGACTAGCGATCTCTTCATGAAAATTGGAGATACCAAGGGAACATTTCAAGCAAAGATGGGCACAAAACAGGACAGAAACAGTAAGGACCTAACAGAAGTAGAAGATATTAAGAAGTGGCAAGAATATACAGAAGAACTATACAAGAAAGGTCTTAATGACCTGGATAACCATGATGGAGTGGTCACTCACATAGAACTGGGCAACCTGGAGTGTGAAGTCAAGTGGGCCTTAGGAAGCAATACTACAAACAAAGCTAGTGGAAGTGATGGAATTCCAGTTGAGCTATTTCATATCCTAAAAGATGATGCTGTTAAAGTGTTGCACAATATGCCAGCAAATTTGGAAAACTCAGCAGTGGACATAGGACTGGAAAAGTCACTTTTCATTCTAATCCCAAAGAAGAGCAGTGACAAAGAATGTTCAAAGTACTGTACAGTTGCAGTCATTTCACATGCTAGCAAGGTTATGCTGAAAATCCTTCAAGCTAGGCTTCAACAGTACATGAAGTGAAAACTTCCAGATGTACCAGCTGGGTTTTGAAAAGGCAGAGGAATCACAAATCAAATTGCAAACATTTGTTGGATCATGGAGAAAGCAAGGGAATTCCAGAGAAACATCTGCTTCACTATGGTAAGACTTTGACTGTGTGCATCAAAACAAACTGTGGAAAATTCTTAAGGAGATGGAAGTACAAGACCACCTTATTTGTGTCCTTAGAAACCTGTATGCAGGTCAAGAAGCAACAGTTAGAACTGCACATGGAACAACAGACTGGTTCAAAATTGGGAAACGAGTATGACAAGTTTTTTGTCGTACTGTATATGTCACCCTGCTAATTTAACTTACATGCAGAGTACATCATGTGAAATGCCAGGTTGGATGAAACACAAGCTGGAATCAAGATTGCTGGGAGAAATTATCAACCTCATATATGCAGATGATACCACTCCATTGGCAAAAGCAAAGAGGATCTAAAGAGCCTCTTGATGAAGGTGAAAGAGGAGACTGAAAAAGCTGGCTTGAAATTCAACATTCAAAAAACTAAGACCATTGCTGAATCTGAAGCTCCAATACTTTGGCCACCTGATATGAAGAGCTAACTCACTGGAAAAGACCCTGATGCTGGGAATGATTGAAAGCAACAGAAGAAGACATCAGAGGATATTAGATAACTTAACCGACTCAATGGACATGAATTTGAGCAAACTCTGGGAGATAGTGGAGTATAGAGGAGCCTAGAGTGCTGCAGTCCATGGGGTTGCAAAGAGTCGGAGAAAACTTAGTGACTAACAACAATACTTCTAGTGTTTCGCACATGGTATACGTTCAAAAGCCATGTTGTTAGAAACTGGAATTTACAATTAGAAAGAAAGAAAGTTTAGTCGCTCAGTCGTGTCCAACTCTTTGCGACCCTATGGACTGTAGCCTACCAGGCTCCTCTGTCCTTGGGATTTTCCAGGCAAGAGTACTGGAGTGGGTTGCCATTTCCTTCTCCAGAGGATCTTCCCAACCCAGGGATGGAATGCGGGTCTCCGACATTGTAGGCAGACGCTTTACCGTCTGAGCCACTAGGGAAGTCCTAGAAGGAACTTTAGAAACCACCTAAATGGAGAAGGCAATGGCACCCCACTCCAGTACTCTTGCCTGGAAAATCCCATGGACGGAGGAGCCTAGAAGGCTGCAGTCCATGGGGTCCCTGAGGGTCAGACACGACAGAGTGACTTCACTTTCACTTTTCACTTTCAGGCATTGGAGAAGGAAATGGCAACCCACTCCAGGTTCTTGCCAGGAGAATCCCAGGGACGGGGGAGCCTGGTGGGCTGCCATCTCTGGGGTTGCACAGTGTCGGACACGACTGATGCGACTTAGCAGCAGCAGCAAACATTCTGATTTATAGATACAAAAGTCTAGGCTTAAGGAGGATGAAAGAGTTGTCTGAGGTCAGAAAGAACATTGTCCTCAGTCCCTAAGTTGTGTCCGACTGGACTCTTTTGAGATCTCATGGACTGTAGCCTGCCAGGCTCCTCTGTCCAGGGGATTTCCCAAGCAAGAATACTGGAGTGGGTTGCCATTTCCTCCTCCAGGTAGTCTTGGAGACCCAGGGATCAAAGCAGCATCTCCTGCATTGGCAGGCGGATTCTTTACTGCTGAGCCACTAGGGAAGACCCTCAGAATAACTAGTTTTGATTCTGAGAGCTCTAATTTCCATGATAGTTTCTTTTTCATTTATAATACTGATTTGCCTTATGCCAATAAGGCTTTTTTTTTTTTTAATTACTAACTCACCCTGCTTATTTAACTTAAATGCAGAGTACATCATGAGAAACGCTGGAATGGAAGAAGCACAAGCTGGAATCAAGATTGCTGGGAGAAATATCAATAAGCTCAGATATGCAGATGATACCACCCTTATGGCAGAAAGTGAAGAGGAACTAAAAAGCCTCCTGATGAAAGTGAAAGTGGAGAGTGAAAAAATTGGCTTAAAGCTCAACAACATTCAGAAAACTAAGATCATGGCATCTGGTCCCATCACTTCATGGGAAATAGATAGGGAAACAATGGAAACAGTGTCAGACTTTATTTTTTTTGGCTCCAAAATCACTGCAGATGGTGACTGCAGCCATGAAATTAAAAGACGCTTACTCCTTGGAAGGAAAGTTATGACCAACCTAGATAGCATATTCAAAAGCAGAGACATTACTTTTCCAACAAAGGTCCGTCTACTCAAGGCTATGGTTTTTCCAGTGGTCATGTATGGATGTGAGAGTTGGACTGTGAGGAAGGCTGAGCGCCGAAGAATTGATGCTTTTGAACTGTGGTGTTGGAGAAGACTCTTGAGAGTCCCTTGGACTGCAAGGAGATCCAACCAGTCCATTCTGAAGATCAGCCCTGGGATTTCTTTGGAAGGACTGATGCTAAAGCTGAAACTCCAGTACTTTGGCCACCTCTTGTGAAGAGTTGACTCATTGGAAAAGACTCTGATGCTGGGAGGGATTGGGGGCAGGAGGAGAAGGGGACGAGGGGGCAGGAGGAGAAGGGGACGACAGAGGATGAGATGGCTGGATGGCGTCACTGACTCAATGGACCTGAGTCTGAGTGAACTCCGGGAGTTGGTGATGGACAGGGAGGCCTGGCGTGCTGCGATTCATGGGGTCTCAAAGAGTCGGACACGACTGAGCGACTAAACTGAACTGAACTGAAGATGAATTATTATTTTTTAATAATAATTCTAAATGTCATTTTAGAAATGACATTTTTCTAAGCTTTCTTCCTAAAATGCCTGGAATGGGCCCTCAAATGGAAGGCCTTGCCCAGGACAGGAAGGCCGCAAGACACCTTCATTAGGGCGCTAACTCCTTTTTTTCTGCCTGGTGGCTGGCCCACCGCTCATCCCCCAGCTGCCTGCCCCCTCCCTTTCCCCGTAGTCCACCGCCCCAGCGCCGCGATTCCCGAGGCTCCGCCCCCTTCAGGGCCGCGCGCCCTTCTTCAAGATGGCGCCAGTGGCCTCTTCTCTGGGGGAAGTGAGCTCACGCTACTCCGGAAGGGAAGGCGGGGAGAGAGCGAGCGGGCGGGTGACCAGCTGTGGGTCTGTAGGGCTGTGGGTGGGGCGGTGGCCGCAGTTGTGGGTTTCACGTTTGGGCAGTAGCGAGGGTGAGGGACTTGTCCGCCGCTGGGAACCCGGTCGAGGGCTCAGGGCCGGGGGCGTTGGAGGAAATCGTCCCTAGCTGCTCGCCTCTGACTGGAGGCGAGGCGACCCTGGGAGCCGGCGTCCCGCCCCCGGCGGCCTCCTTCCCCGACCCTCCTCCCGGGCTGAGCGCGAGCCGTTCCAGCTCTGTCTCGAGAGCTGCTGTGGGAACCGCCGAGTGGGCTGGACTGAACCTTCCCGCTGAGGACCAGCTTGAGAAGAGGGAGCGAGGCGGGTCGGTCCGTCAGCCCAGAGGTCAGGCCGCGGGTTCCCGTCAGTGGACCGTACTTCGCCTAGCCCTCCTGGCTAGGGTCCGCGACCTCCTCACGCTGTTTCTGCTCCTCGTTTGAGCATGCCACCAAGTCCTCTGGCAGGGTGATTTTTTTTTTTTCCTCCTTGCTTTTGCCTGGAAGGAGATATATATTTAAAGGACATCTGCCCTCTTCGCTGTCCTTCTCCTCTTAAAAGTTTCCTTCAGGGGGAATGCTTGTATTCCTTCCCTGGACTATTTGATGATTACTGCTCCAGCCGCCGGCTAGGTTAGCAATTAGGAGCCCTTTCATATCAGATCTTAAATCTTATCACTTACAAAACTACTCTACAGAGTTGTTTCTCCCGCCCAAGAAGGGCAGATGGACTTTGGAGTTAAGATGCAGGGGGGTGAACCCGTGTCAGCAATGAAAGTCTCAGAGAGCGAAGGAAGGCTGGAGGGCCTGGCCACCGCGGTGACCCCGAACAAGAACAGCAGCAACAGCAGCTGTGGGGGTGGAATCAGCAGCAGCAGCAGCAGTAGCAGCCGAGGTGGCAGTGCTAAAGGCTGGCAGTACAGGTATGGCCCTTTCTTCAAGGTGATTTCCTGAGGAGGGGGTGAGTATGCTGAAGTCTGCATTCTTGCAGTTGTTGAAGGGTTAGGTTTATGCAGTAACTTCAGAAGTAGCTAATAACGTTTCATTTGGATCTGGGGGTCTCAACTTTCATTAGCAAGATTTAATACATTTATTTGTCCATTCAACAAGTATTTAGGCCTTTAGGAGAACACATAAATGTATCCCTTAACTCCCTCTACAACCGTAGAGTTAATTTTTCCTGTGATTTGAGTCTATACTCACTTTTGTTTTTTCCTATATTGTAATTTGTTTACAATAAGTCTACCTCCCTTTCTTGCTTGTGGAAGGCGGGGGACTGTTTAACTCCACTCTCTCCAGAGGCTAGCAAAATGCTTGGTGGTGAGAACTTGTTTGTCCAGCGATGGATGGAATCATTCAATCAGAGAAGATTCTTGCCCTCATAGTATTTGTGATTTAGAAAGAGAGATGTACATAAATAATTAAATACAGAGTGTGTGCGTGCTCAGTCTTGTCTGAGTCTTTGTTACCCCATGGACTGTAGCCTGCCAGGCTCCTCTGTCCACGGAATTCTCCAGGCAAGAATACTGGAGTGGGTTGCCATTCCCGTCTCTAGGGGATCTTCCCGATTCAGGGATCGAACTCAGGTACTGGACAAAAGTACAAACTCTACTCTACTCCGATACTCTAAACTAGTGAGATGTTTCAGTTTGAGTTGATTAGGTCACTCACACCCCTCTGTCTTTGAGAGATTCTACATTTATTAATTTTCATTGATATGAATGAAAAACTGAAGGAACAGGAAGTGAGTGCTAGAGAAGTAATGGTAGTTTTTTGGTTTTGATAATGTATAGGATAGGTGAGCATAGCCATCCAGAATCTTTTTTTTTTAATTGAGAAATATTTGACATGTAACATTATATTAGGTTCAGATGTACAACATAAAGATTTGATATTTGTATGTATTGTGGAGTGATCACCACAGTAGATCTAGTTAATGTGTGTCCCTGCACAGTTAAATTTTTTTTTTTTTAATGAGAACTCTGTTAGCAACTTTCAAATGCGTGATACAGTATTATCAACTATAGTCATGATGCTGCACATTACGTTTCCACGACTTACTTATTTTATAACTGGAAGTTTGTACCTTTTGATCACCTTCACCCATTGTACCCACCCCGCCTCTGGCTGCCCTCAATCCGTTCTCTGTATTTATGAGTTTCGTTTGGTTTTTTAGATTCTACATATAAGAAGCGTTGTACAGTATTTGTCTTTTCTCTTTCTGACTTTTCTCACTTAGCATAATGCTCTCAAAGTACGTCCACATTGTTGCAAATGGCAATATTTCCTTTTTTATGGCTGAATAATATTCCACTGTGTGTATATATACCACATTTTATTTATCTACTCATCATTGTCCATTTGATGGACTCTTTGGTTGCTTCCATGTTTTGACTTTTGTAAATAATACTGCAGTGAACATGAAGGTTCAGATATATTTTCAAATTAGTGTTTTCCTTTCCTTGGGATGAATACCCGGAAGTGAAATTGCTGGATTATTCAGAATCTTAAGAATGAATGAATGAAATTGTAATATCATTTGTTATTGGAACTATAGGAATGAATTCTTAAATTTTGGTCAAGTAATTGCCTTGTGCCTAGCTCTAGTCCTTTTTAGCCTTTGTGATGTTTGTAGTTGTGAAATTTGTATGAAATTTGGAAGAGATTAAAATCAAGATTTTGTGAAGGCCATACATTTATCATGAATAATATCCATATATGTGAAATATGCTTGGCTGTGTTTACGTATAGAAATGTAGAAGATTATAATTTTTTATTGGTAAGTGATTATGAAAGGAAAGTATAGTTACTGTGAAATGTCTAGGCTCAGTTTTGGAATGCATGATACTTTTGTGTGTGTGTGTGTGTGTGTGTGGTTTAAGACTAACCATATAAAATTATCAATAACTTGGCAGGGTTATTTTGCTATAACTTAAGGAAGCAAGATCAAGTAATATTTCATGTAGCCAGAGGTCAGTCTTCTGACATCTTCAACTGTTTGAACCCCAGTCTTTAATTGAACTGAAAAGTGAAACAGGTTTCTTAACACTGTCATAAAGCCGTATACTTTATTACTATACTTTGATTCAGGATTCTATTATCCCTTACTTAGGGTATTATTTAATGGTTACATAATTTTAAACCTAGAATCTGTTGAAAGCACAAAGGAGAAAAGTTATCAGGAAATGGCAGCTGACAGAACAGTCAAAGACTTGAAAAATTAACATGCAGATTCAGCTATATTACTTCCTATTAATACAATTATAGTTACAATGACCTTGTCATCCAGGAGAGTACAATATGTTTAAGAAGGCAGACAACTGTATCATATGATGATGAACAATTTCAAGGAAAATGACTAAACTAAAAAAAATGCTTGTGTTGGCTAATTCAGTTATGTGGAACTCTTCCCCAGTGATGCAGATACATAGCGCATTACTGCATTTACATACGGACATATACTTTTACTTACATGAGGCTTGTTCAAAGCTAGTCTTTCAGCCTGTTTCTCAGTTGAATTTATCCCTTTATCCTGTAGGACATTAGTCAAACAGTTTCCTTCATTGTCTTGTGTTACTTCTTCCAGGCTTCTTCCTCTGAGGCCCAAAGTCTCTAGATTTAAAAAACAAAAACAATAATGAAACCTAATCTAAATCCTTTCCTTTTAAAAACAATTTACACTCAACTGCTTCCATTTCTGTAACTCTTATTTATTGCTCAACCCATGACAGTTGGCTCTGTCCTTACCAAGGATATGAATAAAAAATGATGAATATTTTTAGATTCTTATTCCAACTTTTTAAGATATATGATATCTTTATAAGTGTATCTGTTACTATTCTTTTCTTGCCTTTTTTGACATTACTTTCTCTTAATTTCTCCTTTATTGCTCTAAGAGAAAGCACCAAGTCATGTCCGACTCTTGTGACCCCATGGATTGTAGCCTACCAGGCTCCTCTGTCCATGGGATTCTCCAGGCAAGAATACTGGAGTGTGTTGTCATTTCCTTCTCCAGGGGATCTTCCCGACCTAGGAATTGAACTCAGGTCTCCCTCATTGCAGGCAGATTCTTTACTGACTGCTATGCTGGGAGCCCCTTTATTGCTTTGTTGTCTAATTAATTGCTCCTTTCTCACTTCTTTGGTTGGCTCTTTTACTTTAGAAGCTGATATGTTGCTTTATCATCTTCTCTTAAGCTCATGTTTTCTGTTTTCTGTCTCATTCTCTTCCATGGCCTCACCAGCCCCCTCTGGAACTTTAGAGCCATAAATGCAACTATGCTTACCTGTAACTTGCTACTATCCCATTTTAAAAAATGGAGATTTCAGGTTATGTCTTAGGGAGTGGTTGAAATTCAGTTAAGACTATGTGATTCAGTTGCTTCCCAGGTGGCACAGTGGTAAAGAATCTACCTGCCAGTGCAGGTGACACAGAGATGTGGACTCTATCCCAGGATTGGGAAGATCCCCTAGAATAGAAATGGTAAAACACTCCAATATTCTTGCCTGGAAAATTCCATGGACAGAGGAGCCTAGTCTGTGCTCATGACTGAGCAGTTGAGCACATGCACTTGTGTTTCAGACACTGGGCTTTGGCTTTGCAGACTTAGAAGATTAATTGGCATAATGCTTTCATGGGTCGTATATGTTGTAGCATATATTGTTACTTTATTCCTTTTTGTGGCTGAATAATATTTCATTTATGAATACACCACATTTTGCTAATCTTTTCAGTCAGTTTCCATGTTGTATATTATGAATAATGCTGCTTTGAACATTTGTGTTCAAGTTTTGTATGGACATGTTTTCATTTCTCTTGAATATATACCTAGGAGTAGAATTATTGGGTTATAAGGTAATTGTTTAACTGTTCAACTGTTTGTGAACCTCTTAGACCATTTTCCAAAGCTGCTGCACCATCTTATCTTCTTATCAGCAGTATATTAAGGTTTTAACTTCGTGACATTCTCATCAACACTTGTTACTGTCTGTCTTTTTGGTTTTAGCCATCCTAGTGGCTATGAAATGGCATCTCATTGTGGTTTTTGAATTGCATTTCCCTGATGACTAATAATGTTAAGTATCTTCATGTTCTTACTGGTTATTTGTCTGTCTTCTTTGGAGAAATGTGTATTCAGATCTTTTGGCCACTTTTAAAAAGTTGAACTGGATAGCTGGTTTACAATATTGTGCTAGTCTCAAGTATACAGCAAAGTGTCAGATTCTTTTCCATTGTAGGTTATTACAAGATACTGAATATAGTTCCCTGTGTTATGCAGCAGGTCCTTGTTGTTTATCTATTTTATATACAGCAATTTGTACCTGTTAATCCCAAACTCCTAATTTATCCCTTACCCCTTTCCCCTTTGATAATCATAAATTTTAGTGTCTGTGAGTCTATTTATATCTTGTAAATAAGTTGCTTTGTGTCTTTTTTTTAGATTCCACATATAAGTGGTATATGATATTTGTCTTTCTCTGACTTATTTCACTTACTATGTTAAAGTCTAGGTACATCCATGTTGCTACAAATGGC
Source organism: Bos indicus x Bos taurus (assembly GCF_003369695.1). Taxonomy (NCBI): domain Eukaryota; kingdom Metazoa; phylum Chordata; class Mammalia; order Artiodactyla; family Bovidae; genus Bos; species Bos indicus x Bos taurus. The sequence goes on along the minus strand of NC_040076.1, from coordinate 69,789,312 downwards.
ATTATTCTTTTTTTGCTGAGTAGTATTCTATTGTGTGTGTGTGTGTATTACATCTTCTTTATCCATTCATTTGTATCAGTGGACATTTAGGTTGCTTCCATGTCTTGATTATTATAAATAGTGCTGCTGTGAACATTGGAGTGCATCTGTCTCTTCAAGTTAGAGTGTTCATCTTTTCCAGGTATATGCCCAGGAGTGAGATTGCTGGATCATATGGTAACTCTATTTTTAGTTTTTTAAGGAACCTCCATACTGTTTTCCAGAGTGGCTGTACCAGTGTGTATCCTTACCAACAGTGTAGGAGGATTCCTTTTTCTCCACAGCCTCTCCAGCATTTATTATTTGTAGACTTTGTTGATATCTTTGGCCATTTTAAAATTGGATTATTGAGTTGTCAGGGTTCTTTGTGTATTATGTGAACAATTCCTTTATCAGATATTGATTTGCAAGTATTTTTTCCCACTCGTGGGTTGTCTTTTCACTTCTTTTTTTTTTTTTTGGCCAAGCCTCAGGGCTTGTGGGATCTTAGTTCCCCAACCAGGGATTGAATATAGGCCCGCGGCAGTGAAAGCACGGAGCCCTAACCACTGGACCACCAGGGAATTCTGGTCTTTTCACTTTCTTGATGAAATTATTTGTAGCATAGAAGCTTTTAATTTTCATGAAGCCCCGTCTGTTTTTTCTTTTTTTGCTTATACTTGGTATCACATTTAAGAAATCATTGGCAATGCCAAGGTTGCAAAGATTTGCACGTATATTTTTTTCTAAGAGTTTTAAATTTTTGAACTTACATTTAGGTCTCTGATCCATTTTGAACTCATCTTTCTTTATGATTAATTTTATTTTTGCTCATGTTAAATATCTGCTTATATCTTTTCATTTTTTTATTAATATATTTGAAGTTTATTTTAAATATTCCATGTTAATACTTTTGCTAGTTAATATTTTTAATATCAGTAATACTGTAAACTATTATTACTTTGTTGACAGAAGAGGGATATACAGTGAAATGTTTACCTTACATACTTGTCCCAGCCACCCATGTTCCCTCCCTGGAGGCACTACCTTTTACTGATTTCTTCACTATCATTTCAGAAAATTTATATTAGTTTTTTATGTAACAAATATGTAACTACATATATCTTAATTTTGTATGGTTATAAATATTTTTCTATACTTGCTGCAAAGATTTTCCTGGTCTTTATATTTTAGTCTATTACATTTTTCCAGTCATATAGAAAACCTGTATAAATCAAACTCTTACTCTTTTTTCTTTCACTTCAAATTATAGAAATTTTGTAAATATTTGTTTTCATGTAGTTTTAAGATAATTTGGTAGTTTTATATTTAATCTTTTAATCTTCCTAGAATTTATTTAGAAATATGAGACAGTGTGTTTGTTATCTATTATTGTGCTACAAATTATCCCCAAATGTAGTGTATTGAAACAGCAGTGTTTTTTTAATCTCACAGTGTCTGTGGGTCAGTAATATTGGTGCAGTACTGCTGGGTGCTCTGGCTCTGGGTCTTTCACAAGGCTGTAGTCATCTTGAGGCTCAGCTGGGAAGGATCCACATCCTGGCTCATTCGTGTTTTGGCACAATTCATTCATTTGGCACAATTCATGTTTTGGCACAATTCATTTATTTTGGCTTGTTGGAAACAGACCTCAGTTCCTCACGAGATGACCACTGGTGGCCTTCTTTGGTTCCTGGCCACATGGACTTCTCCATGGAGTGTCTTACAACTTGGCAGCTTGTTTCGTCAGAGTGAGGAAGTGAGAAGAGAGTGCTAGAAAGAAGGAAGTCAGTCTTTCGTAACCTAGACATGGAAGTGAAGTCACATCACTTTTCACTATTCATTAAGAAAAAGATGAGGTTTAGCCACACAAAGGTTGGATACCAACAGGTAGGGATCAATGGGAGCTGTGCAATAAGGTGCACGTCATAAATGTTAATATGAATGGATTCAAGATTGTCATCTATGATTGAGATAGATTTGACAGCTACACTACTGGAAGTTTGTCTCTAAAGCTGAGAATTGGGGGCTGAATTTGATCTTTGGGGAATAAGAGGAACTACTTGGAAATCAGTTGTCATGACCCAGACATTTGATAATAAGGAAAATGTGCCAGTAGGCTGAAAAAGAAAGAACTCATTAGAGGAAGAGTGACAGGGCTTGGTGGTTGATTGGGTGATTAGGTGGAAGGCAGTAGAGGGAAAGGAAGTAAAAATTGACTTCGGTTATCCAGATTCAAAACTTTGAGAAGTCTGTACTAGGAGAAACAGATTTTTGAGAGTCACGTGCTACATTTGCTTTTGGGTAAATTGAGCCTAAGTTGCCAGAATGTTTAAGTGACTTAGAACTATGGGGCATTAGAAATGTAGATAATTGCCTTTGTAGTATCCAGAATGTCCTCTCGTTTATTATCACGTTCAGTCCTCTTGGACGAAGAGAGAGAGTCATTATTCCCATTTAGATTACAAATGGTTGTTCAAGTTCCTACGAATGCCACAACCTCCTCTACCTATTACTTGGGGCCCCTGGATCAGAGACCCTCAATATGAGGGTTAGGAGAATATGCTACCTCAACAATTTAGGGACAATGCCCCTTCCCAGAAAGTAGTCTAAATAAGTTGGCCAAGGTTATATAGCTAGTAAATGAGAGAACTTTTATTTCCAGGGAGCTGTTTGCCTAAAGATATTAAAAGTAGATGAGCTCTCTAAAGGAATGAATAATTATTGATGAAGAATTAGTTTAGGACACGGAAGCTTCTTCATTGCCTTTTCATATTGCTCATGGGGTTCTCGCAGCAAGAATACTGGAGTGGTTTGCCATTCCCTCTTACAGTGGACCACATTTTGTCAGGACTCTCTACTATGACCTCTCTGTCCTGGGTGGCCCTGCACAGCATGGCTTATAGCTTCATCGAGTTATGCAAGCCCCTTCACCATGACAGGGCTGTGACCATGATGCAAAGAGCTGCTCATTGGAAAAGACCCTGGTGCCAGGAAAGAATGAAGGCAAAAGGAGAATAGGGCAGCAGAGGATGAGATAACTGGTTGGGTAGCATTACCAACTCAATGGACATGAATTTGAGCAAACTCTGGGAGATAGTGAAGGAAGGACAGGGAAGCCTGGCATACTTCAGTCCATGGGGTTACAAAGAGGTGGACATGATTAGCAATTGAACAACAACAAAACTTTCATTATTTACTAGTGTTGTAACTCATGCAGCAAATAGTTTGAGTCTTTTCCATGTATGAAGCTCTCTGTTAGTTAATTCTAAAATAATGTATACTCTCAGAACAGTGGAAGTAGGGACCCCAAGGCTTATTTTGGGAGGATCATGAAAAAGGATCAGAAAAGGGAAGAGCCTCAACTATATTTGCAAAATATTAATGTATCATGATGAACTTTTTTAAAACCAAAGCTGAGAAGTGTGTTTATTAGTCTTAAAATTTCTTTCCAGGGTAATTTATATGCATAGGATTTATATTCACTATTTAAAATGAAAATAGATTTCTTAATTCTATATCCTTCCTTCCTTTTTCATAGTAAATGTTCAAAATTTATAAAATGTGCATGTTTCCATTATTTTTCTTCCTGCCAGCTTTCAGAAAAATTTACAAATCTGCAAATCTGCCACTTTTTTGTTTAAAATGGAGAGAAGAGAACTACCCAGAGGAGGAACTTAAAAGCAAATTGGGGCATATGATGGGCCTGCTTTTTCTTATTTTGGACTCTGTGCTACCTGCTGCTGCTGCTAAGTCGCTTGTCGTGTCTGACTCTGTGCGACCCCACAGATGGCAGCCCACCAGGCTCCGCCGTCCCTGGGATTCTCCAGGCAAGAACACTGGAGTGGGTTGCCATTTCCTTCCTGTTAACAAACAGATCTCTTTGTTAGAAAAGAGTATGCTAACATTAGCAAATAGTATACATTTCAGTAGATTGGGTAGACGTCTGCAAATGCATAGAAATAATTTTTGTGGTCAGATCTGGTGTCTTGCACTCTAAATACTCTGTTACAGGGAAAAGTACCCATTTGCAAATGGGGAAATGACATCTGCCTAAATATAACCTGGTGTTTGCTGTCTTTGAGATTTTTACCACTTTTGAGGTTGATTTGAAGAAAAAGTCGTAAACGTTTGCTTTTTTTCTCTTAAAGGTTAAAGGAAAGTTGAATATGTATTTCTGTACCCTAGTATTTGTTTTGTTTTGTTTTCCTTAAGTCTGCTACAGCTGATAACAAGGGGAAGACACCTTATAGGCATAAAACTGAAAACAGTAATTTTCTGTTGCAGAAATCTAGTGAGAACCCTACCAAGCTTTGAACAAGATTTGGTTATAGTATACTGTGATTTCTTATATTTTTGCTTTATGAGTTTAAATATAGTCTATTTGAGTTCCTATTTCTCGAGAAGTTATACTTATTAAAACTGTACAAACAGCTTAATGTTAGAACACACAAATTAGTCTTTTTAGTATTTTCTGAATGTCATGTAATTTAGGTTCCAGAGGTAATTGCCTGTCAAATAGACTTGTGGGAAATTATGTCTTTTGTTTTTGCTTTTGAAAATGGTAGAGAAAACAGGCCCCATGGTGTAATGGTTAGCACTCTGAAAATAGTGGAGAATATTCTTAATGTAAGTTATACTACTTTGAGAGAGGGAACGTCTTTCCTAGCTAAGAATCTTCCACTGTACTCATTTTGTTTAATCAAATAATTTGTGTTCAGACTTGTTCAGGTTTAACTTAAAACTAAATTGCCTAATTTAAAAAGTTGCATTAGCGTTTTGACATTACTATCTGGGTTTTAGGAAGATTTTAGAGCAGTTTAGTTTCTGGTGAAAAAAAGATTTTCTTTTTGGTTAATTAGGTATTGTAACAAAGCATGATTTCCTATTCAGAGTCTCCCCGTACTTGAGTTGCCCTGCTTTTGCAGTTTGCTTCCATTGCTATTCTTGAGGTTGGCTGGAAAGTCCCTGGAGGGGTAGACTGAAGCCTGTGGTTGCTACTGGCTGTATCTGGAAACCCTAGTCAAGAGGGATAGAAGGAAGAGAAAATTAGAAATAGAACAAGAGGTAAAACAGGGATGGAAAAAGGACATAGAAAAGAGAGATAGACCGAGGGAGAAAGAGGGAGGGACAGAAGAAAGGGACAGAATAAAAATGATGTAAGGGATGAGATGAAATGCCACCAAGAGTTGCTTCTGAAACAGGTTTCCTATCCTTGATACAAGAGGGCTTTTTAATGTAGTGTCGGAGCCTATACTCTCAATTCTATAAAGAATAAGGTGTTTATCAATTTTGTAGATATTTCACGTATTTATAACTAACATAAATGAAAAATATTCTAAATCTAATTTTGGAGAATAGGTAATATGTTCACTTGATCCAGAAGAAAAACAAGATTTGTAATGAAAATCTTTTCACCTGATCTCTACCTGCTTAGGACTCCTCTCACCTACAAATAGAGGGGATACACTTGGTTTTTTGTCTTTCAGAGATTTTTTTTTTTAAGAATTAAGTAAATACAATATACATTTGCTCCACTTTTAATTTTACTACAAATGGTATCAAATTATGTATATGTATATAGTATTAGTTTAGGCTTTCATAACAAAAATGCTGTACTCTGAATGGCTTAAACAACATAAATTTAATTTCTCACTATGAAGGCAGAAAGTTTTGAGATCAGGGTGCCAGCATTGTCAGGTTCTGCTGAGGGCTCTTCTCCAGGTTTTCAGGTGGTCTTCTCAATGTGTGCTCACATGGTAGAGACTGAGGGGTGGGAGAGAGCTCTCTGGTGTTTCTTTTAAAGGCACAAATCTCATTATAGGGGCCCCAGTCTATACCTGCTGCTGCTAAGTCGCTTCATTCGTGTCCGACTCTGCGACCCCCTGAGTATCTCCCAAAGGCCCCATCTCTGAAAACCATCACAGTGGGGGTTAGGACTTTACCATATGGATTTTGGAGAGACACAATTCAGTCTACCTTTAATAAGCTCCCTATTGATGGACATTTGTTTTCCAAAATTTTGTTATTATAATGTTGTAGTTAATAACCTTCCACACATGTCATCTTGCAAGCATATGAATATATCTGTGGGAAAAAATACCCAGAGGTTGGACTTACTGAATCAGTAAGTATCAAAATTGTAATTTTGATAGTAGTTATTACCAGATTTCTCCTCATTGGGGTGTACAGTGGCAGTGATTGAGTGCTTGTTTCCCATCAGCCTTATCAGTGTAATGTGTTATTAGACTGGCAAAAATCTAAAAGTTTAATAGGTTAAAAAATGGTATTTCAGGATAGTTTTAATTTAGTTCTTTTTTATAATGAGTGAAGTTTAGCATGAAATTCTGAGTGGGATTTTATTCTGTTTTGCTATCATTGTAAATAGTGAATCAATTTATTAATAGATCAGCAGTTGGGAAAATTCTGTACAAAATATACTTATGCCTTTAACATTTTTGTTTTTATTATTATATTCTTGGTAACCAGAGACATGGTTTCATTTTAGAGTATACTTTGTATATTGTGAAGTTATATTTTTAAAATTTCACATGATTTTATAGCTATACCAGATAACAGAATCATTTGATTATGCAAATTTGTAATTGGAGGTGATCTACTTCCTAGAAATGGGAAGCTTGAAGATTTGCTACCGAAAATTATGATGAAACTTATAAAAAAAAAAAGATTTCTTTTTTTGGCCTCTCCGTGAGGCATGTGGAATCTTAGTTCCCCGACCAAGGATCAAATCTGACCCCTTGACAGTAAGCGTGTGGAGCCCTAACCACTGGACCCCCAGAGAATTCCCAGATGTTTCTTTTATTTCTGTAATAGAGTGAGCTTTAAATTTTTCTGTGTTTTTTTTTTTTTTTTAATAACTTACAGGTTCTTTAAGGTAAAAAAACTTGAGAGTTTGAATTTGTCATTAAGTAATGTAAAATTTTCAAAAGAATCAACTCTTTAGTCAGGTTATATATATATATAAAAAAGAACTTTGCTTGGAGCTTCTTGTGTGGTTGTCACCTTTTTTCTCCTTTTTATTTCAAGTATGGAGGAAGGGAAATGATTTTCTGTTATTTCTTTTTACATTCAATTTAGAAAGAATTAGCACAAGGGAAGAGGAGAAGGCGATGGCACCCCACTCCAGTACTCTTGCCTGGAAAATCCCATGGACAGAGGAGCCTGGTAGGCTGCAGTCCATGGGATTGCTAAGAGTCGGACACGACTGATCGACTTCACTTTCACTTCTCACTTTCATGATTGGAGAAGGAAATGGCAACCACTCCAGTGTTCTTGCCTGGAGAATCTCAGGGATGGCGGAGCCTGATGGGCTGCTGGCTATGGGGTCTCACAGAGTCGGACACGACTGAAGCGACTTAGCAGCAGCACAAGGGAAGAAAGTATTCTTTCTTGAATTATGCTGTACAGGCAAAATTTAAATGTTACTGTAAGTGTGTTTTGGAACTAAAGCTAGAGAGAGGTACATAACAAAAGTAGAGAGAATAGATATTCAGTTAGGGAGACGATAGCAGGGACTTTTAGTATCCTGCTGTTCTCTTGTTCTGCGGTGTCCAAGTCTTATTGAAATGGCTACTATGAAGACTTTTTGAGAGTATATGGGGTATAAGTAAATGCTACTATGTGAACAAGATATTGTGCTAGAAAAATATGTCTACTTTTCTCTAAAAATTTTAAACGTGAAATATGTTGCTCTTACATGCAAACTTTACTTTTGAAATAACAATTTTCTGTTGAGAAAAACCTTTGGAATTTTGAGTGATGAGTAATGTACACGCATTTTAGATTGAAAAGGTCATCTAATACATGAGAAAACTGACAGAATTTAAGTGATTTGGCCAGCGCCAGTCGTGGCATTAGTCAGTGGGAAGGTCAGAACTTGATCATGTATCCCTTTCAGGTGTGCATTCCACAGTATATATTACCTCATGCTTAAGCTTTAGAAACTTAATTTTGAGTATAAAGGTATTGAAAATCCTACTAGTAATTTCTGAAATTCCTGTTTATAAGTAAAGTCTTCACCCTATTTTTGTTGGCAGTGGTGCTGTAGGTTGGTGTGAGGAAACTGGCTGTTTTTGTATTGAAAGGTGGGAGTTAATATTGGTTGCAGCCTCTTTAGAGAGTAGATTGACAATATATAAAAATTAAAAATGCATATACATTTCAAGGAACAAACTTGAGTCAGTTGAAGTGAGGTGGATGAACCTAGAGCTTGTTATAGAGTGTAGTAAGTCAGAGAAAGAAAAATATTGTATATTAATGCATGTATATAGAATCTAGAAAAATGGTACTGATGAACCTCTTTGCAGAGGATGGAACGAAGTTGAGAGAGTAGCATTAACATAAATACACTACCATGTCTAAAATAGATAGGCAGTAGGAAATTGCTGTATGACACAGGGAGCCTAGCCTGGCGCTCTGTGATGACCTAGGTGGGTGGGAGGGAGGTTCAGGAGGAAGGGGATATATGTATACATATAGATGATTCACATCGTTGTACAGCAGAAACCAACACAACATTGTAAAGCAATTATCCTCCAATTAAAAATAAATTTTAAAAATGCATATCCTTTTCGCCTAGGAATTTCACTTTTAGCAAATATATACAAAGATATGTATAACTTAGTTTGTTATAGTATTGTTTGTAATAATAAAAGCCTGGAAGCAAATGTCCATCACTAGGAGGATTAGTTAATTATATAGTAATACTGCTGTGCAGTGGGTTTCTATGCAGATGCTAAGAATGAATTAAATCCATATGTGTCAAAATGAAATCATCCCTAAGAAAATTGTGAAAAAAGCAAGGTACAGGGTATGTAGTAGCAATCATTTAAAAAAATTTAGTGAGTGCACACAAGTGTGTGCACACACACTTGTAGGTACATAGACTGTCTCTTGAAGAGATGATAAAAAGTTGAGGGAAGTGCTTATCTCTGAGGAGGGGAATTGTTGGTGGAATACAAGGTTGGAAAGAGACTTTTCACTGTATATGAATTGTAGCTGCTGCTGCTGCTAAGTCGCTTCAGTCGTGTCCGACTCTGTGCGACCCCATGGACTGCAGCCTACCAGGCTTCTCCATCCATGGGATTCTCCAATGATGTAGTTAGGGAACAGTTATTAGGAAAAAGTTCTTCATGGGATTCTTCATGGGTCGCTCATATTTCTGCTTCCCTTGTGCGTTGAGGTACTGACTCTCCTTTGTTCTTTACTGTTTTTTTCAAAAAATATTTGTATAGCAAAAAGTCTTAGAGGATAGAGATAATATCTCCCTCCTGAGCAAAAGTCAGGTTTGTTTACTGTCCAATATAATAAAGATAATGTCACCTTGCCATGGAGGTCAGATAGACTTACTGTTCTTAAAAGAGTTGGGTTCCCTCCACTCAAGGTTCCTTGTCTGTACTGCAGCCTACCACATGTGCAGGCATCTCCTGCCCTCTGCATTGCCCCATGTGACTGGGCTGATAATCTACTGGTATTGCTGTGACTACTGAAGTCTTTGGTCTCTGACGTACGAGTTTAATGTATTATGCCAGCATCCAGGAAACTGTGGCAAGCTAATTTGTTGGCTTGCAAATAGGGTGAAAGTGGAAACAGTGGCAGATTTGATTTTCTTGGGCTCCAAAATCACTGCAGACGGTGACTGCAGCCATGACATTGAAAGACACTTACTTCTAAGAAAAACTACGACAAACCTAGACAGCGTATTAAAAAGCAGAGAAATCACTTTGCTGACAAAGATCCGTATAGTCAAAGCGATGGTTTTTCCAGTACGGATGGCTGAGCACTGAAGAATTGATGCTTTCAAATTGTGGTGACTGGAGAAGACTCTTGAAAGTCCGATGTACTACACGGAGATCAAATCTGTCAATCCTAAAGGAAATAAATCTTGAATATTCATCAGAAGAACTGTTGCTGAAGCTGAACTTCCAAACTTTGGCCTCCTGATGTGAAGACCCGAGTCATTGGAAAAGACCCTGTTGCTGGGAAAGATAGAAGGCAAAAGAAGAAGAATATGACAGAGGATGATGAGGTGAGGTGGTTGGATGGCATCACCAACTCAATGGACATGAGTTTGAGCAAACTCTGGGAGACAGTGAAGGACAGGGAAGCCTGGCGCACTGCAGTCCATAGGGTCGCAGAGTTGGACACGATTGACTGAACAGCAACAAAATAGGATGATGTCTCAGACCCTTCATGGTTCTTGACAAGATACCTAGTGGACAAAAAAATTATCTTTTTCAAATAAAAGAAGTGGGAGACTCAGAGCTTTTTAGATCCCATCATTCTGACTTGAAAATGTCAGTCTAACAAGTAAGACAGATCTAGAGAACTGATCTAGAAAATGAGCCCTTTGTCTGAAGAGGAATCGACTCCCTTAAGCGGGAGAAAACCAGTATTTCCTGGGCGTACACCATATTGAAATGCACTTCAAATATATTTGGATTAAAATATCTCTTCTTCATTCCTCATTATAAATCTGAAGTTAGGTTTTTTAATTCACATTTACAGAAAGTTGTGACCAACGTAGATAGCATATTGAAAAGCAGAGACATTACTTTGCTAACAAAGGTCCGTCTAGTCAAGGCTATGGTTTTTCCAGTAGTCATGTATGGATGTGACAGTTGGACTGTGAAGAAAGCTGAGCGCTGAAGAATTGATGCTTTTGAACTGTGGTGTTGGAGAAGACTCTTGAGAGTCCCTTGGATTACAAGGAGATCCAACCAGTCCATTCTAAAGGAGATCAGTCCCGGGTGTTCTTTGGAAGGACTGATGCTAAAGCTGAAACTCCAGTACTTTGGCCACCTCATGTGAAGAGTTGACTCATTGGAAAAGACTCTGATGCTGGGAGGAATTGGGGGCAGGAGGAGAAGGGGACAACAGAGGATGAGATGGCTGGATGGCATCACCGACTTGATGGACGTGAGTCTGAGTGAACTCCGGGAGTTGGTGATGGACAGGGAAGCCTGGCGTGCTGCAATTCACGGGGTCGCAAAGAGTCAAACACGACTGAGCGACTGAACTGAACTGAACAGGTAAAGACACAGGACCAGATTTGTTACTTGCCTAAGGTCACACTGGGATTCAGACTTGTGTTTGTCTGGGTTAAGCTCCTGCTCTTCACATTATAGTAAACAACTTCCTAACTTTCTGTAGGAAAGTTGAGAGTTGACTTTCTACTTTTTCGTGTATAAGTTTCTTCTTTCCCATCTTCAGATGGCTGGTTATCTGCATGAGGGATTTAGTTGTCTGTAACTATAGGATTATATATTGAATTTTTCTTTCTGTTTCCAGTCTGTATAGGCAAATGTTTTACAGCTGTGTTTCTCAAACTTCCTTTATGAAAGCTCTCTTAATTGCATAAGACAGTCAGTGCAGTTTGTGATTTAAAGGAGCCCATGGCTGATGTAACTTTATGATCTTCAAAATTCACGAGGATTTATATTCTACCCTATAATATATCTGTTACTGGGTTTTTCAGAAATAAATAAATAACATCATGAGTTCAGGACCAGTTGAGAGGACATAAGGATCAGATAGGATGCAGTCAAATTTTCAGGTTATTTTTTTATTGTAAAATGTACATATCATAAAATTTACGACTTTAACCATTTGTAACTATTTATAAGTTCAGTGGCCTTAAATATATTCACATTGTTATTGCAGCCATCTCCACTATTCATTCCAGAATTTTTTATCATCCCAAACTAAAACTCTATAACTATTAAATAACTCCTTACATCAGCCCCCGCCCCAACCACTGTTGTACCTTCTGTCTCTGATTTTGACAAATCTAAGTACCTCATGTAAGTGGAATCATAAAATACTTGTCATTTTGTGAGTAGCTTATTTCATTTAGCAGTGTCCTCAAGATTTATCCATGTTGTACCATGTGTTAGAATTTCCGTCTTTTTCTTTTAAGGCTGAATAAATATTCCATGTATATATACACACACACACACACACACACACACACACACACACTACATTTTATTTATCCATTCATCTGTTGATGGATACCTGAGTTGTTTCTGCCTTAAAAATTTTTTTTAATTGAAGTATCATTGATTTACAATGTTGTGTTTAATTTTTGCTCTACAGCAAAGTGACTCATATATATATTTTCTTTTTCATATTCTTTTCCATTATGGTTTATCACAGGATATTAAATGTAGTTTCTGGTGCTAGACAGTAGGACTTGTTTATCCAGCCTATGTATAATAGTTTGCATCTGCTAATCCCAAATGCCCAATCCTTCCCTCCCCCAGCCCTATTCCCCCTTGGCAATCACAAGTCTGTTCTCTATATTCGTGGGTCTGTTTTTGTTTCATAGATATGTTCATTTATGTTGTATTTTAGATTCCACATATAAGTGGTATCATATGGTATTTGTCTTTCTCTTTCTGCCTTAACTTCACTTTGGGCGAACCTAGAGGTCCATGCATATTGCTGCAAATGGCACTATTTCACTCTTTTTAATGGCTGAGCAATATTTCCTTTGTGTGTGTGTATGGAAAAAGCAAGAGAGTTCCAGAAAAACCTCTATTTCTGCTTTATTGACTATGCCAAAGCCTTTGACTGTGTGGATCGCAATAAACTGTGGAAAATTCTGAAAGAGATGGGAATACCAGACCACCTGACCTGCCTCTCAAGAAACCTGTATGCAGGTCAGGAAGCAACAGTTAGAACTGGACATGGAACAACAGACTGGTTCCAAATAGGGAAAGGAGTACGTCAAGGCTGTATATTGTCCCCCTGATTATTTAACTTATATGCAGAGTACATCATGAGAAACACTGGGCTGGAAGAAGCACAAGCTGCAATCAAGATTGCCGGGAGAAATATCAATAACCTCAGGTATGCAGATGACACCACCCTTATGGCAGAAAGTGAAGAGGAACTAAAAAGCCTCTTGATGAAAGTGAAAGTGGAGAGTGAAAAAGTTGGCTTAAAGCTCAACATTCAGAAAACGAAGATCATGGCATCAGGTCCCATCACTTCATGGGAAATAGATGGGGAAACAGTGGAAACAGTGTCAGACTTTATTTTTGGGGGCTCCAAAATCACTGCAGATGGTGATTGCAGCCATGAAATTAAAAGACGCTTACTCCTTGGAAGGAAAGTTATGACTAATTTAGATAGCATATTCAAAAGCAGAGACATTAGTTTTCCAACAAAGGTCCGTCTAGTCAAGGCTATGGTTTTTCCAGTGGTCATGTATGGATGTGAGAGTTGGACTGTGAAGAAAACTGAGCGCCGAAGAATTGATGCTTTTGAACTGTGCTGTTGGAGAAGACTCTTGAGAGTCCCTTGGACTGCAAGGAGACCCAACCAGTACATTCTAAAGGAGATCAGACCTGGGTGTTCATGGAAGGACTGATGCTAAAGCTGAAACTCCAATACTTTGGCCACCTCGTGTGAAGAGTTGGCTCATTGGAAAAGACTCTGGTGCTGGGAGGGATTGGGGGCAGGAGGAGAAAGGGATGACAGAGGATGAGATGGCTGGATGGCATCACCGACTCAATGGACGTGAGTTTGAATGAACTCCGGGAGTTGGTGATGGATAGGGAGGCCTGGCGTGCTGCGATTCACGGGGTCGCAAAGAGTCGGACACGACTGAGCGACTGAATTGAACTGAACTAATGTATGTATGTGTACCACATCTTCTTCATCCATTCATCTGTTGATGGACATTTTGGTTGTTTCTATGTCTTGTCTATTGTAAATAGTGCTGCTATGAATGTAGGGGTGCATGCATCTTATTTTGTTTTGTTTTTTTATAGTAAGTTTTAACATACTGGAGAACAATTACTGAATAATTTTAAAATAAGTAAAGGTTATTACTATCAGCTTAAAATAAAATTTTAAGTAACATTTATCTGTCATTAGATAATTCTCTAATAATTAGCATCTTTTCATATGCCTGTTGGCCATCTATATGTTGTCTTTGGAGAAATGTCTGTTTAGGTGTTCTGCCCATTTTTTGCTTGGGTTGTTTGTTTGTTTTTATTATTGAATTGTAGAAGCTGTTTGTTTGTTTTGGAAATTAAGCCCTTGTTGGTTGCATCATTTGCAAATATTTTCTCCCACTCTGTAGGCTGTCTTTTCACTTTATCGTTTCCTTTGCTGTGCAAAAGCTTGTAAATTTGATTAGGTCCCATTTGTGTGATTTTACTTTTATTCCTTGGGAGACTGACCTAAGAAAATATTGGTACTGTTTTTGTCAGAATGTTTTGCCTATGTTCTTTCGGAGTTTTATGGTGTCTTATCTTATATTTAAGTCTTTAAATCATTTTGAGTTTATTTTTGTGTGTGATGTGAGGGTATGTTCTGGCTTCATTGATTTACGTGGGACTGTCCAGAGTTATTTCTACCTTTTGGCTGTTGTGAATAATGTTGCTATAAATATTTGTGTGCAAATATCTGTTGGAGTTCTTGCTTTTATTCTTTTGTGTATCTACCCAGAAGTGAAATTGCTGGATATAGTAATTCTATATTTAACTTTCTGAGAAATGATTATACTGTTCTCCACAGTGGCTGCACCATTTTATAGTCCCACCAGCAACGCACAAGTGTTCTAATTTCTCTACATTCTTACCAACACTTGTTATTTTCTGTTTTGTTTGGTTTTATTTATTTATATTTTTGGCTGCACCACACAACATGTGGGATCTTAAATCCCTGACCAGGAATCAAACCCGTGCTCCCTGCAGTGGAAGCACAGAGTCTCAACCACTGGACCGTCAGAGAAGTCCTTTGGTTTTGTTTTTGATGGGTAAGGGCTTCCCTGGTGGTGCAGTGGTAAAGAATCTGCCTGCCAATGCAGGAGGCACAGGACACTTGGCTTGGATCCCTGGGTCAGCAAGATCCCTTGGAGTAGGAAATTGCAACCCACTGCAGTATTCTTGCCTGGAGAATCCCATGAACAGAGGAGCCTGGTGGTGTATAGTCTGTAGGGTCTCAGAAGTGTCAGACATGGCTGAGCACTTACACACACACGCGCATGTACATATCCACCTCGTTACAAGCAGCTTAGAATATTCAGGTCCTATCTCTGTCAGAGCAAATAAGACTATGTTCTCTGGGTAGATAGTCTAGGATACAAAGAAGCGTGCCCAGAAGGGAGTGAGCTATTCATGCCTAGCTATGGAAAGAGTGAAGGGAAAGGGGAAGGCTGGGAGAGGAGGACAGGAGCTCTCTGGTGAAGTCATCATCATGAAAATACATGAGCAGGGAGTAAGTTTCTTAACATTTATGTGAGTTTTAACATTAAAAATGCTTTTAATTTCTTACAGTCAGATAAGTTGGCTCTAGAAATATAGCCTTGTTTTACCCTGTTCTCCTAACCACCTAGCCCAGTTTTGGGTATGTGTAACCTAATTTGAGAATTAAAAGCTTATAGGAACATAGTTTTACATCCCAAAAAAGCAATGCTCATAGGGTCACATTGAAAAGTTTTTAAAAATTTAATCCATTCCTATGTTAATAAGTATAAATAGCTCTGTGTCTGGACTGTCCCACCTAGTCAATATGATTGAACATTTTAAAATGTTTTACTTGGTTATAAAAATAATGTATTAAAATTGAAAAATGTGAAACAGTAAAGGAAGCAAATTAAATCAACCATAATTCTTCTATCCAGTGATAATCACAGTTATGATTTGTGTGCTTTTGTTCTGTGCATATATTTTACACACTATATGAAATTCTGTAACCTGCAATTTTAGGCTCTTGATAAGTGTTTCCCCATGTTAAAAACTCATAAACATTTTAACTGGTGAATACTATTCTATATTAGTTCGTCATTTTCTTAATTTCATTTGTTAGTTTGTTTTTCTTTGTTTCCTTTTCACTTCCTTTTTTTTCCAATCTATATTTTTTACTATTGTAAATAGTGCTGCAATGGACATATTTGCACATTATGTTTGTCTACATTTCTGTTGTCTGTCAGGATACCTAGAAGTGAAATTCTTAGGCCAAGGAATATTAACATTTTTAAGACTCTTTAGCAGAAAGGTGAGCATCTCCCTTGACTGTATACTTTTTGGTATAGATTAAGATAGTTGCAATTAGAATTTGTTTTATCTGGGATTTATTTCAGTATACAGGCTGTGAATTTATTTTTTTTCTGTTTTTTTGCAAGCTTCTCAGTTGTCTTATGCTTTTATAGGAAAATTTTGCTTCTGTCTTCTCATTGCTTAATTCATTCAACAGAGATGTAGTGAACACCTGCTTATATCCCAGACTATGCACTAGGTGCTGCACGGGCTGCTAGGATGAGTGAGAAGCAGTCGCTGCTCTGTGGAGTATCTTTACAGCAGAAGGACGCACGTGTGTTGCAATCATTCCCATCTGTTGTCAGTGGCTTTTCCCTCAACTAAGAAGGCGGCTCCCTCCGTTCATGCTATTTATATTATCAAGGGAATGAACCAAAACTCAGCCTTTTTGGAGGACAGTTTTTGCCTAGTAGAAAGTAGGAATATTGAACTGTGGCTGACTGGCACTTTCTTTACTACAGCTTGCATAAATTTCTGCCCATAATTAAGTGTCCTAAGGTATCTGATGCCAGTTCCTCTACCTGGGCTCTGGAGCCCCCTCTCTTCCTCATTTCCATCTCTCTTCTGAGTTGTGAGCCTTTTTCTCTTTACTGTATCCTACCCATTAGGCACTTTGAACTACCCCTGCCTTAAGCCCACATTGCCTTAACCACTTTTCTTTCTCCCAGTCTTTCTTCAGTTCATTACCAGCTAGCTCTGCCTTCATCATTACATTGAAGTATTATCTCTTGGTTGTTAAATCTTTTTTTTTTTTTTTTTTGGTCATGCGTTGTGGCTTATGGGATCCTAGACCCCTTATTAGGGATTGAACCCAGGCCCACACAAGAGAAAGCACTGATTCCCAGCCACTGGACCACCAATGGATGCCGTTGGTGGTTGACTCTAATAGAAATTGCTCAATCTTCATCTTCGTTTACTCCTCAAATACTATTAACATTCTTGACCAAAAAGTTACTTGAAATGCTCCTGGTTTTCGTCCTACTATTCAGCTACTTCTTATCTCCTCTCTGTATTCCTCTTGCCTATAAAACTTTTCCCTAGGGTTCTCTCTTAGAATATGTCCCTTCTCTTGTCATTTAAAAAAAAAAAATTTATTTTTAATTGAAGGGTGATTACAATATTGTATTGGTTTCTGCCATACTTCAACATGGATCAGCCACAGGTATACGTATCTCCCCTCTCTCCTGCCTCCCTCCCACCTACTACCCCTTGTCATTTTATATAATTCCTAAGTGATGTACCCTCATGGTTTCAAATACCAGTTATATGCTTATGTGCTGATTACCACCAAAACCTGTGTGTTCAGTCCAAATCATACTACCTTATTGGGTATCTCCTTGTGTTATGTCTCACAGGTCCCTTAAAATCACCATGGTAATTTGGAACAAATCCAAAACTTCTTTTATCATCCCCAGTGCAGTGAGGGTGTTCATATCTACACAGTTGTGCCAGCTGGAAATCTGGGTTTTTGCCTTTGTCCCTTCTCTTATTCTCACTCTCATTCCACATCTGATAAGTCCTGTCACTTCAACCTAATCACCATTGAATCCTGTATCTTTGTTTAATGAATACTGTATCTTTAACAAGCTATCCTTTGCATTTGTATGACAGCTAAAAACAGAGTTGCTGTGGGTCATTGTCTTTTCTTCAAGAAGATGTTTTTCTTATATTTGGTAATGAATTTGGATGGAAAGGTATAGCCTTCTTTACTTCCCTATCCTTTTCAGTGGATTTTCAGAGTGCGTTATATTTAGAACGTACTGAGCAATTGTGTTGAACTGAAATAAGAGGATTTGAAACTGTTTAAAAAGTAGCTTAATTTAGAAGCTTCTACATGTTTTCCTTAAGTCTGATGAAGAAGAATTAAGAAATATATGTTATAATAGTGGAGAATTAGAAATTGAAACAGTCATTATTAAGCTACTTGGGAGGTGGTGAACAAATTAAATAGAATAATGCTGCTTGACATATAGTTCAGTTCATCAGCTGTGTTTAGAGATTATCAGCTTCTAGCTTGATTTCAATGAAATGTTAACAAGATCAGAATGTACCAAATTTAAGTGGTGGAGTTGCTGAAGGACAGAAGAAGAAATTAACTTTTTTATTGCTTATTTTTCATTGTGTTAATCTTTTGGACCATCATCTCTACTTCATAGGAAAAATATTAGTATGCTATAATCAAATATGTGGTATATTCCCACTTTAACAACTAGGTTTTATTCATATTAACAGGTAAATCTTCAGTTAAATTCACATATTTTAATTGGGAGCAAACCATGAATGTTAGAGGTACTTCATAATAACTCAATTACAAGGAAGTAGAAGAAAGGAGAGTGAACGAAGGACGTTCACTCACAGAGCTTTTTATGTGGGCCACCAGATGGCACAGTGGTTCCACATCAGCTGGTTGCACTGAGAAGGGGAGGGATGAGAGAGGGACAGTGTCACCAGCTGTTCAGGGATGGGGTGTTCTTAAGTCGGTTCTTTGTAACCTCAGATGTCTGTTTTCTGTGGTAAAAGCAGGCCAGCAGCTTGTTATTGCATGTTTGAATTTGTTTCTTTTGAAGTTGGCTTTATGCTACTACCAAATGAACCATGTCAGTATCCCTATTGTGATTTTTGTGAGAAGGTTATTAACTTTTTAGATACAAGAATCAAAAATACTAAAAACATTAAAAATTGAACATAAAGCATTACTATGCAGTATGAAGATAAACTTTCGTTGTTTAGTGAACAATGCTACTGAAATTATACTCTAAAAAATTCATTGATATTCATTAAATGATCAATATAAATAACTTACGACCCAAATAAGGAATACCTTTAATAATATGAGGGACCAAACAAAGGTAAGGAACAGGAGCCCTCATTGCTTTGAAATGAAGAGTTTTGTTTTTCTTAGTTGTTGATAGTTTATTTGAAGTTTTAAGACAGATTTTCTGCACAGTTCATATATTCATTTGAAGAATATATATAGTCCTAGAACCAGAGGAAGTGAACTATAATTGAATTGTAATGTTTTTATTACATACCAATAGCTATGAAATGATTCTTATTTAGTAATGAAAGCTTGGTGTAGAGAACCTAGATTAAAATGGAAAATAAAAAATGGTGAATTATGGACTATCTGGGTACTTTAGGGAAATATTTAATTCTGGTTGTGTGACACCTTACTCCTCTTGTGGGTTGATACAGAATGTAATTAAATAAATATTGAGGTTATAAAGCCACAAGAATAGGCAAAGAATAAGGTTTTTAAAACTTTGGATATAATTGTCATGTAACATTACTTTTAGGTATATGGTGATTTTTTTATATGTTGCAAAATGATCACAAGTCTAATTAACATCTATCACTACACAGTTACACTTTTGTTTTCCTTATGATGAGAACTTTTAAGATCTATACTTAGCAATTTTCAAATACACAATATGGTATTATTAATTATAGTCACCATGCTATAAACAACATCCCTGCTGCTGCTGCTAAGTCATGTCAGTCGTGTCCGACTCTGTGCGACCCCATAGACGGCAGCCCATCAGGCTCCCCCGTCCCTGGGATTCTCCAGGCAAGGACACTGGAGTGGGTTGCCATTTCCCTCTCCAATGCATAAAAGTGAAGAGTGAAAATGAAGTCGCTCAGTCGTGTCTGACTCTTCGTGACCCCATGGACTGTAGCCTACCAGGCTCCTCCATCCATAGGATTTTCCAGGCAAGAGTACCGGAGTGGGGTACCATTGCCTTCTCCGAATAACATCCCTAGGACTTACTTACTTTATAACTGCAAGTTTGTGTCTTTGGATCACCTTCACCCATTTTGTTCACCTGTCACCTCTGGCAGCCACTAATCTCTTCTATGAGTTGTAGGTTTTTTTTGGTGGAGGGGGCATTATTAGATTCCATATATAAGTGAAGAAATAAGTTTTAAGGATGAGAACTATTCAAGACAGCTAAGCTATATGTGAAATATCAAAAATGGACGAGGAACTTTTTGTGAAATTATTTTGGGACAGAGTCCAGGGACATTGGGACTCCTGTGGCCCTAAAACGCTGTTTGAAGCCTGGGAAAAATTTGAGAGCCAGACTAGAGGAGTATCTCTCTGCCTTTTCAAGTACCAATGTAACTGAAAGAAGTACCTTTGCTGTGACCTAAGGATGGAAATAGGGCAAAAATCGAATAGGTTGAGTTTCAGAGAAGAATCCTTCCTCTAGATACGGGCTTTAGAATATACTGAAATGAGAATTCAAATGGTACTGTCAGTTTTAACATGACAGAGCACATATATAATTATCTTAACTTTGGGTTGGCATTTTAGAAGTTGACAGCCTTTACCTTCTTGAGATTACTGACCTTATAAAACCAAAAGGGCTTGAGTAGTTTCATTTAATGTTAGTGAATAAATGGTGTTTTTTGCTAATCTTGGATTGGAAGAAAAATATAGAAAAAAATAATATATTTTTTGAACTGGGGTCAGTTCTTTACTTTCAGATTTGATCTTTATTTCCAAGCACTCTGAAGAAATGAGGTTAGAAAGGCATCCAACACTGAGTTTATTCCCCAGGCATCCTCCTACTTGATCTCCAGTAGTAATAATGCCTAGCTAGACTCTTATAGTCATTTTGTTGTGTGTTTACACGAGAGTGTCTTTATCTTCATCTCTTCATTTGTCATTCAGATCAATCTAAATCTTTGAAAAATTCCGTTCTGTTGGTTGTGTCAGCGCTCTCTCGATTTTACTTTTGATGTCTATGTTTTAAAGGTTGTCAGTTGTCTGATACTTTCCATTTCCTAAATGCTGGTTAGCTGAACTTTTACCAAATAAGTTCTGCAATTCAAGGATAGTAGAGAAAATAAATGTTTAGTATTAGTTGCATTTTATAGTGTAAAGTTAAAACTTCAGAGGAGTTTAAAAGGAATTCTTTTTTTTTATTTATATCTCTTTAATCTCCTTTTACTGGAGGAATTCTTAATGTAAATTACAAAATAAAAAATGAAGCCTGTATGTCAAAAAGATATATCAATGTAGTTGTAGCTTTGATATCTTTTCATAAGTATAGGGAACCTTAAAATATTGGAAAAGAAGTAGTGAGGAGATCTGCATTTTCTATGAACCACTATAACAGAATACATCTATTAAATAGAAAGAGGGGCAGAAGTAAAGGAACTCAGTAGTAGTAAGGCTCAGTCTTGCCAGTGGCAAGATTTGCAGTGAGCACTTTGCCTCATGCCTGTCTGGGATGGGGGAGTGGGAGTAAGGTGTCACAGACATCGAAAATCAGGATCGTCATTTTGGAAGCCCAAAGATTGATAGACATAATGTGTCCCACCAGAGTGAGGAAGCACTGTTCAGCCTAGAGATTTTTTTAAATTTATTTTGGAACCATAAAACTGGGTTGTCTTTGTTTAGTTTTGAATTAGGTTATTAAATGCTTTTATTTATATTTATAGTATATTTGTTTCATATTTATGTAATTTTATACTCATATAATGATTTTATGTTTGAAATACCCAGTAATTTATGGGTGATTACACTTGTTTTGAAGAATTCTGATAAAATATATAGTCCTTTGGATATGAAATATGGAGGAATAAATAAATAGCTCTATTTGTTAACCTATGAATTTTACTTCTGAAGTAAGTTTGAGACATTTATAGAAAAAAGTATGTTTCTACAGCTATTTTTTCAACTGTACAGTTAACTTCCTGGAATTTCTTCTAATTTTCACTGATTTTGGCACTTTCTGATCTTTTTGAAACAGTGACCACATGGAAAATGTGTATGGCTACCTAATGAAGTACACCAACCTCGTCACTGGGTGGCAGTACAGGTAAGTGTGAGTATTCTGTCGCTTTCTCTCCCAAGAGAACAGAAATGGGCATGATGATTTTATAACTGATGTTACATGACTGGGAAGCATGTTAGAGAAAGACTTACCATGTTTTCTATAAGTCTGATGACTTTCTTTTTCTATTTTTAGGGGGTAAGAGGAGTTAACATTGTCCAAATTGCAGCCTCCAAATACGTCAGAAGTTACTGTTACGTCAAGATTAGTATCATTTATCAACTCACCTTGGGCTTCTTATGTGTACTTCCAGTGGTTAGGCTTTTTGGGTGGTTTAGAGACAGCAAAGAGATTTGTGTTAGGTGCCTGTTGAGGATTTTTGCTTCTTTTAATTGTTGAGGATTCTTAAACTCTTCTGAGATCTTGAAAAGTTTAAATAACCAACCTGAGGTCCCACAAGCAGTCAAGAAGTAGCACAGCCAACTGTCTTAAATACTTTGTGGAATTGATATTTGTGGGGCAGGGGACTAAACTTTTATTCTTTTATTGTGGTAAAATATAACATAAAATTTACCATTGTAAACATTTTTTGGTATGCAGTTCAGTGGTATTAAATACATTCACATTTTTGTGCAACCATCACCCGCATTCATCTCAGAACTCTCTGCATCTTCTCAGACTAAAACTGTACCCATTAGACAATAATTTCACATTTTCCTCTCCCCCTGAGTCCTTAGGCAACCACTGTTCTACTCTCTGTCTCTATGAATTTGACTACTCTAGGTACCTTATATAAGTGGAATCATATAATATTTGTCCTTTTGTGATTGGCTTATTTCATTTAGTGTAATGTTCTCAAAGTTCATCCATGTAGTGTGTGTCAGAATTCTCTACCTTTTGAGGGCTGAAAAACAGTCCCTTGTAAGTGTATACCACATTTTGTTTATCCAGTTATCAATCAGTGGACATTTGGGTTGCTTCCGTCTTTTGGCTATTGTGAATAATGCTGCTTTGAGTATTGGTGTACACAATATCAGAGTCACTGCTCTCATTCTTGTGTGTGTATACCCAGAAGTGGAATTGCTGAATCACATTGTAATTCTATGTTTAATTTTTGGGGATATCTCCATACTATTTTCCATAGCAGCTGCACTGTTTTACATTCCCACTAGCAGTGTACAAGGATTCCAGTTTCTCTACATCTTCTCAACAGTTGTTACTTTCTGTTATGTCTATGTGTGTGTGTATAATAACCATCTTAATGGGTATTGAGTGTTATCTCATTGTGGTTTTTTAAAACTATTTAAAAAAGTGATAAAGCTAGAATCTGAACCCAAATAGTTCTGACTCCAGGTTGGTATTTTCATTATAAATACTGCTTCTTATTCACATGTCATTTGGAGATCTCTGATTTTGGTTATGATGGAATAATAAGCTGATTCTGCCTTTCTACCTTAAACAATTAGAAAATGGTACATAGTATATGAAGGAATGTTTTTCAGAATTCAAAAAAGAGTTGAAGCATTGTAATGAACATGTGATTGCTTAAAAGAGAAGGCAGTTTGGGATATGTTTAATTTGAAGTAACAGTAGGACTTTCACATAAGAGTGATACGCCAGAAGTTGGAGGTCATATGAGAGGTCAAAGCTGGATATGAAATTATAGAAGACAATCATTCCTGTTAAAGTGAAAAGGGTAGTTCTCTAAGGTTCCCACCCTTTATTTTTTTTAAGAAAGAACAAAGTCAGGGGAGCCTTTTCATTTTGCATTTTCTCACCTCAGTTTTTATGTAATTTTTTGAAGGCTTATCCATTTAAATGACATATAAAATATTAAAAAAAATTTTATGTCACTTTGCTTTTAGCACTGTTTTTTGTTTTTTTTAAAAAGGGAAATAGGTTAACTTTTCTCCCCCATTCATTCAACTAATTTCATTCATGTTATATTATTGAGTATTACTGAGAAATTCTCAGAAGTGGAATAGAGTAGGAAAGCTCCAAAGTATCCCCAAGCACATAAGATTAAGTATATGTTAAACATGGCATTTCAAGTTAGTGGTGACTTGAGGCCATGGGAAGAAGGGGCATGTGTTTGTATCCTTGTGTGGGGGAGCATACTAAAAAGATCCATTGGCCACTGGTTGCCCAGGAAGTTAGCTAAGAGATCCAAGCAAAGTTCTAGCATAGGGAAAGGCATGGCTTCTACCCTTGCGATTCTTCTAGCTGTCCTAGAGGCCAGTTTTAGCAGCAAAGAAAGTGTGGGAATGAAGACAACACATCACCATTTGCCACTGAGAACACAACCTTTTATCCGCTTGTCCCATCAGAGAGGTCTCAGGTTGTCAACTGGTTTACTGCAAGCTCGTTTTCTCTTTCCTGCCAGACTGCCTGGAGGCTTGTGGCACAGCAGCGATATCCTGGGTTCCCAGCATGAATTGCAGATTGAATGATAAAAGAGGAACAGAAAGGTTCAGTTCAGTTCAGTTGCTCAGTCGTGTCCGATTCTTTGCGACCCCATGAACCGCAGACGCCAGGCCTCCCTATCCATCACCAACTCTTGGAGTCTACCCAAACTCATGTCCATTGAGTCGGTGATGCCATCCAACCATCTCATCCTCTGTCGTCCCCTTCTCCTGCTACCCTCAATCTTTCCCAACATCAGGGTCTTTTCAAATGAGTCATCTCTTTGCATCAGGTGGCCCAAATACTGGAGTTTCAGCTTTAACATCAGTCCTACCAGTGAATACCCAGGACTGATAGGATGGACTGGTTGGATCTCTTTGCAGTCCAAGGGACTCTCAAGAGTCTTCTCCAACACCACAATTCAAAAGCATCAATTCTTCTGCACTCAGCCCTCTTTATAGTCCAACTCTCACATCCATACATGACTACTGGAAAAACCATAGCCTTGACTAGATGGAGCTTTGTTGACAAAGTAATGGCTCTGCTTTTTAATACGCTGTCTAGGTTGGTCATAACTTTCCTTCCAAGAGTAAGCGTCTTTTAATTTCATGGCTGTAGTCACCATCTGCAGTGATTTTGGAGCCCCCAAAAATAAAGTCTGTCACTGTTTCCCCATCTATTTCCCATGAAGTGATGGGACCGGATGCCATGATCTTCGTTTTCTGAATGTTGAGCTTTAAGCCAACTTTTTCACTCTCCACTTTCACTTTCATCAAGAGGCTTTTTAGTTCCTCTTCACTTTCTGCCATAAGGGTGGTGTCATCTGCATATCTGAGGTTATTGATATTTCTCCCAGCAGTCTTGATTCCAGCTTGTGCTTCATCCAGCCCAGCGTTTCTCATGATGTACTCTGCATAGAAGTTAAATAAGCAGGGTGACAATATACAGCCTTGATGTACTCCTTTTCCTATTTGGAACCAGTCTGTCTGTTCCATGTCCAGTTCTAACTGTTGTTTGCTGACATGCATATAGGTTTCTCAAGAGGCAGGTCAGGTGGTCTGGTTTTCCCATCTCTTTCAGAATTTTCCACAGTTTATTGTGATCCACACAGTCAAAGGCTTTGGCATAGTCAATAAAGCAGAAATAGGTGTTTTTCTGGAACGCACTTGCATTTTCAATGGTCCAACGGATGTTGGCAATTTGATCTCTGGTTCCTCTGCCTTTTCTAAAACCAGCTTGAGCATTTGGAAGTTCACGGTTCATTACTGCTAAAGCCTGGCTTGGAGAATTTTGAGCATTAGTTTACTAGCGTGTGAGATGAGTACAACTGTGTGGTAGTTTGAGCATTCTTTGGCATTGCCTTTCTTTGGGATTGGAATGAGAACTGACCTTTTCCAGTCCTGTGGCTACTGCTGAGTTTTCCAAATTTGCTGACATATTGAGTGCAGCACTTTCAGAGCATCATCTTTTAGGATTTGAAATAGCTCCACTGGAATTCCATCACCTCCACTAGCTTTGTTCATAGTGATGCTTCCTAAGGGCCACTTGACTTCGCATTCCAGGATGTCTGGCTCTAGGTGAGTGATCACACCGTCATGATTATCTGGGTCGTGAAGATCTTTTTTATACAGTTCTGTGTATTCTTGCCACCTCTTCTTAATATCTTCTGCTTCTGTTAGGTCCATACCATTTCTGTCCTTTATTGCACCCATCTTTGCATGAAATGTTCCCTTGGTATCTGATTTTCTCGAAGAGATCTCTAGTCTTTCCCATTCTGTTGTTTTCCTCTATTTCTTTGCATTGATCACTGAGGAAGGCTTTCTTATCTCTTCTTGCTATTCTTTGGAACTCTGCCTTCAAATGGGTGTATCTTTCCTTTTCTCCTTTGTTTTTCATTTCTCTTCTTTTCACAGCTATTTGTAAGGCCTCCTCAGACAGCCATTTTGCTTTTTTGCATTTCTTTTTCTTAGGGATGGTCTTGATCCCTGTCTCTTGTACAATGTCACGAACCTCCATTCACAGTTCATCAGGCACTCTGTCTATCAGATCTAGTCCCTTAAATCTATTTCTCACTTCTACTGTATAATCATAAGGGATTTGATTTAGGTCATACCTGAATGGTCTAGTGGTTTTCTCTACTTTTTTCAATTTAAGTCTCAATTCGGCAATAAGGCGTTCATGATCTGAGCCACAGTCAGCTCCTTGTCTTGTTTTTGCTGACTGTATAGAGCTTCTCCATCTTTGGCTGCAAAGAATATAATCAATCTGATTTTGCTGTTGATGATCACCAAATTATCATCATCTGGTGATGTCCATGTGTAGAGTGTTCTCTTGTGTTGTTGGAAGAGGGTGTTTGCTATGACCGGTGCGTTCTCTTGGCAAAACTCTATTAGCCTTGCCCTGCTTCATTCTGTACTCCAAGGCCAAATTTTCCTATTACTCCAGGTATTTCTTGACTTCCTACTTTTGCATTTCAGTCCCCTATAATGAAACGACATCTTTTTTACGTGTTCTAAAAGTTTTTATAGTCTTCATAGAACCTTTCAACTTCAGCTTCTTCAGCATTACTGGTCGGGGTATGGACTTGGATTACCATGATATTGAATGGTTTGCCTTGGAAATGAACAGAGATCATTCTGTCGTTTTTGAGAGTGCATCCAAGTACTGCATTTTGGACTTTTTTGTTGACTATGAGGGCTACTCCTTTTCTCTAAGGGATTCCTGCCCACAATAATAGATATAATGGTCATCTGAGTTAAATTCACCCATTCTAGTCCTTAATTGCTGATTTCTAGAATGTCGACGTTCACTCTTGCCATCTCCTGTTTGACCACTTCCAATTTGCCTTGATTCATGAACCTCACATTCCAGGTTCCTATGCAATATTGCTCTTACAGCATCGGATCTTGCTTCTATCACCAGTCACATCCACAGCTGGGTGTTGTTTTTGCTTTGGCTCCATCCCTTCATTCTTTCTGGAGTTATTTCTCCACTGATCTCCAGTAGCATATTGGGCACCTACAAAAAGGTTAAGACCATGTTAAAGGAACTTAGGCTTAGAGCTCAGTTCTTTTGGTAGACTTAGCCACTTGGTCCCTGAAGTGTGGATAAAGCTTAAGTAACAAAAGCACTGTACCTGTGCCAGGTATTCAAGGTGGTCTCCTGGCAATCTATTTCTGTTTGACTAAGAGCAACTGAGAGAAGCTTGGAGAAATCCAGCATGAGCATACTCTGTAAATAATAAACTGCTTGTTGTGGAATGTGGTACCCTAAGAAACAGCAAGACCCTCTCTTGAATGTACTTCCTTTCACTTTGAATTAGCATTCATGAAGAGGAGATCTCTTCCTACTCAGAAGTTCTGTACATGGTCAGCACTGAAGCCTAGGATGGTCAGCACAAAGCATATGCGTGTCTTTCCATCCAAAATCTTCCCTGAAGTTGGCTATTGCTATCATAAGACATACTTCCAAGTCAGAATATTTTTTAAAGTTCCATTCCAAAATACTTCATTTTAAGTTGTCAGCTATTCTGAGGATTAGTCATTTTCTCAAACTTGCAGTCTTTATTATTTTGAAATTGCACAAAATAAATAATTATTTAATTTTTCTTTTTAACAATGTGGTGACTTTTCAGCATATAAAGAAAGATGCTGAATCTTAAGCCTTTTTTTCTATGTTTCTTTAGCTCCTAGGTTAGACCAGCTTGCTAAGAATACTATAATCAAGAGTCTAGTCCTCTTCTGGGCAAAATAGCTTTCAGTTTCCTTGCTATGTGAATTGTCTCTCCATCTCCAATCTGCACATCTTATACATCTCCAGAGAAAGGGTGAAGGAAGAACATTTGGGTTAATTCGTGTATAATGAAAGACAGCATACAGTGCGTTATTGGTGCCACTGGGTCCATAGCATCATCTTGGTATTAGGTAATCAGTTTTTGACTCAATTCTATCATTTTACCAGTTCCTCCTCAGTATTACTTTTGTATATCGAGGTGAGTGCTTCCCATGTTGTAGATTTGTGGTAATGCTTTTGGGATAAGAAATACATGTTCCCAGTAACTTGAGATTTCCAACATTGTTCTCTAAATTTTCTTTGAATTGACTTCTTAGAAGAGACCAGTCTTCTTTCTTTGTTTGGAATAATTGGGCTTATTGCTTAGACTAGGAGAAAGAGATTTCTTTCCTTATTTCCTTCATTCATTCCTTTCCTTATTTCTTGTTTGTCTGTTTGTTCAGATTTGTCTGAACCACCAGGGAAGCCCCTTTAAAAGTCACAAGCATGCTAAAGATGAATGAGAAAAACAATAGTCTTGCTTTTCCAGCTCCCTTTTCAGGTAGCTGCTTTCAACTTCTCTTATTTGCTTCTCATTATTTCTTTTTCTTTCCCTTAATAAAAGGCCAATTGCATTCTCTCCCAGTTTGGTATGATTGATATAGTTGCCACGTTGCTTAAGGTAGTATCTTCTAGGAACTTGAACTGGATCAAATTGTCTGGATGTATTACAGAATGCATTAACATGTAGAATACCAAATTGCTGTAAACCCAAACATTAATTTTTTGGAATAGAGACTTTTTAGATTTTTTTCCTAAAGAAAAGAACTATTGTACTACTTAAATTGGAATCCAAATTAATATATTTCCCAAAGTAGTTAATCTAAAACCAAATCAGAACATCAAATTCTTTTCCAGCGTGTTTCATTATATCATCATTTAGTTTCAAGTTCCTTATGGTTCTGCATCTCTAGTTGCAGCCTTTTCATTTTAAAACAGGATAAGTAATCTTTAGTTGTGACCTATTGAATAATGTGTTCACAAAGTCTTGCTACTTTGGCATTATTCATATTGTTTATTTCACTGGTTAAATCTTAAATCATATTCATTTCTTACCTAGCATTTGTTAATCCCAGAGCTCATGCTTTGATTTGTTCCCAGTGAATTTTAAATAAAAACTCTCCCTACCATTTGTCTTTGGGAACTTACCCTGTTAATGAATTCTGGAGAGAAATCTTCCTCTGAAGGATACTGTATTTTTGTTTCCTTTCTGCATTGTCTTGTATTCCCTATTAAATGCCTCTTTCACAGCTGAAGATTTTATATCTTTTATTAAACTCATTCAATTCTTCAGTAACATTTACTACTAGGAAATTCAGTCTAGTGTTTCTAAGTACTTCTTGAGATGCTTTTGAATTTTATTTTTTTAATAGCAAAAACTCAAAAGTATGTGATTAAAATTTGGATTGCTCTAGTTTGACTAGGGGAAATATTTTAAAAGTATGACTTTTTTTAAAATTATTGCAGGTTTTTTGTTCTAAACAATGAAGCTGGGCTGTTGGAGTATTTTGTGAATGAACAGTCTAGAAATCAAAAACCCAGAGGTACTTTGCAGCTTGCAGGAGCTGTAATATCACCCAGTGATGAGGACTCTCACACCTTCACTGTAAATGCTGCCAGTGGGGAACAATATAAACTCAGAGGTATGGCTGAAATATGAGAATTAATAGTGTGATTTTCTTCTTCCTTGAGAAGTTGATATACTTCCCTCCTTTCATTTAGGTTTTGGAAATAGAAATTACTATCATTGATACAGAAACAGTATTCTACACCTTGTAATTGTTTTAAGGGTTTATGAGATCTGTTTTAATTAATGACTTTTAAGTTGCACAGTGAGTAAGTCTGTTTAAAATTGACCCCTCTAAGAAATTTGTATAGATGAAATACTGAGAAATCTAAAAACATAGACTTGTTAAAAATGTTTTGTCTTCCACAGATTTGTATTTTATTTCCTTTCTTAATTTAGTTGATATGTTCTCTTCGTGTTTTTTAATGATTAATGTACATAACTGGGATTTATGAAAATGCTTGTATTCAGGTATAACATCTGTTTAGATAAATATAATTTGTATAGAGGTTTCTATTTTTAATTAATACACATAAAGTATGATGTTAATCCTAATTGATCATGCTAGAGATCTGAAAGAATATATTGAGTACACACCAAATGCTTAATAAAGGATATTTATTTGAAGAAGAGCATATCTTTAAGCGAAAGTTAAAACATGTCAAGTTCCATCTACCCACCGAGCTATATGTCATTTATCCTCCCTAGGAAATATCCACATCCAGCTGTGGTGTTACCTAACAAGGTTGATGCTTTGGCCTTTTTCCTACCTCGCTCTGGTCAGGGAGAGTGGGAACATGCCCTGATTTTCAGTGATCCATTCTTCATGCTATAACAATTAATTGTATTCTAAAAATAAATGAAAAAGTAAATAACTTGTAGATACTTTTTATCAGCCACAGATGCTAAAGAGCGGCAACATTGGGTTAGCAGACTTCAGATATGTACACAACACCACACTGAAGCTATTGGCAAGGTATGTGGATTCATGTATGATATTAATGCACGGAAATGGGGAAAGATCTTTTTAACTTTATTTTTTTGCATTTTAAAATTGAGATTCACATACCATAAAATTGATCCTTTTAAAGTGTACAATTTCATGGGTTTTATTAATATATTCATAAGATTATATAGTTGTTGCAACTATCTAATTCCTGAACATTTTCATCACCTTCCAAAAAACCCGTATCTGTTTAACAGTCACTCCCTATTTGAATCTCTTTTCCCAGTCCCCTGGCAAAAACTAACCTATGATTTCTGTTTCAAGAGATTTGTCTATTCTGGGCATTTGATATAAATGGAATCATGCAGTATGTGGTGTTTGTTTGTTTGTTTTTGTCTGGCTTCTTACGATAAGCATAATGTTTTAAAGGTTCATCCATGTCATTGCATGGATCATACTTCATTACTTTTTAAGACTGAATAATCGTCTTTTATGGATATACCACATTATGTTTATCCATGCATCAGCTGATAGGCATGTGGATTGTTTACATGTTGTGGCTGTTATGAATAATACTTCTATGAACATTTGTGTTCAAATTTTTGTATGAACATATGATTTCAGTTTTCTAGGTTATTCCTAGGAGTGAAATTACTGGGTTATATGGTAGTTGTCTGTTTAACTATTGAGGAGCTGCCAAACTGTTTTTGAAATTGGCCAAATTATTTCCCATTCTCACCAGCAATACACGAAGGTTCCAGTTTCTCCACAGTATTACTGATACTGTTACTGTCCTTTTTTAACAATTATTATGGCCATCCTCATGGTTATGAAGTAGAATTTTGTTGTGGTTTTAATTTCATTTCTCTAATGGCTAATAAGGTTGAGCGTCTTTTCATGTGTTTATAGATAATTTCTGTATCTCATTTGAAGTGTTTTCTTTTTTAAAATGAGAAGGAGGGTCTTAGTACTTGAAATCTGAGGTTAGAAATGTCTAAAAATTAATATGTGGGAAGCAGAGTTAAAGGATTTCCATACCTTTTTGTTTTCTTTTTAGTGTTCCTTCCCCATAGCTAAATTTTTTAAAATTGTGATTTAGGCCTGCAGTCTTTAAGAAATCCAGCAAAAAACTTTATTCTTGCTGCAAGATTCTAATCTTTGGCAGTGACCAGAAAGTGCTAGTTTGTTTCAAAGATACTTGAATGTTACACTAGAAAAATTATTATATTGAATATTGATGAATGTATTTTTTGCTTCAATCATGATGTTTAAATATCTGAAATTAGAAATTTCTTGTTATTTTAATATATGTCTAATGTAAAAAAAGAATTCTTGACAGCACACACCTGGAATTAATTTTCTGAATAAATTACCAGTTTACTATGGGATGTGTGAAATTCTTAAACTTTGAAGGTTTTAAATTTTTCCATCTTCAGAACTATTCTTGTAGTTAATTCTGAGGTTAACCTTATTTTTAAAACTGTTTGTGTGTAAGCCTCCAGTATATTATAGGTTGAGAGTTTACCTAAATTTTAAAAAAGGAATTATTTTCTTTGTCTAATAGAATAATCCTCCTCTGAAGTCACGGAGCTTCTCACTTGCATCTAGTGGTAATTCTCCTATATCCCAGAGGAGACCAAGTCAAAATACCATTTCCTTTTTTAATGTTGGACATTCCAGACTACAATCAGTGAGCAAAAGAGCTAACTTACCTCCAGACCATCTTGTGGAAGTCAGAGAAGTAAGTATGAATTGAAATCAAGTTAAAATGCATAAAATAATATTACCAGCTTGATTTTGTCACAAAAAAATTTTTAATCCTGTTTGTGTCTTCTGGGGGCCTCAATGTTTAGGTCATAACAATTCCCTGATTTTTTAGGTGTCCTAAGTTTCCGCAAGTCTGTCAGCTAGGTTCTGTGTACACTATCATATTTTAAAAATCTGTATCTTTTATTTCTCAAGAGAAAGTATAGACTCCTTTAATGTAAAATTTATGATAAAAGGATTATTAAGCCTAGTGGAAAGACTGTGTGATCAAACAAGTGACCTTTTTTTTTTTTTTAACTGATACATGTAAATAGAGAATTTCAAACATACAAAGATAGAATAGTTAAATCCTTGATGTTCCCTTATCTCACCATTTTCCTTATTCTCTTTGAAACTAAGTACCAAATAATTCTAGTTAGTAAAGAATGCAGGAGAGGGAAATGGCAACCCACTCCAGTATTCTTGCCTGGAAAAGTCCATGGACAGAGGAGCCTGGCGGGCTGCAGTCCATGGAGTTACATGACTGAGCATGTGTGTATAAGGGTGGAGGATGATGGGTTGGTATCAATAAACTGGTAGAACTAAAAAAATAAAATAAAAATAAAGAATGCAGTTAGGTTCTTAATAATCCAGGTGTTGTTTACTGAGTTAATTTTGATAGAGCTCATAGATACCTATGTAGTGGATTGTGGATTATAAATCACACCCAAATGATTTAAGGCAGGAAGCTGGGGAGAATGTTCCCTCTATCAGGTTATTTTAGGTTGTATTTGTAGGTGAAGAAATTGAGATTTGAGTGAAATTATACATTCCTGGGAAAGATATCCTTGAAGATATGTATTGTCAGTACCTATATCAAGGAGTTCGTGATATCAGTATGTTACTGGTAATGTTCACCTTGATCTCGTGGTTAAGGTAGCTTCTGCTTGATTAAAGTAGCTTTCCTCCACTGTAAAGTTGCTGTCTTTTTCTCTGTAGTTAATAAAATATCTGGGGAGCTTCTTTGAGACTATGTATTTCCTTTTTCTTTTCAAAGACATTGAGAGAACTTTTGTTACTATACTGACCATGGTTCCTGGTGGGTGTTCTCAAGCTTTTTGTGGCCTTGGTATCTGTTTCACTCTTAAAAATTATTGAGGACCTCAAAGAATTTTTGCTTTATATAGGTTAAACTTACCAATATTTACCTTATTAGAAATTGAAGCAGGTATTTAAAAAATGCTTGTTTTTAAAATTTACCTTTCAATTTTATGTTTTATTATTTTAAAATAAAAATTAATAAATTCATACATATTAACATAGATAACATATTTTTATGTCAAACAGCTATTTTCCCCCCCAAATAAACAAAATAATTGCACTCAATGCAATTATTGCAAACTCAATTTACTGCAAATGTGTAGTTTTAGTTGAACTATATGAACTATATGAAAAAAACCTTTGTGGTTGGGGAAAAAAGAGAAATGTTTTAAAATAGTTTTTTAAGGTAAATGTGGCTGTTCTTTGATACTCCAGTAAAAGTGGACAGTGACAGTTTCTTAAGTGTTAGATGCAGTGTGGAATCTAATATGTATCAGTGGACTTTTCAGGTTCTGTTTCATGACAGTACACTGGTTTGCCTTGCACATTGAGTGGATGTTTAACTTATGCACGATTTTGTAACACTGCATTAGTCATTTGGAAAATGTTAGTTCGGAGTTAGGCAGCCCTTACAGATACTGGTATACAATATCAAAAATTCACAATCATTAACATCCGTACCAACTTCATCAGAAAAGGCTTTCAATATTGGGAAACTGCAAAGCTTATGGTGACTGATACAGGTTTTCCAAAATTGTAATTTCATTTTAAAGCTCATATTTTATCAGTTCAGTTCAGTCACTCATTCTTGTCCAACTCTTTGTGACCCCATGAATCACAGCACGCCAGGCCTCCCTGTCCATCACCAACTCCCGGAGTTCACTCAGACTCATGTCCGTCAAGTCACTGATGCCATCCAGCCATCTCATCCTCTCTTGTCCCCTTCTCTTCCTGCCCCCAATCCTTCCCAGCATCAGAGTCTTTTCCAATGAGTCAGTTCTTTGCATGAGGTGGCCAAAGTACTGGAGTTTCAGCTTTAGCATCATTCCTTCCAAAGAGATCCGAGGGCTGATCTCCTTCAAAATGGACTGGTTGGATCTCTTTGCAGTCCAAGGGACTCTCAAGAGTCTTCTCCAACACCACAGTTCAAAAGCGTCAGTTCTTCGGTGCTCAGCCTTCTTCACAGTCCAACTCTCACATCCATACATGACCATTGGAAAAACCATAGCCTTGACTAGACGGACCTTTGTTGGCAAAGTAATGTCTCTGCTTTTCGATATCCTATCTAGGTTGGTCATAACTTTTCTTCCAAGGAGTAAGCATCTTTTAATTTCATGGCTGCAGTCACCATCTGCAGTGATTTTGAAGCCCAGAAAAATAAAGTCTGACACTGTTTCCACTGTTTCCCCATCTATTTCCCATGAAGTGATGGGACCAGATGCCATGATCTTAGTTTTCTGAATGTTGAGCTTTAAGCCAACTTTTTCACTCTCCACTTTCACTTTCATCAAGAGGCTTTTTAGTTCCTCTTCACTTTCTGCCATAAGGGTGGTGTCATCTGCATATCTGAGGTTATTGATATTTCTCCCGGCAATCTTGATTGCAGCTTGTGCTTCTTCCAGCCCAGCATTTCTCATGATGTACTCTGCATAAGTTAAATAAGCAGGGTGACAATATACAGCCTTGATGTACTCCTTTTCCTATTTGGAACCAGTCTGTTTGTTCCATGTCCAGTTCTAACTGTTGCTTCCTGACCTGCATATAGGTTTCTCAAGAGGCAGGTCAGGTGGTCTGGTATTTCCATCTCTTTCAGAATTTTCCACAGTTGATTGTGATCCACACAGTCAAAGGATTTGTCATAGTCAATAAAGCAGAAATAGATGTTTTTCTGGAACTCTCTTGCTTTTTCCATGATCCAGCGGATGTTGGCAATTTGATCTCTGGTTCCTCTGCCTTTTCTAAAACCAGCTTGAACATGAGGAAGTTCTCGGTTCACGTATTGCTGAAGCCTGGCTTGGAGAATTTTGAGCATTACTTTACTAGCGCGTGAGATGAGTGCAATTGTGCAGTAGTTTGAGCATTCTTTGGCATTGCCTTTCTTTGGGATTGGAATGAAAACTGACCTTTTCCAGTCCTGTGGCCACTGCTGAGTTTTCCAAATTTGCTGGCATATTGAGTGCAGCACTTTCAGAGCATCATCTTTCAGGATTTGGAATAGCTCAACTAGAATTCCATCACCTCCACTAGCTTTGTTCTTAGTGATGCTTTCTAAGGCCCACTTGACTTCACATTCCAGGATGTCTGGCTATAGGTGAGTGATCACACCATCGTGATTATCTGGATCGTGAAGATCTTTTTTGTACAGTTCTTCTGTGTATTCTTGCCACCTCTTCTTAATATCTTCTGCTTCTGTTAGGTCCATACCATTTCTGTCTTTTATCGAGCCCATCTTTACATGAAATGTTCCCTTGGTATCTCTAATTTTCTTGAAGAGATCTCTAGTCTTTCCCATTCTGTTGTTTTCCTCTATTTCTTTGCATTGATCACTGAGGAAGGCTTTCTCATCTCTTCTTGCTATTCTTTGAAACTCTGCATTCAGATGTTTATATCTTTCCTTTTCTCCTTTGCTTTTCATTTCTCTTCTTTTTACAGCTATTTGTAAGGCCTCCCCAGACAGCCATTTTGCTTTTTTGCATTTCTTTTCCATGGGGATGGTCTTGATCCCTGTCTCCTGTACATTGTCACGAACCTCCGTCCATAGTTCATCAGGCACTCTATCAGATCTGCTGCTAAGTCACTTCAGTCGTGTCCAACTCTGTGCGACCCCATAGATGGCAGCCCACCAGGCTCCCCCATCCCTGGGATCCTCCAGGCAAGAACACTGGAGTGGGTTCCCATTTCCTTCTCCAATGCATGAAAGTGAAAAGTGAAAGTGAAGTCGCTCAGTCGTGCCCGACTCTTAGCGACCCCATGGACTGCAGCCCACCAGGCTCCTCCATCCATGGGATTTTCCAGGCAAGAGTACTGGAGTGGGGTGCCATTTCCTTCTCCTCTATCAGATCTAGTCCCTTAAATTTATTTCTCATTTCCACTGTATAATCATAAGGGATTTGATTTAGGTCATACCTGAATGGTCTAGTGGTTTTCCCTACTTTCTTCAATATAAGTCTGAATTTGGCAATAGGGAGTTCATGATCTGAGCCACAGTCAGCTCCCGGTCTTGTTTTTGCTGACTGTGTAGATCTCCATCTTTGGCTGCAAAGAATATAATCAATCTGATTTCAGTGTTGACCATCTGGTGATGTCCATGTGTAGAGTGTTCTCTTGTGTTGTTGGAAGAGGGTGTTTGCTATGACCAGTGCATTTTCCTGGCAAAACTCTTATTAGTCTTTGCCCTGCTTCATTCCATATTCCAAGGCCAAATTTGCCTGTTACTCCAGGTATGTCTCTACTTCCTACTTTTGCATTGCAGTCCCCTATAATGAAAAGGACATCTTTTTTGGTTGTTCGTTATAAAAGGTCTTGGAGGTCTTCATAGAACTGTTCAACTTCAGCTTCTTCAGCATTACTGGTCGGGGCATATACTTGGATTGCCATGATATTGAATAGTTTGTCTTGGAAACGAACAGAGATCATTCTGTCGTTTTTGAGATTGCATCCAAGTACTGCATTTCGGACTCTCTTGTTGACCATGATAGCTACTCCATTTTTCTAAGGGATTCCTGCCCGCAGTAGTAGATATAATGGTCATCTGAGTTAAATTCCCCATTCCAGTCCATTTTAGTTCGCTGATTCCTAGAATATTTTATAATTGGCAACAAATGCTGTCAGTTGTTTTTCTTGAAGTGACAAATCATTTTGTTTAATTTTGAAAGGATGTCTACCACATACTCCCAAGCCTGAAGAGCTATAGTTATTAGCAATCATTCTGTCGGGAAAAACAACACTCTTGTGCTTCTCCTCTATGCTACTATAACACCCCATACTTCTGTATCCAGTCACCAAATGTGTGGGGGTTTCCTTCACACTAGGTAATTCTCTGATTCTTGGTAGATTCCAGCTAGGTGTTCTACAATTTAGTTCAGTTCTGACACCATTTAGCTGAGATAGTATCAGATCCCACAAAACTGCCCTCATTTCAGATGCCCTTCCCAAGTCCAGGTTGTCACCTGTGTTTCTGAACAACCAATATAATCACGTTCTTTCATGTCAGGTGGTGATCTGTGAAAATAAACTGCTTGTTCAACCTGTAACTCAGTCTCGCAAGTGCTTTTCCTTGGGCAACCACAGTGCTTTGGTATGCAACAGTATTGTACATTTTTTTTTTTTATGTGCGATAGAAGTGTGCTTCTCATTTTTCATATAGACAGTTTTAAATATGTGTACTCAAGAGTGGATAAAGTAAAACTAATAATTTTTACTGATTTTTCAGAAATATTCTTAACAAAATTGGCTGTCTTTTCCCCAGCCCCCAATGCTTACATGGGGGTGAAGTGCATGGCAGTGAAGAATACAATCGTGACACTGTTGTATCAACTGCCATGATTCTAAGACACCAACAGTTTTACCTACCATTGCTTTTGCACCATCTGTGCAAATGCCACCAAGTGAAGAAGGCAAATTAATTTCCTAGAATTATTGTGAAAATAATCTTGACTCCATAGACCCCCTGAAAAGAGCCCCATAAGAATCTGGAGAGCACTGTTTGAGAATTGCTATTCTATAGTGATCTAGCTCCAATTGGTTATAATGCAAAGATATAATTCAAAGTGAGTTTGAAAGGAGTATTTTAATCAAAGTCCATGAGTAAGTCCAGCAATAAATGAAGTAACAGTTGGCAAAAGCAACTGACTGTTGAAAATCGAGTCATATTGTGGCTCTGTGGATTTATTACTGAAGTGTTAAAGTGATCTATTTTAGTATTTACTAATTACAATAAATTACTAATTTACAATCCATCAATCACTCTATTAATCAGTGCATGCTTCTTGCAGGTTACTATGCTCTGCCTTGGGAGAAGCTAACACCACCAGTCTAGTAAGGGAGACACATTTAAAATACAAGCGATAAAATCATGATTCTCATCTGATTTTCAGACAAACTATATGCTACATAAGTGATGTTCATTATCATCGTATTTGTCATACCTAGCTGCAAAACACAGATTAAGCAAGTTTTCAGCTTTCATGATGGTTTTTCATTCTTAAGGAACTGGTTTTACTATTGTCAGGAACAGTCACTAAAACAGCTTCACAGAATCAGTTCTATTTCATTGTAAATATATGGTCAGCCCATTTGTTTGCTTTGGAAAGAACCATAACCAAATTTTATTCTTTGGCAGGAGGAAGGGGGCATGCCATGCAGCTTCTGGGATCCAACTGGTACCCCTTGCAGTGGAAGCACAGAGTCCTAATCAATGGACCACCAGGGAATTTTCAGATTTTAACATTTGCACTCTAATTATAATTTAAATTTTATTTTTTCCAGTTAAGAGCATCACTTTCTTAAGCCTCTTCACTTTTTTATTTTAATTTTTTTTTTATAATTTGTTTATTTTATTTTTTGGTTGTGCAGGGTCTTCATTGCTGCCTGCAGGCTTTCTCTAATTGTGAAGATGGGGATTCCTCTCTAGTTGTGGTGTGGGAGCTTCTCATTGTGGAAGCTTTTCTTGTTGTAAAGCATGGGCTTCAGTAGTTACAGCATGCAGGCTTAGTGGCTTGAGGGCCCTAGAGCTCAGACTCAGTAGTTGTTCGAGGCTTAGTTGCTCTGCAGTATGTGGAATCTTTTCCAGACCAGCGATTGAACCCATGTCTCCTGCATTGGCCGGCTGATTCTTAACCACTGGACCACTAGGGAAGTCCTTAGGTCTCTTCACTTACAATATCAAAACTAGCAAGTGGCTTTTTTGGGCCATTTGTATAAAGAAACACTTTTCTTCTTTAATGTTATATTGTGAGAGCTGATTATTCATATTGTCGATATCCTGCTTATGATTTTTTCCTTTATTAAACTTTTATTGGCTTATAACATAATATAGGAAAGTATGCATAATCTTTTTTTCCTTTGTGTTCTCTGAAGAGTGTATTCAAGTGAATAGGTGTTTTTTTTAATTTGAATGTCCAGTTTTTCAAATGTTTTTCTTGTTGTAAGAATAAGAAGTTGTATTCTCTTGAGTTCAAAGAAGAAAGTGAAAAATAGTCTCTTGTTTGGCTCTAGATTGAATCTCTTAGGAAGTAATGTGGAGCCTGTTTAACCAACTCACTTCAGTCATTAGCAACTCTGTTTCACTGTGCTTCCTTCTGAATGTTAGACAGTCCCTAAAGACCATACTTCCTCCACGCTATTACTTTTGTTGTAAAGTCAACCCATCCTTGAATGTTGTATGTCCCCAAGAAGTTTACGTAAGATTAGCTATTTGATTTGTTCTGGAAGGACAGTTTTCCCTTGTCTGGAAAGTAATAAATTCATCTTGGTTCAGATATACTTGAGTAGTAATTTTTTCCCTCAACATTACTAGCACTTGTGACTTGTTTAAAAAATCTGACAAGTATAAAACTTAGTATTTGCTTATAGCATTGTTAGAAACAGAGGAGAAGAGCAATTATAGTTAGGAAACCTAGACCCGTGGGAGATGCAAAAGAGGCATAATATAAATCCCATTTATATATAATCCCATAATATATAATCCCATTTCTAATTTCATGCCAAGAAGTTCTTGTAAAATGAAGAAATAGGGTAAGTATATAATTTGGCCTTCAAGCTGTAACAGGTTTAGACATAATTACAGCAGGACTCTAAGCATGAATGGGGATTGTCCCTGGATATGTGGGGCTTATGTATCAACTAATTGTAGAATTTTGTCTATAATTTCTTATCTGGCTTTCTGTTCTGTTTAATTAATCATGGAAGTTCTTTTCATTAGACCAGTGGTAAACCTAATGGATCTGTTTGGCCCCCTTCCCTTGGTCTCCATCCCAGTTCTTAATTAACCTTCTCAGCATGTATCCTTGTATAAAAGAACCTGATACACAATGTGCATCTTGTAATTTTAACGTAACTACCTCCTGGATCAAAAAATTAAATATTACCAGTACCCTAGAGGACCCTCTCATGCCTCTTCATCATTATACTGTCTTCACTATCCTGACTTCTAATGTGTAGAGGTTTCCTCACCTATAAACCATAGATTTATTTTGCCTGTGTCTGAAATTTCTGAACTGAATCGAGTAGTATGTGTTTCTCTGGGTATGGCTTCTTTTTAGTCAGCATATGTTGGAGATTTACTTATGTGTTATCATTTTTTGAGTAGCACTATTAAATGCTTATTGAGAATAGCCAAACAAATTTAAAATAGATTTCTAGGCTGAATATATCCTAAAAATGACAATTGTATGTTACATGTTATACAAAATATGGTAATTAAAGTGGCAACTGTATGCTATACAGAGATCATGAGTGAGACACATGGAACTGTTATTTTCCATAGATGATGTCTCATGCTGAAGGACAACAAAGAGACTTAATTAGAGGAATTGAATGCCTTCCTGCTTCTGGCCATCTTAGTTCCCTGGACCAGGATCTGTTAATGCTCAAGGCTACTTCCATGGCAACTATGAACTGCTTAAATGACTGCTTTCATATTCTCCAGTTACAGCATGCATCACATCAGAAGGGCTCATTGCCTTCAGGTAAGTTATTGCTTAAAGGTAGGACTGAACATTGCAGGTCAAAACATGGAAATAGTAACTGCATTCTTTGTAATTCTGCTCCAGAAAATCTTAATCAAAGCAAGACAAACAGAAAACCAGCTAGCTTCTTGGTTTTTATTATCATACTAATGTTATGCAAAATCTCTTTTACTGTGTCCTTTTTCAAATCTAAAACCATTTTAGGTCTCATATAATTAAATATTCATTTAGAGACCTCAAATTAAACTTGTCAAAAACTGAATTAAAAATTTACATCTTCTGTATTTCTATTGAAGTTGATGGCATTACTCTATCCAATCAATCAAAGTAGAAACATTAGAATCATTCCTTGGTTGCTTTAGTCCACTATTCACTATTTCCCTGTTGAGATACATATATATAAAAGTCTATCAGTCACCTTTCAGTTTGAAAAATAAAGATATACATCTAGTATTTGAGAGCACCTATTTGTTGAAATTAATTTACTGGGGAAAACAGCGTTATTGCATTATTTGTTACTGCATAACAAAAAATGACTTTTTCTATTAAATGAGATTAATAAACTCATTTAAAAATTGATATAACTGACATATAGTGCATATAAAATGATATTATATATAATTGACATGCGAGTTTAAAGTGTTGATTTAACACATTTATATATTTATATGCCACCAGAGTGTTAGCTAATGTCCCAATCATATCACATAATTGTCATTTCTTTTTTTCTCTGCCCCTTCTTGGCCTGCCCTCCCCCTACCCCCAACACATACACACACACACACACATACAGACACACAGAGCTTGTGGAGTCTTAGTTTCCTCGGCCTTGGCAGTGAAAGTGCCAAGTCCTAACCTTTGGAACTAAGGAATTCCCTATTTTGTAATGAGAACAATTAGAATCTAGTCTCTTAGCAACTTTGAAATATTTACTGTAGTACTGTTGACTCCATTCACTGCTGTGTA
The DNA here is from genome assembly GCF_003369695.1 of Bos indicus x Bos taurus. Classification (NCBI taxonomy): domain Eukaryota; kingdom Metazoa; phylum Chordata; class Mammalia; order Artiodactyla; family Bovidae; genus Bos; species Bos indicus x Bos taurus. Next base: position 69,747,190 of record NC_040076.1, on the reverse strand, counting down.
TTAGATATACAGGACTTATTCGTCTTCTAGTTGCAAGTCTGTACCCTTTAACAACATTGCCCCAATTTCCCCACCACCATCACAATGAATTAATAGTAGTAACTTAGTATTCCCAACACTCATTGTTTTCTGATTCAATGAACTCCTCTTGCTTGTGAAAGAAAGATATTTTAGAAAGAACTGATTTAGAAGGACCCTGAGACCAGATGATTTGTTTGCTAAAGAATTTTGTTATGTGAATCATCTGTGAAATATCTGTGAATAATCTCTTAAAACAACTCTCTTAAATTCAGTGTTTATGTGCATCTTATTTCAAGAAGTAGGGGAATCTAGATGCTGATATTAAAAATAAACATATCAAAGTAGAAACAAAGAGCTTTCATTTCTTTGGAGTTTTGAAACAGGCCCCATGAACTTATCCAGGGCATTCCCCCAATTGTGAATCCCCCTCAGTGAATCTGAACTAAGTGCCAAGGCAAGATGCTCTGGAAGCCTGGTAGGTACTTTGTAATTTATTCCTCTACTGAAGTCTAGGATTTTGTTATAGACTAAGTAAATTCCATACTCCTTTTAAATTTCTGGTGTAGTAGTCTGAGTATCCCTTAATGTAACACTGTATAACCAAGCTTCTGTGAAACCTAGATCAGCCTCTGAAATCAAATGGAACATTTTCCATTATTGATTAGGCATAGAATCCACTTTGTTAAACTAGTTGAGGGTAATAAGAGACATTTGAGTCATTAACTGAGAAGATGACAAGTCTCTAAATGTGACCACTGTCTTTCATTAGGTCAGCTATTATTTATTCAGTAGAAGAACCTTTCAGTTTAAAAGTATATGGAGCCTTTTTATATGATTGGAAAGAAAACCATAATGGACATGGATCTGCAATTCTTAAATTAGATTGTGGGGTTATCTTGATTGGTTAGAAAATTGGTACTGAGAATAAGGTTCAACCCCAAATTGAAGTAGATTTTACTGTTTCACAATCCTAGGCTATTCCTGTAATTGTGATTTCCTCAAGTCTAACTGCATACTTCTTATCACTAGAGGGTCAAGATTCATGCAGAAAGGTCAACTATTGGGGTGAGAATACACTTAATGATTCAGATTTTCCCAGGAAGTGAGTTCACTCCTATTCAGGGTTGATTCACTTAAATGGTATCTGATTACAAGTTGCAGGTTGCTCTGTTGTAAAATAACCAATCGTCATGCTCATGCTAATGAGATACAAGTCACTGTCTTGCAGAGTCTCTTAACAGGTTTTGAATTGCTTTTAGCCTTGTAGATGCAAAACAAAATCGTTTAATAAAATCCACATTTGCTGAACTTTCCAGATTATGAGCAAGTTTCAGCGAAAGTTTTCTCTTACTTCATCAGGAACGACAATCGAATGGTTAGAACCAAAGATACCATTATCAAACCACTATAAAAATGGAGCTGACCAGCCCTTTGCAACTGAGCAAAGTAAGCCAGTGGCAGTCCCAGAAGAGCAGTGTGTTGCAGAATCTGGACTATTAGCAAGGGTAAGGTAATACGAAAATACAGTTTTGGAGTAAAAATTAGGAATTACTGAAAAGCACCTTTTCATTGTCAGGATGTGCATACTCTAGAGAGCTCACTCTAAGAGTTGTTCTACTTTGAACTGCATTGGCTTTGGAAGGGCTCTATTGTGTAAAACTTGTACATACTGTGTTTTCCAGGTTAAATTATGTGTCCTTCTTAGTTTTAGTTTACTTTTGCTTTATATAAATGTATTTAAAATTTGCATGTTTTTCTTTTTCTGGAAAACAGCTTTTCTAATGGAAGATTATTTGCGTGATATTTATCTCATAGATTTCTTAATTTAACATTATTTAGTAGGTGTTTGCTATTAAGTTTAAAAGTTTGCTATTAAGTTTAAAAGTTTACTATTAAGGTTTTTTTTGATAGTAAGCACTGTACCAAACCAATTTTTAAAAGTGTTAGTCTAAAAAAAAAAGAAAGTGTTAGTCTACTTAAAATAGCATGCAGTCTTAGAGTTTAATATTTTAGTAAAGTAATGTTCGTTGCACATTTCCCAGAAGCTAAACAGGCTCTCTTCTATTCTTAGTTCTACCTCTGTGACATATCATACTGTTTTTTTGCCTCTTGAGTTTACATCTTTTATTTTTATGGTTATCATAATTACATAGATAGTTTTGTTTTAAGCTCTTTTTACTTGATACTTCTCATAAGTGTTTTTATATGTTATTCTGGCCTATATAATTAAAAATTTTAAAGGTTGAAGTAGGCTATTGAATGTCTAGGTTGTTATTTTTTTTTGTTCTTATAAATAATGCTCTATCATTTTGTCTACTGTTTTATTTTTTTTTCTCCCCTTTATTTAGATTATTTCTTAAGTTATTCCCAGCTAAAATTACTGAGTCAAGAGTCAGGCGTGGTTTATGGTTATTTATATATTAGTAAATTACTTCTTGAAAGAAACATACAACACAGGGACTTCCAAAGCTGGCAAAGGTTTTGACTCAAGGAGGCAGGCAGTGGCAGCAGGGTGACTGAGGAAGAAGAAAAAAAAAAAATCCTCTTTTTCTTAGTTTCTTAACTAATTCATTTGTGAAGTCAAGCAGTTAGTAAGTATTCATTAAGTTATATTAGTATATGACAAGTCCAATGTTAAGAATTAGAGGAGACACAAAAATAGAAGACCGTTCTTTCACTGGAGAGACTTAAAATCATTTAGAGTTCCTACTTACTGTGGGGAAGGCTTGCCTGATGCTGGTGAACCTGGGTCCTGTCATTTACTAACATGTGGGCCAACTCATTAACCATGCTTAACTTTCTCATTTGTAAAGTAGGGGTAATAATACATTATAAGTTGTTATTAAGATAAAGTAAATTTAGCAGAGCACCTAGTTTATGGAAAATGACCCCAGGGTTGTTGGATTTTACAAATCCAGATGGCCATTCATGTTGCATTCTTTGTGGAATAATTATTCCTGGAACACTGCTACACAGAATACAGTGTAAAATCAGGCAGAAAAATTTAGTCTTACTGTGACAGATACTGAGATCATGAGCATGAGGAGGGATGCAAAATGTATAAGAAGATTGGTGTATCATATGACTTGGAATTGAAGTGTGGATAGAAGTCTGTGGAAGTAGGAATGAAGACATGAACAGGTAATATGCATTTCAAATAAAAAATCAGTTGAACTTGTGATTGACTGGATATAGGGTTGGATCACAAATGACTTCCAAGTTTTTGAGCCTAAATTGAGATTAAAATTAGGGTCCCATTCACAAAACCTAGCAAAATTAGAAAGAAAGCTTTTTAAGAGAAAAGGTTTAGTATAGTTTATAAACATGTTGAATTTTATGTGGGAAGAGGATGTATGATTGTTAATGTACATGAAAAACAGTTTGGAAATGATGAAACCAAAGCTTTGCAGAGATCAGGACTATAATTTTTTGTGAAAAATTACAAACAATAGGTCATATACTCCACAACATTTTTATTCTTCTAAATGAGAATACAAAACATGTTGGAGATCAGGATAGAAATATGGTAGAGATAGGGCACAGGGATGTGGGGGAGAGGATTGTTGAATTTCTAAACCTTTTGAAATGAGTAGCCTAGTGTATGACCCAGTGCAAACAGAAAAAACTCTAAGTGCATAGATTCTTTTTTTTCAGTTAACAAAAGATTTTAGACTCCACTCAAGCTTTCCTGGTGGCTCAGCTGGTAAAGAATCTGCAATGCGGGAGACCTGGGTTTGATCCCTGGGTTGGGAAGATCCCCTGGAGAAAGGAAAGGCTACCCATTCCAGTATTCTGGCCTTAAGAATTCCATGGACAGTATAGTCCATGGGGTCACAAAGAGTCAGACACAACTGAGCGACTTTCACTTTCAAGCATACAAGAATAGACCTGAATTGTTTGAAAATTTCACCTATGCCTTTTTTGGAATATAAGTGTCAGTGCAAGCTGGAAACATGTATTATAGTGGTGGAAATGTTGCTGTCAGGTGATAGAGAAGATAAATGCTAGAGGCTAGAATGAAGCCCACAGTTCCTTAGTGCCCAAGTCAGAAATCAGGAAAACAAAAAATGGCATTGGTATGAGTTTTGTGGAATTTCCTTTTGCCATGCAATCTCCGGATATTATGAATACCTAGAAACTCAACTGCTTTTGCCACTGTATTTACTAGTCATTCTGAGTTTGTAGGGATTTTATACATTTGAGCAGTTTGTTTGAATTTTGGTAATGCCTTTTTTTTTTTTTAACCTTAAGCTTTTGTTTGAGAAAGGCATGATCTCTAAGAAGAGGCATTTCAAAAAGAAAAGAGAGCTTACAGAATCTTCCATTCATATCATACTTTAGAATCAGTATTTATTCGCGAATGTAATTCCTCTTTTTTCTATTAAGTGTTTGACTATTTTTATAAAGATAACAAAAATATGTTCTTTAGCTTTTCTGTCAAATTTGTTTTATCTCTTTAGTTTAATACTATTTTCATTAAACTACACAATAAACTTTGGGTATAACTGTGTATAATAATGTTAAGGATATATTTGCATTATTAATCTGTGTCCTAGGTTCTGACCTCAAATGTAATAGTACCTTTCAGAAGCTGAAGGACATTATTTAATCAAGATCTGTATTTCTCCCCCCTTGACATTTCTCAAATGAAAAATTGTTATATTTAGTATTGTATATAGAAAGAGGAATGATCAGTTTTTTTCTCTGATTTATAATAAGTATACGTTCACAAATATACTTAAACTGTATTATGCAACTGACTTAGGATAGATTACAGGAAGTACTTCCTAACAGACTTACTAGCCATGGAAAAGGGAAATTGAGAAATTCGCCTTTGGGAATCTCTCCTTAAGGTCGTAAAAACAAATAATTGTGGTATATACAAGCAATTGTTGTATTTGGTCTCTGAAGAAATGAATTGGACTCAGTTCAGTTCAGTTGCTGAGTCGTGTCTGACTCTTTGTGACCCCATGGACTGTGGCACACCAGGCTTCCCTCTCCATCTCCAACTCCTGAAGCTCACTCAAACTCATGTCCATCGAGCTGGTGATGCCATCCAGCCATCTCATTCTGTGTCGTCCCCTTCTCCTCCTGCCTTCAGTCTTTCCCAGCATCAGGGTCTTTTTCAGTGAGTCAGTTCTTCACATCAGGTGGCCAAAGTATTGGAGTTTCCGCTTTAGCATCAGTTCTTCCAATGAGCATTCAAGACTGATTTCCTTTAGGATTGATTGGTTTGATCTCCTTGCAGTCCAAAGGACCCTTAAGAGTCTTCTCCAACATCACAGTTCAAAAGCACCAATTCTTCGGTGCTCAGCTTTCTTTATAGTCCAACTCTCACATCCACATGTGTGACACTGGAAAAACTATAACTTTGACTAGACGGAGCTTTGCTGGCAGAGTAATGTCTCTGCTTTTTAATATGCTCTCTAGGTTGGTCATAGCTTTTCTTCCAAGGAGCAAGCATCTTCTAATTTCATGGCTGCAGTCACCATCTGCAGTGATTTTGGAGGCCCAAAAAATAAAGTCTGGCACTGTTTCCATTGTTTCCCCATCTATTTGCCATAAAGTGATGGGACTGGATGCCATGATCTTCGTTTTCTGAATGTTGAGTTTTAAGCCAACTTTTTCACTCTCCTCTTTCACTTTCAAGAGGCTCTTTAGTTCTTCTTTGCTTTCTGAACTGGACTATTAATTGATTTGTCAAAATTTGATATAATAAGGATTTTACTGATAGAAGGGATGATAGAAAGGAAGAAGAAAAAAGAGAACAAAGGCAAAAGAATGACCAGAAATTCATTATTTTTCATCTCTATCACCAAGTTTTGTATTTTGTTTTTAATATTTTAAGAATATTAAGTTCTTTATTTTATGCCTGATTAGGATTGGTTTTCTTTGTCTAGCTACAGAGAACAGATGGGCTTCTTATTTGATAGGATTTGTTTATGGGAATAGAAAATTAAAAGCAGAGACATTAACAGAATCATTTCTTTTTTAAAACCCTCATAACTTAAAATTTAACACATTACCAAAGATAATATACTCATGAAAGCTCTCTTGCACAAAGGTAATGAAAAGAGGTACCCCTGAGAAAGATCGTATTCCATCCCCACATAAACATGGAAAGTGACATCCAATAAAATTATTTAGAATTTTGGGATTTGAAACTGTTACTTGTTGTTTAAATAAAAATAGGAAATTAGATTTCTCTGACTTCTCTGGTGGTCGGTCCAGTGGTAAAGAATCCATCTGCCAATACAGGGAACACAAGTTTGATCCCTGGTCAAGGAAGATTCCACATGCCACAGGGCAGATAAGCCTTTGCGCCACAACTACTGAGCCAGTGAGCTGCACCTGCTGAGCCAGCGAACTACAACTGCTGAAGCCCACGTGCTCTTGAGCCTGTGCTCTGCAATAGGAGAAGTCACTGAAATGAGAAACTCGTGCACCACAAATAGAGGGTAACCTCCTCTTGCCACAACGAAAGAAAGCCCATGTGCAGCAACAAAGACTCAGCACAGCCAAAACTAATAAATAAACCTAATTTAAAAAATGAAATGAAATTAGATTTCTTTTAAGCAGTTATTTGGAGGAGGAGGGTAAACAATTTTGGCTTTTCAAGGGGTTGTTTTATTGATTGATTGAAAAACTGTACAGAGAATGTTTTGTAGTCTTAAGACTGCATAACCAACTACAGGGTTTCCATACCTGCACCTGGAATTCTCTTCATCCCCACAGTTTTTTCCTGACAACTCCAAGGATGAGTAAATATCTAAATACAGATTACAGAAGTTAGACTTGATATGTACAGTCACTTTAAAATTTTACTTTGACAGTATTAGCTTAAAAATGGGGCAAATATTTAATTCTCAAAACATCTTGAATTATAGATAGTAGTAGGGCCCCTAGGCAGGTGGAGAAAGCCTTCAAAGCCTAAGTTTCAGATGAGACATTTTTCATTCTTCCTGAAAAATCCTATTTTCACAAAGCATATGTATTTTATGTGTGATGCATATGACAAAACAACAGTATGTCCAATGTCAGTGATAATGCGTTCTTTGAAGCAAATCTATTCCATGGCCAAATGATGTAAGTTGTATTTTCTGAAAGATTTTTGTCTGCTCTCAGTTTCGTTTAGGCCCAATATGTCATCATCTGATGTTTATACTTTTATTCTTAGTGCATATTGATATGCACTTGTAACAATAGACTTTTGCTTTATTTTGCATCAAGGAACCTGAAGAAATAAATGCAGATGATGAGGTGGAGGATACTTGTGACAACAAGGAGGATGACCTGGGAGCTGTGGAAGAGCAACGCAGTGTTATTCTACATCTCTTATCACAGCTCAAGCTGGGCATGGACTTAACAAGAGTAAGTAATGGGATAAACAGTCTATGAAGATCATTTGGTCAGGACTATACCTATAATTGTTAATGCTGTCAGGGCTTTTTAATCTTTATGAGTTGGTTTCTTTTTTTCCTGATCAACATTTCTTATTTTCATTAAAAATGTGATGGTTTTTTGTGCAGATTAAGTCACATGGCAACTAAAGACCTATAGTCTTGTTTTTGTGCAAAATAAAAGAGTCCATTGGAATACAGAATTGGAAAATCTAAAGAAAAGGATTTAATCCCATAAAACTATTAAAGTCATTGATCCTGCTGCTTTATTCTTATTTCATGTTTGATAGTACATTTTGGGTATTATCTGTAACAGAGGTCAGCAAACATTTTCTGTAAAGTATCAGATAGTAGATGTTTTTAGCTATGTGGGCATAGATCTCTGAGGTAGCTGTAGTTGATTCTTGAACAGTGTAGGGGTTAGGGACACTAGGCCCTCATGCAGTTGAAAATCCACATATAATTTTTGAAATCCTTCAAAACTTAGCTACTAATTTATTTACTGGAAGCCTTACCAGTAACAAAAATACTCAGCACAACTTTTGTTTATATGTATTACTAATACTAGACATTAAAAATGAAAAGAACATGAAAAATATTCATGTTTATTTACAGGTATAATAATTTATGCATTGATAATGATGAAGCAGCAACATGATTGTTTTATGGTATCCTAGGCTTCATGGTAGCCTAGCCTATATACTAATGAATATTGTTATAAGATTTTTGTGACGTGCAGTATTACAGTCATATTCATGATATAATATAGGAAACATTGTTCAATTTTTAAAAATCCCACATACCTGTGATAATACACAGTTTCTTGCCTTATGAGAGAGGTATGATAGTTATGGTAATATAATTCTTTGAAAGCAAAGTTATGAAACAGTAATAAAACTAACATATTCATTTTATATTATGTATTACTCACCTTAAGCCTATGTAAAGGTGGACTATCCACCTCAGTACAAGTCTTGCACATGATGTTCTACATGTATATTTTGTATGTTTATTGGGAAAAAAAATCCATGTATGAGTAGACCTGCGTTTCAAACCCATATTGTTTAAGGATCAGCAGTATTCAACTCAGCCTTTGTAAAAGCAGCCAGGATAATACTGGGTTAACCAAAAGGTTCATTTGGGTTTTTCCGTGTAATACCTTACAGGCAAGCAAGTAAGCAAGTGAAGTCTCTCAGTCGTGTCCAACTCTTTGGGACCCCATGGACTGTAGCCTACCAGGCTCCTCTGTCCATGGGATTTTCCAGGCAATAGTACTGGAGTGGATTGCCATTTCCTTCTCCAGCGGATCTTCCCAACCCAGGGATCGAACCCGGGTCTCCTGCATTGTAGACAGACGCTTTACCATCTGAGCCACCAGGGGAGTCCGTAACACCTTACAGAACAAACCTTTTGGCCAACCCAATATGTTAGATTGGAATGAGTGTATTTCCACACAAAACTATTACACAAACAGGAGGCCAGATTTGACCTGAAGGCCACAGTTTGCACACCCCTGGTCTGAAGGCTTGCTACTTTAAAAATGTGGCATGAATTAATTTGACGGTGGAAGTCCTTTTACTGTGTGCTGTGCTTAGTTGCTCAGTTGTGTCCGACTCTCTGTGACCGTATGGACTGTAGCCTTCCAGGCTCCTCTGTCCATGGGGATTCACCAGGCAAGAATACTAGAGTGGGTTGCCATGCCCTCCTCCAGGGGATCTTCTTAACCAGGGACTGAACCCAGGTCTCCCACATTGCAGGTGGATTCCTACCATGTGAGCCACCAGGGAAGCCCAAGAATACTGGAGTAGGTAGCCTATCCCTTCTCCAGGGGAACTTCCTGACCCAGGAATCGAACCAGGATCTCCTGCATTGCAGGTGAATTCTTTACCAGCTGAGCTACCAGGGAAGCCCCCTTTAACTATATATGTGTATATCAAATCACTACAAGGTACACTTTAAATAACTTATGATTTTATTTGTCAGTTATGCCTTAGAACTGAAAGGAGAAAAAAAATCTGAAAGTCAGTATCATCACCATCACCTGAGAACTTGTTAGAAATGTATAATCTCAGCCCCAATCTCACAGTTAGAGAAACAGAATCTGTGTTTCAATAAATATGTATATATACATTAAAGTTTGAGAAGCACTGATGTATAATTTTTAATTTTAGGCCCATCTTCTCCATTCCCAGTTTATCTGATGAGTGTGCCTTTATTTGTTTTAACAATTAATCCATGACGTTGATTTAGAAAGTCAATGAGGTTCAAAACCTATGTATGTTAGACATTACTTACTGTAGAATTATATATTTTGAATCACTACTAATGCTACTTTGCATTAGTTTGGAATTTCAAAATTGACTTCAGGATGTATATTTCGAATTGAGGTTTTCAATGCCTGTGAGGTAACAAAAGTATAAATTAAAAGATTGTTTGATTCCAGTGAATTACTTACCTGAAAATGTAACTTAAAAACATTTTGCTTTTAACATTCACTTTGAAGTATTTCAAAATCAAAAAACATATTTCTCTACTTATATTTACAGTAATTATAAGAAAGTTTGTAAGTTGGTTAAGTTAATAACCTACTAAGAAGCAGATATTTTAGGAATAAAGAAAGCCATCTAACAATTCATCTTTCATCTAATCTTAGTATTTCAACTGAGTATCATTTTTATTCTAGAAATATTTTTGTATTAGTGGTTCAGAAAACACTAGCTTTAAAATTGGTTAAAATGAGCAGTAGGTATAGAGTTTATTTGGTTATTGTGGTGTTTACTGTCTTCTAGTAAATGTAGGTTTGTAAGTCATAAGAACAATGTTGGGGTTTATGAGGTATTCAGTTCAGTTCAGTTCAGTCGCTCAGTCGTGTCCGACTCTTTGCAACCCCATGAATCACAGTACACCAGGCCTCCCTGTCCATCACCAACTCCTGGAGTTTACCCAAACTCATGTCCATCAAGTTGGTGATGCCATCCAACCATCTCATCCTCTGTCGTCCCCTTCTCCTCCTGCCCCCAATCCCTCCCAGCATCAGGGTCTTTTCCAGTGAGTCAACTTTTCGCATGAGGTGGCCAAAGTATTGGAGTTTCAGCTTTAGCATCAATCCTTCCAATGAACACCCAGGACCAATCTCCTTTAGGATGGACTGGTTGGATCTCCTTGCAGTCCAAGGGACTCTCAAGAGTCTTCTCCTCTTGTTCAAAAGCATCAATTCTTTGGCGCTCAGCTTTCTTCACAGTCCAACTGTCACATCCCTACATGACCACTGGAAAATCCATAGCCTTAACTAGACAGACCTTTGTTGGCAAAGTAATGTCTCTGCTTTTCAATATGCTATCTAGGTTGGTCATAACTTTCCTTCCAAGGAGTAAGCATCTTTTACTTTCATGGCTGCAGTCACCATCTGCAGTGATTTTGGAGCCCAAAAAAATAAAGTCTGACACTGTTTCCCCATCTATTTCCCATGAAGTGATGTCAGGCCACCTTATATTCCAGACACTGTTCTAGGTACTGTGACTACAGCAACAAAGAAGGTCCTTACTTGCATATTGTGAATAAGTAATAGCCATTTCCTCCATTATTTTGTTCTTTTAAAAATAGTGTCATGAAAAAAAAAAATAGTGTCATGAATTTAGTATAAACTTTTCAAAGAAAGTTTTTGAAAAATGAAAGGAAAAAATCTATAATTCTACCATCCTAACAACACAAATGTTACTTTTTGTGATTTCTTTTCAGTTTTTCTTTATATAATTATATTTTATATCCAATTTTATAACGTTTCCATTTTTTTCAGTTAATATCTTTTCTTTGTGAAGTGTATTGTACATATAGAAGTACATGGCTTAGAGTGCATAGAAACAGTTCAGAAAACAATGGTAAAACAAATACCTGTGTACTCACCTCTGATTAAGTTACAGAACATTGCCAGATCTTGGAAGCTCTCTGAGTGCCCCTTCCAGCTGTAGTCCTCTGTTTTCTCCTGGATGTAACAACTTAACTTGTCTTTTGTGTTAATCATCCCCCTACTTTCATTTATAGTTTTACCACCTATATATGTACCCTGTAACAGTGTTACTTAGAGGAAAGTGAATAGTGAGTACAATCTTGGCTGTATATTTTCTTTATATTTCTTAGGAGAGGTATTCTTAGAGATCTGATGTTTCTTGGATTTCCACTCATGTTTAAGTATAGAGGAACTAAAAACCTGATTTTAAGTTTTGAACATGTGAGTGGAACCTGTGCTTTTCAACATTGAGTAATCTGAATTTGTTGGGGAACCTGATGTTAGTATCATTAGATTTTTCCTCTATGGTTAGTCAAGTTCCCCTAGAAGAAAATTCTTCTAACTTCTTGCTTAGGTAGGTAAAGCAAGTAGGAGTCAGGGAGGAGAAGAGGGCTAGGTGGGAAATTGTCTTAATATCAATCATTTAATTTATAGAGGGTTACTTTGTACCCTTTTATCATATCACTTAACTAGACCCAGAGTATTCTGGGGCATCCCTGTGGCTCAGCTAGTTAAGAATCCGCTTGCAATGCGGGAGACCTCAGTTCGATCCCTGGGCTGGGAAGATCTCCTGGAGAAGGGCATAGCTCTTCTGCAAACCCATTCCAGTATTCTTGCCTGGACAGTCCCCATAGATCGAGGAATCTGGTGGGCTACAGTCCACGGGGTTGCAAAGAACTGGACACAGCTGAACTGACTAAGCACAGTACAGAGTTAAAAACATAGACTGTTTTAATTTTATTTTCAGGTTTCTTACTTCCTAAGACTAGATTCTTCAAAGAATCATTATTAGGCTAAATGGATATGAAATCTTCAGGCTCTTGAAAAAATGTTGCCAGATTGTTTTGTCACAGAGTTGAACCAATTTCAGTGCTTCTCCAATTCTGCTTTAAATAAAATGTTTAATCTTCCTACTATTTACCTGGCTTTAAGTATCAAAAGGTCTTTTCTTAGAATTAGTCTTCTTGAGGTTAAAATTAAATGTAAATTACCATTCTCTTCCCTTATGTCTTTCCCCTTATGATACTTTTATCCAATCTAGGAATTTGAAGTGGTTGTTTTTTTTTTTTTTTTAGTTGACCCTCTTCAAGTGCTGAATTGATTGTTTGACCTTAACCATTTGGAAAGGCTATTTCCTTTTAAGCATGCTTATATTTTTAAATTTATTTTTAATTGAAGAATAATTGATTCATAACAATGAGCTTGTTCCTGCCATACATTAATATGAATCAATCATAGGTACACATAATGTTCCCTCCCTCTTGAACCTTCTTCCCACCTCCCTCCCCATCCCACCCCTCTAGATTGTCGCTGCTGCTGCTGCTGCTAAGTCGCTTCAGTCATGTCCGACTCTGTGCGACCCCATAGACTGCAGCCCACCAGGCTCCCTCGTCCCTAGGATTCTCCAGGCAAGAACGCTGGAGTGGGTTGCCATTTCCTTCTCCAATGCAGGAGAGTGAAAAAATAAAGTGAAGTTGCTTAGTCGTGTCCGACTCCTAGTGACCCCATGGACTGCAGCCCACCAGGCCCCTCCGTCCATGAGATTTTCCAGGCAAGAGTACTGGAGTGGGGTGCCATTGCCTTCTCTGCTCTAGATTGTTACCTACAGCAAATTCCCATTGACTTATCTATTTTACATATGGTAGTATATATGTTTCCTTGCTACTCTCTCCATTAGTCCCACCCTCTTCTTCCATTCTATGTCCGTAAGTCTCTTCTTTATGTCTGCATATCCACTGCTGCCCAGTGAATAGGTTCATCAGCACCATCTTTCTATATTCCCTGTATATGCATTAATATACCATGTTTGTCTTTCTGACTTACTTCACTCTGTATAATAAGCTCTGGGTTCGTCTACCTCATTAGAACAGACTCAAATGCATCCCTTTTTATGGCTGAGTAATATTCCATTGCATATATGTACCACAACTTATTTATCTGTTCATCTGTTGATAGACATCTAGGTTGCTTCCATGTCCTAGCTCTTGTAAATAGTGTTGCAGTGTACATTGGAGTACGTGTGTCTTTTTCAATTTTGATTTCCTCAAAGTATAACACACTTATTTTTTACTGACACAAATTACTTGTCTTTTGTGACTCTGCTTTTAATACCCATCTAGAATGAAATATTTTCAGGGAAATAAGAATCATTCTCTACAGATGTATCAGGTCTTTGAGAAGACCTCTAATTAGGAATATAAAGACCAAAATAAAGAAACAGACTTGAAAGAAGCAAAAATCTCATAGGAGAATAGAGGACCAGACTAGGAAGGTCCTCACCTTTATCTTCTAACCATTCTCTTGAATTTTAATTTTTCCTATCATATTTTAATTTTTTCTGAATTTTCTTTTTCAGAAAGCATTCTTGTTTCATGTGTATATTATCATCTCAATTCTCTGAAAGTATTTATTACTGTTTTTTTGTACTTCCCTCTTTGGTTGATTTGTTGTTGTTATTGTTGTTTTAGGTGGTGCTTCCTACATTTATCTTAGAGAAGCGATCCTTGTTGGAAATGTATGCAGACTTTATGTCTCATCCAGACCTATTTATAGCCATCACTAATGGAGCTACAGCTGAGGACAGGATGATTCGTTTTGTTGAGTACTACCTTACTTCATTTCACGAAGGCCGTAAAGGAGCCATTGCTAAGAAACCATACAATCCTATCATTGGAGAAACGTTTCACTGTTCCTGGAGGATGCCCAAAAGCGAGGTAGCATCCAGTGTCATTAACAGCTCTTCTACCCAGGCCATCACAAATCATGTACCTCCATCAGAGGAGGCTTTGAACCAGATGGGTTCAGACTGTTACACAGTCAGATTTGTTGCCGAGCAGGTTTCCCATCATCCTCCAGTCTCAGGATTTTATGCTGAATGTGCAGAGAGGAAGATATGTGTAAATGCACATGTCTGGACTAAGAGCAAATTCTTAGGCATGTCAATAGGCGTGACAATGGTTGGGGAAGGTAAGTAGAAAAAATTATTCTCCAATTTTTCACATCAAACTATAGCCTTAAATTGGGGGAAGCTAGATAAATATTAATTGTAAATTTGAACTGTATGTGTACTACTTTTTCCCCCAATTCCTAGTATGTTTTAGAATGTTGGTAGAGGGGAGAGGGTGAATCTATCAACAAATAAAAATTTCTTTTGCAATTTTTTTCCTGATTTTAAATGTAAATTATTTTTATTATAGAAAATTTAGTAAACTTAGAAAAGTGTCAAGGTGAAAAAGTATGTCTAATTCCTTCATTCAGAGATAAATAAATATAGCTAGTATTTTGTATTTTTTCTATGTGTGTGTGTTCATACTTTCAGTTTTATAAAATTAGGATTCTCTCTATGTAGTTGTGTCCTCCTTTTTTGCGGTGAATATTTTCTCAAGTTATTGATAATGCTTTAAAAACATAAAACATGTTTTTATTATAAATAGCACTCAAGAAATATTTTCTAGGTAAATCTATGTCTGTATCTTTTATATATCATAGGAAATATTAATAAAATATTTTAAAATATACTGCCAAACTTTAAATCTATTCCAGCACAAATGATTATAACAATTAAAAGAAATTGTTTTTAAAAGGAATTGTTTTCTTTTAATTTCTTTTAACAATTAAAAGAAGTTCTGTGTTTTTTGGCTAAGAATACAAAAAACAGATTAACAACAACAGACAAGTCTCCACAGAAATCATTGCAGAGTTAATGAAAATATAATGGAAGAAAAAAACTCTGCTATTTTAATGTCAAAGGAACACTCCTATGCATGAGAAAATTTGTTTTAAATATAAGCATGGTGTAGTTAAGCCTGTGACCCTAACATTTTGAGATTGTGTTTTTTTAGCCCTGAAGAAAATATTTTATTCCCCTTACAAGCATTCCTCATCTTTAACACCTGTTGTGCTATGAGTCAGTTTCCAAGTAATGTTTCAAACTAATCAAATTTTTTATAACATAGTAAGATATTGTATTAAAAAAAAAAAAAGAGTTGGCTAACTCCGTTATAAGGTCTATCACATTAACCTTAGGCTCTTCACAAAGCAGTTTACTTATTTTAGAGATGAAAAACCTGAAGTCTGGTAGTGATGGAATGTGTCCAGAATCATAGAAATTAAGGCATAGTCAGATTAAGACCCTCATTCTTTGGCACACTCTCCCCAAGGCCAGTTACTCTTACCAGTTCATGAGACAGATAGTATCTGGTGGCTTCTCCCACTCTAAGAAAGGAAATACCTCAAGAAATGAGGAAAAGCATTAATAGCTTACTCATGTGTTAAATGAGAAGGTGGTATTGATATTTTTTTATTATTATTTAAGTGCTGGTTGTATATTCATAGATTTGTCTTTTTAAAATTAAATTACCATTGACACCTTCAACAGAAGGTAAATTAAATCAGAGAATGGAACTTCTCACAATTTATTTTGCTCCTGTTAGCAGCTGTTTTTCTTTTAAAGTAGGAGGAAAATGTGTTTAATTATTAGATAAATGAGATTTTAGGATTCTTTGAATTTCAGTTATCCTAGCTAGTCTTATTTTCCTTTTCAATAATTACATATTTCTTGGACCTTAAATTCCATAATGAATGTTAACTTTTGTTAACTATATTCCTAGAAATAAAAGATCCTGAATCCAATTTATAAGGCCAAATGTTTTTAGAAAGAAACATGATTTCCTTTCCAACTTAGAATTAATCAAATTATTATCAAATACTTGAATAACCAAATATATATATGTCTCTGACAGCTCCCATTATATATAAATATATACAAAACCATGTTTCTTTTCATGTGGCTCAATTTATTATTGCCCTGTGTGAAAACTACTACAAAAAATAGTTGCTGTTGCTTTATGTAAAGTAGACTGCTTTAGAATTCAATCTATTTGTCCTAAAAATTTGACTATATGAAAATATAATTTTTGCCCTTTTTGTGAACATTAAGAACACAGTACTTCATGAGCATTTATTAAGAGAGAGATATCCTCAGAGTTCAAACTAGCAGTACATATCCAGTTCAGTGTTTATTTTGATGGTGAACTAGGTAATGAGCTTAGGTTAGTAATGTAATTAGCTCAAGTCTTCTCAATGTCTCTTAATCATCTGTGATAGATTGATTATTCATTAATGTAATTCCCTTTTTTCCCTGTAACTCTCTTTCATATATGTTTTTTAAAGTCATCTTTTAATATACTATCATTTAATATGGAACAAGCCCCATTAGAATATTGTTTGAAAACTGCCATTTCTAACTCTTGTAGCTTTGCCTTAAATATTTCAGAATTTGGCAAGCAAAATTACTATGATGACATTAGTTTATATCATAAAATAACTTTTTTCTATCTTAATATGCATAGAATAAAATGACGAACTCCCCCCATGTTGTTTGAGATTAAGTTCTATGTTATGTTAGATATTTAGTTGTTCTAAAAACTACTTTAAAAGTTATTAGTACTAGCTAAAGATCAGATCTTAGGATGATACAGTCTAGCATGGACTTAAATTCTGACTTGAAGTTTTATTTTATTTTTAGGAGCATTAGAGGGAGTTTTGTTCCATGAACCCAAAGGGATAATAAGGTCATTATGAAAGTAACCTTGATTAACTGTTACCATGAATTGTTGTCAAATGTAATTGTAAATGAATCCAATTTCATCCAAAGCAAAAAGAAAATTAAGCAAAATTATGATGTTCCTTTACCAGGCAGAAGAAAATCCTAATATGGATTTTTCATAGCTATCTTATTTTTGTTTGTTTTTTTTGTTTGTTTGTTTGTTTTTTAAACATACTATCTACCTTCATGTTTTCACATTCAGGTATTCTCAGTCTACTGGAGCATGGAGAAGAGTATACGTTTTCTCTGCCTTGTGCATATGCCCGGTCAATTTTAACTGTTCCTTGGGTAGAACTGGGTGGCAAAGTCAACGTCAACTGTGCAAAAACTGGGTACTCAGCCAGCATCACATTTCATACGAAGCCGTTTTATGGTGGCAAACTGCACCGGTAAGAATATTTTAGTGATACCTGGCTCTTATCAGTTTAATCTTGTATTATAACTCATTCATTTTCTGCTTTGTTTTTTGTGAAATGAAGTTGGATTTCTTTCATGTTTATTTTTTTAATATATTTCATCTTTGAAGGAATTCTGGAAATTATGATCTGATTTTAAAAATAGTGACAGATCTTTCTACTCTAATAAACTAGAACTCCTAACAAATGGTACGTTGTTTCTGGTCCAGTTTCTGCTTTTAAAGTGATTCAGATTTGGACCGAGACTTCAGTAGAGGTAATATTGCTACAGATTAGGAAGAAAATATATCTACTAATCTATAAAGAATAATTCAAGAAGCACAATGACGGAAGTCAATATCTTCAGGCACCAGTACTGAATAATGGCTTTGTTCTGATTCCACCTAGGAATGGGCCAGTTATTATACTCCTTAATGGTTTGTTGGTCTCTTTAGCACTTGTCCAGATCACCCAACTACATGAAGACAAGTTTTCTAACAGGATCCTCAAAAGAATACCCCTTGTTTTAGCTTTTGATGTCTATTCTGATTATTCTAAAGTAGGGATAGTTTTCTTTACAGTTTGTATTAAAGAATAACATATAAAAGTATGTACGTCGATTTTGGGCCATTTCAAATAGTGTTTCTAGAACATTGGTGAATGCATGAATTTATGTTTGATAGATATCTAGGAGTGGAATTGTTGGGTCATAGGGAATGAAAATTTGACTTTATTATTGCAAAAAGTTTTCTTACATGGTTATACCAGAATGCACTAGCTTCAGTTATGTATGAAACTTTCAGTGTGTATAGCTATTTTACGTCTTTACCAGACAGCTAGTACTGAACAGTCTTAGAAGTGGAAAGATTTATTGACTCCCAGGCATTGAATGGGCCTTAAAAAATACGAATTTCAAAATACTGAAGCACAGAATTAAAAAAAAAAATCACTCAAACAGAACCACTGGAGATTATCAAAATAGTTGTCCTTTATCCTCAGAGAAGGTATTATTATGGTTCACATTTTGTCGATGATTTCCTGCCTTTGCTTTATGTTTACTGGTGAGCTTTCCCATTCATAACTTCCCTGGTGGCTCAGCTGGTAAAGAATCCACCTGCAATGTGGGAGACCTAGGTTCGATCCCTGGGTTGGGAAGATCTCTTGGAGAAGGGAACGGCTACCCACTCCAGTATTCTAGCCTGGAGAATCCATGGACTGTATAGTCCATGGGGTCGCAAAGTATTGGACACCACTGAACGACTTTTACTTTCACTTTCCCATTCATAATCTTTTTTTGTTTCTAGTTGTGGCCTTTTCTGCCTAGAGAAGTTCCTTCAGCAATTATTGTAAAGCTGATTGGGTGGTGCTGAATTCTCTTAGCCTTTGTTTTTCTGTAAAGCTCTGAACAAGAGCCTTGCTAGGTAGAGTTTTCTTGGGTATAGGTTTTTCCTTCTCATCACTTTAATATATTGAGCCTGCAGAGGTACAATATATCCTAGCTTGCAAAGCTTCTACTGGAAAAAATTAGCTGATAACCATACTGAGATTCCCTTGAGTGTTATTTGTTGCTTTTCATATTTTCTCTTTGTCTTTAATTTTTGTCAGTTTGATGAATATGTATCTCAGTGTGTTCCTCCTTGGGTTTATCCTGTATGGGACTCTGTGTTTCCTGGACTTGGGTCGTTATTTCCTTTCCCATATTAGGGAAGTTTTCTGTAATCTCTTCAAGTATTTTCTCAGGCCTTTTCTCTCTCTTCTCCTTCTGTGCTGTGCTGTGTTTAGTCACTGTCATATCCCACTCTTTGTGACCCCACCAGGCTCCTCTGTCCCTGGGGATTCTCCAGGCAAGAATACTGGAGTGGATTACCATGCCCTCCTCCAGGGGATCTTCCCAACCCAGGGATCGAACCCAGGTCTCCTGAATTACAGGGGAATTCTTTACCATCTGAACCACTAGGGAAGCCCTATTCTCTTCTGGGACCCTTGTCCTTCTGGGACCCCTATTATGCAGATGTTGGTGCATGTAATGTCCTAGAGGTCTCTTAAACTGTCTTCATTTCTTTTCATTATTTTATCTTTATTCTGTTCTGCATCAGTGATTTCCACTACTCTTTCTTCCAGCTCACTTATCTGTGCTTCTGCCTCATTTATTCTGCTATTGATTTCTTCTAGTGTATTTTTCATTTCAGTTATTATGTTGTTCAACTCTGTTTGTCCTTCGTATCTTCCAGCTCTGTTAAACAATTCTATCTTCTTATTCTGTGCCTCTCTTCTTTTTCTGAGATCTTGAGTCATCTTTACTATCTTTACTCTGAATTCTTTTTTCAGTAGATTGCCTGTCTCGTCATCACTTAGTTATTCTTCTGGGGTTTTTTTGTTTGTGTTTCTTTGGATACTTGGAGATTTTTTGATATGATAGTGATTCTGACAAGGGTGAGGTAATATCTTACTGTTTTTTGATTTGCATTTCTCTAATGGTTAGCAGTATTGAGCATCTTTTCATGTTGATGTTAGCCATCTGTATGCCATCTTTGGAAAACTGTCTATTTAGGTCTTTTGCCCACTTTTTGATTGGTTGTTTGAGTTTTTTTTGATACTGAGTTGTATGAGGTGTTTGTGTATTTTGGATGTTAACCCCCCACCCCCTTTTTACTGGAGGTTAATTGCTATGCAATGTTATGGTGTCAATACCTTATTGATCAAATCATTTTCAAATATTTCTCACGTTCCATAGTTTTTCTTTTCATTTTGTTGATGGTTTTGTTTGCTGTGCAAAAGCTTTTAAATTTAATTAGTTCCCATTCATTTATTTTTGCTTTTGTTCCTTGTACTAATCCAAGAAAATACTGCTACAAGTTATGCTAAAAAGTGTTTCTCCTATGTTCTTCTCTAGAAGTTTTATGGCTTTAGGTCTTTAAATCATTTTGAGTTTATTTTTGTATATAGTGTGAGGGAAATACAGTAAGTGTGAGTTTCTTTCTTCTTAAAGATACAGTCTTATCCACCCTGTCAAATTATAGCTTTTCCCAATGATGTTTTGATCTGCTACTGGTTAACTTCTGTATGAGCCCTTGGATTTGATATTTTTGGAGCTTTGTACAATTGATACTCCCTTTTTCCTCTAGGATAACCTTTCAGAAGTTTGAAAACACCTGTTGTGCACTCTCTTCATGTTTAATAAATTGAGAGTTACACCTACATATTGGCTGTATGTATAGAATTTCTCCAGGGAGAAATCTTTAATATTATAAGGTTTTTAATAGTTATTGAAGACTTTCCTTTATTCATACTATTCAAGGTGTTGTTCTCCAGTGAATTCTCACGTTTTACAAGTGTTGCTCAGTGAATAAAGAATTTCTCACATTCATTTAATTGAACTTGTATCTGCTCTATGAATTCTCTGGTACTCATCAAGAGTCTCCTGTTGAAGACTTCTTCCCATTCATTATGTATATAGGATTACTCCCCAATATGAATTGTCTTCTGTACATTGAGGCCAGAGCTCCAGCTAAAGGGTCTCCTACATTGATTTCAAAAATAGCATTTCTTCCTCGGAGTTCTCTGATGTCAATTAAGGTAGAGCTCTGGCTAAAGTCTACATTTACTGGCCATTTACACAATTACTACATTTGTAAATTGTGTAAATTATCTTGTATTACCTGAGTCAAGTAGTGATGAAAGACTTTCCCACATAAATCTCATTCATACAGGGTTTTTTAATATTTTTTTTTTTGGTATGGACTCTTTGATGTCGTTTAAGGAGTGAATGATTATAGAGAGTTGCCTCACAGCATTTGTCTTCATATAATTTTCCTCTTCTTTGTTTTCTCTTGTGCCATTTAACATATGAATGACTAATAAAGATTTTTCTCCAGGGTGAGTTCTCCCATGTCTATATTGAGTAAATAATGACTGGACTTCTTTTGAAATCATTATTATTTATCATAAGACTTCTCTGTTCTGTGAACTCTTAACGCTCAGCAATACCCACTCTTCCTGATGAAGTCCATAATCATGTCCTTTGACTTCCTGTGTCTGTATTTTTTAAAACTCAGCTGTTGTCTGTCTCACTCAGTATTCCCTGCTAGGAGCAGGCAGTAAACAAGCAAAGTAGAGATGTGCTGACGAGCCTGATGCCCACCAATGGCTGAATCTCCAAGGGCAGCTCCAGAGAGCAAATCAGCTGGATTAGGATTCAGGTTGGCGAGTGGGAGGAAAGGTGGCTAATTTTATAGTTCCTTTTTTCTCTGTATGTAATTTTCATAGCCCTTCTATACAAAAATAGTTTCATTTATTTAACTACTTTGTAGCCACAATTTTGTTGATAACAGAATCTATTTTAAAAGTTAGAGGGACTTTAAAAGATAGGGCATGTTCAGCCTTCCTTTTATGATTTAACATTCCTATCATTATTATCTTTAGTGATATTTTTGTTGACAAATTCAATATTTATTCTGAAGGCAGTGGGAGCCAATGAAACTTTCAAACATTTAATGATATATTTTGTTTGTTTTACTTATTTTTATCTTTTCTTTTGTAATCATTTCAAACCCACAGAAGAGTTATAAAAATTCTCATGTCCCCTTTGCCTAGATTTCCAGTTGGTAACATTTTGTTACAACAGCCTTATCAAAATCTCTCTATATTTATACACACATACTTTATTGTCATTGTTGTTTTATTGTTATTATTATTCCTGAAACATTTGAGAGTTAAAAACATCGTGACACTTTACCCCAAGTATTTCAGCCAGAATTTCCCAAGAACAGGAAAATGCTCTTACATAATTACTCTGTCCATGATATTCTGGACAAGAGTACTGGACTGGGTAGCCATTCCGTTCTCCAGGGGATCTTCACAACCCAGGGATTGAACCTGAGTATCCTGCATCGCAGGCAAATTCTTTACTGTCTAACCACCAGGGAAACCAACATAATCACAAATGTTGTCAAATTCAGGAAATATAAAATGATACGATACTATTATCTAATATATGCTACTGCTGCTGCTGCTAAGTTGCTTCAGTCGTGTCTGACTCTGTGCAACTCCATAGACAGCAGCCTATCAGGCTCCCCCGTCCTTGGGATTCTCCAGGCAAGAACACTGGAGTGGGTTGCCATTTCCTTCTCCAATGCATGCAAGTGAAAAGTGAAAGTGAAGTCGCTCACTCAGTCGTGTCCAACTCTTTGCGACCCCATGGACTGCAGCCTACTGCCTGGATGGAAAATCTTCTGTCCATGGGATTTTCCAGGCAAGAGTACTGGAGTGGGGTGCCATCGCCTTCTCCGATCTAATGTATAATGCATATTAAATTTTTGTAAATTGGCCTGATAATTAGGGATGTATTCTCTCCTGACCCAGGATCATGCATTACATTTTCTTGTTATATCCCTTTAGTCTCATTTAATTGGCAATATTTCTTCAGCCTTTCTTTGTCATTTATGACATTGACATTTTTGAAGAATACAGGCCGGTTTTATAAAATGCATCTCTTTAATTTGGGTTTGTCTTTTGTTTTAGGTTCAGGTTATACATTTTTTATAAGAATACAATATGAGAAATGTTGTATCTGGAAGTGGTATGCTTCCCATCAATAAAAATCAATTTGGTGGCAGATAAAGATTAGATTAGGTGTGTGTGGGGGGACATTAAAAGTTGGGAGACCAGTTAGGCATTCAGAATGGACAGACTTCAAGGAGTAACTGACTGTTACAGGGGAAGCCAGTATATCTAAGATAAGTTTGGATGATGACCTAGTTATCTATGGCTTGTAATAAACCTCTCTAAAATTTAGTGCTGAAACAGCAATTTATTATTATCTTTATAGTTTTGTGGATTGGCTATGCTCAGTTAGGTGATTCTCACATGGCATCTTTCATGTGGTTGTAGTTGGGCCTTGATTTGGCTTCAGTTACCTACAGGCTTGAGCCAGCTGAGTATCAAAAGCAGCTCAGTCACATGGGAAGCAGGAGAGCTGGCTGATGACCAGGGCCTCAGCTGGGGCTGTAATCCAAGGGGGACTGCATGTGGCCTTTCCACATTATTGGACCTTCTCTTATCTTGACATCTGGGTTCCTAAGAGGGAAGGAGTATCCAAAACCAAGAATTTCAAAAGCCTTATTGGCTTTTGATACCTGGTGTTCATACTTTGACTTTTTGAAGACTTCTAATAATTTTAGATAGATATCCTTGGTTTGTTAATGACCAGTCATTATATTTGCCATCTTATTTCTTTTAATATTTTACTTAAGTTGGCTTCTTTTCTCCTTTTGTATCTTTTAACCTGTCCACAAGGCCTTTTTGTTACCTGGAAGTATACTTTGGTTGACTCTAGAGTTTCCTCATTTTTTCCACTGAGATTTCACTTAAAACCAATGATTTCACTTAATTTTGCATTTAAAAGATTAATATTAGAAACAGGCTTCTCTATTTTGATATCTTTTCTTTGATTTTACAGAATATTTTAACTTAGGCTCTCTTTGGTGTCTTTATTAGCCATGCCTCCCTCCTCAGACATAGCCTAGTTTTTTACTGCTATCTGCAATCAAGCAGACACATTATCTGCTGTCTGCATTTGGTATAAATATATTATCTTCCACTTGCCTTTCCTTACTCCCTCATTTTCCACAGCTATCTCTGATGGAGCCAAACAGGCCTAGTTAACTGTTCCTCATGCCCTTTTCCATATCCTGATCCCATTTTCCATTTTAAAATATACGTAGTGGTATAATGTCATTAAGATTGTGTCAGCTAACTGCTAAGTGGCACACTGAAGATATAGAAAAGAAAAAAAAAAAACAACATCTGCCTTCAAGAAGCTTTTGTTTTTCAGTTGCTAAGTTATGTCTGACTCTTTATGACCCCATGAACTGTAGCACACCAGGCTTTCCTGTCCTTCTCTATCTCCCAGGGTTTCCTCAAACTTGTGTCCATTGAGTTGGTGATGCCATCTAACCATCTCATCCTCTGTTGACCCTTCTCCTGCCCAGTCTTTCCCAGCATCAGAGTCTTTTCCAACAAATTGGCTCTTCACATCAGGTGGCCAAAATATTGGAACTTCAGCTTCAGCATCAGTCCTTCCAGTGTATACTCAGGGTTGGTTTCTGTTAGGATTGACTTGTTTGATCTCCTTGCTGTCCAAGGGATTCTAAAGAGTCTTCTCCAGCCTCACAGTTTGAAAGCATCAATTCTTCGGTATTCAGCCTTCTTTATGGTCCAGCTCTCACGTCCATACATGACTACAGAAAAACCATAGCTTTGACTACACCTACACAGTCCATATGTGGACTTTTGTCAGCAAAGTGAGGTCTCTGCTTTTTAATACGCTATCTAGGTTATCATAGCTTTTCTTCCAAGGAGCAAGTGTCTTTTAATTTCATGGCTGCAGTCATAGTCCACAGTGATTTTGGAGCCCAAGAAAATAAAATCTGTCATTGTTTCTACTTTTCCCCATCTGTTTGCCATGAAGTTTTGGGACCATATGCCATGATCTTAGTTGTTTGAATGTTGAGTTTTAAGCCAGTTTTTTTCACTTCACTCTTTCACCCTCATCAAGAGGCTCTTTTTAGTTCTTCTTTGCTTTCTGCCATTAGAGTGGTATCACCTGCCTATCTAAGGTTGTTGATATTTCTCCCGGCCATCTTGATTCCAGCTTGTGAGTCATCCAGCCTGGTATTTTGCATGATGTACCCTGTATATAAGTTACATAAGCAAAGTGACAGTGTACAGCCTTGACATATTCCTTTCCCAATTTGGAACCAGTCTGTTGTTCCATGTCCGGTTCTAACTATTGCTTCTTGACCTGCATACAAGTTTCTCAGGAGATAAGTAAGGTGGTCTGGTATTTGAATCTCTTTCAGAATTTTCCACAGTTTGTTGTGATCCACGCTGTCAGAGGCTTTAGTGTAGTCAAATGAAGCAGAGGATTTCTTTTGAATTCACTTGCTTTTTCTATGATCTAAAGGATGTTGGCAATTTAATCTCTGGTCCTGCTGCCTTTTCTAAATCCAGCGTGTACATCTGGAAGTTCTCTGTTTATGTACTGTTGAAGCCTTGAAGAATTTTGAGCGTTACTTTGCTGGCATGTGAAATGAGCGCAATTGTATTGTAGTTTGAACATTCTTTGGCATTGCCCATCTTTGGGATTGGAATGAAAACTGACCGTTTGCAGTCCTGTTGCCAGCAAATTTGGAAAACTCACAGTGGTACTCAATATATCAAGAAGCTTAGACATTCTAGTATTAGAATTCAGGACCCTATCTTTGGAAAGCATTTGTAAGGCTTTTAGAAAAAACTCATGTATAACAGACAGTTAAAAATAACATCTGTTATTATAATAAACATGGTGATGGAAAAGGATGAGTATTCTCATGTAGTGGCATTAAGTAACGTGATAGGACAGTGTGTCCTGTAGTTGTTCTGCATAAAATATAATTATCTTTCATGTGGTGTTTCTTATATACCTATCAATAAAACCCAAAGCTGAAATCTTAACTTTCAGTCTTTAAATAAAAGCTTCCTGTATGAAGCCAAGTTAATATATCCAGTGATTTTCTAGTATTCTATGGGCTTCCCAGTTGGCGCTAGTGATAAAGAACCCACCTGCCAGTGTAGGAGACATAAGAGACAGATTCAATCCCTGGGTTGGGAAGATTCCCTGGAGGAGGGCATGGCAACCCACTCCAGTATTCTTGCCTGGAGAATCCCCTGGACAGAGGAGCCTGGCAGGCTGACGTCCATAGAGCTGCACAGAGTAGGGCACAACTGAAGCGACTTAGCACGTGTGTATGCATGGCCTATCTCTAGCATGGGCAGTTCTTGTTCCCTGCCCCATTTCTTGTCATGATGATCTTGCTATGTAACTGCAGTAAGGAGCAAAAATTCCATGTAACCCAGCATGCTTGTTACTTCTCAAGTGGAAAGGCTTGTGACAGAGGTAATAACTTGAGAGATTGTGGCAATAAAAGAAAGATCAAGTGAGAAATGGATTATTATCCCTAAGTTTGCAGAATATAGTTTTGAGTGTGTCTGGTTATAAGATGGAAGAGGTAAGTGTTTAGTGCCATTTCTTTATATCCTGTTTGGTTAGATATACATTTTCAAGGAAGGAAACAATGTTGGCAGATAGGATCAGAGAAGAAACATGGATGTCACAAAAATCAGGGAAAACCCCTTAGCAGCATAGTTATTTAAGTTCATATGCTTTGAATTATAACCCAGAGTTCCCACTTCTGCTGTAATCTAGCAGACTTAGTGTTCTTTGTGTCTGCTGCTGCTGCTGCTGCTGCTAAGTCGCTTCAGTCGTATCCGACTCTGTGCAACCCCATAGACTGCAGCCCACCAGGCTCCCCCGTCCCTGGGATTCTCCAGGCAATAACACTGGAGTGGGTTGCCATTTCCTTCTCCAATGCATGAAAGTGAAAAGTGAAAGTGAAGTCGCTCAGTCATGTCCGACTCTTAGCAACCCCATAGATGGTAGCCCACCAGGCTCCTCCGTCCATGGGATTTTCCAGGCAAGAATGCTGGAGTGGGGTGCCAGTGCCTTCTCCATCTTTGTGTCTAATTAGCTACAGTTATGCCTAGGTATTTATTTTTTTCTAACTTTTGATTTTTGATGTTTGGTCTGCTCTTGGATTCTAAACCCTAGTACACCTTCATCTCTAAGATCTGGTTCATTTGCTTATTGGCTCCTGTGCTGTTGTTGATGTTGTTGACGTTTAGTCACTGAGTCAGGTCTCATCCTTTTGCCCCGCCATGAACCCCATGGAGCCTGCCAGGCTCCTCTCCATGAGATTTACCAGGTGACAATGCTGGAGTGGGTTGCCATTTCCTTCTCCAGGGGATCTTCCTGACCCAGAGATCGACCCAGTGTCTTATGCACCGCAAGCAGGTACTTTACGACTGAGCCACCAGATAGCCCATTGGCTCCTATACCTCTGCCTTGAGTTTTGAATTTGTAGGCCATTCACTTCTCCTGATTAAAAGCTTTGGATTCCTTAAATTCAACATATCCTTCTGGTTCCCAGGCCCTTGACTTATATCTGACAAATGCTACTTCGGGTTCCTGAGCTGTCACCTGAACATGGGCTTGGGTCCTTTGGATTCCCTTTTGAATCCAGATAAACCATAATCCCTGGTACACTGACCAGACCCTAATATTTGCTCACTATTCTTTGAGTTCTTAATCTTTGTCTAGTCTTACCCTGTTGTTTGTGTCCAACAGTGAACATAGAGTACTTCATTAAAAATAATTAGACCTGTTTTCTATTCCAACCTTCATTTGAGCTGCATCCTATCTGTCTGTTGATAAACCAGCCAGATAATCCTTCATTAAACTTTCAACAGTAGTGCTTGAGCACTCTCAGAGTTTTGTGTTGCTGGCAATAATTTTTGTATGCCAGTGCTCTTTTTAAGAGAATTATAAAATTTTTAATATATCTTATTTTTTCTATCTCTTATTATCTGGTTTCTGTATTTAACTTAAAATTAAGCTTATGTGATTTTATACAGAATTTATGTATTCAGAATTTCAAATTTTCTAAACTTTTTTTTTAATTTAAAAATTATTTATTCATTGATTTATTTTTGGATGCACTGGGTCTTCATTGCTTTGTGTGGGTTTTTTCCTAGTTGCAACAAGTTGGGGCTACTCTTCGTTGTAGTGCATAGTCTTCTCATTTCAGGGTCTTCTCTTGTTGCAGAGCACAGGCTCTAGGGCCCATAGGTTTTAGCAGTTGTGGTGCGCAAGGTTAGTCACTCTGTGATATGTGAGATCTTCCTGGGCCAGAGACTGAAGCCATGTCTCCTGCATCAGCAGGCAGATTTTTATCCACTGCACCACCAGAGAAATCTAGGGACTTTAATTTTTTAAATAAATAGGACTAGTTCTTTTTTAAAAAATGTTGAATAAGCTATAGTGTTGTAACATTTTTTTTAACCCTGCCCCTAGTGTTTTAACATTTTTGACTGTAATAAAAAAAAGTTAATATTTTTCATATTCCTACTTAGTTTTAATGTTATAATAGTTGTTTGTAGCAGAAATTAAAATATCATACTTTGTGATCATTTATGGTAAGTCTAGTTTAATTCCCAGTATTCTTTCTAAAATTAAGTTAATATTATTTGAAAAAATTATCTTAGAAACTATCATGGATTTACAAAGACCCTGACTTTGGCACTGACAAATTGAAGCGAGTTGTGTAACTATTTTAAGCAGAATTCACAAAGTACATTCTTGGGGTTTTAAAATCCCTAAGAAACAAGCACAGTATTACTTACTAAAGCTTTTTTTTTATTTTCCTGCCTGCTTCTAGGGTTACAGGTGAAGTAAAGCACAACATCACCAACACTGTTGTATGCAGAGTGCAGGGGGAATGGAACAGCGTTCTTGAGTTTGCTTACAGCAGTGGAGAGACAAAATACGTGGACTTGACTAAGTTGGCAGTGACGAAGAAAAGAGTAAGACCTTTGGAGAAGCAGGATCCATTTGAATCCAGGTGTGTCATCCTTGCATCCATCAGGAAAGAGTCAGAAAGTCTAGATCTTAATTTAAGCCTTTTCACTAATTTCTAACCCTTGGCAAGTCACTTCACCACTTTAGATAAGCTTCCTCATCTCTAAATTGAAAGTATTGGTCTGATCTCATGGTTGTAAACACTGTACCAGCTATGACATTATGTGTACATAATCACATTTTAGTAAAAATAAAACATTTGTAAACTGGACAAAAGTACTAACTTTTAGCAGTTAAAGGATCACTATCTTTGTCATACAAACTCTTACAAATTATTAATAAAAAGAGAGGTACCCTAATAGGAAAATGGGCAAAGGCATAAAGAGGTAGTTCACAAAAATAGAAGAAAACAATACCCACTAAGAAAATGGAAAGTTGTTCATTATAATTAGAATTCAAAGAAATACAAATTAACAGAAAGACAAAAAATTTTTTTTAAATAGTATCTTTTTTGGGAAAAAGTGAATAGACATTTTCATATTGTTGGTTAGAGAGGTAAACTGATACAACCTTCCTAGAAGGTATTTTGGAAATATATGTCATAGGCCTTTAAAAGTAAATGAAATGGGGGACTTCCCTGGTGGTCCAGTGACTCCATGCTCCAAATGCAGGGGCCTGGGTTCAGTCCCCAGTCAGGGAACTAGATCCCTCATGCCACAACAAAGATCAAAGATCCAATGTACTGCGACGAAGACCCATCACACCAACTAAGTAAATGAATAAAAATAAATATTAAGAAAAAAGATAATGAAATGGAGCTTCCCTGGTTGCTCAATGGCAAAGAATCCTCGTGCCAATGCAGGAGATAATGGGTTCAGTCCCTGGTCTGGGAAGATCTCACATGCTGCAGAGCAACTAAGCCCATAGGCCACAACTATTGAGTCTGTACTGTAGAGCCCAGGAGCCACAAATACTGAAGCCCATGTGCTCTAGAGCCCATACTCCACAACAAGAGAAGCCACGGCAATGAGAAGCCCAAGCACCGCAACTAGAGAGTAGCACTCGCTTGCCGCACCTAGAGAAAAGCCCATGCAGCGATTAAATAATTTTTCTAAAAAGTAAATAAAGTAGCTCTATATGTGATAATAAGGTAGTCTCCAGAATGTATTGGCAGTAGTTGCTTCCAGAGAGGAATACTGGGGTCTAGGCTTTCCAGGTGGTGCAATGGTAAAGAATCTGCCTGCCAATGAAGGAGACGCAGGAGATGTGGATTTGATCCTTGGGTCAGGAAGATTCCCTTGAAGAGGAAATGGCAACCCAATCCAGTATTCTTGCCTGGAAAATTCCATGGACAAAGGAGACAGGTGGGCTGCAGTCCCTGGGGTCACAAAGAGTCAGACACAACTGAGCCACTTATTCATCTCTCTGATAAGAAACAGACTTACTCTTCACAGAATGCCCTTTTGTACTGTTTAAATTTTATATCACATGTAAGTATTACTGTGTCAAATATAAGGAAGCATTAACCATCTTAAATGAAGTCGCTCAGTCGTGTCCGACTCTTAGCGACCCCATGGACTACAGCCTACCAGGCTCCGCCGTCCATGGGATTTTCCAGGCAAGAGTACTGGAGTGGGGTGCCATTGCCTTCTCCAAAGATCACATAAATGGAACCAAACCATTTATAAGCAGATGTTTAGTACCCATTATGCAAAAACTCAGGTTGGTTCAAAAAATAAAACAGTAGTGATTGAAAAAAAAATTCTTATTTAGGATTATTTAGGATTTATTTAGGAGCATGCATCAAGGTTTGGTTTGTGGACCCCTGGGGCCCTTGATATTTGTACCAGGTGTTTACAAGTTGAGAAAGCTTTCTTAATAATGCTAAAATATTATTTGCCTTTTTCACTCTGTTGGCACTTGCATTGGTGGTACAAAAGCAGTGGTGGGTAGCACTGCTGGGCCTTAGCACCGTTCAAGGCAGTGGCATCAAACTGTAAAAGTAATGGTGGTATTCCTTGCTGCCCTGCAGTTTTTTTTCTTTTCTACGTTGCAGTTTTTTCAAAGCCATTTTCTTTTAAAAATGTCCTTGAAAAGCAGTACAGATTATTAGTTTTGTTAGATCTGGAACATTCATTACCTACCTTTTTAAAAAATATTCTTCATGACACATTTGGAGTATACATAAAGCACTTGTGGGAGATTATTAAGTACACTGATTATCTGAAGGAAGAGAACTTGTGCAACTGATGGAGTTCCAACCAAACTACCCTTTCTTGAAGCACCATTTTTACTTAGATGATTGACAGACAGATTAAGACTATTATAATTTTAATATTGGGAAGACATTTTTCTTGTAAATGAATGTTGTAAACATGGCATTTAAAGGAAAACAATTGGCAATATTTTTTTTTTTGCTAATAATAAAATTTAAATGGAAACAACCTAACCATTCATTGACAGATAAATGGATAAGCAAGTTGTGATGTGTATTTATAATGAAATATTATTAAGAAGGAAAGGAACCCCACCATTTGTGATAACATGGACGGACCTTGAGGGCATTATATGAAGTGTCAGAGAAAGAGCAAATACTCTGTGGTCTCACTTATACAATTGTTAGTATTTTTTTTTGTATTGTATGATAATACTCCCAGTATTTTTATAATTGGGAGTATTATTCAACCATAAAAAGAATGAAATCTTGCCATTTGAGACAACATGAGTGGATCTTGAGAACATTATGCCAAGTGAAATGTCAAATATGTAAAGACAAATACTGTATGATATTACTTATATATGGAATCTTAAAAAAAAGCTCACAGATACAGAAAACAGAGATTGGCATTATTGCCAAAATGCCAGAGGTGGGCACCTGGGCAGTGAGAAATGAATGAAGTAGGTCAAAAGGTACAAATTTCCAGTTTTAAAATAAATGTGATGAGGACATAATGTACAGCATAGTGGCTATAGTTAATACTGTACTGGATAATTGAAAGTTGCTAAGAAAGTAGTTCTTAAAAGTCTTCATCACAAGAAGAAAATGTTTTTGGTAATTATGTATGGTGATGGAGGTTGACTAGACTTATTGTGGTGAACATTTCGTAGTAATACAAATACTAAATTACTATGTTGTATACCTGAAACTAACACGGTGTTATATATCAACCATATATTTCAACAAAACTTTTTTAAAAAAATTATTAGAAAGGAAGCCAGATTGTCGTTACCAGAAATGTGGGGTAGGGAGTTAAGGAATTGGATGAAAGTAGTCAAAACATACAAACCTCCAGTTATAAGATAAACAAGTACTGGGGATGTAACGTACCTCATGATGATTGTAGTTAACACTGCTGTTTGGTATATTTGAAATTGGTTGAGAGAATCGATCCTAAGAGTTCTCATCTCAAGAAAGAAAAAAAATTTTTTCTGTTTCTCTGATTTTGTGTCTATATGAGAGGATGAATCTTAACTTATTGTGGTAATCATTTCACAATATATGTAAATCACATCATTATGCTGTACTCCTGAAACTTATACAGATCTGTATGTCGATTGTATCTTAGTAAAACTTGAGGGAAAAAATGAAGCTTTTAAAGGCAAATATCAAAATTTTAGAAAACTTTTATCTGTCGCAATGAATTGAAAGCTTCCCTAGTAAAGAGTTTTCTGATGAAATTAGTGATGAAACTAATGAAGGTGATTTTTTAAAATATGACATAATAAAATATGTCAACATCTGGAAGATAATTTTTTTCAGATGATCACTGCATGATAATTATAAAATTATGCATGGATAAAAATTCCATTCAAGATACAAATTAAACCAATGGATTTTCATGTATCAGAGTATGAAAAATTCATTGACATTTTTCAGTTTCCACATTGCAGCTAATCTTTTAAGAACTACCACTTTCTGAGTTTTAATATAATAACAAAGAATTGAGTTATTTGAAATAGCTATTAAAATACCCTTCCCGTTACTAACTATATATCTTTGTGAGGCCATATTTTCTTTATATACTTTAACTGAAACAATATATATCACAATAGATTGAATGTAGAAGCAGATATGAGAATCTGGCTGTTATTGAACCAGGTGTTTAAGAGATTCTCTATGCTAAACTTGTATTACAGATTTTTTTGTCTGCATTCCTGGGGGTTATTGGTTTTTTGTTTTCTTTGGGAGAAAAATTTTAACCACAAATTTAATATCTTTAGTACCTAGGGCTACTGAGGTTATCTGCTTCTTCTTGAGCAAACTTTGGTAGTTTTTATATTTGAAAGACTTGGTTCAATTTTTCAAATTTATTGATATGTATTTTATAATATTTGCTTATTTTTTAATGTTTGTAGGCTCTATCGTGATGATGTCACACTCATTCTTTGTATTCATGATTCTTTTCTTGATCAATGTGATTAAAGGTTCATTAATTTTACTCAAAGAACTAGTTTTTGGTTTCATTGATTTCTCTCTATATTTCTGTTTTCTTTTTCATTGATTTCTGCTCTTATTTCCTTTTTTCTCCTTATTTTATGCATCGTTTGCTCTAACTTTTTATAGTTTCTTAAAATAGAAGTTAGGTAAAGGTCAGCAAACTTCTTTTGTTAAAGGCTCAGTTCAGTTCAGTCGCTCAGTTGTGTCCACCTCTTTGCGACCCTATGGACTGCAGCATACCAGGCTTCCCTGTCCATCACCAACTCCTGGAGCTTGCTCAAATTCAGTTCCATTGAGTCGGTGACACCATCCAACCATCACATCCTCTGTTGTCCCCTTCTCCTCCTACCTTCAGTCTTTCCCAGCATCAGGCTCTTTTCCAATGAGTCAGTTCTTTGCATTGGGTGGCCAAAGTACTGCAGCTTCAACTTCAGCATCAGTCCTTCCAATGAATATTCAGGATTGATTTCTTTTAGGATTGACTGGTTTGATCTCAGAATGAATATCTTAAGCTTGATGGACTAGATAGTCTCTACCACAGCTCAGTTCAGCCATTGTAGCATGAAAATAGCCATAGACAAAAACAGATAGATGTTGCTATATTAAAACAAAAGTCTGCTTACAAAAATGAGCATTAGACCATAGTTTACTCCTGGTTTGGCTTCCGGGATAGCTCAAATGGCACCCCACTTCAGTACTCTTGCTTGGAAAATCCCATGGACGGAGGAGCCTGGTGGGCTGTAGTCCATGGGGTCGAGAAGAGTTGGACACGACTGAGCGAATTCTCTTTCACTTTTCACTTTCATGCATTGGAGAAGGAAATGGCAACCCATTTCCAGTGTTCTTGCCTGGAGAATCCCAGGGACGGAGGAGCCTGGTGGGCTGCCGTCTATGGGGTCGCACAGAGTTGGACACGACTGATGCGACTTAGCAGCAGCAGCAGCATAATGTGAAGTCTTTTTAGAAAACAACTTTGAAGTAAGAATCCCAGGGGCAGGGGAGCCTGGTGGACTGCCGTCTATGGGGTCGCACAGAGTCAGACACGACTGAAGTGACTTAGCATAGCATAGCTCAAATGGTAAAGAATCTGCCTGCAATGTGGGAGACCTGGGTTTGATCCCTGGTTTGGGAAGATCGCCCGGAGAAGGGCATGGCAACCCACTCTAGTATTCTTGCCTGGAGAATCCCATGGACAGAGGACCCTGGTGGGCTACAATCCATGGGGTCACAGAGAGATAGGACTGAAGCGACTTAGCATGGACACACCACTGTGAATATTCTTGTGCAAATATTTTTGTGGACATGTTTTCATATCTCTTGCGTAAAACACCTCAGAGTGGAATTGCTGGTTTGTGTGGGTTTTATGTCCAACTTTTCACATAACTGCCTGTTTTTCAAAATGGCTGCACCATTTTACATTTCTGCCGGGAACATATGAAGGTTCCAGTTCTCATCCTCATCAACATTTGTTATTGCCTGTCTTATTTAATATACCCATTCAAGCTGGTCTGAAATAGTATCTCACTGTGATTTTAATTTGTATTTCCTTAATGGCTAATGATGTTGAACATGTCTTTATGTGCTAGTTAGCCATTTGTATATCTTCTTTGTTGAAATGTGTACTTATAAATTTTGCCCATTTTTTAAATTGAACTGTTTGTCGTCTTATTGTGTTATAGGAGTTCTTTATAAATTCTGGACACAATTCCTTTGTTGGGTATGTGTTTTGTAAATATTGTCTCCTCATCTATTGTTCGTCTTTTCATTTTCTTAATGGTGTTTTTTTCAGTAATAAGTTTTTATTTTGATGAGGTGAGACTATCAATGTTTTCTTTTATAGATTATGGTTTTGGTGTTGTAGCTAAGAAATCTTTGCCTAACCCAAAGTCTCAAAGATTTTCTCTTATATCTTCTTCTTAGTTTTATTGTGACATGAGAGTCTAAGGTCACATTTTTGTACGTGGATATCCAGTTTTTTCAGCACCATTTGTTGAACAGACTATACTTTCCCCAAGAATTGTCTTGGCAGTTTTCTTTTGCTTGAAGTCTGTTGAGCTTCCCCTTCCCTGTGCTGTGCCTGCAAATGCTCTCTAACTAGTCAGTTGGAGTGCTCGTAGGGTTCCCCTCATTAGTTTGCCTGCTCTCAGGAATCACTGTCCTGTGCTGCCTTTTGTTCAATATCTGAAAACCATTGTTTCAATATATTTTTGTCTAGTTTCCTAGCTGATTAAAAGTGGGAGGGTAAATATGGTGCCCCTTATTTCATCATGTCCAGAAGCAGAAATGGTGTCTTCTGTTTCAGCTTTTTAAATATTTATTTCTCTTTTTGCTTCTTATTTCCTAAATTTCTTTAAAATAAAATCTTGGTTATATAACTTGGGAAAAAATACATTATTTTTAATTTAAAAAGAAGCAGAAACAGCAGCATCTTGGACATTAACATCAGCAACATAGTATGTATTCTTATAACTCGTGTGAAATTATAGATATGATTCAGGAAATGTAATTTATGAAAATTACTGTTAATTTTGCAGGTATCCATTCTTTTTTTTTTTTTTTTGAAGAATGTTTGTAAAGCATGTGGTTTTCTAATTTCAGGCGATTGTGGAAAAATGTGACAGACTCTCTGAGGGACTCGGAAATCGATAAAGCCACAGAGCATAAACGTACCCTGGAAGAACGCCAGAGAACTGAAGAAAGGCATCGAACTGAAACAGGCACACCTTGGAAAACCAAATATTTTATTAAAGAGGTATATGTCCTATATGCCTTCAGACTAAAACTCATTATCTACATAATGAGAACTTTAACTTAGGAGGCTTTTTTGGCTTATTAACAGGTACATATCTTTGTTTCTAAAAATAGTCCAGCTTAACCATGAGCTTTTTTGTGACCTTTTTACAATTTGTCAGAATAGTTTACCAGCAGTTCTGAAGTAGATTTAGGGATTTAAATTTGCCACAAAATACTAAGATTAATCTTTAATCTTAATAATGAATACACAGTTAAAAGTTTGTTGCCATTGTACCACAACAGTGAAATTTTTTCACTTCTAAAGATCACATTTTAAGGGATACATGAAAAAATTAGCCACACAGAGGATAGTGAAGGGGCTAAAATCTTTACAGTGCTTAAGGATAAAAGAATGAAATGGTGAGTGTTTAGACTGAAAACAGAAAATTGGGGCCGTTTATTATAGCTTTCTTCAAATATATATAGGCTTTCACATAGAAGTTTTTTGTCAACTTGGATAGCAGACTTGAGCCAGGCCTAGATCTAGGAGCTTAACATAAGAAAGAATTGTTTATCAATAAAAATATCCAATAATAACAAGTGTACATTTTATAGTAATGTGTTCCCATCACTAAGCTCATATAAGAGACCAGAGCTTATATAGAAGAGTTTAATTCACTGGTTTTGCAGTTAAGTCTAAATGATTTCTGAAGTCTTTTCTAAATTTAAAGGTTTTGTTTTGTTTATTACTGTTTGGTAGAACTCAGAGTAAGGTGAATAATGGACCAGAGCCAATGCCAAAAAAAAGTTTTCTTGTCCGTAGCCAAGTCTAAGGAAACTCATTGAATTTCAATTGGTCTGTCAGGAGAAAATCTGGAAAAATAATTTGAATATGAATTTTTCATAGCTATTACTCTTAAAAGCACATCATTCATTATAGTAATTTCATTGCTTTAATTTTTCTCATCAAAGTTTGGATATCTGATATAAATACCAGCTGTTTTCATGGATAGGAATTGAAGGGAAAGTCCTTTTCATCTATTTTTATATGAAAAGATAAAACCATTGTAATTACTCTGCAAGATTGAAGTTTGGTAACCTTGGATTTTTTTCATTTCAAGCTCACTAAGAAAGCAGATATACCAAACACAGGAAAAATTTTCTAAGGGAAGATTTCTATAAATCATTAAAAATGAACTCTATTGGCTAAGAGCAAGACACTGTAATGATAAAAGATGCAACCAAATTTAAGACAGGCCTCCTGTATCTTTCAACTAACATGACATGGAAACATGCTACTTCTTATTCATTCTTTATTTGACAGATTATTATTAAGAGCCTACCACTTAATACCATTATTATATTTTATGATGTTGAATAGACAGATGTAGAAAGTGGTAGCAAGATATGGCAATTGTCCAGTAAAATAGTGATTTTCTTTCCACCTAAGTAATCTTAACCAGCTGCTTGATGGAACAGTAAATTGGAGATGCTGACTCACATTTGGGCCCCT
Source organism: Bos indicus x Bos taurus (assembly GCF_003369695.1). Lineage (NCBI taxonomy): Eukaryota > Metazoa > Chordata > Mammalia > Artiodactyla > Bovidae > Bos > Bos indicus x Bos taurus. Next base: position 69,709,624 of record NC_040076.1, on the reverse strand, counting down.
TCAGGTGGTAAGATGTAAGATGACTTTCTAAATGGTGTGCCATGGCAGGGTGCTACAAAATAGATACGTAAGATTTTATGACAAATATTGATTGCCTAAACTCATGGAGAAGAGAAGTGAAAGGCAAAGGAGAAAAGGAAAGATATACCCACCTGAATGAAGAGTTCCAAAGAATAGCAAGGAGAGATGAGATAAAACCTTCCTTAGTGATCAATGCAAAGAAATAGAGGAAAACAATAGAATGGGAAAGACTAGAGAACTCTTCAAGAAAATTAGAGATACCAAGGGAACATTTCATGCAAAGATGGGCACAGTAAAGGACAGAAATGGTATGGACCTAGCAGAAGTAGAAGATATTAAGAAGAGGTGGCAAGAATACACAGAAGAACTAAACAAAAAAATCTTCATGACCCAGATGATCACGATGGTGTGATCACTCACCTAGAGCCAGACATCCTGGAATGTGAAGTCAAGTGGGCCTTAGAAAGCATCACTACGAACAAAGCTAGTGGAGGTGATGGAATTCCAGTTGAGCTCTTTCAGATCCTAAGAGATGATCCTGTCAAAGTGCTGCACTCAATATGTCAGCAAATTTGGAAAACTCAGCAGTGGCCACAGGACTGGAAAAGGTCAGTTTTCATTCCAATCCCAAAGAAAGCCAATACCAAACAATGTTCAAACTACCACACAATTGCACTCCTCTCACACACTAGCAAAGTAATGCTCAAAATTCTCCAAGCCAGGCCTCAACAGTACGTGAACCGTGAACTTCCAGATGTTCAAGCTGGTTTTAGAAAAGGCAAAGGAACCAGAGATCAAATTGCCAACATCCATTGGATCATCGAAAAAACAAGAGAGTTCCAGAAAAACATCTGCTTTATTGACTATGCCAAAGCCTTTGACTGTGTGGATTACAACAAACTGTGGAAAATTCTTAAAGAGAGAGGAATACCGACCACCTGACCTGCCTCCTAGAAATCTGTATTCAGGTTAAGAAGCAACAGTTAGAACCGGACATGGAATGACAGACTGGTTCCAAATAGGGAAAGGAGTACGTCAAGGCTGTATATTGTCACCATGCTTATTTAATTTATATGCAGAGTACATCATGAGAAATGCTGGACTGGATGAAGCACAAGCTGGAATCCAGATTGCTGGGAGAAATACAAATAACCACAGATAAGCAGATGACACCACCACTATAAAGAAAACTGAGCACCAAAGAATTGATGCTTTTAAACTGTGGTGTTGGAGAAGACTCTTGAGAATCCCTTGGACTGCAAGGAGATCCAACCAGTCCATCCTAAAGGAAATCAGTTCTGAATATTCATTGGAAGGACTGATGCTGAAGCTGAAACTCCAATACTTTGGCCACCTGATGCAAAGAACTGACTCATTTGAAAAGACCCTGATGCTGGGAAAGATTGAAGGTGGGAGGAGAAGGGGACGACACAGGATGAGATGGTTGGGTGGCATCACTGACTCAATGGACATGAGTTTGAGTAAACTCTGAAAGTTGGTGATGGACAGGGAGATCCAGCGGGCTGTGGTTCATGGGGTTGCAAAGAGTCAGACACAACTGAGCAACTGAACTGAACTGAAGCTCATGGAATAGTCAAGTCACATCCTGTGTATGACAGGACCATGGCTTGTGCTGTGAGAAGCACTGCAGAGTATAAATGAGGCCGATGAGCTAGCTGAAGCTGGTACCCCAAGGTTCATAACAACTTTGGAGCTCTTGCCATCAGGTATGGCTCTTTGCTAAGAAAAATCATATTACTGATAAGTCTGTTTTGTCTTCCTGTGGTCCTAAACAGAACGCTAGATACATAGTAGTTGTTTCATCCATATTGTTATGAGTAACAAGAGCCTTTTCATTTGTTTTGTACTTTCATTATTGCTGTCAGACCAATTACAGACCAGTTTGAAATTGGCTTTAGATGGAGTATGGAATAGAGTCTCTTGGTATAGAACAAGGAGAGAGAGTAATCTGAGAAAGTATAGGTGAACTTAAGTGTTTCTAGAATCATTTGGTAATACCCACCCTTTTTTCCTAACCATTTTTCATTGACATTTAGTTTATTAGATCTTCTTTGCCTTTGTTCAGTCGCTTAGTCATGTCCACCTCTTTGTGACCCTATGGATTGCAGTACGCAAGGCTTCCCCATCCTTTACTATCTCTTGGAGCTTGCTCAAATTCATGTCCATTGAATCAGTGATGCCATCCAACCATCTCGTCCTCTGTTGTCCCCTTCTTCCTGCCCTCAGTCTTTCCCAGCATCAGGGTGTTTTCTAATGAGTCAGCTCTTCACAACAGGTGGCCAAAGTATTGGAGCTTCAGCTTTAGCATCAGTCCTTCCAATGAATATTCCGGGTTGATTTGCTTCAGGATTGACTGGTTTGATCTCCTTGCAATCCAAGGGACTCTCAAGAGTCTTCTCCAGCACAACAGTTCGAAAGCATCAATTCTTTGGTGCTCAGCCTTCTTTTATGGTCCAACTCTCATATCTGTACATGACTACTGGAAAAACCATAGCTTTGACTCTATGGACCTTTGTCGGCCAAGTGATGTCTCTGCTTTTTTTTTTGCTTTTTTTCCCCAACTCTTTGCAGTGCCATGGAGTATAGCCCATTATGCTCCTCTGTCCATGGGATTCTCCAGCCGAGAATACTGGAGTGGGTTGCCATTCCCTTCTGCAGGGATGTCTCTGCTTTTTAATACGCTGTCTAGGTTTGTCATAGCTTTTCTTCCAAGGAGCAAGCATCTTTTTATTTCGTGGCAGCAGTCACTGTCTGCGGTGATTTTCGAGCCCAAGAAAATAAATTAGATCTTCTGTTTCCTCCCTTTTGTGATTATACACATCCATCAGAATCTGTATCCTCTTAAATGGATGTTTAAAATTTCTTAAGATGTGTATAAATGCAAACAGGAAGGCTTTTACAGAATAGTGGGCCATATTGGAGTCAGATGTGCTAAGTTTCCACTCCAGCTCATACCTTGGATAGTTTATTTACCATTTCTCACTTCAGTTTCCTCACCTGTAAAATGTAGGTAGGTGCTAAACTTCTGTGGTGGCTCAGTGGTAAAGAATCCACCTGCCAATGCAGGAGACACAGGTTCTATCTCTCATCTGGAAGATCGCACATGTCACAGAGCAGCTAAGCCCGTGCACCACAACTATTGAGCCTGTGCTCTAGAGCCTGGGAGCCACAACAATGGAGCCCATGGTGGGTGCCACAACTGCTGAAGCCCACGCACCCTAGACCCCAAATGCCACAACAAGAGAAGCCACCACAGTGAGAAGCCTGGGCACCACAACTGGAGAAAAGCCTTTGCAGCAACAAAGATCTGTCACAGCCAAAAATAAAAATAGATAAATAAAATTATTATTTTTAAGTGTAAGTAGATATACAAAAGTGGTACTGGAAAGAACTCTGTCCCTTCCTGGGTGAATTTGGGCTGTTCATTTCACTTCTCAGAGCCTCCATTTTCTCTTTGAAATGAGATGGTCAGATGGCACAGGTTAACTTGTAAACCTAGCATTCTGTAATGTGATTAAATGACATGTCAGAGTATTGCAATAGAGGAGGAAGATTGAATTCAACACTGAATATGGGGCTAAGTAGGAGTTATACCCAGCATGTACGATGAGGGAGTGGATGGAAAATTACCAAGAGACCTTGGTCACGTGTCAGTGATGGTGGATGAGGGAGGCTGTGATTAGATCAAAGGTGGGAGGAGAGGAGTTTCATTGGATATCAAAGATGAGAGGATTCTTGATAAACTGGTTCATTGGGATTTTTTTTTTGGCTAAAACAGAGCTCAGCAGGCCTAGAAGGCTGAGGCAAAACTGGAGACTAAGGAGTCTTAACTTGAGAGTCTTGTCACTATGAGCCACATAATTGCTGACCATAAGTTATTTTTGGGACAGGGTATTGTAAATATATATATTTTTTAATTTAATGCAAATATATTGAAGTCGATATAGGGATTATGGACAGAGGTTCAAATCTGACTTACCTAACCTCATTGCCAGAGAAGGCAATGGCACCCCACTCCAGTACTCTTGCCTGGAAAATCCCATGGGTGGAGGAGCCTGGTGGGCTGCAGTCCATGGGGTCGCTGAGGGTCGGGCATGACTGAGCGACTTCACTTTCACTTTTCACTTTCATGCACTGGAGAAGGAAATGGCACCCCACTCCAGTACTCTTGCCTGGAGAATCCCAGGGACGGGGGAGCCTTGTGGGCTGCCATCTGTGGGGTTGCACAGAGTCAGACACGACTGAAGTGACTTAGCAGCAGCAGCAGCAACCTCATTGCAGAAACACTAAATTTCAGTCTTAGCTACTGTGACCTCAGCTCTGCTTTTACCCCAGTATGCTGTTTCACGCATTCTTGATGGCACTTTTTTCCTCACTTGGTCTTCTCTTGTCTTTAGTAAACTCTTTGACTGACTTTATCTCCTTTTGGTAACCTCCTGTTCACAGGAACCAGGGAAAGCTAAGGGGTAGAGTCAGGAAAGAACTAGAAAACAATACTCAGCTACTAGAATGCCATTTGCCATGTAGAGAACAGCTGGTACCTTGGTGACTGTTTTTCGTGTTCCACCTGCTGCCTGTCACTCCGTGGGTGAGGCTGTCTGAAGCATCTTGGCAAAAGTAGCAGAATTGCTACAGATGACTTCCACGTGGAGCACAAACTAGGTCTTCCCAGACCAGAACTTCTCACCTAATCCTAGCTAAACCACACATACTTTCTGATGTCTTAAACAAAAGAGATCTTTTCTTTAAAAACTTTTGTGTTTAAATGTGAAAATAGAATTCCATTTCAGTAAAAGCATGGCATCTAGTTTTGGTTACTGATTCTGAAAATACTAGAGGAATGGTTCTTTAATTTGTTTTTCTGCTTGTTTCAGGGAGATGGCTGGGTTTATCACAAACCCCTTTGGAAAATAATTCCAACAACACAACCAGCAGAGTGACATATACTATCTAAGACTCAACTAAATGAACTTCTCTGTTTACCCTAAACCCTCCCAGTATGGAGTCATTGCACTGAGTGACCTGCTTCTTGATTGCACAGACTGAAGCTAATCACACACGAATGTACCGATAGGGCACCGTAGAGCTGCAGCACGACCAAAGTGTTGAAGAAGCACGGTGGACTTCTCACCAAGCTGTTCATGTGATATGAGCAATATCATCTGAAAACCTTTCACCTGAATTATTAGATGATTAATCTCTTACCCAGTTTCTGCTCCAGATTGAATCCCCTGTTTTTGCATGGGGGCAGCAGATAAACACAACAGTGAGAACTCAGTGATTTTAATTTCTTTATAGTGAAAATTGAAGTCTCTTTTAGAGTTTGTGCTTTGCTTTCTGTTAGTAGCTGAAGTATTCGCTACTCTTACAACAAACCAAGAGGAGGAAGAAGATGACCCAGAAGTGGCTTCAGCCATTGTGCCTGAAATCAGTGTTAAAAAAAAATCAACCAGGTTGTCATAACAAGGCATTCTGTTCCTTCAAAGAGACTGTGTGCCTGTGTCTGAGGAACTTATCCATTATCCACCTCTGTTGGAACTCTCTTTTAAAAAGTATATTTATAAATTGATTAGAATTATAACCATGGAGAATTTTTTCTTCTGAGCATTTTAATATACTTGAAAACAACACTGACTTGAAAAATTTCAGAACATTTTTCAATACCTAGTTTTATTAAATATTATACTTGAGAGACAATTTTTTAAAATGTGTTCATGTCAATATGATGAGATTTTGGCCTTTCTCAAGAACTGAGGCATTAAAGAACATAGCAAATATTTAAAAATAAAACTGTTACTGTTTTCCTTATCTTTTTTTCATTTGTAGATTAATATCCAGTATTATGTGCTATCCCTCTGGATAAGTATGCTTTATTTTACCTCCGTTCACTCAAAATTTAAAACAACTATTCCTATTTGTCAGTAATTCAGAATTTTAATATGTGACTAAGTGCATGTATGGTATGGTTTTGCTTTCTTTTCAAGGAAACTAAAATGCTGAAGAAAGAGTATGAAATAAAAAAGATACCAGGAAAAAAGGTATCAGGAAGTTGTATTCAGGTACAAATCTTTTTTTTTTTTTTAAGTATTTTATTGAGGTTAAAGAATTACTGACAAAAGAATAGTGCTAATTATGGCTTTCATCATTCATTCAAGTATTTATTGAGCACCTGCTTATGGTACTCAACACTTGTTTTACTGCAAGCTACCTTAATTTTTCAAGAGTGGTGCCTTACTCTGTTTCTCCTGATGTGGTCTTCCAATCAGTGTGTGTAACATATAGCTATTATTCATCAGCCATTGTAGGTAGCTGTATCTGTTGCATCAACATAAGATGTTTAAGCTTTGTGCGCTGATAAATTGTGTTTTATTGAAGGGGGTTAATAGAATGAAAACAGCAAAATAATTTTTTCAACAAATTGTAAGTTGTAAGAAAATAATTGGTTTATGTACAACCATTTTAATGATTCCCTTGTTCATTTTTGCTGTGAAATGCACTGAAAAAAATCTCAAAATGAATTATAGTTCATGTGTTGGAAAGATTAAAAAATAATAAAACTGGACAACAGTGATGCCTTTGTCTATTTTATGAGTGGAGAGAAATAGAAAGTTGAAGTTATTGCTCTATTCATTTGAGAAGGGCATTTATTTTATTTTTTTACATGAAACTTTTAGTATTTTATTCATTTTTCATAGTTCTACAGTATTAGTAAAAATAATGGTCATTATAAATAAGTATAAAATGGAAGTTGATGAAAAACTAACCCAAGTTGATGAAAAAATAACCCAAGTCTTCCTTGACTCCCACCCTCCCCCAAAGAAACTAGCTGCTGCTGCTAAGTCACTTCAGTCATGTCAGACTCTGTGCGACCCCATAGACGGGCTGCCCCACCCCTGGGATTCTCCAGGCAAGAACACTGGAGTGGGTGGCCATTTCCTTCTCCAATGCATGAAAGTGGAAAGTGAAAGTGAAGTCACTCAGTCGTGTCCGACTCTTAGCGACCCCATGGACTGCAGCCTATCAGGCTCCTCCATCCATGGGATTTTCCAGGCAAGAGTACTGGAGTGGAGTGCCATTGCCTTCTCCGAAGAAACTAGCTAGTATATGGCAAATATCCTTTTCACATGTTATTTCTAGGCATGTATTCACTTTGTGGTGGTAGATGGTTTAGTCACTAAGTTGTGTCTGATTCTTGCAACGCCACGGACTGTAGCCTGCCAGGCTCCTCTGTCCATGGTGTTTTCCAGGCAAGCTTACTGGGGTGGGTTGCCATTTCCTTCTGCATCTTTTATTTTTTTTATTGGAATTAGTTGTTTTACAATGTGCTGTACAGCAAAATGAGTCAGCTGTACATATATATATATATATATATATGTACACATACGTATATTTGTGTATATGTGTACATATATATATCCTCTCTTTTGGATTTGAGAATGATGTGTACTTTTTAAAAAATTATTTATTTATTTTTGTCTATCCTGGATCTTCATTGCTGGGTGGGTTTTTGTCTGGCTGCAGAGAGCAGGGGCTACTCTCTAGTTGCGGTTTGCAGTGGCCTCTCATTGTAGAGCATGGGCTTCAGGGTGTACAGGCTTCAGTAGTGGCTCAGTAGTTGCGGCTGCCGGGCTCGAATGCAGGCTCAGCAGTTGTGCCACAGGAGCTTAGTTGCTCCACGGTGTGTGGGATCTTCCCAAATCAGGGATTGAACCCACATCTCCTACACTGGCAGGTAGATTCTTTACCACTGAGCCACCAAGGAAGCCCAGGACATTGATTTTAAATCCTTACCTTCAGGAATCTTTTGGGAAGATAAGGGAGTAAACTTAGTTGTGTGTTTTTTTTTTAATGAAATATTTTAATTTTACTACTTAAGTAAATTGGAATAGAAGTTTTTATTTTGTTCTTTGAACCATTTGAATGCTCATTTATTTCTTTGAATTTTTGAACCATTTTAAGAATTACTGAAATAGGATTTTTTAAATTCTTGCTAAAAATACATTTAAAGTAATTGAAATCTCCCCATGTTGACAGAAGTGAAGTAATACCACTTTAGGGTAACTGTTTTACCTTGTCCTTTTAAAAAATAATAATAATAACCTATGAGTCCCTTTTTAAAATATATTATTCATTTATTTATTTATTTTTGGTTTCTCTCCATCTCCGTGGCTGTGCATGGACTTTCTCTACTTGGGGCAAATGGGCACTACTACTCATTGTGACGCCCGGGCTTCTCGTTGCAGTGACTTCTCTTGTTGTAGAGCACAGGCTCTAGATGCACGGTCTTCCGTAGTTGAGCACGTGGGCTGCTGCTCGTGAGCTCTAGAGCTCGGACTCAGTGGTTGTGACACAGAAGCTTCGTTGTTCTGCAGGATGTAGGACCTTCCTGGACCAGGGATCAAACCTGTGTCCCCTGCATCACCAGGCAGATTCTTATCCACTATACCACAAGGGAAGTCCCTGTCCTTTTCTTGACATCTACTGCAGCTTACTCACCTAACAAGAGGTAGAGGCCTCTTCTGGTTTTTGTTTTGTTCTTTTAGTCTACACCTTCTTAATAGGTCAGGGAAGCAGTTTTTGTAGCAATTGTGTCTGTCTTTTGGGCCAAAGTTTTAAATATACACTTTGGTTCTGGCTATGAGAAATTGTGTGTTAAGAAGTCCAAGACTGGAAGTGACAAAAAGTAGGTATTCTGACTTTTAGGTTATGTATTGGGTGAGGTATGGCAGCTATATGTTGATTCACTGAACTCTGCAAGTTGTAACCATCAACTGTAATACCTACTTGTCACTAAAAATAAGAAAAAAGTATTGAGTTCCTCACTCCATAATCCTCATATATTACTCTCACTGTAAATATCTGATACTTGATGAACCAACTTCTACAGATGGATTCTTCAGTTCAGTCGCTTAGTCATGTCTGACTCTTTACGACCCCATGGACTGCAGCACGCCAGGCTTCCCTGTCCATCACCAACTCCCAGAGTTTACTCAAACTCATGTCCATTGAGTCGGTGATGCCATCCAACCATCTCATCCTCTGTCACCCACTTCTCCTCCCACCTTCAATCTTTCCCAGAATCAGGGTCTTTTCAAATGAGTCAGCTCTTCGCATCAGGTGGCCAAGGTGTTGGAGTTTCAGCTTCAATATCAGTCCTTGCAATGAATATTCAGGACTGATCTCCTGTAGGATGGAGTGGTTGTATCTCCTTGCAGTCCAAGGGACTCTCAAGAGTCTTCTCCAACACCACAGTTCAAAAGCATCAGTTCTTTGGCGCTCAGCTTTCTTTATAGTTCAATTCTCACATCCATACATGACTACTGGAAAAACCATAGCCTTAACTAGATGGACCTTTGTGGGCAAAATAATGTCTTTGCTTTTTAATATTCTGTCTAGATGGATTCTTAAGATTTATTAATTAATTTGGTAAGTCTGAAATTTTGTTAAAAATATTGCCTTAAGATGAAAGCTAACTTCTATTCAGTGTGTTCCCTTAGAAAGGCAAATTGGTGTGATTATTCCAGAATCTACACTTTGGAGAGATTCTTTTTAGCTGTTACAGTGACTGGAAACTGAGTGATGATTCACCAGAGATAGTAGAAAAGTTAATATAAGATGATTCTACCACGTGTGTGTTAGTCACTCAGTCATGTTCGACTCTTTGCGACCCCATGGACTGTAGCCTGCCGGGCTTCTCTGTCCATGGAATTCTCCAGGCAAGAATACTGGAGTGGACTGCCATTCCCTTCTCCAGATTTTACCATATGGGGGATAGGAAAGACAAAGCTCATACACATGAAAATTCTAATATATATTCTAGTGGCATAAACAACAACAACAAAAATTCCTATTTGGCCCAAAAACCAAATTGCAAAGGAAATTCTTACAAAACATTTTCACTTAATGTTCAAACAACCCTGTGAAGTTGTAAACTCAGGGATGGGTGTTCATACTGTACAGATGAAGAAATTATTGCTCAGAGAGTTTAGTGCTCACTTCAGGTCACTTAGCTAGAGTTTCATTCATTCAACAAACATCTTCTGAGTATTCCTTTTAGAGCTGATTGATGCACTGGACTCAGATATGGTAAATACTCTCTGTATCCTCACAGATGAGGGAAGAAACTAAAACTTAATTCCTGAAAATGGTATGTTGACACAGGCAAGGCTATGTATTGGTCTTTCCAAAACTCAGATACCTCCGTAATGTGGAAGGCAGAGTTGAGCACTGAGACGAAATCAAGAAGGTTGGTTTAAAGTCTGCATATGAAGCTCCAAACAATGCATCCAGGTGACTTATCCTTGTTCATCCCTACAAAAGACTTGGAGAGATTTAACCAGAGAGGTTCCCAATTCAAGAACACAAATAAATTATTAAAATGAAAAACAGAACAAGTTAGTAAAAGTGAGACCTTTCAGCCCCTTCCTCTATCCCATTCCCAAAATATTGGCAGTCAGACTTAAACCCTTAGGTGAGAGATTAAAAGATACATTTTCTGGAGTAAAACTCCAGAAAACAAAAAGTCCTATGATAAATTAAAAGGGTCCACCAACAAAAAGCTCAGCTGACAACTCTGTTAGTAAAGCCAGCTCCTTCAGCATTACTTTCTACCCTCTCTCCAACACACTACACACATCTGTGTTCCTCCACACTATATATATATACACACACACACACACACAACATCACACTTCATTTTAATAGCTAAGGTTCAGCAGACATTTCAGGAAAGCTTCCAACATAAAGAGATCAAAGCAAACAGGAGAAGGGAAATTAGAGGAAGGAAATAATTTAGGAAGTTTAGGGAAATTACTTGAGAAAAAAATAAATCTTTAGATGGTTTTGCTTCTATGAAACATGAACAAAATGCTATTTTTTAAAATGGACTGTTCAGAGAACAGGCACTGGTCTTGGAAATTTAAAATATGATAGTTCAAATTAACCACTCAATAGATGTTCTAGAAGATAAGTGAGAAAAAGCTGTCAGCAAATAGAACAAAAGGACAGACCATGGACAATAGGAGAGAAATAATATGAAAACGGGAGATGCAGTCCAGGAAGTCTAATGTAACTAGTGGGGATTCCAGGAAAAGAAAACCAATGGAAAGGATGATACTATTTAGATATTTGTGTATATATAAAATTTCCCAGGAGTAAATGATGTGAATTCTTTTGAAAATGCCATGAATACTCTGCACAATAGGGGAAAAAACAAAAGCCCAAACCAAAACACATTGTGAAATTTCATAACACTAAGGATAGAGAGGGCATCTTGGGTGGTGCTAGCGGTAAAGAACTTGCCTGCCAGTGCAGGAGACAGATGCGGGTTCCAACATCCCTGGGTCAGGAAGATTCCCTGAAGGAGGGCATGGCAACCCACTCCAGAATCCTTGCCTGGAGAATCCCGCAAACAGAGGAACCTAGTGGGCAAAGTTCACACGGTTGTGCAAAGTCGGATATGACTGAAGCAACTTAGCACATATGGAGGCAAGGATAGAGAGAAGATTCTAAAAAGAGAATAGTGCCAGCCCTCTCGATAACATCACTTAAAGCTAAAAGGCAAAAGAGTAATACCTCCAATTTTGCCTAGAATTTTATTCCCAGCCAACAGACAAATCTGACATTCAAGATTTCAAAATTTTATGCCAGCATTTCCTTTTCTGAAAACTTCTAAAGTATATGCTCCAGCGAAACAAGAGGGAAAAAACAGAAATTGGAGAGGATAAAAAATCATGAAAAACAGAAGATCAAACACAAGTCAGAGAAGCTTCCACTCTATGATCTTGAGACACATTGTTGTTCTTTAGTTGCTAAGTCGCGTCTGGCTCGTTCACGACCTCATGGACAGCCCACCAGGCTCCTCTGTCCATCTCGGCAGGTAGTCTCCCACTAACTAGCTCCTCCAACCACTATCATATCTGTGGACAGGTACTGACTTTAGGAAGTTATTTGAACCAAAATCTGTCTCACAACAAGGATATCATTGATCGATTCTAATGAAGTTCATATAAGATGAGAATATTTTAACTTGTACATCACAATACTTAATATATTTGATTACTATATATATTTATATGTATGTTCATCCTCCCAATTTTAGTATTCTGGTGTTATTTAGCTGTTCTTCATATGATGGTATGTTCTCTCATGATCAATTTCCTGAGACTGCACCATATATCAATGTTACTTCCAAAAAGCCAAAATATTGCAAGTGGAGTCTTGTTTTGGACCATCGATCTTTCATCTTTTTAACAGTTCTGTTAATGTATAATGGACTTAAAGTGTACAATTTGATAAGTTTTAACATATGTCTCCATCCATGAAACAGTATCATAGTCATGATAATGAAAATATTTATCATTCCCGAAAGTTGACTCTTAATTCTTTGTAATCTCTCCTTTCCACCTCTCCCCATCTTCTTTCCCATTTCCAGGGAACTTCTTATATCAGTGTATTGTATTGTAAGGACACTTGACATTGAATTTAAGGCCCACCAGCATAATTCAGGATGGTGAACTCATCTCAGGATTTATTTATTATACCTGCAAAGACCTTTTATCTAAGTAAGGTAACATGAACAGGTTCCAGGAATTGGGATATGGAATATCATTTTGGAGGTCATCATTCAACCCATTACATCACTAACTGCTTTGTATCACAGATTTGTTAACAGAATCAAACAGTATGGTCTTTTGTGGGGTGGGGGCGGTGGGGGGGGGTGTCTGACTTATTCCATTCAGCATAATTATCTGCTATTTATCCATGTTGATTCGTATATTCTTTTTTATTGCTGAATTGTTTGGAATATACCACAGTTTATTCATTTATTCATTGGTGTTGATAGATAGCTGTGGTTGTCTTCCCAGCACCTCATTCTGCCTCAAGTGGAAGAGAAAAAACTTCTCCTGCTCCATCCCTCCAGACAAGGAAATGGCTTCCTCTGGCCTTTAGAAGAAGCTAAGCCAGGCACTCTCTGCCCCTCAGTCAGAGTTTGGGGCTAGTGAGCTCTGTCCCAACCACCTTCTGCTATTAGCTGGTTGTTAGTGCTGACTATGTGCTTCCCTGGTGGCTCAGATGATAAAAAATCTGTCTGCAATGCAGGAGACCGGGTTTGATCCCTGGGTCAGGAATATCCCGTGGAGAAGGGAATAGCTACCCACTCTAGTATTCTTGCCTGGAGAATTCTATGGACAGAGGAGCCTCGTGGGCTACAGTCCATGGGGTTGCAAAGTCGGACATGACTGAGCGACCAACACTACTACTGCTGCTAGTGCTGACTATGTGTAAGTCTAACTGCCTCTTGGGGCTTCCTGGCCCTCATCAGAAAAATGAAGGCGTTGATTAGAGGATCTCTCGGGTAACACCTTACTGATGATCTCCAGTTTGGGTTATTTATATAGGGCGAAAAAAAAAGAATCCCCTCCTCTCCCATTCCCCTTAGGGCTGAAGTTGGTTTCTGGAACCAGTCAGCTGACTCAGATCTCTGCCATGTCACCGCTTTTCCTGCCTAAAGAAGGGGAGAAGTGAGGATGGTAAGGCTGCTCAGAGTCACTCCCTGGTGGAAGCAGAACTCTGCCTTTAGGGCCCAGAGGCATAAAGGGACATGGTGACTCCGCTTCGTGCCTCTCCATCTCAAGGAAATGGTTCTCAGGAACCACGCTGGGGTCCTCACAGGACCAGGCCCATGGGGTAGGGGCTAGGGAGGAGGGCCCATCTTGGGACTGGGGAAGGGATATGAAAGGAGGCAGCACTGGCCACCATTCCACCATCACCATTTTTACCTACTCCCTTGCAGTTTTAAGGAGAATTCAGTTCAGTTCAGTTGCTCAGTCGTGTCTGACTCTTTGCGACCCCATGAATCGCAGCACGCCAGGCCTCCCTGTCTATCACCAACTCCCGGAGTTCACTCAGACTCACATCCATTGAGTCAGTGATGCCATCCAGCCATCTCATCCTCTGTCATCCCCTTCTCCTCCTGCCCCCGATCCCTCCCAGCATCAGGGTCTTTTCCAATGAGTCAACTCTTCACATGAGGTGGCCAAAGTACTGGAGTTTCAACTTTAGCATTATTCCTTCCAAAGAACATTCAGGTATGAGGAAATACCTACATGGGCTGGAGGAGGAAGGACTTTCTTTTGGCCTGACTGGTACAATGAGAGCTAGGGTGGTTAGGAGACCTACCCGGCTTTAATAAGTAAAAGTGTGGTTTCTTATTACTTGTTTGCTTGTTTTGTCTTGTATTCTCTGTCCCACCCCCCACTCATTTATTAATCCAGGAGACCTATATGCTGAGTGCTGGGGACACAGAGATGTGAGACACTCCCCATTCCCCCATTAGCCTAGAAGAGGAGACAGTCTGTTAGTAAACCAAGTGAGACGTGCCAGAATAGAAAAAAGCCAGCCTTCAATGAAAGGGGTTAATGAGTATGTGAGAAGGAGGTCATGAAAAAATCTCATTAAGAAAACAACCAGTCTAAACACAGGGCAGAAAGGGAGAGAAGATGGTGGAAGAATAGGATGGGAAGACCAACTTCTCCCCAACAAATGTATCAAAATATCATCTACATGTGGAACAGTTCCCACAGAACACCTTCTGAACACTGGCAGAAGACCCCAGATTTACAGAAAGACAAGCCAATCTCCTCAGAATGAGGTAGGGCAAAAGATAAAAGACAAAAAAGGGGACAAAGAATTTGGGATGGGGGCCTGCACCCTGGGGAGGGAGTCAGTCGTGAAGGATAAAAGATTTCTGCATACTAGGAAAACCCCTCACAAGCAAGGTCAGGGGAAGGGAGCTTCAGAACCTCAGAGGGAAGCACAGCGAGACAGGTGTGCCGAAGGCAAAATGGAGAAACTTCACCATTTTGGCTCGCACGTGGCTCACACGCTTGTGGCAAGTAGGGGCTGGGTGTGGAGGCTCAGGCCTCGGGATTGGTCCTCAGTGAGAGGAACAGGGGTTGACTACTCTGAGGGGGCTAATATGACACAGTGGAAGCGGATCAGGGAAAACCCTGGGACTGCCAGCCTGTGTTAGTTGCTCAGTGGTATCCAACTCTGTGACCCCATGGAATGCAGCCCACCAGGCTCCTCTGTCCATGGGATTCTCCAGGCTAGAATACTGGAGTGGCTTGCCATTCCCTTCTCCAGGGGATCTCGAACCTGGCTCTCCTGCATTGCAGACAAATTCTTTACCATCTGAGCCACCAGGGAAGCCCTGAAATGTGTAGGACATATTCAAATTCTTAAGGGAGAGCTATATGGGACCACCAGAGAAGCAAAAGATTATTCCCGTGGGAAATCTCTAATGCCGCCATTTTCTAACTCTATGTACTCACAGATCAAAGGACTCTGATCTACCAGTCTAAGGTCCCAGAGGCAGAGAAGCAGACATGAGTGCCAGGGGCAGGAGATCTACAGTCTTGACCCCACAGATCACAACTACCATCAAGCTGTGAGCACCTGCCGGTCGCTACCCACATTTTCCTGAAAGCCTGAGTGGCTTGGCTCTGCCAAGGGTGTCACAACCTGGGACCAACTCGCCTGGGGAAGCATACGACCCACCCCAGCCTGGGCAACCTCCCTCAGGGCCCAGCCACAGCAAGCACTCCCTACACCCTCCAGCAGTATCTGCTGTACCCCTGCCTCTTCCCAGCACAACTGAGCAAGTGAGTCCTAATAAGTGACTACTTTCGCCCCCTCACGTATGGGCAGAGAACAGGCACTGGAGAGAGACTTAGAAGAAGAGGCAACCCCAAAACCAAAGTGGAACACCAAGAGCTGTGAGCAAAGGACAGAAGAGGAAACCGCCCCAGACGTGGCAAGTGCAGAGGTTTAAATTCCTGCAATTATTCTGAGGTTGTGTGCTTTAGTGGCAACTGTGGATTTTGAGAGCAAGTACAAGCTTGAGCAAGGGAAGATCTGAGTCTAAGCTGACCCCACACCACCCACAACAGGTTGAGACCTTCCAAGATGTATTGAAGGACTTTCTGAATAGGCAGATCGACTGCAGCAGGAAAACAGGAATCACTTGAACATGCCTCTCACTGCCACTCTCTATATTCTGCACTCCCCTGCTTTTTCCTTCTTCTCATATTGGCCTAATACGGTTCTTTAGTACTCCTTTAATTTTTATTTTTTGTAACCTACTACTTTTTATCTTAAAAAATGAAAACACCTTATCTTTTAAACAAATTACATATTTTTTGTTTTTGTTTTTGATGTTTTTGATTTTATAATTTTGAGAGTCTAATTTTTTTCCACGTTTTTGATTTTTGTTGTTTGATCTTTTGTTTTTAATTTTGTATCTTTGAGAGTCTAATTTTTAGTACCTGTTTTCATTTAGGAGTTAGGTTATTGACTTGATTGCTCTCTTTTCTTTTGACCTTTTTTCCCCGTTTTTTCTCCTTCTTCGTTCCTCTTTGCTTTGTATAAATGTGTGAATCTCTTTGGGTGATCTTGGATGTTGAGAATTGTTTCTCCATTAGTCTAGGTGTTTTGTCTTCTGTGCTGCGTGCCCTGTGAAGTCTTGATGCTGCTTAAGGGGTTGAGCCTGAACCCCAGAGGCAGGAGACTCGACTCCAGGACTTTGGACTACCAGAGAACTCCTAACCCCATGGAAAATTAATAGGCAATAGCCCTCCCAATGGCCTCCATCTCAACACTAAGACCATGTTCCACCCAAAATCCAGCAAACTCCAGTGCTGAATGCCCCACACCAATCCTTCAGCAAAGCAGGATCACAACCTTGCATATTAGCAGACAGGCTGCCCAAATCCATACTGAACCCATAGACACCCAAAACACACTACTGGCCATGGCACTGCCTTCCAGAGAGATGAAATCCAGCCCCATCCATCAGAACACAGGCACAAGGCCCCCCAAACTGGAAACCTTCACAAGGCACTAGTCCAGCCCACCCATGGCAGGCAGACTCCACAATTAAGAGCAATGGTGACCTTCCAGTCTGCAGAAAGGAGACCCCAAACACAGTCAATTAAACAAAATGAAAAGACAGAGAAATACGCAGCAGATGAAGGAAAATGGTAAAAACCCACAAGACCAAACAAATGAAGAGGAAATAGGCAGTCTACCTGAAAAAGGACTCAAAGTAATGATAGTTAAGATGACCCAAAATCTAGAAGATAAATGGAGGCATGGATCAAAAAGACACAAGGTCTTCTTTAACAAGGACCTAGAAAAATTAAACAATCAACAACACAATAACTGAGATTGAAAATACACTGGTGGGAATCAACAGCAGAGTAAGTGAGGCAGAAGAACAGTTACGTGAGCTGGAAGATAGACTGATGGAAATAACTGGAGCAGAACACAGTGATGAAAAAAGAATAAAGACAGGGCAAAGTACATTCAGTATAAATTTACATATTTAAAATTATTTTTAGTATTCAGGAAGTCCCCTATTGTTCTATAGATGTCCATAAAAAGGACAAAATAGTTTAGGAGAAAACAATTGAAGAGCTCTCCACAGGTTATCAGTCACAACAACCATTTCTTGCCTGTTTCTTGTTCACCTTTCTGAACATGTATTGGGACACACTGCTTCTCAGGCAGAGGTAAGATCCCAGATAATGCTCTCTCTCCTGCGTCCTGCCCTCCCTCACTTAATTCTATTCCTGAGTGTTCTCATTCACAGCATGGCTTTCCCTTCGCTTTGCTGCCCTCGGAACCACTGCTTTTTGAGGGTGGTTGGCTGAAGAAGGATAGGATCCCCCTCAGGAGGGCTGTACCTCTGATTAGTGACTTAAAGTGTCCCCCTGTGGCAGTCCACACAGCAAGGGGCAGACGATACCAGAAGTTCCAAGTAGAAGATTCCATCTAAGACATTAATGTTTTAAACTGATTCATGGTAATTTAAATTTTCTCACAAACGCAGCCTTCCTCCCCACTCCCTCCTCCCACTTACACTGTCTATAAGAAACACTTTAAAGACACAGGTTGAAGATAACAAAATGGAAAAAGATCTACCATGCAAACAAAACAATAAGGATTACATACCTGGTGTGGCCATATTGATATAAGATAAAATGGGCCTTAATGCACAGAGTATCTGTAGACAGAGACACTTCTCCATGATAAAAGATCAATTCCATTAGAAATACACAACAGTCATAAGTTTGTATGTGCCTAATATACATCTTCAGAATACATGAAGCAGATGTCACCCACAATGACACTATAATGAGAGATGGGAGGGGTTGGGGCTGGTTGCTAGTCAAGGAGAGGAAGGGTATAGTTTCAGAGGAAGAAGAACATGACCTTCACAGACCCTGAGGGGTTGGCCAGACACAGGAGGAGAATCCTGGAGAGGGAGCACAGAACCTGGATGATGTGGAACAAGAATGGGTGTTCAGAGTTCCTAGGCTAATAGCAGAGTTCAATTAAACCCATGACAAAATGGAAGCTTAAATCATACTATTCAGATGTAAGAAACTGAAGTTCCTCTGGCTGGATGAGGTGAGGAGTGTGTCCACATAGAAGGTGACTATACCACCCTGGCTAGATAACCCTGCTCCTGAGATTTTCCCATTCAGGCACCCGCCGAGGGAAGTGCTGGGGTAGATATCCTCCTATCTGAATCAGAAGAATGGGGAGCATCTGAAATCTCCACCGAGTTAGTCTTAGGCTCTTCTAAACTTTAGCCAGTGCAGTGACTTTACCTTCATAATCAAGGAAAGTTGCCTCAGGTCACTTATGTTAACCCCACGTCATCAAACGGGACTTAATATTTAACTTAATTACAGTTTGAGCTCTTCCCAAAATGGAATCAAACTTGTCAATCAGGAATTACTTGGTCAGCACTAGTGAGGTAATTTGTTCTTTAGACACTACTATCCTCAAAAGGAATGTGTCCTTATCACAAACAATTCAGTTTTTGCTGGTATAACTTCTTTGCCCTCGTTCCCTCCTAAGTCTTCCACTTTGTACAGCTCATTGGAGTGCCTTTCTCTCTGCTTAGATGGGATGCTGCCTGATCCATGAATTGTTGAATAAAGCCAAAAAGATCCTCAAAGTTTGTTGTTGTTCAGTCATTCAGTTGTGTCTGACTCTTTGCGACCCCATGGACTGCAGCATACCAGGCTTCCCTGTCCTTCACAATCTCCTGGAGCTTGCTCAAACTCATGTCCATTGAGTCGGTGATGCCATCCAACCATCTTGTCCTCTGTCATCCCCTTCTTATCCTGCCTTCAATCTTTCCCAGCATCAGGATCTTTTCCAGTGAGTCGGCTCTTTGAATCAGGTGGTCAAAGTATTGGAGATTCAGCATCAGTCCTTCCTATGAATATTCAGGGTTGATTTCTTTCAGGATTGATTGGTTTGATCTCCTTGCTGTCCAAGAGACTCGCAAGAGTCTTCTCCAACACCACAGTTCAAAAGCATCAATTCTCTGGCGCTTGACTTTCAAAGTTTACTCAGTTGAATTATGGTTTTTTAACACTACTCAGTGCAAGGTGTGATGCTCAAATCACCAGCCCAGAGTAATTATCCCAGTGGATCTAGGACTTAGTTTCCTGGGTATCTCAAAACTGGGAAAAAGGCACAGTATAACAGATACAGACAAAGGTCCATATAATCAAAGCTATGTTTTTTCCAGTAGTACATACTGGTGTGAGAGTTGGACCATAAAGAAGGCTGAGCACCGAAGAATTGATGTTTTTGAATTGTGGTGCTAGTGTAGACTCTTGAGAGTCCCTTGGACAGCAGCAAGGAGATCAAATCAGTCAATCCTAAAGGAAATCAACTCTGAATATTCATTGAAAGAACTGATGCTGAAGCTGAAACTCCAATAATTTGGCCACCTGATGAGAAGATCTGACTCATTGGAAAAGACCCTGGAGAGACTGAAAGTAAAAGAAGGGGGCAGCAGACGATGAGATGCTTTGATAGCAACACTGACTCAATGGACATGAATCTGAGCAAATTCCTGGAGACAGTGAAGGACAGAAGAGCCTGGGGTGTGGCAGTCCATGGGGTCTCAGTTGAACACCACTTAGCGACTGAATGACAAAAATTAACAGATACAAATCTGTCCCTGAAAATATATCTGTAAATTAATAAAGTCTTCTGATTTAAAAATGGTTCCTGGAAATTCCTTGGTGGTCCCGTGGTTAGGACTCAGCACTACCACTGTGAAGGGCTGGGGTTCTTCAACCCTTGGTGGGGAAATTAAGATTCCACAAGGCACACAGTGAGGCCACACACACACACACACAAAAACTAAGAACTTGCCTAGCATGGATATTCCCTGAAAAACTGTTTCCATGCCTTGAAACATTAAAGCTTTGCTTATTTATTTGGCAGTGGTGGGTCTCTGTTGCTGCACACGGGCTTTCTCTAGTTGTGGTGCACAGGCTTCTCATTAGTGGCTTCTCTTGTTGAGCAAGGCTCTAGGCATATGGGCTTCAGTAGTTACAGCACAGGGGCTCAGTGCTGCATGTGGGATATTCCTGGATCAGGGATTGGATTTGTGTCCCTTGCACTGCAAGGTGGATTCTTAACCACTGGACTACCAGGGAAGTCCTAAATGCCTTTAAACATTTATTGAGTAAATGTCCTAGGCTTGGTAAGAGAGAACAAATAATACAATAGGGTCCTTGCTTTAAAGGAGTCTGAAGTCTAGTTGGGGCAGACAGACATAAATAAATAATTGTAAAGAAGTATGAGAAAGGTCATAACTGATTTATGAACAAAGTGATATTAGCACTTGGACATAACTTGAGGTTTTAGGGATGAATGGGAAAAATCGCTACCATGCCAAAAGAAGTATCAGGAGGAGGAGAAAAGTGCGTGTTACCGCTTCGAACAGCTAAGTTATTTGGACAGAAAGATCGGTTTCTCTCCTTGAAAACTTGATGAGCAGACTTCCTATACAAGGTACCACAAAGTACCACAATCTGGTACACCCAGCGAGTGTTTCCCGGCAGGTTATCATAGTGAATGCTTGCCTAGGAAACAGGTTCCGAAAATTCAACTTAAGTGTTTACAGAAAATTATCAGATATCACCAGGGCTTCAAGAAACACTTGAAGATAGAACTCAAACACAGCTTCAGTTAAGCGTTTCACTTTTCTCAGAAAAGTGTTTACCTTTTCCTGATTGTGTCACTCAACCTGCCGAAAATTAGTGAGTTACGCGGCTCTGATCTTTCTGGGTGTGTGTTTAGGGGGTGGGGGTGGAGCCAAAAAGGACCCAATGATGGCAGGCAAGATAAAAGGCCAAGAGGGAGCCGTCAGACCACAGCCACGGATTTCTACTGATTTCAGGTTTTCTTTAGGTGATCACCAACCTGAGTGGTTCCAGCACCCACCCTGTCTTCACCTTCCCCTTGCCTTTCTGTCTTTCCCCCACCGGTTCTCCCGGATTCCTGGGTCTCCTGGCTCGGGAGCTGACCACTTTCCTCGCAGGCCCGCCCTTCCCAAGTACCATTCCCAACTGCGGGCCAAGCCCTGGAGCGCTCTCAGCCTGCGCAGCCGTGAGCTAGGCGCGGCGCGGCGGGGCGGGGCGGCCGCAGGCAGAGGGGGCGGGGCCTGGTCGGCGGCCGTGGGTGGGCGGCCCAGGCAAGGCGGCGCCGGCGCAGTGTGTCCGCTGCGCTGAGCCGCAGCCATGGAGCAGGCAGCTCCCGACCCTGAGCGGCTTTGGCAGCCTGCGCCGCTGGAGCCGCTGAGCCACCCCGACGCTGGGCTGGAGTCCATGGTTGGTGAGGAAACGAAGGGGGCCCGGGACGAGGGCCCCGGGGACGGCACGGTGAGGAGAACGGGTGGCAGAGGCCCCCCACCCCCGCGGCCTGGGGCGCGGCCTAGAGGGCAGAATGGACTGGTTTACGCTGACCGCGCGGGTGGGCTCGCTCGGCCGAGAGGCCCCGCGGTGACGGGGAAGCGGGGTGCAGTCAGGTGGGGGAGGCTCGGTGGGAAAAGGGGGTTCTGAGTAGGGGGCGAGCGCCAGGGCTGCGGGACCGCAGGAAGGGTGGAGAGGGCGCGGCCGAGGGAGCGGAGGGGTTCTGTGGGCGCGGCTCGGCGGGCGCGGGCGCGGGGCCCGGAAAGCTCCAGGCTGAGGCAGGTGCGGTTTCAGGGTCGGGAACCCCGGGAGGTTGGACCCTAAGAGGAACGCTGATGTTTCTCGCATCTCTAAGTTGTGCGGAGGAGTAGGCTTAACCGTGGGCGGTGGCAGCGGTGTTTGAGAAAGAAGAGAATGGGGGACTTGAGGAACAAGTTTGGGGCACGAGGGTGTTTGGCTTGGTGCCACCATCGGGAGATGGAATAAAGTGTTAAGAGTCAAGAAAAGGTACAAGTGAAAAAGACTTTTTGGTTGTGTGTTTTTAAATATATTTTTAGTTGGAGGATAATAAAATTGCTTTACTGTATTGTGTTGGTTTCTGTCACACAAGAACGTGAATCAGCCATACGTAAATATACGTATGTCCCCTCCCTCTTGAACCTCCCCCCATCCAAATTCTTATTTGACTTGTAATTTCATCATTTGGGTGTCAGTGCTGTATCTCCCAATGGAGATGTGTCATGGATATCCCATTTATTGGCATTGTGAAGCTCCTTTGGTAGTGATTTTCATTTGCTTGACAGAAGGAGAAAATGCATCATTTTATATTTGTAATTACTTTCATTCCAAAGTGTTTTCACGCATAATGCAAGATGAGTAGACCATGTTAAATAAAGTGATTCGGAAACTCAGTCGAGTATTTATCATCAGACCACCCTAATGAGCCTGTGCAGTGCTCATCCATTTTGATTATTTTTTTCTGAAACAAGTTCTCAATATAAAACTGCCCATCCTTGTGATAAATGGATAAAGAAAAGTTAAAAGTTGTTTGCTGACTGTAACTAGAAAGACAACTAGCTAGGAATTTCAACACTAGTTGAAGTTCAACACTTCACCACTAGCTATTTTAACTAGCTAGGAGTTCAAGGTTTTGCCTACTTAGGGGAAATGTTGAGGTATATAGGATAGCATGAAAACTTCTGTGGGTGAATTTTAAGTTTTTCATTTATTTTCTTCCTAAATTATAGAATTATTTGTGGAGAGGTATCTTATATGAAATGTGAGAGCTGTGTGTGTATTCTGTAGTCCATAAACTTGACTCTTGCATGAATTGCTTTTTTAATGCAGATTCCATTTGTGACTTAGTTTTTCTGTTTCTTCAAAAAACTTTTATCATGAAGTATATAATTAATGCAGAGAAGAGTCTCACAAAGTAAAAATCAGTTTCTTTGAAACCTGTGTATATTCTCCTATGTTACATCTGCTCCCTCGACCATAGAAGTAATTATATTCTGAATTTTGTATTAACAGTTTTCTAGCTTTAAATATACATATAAATGTAAATGTCCCTAAAGAACATGTTGTTTAATTTTACTTCATTTTGGAATTTACATAATCAAACTAGTTTTACTATGACTTCCTTTTTTTGCTCTATACTGTTTTGGGGATTCACCCAAAATGTAACTTAGTTTGTTTTTATAGTCATGAGACTATGTATACCATTTTGTAGGTATTCTACAGTTGATTTCTCTTTTCCTCGTTTTACAGACATTAGGGTTGTTTCAAGATTCTTGCTGTTTCTGAAAGATTACTACCACTATGAACTTCTTACATGTAAGAAATACGTAGTGCAAGTGTCTGTAAACTTAACAGTGGAATTGCTGGATTTTAGGGTGGTAGCATAAGACACGGAGAAGGCAATGGCACCCCACTCCAGTACTCTTGCCTGGAAAATCCCATGGATGGAGGAGCCTGGTGGGCTGCAGTTCATGGTATCGCTAAGAGTCGGGCACGGCTGAGCGACTTCACTTTCACTTTTCACTTTTCATGCATTGGAGAAGGAAATGACAACCCACTCCAGTGTTCTTGCCTGGAGAATCCCAGGGACAGAGGAGCCTGGTGGGCTGCCGTCTATGGGGTCGCACAGAGTCGGACACCACTGAAGCGACTTAGCAGCAGCAGCATAAGACACCGAAGAGTGTGTGTGTGTGCGTGCATGTGTGCGTGCACACGCTGTCAGCCACTCAGTCATGTTTGACTTTGCGACCCCATGGACTGTAGCCCACTAGAATTTTCTAGGCAAGAATATTGGAGCGGATTATTGTTTCCTACTTCAAGGGATTTCCCTACCCAGGGATTGAACCCACGTCTCTTGCATCGGCAGGCAGATTCCTTAGCAGTGTGCCACCTGGACAGCACTGTAGTATAGTAAGTAGTGCCAAGTTGTTTTCTAGAGTGAACATACCAGTTTGTATTCACATCAGTAGTGCCTGCTGCTGTCTATCCTTATCAGCACTTAATATTTTCAGGCTTTAAGTTACTTGCCAACCATATGGAAATGTGTTAAAGCGATTTTAGATTGTTTCAAAGGGTAAGAATCATATCTTTTGTTAGCTGCATCATGAGTTTAATTTTGATTATGACTGAACATTTTGGTAATTTTTTTGTGTGAAAGCCTTTGGATAATTAATATGAAGTTGCAACTATAGTATAAAATCCATTTGTGTTAAGTGATTATACATATCTCATTTAAAATAAAAAACCTGTGTTTGGTTTAAGATATTTGAAATCCCAAAGATGCCATCATACAGTAAGAATTGTAGTTATATAATATTACCTGACTTTTAAATGTGTTGTAAGAGACCATTCGAGACTGCCCAAACTTAGGGTTTCCTCAAACAATGATTTAGTAATTTATAGAGATAATTTAGTAATTTTTAGAAATACAAGCCATTTGGACAAATATTTCAGAATCATCTGGAGCTTATCAACACACACACGTGCATTCACATACACTCTATATATTGTCCCCTGCAGTCTCAGAAGATCTACTCCTTTTCCTGTTTCTATCCCCTCTTCCACTCTAATCCATCCTCAGTTGAGAAGTATTGCAGTAGCCATAGCCACATTGCTACTGTTACTGGTAGATAGGAATGTGGTCTGGGCAGACAGGTAAATTACATTTGTTTGTGCTAGACACTGTGAGGCTCTACTTTTCATTTAATTTTCAAAATTACTCCCAAAAGACATAAAAGACATACAGAGATAAGGAAGCAGAGGCTCTGAGAGAAGTGATTTGGCCAAAGTCACAAACTGGTGACATGGCTGGGATTTGGGCCCAGGTCCTCGTGGCTTTGACATCAGTGCTCTGTTCATGAAACCATGAAGCTTCACTCCCTGCACCCCCCGCCCCCGACCAAAAAAGAAAAAAAAAGATTAAAAATAATCTTGTAAATTGTAAAATACTATACTTAAATATTTTTTTGTTTTATTAAGATTTAAGTTGTTATTTTAAGAAGAAAAGAGCTCTGAATAATGTGTTGACTTATCAATGACTTTTTCACCATAAAAGCATCTATACAGATAGTGTGCAGAAATGACAAAAAGCCTCATCAGCCTTATTTTTGACTCTACATTTTGGTTGGAGAGTAAATTGTGCTAGTTGCCCTACACCGAGGGATGGTAGAAACAAGCACTGCCAAGGTTGCAGATGTTTTCCAGTTTTAAACATCACTGATTTTAACAGTCTTTAAATTCTGTTGTAAACTCTATTCTCTTGTTTTCGTTTCTGTGAGTCTTCATCCTCTTCCTTTCCAATGTCTAGTTAGAAGTTTCCCTTTCTTTCTTTCTTTCTGTACTTTTTCCTTACGAGGAAGAGGG
This sequence comes from Bos indicus x Bos taurus, assembly GCF_003369695.1. Classification (NCBI taxonomy): domain Eukaryota; kingdom Metazoa; phylum Chordata; class Mammalia; order Artiodactyla; family Bovidae; genus Bos; species Bos indicus x Bos taurus. Next base: position 69,683,912 of record NC_040076.1, on the reverse strand, counting down.
TATTTTTTTTTTTAAGTATTGTCGGTTTTATTTAAAGAAGTTTAGAATATGAAGAATGAGGGAGGACCACAATCTTCAAGAGAGTAGCAATCAGTCCTGGCGAGGACGCAGCAAGGGAATGGGAGTAAAAATGCTGCTTTTTTGGGGCTGGAAGATTCCACTGAGATGGCAGTTAACAGTATTTGCTCAGAGAACTGCTTCCTGAGGGATTCAGTGTCTCTCTTTTGTAGGGAGGGTTCTTTAGGCCTCTGAGTGCTTCTGGGGCTAAGAGGGCTTGAGCAACCATTGCTTGAACAATGCCTGTACACTGTTAGTTCCTTCACAGGTTGGCAGCAGAAAGCTCAGTGGAGGGGTCCAGAAGGGAGTGGAGGAAGGTTTGAGACATATATGGTAAAGATAATATGAAAAAGGAAGTGCATAGGCAGAGTTACAGAAAGTTTAGGGCTTCCCTGGTGGCTCAGCTGGTGAAGAATCCGCCTGCAGCGCAGTAGACCCGGTTCAGTCCCTCAGTCGGGAAGATCTGAAGGGGAGGGCATGGCAACCCCCTCCAGTATTCTTGCCTGGAGAATCCCCAAGGATAGAGGAGCCTGGCGGGCTACAGAAACGGAGGTCGCAAAGAGTCAGACATGACTGAGCGACTAAGCACACCCGACACAGCAAGTTATTAAATAATTCTCAAGAATTGCTTTCCTCACTTTCTACTTCAGCAGCTCTCAGTTACCTTTTGAAGGCAACTCATGGTGCAGAATACGTTTTTACATCATAGTCAGAACACATGTACTTGTATACATAAGCATTGTTTCAACTCAGTCATGGCTGACTCTGACCCCAGGGACTTTAGCCCACCAGGCTTCTGTGACCATGGGATTTCCCAGACAAGAATACTGGAGTGGGTTGCCATTTCCTTCTACAAGGGGTCATCCAGTCCACGAATTGAACCTGTGTCTCCTGCATTGCAGGTGGATTCTTTACCACTGAATGACCAGGGAAGACCATGGGAAATAAGATATTTGCATTTATTATGTATTTTTTATTAAAAAAAATTTTTTTTAATGTGGACTATTTTTGAAGTCTTTACTGATTTTTTTTACAGTATTACTTGTTTTTTGTTTTTTGGCCACAAAGCTTGTGGGATCTTAGCTTCCTGACCAGGGATTGAATCTGTGCCCCTGCATTGAAAGGCGAATTCTTAAGCACTGGACCACCAGGGAAGCCCCTACATTTAAAGCCCCTACATTTATTATCTTAACTATTTTTAGCTGATTTTTTTCTGTTATAGTTTATGCTTTCTTATTTTGGTTTCTGGTTTTGGATTTTCCTTTGTGGACCATAGTTTCTTTGGTTTTATCCTCTATAATGATTTTGAAGGCATGTCTTTTTTTCTTCCCCAAGACATAATTGAGACATATTATTTATGTAAATGTAATGCCATTAAATTTTTTGAAGTAATTTATAGAAATGATCTCAAATTTATAAGCAAGTACAGTACAAAGAATTGTTTCCCTTGAAATATTTGCGAATAAACTGCTGTTTATCTTATCCCCAGAACATTTAGTATATATTTCAAGGGCAAAAAAGGACATTCTGTATAATCACAGAGCTTCTATCAAAAGCATTGATAAATTATTATTATCTAATCCTCAGACTTCATGTAAGTTTTGCCAGTTGTACCAACAGCGTTCTTCAGAACAAAATAATTCAGTCCAGACTCAAGTATTACATCTAGTTGCATTGTCTCTTTAGTCTCCTCCCATCTGAAAGTGTTTCTTGGTCTTTGCTTTCATGACTTTGACCCTTTTCTATATTAGCAACCAGTTATTTTTGTAGAATGCCCTTCAGTTTGGGTTTGCCTGATGTTTTCTCATGGTTAAATTCAGGTTGTGCTTCTTTGGCAGAAATTGCCACTAATATGATGCTGTGTTCTTCTAATTGCTTCTTACCAGTTTGCACATGATTCAGGTTTGATCACTTTCTCTGCTAGTCTTCTCCAATATAAAGTTCTCTTTTCTTCTTTGTGATTAACTTTCTGGGGTATACTTTTTTTTTTTCTTCCTGTTTTATTGAGGTCTAATTGGCATACACAACTATATATGTTTAAGGCATACAGTATAGTGATTGGACTTACATTCATCATGAAATGAATGTCCATCATCTCATATAGATACAATATTAAGAAATAGAAAAAATACATTTTTTTCTTGTGACGAGAATGCTTAAGGTTTACTCTCTTAACAATTCTCATAAATAACATACATCAGTGTTAATTTATCATGTTGTACATTATATCCCTAGTACTCTTTATAACTTTGTACCTTTTGATTCTTTGATCCAGTTTCTTTTTTCCCCATCCCCTGCGTCTGGTAACTACAAATCTGATCTCGTTTTGTGAAGACATACTTTGAAACTAGAAAAATACTTTGTTCCTCATCAAAATTTCTATTTACTTGTCTGTTTCATTATGGACTGATGGGTTTTATTTTTTAAACTTTATTAAGATATGATTTATACACCATAAAATTCACTCTGTAAGTATATAAATTCAGTAATTTGTAGTAAGGGCTTCACTGGTGCCTCAGATGTAAAGAATCTTCCTGCAGTGCAGAAGACCTGGCTCTGATCCCTGGGTCAGGAAGATCCCCTGGAGAAGGAAATGGCAACCCACTCTAGTATTCTTGCCTGGAGAATTGCATGGACAGAGGAGCCTGGCCGGCTACAGTCCATGGGGGTCTCAGAGTTAGATTTACAGAATTGCACTGCCATCACTACAACCTAGTTTTCGAACTTTTCTGATTTTTTTTTTAATTACTGAATAGCATTCAGTTGTATGGATGTATCACTTTTTGTTTATTCACCATTTGATGCAAGTTATTTTCAGCTTTTATATTATGAATATTATTGCTGTGTTGAACATTCATTCACATTCAAGTCTTTGTGTGGATGTATGTTTACATTTCTCTTGAGTTAAATTTGTAGCAGTATAATTGCTGGGTTATATGGTAAATTTTAACTTTTTGTTTTAAGAAACTGCCACTCTTTTCCCAAGGGGCTGTACCATTTAACATTACCACCAGCAATTACGAGGCTCACTTTTCTCCACATCCCTGCCAGTACTTGGCAGTGTCTGTCTTTCGGATTATAACCATTCTAGGGGATGTGAAGTGGTTTTAATTTGCATTTTTTAAATGACTGATGGTGTTGAACATCTTTTCATGTGCTTATTTCCATTTGCATGTCTTTTTTGGTGAAATTCTATTCGGGTCTTTTGCTTATTAAAATTGGGTGGTGTTTCTTTTTATTGAAGGTGCTTCCTGCGTGGCTTAGTGGTAAAGAATCTGCCTGCCAGTGCAGGAGACACAGGTTTGATCCCTGCTTGGGAAGATTCTCTGGAGTAGGAAATGGCAACTTGCTTCATCTTGCCTAGAAGATTGCATCTACAGAGGAGCCTTGTGGGCTATATATAGTCCATGGGGTCGCAGAGTCGGACACGACTGAGCACATAAGCACATGTTGTTCAGTTAGTCTGGATATTTGTTTTTTTAATCAAATAATGAGATTTGCAGATATTTCCCCTGGGCCATGACTTTTTACTTTTTCTTAATGTTATCTTTGAAAGTTTAGCAATAGTTTTCAATTTTGATGAAGACTAGGAGATCAGGTTTTTGTTTTTGTTTTTCTTTTATAGATTGTGCTTATAAGAACGCTTTGCTTATCCCAGGATCATGTTTTGTCTTTTTTTTGACCTTCCCCAGATGGCTTATGGGATTTTAGTTCTCTGACCAGGGATGGAAACTGGGTCCTTGGTGGTGAAAGCATATGAATCCTAACCACTGGATTGCCAGGGAATTCCCCAGGTTTTGCTTTTACATCTGAGTATGTAAACCATTTTGAGTTAATTTCTATGTACAATGTGAGTAAAGGGTCTAGTTCTGGGGTTTTTTCCTTGGTCTGTGGCTACTCAGTTGCCCCTGCTCTATATGTTGAAAAGACTCTCCCTGTTGAATTGCCTTGGTGTGTTTATTAAAATCACTTGACCTTAAATATAAGGGTTTATTTCTGGATTCTCAGTTCTGTTCCATTGATCCATTGATGTCTAAGCCTATCCTGCCAGTGTCCCCACTGTCTTGATTAGTTTAGCTTTTTAATAAATTTTGAAACGAGATAGTATAGATCCTGCAACTTGTTATTTTTCAAAACTATTTTGGCTATTCTAGGTCCTTTGTATTTCCATATAAATTGTAGGAACAGAGCATCAGTTTCTACAAAAAAAACAACAACACAAAAATCCCTTCTGGATAAAGTTATCTTTAAAGGAACAGTGTGTTAGTATTTTTATAATATTTCAAGCATTCTATATGCATGATGTTCCTTTGTCATTTGGACTTTATATTATTGTGAAATCTAGGGCAAATCTGGTCTTTATTCTTTGGTAGTGATTGTGCTTTTTATTTTCCTGTCTTAATCTTTTTAGGATTTTTTTCCTTTATGCTGAAGATGTTTAATTTTCTAATTCATTATACATGGACCACATGCCTTTCAATTTGGAGCTGTAGAAATATTTTTCAATCCAGAAAGAATTTTTGTTGGTTTCTTTTTTATTATACTGGTGATTATTATTTCTGTTCTGTTTCCTCCAATTTCTTCTTTAAGAACTATAATTTAAGCATTGATTCTTCTTTTTCCTTTTTTAAAAAAATCATCTTTCATCATTTTCACTTTTCTGGATGGTGAGAATTCCTCAAGCAAACTCAACCACTGAACTCTGCACTTTGAACCACTGAACTCAAGCACTTTGTCTCAGTTATCTTCCCATTCCTAATGACTGGCACTGTAGATACTCAGTAATCATTCAGTTATTGAATTAATAGTTTCTTATCATTCCTTTTATCACTATTAACCTGTCTTATGCTTGCTTTTACTGTTTCACTGTTTCAGCATTATTTATTCATTTATGGCTGCACTGGATTTTCATTGCGGGCATGGGCTTTCTTCTAGTTGTGACAAGCAGGTGCTGTTCTCTTCTTGTGGTTTTCAGGCTTCTCATTGCTGTGGTTTCTCTTGTTGCAGAGCACAGGCTTTAGGGCACATGGGTTTCAGTAGTTGCAATTTGAGGGCTCTAGAGCGCGGGCTCAGTAGTCGTGGCACACAGGTCTAGTTGCCCCGCAGCATGTAGAATCTTCTTGGACCAAGGATCGAACCCGTGTCCTCTGCATTGGCAGATGGATTCTTATCCACTGAGCCTCCAGGGAAGTCCTTGCAGTATTTTAAAAACTTATAGTAGATTGATTTTGGGGCTTGCCTGGTGGCTTAGATGGTAAAGAATCTGCCTGCAACGCAGGAGACCTAGGTTTGATCTCTGGGTTGGGAAGTTCATTGGAGAAAGGAATGACAACCCACTCCAATATTCTTGCCTGGAATATCCCATGGATGGAGGAGCCTGGTGGGCTATAGTCCATAGGTTCGCAGAATTGGGCATGACTGAAGTAACTTGGCACACACGCACACAGATTGATTTTTGCTCATTGACTTGAAATAAAAAATTTCATCAACCTTTTAAATATGTCCACTTTTTTATATTTATTTGGTCTTAAGTCAGGTAGGAAGTAGTGATTCACCTATCAAGCATCTACATTTGGGATGTTATTCTTTGAATGTAAGTATAGGATACAAGTGTAGCATCATTCTTTAATGATGTTCTTTACTCTGATGAGAAGTCCACTTTAATACATCTAAAGCATTGTGTTTCACCAATACAACATTGTAAATCAACTGTACTTCAATTTAAGGTAAATACATAAAATATTCTCTCTCTCTTTAAAACACACTCCTAGTCTCATCTTCCAGTCATCAAGTTTATCCATTTCTAAATCTTTTGAATGTGTCCTTTTAACATTAGTTATGCTATTCTTGGCACTGTTTGTACTTTAGTATGACAGTATTAGCAATTTTATATCATCTACCAATCCCTGCTGATATCTTTAGTTTTTATGATAGTTGATTTTATACTTTTATTTTTCCCTTCTGTGTAATTATTTGGATGGCATAATGGGGTAAATTTATGATTCATGTGCACTGTCTTTTTGGTGGGAAATAATTTATCAGTTTTTGATTCTAGAATTCAGAGAATTTTTCAGTGTAGTACATGATGATAAATCAGTGCTTGGCTGTGGGCCAAAATGTTTTATATGTATAATCTCAGCCAGTGAGGGCTTCATCATCCTGATGTTGGGTGGTTTATGCTTATGTAATTTCTTGAGCTTTCTTTTAGTTGAATGGTTTTTCTCTCTTATTTTCTCTTTTAATACCTGGACATAAAACTTACATTTTATAAAACTGTCTTGTTTGGCAACAGAGTAGTTTTGTTTTGGGTTCATTTTTAGTTCTCTGTCCTTTATTTTCTTTTAGCATTTTTACATCTATTATTCTTCAGCGTTTTGGGGTACTTTCTAAGCATGTCGTCTTGATTCATCACTGATTCAATTTTGGGTATTGTCACATAGCTTATTCTGTCTTCATAGCACATAGCTTTAATTTCCTGTGTAAAGTATCATGGATTTTTATTGCATACTGCTTTTTCTTTTAACTTGTTGGTATATCCATCTTTTTACTTATATCTCTTCTTCACAAACCACCCCCAGTTTTAATACAGTACAATGCTTTTTAATTAAAATCCACCTCTGAACTTTGAAAGTTCAGGGAGAAAAAAAAAGCAAGGGAACAAAAAGAAAAGCACAGCAGTTATCGCATGGCCTCACTGTGTCTTTCTTGTTTAAACTTGGAGCTAGTTTGGGTGTATTCAAGACGCTTCTTCAGTGGCAGGACTTCCCCGGTGGCTCAGAAGGTAAAGTGTCTGCCTACAATGCAGGAGACCCAGATTTGATCCCTGGGTTGGGAAGATCCTCTGGAGAAGGAAATGGCAACCCACTCCAGTACTCTTGCCTGGAAAATCCCGTGGATGGAGGAGCGTGGTGGGCTACAGACCATGGGGTCGCAAAGAGTTGGACAGGACTGAGCGACTTCACTTTGACTTTCTTCAGTGGCACAAAGAACCTGTGAACCACCAAGTGATGTTGTTTGATACAGACCTGGGGATGATCTAGCAAGAAAAGAAAGAGGTTTCCTGTTCTTAAAACCTGCTGTCTCAGATAGACAGGGTCCTGTGTATAGCACAGGGAACTCTATTCATTATCCTGTAATAAACTATAATCACAAATAATATGAAAAAGAATATATATTAAAGAATATCTTTGCTGTATACCAGGAACTAAGACAACATTGTAAATCAACTATACTTCAATAAAAAATGAATAAATCAATAAAAGCAATATTTATAAAAAAGAAAAACCTGCTATCTCACAGTGAAGCCTGTTAACCACTGCCAAAAAGTTTATGCAAATTTATGATCAAATATGTAATGGCTCCTTTTTAAAAATTAACCTTCTTTTAAAAAAATTTAAAATTCAGCTTTAATTTTTAAAGCTGAAAATCTCACCTTTTGTCATATAGCATTTTATATTTGATTTGACTGGTAAAATAAAAAGATGTCAGTATTGAGGATCATTCGTCTTTATAAACAGTGTTTTTAAATTTTTTCTTACGTATTTTTATACAGATTTATTCTTGGTCATTTAAGTGATATGTATACTTTTTATTTTAATTTTTTTCTCCTATAATCATGCCTACATTTTAATAATTAAATCTATGGCACTTGCTAAAATAGCTCCTGGAAAAGTTTAATGTGCTACATGCTGATAAAAAGAGGCATATCATTTGCTGATGTCGTTTAGCAACCACTAGTAATGCAAGAGATATAAAAAAGTAACCTGAGATATGTACTAATAATGGATTTGATTATAATAGTTGGGTTTTTTTTCAGTATCATTTAAAAAGTTTTTTGTTGTTCTATTTTTATTCAGATGACAGAAAATAATTTTTCGTTGAAGAAGATAGAAATTAGTGTTTCAGAAGCAGAAAAGCGAACTGGAAGAAATGCCATGAACATGCAGGAAACATATACTGCTTACCTCATTGAAACAAGGTGAGTGATGAGAATTATGTCTGAGGTTAGAAAAAGCTTTGGTAGCTGTTGATGTAAATTCTGTTGTATAATGGAATCATTTACAGGTCATTGTCTTTTAGTTTCTTTACTTTTTAACAGGTGACAAGGTTTTCTTTTACTCTGGTACTCTTAGTAGCTAAATTTGAATGTATTAATTTTGGAGGGAGAACAAAGGTTACTGGATGTTACTTGATGCTTGCTTTAGTGTCAAGTAACATCCAGATCCCATCCACATCACAGGCCTGCCCATGCGGGAGACACGGGTTTGTCCCTGGTTTGGGAAGATCCCACGTGCCTCAGAGTAACTAAGCTCATGTGCCACAACTGCCGAGTCTGTGCTCGAGAGCTCGGGAGCCATGACTTCTGAGCCCACGGGCCACAACTACTGAAGCCCGGCCCCTAGAGCCTGTGCTCCACAGCAAGAGAAGCCGCCGTGCACCGCAACTAGAGAAAAGCCCACACAGCAGGGAAGACTCAGCACAGCCCCAAATAAAATTATTTATTTAAAAAACTCACCAGAAAAGTCTTTTACTTCATAAGGAAAAAGTTAAATGAATTAAACTGTTTGTCCAGAGAAAAGCAAAGGATGTGTGTGTGTGTGCGGTCATGTCTGACTCTTTGTGACCTACCAGGCTTCTCTGTCCATGGAATTCCCAGGCAAGAATACTGGAGTGGGTTGCCATTTCCTCCTCCAGGGCCTCTTCCTGACCTCTTCCTGACCTAGGGATCGAACCCACATCTCTTGCGTCTCCTGCATTGGCAGGTGGATTCTTTACCACTGCACCACCTGGGAATTTTGCTTATTATAAATAGTTTATATAAAGACTATACTGACAAGCTCTTTTCTTTCTGTGAACTGAGAAGAAATGCTTTCAGTTAAAACAAATAGGGGGGGCTTCCCTGGTAGTCCATTAAGACTCTGTGCTTCCAGTGCGAGGTGTGCAGGTTTGATCCCTGGTTGGGGAATTAGATCTCACATGCTGTGCAGTGTGGCCGGAATATAAAAAAAATGAATAAAAAAGTATAATTCATATTTTTATAGAAAAGTAGAGGGCCTTGCCTGGTGGGTCAGGGAAGTATCCTGCCTATGTACATACATGCATATGTTTCAGAGAGATTTTTAAGTTAATTTAAAAAAAGTATGATCCCATGAGAGGTTTTTTTTTTAAGTTAAATTAGCTATTTTAAAATATCATACTTTAGAAATTTGTATTGGCTCTAGCTTTTTAAGTAAATTCTTAAAGCTAAAAAGGATATTTTTAGTATATGCCTGTTTCTTCATCCAGTTGAACAATGAAATTAGCTGTTGATTAGCTTTACTGCTAGAAGAACCTCTTCATTTCAATAATGTGGAATAATTTATAGCTGTTTACTCTTTATTTATTATAGTTGTTTACTCTTGACTTTGAAATGAATAGAGAATTATAATTCAAAAGTTGGAGTTAGAAGTGACCATCAGATCAGATCAGATCAGTAGCTCAGTCGTGTCCGACTCTTTGCGACCCCATGAATTGCAGCACGCCAGGCCTCCCTGTCCATCACCAACTCCCGGAGTTCACTGAGACTGATGTCCATTGAGTCAGTGATGCCATCCAGCCATCTCATCCTCTGTCGTCCCTTTCTCCTGCCCCCAATCCCTCCCATCATCAGAGTCTTTTCCAATGAGTCAACTCTTCGCACGAGGTGGCCAAAGTACTGGAGTTTCAGCTTTAGCATCATTCCTTGCAAAGAAATCCCAGGGCTGATCTCCTTCAGAATGGACTGGTTGGATCTCCTTGCAGTCTCTGGATAAATATCTAAGTGAATCATCAGTAAATAATGTGGTACATAAAAGATATTCAGTTGACTTTCACACTTATATTTCATTTATTTTAAAACAGTGATTCTTAAACTTTAAAATATATAGGAATCACTTGGAAAATTTGTTAAGCTACAGAATTTTGAGTGGGGTCCAGGAATTAACACATTTTAAGCTTAAGTTCCAAGTGTTTTTGAAGCAAATGAGCCATGGACCATAGTTTTATCTTTCAAATACAAAAGCTTTACATTTTAAGGTAGTCAAATTTATCTTTCTTCTTTATGACTTGTGTTTTCCCTGTCTTAAATTCTTGCCTATCCCATATCATATACACGTCCACTTTGAGAAATACTGTTTATAGATACTGTTTATAAATAGATTATTTTGTCAGTACTATAACTGACCTTCAGCAACCACAGAACCCTGGAATTTATTATTTTGGTCATGTAGAATTCTTGCTGTAATTCAGTGTTATGCAGAGTATCTTGGACACTATGAATATTGTTGAGCCTTGACATTGACTAAAAGTTCAACTTTATCACATAGCTCATCTCTTCTGTGGACACAAGAAGAAAGTCAGTTTAGCAGTTGCCTATTGTGTTACAGTTTAATAGGCTAAAATTAATAAGGCTAAGGTCATTGATTTTAATTTTTCCAGAGATTTTTATGTTTTCCTGTTCATAAAGTATGAACCCTTTTAAAATAGGTAAGAATATTGTATGTATTAATAGGTAAGAAAGCTTTTGTCCTGGGAAGCTGTATGATGTCTTAATTCTTCTAATTTGTAAAGCAGGGCTAAAGATCCTATATACTTAGTCAAATGAAATGGTTTAAACGGTTAAATTTAATTTAAATGTTGCATGTGAAACCACTTCAGTTCACTTCATTTTAGTCGCTCAGTCATGTCCGACTCTTTGTGACCCCATGAATCACAGCACACCAGGCCTCCCTGTCTATCACCAACTCCCGGAGTTCACTCAAACTCAGGTCCATCGAGTCGGTGATGCCATCCAGCCATCTCATCCTCTGTTGTCCCCCTTTCCTCCTGCCCCCAATCCCTCCCAGCATCAGGGTCTTTTCCAATGAGTCAACTCTTCGCATGAGATAGCCAAAGTACTGGAGTTTCAGCTTTAGCATCATTCCTTCCAAAGAACACTCAGGGCTGATCTCCTTTAGAATAGACTGGTTGGATCTCCTTGCAGTCCAACGGACTCTCAAGAGTCTTCTCTAACACCACAGTTAAAAAGCATCAATTCTTCGGCGCTCAGCTTTCTTCACAGTCCAACTCTCACATCCATACATGACCATTGGAAAAACCATAGCCTTGACTAGATGGACCTTTGTTGACAAAGTAATGTCTCTGCTTTTGAATATGCTATCTAGGTTGGTCATAACTTTTCTTCCAAGGAGGAAGCGTCTTTTAATTTCATGGCTGCAGTCACCATCTGCAGTGATTTTGGAGCCCCCAAAAATGAAGTCTGACACTGTTTCCACTGTTTCCCCATCTATTTCCCATGAAGTGGGGACCGGATGCCATGATCTTAGTTTTCTCAATGTTGAGCTTTAAGCCAACTTTTGCCACTCTCCTCTTTCACTTTCATCAAGAGGCTTTTTAGTTCCTCTTCACTTTCTGCCATAAGGGTGGTGTCATCTGCATATCTGAGGTTATTGATATTTCTCCCGGCAATCTTGATTCCAACTTGTGCTTCTTCCAGCCCAGTGTTTCTCATGATGTACTCTCCTGACTTCCCTTGTGGCTCAGATGGTAAAGTGTCTGCCTACAATGCGGGAGACCTGGGTTCGATCCCTGGGTCAGGAAGATCCTCTGGAGAAGGAAATTGTAACCCACTCCAGTACCCTTGCCTGGAAAATCCCATGGACAGAGGAGTGTGGTAGACTACAGTCCACGGGGTCGCAAAGAGTCAGACACAACTGAGCGACTTTCACTTCACTTCACTCTGCATATAAGTTAAATAAACAGGGTGACAATATACAGCCTTGACTTACTCCTTTTCCTATTTGGAACCAGTCTGTTGCTCCATGTCCAATTCTAACTGTTGCTTCCTAACCTGCATATAGGTTTCTCAAGAGGCAGGTCAGGTGGTCTGGTATTCCCATCTCTTTCAAAATTTTCCACAGTTTATTGTGATCCACACAGTCAAAGGCTTTGGCATAGTCAATAAAGCAGAAATAGATGTTTTTCTGGAACTCTTTTGGTTTTTCCATGATCCAGCGGATGTTGGCAATTTGATCTCTGGTTCCTTTGTCTTTTCTAAAACCAGCTTGAACATCTGAAAGTTCACGGTTCACGTATTGCTGAAGCCTGGCTTGGAGAATTTTGAGCATTACTTTACTAGTGTGTGAGTTGAGTACAATTGTGCGGTAGTTTGAGCATTCTTTGGCATTGCCTTTCTTTGGGATTGGAATGAAAACTGACCTTTTCCAGTCCTGTGGCCACTGCTGAGTTTTCCAAATTTGCTGGTATATTGAGTGCAGCACTTTCACAGCATCATCTTTGAGGATTTGAAATAGCTTAACTGGAATTCCATCACCTCCACTAGCTTTGTTCGTAGTGATGCTTTCTAAGGCCCACTTGACTTCACATTCCAGGATGTCTGGCTCTTGGGATTATCTTGGTCATGAAGATCTTTTTTGTACAGTTCTTCTGTGTATTCTTGCCACCTCTTCTTAATATCTCCTGCTTCTGTTAGGTCCATACCATTTCTGTTCTTTATCCAGCCCATCTTTGCATGAAATAGTCCCTTGGTATCTCTAATTTTCTTGAAGAGATCCCTAGTCTTTCCCATTCTGTTGTTTCCCTCTATTTCTTTGCATTGATTGCTGAGGAAGGCTTTCTTACCTCTTCTTACTGTTCTTTGGAACTCTGCATTCAGATGCTTATATCTCTTATGTGCTATTAAATATTTGTTAAATGATTGGATAAATGGGGTAGTTTTGTGGTCCAAAGAAAGTCTTTTCTATGCTTTTAGGTGGCTTCTGCTGACTTGTTTTTGTGGCCTTTGAAATAAAACCAAGTGAAAACAACTTGTAGCAGCTCTTCTAACAGCCTTTAGATGTACTGCCTATAGGCTGTATTTATCTACTTTTTAGCAAGATTTGGGCTCTGTTGGTAATGATTTTGAATAATCCGAAACTTTATATTAACCCAAGATATTTTTTTTTAGCTGCAGTTGAAACTCTGAATTAGAATAGTTTTAGTCAGCTAATGGTTAGGTCAGCTCTTTAAAATGAATTATCATTTAATAATCCTCTATCTTGCCATGAAAGCCATTTGTATATTTTGAATTTCATATTATGTTTCCCTTTTTATTACAGTGAATTAATTTAGCAAACTTAATATATAAATGATAAAAACATTGAACATCTTGTGTTGAGCATGGCATGATGTATACATTTTCTCAAGACTTTATTCTGAGACTGATTTAGCCTCTCTGCCTTTATACTGTACATGTACAAATGCACATTTTGGTTATATGCATGTTTCTTGGAGGAACTGTAAGTTATTTTCAATTAGGAAATAGGAAGGTTCAGATAATGTTTAGAAGGCTGATGTTTTTTAATAGTCATTATGCTAGCAGAAATCATAGTCAAAATAATTTCAAATACTCTTTTTATGATTTTACCCAGCTTTCCTCCAAATTGAACTTTTATATGGATGATTCATGGCATCGTCTGCAGCTCTTTATAGTAAATATAAGACTAAAATTGATTTGTTACTTCCCTTCTTGCCACTGTTTCAGAGTTAATTGACATTTTACTTTTGTGGATCTTTTCTGGTACTTGGATGCATCTGATTCATTGATGATGTTAAATTGAGGGTTTTTTTGGTGTCATGGTCTTTGGCATGAATGTTGTTCTCTCATGGTGGCAGGAATTGTTCTTTCATTGTGGCAATTAAAAGTAATTTTTCTTTAATGAAACGCTGATGAAGCCAGACTTGCACTGTATTGTAAAGCCAGCCATTATGTTAACTGAATTATTTTACATTGAGGCTCTTGTTGAGAAGAGTATTCCTAATATGACTATTTCTCTCAAGTTCAAATAGGTTTTCTATAATGGAGCAAAGTGGTTAGGAGTGAGGGCTTGGGAATCAGATGGATCTGCGTGCTCTACCAACAAATCTTTGTGATTGAAGGAAGAGCATATACCGTGCAGCTGCTTCCTCATCTGTGAAGTGGGGACAGTAATCCCTGCTTCACCAGGTCTGTTGTAGGGGTTAAATAATACATGAAATGTTCTCAGTGCCTGGTTCATGGCCCTCCTGGTTCATAAGCATTCAGTAAATGGAGTTATCAGTTTTAAAGGAGGTTGTATGTATGCATTTGTATTTTTAAAAAACACTAGAAATCTTATTCTGTCTTTTTCAGGTCAGTTGAACATAATGATGGTCAGAGTGTCCTAACAGACTCACTGTGGAGGCGGTATAGTGAATTTGAGTTGTTGAGGAACTACCTTTTAGTGTACTATCCACATATTGTTGTGCCACCTCTACCAGAAAAAAGGGTAAGGAGTGAAATGGTGGTGTAGTTTAGAAGTAGTTAGCGCTGAGACTGTTCTTCATGATTGTTTTTTTTATCTAGGCAGAATTCGTTTGGCATAAGCTCTCTGCTGACAACATGGACCCGGATTTTGTGGAAAGACGACGAATTGGTTTAGAAAATTTCCTCTTGAGAGTTGCTTCACATCCCATCCTTTGTAGAGACAAAATCTTCTATTTGTTTTTAACACAGGTATTTTTCTTTTATTTAGTCTTTTAAAAAATTTCATTTTACTTGGGATTTTAAACATTTTAAATTGTGGACTGCTGCTGCTTAAGGATTCTCTTGGAGCCACCCTTTGTTAATTTATATGTATTTTAACAGTTTGTTTTGTTTTGAATTTCCAAAGTATTATATCATTCTTTTGGTTAACATTTTTATACTTAAAGATACTAAAGATGGTACTTTTTGGTATCACTTAAATGGTATCAAAGTTAGTCTTTAGTTTTTTGAATCCCGGATCTATAAAATTTTGGGGCTGTCTCCGGTAATCTTTTGGAATCTGGATTGTATGTGCCTCTCCCCCATCTCCCATGAAAGAAGAACAGAACGATGGGTATTTAATTTGGGATATTACTTATGGGCTATTTTACAGTGATATCTAAAGTTATCTTTAATTTTTAGGAAGGCAACTGGAAAGAGACGGTAAATGAAACTGGATTTCAGCTGAAGGTAAGGGTAATTGTATGAAATAATGTGTCATGTCCATATACAATTTCTAGCACAGTGCCATGCCTTAATGGATACTTGCTATTTACTGAATGAGTGAATGTTGGAAATAGGCTTTACATCTAATATCACTGGTAATTTTAAAGAAACAATGCGGTTTATTTTTGATTGGTGTAATTTTTGGTAATAGTGAGACTATAATGGGCATATTTATGTGTGAATTTAATTCTCTTGGGAAAGAACATTTTGAAGCAGTAATTTACGTTTAAGCTATAGATTTTCCCCGCAGTATACTCACATTATGCTTTTTATGTTTTTTTCTTTCCTCTGTCCTTGTCACTGTCACTTTTAGTGGTGCCCACGTAATTGCTAACTCTATTAGATAGAAAAAACACTTCTAAAGGGTTGAACTTGGGTTTTCTTATCTTAGTAGGCTAAAAGAGTAGCCATCAGTCATGCTTATTTTGTATACTGAGACACGGTGGCCAGTTTTGAGTGGGCATAGGATTCATTTTGTATCAGTGATACAGGTTTAATTAGATTTTGATTGCTCATCATATTGATCATTAGAATTAGTGTTTGGGAATGGAACTGTTACCTAAAAATTAAAGACCATGTCAGTCATAAGATGACTACCCTCACTCTGCTCTGCTCTCCCCTCCTGGTTTACAAAAGTAATTTAACACTGCATATTTTTAAAAGTTTTCATCTTTTATGTAAACAGAATATATAAGAAGGAAAAGTAATATAAATTGATATATAAATTGATAAACAGTTCATATGATATTGCAGTAACAGAAGTTCAATAGGTTTAGGCAGCAAGAACAGAATGTCTTTACAGTAATTTTCAGAACTAGAGATTTATGCATTGGCATATAGGTATTTTAATTTTAACACAAAAAGACAGGAGAAAACATTTTTTTCTGCACAGAAAATGTAATTAAGTATCTAATTTTGTCATAAACCAATTTTAACTTACTGGTTCAACTTATGAGTTATCTGAAACTTCAGATAACATGAAAAAATTAGTGTTTTCTTAGCTGTAACTCACTATAGTGCTCAAAGAGAGAATAATAGAATTTTGAAGATGATTTGAAATAACTCTGAACTTTAAAAAATTGTTTATATTTTGATAGAATTTTATGAGAACTAGTCCAGGATTTCTTAGGAGCTAATAATGAAGAAAAGAACAAACTAAAATATTTTTTTGGTGATGCTCTTTATATAATAGAAAATTTAAAAACTGTTAACTTTTTAAGAGTTTCATTGATTTAGTCATTATTTTAGTAACTGGTTATCAGTTGTTTGTCCTTAGCACAGTTTTTGGGCGTAACTGGGTGGCCTTGAGAAAATTCATGAATTTTCCCATCCATTTAGACTATTCTGTTTACAGAGTGCCTTGAATCTTGTGTGTCGGTGCTACCTAAGTGTTTAGATATAATGTTTTATATTTGGGTAGCCTTACGGTAAAATCCTAGTTTCACTTTTATAAAATCTTTGAAAGGTAATACTCTGTTGAGTTCAGTTCAGATGCTCAGTCGTGTCCGACTCTGTGAATCGCAGCACACCAGGCCTCCCTGTCCATCACCAACTCCTGGAGTTCACTCAGACTCACGTCCATCAAGTCAGTGATGCCATCCAGCCATCTCATCCTCTGTCGTCCCCTTCTCCTCCTGCCCCCAATCTCTCCAAGCATCAGAGTCTTTTCCAATGAGTCAACTCTTGGCATGAGGTGGCCCAAGTACTGGAGTTTCAGCTTTAGCATCATTCCTTGCAAAGAAATCCCAGGGCTGATCTCCTTCAGAATGGACTGCTTGGATCTCCTTGCAGTCCAAGGGACTCTCAAGAGTCTTCTCCAACACCACAGTTCAAAAGCATCAATTCTTTGGCGTTCAGCCTTCCTCACAGTCCAACTCTCACATCCATACATGACCACTGGAAAAACCATAGGCTTGACTAGACGGACCTTTGTTGACAAAGTAATGTCTCTGCTTTTGAATATGCTAAGTTGGTCATAACTTTCCTTCCAAGGAGTAAGCGTCCTTTAATTTCATGGCTGCAGTCACCATCTGCAGTGATTTTGGAGCCCCCAAAAATAAAGTCTGACACTTTGCACTGTTTCCCCATCTATTTCCCATGAAGTGATGGGACCAGATGCCATGATCTTCGTAATACTCTGTACACAGTGTTAATAATTTGAAAAGTAGGAATTGAAATGGACTAGACATAAAATGTATAGGGAGAATTTGGAAACATTTGCAAGGAAATGGAACCTTTTGGACGAACACATGCATGTTTGTGCATGCATACATTCAAGCATGTACATGCATCTGTGTATATCTATATATATATATAGAGAGAGAAAGACTCACTTCTCTTATCTGGAGGTTGTGTATTTGGTAGTTATAACTAACCTGATCACAGTCAAAAGGTGGGATTTAGAACTGACTTCTGAGATGTTCAGATGGATGTGACATAACTTACTACAGTGTTTACAGATATACTTTGGTCCTTTCACATAGTATCCAATTAATTTTATTGTAGTTATCCAAACACACGACTACTTTTAGTCGGCAGCCTACTAGAAAGTTTTAAAGGTCTAAAGGTGCATACTGCTGGAGATAGGCATACTGTGACGATAGTGAGAATTGACAGCGAGCCTGCCGGTAAAGTATAACAGTGATATGAGCGTCAGACACTGCAGTACTGGGGTCTGTGGCATGGTGCCGAATCCCCACTCACCTTTGTAGCCTCTCGGGCTTCATTGCATCACAGGTGGATTCAGTATTAGTTGTTTATAGTGGTTACTTTGAGGCTTCCAGAGAAGGTTGAATTGCTGTCTGAGTACTTATAATTCAGTGTTTTTTCTTCTTCTTCTCCTTCTTTTTAGCATGTAACTAGTATTTTGATGTAAAAAATTTTTTTAAATTCAGTGTTTCTTCAAGTGTGGTCAGTTGGCTTCATGAGTCTCAATATGTTGGGATTGTTCAGAATACTGAATCCTAGAATTCATTGCAGGCATATTGACTCCCATGGGCCAAAAACTTGACAAACATTGTTGTAAGATGACCGATAATGTTTTTAGGAAGATAATTTTAAAAGATTATCAAAATTGGTAAGAAAAAAAAGTTTAGAACCAAAAGCAGCATTTTTTTTCTGAATATCATTAACATTAAATGTTTACTATGTGCTTAAGCACTGTACTCTGATACAGTGTTCATGGTTTTTTTGCTGGCAGCTGCCTCAGTACCTTTGAGGTTAGTTCAGTATTATCCCAGCTTTTTAGGTCAGGAGAAAGTGACTTAACCCACGGTCATATAGTTATAAGTGATAGAGGCTGAATTAAAGTCCAGGCCTTCATAATTACCATCCTGTATTACTTATCTTTTCACTAGCTACTTATATAATTAATGTATATAAAGATGATTGGTAAAGGAATGTTGGAAACTATATTTCAATGAAAATGAGATTGTTCTGAGTCAGACTGGAACTAATATAGTGTTATAGGTCAATAATGAAAGTGAAAGTGAAGCCACTCAGTCGTGTCCGACTCTTTGGGACCCCATGGACTGTAGCCTATCAGGCTCCTCTGTCTATGGGATTTTCCAGGCAAGAGTGCTGGAGTGGGTTGCCATTTCCTTCTCCAGGGGATCTTCCAGACCCAGGAATTGAACCCGGGTCTCCCACATTGCAGGCAGATGCTTTACTGTCTGAGCCACCAGGGAAGCCCAGGTCAATAATACTGCAATTAAAAAAAAGAATATTTGAACTTGGCTATTGGATTGTCATCATCAAATTGAAATAATAGCTTTAATTTCTCCCTTTTAGACATGTTTAATCTGTAGTTTGGGCCTGCTGCTGCTGCTGCTAAGTCGCTTCAGTTGTGTCCGACTCTGTGTGACCCCATAGACGGTAGCCCACCAGGCTCCCCCGTCCCTGAGATTCTCCAGGCAAGAACACTGGAGTGGGTTGCCATTTCCTTCTCCAATGCATGAAAGTGAAAAGTGAAAGTGAAGTCGCTTAGTCGTATCCTGACTTTTAGCGACCCCATGGACTGCAGCCTACCACGCTCCTCCATCCATGGGATTTTCCAGGCAAGAGTACTGGAGTGGGGTGCCATTGCCTTCTCTGAGTTTGAGCCTAATAGTTTACATTTTCTTAAATATTTTGAGTATTATACTCAACAGGATAATTGTAAAAATTTAGTTTTATAAAAGTCTGTGCTTTATTTTTTTTTGGCCATGCTACATGACTTGTGGGATCTTGATTCACCAACCAGGTATTAAACATTCAACGGAGGCCCTTGACAATGAGCACACAGAGTTCTAACCACTGGACCGCTAGGGAACTCTCTCCCCTCCCCTCCCCTCCCCACTCTTGTTCTTC
The DNA here is from genome assembly GCF_003369695.1 of Bos indicus x Bos taurus. Lineage (NCBI taxonomy): Eukaryota > Metazoa > Chordata > Mammalia > Artiodactyla > Bovidae > Bos > Bos indicus x Bos taurus. Next base: position 69,664,444 of record NC_040076.1, on the reverse strand, counting down.
ATTTAACACAAATATGAGCAACAGACTTTTTCATCACTGTTGTATATTGGCATTCCTTCGTTTTTCTTGGATGTCTATATGATAACTTCTGTTAATTCACTGAAGGGAGAGCAGAGAGTTTCTCTTTAGAGTAATGAACATATTAACTAGTTACTTTAGTTTAAAGAAATACCATTTTAACCCAGTTACATGAAAGTAAGTGTCATCCATATGCCCAAATCTTAAATGAATTTAGGCTGACTGGGAAGTATCTAGAACCTTGTTTGTGGCTTGGAGCAGGAACTGCCACAGACAAGATCTGAGCCTTTAGGATCTCTGCTAACTCTGGAAAGTCCAGATGCTAGGTACCTACAGACTGTCGGATACTCTTCTAGGTGCTGTGGATCCAACTGTGGATAAGCTGGAAACATTCATAAGCCCCGTGTTCTTATGGAGCTTATACTGAAGTAGTTGAAGTTGAATTAACATCTGTTTAAGATACTTTAAAAGTTATAGGTGATAAAACAGAAAACAGTTGTTGTGAGATAATATGACAGCTGGAATTTTTTCCCCAGGGATTATTTTGAGCTATGACAGTATAATTTATTGTTCAAATGGAGACAGTTTTGAGAATAAAAAGGGGCTCTGTTAATAATTAGGTTAGGACAGCAGGTGTAAACCAGTAGTACTGTTCTGGGCAAACTGGGTCACATGGTTGAAGAGAACACTTGAGCTGAGACCTGAATAATGAGAAGCCTGCAGGGGAGTCAGCCTAAGGGTCAAGGAAGAAGAATGTTAGAGACAGGGCAAGCTGGTAATGGTTTACTAGATAAGGCTTGGAGGAAGATAAGAATCTGAAAATGAAGTGGAGGAAAGACAAGGTCTAGCACAAGAGAAGTATAGTATGTAATAGGGATTGGAAAGGGAAAGGGAGGTGGGGATTAAAGAATATGGGAAGGTATAAAGTTGGGACTGTAGAATAGTCGGGGTTTTTTTTTTCTTTTCATTCATCCAGTATACTTATTGCATGTTTTTCTTGTGCCAGGCATTGGGAAGTGTTGGGGATACAGGAATGAAAATGCAGTTTAAAGTAGTGCCACGGCGGCTATTGTGCAACTCTCGGGGCCCTATTCACATTGTGTTTTTCTTGTGGCTCTTATATTTTCATGGACAGCTAGGAAACAAGCAAACAGCCCAAGGGATTTCAGACAGTGCTGTAGTAAAGGAGACAAAGTAGGGTGGTATGAGACAGTGGTGTAAGGGCTTCTTTAGATACTTAGTGGGGAATCTGATAAGATGGATGAACGGTAACCTGTCAGATTTGGGTAGGGCTTCCCTTGTGGCTCAGCTGGTAAAGAATCCGCCTGCAATGTGGGAGACCTGGGTTCGATCTCTGGGTTGGGAGGATCCCCTGGAGAAGGGAAAGGCTACCCACTCCAGTATTCTGGCCTGGAGAATTCCATGGACTGTATAGTCCATGGGGTTGCAAAGAGTCGGACACGACTGAGTGACTTTCACTTTCACTTAGAGATCTAGCTTTGGGGAGAAGTTTCTGACTTGATGACATTTTAGGCAGTTTCTCTTTGTATGGAATCTTGTGAAATGATGAGCAGATTGAGTGGGGTATTATGATGGACTGACCTGACGGTGTTTGGTAAGCAAGGTTGGGATGGTGATGGTTTACATTTTATATGCCTTCTATAGTGGTAAATTGGTAATATTAAAAGTAAAAAGTAAATTGGTGGGATTCAGTATGAGATTCAGAAAAAGATACACATGAAAATTTTCTTTTTTTACTGATGGGTTTATGTACTTTCATCCTTATTTAAAGAATCTCATTTGCTTGTGCCTATAATGTCACATTGGTAATTTGAAATCACTTAAAGAACACAAGGGAGTAATATATGCCTTAAATTCATATATGCTGTGATTGAAAGGACTTTCACATGCATTAGTTCCTTGGCCCTTCAGATGTAAGAAATGTCAAGAATTGGTAAAATATCCATTTATTTATTAAAAACTTTTTTTGGGGGGGCCATGCCACACGGCCTGTGGGATCCTCATTTCTTGACCAGGGATCCAACCTGTGCCCCCTACATTGGAAGTGTGGAGTCCTAACCCCTGGACTGCCAGGGAAATTCCTAAAATACACCCCATTTTAGAAATAAGAGAATCCCCTGAATTCAGTGACAACTTAAGCTTTAGATATTCTTGATAGCTCTTTGAGTTGCTTTTGGTCTAAAGTTTTAGGATGCTGGATTTGTGGAGTGGTGTATTATTGCAGTTTGTTTTTTTTTTAAGCTCTGTAATCTGGGAAGCCTTAGTTGTTCTGGTTTTTTTGTTTTATTATTTGGGGAGTATTTGTAATTAGGATTTGTAAGTTGGAATGATATAAAATGTTCAGGATGATTGGTATTTTCAAAACCAAATCATGTTATAAAATTGTTAACCGATTGAGCTACACCTTTTGTGAACCCTATTCTTTTGTGCCTTGGTCAGGGGAAAAAATACATTTATGTATATATTTTAAATGAGGACATAGACAAAGAGGATAACTTCGGATATATTAAGTATAAGTTTATACAGTGAAATTATTATTTAGTGTTGATCCTTCTGTCTCTCCTTTGAAATAAGGTAGAAGTGAAGGGGTTTCCCAGGTAGCTCAGTGGTAAAGAATCTGCCTGCCAACACAGGAGATGTGAGCTCTATCCCTGGATCAGGAAAATCCCCTGGAGAAGGAAATGGCAACCCACTCCAGTATTCTTGCCTGGGAAATCCCATGGACAGAGGAAGCCTGGCTGGCTGTAGTCCACAGGGTTGCAAAGATTTGGACACCACTTAGCGACTAAGCAGCAGCAGAAATAACTAAAGGTAGTTAAATAGTTGTGTCAGAATATCTAGAAATAAGTAAAGATTGTTTAAAAGTTGTGTTGTAATACTTTCTGTCAACTAGAAAGGAATTAATTTGATGTCATCTAGCTTGTTTTTCGGAGAAGGCAATGGCACCCCACTCTAGTACTTTTGCCTGGAAAATCCCGTGGACGGAGGAGCCTGGTAGGCTGCAGTCCATGGGGTCGCTAGAGTCGGACACGACTGAGCGACCTCACTTTCACTTTTCACTTTCATGCATTGGAGAAGGAAATGGCAACCCACTCCAGTGTTCTTGCCTGGAGAAATCCAGGGACGGGAAGCCTGGTTGGCTGCCGTCTATGGGGTCGCACAGAGTCGGACATGACTGAAGCGACTTAGCAGCAGCAGCGGCTTGTTTTAATTTAGTACAGGCATTTCCATATTTCTTTCTTTTCCTAAAATACTGATCATGAAAATGAGAAAAACCAATGTACATTTGGTTTAGATTCCGTCTGAGAATGACCCTCAGTAATGCACAGGCTTCAAAGCAGTCATTTTATTTAGTTTATATATACAGATCATTGTTTTTCTTGATTTAGAGAAAAAGTAAACTACTTTTTGACACAACCTATTCTGAGTTATAATAATGCAGAGCTGTATGCTTGCTCGCCTGTTGGTATTTACAGTTGTTTTACTTTGAAATCATTAACTGTCATGTATTCAATATTAATTTATAATATTTTTGCAGTGTTTAAAAAATAACTACTGGGTGTTTTGGGGGTATGTTTAATGTGTTTGACACAAATAACATGAAGAAAAGTATACTTGAATAGCTTAATTCTAAAGGGAAAATAAAACTGTTTGGATTTATACCCTGAAATATAATTGTATTAAGTGAATAAATTATTTTTTCCAGGCAGACTCCAGGTTAAAAGCGCTTAATGCAACATTCAGAGTGAAAAACCCAGACAAGTAAGGTTTTGTTTTAATAACAGTTACAATGTTGTTTTGAATGGTGCCTATCAATCTATTTAATTTTTCATTTCTGAATGTATGCACTTTATTTGCTAAATATTTTAAATAGTAATTCACATTAGTGAAATCCTTTTACAGTCTAAAACTGATTTTGAAATTTGATGATTTTATTGGGATTAAGGTTGTAAGTAACTGACATTTTAGAAAATTAAACCACTGCTTTTTCCTGGAAGGATTTCTTAAGTGTTATTGAAGGTATCAGAAAAATGAGGAAAGTAATTTTAATTTCATATAAAATAGGTTTTTCTTAATAGACTTTGCTTGTCAGATATGTGCAAAACTCAAGATAATATCTATTTTAATAATAAACTATCTACTTTGAATGCCAAGAAAACTTGATAAATAAATGTATACTAATATAATAATTTCATGGAGCTATATCTATATGACAATTACCTGACTTCATTAATGTTAGTTTGGAGTTTGTGAGAGCATTTCTGTATTAAAGGAAACTGTGTATTCAGAAATAACTTTCCGGAGGGTGGAATCTAGGTATATAAGATTTGGTTTTGTTCATTCTCGGAATTTGCAGATAATTCAGGCTCTTCATCATACGGACCTTTGCCTGAAGCTTAGTTCAGTTGTACTTTCCAGTTAGAAATGTGCTTAGGTGGATGGGGTTTCTCCATACTTGGCGACCAAGTTTACAAGGTCTGTTAGAATTTCTCTAGTCAGGCCTTCAAGCCTTAACTTCTACATAGTGTACATTCTTAGCAGATAGAGGCCAAGTTTGCATAGTCTGATAGCCTGTTATGCTGATTTTCATAAACCATAACACATTAACATAATGCCTCTACTTTTTAATATAACTTTTGAATATAAGATGTAAACACTAATATTTTAAAGTTTGGTAATTAGGAAATTGTGATGGTAACCATTGAGGTTTTCACTTTTTTAATAGACTTTGTTTCTTAGAGTAGTTTTAGGTTCCCAGAAAAACTAAGTGAGACATCATACAGAACTCCCATGTCCCCTCTGCCCCTACACTTGCATAGCTGTTCCTGGATACACACAGCCACCCCTGGTATCCCTTTCCAGCGTGATACATTTGTTACGATTGATCAGCTTGCATTGAATCATCATGATGCCTGTCAAAGTGCATAGTTTACATCAGGGTTCACCCTTGGTGTTATATATTGTATGGGTTTTGAAACATGTACAATGACATGTATGTATCATTATACTATCATGAAAAGTATTTTCATTGTGCTAAAAATCCTTTTTGCTCTCCCTTTTTATCTCTTCCTCCCCATAACCCTAGCAACCACTTATCTTTTTACTGATTCCATAGTTTTGCCTTTTCCAGAATGTTGTATCATAGTACGGAGCATTTTCAGACAGACTTTTGCTTTACAGTATGCATTTAAGATTCCACTGAGGTTTTAATAAAGGTTATGACATCCATAATATATAATAGGTGTTGTCTAGATTAAGAACTAAAATTATGTCACCCTCCAAAAAAAGCTTTGGAAAATTTAAGCAGAAGAGTTTATGACATTGGTGAATGTACATTCGTTAGAGGAGCATGTAGATGAGACAGTTTAAATTAATATTTTAATGTAGCTGTTAGTTAAATGTTTTTTAATGTAATAAAAAATGTATTGTCAATTGTATGTTTGTCTTCCCTTTTCTGACCTACCCATCTTTTCTAGATTGCTAAATTTTGTTTAATATCCATATTATAGAATTTTAAATGTGATATGGCCAATAACATAACCAGGGCAGTTTTTGCTCCTAAGTTCTTGTTAAAGTATATAATTAGTAATAGAATTTGTTTGCCTTAAGTTTTAGATTAGAGAATTATCTATCAGTCATTGTTGTAACAGATTTTTAATATATAGAATCTCTGTTCTAGGTCTAGCTGGCCCAGTAAATTAATTATTATTCATACTGTTATTAAAATAGTTTATATCACTAAAATACCTTCTTTCTGTTCTTTCTTAAAATCTAGAAAACCAGAAAGAGTTTCAGAGGGAATACCAAAATGATACTCCTTCATGCATGTTTATTTTTCTTTACACTGTTCAAAGCAGTGAGGAGGAGGACCTCGAGTCTTCTACTTTCTTGTGGCAGTATTTGGCTGATATTTAGGAGGTAGACCAAGTGAGTAATAGAATGTATGGCATGAAAGAGAGGAGAAGGAAAACAGGTGGCACCCAGGTTTCATTCTTTAAACTGCTAGGGAGTACAGAGGAGAGAGATTTGATGGCATGGGGGAAGATAAGTTGAACTTTGGATATATAAGCAGCCACTAATATCTGCTAGCCACTTGGCATTACAGATACAGCATTTAGGACAGAGTTTGGGGCTGGAGATAGATATTTGGAGTTAAGCAGCATGTAGATCATAATCGTGAAGCTTTGTGAATAAGTCACATAGAGTACGGGCTTCCCACATGGCACTAGTGGTAAAGAACCCGCCTACCAATGCAGGAGACCCAGGTTTGATCCCTGGGTCAGGAAGATCCCCTGGAGGAGGGCATGGCAACTCACTCCAGTATTCTTGCCTGGAGAATCCCATGGACAGAGGAGCCTGGTGGGCTACGGTCCATAGAGTTGCAAAGAGTCAGACACGACTGAAATGACTTGGCACATACGCACACACATACAGTATGTAGACCAAATAATTGGTTGTAATATGGGCAAGGACCTAGGGCTGAACTCTAAAGAAACCAGTGCTTGAAGGGTGTTTTCCAAAGTATAATCTGAGGATTACCAGCATCTGAATCCTGTGAGTGAGTTTGTTATAAATTCAGATTCCTGAGTCCCACTAGGGCCTCTGTGTACAGTTATGGTGATTATTCATGCCCTCTTTTACTGAGAGGCCCTCAGTTGTGTTTCTGGCAAATATTTTAGGAGTCCTTTGCACACTAAAGTTGGCAGCATAAGAGATGGGTGAAGGAAGTCAGTCCTGCAAAGGAGACTTTAGGAGTGACCAGAGAGTAAAAGGAAAATCATTAGAAATTAACAATGATGTCAAGGAAATAAGTTTTTGAGGAGGGTGAAGTAAGCTGTTACATTGCTGGAAGAGCAGTGGTATCTGAAGTTTCAGGTCGTTATGGAGAATGGCAGATATTAGATTATAGAAACAAAGATTACTGAGCAGCATGAAGATTAGGGTTAGAGATCATGAGTTTATGTTTGTACCAAAAGATTTTTTTAGCACCATAAATTTTCTCCTGATTTCTTTTTTTCCCCAGTAGTTTTTCATACCAACAAATTTTATCTCTATCTCCGTTCCACGGTGTGAATTATAAAGTATGACATCTTTTCTCAGCTTTAAAAATATCTAAAGAAAATGTGGTTATTTAATTGTAGAACTTTTTGAGTTTGTATCAGTGTGTAAATGTTTAAGGCTAGCATATGGTTAAATAGAATCAGTTTCATTATTCTCAGGAACTGCTGTTTTGTCTTTCAGTTTTTGACTGCTCTTCATGAAAAAAATGATGTTTTGTTTCCTATTTCAGGAGATTTATTGAACTAAAACACTATAGTGATGAACTCCAGTCTGTCATCTCACATCTTCTTCGAGTCAGAGCTGTAAGTGGTCACCAGAAGCTTTTTGACAGGTGTTTTTATGGAAGTGCTTCTCATTTAATCATTATGTTTTTAAGTAATGGAAGGTGTTTATGATGAATAACTGATTTTTATATTCAAATTTGGTGTGTTATTCACCTAAATAGCATTTTTTAAAAATTGTGAAATTTTTTCTGGCATAAATAACTTAAAGAATTTTAACCTATTGTTTTTTCTGTAGTCTATATATGGTTTCTTGTTTTTTTTTTTCTTAGTGTATGGTTGTTTTGACATTTATCAAAGTGCCTACCATTTCAGCATTGGAATATAATATTGTGACTTTGATGTACATATTCTTTTATTCTTTCAAGATTTTTTTTTAAGGTTGGTGAATAGTTAATATTAAGCCATTCTGCATCTGTGCTCTTAAATTATACTAAATAAACTTATGTAGGGTAATGGTCTGCTATGACATGAGGAACTAGAAATATACCAATAATGATTGTACTTACCTGTAGAGTTTGGCTGTAATAGACATGGAGAAATATATTTTTGGGTAGATTAATGTAGTACCTGAAAAATATCCTGTGGGGTAACCTAGAGAAAACCTTAGAACTGGTCTTAAAGGCTTTGAAAGACACTGAGTTACCAGGTCTATGATCATATCTTACACTCATTGGAATCATCTTGAAATGAAATATATTATCTGGGATTTGTTTTAATGAAAGAATCTGATGGTAAAGGGTGGAGAGTAGGGTCAATTTTAGATGCAATTTAATTGGCCATATGATAATTGTTGAAGGTAAATGTTGGGAAATGGGAGTATATCCTACTATCCTCTACTTTTTGTATGTTTGTATGAAGATTTTCATTAAAAGTATAAAAAAATAAAGTAAGGGAACACTCCTTTTGAACTATCCTCATATTGACCCAATCTGTGTAACCGTCCAGAGTACTATAGGACTCTTTATATAAATTGTAAGATACTTTGTAGGAAAAGAAAAAGGTACCTATGAGAATTACTAGGATAGAGTCAACAATGGGGTATTGAAAAGGACTTGTGAATTGATGAGATAAAATTTCTAGGCCTCTAGTTGCTTTGAAGTTACCTAAACAAATAAGGCAGCAGTTCTTAATGGAAAGTGAAGGTGGGGTCAGAGACACCCCAGAAGACTGGAAGAACCCTTCATACTATTTTTGTCTTCTGTCAAAAAACCTGGAGAATTTACTTAAATTAGAGGTCTGGCTGATTATGAAAGCTGTTTCCTCTTAAAGACGTTCCACCAAAGGGAAGAGGGGGCACACTGTAGAAGGTGTCATGCCACAGGAAGCTGGACGGTGCTGAGTGTCTTGGGTAGGCAGAGGCACACGGTTAAGCAGTCACATACCAGCTCCAGGTATTGAGAGGTTCTCAAGCAGTCGTTCACATCCAGAAGAAACAAAGGGAAAAGGCAGAAAAACCAGCCAGAGTCAGATTTATCGGAAATAGCAGAGATGAGTTGGTGAATTGAACAAAGTGTAACAGTTAAAACCCAGAGAATCTGTAAAATGCAGGGAATAAGTTTGAATGATATCTAAAGGAGGGAGGAAATAACTGTCACTGTTGTGAAGCTGTGCTGCAGATCATCTAGCCTGCAAGAAGGTATGGGTGATTGCCCTCATAAAGCAAGTAAGAAAATTATCACAGTCAAGGTAGGATATCCAGTGATCATATTTGGCTTTCTGCTGAAAGTATATTTTTGAATGTGATTAATACTTAATAATCTTTAGAGATCATGATAAAATGTAATAGTGATGTTACAGAAAATTTTGAGTCTCACACACAGCTGTTTCAATACTTTGTACATTTCATTTTGAGGGCTTCCCTCGTGGCTCAGTGGTAAAGAAACTGCCTGCCAGTGCAGAAGAGGCGCAGGTGACTTGGGTTTGATCCCTGGGTTTGGAAGATCCCCTGGAGAAGGAAATGGCAACCTACTCCAGTATTCTTGCCTGGGAAATCCCACGGACAGAGGAGCCTGGCGGGCTACAGCCTGGCGGGTTGCAAAAGAACATGACTTAGTGACTAAACAAGAGCAGCGCTTCATTTTAGCCCTGTTGTTCTTCTAACTATTTTTAACCATGCCAAGCTTGTTTCTGGTCTTTTATTTGCTGTTTCCTGGGCCTGTACCATTCTTCCCCCATGGATCCTCACTTGGCTTATTCTTTTGTTATTCAGTTACTGGTTCAAATACCTCTTGAGAGAAATTATCTTTCTTGAGCATCCTATATAAAATGTGGTGCAGGTTTCTATGGTTTCTGTCATTTTCCGTGATTCCGAACTTGTTAATTATCTCCTCTACTAGTATATACGTGAGCTCATAAGAGCAGGAGCTTTATTTTCTCACTGCTGAATCCTGAGAATAATGCTGGACTCAAATAGCACCCACTATGTATTCATTGAATGGATGAATAAATAAATGTATGTGCTGACAGTTTTATGTTTTAAAAAATCTTGAAAAGCAGTAAGATAAATTGCTTCTTGAACTTAATTATAACCAACCAAGGGGAACTGGTTAGTAATGTATATATGACAAGAACTTTTAAAGAAAATGACCTTGTCATCAAAGAGCTTGTAATACACAAGTAAGAGAATTCTGGGTATAGATATTTGCCCTAGACTTTATGAAAACAGGCTTCAGAAACTTAATTGACCTGAAAGACTGCTTGAGCTCTTCAAAGGTAAGACAGCACTTGATAAACAAGATAAATGCCAGTGAAAAATATGGAATAGCTAAAATCTTGATTTAGCACTTGATAAACAAGATAAATGCCAGTGAAAAATATGGAATAGCTAAAATCTTGATTTATACTAAAATTAGGAAAAAGGCTTTTTAATCATTGACAGTAACATAAAAGTTAAAAATGGAAGGTTAGAACCCAACACTGGTAGAATCCTGAAAACAACAGAGATCACCACAGGGAGGGCCTTTTTGTAACATTCAGTGTCACGAGAAGAAGGCTTAGACACTGTTGGAGACATGATGACTTATTAACAGATAAAAAGAAAATACAATTATTTGGCTGTCTTTTCTGTTGAGGAAAATTCTTTTCAAAGTCTTGATAGAAAAGGCAAAAAATAAATGACTTACAGGTTAAAGAGTTAATATTTAAGGTATTAAAACAGAACCAGAAAGGGTGGGTAGTCTTAGATTGAGAGGAGCTGGAGTTAGCACTTTCTCTGCTGTTTACTAAGTTCTTCAGGCCAATCCAGAGACCTTTCAGAGTTTGTTTTCTTGGAGAGTATCTGCCTGGTACACAGTAGGTACTGCATAAATATTTGTTATATGAATGAGTGTGTTATTCATAGAGTTGTGATATTCGGATGAGATAATCCATGTTTCATAAACTAAAACAAAAGGAAAAGGTACTAATATCTAATATTTTGAACCGTGGTGTTGGATAAGACTCTTGAGAGTCCTTTGGGTTGCAAGGAAATCAAACCAGTCCATCCTAAAGGAAATCAGTCCTGAATATTCATTGAAAGGACTGATGCTGAAGCTGAAACTCCAATACTTTGGCCACCTGATGTAAAGAACTGACTAATTGGAAAAGGCCCTGATGCTGGGAAAGATTGAAGGCAGGAGGAGAAGGGGATGACAGAGGATGAAGATGGTTGGATGGCATCAACGACTCGGTGGACATGAATTTAAGCAAGCTCCAGGAGTTGGTGATGGACAGGGAGTCCTGGCATGCTGTACTCCATGGGGTTACAAAGAGTCAGACATGACTGAGGACTGAACTAAACTGAACTGATCTAATATTTATTATATTTACTGTTGTATATAAGCCAACTATGGTGTGTTATTTTTACCTAAATCTGACAGTGGCCCTTTGAAAGTAGGTGCTATGACTGTCCCCAGTTTATAGATAAGGAAGCAAATCCCTTATTTTCTACAATCATATTTGCTGCCTTTCTAGGGGAAATCAAATTTAGAAGGGAAGGAGGATTGCTTGACTTTGCTAATACGCTAACTATGTAAATTGAAAGTATTGAGCTACTATTTAACATTTAATTTGTAGTCATTTGTATAGATAACGTATCTAGTGTTTGTGAAATACTCGGTGATGGCAATGTAAAGTCTTAGGTACAACTCCTTTGGGAAAGATTTTAGCAGTACTGTCATGAATCTTAAATCTCATGATTGTTGCCTCCTTAGGAGATAATTCTGGAGAAGGCAATGGCACCCCACTCCAGTACTCTTGCCTGGAAAATCCCATGGACGGAGGAGCCTGGTGGGCTGCAGTCCATGGGGTCGCTAAGAGTCAGCCACGACTGAGCGACTTCACTTTCACTTTTCACTTTCATGCATTGGAGAAGGCAATGGCACCCCACTCCAGTGTTCTTGCTTGGAGAATCCCAGGGACAGGGGAGCCTGGTGGGCTGCAGTCCATGGGGTCGCTAAGAGTCGGACATGACTGAGTGACTTCACTTTCACGTAGGAGATAATTCAGAAGAAAAACTATGTGTCCAGATTTTTAAAATAAGATCATTTAATAGACTGTCATAAAACTTTATGTCCTTTTTAACATTTAATCTGCTACTACTTCAGCATGGATAGGGAAGGCATTCTTAGCATAGTTCCAAATGATTTCAGAGCTGGGGAGGATGATACGATGAGTCTGTCAAGTTTCTTCTGTTGTCATATTATTTGCTAGGTGTCAGTCCTTTGTTGTCAGTTGTTAAGATGATCAGTTTTCAAAAAGAAGACTTGTCAACAGAATTGAAATTGAGTGGCAGTCTAGACTAAATCATTGGGTCTAGCCCCTTTTCCCTGGCACCACGATTCTTGATTACCAGTGACCATTGAATTAATCTGGTTCTGTTGCTGTTTAGTGCCTGTGTTGCATCCGACTCTTTTGTGATGCCATGGACTGTAGCCTACCAGGCTTCTCTGTCCATGGAATTTCCCAGGCAAGAATACTGGAATGGGTTGCCATTTCCTTCCCAGGGGGATCTTCCTGACCAAGGGATTGAACCCACATCCATCTCCTGCGTCTCCTGCATTGGCAGGTGGATTCTTTACCACTGAGCCATGGGTTTTAATAATTCATGATTTATTTCTTGGCCATTTTTATCTTTACTTTTCTGTAGAAATGCTCATTTTTGGTCTATAGTTTTTTTTGCTTCATCTTTTTTTCTCACTGCCTGATGATCTGGGTACTAGTCATCTTGTGTTTTAGTTGGCTAGCACAATTTACTTCCATGAGTAGTTGATACCAGAAACATTACTGCTGGTTCAGTAACAACTGCTGAGTGGCTCTGTGTTGCCTCATTCTCTAGTAGAGTGGTTCCTTGTGTAGTTGCTCATCTTTTTGGCGTATGAGAACTCTTGCCTCTTTTTGTCAAGCTCTGTGGACTAGAGTATTTTCCAGAGCTCTAATTATTATGATTGAAGCTCTTTTTGTATCAGCTGCATGGAGTGATAAAATTTAAAGAAAAACAAAACAAAACTTTTAAACACCTGGAATTCAAAGCTTTATCTTTGCACGTTTATTTTGGATATGTATTTTGTATTTAAGTTGCTCTAGTTTTTATACTTAAGTGGTTATTTAACAAACTCTTTCCCTCTCTTCCATGCTTAGTATCTTAGATAGATGATGAAATGCTCAGTTTTCAGGAGGAGGTTTGATTTTTAAAAGGACAAGAATCTAGAAAAGTTAGTAGTCTAGAATGGCATTTTCCATTTTGTCATCTTTAGAATGCCAGTCCTATAATGTGGTCCCTACCGCAAATCACCCTCTCTCAGTAGTCCTTATTCATATATAGTGTTAAAGATCTAAAAAGTCAGGCAGAAAAAAAAACACAACAACCTGTTAAACTTTTAAATCTCATTGCTTCCAAAATTTATTTAACAATGGAACTCATTTAAACAACCAGTCAACACTCTGTAGGACTCTCAAAAAATAATTGGGAAGTAATGTCCCAGAGTAGTTTCGAGGTCTGCGGACAACCCTGAAAAGTTTCAAGCATAATAAAGACTGAACTTTGTACTGGAAGTGGAGTCTAGTACATTAGTTGGCAAACTTTTTCTGAAGGCCAGATAGTAATTATTTTCACCTGCTCGGGTCGTATGGCCCTTGTTGAAGCTGTTCAACTCTGCTATGAAAACAGCTGTGGGTAGTGCTAGCGTGAGTGAGTAAGACTGTTCTAGTAAGACTTCACAGAAACCAGCTGCAGACTGGTAGTGTGCTCCCCCTCATCTAGCAGGCATGTGTTTCTTCATAGCAGGTCAAGGAGAGATGGAAAGCACTTCCTGATCCTCTTATACCAGTTCCAAGTTTTACAATGTAGTTTACTGACTTTTAAGCTGAAGTGTTGAACGGGTTAAGATTTATTGTATGGCTAATGCCTGTTTCCTCAAATTACTCATATTTGAGTAAGGAATTTGGCCACCTGATGCGAAGAGCTGACTCATTTGAAAAGACCCTGATGCTGGGAAAGATTGAGGGCAGGAGGAGAAGGGGACGACAGAGGATGAGATGGTTGGATGGCATCACCGACTCAATGGACATGAATTTGGGTAAACTCCAGGAGTTGATGATGGACAGGGAGGCCTGGCATACTGTGGTTCATGGGTCTCAAAGAGTCGAACATGCGTGAGCGACTGAACTGAACTGAGTAAGGAATTAGAGGGGCAGTTCATCTTCAGGATTTTCATTGAGAAATTGAATACTAGAAATTTTTTTTTTAAAGAGTTTTATGTGACATTGACTTCTGGTCTTCTGTTTCATGTCCATAACACTTTGGAGAAAGGAGATTACCACATACAGTGTTTTCTGTCTTTTCCAAGATGTGTGTGAATGATGGGGTGGTATGTGTTTTAATCTCAGTGAGCTAAACTATAATTCTACTGTTATTAAATGGTTAGAAGGCATTAATTTGATAAAGTAGCACAGGAAGTATATTGCATGTGTGTAGCGTTTATGTATAAAACTATCAATAATACAATTGAAAATGTTTATATCCTCTTCCCTGGTAGATCCGTCTTTGGGGACTTTTATCTTAAGGAAGTAATCTGAAATTTGGAAAAAGCTGTACTCTCAGAGAATGCTTATTTAATACTGAAAAAATTAGGGATAACTTGAGTACCTGACAAGGAATGCGTATATAATTTATATACCACTAGGTGAAATTTTATGCATCTGTTTTTTTAACTGGTGTCTATTAAAAATAATATTAACCTGCTTGATAAAAATATTAGCACTCTTGGTATAGGAAATTTTAAAATGTTAATTAAAACATATATATATATATATATGAAAATATAAATATGATGACATCATTAGTTTTTTCCCCCCATGATGAGACTTTGGAAAATTTAAGCTCTTTTTTTTTTTTTGGCGTATTTTTCAAGTTGTACTAAATATACATATGTATTTTTTAATGAAGATAAAATGTATTTTTAGTGATCTGTTTTTAACTTATAAACAGTGAACTGTTTATAACTAATAGCAATTTCTTTTGAATATTTGTTCCAGAGAGTAGCAGATCGACTATATGGTGTATATAAAGTACATGGGAATTATGGGCGAGTTTTCAGGTATGCATTATACAAACTTTTATAATAAACAACAACTAGCTCTAATCAGCTTTTTGCATAAGAACTGTAATTCTTGAATATATATGAGTCTGCAAAGCAAAAGATAGTTTTTAATTGTTATTTATTTAATTTCTGTGCTGGGCTGGGTCTTCCTTGTGAGGTATGTGCTTTCTAGTTGTGGCGCGCAGGCTTAGTTGCCCTGCAGCATGTGGGATCTTAGTTCCCTGACCAGGGATCCAACCCACCTTCTGTACGTTGAAAGGCAGATTCTTAACCACTGGACCACCAGGGAAGTCCCAAAAGCTTATTTTTTAAATCCTGTCCAAAAGTAGTAGTTTTCAGACTTTTCCTGCAAGCTCTTAATTCCCTAACCAGGGATCGAACCTATGCTCTCTGTAGTGGCGGAGTCTTAGCCACTGGACTGCCAGGGAGTTTTAAGTCTTCGAAATTTTTATTGTAAAGCCTTTTTTTAAATAAAAAATAGTAAAGGAGTCTAATATATTGAGCAGATAAAAGATAAACTCCTCTTAAGCAGTGAGCAATGTCTTTTATTTTCTTGGCAGGATACCCAAGGAGATTTCTTTTAAGTCACTGTCATATTGAATTGGTGGTTTTCTTTTTTTTCTTCCTTTGTTTTATTTTATAATTTCTAAGGCTTTTGCAAGATTGGTTTCTCAGTCTTGGAGTAATATTAGTGTAAATTAGAATATTTACTTGTGTATGTAACTTGCATATATTGGTAATTTTTGAGACTTTTCTTTTGTGAATTTTTGTTTGTTTATTATTTTAGTTGTGAAATTTTAGTAGTTATTATCCATATCTCCTTGTAAGAAGACTGTCCTTGCTAATGTTCTGTCCTTTTGATTGAAGTAGTCAAAAATAATTCATTTAACATATTTGAATAGATAAGATATTCATATAATACAAAATTCAATAGGAACAAAAGCTTGTATAGTGAAAAGTCTCTTTGCTCCTCCTGCCTGCCAACCACCCAGGTTTCCTCCTCTGAGGCAACTACTAGCAGTTTCTAAGTTACTTGTGTATCCTTCCAGTAAAATGTATTGTAGCATTGTCAATGTATAAAGTGAAAGTGAGGTTGCTCAGTTGTGTCAGACTCTTTGCGACCCTGCGGACTGTAGCCTACCAGGCTCCTCCGTCCATGGGATTCTCCAGGCAAGAGTACTGGAGTAGGGTGCCATTTCCTTCTCCAGGGGATCTTCCCAACCCAGGGATTGAACCTGGGTCTCCAGCATTGGAGGCAGACACTTAAACCTCTGAGCCACCAGGGAAGCCCGTCAATGTATATTAACACACAAACGAATGCATTCTACTCCCTCCCTCCCCCCACCTTTTTTAAACATGTAAATGTTCACTTCTTTTATTTTGCTCTTTTTAACTTAAAAACTGCTATCCTAAATATATTGTTATCAGCAAATAACTGTATTGGGCTTTATTGAGCTGAAGCATCATAATTTATTTAACCAGTTTCTTCTTGATAATTATTTCTAATCTGCTGTTGCATTCAATGCTTTAATTAATGTTCATGTTCATGTCATTTCACACATGATTGAGTATATATGTAGGACACGGTGAAGGTGAAGATCGCTCAGTCGTGTCCAACTCTTTGCGACCCCATGGACTGTAGCCTACCAGGCTCCTCTATCCATGTGATTTTCCAGGCAATAGTACTGAAGTGGATTGCCATTTCCTTCTCCAGGGAACTTCCTGACCCAGGGATCGAACCTGGGTCTTCCACATTGTAGACAGACACTTAACCGTCTGAGCCACCAGGGAAGTCCATATATGTAGGATAAAATTCTACAAATGTTGTTACTGCATCTAAGGATAATTGAGTTGGTAGATATTGCCAGATTTCCCTGTATGGAAGATATTCAGCTCCCATCATCAAAATGTTAATGTCTGTTTCCTCAGATCCTCACCCAAACAATTTTTAGTGAACTTTCGTCTTTATCAGCCTGATGGTGAAAAATGCCTTCTCACTGTAGTTATAATTTATATTACTCTAATTATGGATGAAGTTAAACTTTTTTCCTGATGATTAATAGCCTCTATTTTATTTTTTTAATCTTATAAACTGTCTGTATGTATCTTTGGCCATTTTTTCCTACTGGGCTGGTAGTCTGGTTTCTTAATTGATTTGCAGGAGTTGTTTATCTTTTAGGAATATTAGACGTTTGTGAAATGGATTGCAACTTTTCCCCCACTTTGTCATATGTCTCTTGACTTATGTGGCTTTTAATATACAAAAATATTCAATCTATTAAATTCAGTTGACATGCAAGTGATTAGTTTTTGAATAATAAAGCATATATTTTAATTTATTCTATATTTTTGTGGTTCTGGAAATTTTTGATTCATCTGAAATTTATTTGAATATTAGTGTTCAGACGTAGCACAGCCAAAAAAAAAAAAGAGTCATTTTGTAAACAGCCAGCACTAAAAAAAGATTAACTGTTGCTATTACTATTTTGAGAATACACATGAGTAAAAATTATCAGAAGCAGATATGTTTATTTATGTTTGTTTTCCTTCCTTGACAATTTTAAAAACCATGTGAGGGTTTTCCCTTCTAGTATTATAAGCATATAATCTTGATATTTCAAGAACAGTTTATAAAGAGCACAGATTAACAGAATCATAGTGTTTTAATTTTTCTTTTTATGATATTTTGCAGTTGAAGGTGTTTATTATACATTCTTTACATAGCAGAAAAATTGGAAACAATCTTGAATGGTTCAGAAAATGGTTAAAAAAATTAAGAGTTGCCACTGAAACAATGCTGGGAACAAATTATTTTAATAATGTGGGGAAATACTGTTAACAAGAAAAAACATGGTACAAAGGTGCATATACTACATGATCTCCGCCATATTACAATAAGTAAAAATAACTGGAAGAAAATATATCAAATTATGTCATCTCTTAGTATTTAAGATTATAGATCTATTCCCCCCTTTATTATAATGTATACATCTTCCATAAAAAGGAATTTTTATTTCAGGAATTTCCCTGAAATGGTAACAAAATGATCTGTAGTTCCGGTAGACTTTGTTGTGCAACTTTAGTACAAGTTACTGAAGTTTTATGGTACACCCAGTATTTCTGTACAATTGTCTTTTTCTGTTACCTGTTAAGATAGTGATATGTAATCATGTGTGGTTATCACAGTCAGTCATGTAGAGTTTAAAAATATACGTGCCTCAGCTCTATCCTAGAAATTCTGATTAAGTCATTCAAGAGCAAGACAAGCATTCTCCACGGTTGATTTACATAGGCTCTGTAGCTGAGAAAGCTGTTTATAAGCAGAAACTGTTTTGTATGATACTAACTTTGTACTTAACAGCAGATATGAACTTTTGAATTAGCATTTTTAAAGCCTTCATTTGCATTTAGTTGTTAAACTTCAGGGGAAAGGAGCATATTTGAGTCACAGAAAATAAATCATCAAGAAAAAAATAAAATAGATATCATACTGTTTAAAAGCTAACTAGGAAAAAAATGTAAAAGATTCTGTTTAATAATATTTCGTATATAATTCATGATGGTTTTGGTTTTATCTCTTTCTTCATAGTGAGTGGAGTGCCATAGAAAAAGAAATGGGTGATGGACTGCAGAGTGCTGGTCATCATATGGATGTGTAAGTACCCAGAGAATTTAAGGTAGAACTGGAGGTGACATTTAGTGTGAAAGTGTTAGTGATTCTTCTGTTTTTAAAAAGTTTGCTGGCATTTGTATTGTGCTCTCTGTATACAGATTTGACTTAAAGAAGTTAATCTCAGGAATGCAAGATTAACATTCAAAAATCTTTCAGTTCAGTTCACATATTGCCAGAACAGAGAAGAAAATCCAGATGTTCATTTCTGTGTATATCGAAAGCATTTTACCATCTATTCACAGTAAAAATTTTCATCAAACTAGGAATGTAAAGAATTTCCTCAATGTAAAACATACACCTAATACTGTACTTAATAGTGAAATATTAATGTTTTCTCCTAAAATCAGGAATAAGGCAAGACTGTTTGCTCCACCACTACTGGTAGAAGTGGTAGTAGAGGTCCTGGTCAGCGCAGTAAGGCAAGAAGATCAAATAAATGGCACATGTCTTAGAAAGGAAGAAGGAAAACTGTCCTATCTTTATTGGCAGTTAACAGGATTTTTCTGTAGAAAATAAAGAATCAGCCAAAAATACTATAGAACTAACAATTGAGTTTAATGAGAATGCATGATACATAATGCATATATAAAAAAACCATTTTTTCATACTAGTAAAATTAGAAAATAAAAGCTTGAAAATGCTGTTTATAATAGTGTGAAAGACCTCTACACTGAAAACTTTATATATAAACATTGCTAAGAGAAACTAAGTACCTAAATAAAAGGTGAGATTAAACCATGTTCATAGCTTGGAAGACTCAGTAGTGTTAATATGAGCATTCTTCCTAAATGACAGTCCCAATCAAACCTCGAGATTTTTAATAGAAATTGATAAGCTGATTCAAAAATGTATATAGAAATTCAAAGAACATGAAGTAGTCAGAACAATCTTGAAAAAAAGGACAAAGTTGAACATATTACCTGATTTCAAGACTTACTATAGAGCTACAGTTATCAGGAGATATTGAGATAGATCCATGGAATAGGATAGAATTCAGAAATAGATGCACATTTACATAGCTCATTTCAAGAAATGGTTCTGGAATAACTGGATATCTTCATGGGAAAAAACCTCCTGAACCTTGAGGACTTCCCTTTTGGCCCAGTAGTAGAGAATCCTCCTGACAGTGTAGGAGCCACAGGTTCAATTCCTGCTCCTGGAATAGCCCACATGCCATACGGCAGCTAAGCCCCTGTGCCACAACTATTGAGCCTGTGCTCTAGAGCCCAGGAGCCGCAACTTCTTAGCTGACGTACTGCAGCTCCCAAAATGTGCATTCCCTAGAGCCCAGCATATGCTCTGCAACAAGAGAGGCCACTGCAATGGGAAGCCCATGCACTGCCACTAGAGAGTAGCCCCTGCTCTCTGCAACTAGAGAAAAGCCCATGCAGCAACAAAGACCCAGCATAGAAAGGAAGATGGAAAACTGTCTTTATTTGCAGTTAACAGGATTTTTTCTGTATAAATTTTATTTTTTCTGTGGAAAATAAGTAATTTTTAAAAAAAGTGAATCATTAAAAAAAAAAGGAACCTTGAGCCATATCTCACATCGTACATAAAAGCTAATTCAGTTTGGATGACATACATCAATATAAAACCTTAAACTATAGCTTTTAGTAGGAAATAGAATATTTTAGCAGCCTTCGAGTAAGCAAAAGATTTTTTTTAAAGGACATGAAAGGAAAAAAAGTATTTTAAAAATGATAAATTGTTCTTCAAAATTAGAAATTTTGGGATCTCCCTGGTGGTCCAGCAGTAAAGATGCCATGCTTGCATTGCAGGGAGCATTGGTTTGAGCCCTCGGTAGGGAACTACTACCTAACATGCTGTGCCAAAAACCAAAAAAAATTTAAAAATTTAGCTTATCAAAAGATTTCCTTTGTAAGTGGAAGGAATGTAGGAGTACAGAGTCAGTTGGGGAAGATAAGTTCTGGAGATGAATGGTGGTAATGGTTGCACAACACCATGAAAGTACTTGAAGCCACTGAACTGTATACACCAATAAATTGTTAAAAAGGTGAATTTTACGTTACGTTTTACCACACACGAAAAAACACACCCCATTAAGATGGTGAAGAGGCAAGCCACAGACCGGGAGTAAACATTTCCAACCCAAATATATAAAGAGCTCCTACAACTGACCAATAAAAAGACAAAAATATTATTTTATTTAAATATCATTTTTCTTTGGATTATTTAAGCTGACCAGCTGCTTTTCAACTATTTTGTTGTCTTCATGCATTCTGTTGACAGGACAGTCTCAGTATTTGCAGGAATTTGGGATTATCCCTTCACTTGGTTTATGTAAACGTTAAATAAAATTAATTTTAGTACTAATACCTAAAACATCTTTACCACTTACCCCTTTCTCCACACTGTGTTTCCAATCTTCAACCAAGCAGCCACTTACCTTTTTTGTTTTCTTAACATTAACTTTTCCAGAATCGTAGATTTATGAACTACAGAGTTTTTCCTACTCTTAACAATGATTCTCAAGCCATTTTTCAGTCACATAGGACAAAGTCCACACTCTCACAAATGTAAATTTATATTTACAGAATATGTATTTTGCCTACTTTCATAAATACTATAAGCACATCCCTTTTCAGTGAGCAGTAACTTAGATTTTTTGTTTATTTTTTAATTCAGTAAACTTGTTTACTTAACTACATGAAGCAGGCTTGGAGGCATAAAGTATATTTTTATACTTTATGTAGTTGATTTGCAATACTATGTTAGTTTCAGGTATAGAGCAAAATGATTCAGTTATATATTTATTTCTTTCAAATTTTCCATTATAGGTTATTACAAGATACTAAATATAGTGCCCTGTGCTATACTGGGGCACTGTGCTATATTTAACAAAAGATACTACAGTGCTTATTAAGCTACCTTAAGAAGGACCATTTTTTTGTTTGTTTTTTTTATATCCAAGACCTTGCTAAACACATTTTGGTAAAATTCAGTAGAATTGTCATGGTAATTAAGGATTGCTCTTTGGGGGTGGGATAAATTAGGAGTGTGGGATTAACAGACACAAACTTATTCTCATTGTCTGTATTTTGGTCAGTCATTCATGGGTAGCAAGTGGTCAGTGGACCATGCTTTGAATAGCCCTTTAGAATATTAATATTTTGTGTCTTGATAAGAGTCACTATATACGTTATTTTTTAAACAGGTATGCATCTTCTATTGATGATATTTTGGAAGATGAAGAACATTATGCAGATCAGTTAAAGGAGTATCTTTTTTATGCAGAAGCATTGCGGTAAGTATAATACATGTTCCAGATGCAGTACTATGGCTGGTCAACACTCTCTTCATCTGTTACTCTAAAATAAAGAGAATAAGATGATTTTTAAATGAATCCCTTCCCCTAGATATTGAATGAGATCTCACTGTATTCCTATCTGTTGCAGAGTGCTAGACATAGGAATTTAAGACGACCCTGATCCCTGGTGGCTCAGATGGTAAAGAGTCTGCCTGCAATGCAGGAGACCTGGGTTTGATCTCTGGGTTGGAAAGATACCCTGTAGAAGGAAATGGCAACCTACCAGTATTCTTCCCTGGAGAATCCCATGGACAGAGGAGCCTGGAGGGCTACAGTCCATGGGGTCACAAAGAGTCGGACATGACTAAGCGACTAACACTTCCACTATATTTGAAACATTATATTGATAAAACCTTTTAGTCTCTGACTTCAAGTCTGTCTGTATGTTGTTGTTTCTGCTTTTTTCTTGGAGATTGGAAGCAGAGTACACATTGAGTGTGTGTTGTTATGATCTGTCATTAAATTGTGTATTACCTTTAAATTCTGTGATTTTCCATACCTGCATATTTTATCTCCTTAGTAAGGTTGTAAAATTTCTTAATGTTAGGACTTTGTCTTCTGTTTTTATGGTATCTCCTACAGGGCCAAGCAGAATTCTCTGGGAGATATTCCAGTTTAGAAAAATGAATCATTTTCCTGTCACTTTTAAAATCAGTATAAGAATTCTGTTAATAAAACAGAAGAGCAGTATTCCTTTGGCTGTTCAGTAGCTGGGATGAAAACATCACATTGTTAGCATTTTTCCTTCTAGAGCTTTGAGTAGTAGAGGTCACACCAAGCTTTTTCAAGTAACTTACCAAAGGAAGGTTGCTCAACACAATGGAACTCTTTGCAACTCTTAAAGATTATAGAAAAGATGAATGTATATTGATAAAGAAACGTGTCTTTGGTATATAGTTCAGAAATGCCTAGCTAAAGTCTAGAACAATATATACCATCTATTAATATGAATTGTGTCTGGATTGTAGAACTATGGAGAAGAAAGTGTTTTTAAAACTTATTTAGTACATTCCTGTATTAGAATCTTTTTTTTTTTAGTAAGCATGGATTACTTTTATGATAATAAAAACTAATAGACATTTCTAAGTAGAAAATTTTGAGATAATCTTTTTAAATAATAGTTGTTATGTGAGATTATAGCATTAATTCCAGTGCTGTACAAAAAAAGCTTTTTTAAAAAATGTATGTGATAACAGTATGTTTATTGAAAAAACTTTTGCAAGTATCTGGAAAACAACCTTTTTTGATTTAAAATATAAAGTATTTATGCTTAGGTTCTGCTAGATTAAATTTTTAATATTGGGGTACTACATTGTAAGCTTAAAATTTCTAGATATAAAAGTTCTGACCATAGTAAGATATGAATGCCTCCACTATACCCGCTGAGGAAAAATTTAACATGTTAATAATTAGAGAGGCCACAAAAATTAAATGGCAGCACTTTTTTTCTCCTAGGGCTGTGTGCAGGAAACATGAACTTATGCAGTATGACTTGGAGATGGCTGCTCAGGACCTAGCATCCAAGAAGCAGCAGTGTGAGGAACTGGCAACTGGGGTGAGCTGTTTTCTGTTTGGGTCTTTGGTATTATAATGACCCTTAAGTGAAATGGGCTGCAGGATGCCTGTAGCTTTTCAAGGGGAGTAATTTGTGGACAACTGTATAATTCTTTTGGTTGTGATCTTGACATAAAAAGATATAAGCCACTAGGGGCTTCCCTGATGGTCCAGTGGTTAAGACTACGTGCTTTCATTGCAGGGAGCACGAGTTCAATCCCTGGTCAGGGAACTAAGGTCCCACATGCTGCATGGTGGTGGCCAAAAATTAAATTAAAAAATTAAGTCTTAAAAAAAATGTAAGCCATTAAAACATATATAGTGTTATAAGAAATTTTGCCAAATTGCACTGTATAATAAGAACCATCTCTTTTCTGATTAAGTCTAAGTGAAAAAAAAATTATTCTTTGGGATTGAAATAATGACCTTTGCAAGATTTAATTTTATCACTTACATTATAGAAATTTTAGTTAACTTGCCCTGTTAGAATCATTGCCTCTCTCCTAACAGAGAGCTTTTTGTGTACTTTATTCTTGAATCCTTACAGTGAGTACTTGTGAACAAAATTTTGTATCTTACTGTATTAGACTTAGATCATTTTTATAATCAGCTTTCTACTGTCCAGCTGTTTCATTGGAATAAATAAGCTGTCGTGGTGAGGGCACACAATCTGGAAGTAATGAGGCCGTGACAGTGCCACTGCTTATAAGTCATCTCATAGTTAACAAGTCCTGTACTTTTAAAAGTGCTTGTGGGTTACCCACATAAAGATAGGTGGGGAAAGACCTTTCACCATGAAGCAGGTACGCACTGGCTTGATTTATTTTTAAAATCCAGGGGAAATTTCCAGTCCATTTTCAGGGAGCTTGGTCCTCTACTCCTGCATGTGCAGGGAAAAGCATTTTCTTCAGTAAACTCCAGAGAGTGAGGAGATGGTGAAGTTTGAGGCTTGGGTGTAGGCATTCTGTTTTATTAATAGATAACCAAGTTTTAGTGTGAGTTATGCAGATTTTAAATGGTTTTTTCAGTTTGGTTTATTTTCATTGTTGCCTGTTGAATTTTATCCATTTTTTATGATCACAGAGTAATTGAAAGAATATGACTCCTGACATAAATAACTTGCCTAGTATTTCACCTGGAAGTTTTCCATATGATGAAGAAGCTCAGTTAAAATTTTTCCTTTTTCGATTCTTCAGCATCTCTAGTATCATAAGCCTTAATAGTAGCCCCCTGGTTGTATGGTTTGTGGTCTTCTGTCTGAGTTAGGGGGAAATGGCTATTTCCTCTTTAAAAAAAAAATTGTGATAAAATATACAGAACATAGCATTTATTATTTTAACCATTTTTCAAGTTCAGTAGTAGTAAGTTCATTCATATGGTTGTGCAGCCAACCTGCAGAACTCTTCATCTTGCAAAATTGAAACTCTATACTTACTAAATATCAACTATTAATTTCCCTCTTTACCTAGCCCTTGGCAGTCACCATTCCACTTTCTGTCTCTGTAAGTTACACTACTCTGGATATTTCATGTAAGAAGACTTGTACTGTATTTGTCTTTTTGTGACTGGCTTATTTTACTTAGCACAGTGTCCTCAAGGTTCATCCATATTGGATCGTGTGTCAGAATTTTCTTCCTTTTTAAGACTGAAAAATATTCAGTGTACAGATGTTATTTATCCATTCATCTGTTTCTGTTTCATCTTAGACTGTGAGAACATTTTCTTTGAAGGGAATGACTACCAAGCTCTTCGGTCAAGAAACTCCAGAGCAGAGAGAAGCCAGAATAAAGATGCTAGAAGAACAAATAAAGGAAGGAGAACAACAACTTAAGTCTAAAAATCTGGAAGGCAGGTAAAAATGCTGGGGTGTTTAACATGGCTAGACTTATAGGCTCTGTGGCAGGTGGCTTATAACCATTCCTAGCTTCATCAGTGTCCCTGGATGTAGCCTCATCTTCTAAAATACAGTGATTGAATATTCCTAAGAAACTTGAGTAATCAAAAATCATGTTACATAGAAGCATTTGTGTTAGTGTTGGGGGAAAGAGGAAGAAGGAAGTGTTTAAACTTCATAATATTATTTTTTTGCACTTTACATGATTTCTATCCTTTGCATATTTCCTCTGCTCTTTTCTGTCAGTTAAAAGCCTGATCATTCTGCAATGCCCAGCTCTTGAACTGCTTCCTTTGTTAAGCCTTCTCACAGGCTGTCACAGCACTTGGTTCATACCCTTATCCCGTGGCAGTTTGTACAGTGTGACTGTCTCTGGCTATACGAACCCTTCAAAGTCAGTGATTGTGTCTTCTTCATCTTTGTGTCCCAGCACCTTGCATATGGCTTAGAATATAATTATTCCATAAATATTTTTAGAAATTCAGTTCTCAGAGATCTGCCATTACTTATGGGCCCATTTTTCATGTTGTTTTTGTCTGATAGTTGTTGAGTAAATCAAGGCAGACCAAGAGTTTCACTGATTTGGAGGTGGTTTTGTTAATTTTTGAAACTGCTGGTGTCAAGTAAGTCAAAGTAAACTCAAGAACAGAGTTAAAAAGACAAGTGGCTCTCAGAATTTTTAAAACTTTAGTTGTCATTTAAAGTAAATACATGATAAATGTAATACGTAATCCATCTTGTTGAAAAGACTGTGTGTTCTGCAGTGACTCCAGGCAGGTAAGTTCATGTGGCATCTGTTGGCTTATAAGTTGGTTCAAGGAGCCATTTACATCTTTTTTATAGGAATAATTTGAAGCTGGAATTTGTGGTAAAAGAGACTATTAAATTATAGAAGAGTGTATGACTGTCTGCTTTTTCTCTCACTTTATAGACAAAAACCCAACTCAGATGAGAAGTGTTTATTTGAATTAATATATAGTTTACTTAATTTAAATACGAATAATAATGATGACTATACCCTTTATTTCAGAGAGTTTGTCAGAAATGCTTGGGCTGATATTGAACGCTTCAAAGAACAAAAGAACCATGATTTAAAGGAGGCCCTCATAAGCTACGCAGTCATGCAGATCAGTATGTGCAAAAAGGTAGGTTTTGGTTTCAGTGAAGGTACCAGTATATTCAGAAGTGCTGGCAAATTTCTTTAAAATCAGTTTCTTATTTGGAACAAAGTATATATCATTTTCATTTTTAAAGTCCATTCTTTTCCAGAATGTTTCCCAGTTTCTCTACTTAATTTTGAAAGAAATGTCATAATCAGAATCTTAATTACCAAGTCTCCACTCATCTGAAGTTTCAAATTTGTATGCCCTATTTATTACTTGTATTTGAAAATATGTACTAAAAGCATTATATGGTTATGTGATATTCTTGAACAGGGCAGTAAAATACCATTCCTAATAGCGATACATACTTTCATTGGAAAATGGTCTAAACGTTAGGGCCTGGATAAAGTAGTAGCTAATGGAGTATTCATTGTTAGAAAAGACAAGATGGATCTCACATGCACTGTCCTAATAAGATGGATCTCACATGCACTGTCCTAATAAGATGTCCTAATAGGACGGCAGATGAGAAAACAAGCTACACACTAGTGCGTATAATGCAATCCTGTTTTTGTGGGGAAGAGGAAAGTGTGTATTTTTTAAATGATTGGATGTATACAAATGAGTTTGAAAAGATACACATGAAAGTGCGTATTAATAAACATGTCACTTACACCTATCATATAAGGTATGAACACTGAAGCTTATTCTGGTTAAAATAAGTGTTTTGGCAGTGATGGAAATTTTTCTAAAACGATGTTGTAAGAACAACATGTATAATCTTCCTTAACCTCATTTTCATAGCCCCAGTGCTGCCTGTGTTTACCAGTCAGTACTGGTGCCTTACCTTTCTCTAGTGCTTCTCACTTTATTGAGCGATTCAGCATGCTTTATCTCAGTAAATCATTTAGTAAGGCAATCTGGGACGTTTTAAAGGATTGTGCGGTTTTGTTTTTCTTTTGTGCTCCATCAGGGAGGAAAAAAAGCTAAAAAGATTGATTTTTTTCCTATTGTTCAAAGCCTCAGTAAATATTGATAAACTTTAATGTATAAGTATTAAAATATTCTTCATAAATTAGAAGTTATTAGAGAATATATATATATAAACAAGAGATATATATGTATATATCTTGTTTGTTGAAAACATACCTTCTACCACTTTATAGATTTTACTGTTACATTTTTTACAAACATGTGTTTTTGTTTAAGCCTATTAGGTATATAATAACGTGTTAGTTTTTGCTAAGTAGCCTGCTGTAACCATTGAGAGGGAGTTTATAACTTTTTATCAAAATATTGGTTATTAGGTTAATTAATAGTTCATTAAATTATATTTAATTGTTAGACTAATCAAGTTTTTCATTTCAGATATTGTAAAACTTGTTTTATAAGTAGAAATGATATGAGTATATGATAGGAGTAAATGAGTCTTTCAGAAAGAAGTAGGAATTCTGTCTCTTTTTTGAAGATAGGCTCATACAATGATTCTATTACTTTTTTCAGAAGTATTTCACTTTGACTTACATTAGCCATTGCCAGAAAAAGTATTCTGTTTGTTGGAGTTATTGATTATTCCGAAAGGTGAAATCTAACATACCAGTAAGCCAAGTACTTGGGCTTTCAAAATCCTTCCAAAATTACATTTTAAGGTTTTGGGGGCTTTTTTTTTTTTTTTCTGTTTGTTTGTTTTAAAAGGGAATTCAAGTTTGGACCAATGCTAAAGAATGCTTTAGCAAGATGTAATCCTGTGAAATGAATTTCTCTTCAATCAAAGTACCCCAAAACAGAAGCACAAGTAAATAAAAAGATTGTTACCCTGCATACACAAAAATATATAGTAAGTTGCGTTAAGTTCGACTTTCCTTAATTTGATTATATTAATAGTTATATTAATATAGCACAAAAGGATGTATTTTAATGAAGATTAAATATTATAATTTGAGGTTTTGGGGACTGGTGCTGATTGTAAAATGTTAATTAGATAAAATATACCAACAGATTGTTGCTTCTGAACCAGTGTCTGAGTATCAAGATGTTAGATCATTTCTAGAAGTTCATTTCAGTGCCCACTGTTTCATATTTGCTTATGTAGGGAGTCTTTCCCTAAGACTGAATTCTTATCTTTATGTGGTAAGGCCCACTAATCTATCAGAGAGGGTTAATTTTTCTTGCCTTACAGTTGAGCTGTTTGGTTTGACAAAGCTCAGCTGAAATTTAGTGTGAAATCTAAGAATTTCTCCTACGTTCATTAATGCCCATGAACATTAATACACTAGACAATGCCTTCAGTGTGTGTTTTACCAGAATTTTGATGTGGTCAAAAATTTTATACTGCCAACAAAGAAGACTCAACTTCTCAGTGGAATACATTGTTATAATCTAGGAATTGCTACATAGAAAGTTTTGAGTATGTTACATATATAAGCATTAAATTCTTAAATAATTCTTAACCTCAGTGATGAGCCTAAATTTACTCTGCTTGGCTCTCTATACATGACATTTCAGGGTACAAGATGTAGCATTTCAATGTATAAGATATATGTAGTGAACATATGTATTAGTATCTTCATTATTATCATCCTTTTTTATTGCTTGGCTGTAATTTTTATAAAGATAAATTATATTGCTTTTGTGTATGTGTTTTTGTGGTGTATGTTCAGAAGCCAAGCACCCTTGGAATTTGCTAGCTTTGCAGAACTCTACATGTGTACTCATTATTACTAATTATGTAAAAAAATTTTTTCAGTACTGTTCAACATTTGACTTTTTTACATGTTTGAAATGTTGCTGAATTTTTGTGCTGTTTGCCAGACTTATACAGTAAATAAATGAAGTACTGTGTTGATTTTCATATGATTTTTGTTATTTAACAAAGTGGTCTATATCTATTAGTATCTGATGCCCTGTGGAAAAATAATATATGCCATACTGTGTTTTGAAGAGTTTCAGTTCAGTTCAGTTCAGTTGCTCAGTCGTGTCCGACTCTTTGTGACTCCATGAATTGCAGCACGCCAGGCCTCCCTATCCATCACCAACTCCCAGAGTTCACTCAAACTCAAGTCCATCGAGTCAGTGATGCCATCCAGCCATCTCATCCTCTGTCGTCCCCTTCTCCTCCTGCCCCCAATCCCTCCCAGCATCAGAGTCTTTTCCAATGAGTCAACTCTTTAATTGTATACATTTGTCTTATGCCAAAATGTTGGATTTCTTAAAAATAAGATTATGAAATGATATATGATTTCTAAATTTTTACCTTTTTTAAAAAAAAGATAAAATTGTTAGAAGCAAAAGTCATCTTGGTAGGTACACTTTTCATCCCACTGAAGTGTATCCTCTCTTGGCTCACGAAATAAAATAGCTTTCCATTTGGCCTTTAAAATCAAAAGCCTTTTCTTCCAACCTAACCTTATGCTAAAAGAAAAAATGTATTAGAGGACTTGCCTGGTGGTACAATGGATAAGAATCTTGCCTGCCAGTGCAGGGGACACAGGTTCGATACTTGGTCTGGGAAGATTCCACATACCTTGGAGCATCTAATCCATGAGCCACAACTGCTGAGCCTGCACGCTCTAGAGCCTGTGAGCCACCACTAATGAGCTCCTGTGCTGCAGCTACTAAAGCCCATGCACTTAGAGCCCATGCTCCACAACAAGAGAAGCCACTGCAATGAGAAGCCTGCTCACTGCAACAGGAGCAATTCCAAGCAACACTGAAGGCCCAGCACAACCAAGAAAAAAAGCATTAGATTTTTTTTCTACTACCTGACCTAATTTGAGAAGGTCACTGATATCTATGTTTTGAGATAAATTAGCAAAAATATTTTATCATCTCTGAAATACACAAATATTCATTTGATTGTATGTATATTTAAGTAGGAATATCTTGATGGATTGAGTTTGAAAAAGTTTCACTTGATAGTACAATAATTCCTTTAAAAAGAACTCTTAAAGGTTTTATGTGAAAATCATTTTTGGTACTATTGTATGTGCGTGTGTGCTCACTCAGTCGTGTCTAATTCTTTGAGACCCCATGGGCTGTAGCCCACCAGGCTCTGTCTGTGGGATTTCCTTCTCCAGGGGGTCTTCCTGACCCAGGGATTGAACCCACATCTCCTGCACTGGCAGGCAGATTTCGTTACCACTGCGCCACCTGTGTGCATTTACCCTTTTCAGTATTTAAAAACTAGAACTCAAAAATGAATTATTTAAAGGGGAGATAGATCTCCAAAGATAAATATAAAAAGCTTGTATGAGCAATAACTAGAGAAGACTTATTACATAAATGTAAATACTTCATAACGGAGGAAAATTTAATCTTTACAGTGTACCAGTGATGCAGTTAGTGTAGTCAGAGCATTAAAATTAACTGAAGTCATACCTCACCTTCATTTATATCCAAAAACTTGATGAATGAGTCACTGGTAATTACAACATAGCATCCAAAACAGGAACTGAGAGTTCTTAAAATTCAAGCATCTTTAGAATAAACACATACCCAGCTCAGAATGGAATGAAAAGCCGAGGGTTATATAACAGGAATGCTAGCTAGGCTTTGTATATTCTTATAATCATTTTTTATATTTACATGCATACTCTCTTCATGGTAGAATTTACTGATTATCCTGGAAATATTTACCTAAAAAATTTTTAGAAAAATTTTTTTTTATGTAATAATCCAGAGAAATAAACTAACAAAAGGCCAAATCAGTAAAATTGTACTTCCTTCCTTACTTTTATAGCTTTAAAAGAGCATACTAGAGGGAAAAAAATGAGCCAATAAAATTCAAAGTAAGTAGAACAAAGAAATATTAAAAGCAAGAGCAAAAATCAGTGATATTGAAAACAGGTAATACAGTTAACAAAGCCAAAAGTTGGTCTTTGAGAGTATTAATAAAATTAAAGCTCTAGCAAAATGATGGAAAAACCTAAAAGACAGATTATCCCTATCAGGAATGAAATCAAGAACGTTATTTAGATCTTTCAGACGTTAAAAGGATAATAAGGAATGTTATGTACAAATGTAAACCAATAAATTAAAGTCATCAAATTTCTTGAAAAATACAGCTTACTAGAACTGACACAAGACAGAAAATGTGAATAGTTTTAATATTAAAGAAAATATCAGAAATTTTCATACAAAAGAACTCAAGGAATAAAAAGCTTTAATTCTACACAGATTTTCAGAAAATAGGGGTAAAGGGAATACTTCCCCAATTAAAAAAAAAAAAATGAGAACAAGTATTACCCCAATAGCGAAACTAGCCAAAGACATTTCAAGGAAAGAAAGTGGACATTCCAATATATATCATGAACATAGACACAAAAATTATTGAACTATTAGCTAGTTGAATCCAGCAATAAATAAAGAGCATAATACCTTATGACCAAGTAGTTTATCTCAGAATGCGGGGTCATTTTAAAATCAGAAGAGTCAATTACTATAATCTATCCTGTTAACAAAATAAAGGAATCCTTCATGATCACTTCAGTACATGCAGACAGACATTTGACAGGATTCAACTCTGATTCATGACTTAAAGCTCTGAAGAAACTAAGAATAGAAGAAACCTTAATTTGATAAAGTGCATCTGTGGAAAACCTACAGCTAACATCATATCTAATGTTGGGAAAGTTAAGTTCATCACTAGACACCTCCTCACTAGACAATACATGCCCCCATTTTCCCCTTTGTTCCCACCAATGCTGAAATTCTCTGGCTTTCTCCCTTCAACTGTCTCCTTCCCAGATTGTTCCCTGTGCTCACTTTTCTCTGAATATTGTTGAACCTTGAAGAAGATTGATGCCTCATTCGTAAAGCTTATAACAGGAAATTCATTCACGTATGTTCACCAGGTGGACACTCCACAAGTCCAAAAAGTCTGGGGAATCTGTTGATTCAGCAAATTTTATAAAATCATCCCCAGATGAAGGTGGAACTAGTTGATTCAGTAGCAGAAGTCCAAATGAATAAACCATCGTGTGATACAAGCAGCATCAGCAGAAGACGAGGAGAAATTCCTAAATACTCGGTTATTAAGGCCTTGATTGCAGAGCATAATAGCTAACATGCATGAAAATGCTACTCATACTACACCTAAAACTGAGGCACAGTGTGGCAGTGTGCTGACCCAAGGTCCCATATATAGTAACTGCTAGAGTCAGAGTTTAAATGAACCCAAATAACATGGCTCTAGAGCCTGTACTTTTCAAGGCTTTTCCCGTTTGGAGGAGCAGAGACTTGAAGGAGACCCTCTGGGACAGACCCATGAGGATGGCAGAGGGATAGAAAAGGTAACTTGCATCATACTCAGACTGTAAGGTATTTGAAAGGAAAATGTCATGGGTACTTCTGGAAGTGGGGACAGGGAGTGGAGACATGAGAGAGAAGCGGGATCTGGTGAAATACTAGACTAGTGCTCCAACTTACGTATTTGTGAATCACTTGCGGATCTAGTTAAAACACAGATTCTGATTGTATAGATTATAGAGTGGAGCCTGAGAGTCTGCATTTCTTAACAAGCTCCCAGATACTGGCAGTGCTACTGGTCACCCTTAAATGCATATATTTATATTATATTGGACATCACTAGCTATTAGGCCAATGACCTGGCCAAACAGATATATTTTGGTTCAGTTATTTAGAAAATATACAAAAATTTAGCAATTATACAAAAAAAAAAAGAAAATTAGATAATAGCAACTTTTTAGTACTATGTCAAGTTTGGAAGTTTATATCAAAAGCAAATTCTGTGTGAAGCTTTAATGATAAAGATGAGTAATGGATAATAATTACATAAAAACAAATTCTATAGTGATAAAAATAACATTTATGAGGCATTCATCAAATATTGTGGAAGACTTGCTATTAAATAGAGTGATTTACACTGTACTTTTGGTTTATCTTTGCACCTTCACCATTCCTCTAAAATGGCAGTAAGGGGAAAATTTTTTTTGAGTACCATTAAGGACAAAGGGAACAGAAGAGACAACAGTGCACAAGAAATGTTGACAAAATCACAAAAGTTTGGAAGAATAAAAAGATGGAGAAGTGTTAATTGACTAAGCAAAATGTTGACAACTGAAACTTAATAATACATGCTTATAGTGGGGGCTGCTAATGAGAAGCAAGCTAATTTGCACAGCAGAATGTAAGACTCAGGAATTAGAGGAAACCGAATGAATGGGTGTAGAGTTAAAGGTGGGGCAAGAGCAAGTAGACGCCCAGGACCTGACTCTTCTCCATATAATGAGGAGAGCACCATTGCACATTACTATGAAATTTCAGATGAATAGAAAATTCCAGGAAACAGTTAATATACAGAGAATTGCTATCATCATAGCATCAGGCTTCTCAATAGCAAAGTCTCCAAAAAGAAAAGAGTAATTGCTTCAGAATTCTAAAGATGAACTATTTCCAGCTTGACAGCCAAACCGTCAATCACATGTGAGGCAGAACAAAGACA
This sequence comes from Bos indicus x Bos taurus, assembly GCF_003369695.1. Lineage (NCBI taxonomy): Eukaryota > Metazoa > Chordata > Mammalia > Artiodactyla > Bovidae > Bos > Bos indicus x Bos taurus. The sequence continues at coordinate 69,630,465 of NC_040076.1, read as the reverse complement.
TTTTTGGATATGTAGTTTCAAAAAATTCTCTTCCTATACACTTATTCTCAAAAAGCTATCAGAGGATGTGGTTCACCAAAGCAGGAGCATTGACCTGGAAGACATGGGATACAGAAAAAGGAGATCCAGCATAGAAGGTAGATGACAGAAATGCCCAGAAGACAACCAGAAGGAGTCCCAGGAGGGCACTGTCCGTTGGGAAGCCAGAGATGGAGAGCTCCAGGAGAAAGAACGGCTGGGGAAAAGTTGGAATTGTAGGCTTCTGTGTAGATCTGACAAATGTGGAATGTTGTATGTGGAACCGTTGGAGTGGGATGTTAGACACAGAAAACTAAGCAATAAAAACAAGTCTATTGTAATATTCAGGAGGAAAAGGAGTGTTTTGCAGGAAGAGTATCATAATCAGAATATACTACATGGCTCTGAAGTTAAAATATTTACATAATTACAATAATGGAAACCTGACAAAGAGCTTATCCAGACACGGTGCTAACCACTGTAATGGTTGTTTGGGAGGAGAGATTAAGCATGCCAAATAGTTAACCTAGTATGTTGATAAATCAAGACACAGCACCAGAAGCATTGTTAAAAAATACAAAGATAAATGTCCAGAGAAATGGCAAAAAGAAGTGAAGGGACTGAAGAATAGAGGATAGGTAGAAGGTGAAATAAGGGACAGCTATTTTTGTCATAAGCCGTTTTTTTTTTTTTTTTAACACTGTATTGTGGAAATTCTCAAACATACTCAGAAGTATAGAGAAAAGTACAGTGAATCTCCATGTACCCCTCAACCAGCCCCAACAATTACAGACATGGCCAATCACATTCCATCCATACTCTGACTAATTTTATTTTATATTGTAAATCTTTAAACACTATTTAATTTTTAAAAAATTTATTGAAGTATAATTGATTTAGAATGTGTCCATTTTTACTGTACAGCAAAGTGATTCAGTTATACATTCTTCTTTACCATTATGGTTTATTATAGGAAATTGAATGTAAGTACTATTTAATTTTAAATTAATAGTTAAATACCTGCAGATGATAGGAATAATATTTGTGAAAAATTATCACTATATACCAAACTGCTTTGTGACCAAAAGGAAAATAACAGTAATCACTGCCTCAGACAACATGACCCCATAGGAACCAACCATATCAAAGTTGGTACATGTGGTAGACAGTATGCTGCTGCTGCTAAGTTGCTTCAGTCGTGTCCAACTCTTTGCTACCCCATAGACGGCAGCCCACCAGGCCCTGCCGTCCCAGGGATGCTCCAGGCAAGAACACTGGAGTGGGTTGCCATTTCCTCCTCCAATGCATGAAAGTGAAAAGAGAAAGTGAAGTCGCTCAGTCATGTCGGACTGTTAGTGACCCCATGGACTGCAGCCTACCAGGTTCCTCCGTCCATGGGATTTTCCAGGCAGGAGTACTGGAGTGGGGTGCCATTGCCTTCTCCAGGTAGACAGTATAATACACTAGAAATGAATATGGATATGAGTGATAAAAGTGAGAACACACATCTCTCCAGAAGTGGCTCCAAAGGAATTGTAACTAAAAGAAAATTAAAGAAGTATCAGGAATTAGGCTATCAGCAAAATATGGCTGCAGTATACTGACATGAAACGGCAATGTCCACATCTGCCCCTCCCCACTTACTGTAGATGATGTCATAAGTGATGGTTTCCAGTCATCGCAGTGAAGTACACTTCCTGCTTGTTACAGACTCGGCTTGGTGTGCAAATGCTGAGCTCCTGTATGTGACAAGATGAAGAAAAGAGAAGTAATGTGAGTCAGTAGCTAATTCAGAACATGTGTAATAAAAATGTAAAAATAATTGCTTCTTTCGTCTAATATATAAGAAGCAGAGAAAAAGATGGGGCACAGGTCAAAAGGATTAAGAGTGGGGAGCAGTGTATACATTAACCAGGGAGCAGCTGACATGGGAAGGGAGGTATATTCTAGCACATTCATGTCTGATTACGTCCCCATGCTGATTTTAAAATAATTTGGCAATGACCTACCATTTAGAACTGCTTACATTTTACCTGTACCCACCCCCCTGCCCACAAGGTGAAAGTGAGAGTCGCTCAGTCATGTCTGACTCTTTGCAACCCCATGGACTATACAGTCCATGGGATTCTCCAGGCCCGAATACTGGAGTGGGTAGCCTTTCCCTTCTCCAGGGTATCATCCCAACCCAGGGATCAAACCCAGGTCTCCCGCATTGCAGGCGGATTCTTTACCAACTGAGCCACAAGGGAAGCCCACCCACAAGTTGAGCATAGCTATATTTTGTTTATTCAAAGGGAAAAGCTATCAAAAGCACAGAAAGGTAGCCAGCAGTGCATCAAGGCTCAAAAATGATAGATTCTTATCAGGAGAAGCAAGTCTGAGGCCAGAAACTCAGGGCGACGGGGCAGCATGGGAGGCCACTGAAAGATGGTGTGGGCCCGCATGGGCATTGGCACCTTCAGTGCCTGTCCTGGCTCTGCCCTTTCTTTTCCTGCCCTTGAGCTTCCAGTTTGGAGTGGGTGGGGGCAGTTAGTGATTTGGGAGTTGCTCCAAAGGACAGAATTACTGTGAGAAGAAATTAATACTGTGCGATCAAGCACCTGATGCTCAGGCCAGATGAAAGGCAGATTCTTTCTGGAGGCATCAAGTGAATAATTCTTCCCAGAGTTGCTAAATTTTAAGAGAATGGTTGAGCGGTGTGTTTTCTGGTTAAAGGAGGTGATAAGAGCCAAGGCATTCATTCCCTCAAAATCAATCCCTGATCTTTCCTACTGACTATAATAAATGTGAGAAAGAAATTTTCAGTGTTGATATTTATGAATTGTTAATTAGCATAGTTGACTTTTGTTGATCTCATTAGTGGGAGTCAAAATTTGAAGAAAAAAAAAATTCATGGGATTCTAATTCATGGAATTTCAGGTGGGGCCTGGGGTAAAAAATCTGCATTTTCTAAAAATGTCCCAGGAGATTCTGATGAGCAACCAAGTTGAAAACACTTCATTCTAAGGATAGAGGCAAATGGTAACCACCACAGTGGAGTTCAGTTATAAATGACACATTCCATACCCTTCTTTGCCTTCCAGATATGGTCAATAAAAATGCAGCCCATAAAAGTTGAAGCCCTTCCAAATATGGTCATGGATGTGGTGAAGAGTTCACTTTAGGACATGTGGAGCTTTGTATGATGAGAACAACCAGGTCGAGGTGACCAGGAGGGAGTTAGATATACAGGTCAGAAGCTCCAGAAGAGTCTTAGCCGAACATGGGTTTGGGGGACGTTAGCAAATAGATGGAATGAACACTGTGGGGAGCAGCCTGAATGAACGGAGACCCAAGTACGAAACTGTATGTGTGGATATGGGCATGACCATGGTAACTAATCTTTCTTCCTTCTACTTCGGTTTTGGTAAAAACTCAACTCTATTTCTGTGTTAACCTGTGTTCCCGTTTAGACTCTGAATGCCCAGTTCTTTCAGCCATCACTCATGTGCTTTCCAGACTCTGACCCACCTGAGCTAATATTACTTGTCAACCTCTGATTTGAAGTATCCTTCTCAAAACTTAGGACCCAGAAATAAGTATGACCCTGCAGAGGTTCACCCAGTGTAAGCAGGATACAGGAAGGCTGCTCCTAGCTGGTGTTGAGACACCACTCGTTACCCGTCAGCCAACTGAGGGTCACCACTGTGAGCCAGGTCCCTGTTTCCCTTACACCGCTAAAAGCGCTCAGGAACCAAAAAGAAGAAAGAGGGAGTCGCTCAGTCCTGTCCAGCTCTGTGACCCTATGGACTGTAGCTCACCATGTCCATGGACTCCATGTCCATGGACTTGTCCAGGCAGGAATACTGGAGTGGGTAGCCATTCCCTTCTCCAGGGGATCTTCCCAACCAAGGGATCAAACCTAGGTCTCCTGTATTGCAGGAAGATTCTTTAACCACCAAACCTATGTTGTATCACATAATTCTACTTTTCTGGATTCACTATATATTCATATATATATATATATACACACACACACATACACACACATATATATATGTGCTAAGTCACTTCAGTTGTGCCTGACTCTGTGCAACCCCATGGACTGTAGCCCACCAGACTCTTCAGTCCATAGGGATTCTCCAGGCAAAAATACTGGAGTGGGTTGCCATGCCCTCTTCCAGGGGAGATATATATATATATAGAGAGAGAGAGAGTGGAGAGAGAGAGAGGGAGAGAGAGAGAGAGAGAGGTTTCAAGTTTCTCTCTGTATCTTTAGGTATAGATACATGCATACCCCCAGGTAAAGGATTGGCTTCTCTTAGGACTAGGCCTGATAGAGGTACCAGTGTTCCCCATGTTGCTGTGTTGGTCAGGTGGGGATGACCGAAGAACACTGGCCCCACTGCAGCCCTGAAACCGTGGGTAACCATTAGTCAAAATTCCATGTCACCTGCCTTTACTAGTCAAGGTTATCTACAAAAGGCTTGCACGTCCTCCATGCAGCAGGTAGCCTAAAACAGTAAGATGTTTGCCAGAGTTATTTTCCAGGAACTTGGAGTCTGTTGCATCTAGTTTGAGCTGAGCCGGTTGAGACTGGACAGGACCACCGACCCTGAAACAGCGTGCATGAGTGTCTGCCCGGTGACCTTTGATGGCAGAGGGCTCGCAACCACCCTCAGGTGGTGCGTGGTGCCTGCATTTGCCAGTTATGTGCTGATGCTTGTAGCCTAGTGACACCTGTGCAGAATATCTGTTACCTCACCTTTCCCCATGCTCCCCACGCCTCAGGCTACCCTGCATCTTTATTCTTTATTCCTTAAGTGCCCTGAGCCCCTTGCCTGTGGGGAGGTACATGTGAGGCTTATTCGCCCCTGGCTGCCTTGTGAACAAGCCCCCTCTCTGCTGTAAACCTCAGCACCTCAGTGTTTTGGCTGAGTGGGGAGCAAAATGAACCTGGTACCTGGTCTGGCAACAGCCCCTTAGAGGTCTAGTTCCCAGTCCGGGTCAGCAGAGACTCGGGGAGTCCCACTTCTGCTGCTTCCACCTGTCAGCAGCCCTGGTAAGTCAATGGAGGGAATGATACCCTCTAATTAAGAACTTACTTGACTGACCTTTGAAACAGACCCAGTTCTTCCAATGATAGGATCCCAGAATCTTCAGCAAGAAATGAGCTTGGAGATGATTTCCCGTCAATTTAGAAATGAGGAAACGTGACCAGAGAGGGGAAGTGACTTGCTCCCAGTCACACAGCAGATTCTCAACTTGGGCAGGGTTCCTCCCCTCCTGTATTAGCTCTGTCTCCTGAGCTAGTGGGCCTGGGTGGCTTGACCAGACCTCTCTGGCTCTCACGTCTCACCACTTGCTCAGTAGCCAGGGACAGGGACTGGAAAGGGGATAAGGCAGGCCCCCACACCAGGTCAGGGGGCACATGGAGAGCAGTTTGTGGAGAGAACATGGGAAAGCAATTGGCTGAATGAGTGTTTGGGATCAACACTGCCTTTCAACCACACACAGACTTTGGACGGTTACTGTTGCAAACACCTCTCCAGTCCTTCCTTAACTTGAGCCTGTGTATGTGACACCCTGGGGGGTGGGCAGAAGGCCAGTGATAGCTGTGTTTAACAGGTGGCCTGAGCCCCAGAGGACGATGGGTGATCTGGGTCACACAGCTGGGGGGACCAGGCCTGGAAGCTGTGGCTCCCCCTTTACCTGGCCCAGCCTGCAGGGAGGCCTCTAAGGCTTTTCAGGGATCCCCCTGGTGGGCAATGGGTTCCTTTGGTGGTTGGCAGAGCCACAGGAGTCCTGTGACCTTCCCGCTTGTGGTGAGCTCGCCAAACCTGCCTGACACCTGAGCTCCAATGGTTTCTTTTCAGGCCCAGCTCATGTTCCTCTTTGGGGGACATGGCCCTGCTTGGAAGTAACTGAAGACCCCCGTCTTCTCTTAGAGGTGGAAACTGAACCATAGCTTCTGGTGGGGCCTGGGTAGTCATGACAGAGAGCTGGTGTTACTGCAAGGGTTGCCCTCTGCAACTCCCTGAGCTCATTTGCTTTAGTTTGCCTCAGGACCGGGGGACCTGGTGCCTCTCCTGCATGGGCTCCCAGCCCATCTTCTCTATCTAGAGAACCATCCTGACAACTCATCTCAGCCACAACCTCCTGTGGGCGATCTTTGTGCCCCAAGTCAAAGAGCCTCCGGCTTCCCAGACCCCCTGTTCTTAGACTTTAGCATCAGATGCTGAAATTGCTGGTTTCTCCATGGGGGTGGGGAGGGTTAGGGAGTGGGGGTCAAGTCTGCATTTGAAAAGGACATGTTTGCTTCAGCTACAGGGAGTAATGTACTCTGCAGTGTTTTTATTAAATTTCCAAATTGTGAAGTTCAGCCCTTTATCCTTACAGGTTGTTTTTTGGTTGCTTGATCAGCTACTGAAAGAGGTATATTAGAATCTACTTCAAATGCTGAACTTGTCAATTTCTCCCCATAGTTTTGTCAGTCGATGCCATATACAATTTGATGCTCTCATTGCGTGCATCTTTATTGATGCTTTTTTTTTTTTATTGATGCTTTTTATCAGTATTTATGCCTCTTTCTATTTATACCATGGTCCTCCCTCCATTCCAACTTACATGATGAGATTTTTCCCTTTAATTTTTAAGGACTACTTTTGGATAAACCATGATTTAATTACCTAGTCCTCTATTATTGAACATTGATTGTATCTAATTTTTCACTTTTATAAATGTCACTGGAATGAAATTTTTGTATACAACTCTCTCTTCTTATTTCTTCTGCTCAGAGTCCTAGTAGTGGAATTATGAGGTCAGGGTATATGAACGTTTTAAAGGCTTGTCATATCTGTTGTTCCTTCATGGCTATTGATCAAATTAGAATTTTGAGTGTGGAGTCACCCAGTTGGCTGTGGTTGAGCTATGTGTTCTTAAAATTGCTCAGTGTTTTAGGCTTGGTCTTTTTTTGTCGACCAGGCATCCCCCACATTTATGCACTTGGTGGACAGTAAATGTAATTGAGAGCTTTATTCCTGTTACATTTCGCCTGTTAGTTTTGGCCCAGCCCGCTGATGCCTCAGCCTCTGATTCAGTCACCGATGTGGGGCCATGCCTTCTGTAACTTCGCTTGGGTCAAGATGGTAATGAGAAGAGGACCCCACAGGGATATTGAATTCTTAAGACTAACTAATAGTTTATTACACATATACTATGCACCATGCATTATATATATGTTAACTCATTGAATCATCACAAAATCTCTAAGAGGTAGAAAATAAAATTCAGAGAGGGAGACTCTAACTAGTCACCCTGCTCCGAGTGAGCAGAGCCACGATTCCAGCCCTGGGCTCGGGTTCCAGCCTGCGACCCAAATTGCCAGCCCTGCTCTACAGGAATCCACCAGCAGGTGGCAGTAGTGCTAATGGGCCTAGGAAGGACCTCTTGCTGGAGATCAGAAATAGCCACAAACCTGGATTTTCTTCCTATAAAGTAGCACTGACTCTTATTGACATGCCTAAAACTAGATTATTCAATAAAATAAACATTAACCCAGCAGGCACATTCCTCAGGGTAAAAAGATAATAAAGTAAACAGACCTTTGACCGTGGCCCTCTCTTGCCTAGATTTCATCACTGTGATTCCTCAGGGGGAATCTCTGCTTTAAACTCACCTGCACTTGGATGATCCTTCCTGACTTTCCACCCACCCTTTGCTGCTCCTGCCCCTGCTTTTCCACCCCTGGCAGAAATCAAGGCTGTGGGGCCATATCCTCAGCCGGGAGAGCCTGTCAGAGCCTTGGGCAAGGGTTTTAGAGAGGGGAACTTGGTGGCCTGTGGAAACCCTTGGGGACTGGGGTAGACCTATTTTTGGAAAGAATCTTCGACTCACGGCCCAACCACCCGTCCTTCAACCTATCCAACTTGTATGCGAGAATGTGCTGCTTTCTGATCTAGGAGCCCACAAACCCGTCTCATTTCTTCAGTCTCCCACTCACAGTTTGAGATTTTTCTGCCTCCTTAAAAAAAAAAAAAAAAAAAAAGGTTTTATTCTTTCTTTTTGGAGTTCCTGAACAAGCATGAGGGCTTTGCTTGCTGCTTTCCCCCCTTGCCCAGCAGCATCTCTCTCACACCCTTTGTACAAGCACACATGTGTATTGTCTAACTGCGTCTATCCTTCAACAGAAATAGAACAGCAAAAGGATTTTTTTAACATTTCACCACATGTGGGTTCTGCCTAAATGGTCCAGGGTTGAACTCCAAGCCTCCCCCAGCGGTGTCCCTTGCTGCAGTCTGACTGCTCCCAGTGCCCAGTCTTCATGCTTGGGGGAAGGTCTCTCGCAGGTAGACAAGTTCCTGACTGTTAAGGACCTCAAGGTGGGGCTGGTGCTAGAGAAGCAGCCAGGGGTGGCATTCTAAGCTCCACCCTTTGCAAAGTCTGTGATTTTAAGGTACGCCCCTAGAGTTTTTGAGACTTGGTTTTCTCAGTGCAAAGTGGGCATAAGCATAGCATCTACTGTGCAGAAATGTGTTAGGTACAGGAATGCCTGTAAAGTGCCTAGCATTGCACCTGGCACACTGGGCCAAGTGCTTGGTAATGCTGGCTGTTGTTCAGTTAAGTAAAGGATGGAGGTAGCTCATGGGATTGTGGAACAATACTGCTGATGTGCCTGGAGAGGTCAGGCTACACTGTGGTCTGAGTGCTCATTTCCCCCCAGATTGATAATGTCGAAATCCTTATGCCCAGCCTAATGGTGTTAGGAGGCGAGGTGTGTGGTTCAGAGGGTGGAGGCCCCCAGGAACAGAATTAGTGCACTTATAAGAGAGACCTCATGGAGCTCTCTCATCCCTTCTGCCATATGAGGGTCCAGAGAGAAGTTGGCACCCAGAAGAGGGCTCTCACCACAACCTGATTCAGCCAACATTCAACCTTGGACTTCTAACCTCCAGAACTGTGAGCAATTTCTGGTGCTTATCAGCCACACCATATGTGGTGTGATGTCAGGGCAGTCCGAAAGGACTAAGGCAGGATAGTTCTCTCAAATAACCAGAAGTCTTGCTTCACCAACTTGGATGAAAATAAGAAACTATTTTTTAATGTCCAAATAAGCAATTCCAAGCTCCAAACATACAACTTGTTAAAAAAATACCTCCTGTTATTTGTCAGTTATACTTCAGTAGAACTTTTAAAAAATGTGTCCTGTCAATAATGAATCTAGAAACCCTTAGTGGTTCTCAGTCATGGTCATTTCATGTCTGAGAAAATACAAGAGGCCAGAAGGACCATTCACCATGCGGCCTGCCACCTAGGCCATGGCTGTTTCTCAGGGTTGTCTCTGCAGGTTGTGGTCAGCTGGCCTGGGCTTCATGGCAGTGATGTTTTAGAAATAAAGCTATTTGAACGTTGGGCTTCCCAGGTGGCTCAGCAGTGAAGAATCTGCCTGCAGTGCAGGAGACACGGGTTCGATCCCTGGGTCAGGTAGATCCCCTGGAGAAGAAAATGGCAACCCACTCAGTATTCTTGCCAGGAAGAATCCCATGGGCAGAGGAGCCTGGCAGGCTACAGTCTGTGTGGTCGCAGAAAGTCGGACACAGCAGCACACACACACCTCTTAGAACTTCTCCACACAGATGCTGGTCAGCCGGGGCTAGTTTTCTCCAAGGCTCTGAATCCTTCAAGGGCTCTTTGTGTCCCCTGGAAGCTGTCCCTCATTGCAGCTGCCAGCAAAAGTAAGATGGCATCCAAGGATGCTGTTAATCCCCCTTCACCCCTGCAGCAAGCATCAACTCTCTGTCGTTCCTGGAGCTGCTTCCCATCCTCCCAAAACTCCAAGTTCCAGAGTCCCTGGAGGAAGTCCTTCATCTCCCAGCCCCAAGTTCACAGCAACCCTGGACTCCTCTTCCCAGCAGCACCTCCTATTTCCTTCAGGAGAAGCCACCATCCTGTTGCTCCTGTATTTGGGTGAGACAACTGCAGCCTAAGAGAGGCAAGGTGACCACCCAATACACACAGCTGGTCAGTGGACACAGCTCACAGATCCTGGCACACAGCATAGAGCTCTTTCCCCAAAGCATAAGGGGCCTGAGTTAGAGTGGAGAAATTGGGAGTGGCCAGGGGTCAGGAACAGGACAGTTGAGACAGGCAGTTGTTGACTTTGTAGAAGTGATGAGGGGGCCCAGGCGTGCTGAATGTTGTTTTGCATTTTTGATAGAAACTTCCCTTAAGAGCTGTGCAATTAGGTGCTTAATGAATCAAATAGTATTTTGAAGATTAGAAGGAAATACCCAGTGCTGGCCTATGGCTATAGAGCTGTTTTAAAAACCAAAACCGTGAAGTCTGGGGACTGAATTCCACTCATTTGCATGTGAGCTGCCATTAATTTGTAGATTGAATTTGGGGCCCTAACAAGGCACACATAAATTAGCTAATTAGTGCTAATGTCTGCAACTGCTCTCAGGACAGTTACTCAGTGAGGGAGGCCTGCGAGCCTAAGAACGTTAAGTCAGGCTTTTCTTTTTCTTGGTCAGCTGCGTAAATGCGGGGCTGCAGAAAGCACAGGAACACACGTGAGTATACCACTACCATCCCAGAAGCTGCCATGCAAGTGGATGGTGCCAACACGGAGTGGCCAGAGACCAGAGAGCCTGTTGGCTTTGACCTCTCTGTGCTTGAGACACTTCTTTATTTTTATTGAGACCAGGAGCTTGGGATGCCTGCAGGAGAGATGAGGGAGTTCATCCAACTTGGGGTTGCAGGATGGAGCATCCAGGCACCTGGGAGCCGTTCATCCCAGACGCTTAGAGAAGGAAGCCCTTGCTCTAGGTGCTGGCTTCTCCTTCCACCTTGAGATGGTGGATCTCCCAAGTGTGGAGCCTGGGCCAGCAGCATCAGCATCACGTGGGAACTTAGAAATCCAGATTCTCAGCCTCATTCCAGGCCTACTGAATCACAGGCTGCGCAGATGGTGGGGACAGCACTCTGCTGTGGTGGCTTTGACGCACCCTCAAGTTTAAGAAGCTCCTCCCTTAGGGGATCCTGGGATGGTAAGAGTGGCCTGCGTTCCAATTCTGGCTTCACAGTGGGTGGGACTAGGGGAGCTGGGCACCTACATTTCAATTGTACAAAGGCTGGCTCTCTGTGTGTACCCTCCCTCCAGCTGCTTCCATTGCCTCACCCCATTCCCAGACCTGTCTTCCCACTGGATGGGTAAGTAACCTTGGATCCTAAAGAAATGAGTTCTGGTTTTGTTGCGCTGAGGTCCATTTTAAGAGCTCCCCAGTTATTCTGATGATCAGCCAGGTTTGGGGATGACTGGCTTAATATCTGTGATCCTCAGTTTTCTAAACAGGGTGGCAGTATCTGCCCCGTGGGGTCGTTGTGGAGATTAAATGCACTAGTGCAGAAAAAGCACTTAACATCTGTCTAGCATGTGGTGAGTGCCAACATTGGCCGTGAGGGAGGATTTGCTGGGCGCCCCTGAGGGGCACTGAAAAGGCCTGGACTGGGAGGGGCACCACGGTTGACCCTCCCCTTACCAGAAGTCTGGCCAACCTCCAGAAAAGGGGCTTTGGTCATCCCACACAGTGACAATCTGCAGAGGCCTGGGGTACTGTGCTGGGCTCCCCACCAAGCCCAGGGAGGGATGCCCATGGTATGCTGAGTTAAGACTTGGGTTAGAATGAAATGAGAGAGGCACAGACATCTTGGATTGCCAACTGAGAGCAGATGTGCTTGGCCTCTTGGTCTCATCAAATTCTTCTAAAACCGGTGAGGCAGGTATCATCATTGTCCACCTCGCACAGATAAAGATACAGAGGTGCAGAGATGTTCACCTGCTCTGAAGCCCAGGCTGGCTACCTTACACAAGCGGTGTTCAAATTGTGCTCTGCTCACCCCAAGCCATTGATGTCGCTTTACAGGGCACTGTAGGAGCGAGGAGGGCGTCCTGTGGACCAGCTTGGATGTCCCCCTCCCTCTTCAACTAAGCATAGCTTTTAACTTGTTTGGACCTTCAGATAGGACTCTGCCAGGATTTCCCAGCTAAAAAAGAAAAAAAAAAAAAAAATATATATATATATATATATATATATATATATATATTTTAAACCACTGTCCCATCCATCTGCTTGAAGACTTCCAGTCAGTATCTGCCCCAGCTGGTCCTGGACCCAGTGCCACAGAACCTGAAAGTGAGGCTCTTTGGGCCTCAGCTTTAACTGAAGAATTACTATGAACAATACCAGATGCTTGTGTGAGCATCAGATAGAATTCCCATGCACTTTGAATTTGTAAAGGAAATTTCAAAGAGCTGATTCCACAACTCTTGGACTCCTCAGGCAGATTAGGGATATGAAAGTACTCAGGTTAGGGATATGAACTCTATTCCAGGTTAGAGTGTGGGGAGAGAGGGTGACTTGTGAGAAATCACAGATCTTGGAGAGATCTGTTGCCAGGCTGAGTCCCCATCCCACCGTCTATTTCACGTCCAACCTAGTGGTAAGGGCTTCCACGGGGCTACCTGGAGAACTTCGAAGCATGTCAGTTACTGATTGCTACAAAACAAACCACCCCCCAAACTAGTGCCTTAAAACAGTAATCACAGATTTGTTCACATCTTTACAATTGGGACTGGGCTCAGTGGGGACATCTGTCCATGTTCCACATGGCTTGGTCACCCGGTTGGCAAGTTGGTGCTGGCTGCAAGCAGGGAGGTCAGCTGGGGTCATTGTGCAAGAAGGTTTGTTCTCCTCCATGTGGCTGCCTGGGCTTCCTCACAGCATGGATGCTGGGGACTAACAGGGAGGAAGAGGGAAATGCCAGTCTTCCTAAAGCATGGGTTCACACCTGGCTGAGTCATTCCCAGCTGTGCCGTGGGAACAGTGAAGGTCGTGGAAAGAAGTGGATTCCTCACTCCTGTCACCTCGGGCCTCATTTTAAGTGAAGAACCCCTTCCTCCCAGAGTGGATTAGCTCTGGGAATGACATTATTTCAAGGAAGTCTGTATGCTTGTCTGCCCCCTCCTCATCCCAAGGAATTCCTGGATTGGGTTCAAGTTATATTTCAACACCGGAGCCCCAAGATTCATATAGCAAAGACTCATAAACACAGAAGTAAAGCCCAGGTCCAGACCTTGTTGAACTTTTAAGTGGCCAGTAAAATCTAGGATTCTTCCAGTCATTAGTGCTATTCACCAGAGGTTTACATTTCATCTCCCAGTTACATCTTTTGCTTTGAAGTTAGGTGTAGGGTTGTGAGGTGGTTTTAAAATATCTAAGTGTTCTTTGATACTGCTCTCTTCAGGAAGTAGAACTTCGCTTTGCCCATATAGTATGGGCTGGAGTTAACAACTCACTTAGAATGAACAGAATATTCTGACTTTCAGAGAAGGTCCTAAAAGGTTTCGTGGCTTCTTCTTGGACTGTCTGTTGACATGCTTATTCCAGAGGAAGCCAGCTGCCATGTCATGAGAACACTCAAGGAGTACTTTAAAGTTTCATGTGGCGAGGACCTGAGGCCTCCTGCCAACAACCAGTCCTAAGCTGCCAGACATGTTAGTGAGCTGCCTTGCAAACAGACTCGCCAGCCCCTGTCAAGCCTCCAAATGCCTGCAGTTTTGTGAGAGGCCTGGGGCCAGAGCCACCCAGCTAATCTGGTCATAGATGCCTGGCCCTCAGAAGCTATGTGAGATCATAAATGTTCGTTATTTTCAGCTACCAAGTTTTGGGGTTATCTGTTATATAGCAATTGATAACTAATACACCTGTGATTTGCTTTGGCTTATAAAGAATGGACAGAAGTGTCATGTGTTATTTTCAGGTAGAAGAAACCTTAAGAAGAAGGTACATGCCACTATATTCTTTTTCCAGACAAGTTCTAGATGGTGGCAGCTTCATCAGGCTGGCCCTGGAGTAAGGACCATGTGTGAGTCAGGGTCCAGCAGGGGAAAGATGACACAGGCAATAGGGGAATTGAGCGTTTAATGAGGTGTTAATCCACAAAGGTGTGGACAGCCTTAGCAGAAACTGGGGAAGGATGGTGAGATGTCCCAGCCAGCATTACTACCCCCAAGCCTGAAGGGGCAGAGGATGGAGCAGTTGCTAGGATTTGGTGAGAGTTGTAGCTGGAGGAGGGCCCCAGCAGGGCTATAGCTTTCAGTACAGAAATGCCACTATTCCAACTCACAGCCCTGCCAGGAGGGCTCTGGAGGAATGAACACCTGACCTTACCTCCTCCTGGGTCTTCCCCCTAGCCAACACATATAGTTTCAAATATTGATTTTGCCAGTATTTAAATGACTTTATTTTAATACTATTTATTTGGCTGCGACGGGTCTTGGTTGTGGCATGCAGGATCTCTACTTGCAACCTGTGGGATCTAGTTCCCCAACCACACCTGGACCCGTTGCATTGGAGCATGGATTCTTAGTCACTGGACCACCAGGAAAGTCCCTCAGTGAGTCTTTAAAAATGGTACCAAACAGTTCTGTTAGGTCTTTAGGGTCCCCTTGCATTGGGAGCATAGAGTCTTAGCCACTGGACCACCAGGGAAGTCCCTAAATTAGTCTTTAAAAATGGTACCAAAGAGTTCTATCTATTAGATATTTAGGGATACAGTTTATAGCTTACTCATTTTGATAGTTCAGTGAGTTGCTGCTGCCTGCCAAGTCGCTTCAGTCGTGTCCGACTCTGTGCGACCCCATGGACTGCAGCCTACCAGGCTTCTCCGTCCATGGGATCCTCCAGGCAAGAACACTGGAGTGGGTTGCCATTTCCTTCCCCGATGCATGAAAGTGGAAAGTGAAAGTGAAGTCACTCAGTCGTGTCTGACTCTTAGCGACCCCATGGACTGCAGCACACCAGGCTCCTCCATCCATGGGATTTTCCGGGCAACAGTACTGGAGTGGGGTGCCATTGCCTTCTCCCAGTTCAGTGAGTGTTTTTCTTAAAATAGTTGTACTTCTGAGGCCATCCTGAAGTTCTATGGAAGAGGTGGCCAGCATCTGCTTTAGATCCTTTTCCACAAGGAAGTCTTTCTTCCTTGTTTGATGGGGCTTTCCACATGCCTAGTGGCCGACCCCTGGCCTGCACTCTATGAGGCTTGCTCATGGAGGTTGTGGCCTCTGATTTCAGAAGAATACATCTTTTCCCAAATAATCTTGGGCCTTCCGTCCTTCCATACTCACATGTAATGGTCCAGTCTAGTCCTAAGTCCAGCTGGAGGACCTATACAACACCCCTTCCCCAGAGGTGCTTTAGCTACCCCTACTCTTGCCTGGAAAATCCCATGGATGGAGGGGCCTGGTGGGCTGCAGTCCATGGGGTCGAAAAGAGTCGGACACGACTGAGTGACTTCACTTTCACTTTTCACTTTCATGCATCGGAGAAGGAAATGACAACCCACTCCAGTGTTCTTGCCTGGAGAATCCCAGGGTCGGGGGAGCCTGATGGGCTGCCGTCTATGGGGTCGCACCGAGTCGGACACGACTGAGGCGACTTAGCAGCAGTAGCAGCAGCAGCAGCAGCAGCAGGCTTTCAAGATCTAGGAGTCCTAGGCAGAGAAAGGGGCAACTGAGTAGGAAAGAGCTTATAGGGTAATTGACTCAATGTGCAAAGTTCTTAGTGTGTGCTTGCTTTCACAGAGAGCCTGTGCCAGGTTAGCAGTTTCAAACCTCTCCTTAGAGCCTTATTATTCTAGTGACGTCAGCCCACCCAGTGTCCACCACCCAGGCATCTTCTCCCTAGGATTTCAGGTAGGTCATGGTCATGAATGAAAAGATCTTGCTTAAGAAGTAAGTATTGGCTCTTGCCTAATGTGCTCACTCTTAATGTTTGTGTCTGTGTAAAACAGTGGCTAAACAGTAAGTTCAACTAATCTGTGTTCACCACATAATGTCAACTTAAAAAAAAAATACCTGTCAACCAGAGCTTATATACCCCCTCTTTTCTATATTTTAGAAGAATACATAATGTTCTGTTCTAAGACATTTAATATTGGAAAGAACAGTTCACTAATCTGGACTCTGAAAGCACTGAAAGAAAAAGAAAGAGAAATTGCTCAGTCATGTCCGACTCTTTGTGACCCCATGGAATATAGCCCATCAGTCTCCTCCATCTAAGGGTTTTTGCAGGCAAGAGTGCTGGAGTGGGTTGCCATTTCCTGCTCCAGGGGATTTTCCCGACCCAGGGGTTGAACCCACGTCTCCCACATTGCAGACAGATGCTTTACCGTCTGAGCCACCATGGAAGCACTGACCCAACATCAAAATTAAAGTAAAAGTGTGTCTGTGGGCATAGGGAGGTCCAAGTCAGCTGGCCCAGAGTTGCTCAGATGGGATAAAAACAGCTCATCTTCCTGGATCACCAATTCTGTTAGAAGTTTTAAGGGTGGGGGGAACACATTTTTATCTATAACACATTATGAAACAGACTGTAATTCACATGGACTTTAAATATAAATTGCAAATCTTCAAACACATTTTAGCTTACAGCTGGCCTTTTTGGGCTACAACATCTTCTCACCCACCTCCAGCTCGTATTCACGTGAGGGTGCTTTCGTGGCAAAACTGAAAAAGCACAGGATCTGAAAGCGCCTTGCTGGTGGTAGAGCTCCCCAGATGAGAAGAAGACTCAGCTAGGACCAGAAAATAAAATACCTGGACCCCTCTCTTGTCTGTTTACATAAATAACTTCCCCAGGTTGGGAGAGGATATCTTGCTGTGTGCTTTTATTTTTATAATGAGTGAAAAAAAATTTTTTGATATGAACCATTTTTAAAGGCTTTATTGAATTTATTACAATATTGCTTCTGTTTTATGTTTTGTTTTTTGGCCACAAGGCGTGTGGGATCTTAGCTCTCTGACCAGGGATCAAATCCACACCCCCAAGTGTTAGAAAGTAAAGTCTTAACCACTGGAGCCCCAGGGATGTGCTGTATGCTTAGTTGCTCAGTTGTGTCCTACTCTTTTGCAACCCCATGGACTGTAGCCCTCCAGGCTCCACCGTCCATGGGGATTCTCCAGGCAAGAATACTGGAGTGGGTAGCCATGCTTTCCTCCAGGGGATCTTCCCAATCCAGTGACTGAACCCAGGTCTTCCTCATTACAGGCAGATTCTTTACTGTCTGAGCCACCAGAGAAGCCCTTGGAGCCCCAGGCAAGTACCTTGGTATGTAATTTTATGGCAAATTCTTGGAGAGCCATCCAGGCCAATTAGTTTAACAGGGTATCTTTATAAACTGTTTGAAGATAGTAAGGGATTCGAGTACCCAGTCCCAACTTGTGGCAGGGGTGAGCATGAGGGTGTGTTCCCCACACCAACAAGCAATTCTCCTGCACCAGTTGGGTGTCCTGCGATTCAACTCTATTCTGACACTGTCTACCTGGAGATAGTGCCAGCTTTCACAGGTTAAGGGCTCAGTCCCACAAGAGGCACACCCGCCCCTACCCCCACCAACATTCCAGTCACAAATCTAGTTTGTATCTGTACTTCTGACCTCCTGCCTATAGGTTGGAGGTTCTTATGACCCCCACTTGGGTTCAATCAATTTGCTAAAGGGGCTCACAGAACTCAGGGAAACATTTTACTTACTACATTACCAGTTTATTATGAAAGGAATCAAGATTGCCGGGAGAAATATCAATAACCTCAGATATGCAGATGACACCACCCTTATGGCAGAAAGTGAAGAGGAACTCAAAAGCCTCTTGATGAAAGTGAAAGTGGAGAGTGAAAAAGTTGGCTTAAAGCTCAACATTCAGAAAACAAAGATCATGGCATCCGGTCCCATCACTTCATGGGAAATAGATGGGGAAACAGTGGAAACAGTGTCAGACTTTATTTTTCTGGACTCCAAAATCACTGCAGATGGTGATTGCAGCCATGAAATTAAAAGACGCTTACTCCTTGGAAGGAAAGTTATGACCAACCTAGATAGCATATTCAAAAGCAGAGACATTACTTTGCCAACAAAGGTTTGTCTAGTCAAGGCTATGGTTTTTCCAGTGGTCATGTATGGATGTGAGAGTTGGACTGTGAAGAAGGCTGAGCACCGAAGAATTGATGCTTTTGAACTGTGGTGTTGGAGAAGACTCTTGAGAGTCCCTTGGACTGCAAGGAGATCCAGCCAGTCCATTCTGAAGGAGATCAGTCCTGGGATTTCTTTGGAAGGAATGATGCTAAAACTGAAACTCCAGTACTTTGGCCACCCCATGCCAACAGTTGACTCATTGGAAAAGACTCTGATGCTGGGAGGGATTGAGGGCAAGAGGAGAAGGGGACGACAGAGGATGAGATGGCTGGATGGCATCACTGACTCGATGGATGTGAGTCTGGGTGAACTCCAGGAGTTGGTGATGGACAGGGAGGCCTGGCTTGCTGCGATTCATGGGGTCGCAAAGAGTCAGACATGACTGAGCGACTGATCTGATCTGATGAAAGGATATAACTCAGGAACAACCAGATGGAAGAGATGCACAGGGTAAGCCATAGGAAAGGGACCAGAGATTCTCCATCTCCCCCCATCTTCATGTGTTTACCAACTCCAAAGCTCTCTGAACCCTGTTCTTCTGGGGTTTTATGGAGGCTTCGTTACACAAGCAGGATTGATTAAATCAGGGTCGTTGGTGATTGAACTCAGTCTCTAGCCATCAGGGAGTAGGACTGAAACTTTCAACCCTTTAATCACAAGATTGACTCCTCCAGTAGCCAGCCCCCCATCTTTAGGTGCTTTCCAAAAGTTGCCTTATTAACATAAAATCAGTTGTGGTTGAAAGGGACTTACACATAACAAGATACCCACTTCACCGTTATGGCTCTGAAGCAATTTCAGAAACTGAGGACGAAAAACCGAATATTACAACAAAAGATGCTCTCATGATTCTTATAGCTCGGAAAATTCCAAGGGTTTGGGGAGCTCTGTTCCAGTCTTCAGTGTCCCTCAATGCCCATTACATGAAGATTCACATAAATTTCTGCTTGATTTTAGATCTCAAAAAGAGCTGCCTCCACAAAAGAATTAGTATGAATTATTTTCTTACGGGACAATGAAAATTATGTAACTTACTCTGTTTCTTTCTGCTTTGTTCCCAGACAGCTTAGAACCAAATTGCTCAGGTCTTGTAATACGTTCTGCTCTGATGACAGAAAATGCCTGCCTCCTCTGCCTCCTTCAGATGGACTCTGAGCTCTTTCATCCTTATATGTCAAGTCTTGTTCTGTGTTGCAAACAGTCAGCCAACTTAGGAAGCAAGCAGGGCACAGATTTTAATGTAAATATTTTTTTCAATCAGCATTTTAATGAATGTGATCAATGTATACCAAAATTCAGATGCAAGGCCAAAAATTATAAACACAGACAAAAAGATAAGTCAAGCATTAGAGAGGAACAACTGATGAATATTGTTTTAAAACAGAAAAACATATAAATTCATATTGCTATAAATAATACTACAATGAATAACTATGTGCATAATTCTGTGATTAGTTCTCTAAAGTATATTTCTATAGGTAAAGTTATTGCCCTAATGGCATAACTATTTTCAGTGAAAGGTGCTCAGTCATGTCCAACTTTTTGTGACCCCATGGACTATACAGTCCATGGAATTCTTCAGGCCAGAATACTGGAGTGTGTAGCCTTTCCCTTCTCCGGGGATCTTCCCAACCCAAGAATTGAACCCAGGTCTCCCTCATTGTAGGCAAATTCTTTACCAAGTGAGCCACAAGGGAAGCCCAACTATTTTCAAGGGCAAGTTAATTTTCTATGGATATAGGATACTTGGGGTCACACACAAGGCTGTACAGCATCATGGCTGAGACTGTGGACTCCAGGGTTCAAATTCTGGCTCCACTACTGAGTAGAATTAAAAGCAGGCTATTCACCCTCTAGTTTGCTTTAGGAAATAGTGGTAAACACAGTGATCTACTCAGTTCAGTTCAGTTCAGTCACTCAGTCTGACTCTTTGTGACCCCATGGACTGCAGTACGCCAGGCTTCCCTGCTGCTGCTAAGTTGCTTCAGTCCATCACAAACTCCTGGAGCTTACTCACACTCATGTCCATTGATTCGATGATGCCATCCAACCATCTCATCCTCTGTCGTCCCCTTCTTCTCCTGCCTTCAATCTTTCCCAGCATCAGGGTCTTTTCAAATGAGTCAGTTCTTCACATCAAGTGGCCAAAGTATTAGAATTTCCACTTCAGCATCAGTCCTTCCAAGGAATATTCAGGACTGATTTCCTTTAGGATGGACTGGTTGGATCTCCTTGCTGTCCAAGGGGCTCTCAAGAGTCTTCTCCAACACCACAGTTCAAAAGCATCAATTCTTCGGCCCTCAGCTTTCTTTATAGTCCAACTCTCACATCATACATGACTACTGGAAAAACCATAGCTTTGACTAGATGGACCTTTGTTGGCAAAGTAGTGTCTCTGCTTTTTAACATGCTGTTTAGGTTGGTCATAACTTTTCTTCCAAGGAGCAAGCGTCTTTTAATTTCATGACTGCAGTCACTATCTGCCATGATTTTGCAGTGATGTACTCAGCAAAAGGTAAAACAGAAAAGAAAGAGCAAGGATACATAAAAGCTAGAAAGCATAAAACAAAATGAGTGAAGCAAACCCAAATGAAGCTATTATGAAAATAATTGTAAAGGAGTTAAACTTGCTAGAGTAAAAGAGAGTGGTTCTCAAAATTGGGTCAGGAGTCAAGAGATTGTTCCTTCAACTTCAGCTAACTCTTTACTGTGAAATCCCTTCACCACGCGCAACTTGGGTCACTAAATCCAACGGAGTCTCTTCAGCCCTTGTCTTTCTTAACTTCTTGGAAATATTTGATGTTGCAAGCCACGCCCTTCCCCTCTATACACGCTCTTTCCTCAGCTTCTAGAAGGCTGCATTTCCTCTGTTTTCTTCCTGTCTTGTTGGCTTTTCCGTGTAAGTGTCTTCGGCCCATCCCTTCAGTGTTGGCACTGTTCCTCAGGGTGTGCCCTGGGCGCTTTTCTTTCTCCCTCCACATATTCTCTCTGTAAGGTCTCCACCACTCCCAAAGCTCTGATTATAACCCATATGCTGATGGATCCCAAATCTAGAATTCCAGTCCAGGTCTCAGGAGCAATTCTGAGCTGTAAATCTGTATATCTAATTGCATATTGGCTATTTCTATCTGGGAATTTTGGAGGAACCTCAAATTCAACTTTATCCAACTGAATTCATAATTTTTCTCATATCTTTCTCCTGATGCTAGTAAATGGCACCCCCTGGTTGCTAAAGTCAGAAACCTAGGGTCCAACTTTGACTCCCCTCTCCCTTACCACCCCTGATTCAAATGAAAGTCTCTCCTAAATATTTTCCAGATCCATTTGCTTGTCTGAGTCCTCAGGGTCAACACCCTCTTGTGGCTCACTACCCTTTCTTGCCTGGCTTATTGAAGAGCTTCCTGAATTATTTCTCTACCTTGAGTCATGCTATACTTCAAACCAATGTCCATTGTGCTCCAGGGTGCTTCCTCTAGAGCAAAAAATTTGACCATGGAACACCCATGCTTAACATCCTTCAGTGACAAGGCCCTTAGTTACCTGCCACTGAATTTCTTTTGTTTTGAATGTGCCTTGCTCTTCTTACATTCAGGCCTTTGCACTCGCTGTTCTTTCTCCCGAAAATATTATTTGCAATTCTTTTCTTAGCTTACCTCTTCTCATTCTTCAGGTCTCAGATTAAATGTCACTTTCTCGGGAAACTCTAAAATAGGTTAGGCTTCCTGGCCATGTGCTTCATTATCACCATACAGTTTCTCTACCACTTATCACAAAAGTGTTGTAATTTCTTAATTGTAGGTTTCCCCATTGAGCTGCAAGGTCCATCAAGATGGGAACTGTGTCCGTCTCTTTCACCACCATGCACCCCAGAATGTGCCCAGTAATGCTCAATAAATAGTTACTGACTCCATGGACAGATATACAAGAAAATGTATATCTTAAGATTGCTCAGAGTGGCAGAAAAACTTGGAAAACGCCTAATTTTCTAACAGGAGAGGATTAGTTCAATGAAGTATGAGTCTTCATATTTTAAATTTCCCAGTCCAGTTACTAGGAAAATTATGGTTAAAAAAATGTGAATGACATATGGAAAGACATTTCTCATATATTGTGAAGTGAAAACAGCAGTATTACATGGGTAGATGTCTAGTGTGATCTTATTCTTGCCCTTGTGTCTATGATTTTCCCTTTGCATTCTTCATCTCTTTCATCTACCTTTGTATTTATTTCGTTCTTTTTCTTCTTAGCTGGTTTTCACCCTGTGACTATCTGCTTATGTTTTATGAAAGACGTCTCTTCTTCCATCCTTTTGAGGCTGCCCAGCAATTGCTCAGCATTTTCCTTCTGTATCCTGTAGCAGTCTACATTTTCAGAGATTTGTCCCTTCCTCTTGTTGTTCAGGGATCAAGAGGTTTGTCCTTCTAAAAAAAATTTAGTAGAATTTTTTCATGGGTTCCATTTTTTTCTCCTTTTACTTACTTGGATTGAATGAAACAATGCCATCAGCTTGGCCCAACACTTTCTGCTTGGGAGATAATAGCATCCTTTTCTTAGATCAACAGCTTGAGAGGAGGTTGGTGTGAATGGTTCCCAGTCAAATTCTGAGTCCTAGGGGACTCTATAGACAGCTTTGCTCACTAAAGTGACATCTCCTTCAACACCTACCTCCTGGCTCTTTGATTCTGTGACCCTATATGGTATGTAACAACTTCAATTCCTTTTCCACTAAAAGGAAACAGGGCTTCTAGGGAACATGGCTGATTCCAGGTCCGGATGGGAAATACACAAGATAAGCCTAAACATCTTGTCACACCGGATAGTGAGGATTGTACATCAGAAGAATTCAGGAACTAATGTGAAGGGGTTTCCATTGGCCAATGGTGGATAATTTGAGCATAAGTGAGGGTAACTGCAATGGATTGAAACACTGAAATAATTAAATCCATGCATTCACAATAAACCCTTTCCTGGCAAAGCTCTAGTTGGTCTCTGTGGGAGGGTGCTAGAGACGAACTCATTGTTTTTAAAATTAATAAATAAGATAAATTAAACAGTTATGGTGCCTTTTCATTTTTGAACTGTATCATGTAGAAGCCAAATACAGATTGTGGTAAGTTTCTCTTTATAGAAAGAAATAAAAAATAAAAATTATGAAGTTTCTCTTTATTACAGTTAGTAAATGAAGAAGGACGGATAGAGTTAGAACCATTTTGCAACCTCCACTGTATCAGCGGGCCTAGGCTTTGACCATCAACAGCTGTCAACATCACAAAGAAGAGATGCAACCAGACAGTAAGGGACTCCTGGGGGAAGAAAGCAGCAGCACCTAGAAGGTAGTCTTGCCAAAAAAATCTAACAAACCTGATTAAGCCTCCAGATTCAACTTCCTTTTATAGGAAATTCAGGGGATAGAGGAGCATGCTAAGCATTTCAGCACCACCAACATGAGGATGCAATCATCAAAATCCAGATGGTGGGAAACTGCCTATTCTCTTCCACAAACAATTTTCCCGGAAAAAGAAAAAAAAAAAAAATATATATATATATACACATACACACACATATGAGAAATAGTAAAGGGAAAATGTATAAAAGATAGTATTATCACCATTTTCAATGTATACACCTTATTTAAACAAGGTTACCATTCCTTTCTCCAAGAGATCTTCCCAACCCAGGGATCAAACCCAGGTCTCCTGCATTGCAGGCAGATTCTTTACCAACTGAGCCACCTGGGAAACATTTAGTTAAACAAGCAAACTATTAAATAAATCAAGACTTCCCTGGTGGTTCAGTGATGAAGACTCTGTGCTTCCAATGCATGGGGTGCAGGTTCAGTCCCTGGTCAGAGAACTAAGATGACACATGCTGTGTGGCCAAATTTTTTTTTTAATCATAATCTTTATGAAACAATTGAAAAATTGAGCACTGATTGGATTTCTTTACAATGTTAAGAAATTACATTAACTTGTGGGGGGTGATAATGATATTTTATTAATGTGAAAAAGTCTTTGTTTTTGCAGATGAAATGATATGGTGTTTGGAGTCTGTTTCAACATATATGGAGATAGTGAATGAAATAGAAAAGAAAAAAGTTTGGCCATGAGTTGATAGTTGTTGAACTGGGTGATGGGAACACAGAGGCTATTATAACATTAGACTATTCTGCTAATTTTGTACATGTGATAGTCTCTATAATGAAAGTTTTTAAAATTGCAACTATCAAACAAATTCCCTTAATCACCCAGTAAACACTGCCTCTATCCTTATAGCATGTTAGAATCCTTCCAGCTCTCTTGAAACTACAGTAGATCCCATTCCATCACAATTACGTTCTTGCATCAGTACCTATGGCTAAAATCAACTCAAGTCAGAACTACCTTGAAAATCTTTTAAATTTCCCACAAAAGAAGTAATTATGGCATCCTCTGGATACTCTGTAGAGTGATTCTTATGAACGTGAGCATTTGAAAAAAAAAAAAAAAAACAGGAAAAAAAATCTAAAGGAAGACTCAATAATTTGGAATACTTCCTTCATTTGTTTTCCTGAACACCACTTTTTATTGATTCTCCCCTTTCCTTACCAGCCGCTTGCACTTTTCCCATCCTCCTCCTCTCCATGTTAGAGTGTCCCAGGGTTCAGTTCTTGAATTTTTCTTTTCTATCTGCCCTAACTTCCTAGTGAATTCATTGGCTCAGGGCTTTAATTAATGTCCATAAACTAATAACGCCCATGTTTCCATCTCTAGCCAGAATCAATCCTTGAACTCCAGACTCATTTATTGAACTGTCTACTTAATTTGCCCATCTGGGCATCTAATAGGTATCTCAACAGATTCAAAACAGATTTTTTTAATTATTTATTTTTATTTTACTATGGTCTTTTTTGAAGTGTAGTTGATTTACAGTATGTTGTTGGTTTCAGGTTTACAACATGATGATGATGATGATGATTACAGTACCAATGACTGTTATTTGTGGTGTTTTGATGATAGTCATTCTGACCAGAGTGAGGTGATATCTCATTATGGTTTTGATTTACATTTCTCTGATGATTAGCAATGTTGAGCATCTTTTCATGTGCCTGTTGGCCATCTATGTCACCTTTGGAAAAATGTCTATTTAGGTCTTCTGCCCATTAAAAAAAAAAATTATTTCTTTGTTTGACCACACTGGGTCTTAGTCGCAGCATATGGAATCTAGTTCTGTGACCAGGGATTGAACCTGGGCCCTCTGCACTGGGAGAGCAGTGTCTTAGCCGCTGGACCACCAGAGAAGTCCTGCCCATTTTTTAATCCAGTTGTTTGGTTTTTTGATGTTGAGTTACATGAGTTGTTTATATATTTTAGATACTAACCCCTTATTAGTCATATCATTTGCAAAAGTGTTCTCCCATTCAGCAAGTTGTCTTTTCATTTCGTCAGTGGTTTCCTTTGGCATGCAAAAGCTTTTAAATTGAACTAAATTTTGTCTATTTTTGCTTTTGTTTCCTTTGTTTTAGGAGACAGATCCAAAAAAAAGACTGTTACATTTTATGTCAAAGAGTGTTCTGCCTATTTTCTTTGAAAAGTTTAATGGTTTCTGGTCTTTAATTCATTTTGAGTTTATTTTTGTATATGGTGTGAGAAAACTATGATGTCATCTTCTACATACAGTTGTTTGGTTTTCCCACCACTGCTTATTGAAGAGACTGTCTTTTCTCCATTGTGTATTCTTGCCTCCTTTGCTGTAGGTTAATTGGCCACTGGTGTGTGGGTTTATTTCTGGGCTCTCTATTCTGTTCCATTGATCTGTGTGTTTCTGTGTGTTTTCTGATCTGTTTTTGTGCCGGTATATACTGTCTGATTACTGTAGCTTTGTAGTATGATCTGAAGTTAGGGAGCATGATGCCTCTAGCTTTGTTCTTCTTTCTGAAGCTTGCTTTGGCTGTTCAGGGTCTGTATAAATGTTAAGATTGTTTGTTTTGGTTCTGTCACAATTCTTGATTTCTGAACCTTCCCCATCTTACTCCTCCCCCATCATTCCTCTTTCTTCTTAATGGCACCAGTTGCTCAGGCCAAAAACTCTGGAATTGTCCTTAATGACTCTTTTTTTTTGTTGTTGTTCCCATATTTATTCTTTCATTAAATCTTATTTACCTTTAAAATAAATCCTGAATCCAGTCACTTCTTACCATTTTTGCCTGTATTATTTCTATTGTTTTGTAACTGGTGTCCTGGCTTCCAGCCTTGGCCCACAGACCATTTCTTTTTAAACCTAGCAAGCATGTGGTCTTCCATCCGATCATGTTACTCCTCCTGTCCAAATCTGCCCACCATGTTCCACCTCACAGTAAATATCGAAGTCTTAAAATGACCTGCAGAACCCTTCAAGTGACTGTGAAATGAGCTTCACTACGTTCCGTGAATCAGCCATCCCTCTGACCTCCTGTCGTACTGTTCTCTGCCTCGCTGACTGCTTCAGTCCCATGGACTTTACTGCTATTCTTCAAACACATCAAGCACACTGCCACCCCAAGACTTCTACCTTCTATCACTTCTCTGCTCAAATGTCGTATTATAACCTCCCGTCACACAGACGTACACACCCCTCAGCACTTCCTGGTGGCTTAGATGGTAAAGAATCCACCTGCAATGCCGGAAACCCGAGTTTGATCCCTGGGTTGGGAAGATCCCTGGAGAAGGGAATGGCTATCCACTCCAGTATTCTTGCCTGGAGAATTCCATGGACAGAGGAACCTGATGGGCTACAGTCCATGGGGTCACAAAGAGTCAGACATGACTGAAAGACTAACACTTCTTTTTCTTCTCTATAGCACTTGTCTTGTGATAAACTATACAATTCTTTTTTTTTTAAATTAAAAATAGGAAAAATATTCTCAGACATAAAACTGAAATACAGACAGGTAAATTTGAATACATATAACCTAAAATATTAATCTAAAATAATAAACACAATAAAAGGACAAAATCAAACTTGTAAAGTTTTGCTTTAAATATAACAACCGAGGGTTGATCTTTTAAAAAATATTTGCCAATAGTAAAATAGTAATAACCTTATTTAAAATTGGAAATAAAATATGAATAAACAATTTTGAAGCACTTCCTTTATTTTAAAAATTTTATTGGAGTATAGTGATTTACATTGTGTTAGCAAAGTGAATCAGTTATACGTATACATATATCCAGTCTTTTTTAGATTCTTTTCCCATTTAGGTCATTACAGAGTATCAAGTAGAGTTCCCTGTGCTGTACAGTAGGTCCTTATTAGTTATTTATTTTATTGAGAGACCCAGAGTTAGGAACCAGCTAAGCCATGCTTGGACTCTGACCCCTAGGAACTGTGAGAAAATAAATGTTTTAAGCCCTTAAGTTTTGTGGTAATTTGCTACACAGCAAATTAGTTAACTAAGAGCTTGGTTTAGTGACTGGACCAGAAATTCCTTGAAGCAGTGACTATTCAGCACTTGTCAGATGAGTGGTTTTTTTTTAAAATCCCTGGATGACTTAGAGTTTTAATCTTTTTCTGTGTCTGCATGTATTTTGGGGGCGGGGAAAGCTCCCTCCAGCGGCTGCTAACCAGGTGCTACTTTAAATGTAATCTCTGTATCTCAGCCTTGCCCTCAGTCCTAATACCTCCACCTCATTTGTGTGAATCTCCCTGTGGTTGTGATAACACGGACAAGAGTGAAGTTTCCTAAACAAGCGATCACTTTCCACCCTGTCTAGGATGCACAGTTCAAGGAGGGGGATAAGCAGAGAGAGGATGAACTATTATCAGTAACAATGGCCCCTTGATTAGAAATTGGAATGCTGCTCCTCTTAAAGCATTAACCTGTAGTTAACAATCACAAGTTATTGTTACAGATCAAGCTGCTTGACTATTTCCCGGTTGATTTTAAGATGCACTTCCCTAGAGGTGCAGTCAGCAGGAAACAATCTTCCCAGTCTAAATGATGCATCATAGAGGGGACTTTTCTAGAGCCACAAATAATGCCAGCTCCCAGGTTGCCAGCATTTAATCCCTCACTTTGAATCTCAGCCAGAGAATGTGATAAATACAAGGGATTCAACACATCGACTATTGGGTGCAAGCACTTGATTTTTCCATGTGCACATTTTGATACAGGCAATGCTTATACTGAGACATAGAGAATCCTTTTCATCAGAGAGCTGACTGAGCCTCAAAGTTAAAATTCCTTATTGTACCAGTCAGAGACTCAGGGAGAGCTGTTCTGCTCTGCCAAGTCACGTGGTCAGCGGCCAAGATGACAGGGAAACTAAAAAGCAATGGATGTGAACACTTCCCTATATACCAGCTTCTAGGGGAAAGATGTGAGTGCCCAGGAGAAAGGTGGTTAGGTCAGAATCTTTTCATTCAACCCCACATTCCATATTCCAAGAAAGGATTTCTACTCTCTATAGGGTGTGTTCTAGGGCCCTAGGGATTGGGAGAACACAGCTGCATGGCTTTTTTTTACTCAAATTTGTATGCTTCTCCAGCAGATGATTGCTAACACTGGCAGGGCTGGACAAGCCTAGTTCTAATTTCTTAAGGCACGCACACACACACACACACATTAAAGATTTTCTAAGCTGCTTCTGAGGAAGAGGAAAAGGGCTTGGTAATGCATCACCCAGGTTGGTAAAACTGAAATTATGCAAAGGTGTCGGGGGTCAGGCTGGAGACCTGAGACATGAGAATGGATTTATGAGGGGCCCTCCCTGGAGGTGGGGTGGGTTAGTGCAGTTAATATTGGGGAACCCCTGAGTTGGGGGAGGCAACTCTGTGGAGGGATGCTTCCTGATGCTCAGGGAATTCTTGGCAGTGAGAGCGTTTGGGGTGGTCAGTTAGCAGTGGATCTAAGACTTCATGTAGGTTGAGCCATCTTTATTCCTACAGATCCTCTGGAGGAGGGCATGAAAATACAATCCAATATTATTGGGCTTCCTGGGTTTGATCCCTGAGTTGGGAAGATCCCCTGGAGGAGGGCATGGCAACCCACTTCAGTATTATTGCCTGGAGAATCCCCATGAACAGAGGAGCCTGCCAGGCTACAGTCCATGTGGTCGCAAAGAGCCGGACATGACTGAGTGACTAAGCACAGCACAATGCCCTAGATTAACATGTAACATTGTCCAGAAAGTTTTCCTCTGCTAGTATCTGAAGCTCTAGGAAAACCAAAATCTGTAAATAAATATTTTACGTATTTATTTTTAAGTAGTATCAATGGTCTCTGGAGTTCTCGCTGGGCCCCTATTAGTATTAGATTCATTCATTCATTTTATACATCCGTTGAATACATTTCTTGAGCACCTTTCTGTTGGATGTTGTTCTAGGCTTTGAGGTCACCAGGGTGTAGAAGTCCCATGAGATCTGTGCCTTCATGGAGTTTACTTTTGTGTGGGGATGGCAGGGACCTAGCACCATCCAGAAGAATGAGTCTGCTGGCTCATCAACTTCTGTGGGCAGTTTTATTCCAATAGTCAGCACAGATGTGATTTCCCCAGTGGGCAGCTATTCTTGACTACAAACAGCTGTGAATCAGCATGTCAAAAGCCTTCTTAAAGGAACGCAGTCTTGTCTGAGACTGTGGAAGCTCCAGAGAAAGAGGTTTTTGTCCAGGCCTGGGGAGGCTGTGTGTTGGCAAGGGACACCCAAGAGAAACCCTCAAAACACCTAGGGGTGAGTGTAGCTTGACCACCACCCTAATTTTGTCAGAGATGTACAACACCTCTCAACCTACGCCCTACTGTCACTCCACCATCATAGCTGGGTCAGCAGACCTGAGGCACAAGGTCCTCTGAGAATCAGGACAACAGATAAAAACAACTCGTCCACTGATTGCGGAATGGAGCTTTGTGATATGGTAGAATGTAAGCAACTGGCTTGTTCTTAAATGATGTCTGAGAGGAACATGGTTTAAAATGGCAATTCTCAAACCTTCAGCAACAGAGCTTCTCACCTCCGGCTGCACATTGACCCAGAGAAATAAATGACCGATGCCTGACCCAATCCCAGCCCAGTTGGGAGCCACTGCTGTAGCCTGCTCTGAACCAGATGCTGGGTGACCTGCTAAAGGGCAAAGGTAAGTTAAACAGGCCGCTGGCAGAGGGCCTTCCAAGCTCACCACTAAACTGGTCAATAGATGTACATTTCAAAAGCCAGTTTCCAAAAGTTCAAGTCATCTTTCCTGTGGCTAGAAACGTTTAAAATTGTAAAAGCAAATTTTTATTTCCAAAGCAGCTTTGAAGTTTGAATTTTAAAGCTGGCAAGCTGTGCCGTCCTGCAGAAGGGAATATTTTAAATTCCTGGAGAGCATGTCAGAATTTCAAAGGCTAATAATAATAGGTGAAAGCTGACTGATGTCTAGTGCCAAGCAGGCCACAAGGTTTAACAGGATCCTAGTCACCAAAAACCTCTGGACCCTCCCTTGG
Source organism: Bos indicus x Bos taurus (assembly GCF_003369695.1). NCBI lineage: Eukaryota > Metazoa > Chordata > Mammalia > Artiodactyla > Bovidae > Bos > Bos indicus x Bos taurus. Next base: position 69,600,001 of record NC_040076.1, on the reverse strand, counting down.
TGTTCTCCATAGAAATAGACAATTATGGATTTGGAAGGCCAGCCCTTACCCGGCACACGAATCTCTGGACCATCTCTGCTGGAAGGAACGTCACTGCTAGAACAAGTTAGAGACAGAAATACCATTTTCTAGAACACTCTGCACCACTTTAATGTATCTGGGTTAGTGTAAGGACGGCATTATCTTTGGGTTGGCCTGAAAGCAGCAGATGTATCTCAACAGTCTCTGGATGGCCGTGTCCACTCCCCAAGTCCTCCTTCTCTAGCCCACACCCTCAGTTTCTCTGACCGTTCTGGGTGTAAGATGCCTTCCAGATTCCTCACTACTTGGCTGTTCTCTCAAGTTTGTCAACATGCTTCTCAAACGATGACAACCAGGACTGAGCACAGGGTATGAGAGCGGGTGCGTCAAGCGCCGGGACAAGACTCAGACACAAGACCCTGGTTGTCTAGCGCCTCTGTAATTACAGGAGCAGGCCGGCCCACACTGGTCAGCTCGGGGACTCTGGCATAGTCCCACATAGACCAGGGAGAGGCACAGACCTTGGGTGACCATAACTGTGTGATCAGAGAAGGATGGACAGGATTTAGCACCACTTTGTAACCAAGGATTACACACAAATGCTACTCTGTAATTTTAGATCACTCCTTTAATTTTCTTTAGTAAACATCTTGAAAATGTGTGGTCTGCTCTTTGTATTGTCTTTGCATATGGAAAAGAGGGAGGCCCACAGATGAAAAAGAAGGAAAAGCAAGGTAGGAAAGTGCTCCCTGTGCTCTGGGCAGGAAGGACCTTGTCAACCTCTGGTGTGTGGGCTGAGAGGTCAGAGGCTGTGATGTCAAACAAAAGTTATTGAGAGGACTGGGTGGTGCTCTAAAGCTAATGGAACAATCTGGAAGCAGGGAGGGATTGAGACCAAATAATGAGTACTGGTGTTAGTGCCCTATCCCCTTCCGAGAACAGTGGAAGCTCAGTGTTTCAGGAGAGCATGGAGGAGGCAGAGGTGGCGCCCCAGATATATTCACCAAAAGTCACTTTTCTTGGAGAAGGAAGAAGACAGTTATTTCAAGTCCCTTGCACACCTGTTTCTGTCTTGTGCCAGAGAGTCTGGGCTTTAAAGAACGCTTTAAAGGGTGTCTTGTCTTGAAAAGAGACAAGCTCAGGGTGATTTCCAAGGTAGAAGACCAGAGGCAGCTTTGTCCTTCACAAGGTGGAGGCTGCTTGGAGAGCAGCAGCCTGGAGGTGAGCAAGCACAGAGTTTCCTCCTGTCGGAGCCAGAAAGAGGAACTGTAATTAGAAGTGATGTAATCATCATTCTTGCTTGTAGTTTGTGCAGTTGTAATAGTTGAACCTGGAGAGTCTCCCTTTACAGAGAACATGTTTTGTGACTTACCAACAGAGTGCGTTTAATTCAGAAAAACACCCAGGCAGGGCCAAAGTCTCAAGTGGTCATATGATGGGGACCGTCCTACAGGAGCAGGTACTGAAGCTATGTTGACACCAGCCCAGGCGCCACTTTCTCCTTTTGTTTAGTCCTAAACGTGTCACCATATGTAATAACTACGTAACGAAAGACTTTCTGATTTTTTGGGTAGTTAATGGCTGATGAGGCCACTTTTAATCTGATTTTCTCCTGCTAATTTCACCATCTTCCTGTAAGTAACCTCCTGAAATAACAGAGTTGAGCTGATGAACAATTAACTGTAAGAACTGAAGGTGGGGAACAGAGAGGAGGGGCATATTCCTTGTCTGAAATATCTGAACTCTTTCAGCTCTGACATGGCTTGGCTGACATCTGAAATGATATGACATTGTGGCAGTTAGAAACAAGTACATGCAAAAAACTTGCATGAAAGGATATTTTCCTTTTAGGGCAAAAGCAGCCTATTTTGGGTGCTGTTTCTTTAAACTGAAACAAGTCAACGTTTAGCCTGAATGGATCCTCACAAGCTTCTCTAACAATGCAAACAAAAGACCTAGAGAGACACTAGCCACTGTTAGAGCCACTAATAAACGGAGGCACTTCTCTTTGCTATTAGAGAGATATTGCCTAGTAAAATCCACAACATCTCAGATATTCCAGGGAATGTATCATTCTCATGTTTTAGAGAAGAAGGAAGCAGGTTTGGAAATGGAATCTGTTGAGATGAATGTCAGCCCATAAGGAATTATGCTGCTTGAAGAGGAATGTAAATGTTCTGAACATGTGCAGCTACTCAGTCGTGAAATGTGTTTGTTCATTCACCTATTCATTTATTCACCGATTTAACAGATATTTATTGGGGGGTCATCTCTGTGTCCACAGTGGCTCTACGGGTGAGAAGCGGCTGTCTGTAGGGTTCTAACTCTGTAGGAGAGAGACAGTGCGCAGTCACGAGTGTCCTCCCGAGATGCAGGCGACAGGACGCTAGTCAGGCACAGGGAGCATCACCCTATGTTCTGTAAGCTCCTGGTAGCCTTCATATTTGGGAACACACTGTTAGGGAGGTGACTGCTCTCACCCATGTGGCTGGGAGTGAAGCCACATGAACCCATGCTTGCTCAGCTTCCCTCATCTCCACAGTGAAATATACACTCTCCTGGTGGTCCAGTGGCTAAGACTCCGCACTCCCAATGCAGGGGGCCCAGGTGCGATCCATGGTGAGGGAACTAGATCCCACATGCTGCAACCAAAAAAAAAAGATCCCTCATGCCGCAACTAAGTCCCGGTGAGGCCAAATAAAAATAAATGAAAAATGCACATCTTTACTCACTGTCTTCTCCTGTCTTCTTGTTTCAAAGAAAGAAGTGTCCAAGACAGACCTCACAGCATCTGATCTCTCTCTTCCCTCTTGATTTTTTTCCAATCTCTCCATAAACACTCCTGATTCTCCCCCTTTTGCACAGACCATCTTTCTATTCTGCTACTCCTCTGCCTCTATCGTTTTCTCTATTTCCAGTGAAAGTAACGTTCTCACATGGTCTTTCCTCTCTAGGAAGGACCCACCCTCTCCCTATGAACTCCCTACAGCCCACTAGATGAAGCTAACTGCCAAGGTGATCAGTGACCTCTATGGTAGAGAGCTGTGTCCTGATTCTGTCATCTTTTTTTCTACTTTTAGAAACAGAACTCATCACTTTTATCTGAGTACAACTACCCAACGAAAGATTGCATTTTCCAGGTTCCTGTGCAGCTTGGTGTTGCCAGGTTCATAGCTTCCAGATCATCTCCTTGAAAGGAAGGGGTGCATTTTCCATGAAGTTTTTAGCCTTCATGCTGCCTAGACTGTGAAGAGATGACAGGAACAGTCATTTAAAGATAGAAACCTCATGCTCAAGATGGCAGCGCACCAAGGTGAGATTAGCCCAGAACTGCTTATGCTGGACTGTCATATGAGGGGAAATACGCCTCACACTGGCATTTTTGGCCTTTGTTGTAGGCCTCTGTAGGCCGCTTAGTCATGTCAGACTCCATGCGACCCCATGGACTGTAGCCCACCAGGCTCCTCTGTCCATGGGATTCTCCAGGCAAGAATACTGGGGTGGGTTGCCATGCCCTCCTCCAGGGGATCTTCCCGACCCAGGGATCGAACCCGGGTCTCCTGCATTGCAGGTGGACTCTTTACCGTCCGAGTCACAGCATCCAAATTGGTACCCTTCGGGGATAACCCAGTCTTCATCAACACAAGCTTCAAAGTGCTAATTCAATGTCTGTTTCTCAGGCCCCACTCTGCTTGATCTTTCTGCAGCACTGGGGTTCTGTGGATGACCTTCCTTCCTGAAGCTTCTTCTCCTTGTACTCCCCTGCTTTTGCACAATCCTGCTTCCCTGTATACCTCTCTGACTGTTCCTTCTTTGTCTACCTACCTTCTCTTTCCCTCCTTTCACCATGGCGTTCTCCACTGATTTTCTCCTCTACATGCAGTGCCCTCCTTTGGAAAGCTGACCCCAGCCATCAGTTTCAATCCTTTTCTCAGGTCCACCTCTTTGACAGGTACAGATGCTTAGCACATAGCACATGGTGTGATGGTTAAGAGCACAGACTCTGGATCCAGACTCTTCTGTTTGAATCCCAGATCTGCCACTTGGGATCTTGGGTAAGTTACTTAGCCTCCCTCTGCCATGGTTTCCTCAAAGATGAAAGAGAGATAATAAGACTACTTATCTCAGAGGGTTTTTGTGAAGATGAAATGGGTTAAAAGTTGTGCAGCACCTGAAGCAGAGCTTGACACCTGGACAGCACCACGACAATGTTAACTCTTGTTATTGGCGTCACACCTGGGGAAACAGGTCCAAGGCCCTGACCAAGCTGTGGCTGGCCCAGACATTATGTCAGAGTCATAATCACTTATGGTGCTTTAGTAGCTAGAGATGTGATTGGATTTCTCTACTTGCCTCGATTTCTGATCTCTTGTCTGCTCTGGTCTCTGGGAAATTACAAGACAGTTTTATTCGCCTTTGTGTCAATGACTTTTAACACCAATCTCCAGTCTTGCCGCTACTCTAGAGCCCCAGTGCTGCCTCTTAAATAATCTACGGCCATGGCACCTGGAACCCATCTTTCATATCGTTGTCAAAACTGCCTGTGTGGGTTCTGCTTGGCTGTTGGAATCATAGGCCTTGTACCTGTGGGGACGATTCATTGTGAGAATTTCATACACTACCAAGCATTTTCACTGAGAAGTTTCTCTTTCCTTCTCCCGGGTAATTATGGTGTCAGATTTATGTGGATTAGTAGGGAGACCTAATTCTAGAATCAGACTGATAATAATAAAAATCCAAGCTACTCCTACTAACATTGGGGCGATTATTTAATTATTCAGTAATTCATAACATATAGCCCACAAGTATGTTAGGTAAAATTGGACCCATTCACATAACACACATAGGGAACTTGGACAAGGAGGCAGTCAATAAATTTTTTCTCTTATTTTAAAAATAACATTTGTTCTATTTACTTTTATTTATAGTTTGGGTTTATTTTCCCATTAACCTTGTATGAGAGGCTGAAGGGGCTGAAATTGCTTGTGCCCTTCTCTGTAGGAGAGGCTCACTCTTAGTGGGTTTGCTGGCAGTGCAGTGACTCAAGAAGTTTAACATGAATGCATTTATATCAGGCTGATTCCAGAAATGAGTTTGAGTGACCCTTTAATAAGGATTGGCTCACTTCCTTCCCCAGCCATCCTGTGTTGAACAAACGGAATGGTCAGTTTTTCATCTGACTATACACAGAGCCAGCACAGAAGGAGCTTTGCTTTTTTTTTTTTAAACAGGAGTTGGTACTGATGGTCATTGCCATCTAGCTCTGGTCCTTTTGCTTCTGAAGTCCCGTAACTGATGCTGCGGTGGAGAAAATAAGTAGTTGTCTATATATCCTGCCTCTTGGAGGTGCAGGGGCGGGGGCGGGGGCGGGGGGGTGAGGGGGTGGGCGGGGAGAGAACAAGCATAGGGCTAAAACAAAATCAAATAGGTTCTTAGTTCTCTCCCTAAGTAATATCTTGACTCCCTTAATAAAAATAAGCTAGCCCCTCCAACATTAGCACTACAAGAAGACTCCAACTATTATATGGGATATACTTCCACTAAAAATTTGTGTGTTGTTTATTTGAAATTCAAGTTTAACTGGGGATCTTCTATTTTTTCTGGCAACCATAACTAGAAGAGCAAGGAAAAGTGTTAAGGGTGATGGGTTCTGTGTGAGAAGAAGAGAGGGCAGGATAATGTCCGCTTGGTGAAATAAACTTGTGGATGGAGGATTTTAGTACATGAGGCAGCATGCTCTTGCTGGGTTTGAGTCTAAGACAATGCACCCTCAGGGCTGCTGGGGCTTGTTTTTCTTTCCTTTCCTGCTTTAGAGAGTATGCCTGAGGGTGGTCTCTGTCACCCGCACTGTCCTCAGAGAGGGAGAATCTTCACTCGGACCCAGAGCTGTTTGTTCTTTTGAGAGCCTTCTGAGAAACAGAATGCTGAGGAGGAAAAAGAGATATGCAGTGAAATGCCTAAAGTATAGCCTAATCTGGGCCAAATGTAGCCCACAGCATCCTAAAAATGAGACACGTGGGCACCTCCAGCCTCTAATTACACAGTGAGGATGACGCAGATTGGCTGCAGCTCCGGGTTGCTAGAGTGTACAAAACCAGACGTCTCTTTTCTTATGGGAAGTGGGGAAGCAGTCACTTTGATGATGGTGGGGTGGAGAGAATGCATGCATTTAATTCTCATCAGTATGAACATGTTGTTTATTTTTACCTACTTAATATAGTTTTCTGTGAGGTTTAAGGCATCCAAAATGGTCTGTATGTTAAGAAATGAAGCAAAACAAAGGCATTCAACACTGCGAGTTATTAGGGACAATGCAAATTAACACAATAAGATACTACTACCTACTTTCTAGAATAACTAAAATTGCAAAACAAAAACTAACAGCATCTTGTGCCAGCTAGGCTATAGATCAGCAATACAAAATGGTACAGTCCCTTTGGAAAACAGTTGGGCAGTTTCTCACAAAGTTAAACATACATTTACTGTGACACCAAGAAGTCTTACTCCTGGGATTAAACTTGTTAGTTTCAAGAGAAATAAAAACACACATCCACAGAAAGATCTGTGTTTATAGCGGCTACATTCATAATAGCCAAGAAACTGGAAACAAAAAAAAAGCCCATCAGCTGGTAAATGGATAAGCAAAACTGTGGCACATGCACACAATGAAATACTACTCAGCAATGTAAACGAACCAGGCTACTGATGCGCGCAAAAGCATAGGTGAGTCACAAAAGCACTGTGTAAGCAAGAGAAGCCAGACTCGAAGGCTACGTGCTCTATGATTCCATTTATATGATGCTTTGAACCAGGCAAAAGACAATACTACTTTCTAGTAGATCAGTGGGGTGAGGAATTTATACAAAGGGAAGGGATAGGAGGGAATTTTGGGGGTGATAAACCTGTTAATTATTGCAGTAATGATCACACAATTGTGTTCATTTGTCAAAACTCACTGTATACTTAAAAAGATGATATTACCCTATGTAAATCAATACAATACACCCAACTTAGAAAAATCCTAAGGTATTATTTTTATTAGGATATCATTATCAACTATGTTTATGTGAGCTAATATCAGAACATTTAATATGTGCCAGTCACTATGCCACACATTACTTATTAGATGAGTCTAAGTATATGTATATACACGTACGTATATTAGAGTGATTATTAGCTGAGGAAACTAAGGCTCAGAGAGGTTAAGAAACTTGCTCAAGCTCACAAAGGCGGGTAAGTGAAAGAGCTGAGATTTGAATCCAGCTGTGTCTGATTCCAGAGCCTTCACATCTTGTGGCCCTAGTTCAAAATGTAAGCATGATTGACACATATGTCTTGTCAGGGTTTCTTAGTCTGCATGATTGACAGTCAAGACTGCATAAGTTTTTTTGGGGGCTTCCCAGGGGCACTAGTGGTAAAGAACCCGCCTGACAATGCAGGAGACATGAGTTCAATCCCTGGGTTAGGAAGATTCCCTGGCGGAGGGCATGGCCACCCACTCCAGTACTCTTGTCTGGAGAATCCCATGGACAGAAGGGCCTGGTGGGCTGCAGTCCATAGGGTTGCAAAGAGTCGGACACGACTGAGTGCACACACACAGAGGTTTTCGTTTGGGGGTTGTCCTGTGCCTTGTAGGATGTTTAGCAATGTCCCTGGCCTCTGCCTGCTGGATGCCAGTAGTCCTCCCTTTTGGATGTGACAACCAAAAATATCTCCAGACGTTGCCAAATGTACCCTGGGGGCAACCCCCTCCCCATTGGAAATACTGAGATTTCAGGGAGACTGTCTCAAAGAAAGACCAAAATGGGGTCATTGTGAATACTAAAGACCCAGAGAAGATATCTAGCATATTTGGGTAGCTGGAGCCCTGACTTACTTTGGAGCATTTGAATAGTGGGTGAATCCTCAGAAGTTGATTCTACGTAAGGCTCACATGCAGAATATATATGCACATGGACATAGAAATACAAGGATGAAACTATGAAGTTTCATGCTAAATAACTATGTCAAAATGCATGTTTTTCCTCCTGTAGTCACTGTGGGGAGCCTTACACTTGGGCCAGAGGTGCCTCATTATCTAGGGTGGTGCTGGGCCTGTCTTTGGAAACTGCTTCTGCTTTGAAATCTCTACCCATGGCAAGTCTTCATCTTTTTGGTAACGCTGCTGCTGCTGCTGCTGCTGCTGCTGCTAAGTTGCTTCAGTCGTGTCCGTTACCAAAAATAATGAACAAGGGGGTAACCGTATTAGGTTGTTATGTTTCTTCTCAAAAAGTAGATGTGACAACAAAGTAATAAGGTTGATCTTTCTCTGAAAAGTTTTTTTGGTGATTGTTGTGCATTTGATGGTTTTGCTAAACAAGTAATACAGTAATAATACTAGTTACCAGTCATGGAGAGCTTATTACATGCTTTGTAATATGCAATATTCATTTCATTGAATCATTGTAAAAACTCTGTGATTTATCACCAAATATAAAACTGAACTCAAAATGGATCAACAACCTAAATGTAAGAGTTAAAGCTTACAATTTTGTAGCTAAAACTATTAGAAAACATAATTGTAAATCCTGGTGACTTTGGATTAGGTTATGTTTTAAAAAATATGACACCCAAAGCACATGCAATAAAAAAGAACAAATTGAACTTCATCAAAATTGAAAGCTTTTGAGATTTTCCTGGTGGTCCAGTGGTTAAGAACCTGCCTGCCAATGCAAGGGACATGGGTTCGATCCCTGGCCTGGGAAGATCTCACATGCTGAGGGACAGCTAAGCCTGTTCACTCTGGAGTCCACGCTCCACAAGAGAAGTCACCACAATGACGCTCCTGCACACAGCAGTGAAGAGTAGCCTCTGCTCGCTGCGACTGGAGAAAACCCATGGGCAGCAATGAAGACACAGCGCAGCAACAAAAACCAAAATTACAAACAAAAAAACTCAGCCTGCACACTGCAGAGAGAAGCACATGTACCGTAAGACCCAACATAGCCAAATAAATAGTAAATATTAAAAAAAAACTCATAAAACAAAAAATAATTCCAAAATGGGCAAAGTAAATACACATTTCTCCAAAGAGGATATGCAAATGGCCAATAAAATGTGAAAAGATGCTCAATACCATTAGCCATCAGAGACAGGCAAATCAAAACCACAATGAGATACCGCTTTACACCCAACAGGATGACTGGGAGAAAAAAGACAGACAACACCAAGTGTTGGCAAGGATGTGGAGTAATTGGAACAGTCATACATTGTTGATGAGAATGTAAAATAGTGCAGCTGCTGTAAAAAAGTTTGGCAGTTCTCAAAAAGTTAAACATAGAGTTACCATATGACTCAGCAGTTCCACTCCCAGATATGTGCCCAAGAGAAATAAAATCTATGCCCACAACAAAAACTTGTAAAGGAATGTTTATAGCAACAGTATTCATAATAGCTAAAAAATGGAAAAAAAAACCCAAATGTCTGTTAACTGATGAATAGATAAACAAATTGTGATACCCTCACCCAGTGGAATATTATCCAGCCATAAAAAGGAATAAAATAGGTTACATGTTATTACATGGATGAATCTTGAAAACACTGTATGATTCCATTTATATGAGATTCCCAGAAAAGCCAAATGCAGAGAGGCAGAATGTAGATGAGTGGTCACCAAAGACTGGGAGGAAGAGAGCTTGGGGAGTGACTGCCTAGGGGTTTGGGGCTTCTTTCTGGGGTGATGAAATGTTCTGGATTAGATAGTGGTGATGGTTATATACCTTTGTGAATATACTAAAAAATACCAAGTTGTACACTTTAAAAGGGTGAATTTTGTGGTGAATTGTATCTCAACTTTTAAAAAAGAACTCTGTGAAGTGATTACTATTATTATCTGTATTTTACATAACAGAAAACTCATATTCAGAGACAACAAGTTATTCTAAGTGACTGAATAAAATGTGAAAATCCCCCTTTGCACCTCTAAACATTTGGCAGTTTGGTATGTTTGCTTCTAGTCCTTTTTCTATGCATCCTGTGTGTGTGTGTGTGTGTGATATAAATGTAATATAAATCATGTTATACCTATTATCCTACATTTTGCTGGCTGTTTTATTCTGCGCTTTATTTTAGAGATCAGTCCATGCATATATATATAGAAAAGAGATGGAGACAAAGACAGAATGAGAGAACGAGAGAAAGGAGTTCCTTAGGATTTCCCAGAATGAATGCATTATAATTTATTTAATCATTTCTCCTGTCAGGGGATATTTCAGTCCATCCATACCACAAACAGGCTTCCCTTGTGGCTCAGCAGGTAAAGAATCCGCCTGCAATGTGGGAGACCTGGGTTTGATCCCTGGATTGGGAAGATCCCCTGGAGAAGGGAACCTCATGTTACTCCCTATCCAATGGTACCTACTCAGTACTTCTGTTAGACAAGAGGGTCCTTCCCTGACTTGCGTACTTTGGAGATTCCTTCATATGCAAACATATACAGTATAAATGAATGGAGGACTACCTGAGCACCTTTGTCATCCAGGATCAGCATAGATACTCAGGTATCAGCTTCAGTACTCAGCACAGGTACAGTGTGATCCATATCTGTAAACATCCATTCTACTAATACTGTTCAGGTCCCAAGGAAACACTTCTCCATGTCTTTCGCCCTATGTCCCTAAAACAAAAGGCAGCTGCCTCTAAATTCCTGCTGCTGACATAGAGAGGGATGCTGCTTCTGAGTTTGAAGAGGATTTGAGCAGGGTAAGTATTTAGACAATTAACTGATCAAATCCTTTCTTTCAGACTGCATGAAGTATAACAGATCCTTGCATAACAAAGTGTTTCCCACTAATCGTAGAAAATGGATGATGAACCTCCATTTTCTTGCTTCTCTTCATGTTCTAAATTCTGATTCTCCTATTGTTGTACAGAATGGTGGAGGATCATTTTGCAATATTAAACAAAATTATTATTTTAAGTTATATATCCTGTTATTTACTATATCCTATTATTTTAAATTTGTATGTATGTAGCTCTGTGCCGCTATGAAGATAACCAGTTCTTCACATTGACAACCAGATGGACTGTGGTAAATTGCATAGATAGCTGCTAATAATGCTTCCCATCCCTGTCCACTCATGGCATTTCTCCTATCAAGAAGCAGAGTCTGTTTCTTTCCAGCTGGAATGACCTTATGATTTGTTTTGACCACTAGAAAGTGACAGAAGTCTGGGGAAGAACAGGGGTCGGAGGGCGGGAGGGCTAGTTAGGGAGTTTGGGATGGACATGTACATACTGCTGTGTTTAAAATGGATACCCAGCAAGGAGCTACTGTATAGCTCAGGGAACTCTGCTCAATGTTATGTAGTGCCTGGATGGAAGAGGAGTTTGGAGAAGAATTAGTTTTAGAAGAGTGTTTGTTGCTCAGTTGTGTCCTATTCTTTGTGACCCTAAAAAATACTGGGGTGGGTAGCCATTCCTTTCTCCAGGGGATTTTCCTAACCCAGTTCCGGCTGAGCTTCCGTACAACTGCAGACTCATGAAAAGCTCAGGAGAGACTACGAGAAGAACCAGCCAGCCAGTCCACACAATGGTGACAGATAAGAGCTCATGATTTTAAGGTATTAAGTTTTGAGATGATTAGTTATGTGGCAAGAGAAAATGAAAACGTGAGTTGCTAGGGTTGCTAATAGTTTTATCTTTCTAAAAATATTTAATAAGTTTTAAATTGTCAAAGAATTAAGACTTTCAACTTTAAGTGCTTTCTCTTTAAATTGATATTTATTCATTATAATTTGTATTTTGCTTTTTAATTTTAATAGTTTTGAATAGTTTAGAAGAAAAATAATTTTTAGAAACATTCATGAAAGGTAATTGAAAGTTTTTACATTTTTTTTGATTTACATTTTAATGAAAATTTACTAAAAATTTTTTGTGTGCTTTGAATAGTTACATTTATTGTTTAATCCTTTGAGTCATTTGTCAGTTGCATACAAATTATGTGAAAATCTTCATTATAACAACTTCATTGAAAATTCTGCTGAAATGAAGGCATGGAAAATAAATTTCTTAAAGGAAATAAACAATAATTTATGAATTACATATATACTTTATGACTTATCCTAGTCACTGACCCATCGACAGAACTCCCAAGGCATCTGCCATTTTGCCAACTTTCATGCATATAAAACCCATCTCTTTATACATATTTAAAAAAATTTTGTCATTATGAAGATATATGTGTCATAGTAAAAGGAGACAGTGTATTTTATTTAAAATAACTTAGTCTGATTGATAACTTTCAAACATTTAAATATTAAGGTTCAGGTTATGTGTACTCTTGCCCCAGGCTTTGCAAATGCTGAGGGCCAGCTTTTCTGTCACCATCTTCCCTTCTACCATCTGATGTGTACATTCATTTGCCTACTAAACAGTCTACCTGTTTGTCTTAGAACTTCAGAATTGGCTTGTCCACAACAAAGTTCGTTGCCTTTCTCCACTAAACTTCCTCCTTCTTTGGGTGATTTCTCTGTCACTCAAGCTAGAATCTCATCCTGGGTTTCTTCATCCAGTTCCTCTCCCTTAACTTTCTAGATAATTCTCAAATCCATACTTTTCACTCATCTTTGGCACACATGCCCCTGTTTAGGCCGGGAAGGGCAGCGTCACCTGGAGCAGTGCTTCTCTAACTTCAGTGACCTGGAGGGCCTGGCATGTTAAAACAGATTACTGGGCCCTGCCCCCAGAATTTCTGATTCACTTGGTCTGGAGCGGGACATGACAATTTGCGTTTCTAATGACTTCCTTGGTGCTGCTGCTCCTGCTGGACTACAATTTGAGCCCTAGTGATCTATGGGCTGATTTCAGATTTACTCCCCTTATTTACTGTGTGACGTTGGGCAAGTTATTTAGTTTTTCTATGCCTGTTTCCTGGTATATAGCATGGTGATAAAAGTCTTAGGTTTGAGAGTTGAATTAAATGCAATAATACAGTAAAGCGCTTTCAATAAGCCTGGACGTTTGTAGGCCTTAAAAACGGCAGTTATCAAGGCCCTCTTGATAACTTTTATCTTTCTCCTGGACTCACTACTGGTCTTCTCCATCCCTCATAAAACCATCTGAGTGATTTTTTTTCTCTCTCTGACCACAATCTCTTCCTTTCTGTTGATGCTTACCAAATAACATTTCAGTTCAGTTCAGTTCAGTTCAGTTGCTCAGTCGTGTCCTATTCTTTTCAAACCCATGAATCGCAGCATGCCAGGCTTCCCTGTCCATCACCAACTCCCGGAGTTCACTCAGACTCACGTCCATCGAGTCAGTGATGCCATCCAGCCATCTCATCCTCTGTCGTCCCCTTCTCCTCCTGCCCCCAATCCCTCCCAGCATCAGAGTCTTTTCCAATGAGTCAACTCTTGGCATGAGGTGGCCAAAGTACTGGAGTTTCAGCTTTAGCATCATTCCTTCCAAAGAAATCCCAGGGTTGATCTCCTTCAGAATGGACTGGTTGGATCTCCTTGCAGTCCAAGGGACTCTCAAGAGTCTTCTCCAACACCACAGTTCAAAAGCATCAATTCTTCAGCGCTCAGCCTTCTTCACAGTCCAACTCTCACATCCATACATGACCACAGGAAAAACCAGAGCCTTGACTAGACGAACCTTTGTTGGCAAAGTAATGTCTCTGCTTTTGAATATGCTATCTAGGTTGGTCATAACTTTCCTTCCAAGGAGTAAGCGTCTTTTAATTTCATGGCTGCAGTCACCATCTGCAGTGATTTAAGAGCCCCCCAAAATAAAGTCTGACACTGTTTCCACTGTTTCCCCATCTATTTCCCATGAAGTGATGGGACTGGATGCCATGATCTTCGTTTGCTGAATGTTGGGCTTTAAGCCAACTTTTTCACTCTCCACTTTCACTTTCATCAAGAGGCTTTTTAGTTCCTCTTCACTTTCTGCCATAAGGGTGGTGTCATCTGCATATCTGAGGTTATTGATAAATAACATTTCAACACTTTCAAATTTCTTCCAGTTTTTAAAAAACCTATAATCTGGCTTTGACTCCCTTCTTTCTTCCTGCCATCCTGTCTCTATCCTTTCCTTCATATCTGTGTCAAAGTCACTCAGTTGTTTCCAACTCTTTGCAAGTCCTTGGAATTCTCCAGGCCCGAGTACTGGAGTGGGTAGCCATTCCCTTCTCCAAGAGATCTTCCCAAGCCAGGGATGGAAACCAGGTCTCCTGCATTGCAGGCAGATTCTTTACCAGCTGAGCCACCAGGGAAGCCCAAGAATACTGGAGTGGGTAGCCTATCCCATCTCCAGAGGATCTTCTCAACCCAGGAATTGAACTGGGGTCTCCTGCATTGCAAGTGGATTCTTTACTACCTGATCTAAGCATCTTTTTTAAAAACATTTTTTTATTGGTGTGTAGTTGCTTTACAATGTTGTGTTATCCTCTGCTGTACAGAAAAATGAATCAACTATATGTATACATATAGCCCCCCTTTTTTGGATTTCCTTCACATTTACATCACCACAGAGCACTGAGTAGAGTTCTCTGTGTTAAACACTAGGTTCTTGTTAGTTACCTATTTTATACATAGTAGTGTATATATGTCAATCTCAATCTCCTAATCCATTCTACCCCTCTTCCCACTTTGGTATCCATATGTTTGTTCTCTATTCTGTGTCTCTATTTCTGCTTTGCAGAAAAGATCATCTATGCCATTTTTCTAGATTCCACACATATGCATTAATATGATATATTTTTTTCTCTTTCTGACTTATTTAATTCTATATGACAGTCTCTAGATCCATCCACATCTCTACAAATGACCCAATTTCATTCCTTTTAATGGCTGAGTAATACTTCATTGTGTATATGTAGCACATCTTCTGGAGAAGGCAATGGCACCCCACTCCAGTACTCTTGCCTGGAAAATCCCATGGATGGAGGAGCCTGGTAGGCTGCAGTCCATGGGGTCACTAAGAGTCGGACACGACTGAACAACTTCACTTTCACTTTTCACTTTCATGCATTGGAGAAGGAAATGGCAACCCACTCCAGTGTTCTTGCCTGGAGAATCTCAGGGACAGAGGAGCCTGGTGGGCTGCCGTCTGTGGGGTCACACAGAGTTGGACACGACTAAAGTGACTTAGCAGCAGCAACAGCAGTACATCTTCTTTATCCATTCCTCTGTTAATGGACATTTAGGTTACTTCTATATGCTGGCCATTGTAAATATTGCTGCAATGAATATTGGGTTGCATGTATGTTTTTGAATTATAGTTTTCTCTGGGTACATGCTCAGGAGTGAGATTGCTGGATCTTATGGTATTTCTACTTTTAGCTTTTTAAGGAACCTCCATACTGTTCTTCATGGGTCTTCCTCGGTGTCTCAGTGGTAAAGAAATACCCGGCAATCCAGGAGACTCAGGAGATGTGGGCTTAACACCTGGTTCAGGAAGATACCCTGGAGGAGGGCATGGCAACCCACTCCAGTATTCTTGCCTGGAGAATCCCAAGGACAGAGGAGCCTGGAGGGCTGTGAACCATGGAATTGCAAAGAATTGGACAGAACTAAGCCCTGGGTATTCTTTGGAAGGAATGATGCTAAAGCTGAAACTCCAGTACTTTAGCCACCTGATGTGAAGAGCTGACTCATTGGAAAAGACTCTGATGCTGGGAGGGATTGGGGGCAGGAGGAAAAGGGGACGACAGAGGATGAGATGGCTGGATGGTATCACCAACTCGATGGACGTGAGTTTGAGTGAACTCTGGGATATGGTGATGGACAGGGAGGCCTGGCATGCTGGGATTCATGGGGTCGCAAAGAGTCAGACACGACTGAGCAACTGAACTGAACTGAACTGAAAGTGATTTAGCACAGCACAGCATATACTGTTTTCCATAGAGGTGCTATGGAGAACAGCATTTACATTCTCACCAACAGTGTAAGAGGGTCCCCTTTTCTCCACGCCCCCTCCAGCATTTTTTGTTTGTAGATTTTTTGATGATGGCCATTCTGACCATGTGAGGTGATACGTCATTGTAGTTTTGATTTGCATTTCTCTTAATAATTAGCAATGTTGAGCATCTTTTCATATACATCTTTAAAGAATTGTCTGGGATAGATGTCTCAACTACTTCCATTCTTACTCTTCAAGCCATCAGAGTCTGGCCTTTGCTAAGCCAGCTCTCTCTAAAATAACAAATGGCTTCCCAGGAGATTGCCAAATCTCCTGGACACTTGATCATGCTACAACATTTAATACTGCTGACACATCTTCCGTAGGAGGCAGTTTCAAAAATGGATCCCAGTGATCTCCACCTCCTGGTATTCACTCCCTTTCATGATCCTCTCCCCTTGTGTGTGGGCTGAGTTGGTACCTTTCTTCTAAATAACAGAATAAGACAAATGTGAGATGCGATGACATGGCACTTCTGAGATTAAGTTATAAGAGAGTTGCTTGCACTTTTCCTCAGTCTTCTTTCATGTTTGTTCTGTTGATGCAAGCTCCCAAATTGTGAGGTACCCTATGGTGAGACTCACATGAGAAGGATCCAAGGCCCTCATCCTAACAGATCTTAGGAAATGGAATCCTGCCAAAAATTGGCCAGTTTTAACGGTTTTTAAGAGGATTCCTTCTCAGTCAACCCTACCAAAGAGACCACAGCCTTGGCTAATAACTTGACTGCAGTCTGGTCAGATAATATAACAAGAGGCCCCAGCTAAGCAGTGCACAGATTCCTGACCCATAGGAGGAGTAAGATAATAAATGTGCCTTATTTTAAGCCAGTACATTTTGGTGTAATTGTTATACACACATGTGTGTTTAGTTGGTCCAATTCTTTGTGACCCCATGGACTGTGGTCTGCCAGGCTCCTCTGTCCATATGATTTTCCAGCCAAGAATACTGGAGTGGGTTGCCATTTCCTTCTCCAGGGAATATTCCCCACCCAGGGATTGAACCTGCATCTCCTGATTCTCCTGCATTGCAGGCAGATTCTTTACCTGCTGGGCCATCGTGGAAGCCCATTTATATATTTATACAAAACAGTAAATGCTATCAGGGAGAAATTGAGGAGGCAGAGCAATGAATGTCATGGAGAGTATACTGTAGTATTAAATGGAATGGTCAGATTAGACCTTATGAAGGAAGAGACTGTTGAAGGAAGCAAGAACTGTGCTAAATGAATAAATATTTGGGGGAAGAGGATTTCAGGAAGAGGGACTGCTGGTTCAGAGGCCTTGGCCAGAAACTTAACTGGAGGATTTGAGGAACTGCCAGGTGGTCAGTGTGGCTTGAACAGAGAGAACCATGGGAAGATTATTAGAGATGAGGTCAAGGGGGTACCTAAGTCCAGATCGTGTGCAGTCTTACTGTCCCTTGTAAGGATTTTGAGTTTTACTCTGAGTATAATAGGGAACCATAGGAGGGTTGAGTGGAGAAATCATACAATCACTCTGATTAGAAAGTTTAGAATAGGTTGTAGGGAAATCATTCCTCTTCTTTTTAATCTCTCAGCACCACCCCCCAGTTTTTTCTCACTAAGCCCTTTTTACCTCTTAAATATATGTTGAACCCATCTGTTTAATTTCTGTTGTCACTACCTGTGTCAAACCAACAACTTCCTTTATTCAATCAATCAACTAATACTTCTTGATAAGCATGATGTTCCAGGGACTATTCCTTATTTTCTGGGCTTGGGACACAGCAGTGAAAAAAACAGCTTGTGTGGAGCTTACATTTCTCCCTTAGATTTATAGCTTTTAAAAACATGCCATCCCTCAAATTGTTTTATGTATATATTTGGTTACGTGGGCATTGTATCACCTCTCCTCACCGATATGTAAATCTTGTGAGATCAGAGACAGTTTCTGTTTTGTTCACCAACTATATTCTCAGTGCTTATAACAGCACCTTTCACATAGGATGTGCTCAATAAATACCAGTCAAATGAATGAACAGACTACTGTAATAGCCTCTTAACTGGTCTATTTTCAGAGGCTTTTAAACTTTCTTTGAACTTGACTTACAGGAGAAAAAACATTTTACAGTATAATCCAGTGAAGAGCCACACGCATGCACACATGAACATAATATAGTTAAAAGTATCGTTAGTGTGAAGCTGTCTGATATTATTTATTCTCTTCTATTACATTTCATTGAAGAAACCCTGCCAGTTACAACTTTAAATTTGATTTCAGAATCCTCTAATGGAATTCAATCAGAAATTTCATGAACACTTCCCTAATGCATTGTCCACAACTAGAGTGTTCTTTCTGACTTCAAAAGTCTTGTCCTGATACTTTACTGTATAAAATTTTTCAAAGGCAATCTCTGGGTCTCAGGCAGTTTCTCCAAAATGTCCATCTTTTATGGTTGTCCATGTACCAGTGATAATATATTTTAAAATTGTGTGAATTAAATCACTTTTGTTGCTCAGTCCCATCTTGAGCAATAATGTAAGAGAATATGTTGGATACTTGCATTATGTATTTTCTAACGCATATAAAATCCATTAGCTACCAAAAAAAAGAAAGAAAGAAACACACATTGGTTTGCACACCATCTAAAATCTTGGTCACCACTTGGCCACACTTCTGGGAAACCTGCTCTCAGGATAAAGGTCAGATAACACAAGGTAGCCCACGAGGCACTCCGGAGTTGGCTGGTGCTTTCCACTGCAGTCTCTCAGTTTTTTTTTTTTTTTTTTACCACTTTCTGCACTCATTCATTCTGAATGACTGGCAGTTTGGTGAAGAGACCGAGCTCTGTCTGTGCATAGAGCTCTCCCTGGCTCTGGGACTCTGTACTCGCCATCTCCTTGTCTGTTCAGGACTCCATCAGAACCCCAGCCCATTACCTTTCAGGTCTCTGCTTTGGTCTTATATTGGGAAGGGAGAGCTGCCGGCCTAGGGTTGAGCCACGTCCCCCCGGGGAGCCTGGCTTGTCAGTCCCATAGCGTATCATCCTCTAGTGAAGCGGCTTCCTTACGTGTTTGACTTCAGCTGAATGAAGACTGTAAACGCCTTTTCAAGGGCTGGGGGAAGAATATTTTATTTACCATCGTATTTCTAGTATTTACTATAGTACCAAATATTCAGGAATGATCTAGTTGATGAATAAAAGAACAAATGTACATATTTTTCAAGGACATGAATAGCAGTAACATTCAGCACATCGCCTGATACTGCTAGGCATTCAAAAAATATTGCTGAATGAAAGAAGTAAATGCTGCTCCTCACCCTAGTGATATTACATTAAAAAAAAATTATTTGAGAGATGGTCTCCGATTCAAATGGTGTGGCACTCTGTGACATTATTCTCTACTGTCTGCCCAGGAAGAGGTCAGAAATGAGGTCAGAATGTCTATCTGTGCCTGAAGAGACTTTTGGTCCTTCAATAAATAGGCTTGCTGCGACAGAGGGCAGACTGTCAGGAAATCTGCAGTATAGTGTGCTTTTCTCTTAGTGCAAAGTAGCTATATATAAGTAGGAAACTTTAAAAAAAATTATTTATTTGTTTATTTGGCTGCTCTGGGTTTTAGTTGTGGCACGAAGGATCTTTAGTTGCAGTGTTTGGGATCTAGTTTCCTGACCAGGGATTGAACCCAGGCTCTCTGCAGTGGGAGTGCAGAATCTTAGCCACTGGACCACCAGGGATGTCCCAATATTAAACTTTTGAGTTAATATTAGAATCCATACTTCATGTAGGTTTTCAGTGCATTTAATGTTATCTTACTATATATCCAAATTTTAATGCCAGTATTCTCCTTTCCTGAGATTCCAGAGTACAACCTATGCAGTTTTTAAAACACCTTTTGTTTTGTACGGGGCTATAGCTGATTAACACTGTTGTGATAGTTTCATATGAAGAGCAAGTTTCAGTGAAGTTTCAGTTTCAGTGCATCTGCATGTATCCATTCTCCCCCAAACTCCCCTCCCTTGCAGGCTGCCACATAACACTGAGCAGGGTTCCCCTTCATACGAAGTCGTGAAAGTCCTTTTCACAGCACTTTTTAAGACTGATGGTACCAATGTTTCTTCCAACAATGTGTGCCAAAGGGCATATAATAAAGGTTTCACAATAACTAAATTCTACTTTTATTTTTCTCTTTTGTAATATCTCTGCTGCTGCTGCTGCTAAGTCGCTTCAGTCGTGTCCGACTCTGTGCGACCCCATAGACGGCAGCCCACCAGGCTCCCCCGTCCCTGGGATTCTCCAGGCAAGAACACTGGAGTGGGTTGCCATTTCCTTCTCCAATGCATGAAAGGGAAAAGTGAGAGTGAAGTCACTCAGTCGTGTCCGACTCTTAGCAACCCCATGGACTGCAGCCTACCAGGCTCCTCCGTCCATGGGATTTTCCAGGCAAGAGTACTGGAGTGGGGTGCCATTGCCTTCTCCAGTAATATCTCTACTCTCTGGCATCTTGAGGAATGCAATATTTGATATAAGTGGAGTTTCCAAACATTGATATTTACTCTTGTAAATACCAAAACATTAAAAAAAACAACTGAAAAAACAATGGGAACTTTCCAAAAGTATTGCACACTTCTCTGGCTTTGCCTGAAATATTAATGGTTCTTTGTTGATTTGAGGCTGTACCTACAGATATCAGTTATTGGGATTCATGTCTCTCTGTGTTAGAGTTCAGTGGAGCACACATGGAGACCCACATGCTGTGGGGCCTGAGGCTGACTGGATGATCACTTCAGTGGTGACAGCCTCAACCCTAGCACTCCATTCTTGTGCATCTTGACCCTTCGCCTGTGTCTCCCCCTGAATCCCTCCAAACTATAGCTATCTTATAGCTGATGAACTTCAGTGCAATCCAGGACCTCTTTTATCTCTTTTGCTGAGTCTTGCATATGTGCTTTTTGTAAATGTTTATCCCAAGGAGGAAGATGGTCATTTTGGAGGAACTCCTTCATTGTGTTGATCTTTATTTGTGTGATCACAATTGTTTGTGTGAATGCTTAGTCACTCAGTTGTGTCCGACTCTTTGAGACCCCATAGACTATGACCTGCCAGTCTCCTCTGTCCATGGGATTCTCCAGGCAAGAATACTGGAGTGGGTTGCTATTTCCACCTCCAGGGAATCTTCCTGACCCAGGGACTGAACCTCTGTCTCCTGCAATGCAGGAGATTCTTTACTCACTGAGTCATCAGGGAGGCCCTCACAATTGTTTCTGTTCAGTTCAGTAGCTCAGTCGTATCCAACTCTTTGCAACCCCATGGACTGCAGTACGCCAGGCTTCCCTGTCCATCGCCATCTCCCAGAGATTACTAAAACTCATGTCAACTGAGTCGGTGATACCATCCAACCATCTTCATCCTCTGTCATCCCCTTCTCCTCCTGCCTTCAATCTTTCCCAGCATCAGGGTCTTTTCCAATGAGTCAGTTCTTCACATCAGGTGACCAAAGTATTGGAGTTTCAGCTTCAGCATCAGTCCTTCCAATGAATATTCAGGACTGATTTCCTTTAGGATGGACTTGCAGTCCAAGGGACTCTTAAGAGTCTTCTCCAACACCACAGTTCAAAAGCATCAGTTTTTCAGGGCTCAGCTTTCTTTATAGTCCAACTCTCACATCCATACATGACCACTGGAAAAACAATAGCTTTGACTAGATGGACCTTTGTAGGCAAAGTAATGTCTCTGCTTTTTAATATGCTGTCTAGTTTGGTCATAACTTTTCTTCCAAGGAGCAAGCATGTTTTAATTTCATGGCTGCAGTCACCATCTGCAGTGAATTTGGAGCCCAAAAAAACAATTGTTTAGCAACAGGGTATTTTTAAGATTCTCTGGTAAGGCTGGAATTCTGATGTGCTTTTAAAATTTAAATTATAAAAGATAGTAAAAACAAGAAAAAAAATCATCTCCACATTATATCACACTATCTGACAATAAGCTAAATTATGAAATCTTTGAAAGCTCTAGAATGATAAAAATTTCAAATTGCCATTCTTTCTATTTTATGGAAACCCACAGCTTTAATACATATAACAGTAGTTAACTTTTCTTCATTCTGCTTAAACTTTGGGAAAGGAGAGGTAGGAGCTTGATTCATTTGTACTTGCTGAGTAGAAAATAGCAAGCATCTTTACAATTTCATTAGCCTTATAAATAAAATTATTCAGGCAAAAATTATGCTCAGAAATAAATTCTTTAAATAATGTTGTGCTTAGTTCCTCAGTCATGTCTGACTCTTTGTGACTGTATGGACTGTAGCCCACCAGGCTCCTCTGTCCATGGGGATTCTCCAGGCAAGAATACTGGAGTGGATTGCCAGGCCCTCCTCCAGGGGATCTTCCCAACCCAGGGATCGAACCCAGGTCTCCTGCATTGCAAGCAGATTCTTTATCACTGAGCCACCACTGTCTAAGCCATCAGAGAAGCCCTTGAATAATGTTATGTATTATTTTTCCCTGCAGCTTAATTGCTTATTTTTCTTGGCTCCATCTATCATATACTGTCTTTATTCCCTAAGCTAAACATTTTCTAAGATATTTTCCCATTCAAATCACTTTTTTTGTACTTGAATAGTTCTTATCTTTTCCCTTGCCTTAGTCCACTTCCAAGAACTGACTTTTTGCCCTTATCATATTTTATTTTTAGGCAGTTTGGTTCAGCACCGTCTTTAAATCCTTTTAAATAGTAAGAATAACAACAGCAAGATGCTGGGGAAAATTGAGGGCAGGAGGAGAAGGGGATGACAGAGGATGAGATGGCTGGATGGCATCACCGACATAATGGACATGAGTCTGAGTGAACTCCAGGAGTTGGTGATGGACAGGGAGGCCTGGTGTGCTGTGGTTCATGGGGTCATAAAGAGTCGGACACGACTGAGCGACTGAACTGAACAACGATATCTACAACACAAAGAACACTAACTATGTGCCAGAAACTGTTTTAAACACTTTAAATGTATTACCATTTCATGTTCTTAACAACTGCAAGAAGAGGTTACTATTATTAGTCTCATTTTCTGGATGGAGTACTTGATAACACAGAGAAGTAGCTAAGGTTGCAAACCTAGTAAGTGGTAGTGATAGGATTTAAACCGAGAAGGATTTAGTTTAACCACAAGGCTAATCTCTAGGTCCTGATAATATTTTATCCTTATAATGTTGCTTTATTTAATTTTTCCTTTCCCCGGATATCATCCTGGCCCAAGGCGTTATTTTCATTCATTGCTGTGTTCTTGATGTTCACTCAGGTCTTCCCTGGATCCCTCCCAACTATAGTTATCTCATAGCTAATGTCTTTAGTGCAACCCAGTACCTCTCTCAGAGGCTACTGAGAGGTGGAGGGCTACTTGCCCTCCTAAACTGAAAAATATTGTCTAAGATATTGTCTAAACTCAATATCCTAAGCAGGAAAGAATAGGCCTTTCATTAGTTTTAGCTTTATTTATTAAATAGCTTTATTTCCCTGGTGGCTCAGATGGTAAAGAATCTGCCTGTAATGTAGGAGACCTGGATTTTATCCCTGGGTTGGGAAGATCCTCTGGAGAAGGGAATGGCTACCCACTCCAGTATTCTTTCCTGAAGAATTCCATGGACAGAGGAGCCTGCCAGGCTATAGTCCATGGAGTCAAAAAGAATCAGACATGACTGAGGGACTAACACGTTCACTTTTCACCCAGAACAACACATATTTATGTGTACAATTTGATGATTTGGACATATGCAAACCCTGGTGATGC
The DNA here is from genome assembly GCF_003369695.1 of Bos indicus x Bos taurus. NCBI lineage: Eukaryota > Metazoa > Chordata > Mammalia > Artiodactyla > Bovidae > Bos > Bos indicus x Bos taurus. Next base: position 69,576,291 of record NC_040076.1, on the reverse strand, counting down.
TATCACTACTGGCAAGGTCAGAGATACCCAAAACCTCCCAGAGTTTCCTTCTGGGTGTGTTTCTCTCTCTCTACCCCTCTCCCTCTCTCTCTCTTTGGTGGTGAGAACACCTAACATGAGATTTGTCAGGAAAGCAATTTTTTTTTAAGATTATTTTTAATGGGGACAATTTTTTTAAAAGTCTGTATTGAATTAGTTACAATATTGCTTCTGTTTCATATTTTGGCTTTTTGGTCAGGAGACATGTGGGAGCTTAGCTCCTTGCCCAGAGATTGAACACATACCCTCTGCGTTGAAAGGTGAAGTCTTAACCATTGGACCACCAGGGAAGTCCAGGGAAAATAATACTATATTGGTAACTATAGGCACTATATTGTATAGCAGATATCTAGAACTTATTTATCTTGCATTACTGAAACTTTATGCCCATTGAATAATAATATTCCATTTCCCCTGTGCCCCTTGTCCCCAGCCTTCAGTAAGCACTATTGTAGTCTCTGCTGCTATGAGTTTGACTATTTTGGATACTTCATACAAGTGGAATCATGCAGTGTTTGTCTTTCTCTGTTGGCTTATTTCACTTGGCACACTTTTCTCCAGGTTCATCCATGCTGTTACAAATGGCAGGATTTCCTTCCTTCTAAAAGCTGGATAAGATTCCATTGTATGTATACACCACATATTCTTCTATCTGTACATCTGTTGATGGACACTGGAGTTGTTACCATGTTTTGGTCATGAGTTTTAGAACATATCAATGATCAGTAAGTTTCCTTCAAATCTGAAGCGGGAACTGAGGGAAAAGTGTCCTGTGAAAAGATGGCCCTTGAGAACAGGAGAAGTCATGCTTTTCTGGATTGAGTGGGATGGACTAGATATAGTGGAGCAGGCTCCTGTGACCCAATCGCTGACAGGGTTATGAATTTAGAATTTTGCACACACAAAAAAAGCCAAGTTTCTGCTTAAGGTAGGAGCAGCCTTTATAAATGGCTCATGCTGCAGGCAACACATGAGTAGAGAAGGTAGTACTTCCACATCCTCCTGAGCCTGAGAAGTCCAGGAAGCTTGGAAGATGGTCAATACAGGAGGTTCTGAAGACCTGGCGAAGTCTTTGGGGACAAGAGATGGAAGTACATTCCTCTTCTAAAGAAGCCAGAGAGCCAGAAGGTTGTAGGCTGAATCTGACCCACAGACACGTTTTGTTTAATATGCTTTCCTGTTTTAAAGAACTTTAAATGTTATTTGCCAACATTAATAGTTGGGAGAGTTCACCCCAAAACTCAGATTCCTGATTTCTCTTGACTTCTTGCTCTTTACATTCTCACTTGGAAATAATCAGCTGGAAATGAGTAGTGATGATGCCCTTTAGACTGGCTTGAACTGTCTGGCTCTTTACTGTCCCTTTTACTGTCAGTTATCTTTATATCTGGCCTGCCTCACTTATTCATGTTATCTGCTTAGCTTGTTGGGCATTAAAGTTTTCTACCTGTGAACTGCATCCTGAGCAGCTTATATATATCACTTCCCCAGGGAAATTTCTACATCTGCTTAACAGATATTTCCTGGAGCCATCTTAAAAAGGGTGTGAAAAAAAGATATATGCTGTATGTGCTTAATATTAATTTAACAATTTATCCACGAGAGTTGTGCTTCTCTGCAGTAATATGTAAGATATATAAGATTCCACTGTATGTATACACCACATATTCTTTTATCTGTTCATCTGTTGGTGGACACTTGAGTATCCTTCAACAAATGGGCTGGTGAGCTTGTTTAAAAATGCACCACGGAAAGTAAGAGAGAGAGAGCATATATCCTACTCAGGAACCAGTTTTGTGGAGACAGTGCTCCTTTTTAAAAGGGAAAGATGGTAACGATAACCCTGTATACGAGACAGCAAAAGAGACACTGATGTATAGAACAGTCTTATGGACTCTGTGGGAGAGGGAGAGGGGGGGAAGATTTGGGAGAATGGCATTGAAACATGTGAAATGTCATGTATGAAACGAGATGCCAGTCCAGGTTCAGTGCACGATGCTGGATGCTTGGGGCTGGTGCGCTGGGATGGCCCAGGGGGATGGTATGGGGAGGGGGGAGGGAGGAGGGTTCAGGATGGGGAGCACGTGTATACCTGAAATTTTTTTAATTTTAAAAATAAAAAAAAAAAATTAAAAAAAAAAAAAAGAAACACACACAGCACCATATGTAAACTAGACAGCCTGAGGGCATTTGCTGTATGACTCAGGGAGCTCAAACTGGTGCTTGGTGACAACCTAGAGGGGTGGGATGGGATGGGAGGTGGGAGGGAGGTTCAAGAGGGAGGGGACATATGCATACATACAAAAAAAAAAATAAATAAATAAATAAAAGGGAAAGAACCACAGTGAGATTCCACTACATATGTATTAAAACAGTTAAAATAAAAAAGAGTGATAATATCAAGTGCTGATGAGGATGGGGACACACTAGATCTCTCATACATTATTGATGGGAAGGTAAAAGGATAATAGCTACTCTAGGAAATAGTTTGGCAGTTTCTTAAAAAAATTAAATATGCACTTACCATATGACGCATCAATCATAATCTTAGGTATTTACCCTAGAGAAACGAAAATTTAAGTACACACAAAAACATGTACACAGGTTTTCACAGCAGTTTTACTTATAATAGCAAAAAGGTTGGAAACAACCCAAATGTACCTCACCTAGGGAATGGGTGAACAGATTTTGGTACAGCCATACAATGGAATATCACTTAACAATCACAAGAAATGAATGTTTGAAACCTGTCACAACATGGATGGAACTCAAGGCCATTGCTGTTGTTTAGTCGCTCAGTAGTGTTTGACTCTTTGTGACCTCATGGACTGCAGCACATCAAGCTTCCCTTTCCTTCACCATTTCCCAGAGCTTACTCAAATTCATGTCCATTGAGTCGGTGATGCCATCCAACCATCTCATCCTCTGTCATCCCCTTCTCCTTCCCTCAATCTTTCCCAGCATCCGGGTCTTTTCTTATGAGTTGGCTCTTTGCATCAGGTGGGCAAAGTATTGGAGCTTCAGCTTCAGCATCAGTCCTTCCAAAGAATATTCAGGATTGATTTTCTCAGGATTGACTGGTTTGATCTCCTTGCAGTCCAAGGGACTCTCAAAAGTCTTCTCCAACACCACAGTTCAAAGCATCAATTCTTCAGGGCTCAGCCTTCATGGTCCAACTCTCATATCCATACATGACTACTGGAAAAGGGCATTATGTTAGGTAAAAACATCAAAAGGTTACATGCGATATGATTCTGTTTATATAACATTATTGAAATGACAAAACTATAGAGATGAAAAACAGATTGGTGGTTACTAGGAAACAGGGATAGTGTGGGGAGTTAGAAGGGGAGGTAAATTTGTGAATACAAGAATGTAGCATGAGGGAGTTTTTTTTGTGATAATGGAGCAGTTTCATATCCTGGTTGTAGAGGGTACAGAAATGACACATGGAATAAAATTGTACATGCTGCTGACAGGTGCTCAGTTGTGTCTGACTCTTTGCAACCCCATTGACTATAGCCTGCCAGGCTCCTCTGCCCATAGAATTTTTTCCAGGCAAGAATACTGGAATGGGTTGCCATTTCCTACTCTAGGGGATGTTCCTGACCCAGAGATTGAACCTGCATCTCTGATGTCTCCTGCATTGGCCGGCAGATTCTTTACCACTAGTGGCACCAATTCTTCAATCCAGGCTTCAGCAATACATGAACCAAGAACTTCCAGATGTTCAAGCTGGTTTTAGAAAAGGCAGAGGAACCAGAGATCAAATTGCCAACATCCACTGGATCATCGAAAAAGCAAGAGAGTTCCAGAAAAACATCTATTTCTGCTTTATTGACACAAACCCTTTGACTGTGTGGATCACAATAAACTGTGGAAAATTCTGAAAGAGATGGGAATACTAGACCACCTGACCTGCCTCTTGAGAAACCTATATGCAGGTCAGGAAACAACAGTTAGAACTGGACATGGAACAACAGATTGGTTCCAAATAGGAAAAGGAGTACATCAAGGCTGTATATTGTCACCCTGCTTATTTAATTTCTATGCAGAGTACATCATGAGAAACGCTGGGCTGGAAGAAGTACAAGCTGAAATCAAGATTGCCGGGAGAAATACCAATAACCTCAGATATGCAGATGACACCACCCTTATGGCAGAAAGTGAAGAGGAACTAAAGAGCCTCTTGAGAAAAGTGGAAGAGGAGAGTGAAAAAGTTGGCTTAAAGTTCAACATTCAGAAAACTAAGATCATGGCATCCAGTCCCATTGTTTCATGGCAAATAGATGGCGAAACAGTGGAAACAGTGGCTGACTTTATTTTTCTGGGCTCCAAAATCACTGCAGATGGTGATTGCAGCCATGAAATTAAAAGATGCTTACTCCTTGGAAGGAAAGTTATGACCAACCAAGGCAACATATTAAAAAGCAGAGACATTACTTTGTCAACAAAGGTCCTTCTAGTCAAGGCTATGGTTTTTCCAGTGGTCATGTATGGATGTGAGAGTTGGACTATAAAGAAAGCTGAGCCCTGAAGAATTGATGCTTTTGAACTGTGGTGTTGGAGAACACTCTTCAGAGTCCCTTGGACAGCAAGGAGATACAACCAGTCCATCCAAAAGGAGATTAATCCTGGGTGTTCATTGGAAGGACTGATGTTGAGGTTGAAACGCCAATACTTTGGCCACCTTATGCGAAGAGCTGACTCATTGGAAAAGACCCTGATGCTGGGAAAGATTGAGGGCAGGAGGAGAAGGGGACGACAGAGGATGAGATGGTTGGATGGCATCACCAACTCAATGGACATGAGTTTGGGTGGACTCCGGGAGTTGGTGATGGACAGGGAGGCCTGGCGTGCTGCAGTCCGTGGGGTCACAAAGAGTCGGACACGACTGAACAACTGAAGTGAACTGAGTGCCACCTGGGAAGCCCAAAATTGTGCAATACACACACACACACAAATGTTTTTTTAAAAATGGTAAGAAATAAGTTCTGCTGCTGCTGCTGCTAAGTCACTTCAATCGTGTCTGACTCTGTGCGACCCCATAGACAGCAGCTCACCAGGCTCCCCCGTCCCTGGGATTCTCCAGGCAAGAACACTGGAGTGGGTTGCCATTTCCTTTTCCAATGCATGAAATTGAAAAGTGAAAGTGAAGTCACTTAGTTGGGCCCAACTCTTAGCGATTCCATGGACTGCAGCCTACCAGGTTTCTCCGTCCATGGGATTTGCCAGGCAAGAGTACTGGAGTGGGGTACCATTGCCTTCTCAGTCTACTAAAAAATATTGTACCATTGTCAATTTCCTGGTGTTGATATATTTCTAAAACTCTGTTGCCATTGGGGGAAGATGAGTGAAGGGTAAATGGGACTCCTTATACTATTTTTGCAATTTCTTGTGAGTCTTTAATTATTAATTTTTTTTTTAAAGGAAAGTAGGCTGAATGCCTAGGATTGGTATTGGGGAAGTGAGCAAGAGGAGCATGAAGAAGGCAGACTGGGGCTCTGAGAAGTATTACCAGAAGTTTAACCTACCAAAGGCTTAAACTTGCTCCGTGTCATCACTTTATGCTCTTTATTCTGCCCATGTTAGACAGTTATTCCTCTATTATTTCTTAGTTATGGTACTGAGTAGAGAACTAGGTCTATTCCTGATGATAGGCCAATCAATCTTAGCCTACTGGGTGAAATCTCCAGGCCTTTAATTCTTTTTAGTTATTAGTTTTCCTATTACCTAATATTCAGTGTCTGCCTCTTTGCTGCCAGAGGTGTTTTTTTTTTTAATATCTGAATTTGATGCCATTGCAGATGCTAGAAGTTGCCAGAAGGCTGTCCTCCAGATAACTGTCCCTTGCTCTAGCTTGTATCAATGTTTTGTTGCAATTAGCGTTCAGAATATGCACTGTCATCTTATTAAAATTTATATTTTTTAATGAAGAAAGCACAGGAAGAGTTGACTGTGGAGCTGTGGTTTACCCTTGCTTTTTCTTAGTTACCTGTGTCTAAATTAAGCTGAACCTCTGGGCTTCTGCTATTTCTAAACAGGCATCACGATTTACTAAGGTTAATGCCTGGGGGAACATTAACCTTGCAGACACTAATCTAATTCAGTGCCATCACAAGTGCATAATGCAGGAGTTTGGAGTTTTGCCAAAAAGCACTATTCGAATGAAGATTCATTTGGCAAGGGGTGAGAAGGTGGGTGTGGAGAAGGGAAGAAGAACTCCAGAAATGGTTATATAGATATTTTAATGATTTCCCTTTCCCTTTCCTCTCAGGGGTTATATTTAAGTATTGCAGAGAGACGCTAAATAAATCTTCAGACTATTATGAAGAAATCTTAATGAAGGTGTTTCATCCCATGATACCTTTCTGATCTCACAATCAACACTCACTGAGCATCTATTTTACATGGCTGACCTTGTGCTAGGGTGTGGACACAAAGATGAGTAATTGTAAGCCACTGCATTATGCACGACACCTCACAGCGCCCAATAAATGTTAGTTGAATAAAGGCACCATTAAGGAGGTCACAGTTTGGCTAAGGTCACTTAAAGGTCCTCCAAGTCTTGAGACATTAACTGTGCAATTCTAGCTCTACATAGACCATTACCAAGTTTTTGCCATACAGAGACGTTTTGGGCCCGAAGTTAAGTGAAGGGGAAACACCATGTAAGATCTTGCCCAATAGGATCCAGGGCTAGGTCTCTTGATCCTTTCCTGTGCTCACACCTTGCGTATGTTTGCAGACACTAAAGGGGTTTTCTAGATTCAAGGGCGCAGGGCTACCGCCTGTGGGACAGGTAGCATTTGGGATGGTAGTGACTGGGGGTCACAGCGGAGAGGGCTGGGGAAGAGAGGAGAAACGAAAAAGCCCCCAAACTCTGATAGATAACCTTTCACCTGGGTCCCCACCCGACCATTCCTTTGCCCTGGGCCTGAAATGCACCCGACCACTGAGTCCTCCACGTCTCAGGGAGTTAGGCACTGATTTATACTGAAGCCGGACCCCCATCTCAAAGACGTTTCCTCAGTTCTGATCTTTTTCAAATTGCTTTCCTTCCGGGTCCAGCTCGAAGGGACCCTGCGGCTCAGGGCCAGCTTCCCGGACCACGCCGGTCTGGTGACACGCAGGCGCCGGAATCGAAGCCACGCTGGGTCTCCTCAGCCTGGTCCCCGGCCCAAGGAGGGCGGGCGCCGCGGAGCGCTTCCCATGTGCGGGGCTTCCCACAATGCACCGCGCCGGCAGTGGCGGCGACCGCGGCGGCGCTCTAGACGCGGCATGTCTGCGTCTCTACTGCTCTGGGAGGAGGAAGAGAAGGAGGAAGAGGAGGAGGAGGAGGGGGAGGAAGAGGAGAAAGGCGCAGGGGTGGGAGCTGTTGCCGAAGCTGCCACAGCAAAAGTTCTCCCCCCTCCCCCCTTCCCCTCCTCTCAAGGCCCCTAGAAAGGTTGAAGCTGCCGCCGCCTGCAGTCGGTGACCGCGCGACTCGGCGCCCGCCCGCGGTAAAGCGCTCGGCCTGGCAGGCCCGGGCCCGGGGGAGGGCGAGGGAGGGGGAGGGGGCGGCGCGCGGGGGGAGCGCGCGGCGGTAACGGCCTGACCCGGGGGGGAGCGAGCCGTGGCGAGGCTGGGGGTGGCCCCGGGACCGGCCAAGGCCGAGGGAAACGCAGGAGCAGGTTGGGGGACGGGAGGAAGCAGGGCGCGGATGGTGGGTTGGGGGGTTGAGAAAGGATAATGACGGGGGTGGTTGAAGCGAGAAGGCAGCCTCCGAGGCCTGAAGCGGGTGTCAGAGGTAGGGAAGGAGGTGGGATGGTGGCACGGGGTGGCCCGAGGGTGCTGGATGTGGGTGTGAAAAGCCTAGGGAGACACCAGGTCTCTTGTCTGCCGTGCCTGGTGCAGTGCTTTATGCACCGCAGGCCTCAGTCACTGTTGCTGCCTGAATGTGTTCTTTGGGAGAAGGGAAGGGCAGGGGTTGGAGAAAAGGGAATCCTTGCAGGAAACGTAGTGGGAGCGTGCACTAGGAGAGAGGCCGGAGGGGAAGATGCCAGGTAGGTGGAGGAATGCAGGGGGCGGCTGTGGAGGAGTCTTGAGGATTCCGGGGGGTGTTCATTGTGTAGATACATTAGGTATTTCGTTGTGGAAAGAACTCAAGCGTTTCTAAGGAAAGGAAAGACGGGATATGAGGAGTTTCCCTGAATAGAAAGGGTAGGTTTGAAGCAAGAGGGAGTGTTTAATACCAGAGAATATGAAGAGAATGCATGATAGAATAGACAGATGTAGCAAAATTAGTAAATGTTGGTCCAAAGACTAAAGAGTTATTCCAGATGGGCCAGGATGGCCTAGTTCCGAACCTGTTTGGGCTCTTCTGTAAGATGACATCTGGTAAGTGTGGGTACTGACAGTGGTTGGGGGTCACTGAGAATCAGAGTGTAGTAGTTTGGTCTGAGAAGCTTTAGAACTGCACCAGTGAGTCTGAGAATCTCTGAAGCGGACCTTAAGAAGATGCCCGGCCTACAGGCATTCGCTAGGCCACAGGGTTTAGATTTTAGCAATTTTGAAATATTATCACTTACCAGTGGCTGGGTGAACTGAACACTACTGGCAGATGCTGGAATGGAAATTACTTGACTTGGCGGTTTTCTTCTTCACTGCCCAGCTTATCTGGTCCAAGAGAACTGTTGCCGTGTTATTCAGCTTGGGTTGCAGTACACAGGGTTATAATTAATGGTGGGGAGAGTCCATGCATGGTGGCCCTTCTTTGGAGGCCCCATTTGTAGCTCAGATTAGTCTGATTGACAGGACTGGTTCCATAACCCTGGTTATTGGTTCCTCTCTGCTGGTTGGAGATCTTTTCCACTCATGGTTCCTGAATATATACCCTCACTAAGGCATGGTGGTATTGAAGAAAATGCATTAGCCTACAAAGTGTGCAGCTGCAGAAGGGAGGATGAGGATATCTGTTTTGGTCTTAAGAAGTTGCAAGGAGGTCAGAACTGGCTGTTTTGAAGTCTAGGGGAACCTGAAGAGGCTGGGTGATTCTAGAGCCAGGTTGGAGGGAATATTAGTATTTCCCTATCAGGAAATGTACCCAGGCTATTGGGTTTGCTGAGCTCACACCAGACTGGATTTATTTCCAAGAGGGAACCCTGGGCTAAAACCATACCCTTAAGATTTATCTGAAAATTATTCATGTTTTATATTATTAAAGACTATATACACATTGCATTGTAATATTAATTAAACTGAGGAGAGAGTAGTATGAAAAATCCTTTTATGGATATAGAGGGTGGAGGAATTAAAGGGGAAGATAGAAATTTAGGGGAGCGATGGGAAAATTCAGTCATTTGTTCTTTTAAGAAATAACTCTAAAGGAGGATACAGTTTAACATTTGAGTCGAGAGGGGCTTTTATTAAAAATTTTTATAGAAATAATTCAGGATTATTTTTAAAAGATTGGAAAACTTTCTATGTCAGTACATTTATAGAGTTATTCATTCTTTTTAAGAGTTTCAATATATTACATAGTAGGTTGTACCCATTTTTATTGTCATCATAGTATGAGAAGATCTGTTTCCTTCCCCCTCACTGGCACTATATATTATCAGTTCTTTTAGTTTTTATAAGTTTAATGGATTTAAATAAAGTATATCATTGTTTTCTCTCCATTAAATTATATAAAGTAATACATGTACGTAATTTTAAAAATTGTCCTGAGGGAGCTTATAATGAAAAGCAGTAACCCCTGTCTCACCTGTCCATTACAGCCCCACTTTCCAGAGACTGCTTCTAAGCATTTTTTGTAGTTCTTAACCATGCTTTTCTCTAGGTCTCCAGGTAATATGTATGTATTCTTATTTCTTGACTGATCAAAGTGACATTAAAAAGGAGTCAAGAGACTTCTTATTCTTACTCTGAGTGGAAAGGATTTGTCATTGCCATTATCCTTTTTTTCCTCCTCCTTTTCAAACTTTGATAGTTATTATTTTAGCTTTTTAATTTGATGTCATATATTTAATATTCTTAAAGGAAAAAAACATTTAAAATTAGACTGGAAAAACTGGGTGAGATGAGTAAGGGAAGTTAGATTGGTGGACCTTTAGGAAAGACTAGGTTGTAGGAAACAGCATCTTTGCAGCCTAAGTGTCGCTGCTTAGAGATGAGGGGGAGTTGCTTGGCAGTGATAGTTGTTCTTCTTAAAAGTAGTTACCAGGTCAACAGTGCAGAATTCTTTGACAGGCTTCTGGAGAGTTTTAGTGTGGGGAATCTGGGAATGGATTAAAACGATCTTTGATTATTCTTTCCAGGCTTTGGTGGTGTCTTATGTTTTTTAGGAAAGAATGGGTCAGTGTGATTATGTGTTTCTTTGTGGGCTGGGGGATGGGGAAATTGGTAAGAGGGAGAGGAGGATGAGGGACAGGTTATGGTGGAGATGGTGATAATTTTGTGGGAGACTGAAGAAAAGGTAAAGAAGTCTCAAGACATTTGGATATAGTTGGCTCTGAAGGAGATTTAAAGTACATTGGTGAGACAGATTTGTGACAATCATTAAGGAAATTAGCATATTTAAGTCACTGATATGTTGGGAATATGGTGGGAAAGAGCATCTGCTCATTTATTGTAGATTCTTGAAATGTTGGTTTTTGAAATTTGGTATGAGGTTCAACATTCCCGAGTCAGGGTGACAGATATTGGGAGTATAGAAAGGTCTTGCTCCCCTTTTTAAGAGTCTTGTTTTAAGTAACCCTAGCTCTTGAGACTCCTCCTTACATGTTGAATAAAAACAACATTCACATGTTGATTCTATAGTGCTAAATCTTATATTTGTTTATGGTAATTTTTTCTGTTTGTTTTGCGAATAGTAGCTAGATTGTAACCTGCTCTAGAGCTGACACTTTAATTTCTGGGAAAATTCACAACAGCTTGATTCTTAAGTGCTTAATAAGTACTTGTTGAATGACTGATAGAAAGTAGGATTCACCTTACTGTTAGTAGTGGGACTGTGAAATTGCTGAGCACTATGAGTATTACAGACAGAATTGTGTATGTGTGTGTGTGAGACAGAGAGAGTGTGTATTGGAGATAGTGAAGAACAAAGGGCTATCTGACTGGGGAAGGCCTTTAGATTTAAGGGAAGACAACAGAATGGATTAGACTGGAACTGTAATAGTCCTGCAGAAACATCTAATGGATGGGACCAAAGGTTCTCTTCTAATTTGAGGCTAGTTTAATCTGAGTAAATCTGGTTTGAAACTGGAGGCTGGTTTAATTTTGATTTTCTTACCTCAGGCCTAAATGACTACTTAGAGATCTTTAGCTGTTTTAAGAATCTGTCTAATTCATTTTGAGGATTTAATAAAAAAGTGTTAGATGAAGTTTCTACCCTCAAGGAATTTATGGTATTTTTATTCTTTTAGAGGGAGAAATACAGTTGTGAAGTAATCCCATAACAGTGTAAGATTTCAGAAAACTGACTTTTTCTTTTTTTCCCCACAATTCCCTATTCTTTTCTAAAACTCTTTTTCTAAAATCCACTCTTCTTTTTCCTCCCAGAATTGCCATCTCTCTTACAATTCCACATGTATCCCCAAATTCCGTGTCTTTGTCACTCTCACAGTTACTCCTTCTTTTCCAAATTACCCTTTCTTTCTCCAGATTTCCTGTTCTCTTCCACAGTGCTTACGCTTGTGTGGTCAGTCGTATAGCTGTGTCGGATTCTTGGAGACCCCATGGACTGTAGCCTGCCAGGCTTTTCTGTCCATGGGATTTCCCAAAAGGAATACTGGAGTGGGTTGCCATTTCTTTTTCCAGGGGATCTTCCAGACCCAGGGACCAAACCTGCATCTCCAGTGGCTCCTGCATTGGCAGGCAAATTCTTTATCACTGAGCCACAGGGGAAGCCAACATTTCTGTCCCTCACACAATTGTTTTTCTCCCACATTCCTCCCATCTCTCTCCAGCAATCCTCCATTCTCTCCCCACAACCCTCTGTTCTTTCAGAAAACTGATTTTTTAAAACAAATATCAAAAGTATACCTCCAAATGGGAATTTTTGTATTTTGGTAGTCACTTTGAGTGGTAGTGTTTAAAAGGTTTTTAGAACACCTTTTCTGATTTAATGTCTAGCACATTCTATCCAATTTACTTATTTATTGAGTACTTGTAGTGTGCTGTTGAGGGGAGGGAGTCTATAAAGATGAGTAAAATATGGTCCCTATCCTGTAAGAGTTCATAAACTCTAGGATAGCACAGTTACAAATAATACCGGCATAATGTTATTCTGAATGGTCTTATTGGGACAAATCTTTTTAGTTTGAAAGATTTGATTTTTAGAAATACCGAGGCTCTGTTAGTATCAGAGTGAATAAAAAATAATTTTGGTTTAGATTTAAGTAACACAGAAATGGGGATGATTTTCTTGGTTGACTTATTAACTTTGGAATATACTTCCAAAGAGGAATTTGGAAATACTTTGAACAGTGGCAGTAGGTACTAGATGAATGTTGGTTAAGTGCATCAGATGGTTGGATAGACGGAGTGAATAAAAAATAAGTAAGTGGTAGCCTGCCAAGGTAACTATTTTAAAGAAGACCACACTGACTTTAATATGTAAATAAATTCTGGCTCTGTTTGTTAACAGTTCATTACAAGATGGTTTATGATTAAGTTCCCAAATGAGTTTTATAGACAATAATTGCTTTAGGAGTTCAGAGAATGGAGAAATGAATATTGGCTTAGGTTTGGGGAGAGGATTTACATGTCCCAAACTTTAGCTAGATATTTGAAAAGATTCCTTAGAGATCTCAGGAGAGGAACTAAACTGCTCCAAATTTCTCTTACAGCCCTAGAATGAACCTAGAGTCTGAATCTATTTTTGTCTGAATGCTTTCTGCCTGTTTCATTTTCACTACTCTTAATGGTTTGTTCCTTTTCAGATTCACCTTTGCTGGGTAGATTTTGAGGTCCCTTTGGAACAGCTTGTGGGGGGATGGTGTCAGTTCTCAGGTATATCTAGTAAAACTGTTAGTCTTCTTTTTTGAGCCTGTATACCCCACAAATGACTTGGTCTCTGTGAGTGAAGAGAATGAGTCAACTTGGCTCTGTTATCCTGGCATTTTCCTGAATGCTTTTCTCAGAGCTGCTTTCTGAATTACAGAATAGAATAGACAAGAAAATTGAGGGCATATATCCAGTAGACACATGTTTGTTGAATAAATGAATGAATGAGAGTGTCTGAGATAATTTATCTGAACTGTCTATACGTTTTGTTTGTTTCAATTTATTCATAACCTGGCTTTTTCTACAAGGATTTAATGAGGCTGACGGAAATATGTTCACCATAAATGAATTGAAATAATTGAAGTCTAGTTGATGAGAAAAGGAAAGAATGTTAAGACTTATCATTATGGATGTTGAAGAACTAGGAATAAAGTGGAATATAAGCAGATGGAGAAGAAATGGTGTTGTTTGATGGAAAATATGATTCTGAAAGAAAAAAAGTTATTGATATGTGACAGGTTATTGTTAAAGGGAAGCAAGAGAAGATTGAAAGTAGAGGATTATTTGAAATGGCTGATTTTGAGAGGAAGATGATAAGACTTTGAAGGATGAGAGTTTCAAAAGTTTGAAATGTAGTGGAAATTATGATGATGATTTATAACAAGTTTCAGAAAGTAAAGGGGTGAGTTTTCTTTAGTCAACAGATAATGCACATTTGTTATGTGCAAAAGCATTGTTAGATGCACTCAAGGATAAATCCTTTGGGACTTAATTCTAATAGAGGGGCTAGACTTGAGCACAGAAGACTACACAGTATGATCACAAATATATTAGGAGAAAAGTACCAAATGTTACTAAAGTTAAAAGGTGGAAAAAACATTTGATTAAGGGAAAGCCTGGGACGGCATTTAGTAGCATGGAAGTGACATTTTAGCTAGTCTTTGAAGGGATAGGGATTCCAACTGGCAGAAATTACTCGAAAGAACATTCCAACCTGAGGAAGCAAAAATGTGGTGGTGAGAAGTCAAGGAGATGTGGAGACGAGTGTGTTGGTTTTAGTTTTTTTTTTAATTTTACTATGGTCCACAGTAAGGAAAATGTTTCACATCTTCACCTAATATATGCATGTATGAATGTGTGTATGTTTAGAACACAAAGTTTCAATAACAGTAACTGTCCTTACCACGGTGGAGGCACTGTATGTTTTCTCTTGTTCTCTTTGACTAAAAAGAAAAAAAGGATGGCTGTCACTTACTAAACTGATTTCATGATGAATTAATTGATCATAACCTGTAATTTGTAATAAAGAGTTAATGAGTATGGTATAAGATAGGAAAGCTCAGTTGGGGTTGAGTTGAAAATGGATGGCCTTGAAAGCTAAGCTAAGTAGTTTGTATTTGATATGACATAGTGCTGTGCTTGGTAAGCAAGCAAGCTAGGTTTTAGTCTTGGCCCTTCTGTTTACCTCCACGATGGTTGTGGAGAGAATTACTTCCTTTCTGAGACCCAGTTTTCTCATCAGGAAATTGATAATCATTACACCTTCTGGCAAGGGTTATTGTGAGGGTTTGAGGATTAAAGTATGTTAATCTAGGATTTAAAGCATGCTAACATATATCATTACTGTACAGCTATTGAACTTTTTTGAGTAGAGAATTGAATCAAGGACTATGTATTAGATACCTTAGTCTGATGATAGCCATACCATACAAGATAGATTGGGGATAGTGTGGTGGCAGAGTATGACTGGAGGTGAGGAAAGCCCAGTTTGGAGGCTACAGGAGAAGCTAAGACGGGCTTGAATTCGTTTGATAACAGGAGGATTATAAATGAAGGTGTGAGATTTGATTGGATGGAGTGAAGAGGGGAAGATGACTAGGAAATGAGAGTTGGGGAAAGATGTAAAAGGCAGCAACTGCAATTGGATTACATCTTTGGATAGTTTGGTGGGGTACATTAGAATAGATACAGTTTCCTGCATGAGTAGGTTCTCAGTTGTTTGTTGAATGATTAAATAGGTAAGCCGAGCAATGAACTGTGAGTGAAGACAGTGATAGATGGTTTTGAGAAGGAGGGGTTAGATTGGAGGGTGCTTTTGATGATCTGCCCGGATTTATTCAGTCAGGAAATAATTTTATATACTTACTGTGTGCAAGGTTCTATGGTAGGCCGTGTGAAGGATACACATTTATATATGATGTAAACATGTTCATATTCTTCAAGAGTTTGTCCTGGAACAAAAATGTGTACACATCTGTCTGACAGAAGTACTATGGCAGATTCAACTTTGTGAAGAATTGGTACATAGCTTAGAGCTTGAAGGATAAATAAGATTATAGTAGGCATGATGGTGAGGGTTGGCACTCCAGAAAGAAGTGATATGACTGATAGAAAAATTCTGGATATATTAAGTAATTGGTGGTCTACATGAACTGGAATTTAGGGTTCATGTTGATGAATGGAGGAAAATAAAAGTTAAATAGATACCTAAATATCCAGGCTAAAGTGGTTCTTAAAAATTTGTTGGGAAATGACTTATATAGAACGCTCAAATCTTGAGTACAGTTTAATTGTTTCTCTTAGGTTTACATTTATGTAATCATCACCCAGTTCAGTATAAACATTCTTAACATCCCAGAAGGTTTCCTCATGTGTCTCCTCTAAGTTTATGCCGCCTTCAACCAAAAGTAATTACTATACTAACCTCTGTCACACAGAATAGTTTTGTTATGTTTTCATATTAGGGGAATCATACTTCTGTATCTGGTTTCCTGTGCTCACCATATGACTGTGAGATTCATTCTTTTTCATTGCTCTTTGGGGTTCATTATGTGAATATACCAGAGTGTTTATCTATTCCATGATTATTGGAAAATTGAGTAGTTTCTATTTTTTGGAAATAGAGTTTTAACTTGACTCGGTATGTAGTGGAGAACCATTGATTTTTGAGTGGGTTTAAGAGTGTTTATCTGGTTACCTGTTTTGTTCGTTTCTCTGGGGTTTTTTTGCAATGAAGAGAACCTAGTAACTAGAAGACAAAGAAGGCTATGACAGAAGTGTGAAGTACTGAGAATCAAAGTTGGGATGGTGGTAATGGGAATAAAGGGAAAGGGAGCCATGTAAGAAATAATTGAAAGAAAGATTGAAGGATTTGATGGCAAAAGGGCTTTTGGGAAACAGTGGAGAAAAACAAAAGGGGAACTCCAGGGTTTTTAATTTGGGTGACTGTAAGAATGGTGGTGTCATTAAAAGAAATTATTATATCCCTTAGCAGAACCATGTTGATGGGGAAGAATGGCTACTTTGGTTTTAAGACACATTGACCAGTGTGTGAGGCACCAATGGAAGTATCCAAGGGGTATTGTCTGCTGCTGCTGCTAAGTCACTTCAGTCGTGTCCGACTCTGTGCGACCCCATAGACGTCAGCCCACCAGGCTCTTCTGCCCCTGGGATTGGAGTGGGTTGCCATTTCCTTCTTCAATGCCTGAAAGTGAAAAAGTGAAAGTGAAGTCGCTCAGTCGTGTCCAACTCTTAGCGACCCCATGGACTGCAGCCCACCAGGCTCCTCCATCCATGGGATTTTCCAGGCAAGAGTACTGGAGTGGGGTACCATTGCCTTCTCCAGGGTATTGTCTAGCTAGAGTTAAAAATACTGCTCCAGCTGAGGAAAGAGTTCCAATGGAGATTTGGGAATATATACGTACAGTTGTACAGAGTTAGTACAGAGCTACTAACTCTGGGTTTGGTAGGGTGCTGATGGCTATAAAATTATCTGGACTAATGATTGAAATGTAATTTGAAACAACCATTGAAGAATTTAGTTTAAAAGCAATAAACTATATATTCTAATTCCTCAGGAATACGTTAGATTGTAGCAGAAGGTAATGATTTAAAGATCATTTGGGGCAGCTGGGGGAAGGTATCCATACTGCTAAGTCACTTCAGTCGTGTCCGACTCTGTTCGACCCCATAGACGGCAGCCCACCAGGCTTCCCCGTCCCTGGGATTCTCCAGGCAAGAACATTGGAGTGGGTTGCCATTTCCTTCTCCAATGCATGAAAGGGAAAAGTGAAAGTGAAGTTGCTCAGTCGTCTCCGACTCTTAGCGACCCCATGGACTTCAGCCTACCAGGCTCCTCCGTCCATGGGATTTTCCAGGCAAGAGTACTGGAGTGGGTTGCCATTGCCTTCTCCAGGTATCCATAAGAGGAGAGAAAATGTAGAAACAGCAGTAAGGGATGAAACCCTGAGAAGCAGAGAACTGGAGAAAACTCCTGGACAGAACTTGGGAAAAGACCCATTCTTTGGGCTAAAAAGAGGACTAGTAGTCACTGGAGACAGAAGAAGCAACCAGAGAGACCGGAGTAGAATTCTGTGTTGTGTGTGCATGCCTGTATGCTCAGTTGCTTTAGTTGTGTCTGACTCTTTATTTACCCTATGGACTGTTGTCTGCCAGGCTCCTCTGTCCATGGGATTCTCCAGGCAAGAATACTGAAGTGGGTAGCCATTCCCTTCTCCAGGGGATTTTCCAGACCCAGGCATCAAACCCACGCCTCTTCATGTCTCCTGCATTGGCAAGCTGATTCTTTACCACTAGCGCCACCTAGGAAGCCCCAGAAAAGGAGGTAGTTCAAGTGTCATTGCCAAAAAGATTAAGAACTTGGGTGGTGAGCCATGGGATTTGGTACATGGAATTTTTTTGGTCTTCAAGAGAGTAGTTTGGAGACCAGGGTCCATAGGGTTAAAGGACTGAGTGAGTTGGGAGAATATGGAAGCATCAGCTATAGGAATTGTCTTAAGTTTATTTTAAGAAGGAGGAACAACTCTTCTTCCAAAACTGAAGGCAAGAAGTAACAGATGGATGAAAAGATACAGCATTTTAGAAGCTATATAAAGAGGATTTGATTACAGGTGGAGAAATTGTGATCTGAGAGAATATTATGGAAGAGATTACTTGATGAGATTAAGGATTTAAATATGAAAATGATTTGGATTAGTCAATGAGATGGAGAGTTGTATGTAGAATAAGTCAGTTGTAGAAGATTTCGTAGCTTTCTGGTGATGCTTAACACTCAGTGTGTGGGTGTGGATAAAACAGATGGTGAAGATTGTCTTTCCTTGGGGAAATGCATGGTGAATGTAATGGGAAGTCATGGTATTCTGGAGAGGGCAATATTAAAATGGTTGATGGACAGATTTAAATTGTGTAGGGAGATAAGTGAAGCCAGAAGGAGGTGAAGAGCAGGTGTAGACTTAGAAAATAAAGTAGTTGTGGTTAAAAAAAAAAGGTCTCTAACGTTATAGTCCTAGTGGCGCTGCACTTCCAGTTGATGTCCTGTTCTCAGTATATATCTGTAAGTGGCTGAAGTGCACATGCAGGTCTTGGGAGTTGAGGAAGGTCTGTGTAATGTGCAGAAAGGTCTTCAGCACCTCGGTCACTGAGAATAGTGGCTGAATGTGGGACAAAGTAGGACTGACTTCTTTGTGGGGAGCAAGGTGGGAGGGATTCTGGAGCTTGGTAGATGCTGCAGATAGAATGGTTTAAGTGAGTAATGTGAACTGCAAAGAGATTTTCTGGTGATAAAACAATGGGAGTGGCCTTGGGGAACAAAAAGCAATTGGTGCTTTTATCAAGCTGAAGGAGTGGAAGAATGGATAGCTAAGTTCTGTGAAGCAGGTTGTCCAAGAAAAGCCAAACTTGAGACAAGATGAGGGGCTATCCAGATAAGAGATAGAAGTGATCTGAATTGTTGTAGCATGAGGATGGAGATAAAAAGATGGATTTGTTTCATTCACTCTTTAAGTTTTTTATAAATAAATTATACTTGCAAAATCGTAACCATTCATGTGAGATAAATTCAACTGAGAGATATTTGTGGATTAGAAAGGAGACAAAGGGGGAAAAAAAGCTGAGGTGGAGGTTACTAATATGAAAGTCAAAAGACATGGTAATTTGTTGACAGTAGAACATGGACAAGCTGATAGAGAAGCTAGTAAATTGATAGACATGAATGCAGAGATTGAAGTTGACTCTGTATCAGTCTAGTGGGGAGGGATGGGGAGGAACATGGGAGGGAGGTTCAAAAGGGAGGGAATATATGTATACATACCTATGGCTGATTCATGTTGAGGTTTGACAGAAAACAACAAAATCTTGTAAAGCAATTATCCTTCAAATAAAAAAAAAATAATAATAATAAAAAAAGAGATTGGAGTTGACCTGAATAGGAATAAGTAAGATGAAGAGGACAGTGAGTAGCTTGTAACGGAGAAAATATGGAGGAAACATAATGCCACCTAAGAAACAAAGCCAGAACCCTATTCCTTCTCTGTGCATGTGAGGACAGTCCTTGCTATCCATGATGTTATTATAAAGGTGATAGATACTATGTCATGTATAATTGTTTTTTAAAAAATGATGAATGATAGAGACATTAAGATTTTTGATCTCTCCTTGAGTGCCTCAAAAACCACAATTCTGCAAAAATTGTGTGGTAATAATTTGTATATGTAAAGAGGTTCAGGTATAAAATGGAAAACGTGGGGTGGATGGTAAAAGGAAGTGTCTTAAGGGATCTAAAGTGGCTTCTGTAGTTTCTTTTTGTCTGTGACTTTTATCTGATATATTTCTTAGTGTGTTTAGGAAGTTGGTCTGCTCTGTCTTCTCATTTCATTTATTACCTGAAAAATACTTTTACTTAACTTTTTATTTAGAGTAGAGCCGATTAACAAAGTTGTGATAGTCTCAGGAGCGCAGCAACGCAACTCAGCCAGACAAGAGAGAGCATATAAATGTATGGTTCTAAATATGGCCTATTTTATTTCTGATTATTTATCATTTGTTGAACATTTCTAGAGGAGCAGTGTTGCCAGTTCCAAAGCCACAATATAGCTAAAACTGAACCATTGCTTCCTTTTTTGTTTTGTTGTAAATCTGCAGCATTATCACCTCAGGGCATGAAACCTTCATCATCTTCCGTGCTGTAGCCCGTGGGGTTGCAAAGAGATGGACACAACTTAGTGACTGAACAAGACCTAGACCAGGCCTTCAGTGTTTTGGCTTGCATCTTTGCTCTTCAACTTTTGCTTCTCCTTTTATACAGTAGAATTGATTTTTGTCAGACTTTGTCTTCTGTTAACATTTCCCTTGTACTATCAAAGACTTGACTCTGAAGTGCTTACCTAACTGTGCTTTTAGAGATTCTCCATTAGTACCATGCTCTGGTCCCAGTAATTGGCATTTTAAACCATTAAGGGAAAAATGCTGTATGCTTTAAATCCTTACTATTTGCATTATATTCTTCACATGGTTAATGAACTCTTTCATCTTTCAGTCTCTGAGCAAAGAACACTTCCTGACTCTCCCTGTTCAGATCAGGGTTTTTGATGTTCCTTTATGTTTCATGGAAAGAGAACGTGTTTATTTATTTAACTTTTTATTTTATATTGGAGTATAGCCGATTAACAAAGCTGTGATGGTTTCAGGCGCACAGCAACGCGACTCAGCCAGACAAGAGAGAGCTTATTTAGCGGCAGTGAGAAAAATACGACAAAGCACGAAATATAGTTTTGGTTTTCCATCCTAGGGCAGCTTTGCTTCAGAATTAGTTTCAGAATCTAGCTCTTGGTCATTCAGCCTTTTTCTCTTATATCTACATTTAGTCACCAAATTTAATAATGAAGAACCTATGGAGACCACCCAGAGCTTTGAAGGCCTAAGATGACCCAAGGATGTCACTTGTTCAATTCACGACTTTACTGTAATCTGCCAGTAGTCTAGAATTGTTTCTGTGAGTGAGTGAGTGAAGTCGCTCAGTCGTGTCTGACTCTTTGCGACCCTGTGGACTGTAGCCCACCAGGCTCCTCCATCCATGGGATTCTCCAGGCAAGAATACTGGAGGGGGTTGCCATTTCCTTCTCCAAGAATTGTTTCTAGGACCTGCCTTATACAGGCCTTGGCGAGTGGGGGTATGCTCTGAGTCTTTGAGTGGATTGTGTGGGTTAGACCAATGATGGATATCTTAAGATATGAGGAATGATTATAGGAGAAATGGTGACCGTATGTTTTAAAGTGATAAATTAATTTAACATAGATAAATGACTTCACAAGATAGGGGTTGGATGCCTGAAAATCTTGGTTCATGTGAAGGAGTTTTCATTGTAAATTTGAGAGGATCCAGTATATAAGGGATTAGAATGAAATACACAGTTGCTGTTTTGCAGGGTGCCCTGTATATTTGTCAACACGTACATACACACCTGCATATGTAGATACATATAATGATAGAGATAATGTGTTAATTTGATTAGGTTCTATAATTAGAGTCTTTGGGGAAATAAATATGGTAGTCTTATTATGAGTGATTCAAATGAATTGGTAGAGAGTAGTTGGAAAGATAGTTATTAGGGTATGTTTAGGAAGTAGATTTTTTCAGTGACTTCGGTAGCCTGTCTGGCACAGTTTCACAAAATTTGAGGGCCATTTGGGGCAAATTTGTGTGTTAAGTTTGGGGATGTTAGCTTTGAGGGATCGTAGGATCAAACAAAAAATGCAGTGCCTGAGAAAGTTATTTATGAATTGATTTGGTAGATGCTGATAAAAATTAAAGAAGGTATTTGTGGAGAAGTTTGTGTAGTTAAGTGGGATATATAATGGAAGGGATTTAGGAGAAAGCTTGTTATTATTAGAAAAGTAAATTTCAAAAGAGTAAAATTGAAAAGACCGTTTGGGGAAGATAATTCTTTTGAGAAAATGCAGCTCACAGGTTGAAAACAGGAAGGCAAGGGAAAAGTAAAAGGAGTAAACTAAGGTGTGGAAGGAAGAGTTAAGAGGAAGATTAAAGAAGAGGTTACTGGAAAAGATTTATTGTAAGGAATGTTGTGTTAAATACTACTTTTGATAGTGGTTCGGTGGGGAGGGGGACTTTTACCAAGGATAATTCAGTGTAATAGTTTTATTTCTTAAGAAACCCGGGAAGTAGGGAGCCCAGGCTCGCCCGCGCGGAATTTCACCGGAGCTCGGCTCAGCGGCAGGCGGAGCTGCGCGCGTGGTGGGCCCAGAGCCGCCGCAGCTGCCTGCGAGCGCGGCCGAGCGGAGTGGAGGCGGGCCGGGCCGGTGGGACTCGGGCCTCCGGGATCCGCGCACCCTCGGGCCCTCGGGGGGCGCTCCAGCGAGCGAGCAGGCCCGGGGCGGCGCGGTGGGGGCCGGGAGGAGGGGCTTCCCTGAGCGCCCGAGCAAACCTCCGCACGCGGCTCGCACGGCTTCCTTTTGTTGTGTGTACGGGAGTGAGAGAGTGCGCGCGCGTGCGTGAGTGCGCCCGTGGGCAGAGAGGCGGCGGAGCGGGGCCGAGAAGCTGGGGCTTTTCCTGCTGGGGTGGCTGGTGCGCCCGGGCCTCGGCGGGCGGTGGGGCCTTGCAGACACCCGTCTTCCGGGTCGGGGCCCGTGGCGCAGTCCAGGCCCCTTCCCCCAGCGAGATGGCAAACTTTGTGAGTGACTTCTCGGCGGCTAACAAGTGTCTGCCTGACAGCGGGTGCCGACGAACGTTAATTGACACCCTCCTTTCGGTCCTAACCCTGTGTGTTTTTGTTTTGTTTTTTTTTTAACAAATCTTATGTTGGACTGTACTGTGTTTACAGTTTTACGGTGTGCGAAAAGGTCAGACGGGTAACTTGGGTCTACTAGACACTTTTTTTACTTGGTATCAAGAGCAAAAAATGTACGCTTGTATCTATCCTTATATTGGTTGCGCTACTAAAACCTGCATGTTTAGTGGTAAGAACAGTCCTAAAGGCCTTTCCAGAATTAGGCTGTAGGGCACACTTTGTCTCTCCAGACTTCGTAAAGCATTTTTTACAGTGCCAAGAAAGAACTATTTGTGTCTTAGACTAGATAAAGTTAGGAAATGAAAAAGTTAAAGCCCTTACCAAGAGCTTGCGTTAAAAACAGCTTTTTTGTTTTGTTTTGTTTTGTTTTACATAAATTATGATTGGTGTAGTTTGCATATAGAGTTTTACACAGTTGGGCACGGTGTGATTTTAAAAAGAGCGTTTCTTACTAATTTTACAAAGGGCGATGATAAAGGCACCACACAGTTTTGAAATTTCAAGTATGTTAAATGTTGCTATAAATAAAATCCTGTTCAGATTTTTAGATTTAAGAAATCTAAAAATACGTTTGCAGTTGTCCTTTGGGTGCAGGAAGAAGTTCTAGGTTGCTCAGGGCTTGTTTCTGGGCAGATTTTCAGTGTTGTCAGCGTGATATGGGTGTAGAACCTTAACCTGAGTGAATAATTTGCTTGAGATTACCAGTCTGTTTGCAGCTGGGAATAGACTCCGGGTCTCTTATTCCCAGTCTGGTGACCTATCCAAGAATAGACTAAGGAAACTGGGTATTTGTCTGTTTGGTGGAAAATATGGCCGAGTTGATTTTATACTAA
This sequence comes from Bos indicus x Bos taurus, assembly GCF_003369695.1. Classification (NCBI taxonomy): domain Eukaryota; kingdom Metazoa; phylum Chordata; class Mammalia; order Artiodactyla; family Bovidae; genus Bos; species Bos indicus x Bos taurus. The sequence goes on along the minus strand of NC_040076.1, from coordinate 69,552,824 downwards.
GTATTAAAGAGCCAGAAAGGGAATGTGTGAACGTTTAATCTTTGTAGCACTTAGATGTATGTAGTTTCTCCATTCTTTAAATACAAAAAGGATTTGAGGATATTCGTGTTGCTTTTCATGGCATTTGTAGCATATTTACATTTGATTGAAACGTAGATGCTTATTATATTTAACTGTGGGAGATGAGTTTTTCAAGTGGGTGTTCTCAGTGGTTGAAGAATAGTTGGTAACCTGAGGATGTTTAGCTTCATAAATGCTAGGGAGAAGAGGAATTATGTTAATTTCATTAATTTCTAAGTAAAAAATCTTCAGTGGTCTTTGTTGAAGATGCTTACAAAGGTCCTGATGGAATACCTGTGAATTTTCTTCTCAGCTTTCTGTATTGCTATTTTCATTATAATTACTAGCTATGATTTGTTTTGTTCATTTCTAGTCTTTCCTTTTACTTTTCCTCCTGTGTCACAGAAACATTCTTCTTCCTGCTTCTCATCTCCAAAGAACCCTGGAAATTTTTAATCTTAATACAGTTCTCCATGAGAGATGGTTTTGGCAATGTCTGAACACATTTTTGGTTGTCATGCTGGGGGATTCTGTTGGTATCTAGTGGGTAGATAGTAAACATCCTACAATGCACATGATAACCCCCACAACAAAGAATTAGCCAGTGCAGTGTCAGTAGTGTTGGTGTTGAGAAGCCCTGATTTAATTATTGTGGGTGATATTCTACTTATAATTTGTCATGTAATTGATATCTCTATATCAGATCTGTTATAAATCTTTTCTTAGAGTTGTCATTAGAATGATCATGGGTCAGAGGTTATGAAGTATATTTTAGAGCATGAGTTAATAGGATTTTGGAGTGGAAAGGTTAACAAGTATAACTGAGTATGTGGCTAAGGAAATAGTTTCAGAGAGATTCAGAGAGGTTCTACGGATATGGAGAGCTCAGGTCTTGTTATTTCTATTATAATTTAATTTTAATTTACTTAATTAAAATTCATTTTAATTATTACTGAGGGAAATGGTATTTTGTAACTTTTGGTTGATAAATTTAAATAATTAAGATTTTAAAAATTGCATCATGAGAATCTCAGTATTCACTAAATCATTGTTACTTTTTCATATTCCCATGTTGTTGAATTCTTCAGCATGGTTTTGTTAACCATTGTAAACTTTTCAGCATCTTCTTTTTAAAAAAATTTTGAAAAATTAAAAAAGGCCACATACAATTTAAAAGCAATTTGGAGTTAATTAGGATATCGTTGGCAGTATTGCAGATGCAAATCCAACTAGAATTGTTAAAATGTCTCAGGGTGTCTTGAATTTAGACATCTATTTTGTGAGGATTACTGTAATGGTCAGTTATTGTACTGATTGTAAATCTATTTTAGCAAGATTCAGTTAATTTTAGAAAAATATACTGGAACTTTGAGGTGAAATGCAATTGAATGAAATATAAATTAGATATTTAAATTGGGTATTTCAAATTAAGTGCTGTATTGTTGGAGGAAGAAATATGAAGTTCTTTTTAAGTTAAAAAATGTTTTCTGTGGTGCTGCTTTTTAAAAATGAGGAAACCAAGTAGGACAGAAGACCAATATGAGCAAAGGTTTTTATAAAATTGTTTTATTTAAGAAATACAAGAAATTTTTTTTATAGAAAAATTTTAAATGCTTTTTAGTAAAAAGAATAAAATCACTAACTGGAATACACTACTGTTAATGTTTTGAGATATGGCATCTTATTTTTTTGTTAACTGTTTATTATGAAAAATTTAAAAAGATAAAAAATGCAGCATTCTTACGAACTGCTATATACCAGACTAGCCTCAACAGTTAGCAATTAATGGCCAGTCTTATTTCATCTTTGCTTCTGCACCCTGTCTCTCAACTCACATAATTTTTAAAAACACTTTAAATTGAAATAATTATAAACTCAGGAAGTTGCAAATAGTGGAGTCCTGTGTATCCTTTACCCAGCTTGACCCCAATGGTGAGACATTGAAGTTAGGAATTTGACATTGGTATTAATACATTACTGTTATAGAGATTGCCAAACTTAGTCAGTTCTCAGCATTTTAAAAAATTTAGTTATTTTGGATAATTGCTTTACAATGTTGTATTGGTTTCTGCCACCTTCACCCCCTCTTGGCACCCATAAGTCTTTTCTACATCTGTGAGTGGGTCTATTTCTGTTAAGTAGATCTATTCATTTGTGTTGTATTTTAGATTCCACGTATAAGTGATATGATATGGTGTTTGTCTTTCTCTTTCTGATTTAATATAATAATCTCTAGGTTCATCCATGTTACTGCAGTTGGTGTTAGTTCATTCCTTTTTTATGGCTGAGCGGTACTCCGTTGTGTAACTATGGGCTTCGCTGGTAGCTCAGCTGTTAAAGAATCCTCTAGCAATTCAGGAGACCTGGGTTCCATCCCTGGGTTGGGAAGATCCACTGGAGAAGGGATAGTTACCCACTCCTGTATTCTAGCCTGAAGAATTCCATGGGCTGTTTAGTCCTTGGGGTGGCAAAGAGTCGGACACGACTTTGTGACTTTCACTTTTCATTTTTCATCCGTGTTACTGCAGATGGTGTTATTTCACTCTTTTTAATGGCCAAGTAGTATTCCATTGTGTATCTATACCACATCTTCTTTATCCATTAATCTGTTGATGGACATTTAAGTTGCTTCGATGTCTTGGCTGTTGTATGTAGTGCTGCTGTGAACATAAGGGTGCATGTAATCTTTTCAAATTATAATTTTGTGTGGATATATGCTCAGGAGTGGTATTGATGGATCATATGGCGACTCTGTTTTTAATTCTTTGAGGAAGCTCCATACTGTTTTTCATAATGGGTGCACCAATGTACATTCCCATCAACAGTGTGAGAGGGATCCCTTTTTTCCAACATTTATTTGTATGGTTTTTAATGATGGCCATTCTGACTGGTGTGAAGTGGTACTTCATTGTAGTTTTAATTTGCATTTCTCTAATAATTAGCAATGGTGAGCATCGTTTCATAGGGTAGCATGTTTTTTATTTTGATGAAGTTTGGTTTATTTATTTTTACAGAATATGCTTTTGGTGCCAAGCCCAAGAACCTTTTCTTTAGGTCTTGAAGACCTAATTTTTATTCTAAAAATTCTGTAGTTTTATGTTTATGTTCATCATCCTTTTTGAAATAATTTTTATATGTGGTTGTGAGGTTTAGGCCTAGACTTTTATTTGGCATGTGCATGCATGCATGCTCAATCCCTTCAGTTGTATCTGACTCTTTGTGACCCCCTGGACCACAGCCTGCCAGGCTCCTCTGTCCATGAAATTCTCCAGGCAAGAATACTCCAGTGGGTTGTCATGCCCTCCTCCAGGGGATCTTCTTGACCTAGGGGTTGAACTTGCATCTCCTGCATCACAGGTGGATCTTTTACCCACTCGTTCCAGCATTGTTTGTTGAAAAGGCTATCCTTTCTCCTTTGAATTATTTTTCTGCTTTGTCAGTTAGTTAATTTTTCTTTACTGGTTATAGAATTATTTAGATTATTGGCTTCATTTTGGTTTAGTTTCAGTTGTATGAATTGGAGAAATTGTTCAGTTTTTTTCTGTGTCCAGTTTAAAAGTGTAAAGTTGTTTTGTAGTATTCCCATGGTATTAATATTACTTAATATTTATTTATTTGACTGTGCTGGGTCTTAGTTGCGGCACACAGGATCTTTGATCTTTGTTGTGGTATGTGGGATCTTTTTAGTGTGGCATGTGGACTGTTAGTTGTGGCATGTGGGATCTAGTTCTGTGACCAGGGATCGAACCCTGGCCCCCTGCATATACAATGTGGAAGCTTAACCACTGTGCCACCAGGGAAACCTTCCTTATTATCTTTTCAAGTTCTGCAAGATCTTAGTGCTATCCCTGTTTCAATCTTAATATTGGATTTGTGTCTTGTCTCTTTGTTTTTGTTAGTGATGGTAGAGGAATGTAAAATTTTTGCTTCAATGATATTCTCTGTTTTCCTATTTTGAATTTTGTTGATTTCTGCTCTTCATTGTTTGCTTTCTATTGCTTGCTTTGGATTTATATTTTGCCTTTTTTTTTAAAGTTTCTTTTAAGTAATTAAGGTATTGATTTGAATCTTTCCTCTTTTCTAATGTAAGCACTTACTGCTACAAATTTCCTCCTAACTACTGATTTAGCTGCATCCCACATTTTGACATGTTATGTTTTTATTTTCATTCATTTTATGTACATATTTAAAATTTTTCTTTGAGTGTTTGTCTTTGACCCATGGACTTTGTTTTTCCACTTTACTTTTCTTTTTTAATTGGAGGAACCCCATGAAGTTTTAAAAAGTGTTTATTCATTTGTGTTCAGAAATTTTCCTGTTGTCTTCCTGTTACTGATTTCTAGTTTGAGTCTAATATTGTTATATAATGTACCTCCTATTTTATTTTGATTCTTATAGATTTGTTGAGGTTTGTTTTATGTCCCAGGATATAATCTGTCTTTGTGAATATTCCATGGATGTTTGAAAAGAAATATGTGTTCTGCTGTTGTTGGGTGGACTATTCTGTGTACATCAAGCTAACCCTGTTGGTTGCTTGTGTTATTAATACAGCCTCTCTGATAAAAAACAAACGAACCATCCTAGCTTTTCCATTCTTCTTACTTTCAATATATGTTACTGAATTTCTTGTTAGTAGTATATAGTGGGCCATTTCAGAAATATATTCTTCCAGTCTCTCTTGATTTGTCTGTTTAGACCATCAACATTTAAGGTAATTACTGATAAGTATTAACACTTAAATCTGCCTTTTTATTGTTATTATTTTGTAATTTTCTCTGGCTTTTTGTTTCTCTCTTCTTTCCATCCTGCAGATTACTAAAACATTTCTTAAGATTCTGTCTTTCATAATTTGTAAAATATTTATAGTTTTGAGTCTGTTTTGGTATAGATTTTGTAGTGGCTGTTGTAGTTATTACTAGTGTATATATGACTTATAGCAGTCTCCGGGTATCAGTACTTTACTGCTTCAGTTGTCATGTGGAAACTTCACTTCTCATTTGCCTTTTTTTACCATCTTGACTTTTTTTTTTTTTTTAACCATCTTTTAAATGTAATTAAGTATCAGTATAAATTTTTGTTTCCGTCATTAAGTATGATCTAGAAAACTACGATGCAGCTGAAGATGGGAGAAGCTCTATACAGTCAGCAAAAACAAGACCTGGAGCTGACTGTGGCTCAGATCATCAACTTCTTATTGCAAAATTCAGGCTCAAATTGAAGAAAGTAGGGAAAGCCACTAGGCCATTCAATTATGACCTAGATCCAATCCCTTATGATTATACATGCAGTGGAGGTGACAGATAGATTCAAGGTACTAGATCTGGTATACAGAGTACCTGAAGAACTAACTATAGATGGAGGTTTCTAACATTGTAAAGGAGATGGTGACCAGAACCATCTGCAAGAAGAAATGCAAGAAGGCAAAGTGGCTGTCTGAGGAGGCCTTACAAATAGCTGAGAAAAGAAGAGAAATGAAAGGTAAAGGAGAAAGGGAAAGATATACCCAACTGAATGCAGAGTTCCAGAGAATAGCAAGGAGAGATAAGAAAACCTTCTTAAATGAACAATGCAGAGAAATAGAGGAAAACAATAGAATGGAAAAGACTAGAGATCTGTTTAAGAATATTGGAGATACCAAGGAAACATTTCATGCAAAAAGATAGGCATAATAAAGGACAAAAACTGCAAGAACCTAACAGAAACAGAAGAGAGTAAGAAAAGATGACAAGAATACACAGAAGAAGTGTACAAAAAGCTCTTAATGACCCAGAAAACCATGATGGTGTGGTCACTCACCTAAGAGTCCTGGAGTGTGAAGTCAAGTGGGCCTTAGGAAGCATTACTATAAATAAAACAGTGGAGATGATGAAATTCCAGCTGAACTATTTCAGATCCTAAAAGATGATGCTGTTAAAGTGTTGCACTCAATATATCAGCAGCTTTGGAAAACTCAGCAGTGGCCAGAGGACTGGAAAAGATCAGTTTACATTCCAGTTGTGAAGGACTGTGCTAAAGAATGTTCAAATTACAGAATGTTGCAAATTACAGTTGCACTCATTTTACATGCTAGCAAGATTATGCACAAAACCCTTCAAGCTAGGCTTCAATAGTACATAAGCCAAGAACTTCCAGGTGTACAAGCTGGATTTAGAAAAGGCAGAGGAACCAGAGATTGAATTGCTAACATCCGCTGGATCATAGAAAAAGAAAAGAAATTCCCCCCCAAATCTACTTTTGTCTTATTGACTATGCTACAACCTTTGATTGTGTGGATTACAACAAACTGTGGAATATTGAAATATCAGACTACCTTAGCTGTCTCCTGAGAAATCTGTATGCAGGACAAGAAGCAACAGTTAGAACTGGACGTGGAACACCTGACAGGTTCAATATTGAAAAAGGAGTACATCAAGGCAGGATATTGTCACCTTGCTCATTTAACTTAAATGCAGAGTTTAGTTCAGTTCAATCGCTCAGTCGTGTCCGACTCTTTGCGACCCCATGAATCGCAGCACGCCAGGCTTCCCTGTCCATCACCAACTCCCGGAGTTCACGCAGACTCACATCCATCGAGTCGGTGATGCCATCCAGCCATCTCGTCGTCTTTCGTCCCCTTGTCCTCCTGCCCCCGATCCCTCCCAGCATCCGAGTCTTTTCCAGTGAGTCAGCTCTTTGCATGAGGTAGCCAGAGTACTGGAGTTTCAGCTTCAGCATCATTCCTTCCAAAGAACACCCAGGACTGATCTCCTTTAGGAGGGACTGATTGGATCTCCTTACAGTCCAAGGGACTCTCAAGAGTCTTCTCCAACATCACAGTTCAAAAGCATCAATTCTTCAGCGCTCAGCCTTCTTCACAGTCCAACTCTCACGTCCATACATGACCACTGGAAAAAACCATAGCCTTGACTAGACGGACCTTTGTTGGCAAAGTAATGTCTCTGCTTTTGAATATGCTATCTAGGTTGGTCATAACTTTCCTTCCAAGGAGTAAGCGTCTTTTAATTTCATGGCTGCAATCACCATCTACAGTGATTTTGGAGCCCCCAAAAATAAAGTCTGACACTGTTTCCCCATCTATTTCCCATGAAGTGATGGGGCCAGATGCCATGATCTTAGTTTTCTGAATGTTGAGCTTTAAGCCAACTGTTTCACTCTCTTTCACTTTCATCAAGTGGCTTTTGAGTTCCTCTTCACTTTCTGCCATAAGGGTGGTGTCATCTGCTTATCTGAGGTTATTGATATTTCTACTGCCAGTCTTCATTCCAGCTTTTGCTTCTTCCAGCCCAGCGTTTCTCATGATGTACTCTGCATATAAGTTAAATAAGCAGGGTGACAATATACAGCCTTGATGTACTCCTTTTCCTTTTTGGAACCAGTCTGTTGTTCCATGTCCAGTTCTATGCTTCCTGACCTGCATATAGGTTTCTCGAGAGGCAGGTCAGGTGGTCTGGTATTCCCATCTCTTTCAGAATTTTCCACAGTTTGTTGTGATCCACACAGTCAAAGGCTTTGGCATAGTCAGTGAAGCAGAAATGGATGTTTTTCTGGAATTCTCTTGCTTTTCCGACAATCCAGCCAATGTTGACAATTTGATCTCTGGTTCCTCTGCCTTTTCTAAAACCCAACTTGAACATCTGGAAGTTCATGGTTCACGAATTGCTGAAGTCTGGCTTGGAGAATTCTGAGCATTACTTTACTAGCGTGTGAGATGAATGCAATTGTGCGGTAGTTTGAGCGTTCTTTGGCATTGCCTTTCTTTGGGATTGGAATGAAAACTGACCTTTTCCAGTCCTGTGGCCACTGCTGAGTTTTCCAGATTTGCTGGCATATTGAGTGCAGCACTTTCACGGCATCATCTTTCAGGATTTGAAAGAGCTCAATCAGAATTCCATCACCTCCACTAGCTTTGTTCGTAGTGATGCTTTCTAATGCCCACTTGACTTCACATTCCAGGATGTCTGGCTCTAGGTGAGTGATCACACCATCGTATGCAGAGTAGATCATATGAAATGGTGGAGTGGATGACTCAGAAGCTGAAATCAAGATTGCTGGGACAAATATAAAAAACCTCAGCTATGCAGATGATACTACTTTAATGACAGAAAGTGAAAAGGAACTAAAGAGCCTTTGATGAAAGTGAAAGAGGAGAGTGAAAAAGATGGATTAAAATTCAACACTCAAAAATTGAAGATCATGGCATCCGATCCCATCACTTCATGGCAAATAGATGGGGAAAAAGTGGAAACGTTTTTTTTTGGGCTCCAAAATCACTGTGGATGGTGACTGCAGCCATGAAATTGAAAGATGCTTGCTCCTTGAAAGAATAGCTATGACAAACCTAGACAGTATTAAAAAAACAGAGATACCACTTTGCTGACAAAGGTCCATATAGTCAAAGCTATGGTTTTTCCAGTAGTAGTGTATGAATGGCGAGTTGGACCATAAAGAAGGCTGAAACCCAGAGAATTGATGCTTTTGAACTGTGATGTTGGAGAAGACTTGAGAGTCCCTTGGACCGCAAGGAGATCAAACCAGTCCATCCTAAAGGAAATCAATGCTGAATATTCATTGGAAGGATTGATGCCGAAGCTGAAGCTCCAATATTTTGGCCTCCTAATGCAAAAAACAGACTCAATGGAAAAACCCCTAATGCTGGGAAAGATTGAGGGAGGGAGGAGAAATGTGTGACAGAAGATGAGATGGTTGGATGGCATCACTGACTCAATGTACATGAGTTTAAGCAAACTCTGGGAAATACTGAAGAACAGGGAAGCTTTGTGTGCTGCAGTTCATGGGGTTGCAGATAGAATGTGACTTAGTGACTGAACAACAGAAAATGATGAAAAAGATAATGTGTTGTGTGTACCTATATTTCTATTTTTCTTGTTCAGAAAATTTTCTTCAGCCAGGGATTGAGTTGCTAGTGACATATTCTTTTAGTTTTTCTTCTCTTGAAAATGCATTAAAATTTTTTCCATTTATTCCTTGTTGTGGTCTGAATGGATTTCTCTAAAATGTAAATGTTGAAATACTAATGCTTAGCATGATAGTATTGGGAATTAGGTCCTTTGGGATATTTTTAGGTCATGGGGGAGAGCCCATGAGTGGGATTACGGCTGTTACAAAAGAGGCCCCCAAGAGACCTCACTTGCTCCTTTTCTGCCATGTAATAATATAGTGAGAAGTCTGTGACCTGGAAGAGGGCCCTCACCTTAACCATGTTGACACCCTAATCTTTGGATTTCCAGCCCCAGAACTGTGAGAAGTAAATTTCTGTTGTTTATAATAGAGCCACTCATTTTGTCATGTTTTGTTATGGCAGCCTGAATAGATTTACAACATTCCTGAAGAGTAGTTTCACTGGGCCTAGAATTCTTGGTTAGCAATTCTTTTTTTTTTTTTAAGCATTCAAAAAATATTCTGCCACTTTTTCTAGTCAAGGCTGTATATTGTCACCCTGCTTCTTTAGCTTATATGCAGAGTACATCATGAGAGACTCTGGGCTGGATGAAGTACAAGCTGGAATCAAAATTGCCGGGAGAAATGTCAATAACCTCAGATATGCAGATAACACTACCCTTATGGCAGAAAGCAAAGAATGACTAAAGAGCCTCTTGATGAAAGTGAAAGAGAAGAGTGAAAAAGTTGGCTTAAAGCTCAACATTCAGAAAACTAAGATCATGGCATCTGGTCCCATCACTTCATGGCAAATAGATGGGGAAACAGTGGAAACAGTGTCAGACTTTATTTTTGGGGGCTCCAAAATCACTGCGGATGGTGATTGCAGCCATGAAATGAAAAGATGTTTGCTCCTTGGAAGAAAAGTTAGGACCAACCTAGGCAGCATATTAAAAAGCAGAGACATTACTTTGCCAACAAAGGTCTGTCTAGTCAAAGCTGTGGTTTTTCCAGTAGTCATGTATGGATGTGAGAGCTGGACTGTGAAGAAAGCTGAGCGCTGAAGAATTGATGCTTTTGAACTGTGATGTTGAAGAAGACTCTTGAGAGTCCCTTGGACTGCAAGGAGATCCAACCAGTCCATCCTAAAGGAGATCAGTCATGAATATTCATTGGACGGACTGATGCTGAAGCTGAAAATCCAATATTTTGGCCACCTGATGCTAAGAACTTTGAAAAGACCCTGATGCTGGGAACGATTAAAGGTGGGAGGAGAAGGGGATGACAGAGGATGAGATAGTTGAATGGGATCACTGACTCAATGGACATGAGTTTGAGTAACCTCTGGGAGTTGGTGATGGACAGAGAGGCCTGGTGTGCTGCAGTCCATGGGGTCACAGAGAGTCGAACATGACTGAGCGACTGAACTGAGCTGAACTGATGGTTGAGATGAGAAATCTGGTGGTGTTGCAGTTGTTGTTCAGTTCTAGGAAATAGTTATTTTTTTATGGCTGCCTTCAAAGGTTTATCTTTCTTTTTAGTTTTTGAAGTTTTAATTATGATGTGTCCTGGTGTAAATTTCTTTGGGTTTATCCTGTTTTGGGTTTACTCTGTTTTTGAATCTGTAAGTTTGTATGTGTCATATTTGAGACATCATTAGCCATCTTTCCTTTATATACTTTTACAGTCCTTCTCTCCTCTCTGGGACTCCAACGATAAGAATGTTGGATCTTTTGTTATTTGGCCTCAGGTCCTTAAGACTCTGTTAGTTTTCTTTCAGTCTTTTCTTTCCTGTTTTTCAGATTGGGTTAATTCTATTTTTCTGTCCTCAAATTCAGTGATTCTTTTTATTATCTCTGTGATTGTATTGAGCCAATCCAGCAACCTTTAAAGTTTTATGTTATAGTAATTTTTAGTTCTGTAATTTCTTTTTGCTTCTTTTTTATAACTTTTGTTTCTTTACTGAGGTTTTCCATTTTTTTTTTCACTTGTTTCAGGAGAATTTAGAATTGATTGCTGAGACATTTTATAATGGTACTTTAAAATCTTTTTCAAATAATTGTGTAGCATCCAACTCATCTCTGTATTGGCCTTGGTTGATTATCTTTTCTCACTCATGTTGGGATTTTCTTTTGTCATTTTCAGTTGTGTATTATGTCAGAAGGCTCTGGGCCCTATTTATATTTTTTATTTTATCACACAGTCATCCCACTTAGATTTAGTGTACAGGTCTTCACCTGTTTTGTAGGCTTTGGTTTTAATGGCAGTTTAATTTTCAGAGCCGTTGTGGTTGGCTTGGTTTATCTGATGCTGTCTGGACACCCACTGGTCCTTGATGATTTTACCTTAGAGAATAGAAGGCATTTCCTTTTATCAGGTTTCTGGGTGTCTCCAGATGGGAGAGGATTGTGGTGCGGTCCTCCTGGTACCCACCCCGAACCCCTAGTTCTTCCCTGACCCTGTATCTCTGGGTGAGAGAGGAGAGTCTTGGCCCATACTGAGTTGTTTGTGCTGGCTGGGTTCCTAAGTTTTGACCACTTGCCTCTGCATCTCAAGGTGGAAAAAAAGAGTTTCAGATCATACAGGGAAGGAAGAGTTGCTTCCTCTGTCTGGTCTTTGTTGTTGGCTGAGCTTCCAGTTGCCCTCCCTTGCTTGATATTGCGGAGAGACTCCTGTTTAGTTTGGGGGAGGATTATGCTTATCTAGTCTACTTTCTGTTGCTGAATTGGTGGCTGGGAAATGCCAGTCTGGGTTGCCTTCTTCTGTTGGTTGTGGGGACGTAAAGCACTTGATGCTTTTTTTGTTTCTCTGATCCTAGAGTCCGAAACTGGTTAGCTGCCTTCTTTCCAGTTTTCATAGTTTTCTTTTGGTTGTCTCTTTCTGTTATTCCCATGGTTTATACTTATGCTTAATGTGGAGGGGCAGGGAAAAAGAGAGCTATGCCATCTAGACTGGAAGTTCAAATTCTTTATTTTTTGTGAACTTGCATCATCTCCACCTAGCAGGTTATTTCAACTTTGAAAATAATAGTTTATGGCCATGTGCTTTGTGAACTTTTGAGCACAGTGTAAATGTTTGCTTCAATTATAGACCATAGTATTGTACCCTAAGGAAATTTTTGGAACATGGGTAATAATCAGTTCAAGAGGGTGCCAGAATATATGCTTGCTATTATACTAGGCATGTATCACATAAACAAACTTTGTAATATAGTTAATTAAAATGAAACTGTGAATTCTGGGTAAAGATGTGTTTATTTAAAGGATTATTTGTATTTAAAGTATTTAATAATTTCAGTACTAGATTGTTGCTGTTCAGTCACTAGGTAGTGTCCGACTCTTTGTGACCCCATGAACTGCTTCAAGCCAGGCTTCTCTGTACTTCACTATCTCCCTGAGTTTGCTCAAACACATGTCCATTGAGTTAGTGATGCCATCCAACCATCGCATCTTCTGTCATTCCCCTTCTCCTGCTCTCAATCTTTCTCAGCATCAGGATCTTTTCCAGTGAGTCGGCTCTTCACATCAGGTGGCCACAGTAGTGGATCTTCAGTTTGAACAACAGTCCTTCCAATATTCAGAGTTGATTTCCTTTAGGATTGACTGGTTTGATCTCCTTGCTGTCCAGGGGACTCTGAGGAGTCTTCTCCAGCACCACAGATCGAAAGCATCAGTAATACATACTAGTTTTTTAATATTAGTAAACATTTTTAAAAACAATACTGAAAATGTTGTATTATGCAGACAGGTTAATCTGTTTCTAATTCATTAGTTGAAAAGGAAAGATAAGATAAAAGGTCCTGCTTTTTACATTCCATGGTTTTCTAATTGAGAATAAATTGGCCCCAAATAAGAAAATGTCCATTCTATGTTAGTAGAAGAAGCCATTGTTTCTGAAGGATGAATAACTTGTTAAATCAACTACTGCTATTTATTCATTTGGCCACCCTGCTCAGCATGTGGAATCTTCGTTCCCTACCATATATTGAACCCATGGTACCTGCAGTAGAAGCATGGAATCTTAACTACTGGACTACCAGGGAATTCCCAACTATTACTGTTTTTTAAAAAAAATCTCACTAGCATATGGAAACAGTGGCTGACTTTATTTTTTTGGGCTCCAAAATCACTGCAGATGGTAATTGCAGCCATGAAATTAAAAGACGCTTACTCCTTGGAAGGAAAGTTATGACCAACCTAGACAGCATATTAAAAAGCAGAGACATTACTTTGTCAACAAAGGTCCGTCTAGTCAAGGCTGTGGTTTTTCCTGTGGTCATGTATGGATGTGAGAGTTGGACTATAAAGAAAGCTGAGTGCCAAAGAATTGATGCTTTTGAACTGTGATGTTGGAGAAGACTCTTGAGAGTCCCTTGGACTGCAAGGAGATCCAACCAGTCCATCCTAAAGGAGATCAGTCCTGGGTGTTCATTGGAAGGACTGATGTTGAGGCTGAAACTCCAATACTTCAGCCACCTGATGCAAAGAGCTGACTCATTTGAAAAGACCCTGATTCTGGGAAAGATTGAAGGCAGGAGGAGAAGGGGACGACAGAGGATAAGATGGCTGGATGGCATCACCGACTCAATGGACATGAGTTTGGGTAAACTCCGGGAGTTGGTGATGGATAGGGAGGCCTGGCATACTGCAGTTCGTGGGGTCCGTAAGAGTCGGACGCGACTGAGCGACTGAACTGAACATATTTTGTCAATTGTGGTGTTATTTTAGTTATAGAGAAATAATTGGGCTCCATTGCAGCCACTTGTTGAGGTATTCTCCGATTGACTTTAATGGCAAAGCTTAGATTTCTAATTAGACTAGAAACCATTTCTTTTATGTGTGAGCACACCTCTACATTGTGTTTAGTGTCTAATGGAATTCTGGACGTATGTTCTAGACAGAGGAGATAAAAATGACTGATTCTAGTATTGAATAAGATTAAATTATCAACAGGTGAACTGGCTTTTTAACGGACCATTTATGTTTTTAAATGAAAATATTTAATTATATTTCATATTTGAAGTAATAATTCTAGTTCCCTCTTGTTATTCTTGGTTTAATAGTATTTTAACACTTTTATTAATAAGGAATTGACACTTTAAATAGCTGAACTTATTTTCAAATGGGTATTTCTGTAATCTCTTCTTGGGTCTCATAAATTATTAGAATAGAATAATTTTTATAAAAATCAGGTGAACTTAATTTTTTGTTTCTTTACATGGTAACCATTATGGAAGCAGAAGAGATTAAGAAGAGCCGGCAAGAATACACAGAGGAACTATACAAAAAAGGTCTTAGTGACCCAGAAAACCACGATGATGTAGTCATTGATCTAGACCCAGACATCCTGGAGTGTGAAATCAAGTGGGCCTTAGGAAGGATTACTGCAAACAAAACTAGCAGAGGTGATGGAATTCCAGCTGAACTATTTAAAAATCCTGAAAGATAATGCTGTTAATGTGCTGTACTCAGTATGTCATCAAATTTGGAAAACTTGGCAGTGGCCTCAGGAAAAGGTCAGTTTTCATTCCAATCCCAAAGAAGAACAGTGCTAAAGAATGTTCAAACTACTGTACAATTGAGCTCCTTTAACATGCTAGCAGTGTTATTCAGCTAGTAATGCTGAAAATCCTTCAAGCTAGATTTCAGCAGTATGTGAACTGAGAACTTCCAAATGTACAAGCTAGATTTAGAAAAGGCAGAGGAACCAAAAATCAAATTGGCAACATCTGTTGCGTCATAGAAAAGGCAAGGGAATTCGAGAAAAACATCTACTTTGCTTCATTGACTATGCTAAAGCCTTTGTATTTGTGGATCACAACAAACTGGAAAATTCTTAAAGAGATTGAAGTATCAGACCACCTTGCCTGTCTCCTGGGAAACCTGTATGCAGGACAAGAAGCAATGGTTAGAACTGGACATGGAAAAATGGACTGGTTCATAGTTGAGAAAGGAGTTCATCATGGCTGTGTACTGTCACCCTCCTTATTTAACTTATGTGCAGAATACATCATGCAAAATGCCGGGCTGGCTGACTCTCAAACTCGAATCAAGATTGCCAGGAGAATCAACAACCACAGATTTGTAGATGATACCACTGTAATGGCCGAAAGTGAAGAGGAACTAAAGCACCTCTTGATGAGGGTGAAAGAAGAGAGTGAAAAGGCTGTATTAAAACTCAGCATTCTGAAAATGAAGACCATAGCATCCGGTCCCATCACTTCATGGCAAATAAGAGAGGGAAAAAGTGGAAATAGTGACAGATTTTATTTTCTTGGGCTGCAGAATCACTGCTAACGGTGACTGCAGCCATGAAATTAAAAGATGCTTGCTCCTTGAAAGCTGTGACAAATGTAGACAGTGAATTAAAAGCAGAGCCATCTCTTTGCCAACAAAGATCTGTATAGTCAAAGCTATGGTTTTTCCAGTAGTTTTGTATAGATGTGAGAGTTGGACCATAAAAAACTGTTGAGTGTTGAAGAACTGATGCTTTCAAATTGGGATGCTGGAGAAGACTTGTGACAAGTCCCTTGGATAGCAAGGAGATCAAACCACTCAATCCTTAAGGAAATCAACCTTGAATATTCATTGGAAGGAATGATGCTGAAGCTCCAGTGCATTGGCCACCTAATGCAAAAAGCTGACTCATTGGAAAATATCCTGATGCAGGCAAGAGGAGAAGGGGGTGATAGAGGATGAAATGATTTGATGTCATCATTGATGCAATGAACAGGAGTTCGTGCAAACTCTGGAGATAGTGAAAGGGAATCCTGGCATGATGCAGTCTGGGGTTGCAAAGAATCAGACATGACTTAGCGACAGAACAACAACAACGATGATCATTACTGTAGATAGCATTTTAATTTCAAATTTTGTTTTCACTGATCTTATCCTTACTTCAAAGATGTTTATTTTTTTTTTGACTCCCAGAATATTGTTAATAGTAACGTTAAATATATTTTAATTGGAAACGACCTCTCCTCTTGTGCTGTTGCTGCGTCGCTTCAGTCGTGTCCGACCCTGTGCGACCCCATCCCTGGGATTCTCCAGGCAAGAACACTGGAGTGGGTTGCCATTTCCTTCTCCAATGCATGAAAGTGAAAAGTGAAAGTGAAGTCACTCAGTTGTGTCCGACTCTCAACGACCCCATGGACTGCAGCCCACCAGGCTCCTCCGTCCATGGGATTTTCCAGGCAAGAGTACTGGAGTGAGGTGCCATTGCCTTCTCTACCTCTTGTGCTATGTTAAAGTAAACATTTATTTGGATGTAGGAGATCTGGTTGAATTCTTTGCCATGATGGTTAAGTGCTGTGTAACCATGGGTATTTAACCTCTTCAACCTCAGTTTCATGATTTTTTTTAATTTATATTTTTAATTGGAGAAAAATTTCTTTTCATTGTTGTGTTGGTTTCTGCTGTACACTGCCAATCAGCCATATTTATACATATCTTACCTCCCTTTTGAGCCTGCCTCTCATCCCTTCTCCCCATTCCATCCCTCGAAGTCATCACAGAGTGCCAAGCTGGGCTTCCTGTATTATATAGCAACTTCTCGCCAGCTATCTGTTTTACACATGGTAGTGTGTATATGTTAATTCTGCTGTCTCCATTTGTCTCTCTCTTTTCTTCTCCCACTGTGTCTACAGATCTGTTTTCCAAATCTGTTTTTCCATTCCTTCCCTGCAAATCGATTCATTAATACTATTTTCTGGATTACATATTTATGTGTTAATATATGATATTTGTTTTTCTGTTTCCAACTTACTTCACTTTGTATAACAGTTTTTAGATTCATCCACCTCACTAGAATTGATTCAAATTTTTTCTTTTTTATGACTGATACTCCATTGTATATATGTACCACATCTCTTTATCCATTCATCTGTCAATGGGCTTAGGTTGCTTCCATATCCTAGCTATTGTAAACAGGGCGGCTATGAACATTGGGGTACATGTATCTTTTTCAGTTGTGGTCTTCTCAGGTTGTAAGCCCAGTAGTAGGATAACTGAGTTATATGGTGGTTTTATTCCGGAGTTTTAAAGTAATCGCCATACTGTTCTCCATAGTGACTGTATCAGTTTACATTTCCATCAGAAACAACTGACAAAAGATTTATTTCCAAAGTATATAAGCAGCTCATATAGCTCAATATCAGAAAAACAAAGAGCCCAATCAAAAAATGGGCAGAAAACCTAAACCCACACTTCTCCAAAGAAGACTTACAGATGGCCAAGAAACACATGAAAAGATGCTCAGCATCACTAATTATTAGAGAAATGCAAATCAGAACTACATGAGGTATCACTTCACACCAGTCAGAATGACCATCATCAAAAATATACAAACAATACATGCTGGAGAGGATATGGAGAAAAGGGAACCCTCTTGCACTGTTGGTGGGAATGTAAATTGATTCAGTTTCATCATTTGTAGATTGGAGACAAACAATAGTCCCTTCCCAGGTAATTGTGTGTGTAGGATTTTCTTTCTTAACCATGTGGATTGACTACACTGATTGTGAAATTTTTAAGATTTTGGCATAATTTTTGGTGAAAGTAGAAATAGAAAATCATTCTAGAAAGACTTGGTTAGGGTAGTTTCTGGGATAGTAGGTTTGAATTTGGAGGGTTTCCTTTCCTCCTCAGGATAGATCTGGTCATGAAAAGTACACTCTTGAGTTCTAATAAATGAATTTTTCAAAGCAGGTAGTGTAAAGTAAACAAAGTTTGTCTACTTTGTTACTGAGTCGAAATTCTAAGCGTATTCATAGAAATCTCTTGCCTGAAACAAAGTTTTTTCCTTTTTTTTTTTAACACTGTTCAGGAAGTATCATTAAATCATAAAAATAAGAACTAACGTATAAGTAGAATTTGAATACTTTCAAATGTGATTTAATTAAAAATGCTAAAGGACTTGAAGCATTTTTCCTCTCAGATTCTTAGAGCCTTCAGGGTTTCGTGGTGGTAGTGATGAGAAACAGGAAGGGGTAGCACAGGGTTCTGGAGGCCTGGTTGTGGGGGTGGTTTACTTGCTCAGTTGTGTACTGACTCTTGGTGACCTATGGACTGTAGCCCGCCAGGCTTCCCTGTCTGTGGGATTTCCAAGGCAAGAATACTGTTTCCTTCTCCAGGGGATCTTCTGGATCCAGGGATCAAACCGGAGTGTTCTGCATTGCAGGGAAATTCTTTACGCCTGAGCCACAGACCATTATGAAGGCTTTGGTTCTGCCACTTACTAGTTTTGTAACCTTTGGTGAGTTATTTGTAACCTTTGGTCAGTTTTTTCTTCTTTAAAACGTAAATAATATTAGCACCCACATCATAGATTGTTTTTTTTTTTATTGAGTTAATATCTGCAGAGATGTAGCAACATTATTGACCAAAGTCCAAAGCATATACTATTCATTGTATTCTTAAGTGTGGAACCAACATTAAAAGATCACTTCTTCTCTTTTGGAAAAGTAACAAAGGGAGAATTAATTGATCCCTGCTTTGATTTTTCCTGTGATAAATTGCTTAGACTTCAGTTATAGCACTTAACACTTTGCATTATCATCACTAACATTATCTGTTGTATGTTTATTTACTCTCCAAGCTAGATTAGGAACTCTTTTGGGAAGAGACCACAGTATTTTAATGCATGTCTTAGAAATCTTAGGTAGTATTGCATATACATATCAGGTGATCAAAAATGTTGATTCAGTTAATGACAGAAATGTCCCAATTAATGACCTGCTGGTAAATGCATTGAAATACTATGGAAGGGTATAGCTAATGGTCCTTGCAAGAAATTTCATTTATTTCTTAATATGTGTTTTGTCTTAATTTGATTATACCTGTGCAAGTGATTATAATCACAGAATAGCCAGCAGAGTCTTAAATCAGAAGAAATGCTAAGCAGGAATATTCACTCCCTCTTAAAGTAGGGGAAGTGGGGCAGGGAAAGAGGAAGATCTTACCAGCTCACTGGGGTTCCCTTGTGGCTCAGCTGGTAAAGAATCCACCTGCAATGTAGGAGACCTGAGTTTGATCCCTATTTGGGAAGATCCCCTGGAGAAGAGAACGGCTACCCACTCCAGTATTCTGGCCTGGAAATTCCATGGACTGTATAGTCCACGGGATTGCAAAGACTTGGACATGACTCAGTGATTTTCACTTTACCTGATCATTAGGTGGTTGTCCAAGTAACTTTATACCTTTCTTTTTGTATTTACAGGGTCTTAGTTTCCAGCCTGGTAGATTCTTTCCCCAGTTCTTAGTGGAGAGGAGTGGCAGAGGAGAAAGAGGGATAGAGACACTTGGAAGGAGAAGTGAAATTGGTAGATGGTGCTAAATAATTTAGGTTTCTAGAGACAGAGACTGTGTGGTCTGTGAGTTAGGGAAAATTGTGCGTTTCCATGATAGGAAAGGTTGTGATAGGAAAGACATTCCAAAATTTCTGTTTATAGATTTAGACTTTGAGGTTATATTATTCTACATCGGGGGATGTGTGTATTTAGAAGTGAAACATGTTTCCCTTTCCTTCTTGCTTCACTATTTTTCTTTCTTTCTCTTTTAACGTATCTAGTTATAGTTTTTGATGTGTGACAGCTGTAATTTGGGGCTTTCAATAAAACGTGATGCAGGAAAGTAAGTAGGCTTTTTGTGAAAATGTTTTCAACAGAATATTAGCATTTCAAAAACATTTGTTCAGCTGTATATGTTACCATTATTATATGACATAAGTAATATCATCTTGATTGTTGACTTGATATATCCTATCAACTTTAAAAGACTTGTAATGTAATACCAAAGTTTATAATTTGAAGATTTTTTATTTACTGTATATAGATAGAGTTTACCATGCAACTTTATTCCTGTGAACTGTTAGAAATTCTAAACGTTGAATTTAGTAAAGAATGTACAGTGATGAATAGGAATGTAGTGCAGATATAGTTTTGTTTTACTTTACATATTTTTGGTACTGTCTACTACAATAATATAGTTCCATGGCTTTTATCTTTTTGGTGCTAAAGCTATCAGATCAGATCAGATCAGATCAGTCTCTCAGTCGTGTCCAACTCTTTGCGACCCCATGAATCGCAGCACGCCAGGCCTCCCTGTCCATCACCAACTCCCGGAGTTCACTCAGACTCACGTCCATCGAGTCAGTGATGCCATCCAGACATCTCATCCTCTGGCGTCCCCTTCTCCTCTTGCCCCCAATCCCTCCCAGCATCAGAGTCTTTTCCAATGAGTCAACTCTTCGCATCAGGTGGCCAAAGTACTGGAGTTTCAGCTTTAGCATCATTCCTTCCAAAGAAATCCCAGGGCTGATCTCTTTTAGGATGGACTGCTTGGATCTCCTTGCAGTCCAAGGGACTCTCAAGAGTCTTCTCCAACACCACAGTTCAAAAGCATCAATTCTTCGGCACTCAGCCTTCTTCACAGTCCAACTCTCACATCCATACATGACCACAGGAAAAACCAGAGCCTTGACTAGACGAACCTTTGTTGGCAAAGTAATGTCTCTGCTTTTGAATATGCTATCTAGGTTGGTCATAACTTTCCTTCCAAGGAGTAAGTGTCTTTTAATTTCATGGCTGCAGTGACCATCTGCAGTGATTTTGGAGCCCAGAAAAATAAAGTCTGACACTGTTTCCACTGTTTCCCCATCTATTTCCCATGAAGTGATGGGACCGGATGCCATGATCTTCGTTTTCTGAATGATGAGCTTTAAGCCAACTTTTTTTTTTTTTTTTTAAAGCCAACTCTCCACTTTGACCTTCATCAAGAGGCTTTTTAGTTCCTCTTCACTTTCTGCCATAAGGGTGGTGTCATCTGCATATCTGAAGTTCTTGATATTTCTCCTGCCAGTCTTCATTCCAGCTTTTGCTTCTTCCAGTCCAGCGTTTCTCATGATGTACTCTGCATAGAAGTTAAATAAACAGGGTGACAATATACAGCCTTGACGTACTCCTTTTCCTATTTGGAACCAGTCTGTTGTTCCATGTCCAGTTTTAACTGTTGCTTCCTGACGTGCATACAGATTTCTCAAGAGGCAGATGAGGTGGTCTGGTATTCCCATCTGTTTCAGAATTTTCCACAGTTTATTGTGATCCACACAGTCAAAGGCTTTGGCATAGTCAATAAAGCAGAAATAGATGTTTTTCTGGAATTCTCTTGCTGTTTCCATGATCCAGCGGATGTTGGCAATTTGATCTCTGGTTCCTCTGCCTTTTCTAAAACCAGCTTGAACATCTGGAAGTTCACGGTTCACATATTGCTGAAGCCTGGCTTGGAGAATTTTGAGCATTACTTGACTAGCGCGTGAAATGAGTGCAATTGTGCGGTAGTTTGAGCATTCTTTGGCATTGCCTTTCTTTGGGATTGGAATGAAAACTGACCTTTTCCAGTCCTGTGGCCACTGCTGAGTTTTCCAAATTTGTTGGCATATTGAGTGCAGCACTTTCACGGCATCATCTTTCAGGATTTGGAATAGCTCAACTGGAATTCCATCACCTCCACTAGCTTTGTTCGTAGTGATGCTTTCTAAGGCCCACTTGACTTCACATTGCAGGATGTCTGGCTCTAGGTCAGTGATCACACCATCGTGATTATCTGGGTCATGAAGTTCTTTTTTGTACAGTTCTTCTGTGTATTCTTGCCATCTCTTCTTAATATCTTCTGCTTCTGTTAGGTCCATGCCATTTCTGTCCTTTATCGAGCCCATCTTTGCATGAAATGTTCCTTTGGTATCTCTGATTTTCTTGAAGAGATCTCTAGTCTTTCCCATTCTGTAGCTAAAGCTATAGAAAATACATATTTAAAAGTAGTTATAGGTAATTGAGAGGAATGGCATATATGCTCTTTTAAATGCTTGGGAACAAAACTTTGAGGCAGGCAATTAAGAGGTTAGTAGAAATAAATTATTTTAAATAGGTTTTTTGTTGTTGTTGTTGCTGATGATGACTAGTTTAGCAAAGCTACTGACTGGCTAAGGACTAGAAAATGCTGAATTATCAGAAAGGCTGTTGTAATCCCTTGATGAAATTGTGTTAAACGCAACTTTGGATTAATATACTTGGTTGTTTTCTGAAGATTTATAGTTTAATTGTTCTGCTTTTATAATTATAATTTTATTGATTTGCAAGATATTAAGCCCTAAAAATGTGTTTGGGTTATTATATAAAATGCTTAATTATTTCTGAATAACAGTTATATTTGGCCTGAATTTGTTTCTAATAAAATTTCAGGTTTCAGTCCTCATTACCTCCATTTCATATATGGGGAAAGCATATCGCAGTTGCAGGAAGAAAATTATATATGTCCAGTATCAATGCAGTACCAACATAGAGTGTTAATTTTCTATATTAGTTGCTGTAAGATTGATTATAGCATGACATTAAAAAAAATCTGTGGACGATTTTAATGTTATTAAACACCTTTGTCTTGAAAATTTTAAATACTTAACATTTTTGTAGTTTCAAAAGCAAATGTTTTTAATATAATTAGACTTTTGAGATGAGGGAAATGTTACTGTGAGATTTCATCAGGAATAGAACTGTTTGAGTAATTGAGAACATCAACATACAATTTTAGTGAAGTACATTTTGTGTCCTCCTAGTTTAAGTTGTTGATGGTAATTCTAGTTTATTGCCCTGATTTTAAAGAAATCCTAATCCTTAGCTAGAAGTTAAATTTGAAAAAGTCCAATTAGTGCCTGGGTCATTTTTTCATGAAATCATTTAGCACTGATGGATCATTACAGTTGTGCTGTTCTAAGTGAATTAATATTATTTAATCCATGAAAAGACTTTTGTCTGATTTAGCACATTTTGATATAACTGTTATTATCTGGCTTTAAGAATGTATCTAATCATGATTTTTTTGAGGGGAATAACCTGAATTTTTGTACTTTTACAGGCTAGAGGGAGGAACCAACAGCTTGGAAATTCGACCAAGTGATATGGCGGGATGGGCATTTTCCTGACCTATTTTGTAGAGGTAATCTAGCACTGTTTTCTTCACTCTTACCTATGATTGATGGCTATATACTTGAACATGAACATACCTGTCACAGCTGTTGGATAGTACTCTGCTTTTCCTGGATAATCCCTTTTCTTTTATACTTAAATATTCCTGCAGTGCAGGAGACCCTAGTTCGATTCCTGGGTAGGGAAGATCCCTTGGAGAAGGGATAGGCTACCCACTCTGGTATTCTTGGGTTTCCCTGGTGGCTCAGCTGGTAAAGAATCTGCCTGCAATGTGGGAGACCTGGGTTCCATGCCTGGGTCAGGAAGATTGCCTGGAGGAGGGCATGGCAACCCACTCCAGTATTCTTGCCCTGTGGACAGAGAGCCTGGCAGTCTACAGTCCATGGGTCACAAAGAGTCAGACACAGCTGAGCAACTAAGCACACAGCACAGCATGAATATTACATATAGATACCATGATATGAACATCTATACATAGGAAATAATTGATGTTATTAGTTCTCTTTGATGAAAACCATTATCTTTTCTCACTTAACAAGATTATCTGCATTTCTCTTTTTTAGGCCCAAGGTCCCTTATATTAGGAAGACCCAAAATCCTCTCCTGTCTTGTTGGGCTATGTTGGTAGATGTATTAGACCTGTGCTTTTATCTTTCAAAGTGAAAGAAAATTAAACATGAACAGTATTCAGGGTAATTACATGTGGCACATATTCTCATGTCATTATTAATGATCATAACAGTTCTAAGATTCTCATCTTCACCAGACACTAGCTCAAATCCAGCTCTTGATCTTGGATTTCCAACTTGTGGAACTGTGAGAAGTAAATGCTTGTTTAAGCCACCTGGTCTTGGATATTTTTGTTTTAGCAAGGAGCCTGTTCTTAATCCATATGTATCCATGCAATCTGCCTCTTGAGAAATTTGTATGCAGGTCAAGAAGCAACAGTTAGAACTGGGCATGGAACAACAGACTGGTTCCAAATAGGAAAAGGAGTACGTCAAGGCTGTATATTGTCACCCTGTTTATTTAACTTCTATGCAGAGTACATCATGAGAAACGCTGGGCTGGAAGAAGCACAAGGTGGAATTAAGATTGCCGGGAGAAATAACCTCAGATATGCAGATGACACCACCCTTATGGCAGAAAGTGAAGAGGAACTAAAAAGCCTCTTGATGAAGGTCAAAGTGGAGAGTTGGCTTTAAAAAAAAAAAAAGGTGGCTTAAAGCTCAACATTCAGAAAACGAAGATCATGGCATCCGGTCCCATCACTTCATGGGAAATAGATGGGGAAACAGTGGAAACAGTGTCAGACTTTATTTTTCTGGGCTCCAAAATCACTGCAGATGGTGACTGCAGCCATGAAATTAAAAGACACTTACTCCTTGGAAGGAAAGTTATGACCAACCTAGATAGCATATTCAAAAGCAGAGACATTACTTTGCCAACAAAGGTTCGTCTAGTCAAGGCTCTGGTTTTTCCTGTGGTCATGTATGGATGTGAGAGTTGGACTGTGAAGAAGGCTGAGTGCCGAAGAATTGATGCTTTTGAACTGTGGTGTTGGAGAAGACTCTTGAGAGTCCCTTGGACTGCAAGGAGATCCAACCAGTCCATTCTGAAGGAGATCAGCCCTGGGATTTCTTTGGAAGGAATGATGCTAAAGCTGAAACACCAATACTTTGGCCACCGCATGCCAAGAGTTGACTCATTGGAAAAGACTCTGATGCTGGGAGGGATTGGGGGCAAGAGGAGAAGGGGACGCCAGAGGATGAGATGTCTGGATGGCATCACTGACTCGATGGACGTGAGTCTGAGTGAACTCCGGGAGTTGGTGATGGACAGGGAGGCCTGGCGTGCTGCGATTCACGGGGTCGCAAAGAGTTGGACATGACTGAGTGACTGATCTGATCCATGCTGTATGCCTGGATGATCACAGTGAACATTCCTCTGGCCTTCAGTTCAGTTCAGTTTAGTTCATTCGCTCAGTCATGTCCGACTCTTTCCGACCCCATGAATCGCAGCACACAAGGCCTCCCTGTCCATCACCAACTCCTGGACTTCACTCAAACTCACGTCCATCTAGTGGTGATGCCATCCAGCCATCTCATCCTCTGTCATCCCCTTCTCCTCCTGTCCCCAATCCCTCCCAGCATCAGAGTCTTTTCCAATGAGTCAACTCTTCGCATCAGGTGGCCAAAGTATTGGAGTTTCAGCTTTAGCATCAGTCCCTCCAGTGAACACCCAGGGATGATCTCCTTTAGGATGGACTGGTCGGATCTCCTTGCAATCCAAGGGATTCTCAAGAGTCTTCTCCAACACCACAGTTCAAAAGCATCGATTCTTCGGCGCTCACCTTTCTTCACAGTCCAACTCTCACATCCATACATGACTACTGGAAAAACCATAGCCTTAACTAGACGGACCTTTGTTGGCAAAGTAATGTCTCTGCTTTTGTATGCTGTCTAGGTTGGTCATAACTTTCCTTCCAAGGAGTAAGCGTCTTTTAATTTCATGGCTGCAGTCACCATCTGCAGTGATTTTGGAGCCCAGAAAAAGTCTGACACTCTTTCCACTGTTTCCCTATCTATTTCCCATGAAGTGATGCTACCAGATGCCATGATGTTCGTTTTCTGAATATTGAGTTTAAGCCAATTGTTTCACTCTCCTTTTTCACTTTCATCAAGAGGCTTTTGAGTTCCTCTTCACTTTCTGCCATAAGGGTGGTGTCATCTGCATATCTGAGGTTATTGATATTTCTCTCGGCAATCTTGATTCCAGCTTGTGCCTCCTCCAGTCCAGCGTTTCTCATAATGTACTCTGCATAGAAGTTAAATAAGCAGGGTCACAATATACAGCCTTGACATATTCCTTTTCCTATTTGGAACCAGTCTGTTGTCCCATGTCCTGCTTCCTGACCTGCATATAGGTTTCTCAAGAGGCAGGTTAGGTGGTCTGGTATTCCCATCTCTTTCAGAATTTTCCACAGTTTATTGTGATCCACACAGTCAAAGGTTTGGCATAGTCAATAACGCAGGCAATGGCACCCCACTCCGGTACTCTTGCCTGGAAAATCCCATGGAGGGAGGAGCCTGGTAGGCTGTAGCCCATGGGATCGCTAAGAGTCCGACACGACTGAGCGACTTCACTTTCACTTTTCACTTTCATGATTGGAGAAGGAAATGGCAACCCACTCCAGTGTTGTTGCCTGGAGAATCCCAGGGACAGAGGAGCCTGTTGGGCTGCCGTCTATGGGGTCGCACAGAGTTGGACACGACTGAAGCGACTTAGCAGCAGCAGATGTTTTTCTGGAACTCTTTTGCTTTTTCAGTGATCCAGCGGATGTTGACAATTTGATCTCTGGTTCCTCTGCCTTTCCTAAAACCAGCTTGAACATCTGGAAGTTTACGGTTCACTTTCTGCTGAAGCCTTGCTTGGAGAATTTTGAGCATTACTTTACTAGCGTGTGAGATGAGTGCAATTGTGCGGTAGTTTGAGCATTCTTTGGCATTGCCTGTCTTTGAGATTGGAGTGAGAACTGACCTTTTCCAGTCCTGTGGCCACTGCTGAGTTTTCCAAATTTGCTGGCATATTGAGTGCAGCACTTTCACAGCATCATCTTTGAACATTTGAAAGAGCTCAACTGGAATTCCATCACCTCCATTAGCTTTGTTCGAAGTAAGGCCCACTTGATTTCACATTCCAGGATGTCTGGCTCTAGGTGAGTGAGCACACCATCATGATTATCTGGGTCGTGAAGCTCTTTTTTGTACAGTTCTGTGTATTCTTGCCATCTCTTCTTAATATCTTCTGCTTCTGTTAGGTCCATACCATTTCTGTCCTTTATTGAGCCCATCTTTGCATGAAATGTTCCCTCTGGCCTTAAGGATGAACCTAAGGCCCTTTCATTGATTGAACCAGAGGCAATTCTGTTGAATGAGAAACATAACTCTTTTTTTCCCCTGGGTTTGGAGCTGTGAAGATACAAACTTCTCTTGCCACTACAGTGAAGATTTGCCCAAGAATGGACCAATATAGAGAAGAACAGCATCAAGACATAGCAAAACCAGGTGCTGATATAAGTCCTTAGATCCAGCTGTGCTTAGAGCCTTTTCAGTTGTGTCAACCAGTAAATCCCACTTTTAAGTTAAACTACTTTCTGTTCTGTTACTTGCAACCAAGAGTCCTGATTAATATTTAGAATGAGGTGAATGACTTGATGGTGACTTAATAAATTGGAACCTTTATAATTATGCATTTGAATTTGAATGAATGCATATGTCATAAAAAAAATTCTATGATTGTCATAAATTTTGTTTTGAGGATTCTTTTAAAATGAAGATGTGAAAATATTAGCAGTTTTAATGGTCATATTTTAAGATTTCATTTAACATTTTTTACTTCTTAGGTTTATTATAAGAGGAATAGACACTTAAGCTGTAGAGAATGTTATAAAAAAATTTAAAAAGGCTCTCTTCATTCCCATTCACTGTTAACATTTGTGTGTGTATGTATCATTCCATATATCTTCCATATGTGAATATATATATACATGTATTTACATAATGATTATAAAAATGAAATCACAGCATACATATTGTTTAGCAAAATACCGTTTTTGTTGTTAATTTCTGTACCTTTGCATATAATTCCTTCTCATTTCATTCTATGTAATATTCCAATATGTTGATGTACCATAATTTTAACTAGCCTCCTATTTATGAATATTTAGGGGTTTTTTTGTAGTATTAAATGGGAATATAGTGAATATTCTTGGATACATTTTTGCACATGTTTAAAAATACTTTTGCAGTATAAATTCCTAAGGAAAAAATTGTTGGGTCAAAAAGTGTGTACATTTAATAATTTGTGGTTGAATTGCCTAACTGTTGTCCCTACATCAGTAGTGTGGGAAAATGGGAAGCTCTTTTATCTCTTTGATGATACTAGCTAGTGGCAAACTTTTTAGTATTTGTCAGGTTTTTGTTAGTATTGATTTTCAAAATTTCATTATGAGTTTCAGCATTTTTTCCCCATTGTTATTGGCCATATGTATATTTTCAGTGATCTTTTTGGTCATGTGTTTGGTCATGTGTTACTCAGTTTTTGCTTATCTTTTGATTTTGCTTTTGCCTTGTAGACATTTTAATTTTGTGTGATTGAATTTAGTTATCTTTTTATTCATGGTCAAGGGTAGGGGAGGCGGTTTCCTGTGTAAGGTTTAAAAGGTCTTTACCACTGATTGTAGGACTCATTTTTCCTTCCATATTGTAACATCTCTGAAAGACATGAATTTCTGTCTTGTCATAGTTTGGCGTTTTTTTCTTAATAACATAAAATAGTTGTGTTTCTTAGGATTGGTAGTTTTAGATTCATGAAGTTGAAAAATCGTATGGGTTTTCTATTTTTATGGTTTAAATTGTGTAAAATCTTTTTGATTTATATTGAATATTTTTGGTATAAGCAGTAAATGGAGAGATCAGCTTTACTGTTTTCCAGATGGCTAACCATTTGTCCTCATTTCAGTTATTGAATGATACGTTTCTTTTCTACATATTTGAAATGCCACATTTATCATATACTGAATTTCCATATTTTGGGGGAAGGCAGAGTCTGTTTCTGAAATCATTTCTGTTCAATTCATCTGCCTGCTTGTTTTTTGTGCTGATAGTTCTGAGAATTCTGTAAAGGAACTGCTTAGAAACTCAATTTTACACAAATGATTTTTTATTAGAAATAATAGGATTAGGGCTATTGAAGAAGAGGTGTATGTTCACTATAACAACTAAAAAGATAAAATAACTGTGATAAATCTAACTTGAAAAAAAAAGTTTAAACTACTGAGGGATAGGAAAGAAAATATGATTAATTCAAATTTTTGATAGATATGATAGAAAGTTGTCATTTCACTATAGAAATATAATTGATTTTTCTTTATTGATCTAATCTCTTGTGGCCTTGCTGAATTGCTTATTAGTCCTTGTAATTTTTTTTGTGGATTTATTAGGAAATTTCTACATATGAAATCACATCACTAGAGGTTTATTTCTTGTTTTCTAATTTAGATGTCTTTGCTTAATTGGTTGGTTGATTTTGCCTACTTGGTTTTACTAGTTAGAACCTGTAGTACAGTGTTGAATAGAAGCGGTGAAAATGTACATTCTGGTTTTTAGGAGGATAGTGTTCAGTGTTTAACCATTAAACATGATATTAGGTTTTTTGTAGATACCTTTTATCAGGTTGAGGAGGTTCTCTTCTGGTCTTAGTTTTTTTAGATTATTTTGGTCATGAGTAAATGTTGAATTTTGTCAAGAGCTTTCTTTTATGTTTATTGAGATAGCCATGTGGCTTTTGTCCTTTATTCTTTTAATATGGTGTATTATATTGATTGATCTTCAGATGTTAAACTAGCTTTGCTTTCATGGGATAAATGTTACTTGGTCTTGGTGTATAGGCCTTTTTAAAAAATCTGTTGCTAGATTCAGTCTGCTAATACCTTGTAAGCATATTGTATCTGTTGATGAGAGACACTGGAGTGTAGTTTTCATCTGATGTCTTTATATCAACTCTAGCCTTACTGATTGAGTTGGAAGATGTACCCTCTCCCTTTGTTTCATGAAGGAGTTTATGAAGGATTGGTGTTTCCTCTGTAAATATTTGATAGAATTCATCAGCGAAGCCATTTCTTTTGGGGGGGCTTTTTAAATACTAAGTCTGTTTGTTCAGATTTTTCTGTTTCCTCTTTAGTTAATGTGTCAGTAATATGTGTCTTTTAAGAAGTTTTATAAAAGTTGTTTAATTTCTTGGCATTTATTTGTTTATAGTATTCCTTCCCTTATAAGCTTTAAATTTTTGCGAGGTCAGTGTTAATATCCCTTCTTTCATTTCTAATTTTGGTAGCTTGTATTTTTTCTTTTTTTTCTTTTTAATGTATTTTTAATTGGAGGATAATTGCTTTACAGTGTTGTGTTGATTTCTCCCATATGACAGCATGAATCAGCCGCGTGTGTGTGTGTGTGTGTGTGTGTGTGTGTGTCCTGTTTTTTTTTTTTTCTCTTTTCTGTAGGTCAGTTTTCGTAAAAGTTTGTAAATTTTTTGAGTCTTTTTAAAAGAACCAAGTTTTTCTCTATTTTTCTGTTTTGTATTTCATGTATTTCTGCTCTAAATTTTGAATATTTTTTTCAGCTTGCTTTATGGTTTAGTTTGCTCTTTTTCTGGTTTATTGAAATGGAATCATGTCATTGATTTGAGATTCCACTTTTTTTCAAATATATAAAAGTATATCATTTCTTCTCAGTACTGCTTTAGCTGCATCCCATCAATTTTGGTATGTTTGTTTTATTTATTCCGTTAAAAGTATTCTCTAACATCTCTTTTAATTTCTTCTTTGAGGTATGTACTATTCAGAATTGTGAAGTTTAATTTTCAAATACTTGATAATTTTCCAGTTGATAGCTACTTAATTCTAATTTAGTTGATATCTACTTAAATTTTGTTATGGTTGGAAAACATACTTTGTATGACTTAAGTCCTTTTACATTTTTAAGGCTTGTTTAATGGTCTAGCATTTGATCTGTCCTGAAGAGTGTGTGCTTGGAAACTATTTTTTATGTTGTTTGTTGGAGTTTTGTATATATGCCAGCTAGGTCTGATCGATTGAGTGTGTTCTTCTGTTTTCAGGTTTTCTGTATCTTTGTTAATTTGCTGTTTTTATTCTATCAATTATTTAGAGTGTAGTATTGAAATCTCCAGTGATAATTTGTTGAATTTTCTGTTTTCTTTTTAATAATGTTATTGTTTCATTATTTTAGGGTTTATAATTATTACAATACTTTATTGACTATCATTAGAAAGAGATATCTTTCTTCATCTTTAGTATTTGTCTTAAAGTCTATTTTGTCTAATTCTAATGTAACCACTCCACCTATCTTATGGTTACTCTTTCCATGGGGGTGGGAGTGGGGTGTGTGTGTGGGGGTGTGTCTGTCCTTGTTCCCCATCTTTTTTCTTTCAGTCTTGAATTTAAAGTATGTCTCTTGCTGGCAGTACATGGTTGAATCTTGTGTTTTTTTGTCCAGTCTGAGTCTCTACCTTTCCATTGTGCTCTTCAGACATTCATATTTAATTATGGACTTCGTTGGATTTACATTTGCCATTTGCTTTATGTATATCTCATGGGTTTTGTTTCTCAGTGCTTCCTTACTGGCTTTTGAATTAAATGTCTTTTAGTATGCCATATTAGTTACTCTGTTGGTGTTTTTTCTAAATATAATTTAAGATACTTTCTTTGTGGTTGCTATGATATTTACATTATACATTTTAACATTAAATAGACTTATTTAATGTTAAATTTAACATTAATAGTTAATAGTAACACTGAGTCAGTATCAGTAAAATATAGAAACTTCGCTCAGTATAGCTCCATTTTCTGCTTCCTCTATTTTGCCACTGAAGTGAAATGAAGTGAAGTGAAGTTGCTCAGTCGTGTCCGACTCTTTGCAACCCCATGGACTGTCGGCTACCAGCCTCCTCCGTCCATGGAATTTTCCAGTCAAGAGTACTAGAGTGGGTTGCCATTTCCTTCTCCAGGGTATCTTCCCAACCCAGGGATTGAACCTGGGTCTCCCGCATTGCAGGCAGACGTTTTACCATCTGAGCCACCAAAGAAGTCAATTATATTTTGCCACTGTTGCTATATATATATAACATCCATATATGCCATAAACCTGGCAATACAGTGTTAAAAATATTGCTTTATATATACTTATGTCTCTTAAAGATGTTAAGAGAAGAAATGAGAAAAACGTGTTTATAGTCTTCTAGCTTAACCCACATATTTACCATTTCTGGTGTTCTTTTCTTCCTGTGTATTTTAAGTGTGGTGTCATTTCCTTTCAACCTGATGGACTTCTTTTAGTATTTCTTGTATGGCATGTTTGATTTGCTTTGTTCATCTGAGACAGTGTTTATTATGCTTTTATTTTGAAGGGTAGTTTTGTTGCCTTCTTGGTTGACAGGTTTTTTTCTTTTAGCACTTTCAGAATGTGATTCCTCTGTCTTCTGGCCTCTTGTTGTTGTTGATTGAAAGTCAGCTGTTAGTAAATTTCTGAGTTAGAGCTCAGGAAAAGCCTGCTGAATTTATGTTGCAAGCATTACTTAACACAGTATAAGGATGAAAAGACAGCAAAAATATCTTCTTACTTTCTCATCCCCTCATTGTAACAAAGCCCTTAACTTGGAGAACCTTATTCCCCTCTCTTTACTCTTCCTCCTCCACTTCCCACTTACCATCACCTTATAATATTCAGAGAGCACTTGGATTATGGGTCTGACTAGAGAAATGCTTTCAGATAATCATTAGCCCACATCTCCAGTGGATCAGATCAGATCACATCAGTCGCTCAGTCGTGTCCGACTCTTTGCAACCCCATGAATCGCAGCACACCAGGCCTCCCTGTCCATCACCAACTCCCGGAGTTCACGGGATGGAGTTGTAAAGTGCTTTTATAATACAGTATTATTGTTAAAGGAAAAAAAAATAAGAAAGCTGTTAATCGTGTTGATGGTTCTCTGCTATACTGAGTAATTTTTCTCCTTGTGTTTGTTCTTAACAATTTTGACTATGATGTGTCTAGGTGTGTATCTTTGTAATTATTCTCTGTGAGATTCATTGAACTTCTAAGACCTATAGATGTGATTTCTACTGAAAAATCTAATTTGGGAAGTTTTTGGTTGATGTTTTATTAAAAAAAACCCTTATTTCCTGCCCTTACTCTCCTCTCCTTTGGAACTTCAGAAATGTTGGTAAGTTGGTTGCTGAGGCTCTGTTCAATTTTCTACAACTTTTTTTCCTTCACTGTCCTTCACATTGGATATTTTCTGATATATCTTCAAGGTCATAGATTTTCTTCTGCCGTCTTGAATCGTGTAGTGAAGTTTTTGTTTTAGTTATTTTACTTTTCGGCTTCAGAGTTTCCATGTGGTTCTTTTACATAAATGCTGTACCCTTACTGAAAATTTTTTTATTTGTTGATTGTTTTCGTAATTAAACATTAAAGATGGGGTCAGTTAAAATTTTTAACATGTTTATGATGGATATTTTGAAATCTTTGCTTAAACCAACATCTGGGGATACTCAGAAACCATTTGTAGCAGTTGCTATTTTTTATTAATGTGGATCACATTTTTCTTCCCTCCTGTCCTTCCTTTCTCCCTCCCTCCTTTCCTTCCTTTCTTCCTCCCTCCTCTCCTCTCCTTTCCTTTCCTTTCTTCCTTCCTCATCTTATAATTTATTGTTGAAAACTGGGCATTTTAGATAACATATTGGAATAATTTCAGATTGTGACTCCCCCATCCCTGCCTGCTTAGGTTATTGTTACTGTTGTCATTTTGGTATTATTTATATCTAATACAATCCTACTGAAATTTTTTTTTAAATTTTATTTTATTTTTAAACTTTACAATATTGTATTAGTTTTATTTTGAATAAAAGTTTATCCGCTAAAATAGACATGCTTGAGTGAATATCCAAGAAAATTCTGAAATGAAAGGGTACTGAGAGGTAAATAGCTCTGTCAGAATTTAAACTTAAAAAAAAATATGGATACAGTGTTGAAATGTTTTAAAAAGTGAATTAGTGTTTTACTTTCTAAAGTATGCTTCCCTGATGGCTCAGACGGTAAAGAATCTGTCTACAATTCAGGAGACCTGGGTTTGATCGTTGGGTTGAGAAGATCCCTGGAGGAGGAAATGGCAACCCACTCCAGTATTCTTGCCTGGAGAATCCCATGGACAGAGGAGCCCGGTGGGCTAGAGTCCATGGGGTCGCAGTCAGACACAACTGAGTGGTTAACACTTTCCCTTTTTCTGAAGTACAAAGATGGACTTATTACTGGTATGTTTTAGGTGAGAAAGACTGTCCTTCTTTGTCAAAGATAAGGTGTCCATATGTGCGTGGATTTCTCTGGGCTTTCTATTTTGTTCCATTGATCAATATTTCTGTCTTTGTGCCAGTACCATACTGTCTTGATAACTGTGGCTTTGTAATAGAGCCTGAAGTCAGGTAGGTTGATTCCTCCAGTTCCATTCTTCTTTCTCAAGATAGCTTTGGCTGTTCGAGGTTTTTTGTATTTCCATACAAATTGTGAAATTATTTGTTCTAGCTCTGTGAAGAATACCGTTGGTAGCTTGATGGGGATTGCATTGAATCTATAAAGTGCTTTGGGTAGTATACTCATTTTCACTATATTGATTCTTCCAATCCATGAACATGGTATATTTCTCCATCTATGAGGAGGGAGGAGGGTTCAGGATGGGGAGCAGGGGTATACCTGTGGCGGATTCATTTTGATGTTTGGCAAAACTAATACAATATTGTAAAGTTTAAAAATAAAATAAAATTTAAAAAAATAGGAGGAAAAAAAGACTGTTCTTCTTGCCTTGGCACCACTGTAAAAACAAATCTAAAATCATAGGATGTATCATACACCGTCTGGTCTCAGAGCTTCCTGTGGAGGAGTAAATACAAACTATTCTTTATAGATAGGTAATGTTTTTAAAGACCTCTATGGTAGGAAGCTCCATAAACTCTTTAGTGTATTTAGTCTATGCTGAGAAATATTCGCTGATAGGAAATTTTCTTCTTGTGTATAGCTTATGATCTTTATTTCTATTTTTGAGGGGTGTGGTATGCAGTCTTCCTATGATTATTCTTATCTTCTGTCAGCTTTTCTTCTCAGATGACCTTGCTGATTGTATTTCTGTAGCTATTTCATGATTTTACAACTCTTAATTTTTTTCTATTGTAAATACATGGGCACTCTGTGTAGGACTAGTTCTATTTGTTGTTTGTAAGGCCTAAGATTGTGTTTGCTTCTCTCTTTACTTCATAGCCTTTACAAAGCAGATACAGTGTTATGAAGTGATTTTTTAAATCATTTATTTTCTCTCTTGTAAATGTTTAGGTCTGTAACTTTCTGAATTTTCTTCAATATCCCATGTCTCTGAGGTTGTTCATCCCAGATCTCGGCAAATTATTCTGTACAAGGCCAGGATTATTGCAGTTACTCCTCATCACTGTTACATTTTCCCAGTTTCAGATTTAAAGACAAGTTATTGCACTGTTTATTCAGACATAGTTTACTATTTACAAAGAGTGATCACTTCATTATGCATGTGAGTTTGTCCATGTTGTATTTGTACAGTATTTTTTCTCTTCGTAAGTAATGTGTGTTTGTTTTTGTTTTTTTTTTTGTAGGAATTGGATGGCATAAGCAATTGAGGTGGTACTGAGGGTTTCTGAAGTCTTTGAAAGGTAGAAACTCAACCATGATTTCTTTTTCAACTCTACAGCATTCCCTTCCTTGAAGTCTTCATTTTTACATTAGTCTCAGGTAACTTCAGTACTTAACTTTTCATAATCATGAATAAGTAAATTTTTCTAATATAGAACTTTTTTTTTTTTTGGCTGCTGGATTTTCATGTTGAGTTTGTGTAATAGTTTATGTTGTGTTTATATCTGGAAGAAACTTGGGATTTAATTTTTTTTTTTTTTCCAGAAAACAGTACTAAGAGAAAATTGATGAATAAAGATATAGTTTTGGGTTTTAAGTTTAACACAGGAAGATCTGTGTAGCTTATTATGTAATCTTAGATGAAATTTAAGTGGGAAGGTGTTTCCTTCTTTAACCCTTTTTCTCAGCAGGCTATTTCACATTTTTCACCCATCTGTCATCAACACATACACACCCACATTAAGTTTTCCAGAATTTCCAGGAAAGCTATTTTCATACATTGGAAAATTAGACCTGTTAATCAAAGTTAATGGTGTTTGGCATACAATTTTTTAAATGTGAAAGAACATACCAGTTACTGTACATTCTTTCATATTGTATGTTTGTTTATGCCAATATAAGGAAGCAATCATGTAGATAATTTAATAATCATTTATATTAAGTATATTGGTTAAAATTTAGACTTGTCAACTATAATAGGTGCTTAAAATGGTAGAAATATATTTATGTTTATTTGAAAAGTCCATATAAACAAATTCAGGATTGTCTGGAAGCTCCAGAATCATCATGACCTACGTCTTAGTCTTGCTTTGCTGTTGTTAATATGTGCCTTCTGTCTTGTGGTCCAAGAAGGTACCATCATGCCTGCCAATAGAAAGAAGGATAAGGGAAGAACATTCCTTTTCCCTTTAGGAGAGTTATGTATATCATTTCTATTCATATCCCATTGACTGTAACTGTCACATGACCACAGCCAGCTGCAAGGAAGGCTGGAAAATGAGTCTTATCTAGGATCTAGGTCATATGTGTCTCATTTAATATTTTATTTTTGGGGGAGAAGGAGAGAACAGCATCTAGGGGTCAGCTAGTTGTCTCTTATGTTAGGATTTGTCAGATTTACTTTCTATTTATCTAGTTGCTCTAAAATTAAAATATAATTTTTATCATCTAAGACGTATTAACTCTTGGGCTGTGATAATACTTGGGAAATTGTTCTTACTTGAGTTTTGAGGCAATTTTAGTTTTGTGAATAGTCATCATAGTTCTTTGATTAAATACCGCTAATTTTGATATCATAAGATGGAATAAGGTCTTAAAATTGATTTGAAAAAATTCCTTACTTTGTTTCACTGCCATTAGATTGTTGTGATTTATTTAATGTTTTTAGACTCTTAAGGCAAGGATGAGGACCTCGGGTGAGATGATCTTTTAGCTACACATAAAGCTAAATGATGTGTAACTGGTTCCTTCTAACTCTAAAAAGTCTGTTATTCTAAATGTTCAGATCTCATCAGAACAACTTATTCCCAGAGACATTATATACTTGTTTTTTTAAATGAGAAGTATTTCATTGTGATTACATTTTGTGATTCTTATGCCGTTTAAATATTTTATTTAAACAAATATTAAATAGTATGCTTCTATAAGAGAATTTATTAAAGGGTTGGAAATTAGTTATCAGTTTTCCATTGTATTTTATGTCAATATCAACATATATTAACCTTGTTACCTTTTTCTGAGATTTAAGATAACAGTTTTGATAAATTAGTATACTTGTATTTATATCAGGCCTCTTGATTTAGCTTTTAGTAAACGGTTGTAAGACATTGTAGGTGTTTTTGGCATTGAAGGTGACGAATACATTTTTAGTTTTATTGTACTTCACAAATAAGGTTTGTACTGATAAGTGAGAACATTTGTCCAGTGTTTAAAAAATGTTGATTTGGATAGTTAACACTTCTCTGTTTTGGAATGAGTCTTTGTTATTATATAGTACATGTTAAAAATCACTTAGGTGTTTGGACTAGGTAAACTTGTATACAGGGAAGTTTAGGAAGTATTTTTTATATTTTTAGTATACAAGGCTAGAAAATTTATAGTTTCCTCAAGATTAATTATTTTTAATATTAATGTTTGAATTTTTGGTATTGGCATAAAGTGAGATGAATGAAACAGCTAGATTTAGCAGAATGTAGGATTCTGTTTTACTTGGTTCATTTTTACCCTTTCCCTCTCCCTTTTAAATGTAGCTGTTTCTCAACCAATAGTTGACATAAGTTTGATGTTTGGTATTTCCAAATAGCACTAATTTCTTATTGTTACATTGTGTTAGAAGACTAGTGACAAGTATTTGGAATAGAGAATATGCTTAGATTCTGCTTTATTTGAGCAGAGCATCATATATATGGAGATGCCTGTTAACTTTGGTTTAAATATTTTTAAATTAATTTTCTTTGGTTAGAAAATGATCATAGGTTTTTATTTAGTTGTCATGTTGTATAAGGTGATTTATCTTACTCTGTAAATTCCTTTAGTAAACATCTTTTATTGTCACTGGCACTAATAAGAAAGGCCATTTTGTTTAGCTGTGATTATTATAAATGATCCTCCTATTAGGATGTTTTGAATAGTATCAATTTAAAAATCGGGGGGCATAGTTTACAAGATAAGCTTTGTAGATGCAAGATGGTAGTTATACAAAGGTGATCTGAAGGGGTTTCTGGAGGTAAAATATCCCTAGATAAGAGGTAAGTCTTGTTTTTAAATTAGAGATGAAGCAGTTTTTGCTTAAATCAACCTTTTGAAGGATGAGAAGGAATAGAAAACTTAGGAGTGACAAAAGGCAGATTGTTAAATCCGTTTTTATCAAGGGTTTCTTTGTTGCCTTGTAGTACCAATTTGATCTTAAGGCTGATTGATATTTGTATTTGTAATGCTGATGTTTGTAAGGCATAATTTCTTACTGAATCCTACATAGGTTAGAAATATTACTATCCAAATTAACTGGCATCCTTCAGATGAGTTTGTTGAAAAATACTTTGAATCAGAAGTAATTTGTGAAATCTAGCTTTTTAAAAAAAATCTGTTTGAGATTCCTTTAAGTACTTCTGTTTTGCCTACAAGTGATTGGGTTCTGGTATAAAAGCAGGCTATTTTTAATTTGGGAGAATATTTGGAGTTGGAAATTACTTTTTTTTTTAGAAAAGAATGATATTTAGGTTTGCCCACTATAATCTGTTTTGACTCATTTAATGTTTTATATTATTCAGTAAATGTTAATGGAAAATAATATTACAGCCAAACTCAGTGAAAGAAACACAAAAGCAATATCTTTAAGTGAGAAATATTTCTTTCATGGTTGAGTACAGATTTAATTAAAGGTGATAAAATGGCAGATGAATAATCACCTGTATTCTGAAGGAGAAATTAGATACTTTAAGAATTTGAGAAGAGTATTGCACAAATCTTCAAATCTGTTTTCAGTTTAAAACATATAGCCCTTTTTTTTCTTGATATAGGTGTATCTTTGGCATAGCTCCTACATTTATCAGCCATATTCAGGATTGTTTTTAAAATTTCCGAGTGAAAATGGGAAAGTAAAGGAAAGAGAGAGATTTTCTTAAAATAACTTGGTAAAGGTTTGAAGAAAGAGTGGAAGGATTTAGAGGGTGTGTAATTCCATGAAAAAAGAATGAAGGAGAAATGCACTGAGGCAGAAGTAGAAAATAGGAATTGTGGAAAGTGTCCATCCCTGATCAAGGAAAAAAGGGATTCTGTGCCACATAGAATTTTCCCATGGTAGCCATGAGATGGGAGTAGCCAACTATGGGGGGTTGGATTGCTTTATCGAGCCAAGCAGTGGTGACAGGGTGGCCTCAGTGGGTGGGTGAGAAGAGAATGAGTTGAGTGAGCTCTTAGTGTCCAGGGCCTTTTCAAGACAGGAGGTAGTATGGTATGGTAAAATGTGCATTAAACCAAGGAAGTTTGTCTTCAAATCCCAGTTTACCTCCTAGCTATGTAACTTTGGGTGAGCTCCAGTTTCTGCATCTGTTA
Source organism: Bos indicus x Bos taurus (assembly GCF_003369695.1). Taxonomy (NCBI): domain Eukaryota; kingdom Metazoa; phylum Chordata; class Mammalia; order Artiodactyla; family Bovidae; genus Bos; species Bos indicus x Bos taurus. Next base: position 69,513,548 of record NC_040076.1, on the reverse strand, counting down.
AATGGGCATATACTGTTAGTGTCTTGAGTGTTAAACTGTAAACATTAAGTGAAGTAACACACCAGTGTGCCCAGCATATTGTCTTATAGTAGATCCTCAGCACATGTTAGTTTTCTTTCTTCTCCAGGTTATGCTAATCTCTGAATTTTGTAATATAGCCTCAAACCTATTAATAAATTTGGAGAGACATTTTCTTCATTCATTGCATAGAATTCCCATAAAAAACCTCAGTAAGCATTTTAAGTGCCTTGTATAATTGATTAAAAATGAGTAATAAGGCCCAACTTACTCATATATTATGCCTCTGTTAACTTTGTCCTCTGAAAACAAGCCCAGACTGAGAAAATACTTGTCTCAAATGCTTATATTAAAGCCTATGTGTTTGACTCCTTATTAAAAGCCCTAACTCAAAGCTTATTTACTCTATTTCAACTTATACAAATCTATTAATATAAAGTTTAGTTTCTATTTGGTTGCACACAGTTGATTAGAAAGAAGCATTAAATTAGAAGGTGACAAGAAGGGTCAACTGTCTGGAAGGGTCTCCAGTTCTGGAAGACTGGAGAAAGTGATGGCTTACAATTTATATTCTCTTTTTAAGTACTGCACTGCTGTTAGGCTTACGTGTATAGGATTACTTAATTGGCTGTAACTTGGATTAATTTTATACGACTGAACCAAACATTTTTCAATACTGAAGGATAGTGAGGGTGTGTGTGGGTGTGTGAATGGAGCAGAAAGCTGAATTGTGATCCCTTCAGTATCCCTGTTATTATGTATACCTTCTAGCTTCTCTGGCAGAGGGATGGAGATGGAAGGATTAAACTTGGAAGGAGGAAAAGAATGCAGCATTTGAAGTAATCTGTTGGAGGGAGAAATTGGCCCGAGGTAGGCCCCTTCCTTCCTTCTGTCTTCCTAAGTTCTGGTTTTTAGTAATCTGTGTTCTGGCTAACTCCAGAAGGAGTGCCATTTCACCTTTAGCTGAGTTATTTCTAGAACATCATTGTCCATCCTGTCTTGGATCTTAATAGCTCTGCGATATTATATTCTTTGTCAGCTACCCAAACTTCCTTCACATGCAAAATAATGGATCGGTATAAGGAGCTCAGGGTGGCTTAGAGCTTATTCCTCCATCTAGTCATTCTTTCCCCCTGTTTGACAGAGGCTCCTGGGGATGTAGATTAGTTATTTATTTTTTCCTTCCAGAGCAGCCTTTCATGTAAGAGACATGACTTAAGCATTTTTTCTTTCTCTCTGATGTGTAATATTCCATTAATTATATAGACATGTGGGTCAAAAAATAGTTGGCTTTTTGAAGATTTAGCAGAAAGAGACACTTAAATATTCACATCTTAGTGTGGATTGATAACATCAGTTTCATTTCTTTGTACTTGACTGAATCTTCCTGAAAATAACTGAAATTAGAGGGAAAGTAACCTGTGTTAACTTTTGAGCATGCATGGAATCTTTTGCCAGGGTTTGGGTTTTTGAATGTGCAGTGAAGTGAAGCACATGGGAGCTTTGACTGAGGTCACATAGGAGGTGTAAGGGAGAAATTTAAGGTTGGTGAGAGCTTCAAGGACAGTTAAAAACGTACTTTTCCTGATCATTTTTCTTAGGGTAACTTTGTCCTTTTCCCTTTTACCATGGGGCTTCCCTGGTGGCTCAGATGGTAAAGTGTTCGCCGGCAATGAGGGAGACCTGGGTTCTATCCCTGGGTTGGGAAGATCCCTTGGAGAAGGAAACGGCAACTCACTCCAATATTCTTGCCTGGAGAATCCCATGGACAGAGGACCCTGATAGGCTACAGTCCATGGGGTTGCAAAGAGTCAGATAGGACTGAGCGACTTCACTTTCATTTCAGTTTAATGAAATTAACTTTGTTTGAGAGCCTTGTTTATTTCCTGTCCAGCTTTCTCTGCCCCAACACTGGTTAAGATAATGTGATACAAGTATGGCTCACTTATTTGTCTGTATGTCTTCTCCTTGATTTTTTTCCCCCCATGTATCTTGGAGAACTTTTTACCCAGCACATATGGCTGTCTCATTTATTTTAATGGCTAATGTGTATTCCATTGTGTGGCTGAATCATAGTTAAAACAAGTTTTCCATTAAGAGGATGCTTAGGCCGTTTCCAGTCTTTTTCCACTAAAGGGTCACATCCTTGTACATAAATCTTTGGTTAATTTTTGTGACTAAGCACATAATATAGGATTATATATACTCCTAGCAATGAGATTGTTGTGTCAGTGGTCAGCAGTTTTCATTTTGATAGATATTTCCAAAGCTGACTTTAAAACTGTCAGAGCAGTGTTCCTTGATATTGAAGTCTGTGTTGATATCTTAATATTTTCTGGTATTTCAGGGAAATTGTCTCAGAAACAGTTTCTAGGCCAGCCAGTAACTTGAAATATATAGGTTAATTTGGGGTTAGAGGAATAAGAAACCAAATGTGAAAAAGGAAGATCGATTCCTTTTTCTGTCTATATGGACTGTTTTCAAGAAAATTTTCATAGAGGTCAAGTTTGCCCTTTATTTACAGTGTTTCCACTTCCCATTCCATTTACTACTTCCTTATTGAGTTGTGGAATCTTCCTGTTTCAGATGCCTCATTCTGGCACTTTTTTTTTTTTTTGCATACTTAACCTTTCTTCCCCCAAATATTCTCTACCTCCAAAGTATTTTGACTTCCTCAATACCTACTGTTCCAGCCTGATGTTAGGGATAAGATTAGTTTTTTAAAAATTAAATTTTTATGTTTGTTTTACTAGGTTTAGTATATGTTAACACACTATTATAGGAGTATAGTTATAAGCATTATGCATATATTAGGATAGGGCTTCCCTCATAGCTCAGTTGGTGAAAGAATCTGCCTGCAATGCAGGATACCTGGGTTTGATTCCTGGGTTGGGAACATCCCTTGGAAATGGGATGGAAATGGAAGGAAATGGCAGGCCACTCCAGTATTCTTGCCTGGAGAATCCCATGGACAGAGAAGCCTGGTGGGGGGTTGCAAGAGTCAGACACGACTTAGCAACTAAACCACCACCACCGTATATTAGGATATACTAAATTTTTTTAAATTGATGAGGTACATTATAAAAAACATTGGAGATGAGGACCACTGCTTTAAGGAAATGTAGACCTTGCAGTGGGTTAGTAAGTCAGCTTTAACTTTTGGTAATCTTAAAAAAAAAAAAAACAGTCTGTCCTAGGTTAGTTTGTCTAATGTCTTTTATTAATGTCTGCTTTTAATAATTACTTCTTTTTACTTCTCCCATATTCTTTAAAAGCTCCCAGGGTGTGTGTGTGTGTGTGTGTTTAATAATGATGTATGTGGCAATAGCAGATATCAGAGCAGTAAAGGGTGGCTTTGTGTATATATTGGTCCCTTTTGAGTCCTTTAGGAAAACAGTAAATAGATTAGAAGTATATAATTGATTTGGTAAGGATTTCCAAAGAAATAAGCAAATTTTAACCCTAGGAGACTTAAGTTTATTAGTTGTAGGATAGTTTATTCTCTAAGACATGTAATAAATAGAATATTTGAAGAGGATAGTTATTTGGTGATGTATTTTAAATATTTGTCATTTAGACTACTAAAATATTTCAAAAAGGGAAATTAAATTCTTGTTCCTTTGTCCAGTATGTCTTCTGGATTTATGATACTACCTGGTTCCAGGGAAGACACAGCAAGTATGAATTACATTTTTCTTTTGTTTATGTTACTGTTTATGTGAGCTGTTTTTAAGCTGTTGTATTTTTGTTGAGTTGCTAAGTCGTATCTGACTCTTTTGCAACCCCATGGACTCTAGCCCACCTGGCTCCTCTGTTCATGGGATTTCCCAGGCAAGAATTTTGGAGTGGGCTGCTATTTCCCTCTCCAGAGGATCTTCCTGACCCAGGGATTGAACCCGAGTCTCCTGCTTGGCAAACAGATTCTTTACCACTGAGCCACCTGGAAAACCCCATTTTTTGAGCTGTACATTTAAATAAAGTTTTCTTCTTAGACGATGTTAGTAAATGAAAGATTACTTTAGATTTCAGTAGTGTATTTAAATTTAACATTTGAAAGCTGCGATTAAAGTAGTAACCATTATTACCTCATTGATTTATACTTAATACAGTCCTTTCATGTTGGGTGAGTGTGTGTGTTTATTTTATACAGCCTGGTAAAAAACAAGCCATACCAGTGCCTTGACAGGCTTTAAGGTAAAATGTCTTTGGATTTCAAGATTATTATGCTAGTTCCTCAAGTAACACAAGGGAGTATGAATCTATAGCAACCAAAGTTAGAAGAGCAGGCTTAATATTGCCTATTTTTCCTATAATAATGGGGAAAAAAGATAATGTAATTATTTAGTAGGGTCTAATTCTTATGACCTCTTAAATTTAATCATGCGCAACTATTTAAGAGTATATTAGTAATGAAAATACTTTTTCCATTTTAACAAATTTAAAGCATTTAAAAGAAATAAAATTACTTTATAGAAAGTTCAAATTAGAGAGAAATACAAGTATGAAAAAAATTAGTAATTTCACTACCCAGTGGTAATATTAATGTTAGCATTTTCAGTAAAGCTGTATACATTCAGACACATATTTACATACACATTTCCTTTAATATATTGGGCTGTTTGCCAAAATTTTAAAATATTTTTCAAGAATATTTTTTGACTGTATTTTTTTAATAATTTAAACAGACTTAACTTTTTATTGAAGTATAATAACTGACAGAAATGTGTGCATATCACAGATACACATCTTAAAATTTTACAAAGTGGGCACACCTGTATAGCCAGCATTCCACTCAAGAAAAAATGTCTGCTCCCAGATAGCCCACTTTTCCTACCTCCTATCAACAGTCTCCTCACACAAGCATAGCCATTTTTCCGATTCTATTTTTAAGAAAAACTTTGAGATATAATTTATATAAAATAAAATTTGCCCATTCTAAGAGTACAATTCAATAATTTTTAGTAAATTTATTGAGTGGGGCAACCGTTACTTTAGTTTTAAAATGTACATATTGATATAATTTAACCCAGTTTCTTTTTGTTGAATACTTAGTGTAATTCCAGTTTTTCAGTATTAAAGTACTGCCATAGTGATTTTTCATGCATATCTTTATATGCATTTCTGATTTCATCAGGGTAGTTTCCTAAAAGTATTATTTATCACCAGTTCAAAGAACATATGCATTTTTCTGGGTTTTGATACAGTGTACCAAATTACCTTTGGAAAGAGTTGAACTAAAGTACTCCCACTGTCAGTAGATTTTTTTCCCTGTGAGCTCAACCTTGGATGTATTTTTTAAGAGTTGTTATCAATTTGGGGGATAAAATATGGTTTTAATGTTCATTTCTTTGCTACTGCTGTGACTACTATTTTATATATTTAGTGACTGTTTCTAATTTTTCTTTATGATTTACCTGATAGTATTCTCTCAGTTTATTTCTTAATGTTATTTCTTATTTTAATTTTAAGATGTTTTAATATATTAAAGGATATGGAGCCATCTGGTGTTAAAAATACTTTCTCCCAGTTTGCTTTATTTCATGCTCATTTTTCATAATGAAATAGATTAGTGCCTTAATGTCAGAAATAAAGATTTGTGTTTCCTACCGGCTTTTGGAAATTTACTGGTAATTTTTAAATTGGAGGCAATATTGAATTATGTGAATAAAACTTTTATTGAAGTATGGATACCTTTCATAATTTGAAATTTAAAAAATTCAAGTAGACATATAAAACTAATTTATTATGCTTTGTTGCCAAACTTGGTCTTTCTAGGCAGTTATACTTAAGCATGAACATTGACGACAAACTGGAAGGATTATTTCTTAAATGTGGCGGCATAGACGAAATGCAGTCTTCCAGGGCAATGGTTGTAATGGGTGGAGTGTCTGGCCAGTCTACCGTGTCTGGGGAACTGCAGGAATCGGTGCTTCAAGATCGGAGTATGCCTCACCAGGAGATCCTTGCTGCAGATGAAGTGTTACAAGAAAGTGAAATGAGACAACAGGATATGATATCACATGATGAACTCATGGTCCATGAGGAGACAGTGAAAAATGATGAAGAACAGATGGAAACACATGAAAGACTTCCTCAAGGACTACAGTATGCACTTAATGTCCCTGTAAGTAATTCCTTTATAAGATATTAAACTTAGTTAGAAACATAATTAGTTTTCTGTTAAGTGATACAGTCATTGAAGAAATTTCATAAAATGTTTAAAATCTGAATATAAATAGTTCAAATGTGTGTTCTAAAATAAATATACCAAATATTGATAAAAATCATGATAAGGCAAAATTAAGTTTTTGTATTATGTACATTTTAGAAACATATTTTCTGGATAACATTTGTCAGGATTACTGTGTGTTAAATTTTAAGTGCTTAATTTTGAAGGATACTTTGTTTTAACTTTCGGATTTCTCCTTAAAGAATAGAAGGATTGGAAGAAAAAAAAAGTATAAGGATTGAATCTGGAGCATAGCTAGAAAAAAATCATGTACTTGAGAATTTTTCCTTCAAATTTTGTAACTGTTGGCAATTCCTGCCTTCTTTTATTTTTTCATTATCTTTAAAAAGTATTTCACCCTTTCAGTCTTTCCTGTTTAACCTTGATGTCACAGGTCATCACCTAAGATACTCTTTTGTAGATACCTGTTAATTTTTTTTCAATTCAAAGGAGCATTTATTGAGCCCACATTAAGTGGGACATGCTTACGATATTATGAGATGCCCTTCTTCTGTGTATAGTTTCTGCTTATCCCCAAGTGGATACATGCTATGTTTCACAGTCTTTGTAGTTATTCAAGCTTCTGTAATGGAATGGTAGGCTTGTTCAGAGAGTCACAATCTTTTTAGAAAGTTGTACATTTTCTGGGGAAAAAAAAAACAACAACAGTAACAAACAAAAACAGTGAGCTGGACTTGTTGCTTCCCCTGAAGGTTCAGGGCTCATTTGGTGCTTCAGTCACAGGCTCTTTGGAACAACCAGCAATGACCTCTTTATAATCTTCACTCCAAAATTATCTTTGTGAAGTGAATTGTAATCAGCTCTGGCCTCAGTGATTTCTTTCTCAGTACTGAGCGTATTTAATTCCACATCAGTAAGCAACGCAAAAGTCTGTGTGTTCTTTAAGTACAAGTCAGTGATAGTTTCTGTATTTTGGTCACTGATCAAGTCTAGTAGTTCAGTGGTTGACTGACTGTAGGTCAGTAGTGAATTTTGGGAGTAGTGTGGGATGAGTCACAGCCAGGGCAAACCAGGCAGAGGAGCAGGGCCTTCCTGAGCATGGTGCTGATGCAGGCGGGGAGTCTGAGAAGCTGAGTGGTTTTTTTTGCCTTCTTGTGTCTTTATTTTTACCTGATGATCAGCAAAACTACTACTGTCATAAAATCTTCTATTCTTTATGTGATATTAAACCTCATCCTTTCAGTACTTCTGATATACTGTGCTTTTTCTTTTGCTTTAGGACCTTCATGTATCCTACTTGTAATATTCCCCTTAATCATAACCCCTCTCTGTTTTTTAAACTGATTAGTGCTTCATCATCATCAGCCTGCCACTTCTGTCCAGTCTAGGTTTACTCCCTGCAGTAGGGACTTGTTCAGTTTGTCTGTAATAGATAGTAGGCTCTTTGAGAGCATGAATTTTGTCTTATTTTTCATTATGGCCCATGTGTTAGCACATGATGTGAATGAGTGGATAACTACTTACAGTTGTGTTCTAATACATGTGCTCACCAACTTTTACCTAGTCTATTGCAGTAGCCTTTTCCTTTTTCTACCTGTTGATGGTGATGAATTACATTAATTAATTTTTTAATGCTGAATCAGCCTTGCATACCTGGAAGAAATCCCACTTTGTTGTGGTGTATAGTATTTTTATACATTTTTTAAATTCACTTTACTAGTACCTGTTGAGGATTGATAGATTGGTCTAGTTTTCTTTTCTTGCAGTATCTTTGTTTTGATGTTAGAGTAACCCTGGTTTCATAGAATGAGTTAGGAATATTCACTCTGCTTCGGTCTTCTGGGAGAGATTGTAGAGAGTTGGTACAGTTTTTTCCTTGAGTGTTTGATGGAATTCACCAGTGAATCTGTAGGGCCTGGTACTTTGCTTTTTGGAAGGTTAGTAATTCAGTTTCTTTAATAGCTATAGATTCAGATTGTATGTTTCTTCTTATGTGAGTTTTGACAGATTGTATCTTCTGAGGAATTGGTTCAGTTCATCTAGGTTATCAAATTTGTGGGCATAGAGTTGTTCATAGTATTCTTTTATTATCCTTTTAGTGTCCATGAGGTCTGTAATGATGTTCCCACCTTAATTTCTGGTATCAGTAATTTATGTCTTTTTGTCTTAGCCCGACAAGAGGCTCGCTGCCTTTTTTTTTAAGTATGTCAACAGTTGCTTATTTATTTATTTTTGGTTGCACTGGGTCTTCCTTGCTGTGTGCGGGCTTTCTCTAGTTGCAGTGAGTAGAGGCTGCTCTTTGTCTTAACAGTTTTTAAGCATATAGTATTACATCCAGTGTCAGCGTACAGTTAATTGCACTCTCGTTGTACAGTAGATCTCTAGAACTGTTTTGTCTTGCAAAGCTGAATTTCTATACCCACTTAACACCAGTTCTCCATTGTTACCTCCCCCTAGTAAAAGCTTACTAATTTTTAGAGAATTAGCTTTTGATTTTTTTCTGTTGTTTTCCAGTTTTCAATTTCATTGATTTCTCCTCTAATTTTTTTGGTATCTTTTCTTATATTATTTTGGATTTAATTTGCCACCCATGGTTTTTGGGCTTCTCAGGTGGCACTAGTGGTACAGAACCTACCTGCCAATGCAGGAGACACAAGTTCAGTCCCTGTGTTGGAAAGATTCCCTGGCAGAGGGCATGGCCACCCACTCCGGTATTCTTGTCTGGAGAATCCACGGACAGAAGAGCCTGGTGGGCTGCAGTCCATGGGGTTGCAGAAGAGTTGGACACGATTTTGCTACTAAACACACACACACATACAGCGTTCAGTAATACAAATTTCTCTCTAAGCGCTGCATTCACAGTGTTCCACAACTTTTGATAAGTTGTATTTTTATTTTCATTTGGTTCATTTTATCTTTTTTTTCTGAGATACGTTCTTTGATTCATGTGTTATTTGAAAGTGTGTTACTTAATCTCCCAAGTTTTGGGGATTTTTTCAGCTATTTTTTTGTTACTGATCTATAGTTTTAATTCATTTATGGTCTGAGAATGTATATTGTATGATTGTTTATTCTTTTACATTTATGAAGTTGTGTGTTTTGTGTGCCCTAAATGTTTGCCTTGGCAAATGCATGTGAGATTGAAAAGAATAAAATAGTCTGTTGATGGTAATAGCTTTCTTCTTGGACTGATTGTAACCTGAGCCATACCTGTCTGTTTTTCAGATGATTTCTATAATGATCTTTTCAAAATGAGATTTATACTTATCATTTTCCTCCCAGAAAATTTTCAGAGGTTTCTTTTTGCTAAAAAGCTGAAATGCACTCTTTTGCTTGGGCTAAAAGAGCCTTTGAATCAGGTCTCTTCTCATCTTATCCAGCCCCTGCAAGCCCTACTGCCCACTTCATAGTTTAAGTACATTGAAATTAGATTAGTTGCCCAGGTCCAGTATGATTTTTTCTCTTCTGTACATGTTGGATATACCTGTAATATTCTTTGTTTGGCAGTCTACTGTTTTTCACTTCTCAAAACTTTTCCTTTGTGTAATTTTTCATTATAATAACTAACTTTTCATTTCTTTGCTTGTGAGACCATGAGGTCTCTTTTCTGAAACTTGTATTTTAACTTTATGTTCTCAGTAACTGGGCTGTGGTAGGCAGTCATATATTTTTTGAGTGAAAGAAATCTTTTTTAATTGAGAAAAAGTTTGAAGTGAAATGTAGATCCTAAGTTACAATTCAGAATTTTGACAGCTGCATAAACTTATATGTAACCCATAACGCATCAAGATATAGAATATTTTTATCATCCTGGAAAGCTGGAAAGTTTGTTTTCTTCTTGGTCAGTCCACTCCACAACAATTGTTCTGATTCCCCTCCCCGTACCCCACCCTCCCCATCATAGATTAATGTTGTCTCTTGAGAAGTTTGGGCTTCCCTGTTGCCTCAGACGGTAAAGAATCTGCCTGCAGTGTGGGAGACATGGGTTCAGTCCCTGGGCTGAAAAGATTCCCTGGAGAAGGGAATGGATGTCCACTCCAGTATTCTTTCCTGGAGAATCCTGTGGACAGAGGAGCCTGGTGGGCTACCGTACATGGGGTTGCAAAGAGTCAGACACAGTTCTAATGTGAGAACTCTGTATGAATGGAATCATGTGTAACGCTTCTCTCCAGCTTCTTTTGCTCAGCATAGTGTTTCTGTAGTTTTCCATGTTGGTTTAGTGTTATCAGTAAGTAGTTCATTCTTTTCATTATTGATTAACATTCTGTTATACTATCCTAAAATTTTATTTCCCTCTTTATGGTTATTTATTACCTCTAGTTTTCAACCTTTATGAATAAAGTCACTGTGAATGTTGTTAAAAAAGTCTTTTTTAATTTCTTCTGGGTACATTTTTATAGAAGTTAAGCTATTTCTCTTCTGTTTTCATTTTGTTTAATCTAGTTTCTATCTTTGCATCAGTATTACTCTTGATTGGTATATTTTCTATACAAAATCCTGAGATCAGGTAGTGTAGGTCTTCCAGTTTTGTTATTCTTTGGCAGATTACTGTGACTGTTCTAGTTTGTTTGCATTTTCATGTAAAATGCAGGATCAGCCTTTCAGTTTCTGTAAAATGAACTATCTGGGTTTTAGTTGGGATTGCATTGATTGTATATATTGACTTGATAAAAACCAGCAACTAAAAAGTAGAGGCTTCCAGTCCATGAACATGATGTATTGTTACGTTTATTTTGCTTTTCTCTAACTTCTCTTGGCATAGTTTTTATCAGAGTTTCTGGACATATTTATTTGGTTAAGTTTATCCTTAAGTATTCCATGTTTAAGATGTTATTGTAAATGGTGTTTAAAAAAAAAATTTCAGTGTCTAATTGTTCGTGACTAGTACATAGGAATGCAGTTGATTCTTTTTATGTTGACCATGTATCCTGTGATCTTGTTATATGTACCTGTTCTAGTAAGGTTCCTTCTGTTTTTTTCAGGGTCCCTATTGTCCATACATTTTAAATCTTCCTTTCCAATTTATATGTTTTTTACTTTTTTCTTCCTTATTGTATGGACTAGGCTTCCAGAACAGTGTTGAATAAAAGTGGTAAGAGTCAATATTTTTGCTTTTTTCCTGATCTTTAGGGGACTGTATTGAGTTTTTCACCATTAATAATTGTTTTAGCTATAAATTTTTCATAGGTTATGTTTGTTTATGAGGTGGAAGATGTTTTCTTTGTAGTTTGCTGAGATTTCTTTTAAAGTTGTGAATGGATGTATAACTTCATTGATATTTTTTCTGCATCTATTAGATGATCATATGATTTTCCTTCCTTTTCTTAAAGTGAACTTACTGATTTTCAAATGTTAAGCCAATCCTGCATTCCTGGGATAAATTGTACTTGGTCATGATACATTGTCCTTTTTATATGTTCTTGGATTCAGTTTACTGATTTTTTTTAAAAAGAATGTTTATGTATATGTTTATGAGGCATATTGTTTTCTTGCAGTCTTGTTTTAGGCATATTGGCCTCATAAAAAATAGTTCCTTCTCTATTTTCTGAAAGTTTATAGAAAATTCGTGTTATTTCTATCATAATAATATATATTTAGTGGACTTTACCAATAACTTAATCTAGGGTTGAGTTTCCTTTGTGAGAAAGTTTTTACTTCCATATTTAACTTTTAAAACATAAAAAACTAATCAGATTTAAATTTTTCTTGATTTAGTTTTGACAAATTATATTTTTCATTAAAAAAAATTTTTTTTAATTGAAGGATAATTGCTTTACAGAATTTTGTGGTTTTCTGTCGTACATCAACAAGAATCAGCCATAGTAGGTACACCCATGTCCCCTCCCTCCTGGACCTTCCTCCCATCTCCCTCCCCACCCCACCCTTCAGCCTTTCACAGAGCCCCTGTTTGAGTTCCCTGAGTCATACAACAAATTCCCATTGGGTGTCTGTTGTACATATGGCATTGTAGATTTCTGTGTTGCTCTCTCCATACAGCTCCCCTTCTCCCTCCTCTCCTCCCACTGTGTCCTCAGGTTTGTTCTCTATGTCTGTTTCTCCATTGCTCCCCTGAAAATAAATTCATCAGTGTCCTCTCTTTAGATTCCATATATATGTGTCAGTACACGATATTTATACTTCTCTTTCTGACTTTCACTCTGTATAATAGGCTCTAGTTTTATCCACATCATTAGAACAGATTCAGATGTGTTCTTTTTCATAGCTAAGTAGTATTCCATTGTATGTATGTACCACAGCTTCTTTATCCATTCATCTGATGGTGGACATCTAGGTTGCTTCCATGTTCTAGCTATTGTAAATAGTGCTGCAGTGAACTTTGGGGTACATGTGTCTTTTTCAGTTTTGATTTCCTCAGGGTATGTGCCTAGGAGTTCATTTTTTGACTGAACAAAAATTTTCATAATATTTTCTCAATTCCTTTACTGTCTAAAGGACTTGTAATAATTTCTGTTTTCACCTTGATAGTGCCAGTTGTCTTTTTCTTGATTAATCTGGGTAGAAATTTGTCGGTTTTTCTGGTCTCTTCAAAGAATAAGTTTTGGTTTTAGTGCGTCATTAGTAAAGAATGCACCTACCAGTGCAGGAGATGCAGGAGATATGGTTCGATCCCTGGGAGGGAAGATTGTCTGGAGAAGGAAATTGCAGTCATGGCCAGGAAAATTCCGTGGACAGAGGAGCTTGGCAGGCTACAGTTCATGGGGTTACAAAGAATCAGACAATACTGAATGCACACACACATTGTTCATTTCAACTTTCATCTTTACTCTCAAGTTATTTCTTTCCTTCTGCTTACTTTATTTTAATTTGTTCTTATTTTCTTAGCTTTTTAAAGTAGAAGGTTTGGTAGTTAGATCTTTCTTTTTGATGTAAGCATTTTAAGCTCTAAAGTTCTCAATTTCTTTTGTGATTTCTTTGTGACCCATGCTTAATTTCTGAATATTTGAAGTTTTCCAGGTATCTTTTTGTCATTGATATTTAGTCATTGTGGTCAGAGGCTATACATGTACAACTTACGTCCTTTGAAGTGTGTTGAGTCTTACAAGGTCTACTGTGTGGTTACCTGGTGAATGCTCTGTATTCACTTGAGAAGAATGTGGAGTCTGACTGTTGTCGGGAGGGTTTTTTGTAAATGTCAATTAGGTCAAGTTGGCTAGTTGTATTCTTTTTTTTTTTTTTAATTTATTTTTATTGGAGTATAGTTGCTTTATAATGTTGTGTTAGTTTCTATTGTATAGCAAAAATGAATCATCTATGCGTTATACATCCCCTGTTTTGGATTTCCTTCCCATTTAGGTTACCATAGAGGATCTAGTAGAGTTCCCTGTGCTATCTGGTAGGTTCTCATTAGTTATCTAATTTATACACAGAATCAGTAGTGCATATATGTCAGTTCCAGTCTCCCAGTTTCTCCCACCCATCCCCTTTCCCTCTTGGTATCCATACATTTGTTCTTTACATAACTCTTTTATATCCTTACTCATCTACTTATTCTCCAGGCATTAAAGTTTGTTTGCAGAAGGATCCAGTTAAGATTATACATTGCATTAACTGTCATGTCTCTTTAGTTTTCTTTAGTCTGGGTTAGTTCCTCTCTTTAAAAATTTTATGATCATCATACGTAAAAATTGCCATTTATTTTGTAGAATGTCATTCAGTTCAGGTTTATATGATTTTTCCTCTTAGACTTAAGTTGTTACTTTGGCAGGTGTATTGCAAAAAGTGGTTTGGGTTTGAACAGGTGGCACATGATTTTTATTTTCCCCCTTCTGATGATGGTTCACTTTGATCAGTTAATTGAGCTAGCTAGGGTCTGCCAGGTTTTGCCAGTGTAAAGTTAATCTTATCCCTCATCATACTTTGAAATTTGTTTATTTGAACCAATATTGATTTTGAAGTTTTATTCACTGGGTAAAATCTACTACTGTGATTAATGCTTAGTTGATGATTTGGCCAATCTGAGCCTCTTCAGGTTGGCTTCTGTGTTCTTTTGACCTGTCCCATCAGTCCTTGAGCACTTCCTTTAAGTCATGAGATGTTCTAGGTTTATATTGTATTTTACATGCCCATCCCTGGAATCAGACATTTTTTCTAAGGAGTCCTAGTTCATTTTAGTGGAGAATGGTATTTAGAAGCCAAGATCTGAGTGCTCAGTGTGCTGCTCATTGCTGGTGGAGTATAACTGCTCCCAGGACTGTTAGTGGATAAAGCCAGAGAGTATATATATATGTACATACTTACATACATTTATATGTATATATGTACATACATTTACATCTATAATTATCCATTTATCTATAAGTATTGAAAACCATGAGTTCACACTGATACCTCCAATTATAGTCTATTACCACGGAGTACATTTTAGTTTGCTTCCTCCCATATTTTATGAGTCCTTTCTCAGACAGTAATAAGCCTGGTTCTGTTATTCTTAATGTATTTATTTACTTAATTGATCAGATCCTCCTCCCAACCCCTGTATGTAACTATTTTCCCTTTAGCACTGTTGCCCTTCTCCTCTTCCTATACAGGTATACTCTCTTCACCCAGCTCCTGTACTCCATGGCAGTGCAAGCCATCCCTTGTCTCCTGTGTGGATGCCTTCCTCCCCCTGCATGTCTTTGGCAGTTGTGCTGGGCCTCAGTCACCACATGGATCCCTCCTTGTACACTGTGCTGGTCCATGCTCAGTCCTCACACCACTTAGTTCTGGTACCTTGCTCAAGGCTGCTGTTCACCCACAGCATAGACCCTTCTTTATGTTGCTTGGGCTCTGACACTTTCATGCTGAACTGCCCTTGTATCTGGAGAACTTCCTCTCTCTGCTTACACTCTGATGTCTTGCTTTGGGCAGCCCTCCCATGCCAGTACCCTCTTCATTCTGTCTAGGACCTGAAACCATGTTTTGCTCCGCAGTATGGCCTTAGAGGTGAATGGTTTATGGAGCCTAAGTAGATAGGGAAAGTCAGGAAGGGGAAGGGATAAGATTTATCCTTTTGTTTTCTTTAAAAGAACCTTAATTTTGAAATTATATAGATTCATAGGTAGTTGCAAAAATAATATAGAGATGTTCCATGTAACCAGTCTGGCAGTTTCTCCCCAGTGATTGCATTTTATATAACTATAGTACAAAATCTCAAAATAAAGAAGTTGACATTGCTACAACATGTCCATTTTTGTATGCTTTATCCTACAAGTAGATACAGAACTAATCCTTCATACCAAAGATCTCCCTGGTGCTACCGCTCTGTAGTCACACTGCTTCTTGTTGCCCCCACCATTCCTAACCCCTGGCTATCCTACCCTACTCTGTTTTTTGTCTCTAAAACGTCATCATTTTGAGAATATTTTATTTGAGATATTGGAATCAATAGATACTGGAATCAATATATTAAGTGACCTTTTGAGATTGACTTTTTTCACTTAATGTAATGCCCTCGACAGCCATCTGAGTTGTTATATATATAAATGCTTTGTTCTTTTTTTTTTTTTTTTAATATATAGTAGTATTCCATGGTATAGCTCAGCTGGTTAAGAATCCACTTGCAATGCAGGAGACCCTGGTTCGACTTTCTGGGTCAGGAGGATCCCTTGGAGAGGGGATAGGCTACCCACTCCAGTATCCTTGGGCTTCCCTGGTGACTCAGATGGTAAAGAATCTGCCTGTGGTGTGGGAGGCTTGGGTTCAATCCCTGGGTTGGGAAGATCCCCTGTAGGAGGGCATGGCAACCCACTCTGGTATTCTTGCCTGGAGAATCCTCATGGACTGGTGGGCTATAGTCCATGGGGTTGCAGAGTCGGACACGACTGAGTGACTAAGCACACACACACAATTCCATGGTATGGTTGTTAGTCAGTTCAGTTGCTCAGTCATGTCTTATTCTTTGCGACCCCATGGACTGCAGCACGCCAGACATCCCTGTCCATCACCAATTCCTGGAGCTTGCTCAAACTCATGTCCATCGAGTCGGTGATGCCCTCCAACCATCTCACCCTCTGTTGTCACCTCCTCCTCCTGCCTTCAATCTTTCCCAGCATCAGGGTCTTTTCCTTCAATCTTTGCATCAGGTGGCCAAAGTTCTGGAGTTTCAGCGTCAACATCAGTCCTTCCAATGAATATTCAGTACTGATTTCCTTGAGGATTGACTGATTTGATCTCCTTGCAGTCCAAGGGACTCTCTCAAGAGTATTCTCCAACACCACAGTTCAGAAGTATCAATTCTTTGGCGCTCAGCTTGCTTTATGGTCCAACTCTCACATCCATACACGGCTACTGGAAAAACCATAGCTTTGACTAGATGGACTTTTGTAGGCAAATAAGGGACATTTTAGTTGTTTCCATGTTTTGGCTATTACAGATAAAACTGCTGTGAACATTGATGTGTAGGTTTTTGGGTGAACATAGGTATACATAGCTCTAGGATAAATACTCTGTTATCCCCTTGTCACTGGATATAATCACTTCTAACATTTTGGTATATGTACTTCAGTGCTTCTTTGATATGCATACCGAGCATAGGAACATGTTGCTTTTTATCTCTTCATTTACCAGCATATTTTGAACTTTTCTCAACTCTTTGTTCTTCTAATGCTTCTTAAATATCTGCTTGATATTCCAAATTCTGGGTAGTCCATAGTTGAGTCCTATTACTCCTAATAGATGATGATAAATCTGAGTCCATTCTGAGAATGAATCAATGGAAAGTTATCTCATACTGAATACCAAATGCCAGAATTTAGGATTTGTGTAATATTGCTTTATAGAAGAACTTAACAGAGATGAGAAATTATATCCCTTCCTTATTACTTATGCATTCCTGCTGGTAAGGCAGAGTTGTGAAGGGCAGATCTTGGGATCATGAATATACATTTTTGAATTAAAGAGAGGGTGTTGATGTAGAACAGTATGATCTAGGTTCCTCACAGTGTGAAAACTTAAGCTCCAAGGCCTTTCATCCTTTCTAGAGTGTATGCTAAAGTCTTTTTAAAAATAGATATTGAACATGTTGATTTTTTTTCCTTTTATTTGCTAATTCACTTGGAAGTCACAGAACTTTACTTCATATTAACTTTTTAGTTAATTCAAAACAGAAACTTGAGGTTTGTGTTTCCTTAAACTGTTAATAACAGTTTAGGTTCTGTAACCTGTATAAACTCCCTATTGTTCTGTGATAGTTGCTAAGTAAAGTTCTTCATTTGTGATAACTGCTGGCTTTCAGGATTTATCATGACCGTATTACTCTAAATCAATCACCCAGCTTCAGCTATGTGGCTGTACATTTTCAACAGCAATCTGCAAGCCAACTTTCAGATGTCTGTAGTATGCTCATTAGAACTTAGTTTTCTAGCATGTTAGAAATTTGAATTAAAATGAACTAAAATTAGTATTTCAGTTCCTTAGTTGCATTAGCTACATTTCAAGTGCTCAATAGTCACATGTGGTTAATGACTTCTGTATTAGACAGCATAAAGAACATTTCCATTATTTCAGGACGTTTTGGATAGCGTTGTGTTAGAAAGCTTTTCAACTTAAAAATTAATTTCAGAAATTTGAAAAAAAAAAAAAGTATTTGGCTTGTCCTTTTAATTCTTTTTATAGAAAAGGGATTGGAAACTTTGTGGACTATATTTTTCCAACTGATATCAGATATGTTGAAGAGTAAAAGACATGTTTATATTGACAGAAAGAAACAAATTGTTATTTGTAATGATATATGCCACATTTGTTTCCTAGAAAAGTACTGAATTGCACTTTTTTGAAAGAATTTTTTAAATAATTTATAGTCAAGTATGTCCAACTCTTTTGCGACCCCATGGACTATGGCCTACAAGCTCCTCCATCCATAGGATTTTCCAGGCAAGAATACTGGAGTGGGTTGCCATTTCCTTCTCCAGGGGATCTTCCCTACCCAAGGAAATTGCCTGGTAGCTGAGTTGGTAAAGAATCTGCCTGTAGTGCAGGAGACCCAGGTTCACTCCCTGGGTTGGGAAGATCCCATTTTATGTAAATTAGGAGCTATAAAAAAAAAAAAAAAATCATGCTCCAGTCATATAGTGATATAATAAAGTGTAAAGTATTTCAAGTGTTTGTGATTCCTGAAAAAAATATACTTTAGCAGTCATGAAGATTTTAGTCATGAATTTCTGTTCTGAAAGCGGTATGAATAGAATTGTAGACATCCTTTTATGCATTTTGTATTCATGATTATTTTAATGGCTTAGGAAACTCAAGACATATTTGGCCATTGCTGTAAAACCTCTCTTTTGTTTTTAGTTTTAAAAGTTGCCTTAAATCCTGTCATTAGTTTAAGAAGGATTATATAGACATTTCCCCAAATACCTTTTGCTTCAGTGAATAAAACTTTAACATGCTGTTGTTAGGAATTTGAGTACATGTTCTGGAATAAGTGTCTTTTCCTTTCCTATTTAACAAAATGAGAAGAAAAAAGTATTATTTTATTTGTGTCAGTGATTTTAAAATACTAATTTTGCCATGTATTTTGCACTCTGTTTTAGTCACAGGATTGGATTACATTTATTGGTATCAATGATCTTTCACAATCATCTTGAAAGGTGACAAATCTATTTGATTTTGTTTATTTGCTTAAATAGTCATTGGTAGGATATGTTTCTTCCTCTCTTTTTGGCTAAATCCCAACTTGTTATTTCTATTACACTGTATACTTTTCAATAAAATTATTTATTATAGCCAGTTCTTACTACTCTTTGTTTCTTTTAAAGTTCATTTGAGGGATTCAGAAGTAATTTTATGTTTATTGACTCTTGGGTCCTTGTCTTTTGAGGCATTTGTGTTGACTTTTTGTGTGTCTGCATGCTTTAAGGAGTACCCCCCCATTCAGATACTTTTCACTTCATCATACTCTTTGAATATTATTTTCAGAAATAGATTTATTAATTGAACTTGTTTTAAAGAGAATAGATGGTAGTTTATATCAGTTCCCCAAGGTTATTTTTTTAAACAAGATTTTACTCTTTTATGTGGCTCTTAGAAAGTATCCTATTTGATAGGAATCTGTTTTAGCAGAAAACATAGAATAAGTAATCTTGCTTTATAGTTTTTCCTGATGAGAGTCATATTATTGTTTATTATTATTGATTTCGACTCACCTGGTAAGTAAATGAATCAAAGTATCTCTATCAGTCGGTTGTTTTAGGGAGCTAACCTAGAACGGTCTATTTTTCAGTATTCTCCAGTGCTCTTAAAGTTGTTAGACTCAACTTTTTTTTTCCCCTTGCTGCTAAGTCGCTTCAGTCGTGTCCGACTCTGTGCGACCCCATAGACGGCAGCCCACCAGGCTCCCCCATCCCTGGGATTCTCCAGGCAAGAACACTGGAGTGGGTTGCCATTTCCTTCTCCAGTGCATGAAAGTGAAAAGTGAAAGTGAAGTCGCTCAGTCGTGCCCGACCCTCAGCGACCCCATGGACTGCAGCCCACCAGGCTCCTCCGTCCATGGGGTTTTCCAGGCAAGAGTACTGGAGTGGGGTGCCATTGAGTTTTCTTTCTATATTCTTTAGTAACATAGCTAGTTTCCTAACACTTTTCATATAGTTCTGTGTGATATTTGATACCTAATTAATTGATCTGGAATTGTGAGATAGTGGTACTGAGTGAGAGTTATACTCTTTCTTAGATCAAATAGTGCCCAAATTGGAAGTCATAGACAAGGCTCTGATAGCATCCATCTAGCTAGATCAGTCTCAGAGATGTGTACTTTGACTTTTTTCATACTTGTATAATGAAGTTCATTGTAAAAAAGGACTACATAGTCATTATAAAAATTAGTATAGAGGAGAACAAAAAAAGTAAAAGTTCCTTCTTTTCTACTCTAATTCCAAAGAGATACCTGCTAATACTGATAACCTGAAAATTTTTAATTTATAGAAAAACATTCAGAAATGTCTTTATTTCTATATGTGTTTTGTAAATATATATCTTATGAAAATATACATATATTTTATTTTATACAAATTAGATAATGTTATTTTTGTATATTTTTGAAGTCTGCATTATTCATTTAATAATATTTTGTAGAAATTTCCTTGTTATTATATCTAAAGCTTGCTTTCTTATTCTAATGAATGATTAAGTGATGTGCCTTGTTTTATTTAATCACTCCCCTATTGGTGAATATTTATGTTATTGCTAGATTTGTTTGAATGAAATAATGATGAAAGGATCATGCTTGTATATATAGATACCCGTATGATACAAGCGTGTTTCTTGTATCTATCTATATATCTGCATATTTGTAATGTTTTTTGTCTAGGTGTATATCTTTTTATTGAAATAAAAGTGCACAAATTGTTAGTGATGAATTTCCTCAAAAGTGACATACATGTGTAATTACTGCCCTGATTAAGACATGGAACATTATCAGCATTCCAGAGGCCCTCCCCTGTGTCCTTTTTAGTCACAACACTCCTCTAATTCCTAAAGATAACTGCTTCCTATCAGAACACTTTTATCACAGTTAGTTAGCTTTCCCTGACTTTTGAATTCCGTATGTACTATCTAATATTTGATTTCTTTAGCATTTTTATGAGATAAATCCATCCATGTTATTGCATGTGCTGCTGCTGCTGCTAAGTCGCTTCAGTCGTGTCTGACTCTCTGCGACCCCATAGATGGCAGCCCACCAGGCTCTGCCGTCCCTGGGATTCTCCAGGCAAGAACACTGGAGTGGGTTGCCATTGCCTTCTCCATTGTGTGAAAGTGAAAAGTGAAAGTGAAATTGCTCAGTCATGTCCAACTCTTAGCGACCCCATGGGCTGCAGCCTACTAGGCTCCTCCATCCATGGGGTTTTCCAGGCAAGAGTACTGGAGTGGCTTGTCATTGCCTTCTCCGGTTATTGCATGTAGTAGTAGTTTATTCTCATTTCTGTGTAATTGTCAGTAGTGTGACTATATCAAAATTTATTCTCTGTAGCATAATAGGCATCTTGTTTCATGATGTTGATTGTTCTGAAAAGTGCTGCTGCAAGTAGGTTTTGGAGGGGATGGTCAGGTGACATGCTTTCTGGCTTGTACGATCTTAGTTACCTGACCAGGGATCAAACCTGGGCCCTGGCAGTGAGAGCGCTGAGTTCTAGCCACTGGGTTGCCAAGGAACTTCCTGCTGCAGATATTCTTCGATGTGTCTTTGGCGCATGTGCACACTCATTTCTGTTGGTTATATCCTGGAGTTTGCTGGGTATGTGTATGTTCAGCTATAAGAGTTACTATCCAGAAGTTTTTCTCATGGATTTGCCAGTTTATTCTAGTTGTTCTGTATCCATGATATTCGGCATTGTCAGTACTTTAATTTTAACTGTTTTGGTGGGATGGTAGTAGTATTTCAGTGTGGGTTGTTTTTTTTTTCCCAGTTTGCATTTCACTGATAACTAATGTGAGTGCCTTTCATGTTTACTGACAGTTTGGATATAATTTTTTTGTAAGGTGCATGTTCATCTTTTGCTCTTTTTTCTATTAGGGTGTTCCTTTCTGTTACAGATTTGTGGTAATTCTTTTATATTTGTTGGATATATATGTATCAATTATCTTTTCTATGCTTCCACTATGACTTGCCTTTTTACTCTTTTGATGAACGGAAGTCAGTGTTAACAAAGTTCAGTTTATGTCTTTTCCTTTTGGTGTCTTGTGTGTCCTGTTTAAGAGTTCTTTGCCTGCCCCAAGGTTGTGACGATATTTTCCTTTGTTAACTTGTGGAAACTTTATAGTTTTCCTTTCCCATTTAGATCAGTAGTCTGTTTGGAATTGAATTTTGCTGATGATGTGAGATAGGGGGGTCACGATTTACTTGATGACTTTTGCTTTTTTCCCAACTCACCCATAGAAATTTTTTCACTTTCATTTTGCTGGCTTAATATTTCAATAAGTTAGTATATTAAGATAATAATAAATAGATTTTTCTTTAATTAATCCTAAGAATTTGTACTAAGATTGGACTTAATGTCTTTTTAGGATTATAAAATAATACATTGTTTGTTAAGAAAAGGTACAAATTTGAAAGCTAAACTATCACAGTGTTGTTAATCAGCTATACTCCAATACAAAATGCTTTTGGTATTAAAAAAATAAAAATTAAATTAAAAAAGCTATCAAGATAATAGAAATTGCTGCAATCTTACTACTCCAGGATAATCACTACTAACATTTCATTGTTAGTATTTTAGTGTTCCCTTTGTTTTTCTGCATATATATTTGTGTGTGTAAAATTTGCTGCATATATATTTGTGTTTGTGTAAAATTGTATATTTATCCATATTTATTAATATCATTTAATCTTAAACCATGAGCATCTCAGTATTAAAATTATTCAAAAGTAAGATTTCTCGTTCATGTATATCATATAGCTATATTGTAATTTATCTCACTGTTTCTTTATGTGTATTAGACTGCACTTTATTTACAGTTGTAAATGTTATTGTGATATTATATGTAGTGTTGTCATGTGAGATTATTTCTTCTGTATAGATTTCCTAAGACTCTTGATATATACTGCCTAATTTATAGTCCACAAATGTTGATCGTTTTATTCTCCCTCTTGTAGTATATGAGATTCCCAACTTAATTTCTTTAAAAATGATCTAGAATAGGAAATATGGAATATAATTTCCAGATTTGTGTGTGATACTAAGAAAAAGAGAAATAACTGGGCTTGGTCTTGGTTTGAGAGTGGAGAAGAAAATTAAAAGATGTCTTTATAGTCGAGAGACTGGGTTGCTGAAAGGCAGGGGGAAGAAAAAAGAAGCAGGGAATTTAGAAGGAGGTGCTGATGTGAAAAAAGATTTTATTTTTAGCAATATTGAGTTTTAGATAATAGGATGTATTAAGTTGAGATGCTCTATAGAAATTGGTAACCTTCCATGTATCTAAGCAATTACATATCTGCAGTTGTATAATAATAATTACTTAGAATTTATAGTTTTTGTATAATCTCATTGGATTTTCTGATGTGTATAAACTGGATATTATTGCTGCCACTACTTAACAGGTGAGGAAATGATTATGATACTGAAAGTGAAGTTGCTCAGTCGTGTCCAGCTCTTTGCAACCCCATGGACCATAGCCTACTAGGGTCTTTCATCCTTGGATTTTCCAGGCAAGAATACTGGAGTGGGTTGCCATTTCCTTTTCCAGGGGATCTTACCAACCCAGGAATCGAACCTGGGTCTCCTGCATTGTAGGCAGACGCTTTACTGTCTGAGCCACCGGGGAAATCATGATAATGAATGGCATCAAAAATCAACTATAATGCTATATGCCATAGTTGATGATTTACATATATAATCCCTTTAACTCTGCAGAGATTCTGTGAGAATTATTCCCTCCATTTAAAGGTGAAGAAAGTTACAGATGACTAAAATTCTAGTTGTTTAGCTTGACACTGCTAGTATTGTATTTCTGACACTGCTAGTGTTGCTCTTTGGGATTAGATTTCATTTCTTTTAACTCTCACCCTGTGCTTTTTTTGTTTTTCCGTACTACTTTTGGAAGCCAAGTTCACCCAATAATAATTGGAAGAGGTAGGATTGAAATTCAGGTCTTACGCTTTATCTAAATATTGTTGACATTTTGTCCACTTTGTTATTTTTTAAATTATTTCCTTTCTCTAGAACCACTAGAAATTCTTTCTATATTCTGGAAGCAACCAAACTATAGTTTTTATAAGGGAAAATGAAGTATGTTTGTGCAAAAATCATTTTAAAATGTTTGAATGATTTATTAGATTTATAAAGAAGCAGTTATAGTAATGGAAATAGCACTGAACTAAAAGATATAAAATCCTGGTTTAAGTACTAGTGTTGAAATCTAGTCCCAGTGATAGCCTGGGTAAGACACTTGCGTCCGTGATGTTTTAGTTTCTTCATTGATAATGCGAGGATAAAAAATAATTCACAGATTACAGTAATTAGAGTCTCTGTTGCTGGATTTGGAAGACTTGGGTGTAAGTTTTTGTTTCCCTTCTTAGACAAATAACCTTTCTCAGCCTTAGATTTCTTATTTGTAAAATGGGATGAAAATGCTTACCTCACAGTCTTCCTGTAGGATTAAGTGCAATAGATTATACAGGATAGAGACCACGTGCACCCCCTTCCTTCTCTGCATGCCTTCCAAACATTGTATCCATAGCACCTAGAAGAGAGTCTGGCACATAGTAATATTAGATAAATCTTAGTTACTAATGCTGAGGAGGAATCACAGATTTGTAGAACACTATATAGACGCTGTTTTTTATTTAAATGTAGTAGATTTACAATGTGTTGATTTCTGGTTTACAAAAAAGTGACTCAATTATACATGTGTGTGTATGTATATGTACACCTATACACATATTCTTTTCCATTATGGTTTATAACAGGATTTTGAATATAATTCTCTGTGCTATACTGTAGGGTCTTATTTATTTTATAGATAATAGTTTGTATCTGCTAATTGGAAAGTCCTAATTTATCCCTCCTCCACAACCTTTTTCCTTTGGTAACCATAAATTTGTTTTCTTTGTCTGTGAGTCTGTTTCATAAATTCATTTGTGTTGTATTTTAGATTCCATGTTATCAGTGATATCATACGATACTTGTCTTCCTCTTTCTGACTTACTTCACTTAGTATGATAATCTCTAGGTCCATCCATGTTGCTGCAGATAACGTTGGTTTATTCTTTTTTATGACTGAGTAGTAGTCCATTGAGTCTCCACTGTTCTATGACAATTCAGTCTTTCCTTATCTTTTATGACCTTGATAGTTGATGGGTATTGATTATTTTGTAGAATGACTTTTGAGTCTTTCTTATATATTCTTATGATTAGATTGGTGCTTTTATTTTTTGACAAATCCCACAGAAGTGTTGTGCTCATTTCAGAACATCATATCAGGGATTATAAAATGTGGAGATATGTCTTATTACTGGTGTTACTACATTCTCTGTGCTTTGGTAAGGTGATAAATGCCAGTTTTCCCCATTTTAAAGTCACTTTTTTTTCTTTTGTAATTGGCAGATATCTTGTAGGAAATATTGAATAGTTTGAGTCTGTTTAAATATCCTATTTCTACTCAAAATTTTACTTACCTTTGTAAGCATCCATTGGTGGGTCCTGCCAACTGTAGTTATTAATGTGGTGTTTACCTAAGTGTGAATTTGTATTTTCTTCATTCCTTCTATATTCACATTAATTGTAGCTGTCCCTTCCCTCCATTAAAAAAAATTCCATTTATATCAGAATGGATATTTGTTTTATTCTTTGCATTATAATCTGGTACTACCATTTATTATTTTCTCACATTGTTTCAGCTTGCCCATTAGGAACTCTTTCAGACAAGCTCTTGTGTCCTTTTGACATGCACTCTAGTTTCTGGCACCACAAAATTTTCCAAGGTCATCTTATATATAGTTCTCCTTGCCTGTTGAAATCAGTCACTTCTCCAAGGAACTCCAGTTCCTTTTGTTTGGATAACGGTAGTTAGAAACTAAGTTTTAGATGCTAGGTGTGTTTCATTGCTTCTTAGTGATCTTAGCACACAGAGTTAGGCATTATGTGTGTGTCTGCTAATTGGCAAACGCACACACATCTATACTAATTTATGTTGGTTGGGCCAAGGCATCTATTTTGAACGAGATTGAATGGAGAAAAGGGAGGGAATGCAAAATATAGTTAAGATGTATCTAGATCAGTGGTTCTCAAAATTTCTGGCCTTGGAACCCCTTTGCTTTTAAAAATGTTGAAATCTCTTAACTCTTGCTTCTGTTGGTTATGTATGTTGATATTTACCGTTTTATAAATTAAAACAATTAAAATTTTTATTTTTATAAATAAATCGCATTACATGTTAACACATAGCATATTTTTTAGTGAAATATAACTTTTCTAAAATAAAAATTTTGTGAAGTTTTAAAATTTTACAATCTGTTTATTGTCTAGCTTATCTCATATTTGCTAATATATTTAGTCTGTGGTGACATCACATGTTAGCTTCTGAATACTGCTGCTATATAATCTTAAGAGGAGAGTGAAAAAAACAAAAAAAACCAGCCTGTGTATTATAGTGAAAGTGTTTTTTTCTCTCATGGACCACCCACGAGAAAGAGTGTCAGGGATCTTCTGGAGTCCCTGGACCATACTTTGAAAACTTTGATAGAGATTTACTAAAACTGTTACAAAATAAAGGTACATATATAGTAGAAGGATGGATCCAGAAGAACTTCTGTGAGGAACAGGGAAGAACTTGAACCATGAAGATACAGAAGTTAAAAGAATAGAATTTCTGGGTAAGATGGGGATTGTCAGCACTATTTCAGGTAAGATAACTTGATATGATCACTTGTTCCAGTTCATCTTATAGTTACTAAATTGTAAAATGCTGATATAGCAATCAAAATATAAATTTTTAATGAGAAATATTACAGAGGAGTAGATTAGAATGTTTGTTGTGAACTGTGGGTCCCTGAACCTTTTCAAAATCAAAAGATAGTTATGGACTTTCTCAAGCCCTGACAAATGTAGCTTGTATCAGAAGTTGACATGCTGTCAGGTCACACAGAAAGGGAGGGTTGTGGTTTATGATTCATACCAAGGCCTGTCCATCAATGTGCTGCTTCTCCTTCCTGCCCTATTCTGTGGCTTGGTGAGCTTGCAATTAGAAATCTTCCTGTTGACTGGTTAAATCTGTTATTTCCAAAACCATCCTGGAAATAAACTCATGCATGCATATACATAGGGATATATTCTTGGTGTTAACTTTCTCTTTTCCTGGACTCCATGAGTACTTTCAGATATTGCTAACATCATTTCAGTTCAGTTCAGTCACTCAGTCGTTCGACCGACTCTTTGCGACCCCATGAACTGCAGCACGCCAGGCCTCCCTGTCTATCACCAACTCCCAGAGTCCACCCAAACCCATGTCCATTGAGTTGATGATGCTATCCAACCATCTCATCCTCTGTCGTCCCCTTCTCCTCTTGCCCTCAATCTTTCCCAGCATCAGGGTCTTTTCCAGTAAGTCAGCTCTTCGCATAAGGTGGCCAAAGATTGGAGTTTCAGCTTCAACATCAGTCCTACCGGTGAACACCCAAGACTGATCTCCTTTAGGATGGACTGGTTGGATTTCCTTGCAGTCCAAGGGATTCTCAAGAGTCTTCTCCAACACCACAGTTCAAAAGCATCAAATCTCCGGTGCTCAGCTTTCTTTATAGTCCAACTCTCACATCCATACATGACCACTGGAAAAACCATAGCCTTGACTAGACAGACCTTTGTTGGCAAAGTAATGTCTGCGTTTTAATATGCTGTCTAGGTTGGTCATAACTTTCCTTCCAAGGAGTAAGCGTCTTTTAATTTCATGGCTGCAATCACCATCTGCAGTGATTTTGGAGCCCAGAAAAATCAGTGTATTTACAGTACAGTTAATTGTTTTATATCTTTCTCTTTACATTTAAACACTTTGTTGTGCTTGTGGTCACTTTGATTCCATTTGTTTCCTACGCAATATTTTGGAACAGTTTCTTTCTAGTGATAGTTAAACACATTCTTTTTATATGACTGTGTACTATTTTTACTCTCAGAATAACCATTTCTCTTAAGTTTGGTGGCAATTACTTATATATTATATACTTACTTCAGACTGTTCTTTCAAAAAGTTCGGCCGTAAGAGAATGGAAGTTGTTGGAAATATTTTGGTCCACAAGAAATTTTATGGGGTAAATTTAAGTATACTTTTAGGCAGAGAAGTAGTTGATGAAGTAAGATTATTTTAGAGACAGGGAAGATGCAGAGCCTGAAAGATGGGTAGTAGTGGAATCAGCAGCACAGTATAGAGGAAAGCACAAAGATGCTTTCTTTTTTCTTCAGCAGGGGTGGGAAGATGATTGAGAATACCTAAAAGTGAAGTTGAAAATTGAAGGGAACATATGGCTTCAGAAATGGAGAGATGGTAAGGACAGATACTTCTGCCAAGTGACCTAGGTCTTTACTCTAAAGGAGATCATGCAGAATCATGAAAGCTGAGCTGGGGAAGAGTATAATTGATAGGAAGGGCAGTAAGGAGCTCTTGTATATTCCTCACTGGGGAAATGGAAAGAAAGCAGTCTTATGTTAATTTATTTGTGGAAGAGTACATTGGTAGATTATAATGCTGTAAAGCTTGAAATAGATACGGACGTAGGTTATTAAGAATAAAGAGTAAGAAGAGGTCAAATGATTGTAAGGGGTCACTTTGGGAGTTAGGGGTAGACCAAAATTTGCAAACCACGTCAAATGTTCATCACATACTATGTCTGGCAGTGTTATTTTAGGTATGCCTACATTTGTTAAATTGCTTATTAACATTATTGAGTGTGGAAGAAGGTAATTGGGAAGAGTAGCAGGTTTGGTGTAAGAAGAAAATAAAAAGAGGATAGAGTGAGAAATGTGCAGCTCTGATTGAGTTTCTTACTCAATCTAGAAAGCTTTTTGCAGTTATTTCAGATCTCATGAGTTTGTCCATTTGGTTCCTGCCTTGTGTCATTCATTTAGGTTGAGCCACATATGTGCCATTTTATTAGTTCATTAGTGTTTTTTTTTTTTTCCTTTCTTTCTTTCTTTTTTTCTTTTTAAGGCATGAAAACTTCCCATCTGCATTTTAAGATCTTTGGAAAGATTTTAGAATGTGTTCTTTTTATCTAGTATTTTGCTCTGTACAATGTTAGAATCTCAGTAAATTTAAAGTTTTCATTGTATTATTTTAAACTGACTGAATTTAACACTTAGTAGCTATTGAATACAGAGAAGGCAGTGGCACCCCACTCCAGTATGCCTGGAAAATCCCATGGACGGAAGAGCCTGGTAGGTTGCAGTCCATGGGGTTGCTAAGAGTCGGACACGACTGAGCGACTTCACTTTCACTTTTCACTTTCCTGCATTGGAGAAGGAAATGGCAACCCACTCCAGTATTCTAACCTGGAGAATCCCAGGGACGGGGGAGCCTGGTGGGCTGCCGTCTATGGGGTCGCACAGAGTCGGACACAACTGAAGCGACTTAGCAGCAGCAGCAGCTATTGAATAATGAGTGAAAGCTGTTATGAGAAAAATCAAGGAAGAATATCTTCCTTTTAGATACCAAGATAAGATACAGGCACATGAAACAGAAAAACAGAAAAGTGAGATAGTTTATGTTTGGGCCAGACATGATATAAGTCTTGAAAAAGACTTATATCATTCTGGATTCTGGGCATGAATTACTAGTGATTATAATCAAGAGAAAGACTTTTATTTTTTTCAGTATAGAAGGGCCTCCTATGTTTAAAGTTTAAAGTTGGGAGAATAAAGAGAGAACAATAAAAAATGAGGAATACTTGAGTATAGTTAAGATATATGTATATATCTTATATATACATATACCTAATTATATATGTATATATATATATAAAAACTTGCAAGAATGAACCAGCTTGGGAAGTGGCAAGGGGTGAGGAAGCATGGGCTCTGCCTCTTGAAAGGGTGTTGGGGTAGAAGTTAGATGATATAAAGTAAGTGTGACACAGGATGGTAATGCCTGATGGCCTCCTTTGTCTTGAAAGTGGGAGGCCCATATGGAGCTTTGATTAGTGGATGAGCAGGAGTTGCAGGTGGAGAAATGTCTGGGTTTAGTAAAGTCTTAAGAAAGAAGTATGAGTAGGGTGATTAACAGTGTTGATGACGTTTTCTGATTTGGTAGTGAGCAAAGCGTTGACATTCAGATTCTCAGATGTAGGCAGGAGGTTGCACATGGGACTAGGTGAAATGGTAAAGATTAAGCCATGGGGGAGAAATGAGAGACTTGTTTTTTAATCTGACACACTTCCTAGCCTATTGATTTTCTTGATGTTCTAATGAGTACATTTCAAAAAATCCAGCAAATTAATAAGTTTTTTCCCCCCCAAAATCAACATCTACAGATACCTGCTTTGATTAATTATACTTTGGTTTATTTTAGGTGAAAAGTAACACTGAGAACTTGATTTTTGTTTAAAGATATTTCTCAAGGAAGAAGTAGGAAACTTACAGATGAGTTTTGTCTCTTTTGCCATGCTTAAAAAGATTTTGTGTCTTTATAGATTATTGTAGTCTTCCTTGGGCCAGTGAAGATTTGTTTTCCCAGGCTTTTTGCGCCGCATTCTTGCTAGCTGCCTTGTCATTTTCATACCTGTCTCTCTATGTTTGTGGATTTACCGGTAACTTTTCTAAGTACTCTAGGCTGGACCATATACTTTAGTATGTGGTTGTATTACATGTGGAGATTACCTTATTTCATTCATGAGTGATAAGCCTATTGGAGTATTCTAAAAATGTAGTTTTTGTGTGCTTACTAGCATTCACAGTGCTTTGATTCATTGATACTTCTAAGTTTGGTTCTATACTTTGATAATGTTAGAAGTGCACCTTACATTTGTCAGTGTTAGTACCAATATGATCACTCTCCATATATGTAGAAATAGCTAAAAGGTTCAGATGTATGTATTAATCTTTTTCACTATTTGCACATAAAGGCTCTTCCTTGGTTTAAATAGCTGCTAATGGCAGAACTTATTTGTGAATCTGCCTTACATTCTACCTGACACTTCTGCTAAAAAATGTTATTCTTTCTTATTGCTGCATTCTGTATTTTCGTGATTTCTTTGTAATTTATCAGCCAGCAGAAATGTTTGGAACTACTTTATGGTGCCCTTGCAACATAAGAGAGAGCAGTTCAACAGCTGCTTAGTCTGTTGTCGCTTTTCCTTGTCTCATACCCAGCCTCAGTAGCTGTGTTTCAGTAAATATCACTTCAGAGATGGTAACATGTGTATTCTGAAGCCTTGTTAGAGGTGACTTTACCATTCTGTTGTATATTTCAAATAATTACACTAAAAGAAGCTACAAGAATGGTCACTAGTACTATTCTCTAAGCTGATAGAATTATTAGCTAAATAATCATTTATGGGCATGTTTTTATGCCTGAGTTCTCCTTGATTTACAGTTCTGATGCTGCCCACATTTCAGAAGTTTATGCAAACTTCCAGTTCTGTATTCTGTCAGTTTGAAATCCCTAACTTATGTTGCATTTTCCTCATGAACCCTTCTACACAGCTATGTCTTCTGACTTTAAACTATAAGTCTGTAAGATGTTTATAACCTTTAGCACCCCCTTTTTAAGTGTATTTTTTGAAAATATAGCCATTAGCACATTGTACTTTCTGGAGTATTATCAATATATATATTTTTTAATCAAGATTTTTTTTTAAACGTTATAAACAACAGAAATTTATTTCTCACAGTTTTGAAGGCTGGAAGTTCATGATCAGGGTGCAAGCATGGTTGGGTGAGCGTCCCCTTCCAGGTTTCAGACTTCTCGTTGTGTTCTTCTGGTTGAAGGGTCAAGGGTTTTAAATGTATTTCAGAGCCTGTTAAGTTGAAAGTTTCTTAGTTTTAATATACTTGTGTTTTCATTTCAAGGATAGTTTGAAAATGTAGTGGTGAGGAGTGGGAGACTGTGTACCATCAGTTCTGATGAGCATTGATGCTACCATCGCTCCACATATTAGGACATATCTTCACATCTATGAGAGCTGAGCTCTAAAGATGAGATAACGTTTTGACATCTTAATGCTTGTAGTATTTCTTTGCTTATTATGTAGTTAGAATTGTCTTGTACATAGCTGTGGCCTAAAACCATGTGTAATTCTGAAAAGACATATTTGGTGATGGTTTTTTGTAGAGCCTGGGAAAATACTGGTTAAGATATTGCCAAAAACATTGAACTTAAAGATAATTAAATTTTATTGTTAGATTATCATTCCTTTTTTTGATGAAATTACCTTTTAGAATTTTTTGTTGTTTGTGTGATGTTTTACCAATTGACAAATTGACAAATTGAGACCCATCATGAAGTCTGGTCCCCTAGTATTTTACTGATTTTGGAATTTCACCTTTTTTTATGCTTTTAACCTCAGTTTTCTTAAATATGGGAGTGAAATTGTATCCTCACTTCTACTTTATTCTCCTAGATCTTATTATTTTCTCCCAGGACAGCTTTAATCTTTTTTTTTCCAGATAAATTTTTATAAAATCCTAGTTTATGCCTTCAATTTATATACTGTTGATTCTTATATGTCAATTACCTATTGAATTCTTCAACATACTATTTACTTGCACACACAAGTAATCTTTCTGGGAACATCTGTATGTAGATTTAGCAAAGAATTAAGCATGCAATGGCTGTTTGTCACAGTGGACTTTTTGTTTATTTCTAAAATTGGCTTTTTTTTTTTTTAACAGATAAGTGTAAAGCAGGAAATTACTTTCACTGATGTATCTGAGCAACTGATGAGAGACAAAAAACAAATCAGAGAGCCAGTAGACTTACAGAAAAAGAAGAAACGGAAACAGCGTTCTCCTGCAAAAGTAAGAGAATATTTTAAGGTGGTGGTCCCAAACTATTGCTTAATCTTATAGTCAGGAACTTGGCTGGACTATAAGTCTCATGTGGCTTAATAAAGTTGGACTGTTGCATCAGGAGTAAGGAAGAGATGCATGTCTGCATGGAGGTGGTAGGCCATTGCTTTAAAATTTCCACTTCCCTTTCACATCTTTTTTTTTTTTTTGAACAAACTTTTCTTACTCCATATCTCTCTTTTCTTTAAAAACTGATAATATGCAGTGCCCTTGCTTCTCATTCATATTAGTCTTACTTATTTTAGTATTCCTGTTTCAGGAAAATTCAGTACCAATTGGTCATGAGAAAAAGGTTGTGCAATACCTGTGATACAGACTAGAATGTAAGCTCCATAAGAGCAGGGACTTCATTTTATTCACAGCTATATCCCAAGAGCATGGAATAGTAGGCCTAAGAGACTCTCAGTAAATACTATGGGTGAATGAATGGCTTAGTAAATAAACAAGTGACCCATAAATACTATTAGGAATTGCCTGCCTTTTTTCCCTTCAATACAGTAGTAGCTGACTCTATGTATCATTTTGATATTCCTAGGACATCTTGGAACTCTGTATAATTTACAGTTATTTTTCATCTTTTGTTTTTCTAAAAAATTCTATAACATGATCTTTTTTATTTTGAGGGCTACTTTTGTATTTGTGATTTAAGTAATCATCATTATTTATGCATTTTGTGCACTTTTGGATATGTGGTATGCTGCGGTTTGTACTGGCTTGCCAGAGCTGATTAATAAGTTTTCAGGAATTTGGCAAGCTGACTCTGAAACCGTTGGTAATTTGAAATTAGCCACGGTGAGAATATTTATACCGTGGAAATCAGCATCCCTACTCTCTAACCCCTTAAAATGTTAAACATTTACCAATATGCTGCTTTGGGGATATATATAAATATGGTTACTGCAAAAATTTTTGAAAAATACAGAGATGAAAATAACCCATTTATTCTTAGAGATAAGTATTTCCGTTTTCTGCCATATTCCTTTTCTATTTTCAAATTTGTATAGGTTCATTGAATTTCCTGTTTGTAACTAGAGTATGTAAGCTATTTTTAAAGTTATTAAAGGTTTTTACAAATATTAGCTGCATATGTATTATTTTGATATGTCACATTATATTCAATGATTGCTATGTTGTTGGAAAGTTGTTTTCTCTTTGCCTTCATTTTAAATCATGTTGCACTTTAAATATTTGTGTATACATTTTCATGTACTGCTAAATCAAAAGGTGTGAACTTTTTAAAAGGTTTCTTTAAAAATTAAATAAGTAAAATAAGCAAATAAACAACCAAGCAAAATAAGTGAAGTTTCCTAATAATGTTACCCCTTCCAGCAATGTCCTATTAGTTACATTCCTGCCTGAAGTGGACCTAAGATGTCTGTCCATACCCTCTCATAACCTTGAGTATGAAACTTTGCTTCTTTTGTAACTTAAGATGAATGTCTCATTATAGTTTAAATTTTACTTTCTTTGGTTATTGGTCATACTAAAACTTGTGTGTTTTTCATAATTATTGACATTTTATGTTTCATGTTTTGTGCAATCCGTTTATCTCCCTCCTCCCTGCTTCTTTCTTCCTTTTCTTTTCTTGGGGTTAATGTTTTTCTCAGTGATATATGATGCTTTAAAAAATTTACATTAATGAATAAATCAAGTTGTTTAAGGAAAATATTAATTTCTAAAATTATGATAGTGGTTATGTTACTTGTGTTCATTGCAAAATCTGTTTCAAATCTTTAAAACTTTTTATTTTGAGTATCTATAATCGGTTTATTTTTATTATCTTATTGGAGTATAATTGGTTTACAATGTTATGTTAGTTTCTGCTATGGAAAAAAGTGAATCAGTTATTTCAAGTCTTAAAAAAACAACATATGTAAGTTGTACATTTTCCTTGATACTTTACAGCCATGTTTTTCTGATACTATTTTTGATTGTAATTCTGAAATTCTGACTAAATCTTAGGTTATTATCTTCTTCAGGGGTGTTTGGAATTATGTCCTAAGTAATACAGATCTTATTTTTACAGAGTTTAAGTTTAGTTTTTGCTTATCTGATTTGAGATAAACTAATTTATAATGTATTATCATAATACTCCTAAAGTCATTTATTTAATTTTATATATATATATATATTTATGTTGTTGCTGGATGAAAGAAATTTGGCCTAATTTGAGTATATTGCATGTAAGAAGATGTTTTGGCCAGTCTTTTTAGACATTCTTAGGACAGTGAAATTACTGCAGATAATACATGGCAGACAGGGCTGTGAGAATAACAAAAACAAGAATTTTTACATTGTCCTGACCTATTACATGTGACAGGAGAGAGAATGGTTGTTGTCTATTTTTAACCCTGGCCTTGCAGTGTCCAGATGAGTGGTTTGTGTCTGGATTCTCACAGCTTTGAACTTGTGTTTAAAAATTCACACTTCAGATTTTTCATTAAAGTAACTCTCCCCTTTTTGTATGAAGAGAAGGAAAAGCTTACCTCTTGCTTAGGAATCAGTGTTACTTGTTTTAAATTCCTTAAAAGCACCTGTAAGTCTCTCAAATAATTGTAGTGTATTACGCTTAGAGGCTTCCCCAGTGGCTCAGCAATAAAGAATCTGCCTGTACCACAGGAACCACTGCAGGAGATGCAGGTTTGATCCCTGGGTCAGGAAGATTCCCTGGGGAAGGAAATGGCAATCCACGCCAGTATTCTTCCCTGGATAATCCCATAGACAGAAGAGCCTGGTGGGCTATCGTCCACGGGGTCGCAAGAGTTGGACATGACTTGGCAACCACAACAACAATGCTTAGAGGACTCTACTCTCCACCAACACTTTTCACAAATCTTGAATTTTTGCCATTATGAAAATTTTGAGTATGTGTCCCCATTATATCATGTTAGATTGGGGATCTGCATAGGAAATATAGATGAAGTTACCTTGCAGACTTTAGTAAAAATATTGGAGCTTATATAGCCATATAGACCTGGCTCCCTTCCATATAAGCTTTGTGGTGAGAAATACTGCAATATTATGTCATCTTTAGCTGCCATGAATTTTAAGCAATAATTGCTTTCTGATCCTTTATCATATGGCAAAGCTTAGTCATCCTAAGGTAGATTTGATACTTGAAAATTGCCAGAATATATTCGGTAGCATGTCTAAAGAAGAGGGTTATCTTGGTCAAGTAATTTGATACTGTCATGGAATAAGTTTTATGAAAGTGAATTTTCTACATAATAAAAACTTGTCCCCTTTAAATGTTTAAATTTAGTTTTATTTCAACCACCTTGTTAGAAATCTTTAATATAATGTTTTCTTTTAAACATAGTACATTTGAACATAATTCAGCTTTTAATGGTTTGGGGTTCATGTTGTAAACATTAAAAAAAATCATATGTATCATAGTGAAACTCTCTGGGAGGACTGAGATGTTAGGTCCCCCCACCCCCACACCCAACACACACACACACGGAAATCCTAACTGCTAAGCTTTTCAGTTTTAAGTTTTTGGGTTTTTTTTTTGATTGCTTATAAGTGCTTCATCCTCTCATTTCTTAATGACATACTGTTCATTTTTACATTGCTAGATCTGTGGCCACTTAACATCACCTTCCGTTGACACTGTGTTCTTTTTTCCCCTTGTGGATTAGGACTATAGAGAACTACAGTTATTAGAAATGTATGAGAAGTCTTAGTGTGCTTAATTCAGTCTCGGTGCATTCATGTCAGTGGTTCTCGTGGCTCTGCATTAGATCATCTGTAGGGCTTTTCCAGTTATAAATACTCAGGCCCCATTACCAGAGATTCTTACTAAGAGGGTTTCCATTCGTACTAAAAAGAGTCCAAGATAATTGTAATTTACATTTAAGTTTGAGAATCTCAAGTCTTGATTTTGAAAGTTTCTGGATAAGGTATTGCCACCTGACTTTGCTATTGACTTGTTTTGTGAATTAAATGAGAATGTTTTCCACCACAGAAGAGTTTTATGAGGATTGTTGAGTTAACATCGATAAACTCTTAAGAATCCATTCAGTAAAGATGTAACAATACTATCTTAACCCAGTATTATATACATCTTTTAGGTCTTTTCAAACTCCTTAATAGTGCTAGAGCAGAGTGCTTTTTGGTTACCTACTTCTTATTCTGAAATATATATCCTTTTCATTCTCTAAGCAGTTAATTTGAATGCCTATTAATGTGCCAGGATCTCTTATAGGGTACTGAAGAAAGGAACTGCGTTCAGTTCTTTGAAAAAAAAAAAAAAATTCTAAAATGAGGAAAATTTAATTGAAAGGCAAGAAATAGAAATACTAGCTATTTGTCAGACTCTCTCCTGCATGCTAACTTGATTGTTGAAGGAGTAGCTTTAAGGTAAATAACTGATTGTAAGACTAGGGATGGAAGTATGAAATAGTACTTAAGAGAGAAACTGGAAAAGTATAAGTATTTTACTTATTTATCTAATTTCTCTAGGGAATTTTGAATTCTGGGTATATAATTTTTCCACAGAGCCAAACTATAAATTTTAAAAATATTTGGATGTACATCTTTCTTTTAAAAAACATCATATACATCTTTGCCTGATATTTAGGAAATCTGAGAGAAAAGACCTTTTCTAAAGCTCTGGGTCATTTCTCCTGAACACGAGTTACATATACCAAGCTTATGATACAGTGAATTTCATGTTCTTGGACTGGCAAAAACTTGCCATTTAGAAATGAAATTTGGTAATAAGTAAAACCAGGTACTGAGAGACAGTAAAAATCAGGGAGAATGAAAGAAAGGGACAGTGTGAAGATGGAATGTTAGTGATTACTAGGATGGTAGAGATGTTGAGGGTAGGTATTGCTGTGGGCTACTTTGTCGTTGTATGTCTTTGGGGTTGCACTGGTGTTCCATTTCTAGTTGGGTTTAGAGAGTAAAGGGAATTTTAGAAGATCTCATTTTCTAGTTGCAGTAAAATGTGATAGGTGAGAAATTTAGACTATTCTTCCAAATTGTTTTGCATTTTGGTGATTTATAAATCAATTGATTAAGAATGTATGGTAAAACCTATACTTATTAGTTTAGAATATACTTTAATAATTCCAGTATAGAATGAGGGAAATCATGTCTGCCTTTTAAGAGAACAAAGTTCTCACTGAGGGCTGTCAGGTTTTAGCTAATTGGTGGCAGTGACCCTTGAAGAGTCAAAAATCTCTGAATTGAATAGGCAGAGTTTAGTGCTTTGTTGGTTAAAAATTGGTATATTATTTAACATAGCAATTGCTATGTATATGGATAGCTGGCAGGGAACAGATTTGTCTCAGAACAAAAAATGTATTTGCTAACGGACTGTGAGATTAAGAAAGCAGATTGAGGAATTCATTTGGTATTGAAATATTTTGCTGAAAAATTCTGTTTTAAACTTGTGAAATGGTTAAGAAAACAATCAAGTATTTAGAGTATTGTTTAGACTATTACCAATTTCTTTACTCTTGATAAAGCCCAATTGCTTGATCTTTATAATTACCATATTTTTCCAAAAGTCGCAGTGACAGGAGTCAAGACAAATCATGTCTTGTCTTGCAGACACTTTAGGGTTTAAACTTGGAAATTTCACATGCTTCAGTTGTAATAGTGTTCGTATGCTGAAGGAAAAAGAAAAAAACATTTTATGGTACTTTTAGCAAGTTAGACGGCTAATCTCTAAGGCAAATACACTTAATTGGTAGATCACATTTTACTAAAAGATCTGGAAAGGGTGTGGGCAGGAAAAGAAACCAAGTCTATACCAAGGAAGATAATTTTACCTGTGTTAATGAGCCATTTCTCTTCCACCAAGAAACTTTGTTCTTTACATACCCATTCTTTGCACACCTTTTTCTGTGGTGCTGCTTAGTGAATTTGCAGACACTTACGAATAGAAGTGGTAAGCTGTGAGCATGTTTGGCGTGGGTAATAGGTTGCC
Organism: Bos indicus x Bos taurus; assembly: GCF_003369695.1. NCBI lineage: Eukaryota > Metazoa > Chordata > Mammalia > Artiodactyla > Bovidae > Bos > Bos indicus x Bos taurus. The sequence goes on along the minus strand of NC_040076.1, from coordinate 69,474,916 downwards.
ATTATCTATAGGCACTGAGTCTCACTATGTACAATTGGGTATTGAGGTTATAGTGGTGAATAAAACAGGCAAAATCTGTCGGTTATACGTGAAAACAGATTACAAGTTAGAAGAGCCAGTGGTGTTCTTCTGTGGCAAGATAATTTTCTTCTGTGTCTTTTGTACAAAGATGTGTGTTCTGGCCTAAGAAAAGAAGAAAATAATATAAAATTCAATGTAAAATGTCCACCAATTTGATTTTTTTGTCATTGAACTTATAAATATGCTAGATTTTTTTCAGTCTCCTTATTCACAAGAAAGTGTTTGCTCTTTCATCCATAAAATCCACCTTGAATTAAGGCTTGGAGTCTACAGTGAAAGGCAGTATTACCTCCAGTGAGAAAACAATGACCTAGAACTCCTTAACTCTTCATAAAAAGGCTTTGTACAGTCAAGGATTATATCCATTTCACATTAAGTAAATTGGGCCAGATTTGTCCCTTGCAGAGCTTTTCCGTGTAGGTGCTATGCCACAGAAAGCTATTGAGCTGCCATTTTTTTTTTTTTGGCACTTGGATCTTATTTGTTATCAACATATGAGAAAAAAATACCTGGTGCTATCCTGTTTTTATTGTTTCATATAAAATGTTTAACATCTTTTTGTTGCTGGTTTTATGTTAGGAATATTTTAAGTTATGTTTAAAAGATTTTGGTTTTTTTGTTTGTTTGTTTGTTTGTTTTACACAGTGTTAACTTGAATATTATTTTGTGACTTGGAGGGGTTGAAAAAATTTTAGACTGACCAGAGATGAAACTTTCCGTTCTCACTGACTCTTCAGGAAGCTGTGACACCCACTTGCGTTCTCCTGCCAAATGTTTCCCTCTGTGACTTTGGTGCATAGACTTTGAAGCATTGTTGACCACTTTGGCAGTTTGCCCAGAACCCACATGCCCTGTATAATTAGCATAATAATTACCATTGATTTACATACAGTATAGTCTGAAATGTGTTCCTGAATTTAAACTAAAAAAATATTTTTTAAAAAACTAAAGCCCTTTTTCCTTACCTAGTCCCTCTGAGTTTTGGGATGGGGGTCATAGCTGTGTATCTACAGGCCCTAGTCGATTCCCACAGGCCTCTGTGTTTCTTAAGATGCCTGTTACATTCCTGTATTCTGTGCGTGACGCCGTTTCTCGGCTTCTACTCTCTGTGCTCCCACCTCCACTACTGTTTCCTTCTTCCTTGCCATATTCCTCCTGATCTTACCTCCTAGTTTTCTTTGTTTCTTATGTTCACATCATGTTTTGTCATCTTTCTTCTCTCCTCAATAATGAAAAAAGGGATTATTTGTTATTTTTACTCTGCCACGTGGCTGGTGAGAGAGGCAGTTTAAATGTTGCATGTTGGGCAAATGGTTGTTAAACTGGAAGACATGAACCCCAAAAGTGAACTTCTCTCTGGCATTGTTTAGACCTTGCCCAAGTTACTGTCAGCCTCAAGAAGCACAGGCAGATAAGGTTGATGTCTTTGTCACCTGCCTTCCTTCCCCCATAACCCTCTAATTTATTAAGGAATATGCTTAACCATAGTTCGGTAGTCCTAGAATAATCTTAGAGGTCCTTAACAGAACCATTCTGACTCCAGATCGTATGCTAGGATGACTTAAAAACAGTTTTCCTTTTTATTTCTTTAAGAAAAAAAGAAAAAGGAAAATGTAATAGGTAAGCATTTATATGGTTCAGAAAAATACTTTAAAGTATGTTTAGTGTAAAGTCTCTCTCTTACCATATCTTCTGCCAAGTTCCTCAGCCATGACAACCAAAGTTGTATACATTTATGTACATCCTTCTCAAATAGCTTTTATGCATATGCAAACAAATATATATTGCTGTATGTATTATCTTATATTCAAACTTAACAAAATTATATCCTAGATTCTAAACCCTGCTTTTTTTTTTTTTTAACTTAAGAATAAATCCTGGAGCTCTTTCTATATAAGTATATAAAGAGCTTTCTCATTTTATTTCACAACCATGTAATATTAAGTTGTATTCATTTTTCATGATTTATTTAACCATTCCTATCTGATTGATATTTATACCATGTCTAGAACATAAGACTTGTACTGCATATGTGATATTTTAAAATTGAAAATAAAGCTATACTCATCCTAACAGAGAACACTTAGGGACTCTATTAGACATCAGCTTTGGAGAGGAGAGTACACAATGCTGAAATTTTACTTAACCAGCTTCCAAGGCTTTATCAGTAATTTTTACCCACTCTGAGTCACATTTTACTTTCTTCAAATAATGATAAAATTATTCCAATAGCCCTCTCAAGATTATCTAGGAAAAAAATACTTCATAATCTCTGGTGACCACTGTTTGCATTAAAAGACATTATCTTTTTTATAATTAGTATTACATTTTAAAATTTTCTTTCTTTTGTTTTGCCTTTTTTTTTTTTTAAACCAGATCCTTACAATAAATGAGGATGGATCACTTGGTTTGAAAACCCCTAAATCTCACGTTTGTGAGCACTGCAATGCTGCCTTTAGAACGAACTATCACTTACAGAGACATGTCTTCATTCATACAGGTATTTCTTGAATTAAAGTGGGCTTATAGCCATTAAAATTATTATCTTTGCTATTTTCATCTTCTTGTAAATGTCATTCATTCCTAAGACTGTAGTTAACCTGGCATTTCAAATCAGATTTCATAGGCCAGGATGTCACAAGGAAACCAAGAAAAACTTTAAATGAGAAAACAATTAGCATGGATGTGCAAAATTAATTAGCTTAGTTGAACACTTTATTTGGCTTAATGTATTCTTTTTAACCAGAGAAACAGTGAAAGAATGAACTATTAAAAGCTGGTCAACATTTATTTTTCTGTATAAGATGTCCAGATGGAATTTGAAATGTGAATTTGGAATCAAATATAAATCAAAAGTTAGACCATAAATTTGTGGAGATCAGAGCAAAAGACTGATCACAGATCTTTGGGGAAATATTACTAGACATATAAGTTGAGTTAAAGGGTGGAGAAGGAGACAAAGTAATAAATAATAAGGTAGATTTGGTGAACTGGTGAAATACACCCAGAAACCAAAAGAGGAGAGAATTCCAAGGAGGGTATGATCAATAACTGCACAACCTTCTGAGAGGAGAGCGAGAGAGAGCAAGAGAGAGAACTGAGAACAGATCACTAGAATAAACAGCAAGGAGATCATTAGTATCTTAAAGCAGAGTATAAGGGTTAAAGGACAAATGGGTGGTGAAGAATTTGAGACATAGGTTGGACTATGAAAGGAAAGGCTCCAACAGAGAAGGAATATTTGAAGAGACAGGATTATTAGTTTTTTAAAGAGGATGTTTAGAAAATTTTGAAGGTTCTAGAGAAAAAAGTGAAAAGGCATAAAGTGGTGGTTAGCCAGGGAGAAAAAGGTAGGTGGATCTTCCTCCACAGAGAAAGAAAAGCTGTTTAAGACACTTGGTAACCTGTGGAGGCCTTTCTAGCCTCATGAGTTTTAAATTCTATTGTAAATTGTTTTATTTATTTACTTTTTTTTTTCCCTTGAAGGATATGAATCATTCAGTCTCATTTTTGTGTGGTTGTGAGAATGTGAATTTTTAAATCTTGGTGGGGGGGAGATTGAGAGGAAATAAAATTCTATTAATAGTATAAAACCTTTGTATGCGTAATTTGCAATTTTTCAGAATTTGGGCTTCTAAGATTTCTCTTTCCTCAGAAATAGTTAACTCTAAACTGTGTTTTATTCAGTAACTAATTTGTGGATGTGAAATTATTTTAAGGTGAAAAACCATTTCAATGTAGTCAATGTGACATGCGTTTCATACAGAAGTACCTGCTACAGAGACATGAGAAGATTCATACTGGTGAGTGTTGCCACCCTTACTAGGGTTGTTAAAATTACCATTTCAAATATAGGGAAGAATTTTTAATAAGTAGCAACAACTTGTTGCCTCTTTGGTAATTTTGTTTAAGAGTATTTATCATAGCTCATCTTTTTTTCTTTCTTCAGTAAATCAATGTTAACTGTTAAGACTTGGCTTACTGTTTTAGCCTAACAATTTGCTTTGAAGTAAAGTTTCATAATAACTTAAGATATGTTTAAAGTGACAAAGGGAAGGAAGGAAGGAAGTTTTTGTGAAATAGTTGTTTCCGTAGATGTTTAACAGGTTTAGAGTAGGTAAAATGATCATTTGCGATAATTAGGGGGGAGGAAGCAAAATGCCTGAGCCTTAAATAGCAATAACACTCCCCCCACCCCTATTTCATGTATACAGCTTACTATCTCAAGAGAGTTATAATCTTATAAATTGGAAACTTCCAATTTTTCATTCAGGTTGTTAAGGATTTAGAAACAAATATTTTGGAAGAGTACTATAAAAGAACCCCTACTTTTAAAAGTTGAGCCTCATTGTAGAGCAAATGTTTATTTGCATTTATTCTTTTTTTTTTTTTTAACAAATGTAAAGCCAAATTTTATATGTGACCTTAACTTAGTATATTGTCAGCTTTTGACATCTGTAAGCACAATGAAAAGTGTTTCTTTATAATTTATTTCCAGTATTTTGCCTTTTTGTGATGGAGTGAAAGAGTTGGTAAATTTATATAACTTTTGTTCTTACGTTTAAGTAGAATTGAAAAATGATAGTGCTAATATTTAAGTATTGAAAATACTGAAGTTCCTCGTATACCTCCGTATGAAGTAGTCAAGCAGCCGCCTGCCCGGTGTTGTTACTTAGTTGTGTTCTCATGGAACCTGCAGTCCCTGTGAAAGGGGGTCCTTGGACAGTGTATCATGGAGAAGCAGCAAGCTTTTCTGCCTAGTAACTTTCCTTAACTCTGTTTGCCCCTAACAAACATGAATGTGGCTGGTTCCTTGTGCAGCACATTTTTATGCTTTGATGTTCTACTTTTCAAAGATCATTATGCACACCACTCATTTCAGTTTCTTAAGTAAACATTATTCACCATTTCCAGATGGAAGGAAGTATACAAGGCACTTGGGAGGAAGAACAGCTTTATTGATTTTGTATGTGTGTTTGTGTGTGTGTGACTTACATGGCTAAATTAAAATTTTACACAATAATAAAACCCAATCAGATAATGATAAATGAAAACAGTTAAGTATTTTTATATGTTTTTAATGCCTATTAGATTTTAATGATTTAATGATTCATTCAACAAACATTTATTGAGCTGGCAGTGTTTTTCAGATACTAGAAATAGAGGATAATAAAAGGTAGCTTCCATGGAGTTTGCATTCTTTTTTTAATTTCCACTAGAGTATAGTTGATTTACCATTTTGTGTTAGTTTCAAAGTGTACAGCAAAGTGAATCAGCTATGCGTATACACACATGCACTGTTTTTTTAGATTCTTTTCCCATTATAGGCTATTACCAAGTATTGAGTAGAGTTCCCTGTGCTATACAGTAGATTGTTATTAGCTATGTATTTTATATATAATAGTATGTTTATGTCATTCCCAGTCTCCCAATTTATCCTTGCCCTCCCTTATCCCCTGTTAACCATAAGATTGTTTTCTACATCTGTGACTCCTGTTTTGTAAATAAGTTCATTATGATATTTGTCTTTTTATCTGGTTTCACTCAGTATGATAATCTCTAGGTCTATTCATGTTGCTGCAAATGACATTATTTTGTTCTTTTTTATGGCTGAGTAATATCCCATTGTCTATATGTGCCACATCTTTATCCATTCTTCTGTTGGTGGACATTTAGTATTGCTTCCATGTTCTGACTCTTGTAAATAGGGCTGCAGTGAAAAGTATGGTTTTTCTCTAGGAGTGGGATTGTTGGGTCATATGGTAGTTCTGTTTTTAAAGGAACCTCCATACTGTTGTCCATAGTGGCAATACCCATTTACATTCCCACCAGCAGTGTAGGAGGGTTCTCTTTTCTCCACACCCTCTCCAGCATTTATTGTTTGTAGATTTTTTTATGATGGCTATTTTGACGAGTGTAAGGCAATACCTCATTGTAATTTTGATTTGCGTTACTCTGATAGCAATGTTGGAATTTACATTCTAATGTGAGAGATACACATGTAAAGCCCACTGTAGTAAGTGTTGTAGAGTTTTGTACAAAATACTGTTGTACCCTGAAGAAGAGCCAGGTATGCTGCTTTTGAAGACTACATAGTGAAGGCAATAAAGAAAAACTGGGAGGCTCAGTTGAGAGAATGTGTTTGAGTCTGAAAAAAAGATTTTCAAAACATTACCAACCCTTATTGCACCCTATTATTTTCTATTCTGTTCTAGTAGCCAGTTCTTTTTTACAGTGCTGGTTACAATTTAGTGATAACCAGTTTGGAAAAATAATTGTGCTGGGCCTTGGGCTGTCTTGAATTTCAACAGGTTATGTTGGATAGTTCATGTTTATTGAAAATTTACTAAGACTCGACATTGAGCTAAATGTTTGTTAAATGTCTCATTTAGTCTTTATACTAATCTTGAAAGGGAGATGCTATTATTACCATTCCCGTTTTTTTAGATGAAGAAGCAGTAGGATGCACACAGAAGTTAAGAAGCTTTCCTAAATTTATATAATCTAGTATATGGTAGAGCCAGGATTATAGCTCAGGTTTCTGCAATTCCAGAGCACACATATAAAATCACTAATTGTGAAGAATGACCAGAAGCAGAATGATGTTATTTGGCCTTTGGGAATTTTCTTGCTCTGCCACTAAGCCAGTTATGGCTTAGCCTTCCTTTGTGTTTAGTAACACCTAAAAGGGGTGGAAGCAAAGGCCGGAGTTCTCAAGGTACAAAAAAGAAGTGAAGTCGCTCAGTCGTGTCCGACTCTTTGTGACCCCGTGGACTGTAGCCTACCAGGCTCTTTTCGTCCATGGAATTTTCCAGGCAAGAGTACTGGAGTGGGTTGCCATTTCCTTTTCCAGGAGATCTTCCCAACCCAGGGATCGAACCCTTGTCTCTCACATTGCAGGCAGACACTTTACCATCTGAGCCACCTGGGAAGCATTCCAAGGTACAGAGACGACAGGAAATTGAGTGGAACCAGTCAAACCAGTCACTTTGGTTCTTTAACAGAGAAATTTCTTTTGAAGAGAAATGCAATTTTGTTCATTAATACCACCCCTCACCCCCCAAGTGGAACTGATATAAAGGAAATAAATTTTCCTTAATTTCATTGTTCTTGATTCTTTTTATGTACACCATTTCTGAAGATAGTAAGATATTTTTGTCCTGTTACCAGGTTACTTATAAGCTGTACTGAGCTGGAAATACATGTATAAAACAACATAGATATTCTCCATCATTTATTATTTTGTTCTTAGAGTTCTTTATTTCATCTTTTAAAGGACTTTTATTTTTGGAGGGGATTGTGCCTAAAGTTTGCCAATGTCAAGACTTTCTCTGTAGGTCTTTATTTAGAAGAATGCATTGAAATAATTAGCAGTAAAAAAGCTTTTGCATATATTGTTTATCCATTTTTTAATTGTCAAGAAAGTAATGTCACCTATCTCCTGAACCTTAAAGGTTGTGTGGTGAGAAGAACTACCAGTTCTTACAAGCTTTGTTTTCCTTATAGCCTCCCTCATCCTCTTTATACTGTCACCTCAAGTCTCCCAGCCTCTGAGCCTATGTCTGTTCCATTTACAAGATGGTTAAAAATCAGTACCTGCTTGTCTGTGCTTGTTACCAATTAAGAAATCTTCTGTGGCTTTTAAAACCCAGAAACCTAGCTTGATTTGGTTTTCAAACTGAAAAAATTTAAACTCAGCCTGGACAGGTTATTATTACTTGATTGTTTGCTAAATTTGAACTGGCCTATGAAATAACTAGGGTAAAATACCAACGCTGATCCCTGAACATTTGATTAAAGCTCTGTTCTTTTAGCCTAAGGCACTGAAACTGTCAAAAGTCAGATATCCTTGGGACTGCTAATTTTGGCAGTCATGGGAGATTTGTATCTTTTGGGAGTGTATTATAGATTTTGTGGATATGGGAGATAAGGTGAGGATTTGAAGCCAAGGCTGAAGATAATAATCCTAATGATTGTTTTGGCTAGGGTCAGAATTACTGGTAAGGTATACACCAAAGGTAAATATTCATCACTGGAGGATTTACCTTGTGATCAGATGCCTGTATCTAAGGTGCTTTTTCCTTTGCATTTTCTAATGCATGTGTTCTTTCTCTCATCACTTTGTCACCGTTTTAGCCTAACGAAATTCCATCTTATTGCCATGAGTAGGGTCTGGGGGGTTTGAAGAGTAAAGAACTTTAATTTTACATTAGTTTTCTTAATTCCTTCAAGTAGTAAGCCACAGAATACTTACTCTAATATTCTGACTATTATAGCAAATTATGGCTATTTTCTATAGTTGTGGCAATTTTTATAATGTTTTTTATTTTATTAGTAAAAATGTTATAAAATAATTTCCATATTTGGGTAAGTTTTTATAAAGTGATTTTCTTCCCAAAATAAAAGGGATTTTGAAAATAAACCAAATCATTTAGAATTATACATATTTATTAGGTTTCTTTTCTCACAAAATTCTTTTTTAAGGCTTTAGATCTTGAATGTATGCAGTTCTATAGATGAAAATGTAGCAAGAAGCACTAGAAAATCAGTCTTCTAAGTTGGCATTCGTAATATCTGAAAACATGCGTTGATCTTCTTTTCCTCTTGACTGTGACTTTTATTCACAACTATGTTAAATAGCTGAATGACAATATTATTATTATTATTATTTTTAAAACCAGTTGGGCTAGTGAGGTGGAGTCAGAGAGCGTGTTGATTCACCCTTGACTAAGTTTGTTCAACACTTTGTATTTCCTTCAGTATGGTTCAATTATTGACAAAAATTAATTTACCTCTCATTATTTTGAAGCCTTAAATTACTGTTTATTAGCATAATAGAGAAGTTTATAAAAAGAAAATGTTATAGACCTAGTTAAACTCGTTATTTGTGGCAAAGAAGGAACTGAATACTGTTTGGGGTACTGAAAAGGTTGCATACAGTGTGAGCTCCTGGCATTGTGCTTGCTGAAGCCAGACAGCACTGGTGCAGACAGAGCTTGCCAAGAAAGATTAAGCAGGGAAGTACAGATTGCTGTTACTGACATTCTCTGGTCTAACAGTTTTCAGAAGCCAGATTTTTTTTTCTTTGCAAAACTGTTAATAATCCATATTAAACAATATGATAATGTAAAACATAAAAGTTTTAAGACTGTTTATTTAACAAAATATCTCAGAATATAAAAAAATCATACACATGCACATATGCATGTATGTATAAAAAGTATACCATAAGTTTTTTAAAGTATTTTGTTTTGGGGGGATAGGAGAAGTCATCCAGAAAGTTAACTCCATTTAAACATACCTTAGAACTGAAATAAAAAGAATCAGAGGATTTATAATGAAAGTTGGATTGTTTTCAGTTAGTTATATGCATTTTGTGTGTGTGAGTGTTCTTCCCCTCAAATCCGTGTCAGTTTATAGTGTCTGTAGTTAAAAGAAAAATGTCTACCATTTGTTTCGATAGGTTTCTAGTTTAACAAATTGGGAATCTCTTGAAATAGTCTCATTCTTATTTATGTGTAATTATTGAATGGATGAACATGTGAATCACATGACTCACAATTTGACATATGCTACAAATAGTACCCGCCTGCCAATGCAGGAGACGTAAGAGAAGCAGGTTTGATCCCTGAGTCAGGAAGATCCCCTGGAGGAGGTCATGGCAGCCCACTCCAGTATTCTTGCCTGGAGAAGATCATGGACAGAGGAGCCTGGGGTCGCACAGAGTCAGACACGACTGAAGCAACTTAGCGCACAGGCATGCAAATAGCAGAGACAACATGTCCTTTAGGAATTCGGTTAAAATAGACCAATGAGGGTTTAGATTGGTTGGCCCCCTGAGTTAGATTTAGTTCATGTGTGACATGTGAGTCAAGTGTCATCACAGGAACTATGAAGCAGAAGCATGATGGTTCTAGGACTGGGGAAGAAAAATCTGGGATGTACTGAAGTTGGGAATCTTTGGGGAAGGATAGGTAGGCAGATACACAGATAATTTGGAAACACAGAACAGCACGTCAGAAATCACGCAGACAAGAAGCCACTAGGATCATTGCAGATGGTGGGTAACAGGAGAAGTAGTGTGTCAGATTTACTAGTTTAGAAGAACCAGGAGAAGGAGGTACTTTAAGATAGTTAAAATGCTAGAAATTCCTAAAAGTCACCATTATAAACCTAATAATACTGTCAGATTTATTGAATACCTGTTTTCTGCCAAACACTGTATTAAACACAGTACATAAATTATCTTGCTTTAATCATCAGAGCAGTTCTGTGAAGAGGGTACTATTCCTTTTTTTAAAAAACAGATAAGGAAATATAGGTTAAGATGATTAAGAAATCTAACCCAGTGTATAAATAGTTCAGTTAATGACATACAGTTCAGTCTTAAGAGTTCTTGCTCTTAACTGCTATGCTATTGAAAGAGTAAAGCAAGCACCAGGAAGATTTTTAGTTCACAAAAACTTTGGTTTCAAACATGGAGGTTTTTATTTTGTTCAGGAAGGAGAAGAGCCATTCCTGGGCCTGGCCTTACAACTTGCAGCAAGGCAGTTGGGTATGTCTGAATGAGAAAAGTCTAAGGATGTAGGAGTAAGAACAAAGGCAAGACGAACAACCTGTAAAGGGCCATTCTGAGTAGAGCAGAGAGGGGTAGACTAGAAAGCGTGATTTTAGAATTATGTTGTTAAGCTTGGATGCCAAGCAGAGGGGTGTCAAATTTATCCTGTAAGCATTATAAAAAAGCAGTGCATTTAACTGCCATGTTGGAGGAACGTTATTGTTTTGTGAAGAAAACTAGAAATTTGACAAGTGTGTTACTTTTTTGTTAACTATGTATAACTAATATTAGAAATTATAGCTTAGATAATGTGCACATTTATTAATCAGGTTTAGTTTTAGTATTAAAAATCATTTTAAACATATAAAACAACATTGTTAAGCTTCATGAAATATAATATAACTTCAATTTTCACCAGGTTTATGAGAAGTAGGCAAAATTTGGAGACCACTGAATATTATTATGAAACAAAGAAAATTAATTTTGCTGGGCTTTAGAGCCTCTTTTTCTTTGAGCAGTTTAGGATGAGCTAATTTTTAGAAAAAGGGCTGAAAAAGGACCCCCAGAATTTAGCTTCACACATAGAACTTTCTAATTTTGTTACTTCTGACAGCAGTTTCTCATTTTTGATGTTTTGCTTTTTCTTTTTTAACCATTTTCAATGTGGTTAGTCTAGAACAAGATAAGTTTCTCTACTCTTTCTCTTGTTCATTTGCCTTTCCTTAATATGGCTTTTTCTCTGCCTCCTCCCTGTTCTTCAAATTATTTTGCATTCTGTAGAAGATGAAGCTTTAAGACAGTTGAGTCTGGATCCGATGTTTTACAAATTCTTTGACATCATATTCTTTTGGAAGAATACTTAATTACTTAAACACCTGAAGACCTTCAGGATTCTCCAGTTTTGAAGCTGCCTTTTGGACAACTGCTTATTGTTCGAGAACCCAGTTGGGTAGATGTTAGATGACTGCATTCATGACTTTCAAATCTTGAATTTATTAAGTTTCAGATGTCTGGATAGGCTGACAACACATTTTAAAAATTTGTTGATAAAGTTTTTAATTTCACTGACTGAATGACAATTAGGCTTAAAATTCGTGTATTTTAGTATTATATTTTTTATTTGGCCCTTTTGGTGAAAGAGTGACTGACAAAATGTAGTATTTGATATGGACTCAGTCATCGCAAAGAAATTGGGTTTAAAATATTTAGGGCAATCTAAATTTGCTTATCAAGGTCATTCGTTTTTAATTTTTCTGGATACTTTTAAGATCTTTAGTTGTTGATCCAAAGAGTCTCTATTTTTTAAAACAATGCCTAAAGTCTCATCATTTTCAGCCCCCGTCTGAACTGTATGAAAGTGTCTTGATAATAATAATAATAATAGCTTCTGCATATTTTGTAATTTGTTTTGCTCTTCTATAGATCTTTTAGGGAGATGATGCTGTTATGAAAAATGGAGTCATAGGACTGACATCCTAATGTAGTACTAGGTAGTTACTTACTGATACATCCAGCTTCTCCCAGGGCTGCCTTTATACTGTTTGCTTTATTAGTTGTTGATAGAAGTACTTCTTACTCTTTATTTACTACTTGGCTACGTTAAAAAGCTGATAGACAAATTAAGCTTATTGACCCCCCAACCTGTCCTGGTATATTTTCATCCCTCTGTAAATTCTTTTACAAGGCCTAATTGATTCTTCTTTACCTACATTTCATTAACTATTTTGACTTTTACTTTCTAAAGATATTTAAAGAATTAATGCTTTCAGTGTGTTTTTCAAATTATTCCAGAAAATGTATTCATTCAGCTCTCAATTACCTTAGGGAATTGATCAGATTGTACATTATTTATTTAAAAATTAAAAAGACAAATGCAGCTGTGAAAAAATTATTATCAACACAAAAAGAGCAGGATATTTATTGCCCTTCTTTGAATGACATGGTGTTCTATATAGGTTTGTTGTGCTTATAGAATTGAGATACTCTCTTCATCCTTAAAAATCAGTTGGATATATTCTTGCCTACTTCATCTAGCTTTTAGTTCTTTATAGTTGGATAGAGAGGAGAGGGACATGGAGTCTGATCAGCTGAAACTCGAGGGTCTTAAGGTCTAACTTTATTCCTATAGAAAATATCCCTGTTCTTAAGGTGTTTTATTTTTTATATGAGAATTGGGGGAAAAGGACAACAGACTCATGGAACCTGGAACTGAAAGATACTTTAAAATGTTAGGGTTCAGTGACAAATGCAAGAGTTTTCCTTATGTCGAAGCCATGGACATAAATACTAGGGACTGGTCAGGAGACACTTGAGGGGCTGCTGTTAATGGGATGAAAAGCTAAGAAAGGGTGGAGAAGAGAATGATTATTGTGTGGAGTGGTGGTGATCACCTACCAAAAGTATTGCTTTATGTTCTGCTTAATCACTGAGAGTTCTAGATTATTATTTAGTGGCAGAATTTGCTCAGTGACTCAGTAATGTTACCTAGGCTTTTTTTGATATTAAAAAGAAAAAGATTGCCTCTAAGAGATAGACAATAGCAAAAACTCTTAGCAGAATATCTTTTGGGGTCTTTTCTCCCCTTGTATTTCATGTGGTATTTTCTGTCTCTAAGCTATTGCATTTGTATTGTTTTATGTTTTAGATGACAGTTCTTGAGCTGTAAGTAAATCCCTGAATATTTTGTATAAAGTTTGCATTAAGTCATTAACTGTGATGAATTGAGAGTTGAAACTGCTGCTCTTAATAGTCCTGATTTATTTGCTTAGCAGTGTTTTATTGTTGTTACTCAGTTGCTCAGTTGTCTCCGACTCTTTGGGATCCCTAGGACTGCAGCACGCTAGGCTTCCCTGTCCTTCACCATCTCCCGAAGCTCGTTCAGACTCATGTCTATCGAGTTGGTGATGCCATCCTACCATCTCATCATCTGTCATCCCCTTCTCCTCCTGCCTTCAGTCTTGCTCAGCATAAGGGTCTTTTCCAATGGAGTCAGTTCTTCACATCAGGTGGCCAAAGTATTGGAGCTTCAGCCTCAGTCCTTGCAATGAATAGTCAGCACTGATTTCCTTTAGGATTGACTGGTTGGATCTCCTTGCAGGCCAAGGGACTCTCAAGAGTCTTCTGTAACACCACAGTTCAAAAGCAGCAATTCTTTGCCACTCCGCCTTCTTTATGGTTAACTCGCACATCCATACATGACCACTGGAAACCCCATAGTTTTGACTGTACAGACCTTTGTTGACAAAGTAATGTCTCTGTTTTTTAATGTCCTGTCTAGGTTTGTCATAGCTTTTCCTCCAAGGAGCAAGCATCTTTTAATTTCATGGCTGCCGTCGCCATCTGCAGTGATTTTGGAGCCCAAGAATATAGTCTGTCAGTTTCCATTGTTTCCCCATCTGTTTGCCATGAAGTGATGGGAACTGATGCTATAATCTTTGTTTTTTGAATGTTAAGTTTTAAGTCAACCTTTTCACTCTCCTCTTTCACTTTCATCAAGAGGCTCTTTGGTTCCTCTTTGCTTTCTGCCGTAAGGGTGGTGTCATCTGTATAACTCAGGTTATTGATATTTCTCCTGGCAGTCTTGATTCCAGCTTGTGCTTCTTCCAACGCAGCGTTTCTCATGGTGTACTCTGCAATTAAATAAGCAGGGTGACAATATGCAGCCTTGATGTACTCCTTTCCTAGTTTGGAACCAGTCTGTTGTTCCATATCAGGTTCTAACTGCTGCTTCTTGACTTCCATACAGGTTTCTCAGGAGGCAGATAAAGTCGTCTGGTATTCTCATCTCTTGAAGAATTTCCCACAGTTTGTTGTGATCCACACAGTCAAAGCCTTTAGTGTAGTCAATAAAGCAGAAGTAGATGTTTTTCTGAAATTCTTTTGCTTTTTGTATGATCCAGCGGATGTTGGCCATTTGATCTCTTGCTCCTCTGCCTTTTCTAAATCCAGCTTGAACATCTGGAAGTTCATGAGCTGTTGAAGCCTAGCTTGGAGAATTTTGAGCATTACTTTACTGCATGTGAGATGAGTGCAATTGTGCTGTACTTTGAGCATTCTTTGGCATTGCCTTCCTTTGGGATTGGAATGAAAACCGACCTTTTCCAGTTCTATGGCCCCTGCTGAGTTTTCCAAATTTGCTGGCATGCTGAGTACAGCACTTTCACAGCATCATCTTTTAGGATTTGAAAAAGCTCATCTGGAATTCCATCACCTCCACTAGCTTTGTTCATAGTGATGCTTCCTAAGGCCCACTTGACTTTGCACTCCAGGATGTCTGGCTCTAGGTGAGTGATCACACCATTGCAGTTATCTGGCTCATGAAGATATTTTTAAGGCCCACTTGACTTTGCACTCCAGGATGTCTGGCTCTAGGTGAGTGATCACACCATTGCAGTTATCTGGCTCATGAAGATCTTTTTTGTATAGTTCTTCTATGTATTCTTGCCACCTCTTCTTAATATCTTCTTCTCCTCTGTTAGGTCCATACTGTTTCCGTACTTTGAACCCATCTTTGCATGAAATGTTCCCTTGGTATCTCTAATATCCTTGAAGAGATCTCTGGTCTTTCCCATTCTATTGTTTTCTTCCATTTCTTTGCATTGATCACTGAGGAAGGCTTTCTTACCTCTCCTTGCTATTCTTTGAAACTCTGCATTCAGATGGGTATATCTTTCCTTTTCTCCTTTGCCTTTTGTTTCTCTTCTTTTCTCAACTGTTTGTAAGGCCTCGTCAGACAACCATTTTGCCTTTTTGCATTTCTTTTTCTTGGGGATGGTTTTGATCACTACCTCCTGTATAGTGTTACGAACCTCGTCCATAGTTTTTCAGGCACTCTATATATTAGATCTAATCCCTTGAATCTCTATGTCACTTCTACTGTATAATCATAAGGGATTTGATTTAGGTCATACCTGAATGGTCTGGTGGTGATATTCTCTGCTTTCTTCAATTTAAGTCTGAATTTTGCAATAAGGAGTTCATGATCTGAGCCACAGTCAGCTCCAGTCTTGTTTTTGCTGCCTGTGCAGAACTTCTCCATCTTCGGCTGCAAAGAATATAATCAATCTGATTTCGGTATTGACCACGTGGTGATGTCCATGTGTAGAGTTGTCTCTTGTGTTGTTAGAAGAGGGTGTTTGCTATGAGCAGTGAGTTCTCTTGGCAAAACTCTGTTAGCCTTTGCCCTGCTTCATTTTGTATTCCCAAGACCAAACTTGCCTGTTATTCCAGCTATCTCTTGCAGTGCTTGGGTTTTAGATGAATTAATTAGCTATTGAAATTTTTTCCACTGCAGAAAAGTAACTTCTGAAACAAATTCCAGTCTTTCTTTTTTTCCTTAAATTAAAAAATTGCTTTTGTAATGAGATATGTTAGTAATCCCATTATGTTACTGTAGCAGATGATGAGAGTCTGAACTAACGAACAAAACATTAATAAAGCAGGACGGTAGAAGTCTAATGAAATAACTTTGAAAGACATTTTAAAGGAAGAATAAATATAGATGAAGTTTAATAACAATTTAAATGGAAGGAACTAAAGGAGCAAGACTTTTTAAGCTTTTATTGTGGAAGCTTGGTTTTTAAATAAAATCTTGCATGAAGCAGCGTCAGTAGTCAAGGCAGATAATTTCACGTGGTTTCCTTGACTCTTGATAAGTTGACAGATGTTTCCAGTACTACTTAGTTGTTATTTATTCAAGGAGACAATGCCAGATTTCAAACGACTAAAGTAGTAGCCTCTCTGGAACAACATAGTCAAGAATATTTTTTAAATGGAATTATATACATTTGGCTGAATTGCATGGTATGTAAATTAAATTTCAAAGCTTTTTTTAAAAAGTACCTGAGAAAACATATTTCAATATAAGTGCAGTGTGAACTGCACCAAGATGTGTTGTTACAACTAATGGTGGGAGAAATAAGTGTGGAGCAGAAAGAAGTTCAGCTGGCCTAATTTACAAAACTTGAGAAAATGTATAGCATTTAAAGCTTATGGCTGTTCATTGCATTATATGGTCAGACTTTCTAGTGAAAAATATTTGAATATATTATGTGTCATTGAGCTAGATCAACAGCAAACTTCATTTGCTCTGGTGGACTTCTGGTGGAAGTTTTGTAAATAGAAACTGAATATGCTGACTCTTCTACTGTACAACTATTTAAAATCTTAAAATTGGTAAAGTTTTATTGGAAGTGTTTGCATGTAGGGCCAAGGTTAGATTCTTTTTGTGGGGGCAGGGTGAGAACAACCACTCTCTACCACTATTATTTGAATATTGAAGAATGACTTTGGAAAATTAGGTTTCGCTAAAGATGTGAAAATTCAACCTACAAGGGGAAAACAGTACTTACAGTGAAGCTTCTACTGTGGTAAAGTCATTTTGACAGCTGTTAATGTTGACTCACAAAATGCTGCTTTATATACTTTAAATGTTGTTACAAATTACAGGAAGTGCAATCTCCTTTCCCACACAAGTATGGGGCAGATATTTTCCAAGTTCAAGCTACACTCTGATCAGTTTTTGGACCTTGTTACAAATGCAAAGGAAATTTCCATATTTCAAAACTAATTAAATTGTAACTCTACCTAATCTTCAGTTGGAAATAATCTATGATGTAATAGTATGCTGAAAAGACAAATAATTAAGAAAAGAATCTAATAGAATTCTGTATATCTCTTCCAAGTGTTGAATAATTCTTGAAATTACGTTTTCATGGATATCAGTGCCTATCTTTGTGACAAGACAATTTCAAAGAATGCTTGTTAAGTTTCATTGCAAATTAGCATTAGCAAATAAACACTTGCAATTGACTTTGATGACAGGGAGTACTAACTTTGAATCCCAATTCAGCAAAATGCAACCCTCTCATATAAAAAAAGTTTCCAGTCTTCTCATTAGTACATCTGCATGATGAAAAATTACATTCTGTCATCATCATCATTCTGTTTTGAATTTCAGCAGTAAAATATGTGGACTTTTTTTGCCCTCTTGTTATATGAGTATGTATACACTGTCCTTGATTTTACCTTTCTGCTCACAAAGCTTAATACATTTACCATTTGCCCTTTTAGAGTAAATTTCCTGATCTCTGTCAAAGTTTACTCCTTGACTGTCCTGCTCATTCTTAGGCTTCTGCTTTGTTGGCCGTCTTGTCATTCATTCTTCATTACTGTTAGTCATGTTTTAGACCGTTAGATACTAAACCTCAGTCTCCTCATGATTTCAGTTTCTCATTTTCGAAGCATTACTTCCTGCTAATGCCTTCTAGTATTTCAGTTTCAACAATTTCTTTGTCTCCACTAGCTCCTACAGAGGGGCTTCTGTGGCTCAGACAGTAAACAATCTGCCTTCAATACAGGAGACCCAAGTTCAATCCCTGTCGGGCATGGCTGAGCAATTAATACACAGCTTCTACAGTCCAGTCATTCTACCTCCTTTTTACTATCCCTAGTTTCCCTCATATCTCCATTACTTTTTTTACACAGTGTAAATCCTGTCATCGTTTTTTTAAATCACTCTTTTGCTTATGCTCGAACCTCTTGTGCTCTCTTGTACATAGTACTCGCTTTGCTGAAATACAGCTTTGGTGGGAAATTTATTATTTTTCACGTAATTATATTTATAGAGTTCAGTAGATCGATCTTTTACTTCCAACAGGGTATAATTGAGATTGACATGTAATACTGTATAAGTTTAAGATGTACACCATAATGATTTGACCTACATACATCAGGAAATGATGACAACAGTGTTTAGTGAGCATCTGTCATCTCATATAGATACAGAATAAAGGGAAAAAGTTTTTCCTTGTGATGAGAACTTTTAGCATTTACTCTCCTAGCAACTTTCTTGTATAACATATAGCAGTGTTAATTATATTAATCGTGTTGTACCCCTATATCCCTAATATTTATGACTGAAAGGTTGACTTTTTACCACTTTCATTGGCATACAAAGATACTACATTAGTATTGACTACACACATATACATTTCATCCCTATGACTCATTTATTTTGTAACTGGAAGTTTGTACCTGTTCATTTTCCTCACCTTTTAAATTCACTCTCCACCTCTGCCACCCTCTGGCAGCCACCTGTTTTTTCATTGTGTTTACGACTGTTTCTGTTGACTATGTTCATTTCTTCTGTTTCTTAGATTCCACGTATAAGTGAAATCATATAGTATTTGTCTTTCTCTGACATATTTCACTCTGGCAGGGTTTTTTTTTAATGGCTAAGTGATACTCCAGTGTATCTGTCTAGGAATCTTCTTTTAACAGTAAGCTATGGATAGGCACTTAGGTTAGTTCACTGTTTTGGCTATTATGATTAATGCTGCAGTGAACGTAGGGTTGCATATATTTTTTAAAAATATTAGTGTTTTCCTTTCCTTTGGAAAGAGCCAGTAGTAGAATTTCTGGGTCATATTGTAGTTCTAATTTTAATTTTTTGAGGAACCTTCATACTCTTCCTCATAGTTCGGTTCGGTTCGGTTCAGTCGTTCAGTAGTGTCCGACTCTTTGCGACCCCATGAATCGCAGCACGCCAGGCCTCCCTGTCCATCACCAACTCCCGGAGTTCACTCAGACTTACGTCCATCGAGTCGGTGATGCCATCCACCCATCTCATCCTCTGTCGTCCCCTTCTCCTTCTGCCCCCAGTCCCTCCCAGCATCAGGGTCTTTTCCAGTGAGTCAACTCTTGGCATGAAGTGGCCAAAGTACTGGAGTTTCAGCTTCAGCATCATTCCTTCCAAAGAACACCCAGGACTGATCTCCTTCAGAATGGACTGTTTGGATCTCCTTGCAGTCCAAGGGACTCTCAAGGGTCTTCTCCAACACCACAGTTCAAAAGCATCAATTCTGCACTCAGCTTTCTTCACAGTCCAACTCTCACATCCATACATGACCACTGGAAAAACCATAGCCTTGACTAGACGGACCTTTGTTGGCAAAGTAATGTCTGTACTTTTGAATATGCTATCTAGGTTGGTCATTACTTTCCTTCCAAGGAGTAAGCGTCTTTTAATTTCATGGCTGCAGTCACCATCTGCAGTGATTTTGGAACCCCCAAAAATAAAGTCTGATACTGTTTC
This sequence comes from Bos indicus x Bos taurus, assembly GCF_003369695.1. Lineage (NCBI taxonomy): Eukaryota > Metazoa > Chordata > Mammalia > Artiodactyla > Bovidae > Bos > Bos indicus x Bos taurus. The sequence continues at coordinate 69,455,183 of NC_040076.1, read as the reverse complement.
CCCATCTTTTATTTACCATGAAGTGATGGGACCAGATGCCATGATGTTTGTTTTCTGAATGTTGAGCTTTAAGCCAACTGTTTCACTCTCCTCTTTCACTTTCATCAAGAGGCTTTTTAGTTCCTCTTCACTTTCTGTCATAAGGGTGGTGTCATCTGCATATCTAAGGTTATTGATATTTCTCCCGGCAATCTTGATTCCAGCTTGTGCTTCCTCCAGCCCAGCGTTTCTCATGATGTACTCTGCATAGAAGTTAAATAAGCAGGGTGACAGTATACAGCCTTGATGTACTCCTTTTCCTATTTGGAACCAGTCTGTTGTTCCATGTCCAGTTCTAACTGTTGCTTCCTGACCTGCATATAGGTTTCTCAAGAGGCAGGTCAGGTGGTCTGGTATTCCCATCTCTTTCAGAATTTTCCACAGTTTATTGTGATCCACACAGTCAAAGGCTTTAGCGTAGTCAATAAAGCAGAAATAGATGTTTTTCTGGAACTCTCTTGCTTTTTCAGTGATCCAGAGGATGTTGACAATTTGATCTCTGGTTCCTCTGCCTTTTCTAAAACCAGCTTGAACATCTGGAAGTTCACTGTTCACATATTGCTGAAGCCTGGCTTGGAGAATTTTGAGCAGCGTGTGAAACGAGTGCAATTGTGCGGTAGTTTGAGCATTCTTTGGCATTGCCTTTCTTTGGGACTGGAATGAAAACTGACCTTTTCCAGTCCTGTGGCCACTGCCGAGTTTTCCAGATTTGCTGGCATATTGAGTGCAGCACTTTCACAGCATCAGCTTTCAGGATTTGAAATAACTCAACTAGAATTCTATCACCTCCACTAGCTTTGTTGGTAGTGATGCTTCCTAAGGCCCACTTGACTTCACATTCCAGGATGTCTGGCTCTAGGTGAGAGATCACACCATCGTGATTATCTTGGTTGTGAAGATCTTTTTTGTAACTGTACCAATTTACATTCTCACCAACAGTGCACAAAAATTCCCTTTTTGTCATATCCTCACCAATACTTACTAGCTCTTGTCCTTTTGATAATACCCATTCTGACAGGTGTGCCATGATACCTCTTTGTGGTTTTAATTTGCATTTCTCTGATGACTAGTGATGATTAGTGGCCTTTTCACTTTGTTGATCCTTTCCTTTGTTGTACAGAAACTTTTAAATTTGATGTATTGTGTCTTTGGAAAAGACACTGGAAAAGACCATTGGAAAGACACTGAAAGGGGGACCCAGGGCTTGGTTGAAACATACGGAGAAAATACCTACTATGGAAAGGCACCGGTGGTGGCAGATTTGGTTTTTACCGAGAAATACCCAGGGCTCAGTTGAAAGACATCATGGTGGCTCCTTTGTAGAAAGATGTAAGGAATGGAGCTCATACTTGCAAGTGCCTAGTTAACTGGAGAAATTAAATCTTGCCCTAAATATTGAGGGTGCTCTTTAATGCATATGCAGTTAAAAATTAAAAGCTGGCTTGGTAAAATCTTAAGCAAGACCTTCTAGGGGGAAGCTCAGATTTCTCTGTCTTTGGGTTGTAAAAGTCCTGTCTGATCTTCCTAGGTTGTTCTATTGTGTTTCTTTGTTTATATTAGGACTTCCCAAGCGGTGCAGTGGTGAAGAATCTGCCTGCAGTGTGGGAGACCCAGTTTGATTCCTGGGTAGGGATCCCCTGGAGAAGGGAATGCCAACTCACTCCAGTTTTCTTGACTGGAGAATTCCATGAACAGAGGAGCCTGGCAGGCTACAGTCCATGGGATCGCAGAGTCGGACACAACTGAGTGACTAACACTACTACTAGTCCCATTTGAAAAATGTAACTTTTTCCATCTCAAGAATAAAACAGAAAGCTGTGCTGAATTAGGTGCACTTTAAATTTTCAATGGGCCCTTAATGCCTACTGAAATTTATTTCTTTAGTCTATTCATTCTATCACTCATCTAGTTGGGGTCCGTTTTTCAGCTCATAGACCAGTTCCTGCTACCTGTTAGTGTAATTAAAATTTTATTGGAATATAGCCATACCCATTCCTTTATCCAATGGCTATGGGTATTTTCTCTCTATAACAGCCAAGTTGAGTAATTGTGAAAAAGATTGTATGATCCTCAAAATCTAAAATATTTATTGTTCAATTTCTTACGGCTGTATGCTTGCCAATCTTTCCTCAACATATTTTTACTTTCTCCTTTCTATAAATCTGCATTTTCTCCTACTTTCTCATGTTCAGCTGATTACTTGCTTTCTATTGCATTGAGAAAATTGAAATAATCAAAGAGAACTTTAATCAATTTCTAGTATTGTATCTATTGATTTATTAGAAAGTTTTGATCTTTTGGAGGAAGATAGATTGCTAGTGATTTATTTTATTTTGCAAAGTAGCTGAAGATTTTCCATTATTTTGTGTAGGGATACATATGAAATAGTTTAAATTTCCATTATTTTTTTCATCTTTAAGGGATATACGTTTTGTTAACTTTAGACTTTTTTTCATTGTTTTAAATTGAGACAATGTACATACAATAAGCTTTACTATTTTTCGTGTATATACTTTTAGTATATACATACACTGTATATGTAAAAGGATAAGCATACACATTTTTGTAACCCACTACAACATATAGAACAGTCTTATCACTCCCCAAAATTTCTTTGTATTTTTTAGTCAGCCTCTCCCCTACCCCTGTCCTCTGGCAAATACTGATATATTTTTCTGTCTCCTTAGTTTTTCCTCTTCCAGAATATCGTATAAATTGAATCACACGGTATGTAGCCTTTTGAGTCTGGCCTCTTCCACTCATCCTAGTGCATTTGAGTCATTCCTATTGTTGATGCATGAGTAATTTTTTTTATTGTTGATCAGTATTCTGTTGTATGGATATGTATCACAGTTAGTTCATCCATCCCCCGGTTGAGATATATTTGGGTTTTTACCAGTTTTTGGTGATTATGAATAAAGTTTCCATAAACATTTGTTATAAAAATTCATGAACAGCTGTTTTTGCAAACATATTTTTATGTTGCTTGGGAAACTTAAGAGTGGACTTGCTGGGTGGTATGGTATGTGAATGTTTAATTTTATAAGAAACCACTGAACTGTTTTGCAAAGTGATTGTACCATTTTGCATTCCCATAGTGACTTAGAGTTCCAGTAGATCTGTGTCATTGAATTCCCTTAACATTGTCAGATTTCTTTATTTTAGACATTGTAATAGGTGTGTACTAGTATCTCATTATGGTTTTAATTTGCATTTCCCTAAGGATCAAACACGTTGAGTATTGTATTTTTATGTTCAATATTAGCTTATTTCAAACTTTTGTAAAATAAAGAATGAAATGGTAATGAGTTTACATTAATGTAAGTATTTTCTGAAATATGCAGAAATCCAAAAACAAAAATTTGCCCGAAATATTAGACTTTATTTTTCTGCCTTAAGTATTGAGCATAAGTTTTATTAATAGTATATATTTCAAAGAACAGTGTGAATATTTTTACATTTAGTAGATAATAAACTATTCATACCTAACATCTGTTATCTAAAAAAAATTGCTTAAACTATTTCACATAAATCATTGTTAGTACCCAACCTGAAGCACCAACATAATTTAAGTGGAAGATATGGAAGATAATTTATATGGAAGATAAATTACCTGTTTAGAAAATATTTTTAGTATGTGACTTATATTTAATTATATAGGATGTAATTTGTCAGATTTGTGCTCTGCTTGCAACAGTTAAGATGCTATTACCACATTATATGTTAAGTTAATGATGCATTCTCAATTAGCAATGACCCTCATTCATAATGCATAATCTAAAAGCACATAATGAACTTCATAGACCTGATAATATCAGAGAGAATGGGTTATATGAAAATTTAGAACTTATATTGTGAAAGTATATAGTTGTTGCACTAAGTATTGAATTTTAGCTATAAAAATAATTCTTTGTTTGATATAAAAAACCCAGGCTCAGGTTGGCTTAATCCATTTGGGGATTCAGGTTATCATCCTCCCCAGTATGTGTTCAGAAAGAGGGTGAACCCTCTTTAAAAGAAGAAATCATCCAGAGTTTGCACAACTTTTTACATCCAGTGTTTTGCATTCAGTCAGAAATTACAGTGCATGCCAAGTGTTAGGATGGAATCATAGAAAGGCAAGAGGAAAAAAAGATAATGAAAAACATCTCTAAGGTGACTCAGATTTAGAAGTATCATAGAAGGGCTTTAAAATTTAAACTGTGACTAATATGTTTTAAAAATAATAGAAAAGGCATAGGAAATAGAGAAAAAGAGAATTTTACTAAAGAATTGTAAACTGTGAAAAAGAAGCAAATGAAAATTCTAGAACTGAAAAATAGAGTAATTGATATAGAGAACATAGCACATAGGTTTAATGGAATAATAGAGGCAGTAAAAGAGGTTAGTGAAATGGAAGACATCAGCAGAAAATATCATAGAAAAAAATGAAAAAAAGACTTGTGGGATATAATCTTTCTTAACTGGGATATAGATAGTGTTAGTCATAATAGAAAATTAAAAAATGGGTTCATTAAGACCTTTTGTTCCTTATAGACAGCATTAAGTAAGTGAAAATAAGTCTGATAACTATGTGTAGAATTCCTACTGATCTATTAAGAAAAACACAAACTAGTAGAAAAGAGTGCAGAGTGCTTGAAAAGATACTTTATACACCAAAAAAGGATACCTAAGTGATCAAGGAACATATGAAAGGGTACTCAGTTTCATTAGCCACCAGCAAAATTACTTAAGATTACAATTTGATACCACTTGCATATACTTCAGAATGGTTAAAATGAAAAATACAGGTGGTATAAAGTACAGTAGACCCTCTGTATCTGCAGTTCTGCATCCATGGATACAGCCAACCAGAGAATAGAAATACCACATGATCTGCTGTTTGAGATTTGGCTTCTGGGGGATTTTGGTATCCATGGGGATTCCTGGGTCCAAGGGACTACTTGGTTACTGGATACTAAGGGATGACTGTACTTTAAAGGTTGTGGAGCTTTATACAATTGGAGTGCGAATATTATGCTGGTGGGTGTGTAACTTGGCACGTCCATTTTTAGTAAACAGTGTCTACCAAGGCTGCATGTGCACAACTCTTGATAAGTCATTTTCACTTGTAGTTTAACGCCTATATAGTGTGTATATATATATATATATGCATCAAGAGACATGTAACAGAATGTTAAGCCAGCATTGTTATGAATAGCCCTAAACTGGGAACAACCCAGATTTCCATCAAGAGTTAAATAAATAAATTGTAGTACATTCGTATGAGAGAATGCTAGACATAGCATAATAGATAAATCTTAAAACCATAACATTGACTGAAAGAAGCCAGACACAAAAGAATACGTGCTATATGACTCCCTTTGTGTGAAGTTCATAAACAAGGCAAAATGTGTTATCTGTTAGAAATCAACACAGTAATTACTAATGGAGAAGGAGTAGGAGTGCCTCTTCAGTGCCTGTAACTCTTTTAAGTTCTATTTGTTGTTTGGGTGCCTGTTACGCAGGTGTGTTCACTCTGAGAAAATTCATCAATCTGCATCTTTACTTGGTGTACTTTTGTGTAGGTTATATTTCATTTCAAGAAATTTGTTTTTAAAATATGGTGAGAGTATCTTCTGTATATTTTTTAAATATGCTTTAAAATTTCCGTAATAGGCAGTTAAGGCAGAACTAATATTGATGTTGAAAGTTGGATAGTGGTTATTTTTGAGAGGTTAATGGCCAAGTGAGGTTTCATGAGGTACTTAGGAGATGCTGATAATGTTGTATTTCTTTATTATGGATGCTTGTTACAGGCATTAGTAAGTTTTGTGAAAATTCAATGAACTATGATTATGATTTCTTTGCTTTTCTGTATCACTGTTATTATATTCCAATAAAAAGTTCACTTGATAGTAAGAAGGGAGGAAAGAAAGAATTAGTTGAAACAAAATTTGCCTAGTGCTGATAATTATTTAAACTGAGTGATGAGTATATGAGGGCTCTTTAGTGTCTTCTCTCCTTTTAAAATTAAGATAAACTATAGGGACAGAGCAGATAATTGTTTGCCTGGAGAATGGGGAAGGAAATGACAAGGGGCAGGAGGAAGGGATTATGTATAACAACAGGAAACTGTGGTTTTAGGTAAATTCATGATGCTTATTGTAGTAATGTTTTCAGAGTTGTATTATTTTGTGAAAACTCATCAAATAATCAAATAATGTAAAAAAGGAAGCAGACAGGTTTCAACTGATACACTACTATCATTTTCATGGACATTTCCCGACAGACACTTAGTACTTGCTAAATGAATTGATGAAAGCCCGGATTACTACTTGATGTATTTATTGATCCACAGTTTGGGATTGCTGTAAGGAGGTACATGAATTTGATGCTAAAATTGAGCCACCAGGGTTCATTATTACCCTGACTTTGGGCAGAAGTTTCCTAGCCTTGCCAAATGAGGATAATTTACTTGACAAGAACAGAGTTGATTTAAATGTAAGAGTGCCCAGCATGTGTTTGGCATATAGTAGGTACTCTATAACATTTTAAAATAATGACATAAATAAGACACATATTCTAGGTTGGAATGCAATTTCACCTGCAAGGTGACACTTTAAAAAATAGAGTGCTTGGAGCAGACCACTTCATACCATGTCCCTGGAACCTGTAGTCCTTATTCCTTCTCTTTAGCTATTTAACTGACAACTGAATTCAGAAAAGGTAGCTATTGAAATTGTCACTGATTGAGTCAGACTACCTGGATCCTTTGCGTGAAAGTTCTGTTGTGTTCCTTGTTCAAATTAAAGCATCTATTAATGCACTGTACTTATCAAATACTTTTGTATGTGAAGTAAAAGTGTAGGTTGCAGTTAATATAAAAAAGCAAATCACAGTATTGTGGCAGAACAATAGAGACAGTGTTAAGGGTGGGTAGACAGTTAAAGGATCTTGATTAGCTCTGATGAGAAGGATTTTATTGATGAACAGACTATTTGTTGAGAGAATGGTCCTTCACTCTTTGATACCCTAGTTAATTAAAAAAAACAAAGCAAGAATGAAAGCTAATATGTATTAGTGCAGTCTTATATGAAGACAGTGCCACAGATAAGAAAGAAAATAAACTGATGATGAGTTTCTTTCTTTTATGGGATGGGGTATAAGGGATTCAGTATAGAGTCTGTTCTGTGTATTCTTGCCACCTCTTCTTAATATCTTCTGCTTCTGTTAGGTCACTACCATTTCTGTCCTTTATTGAGGCCATCTTTGCATGAAATGTTCCCTTTGTATCTCTTAATTTTCTGGAAGAGATCTCTAGTCTTTCCCATTCTACTGTTTTCCTTTATTTCTTTGCATTGATCATTGAGGAAGGCTTTCTTATCTCTTCTTGCTATTCTTTGGAACTCTGCATTCAAATGGGCATATCTTTCCTTTTCTCCTTTGCTTTTCACTTCCTTCTTTTCACAGCTATTTGTAAGGCCTCCTCAGACAGCCATTTTGCTTTTTTGCATTTCTTTTTCTTGGGGATAGTCTTGATTCCTGTCTCCTGTACAATGTCACGAATGTCTGTCCATAGTTCATCAGGCATTCTGTCAGATCTAGTCCTTTAAATCTATTTCTCACTTCCACTGTATAGTCATAAGGGATTTGATTTAAGTCATACCTGAATGGTCTAGTGGTTTTCTCCACTTTCTTCAATTTCATTCTTAATTTGGCAATAAGTTCATGATCTGAGCCACAGTCAGCTCCCTGTCTTGTTTTTGTTGACTGTATAGAGCTTCTCCATTTTTGGCTGCAAAGAATATAATCAATCTGATTTTGGTGTTGACCATCTGGTGATGTCCATGTGTAGAGTCTTCTTTTGTGTTGTAGGAAGAGGGTATTTGCTATGACCAGTGTGTTCTCTTGGCAGAACTCTATTAGCCTTTGCCCTGCTTCATTCTGTACTCCAGGCCAAATTTGCCTGTTACTCCAGGTATTTCTTGACATCCTACTTTTGCATTCCAGTCCCCTATAATAAAAAGGACATCTTTTTAGGGTGTTAGTTCTAGAAGGTCTTGTAGGTCTTCATAGAACTGTTCAACTTCAGCATCTTCAGCGTTACTGGTTGGGGCATAGACTTGGATTACTGTGATATTGAATGGTTTGCCTTGGAAACGAACAGAGATCATTCTGTCGTTTTTGAGATTACATCCGGGTACTGCATTTCAGACTCTTTGTTGACTATGATGGCTACTCCATTTCTTCTAAGGGATTCCTGCCCACAGTAGTAGATATAATGGTCATCTGAGTTAAATTCACCCATTCCAGTCCATCTTAGTTTGGTGATTCCTAGAATGTTGTTGACTTTCACTCGTGTCATCTCCTGTTTGACCACGTCCAATTTGCCTTGATTCATGGACCTGACATTCCAGGTTCCTATGCAGTATTGCTCTTTACAGCATTGAACCTTGTTTAAACCAGTCCCATCCACAACTGGGTGGTGTTTTTGCTTTTGCTCCATCCCTTCATTCTTTCTGGAGTTATTTCTCCACTGATCTCCAGTAGCATATTGGGCACCTACCAACCTGGCGAGTTCATCTTTCAGTGTCCTATCTTTTTGCCTTTTCATACTGTTCATGGGGTTCTCAAGGCAAGAATACTTAAGTGGTTTGCCATTCCTTTCTCCAGTGTACCACATTCTGTCAGACATTGCATGCAAAGATGGGCTCGATAAAGGACAGAAATGGTATGGACCTAAAAGAAGCAGAAGATATTAAGAAAAGGTGGCAAGAAGAGGTGTACCGAAGAATTGTACAAAAAGATCTTCATGACCCAGATAATCACGATGGTGTGATCACTCATCTAAAGCCATACATCCTGGAATGTGAGGTCAATTGGGCCTTAAGAAGCATCACTATGAACAAAGCTAGTGGGGGTGATGGAATCCTAGTTGAGCTGTTTCAAATCCTGAAAGATGATGCTGTGAATGTGCTGCACTCAATATGCCAGCAAATTTGGAAAACTCAGCAGTGGCCACAGGACTGGAAAAGGTCAGTTTTCATCCCACTCCCAAGAAAGGCAATGCCAAAGAATGCTCAAACTACCACACAATTGCACTCATCTCACATGCTAGTAAAGTAATGCTCAAAATTCTCCAAGCCAGGCTTCAGCAATAAGTGAACCGTGAACTTCCTGATGTTCAAGCTGGTTTTAGAAAAGGCAGAGGAACCAGAGATCAAATTGCCAATATCCGCTGAATCGTCCAAAAAGACAGTTCCAGAAAAACTTCTATTTCTGCTTTATTGACTATGCTAAAGCCTTTGACTATGTGGATCACAATAAACTGTGGAAAATTCTGAAAGAGATGGGAATACCAGACCACCTGACCTGCCTCTTGAGAAACCTGTGTGCAGGTTAGGAAGCAACAGTTAGAACTGGACATGGAACAACAGACCTGGTTCCAAATAGGAAAAGGAGTACGTCAAGGATATATATTGTCACCTTGCTAATTTAACTTATATGCAGAGTACATCATGAGAAACGCTGGGCTGGAAGAAACACAAGCTGGAATCAAGATTGCCGGGAAAATATCAATAACCCCAGATATGCAGATGACACCACCCTTATGGCAGAAAGCAAAGAGGAACTAAAAAGCCTCTTGATGAAAGTGAAGGAGGAGAGTGAAACAGTTGGCTTAAAGCTCAGCATTCAGAAAACTAAGATCATGGCATTGGGTCCCATCACTTCATGGCAAATAGATTGGGAAGCAGTGTCAGACTTTATTTTTCTGGACTCCACAATCACTGCAGATGGTGACTGCAGCCATGAAATTATAATAGATTTCTTGCTCCTTCAAAGTTATGACCAACCTAGATGGCATATTAAAAGCAGAGACATTACTTTGTCAACAAAGATCCGTGTAGTCAAGGCTATGGTTTTTCCAGTGGTCATGTATGGACGTGAGAGTTGGACTATAAAGAAAGCCAAGCGCCAAGGAATTGATGCTTTTGAACTGTGGTGTTGGAGAAGACTCTTGAGAGTCCCTTGGACTGCCAGGAGATCCAACCAGTCCATCCTAAAGGAGATCAGTCCTGGGTGTTCATTGGTACGACTGATGTTGAAGCTGAAACTCCAATATTTTGGCCGCCTGATGCGAAGAGCTGACTCATTTGAAATAAGACCCGATGCTGGGAAAGATTGAGGGCAGGAAGAGAAGGAGACGACAGAGGATGAGGTGGCTGGATGGCATCACCGACTCAATGGACATGGGTTTGGGTGGACTCCAGGAGTTGGTGATGGACAGGGAGTCCTGGCGTGCTACGGTTTGTGGGGTCACAAAGAGTCGGACACAACTGAGTGACTGAACTGAACTGATAGAGTCTATTGATTTGATAACCCCCTATTCTTAATGTAGTCTTAACTGTTGAACTTTTTTTCTAGAACACTTTTTTGAAGAAGTAGCTAGAAATTAGGGATTTATATTAAGTTCAAAAATACATGGACTAATTTAAAATGTAAGTAGGATAATGTTAGCTCACTGCTATTTTAAATCTGTTTTACATTTTGAGACTCTAACTTAAATTTCTTTTTATTGAAGATATATATCCTGCCATTTTACTAATTTAAAAAAATTTTAACCACATCTGTGGAAGACAGACTTGTGTGGTAGTCTAAATTAGTTTTTTAAATAAATAAAAAGTAGTTACATATGTTACATATACAAGCTCTCGAAGATGATGAAAGACAGGGAAGCCTGGCCTGCTGCAGTCCATGCAGTCGCAAAGAGTTGGACACGACTGAGCGACTGAAGAACACAATATATGCCACATTTGGATGGTTCAGATCAGTTCAGTTCAGCTCAGTCGCTCAGTCGTGTCCGACTCTTTGCGACCCCATGAATCACAGCATATCAGGCCTCCCTGTCCATCACCAACTCCCGGAGTTTACCCAAACTCATGTCCATCGAGTCAGTGATGCCATCCAGCCACTCATCCTCTGTCATCTCCTTCTCCTCCTGCCCCCAATCCCTCCCAGCATCAGGGTCTTTTCCAATAAGTCAGTCAACTCTTCGTGTGAGGTGGCCAAAGTATTGGAGTTTCAGCTTCAGCATCAGTCCTTCCAATGAACACCCAGGTCTGATCTCCTTTAGAATGGACTGGTTGGATCTCCTTGCAGGGCAAGGGACTCTCAAGAGTCTTCTCCAACACCACACTTCAAAAGCATCAATTCCTTGGTGCTCAGCTCTCTTCACAGTCCAACTCTCACATCCATACGTGACCACTGGAAAAATGATAGCCTTGACTAGACAGACCTTTGTTGGCAAAGTAATGTCTCTGCTTTTGAATATGCTATCTAGGTTGGTCATAACTTTCCTTCCAAGGAGTAAGCATCTTTTAATTCATGGCTGTAATCACCATCTGGAGTGATTTTCGAGCCCAGAAAAATAAAGTCTGACACTGTTTCCACTGTTTCTCCATCTATTTCCCATGAAGTGATGGGACCAGATGCCATGATCTTAAGTTTTATGAATGTTGAGCTTTAAGCCAACTGTTTCACTCTCCTCTTTCACTTTCATCAAGAGGCTTTTTAGTTCCTCTTCACTTTCTGCCATAAGGGTGGTGTCATCTGCATATCTGAGGTTATTGATATTTCTCCCGACAATCTTGATTCCAGCTTGTGCTTCTTTCAGCCCAGCATTTCTCATGATGTACTCTGCATAGAAGTTAAATAAGCAGTGTAACAATATACAGCCTTGACGTATTCCTTTTCCTATTTGGAACCAGTCTGTTGCTCCATGTCCAGTTTTAACTGTTGCTTCCTGACGTGTATTCAGGTTTCTCAAGAGGCAGATCAGGTGGTCTGGTATTCCCATCTCTCTCAGAATTTTCCACAGTTTATTGTGATCCACACAGTCAAAGGCTTTGGCATAGTCAATAAAGCAGAAATAGATCTTTTTCTGGAATTCTCTTGCTTTTTCCATGATCCAGCGGATATTGGCAATTTGATCTCTGTTCCTCTGCCTTTTCTAAAACCAGCTTGAACATCAGGAAGTTCACGGTTCACATATTGCTGAAGCCTGGCTTAGAGAATTTTGAGCATTACTTTACTAGCGTGTAAGATGAGTGCAATTGTGTGGTAGTTTGAGCATTCTTTGGCATTGCCTTTCTTTGGGATTGGAATGAAAACTGACCTTTTCCAGTCCTGTGGCCACTGCTGAGTTTTCCAAATTTGCTGGCATATTGAGTGGAGCACTTTCACAGCATCATCTTTCAGGATTTGAAATAACTCAACTGGAATTCCATCACCTCCACTAGCTTTGTTGGCAGTGATGCTTCCTAAGGCCCACTTGACTTCCCATTCCAGGATGTCTGGCTCTAGGTGAGTGAGCACACCATCATGATTATCTGGGTCGTGAAGCTCTTTTTTGTACAGTTCTGTGTATTCTTGCCACCTCTTCTTAATATCTTCTGCTTCTGTTAGGTCCATACCATTTCTGTCGTTTATTGAGCCCATCTTTGCATGAAATGTTCCCTTGGTATCTCTAATTTTCATGAAGAGATCTCTAGTCTTTCCCATTCTCTTGTCATCCTCTATTTTCCTGCATTGATCACTGAGGAAGACTTTCTTATCTCTCTTTGCTATTCTTCGGAACTCTGCATTTAGATGCTTATATCTTTCCTTTTCTTTATCGTTAATTAATATTACTTTAAGTTTTTCTAGGTGCTGTCATTGGAACATCAGTTACTTAGTGTTAATATGCTTATATATTAGTACAAGTTGTATATTGGCTGACAGAAAATGAACTGTGGAAATTGCCATATTTAAATGATGTTCACTTATTTTCAGAATTAGGACAGTGTTTGTTGTTTTGATTTTGTTTTCTTCAAATAGTTCCTAGACCAACTTGCAAATTTTTAAAAATTTGTATAGTGCATCAGGGATGTTGCTCTTACTAGATAGAGGTAATTTATAATTTTTTTTTAAATTTTATTTTAGTGTTGTTTGTCACAAAAAAGGAATCTAAAATCTAATCTATGGTAGCCTAAAACATAGTTTCCCACCTGTCATTTGCTATTTAATTCTAAGAAAACTAGAGCATTAAAGAAATTTCGCTGTAAATGTATAATTTCATTGCTTTACCAAAGAAAAGAAGCCCAGAAAAAAATGAAACAATTCTTTCATTGTTTTCTTTTGTGGGGGGAGATGGTGACCCCAGTGTGTTATTTTAAAAAGGGCAAACATTGCCAGAGTTTCTTTCTAAAGTTGAAAAGGCAGGCATTGAAATTGTTCTGTATTTCCTGAAAAGTGGGTTTAAAAAATTTGCTGCCCACAAAAATTACTACTGTTACTAGTTAAGCCCTTTTGGGTTTTTACCAGTTTAACTGACATTGCTTCATTTTACTGTGGCAATTTCACAGTTTTTATTTAATAACATAATTTGTACTTCATTGGTTGTGGTTTTAGTCTCAGATGATTTCCTATCAATTATAGTTCCTGGGACTTCCCTGGCAGTCCAGTGGTTGACTCCATGCTTCTAATGCAGGGGTCATGGGTTCGGTCCCTAGTTGGGGAACTCAGATCCCATGTATGCCATGCAGCATAACCAAGAAAATAAATACATACATATGTACATACACACACACACACACACACACACACACACACACACACACACACATATATGTATATATATATAGTTTCCTGCATAGTATATGGGTTCTTCTTAGACTGATAAATGAACTTTCTGACCTCCTATATGCCAAGGATATTCTTATTTCTGTTTGTTTGTTTGTGTGTTTATTTGTTTTTAAATTTTACTGGTACCTTCATCTTATTATAAAAAGTTTCCTTGTACTGTCTGTTTACAGTCACACGACTTCTTTCGCTCCCTCTCCTCCATAATTAACTCCTGACAAACACTAATGTGTTTTCCATCTTTATAGTTGTATGCCATTTTGAGAATGTTAGATAAATTTAATTGTGCAGTAAGTGACCTTCTTATTTCTTAAATGCTCTGAAGTTTAAAGCAAGTTACTGGGAGTGTGATTATGTTTCTGTATAATTATTTCAGTAATCCTCCTTGTTTCCTGTTTTCCTGAATTGTCTGTCTAGCTTAAGGATACTTTGATTTGGGATATGTAGCCTAGTCACTGGATTTTAACTGTAATCAATGTGTTAATATAGTGATAATCATTTACATCAGCCTCTTAAGTTATATGTTTAATAGCTCATGTTTATTGAGCTATTAAAATTTGCTAGATTTTTCTTAAGCAAAGACTGGTTACTCACACAGGTTATCTCATTTAACATTTGGCTCCAATATGTATTTTATTAATGTTTTCACTTTACAGATGAGAATATTAAGAAGAATTTAAATAACATGATCAGTGTCTCACAGTTAAGAAATCCTGAGATAGCACTAAAACCCAGCTAGTCTGGTTCTAGAATCTATAATCTTAAGTACTTATAGTGGTTCTCATAGTAATGAATAATCTTTTTTGATTAGTATAATATGTGCTATACTTGTAAATTTTATTTTCTCTGCTTTTATGACTTATTAAAGATAGAAAATCCCTTGTGTTACCAAGTATGTATTACTAGGCCATGTGAACATAGTCATAGATATCATAATACCTAAATATTATAGTATTTTATATTATTATATTTGATGTCATAATATCTAAATAATTTAAGTATTTTGACCTAGACTTTATGAAGACTTCATTATTAAAATGATTGCCATTTTCATTCTGATTACTAAGAATAGTAGGTACTATTTTTTGAGTGTAAAGCACTTTAGATTGACTATCATGATGATGAATTGGTTTGCAGGAGGAGTTATAAGAGAAAATGATCCTGGGAGAAGAAAAAGCATGACAGTACTAGGAATTGAAAGAAGGTTTTGGTTAGAGCTCAGAAGGTGAAGAGGAGTATTGTAAAGAAAGATCAGAGAAAGATACAGGGACCAGATGGTAATGAATGGAGTGCTGCGTGTTTGTGTGTGTATTGATCCTAGGAACTGTAGGCTTTATACATGATCACATGTACTTAATGTTAATAAAATCTAGCTGTGGTGTGGAATTGGAAAGAGACAAGAGTGAATCACAAAGAGACTGTTGTTAGGAGGATATTAGATAGTAGTCCAGGCCAGAAGATGAGAGTATCTTGGACTTGGGTGATGACAGTGGAAAGTAACGGAAAGAACTGGGCAGATTTGACAGGTACTTAGTAGGTAGAATCAGTAGGTCAGTAATGTGTTAACCAGTTGAATACGGAGGGGTTGAAGAGAAAAGTTGTGTAAACTGCTACTGCTGCTAAGTCACTTCAGTCGTGTCCGACTCTGTGTGACCCCATAGACGGAAGCCCACCAGGCTCCCCTGTCCCTGGGATTCTCCAGGCAAGAACACTGGAGTGGATTGCCATTTCCTTCTCCAGTGCATGAAAGTGAAAAGTGAAAGTGAAATCACTCAGTCGTATCCAACTCTTAGTGACCCCATGGACTGCAGCCAACTAGGCTTCTCTGTCCATGGGATTTTCCAGGCAGGTGTACTGGAGTGGGGTGCCATCGCCTCCTCCGGGTTTGCAAAACTAGGTGGATGAAATTCCCTAATATTTATCCATATTTTGAGTAAGAATTCATACAAAGAGGGAGTCTGGATAAGAACTAAGCTGTGGGTTGAAGATCATTAGTGATACATTTGAGATACATACGATACATTTGAGATCCCTGAGTGTCATGGAAGTGTAGGCAGTTTGGATGGATGATCTGGAGCTCAGAGTTGAGAGTAATTAAAGCCGTGGAAATAGATGAGTTTCCCTTCTTGCCAAAGATAAGTATATAGAAGGAGAAAAGCAGGTAGTTTAGAAGGAAGCCATAAAGAACTAAAATATTTCATAGTTGGAGGGAGGAGAGTGAACTAGAAAGAGCCTTGATTGAGAAGGAGCCGTTAGAGAGGTTGAAAGAGCATGAATGTCACAGAAATCAAGAAAAAAGAAAGGGATCACCTGAATCGAATCCTGCTGAGAGGTCTGCTATGATAACTGAAAAGATTTGGTTGTATTTAACCTGAAGGTGATCTACGACAACCATTTTGATAAAGTAAGTACAGAAGCCAGATTAGAATGATTGAAGAGGAAAAAGCAGATTGGTTGAAACTACCAAAAGTCAGATTAATATATTGTCATTGTGAGGTATTTTGTTCATAAAACTTATGTCCTTATCAGTTTCTTGTATATAATTTTCCCTAATATTTACACACATTTTAAGTAAGAATTCTTGCCCTTAAACAACTCAGTGTCAAGTTACCAGGAAAAAACACTGCAGTGGGAAAAAAGGAAACACTGCAACGTCGTCTCATTGATAACTGGTAAAAATGAAACTCCAGGCTCCTTGGGTATTGGAAAAGTATCATTAGTAGAACAGCTTGAGATTGTTTCTTCTTCACCATGTTATTGCTTTCCTGAATTGCAAACAGTATTTACAAAATTCTTAGTATTTTTCATGTAAACAAACCTTTCCTGTTCACCTTAAAGTCACTCAAGTGTTGTATAGATTGTCTTCCTTTTCCAGTAGAGAGGCTCTGGAAAGAAATTTAACTTAAGTGTTTTCATGTTTCTTAAGGAAATATTTACCAGTCATTTTATTTTCATTTCTATTTAAGAGATATATGAAAGTACCAAAGTTGGGAAGAAGATACAGAGCACATTATTACCATTATTTTTAACATAATATTTGAGAATAGTAGCCAGCAGAAGTAGCAAGAGAAAAATATTATAGTTTAAAAATAACTGTCTGCAAACAATATTATTGTAAACTTGGAAAACCCATGAGAGTCAACCGAAAATGACTGTACACCAGCAAATTCACTAAAACTGCCAAAAACCATATACTTTGTATGTAAATAACACACACAGTAGAAGATATAATGGAAGAAAATAACCCTTTATAATATCACAATAAGAAATGTGGAAAGTTCCATATTGGGAAATTATTAAAACTCTGTTGAGGACACAGAACAAAACTTCTTTCCCTTTCTTTTTTTCAGTTAGAAGAGGCATCTTCATAAAGCTCATAAAGTGTATCAGTTTTCCATAAGTTAACCTAAATATTTCAGGCAACTGTCCCTTCCTCTCACCCCAGATATTAGACCAGCTAATTCAGAAGTGTTTTGAAAAGTGGACAAATACGACAAACCAGACAAAAATAAAAGAACAATGAGGGGGATTGTTGTTCACTAAGTCATGTCCGACTCTGCAACCCCATGGACTGAAGCACGTAGAGTGATTAGTCCTACCAAATGATAAAGTATATAAAGTCTTAAAAACTAAAATATGTTGGTTCTGGCTTATTAATAGTCTGATAGAATAGAATATAAAGTCTGGAAATAGACCCATAGAACTTACTAGTATATGATTATGATAAAAAAGTGATCAAGTAAAGCTGAACCTTGCAGTAAATTATGTGGGAAAACCAGGATAGCCATCTGGAAAGACAGACTTTTATCCATCACATTCTACCTCAGGATGAGCTCCAAATGTATCAGATTTAATGTAAAAGATGAAACTACCTATGTGTCATTAAAAATATGGACAGATTGGAACGGGAAAATTCTGAAAGTACTCAAAATTTAATATCCATAAAATAAATGTTTGATAATTCATCTATGTAAAGATGGCACTAATGGTAAAGAACCTACCTGCCATTTTAGGGGACATGAGAGATGCGGGTTCAATCCCTAGGTGGGGAAGATCCTCTGGAGGAGGGCGTGGCAACCCACTTCAGTATAGTCTTTCCTGGAGAGTCCCATGGACAGAGGAGCCTGGTGGCCTCAGTCCGTAGGGTCACAAAGAATCACGCACCAAAAAAAACCCATGGAAAATAGTTGTAGAACTCATACAATCAAAAGACCAGTCTCTTTAATAAAGCTCTTATAAATCATCACAAGAAAGATCAGCAACCTAGTTTAAAAAAATAAAAGGTGAAAGATAGATATAGACAGTTCATAGAAAAATGACATATAAGATGGTCAACCTCATACTGAAATACTGTTTTTTCATGTATTTGAAGTCATCAAGATGTTTAACAACATAGTAGTTTATGGCAGGGTTATAGGAAAACAGTCACTCATACATGGGTGGTGAAATATACATTAATATCTCCATGGAGACCAACTTGTCAGTGTATTTCACAATCACAGATATTTTTATTATTTGATCAGGAATTCTGTTTCTGAGAATTTACCCTACAAATGTACCTGTAAATGTATGAATTAATATATTGACAGGATATCTATTACAATATCATTTATAATAGGAAATATTTGGAAATAATAGGGACTGGTTAAATGTGTGTCCATCAGTGAAAGATATATCAGTTGTCAGAACAAATGAGCTAATTCTTTTTCTACTGACAAGATCTCTAAACACAATAAAATATGCTATAGACACATAGGAAAGAGAGAAAAATTATAAAAAGAATATGTACTTATTTTTCTTTATGCTTGGGTCAAGAAACTGGAAGGAAACAGAGCCCCAACAAGTAAATGTGGGTACCAATGGAGGGGCAAAGATAGGAAGAAAACTTTTTCCCATATACTTGTCTGTATTGTTTTGTGTTTTTGTGTGGTTTTTTTTGAACCATTTAAGTATGTG
The DNA here is from genome assembly GCF_003369695.1 of Bos indicus x Bos taurus. Taxonomy (NCBI): domain Eukaryota; kingdom Metazoa; phylum Chordata; class Mammalia; order Artiodactyla; family Bovidae; genus Bos; species Bos indicus x Bos taurus. The sequence goes on along the minus strand of NC_040076.1, from coordinate 69,436,526 downwards.
ATCTAATCCATAAACAAAGAAGGATCCTTAAATGACAAAACTTAAATTTTAAAAAGTCTTATTTCTGGAATAGCTAGTTAAAAAGTGAGAGAAGAAGGGAGGGGGGAATGGGAGAAAAAGATGTGAAGAAAGATGATATAGTGAAAAAGGAAAATATTAAAGGAGAAAACAAAGGATTAGAAATAAGTATATCAAAAGTGAGTACTCAAAAAGTAAATGACTATGGAAGATAAATTTGTGTCTACATTAATCCTGGCTGACTTGGCCATTGTAATTGTTCTGTTTAAGGGGCCATGAAAGTTGTTTGTTTTTTTAGTTTTGATTTTTGTTTTTTTTTAAGCAACAAGGGAACATTTGTACAAATTTCTTTTAAGGTATTAATGTTTCTAGTACCTTTTTGTTTAGGTTTGTTAATGTTGCTTCTAGTAAAATGAGCTTTTAATTCTTGATCATGTACTAATGTGTGTGTGTGTGTGTGTGTGTCACTCATTCAGTCATGTCCGACTATTTGTAGCCACATGGACTGTAGCCTACTGGGGTTGCCATTTCCTACCCAACATGTACTAATACATAGTTAATAATTCAAGCATGATTTTTCTCCAGTTAATTTATTTTGAATTCAATTGTTTGCGCCTTGCGGGAAGAAATAATCTTACTCACTTTGTATGATGTCAGTTGTGTTAACTTGCAGTATATAAATTTGCAACTTTATTGAAATATAATTCACAGTGTCAAAAACCCCATCCCTTTAAAGTGTGCAGTTCAGTAGTTTATAGTATATTGACAGAGTTGTACAACTGTCACAGGACTCTTAACAGTCTATTCTAAGTTAGAATAACCTTCACCATTCTAAAATCCTGTACCCATACCTCCCAGCACTAGGCAATCTTTAATCTACTTTCTGTTTCTATGGATTTCCCTGTTACGGACATTTCATATGAATGGAATCATACAGTAGGTGGTTTGTTTGCCTAACTCCTTTCACTTAGCATACTGTTTTAAAAGTTCATTCATGTTGCGACATGTACTTCTATTCCTTTATATAGCTAAATGATGTTCCATGTATGAATATACCATGTTTTGTTCATTTATTCTATTAAGGGACATTTGGGTTGTTTTTACTTATTTGTTTTTGTGTGGAAATAATGTTTTAGTACTCTTAGGTGTATGCTTTGGAGTGGAATTGCTGAGTTATATGGTATGGTAACTGTTAAGGATCTGCAAAATTGTTTTCCAAAGATGCTGCACCACTTTACAATCCTACCACCCAAGCATAAGAATTCCAATTTCTCTGCATCCGTGCTAACGCTTGTTATTATTGTCCTTTCTACTGTAATTGTCCTGTTGGGTATGAAGTGGTATCTCATTGTGATATTGATTTGCATTTCCCTAATAAGTAAGGAAGGGACTTCCCTGGTGGCTCAGACGGTAAAGCGTCTGCCTACAATGCGGGAGACCTGGGTCGGGAGGATACCCTGGAGAAGGAAATGGCAACCCACTCCAGTACTCTTGCCTGCAGAATCCCATGGATGGAGGAGCCTGGTAGGCTACAGACCATAGGGTCACAAAGAGTTGGACACAACTGAGTGACTTCACTCAACACTCATAATAAGTAAGAATGTTGAGCATTTTTTATGTACTTATTGGTTATTTGTGTATTTTCTTTGGAGAAATGTCTGTTTAGATCCATTGCTTGTTATTAAATTAGATAATTTGTCTTTTTACTGTTGAGTTATAAGTGGTTTTTAGGTTGCTTTTTTAATACACTAGATAGACATCCCTTTTCAGAAACATGATTTGAAAATATTTTATCCCATTCCTGGGTTGTCTTTTCACCTTATAAGAAAAAAAACTGTAACTAAATTTACCATTTTAATAATTTTTAACTATGCAATGTAGTGGCATGAAGTATATTTATGACATTGTGTAACAAAATTATACACAAACAAAAACTTGTAGCCATTAAGCAATAACCCTCCTTTCCTCTCTCTTCCAATCCCTGGTAACCTTTATTCTACTTTCTATCCATGTGAATTTGCCTATTCTAGGTATTTCTTATAGATGGAATCACTCAGTATTTGTTCTTTTTATGTCTAGCTTCTTTCTCTTAGTATGATTTCTTCAAGGTTCATTCATGTTATATCATGTATCAGAAATTCATTTCTTTTTGTGGCTGAAAAATATTCCATCTTCTGTATGTATCACATTTTGTTTATCCATTCATCTGTTGGTGGACCCTTGGGTTGTTTCCGTCTTTTGCTTGCTGTGCATAATGCTGTTATGTGTTTTGGTTTACAAATCTCTGAATGAATACCTGTTTTCAGTTCTTTGGGTTGGTACCTAGGAGTAAAACTGTTGGCTTATATGGTAATTCTAAGTTTAACATTTTGGCAGATTAATTCTCACAGCAGCTACCATAGCATTTTGTCTGTTCACATTCTTGATAGTGTCCTTCGAAGAACAAAGGTTCATTTTGATGAGGTATATTTTATTTATTTTTTGTTTGGTTGCTTATGCTTTTGGTGTGATATCTAAGAAATCATTGCCCACATAATCTAAAGTCAAGATTTATTCATATATTAAAGAGTTTGATGGTTATAGTTTTCACATTTAGGCCTATGATCTATTTTGAGTTAATTTTTGTATGCAATGCGAAGTTGAGGTCCAATCCCATTCTTTTGCATATGGGTATCAAATTGTCCCAGTATTATTGTTGAAAAGACTTTTTCCCCACTGAAGTATCTTGGCAACTATAATGAAAGGTCGGTTAACTGTAAATGTAAAGATTATTTTTAGACTCTCAGTTCTGTTATTTAATATGTATGTCTCCTTAGGCCTTTGGCTGTAAGTTTTGAAGTTGGGAAATCTGAGTTTTCTTTTTCAAAATTGCTTTAGCTGCTCTGAATCCCTTGCATTTCCATTTGAATTTTAGGATCAGTGTGTTACCTTCTGCTTTGACCAGTGTGAGGTGTTATATCATTATTAACAATATTAAAGTCTTCTCATGGAGAATTAGTTGAATTCTAATTCATTCACTAATTTTCTCTTTATCCTCTCTCACTTTTGAAAAATGATCTAAATCAACTTCTGATTTTAATGTGCTCTATCATATACATCTTTTTACTTCAAAATATGCATCTATTCTTACTTTTTAAAAAATAATACTTGTACTTTCCCTTTTCATCCTAGTTCCTCTGAGATCTTGTTCTTTTGATTAGTCACCATAATAGTCCATTTCAGTTTTAGTTAAGTTCCTCATCCTTAACAATTCTTAATCTCGAATGGATTGTCTATTCTCACCTCCTTTTTCTCATTTCTTTCCCTTTGAAATGTTCTAAGTAAGTGATCTTCTCTCCCAGCGTTTGTTGGACAAATACCTTAACTTTTCTGGACTTTGTTTTTGTAATGATAAGTAAATTGGTAGAGGTTAGTTGTGTTAGGTTCTTCATTCTAGTCTCTAAACCCTTGGAGTCCTTACTCAGACCCCCTGTGTACAGAAGTAGAGCTATTTCCTCCTGAATTCTGGGTGGAAGCTTAGAGCCATTTGCCACATTAGCCTTTGGGGGCCTCTGTGGAGCTCCCAAGAGCACAGTTTGAAGTCATTGCAAAGTCCCTTCAGCCCTAAAATTTAGTTAACTCCATAGCAATTACTGAAGTTGGCATTCTTGAAAGTTTCAAATAGTTGACTTATTGCCAAGTTAAAGTCTCTTCTTAGGCACCATTTCTCCAGTATCAGTTCAGTCGATCAGTCGTGTCCAATTCTTTGCAACCCCATGGACTGTAGCATGGTAGGCCTCCTTGTCCATCACCAGCTCCCAGAACTTGCTCAAACTCATGTCCATTGAGTTGGTGATGTCATCCAACCATCTCATCCTCTGTCGTCCCCTTCTCCTCCTGCCTTCAGTCTTTCTGAGCATCAGGGTCTTTTTCAGTGAATCAGTTCTTTGCATCAGGTGGCCAAAGTGTTGGAGTTTCAGCCTCAGCATCAGTTCTTCCAGTGATATTCAGGACTGATTTCCTTGAGGATTGACTGGTTTGATTTCCTTGCTGTCCAAGGGACTCTCAAGAGTCTTCTCCAAAACCACAGTTCAAACACATCAATTTTTCTGCGCTCAGCTTTCTTCACAGTCCCAACTCTCACATCCATACGTGACTACTGGAAAAACCATAGCTTTGACTAGACGGACCTTTGTTGGCAAAGTTATGTCTCTGCCTTTTAATATGCTGTCTAGATTGGTCATAGCTTTTCTTCCAAGGAGCAGGTGTCTTTTAATTTCATGGCTGCAGTCACCATCTGCAGTGATTTTGGAGCCCCAAAAAATAGTCTGTCACTGTTTCCATTGTTTCCCCATCTTTTTGCCATGAAGTGATGGGACCAGATGCCATGATCTTTTTTTGAATATTGAGTTTTAAGCCAAGTTTTTCACTCTCCTCTTTCACTTTCATCAAGAGACTCTCTAGTTCCTCTTCACTTTCTGCCATAAGGGTGGTGTCATCTTCATATCTCAGGTTACTGATATTTCTCCTGGCAATCTTGATTCCAGCTCGTGCTTCATCCAGCCTGGCATTTCGCATAATGTACTCTGCATATAACTTAAAAAAGCAAGGTGGCAATATACAGCCTTGACGTACTCCTTTCCCTATATTGGGAACCAGTCTGTTGTTCCATGTCCAGTTCTAATTGTTGCTTCTTGACCTGCATACAGATTTCTCAGGAGGCAGGTCAGGTGGTTTGGTATTCCCATTTTTCACAGTTTGTTGTGATTCTCCAGTATATCTTATAATATCTAAACCCTTACTTGCTCTGTTATTCCCCACTAAATATTCTTTTCTTGGCTTTAATCACATATACACAGTCTCTTTTAACGACTGCTCAGCATAGATTCTGACACTTCCAAGAAACTTTTCCAAACCATGCCAGTTCATGATAATGGTTTTTTCCACTAACAAGCCTCTGTAATAATCCTTTATGCCATTCATGTGGCACTTAAAAAATTGCCCTAAGTAATTTGAGCTACATAAAGATAATTTGGGCCCCGATTCTGACCTAAAGAACTTTAGTAAAAGAGTAGAGTTGTAGACTAATTATTGAGATGAAAGTAATGAGTGCCTTAGGAAAGGTACAGCTACAGTTCTGTGGAAAGTTAAAGAAGATAATTTGATGATAATTTAATGAAATGAAAAGATGTTCTTGGAAGAAAAGCTGTGATACACCTAGACAGCATATTAAAAAAGCAGAGACATCTCTTTGCTGATAAAGATCCATCTAGTCAAAGCTATGGTTTTTCCAGTAGTCATGTACAGATATGAGAGCTGGACCATAAAGAAGGTTGAATGTCAAAGAATTTTGAACTGTGGTGTTGGAAAAGACCCTCGAGAGTCCCTTGGACTGCAAGGAGATCAAACCAGTCAGTCCTCGTGGAAATCAACTCTGGATATCCATTGGAAGGACTGATGCAAAAGCTAAAGCTCCAATACTTTGGCCATGTGATGCGAAGAGGCAGCTCATTGGAAAAGACCCTGATGCTGGTCAAGATTGAAGGCAGGAGGAGAAGGGGACGACAGAGGATGAGATGGTTGGATAGCATCACTTGAGTTTGAGCAAATTCTGGGAGATAGTGAAGGACAGGGAAGCCTGGTGTGCTGCAGTCCCGGAGGTCACAGAGAGTCAGACAGGACTTAGCAACTGAACAACAGAGAAGATAAAGATACCTTTCCTCTGGGAGAATAGGGCAACGTATTCTAGAGCAGGTGGGTTGGTCCTCGAGGGGGGCGTAGTATCTGAACACACAGAAGTGGACTTAAGGAGCAGCATGAAACAGGCAGAAGTAGGAAAGCATGAGGATGGTAGGTTCTTCAATTTGACTGGAGGAAAGTTCAAGAAGAGAGCTAGTGGGTTATAAAGTTGTGAAAGTAAACCAGAGCTGGGTATAGTTTTGTTAGTTGTTCCCTTGTAATATTTGTATCATGTTTTCCCAATTATGTTATAAACTGTTTAAGGACAAGTAACAAGTCTTTAATTTTTAACCTCTTACAGAGGGGTTATGGGTAGGGGAGAAGAATTTAGTAAAATTTTGTTGACTAATAAAGTAGAAACAGTGGTTTTCCAAATAGGTGAAGGGTGTGACTTCTCGTCACACCCTTCTGTTTACTTAGGCTGTGGCTTCATCAGTGCAAACTATTTTAGATCTTCATAAGATGGTTCCTTCAAGCTAAGAAGTCCTTTTGTCATTTTAAAAAAAATTGGAGGTGGGGTGGGGGTTCTGTGTCCAGTTAACATCGCTCATTTTAATTCTTTCCCAGAAGGACTTGAAAAATGCTCATTTGAGTTGAGGAAAAGAGAATCAATATAAACAAACATTACTTTTAAAACCTAGCTCTGATTTAAACTTGTTTTATGTTTTGATAAATTAGATTTAAAATATATTTTCTTAGGATTTAGATTTTATTTAAGCACAAAAATCTTTGAAAAGACATGAATTAAAAAAAATATACTCAGAATTGTGTTGGTCTATGTATGGGTAACCTTTTCTTTTTCAAAAATTTTTCTAAAATATTTTTTGTATGATTGAAAAAAAGATTAGACGTTAACCACTCTACTGAGACCCATTCATATTACTGTGAAGTTCTTGGTCATACTGGTCTCTATGGAAAGAGTATTTTATGTGTACATATAATAAAAGGCTGGGAGATTGAGCATGTGTGCCTTCAGTCTTGTCTTCTCAATGGCATGTGCCGCTCTCTTTCATTTTTGTAAAGCAAGATATTCTTGACAAAATAAATTGGAAGATATATTTAGAATAAAGACTTATGTCACTTAAAAAGAACAAAGTATGGCAGCGTTCTTGTGGTAAAGTAATTTATTAGAGATTCTTGTGGTAAAGTAATTCACTAACTTATATTTCACAGTATTTGTTTTGTTTTAAACTTTATGTATCATATACTAGGTGAAAAACCATTTCGCTGTGATGAATGTGGTATGAGATTCATTCAAAAATACCATATGGAAAGGCATAAGAGAACTCATAGTGGAGAAAAACCTTACCAGTGTGAATACTGTTTACAGGTAAGATGTGGTTTGAATTTTTTAAAAAGTTACTTTATTGAGGCATGACTGACATTGAAAGTCTTCTGTCTGGAATTCAGTGATAAAATAATTCTAATGAATTAAATTAGAAAATGTTAGTAACTACTAAAGCTATTTGAAGAATTTCCTAACTGTTGTTGATTCAATTTATAATAGACAGTTGGCTCAGGAAATTAGTTTGGAGTTGCTCATATTATTACACTTATATCTATCTTTATATTAATTGCTTTTTTTCTTTTCTTTTCTTGGTTGACCAAAACACAAAACTAAAACAAAAAACTCCCTTCCGAACTTTGAATTCGACAGTATTTTTCCAGAACAGATCGTGTTTTGAAACATAAACGTATGTGCCATGAAAATCATGATAAAAAACTAAACAGATGTGCCATCAAAGGTGGCCTTCTGACATCTGAGGAAGATTCTGGCTTTTCTACATCACCAAAAGATAACTCACTGCCAAAAAAGAAAAGGCAGAAAACTGAGAAAAAATCATCCGGGATGGACAAAGAGAGTTCTTTGGACAAATCTGACCTAAAGAAGGACAAAAATGATTACTTGCCTCTTTACTCGTCAAGTACGAAAGTGAAAGATGAGTATATGGTGGCAGAGTATGCTGTGGAAATGCCCCATTCCTCAGTTGGGGGATCGCATTTAGAAGATGCATCGGGAGAAATACATCCACCTAAGTTGGTCCTCAAGAAAATTAATAGTAAGAGAAGTCTGAAACAGCCATTGGAGCAGAATCAAACGATTTCACCTTTATCCACATATGAAGAGAGCAAAGTTTCAAAATATGCTTTTGAACTTGTGGACAAACAAGCGTTACTGGACTCAGAAGGCAATGCTGATATTGACCAGGTTGACAATTTGCAAGAGGGGCCCAGTAAACCTGTGCACAGTAGCACTAACTATGATGATGCCATGCAGTTTTTGAAGAAGAAGCGGTATCTTCAGGCAGCGAGTAACAATAGTAGGGAGTATGCGCTGAATGTGGGCACTATAGCTTCTCAGCCGTCTGTAACACAAGCAGCTGTGGCAAGTGTCATTGATGAGAGTACCACAGCATCCATATTAGATTCACAGGCACTGAATGTGGAGATAAAGAGTAATCACGACAAAAATGTTATTCCAGATGAGGTACTACAGACTCTGTTGGATCATTATTCCCATAAAGCTAATGGACAGCATGAGATATCATTCAGTGTTGCGGACACTGAGGTGACTTCTAGCATATCAATAAATTCTTCAGAAGTACCTGAGGTTACCCAGTCGGAGAATGTTGGATCAAGCTCCCAAGCATCCTCATCAGATAAAGCCAACATGTTGCAGGAATACTCAAAGTTTCTGCAGCAGGCTTTGGACAGAACTAGCCAAAATGATGCCTATTTGAATAGCCCGAGCCTTAACTTTGTGACTGATAACCAGACCCTTCCAAATCAGCCAGCATTCTCTTCCATAGACAAGCAAGTCTATGCAGCCATGCCCATCAATAGCTTTCGTTCAGGAATGAATTCTCCACTAAGAACAACTCCGGATAAATCCCACTTTGGACTCATAGTTGGTGATTCACAGCACTCATTTCCCTTTTCAGGTGATGAGACAAACCATGCTTCTGCCACATCAACACAGGACTTTTTGGATCAAGTGACTTCTCAGAAGAAAGCTGAGGCTCAGCCTGTCCACCAAGCTTACCAAATGAGCTCTTTTGAACAACCCTTCCGTGCTCCATATCATGGATCCAGAGCTGGAATAGCTACTCAGTTTAGCACTGCCAATGGACAGGTGAACCTTCGGGGACCAGGGACAAGTGCTGAGTTTCCAGAATTTCCCTTGGTGAATGTAAATGATAATAGAGCTGGGATGACATCCTCACCTGATGCTACAACTGGCCAGACTTTTGGCTAAAAAAAAAAAATGTGTAAATAATACTGGCACTTTAGAACAGATTAATCAAGAGTGGGGTTACTCTGTGTAAAATGGAGTGCTGTACAGATTTAAGAGCAATGCGTTAAAACAAGTTAAGCTGATATGAATAGCAAGATAATCCAATAACTGTGTTTTTGTTTGGTTAGTCAGCATTCTTTGAACTGCCTTACATGTTGTCACCTTTACAGAAGCAATGCATTACTTGTTTTAGAAACTTGCTATTCCACCTACACCAAGTTTAAAAGGAAAAAAAAAAGAGACTTTCGCACAATTGTTTCCTAACTGATATCATTGTACATTCTTAGGAGATTAGTAATTGTGTGAAATTTACTCATACTGTTTCTAAGTTTTCAGCATAGTCATGGCACTTCAGCAGGGAATCTGAGTATACTTTACAGACAGAGTGAACTTAAAAGTTTAAATGTCAAGAGATTATGGCTTAAATAAATTAGTGTGTCCTATGAGGGGAAAAAAGAAACCACCTTTTAAAGAATGATATGCCATATACCCTTGATTTTCATTTTGCATTATATCGACTTTTTCTTTTTGAGAAAAGTAATAAAAATCTGATAGTCTAAGACTCCACTATTTAAAAGCCTAATTACTTTAAAAAATATGCATACTTTCAAAACTTTTACCAAAATACATAACTGTTGAAGCATTCACTTCTATATGGAAGTATGCATATTGGTGTCAGTTTCTTTGTACAGTTGTACTTAGATATTTTTTATGATTTTTTCATGTGCAAGTATCAAGGTTTTGAAGTTTTAGTAAGAAGATACTCTGTAGATTACATTCCCAAGAACATAATGCTTATACAAAATGTATATTCCACGTTTTAAAGCTTAATTGTATTTTACTTTACATATACACTTCAGTTAACATAGAGCACTTAGAATCTATTTGGTATTTTTGATTTCTCAAAGTAAAAAAAATTTTAGATTTTTAGGTTTGATATGGTTGTGTCATAATCATCTCATAATTGAAAATTTTAATTTTTGACAATAAAAGGAAATTGGGTATCTTTGGAACTGTAAAATCTGGTTTAATCCTTCTCTTTCTAGAATCTTGATAGATTGGATAATTAAACAGTATCCAGAGAAACTAAAGAAATGGGCATTTTAATTGCTTATTTTATCTTGAGTTACTTTTTAATGAACACGGCTCATTACAATTTTACAAACCAAAAGTGTTTACTAATTCTAGTAACTACAGTTTCTTTTTCAGCTAGATGAGTGATCGGAAACCTTTTGTTGCATTTCAAAATCTAAATAAACTACAGACTTTATCCTTATACCACGAATGTTTTTTTTAATATTTTGTCTTAATACAGCATGGTACAATAAATAATGCTTTTATATATATACATATTATATATATATATATATACTTTTCTAAAGAATGATGGTTTGAGTTACACATTGGACAGTTTTAATTTTTGGAAAATAACAGTTATATTGATTTTATTATCCTCTTTAATTTGTTCCAACTTTTTTGTTTTTTATTTTAAATTTCCACCATCTTTGTCATAATGCACACATACTGATAGAGCATCAGTAATCTAAAATTAATACCCCTTGAAGATGCAGCTTTCTTGTTAATTTCCATTTTAGCTTTTATATTGGCCTTATAGACCTTCAGTCTTTGTTTCAGTATAGAATGTTCTACATTTTAAATTATTTTTTATTTTATTTAATGTTATCCCAAGACTGTTCTCATAAAGAAAGGGAACAAAGAAATATCTAACCTTAACATCTTTTACATTTATTTTGAATATATGGTGTTTTATGATAAGAAATATAAATTATGTTTAATGTGGTTTCCTCTATACTTTGGTTATTAAACTTTGCTTGAAACTTTCCCATTTGACAGCTTTCTTTGCTGCCAAATTTTTCAAGAATTTTAGACTTCTTTGAAGTATATATTTAAGTTTTGCCATTATTGACTCTTAAGTATGGTGTGTCTTGCGTTGCACATCACAACCTCAAGAAGTCATCATTCAGGCGAGATGTTAACAATGAAACTGTGCTCTCTGTAGGAATAGGCATTTGTGTTTTTCTCATACTGTTTATTGGGTGATAGTAGGCATTGATGTCCTGAGTTGTTTGTTTTTGTTTTGAGCCTGATCAGAATTTCTGTTCTGTTGAGAACTTGGTACAGAATAAACTGGGGTTTTTGGTTTGTGTTAACATCACCAGCACAGTTTCTAGAATGTGGCTGTACTGCTGAGCAGTAAGCCTTTGAAAGTGGCAGTCAATGCAAGTAGAAAGAAGTTCAGGCGTTGCATTCCTGTGTTCGCCTTATTTCTGTACATCTACATAATGGCAGACTTTTCTACCACATTAGAAGCATATTTTGAGGTAAATGATACTTTGGCATAATTTACTGACTTACCACTTAAAGTATAGTCATTACTCTCTTTACTGTGAAATTTTACATGCCTACCAGAGTTACCGTGTATTAATATTATCATCATATGATAAACATCTCAACAGTTGGGTTTCCCCATTTTGCTTCAGAAAGTTACTTAATTTCTATCTGGGCATTAACAGAGAAAGCAAGTAGCCTTTTGTGCTGCTTTAAATCAGAATATTGAGGATATCCTTTTGCAATTTGGGTTTTGTTTTGTTTTTTAATTTCTCTTGGTGAGCAAATTGTTCTATGAAAACATACTCTTACATCCTTAAACTTGGTGAAATGTGAGCCAAGGTGTGCTTTCTTAGAACCTGTTCTCACATTTGAAGATTGGAAACAGATGACATTAGATGAAGTAATATCTCTTGAACATCTTCTAAAAGCGCGTTTGTTTTTTAACTTACTGTACACATATTTCATTTAGTTCAGAATATTTGAAGTGGCTCTTAAATTTTTTGGATCTACTTGCAGATTTTCTAGTTGATACCACAGAAATCCATCCTCTTAGCTCTGGCTGAGTGAGGACTGCCAGTGGTCGGGTAATTTTCTTGTTCTGAGAGGCAAAAGAGGCCTTGTGCTCAGGGTAGGCTTTCATTTCCACAGGCCAGAGAAGCTTGCAAAGTGCCAGCTAGGTTAGATCTTTTGCCACTTCTTTCATTTTATTAATTTGGGTTTTTAAAGGGCTGTTTAAAAAAAAAGCCGGGAAACTTAAAAGTAGGCATTACTGTAAAACTATTTCTTAGACTTAGAACATTTTAAACTAGGACTCATTTTTCCACAGTATATTTACTTGAAGCACTATTATAATCGATGAGAAACTTTTTGACTCTGCAATTTAATTTAAACTTTTTCCGTTTCAAATTGCTTTATTTCAGGGAAATAATTTTCCAGTTGTTTTTGCTATATTCTGCAAATAAAAAACGGATGTTTCCTCTTTCACTTAAACTTTAGTAGGAAACAAACTACAGCAGACAAACATTTCTTGTTGTGTTTGTTGCTTTCTTTAATCCAATGGATAAAAAAGTAAAACCCTGTAAACATTATTTTATTTTTTTATGCAATACCATGCTGTAAATATGGTTCATCAAATAAGGATGTACCTATGATTGAATCTTTAATTCTGCACAGTTAGAGTTTATATATAAACGTGTCTTGACAATCAAGGACTTTTATGTGCGTCTTCCTTTATGATGTTTTATTAATGTTATGCATTCCATTTGTTTTGAAGTGAGTACCAATGTGCTAATTTGTATTGTCTGAAAGTATGTAATGTTTTTACAGCTTGTTTTTAAGAATCTGTAAATATGTACAAACAAATCACAGTACTGCTTTATGTTAGAAGGCATATGATGTTGTACTGTATGTAAGCAATAATACATAGCAGTGCTAACTTTACAAGTAGCATCAGGAAAGTTCTAAAAACATTTCAGAGTTATTATCTTTATTTCATGTAATAATGATTATCTTTAATCAGTTTTTATAAGCAAATTCCATTGTTCCTCCTATTGGAACGTAACACTGTTTACACAGCATAATTGAAGTTGCAGGGGAGACAGGCTAAATCTGACTTCATCTGTACTCACTTTCACTAAGCATTGAATGGCCTTACCACTCTTCTGCAAGATGGAGGAAGACTGCAAAACTTAGTGCCCATCACACTGAAGGAAGGGGTGTGGTTTTTTTCCTGCTTCTGTACTGCTACCTAACTTTGTGGTTTGCTTTGGATTTTAATATTTGTTTCTGTTTTAGATTCAAGCCCATAAGTTTTGAGGTGACTTCAGCTCCATTGTGAAATAGTTCTCTTCATATTTCATAGCTACATTTCAACAATGCTGAACTTTCTACTTTGATTTTTAGATACTTATTTTTCAACCTTGGTTTCTCAGCTGATCAGATGAATTTGTTCAACTTCAATACAAAGAAAGACAAACCTATTGTAGTTTGAATTGAGTAGATATTATATTGTACAGAACAGCTAACTATTTGAACACACACACATCACTGCTTTAGAAATAAACTCGCCAATTTATAAATGTATATGACCTACATTTTATAGGAAAATGTTTTTAAATGCTAGTCATTTATATAATGTGCTTTGAAGGATTTGCTAGTCCACTTCTGTCACTTTTTAGTACACTGGTATCTTTTATATGTAATGTATGCTTTTTATTATTGTAGCAGAGCATTTCAGTAGAAAGAATTTTGCAACAAAATGGGGGAAATTTTTCATTGTTGGATTTGAATTATACTGGATTTTATCTGTGTAGTCTTACTTGTCTTTATTTTAATGCTGTCTGGAAGGGAACTTGGTATCCAAATAAAGCAGGTAACCTCATTTTACTTCAAGGGCATACTGTGTAGTGCTGAATTTAATCTGGAAATCTGATGACTTTGAAAAGAAAAACAAGTTTATAAAAATTGTACAGAAGAAATTAAATGTGTAATGGAAATCCTGATGGTGGAGCACGTTGAATTTTCTGATATATAGTGTTATTTTCCTGGGATCCCCTATGCCGCCTTTGTATTTCAACTAATAAAGGAAAAAACCTTGTCACTGAAACTGGTAGGATAATAGGATATTCTGATTATACAGTATTACTTTTCCTATCCCATTTTCTGACCCTTTCTCAATCACTGTAAATTTTATTTTCTATTTTCTCTTGATAATTAAACATGTACATAATATAGACACTGTTGTATAGAACTGAATGAATTTTGAGTTGCTGTGCTTAAATGGGTAAACAGGAATATGGATATTGAGAATTTATAAAATGCCAGAACAAATTTATTGGAGAAAAGGGGGCATCATATATGTCCTGGAAGGTAAAATAGTTGATGTTTCTTCAGCCCTCTGGGAAATCATTGTGAAAGAACTACAAACTCAGTATCTGACACCAGTGGGTCTTTCTTTCCCCACTTCTCCTCCAAACATAATGAGCACTAAATTTCAAACTCTACTCAGGTGAAAATTGCTTTGCAATGAAACTTATCACATTGAAATTTTCACTGTTAAAAGATGTCTGTGATATTTTTAAATACAGACTTTTACATCAGTGGTCAGCAGCTTGGCAACTGAAATTTGGTAAGTCAATATATTTTAAAATACATTTTACCCTCCAAAAATTGTTTTTAAACAATTGGGAGGATTTTTGTTGTTGTTTAAATGTGTTTTTTATTGTCATTGTAAAAATAAAATTTTGCTTGACCCCATATTATGCCATGAATAAATTGCTGAGCCTTCATAATATAGTGAAAGCTTGTTTCATGCATAATCATGGAACAGAGAAATGTTCTTTAAACTGACCTATTCATTAAGAGGTTTAATGAGTTTCAGAGCTTCTTGACATTATTGTCATGTAGTAAACCTTGCCATTTGGAGTTTATAATACCATTTTATGTATTGTGATACTAAAGGAAATTGTTTTTGTTTTATTTTTAATTGAATTATTAGACTAATTTATATTTGCAAATTCTGCATTTAAAATGTGGACACTGGCTGTTTGAAAAATAAAATACAGAATACAGTTTTATGAATAATTTCTTAGCTGAATTTTTCACGATATTCTGATTCAAGTAACTTAGTGATAAATATTTTTAAATTGGTAAGGTTAATATTAAAAAGAGGAAAAGAATGTCTGTATAGAGCGAACAGTTTGGTACACAAATTGGGTAACAAGTAAGAGGGCCTTTACGGTAGCTTTGTGTAGAACATTATCAGGCAGTTCTAAAATGCAGGAGTCTGGTGTTAATGTTAGTCACCAGTATTTTAGACGAAATAAGTTTAACATAGAGTTAAGAAAAAGAGTGTAAGAATGTATGTTTTTTCTTTATAGATAAGATTCAATTATCATACATGGCTTTTTTTCCCCCCCCTGTTTGTGGAAATTTGTTTTCATCCATTTATCTCCTTGCCAGTACTCCCTCCCTGTTTTGTGACCAGTGGGACACATTGTAAGAAAGCTGTCTGAAGCTTGGAGTGCAGCCTGGGTCCTTGGGAGGAATAGAAACTAACTGGCTTTTGCAAAGATTAATCCTAAGACCGTGATGAGTTTATTAGCATGGTGCTTTAACCAGTACATAATACCACCGATAATCTACTAAACCTTGTTTAGATCACACTTTTTCTTGGATGATGAGCTATGGTAGGGAGAGGGCCAGTGAGATACATATCAGATATACATGATAGTTCTCCCACCTTCTGAAGATTGCAGGAAAAATTGAAGTCATTTGACTTAATGTTTGTTATTGAATCCTTGAAAATTTATCAGGCACAAAGGAATATGAAGATGTTGATGATCGCGTGTTTGGATAGAAGTTAAAAATTCTTTTCAGAGTGCTGGCAATTTTTCCCCCACTTTGATGAAACTGGTATGGTATTGGAATAAATTATTTTCATTTTATGGATAAAGAATCAATGGAGCAGAAGTTTTAAGTGAACTAAAGGTAAATTTAGAGTCTCGTTATTTTAGTTCTTTTTGTCATTTTAAAATGTCCTTAAAAGGACATTTCTAGTAAAAACATTTTACAGACACACTTATGCAGCTGTATAGCCATGTGAATAAGAGCTGGAATGTGAAATGTGATACTGTAAATGAGTGACATTTTCAAAGGGGTTTTTCCAAACTACCGGGAAAATTCAAGTTTAGAAATGGACTTGAATTGTGAAATAGAGAACATTTGAGGCTTTGCATATTTATCCATATGAACTTTTAAAGTTGTTGCTTTCTTAATTTTTTCTAGCTTATACCATTCTTAATAAGATTCTGAAGCCATGATGCTTGTGTCAAGGTGATGAAAGGGGCCAAACAATGTATATTATCTGTGATAGTAACTATATTTTGTTGATTTGAATTCTTGTGAGGGTATAGTATTCAGCATTGATCACCTAGTTAGTAACAGGCATTGTGCTAGATAGAAGTAGGTGGTTGAAGCTACTAGTATCTTTATATGAACATCTGAAAGGTGTCAACTGCAGGATGGTATCAATTTCAGGATGCAGGGTTGTACTTTAGATTATTAAAGCAAATATTCAGTGTTAGGATGTGTTGGGTAATTTATATGTCATTTCTCAATGAATGAGTACGTAGTAGTCTTATTTTAGGATAGTTTTCTAGAGAGTTTTAGTAAGTTGGTTCCAGAAGATAGAAATATACAGATAAATACAGTGGAAATAAGAAACCATTGTTTAAAATCCTCCCCTAATTAAAATATCAAGTAGGGTTGAATAGGATTATGGATAGGATTCAAACCTGGCCTGTGGAAATGAGACAGTAGGCTTTATTCAGAAGGAACTGACCTATTTCTAAAAAGGAAGATGAATACTCTGTAGGGATTCACCAACCTGAGGATGAAAACGGAGGAGAGAATCACCTCTCTCTTATTGGGGGTTTGGAAATGGATGTTGGAGGATGCTTTCCTGGCAGTAGGCAGGCCAGTGCTTTTAGTCATTCTATCAGTATCAGTCTTTAGAGAATGGTACTAATATTTCTTAAGTACTCAGAAATAACCCCCAACTGGCCATTACTCCCAGACTATTATTATGATACTCTTCATGTCAGATAACTTCCACCAGCCCCTGATCATTTGCTATCTTCTTTTCCTTAGCCGCTTCCTTCAATGTGTTTGGGTCACTGTAAAATTTATGTTTAAACCTCCAATATGGTAGTTTTCCTGTTTTCTTTGTGGGGACTGCAGCACTATCATGTAACTTTTTTCCATGGCAATAATGAAAGTCGAGTGATTGCTGGAGCACAAAAGTAAATGTTAGGAAGAGGACACAACTGAGTAAATGTGTTCAGAACACCTCAGGACTCCACAGGAGACTTTGGCTGAGAGTTGTCCGAGCAGCTTGTGGAGCTGGCCCTCAGGATCTGGGGGCAGGTGATGGCACGCCAGGACAGCATAACCGGTGCTGCATGGGACAGCTCTAAGTAAGCTGTGTGGGACTTTGCTGATTATAATTGTGAGACAGTAGGAGTACAGTTTGATACTCTTCAGATAAAGAGCAGTGAAATAAGGAATTTAGACCTTCCAAATTCTGGCTCCATCTGGATCTCTCTCTCTAACATCGTCCAAGTTGCTTACTTTTCCTGAGTCTGTTTTCTTCATCTGTAAGATGGGCATAATAATCCCCATGAGAGTTGCAGTGACAAGTCATTTGAGGTAATTTGTAAACTATAAAAGCACAAACAGATACTCCCTAGTTTAGATTTTAGAACACAAAGGCAAGATGGAGCAGAGTTGGACAGATGTTGCAAGCTTAATTTTGTGTAAAGCAGCACATGGAATAAATTCCTGACTTGCTGACTATACCTTTCAAAAGATTAAAGTAGTTACGAGAGGATCTACCTGCCTGGATTTAATTGATCAACAAAGAATAACTACTTAGCAAGGTGAAAGTGACAGAAATTTTGTGAAGTTATGATTTCATTGTCTGAGACCCTGGAAAGGATGGAACATTTGTGTTGCTCTGAGTGAAAACGAAATCAGTAGACTTTCAGGGAAAAGAAATCATCCTTCAAAAGCAAGAATATATTGAACTTTTGAATCCTAAGCTACTGGTTAATCATGAGCAGGGACCTGGCTGCCCCTGAGGCCAAATCAGAGTCATGGACAAGAAGATTGGAGGAGCACAGTCAGCCTCACCAGTTGGGAGGGAGTGATGTGTGGATGCGGGAGGCCTGCCCAGCCACCTTTTTATTTTTCTTTGACCATTTCTGTTTATCTCCTTTATTTTCTTCCTCCTAAATGGCTGTATATATGGGCCATAACAGGTATACATCAATCAGAAACAGCTAGACAGTGTGCAATGCCTGGCTTTTCATACAAGTTAGGTCTATTTATCATACATGTTTTTTAGTATTACTATTTCCAGAGAATTCAAAACTAATTGTTCATCAGGAAAAGACTCTGGATGCCTAGGTTGGTTTGTGGGCTGTTTGAAGGCATTTTGTTCACAGACTATAGATCCATGCCTCACACAAGCAGATACCAGTGAGTGAATGAACAATGTTATGGGATAAAAGAGGCATTAGCAGTGAAGGTACTAGAAGTGGTGGACATTTGATGGCATTAAGATGATGCTATGATCAGGGAGCCTGGAAATGCCGGATTCTGCATTCAACCACAAACTTAACAACAAGATCCCCAAAAGAAATCCACACAAGGACCAATGGCTAGTAAGATATAAGCTATCTTAAGTGCTGGACCTGTTTCCCATACCCTCATGTAGAAATGGGCCAGACAGTGTCACCAGGACCACAGGCCCCTAGAGCGTTTCCTTCCCCTTGGCGCATCTCAATATGTGAGAAGAGTAAGGAACAGTATAGCCGGGGCTTGATCAGTGAACAAGTAGGTCCCAGCCCTTTCCTTAACCCAGTTGTATAGGAACAAAGAACCATGTCTACATGTGTGGCCAGTTAATGGAAAATGACCTTACTCACTGCTGGGTGTGGCCCAGTAAATGTTCTATGATCTGTTCAGTCAGATTGACAACTCATGGAGTCAGGGCTTGTGAATATTTCTCAAATCCTTTTGAACCCCACCTCTCTCATTGCCACAGCCCAAGCTAACCTCAATTCTTGCCCAGGCTGCAAGTTTCTGCACAAGGAGTCTTGATAACCTCCAGTATTTTCGCCAGATGAGAATCATGGACAAGACCTTCAGAAGTGTCTCAGTTGCTACTTGAATAAACACTAAGCTCTTACCTTGACCCTTATGTTCTCTGCAGTGACCTTATGTTCACTTGTGTTCTCTGCAGCTGGTAGTCCCCACCTCCCCCACCCGTGAGCCTCTCATCCTCTGCTTTTTCACTACTGAGCTGCTTCCAGTCTCTTACACTTGGTTATGACCCCTTTCTACCACTGGCACGGTTTTCTCTATTAATCTCCCCTCCCCAATTTCAACTACAGCATCACTTGTTCGGAAAAGCTTATCCTGATCTCCCTGATCATGTCACACCCACCCTCTCCTCTGAGTCACCCCCAGTCTTGGACCACCCTGTACTGTTCTTTTCTAGCATAGGAAAGAACTGGCATTGGCTGTTTGTAATGATTTACTTATTAGTGTGGGAATTTGATTTTCTGCCTGTCGCGAGCCATCTTGCTCCCCATTGTGTATCTGCATTGGGCACAGTGGTGATCAACAGATGTCTAGAGAATGTGGTTGAAAGAGGGCACTCAGGAACTATGAGTTACACCTGAGGATGCAAAGAGAGCTTGCAGGTGGTGTAGAAGCACTGCCAGAGAGTTTGAGGCTCTGGATAGCAGCTGTGGGACCAGAAAACGGGTCATGTGAATTTCAAAATGGGAGGAAAGGGGGGATTTTGAAAACAACAGATAGCTGAATTGGATTTCAATCTCCAGCAACTTCTAGAATGTTCGTAAAAACTCCGTCAGATAGTTTTTACAGGTCTTATCATTAACTGTTAAAAATGAGGACACTGAGGCTCAGACACATTAAAGACTTTGGACAAAGTTACACAGCGGAAAGGAAGATCTGGGACTCACACTCTGACCTAATTTTTGTCATCTAGACTGTTGAAGGTCTGTGATGGGTCTTACATGATATTTGAACAAAGGCTGAGTGCTAATTGCATTGTTGTCACATTTCAGTAAGACTGCCACAATCATCCATGAAATACTGGACCCTGTTCATTAGGCTTCTGTGTGCATACCATGTTTTCTCACAGCCCCAGCAGGTCCTGGCTCATGGCAGATGCCAGATGGCTGAGGGAGAATGCCTTTCTCTTGACTGAGGGCAAACCCCCAGAGTCAACAAATAGCTTAGATCCTGGAGGAGAAACCTGCTCAGCAGGAGCTGGGGACACCTGATGGCAGGACAGTGGCGGCCCCTCCCTCTCCACTCAGCCCAGCCCGGGAAGTCAGAGCGGGGTGAGTCTCCTGGAGCCCCGTCCCCTCCTCTGGGCCTGCAGTGTGGAGTGCTGGCACTGCCGTCAGGCTTGCAGCTCTTGATTCACCCCCTTCCAACTCCTAGTAGCATATGATAGCCCTTCTGACAGACTTTTTTTGTATCTGGGGCTCTTGGGAAAGCATTTCAAAATCCAGGAAGAAGGAAAACTCTTTTTCTGCCTCATCTCTTCACCTGGATTAGAGAAGCTGGTATAGGAGAGGGTCTGGTATTGAAACCAAACCAAGTTTAGGTTCAAATTCTGACTCTCCCCTCAGAGCCAGCAAACAAAAGTTTGCTGAGTGTGTGCAGAATATCTATGACTTTTTAAGACAGGTGTGATGTTGCAGGAGGTGCATCATGTCCAACTAAAAAGAAAAAGTATACATATTTTATATTTGTATATTTACAAATATATTTGTTTTGCTTGTGTTCTCTGCACTCAGCTATATTTCACACTTTCCCCTTGTCCTTGAAGATTATAATTGGAGTAACACACTATTGTGGACAGGATGTATGCTCCCTCTGATATTTTAGAGAAGGTAAAAACAAAAACCCTAAAATGACTGAGCTAGAAATTCCATAGTTTACAACTTGGCTGTCACTTTGAATCACCTGAGAAGTTTAAAGAAAATGCTGGTGCCAAGGCCCCACCCCATACCCAGGTGATTACAAAATGCAGACCTGGGGGAGAGAGTACCACCAGACTAGCAGATCCATTATTTGCAGCCCTTCTGATGCTGGTTCTAGGGCACAGGCTGTGAGATATGGTTTTCTAATTATTATACATATTTACATTTTGATTTAATGTTTTCAACCTGTTTGCACATTTCTGTTTTGGTTGAATTTGTCCAAGTTCTGATCCCTCCCCAGGGTTCAGACTTTCTGATAAATGAGATCATTTTTCAAGACATGGTCTCTTCTCCAGCTTTTACACAGAAGGCAATTCCCAGCACTGACCACTGGAAAGGAACGAGATGAAGGATCTTCTGTCTGCAGCTGACAAGGTAGGACCCATAGAGCAACAGCCTCACTACTGTGGGCTTCAACTCTAGCTGGAGTGGTTCCCAAATAGAAAAAAAAGGTGAGTTTAAGAATATTTCTTAAATGTGAGTTTAAGAGGTGAGTTTAAAAGGTGAGTTTAAGAAAATTTAAGAATAATATTATTTTTAAATATAACTACTGCAACAAGGGTAAAGTCAAACAATTTGAGATGAATAAAAATACTGTGAAAGGAAATGAAATATTTTTTATCTTGGTTAGATGCATTATGTATTTGCTATCTGTTGCTGAATAACAAATTACCCCAAAATTTAGTGGCTTAAAACAATAATAATTCACTATCTATCATGGTTTCTGTGGTCAGGAATTCAGACAGAGTCCAGCAAGGGCAGCTTGTCTTTGCTCTGCAGCATCTGGGACCTCAGCTGGAAGAATCTAAGGCAGGGAACTTGAATCATCATCTGAAGGCTTGTTTCACTTACGTCTGGCAATTGATGCTGGCTATTGGTAGGAACGTGTGGTCTCCCCGTGTGGCCTGGGCTTCCTCACAACATGGTGGCTGAGTTCCAAGGGTAAGTGCTCTGAGAGCAAGGAAGCCAGATGGACTCCCTACTGCCTTTATGACCTAACCTAGGAAGTCAAGCAGTGTCATTTCTTTCACTTCTATTGGTTGAGGCACTTACAAAGGTCCATTTGGCTCAAGGGGAGAGGACATAGATTCCCATCTCTTTTTGAAGGAATGTCAATGTCATATTTCAAAAGAGCATATGGGATGGAATATGTTAATGCAGTTATCTTTGGAAAATGCAATCTACCCCACATTGTCTTTTAATTTTCTTACTCATTTTTTCAGATCCCAAAAATAACGTGCTCATTGTAAGAAAAAAATTCAATAAAAATCCAAAATTTGTGCACCAAACTTAGATTTCCTCTCCCATTTTACTATCTCAACCCCCCTCTCTACAGATAACCACTGTTAACAAATGGATGTGTATTTTCCATACAAACTATACACATATATGCACTGCTTAAAAAAAACTGTATATGTTATTCTACAATTTGCTGTTTTTACTTGTTGTTATGTGATGATCAAAGTTCTATATTAGTACATATAAAAATACCTAGTTCTTTCTAATGCTGGCTATCATAGTATGGCTGTACCATAACTTATTTAATCAGTCTTCTATTAGTGGTCAGTTAGGATGTTAAATTTCAAAAACTATTACAAAGTAATGATGCAGTGAACATCTTTGTACTAGGTCATATAGGGTAGTATATTAAAAATGGAATTGTTCTGTTCAGAGGTTATGCAGGATTCTATTTTTCAATACAGTAAGAGTATTACTATTTTTTTACAGTTATATCATTGTTATAAATCTACATTAAGCAGGATACACTTTTTTTATTTGCAAATGGACAGGTTTCTCTAGCCTTAACATGAAGAAAAAGGACAAACATTTGTTCTTAGGTATAGAAGATGCTCATAAGTTTTAAAGGAAACTTTTCATTTGTTTAGAAAATGATGAGTGACAAGAAGTAGGTGGTTTTGAACAGAGGGGTGGATTTCCTTTTTTAATGTTTTTAACTCAGGCTGATATGGAATTGAATGTAGATTCTTCAAAGTTCACATGACACTTTGAGAGAGGCTCATCAGAAGGTGACAGCAAACAGGAAATCAGCTTGAGGCAAAAAAACGAAGTGTCAGGTGTGACCCCCCAAAAAAGTGAAGTTGCTCAGTCATGTCTGACTCTTTGCGACCCCATGGACTGTAGCCTACCAGGCTCCTCCATCCATGGGATTTTCCAGGCAAGAATACTGGAGTGGGTTGCCATTGCCTTCTCCAGGGGATCTTCCCGACCCAGGGATCGAACCCAGGTCTCTCTCATTGCGCAGACACTTTAACATCTTAGCCCCCAGGGAAGCCCCTGTGAAGCTGTTTCCATGCGGTTTCAACCGGGGACCTTTCGCATGTTAGGCAAACATGATAACCACTACACTACAGAAACCACACACGTGACCCCAAAATAAATAATAAAGATGGCACTACTCTCTGTACAGATGTCTGTACAAACATGAAATTCCAAAAATACGCCCACCCAGCCATCCATTGCTCACAGGTGGCTAATCTGTAATTCATCCTGGGGTTCTTTCCTCTTACAGAGTGCATTGGTACAAACTTCTTTACTGGGAAAGAAGTTCTGACACATGCTACAACTTTGAGAACACGATGCTAAGTGAAAAATCAGACATAAAAAGGACAAATGTCATCTAATTTCACTTATATGAGAAAGGTTGGAGAAACAAATTTATAGAGCCAGAAAATAGAGATTACCACTTGCTGGGACAAGAGGGCTGTGGGGAATTACTGCTGAAGGGTACCAAGTCTCAGTTTGGGGGTGATGAAGTTTTGGAAATAGTTCAAGCTGCACCACGTGGTAAATATTATTAATGCCACTGAACTATACCCTTAAAAATCGTTTAAATGGTACATTTTATATTATATATATATTTTCACATCAAAATCCACACACACAAAAACCCAAAAAACCCTTTGCTGGAGCAGAGGAGGTTGGGGCTCTGTCAGTGTTCCCATGACTTTGCCTTCCCTTTTGTTTTTAAAAGAACAACCTCTATTTTTAGGGATTTTCACACAAAGGCTCCTGTGGGCGTGGGAAGTACTCCCAGCTGCCCTCCGGTTTCTCAGAAGCCCACAAGGAGGCCTAGCAAGTTATTTCAGGCTTAGGAAATATGCCGAATTGGAAATAGAGATAATTTAATCTCTCTGCATGATGATGACTTTTTTTTTTTTTTCCTTCAAGGTGGGGTCCTGGAAACCTTACCTCATCCCTAATCCCTTCAAGCCGATTCTGGGAATCGCTGAAGGTGGCGAAGGTAATTACTTCCCACACCTCAGCATGCCCGAGGGCACTTTCTTGGCGAAAGAATTCCACTTCCGGCAAGGCTGAGGGTCACCTAGGTCGCGTGGCCGAGGCACACTGGGGTCCCTGGAGCGCAGACTTAGTCTCTTGCGCCAGTGCTTCTGCTCCCCAGCCTCTCATTCCTGCGTTCAGTAGTGTCAGAGAGAGCAGGTGCAATGAGTAGGCTCGCGTCCTGTCACCCTAATCCGAGGGTCGTGCACCTCGGCGGGGTGCGGTGAACGAGCTATCCAGAGCGGTAGCTGGTCAAGTCTGAGAGTTTGCGGACTCTTCCCTTGTCCACTCCTGCACCCCCGCGCAGTCCCTTCCCACCCCTGTTAAGATTGCTGTTCCTTTCTCCCGGGAGCTCTCCCGGGCGGCCGACGGTGCGCGGGCACCACCCTTGGGGAGGGGAAGTGCCCGCGGCCCGACTCTCTCAACCTGGATCCGAGAGTCGTGGCCGCGGTGCCCGAGCTCGGGCCGGACGCCTCGTCAGCGGGACAGCTGGGACCCGTGCCGCGCGCACCTGGTCAGCCACGTGGCGGCGGGGCGGGGCCTGGGCGGGGCGGGCCCAGCTCTAGAAGCCGGCGTCCCGAGAACAGGTGAGGGCGGACGCCGAGCGGCTGGTGGGTGGGGAAACCGCACGGTGGTCTTGGGCGGCTCCTCTTTGCCGGGAACTCTGTAAGCCGGTGCCCGGCTTGGGTCACTTTTGCCCTCTGCTCAGGTAGACCCCATTCCTGTCTGCACACGGCAACTGGGACCCGAGCCTCCCGCCGGGCCCAGGGCTTCCTGAGAACTTGGTTCGAGAAGGGCGGACGCTGGAGAGTGGGTGTACGCTGCGCTGTAGGGGTTCGCGTAAGTGGGGTTGCTGGAGGCACGCGAGTTCAGCGTTGACCGAAACCCTAGGGGTCTGTGCTCTGTCTCCGGAGCTGGTCTCGGTAAGTCTCCGGTCCTTTGACCACCTGCAGCCAGTTCTAGTGGATCGATGGTGTCCTGGCCCTGGACAGAGGGGTTCACAAGGAAGGAGAGGAGTGTAAAACTGTGTCCTCAGGCGCTGGGCAGCTAGGCAGTCAGCTCCGACCCTTGTGTTGAAGGAGCTCAGGGCAAAAAAGAGCTGGGGGCAGCTGTGTTTAAAAGAACAACAACATTTGAGCAGAGGGAGTCTGTGAAGGATGAGTGGGATCAAATATTTGGGTACCAAAGAGGGAAGGAGATGTTTCCAGATGAGGCAAGACAAAGTTCCTTCCTCAGACAGGGCCTGGTATAGGAAGGATGGGCAATAAGGATCCAGGGAAAGAGGAGCCAGACTGATCGGGAACACTGTTTACTTTCCAGAGGGGTCTCCCCACCCAGACCACCAGGACCCCCATTTCCAGAAGAATGGCCCAGATATCTCAAGTGCAGGAACTCTTCCACGAGGCAGCCCAGCAGGTAGGCCTGGGTGGTGTGGGGGTCTGTGAGAAAAGGTCACCAGGCAAGATGCTGAATGGAAATCTTACGGTGGACTATTTTAAAAGTAATGATCTCAGACATTTATTTTGGTATTCCAGCTTAATCGAGAAAATGTTACAGCCAACTCCTAGCCATCTGTGTGCAAAAAATATTCTTTGGTATCTAGCAGATTCCGAATCCTGGACACTCCTCCTCCTACCCTGCCCCACCCATGGAGGTTTTCCATGAACAGAGTGAGGACTGAGATAATACAAACTCCTTTTAATACTGTATCAAACCAATGTAAGAAGGTAAATTTATTTCTGACAAAGTCATACTGTATATACTGAAGTCAAATAGATTTCTGGATTCCCTGGTATCTGCAGGTTTTTCTTTTTCTTTCTTTATCTGTTGATCATTACAGTAAGTATTCAGTGTAGGTATGGAATTAAATGACTCTCCCCTAAAAAACCAACTGTGCTTAGGCATTTATCAAGGAGCAACTTGCACCAGGGTCTTTGCTGTATGATGATCACTCAACTGTGAAGTTTTCAGTCTCTTGGATATCTCTCGTCTTTATAGAGAGGGTTAGAGGGGTTTTCTGGCATTATAACAGGGAGAATGAGCCCCCCAAAAGGAGAGAGAATCAACTCACGGCCTCACACAGTAACAAGAGAATGGGGTCCAAAGCCGGGGAGCCCTGAGCCAAAGGGCAGAGGCTGGAGAGGCAGATGGGATTCAGGATTGGTGGGGAAATCCAAGCTGGCTAGTTACCCCTCTTCATGTGCATGGGTACATATGAAAAATGCATCGTGGTGGCTGGCAGCTGGCGAGTGCTCAGCAAAAGGTACTGCTCCCCTTCCCCCTGGCGGGCCCAGTACTGTATCCTGCATTCTCTACTGAGCTCCTTACACCCAGCCCCCTAAATATTCAAGGTGTTTAGAAAAAATGAGTGACTGGAGACCCAGAATAGCTCCTCAGAGAGATTTCAGAACTCTTGCCCAGAGGTCTTTGCTCCTAGGTGAACGAGCCAGTACCATATTTTTAATGTGGTTGAGTACCCTTATAGAAACCTTGTCTTACTTATTTTATTTAACTTTAAGAATGTGTTTAGCTCGACCAGTTTCTCGTCATACTTGCCATGCATTTTATTTGTGTTTGCAAGACTGTACATGAGTGTTTATGCACCTAATATATGTTCATGGACTACTTCCTAAATAATGGGTACTGTTAAGCTTGAAAAATGTACCCAGATGGAAAACATAAGGCCCTCATTTCCAGGGATTCTGAAAGGAGAGCATTTGGTTCATTGCTGTGAGAGGGATCCATTGAGGCTCAGCTGTGACCCTCTCTCTCGTTTAAAACCTTCAGTGGCTCTCCTATCCACCACTCAAGAGTTCAAACTCCTTAGCCTAGGTCCTGCACAGTCTGACCCAGTCTGAGTTTCAAACCTGCTCCCCTGCATCTTACTCTCTGTACCCCACCTTCCAGACAAAGGTCCATTCTCTAGGCCCTGTACTTGTATCTTTCCCCTTGCTGGTCTTTGCTAATACTTCTCACTCAGCTGATTTGTCTCTGAACTCTCCAAGTATCTAAGGCTATGCTTGGCATTTAAGTAGCAGTAAATGTTAATTGACTAACCAAATGAACAAGTAACAGATGACCACAGTGCAAGCTAAATTGCCATGAATTCCCTAAGAGAGAGTTGATTTTATTTTTAAAATTTTTTGTAATTAATTAAAGCCACAACTACGTGGCATGCGGGATCTTAGTTCCCTGGCCAAGGATTGAACCCGTGCCCCCTGCAGTGGAAGCACAGAGTCTTAACTGCTGGACCACCAGGGAAGTCTCGAGTGTTGATTTTTAAAATGATGAATGTAAATGCCTATGTATCACCTTCCTCTCCATCTCCCTCAGTCTCTGAACATACAGGGATTAGACAGTGTTCAATGTCAAGGCCTTTGGTGTTCATTATCTAGACATCTTGGAAATCTCTCCCTTTGTCTTCATTGCCCTGTCTTGTCCAAGGTATCATTTTTTAATTGAATTATTTCATATCTTCCTAACTTCTTTCTCCACATCTCGTCTAAAGCGATCCCTTTTTAAATCACAAGTCTGTACATTTGACTCCTCTGCTTAAAGCCTTTCCATGGCTTCTCGCTGCCTTCAGAATTCAGTTCAGACTCCTTACCTTGGTCCCCACAGCCCCTGCCCACCCGCCCTCACATGATCTGACTGGCTTCCCCTGCTCCCTCCCGTAGCATGCTCTGTCAGTGCACTTGCTCTGCAGTATTGAAGTGAGCTGTTTCTTTCCTGTCTTCCTGGGTGGTGGTGGTTTAGTTGTGAAGTCATGTCCAACTCTTGCGATCCCCACAGACTGTAGCCTGCCAGGCTCCTCTGTCCACGGGATTCTCCAAGCAAGAATTCTGGAGTGGGTTGCCACTCCTGTCTTCCTTAAGACTGTGAATCCCTGAAGTTCAGGGCATTGTCTTATTCATTTTTGAGTCCTCAGTACTTGTCGTTAGTGCTCGGCGTATGGAAGATGCTCAGTCAGTGCCGGTTCTGCTTAACTGAACTCACCTGGCTAAGGATAGGGGGAGCTGCTATTTGCATTAGGTCTTGAAGGGTCAGTGGTAAAGTTGGGGCACACATCCCCAGGCTGCGAGGGTAAGAAAATGATTATAACTATCAACTTATTATGTGCTGAACACTTAATGTGCATCATCTCTTTTAATCTTCACAACATTCTGAAGTAGATATAATAATTATTTTGGTTGACAGATGAAAAACGGAGGCACTCTGAACCCGGGAATGGTTGTTGCCAAGGTCTAGGCTTTAATCTTTTCTGCTTTATGCCTCCTGCCTCAATGGCCTGGGCGAAGCCTGTATGGGAATAGATAGCAGGCTGGACAGCTAACATGTTTGAAGTGGTTGGCCTTCCAGAAGTTTCCCATAAACCTTTTTCTCCCTTTACTCCAGGTTTGGGAGTTAGGAATTCTGCTAAGAGCTTTGAGGCCTGAAGAGCATGGAACCAGGAAGGCCATGCCCAGTGGGAAGACAGGCTAGGGGGTGTTACCCTAAACCCTTCTGTTCAGATCTGCTCTGTTCTTGGTCACTGTGTCATTTGGGAAGAGTGGGGATGCTTGCAAGTTAAGTGGAGGGGTTAATGAATGGATTCTTGGTTTGCTTTACTCATTTTGGGACCAGATTGGGTATGTGGGGGTGGGTGGGGGTGGGTAGGTGTGTGTTGGTCAAGCAGACCAGCTGAGAAGGGTCTGTAGATCTGAGGGTTGATGGTGCTGCCTGATTCAAGTACTGACTCTAACACTTTGTAACTTTGGGAAAGTTACTTCACCTGGTTATTAAGCCTTTGTATCCTCCCATAAAATGACTACAATAATAGAACCCACCTTAGAGAATTATGAAGATTAACAGAGACACTTCATGTAAATGTTTAGTATAGCACTCAGTTCATAGGCATTTTGTAAATGTTGCCTAATAATAAAACTGAGATGGGCAGTATATATTTGATCCATGAGGTAGTGATATGACTGATCAGAGGGTTCAGTTGGCAAATGAATACATAACTCAGCACATCAAATTCAGGTAGAAGACCTAAGGTAGGAGTCCCAAATCCAGAATAATTTCCTTGGCCAAAACCAGAGACTGGGATAGTGTCTGGGACACTCTGGATGATGTGGGAGGGGCAGTCCATTGAGGACTATTTTAGGCCTGGAGTGGTTTGGGAATGTGTGTGTGTACCTTGTGGAGGTATGAGTCATTTCGGGAACCTCTGTCCCCAGGCACTTCACTGATGTGCAGTATGGTTTAAGGGTGGACTTGAACCTGGGAACCTGGGGTTCCCAATTCTGACTATGCCATCAGGCATGCCAGGCCCTTGGGCAAGTTACTCAAGGGCTTGCCCTCTGTTTCCACAACTGCAAGATGGGGTGAGTGTACCTGATTTTCAGGGTTCTTACGCCATCTACAGAAGGGTCTGGCCCCGTGCCTGTCACATGGTGCACACTAAATACAGTGCTTGTCCGGTGATCAGATGAAGCAGATTTCACACAGAAACCCAGTCGAGTATTCTGCTTGTGAGATGCAGGGCTGGAAAGCTAAGGAGCAGCTGGTGCCAGAGGGAGGTGAATGGAAAGCTAATGGCCTTTGATAGCAGCCATCTCTCCATCAGTCACTGGACAGAGAGGACTGTGACAGACGCAGTGGTCAGGAAGATGAAGCTGACAGGAGAAAGGAGTAGCTGGAGACAGGGAGAGATGGCAAGTGGACATCTGTGCAAGGTCTGGGGTCCAGCAGGATCCAGTGCTCTTAGTGTGGGAAATAGCAGGAAAAGTTGGCTCAGCTTAGCAGGCATTTATCGAGTGCCTGTTCTTGCCAGGATCTCCAGCGAGTGCTGCAGATAGTAAAACAGAAGTCTCTTAATCATGATGGAATAAAGGATGCCTCCCACTAGTCTGGTGTGCTGTTTTCCTTCTCTCAGGATTGGATAGTCTCCAGAAAAACTTAAAGGGAAGCTGTGTCATGCTGTGGTCTGAGAATGGGTGACCAAAAGCCGCAGATTAGCTAGTGTGAGTAACTCATTCTCTTCCTTCTTTATCCAGCTGGAAACTTGGGATCCAGCAGGAGTGAGTCTGTGAGGACCCTGTTCTAGGAAGTCTGTGGGGTAACTTCTGGCTGGCCTGAGATAATCACTGTTGAAAAAAGCCCCATGCAGACTCAGGGAGTAAGTTGCCCATCAGAGCTAT
The DNA here is from genome assembly GCF_003369695.1 of Bos indicus x Bos taurus. NCBI lineage: Eukaryota > Metazoa > Chordata > Mammalia > Artiodactyla > Bovidae > Bos > Bos indicus x Bos taurus. Next base: position 69,406,077 of record NC_040076.1, on the reverse strand, counting down.
GGCATCTGGCCCATGCGTGAGCCAGGGTGCGAGCCCTTCATGATGCTGCACCAGGACTCAGTGCTGCCAGACTCCCTGCCTCCCTTTCCCTCTCTGGCCTTTCCTGTGCTTGCTCCCTGTTCTCGCTTCCTCGGTTCAGTGGCTCACTGAGGTTAGCTCAATGTGGTAAGAGTAAGAAAGAATATGATCCAGTTGTGGGACCAGCAAGCGAGGCAAAAAGAGGTGAACATGTTAAGAGACAGAGGTGATACAAGTTATTGCAATGAATAAAGAGGAATTTTCTACTCTCAAACTCAAAAAAATGGAGGAGTTCTTAGAGATCCTCTGGTCCAGCCCTTGCTTAGCTTGTCAATAAACAAGCCCAGAGATGTGGAATGACTTGCCCAAAGATACATTAAGAGAGTGGCAGAGCCAGGTGAGAACTGAGCCCAAACACCCTCACCCTATATTATGGCTCTGGGTTGATCTTAATGCAGCCAATCTTTAGGTTATAATTTTGAGCATTGGTATCAGGCTTCATCACAGAAGTTTTCTGCACCCTTATTAGCCCATGTACAGTTAAGAACTGACTTTCATTTTTGCATTTTTCAGGCCCGTTTTAGCATCTTTAAAAAGCCAATATGCAAAGTGAGCCTTGGCAGCCACATGCTAGGTGATAGCTTATTGCTTTGTTAGAATATAGAGAAATGAATGCACCTGAGGAGAAAAGGGAACCCAGGACAAGGCCATCTTGTTATCCCTTCTTATACAGACAGGGAAGCTGGGGTCCAGAGGGGTTGGGTGGAAGAGAAGGGCTTACATCTGGGATTCTGGGAGTCATGACCCCTATCACCCTCCCAGTTTCTGTAGGGCATGAAGCTTATACCATTTTCAGGGATTCTCTTCAGTCAAAAGGATACAAATTATAAGTACAAAATTACGTGTAGTCTTTGGAGAGACTCAATGCAAGTGAAGGGTCTTGAGGCTTAGAAAGACCAAGGGTACCTAGACAGAACCACCTATGGGATATAACAGAAGAAACAGGCTTGGGCCCTGGAGCCTGGGAGGGAAGAAAGGGCAGCGATTACTCTCAGGGTTGAATGAGTCTGCAGCTTTCATGTGAGCTCGGTTCGTCTTTCTTGCTCTCTCTCTGTTGTCTTTGGCCCCTTCCACTTTATAGGCCTACTTGTCACTTAGCCTAGGAGGTCAACCTCAAAAATGACAATGCTCTGAAAATGCCTCATACTTGTAAAAAGTTGGAGTGGAGACATTTTCTGGATGAACTAGAATGAAAGTGATTCTTCACAGAAATGAATGCAGTGGGATTGTCTCATTTATATTCACAGGATCTTCATTTGTAGAGGTGACTGATGACACGGAGAGATCAGTGCCATTGGAAGAAGAATTTACCACTTACATTTCTCAAGAGAAGGAGGAATGCCATGCAGGGCCACAGGGGAAGCACCAGGTTCTGGTCAGGAGGCAAAAGCAGGAATGAAGGGAAAACCTGGGCCACAGCCCTTATTGTGCTTTTGGTGGGAAGGGCAGGGCAGGGTAGAGCAAACAGCTTAGGACTGGCTGGTTTTAATAGTTCTGGTAAGCTTTGGCAGTAGAGATGGTCTCTAGTTTCCTAGAAACTGACCTGGGGGTGATTTAGAGCAGGGGAAATATTGGCTTGGTGTGTGAGAATTAGATAAACAGAGTGGCTTAGGGAATAACTCAGAATTGGTAGGTTTGCATATGGAAGGCATGCTCCTGGCCAGCTGTGTGCTATCTATAAGAGCTGGTTAGCCCTGGGAAGATTGATCTGTTCCCTGAACTACAAGATTTTTAAGATATCATAATGTCATAAGCGGAGAAGGCAATGGCAACCCACTCCAGTACTCTTACCTGGAAAATCCCATGGACAGAGGAGCCTGGTAGCCTGCAGTCCATGGGGTTGCCAAGAGTTGGACACGACTGAGCAACTTCACTTTCACTTTTCAGTTTCATGCATTGGAGAAGGAAATGGCAACCCACTCCAGTGTTCTTGCCTGGAGAATCTCAGGGATGGCGGAGCCTGGTGGGCTGCCGTCTATGGGGTCGCGCAGAGTTGGACACTACTGAAGCAACTTAGCAGCAGCAATGTCATAAGACAGAAAGGAAAAAACATGATTAATATATTCTGCCTAGCTGTGAATGACAGAGAAGGCAATGGCAACCCACTCCAGTACTCTTGCCTGGAAACTCCCATGGATAGAGGAGCCTGGTGGGCTGTAGTCCATGGGGTCGAGAAGAGTCGGACATGACTGAGCAACTTCCCTTTCACTTTTCACTTTCATGCATTGGACAAGGAAATGGCAACCCACTCCAGTGTTCTTGCCTGGAGAATCCCAGGGACAATGGAGCCTGGTGGGCTGCCGTCTATGAGGTCGCACAGAGTCGGACACGACTGAAGCAACTTAGCAGCAGCAACAGCAGCAGCTATGAATAAATGAACTAGATGACTTAAAAATTTCTTACTGCCTTAGGTTATATTGCATCCATGGTCAAATGCAGAAAAAATGCAGTCCTTTATTTAATAGTTTGGGGTTTGGAAGGAGAATCCTAGAGGCCGTGTTAATGATTCTGAAGTACTTTTCTTATAATTTGTGTAAGGAGCTGCTAGGTGGTGCTTAGACTCTGGTCAGGCCTGATTGAACAACTGGCTTCCTATAGGGGTGGATGACAATTTTAGCTTATTTTTCCATTCATTTTATTCTTTTGCTGACAAAATATCTCTCTTCAGGATAGAAGCTTTAATACTAGATATATCTGTATTCATAAAACAATATCAAATAAAAAACATTTAAAGAAATATACATACCTTAGGGAGTATAATTCAGTATCTCTTTTTGCTCTTTTCCAGGCAAGAATACTGGAATAGGTTGCCATTCCCTTCTTTAGGGGATCTGCCCAACCTAGGGATCGAACCCAGGTCTGCCACGTTGCAGATGGATTCTTTACTGTCTGAGCCAGCAGGGAAGACTTGTTTGCTCTTTAATCATTATCAAGTAGCAATGTAGGGCTTCCCAGGTGGTGCTAGTGGTAAAGAACCCGCCTGCCAGTGCAGGAGATGTAAAAGACGCGGGTTCAATCCCTGGGATCGGGAAGGTCCCCTGGAGGAGGAAATGGCAACCCACTCTAGTATTCTTGCCTGGGAAATCCCATGGACAGAGGAGCCTGGCTGGCTACAGTTCGTGGAGTCACAAGGCGTTGAGCACAACTGAGCGTGCATTTGTGCAAGTGCGTGTGCATGCACACACACACAGACATACACCCTCAAGTAGTAATGTAATCTGATTCTTAAAACTTGTTTTCTTTCTTTCTGAATTTGACAACTTAGTCAAAAGCCTGCAGAGGTTGTAGTGATGGTGGTATGCTTCAGAATAGCTCAGCATGAACAGTCTGCAGAGGTACTACTGCTCTGGCGTGAATACCTGTCTAGTAGGATATTGTCATTGTCACCTATCAGAAGAAAGCTACATTTCTTTTGTTTTTGTTTTGATGTGCAAGTATTCTCTTCTTTATATGAACAGCCATAAAGAAAGAGAAAAAGATAATGAAGTAAAAACCACTGGTCTGTGTAAAAAAATTCGATGATATGCTTTTTCCAGTCTGCAGATAGCTTGTAAATCACATCCACAGCCTCTGTCAGAAGTTGCAGGATTTAGGTGCTTACTGATGAATTTGAAGTGATGGTAGCCTAGTGATCCTCATTGAGCCAAAAATAGTTATGTTTGATCCTGATGATAAATTTGCTCTAAAGTGAGTCTCAGTGTTCATAGAACTTAGAAAACAGAAGGCCATGGCTCATTTTGAATAGCTTTCCCTTTTTGTTTTAGGCAATTATCAGTTAAAAAAAAAAAAAAAAACCAAGGCACAGGCAAATTTTAATTTTAAACAAAGATATACACATGTATGGATAGATATTAATTTTATCAAAGAAATTTAAGCAGACTGTACATTTCAAATGTGATTCAGATCACAGGTATCTTTTGGTGTATCCATCCATTGCATAAAGTGAAGTTGAGTTATAAATAAATTTCTAACTTGAGGTCAGCATTTTATTTTTCAAATATTTATAATATGTGGTAGATTTTTCTTCAAATAAAAATTGTTATTATTTATATTGTAGAAGTACTACATGTATGCGATAAAAACATTTTTTAAGCAAAAGAATGATACAAAATTAAAAGCCTTCTTCCTCTCTTCCTTTACCGCCATTCCCCAGAGACAGTCGCTAATGGTTTATAACTTTAAATATTTTATTTATACCTCAGTTTCTTGACTACATTATCAATTTAATATCAGTTTACTTATTGCTTCCCAGTATGAAAAAGAGAACATTGGCATGTTTACCCTTCCTTCTGTTTCTCTCATTTGATTTCTAATTTTTTGTTGGATTGTTACTTTTACATTGTCATGGTTTATAAAACTTATATATATTTTAATTGTAATAAGTATTTTCATGTTTGTTATGGTTGGTTATAAAAACTTTACACCTGCAAATAGCATTTATTGTAGTAAGATCTATAAATGTGTGTGTTTAACTGGAAAACCAAGTCACGTTATCAGACTTATGGAGGAGAAGACACAGGCCTAAGTTGTTAAAGCTTTGCTGCTTCTGAGCAATAAAGTCTTAATTTTTTTTCAAGTATCCTTTAATTCTTCTGGTTCATATGTAGCTACTGCTGTTTCTTATATTCCCTGTCACTTTTTTTTTTTTTAATATTCTTCTCTTTGGGGTGACAGGAATTTTTTTCTTATATGGATTGGTGGTAGTAGATTACTCTTTCTAACTATAGGAGCATGGGAGGCCAAATTGTTTTCATGTACTTCAAAAATAATATCTCACAGCAGATTGGATGCAGGAGATACGAGAGTCCAGCTGTATTCTATCAAGCCAGAGATTAAAATGTTTTCATTAAGTATTTTTGCTTGGGAAAGTAGTTATTTTTCATGCAAACATGATACTTATTTTAACAGATAATAGGTTTGTTATTATGTTTAAGTGATTAATAAGTATTTTCAAATATCTCCCTTTAAGTTTCTAATATGATAAATATTGAAAGAGCTCACATAAACAAAAACTCTTGGGGATCCTTAGTAATTTTTAAGAATGTAAAAGGATCTGGAGATCAAAAAGTTTGAGAACGGCTGCTCTAGAGATTAAACATACATTTAAAAATGTTCACAGTTTGTTTAGAGTTAATATTATACCACTTCAATGTAAAATGTAGGAACTTGGCAATCACATAGGCCTGTTTCCCAGCTCCGCCCTTTAGCCTTTTATGCTATAAGTGCCATATGTGTTACATCCATTACATGATGAAACCTCCAAGATGATCTTATTCCCAGTGATTGCTGTGGCCTGTGTCTGCCCCTAGCATTTGCTGGCTCTGAGCCTGGAACTTCTCAGGGGCCTTGGAAGACAGCTCTTCTCTTGGCTGCCCCAGGCTGCTCCATCATGTGCCTTCTTTTGCCCATCCAAGTGCATATGCAGAAGTCTCTCCAAATATCTGATCTACTAGTTCAGTTCAGTCGCTCAGTCCTGTCCGACTCTTTGCGACCCCGTGAATCCCAGCACGCCAGGCCTCCCTGTCCATCACCAACTCCCGGAGTTCACTCAAACTCATGTCCATCGAGTCAGTGATGCCATCCAGCCATCTCATCCTCTGTCGTCCCTTCTCCTCCTGCCCCCAGTCCCTCCCAGCATCAGGGTCTTTTCCAAGGAGTCAGCTCTTCGCATGAGGCGGCCAAAGGATCTACTAGTAGCACTTGTTTTTTTCCCTTTCTAGTTATAACTATGGTTTCATACATTAAAAAAAGCCCACATCTTTTCTGTTATTGTCATGGTAATTTGGAAGGTGGGAAAGTGCATATTCTGCTATCTTAAAAGAGATGTCTAATGTCACTTTCTAAAGCACAGTTTATTCATTCATTCATTACGCTAACACGTTTAGTAAGCACCTGTTCCCTGTTGAGCACTGGGGGTACAAGAGTGAACAAGCTATTTTTTCAATATATATGGGCTTCTTTTAAAAAATAAAAATTGTATGCATTATTTTTAAAATTTTGAAATTTTCCCAACTTATAGGAAGTTGCAGTAATACAAGGAACTGCCATATACTCTTGACTCAGGTTTCCCAGTTGTTACCATTTTGTCCTTTTGCTTTATTATTTGTGTGCTCTCTCTGGCTCTTGCTCTCTCTCTCTAAATTTCTATTCCATATGTATGTTTTGATACATATTATGTTCTATTATAGGCTTCCTAGGTGGCTCAGTGGCAAGGAATTCACCTGCCAATGCCAGAGCCATAGGAGATGCAAGTTCGATCCATGGGTCAGGAAGATCCTCTGGAGGAGGAAAATGGCAACCCACTCCAATATTTTGCTGGGATAATCCCATGGACAGAGGAGCCTGGCAGGGTGCAGTCCATGGTGTTGCAAAGAGTCAGACACGGCTGAGCACATATTCTATTGTATGTATTTTTTCCTGAACCACTTGGAAGTAATTTGTAAACATATTCCCTTATCCATAAATACTTCAGTGTCTGTTTCCTAAGAATAGGACTTTTCTTTTACCTAGCCACAGTATATTTATCAAGATCAAGACATTTAGAGAATTTTCTGGTGGTTCAGTGGTTGACACTCCACGCTTTCACTGCTGAGGGCCTGCATTCAAATCCCTGGCCAGGGAACTAGGATCCCACAAGCCGCTTGGTGTGGCCAAATAAAATAGCCATAGTGCATGCCTGGATGGCCAGACTATGGAATTTTTTTTTTAAAGATGAAGACATCTAACATTGATCAATCCTATTATCTAATCCACAGGTTCACAGTCCACTTTTGGCATTTATCCCACTGATATCCTGTCGCTTTTTCCCCCAGACCAGGAGTCAGTCCAGCACCACACAGGGCATTCAGGCATCCTGCCTCACTCAGGCTCATTTAATCTGGAACGGTTCCTTAGCCTTTCTTTGTCTTTCATGACCTTGACTTTTTTTTTTTTTTGCAAAACACAGGCTAGTTGTTTTGTAGAATGTTCCTCAGTTTGGGACATGATCTCTTATGATTAGATTTGGGGTTTGTATTTTTGGGCAGGAACCCATAGAATGATATTGCATTCTTTTCCAGACATCATATCAGGAGAGAGGTACAGGGTTTCTGCTTGTTCCATTATTGGTAATGTTAACTTTGGTTAGCATTTCAGGTGGTGCCCACTAGGTTAATCCAGTCTGAAGTTACCAATTTTCCCTTTGTAGTTAATACATAATTTGTTAGGGATACTTTGAGACTATGGAAATATCCAGTTCCTCATATATCTCCTACTCACTAGCTTTAGCATCAGTTGTTGATTCTTGGCAGAATCAGTTATTACTGTGATGGCTGCAGAATGATGATTTTCTAACACCATCATTTCTTTTACATATATTAGTTGGTCTTCTACTAAAAAGGATTTTCCCTCTTTCTGCTTGTTTTAATTTATTCATTTACTTATATCTGTATGGACTCAGATTCTTATTTTTCCCATGAGTATTCTATTGCTATAATTATCAATTTTGATGCTCAAATGATCCCAGATTTGGCCAGGGGATGCCCCTGCAGGCTGTTTCCTCTTTCCTTTCGACACGTCCTCATCATTTTTAGGGGCACTTCCTTACTTTCTGACAGAAAATATTCTAGGCTCATTTTGTATTTTCTCTGCCTTGGCCCTGAATCAGCTGTTCCTCCAAAGAGCTCTGGCTCAGTAAGATGAGAAATGGTATTTAAAGACCAAGATCTGGGTGTTAGATATGTTCGTTGCTACTGGGGTGTCTTACCTTGTAGATCCTTTAAGTAGACAGAGAGAAGGAATATATATTTATATCTTCCTCTGCATATTAAAAACTACGAATTCAAACTGATGCCTCTCATTCTAATTTATCACCCCAGGGTTCTCCTTCCTTAGTTTTAACTGCCTTCTCCAACAGTGAGAAACTTGACTGTCAGTCAATATATTTATTTCTTTGCTCAATCCTATAATTGATGGAAAGTAGATTAACTCCTACCCCTGCAAAAAACAAACTTTCTTTCTAGAATGTGTGTTGCACTTGTGCTCAGTTGCCAAGTCATGTCCGACTCTGTAACACTGTGGACTATAGCCTGCCAAGCTCCTCTGTCCATAGGATCTCCCAGGCAAGAATACTGGAGTAGGGTCCAATTTCCTTCTCCAGGGGATCTTCCCAATCCAGAGATCAAACCCGTGACTCCTGCATTGGCTTTACCTCTGAGCCACCAGGGAAGCCTAGAATTTGTATTAGTTTGTAGTTATTTGTCTTTAGACTGAAAGCATATAGTCAAAATAATATGTTCGGAAGTTACTCTGCTTTGCTTTTTTTCCACCTTCGGTGTGATTATGTTTTTCCTTAGAAATAGTTAGGTTAATTTGTTTCTCTCTGCATTCTTAGAGTTTTTCTCTCTCATCCTCTTGATTTGATTTTGTTTAATTTTGAGTATGTAAAACATTATGTGATTCCAAAAGTCAAAAGTACTCAGCACATAGGAATTCTTAAATGAGTATAGTATTGTCTGATTCACTGAGTCATCTAGAAGAATAAATCTTTTGCAGTTGGTATTTAGCAAGTTTGCCTGTTACTGGTGAAGGGCATTAGGGCCTGTGTTTGTCCTCCTGATATTAAGCCGAGATAGATTGTCTAGTGACAGCCCGAGTCTTGCAGGAAGCTTCTGTTCTCTTGTCAAGGAGACTGGGAAGGGAAGGGGAAGCTCTTGTTTAGGTGACCATGGCATTGCTGCTGTGGGAATTTAGATTTGTGGGATGGTATTAGGTGTCCAGAGCATAGTGTCTTTGGGTTGTGCATTCTGAGTGCAGACGTGGCTGCTCTGTAGGGAAGGAGCTGCTGCTGTGTGACTGTAAGGCAGAACCTCATCAGGAATTCCCACCAGCATCAACATTTTCACAGCATCTGAGGGTCTTGCCGCTCCTGTGCCTATATGGTTCTATGACCAGGTTGTGCCTTGAGAGATTCCTAGCCTTGGACCAGGATCAGCACACACAGGATGGAAAAACCACAGATCAAGCATCTGGAGCTACTGTTATGGAGACGCTGGCTTTTGAACTCACTCCATGCAGATTTCCACACAGCCACAAAGATCTCACATTGCTAGGAATGACTAAATCAATATTGACCAAGGGTGCTGCCCAGATTCAGATCCAAGGAAATCAGACTTTGACCACTCCCGATGGGTCCTTGCCACTTCCCCTCTGGAGTAGTTTCCACGACCAGCATCAATCTGATAGCAAAGTGCTGATCAGATGCCCATTCTCAAACTCCTAGTGCAACAGAGAAGGTGCCAGCTGCCCCAACCCTGGGACCGAGCAGGGCTGAGCTGTAGAGTGAGGATTCACCTGAAACATGAGGCCAGGTAGGCTGGGTTAATAGAAGAGGTACAGTCAATTAGACATCTTTCCTTTTCCTCTCAACTGCCCTGAAGAAATCCTCACCCACGTTTAAAACTGCCTGATGTGCTTCATGCTTACGAAAAAACCTTTCACAATTATCATCTCACCTAAACTGTGCAGCCCCCCTTGAGGCAGGTATGCAGCTACCTGCATCGGCCACAGGTGGCCATGGCCGTGAAGCTGCTGCCCCCCTACCCAGCTCTGCCTGTGGTGCTTATTCCGAGTCAGAGGAGAGGAATGTGGCTGGTGCCCACTGGGTCACAGGCCAGCAGCAGCTTGGGATCTTCTCTGATGTGTGATTGATAAGTAAATAACTAGCGTTCAGAGAGCAAGTTGCTGGTGTATGTGTGTGCTCCGGGGAGAACCAGTCTTTGGGAGGGAGGGCCAGGTCATGTCCTGCTCTGACCCGCTCCTGACCCAAGTGGGCAGAAGCCAGATTCTTTTTCTCTAGCTGCTGGCGGAAAGCAGAGGTGTCATCTCACATTTCAGGCCTGCTTGATGGCCTGCTGGAGGGAGGTGGCTGTCTGAGAGGAAGGCTCGCGGGCGGGAGCTCACATGGCCGCCTGTGGCAGAGCTTGTCTGTCTCAGCTCTGCTTGTTGCATGCTGGAAGCCACGTGTGTCCCACTCCAGACACATTTCAGGGTGCGATTTCCCTGCCTTCCCAGACGTTCTGCCGAAGAGTGAAGATTCTCTACTCACAAGAGAAAGACTTCTACTTCAGAACTAAAACACCCACCCCACAGCTGTGGTGTCTCCAGTGTGGTTTTAGCCCTCGACTCAGAGGGACCAGGCCCTGGCTTCTTGTTCTGGGAGGTCAGGAAGGGAAGCCCTAGCAACAAGCATCATTCAGGTGTGATTACCCGGGACCAGACTCCAACTTGCTGTACCCCAGAACCTGCCAAGTGTCCACCTGAGGGGCCTCAAGGAAGAGAGGAACCTGCCCCTTGAACATGTCTGTGGGCCCTTTCTGAGGGATGCTTTGCCCCTCTTGCTTTGCTTTCTCTTCTTCTTTAGTTCCCCCCCCTGTCTCCCAGAAGCCTCACTGCTGGGCACACACATTGTCTAACTGCCATCTGCCTTTCCCCACAGCCTGTTATGTCTGTGCCATAGAGCACGGAATGATACTCCTGTTATTTTGGAATAGATGACTGGGACCCAAATCTGAAGACAGTGAGGTTCTGAGAGAGTTATCAACAGTTGGTGCCGATCACAAGATTGCCCGTACCTGGCCCAACTGTCACCCCATCACCCAGTGATTCCACTGCCCTCCCCCGGGCACCAGAGATGACTGGCAGAGGCACAAAGGAGGTGTCTGTGGGCCACAGCCTCTGCGGGAGAGGGTACTGTAGATGAGCTGGGGTTCCTTAACCTCCCATAAAGGAGGGAGTTGGGTTTGAGACCCCCAAGAGTGGGGAAAAGCTGAGACTCTGTCCTCTGGTTGGAGGTCTGCACATGCTGAGGGAGTGGCTCTGTCTGCAACCTGTCTGAGCAAGACCTAGGGGGACTTAGAGAGCTGGCAGGACAGACAGAGGGCAGGGTTGGGATACTGTTATTTATGATAAATATGGGCTTCCATGGTCGCTCAGATGATAAAGAGTTTGCCTGCAATGCAGGAGACCTGGGTTCTATCCCTGGGTTGGCAAGATCCCTGGGAAAGGAAATGGCAACCCACTCCAGTATTCTTGCCTGGAGATTTCCAAGGACAGAGGAGCCTGGCGGGCTATGAGCCATAGGGTCACAAACAGCTGGACACAACTGAGCGACTAACACTTTCGCTTTTTCACCTTCATGCTAATATGTATTTTGCACAGAGCTCCTAAAACCCTTGGAATTCCCTAAGTGATAAAAGTGATAAGATGTCTTGATATTTATAACAAACGCGTTTTAAGCACATCTGGGTTTTTTTTTTTTTTTTATTCAATTTTAATTAAAAAAAAATTATACATGTGTTCCCCATCCTGAACCCTCCTCCCTCCTCCCTCCCCATAGCATCCCTCTGGGTCGTCCCAGTGCACCAGCCCCAAGCATCCAGCATCGTTCATTGAACCTGGACTGGCATCTCGTTTCATACATGACATTTCACATGTTTCAATGCCATTCTCCCAAATCTTCCCACCCTCTCCCTCTCCCACAGAGTCCATAAGCCTGTTCTATACATCAGTGTCTCTTTTGCTGTCTTGTACACCAGGTTATTGTTACCATCTTTCTAAATTCCATGTATATGCGTTAGTATACTGTATTTATGTTTTTCCTTCTGGCTTACTTCACTCTGTATAATAGGCTCCAGTTTCATCCACCTCATTAGAACTGATTCAAATGTATTCTTTTTAATGGCTGAGTAATACTCCATTGTGTATATGTACCACTGCTTTCTTATCCATTCATCTGCTGATGGACATCTAGGTTGCTTCCATGTCCTGGCTATTATAAACAGTGCTGCGATGAACATTGGGGTACACGTGTCTCTTTCCCTTCTGGTTTCCTCAGTGTGTATGCCCAGCAGTGGGATTGCTGGATCATAAGGCAGTTCTATTTCCAGTTTTTTAAGGAATCTCCACACTGTTCTCCATAGTGGCTGTACTAGTTTGCATTCCCACCAACAGTGTAAGAGGGTTCCCTTTTCTCCACACCCTCTCCAGCATTTATTATTTGTAGACTTTTGGATCGCAGCCATTCTGACTGGTGTGAAATGGTATCTCATAGTGGTTTTGATTTGCATTTCTCTGATAATGAGTGATGTTGAGCATCTTTTCATGTGTTTGTTAGCCATCTGTATGTCTTCTTTGGAGAAATGTCTATTTAGATCTTTGGCCCATTTTTTGATTGGGTCGTTTAGTTTTCTAGAGTTGAGCTGTAGGAGTTGCTTGTATATTTTTGAGATTAGTTGTTTGTCGGTTGCTTCATTTGCTATTATTTTCTCCCATTCTGAAGGCTGTCTTTTCACCTTGCTAAAAGTTTCCTTTGATGTGCAGAAGCTTTTAAGTTTAATTAGGTCCCATTTGTTTATTTTTGCTTTTATTTCCAATATTCTGGGAGGTGGGTCATAGAGGATCCTGCTGTGATGTATGTCAGAGAGTGTTCTGCCTATGTTCTCCTCTAGAAGTTTTATAGTTTCTGGTCTTACGTTGAGATCTTTAATCCATTTTGAGTTTATTTTTGTATATGGTGTTAGAAAGTGGTCTAGTTTCATTCTTTTACAAGTGGTTGACCAGATTTCCCAGCACCACTTGTTAAAGAGATTGTCTTTAATCCATTGTATATTCTTGCCTCCTTTGTCAAAGATAAGGTGTCCATAGGTGCATGGATTTATCTCTGGGCTTTCTATTTTGTTCCATTGATCTATATTTCTGTCTTTGTGCCAGTACCATACTGTCTTGATAACTGTGGCTTTGTAGTAGAGCCTGAAGTCAGGTAGGTTGATTCCTCCAGTTCCATTTTTCTTTCTCAAGATCGCTTTGGCTATTCAAGGTTTTTTGTATTTCCATACAAATTGTGAAATTATTTGTTCTAGCTCTGTGAAGAATACTGTTGGTAGCTTGATAGGGATTGCATTGAATCTATAAATTGCTTTGGGTAGTATACTCATTTTCACTATATTGATTCTTCCAATCCATGAACATGGTATATTTCTCCATCTATTAGTGTCCTCTTTGACTTCTTTCACCAGTGTTTTATAGTTTTCTACATATAGGTCTTTAGTTTCTTTAGGTAGATATATTCCTAAGTATTTTATTCTTTTCGTTGCAATAGTGAATGGAATTGTTTCCTTAATTTCTCTTTCTGTTTTCTCATTATTAGTGTATAGGAATGCAAGGGATTTCTGTGTGTTGATTTTATATCCTGCAACTTTACTATAATCATTGATTAGTTCTAGTAATTTTCTGGTGGAGTCTTTAGGGTTTTCTATGTAGAGGATCATGTCATCTGCAAATAGTGAGAGTTTTACTTCTTCTTTTCCAATTTGGATTCCTTTTATTTCTTTTTCTGCTCTGATTGCTGTGGCCAAAACTTCCAAAACTATGTTGAATAGTAATGGTGAAAGTGGGCACCCTTGTCTTGTTCCTGACTTTAGAGGAAATGCTTTCAATTTTTCACCATTGAGGATAATGTTTGCTGTGGGTTTGTCATATATAGCTTTTATTATGTTGAGGTATGTTCCTTCTATTCCTGCTTTCTGGAGAGTTTTTATCATAAATGGGTGTTGAATTTTGTCAAAGGCTTTCTCTGCATCTATTGAGATAATCATATGGTTTTTGTTTTTCAATTTGTTAATGTGGTGTATTACATTGATTGATTTGAGGATATTGAAGAATCTGCATCCCTGGGATAAAGCCCACTTGGTCATGGTGTATGATCTTTTTAATGTGTTGTTGGATTCTGATTGCTAGAATTTTGTTTAGGATTTTTGCATCTATGTTCATCAGTGATATTGGCCTGTAGTTTTCTTTTTTTGTGGGATCTTTGTTAGGTTTTGGTATTAGGGTGATGGTGGCCTCATAGAATGAGTTTGGAAGTTTACCTTCCTCTGCAATTTTCTGGAAGAGTTTGAGCAGGATAGGTGTTAGCTCTTCTCTAAATTTTTGGTAGAATTCAGCTGTGAAGCCGTCTGGACCTGGGCTTTTGTTTGCTGGAAGATTTTTGATTACAGTTTCAATTTCCGTGCTTGTGATGGGTCTGTTAAGGTTTTCTATTTCTTCCTGGTCGAGTTTTGGAAAGTTGTACTTTTCTAAGAATTTGTCCATTTCTTCCTCGTTGTCCATTTTATTGGCATATAATTGTTGATAATAGTCTCTTATGATCTTTTGTATTTCTGTGTTGTCTGTTGTGATCTCTCCATTTTCGTTTCTAATTTTATTGATTTGATTTTTCTCCCTTTGTTTCTTGATGAGTCTGGCTAATGGTTTATCAATTTTATTTATCCTTTCAAAGAACCAGCTTTTGGCTTTGTTGATTTTTGCTATGGTCTCTTTTGTTTCTTTTGCATTTATTTCTGCTCTAATTTTTAAGATTTCTTTCCTTCTACTAACCCTGGGGTTCTTCATTTCTTCCTTTTCTAGTTGATTTAGGTGTAGAGTTAGGTTATTTATTTGACTTTTTTCTTGTTTCTTGAGGTGTGCCTGTATTGCTATGAACTTTCCCCTTAGGACTGCTTTTACCGTGTCCCACAGGTTTTGGGTTGTTGTGTTTTCATTTTCATTCGTTTCTATGCAAATTTTGATTTCTTTTTTGATTTCTTCTGTGATTTGTTGGTTATTCAGCAGGGTGTTGTTCATCCTCCATATGTTGGAATTTTTAATAGTTTTTCTCCTGTAATTGAGATCTAATCTTACTGCATTGTGGTCAGAAAAGATGCTTGGAATGATTTCTATTTTTTTGTATTTACCAAGGCTAGCTTTATGGCCCAGGATGTGATCTATCCTGGAGAAGGTTCCATGTGCGCTTGAGAAAAAGGTGAAGTTCATTGTTTTGGGATGAAATGTCCTATAGATATCAATTAGGTCTAACTGGTCTATTGTATCGTTTAAAGTTTGTGTTTCCTTGTTAATTTTCTGTTTAGTTGATCTATCCATAGGTGTGAGTGGGGTATTAAAGTCTCCCACTGTTATTGTGTTATTGTTAATTTCTCCTTTCATACTTGTTAGCATTTGTCTTACATACTGTGGTGCTCCCGTGTTGGGTGCATATATATTTATAATTGTTATATCTTCTTCTTGGATTGATCCTTTGATCATTATGTAGTGACCTTCTTTGTCTCTTTTCACAGCCTTTGTTTTAAAGTCTATTTTATCTGATATGAGTATTGCTACTCCTGCTTTCTTTTGGTCCCTATTTGCGTGGAAAATCTTTTTCCAGCCCTTCACTTTCAGTCTGTATGTGTCCCCTGTTTTGAGGTGGGTCTCCTGTAGACAACATATGTAGGGGTCTTGTTTTTGTATCCATTCAGCCAGTCTTTGTCTTTTGGTTGGGGCATTCAACCCATTTACGTTTAAGGTAATTACTGATGAGTATGATCCCGTTGCCATTTACTTTATTGTTTGGGGTTCGAATTTATATACCATTTTTGTGTTTCCTGTCTAGAGAATATCCTTTAGTATTTGTTGGAGAGCTGGTTTGGTGGTGCAGAATTCTCTCAGCTTTTGCTTGTCTGAGAAGCTTTTGATTTCTCCTTCATACTTGAATGAAATCCTTGCTGGGTACAATAATCTGGGCTGTAGGTTATTTTCTTTCATCATTTTAAGTATGTCTTGCCATTCCCTCCTGGCTTGAAGAGTTTCTATTGAAAGATCAGCTGTTATCCTTATGGGACTTCCCTTGTGTGTTATTTGTTGTTTTTCCCTTGCTGCTTTTAATATTTGTTCTTTGTGTTTGATCTTTGTTAATTTGATTAATATGTGTCTTGGGGTGTTTCGCCTTGGGTTTATCCTGTTTGGGATTCTCTGGGTTTCTTGGACTTGGGTGATTATTTCCTTCCCCAGTTTAGGGAAGTTTTCAACTATTATCTCCTCAAGTATTTTCTCATGGTCTTTCTTTTTGTCTTCTTCTTCTGGAACCCCTATGATTCGAATGTTGTAGCGTTTAATATTGTCCTGGAGGTCTCTGAGATTGTCCTCATTTCTTTTAATTCGTTTTTCTTTTATTCTCTCTGATTCATTTATTTCTACCATTCTATCTTCTAATTCACTAATCCTATCTTCTGCCTCTGTTATTCTACTATTTGTTGCCTCCAGAGTGTTTTTAATTTCATTTATTGCATTATTCATTATATATTGACTCTTTTTTATTTCTTCTAGGTCCTTGTTAAACCTTTCTTGCATCTTCTCAATCCTTGTCTCCAAGCTATTTATCTGTGATTCCATTTTAATTTCAAGATTTTGGATCAATTTCACTATCATTATTCGGAATTCTTTATCAGGTAGATTCCCTATCTCTTCCTCTTTTGTTTGGTTTGGTGGGCATTTATCCTGTTCCTTTATCTGCTGGCTATTCCTCTGTCTCTTCATCTTGTTTAAATTGCTGAGTTTGGGGTGTCCTTTCTGTATTCTGGCAGTTTGTGGAGTTCTCTTTATTGTGGCTTTTCCTCGCTGTGTGTGGGTTTGTACAGGTGGCTTGTCAAGGTTTCCTGGTTAGGGAAGCTTGTGTCGGTGTTCTGATGGGTGGAGCTGTATTTCTTCTCTTTGTTCAGTCGCGCTGTGGGGAGGGAGGGATGGATGCTGCAAACAAATAACACTGGCGTGCGCTCGCAGTGCCTCAGCCACACTGGATCTGCCCCCGCTCACGGCGCGTGTAGCCTCCCTGCCCACACTGCTCGGGCTCTAGGTTGTTCCGCCAGGAACAATCCGAGGCTGGCCCTGGGTTGCATGTACCTCCCAGGTCCAAGCCACTCAGGTTCAGGCACTCGGGTAGTCCTCAGAGGCGCAGACTCAGTTGGGCCTGAGTTTTGTGCTCTTCCCAGGTCCGAGCAGCTCAAGTGATGAGGTGTTTGGCGAGCGCCAATGCTGCGACTTATCGCCTCCCCGCCACTCGGTTATCTGGGTGTAAAACCGGCGCACCTTCTCAGGCAGATTAACCGTCCAGACCCCCAGAAAGTTTTAGTTAGCAAAGAAGCCTGCTTACAGTTTTATAGATAATGTCTCTCTGGGGCTGCGATTGCCCCCCTTCCGGCTCTGGCTGCCTGTCACCGGAGGGGGAAGGTCTGCAGCCGGCTATCTCTGTTCAATTCTTTGTTCCGTGCGCGGGCCTGGTGGTGTCTTAGGTTGGGGCTGGCTTTTTGCGTGGTAGATATCCCACAGTCTGGTTTGCTAGCCCAAATTATTTCGCTCAGATAGTGCTCAGGGTATTCAGGCCAGATTCTTACTCTAAGCGATGCAGCCCGCGCTGCACCTCCCTGCCCAGCCCCCGCTTGCTAATGGCGCGTGCAGGCGTCTGCGTTGCTTCTCCGCTGGGGGAGTTACCGTAGGACTCGCAATCTTTGAGTTTTAATTGTTTATTTATTTTTTCTTCCTGTTATGTTGCCCTCTGTGCTTCCAAAGCTCGGCACAGATTCAGCAGTGAGAAGGTTTCCTGGTGTTTGGAAACTTCTCTCTTTTTAAGACTCCCTTCCCGGGACGGAACTCCGTCCCTCCCTCTTTTGTCTCTTTTTTTGTCTTTTATATTTTTTCCTACCTCCTTTTGAAGAGTTGGATTGCTTTTCTGGGTGTCTGATGTCCTCTGCCGGCATTCAGAAGTTGTTTTGTGGAATTTACTCGACGTTTAAATGCTCTTTTGATGAATTTGTGGGGGAGAAAGTGTTCTCCCCGTCCTACTCCTCCGCCATCTTGGTTCCTCCCACATCTGGGTTTATATTAATGAGGTGACTTTTAGAATCACCTAAGGGTGGGGGCTGTTTTTAGGGGAACCAACCATGTGATTAGAGGGTTGCAACTTTAAGGGGAGGGGAAAGAGTTGGAGGTTAAATCGGTCACCAGTGACCAGTGATTTAATCAATCATGCCTATGTGATGAAGCCGCCGCCTCCTGCTGCTGCTGCTGCTAAGTCGCTTCAGTCGTGTCCGACTCTGCGACCCTATAGACGGTAGCCCACCAGGCTTCCCTGTCCCTGGGATTCTCCAGGCAAGAACACTGGAGTGGGTTGCCATTTCCTTCTCCAATGCATGAAAGTGAGAAGTGAAAGTGAAGTCATTCAGTCCTGTCCGACTCTTAGCGACCCCATGGACTGCAGCCTACCAGGCTCCTCCATCCATGGGATTTTCCAGGCAAGAGTACTGGAGTGGGGTGGATGAAGCCTCCTAAGAAAACCCAAAAAGAGGGTTTAGAGAGCCTCTGGCTGGGTGAGCACATGGAGATGAACGGACGGTGCTGCCCTGGGAGAAGGTGTGGGTGTCCCAGGCTCTTTCCCCAGCCTGGCCCTGGGCATCTCCTCCATCCCGTGGTTTCTGAGTTCTAGCCTTTCATAATAAGCTGGTGATCTCTGAGTTCTGTGAGCTACTCTAACAAATGAATTGAACCCAAGAAGGGGGTGGTGGGAACCTCCGATCAACAGCCCCTGGAAGCTGTTTACCTTCCCAGGTAAACACAGATTACAGCAGACTCAGTCTGCTGGACTGAGCCCTTGATTGTGGGATGACACTATCTCTGGGTAGATGGTGTCAGAACTGAGTTGAATTACAGGACACCTAGCTGGTATCAGAGGCTTGCTTGATGAGGGGCAAACACATACACATTGGAACTGGTGTAAGAACTGTACCAGCCCTGGGGCCACACTGTTATTATGCACGGGAGCTGGTTTGAGCTCTCCCTCTCTGGCTAGTACTCTCCTACAAGGTCAACACTGGGGCCACCAAACTCATTTCAAACCACGCATGCCTTTACGTACAGCTTTATTCTGAGGGTGAAGATCTCCTAAAGTTTCTGCCTCATTCATGTGTGCGGCACCTTTAAGGCTGGTTTAGTCCAGTGAGGTCCGGGGAGTGAAAGGCTTTTCATATCCTATTAGGTAACTAAACAAATAAACAAAACAGCCCTTCAGAGTGGAAATATGAAGACTGTGATGAATGATGAATAAAGTTTCTAGAATCACAATAGGAATTTTAAGGATAAAGCAGGTGTTGTTGTTGAGTCACTAAGTCGTGTCTGGCTCTTTTGTGACCCCATGGACTGTAGCCCACCAGGCTCTTCTGTTCATGGGATTTTTCAGGCGAGAATACTGGAGTGGGTTGCCATTTCCTTCTCCAGGAGATCTTCCCAACCCAGGGCTTTCCTGCATTGGCAGACAGATTCTTTACCACTGAGCCAGCAGTACTTAAGCAAAGTCCAGGTGTTAGAAATTGCATCATAAAGCGTGAAATTTAGGAGAGAAAAGAGCCAGTGAGCTGTGGTGTGGGTTTTGCAGTGTGGGTTGGGGAACTGCAATCCAGCTGTGGACCTAGGGCAGTTGTGTCTCTTCTCCCGGGCTCTCTTTCCTCAGTGGGCTGTAGACAGGGGCCCTCTCCCTGCCTGCCTTCGGGGATGATGTGAGCACCAGTGGAGGGAATTGATATGGAAGCTGAAACCTCTCTCTAAGTTATTACACCTTGTTGCTATTGTTATGACTGTTTCTAATAAATAATAGACCTGCAACAAGCCATGGGAGGAAGTGAACATAAGCAGAGACAGGAAGTTGGGCCAGGTCCTGGGTTTTGAGATTAAGATCCTGGAAAGCAGTCTTATTATACTTACCCCAAGGTCCCTCAGTACCATTTGTTTGAAGACAAGCATAGGTTGGCATGGTCTTCACTCTGAACCATGATCACTGTTCTCATGTTTATTGACTTTCAGGAGATTGCTCATTAGTAGTTTGCTAAAGACATGAACAGAAATACACAGAGATGAAAGGCGTTCCAGCTGGTGTCAGGGACTGTCAGAGACTCCAAGGAGTCCCCCGGCCCATCTGTCCCGTGTGGCTTCATTGATGTCCCTGATGATTATTCGAGGCCCTTTCTTCCTCTGTCGGTGCACAATACAAGGCAGGAAGCTGGTATCCTCTCCTTCCGTTTTAACTGAGTATAGCTGGATGCTGGGCTTGGTCCTAGATCATAGGCACACCCACTGTGCTCAAATGTTCAGGGGCCCTGCCCCTGACTCTGGACCTCCGATTTCCCTGTCGCTTGACTTTCCTGCTTTCTCTCTGAAGTTACAGCTCACGTACATGCACCAGTCAGGCTTACTGCTCACAGTGGGTCTTGACTGGGTGCCTCTTCCCCCGGTCCCCAGGTGAGAATCACTCATCACTGTTGTGGCAATTGGAGGCCATTGGAGGACTCTAGTGATGTTTGAATTTAATTACCAAACCTATGCAGAAGCAGTTCCTAGTATGAGTGGCTACTGATTTTAAGATCATTTCCATAAGTTTTAGTCTTTCTAGTAAAGAGTTTCTGTTTGAGTGTTCCGTAAGTGCCTTTGTTATTTTTGAATTGGAAAAGTGAGCAAAGTGTCTATTTCACCACTTGTTAGCCTTCATTCCAGACAACTGCCAAACGATGCCGTGGGCTTCTGTGGTCTGGGGTGAAAGGGCACTTAGGGATCACTGTCTCAGCTCATGTTCAGTGAGGAACACAGACACTGCCCTAGGTTTTTTAAACAGAGGGAATTTAACATACAGAGTTCATTACAGAAGTGTTAGAAGGGCGGGAGCAACAAAAAGCTAAGTAAAGTAAGGTTCCCCAAAGACTAGTAACTGCTGGGAACTGCTGTTCCCCACCAGGAACAGAGGACTGAGAGGGAGGGTGGCATCACCCAGAGCTCGTGACCACTGTGTGAACTGGAGCCCAGCATCCCAGGCTCACCCACATCCCAGTGGCTGGAACTCAGTCATGTGGCCACACCGCCCATAAAGAGGCTAGGAAACAGTCCCCAGAGTGGGCAGAAGGAGAGGGAACAAAGTTTGCTGAACAGCATGTCTGCGCTGCATGCGGGCATAGGAATCGCAGTGTGCACAGGCCTGTGTGGCGTGGCGAAATGGAGAGCTTTAAAGCTGACTTCCCCCAGCATCCCTCCCTACCCCCACTGCTGTTGAGTTGACTGCTGTGTGCCCTGTTTTCAGGAGGCCCTGGCCCAGCCCCAACCCTGGTGGAAGATCCAGCTGTTCGTATGGGAGCCGGTGCTGTTCGGGACCTGGGACGGTGTGTTCACCTCCTGCATGATCAACATTTTTGGGGTTGTCCTTTTCTTAAGGACCGGCTGGCTGGTGGTGAGTGATGAGCTGGTGGCGCTGGAGCCTCTTCTGGGCCTGGGACGTGGAAAGCTCTGTCACCCTTGGGTATTCCACAGAGTGCTCGACAGATTCCTAAAGCACAGATGCTCCAGAGACAGGAAACAAGATCAAGCACATGGAGTAGCTAGCATTGCTTTTTAAGTGCAAATCCTGAGAACCTGGGCCTCAGACAGAGGTTCATGTGAAAGCCTCACCACAGATTTAACTACAAAAATGAGAGCACAGAAGTCAGGGTGCGTCTCGGGTGGGACTAGAGGTGGGTCAGGGAGAGCAGACTGATGGCAAGTTTGCCTCCAGTTCGTGACCCTCTCCAGCTGTCCTGGTGATCTGTGACTTGGCTGATGCCCCGCCTGGAGAGGCAGAGGGAATTGTAAAGACCTACAGTCCTCTGTGCATTCTCTTTGCTTTCGCTTCACTTCTGACACTACTGGTCACCAGATACGGGGTTTTTTTCCCCTCACCAAGCAATTCTGTAACACCAGCTGAGTGTCCTACAATTTCACTCAATTCTAACACTGTATACCTGGAGAGAGCATCAAATCGCACAGGTTAAGGGCTCAGTCCCATGAAGCTGCCCCCACCCACTTCAGCTGCCAATCACAGGTTTGGTTGCCCCTGTGCTTCGGGGGTTTCCCTGACACCTCCCCCAGATTCAGTTCACTTGTCAGAGCAGCTCACAGAACTCAGGGAAGCACTTAGGTTTACTAGCTTATTAAAGGATATGATAAAAGATATAGATTGATAGACAGATGAAGAGATCCATAGGGCAAGGTGTGCAAGGGTCCTAGGAGCAGGAGCTTCTGTCACCGTGGAGTTGAAGTGTATTACCGCCCTGGTATGTGGATGTGTTCACCTACTTGGAAACGTTCTGAACTCCAAACCTTGGGGATTTGTATAACTTCAGCATACATGGTCCATTATTGATTCCATTTCCAGCCTCTTTCCCCTCTCTAGAGAAGTGTATGTGCATGTTGAGGGTGGTGGTGATGGAAACTCCAAGCTTCTAATCATGGCCTGGTCTTTCTGGTGACTAATCCCCACCCAGGAACGCACTCACAGCTGCCTGGTTAGAACAAGAGATGCTCCTAGGGCTTTTATCCCTTAGGAGTTTACGAGGGTTTTAGTAGCCCTGGGTCAGGGATGGAAAGGGAAAAACCAGTAGTCGCTCAGACGCGTTCGACTCTTGGCGACCCCACGGACTGTAGCTGCCAGGCTCCTCTGTCCATGGGATTCTCCAGGCAAGAATGCTGGAGTGGAGTGCCATGTCCTTCTCCAGGGGATCTTCCTGACCCAGGGATTGAACCCAGGTCTCCTGTACTGCAGACAGATTCTTTACCATCTGAGCCACCAGGCTCAGGGATGGGGTCAAACACTAATATTAGAATGACAGATGTTCCTAGTGCCCTTGTCACTGGAGAAATGACAAAGTTTCAGGGACTTTGTTCCAGAAACCAGGTGCAGAGACCAATATGCAGTTGACCCCTGAACCATACAAGTTTGAACCACACACTCCATTTATACTTGGATTTTTCTCAATAAATACTACAGTACTACATGGTCCACTGTTGGTTGAATCTGTGGATGTGAAATTGGTTAGGGAGAGCTGACTATGGAACCTGAGCATTCACAGATTTTGGTATCTGAGAGCAGTCCCATAATTAATCCCTTGGGGATACTGAGGGATGGCTGTATATATTTTCTGTCATCTCACAGAGGTAGAGAGAGAGGTGTGTGTATGTGTTTATTGTCAGAATTTGGCTCATGTGATTATGGGGGCTGGCAAGTCCAAAATCTGTAGGCTAAGTGAGATGCAGGTAAGAATTGAGTTGCAGGTTTTTGAGTTGAAAACTTAGAAATTTATATGTTGCAGTCTGGAGACCAAATTCCTTCTTTTTTGGGAAACCTCAGTCTTTGCTCTTAAGGCCTTCTGATTGCGTGAGAACTACCCATATTATGTAATTTCTTTTACTTAAAGTCAACTGATTGTACATGTTAAACACATCTTAAAAATACATTTATAGCAACTTCTAGACTAGTGTTTGACTAAAAAACTGGTCATTATAATCTAGCCAAGCTGGCACATAAAATTAACTGTCACATCTGTAAATTCTAGGGGATGAGAGCTTCACTATAGTGGGGTATATGTGATTCTTAGCCCTCTTAGGAGGCTGGGTGAGGTCAGCCCTTCCTCAGCTCTTGCTCTCCTCCATACCCAGGCCCATAGCTTCAGGTTCTACCTTTAACCAGAGCCTGAAAGTGGGTCTGAAAGTTTTCTTATTAATGTGTGGAAAGCTTAGAGCAGATTTAGCAACCTCTCTAATATGGATGGTGTGAATCCCTGCCTCTCATACTCCTCCATAACTTACAGGGGAGCCCTTACAAAACACAAAGCCTCCAGCTCAGATGCCTTGTGCCGGCAGGCATTGTCTGGCTTCTGGGATTGAGCTCTGGCTTTTTCCCTTCCTGGGTACCACCCCTCTCCCCAGCACCTCCAGCCTGTGTCCCAGGGAGGCCCAGCCATCTGCCTGCTGTGGCGGAAGAAGGCCTGGCAGTGACAGCCTGGGCCCCTGGGCTCTGCCTTCTGCAGGGGATGATTATAGAGTAGTGGAAGGAGGAAAGGATAGGCTCTCTCTATCTCGATTCTTAAATCGTAGGGCCTCCTCTTAACTTTTCTGCTGGGTGATTATTTTTTGAGAAGTGGCTATCTAGAAGTGTTGGCCCCATCCCCCAAGTGAAGTAAACTTGTATAAGTTATGATCTATTGCTGCATAAAAAATTACTCCAGTACTTAGCAGCTTGAAGTCACAAATTTGTATTTAACTGGTTGTTACTGTGGTTCAGGGATCCATGAGCAACTTAGCTGGCTGCCTCTGGCTCAGGCTTTCTTATGGGATTGCAGCCGAGCCGTCAGTCAGGGCTACAGTTTCAGCTGAAGGCTCCACTGGCAGAGGGTCTGTTGCTAAGATCACAATGAGGTTGTCGTCAGGCCTTGTTATGTTGGCCTCTTCACAGTGTTGTCTCAGTACCTGCAGCTGGCTTCCCCCAGGGCCAACAACCTAGAGAGTGTGAGGAAGCAGGTGCCCAAGATGAAAGGCATGGTCTTCTCATACCCTCATTTCAGAAGTGACATCTCATCACTTCTGTGGGGCTCTGCTCACTAAAAGTGAGTCACACCATCCAGCCTCCACTCAGGGAAAAAGGGTACACAAGGGCGTGAATGCCTGCAGGTGGGAACCACCAGGACCATCTTTGAGGCTGCCACCACACAAATACATCCTTTTGCCCTAAAGCGATCTCTCCTTTTCAATTCTGACATTAGTTTTACCTGAAAAATCACATTTGAACATGGAAATAAAGGTACATGTGAAATGCCAAAAATAAAGTAGAGCTTTTAGGGGATAACATAAAGTAGAGGTCATACCCAAGTGATTTTTAAATAGAAAATATTCTAAAGAATAATTTGGCAACATGTTTGTAATTTGAAAAATGTTATAGTGGCAGTTTTGGTATGAAAACTGAAAGATTGATACAGACTTTTAAAAAAGTATCCCATGTAGACAAGAACACAAAAACAAAGGAAGATAATAGTATAAGTTCATTAAAAATATAAAATCAACAAAATAAGTAACTTCCTGAATAAAACATAACAGAATGAAACCTAATCCCTTAGGTACCCTGTAGTTTACTGTGACAAACTTTAAGTCCATTTTTTCCCCTTCTCTATTAATAGAATCAGTTTTGCTTGGTATGGCATTACTCTCAGCTGAAAATCCACCCCCACACTGCTTTTGTTGTGGTTCAGTCGCTCAGTTGTATCCAACCCTTTGCGACCCGGTGGATTGCAGCACACCAGGCTTCCTTGTCATTCGCCATCTCCCAGTGTTTGCTCAAACTCTTGTCCACTG
This sequence comes from Bos indicus x Bos taurus, assembly GCF_003369695.1. Classification (NCBI taxonomy): domain Eukaryota; kingdom Metazoa; phylum Chordata; class Mammalia; order Artiodactyla; family Bovidae; genus Bos; species Bos indicus x Bos taurus. The sequence continues at coordinate 69,380,961 of NC_040076.1, read as the reverse complement.
AGTCGGTGATATTATCCAACCATCTTGGCCTCTGTCATCCCCTTCTCCGCCTGCCTTCAATCTTTCCCAGCATCAGGGTCTTTTCTAATGAGTTGGCTCTTTGCATCAGGTGGCCAAAGTATTGGAGCTTCACCATCAGTCCTTCCAAGGAATATTCGGGGTTGATTTCCTTTAAGATTGACTGGTTTGATCTCCTTGCAGTCCAAGGGACTCTCAAGAGTCTTCTCCAACAATGCTTCTTTCCTCATTTATAAAAGGTATTTCATATAAATTAACCAATTTTTCAAAGCATCGAACTTCTAAACATGCAAGTAACTTTCAGAAGAGTGAGAAGAGAGTAGATATAGTAGACGTGCACTGGGCACACAGATGAAAGAGAAATGGAGAAGGCAAAGAAACCACCCCCTCCCCAAACCTAATCCTGCTCTCCCGGAGTACACAGCCCAGAGGTAAGATGGGCTTGGAAACAGACTCAGTAAGACAAGTGCTGGGATGGGCACTAAGCCCTGAGTACTGCTGGAGTCCAGAGGAAGCGGTATGGGGACAGCTTCTTGGAGAAGGAAATGGACCCTGTCTTGAAGGATGCACTGGAGTCAACTTGTGAGGGAAGAGGAGTGGGCAGGAAGGCATTCCAGGCGGGAGCCTCATGGGTGGGAGGGTGGAGGTGAGGGAGCAGTGAGATCACCACTGGGGCACCCAGTGTGTCTGTGGGGGAGTTGTCAGCTGAGGGATGGGAGGGTGGGGAAGGGGAGAGGACAGGCCAGGAGGGGCCTCGTGGGGGTAGGAAGTGGCTTTGACTTGACTTGTCAGGGCTTGGAAGTCTCTTAGTGTTTGCTGTGAGAACACCCGGCTCATCGGAATCTCTCCCAGGCCTCACCCCTGTGGTGCCGCCTCTGCCTTTTCCCAGCGGGCTCACCTGTGAGGACATGGGGGTGGTGGTCAGTGCTCCCGCTGTGCCCTGACTCTGAACTGACTGCTTGCTTTCCCCCCTGCAGGGAAACACAGGCGTGCTTATGGGCATGTTTCTGGTGTCCTTCGTCGCCCTGGTGGCCCTGGTCACCGTGCTATCCGGCATCGGGGTTGGGGAGCACTGCGGCGTGGGCAGCGGTGGCGTGTACTCCATGATCGCTGCGGTCCTTGGTGGGCAGACAGGAGGCACCATCGGGCTGCTGTACGTGTTTGGACAGGTGAGGCTGCCGACCTGTGGAATGGCTTCTCTCGACTTGCCGTCTGCCGCCACCTTCTCATCCACGTTCCACTTGCCCCCTTCCCCCCACCGCTGACCTGAGAGGCAAGTGGGTGGTTGAGGGAGCTCAGGACGGAGCTGGGCTCTGGTCCAGGGCCCTGATCCTTGGTCTCCAAGCCTCCTCCTCCACTACCTCTGCCTCTGGAGTCCTGCTGCTGCCAGGGAGCAGGGAGGTGTGGGCTAGGACCATCCTTACAGCCTGTTCTGGGGAGGGGGTGCACAGCAGTGGCTGGAGCCCGAATGGCAGCTGGGTGGCCTAGTCCCTGGGGCACTTTTACACTGAAAAGGGGACATTCCGCCTGTGCCAGGGACTTCCCTAGAAGCAGACAGTTCTCAAATGAACCGGAGCTCTAGGCTCATTGATGGCTTGACGGCCTCAAGAGGGAGGCTGAAAGCCCCTGTGTGGACGCCCTGTTCGAGAAGGAGAATACTAATGAGGGGGCCCCTCACCGGGGTGGACGGAGGCCCTCAGAAAACCACTGAGGAGAGAGAAGTACTGAAGCGTGTTTAGCTAAAACACAGAGATGGTGACCTAGTGCTGAGGAAACAAGTGCAGACATTAAGAAGCAGGTCTTTGTGAGGACTTCTTGGACTGAAAAAGGCTTTAATGATGGTGCAAAGGGTGGTGGGTGGCTGAAAAAATAGTTTAAAGAAAAGAATCTGTCTAAGTAAGAGTACAAGAGTCTCCTCAAAGAAAGCATCGGTCCATTCCTTTTGTTTGTAAGCAGCAGGGGCAGGATATTGTAGCAAAAATACATCTGATTCTCCAACAGCACGAAGCTGTGTGTGTGTGTGTGTGTGTGTGTGTGTGTGTGTGTGTATAGGACAGATGCGTGGAAGGCAGACACATGGTCAGTGCACTCTTAAAAACCCCTTGCCTTTATGGAGAAATGTCTTTAAGCAGGGTAGTTTGGGAGGTGAGCAATAAACAGTCAGTTTACTTTATTATCCCGGGGATTTATATACTGATTTTTTTTTTTACTTTGTTTTATAGTCAGGCAGGCTGCAAGAGGAACAAACAGAAGTCCCCTGCTTCCTGGGGTAGACAGAAAGCTCAGCTCTTGAAGCAGACACCACAGACAGGGGACCGGTGCTACTGGACAGGAAGCCCTCCCTGCTCATGCCCCCCACCCTGCCCCCCACCCCCAAAGAGAGGAAGTCTCCTGAATGTGCACTGACTTGGGAGGAAAAGTGATCACAAAGATGTTTTCCGAGGGCAGGCAGCCCCTCTTGAAAAGCCATCGCACTGACAGCCTTGCTTGCTTGCTTTCTGTTGGTTTGGGACCCAGCCAGAAACATCCGTGCCCCTCTGGTCCGCGTCCTCACCACGCCCCTGCTGCTTCTCTGCCTGACCTGGGCTGGGCTCTCTGATCAGGATGCGGCTGTTTTCGTATGCTGCTAGATACAGTGCGCTAGCATTTTGCTGAGGATTTTTGCCTCTGTATTATGAAGGCTATTGATCTGTAGTTTTCTTGTGATACTGTTGTCTAGTTTGGGTGTCCTGATCATACTAGCCTCACAGAATGAGTTGGGAAGTGTTCCCACCTCTTCTATTTCTGGGATGAGTTTATGAAGGATTGGTGTTAATTCTTCTTTAAACATTTGGGAGACTTTGGTGGTGAAACCTTCTAGTCCTGGGCTTTTCTTTGTAGGAAGTTTTTGATTGCTAATTCAGTCTCTTTACTTACATAGGCATATTCTGACCTTCTGTTTCTTCTTGAGTTTTGGTAGTTTATATCTTTCTAGGAATTTGTCCTTTTTATCTAGGTTATCTAATGTTTTGGCATATAATCGCTCATAGGTTCCCTGATAATCTTTTGTTTTTGTAAGATTGACAGCAGTGGTCTCCCTCTCATTCCTGATTTTAATCATTTGAGTCTTCCTCTTTTGTTGGTCAGTCTAGTTGAAGGTTTGTCTGCAAAGAAGCAATTTTTGGTTTTGTTGCTTCTTTTCTATTCTTTTTCTGACCTCTGTTTCATTTATTTCTGCTCCAATTTCTATTAGTTCTTTCCTTTTGTTTGCTCTGGGTTTAGTTCACTCTTCTTTTTCTAGTTTCTTAAGGTGGAAGGTTAGGTCATTGATTTGAGATCTTTTTCTTCCAGAGAGTGATTAGGGTTTCTGAGGGTCCTCATTCCTGGTTCTTCATTTCAGTTGCTAAGTCGCGTCTAACTCTTTGCGACCCCATGGACTGCAGCACACCAGGCCTCCCTGTCCATCACCAACTCCCAGAGTTTACTCAAACTCATGTCCATTGATTCGATGATGCCATCCAACCATCTCATCCTCTGTCGGCCCCTTCTCCTCCTGTCTTCAGTCTTTCCCAGCATCAGGGTGACTGACTTTTCCAGTGAGTCGGTTCTTCACATCAGGTGCCCAAAATATTAGAGCTTTAGCTTCAACGTCAGTCCTTCCAATGAATATTCAGGATTGATTTCCTTTAGGATTGACTGGTTTGATGTTCTTTCAGTCCAAGGTACTCTCAAGGGTCTTCTCCAACACCACAATTCAAAAGCATCAATTCTTTGGTGCTCAGTTTTCTTTATGGTCCAACTCTCACATCCATACATGACTACTGGAAAACCCATAGCTTTGGTTCTTATTAACCCCTAATCCTCTCATCCCATGGCATGCATGCCCTTATGTATTTTTAGTAATTGCCAGAGGAGATGGCAATTACTTCTGCTTTATTTACTATGCCAAAGCCTTTGACTGTGTGGATCACAACAAACTGGAAAATTCTTCAAGAGATAGGAATACCAGACCACCTTACCTGCCTCCTGAGAAATCTGTATGCAGGTCAAGAAGCAACAGTTAGAGCTGGGCATGGAACAACATACTGGTTCCAAATAGAGAAAGGAGTATGTCAAGGTTGTATATTGTCACCCTGCTTATTTAACTTATATGCAGAGTACATCATGGGAAATGCCAGGCTGGATGAAGCACAAGCTGGAATCAAGATTGCCAGGAGAAATATCAATAACTTCAGATATGCAGATGATTCCACCCTTATGGCAGAAAGCGAAGAAGAACTAAAGAGCCTCTTGATGAAAGTAAAAGAGCAGAGCAAAAAGTTGGCTTAAAACTCAAACTAAGATCATGGCATCCAGTCCCATCACTTCATGGCAAATAGATGGGGAAACAATGGAAATAGTGAAAGACTTTATTTTCTTGGGCTCCAAAATCACTGCAGATGGTGACTGCAGCCATGAAATTAAAAGACACTTGCTCCTTGGAAGAAAAGCTATGACCAACCTAGACAGCATATTAAAAAGCAGAGACATTACTTTGTCAACTAAGGTCCATCTAGTCAAAGCTATGGTTTTTCCAGTAGTCATGTATGGATGTGAGATTTGGATTATAAGGAAAGCTGAGCGCTGAAGAACTGATGGTTTTGAATTGTGGTGTTGGAGAAGAGTCTTGAGGGTCCCTTGGACTGCAAGGAGATCAAACCAATCAATCCTAAAGGAAATCAATCCTGAATATTCATTGGAAAGACTGATGTTGAAGTTGAAACTCCAATACTTTGGCCACCTGATGCAAAGAACTGACTCATTGGGAAAGACCCTGATGCTGGGAAAGATTGAGGACAGGAGGAGAAGGGGACGACAGAGGATGAGATGGTTCGATGGCATCACTGACTTGATAGACGTGAGTTTGAGCAAGCTCTGGGAGTTGATGATGAACAGGGAGGCCTGGCATACAGCAGTGGGATCTCAAAGAGTTGGACATGACTGAGTGACTGAACTGAACTGAGGAGATGGCTTGTTGTGCCCTGGAGCAGGATCATCAAACTTCTTCTAAAACGGGCCAGATAGTCAATATTTTAGTTTTTTGTGAGAGTGTCCTAGGTTCCTTTCACAGTGACTCAGCTCTGCTATATAAGTGTGAAAGAAGCCATAGACAGTTTGAAGTGGGCATGGCTGTGTGCCAGTTAAGCTTTATTCCCCAAACAGGCAGCAGCAGGATTTGGCCAGAGTGCCAGAATTTGCTGGCCCTTGCCCCAGAGCATCAACATTAAGAAGATACAGACACTTAAAATAATGATTTTTTTTAAGCTTACGAAACTTTCCATTGCTTTGCATCCTTCCAGACCCTTCCCCGTTCATCTCTCTGAGACACTGGTGCCAGGCCTGTTGTGTGTGGAGGAAGTGATGAACTGGGGTCCCTCCTTGCTCCGTGTCCTACTCACCCGAGTGCTTCCTCAGGACCGCTTGCCCTGGACACAGAATATCCCCCTTCAGCTTGCACTGTCCTGTCTAAAAACATTTATTCATGGCTTACCTGCTGCTCACTAGACTCTAAAAACAATGGAGGACAGGAAGCTTTCCCGGACCCAGTACAGGCCTGGGGTTTGTGATGTGGGGGCCAACACATCTGTAAGACATATAGCCTACCAACTCAGACCTTAAACTAAGGCTTTCATGTGAGAAGAGGAGGGTTGTGGAAGGACAGCTCTGTCTTCTATGTAGATTTTCTTTCTGGAAAGGAAAATGCCTATGATTGTGAAAATGCAATTAAAAAAAAAAAAAAAAACAAATGCTTTCAAAGGGAAGTGTTACACCCTGAAAATATAGTGGGTGACACCCTCTGGTTCCTGTGTCAGAGGGTTAGGAGTTCTCCATAGAGGACCAAAGAGAAAAAGGAATGCTTGTGATTCTAAACTTTGAGAGGAGATAAAAAAATTTTTTAATATAGTAAATTCTGGGGAGATTTACACATTAAATAAATCGAAAGGGATATTTTCTAGTGAAGAGGAGCTTCACGGTTGGAGGGTAGACCGTGTCTGAGGTGGTTGGATTGCTCTGGGCAAGGGCTGGCAGCCGCCGTTGTCCATACCTCTCCCTAGGGGAGCCCAGGCCAGGCCTGAGCTCGCTGGCAGGGGTCGGGCCATGGGGGAGCCTTGTGTCCTAGAGACACTGTGCCCAGATGCAGTTTTTGCATAAACAGAATAAAACTCTAAATGTGTTTGTTCTTATTTTCCTTGATAAAATTTCTTTAAAAGTGCAAAATGATGTGCATTGTAACAGTTAGCATATCAGAGATAATGGAGATGAAAAGGTCATTTCCTTCCCCTCCTGTGGTAACCAGTGTGAACACCAAGTGTCCTGTTCAGCACCTTCCCTGTGTCCACTGACATGAATTTATGGATGTTTGAAGCACTTGCTTGTTTTTACAAAGATGGGGACAAATTTCATAACCTATTCTATGACTTGTATTTATCGCTGAACAAGAAGTCATTGACATTCTGCTAGGTCAATGCCTTGAAGTCATGCTTTTAAGCTAGTTGCTTAGTATTGTATGATATGGGTGTACTGTAATTCATGGTACATTCATTCTCTATTCATTGTTTACTCTCTTATGTAAGAGTAGTTTTATTCCTTTTGTCACTTCTAAAAGTCTATATTTTTGTACTTTCTCTTCTTAATCAGGCTGTCAGGTGTTTATGTATTTTATTGATCTCAAGAAAGAAAAAATCAGCTTTGTTCTTTGTATACCTTTTGTTTTTTCCTTTCATTTTATTAACTTCACGTATCCTTTTATTAAATATTTCTTCTATCTTTGTATTTATATTGATTTTTAAAATCACTTCTTAATACTTTGTTAATGTATTTTTAAACTATTAAAGAAAATAGGAGTTATAGTTTTCCCCCTTCTGAATGCAGCATTAATGTGCTTCTCAAGTTTTAGAATAAATCTGTTTTATTGCTTTCTAGATAATTTGAAATTTAAAAAATTGCTCCTTATTTTGCCAACATGGCTTAAATTTATTTCTGTTCTATTTTCCTCCTTGTTGATTTGGAAGTTCTACTATGCTTTTCATTCTTTGGGTAGTTACTATCTGCTTTTAGAAGCTGTAATTATACTTTTTCTATACTTCCCAAACAAAAACATTACTTATCAGCTCCTCCACATACCAAATATGAAATCTCTGATTCTTTACCTACATTCCATAGTTACTTTTACCTCTTACCCTCAAATCCTTAGGTTTTTGAGAAGATGATTTTTGAGCTGTCAAAACTTTCCCCTAAAAGTAAATCTCTTCAGTTTCAAGAATATTTATTTATAACTTGTGTTGCAAATTTCCAGTGACAGTACCATTATCTATTTAACACTCAGTTCAGTTCAGTCGCTCAGTCATATCCGACTCTGCGATCCCATGAATCACAGCACGCCAGGCCTCCCTGTCCATCACCAACTTCCTGCATTCGCTCAAACTCATGTCCATCGAGTCGGTGATGCCATCCAGCCATCTCATCCTCAGTCACCCCCTTCTCCTTCTGCCCCCAATCCCTCCCAGCATCAGGGTCTTTTCCAACGAGTCAACTCTTCGCATGAGATGGCCGAAGTATTGGAGTTTCAGCTTTAGCATCAGTCCCTCCAGTGAACACCCAGGACTGATCTCCTTTAGGATGGACTGTTTGGATCTCCTTGCAGTCCAAGGGACTCTTAAGAATCTTCAACATCATAGTTCAAAGGCATCAATTCTTTGGCCCTCAGCTTTCTTCACAGTCCAACTCTCACATCCGTACATGACCACTGGAAAAACCATAGCCTTGACTAGATGGACCTTTGTTGGCAAAGTAATGTCTCTGCTTTTCAATATGCTGTCTAGGTTGGTCATAACTTTCCTTCCAAGGAGTAAGCGTCTTTTAATTTCATGGCTGCAATCACCATATGCAGTGACTCTGGAGCACCCCAAAATAAAGTTTGATAGTGTTTCCACTGTTTCCCCATCTATTTGCCATGAAGTGATGGGACCAGATGCCATGATCTTAGTTTTCTGAATGCTGAGCTTTAAGCCAACTTTTTCACTCTCCTCTTTCACTTTCATCAAGAGGCTTTTTAGTTCCTCTTCACTTTCTGCCATAAGGGTGGTGTCATTTGCATACCTGAGGTTATTGATATTTCTCCTGGCAATCTTGATTCCAGCTTGTGCTTCTTCCAGCCCAGCGTTTCTCATGATGTATTCTGCATATAAGTTAAATAAGCAGGATGACAATATACAGCCTTGACGTATTCCCTTTCCTATTTGGAACCAGTCTGTTGTTCCATGTTCTAACTGTTGCTTTCTGACCTGCATATAGGTTTCTCAAGAGGCAGGTCAGGTGGTCTGGTATTCCCATCTCTTGAAGAATTTTCCACAGTTTATTGTGATCCACACAGTCAAAGGCTTTGGCATAGTCAATAAAGCAGAAATAGATGTTTTTCTGGGACTCTCTTTTTCGATGATCCAGCAGATGTTGGCAATTTGATCTCTGGTTCCTCTGCCTTTTCTAAAACCAGCTTGAACATCTGGAAGTTCATGGTTCATGTATTGCTGAAGCCTGGCTTGGAGAATTTTGAGCATTACTTTACTAGCGTGTGAGATGAGTGCAATTGTGCGGTAGTTTGAGCATTCTTTGGCATTGCCTTTCTTTGGGATTGGAATGAAAACTGACCTTTTCCAGTCCTGTGGCCACTGCTGAGTTTTCCAAATTTGCTGGTATATTGAGTGGAGCACTTTCACAGCATCATCTTTCAGGATTTGAAAGACCTCAACTGAAATTCCATCACCTCCACTAGCTTTATTTGTAGTGATGCTTTCTAAGGCCCACTTGACTTCACATTCCAGGATGTCTGGCTCTAGGTGAGTGATCACATCATCGTAATTATCTGGGTCGCGAAGATCTTTTTCGTACAGTTCTTCTGTGTATTCTTACCATCTGTTCTTAATATCTTCTGCTTCTTTTAGGTCCATACCATTTCTGTCCTTTATTGAGCCCATTTTTGCATGAAATGTTCCATATGACATTAGAAGAATGTGCTGCTCATTTTTTTCTCATTTCTAAATTTTAGGTAATTTAAAAAATAATAGTAACACATTCAAAGAAATAGAGAAAACACTGCGGTTTGCTTCAGTGGCCTCTAAGGCTCTGAGATAGGACCCCACTCTACCCTGTGTTTGTGTTCTCTATTTAATTCTTCACAGGGGAGTCTCAAGGTCTCTTTGGCCCAAAGCCCCATCTTCTTCCTCCCATAGTCTTTCCATGTTAGTTACCACTGATAGTCATTCTCCCCTGTGGATGGTGGGAGAGATGTTGGCAGGAAGGAAGGGGCCCCAGGAAGGGCTCCTGGGGAAGAAGGGCTCGTTTAACCCCCTTGATGCTTTCTGGGTGTTGAATTCCGAAGGTGAGCAGGGTCCTCAGTGCTGGGCAGCCCTGAGGCTTTTTTTTTTTTCTTGGTGACTCTTCCTACCTGGAGATGCCTGTCAGTGTGTTGCAGGTGCCATGTACATCACCGGCTTCGCTGAATCCGTCTCAGATCTTCTGAGTCTCAGGAATATCTGGGCCGTGCGAGGAATTTCAGTCGCCGTGCTTCTGGCCTTGCTGGGGATTAACCTAGCAGGTGTCAAATGGATAATCCGCCTCCAGCTGCTGCTGCTGCTCCTGCTCGCCGTGTCCACCCTGGACTTTGTGGTGGGCTCTTTCACACACCTGGACCCAGGTAAGCCTTTGGGTGTTCAGTCACAGGCCTTAGGCGGGTCTGCTCTGCTTCCTAGATGTTGGTAGGTCTGAGTATGCACAGTGACCCTGATACCCTTTGCCTGCAGTGAGCGTGTCCTGTGCCTGGAGCAGGTGAGAGTGTGTCCTGGTGCAGCTTCTCTTCACATAGACATCTTCCCTTGTACATTGTTTTTTTTTTAATTTGCTTTCTGTTAGAAAAAAATTTTCGATAAGGGAAAGAATAAAGTAGAACTGGATTAGACAAAGATAAATTCTTGATAGGAATTGTAGATAAACAGATTTGGGCATAGGGAAGGTAATAGATTTTAATTTTATCTGTCCTATTATTTTTTTTTTTTTAAAGGACTTGATGCGAACATAACAAATGTTAACAATTGTCATTTCTGGGAAATGCAGACAGATGTATGTTTGATTATAGTTTTCAATATTGATTTTTTAAAAACAAAAATATGAATCCTTAGCTTAAAGAAAGAAAGCAAACAGCTGGATATTCTTTTGCACCATTTGGAAATGGTGTCATATGTTGGTAACCAATCAATCACTGTTTAATCCTGGGTTTTCTGCAGCCTTGATGATGCCTGGCAACTCTAATCCTAGCTCCTATGTTTGAGTTAGAGTCTGTTACCCAAAATGTCCATAACTGTATCAGTAGCTTTGTGATTTGGGATGGTTTGGCGTCAGAAGTCTTTGTTTCTCTCTAGAATACAGAACCATTCCTGGGATGCTGTAGGAAAAAGATAACTGCCTGATATTTCACACTTTGGGGACTTTGTATTTTACAGTGATAGTGACTGGACATCTGTGTTGAAATATGGACAGAGAGAGGGTGATGGAACCCCTAGCTATGTTAACAAAGAAAAAGGAAAGAAATCAGGAGCACAGACCAGCCATCTCTAATGGTGGTGGCGGCGATGGCACTATATCATATGAGCACTTCTGTGCCAGGCATTTTGGCTAGCACCTCCCAGGGCTTATCTCATTATCATAAACTCATGGAGGAGAAACCATTACACTCCTTTTACAGATGAGGAAAGTGGGGATTATATAGTTTATAGTAACACTTGGCAGAGCTGAGTATGAAATGGATCTGTTTGATGGTAAAGCTGTGCTCTTCCCCGAGATGGGAACAGTACCACAGTCTGTCTGTGGTATTGGCTCTGCTTTTTCCCTTCAAGGCTGCCCTGGGGTGTATTCTAAACAGTCTTGTCTCTCATAAAAGTGTTGGTTGTGGGCAGGTGAGAAATCGGTTAGAACACCCTGATCTAGCCTTTTGCTTTTTCATATGTTAAGATTCATTTGTGGGAAAATAGTCACTCGCCTGAGCTCCTGGAATGCCCCCTACCCTCTGACCTCCTGGTCCATCCCCCAGAACCTCCAGACTGCCCCATGATCCAGCATCTAAAATGTTAACCCCTGTACAGTGTGGGACACGCAGGGCCCACTCCAGTGCTGAGGGCCAATGCGGTGTCCAGACTGATCACCTCTAGCTTTGCAGCTTCCTGCACATTTGCAGCATCTCCTTTGGAGAGAAGAAGTGATTTTTTTTTTTTTCCTGGCTTTGCACCACGCTGCTGAGACAGCCCACATCCTGAGAGAGACCTGCTGGCTGTTTGGCCATCAAACTGTCAGTGAAGAGAGAGAATGTATTCCAGCCGATTTGCCTGGGTCCTTTCCCCGCATTGACATGGTTGCTGAAAGAGCATAAGTAGTTAAATTGCAAAGTGATGTTACTGGCTTCTTTGCAACTTCAGTAGGCTGAAGTATTTGCCTTCCTGATTAGAAGTTTTCTTGGCTACCCTTCTGACTTACTCCCGATATTTCTCTTTCCTTCTGGTCAGTACATTACCAGGGTGTAGTGTGAAATGAAATTTATTTTCAATCATTCCCATAGCAACTGGCCCCTCTAGAATCTGTTTTTGGTATCACTAGTGTTTTATATGGGCTGCTTTCTTTGCAGTTAAAAATCTAAACTGAAACTAGACCATAAACCTTCAGAATGGATTTCGCAGAATGATTTCAACTCTTTTAAAAAAATAAAAAATGATGTACGCATAGACATTAAAAAAAAAAACAACAACAAAACCCAAAACTGGAAAAGCGACTGGAGGGAACTAAGCCCAGGTGTTAACAGCGGTCGTCTTTCTGCTGAGGTTGTAGGTGGCTGCATTATCTTATTTCAACTTTCCCTTCAATTAGTTAGTGCTACTTAAAAAAAAATAGACTTTAGTTTTTAGAGCAGTTTTAGGTTTATAGAAAATTAGCACATGGTTCAGAAGTCCCTGGATTACCAAGTGGCTCAGGGGTAAAGAATCTACCTGCCAATGCAAGAGCCGCAGTAGACATGGGTTTGATCCGTGGGTTGGGAAGATCCCCTGGAGGAGGAAATGGCAACCCACTCTAGTATTCTTGTCTGGAAAATTCCATGGACAGAGAAGCTGAGCAGGCTTCTGTCCATGGGATTACAGGGTCGGACACAACTGAGCATGCGTACTACGCAATGCAGCAGAAGTCCCCATATCCTTTCTGTCTCCTTTCCCTACCCGTTTCCCCTATGACACCCTGCACCCGCATGTTTGTCATCACTGGTGAACCAATAGTGAGATGAGGGTTCATCCTTTGTGTTTATAGTTCTATAGGTTTTGACAAATATATATTGGTATGTATCCCTCATTATGAGGAGGGCACGGCAACTCACTCCAGTATTCTTACCTGGAGAATCTCATGGACAGAGTAGCCTGGAGGTCTATAGTCCACTGGGTCACAAAGAGCTGGACATACTGTAGTGACTTTGCACACATGCATGCATGCATGCATCATTACAGTATCATACATAATAGTTTTAATGCCTGAAATTTTCCCTCTATTTCATTTCCTTCCTATCTCTACTCCTGAATTCCTGGCAACCTGATGAACTCACTGATCTTTTCAGTACCTCTGTATTTTGCCTCTCCCAGAGTACCATACAGTTGAAATCATACAGGATGCAGCTTTTTCAGCCTGCCTTTTTACACTAAGCATTCAAAGTTTCTCTGTGTATTTTTGTGCCTTGATAGCTCATATCTTTCTATTACTGAATAATATTCCATTGAATAGGTATACTACAGATTTGTTTGTTTTGAGGTTTCTTTTTTTTTTTGGTTCATTCACCTATTGAAGGACATTTTTGTCACTTCCAATTTTGGCAGTTATGAATAAGACTTCTATGGACACTTGTATGAAGGTTTTTATGAAGATATGATGTTTAAACCCATTTGAATAAATACCTAGGAGCATGGTTGCTAGATAATATGGTAAGACTATATTTACCTTTGTAAGACGTTGCCAGACTGTCTTCCAAAGTGGCTGTACCGTTTTGCATTCACATTAGCAACAAATGAGAGTTCTTATTGTTCCACATCCTCATCAGCATTTGGTGGTGTCAGTTTCTTGGATTTTAGCTATTCTGGGAGGGGCATATTGATATCTATTGTTTTTTAATTTGCAGCTCCCTAAGAATATGATCAGAGAAGGCAGTGGCACCCCACTCCAGTACTCTCGCCTGGAAAATCCCATGGACAGAGGAGCCTGGTGGGCTGCAGTCCATGGGGTTGCTAGGAGTCGGACAGGACTGAGTGACTTCACTTTCACTTTTCACTTTCATGCATTGGAGAAGGAAATGGCAACCCACTCCAGTGTTCTTGCCTGGAGAATCCCAGGGACGGGGGAGCCTGGTGGGCTGCCGTCTATGGGGTCGCACAGAGTCGGACATGACTGAAGTGACTTAGCAGCAGCAGCAGCAGCAAGAATATGATATTGAGCCTGTTTTCATATGCCCATTTGACATCTGTATATGATCTTCAGTGAGGTGTCTTTTGCCTGTTTTTTGGGTTGTTTTCTTATCATTGAGTTTTAAGACATCTTTGTATATTTTGGATCCTTTATCAGATATATATTTTGCAAATATTTTTCCCAGTCTGTGGCTTGTCTTTTCATTCTTTTAACAGAGCCTTTTCTAGAGCAGATGTTTTTAATTGTAATGAAGTCTAACGTTAGTTTTTCCCTTTCTCAGATCATGCTCTGGGTGATGTATTTAAAAACTCACTATTAAACCCAAGGTCACCTGGATTTTCTATGTTATCTTCTAGAAGGTTTATACTTTTGTGTTTTACATTTAGGTCTGTGATCCATTTTGAGTTAATTTTTGTGGAATGTATAAGCTGAGCATCTAAATTTTTTTGGCATGTGGATGTCCAGTCGTTCTAGCACCATTTGTTAAAAAGACTATCCTATCTTCACTGAACTGTGTTTGATCCTTTGCGAAAGATCAGTTGACTATATTTGCATGGATGTGTTTCTGGGCTCTTTATTCTGTTTTCTTGCTCTATTTATCTGTTTCCTAGTATCACTCTTTTTGGATTATTATGGCTGTATAGTGAGTCTTGAAGGTGGGCAATGTCAGTCCTCCAACTTTGTCCTTTTTCACTAGTGTTATTTTTAAGGCCAGGAAACACAGTTTTTTTTGAATATGCTTAGATGTCTAAATTTCTTTCTCTTGTTTTCAATATAAATGATTTTAAAAAGCCAAACAATCATAAATGTATAAAGAAAAAAGGTAAAACTTAAAAAAAAAAAACCACAACAACAACCAAAAAACCATCCATTTCCCCACTCTGCTTTCCAGAGGGAGATTGGTAGGTATTTGTTATTTATTGTTGCTGAACAGATTACCCTCAGATTTAGTGGCACAAAGCAACAATAAGCATTTATTATTTCTTGCCTTTTCTGTGGGCTGGGAATTTGGGTATGGTTTGGTTGATGGTTCTGGCTCAGGTTTTCTCATGAGGTTCAGAGACTGCAGACTTATTAAAGCTTAGCTGGAGCTGGAGGATCTAGCTGGCAAGTTGGTATTGGTTGCTGGCAGGAGGCCTCAGTTCCTCTCCATGTGGTCCTTTCCAAAGAGCTGTTTGAGTGTCCTCAAGTCATGAGGTAACTGGATTCCCCAAGGACAGACAAGAGAGAGAATGAGCAAGAGAGAGCACACGCGTGAGAACGCGCGCGTGCGAGAGAGCCATCCTTTTTATGATCTAGCCTCAGAAATCCCGTAGCAGCACTTTTACCACAAACTGTTAGAAGTGAGTGACTTAGTCTGGCCCTCATTCAAAGGGAGGGGATTTAGTTTCTACCTTTTGAATGGAGAAGTGTCAAAGGATTTGTGGACACATTTAAAAACCACAGTAGTTAATTTTAAAATCAGAAAACAAATACACTTGTCAAATTTTATTTTTCCTTTTATTTCATAGACAAAGTTAATGTTTTTATGTTGTAAATTTTTAAAATTTTTGAAATATAAAGTAGAAAGTGAAAATATTTTCCCCTTACTCCATTCTCCCACTACCATTCCCAGAGGGAGACTGTGAATATCTTTCCAGTCTATTTTCTATACGTGTACAAGTGTGTATGCACATGTTTACATACAGAAACATGTAAATATAGTTCTTTGTAAAAATGTAATTCTATATTGCTTTGCTGCACTTCCTTTCCCACCCAATAATATATCACAGACACCCTGCAATGGCAATACATTTAGGATTCCCTTGTTCTTTTAGAAAACCTGCAGAGTATTCCATATCCATATAAAACATTAATTTATTGATATTTAGGTTTTCACAGTTTGTTGTTATTACATGTTGCCAACATGAATATCCTTATACAAAATTTGAAGGATTATTTCTGGAGGATCAAGTCTTATCAGTAGAACTCATAGGACAAAGATGAAGCACATTGAATATTTTGTTAGGTTCTACCGAATGGCCTTGCAATAATGTTCCTTTCTGAACACCTGGTAACAGTATATAAGAGTTCTTCCGCATATCCTTGACAGTATTGGATATGTTCAGTCTTTTAAATTTCTGCCATGTGTTGGGCAAAAATTGTGATCTTTTTAAAATTTTTCTTAAGTCATTACTGAGGATAATTTTATTCATTTTTTAATTGCCACTTGTATTTCTTTATCTTTGCATTGTCTGTACTCTTATTTTTCCTTTAGATTGTCTTACCTTTTAACGTATTGGGTTGGCCAAAAAGTTCGTTTGGGTTTTTTGGTAAGATGTTATAGAAAAAGTCAAAGGAACTTTTTTACTAACCCAATATTATAGCTCTTCTACTTTAACAATTAATTCAACATAAAGCAAATATTTATTTAGCTTTATGTTAATGCTAGACAATGTTTATTATATGCTGAAAAAATTTTCCTGTCATTTTTTCTTTTAGTATTTTTATATGTAATAAAATATATTAATTTTGAGTCACATTGTGTATTCTGATTGCTTTTTGTATATTTTTCAAGTTTTCCTAAAATTAAATTTACTCCATGTATTAGTTTCCTAGAACTGCTTTAATAAATTACAACTTGGTGACTTAAAACAGTGGGATTGTATTCACCTCCAGCTCTGGAGGCTGAGCATCTGAAATTGAGCAGGGCTGCATACTCTTCAAAGGCTATGGAGGAGAACGTGTCCTGCCTCCTCCCATTCCTGATGGCTGCAGGAGTTCCTTGGCTTGTGGTCATATCACTCTCATCTTGCCTCTGTCTTCACATGGCCTTCTCCTCCTCTTGTCTGTGCTCTATATGTGTCTTGTAAGGCCAACTTGTCATTGGAAATAGGTCCAACCTGGCTAATCCAAGATGATCTCATCTCAAGAGCCTTAATTATATCTGAAAAGATCTTTTGTCTTTCCAAATAAGGGCACATTCACAGGTTTCCAGCAGTAGGATGTGGACATCTTTTGGCAGGCCACCAGTCAACCCAATACCTTCTATTTTTTTTCATTTGCTTGATTTTCTAGGTGATTATCACTATTTTAAAAAGTTCTCCACATAGCACTTTCAAATACTTAACAGGCATTTTCTTCTGTGCTCCGTTTGTTGTATTTTCTCTTGGAGACTCCCTCTTCGTCATCCTTCTGGATGGACGGTCTCAGGCCTGGATCATGGCTGTTGTACTGGTACTTGCATTCCCTGTTCCCAGCTGTTGGTTCCTGTTGTCTGTATCCCAAGTCATCCTCTTTTATCTATGATGGAATATGTTACTTTTCCACTTTCACATGTGATTGATAGGAGATGTAAAAATCTAGGCTGAAAATCATTTTCCCTTTTGTAATACTGTGATCTATAATTAGATAGATATATAGGTAGATAGATGTGGTCTTCATTCATTCCTGGCATGGAGCCCCTAAAAACCTTAGAATTTCCAGTGATGAGAACCCTAAGGTGTCTTTGTGTTAATTAGATGACTTACGGAAGGCATCTCAGGATGAGGGCTGGTTGCCAATGGAGCCAACCTTGTGATTTCGGGGTTGGAACTTTCAGTCACCCTCCTTCCCCCACCTCAGGGAAGAGAAGAGTGGTTGGAGATTGAGCTCAAACACCAATGACCAAGGATCTAATCAACCATCCTGGGTAGTGAAACCGTTGCAAAAACCTTAAAGGGCTAGGTGTAAAGAGCTCCTGGGTTGGTGAACACATGAAGATGAAGAGAGAGTGGCTTCCAGAGAGCATGGACGCTCCATACCTGCCCTGTGCTTCTCTTCCATTTGACTGTTGTTGAATTATATCCCTTTGTAATAAACCGGTGATATAGTAAGAAACCTGTTTCTCTGAGTCCTGTGAGTCACTCTAGCAAATTAACTGAACCCAAGGAGGGGATATTTGGAACCTCCAACCTATAGGCTGTAGCTCAGAAGTACAGGGGACAGCCTGGACTTGGGAGGGCCACCTGAAGGGGAGGAGGCAGTCTTGTAGGACGGAGCCCTGAGTTGTCGGATATGACGCTCTCTGGGTAGACAGTGTCAGAATCAAATTGCATGTAGGACACAGAGCTGAATTGCCAGAGAATTGCTTCATATGGGGACGTAAATGTGAATCACAGTCTTCGAATTTTGCAGTCGTTGCTCTACCTTCTATCCTTCAGTGACATCTCGGAGGTTGGTGCTATTCTGATTTCTGCTCTTGGTAACCTGTTTCTTCTCCTCAGAGTGCTTAGGATCTCCCCTTTACCCTGAGTTTTACAATTAATATAATGAAATTTTTTATTAATTGGACACTCAAAGAGTTGAATATGACTCATCATGAAGACAGGCAAGCAGGGGCCCTTTCCATCTGGAATTTTCAGCAATTTCTGTGACGGTTTCTTCTCCTTTGTTTTCTCGGTCTTTTTTGGTTTGCTTTATTTTTTAAATTTTCTTGATTTCTGGCTAGTGTGATGGTGGGGTGCCTGGTTTGAACCTCCTCTTGTATTTCTAATCTTCCTTACAATTTATTCCTTTTTCCCTTCCTACTTTATGGGAGAGTTCCTCCCTATTTACAACCTTTTAACTGAATTTTTTTGTTTTGCCCATTAATTTCCAAGAGCCCTTTGTTGTTCTCTGTTAATTTTAAAAGCATATCTTGTTCTTGTTTTATGAATATCATATCTCCTTTTGACTCCTTCAACCTGTAAATTATAGAGGTTTTATTTTCTTTTGATGTTTTCCTTTGCTGTCTACATCATCTGGTTTTCCAGGCTTCTTTATTCTGTTGTATCCTGTTTTGTTCTCTGTGATAATTGCTGCAAGCGTCCTTCAGTGCTGTCTTATAGTCCTTGGTCGTTCCTTAGTGTTTAGTAATGAGGCTCTGAAATGCTGGTTGGAAGTTCTATGTGCAGAGTGGTGGTTGGCAGGAGGGCATCACTGTCGGGTAACCCTGTGGCAGACTGGGCTGTTTCATCAGAGGTCTCCCAGATGTCAGTTTCTGTAGGTCTTTCCGCCGGTGCAGTTCGTATTCTCTAGAAAGTTCTCAAGTGTCCTGCCAGGGCATGCCTGGCTGCCACAGTCCTGGGAGCAGGGTAGAGAGGAGGAGTGGCGCTGGAGGCCTCATGGTCAGGATGCAGACTTGCCCTCAGTCTGATGTTTTTCACCTGGCGCATCCTCCTCTCCGCCCAGGTCACTATGTCTGTCTCAGCCTTCCATCTCAAGCCGCTGCATTGTAGCTCTCATTTCATGTCTAAACTTCCCATGACAGTGCATCTTCTCATCGCCTCCCTTTCCTCACCTCCTGACTCCCTAGCTTGCAGGTAGGCAGCACGAACCCCTCTTCCTTTCCCACCTCCCAGTCTGTCTCTTCCAAAACATGCATCATTGCACAACGCAGAGCTCCATTACTATACAAAACTAAATAGCATGACAACTTAATTTAAACAAGGTACTCTCAAGCATTTGTTTGGCTTAAAGCTTCTACAGTGCCATTTTCTTGGATTATATTTTCATTTGTGTGAGATGAGTGTTGTGCCAAAATGATTTTATTGCTGGAGAAGTCGGGCAGATAGAAATACATTTTAGAAAATAAAGTGACATGTGGCACATTTTAGTTCTTTGTTCTGCATTTAAAACTGAAATGATGCATCTCCAAGCCCAACTTTTTGGTAATCTAGGAAGACTGTTGCCTGGCCTGGCAGTGTGGTGCCTTCCACTCGTGGGCCCACATTGCAAACGCTGGTCTGCTTTGGCCACCTGCACCAGGGTGGCTCGCTGGATGGAGCACAGCAGTGGCCAGCAGGTGCCTTGAGCTGAGCCGGCAGGTGGGAGCTGGTACTGCTTGGTGAGAGAGGGGTTTGTGCTTGCCTACAGGGAAGGCCACAGCCACTTCTCAGGAGCTATAAAGGGAGTGGGTCCAACACGCCTGACTCTGCTGTCTGTGAAATTCTTCTATCTGAGGTCCCACTGACTTCTCAATCCCTAAATCCAGAACCATTACTCATTTCTTATTCTTGACCCCCGTTGGGCCACTGACCACTGTCCCAGCCTATTCAGGCTGCTGTATCAAAATGCCATAGACTGGGTGACTTCTAAACAGCAGGTGTTTATTTCTCTAGGTCCAGAGGCTGGAAGTCCAAGGTACTGAGGTGCAAGCCTGCTTCCTGCTTCATAGACCGCTGTCTTCTCACTGTGTCCTCACATGGAGGAAGAGTAAGCAAGCTCTTTGGGGTCTCCTTGATAGTGGCACAGATCCCATTCCTGAGGATTCCTGCTTCATGAGCTGGAACTCCAGCTTGAATCACTTCCCAAAGGCCTCGCCTCCTAACACCATCACATTAAGGGTTAGGTTTCAGCACGTGGATTTGGGGGCGGGGGACACACATCTTCAGTCTGTAGCAACCAGACTGTGCTGATTGGAAATGGTCTCTTCCCACTCCTCCTAGGACCCAGCACTGTCTTGACTCTCCTCTTAGTCTTCCTGTCCCCTGCTGTGGGCAGAGGGCCCAGGGTCCGTTCCGTGCAGTCAGTGCTTCTCTCTGTGCTCTTCCTCAGGGAGACTTCTCGCATCACTGAAGCTTGGGTGGCTCTTACCTGCTTCTCCAACTTCCTTGAACTCAGCCCCACAGTGCCAACTCCCTGGATGTCTGAGCATCACCTTGACTTAGACAGAAGCAGGGCTGAACTACTCAATTTCTTTCTCCTCTTTTCATTTACCTTCTCCTCCTTACTCTCTCTCCCCAAAAAAACAAACAAATAATTAGCTAATCTTCTGAATTTCCCCAAGCCTGGAAAGTTAGTGTTAACGTTTATTTCTGTGTCTAGCTTAAATCCTCCTATCTTTTTCAGTCTCACAGCTCTCACCTTAGATCAGCAGATGTCATTTCTTATGTGGGCTGCTTACACTATTTCTAAATCTTAGTGTATCCCTCCAAAACCTTCTCATCCATCGCCTATAGGCAGCTGACATCTCCTGTGTGCTGAAGCCAGATTATCTTTCCTAAAACAGTGCTTGGCTTGTATCATTCCCCAGGTTAAACATCTTCAGTAGCTGTCTGTTGCCTATAGGACAAAATCCAAACCCATTTGGTTTTCAGTCAATAAGCTTCATTATTTCATTCAGTAAAGCCCTAAGTTACTCATTTGGTTGTACCTGCAGCTTTGCACCTCTCTGAACCCTCTTCTTCCCCTTGATATATACTGGTTTATAAATACAGATGAAAGCAACTGTTTCTAGAATTCTCTTTACCATTTTCCATTTAACCTAAGTTCTTGCTTTTGGGTGAAATCGGGGAGAGAGTATAAGCAGATGATATGGTCCAGAACCTGGGAGCCTGTGTGGTCTGATCAAGGTCGGATGTTCTGAGCCTGGTTTTCTCATTGGTAAAAATGAGGATAAAAGTAATATTTACATATCCAGGCCGCCTTCCTGCCCAGCTCAGTGGGGCAGGCAGGCTGAGGGAGTTGGGTTGAGGTAAGAGGCTGCAGCAGTCTGCTCAGACCCTGAGGGATATTCATGAGGGCATTTGAGACTCTGGTTCCTCATCAAAAATTTTAAAATGTACTGATGAAATACTTCAAATATACAGGAAATAATATAACAGATGCTCATCTATTCACACCCCAAATTTCATGGATAATATTTTGCTAGGTTTGCTTCAGATCTCTATTAAAAATAAAAATAAATGAAGTGTTACAGACATAGTTTAAGCTGCACTTTTACACACTCCCTCTTCTCCCCTGGGCAACCACATGCCTGAGGCTGATGCATGTCCTGCCTGTACGTTTTAATTTTTCTACTGTCTGTAGACAGCCACAATTGATTTCTGTGGTTGTTTAGTGTTTGAAAATTCTACGTACCTTAATCATACTGCATGGATCCTTTCACCTGCTAAATAACTGTGGATGAATGAATTATTTTGCAGTTGGCTTTTTTCACCCAAGGTATTTTTGAGATTTATCTATGTTATGACATTTACCATTTCATTCATTTTAATTGCTCACAGTGTCACCAGAGACTCAGACAAGTAAGCTGTTACTAAGTTCTGGAAAGTACCATGACAGGGGTTTACATAGGGAACCTGGGGTTCTGGTGGGCTCTCAACCCAGCCTGAGAGTCAGGAAAAGAGATTCCCCCTGAGCTGATTGTTGCAGGAATACAGGGTTTAGAAGAAGAGAAGGAAAGAAATCTTACAGGGAGGGAAGCTTATACAAAGACCCAAGAGAGTATACAGTGAGGAGAGAGTATACAGTGAGGGTACCTGGGGTGGGGGGTGGTGGGGAGCAGGCAGAGGCAGCTCACCAAAGGCCTTGTCTGCTGCATCAGGGGACTTGGGCTTTCCTTGAGACTGTGGGAAATGTGATAGCACTGTTATATTTTAGAAGATCAGTGGCTTGAGACAGGGGTGCAGAATGGAGGCAGAAACGTGATTTGACAGGCTGTTGTTGGTAACCCAGAAAAGTAAGGGCGATGCAGTGCCTCTGCAGGTGGGGGAGGGGCAGGTGAAGGCGAGATGGTGAGAGGCGGTGCAGGCAGAAGAGACAAGGCTGACCCCCGGGATCTGGAAGGAACACGTGGCAGGAGCAGGGCGGGGGAAGGGGGGGGTGGGGGGGGTGGGGGGGGTGGGGCGGGGAATGTAAGAGGTGAGTGAAGATCTGGTGATCAAGTCATAAGCGGTGCGGACATGTAGGTGAAGCGCTGGGATGGGTGGAAGTTTGGGGAGGGCGTGCTGATTTTGAAGCCAACAGAGCTGTATTTGTTAAGATGGAAATTAATTTCACCAGAAGAGAAAATTTTACTGTTTGGGATTAAAAAAAAACAAAAAAACTCTGACAAAATTCCAAACATACAAAGTGAGTAGGCTAAAGATGTATATTCTTTACTTAAGAATTCACCCCAGAAACTCTTCAGGTGACTATTCCCTGTTCCACTCAGGGTGTAATAAGCACACCCATGCTTCTGCCATTCTCTGGAACTCACTGTTGGCTTGCACTTGTGGCTACTGAAGAGAAGCTTGGGGTCTTCCTGGGTGGACTTCTTAAGGTCCTGGAGGGTAGTAGACTGAGTGAGTGTGCAGGAACAAGCACGTTGAGTGTGAGATAGTGACACCATACCGCAGCCTCTTAGCCCCCCTACAGTGATGATAGCCTGTCTGCGGACACCCTTACTCTGGAACTTCTGCCCAGGGCCCCCCTTTCCCTGGGCCCCCATTCTCCTCCTGAGATGAAGACAGTGGCCCAACTGCCCTCATGACCCTGTTGCATCGTCCTCCCCTCCCAGCAGCTTCCCCAGCCTTCCTGGCCGACTCCTCTCCCTCCGCAGGGCTTTGTGCCCTTGCTGGAAAGGGGAAGGGTTTTCCAGCCCTGGGGAGGAAGGGCTGCCTGGAAGGGCCTTGCAGTACCCAGGATGGCCTCTGTGTGGAGTCGTGATTCTGGCTGTCCGCTCTCGAGCCTCTCAGAGCTGGGGAGCCCTGTCCCAGGGCCGCTCCCTCAGCCTTTACTCTCTGCTCAGGGAGGGACCAGGAGGAAACCTGAACTCTCCCATGCCAAGTGGTTTGTGAGGTCCTGGTGTCTCACTTATGAGGTGGTGCAGTACACACACCATCTCGTGTGATCCTCACAGGTAACCCTGTTGGGGAGGCTGGGCAGGGTTGTTTTCTCCTCTCACAGATGCAGGGACAGTGGCCCAGAGAGGTGAAACAATTTCCAAGAACTCAGGCCTCAGTACCCAGCCCCCTTCCTGGTCCAGCCGAGAGAACAATGTCTTCTTGGCCCTGCTGATGAGTTCTTTAAATGAGTATCCCAGGCTCTGTCCCTGGGGTTCTCCACCCTGCCTGCACATTAGAAACACTGGGAGATCCTCATGGGGGAAAAAAAAAGAATCCCTGGCCCCAAGCCTGACCAAGTGGATCAGCACAGCTGGGATGGGGCCCATTGATCTGTATTTTCAAGTGTTCCAGATGATCCCACATGTAACCAGGGTTGAGAACCCTGCTCATGTAGGCTCAGCTCTGCTCTCAGGCTCTGTGAAATAAAAACCAAACGTGATGGGCCAAGACCTCAGTTGCTCAGGGTGACAGAATCCTGGAGACCGGTCTGAGGAACTCACTGCTCTGGGAATGGGCTCAGGGCAGGGACAGGAGCTCTTAGCCCCAGAACAAGGACTTGTCCCTCTTTCCTCTGTGTGTCTCACTTGACCAGCACTCATGTGGCAGAACCTGCTTGTTTGTGTGTATGGATGTAATGAGCACCAGCTCTGAGTCAGACACTTCACATGTATTTTATTTTATTCTTGAAACAGCCTAGTGCTTTGGGTCAGATGGTGATCCCCATTTTATGGTGTTTTGGTTTTTTTTTAATCCCAAACAGTGAAAATTGTCCCATTTTATAGATGAGGAAGTTAAAGTCCCGAGAGGTTATGCTACTTTCCTGAGATTGCAGTCAGTGGCTCAGCTAAGCTACGAACTCAGAGCTTGGGCTCCAAAGTGCTGTTCCATGGTGCTTCTCTGGGCATAGCCTGCAAGGAAAGTGGTGAAATTGTTCTCTTCCACCAAGAATTCTCTACTGCTCCCCTTCTCCTGTGGATCAAGGGGTTCTGAGGCCCTGCCAGCCTCTGTGGGCCCACTTGGGCCTGCTCAGAACTATGAGGGCTCAGAGCTTGCTGGGGAAGCAGGAGATGAAGTGGAGGACTGTGAGGCAAGATCAGAAGCTGGAACCAGGTGCTGCAGTGGCTAAAACGTGGTTCCCAAAGGCCACCAGGGACAGAGACAGTAAACAAGCTAGCTGACCAAGACCGAATTCAAGGCAGGCCTGGTGTGGGTCAGGGCTGGGGGTTGCTCCCTGCATAGCTGGACACTCCCTTCTGGTCCTCAGGCACCGCCCCTCTTCCTGGAGAGCACGGGGTGAGGCCAGTCTGGAAGCCAGGATGTTCATTCCTCTGCCCTCCACATTGTCAGCCTCAGACAGCCTGACCCGAGCATGGGTGGGGACTTCTGTCACTTTTTTAGGTGATTTCTTGGGAAGTTGTGTTAATTCAGAAATGTATGAGGTCCACAGGACCCCAGGTGGGAGCATCAAACCATCTACTGGAATTGGTGGACATTAAGAGAATGTGAAACAGCGAGTAGCATTTTAAGCCTCTCTAGATTTCTCCTGCTATCTCCCCTCTCCCCCACCACCATCATACCACCATCTCTTTCTGACTCCTTTTTACCTCCCTCATTTTCTTGTTTCCTCCTCTAATCCCCTTTCCTCCTCCCCTCTACCTCTATTCACGGCTGGATCTTGGAATGAATTACTATATGGGGGTTTCCTGGCCCAGTCTGGGGTCCTTTTTACTTCCCTAATCCCCCTGTGTAAAACACAAGATTCTGCCATTGTAGATAGAAGCCAGTTACTGTCTAGTTAAAGACATGCTTCATTGCAGACTGGTAATGAGCAGGCTTTTGGAGGATCCAGAATTGGGCTGTGTTTAGTCTTGAAAAGTTTATTTATGATTTAGTCTTGAAAAGTTTATTCACCACAGCCAGCCTGCCATTAGTCTGTGACAAGATGTGTTCTTGGGACTGGAAGGTGGACCTGTATCTGCAAGCCCCCTGTGTGCTAAGGGAGAGGTGAGACCCAGGAAAGGGCTGGGTGGGTGATCATCTGCTCACTCCCCTACTCAAGCCTTCCATTACCTCAGGGACCCTGCTGTGGGATCTGCACTGGGATTGCAGAGGCTTCCCTGGAGGCCCCAGAGGCATGCAAGTTGCCGGACACCTCAGTGGCTGTCACAGTATGGGGGCCCCTGAGATAGGGGTTCATTTCAACCATCTTTGTGCCCAAGCCCCAGCTCAGGGCTTTAAACCAGTGGTACTCAATTCATGTGTTGAGTGAATGAATGAACAATTAATCAGATGGGTTGACTGGGTCAGATGGGTTGATTGGGACATAACCGGAGGTGTGTCAAGCCCGGCCCCCTCATCTCTTATCTGCAGTCGCCTGGGAGATGGATACTCCCCAGGCCTCCCTTCAGAGAGGCGCCGGCCTTCCTGTTTTGGCCGAGGTTCTCAGGTATTCTGTCTGCACAGGCTGCAGCTGGCGGGAGGAACCACAATGCCTGCATGGAGAGCCCAGCCCAGGGTGGGGTCAGGTTCAAGTTCAGTCAGACCGTCTTGGGAAGGAGGAAGGAAGGAAGGGTTGCAGCCAAGGAGAAACTATGGCTTTGAAAGTTTTCCTCTTGGATTTTTTTGTTTGCAGTGAGTGGAGATGCTTGCTTAGGTCAACATTAAATACTTGATGAAAATGTATGGACGAATTACTGGTAAAATCAAAGTGCAGGTCTTATCTGCTGTGAATGCACAGGGCTAGTTGTGTCTGCGAATGCCTGCCTGCTGGAAGGACACCTCAGCCTCTGGTAATAAGATTTCTGTGTCCCTTAAAAAAATTTTTTTTTTGGAAAAGCACACAGGTTTCATGTTACGCATATCCCCTGAGTGTGTGTGTCCAGATGGCTGGGGCAAGAGTCTTCTGACTCTTTTTTTTCCAACTGTGCAGGTTTGAGAGAAAGACCAGGGATCTAGCGATGTTGGCCAGAAATTTCAGCAGGTCAGCTGGAATCTGGTTGGGGATTTGCTGATGTGAAACATGCATGGACAATCAGACGAGTCAAAGAGCAAAGCCATCTTGACCTCGAACATGATCTTCCTTTGCTCCCGAACCACACACCAAGCAAGGCAAACTTAGGGGGATCAGAATATGGATTTCTATTTGTTACAAACTAGACAATTGTTTCTCATCAGGCTTTTCCAGTTATAGCACATAGGATTGCAATGACCTCATTTTTGACCAATGGCCAATGCATTCAACTGTCTGGTGGAATAATCTATTAACTGAGCACCTGCCAATTTTCTGCAGTAGGAACTAGTTTAGGCATATGTTTTAAAAAGTGATAACATTGTTACAGGCCCTGCCTAGACCTGAGGATGGAAGCCCACAGCAAGTCAGCACCAGCTCTGAAGTCAGGTTTAGAGGATGGGGTATGTTTTCAGAAGACTCTCTGCCCCATGACTGACCTCCCTTCCCCCCACCCTGCACTGATTGTATCACATTTAAGGATAAACCACCCCACACTGAGAATTCCAGAACTTGGGAATGCTGAATGATGTGTTTGATTCTGTGGGTGACAAAACAGGCAGAGAGAAGTGGAGTGGCCTTAGGTGAGTCACACGGAGCCACAGTTGGAACGCAGTGCTCCCCACTCCCGGTCCAGTGCTCTTTGCCTCAGACCCTGTTGTGGCCCTGGGTGTTTACAGGGAGTCATCGCTCACATCTAAGTGTTGGCTCTGCTGAGAGGAATCCCGTTATGATGCTGGTTGGTCAAGGAGGCAGCAGAGCTGTTTGATAGCCCACCTGCAAGTTAAGTCTGCCACTTTTAGGGAACCATGTCTCAGTCCTGAGTGTGAGAAGGCTTTGACAAGTTGTTATAAACACCACCTGCTTCCTCCAAACTTACATCTGTAAGTAGGAGCAGATTAGAAGATAGTGATAGCTGTGGAATACCAGGAGTTCATGGAGAGAGGGACTGACCACAGCAAGGGCCAGTACTCATGGACCTTTTGATGGAAATAGCTTCTTTTGTAGAAAGATGGTTGGTTGCCACATATAGTAAAACAGTTGCTAATCTTTATGAAAATAATAATAGCAACTAGTCTTGTCTGCTGCTGCTAAGTCGCTTCAGTCGTGTCCAACTCTGTGCGACTCCAGAGATGGCAGACCACCAGGGTCTCCCGTCCCTGGGATTCTCCAGGCAAGAACACTGGAGTGGGTTGCCATTTCCTTCTCCAGTGCATGAAAGTGAAAAGTGAAAGTGAAGTCGCTCAGTCGTGTACGACTCCTAGCGACCCCATGGACTGCAGCCCACCAGGCTCCTCTGTCCATAGGATTTTCCAGGCAAGAGTACTGGAGTGGGGTGCCATTGCCTTCTCTGAACTAGTCTTTCAGTTCAGTTCAGTTCAGTCGCTCAGTTGTGTCCGACTCTTTGAGACCCCATGAATCGCACCACACCAGGCCTTCCTGTCCATCACCAACTCCCGGAGTTCACTCAGACTCACGTCCATCGAGTCAGTGATGCCATCCAGTCATCTCATCCTCTGTCGTCCCCTTCTCCTCCTGCCCCCAATCCCTCCCAGCATCAGAGTCTTTTCCAATGAGTCAACTCTTCGCATCAGGTGGCCAAAGTACTGGAGTTTCAGCTTTAGCATCATTCCTTCCAAAGGAATCCCAGGGCTGATCTCCTTCAGAATGGACTGGTTGGATCTCCTTGCAGTCCAAGGGACTCTCAAGAGTTTTCTCCAACACAGTTCAAAAGCATCAATTCTTCGGCACTCAGCCTTCTTCACAGTCTAACTCTCACATCCATACATGACCACAGGAAAAACCATAGCCTTGACTAGATGGACCTTTGTTGGCAAAGTAATGTCTCTGCTTTTCAATATACTATCTAGGTTGGTCATAACTTTCCTTCCAAGGAGTAAGTGTCTTTTAATTTCATGGCTGCAGTCACCATCTGTAGTGATTTTGGAGCCCAGAAAAATAAAGCCTGACACTGTTTCCACTGTTTCCCCATCTATTTCCCATGAAGTGATGGGACCGGATGCTATGATCTTCGTTTTCTGAATGTTGAGCTTTAAGCCAACTTTTTCACTCTCCACTTTCACTTTCATCAAGAGGCTTTTTAGTTCCTCTTCACTTTTGGAATGAAGCAGGGCAAAGACTAATAGAGTTTTGCCAGGAAAATGCACTGGTCATAACAAACACCCTCTTCCAACAACACAAGAGAAGACTCTATACATGGACATCACCAGATGGTCAACACCAAAATCAGATTGATTATATTCTTTACAGCCAGAGATGGAGAAGCTCTATACAGTCAGCAAAAACAAGACCAGAAGCTGACTGTGGGTCAGACCATGAACTCCTTTTTGCCAAATTCAGACTTAAATTGAAGAAAGTAGGGAAAACCACTAGACCATTCAAGTATGAACTAAATCAAATCCCTTATGATTATACAGTGGAAGTGAGAAATAGATTTAAGGGCCTAGATCTGATAGACAGAGTGCCTGATGAACTATGGAATGAGGTTCATGACATTGTACAGGAAACAGGGATCAAGACCATCCCCATGGAAAAGAAATGCAAAAAAGCAAAATGGCTGTCTGGGGAGGCCTTACAAATAGCTGTGAAAAGAAGAGAAGCAAAAAGAAAAAGGAGAAAAGGGAAGATATAAGCATCTGAATGCTGAGTTCCAAAGAATAGCAAGAATAGATAAGAAAGCCTTCTTCAGCAATCAATGCAAGAAATAGAGGAAAACAACAGAATGGGAAAGACTAGGGATCTCTTCAAGAAAATCAAAGATACCAAAGGAACATTTCATGCAAAGATGGGCTCAATAAAGGACAGAAATGGTATGGACCTAACAGAAGCAGAAGATATTGAGAAGAGATGGCAAGAATACACAGAAGAACTGTACAAAAAAGAACTTCACGGCCCAGATAATCACGATGGTGTGATCACTGACCTAGAGCCAGACATCCTGGAATGTGAAGTCAAGTGGGCCTTAGAAAGCATCACTACGAACAAAGCTAGTGGAGGTGATGGCATTCCAGTTGAGCTATTCCAAATCCTGAAAGCTGATGCTGTGAAAGTGCTGCACTCAGTATGCCAGCAAATTTGGAAAACTTAGCAGTGGCCACAGGACTGGAAAAGGTCAGTTTTCATTCCAATCCCAAAGAAAGGCAATGCCAAAGAATGCTCAAACTACCACACAATTACACTCATCTCACACGCTAGTAAAGTAATGCTCAAAATTCTCCAAGCCAGGCTTCAGCAATATGTGAACCATGAACTTCCAGATGTTCAAGCTGGTTTTAGAAAAGGCAGAGGAACCAGAGATCAAATGGCCAACATCCGCTGGATCATGGAAAAAGCAAGGGGGTTCCAGAAAAGCATCTATTTCTGCTTTATTGACTATGCCAAAGCCTTTGACTTTGTGGATCACAATAAACTGTGGAAAATTCTTCAAGCGATGGGAATACCAGACCACCTGATCTGCCTCTTGAGAAATTTGTATGCAGGTCAGGAAGCAACAGTTAGAACTGGACATGGAACAACAGACTGGTTCCAAATAGGAAAAGGAGTTTGTCAAGGCTGTATATTGTCACCCTGTTTACTTACCTTATATGCAGAGTACATCATGAGAAACGCTGGGCTGGAAGAAACACAAGCTGGAATCAAGATTGCCAGGAGAAATATCAATAACCTCAGATATGCAGATGACACCACCCTTATGGCAGAAAGTGAAGAGGAACTCAAAAGCCTCTTGATGAAAGTGAAAGTGGAGAGTGAAAAAGTTGGCTTAAAGCTCAACATTCAGAAAACGAAGATCATGGCATCCGGTCCCATCACTTCATGGGAAATAGATGGGGAAACAGTGGAAACAGTGTCAGACTTTATTTTTCTGGGCTCCAAAATCACTACAGATGGTGATTGCAGCCATAAAATTAAAAGACGCTTACTCCTTGGAAGGAAAGTTATGACCAGCCTAGATAGCATATACAAAAGCAGAGACATTACTTTGCCAACAAAGATTTGTCTAGTCAAGGCTATGGTTTTTCCTGTGGTCATGTATGGATGTGAGAGTTGGACTGTGAAGAAGGCTGAGCGCCGAAGAATTGATGCTTGTGAACTGTGGTGTTGGAGAAGACTCTTGAGAGTCCCTTGGACTGCAAGGAGATCCAACCAGTCCATTCTGAAGGAGATCAGCCCTGGGATTCCTTTGGAAGGAATGATGCTAAAGCTGAAACTCCAGTACTTTGGCCACCTGATGCGAAGAGTTGACTCATTGGAAAAGACTCTGATGCTGGGAGGGATTGGGGGCAGGAGGAGAAGGGGACTGCAAAGGATGAGATGACTGGATGGCATCACTGACTCGATGGACATGAGTCTGAGTGAACTCCGGGAGTTGGTGATGGACAGGGAGGCCTGGCATGCTGCAATTCATGGGGTCTCAAAGAGTTGGACACGACTGAGCGACTGATCTGATCTGATCTGATCACTTTCTGCCATAAGGGTGGTGTCATCTGCATATCTGAGGTTATTGATATTTCTCCCCCAATCTTTTTTCCAGCTTGTGTTTCTTCCAGTCCAGCGTTTCTCATGATGTACTCTGCATATAGGTTAAATGAGCACTTAAAATATATGTCAGGCATTGTTTCATGTACTTCACATGTGTTAATTCATTTATTTCTTCCAGTGAGATGTAGGTAGTATTATTTCTGTTTTACAATGGGGAAACTGAGGTTGTGAGAGAGTTCTTGTTTAAGGTTACAGCATTAGTAGAGTTGACAGTCGCCCTAGATAGTCTAGTTCCAGAATGCAAACTGTTTGTTTTTTTTTTTTTTTAATGTCTGTTTTTGTATTTTGGCCATGCTGCATGGTATGCAGGATGGTTCCCTGACCAAGGATTGAACCCTAGCCTTAGACCTTAAGCCAGAGACGGGAACTTCTGGTCTTTAATTTAATCTGGTCTTCACATCAGTTTTTTTGTCAAAATGCAGGGAGATTCTCAAAGTCTTTACAAAAATATACTCAGATATCAGAAATGGAGATATTACTTCATAAGGTAAACAATTATGTTTTTCTCTGTGAATAAAGTGCAGGACTTTACAGAGAAAGAACATGGAGGGGGTAGTTTACCCCTAAACAGGTGGCAAAGTATTCCTGCTTCTAACATTTACATTAGAATTGATTCCTTAATTTATTATAAAACATATCTTGCATATAGAAGAATGTATGAAAAAACATATGTCCTTGTTAAAGAATAGCAAAATGTCATCTAGTCCTAGGTTAAGAATCAGAAGATTGCTAGTCCTGGAAGGAAGCAATCAGAAAGCTCCCTGTTGCTTCCTCCCCAAGTGCATCTCCCTCCTTCCCCACCAGAAGTAATCACTGTCTTACTTTAGGTGCCTGCCTTTCTCACAGTTATTATATGGGTCATGTACTAAATATCTGAAGGCATGTTTTGGAGGACTGAGCTGCTTTCTATTTCTACGTCTAAACCCATCATTGCCTACCTCTAGACCTCAGGAGTAAGTAAAAACAGAGCACTTCTGGGAGTTGAAGCAGCAGTATGAAGAAAAAAGACCAGCAACTTCATGGCCAAATTTGTGGTCAAAATGAGCCAAACACAGCTAAGGCTCTGAGATAGGTTCATGCTGATGTTCTGACCTCAGGTTAAAAACTAGGTGTGGCAGCTGTGGGGATCTTGGTGATGATGCTTTCAACATGTCCTTAGTCACATTGCTTCAGTCTGGGTGGTCACCCTCTCCTCCTGCCCATAGCTGTCATCCCAGGATCTCTATTCACCTTCTTTATCTCTCTTCTTTGTTGGATCTCCTGTTTCTGAATACCACGCCATCCTAGTCTGCTCTCTCATTTTAATAGAGGTCATTTTCTAGTAATTTCTTGTGAAAGAGCACATGGGAGATCAATTGTTTGAGATTTTCTGTGTCTCAAAATTCTTTTTCCTGTGCTTATACTTGACTGATCATTTGGCTGGGTATCAAATTCTAGGTTGAAAATTATTTTATCTTAGATTTCTAACTGTTTTCTCATTGCTTCTACTATTGCCAGGGAGAAGTCTAAAGTTATTTCTGATTCATAATCCTTTATATGTAACCATGAGTTAGAAGGAAGTTCTTCTTGCCCCCGGTTTTCTGAAATTTCAAAATGATATGTTGCCATGAGGTTCTATTTATGTTACACTGGGCACTTGGTGGGTCCTTTCTGATAGCTTGTATCTTTTAGTGCTAAGAAATCTTCTTTAATTATTTCAGTGATAATTTTTCCCCCCTCTACTTTCTGTTTTCTCTTTCCAGTACTTCTGCTATTTGGATATTGGGTTTTCTTACTTTTTTCTCACTTATTTTTATCTTCACTTCTTGAGAATTTCCCTCAGCTTGATTCTCCATTCTTTCTATCATCTTCCTCCTTTGTTACCATGTTCTTCCTAATCAAGATTTTTTTTTAATTTTAGTTTTATGAATGTTACTTTTTATTGCCTTAATAATATCTTTGTTTTTGTTGTTTTTTCATGGATACAGTATTTACTCTTAACTCTCGAAAGATTTATTAAAACATTTAAAAGAAAATCTCTGCCTAGTTTCTGCTTCCCTAAGTGGCCCTTTCCTTCTTTGTTTGGGTTTTATCTTCTATAATAAAGGACTTTATGATCTATGTGGTCATTCTTGGCATTTTGTTTATGATTAAAAGTTGGGGATAAAAGCTGATGGGAAATACTGAACACACAGTTTAGTCCCGTCAGTTCTGAACTGCATGGGACAGTTTGGGTAAACTGGCTGTTGAGGTTACTCTCCTGGGTTCATACCTTTATGCACTTCTGGAATTACTTCACTTTCTCCAGAGAGGAATCTTCCAATGTGGCTGAAGGATGTTTCTGGCTGTGCTTATTGTGAGAGCTGAATTACAGAAAAGGATTGGGGGTCTCTGCTTCCAGTACTCACATTGACTTGATTTCCCTCAGCTGGACCCCTTGTCAAAGCTCTTGGCTTATCCTCTCCAGAGAACAAACCTTCGGATTTCTGTGGGTTGGGGAGCATCAGGTGCCTGGTAGCATGAGTGACTTCTCAGAATTCCCACCTTGGTCTTCCTTGTTTCAACCTACCACCTCTCATTCCTATGTCCAGACACCTGGTACTGCTCATCCTGGGACCTTTGAGAATTGTGTGGGGTCAGTCAGGTGGGTTCTTGCTTTTCCTTCTGCAGACTTGAGATTCTGTTTTCTCAGGTCTGATCCTAGTTCTACTGGACCATCCACTTTTTAGCTTCTAAAGTTTGTTGTTCTTTTCTCCATTCTTATCGATTTACATAATTTATTTTTTAAAAAAAGCCCTCTTTGCTATCTATAAGTGGGATTTGGGGAGAGGACAAATTTAGGAACATGCATTCAGTCTACCATCTTACCCCAGATTTCTGGTGCTAATATTTTTAAATGATAAACTGACTATGTTAAAAAATGTTAATTAGAAAATTTTATTTACTGTTTCCCTTCTATAAATTAGAATTTTTCATGTATAAAGAAATATTAGTATATCTTCATGAGAGATCATTGTCTCTCTTGCCCCAGCAAACTAAAATATTGTACTCAGGACTGTAGTCACTGTGTGGATTATACATGTAATTCAGGGGATCACTTGTGAAAACCTGAATAATACTTTTTAAACAGAAAGGGTTTTTTTGCAGTTGCTAAGGATGATACTGTAGAAGAGATATGAAGAAGGTACTTTCTCTTGGTGGATTGCTGCAATATGATTTGTGACCTGGTGTTATAATAAATATTTGAGAATACTTGTTATCTCCAGTACACGTGACCTTATGGGTTGCTACTTCATCATAGCAGTCAGAAACTGTGACTTAGCACTGTGAAAACTCTCCCAAGTGACTGTCAGAACTTTCCTCCCCGACTTCTGAGAGATTGCAGGCTATCGAGAAACAAGTTTTAGGTATTGCTCTAAGGAAGAAAGTGACACCATGCTTGAAATATGTGAGATTAGTATCTAAGAAAAAGCTTGAGTTGTCTAAAGAGGATCCTATAGAGGGCATCAGGGCTCACTAGGACAGAAAATAAGCAGAAAAACAATTTACTAGAAATGAAACATAAAGTTGAAATGGGAAAATGCTCTCATTCCTAAAGATTTTTCACTGTGCATTTTGTTTTTTAAAAAATTTTTATTGAAGTGTAGTTGATTTGCAGTATTGTGTTAATTTCTACTGTACAGAAAAGTGATTCAACACAGCATTGTAAATCTGATATATATATATATATATACACACATTCTTTTTCATATTCTTTTCCATTATGGTTTACCACAGGGTACTGAATATGCTTCCCTGTACCATGCAGGAGGACCTTGTTGTTTATCCATCATAATAGTTTGCATCTGCTAATCCCAAATTCACAATCCTGCCGTCTCCCACCCACCCACTGCCTTGGCAACCACGAATCTGTTCTCTATGTCTATGTGTTTATTTCTATTTAATAGATAAGTTCATTTGTAACATCATATGGTATTTGCCTTTCTCTGTCTGACTGACTTTGCTTAGTATGGTAATCTCTAGGTCCATCCATGTTGCTGCAAATGGCATTAATTCATTTATTTTTATGGCTGAGTAATATTCTATCTGTATATGGATCGCATCTTCTTTATCCAGTCCTCTGTTGATGGACATTTAGGTTGTTCCCATGTCTTGGCTATTGGGATACATGTATGTTCTCAAATTAAAGTTTTGTCTGGATATATATCCAGGAGAGGGATTGCTAGATCATATGATAGTTCTATTTTTAGGTTTTTGAGGAACCTCCACAGTGACTCTACCTATTTACATACCCACCAACAGTGTAGGAGGGTTCTCTTTTCTCCACACCCCCTCCAGCACTTGTTATCTGTAGAGTTTTTGATAATGGGCTTTCTGACTGGTATGAGGGGGTACCTCATTGTAGTTTTTATTTGCATTTCTCTAATAATTGTCAGTGATGAGCATCATTTTATGTGTCTAGTGGCCATCTGTCACTGTGCATTTTAAAGTTTTGTTAATCTTTCTGTGATTCCTTCATTGCTGCTTTGTCCTTCATTGCCCCTTTGTCTCTCATTGTCCCCTCTCCACTTTTATTTCCCTCTCTCTCCCACTCTAATCAATTAACCAGAAAACTTTTCTGAGTGTCACTGTGTACATACCCAATGCTAGAAGTTTAAGATACACGTAAGAATACTGTACAGTCTCTCCCCTAGACAAATAATCACCATATGTTGGTTAAATGTTATAAAAGAAAATATATATGTAACTGGTAGAGAATTAGTGGAAAGGTTACCTCCAGATGTTGTATAGGAGAAGGTGACATTTGAGTAGACCTTGGAGGTTATTCAGGGGTTCACCTGGCGGTAAATTGGGGAGGGTGATCCCAAGGAAAGGGAAGAGCATAAGTGAAGACACAGAGATGAAATGTGCCTGGAAAATTTTACAAAGTTCAGGAAATTTTAGAAGGTTCAGGTGTGTTGGAGCTTAGGGCACTGGGGTAGCGCTGGGGAGAGAGGGCCAGAAGGGAATAAGACTCTTTCAGGTTCAGGGAAGAGTGATGTCCTGGGGTGTTGGTGGTTGAATGTGAGGAGGCAGAGGAAACCTCAGGAGACTCAGCAGTGGGAATGTAGCCTCTGTGCATCTCAGTGCTTCCAAGATCAGCTTGTGCTGCAGGCCTTGGTGACTAATGAATGTTAGCTTGTCTCTCTTGGGATTACAGCCGCATTGACAAGTGCTGTCCCCCACGCCACTTCTGAGGATCTCTCCTTCCATCCTCTCCAAGAGAACCCCAGTTGGGCAGGTCTTATGGGAAATCTCTTGGCTGTCTCTTTCATAACCAGCCTCTGTGTGGTCACTTATGGCTCAGGCTCCCAGTTCTGGTTTGGAGATTGTGTCTGGGAAACTAGAAGCATAGAGTACACGGAGATCTTGGGACAGAAATCAGTTCTCATGGTCCATATCCATGAAAGATGTAAGCATGGAGGCATCAAGGGTTTCCTGGATTGTCCAGTTCAGAGAGGCTGGGTTTATCCCTTGAGGCAGGAGGAGCTTGCCAATTTGAAAACTGTTCCTTAAACAACAGTAATTAGTATTCTGACAGTTCTAAAGGCTGAGAGTCCAGGATAAAAATTCCAGCCGATTCAGCTCCTGATGAGGGACTCTGCCTGGCTTGCAGATGGTCACCTTCTCTTTATGTCCTCATGTGGCCTTTCCTCAGTTTGTGTGTGTGTGTGTATGTGTGCACGCACACAGTGTACACATGCTTGCACATGTGTGGGTTGAGTAGTGCACACTCCCTCCCTGGTGTCTCTTCTGATAAGGACGCTAATCCCACTTTAAGACCTCCCTTAACCTTAATTACTTCTTGGAAACCCCATCTCCAAATGTAGCCACACTAGGGGTTAAGAGTGGGGTAAGGATATAAACATTCAGTCCATAATAGCTGGTGTACTCTAAATTATAATTCTAATTTATTCTAATTGAGAATAACACATTTCATTTTTAAATATGAAGTATAAAGGCTATTTCTTTATAGACTTTTTTCTTTTTAAAACATAATTGAACTCATACAATGTACAGTATTTTTAAAGTTAAAATTAATGTAGCAACATTCAGAAGTCCCAGATGGAATATAAAATAAACATAGGCTTCATGACACATCTTGAGGATGTTCTTAGCCTTTTTAGTTAGGAAAGCAAACAAACAAAAAGAAACACAGAATAACCAGGGATAACTTAAAACTCCACATACATTTTAAAGATGCAGAAAATATAAAAGCCAAGCAAGGTCAATAGGTTTTTCTTTTAAGTGGGGAGGTTGCAAATCAGATTCGCTCTTGGAGAATCCTGCCTGGGGTTGGTGTGGGTGTGGACAGAGAGGGACTGAAGCCAGAGGGAGCCAGTTCGTGGAGCTGCAGTTATGCAGACAGAGAAAACCCAGCCTGGATGGGCAGTGGAGGTGGGGTAGAGATGAGGACCAGATGCAATTTAGGAAACTATTTTATGATCTCATTCCCTTGACTTGTTCCTAAATACCTCTTTATTTTTCCATCTCCTCTCTCCCCACCCCACCTCCTACCCTGTCCTTACACTATCACCCCCCTGAGGGACATGCACACACTCCTTAAATGCAAGCAAACGAAATTTATTTTAACCAATGAGAGCCCTGATTGATTTTTCTCTTGTTAGTTTATGATCCAAAAGAATAAACAAAGATCCTGCTGTAGATATTTTTCTAACCCCCACCACCACCAGCTGTGTGAATGGACATACACATAAGCCCACACAGGGCCACATGCACTGCTGGACTGCCCACCTGAAATACTCTATACGAAGTGCCCAGCACAGGGCCTGGCATACCAACCCAAACATTTCACTTCTGCTCGTAAGCCTTGGCCAAACCCAGCCATGATCCTGTGACTAAAGCCTGTTTACTCCAAGCTAAACTCATTTGCATGGTTTCCAGCACACTTTGTATTTTTATTCTTTCTCACACATACCCTCTCTCATTGGACAGTAGGCTCCCTAATTAGCTCAGCCACATGCACCATGAGAGCATGACTAGACAGCCCAGGCTGAGGTCTCTGCCTGCCCCAGGCCTGGATTATCACTCTATGTGGCCATCATTTGCATGTGAAAATAGCCGTCTGCCTCACGAGTCTGTGGCCCAAACAACAGTCCCTTTCACCCTGAACAGTTGGTCTAGGGATGTGAAGGGGAAAATTTGTGTCCCTTTCCTGAAAAATTGAAAATATTGGGTTATGAAGGCTTGGATTTTTTCTTGCAAGAGGAAGCTTAATGATTAAGAAAAGGGTTCATAAACTGTTATCCAGGTCTTAACACTTTCACACTTATTTCTAATAGTTCATCAGATTTTTATGTCCATATCAGTTAGTGCACCAGAAATCTTGCCATGCCTTTGCTCAGAAATTGTTTATCAAAGGGCCCAGATACAGTTAATACTTTTTGAAAACTAAGTATATCTCTGCTTGTAAGTAGAGAAAAAAAAATTAAATGAAATAGTTTATTAAGAAGAGAAAGGAGTTGTGGGTCAGTTCCCATTGCTGCAGATTGCTTGAATTGAAGATCTGAGGACAGCATAGTGCCCCAGGAAGGTAACAATGGCTAATGTTTATTGAGCGCCCTCTATGTGCCAGGCACTGTACTGAGCATTTTACATCAGTTCAGTTCAGTACAGTTCAGTTCAGTCACTCAGTTGTGTCAGACTCTTTGCAACCCCATGGACTACAGCAAGCCAGGCTTCTCTGTCCATCACCAACTCCTGGAGCTTGCTCAGACTTATGTCCTTTGAGTCAATGATGCCATCCAACCATCTCATTCTGTCATCCCCTTCTTCTCCTGCCTTCAATCTTCCCCAGCATCAGGGTCTTTTCTAATGTCAGTTCAACATATTAGGTGGCCAAAGTATTGGAGCTTAGCTTCAGAATCAGTCCTTCCAATGAATATGCAAGGCTGATTTCCTTTAGGATTGACTAGTTTGATCTCCTTGCAGTCCAAGGGACTCTCAAGAGTCCAAGTCTCCAACACCACAGTTCAAAAGCATCAATTTTTTGGTGCTCAGGGTTCTTTATGGTCCAACACTCACATCCATACATGACTACTGGAAAATACATAGCTTTGACTAGACGGACCTTTGTCGGCAAAGTAATGTCTCTACTTTTTAATTTTCTGTCTAGGTTTGTCATAGTTTTTCTTCCAAGGAGCAAGCATCTTTATTCTCATGGCTGCAGTCGCCATCTGCAGTGTTTTGGAGCCCCCCAAAATCAAGCCTGTCACTGTTTCCATTGTTTTCCCATCTATTTGCCATGAAGTGATGGGACTGGATGCCATGATCTTTGTTTTTTGAATGTTGAGTTTTAAGCCAACTTTTTCACTCCCCTTTTTCATTTTCATCAAGAGACTCTTTAGTTCCTCTTCACTTTCTGCCATAAGAGTGCTGTCAACTGCATATCTGAGGTTATTGATATTTCTCCTCGGCAATCTTGATTCCAACTTGTGCTTCATCCAGTCAAGGTAATTTGCATGATGTACTCTGCATATGAGTTAAATAAGCAGGGTGACAATATACAGCCTTGATGTACTCCTTTTGCAATTTGGAACCAGTCCATGTCTGGTTCTAACTGTTGCTTCTTGACCTACATACAGATTGCTCAGAAGGCAGGTAAGGTGGTCTGGTATTCCCATCTCTTGAAGAATTTTCCATAGTTTGTTGTGATCCACATAGTCAAAGGCTTTAAAATAGTTAATGAAGCAGAAGTAGATGTTTTACTGAAATTCTCTTGCTTTTTTCTATGATCCAACGAATGTTGGCAATTTGACCTCTGGTTCCTCTGCCTTTTCTGAATCCAGCTTGAACATCTGTAAGCTCTTGGTTCATGTAGTATTGAAGCCTAGCTTGGAGAATTTTGAGCATTACTTTGCTAGCATGTGAGATGAGTGCAATTGTGTGGTAGTTTGAACATTCTTGGCATTGCCTTTCTTTGGGATTGGAATGAAAACTGACCTTTTCCAGTCCTGTGGCCACTGCTGAATTTTCCAAATTTGCTGGCATATTGAGTGCAGCACTTTCACAGCATCATCTTTTAGGATTTGAAAAAGCTCAGCTGGAATTTCATCACCTCCACTAGTTTCGTTTGTACTGATGCTTTCTAAGGCCCACTTGACTTCGCGTTCCAGGATACCTGGCTTTAGGTGAGTTATCACACCATTGTGGTTACCTGAGTCATTAAGACTTTTTTTGTAGAGTTCTTCTGTGTATTCTTGCCACCTCTTCTTAATATCTTTTTCGTTAGGTCCATACCATTTCTGTCCTTTATTGTGCCCATCCTTGCATGAAATGTTTCCTTGGTATCTCTAATTTTCTTGAAGAGATGTCTAGGCTTTCCCATTCTGTTGTTTTTCTCTATTTCTTATCATTGATCACTGAGGAAGGCTTTCTTATCTCTCCTTGCTATTGTTTGGAACTCTGCATTCAAATGGGTATATCTTTCCTTTTCTCCTTTGCCTTTCATTTCTTTTCTAAGCTATTTGTAAGGCCTCCTCAGACAACCATTTTGCCTTTCTTTTTCTTTGGGGATGGTTTTGATCACTGCCTCCTGTACAATGTTAGGAACCTGCATCAATAGTTCTTCAGGCACTCTGTCTATCAGATCCAGTCTCTTGAATCTATTTGTCACTTCCAGTGTATAATCATAAGGGATTTGATTTAGGTCATACATGAATGGCATAGTGGTTTTCCCTACTTTCTTCAATTTAAGTCTGAATTTTGCAATAAGGAGTTCATGATCTGAGCCACAGTTAGCTCCCAGTCTTGTTTTTGCTGACTGTACAGAACTTCTCATCTTTGGCTGCAAAGAATATAATCAATCTGATTTTGGTATTGACCATCTGGTGATGTCCATGTGGAGTCGTCTCTTTTGTTGTTGGAAGATGGTGTTTGCTATGACCAGTGAGTTCTCTTGGTGAAGATTTTTTAGCTTTTTCCCTGCTTAATTCTGTACTCCAAGGCCAAACTTGACTGTTACTCTAGGTATCTCTTGGCTTCCTA
This sequence comes from Bos indicus x Bos taurus, assembly GCF_003369695.1. NCBI lineage: Eukaryota > Metazoa > Chordata > Mammalia > Artiodactyla > Bovidae > Bos > Bos indicus x Bos taurus. The sequence continues at coordinate 69,340,242 of NC_040076.1, read as the reverse complement.
CTTTTGCATTCCAGTCCCCTATGATGAAAAGGACATCTTTTTGGGGTGTTAGTTCTAGAAGGTCTTGTAGGTCATCATAGATCCGTTCAACTTCACTTCTTCGGCATTAGTGGTTGGGGCATAGACTTGGATTACTGTGATATTGAATGGTTTGCCTTGGAAATGAACAGAGATCATTCTGTCATTTTTGAGACTGCATCCAAGTACTGCATTTCAGACTCTTTTGTTGACTATGATGGCTACTCCATTTCTTCTAAAGGATTCTTGCTCACAGTAGTAGATATAATGGTCATCTCAATTAAATTCACCCATTCTGCTCCATTTTAGTTCACTGATTCCTAAATTGTTGATCTTCACTTTGACCATCTCCTGTTTGACCTATTCCAATTTACCTTGATCTAGGACCTAACATTTCAGGTTCCTATGCAATATTGTTCTCTACAGCATTGGACTTTACTTCTAGCACCAGTTACATCCACAACTGGGTATTTTTGCTTTGGTTCCATCTCTTCATTTTTTCTGGAGTTATTTCTCCATTATTCTCCATCTTATTGTCCCTACCATAAAGATGAGAAAACTGAGGTTCAGAGAGATTATCATGTCCAAGGTCAAACAGCTAGTAAGCCATGGAGCCAGGATTGGCACCCTGGCAGCTGATCTCAGGTTCTATGACCTTTGTATCCATCAAGCTCACACTGCTCCTAGCCATGCTAATTACTGAATAAAGGAACAAGTAGTACACTTAGGGTGTGATACTTAACATGCATTTTGAGAAGGTGCTAAATAAGAAAGTGAAAGAACTACTGTAGTCATAGTGTTTTGCATTGAGAGAGATGAAGCCGGGGCCTCTCAATGGCTGTCTCTGGGACTCTGGGCCAGGGCCCTACCATCTGTGGGTCTCAGTTGCCTCGTAATAAGGCTTGGTTTTAGAGTCATCATTTGTTGGAAGTCAGTGGGCTATGGTTCCCTTCTGACCTAACTCTTCATCTGTTGGTGTGCAGAGTAGGTGCCATGAAAGGATGCTGGCCAAGAGCAGCCAACTCCACCAGGAGTGGGGGCAGGAGGGCTTTTACCTATGTTTCCTCACCTGTAAGAGGCGTCTAGCTCCTGAGGCTGGTGCTTCCAGGCACATCCGTCTCACAGCTCAGGCCAGAGCTTGGTGTGACATCATCAGCCTAACTCCTATCTCTTAGGCCTCCCAATGTGCGAAATGTACCCTGATGAGAAAAGTGTGAGAATATGCTAAAAGGTAGAGAGGAGAATCTCACTGCGGCTGTCGTTTGACATCTCTGAAAATAAGCAGACAAAACTTCAGAAACAGCAGAAGTGTTGGTGGAAAGTAAGAGAGTTTATAGGCAGCTTCAAGAAACCCTGTCTTCATTGGATTCTGAAGGTATCCAGAGCTGATAGGAAATACAGAGATCATTGCCTTAAGCTGTGGCAGCCTCCAGGATGGGCATCGAATCTTACTGCTTTCCCCCAGCATCTTAGAAAGTACCTGGCACCCTGCTGGCTCTCAGTTACACTTTGCTGAGTGATGGACTGGGAAAGGAATCAGAGTAAGCAGGTGCCAGCAGGCAGAGGGATACAGTCCTAGAAAACATGGTCAGAAGTGCAATAGGAGTTGTGGGAGCACAGTCACCATGGAAGTGCAGGTGGAGGGTGGAAGAGCAGCTGCTCGAGGGGCCGGCCCACGGTGCATATATCTCTTCCTGCCTCCCTTCTACCAACCCCACCAACCCAACCAGCAGTTGCCAAACCCCATTTTGGGCTCCAGGATATAGTGGAGAATAAAATGGACATGGCCTCTGTCCTCATTCAACATGGCGATGACTAGGAAAGATCGTGGCTGATGACAATTGTACGTGCTTAATATTAGTGCCGCCGGAACACAGGCTGCTTACTAGCTGTGTAACTGTAGGCAACTCACTGATACTCTTTGAGTTTCTAATCTGTAACATGGGATGGGCATTTTTAAGAATTATAAATAATAATACCTGTTAATAGTGGCTCCTTTTCTTTGCGTTTATGTGTGTGTGTGTTGGGTGTGGGGTGGAAGATGGGGTTCTCTTTCTGTCCTCGGCCGCTTTCCAGAATATGAACACTTATTGAATACTGTAACCAACAAATTTTTGGTTTTATTATTTTGACAATGATTTCTTCTGTTAAACGACTTCCTACTCCTCTTAAACTGGCAGAAACCAAATGTGAGATTTCTTAAGGTATTCAACACTAAATCCCAATTACAAGAAATCAGTAGAAACATTCAAAAACAAATAAAATAAATGCAGACAGTGAATCTGTAATTACGGTCCAAATGCACACCATTTTAAACTAAACCTCCAAAATGTGATCATTATATAGTAGTTAGAGAGGAGGTAGAGTTATGGCCTAAAATAGACAAATAATAGCAACCAAACAAACTCTATATATATTTTTATTTTTTCTCAAGTTTGTATTTGAGGTAAAATGACCATCACTTTTTACTTTCTTGCACTGCAGTGACTCCGGTAGAAGTTACTTTTCAGAGCACTTCCCCCTCAGGAGTTATTCCATGACCCCAGCTCCTACTGTGTGGTCAGGTGTGCTCACGCAGGTGTGCTCACACAGGTGTACTCACGCAGTGCACAGGGTGTGCCAGGCGAGGGGTGGGGTTTGGGGGAGGCCTGGGAGACGCCTCTAGTCCTGGCTCCGTGGCTTCCTCACTCTGTGACCCTGGGCAGGACACCAGGCTGTGTTCCACTTGCCTCATCTGGAGCACAGAAACAGTTGCTGACTCATGGGTCATTTCGAGATTAAATTAGGTGATATGCCCTATTTCCTCAATTCTAAGATCCCATTAGTTTTACAGTACACCAAATTTTCAGGTGGAAAAAACCATTATATTAAGTCTACATGTTGAATGTAAGACAGCCAAAGTTCAAGAAATCAAATATAAGAGGAAAAAAAAACTCACTAAATTGAGGGTAAGGCAGTCTTATTATTATGGATTATTATCTTATTATCCTCTCTGTATTGGTGGAGCTGTGGTCTGTGCCCAGATGTCCCTGTTACCGCCTCTGTGCCAAGCAGTCTGAGATGGGCTGCCTTTTTAGCATTTCTCTCAATATCTTGCCCCCACCGATTGAATGCCAGGCCCTGTGTGGACAAGCTTGGGCATGTTGTTGCTTCCTGTTTGTGTGGATTCCACCTCGTAGAGATTCAGAAAAACAATCACTTCTGGGCCAAACAGTCCCTCCTTTTCCACAAGTTTCTTTTACACCTGACCTAGTGGCTCCCAACTGTTTTCATGTCACTGCACAGCCAGAAAATGATAATATTTGTACAAGACTCCAGGGTAAAGGGAGGATCACTCAGGCCAAGAGGTCCAGATGCTCACCATCTGGAATCATTCAGGCCGTTCCAGTGTAGCCCACCTTCTCTAGTTAGTGTCTACAGTGAGCAAGGAGGAGGAGAAGGAAGAGAAAAGCCAGCAGAAACCCTGCTAATGTTCATTGGTTTTTGCTGGAGAATTTTAAGAGCATCTTATTTTTTCAAAGCATTTTTACAGTAGTGGTCTGATATCTTGATTGAAATACCCTCTGGCCTTTGGGTACCATCAACAAACAAGCTCTGTGTGTCAGAACCACTGGGAAACCGTTAGTATCAATAGTGTCATATATATTCCCTACTGGCCTGAGGCCTGGGAGACGGAGTCATAAAAGCACTCCAGGTGATTCTTTCTGTGCTGACAGATTTGAGAACCACTGAGCCACAAAGGCCCTTCGAGGGTTTCACTTGGCTCTATACCTGTTATGCCCTATATGGTTTACCTGCCTTTTATACCCTGTAAAGATAGCCTTGCTGATGCAGTGGTCCAAACCTAGTCACAGACCAGCCCTCCATACGTGCCTGGTGACACCCCTGGTGTACGAGGAGGACCTCCACAATGAGCAGGGAATCGGCACATCTTCTGGGCCAGAAGCTTGCAATCTTCTACAAGAAGAGCATGTCTCAGAGTGTGGTCTGGAGATTGCCTGCGTCAGAATCACCTAGAAAGAAGCTCATTAAAAAAGTCTGAATAAGATTCTCAAATTTTGGCCTAGTAATCTACATTTTAAATCAGTACCTTGCTAATGCTTATACACATTCCGATTGGGGAACTACTGCATATGTGTAATTTAATAATCCTATCAATCTGCAAAGGGTTAATTTCAAGGTAAGCACAGACACTGTGGCCTGGGTCAAAGGCAGACCTTTTACTGCATAATAGCCATCCATACACACAGCTAGCTCCTTGAATAAGGAACCTTGCTTTTAGTATAACAAAAGAAGGGTGTTTAGGCCCCAAAATTCTATCAGTGAAGTAAATGGTATAATTAAAAGCCTGACATGATGGCTTGAATACACATAAGATTCAACACCTCCTCCCTTATCTTAGTTTAATTTGGCAGTGGGAGTGTTTTTGCTTTGGTCATTACGTGTCTCTCAATCATAGTAGAACTTCTAGAATAAATAGTTTTTAACAGGATCCATGAACCCCTGAAATTGCAGGTAAAATTTTATGTGAATATGTATATTTTTCTAGGAGAGGGTTCAGACTACTGCCAGATTCTCAAAGGAATCTCTGACCCTGAAAAGGGAAAGATTAAGGATTTGAACGGAGGGATTTTTAAGGATTAGAACAGTGAAGAATTGTAAACAAAGGCTCAGGTCTGGATAAGGATTTCCAAACTTTTGTAAACCAACAGAACTGAGATCTCCAGCATTCCTTAAAAGCAGACCTGCTTTCTCTCCTCTCTTCTTCCTGCATCATTCTTTATTCCTTTAGGTTTGTCTGTTTTTCTGTGTTTTTCCTCCCCAATCTTTTCCCCTCTTTTTTCTCTGTGTCCATCTGGTCATCCCTCCTTGCCATCCACTCCATCTCCCTTCTGCTCACTGACTGACCTAGTTCAGTGCAGTTGCTCAGTCATGTCCGACTCTTTGCGACCCACAGACTGCCGCATGCCAGACCTCCCTGTCCATCACCAACTCCCGGAGCTTGCTCAAACTCATGTCCATTTGAGTCGGTGATGCCATCCAACCGTCTCATCCTCTGTCGTCCCCTTCTCCTCCTGCCTTCAGTCTTTCCCAGCATCAGGGTCTTTTCCAGTAAGTCAGTTCTTCGCATCAGGTGGCCAAAGTATTGGCATTTCATCTTCAGCATCAGTCTTTTCAATGAATATTCAGGACTAATTTCCTTTAGGATTGGCTGGTTTGATCTCCTTGCAGTCCAAGGAGAAAGCAAAGCACATTTCTTTATTTGTTCTACCTGTGGAATAACTTTTTTAAAAAATAGTGCTTTATGTTGGTGACTCTTGTTTTTAAATCAACTGAGTTGAACATTTACCATTTCTCTGGTAGAGAGAGGTCATAAAACTCTAGGTGCCCTGCCTTCCTGGCTTTTGGGGTTCAGCCCTCAGGAGGAAGTTTTCTGGGGCTGTGATCCTGACTTCTGCCTGGCTGGAGGAGGGCAGGGACAGGCACCTTCAGGCCTTCCTCTTGTTCTGAGTCTGCCTCTGATGAAGAGAATGACTGACTGCCCAGAATTCCAGGCCCCCAGCTCCAAAACTCTCCCACCTTCTCCACTGCATTATTTTTCATTTTCTGGCTTTGCCTGTGGAAAGCAGAGAAAGGAACCCCTAGGCTGAGGAGGCCGTGGGGACCCAGTCATGGCTGCAGAAGGAAACCCGAGCTAATGCTGCCCGGCTCTGTCCTTGTGTCGGCTCCGGCTCCGTGAGCAGGAGGGGGCTTGGCCCACCAGGCTCCCCAGACAGCTCCCTGGGATGGATGCCTGAAGCATGAAGTCACTGGCTTGGGAGGGCCCTCGCCTTGCTGGGCTGCCTGCCTCAGCCCTGAGCAGCCAGGAGTTTCAAGGAGGTGGAGGGTGACACCCTGAGGGGTGGGTTAGCACATCCTGCCTGTACCCCTGGTTCCGCCCTGCGGGCCTGGTACTCCCCTCACTGCAGGAGGGAGTCCTCTGGCTGTGGAGGGTGAGCCAGATGCCCTCAGCATGGCTGTGGAGGGCAAATGATGGCATTTTCAGACTCAAGCATTTGGGGGGCACCTACTTGGCTTCCCTGGTGGCTTAGACAGTAAAGAATCTGCCTGCAATGAGGGAGGCCTGGCTTTGATCCCTGGGTTGGGAAGATCCCCTGGAGAAGGGAATGACTGCTCACTCCAGTGTTTTTGCCTGGAGAAGTTCATGGGTAAGGGAGCCTAGCAGACTACAGTGCATGGGGCCACAAAAAGTTGGACACAGCTGAGCAACTAGCACTGACTGGATTGAGACGCGTTTTAGTGGGTCTGAGAGGGACACAGAGGCAAGAGACAGGCCCTCAGGCCACTCATGTTTGGGTGGGGAATGACAGCCATCTACAGACAGAGAATCTCAGGCTGACTGTGGGTGGTGCAGAGAGGACTGGCTGGGCTGGGCCATGTTCTGTGACCTGAGGAGCCTGTGGGTGCTGGCTGGAAGGGAGAGTGAAGTTTGCTATGGGGGCCTTTGGCAGGAGAGTGCTGCCTCCTTGGGGCTGGCAGGAGATGAAGCCCCAAGTCATAAACTCCAGGGCTCAGATGGGGTTAGGGCCAGAGGTTTCTGAGCCTGTGGCACAGGTGCCCTAAGCCTGCTCACCATCTAATTTATTTGTCTCTCCAGTCCCAGACTTAATGCTTGCTGGGAGCTGGGCCATGCAAATTCATCTTCAGGGACGTATCCTGAAGAAATAGTGAGCCCTCTGCCGTGAGGTAGTCCAATCCCAGCACACAAGCGCCCAGAGCCCAGCCAGCACCAAGCACCACGGCAGCCCCTAGAACACCTCCCTGGGGACTGCATTGGCCAGTGCATTTCTGGGCCCCATAGAGAACTGACAAGTGGCTGAACCTGTTGGCCCCATTTGAAGGATTGCATCACACTTACATAGTTGTCAGAGCTGTAGCTTTGGACTCAGACCTCTGTGTTCAGATTCCAGGACAGCTGTAACTCATTGCATGGACTTGGTCAAGTTAACCTTTCTGACCACTCTCATTTCTGAAAATCAGGTAATAATGCCTACTTTACTGGGTTGCCAGAGCATAAAATAATATATATAAGAGGCCTACTGTCATAGCCTGAACGAAGTGGGTGCTTAATAATTATTAACATTGTTTATCCTGGATGACTGTGTCTCTGGAGGCCCCGGGGTTATGCTCCAAGGCAGTGCTTCTCAAGCTTCAAGATTGGGGGATCTTGTAATGGTGAAGGTGGCAGTTGCAGGGTCGGGGCAGGGGGAGATGCTGCAGTTCTAACAAGCTCTCGGGTGGTGCTGATACTGACACCCCTGGGCCAAGACCAGGTAGGGACACATTATCCAAGTGCCCCAGAGGAGCATCCCTGGCCTCCTTTTTCTTCGCACTTGCCCAGGACAGCCCAGGTTAAAGGCATATTCATTCCAGGCCAGCTCTTATTAAGTGGGACCTGTGTTAGACACTGCTCCCAGGCCCAGGTTGCCAGTGACCAGCAGAATATTGAAAGCAAGAACATGTGTCAAAAACAAGACTGAGACAATAGCATCCTTGACTTTGCGGAAGTTTTCCATGCGGTCTGGGCATGGTGGATATTGAGAAACCACAGTCTGTGCTTCTGGACAGCTCTTCCTCCAAGTCCCACAACCCAGCCCATGATGCCTGAATAAAACCTTGTAAGGTCTAGATGTTAGCAAAAGGAGCTGGGGTTTCTGCCTGAACTCCTGAGAACATGGGACTTTCTGCCCAGTTCCTCCAGGGAGGGGGTGTGCATGGGCAGATGGCTCACTGTGGGGTGGGGGGGTGGGGCGGTGCTCGCCTTGCAGTGGCTGAGAGCTGAGGCTTTCACTCATCTGCTTCATCTAAGGAGGCAGCTTGCTTTGGTGGGAGAATTGGAGTCTGCATCTGGGACTAGTCTGCACCTGTGGCTTCGCTCCTCCCTCTCCACTCTGCCTTGGCTGGGAAGCTCCCTGCATCCTCTATTCCACATCTGCAAAGCAGAGACGGCCTGGCTGAAACAAGGATGCTGCAGGTGGTCCCTGCAGGGGGCGCTTTTTTTTTTTTAATTGTGGCAAAATATATATGACAAAAAATTTGCCATTTTAACCGTTTTAAAGTGTGCAATTCAGTGGTACTTACTCCATCAACCGTGATGTACATCCATCACAACTGTCTTCTTCTAAAACATTTTTTATCACCCCCAAACAAAAGCTGTGTCTACAGAAAAATAACTCTCCATTCCCCTGCCAGTCCCTGATAGCCTCTGTTCTATTTTCTGTTTCTGTGAATATGCCTATTCCAGATGTTTCATATGAATGGATCATATAGTATTTGTCTTTTTGTGTGGTTTTTTTTCGCACTTAATGTGTTTTTGAAATTCATCCATGTCGTATCAAGTGTCCGTACTTCATTCCTTTCGATGGCTGAATAGTACTCTCTGGGTAGACCATGTGCTGTTTCTCCACTCATCTGTTGATGGACACCTGGGTTGTTTCCATTGTTTATTTTTTATTTTAAACAATATTTATTTATTTGACTTAGTTGTGGCACATGGGGTCTTTCGTCTTCCTTGGGGCATGCGGGATCTTTAGTTGCAGCAGGTGGGATCTAGTTCCCTGACCCGGAATTGAAGCTAGGCCCTCTGCATTGGGAGTGGAGTCTTAGCTACCGGACAACCAGGGAGGTCCCTCTATTGTTTATTAAAACTATAATTTTTTTTGCTTGCCCCCTGGTTCTAGGCAATGAGATATATCATGACATGGAACAGCATAGTTCCTGCCCTGACGCGGCAGGCAGCAGGCAGTGACAACAGAGAGATGGGTGCCTAGCAGGGCACACGTTGGAGGGGGCTTGGCTGCACTGGGTTCTTCTGGTCTTGCCTGACCAGCTGCTGACTGTGTGGCGTGGGGTCTCCTTTTTGGGGCCTTGGCATTTCCCATTTGTACAATGGACTTACATTGTAAGGACCATAGTCCTTGTTGGACCCCTGTGGTGTTGGCATGCTATAGTCCTGTGATACGAATCTTCTGCCGTGGGGTTCTAAGAGAATATCCCCTGCGTTTCTTTCTTGGGTAGGGCTTGCGGTAAGCGAGAACTGCACTGGCTGCAGAGCTGGGGTGTGTGGAGTCCGGATATTTCCAGCATGGTGCTAGGCAGGAGGGCGACCCTGCTTGCATAACCACGGGGATGCTGACTGCGCCCTGCAGGGGGACCCCTTGTCCCCCCACCCCCTTCTCAGTGCCTGCCTGGAGACAGTGTCCAGGCAACAGCGGGGCTGAGGACTGACTCCCAGGTCAGAACTCTGGACCCACCGCAGAGGCTGGGGCTATGCGGAGACAGTCGATGTGGGGGACCCCAAGTGGGGTTGGATTATTTTGGGGGGTGTGCGGGAGTGTGTGGGGTTTAGGTAGGATGGGAATTAGGATGCCAGAGGCAGGGACAGCCAGAAGGAATAAGTGGTGGCTGGGAGGAACCCACAGCCTGGGTGGAGACTTCCTGTCAAAACAGCCACTTATCCTGGCTGGAGAGTGCATTCCTTTCCCCCAGGAGATAAGAAGGCCAGATTTTCCTTTCTCAGTGCTCCTTTGAGCTGAGAGCAGAGTTGGGTAAGCCAGTGGGGGCTTTGCAGGCTGGAGGCTGGGGGCTTTGCAGTCCCTTCCATCTGGCCCCAGCCTGCCCAGCTGGGCTCCTGGCCCCCCTCTCAGACTCCCTGCAGCCTTGGGTGAGCTCTGACCCCAGCAGCCAAGGGTTGATTCAAATCTTGTCTCCTCTCTGTGCTTCAGCTTCGTTACCTGAAAAATGCACCTATCTTGTTGATCGAAAGTATGTAATGCACTTGGAACAGTGCCTGGCACAAACCTTTGCTCAGCAATTTGTGGCAATCCTGCTTGTTATCCAAAGACTCCACTTTGTTTCTTGGGTCCAAGTGAGTTGCGGATTCCTAAATTTCCTAGGGCATCTGACAATCCTCTGCTCTGTAGACTTTTCCAGGTGAAAAATCTCTTCTCATCTCAACTTGACCCCAAGGCCATTATAAAAAAAGTCCTGCTAAGCATGTAAAATAGAGCCGATGTCAGAGGATGGAACAATTTCTCGGATATTAGAAATGCCCCGTTTCACAAGTGAGAGCTCCTTTTCTCAGGAGTAACTCCAGGACTGCTGTCCTAGATTGTAGGGGTTGGCAGGAGCTTCTCTTCTTACTGGAAACTAAGCCACTGCCTCCCAAGGGGGCTGCCCTGACATCCCCCCAACCCAGGCCCTTCATGCCCTGGGTTGCCTGGCCCTGGGGGCTTTTCCGGCTGTTCCTGCCAGTCAGTTGTCCTGAGGGCGGAGGCCTTCCCCCAGGGGCCTGGAGGCTCCAGGCTGCTCCTCCCCACGCCCTCTGGGCAGGCTCAGCTCCACTTCAGACTTCCCTTCTGGCCACTGCTAGAATGCCCAGCCTTCCCTCTGTGTATTTTCTCTCTGGGTGGGGGCCCAGGAGCTGGAAACCCTGTTCACATCCTCTCTCCACCCTCCCTTTGGAGGACCAAACTCACCAGGGCTGAAGCCAGAGAGGCGGTTGTGGTCTGGGGAAGGCTCCTAGCTCATGGAACAGAAGTCCTATGGAGAAGGAAATCCATGCTGTGGGCGGGGCTTTGGAGGGATCTCTTCCTAACCCATCATTATTGCTCCTTCCAGTCAGTACAACCTGATCTGGTTCAGTTTCAGAGTATTTCTGATGGTGCACCTGTCGTGGACTAGAACTGTTATGACCCAGATCAATGGGAGAATCCAGCAAACAAGGAGTATTTTGGGGACTCCAAATGGGACTCCAAGCCAGGGTTCCATTCCCACTTTCAACTCTCATGCCTTTCGAGTAGCTGGCTTCTAGCCAGTTCCCTCACTTATAAAAACAGACCAGTGAATTAGACCAGGAAGCTTTTAGTATCTGCATTAATGGAGGGTATACGTGACTGTCATACTCTAAGACCTAGTGGCAGGACTTGTAATTCATAATTACATTTCATTGGTGGACGAAAAATGTGGTAGTGACCTTGTCTCACAGTCTGGAGCACACTTGGTATCCATAGCCACAGAGATGGTGAAGGGTAACAGGGAGGTTACCCTTTGCTACTTGGAAGAAAAACTATGACAAACCTAGACAGAAAATTAAAAAGCAGAGACATTACTTTGCCGACAAAGGTCCATCTAGTCAAAGCTATGGTTTTTCCAGTAGTCGTGTATGGATGTGAGAGTTGTACTATAAAGAAGGCTGAGCGCTGAAGAATTGATTATTTTGAACTGTGATGTTGGAGAAGACTCTTGAGAGTCCCTTGGACTGCAAGGAGATCCAACCAGTCAATCCTAAAGGAAATCAATCCTGAATATTCATTGGAAGAACTGATTCTGAAGCTCCAATATTTTGGCCATCCGATGTGAAGAACTGACTCATTAGAAAAGACCCTGATGCTGGGAAAGATTGAAGGCAGGAGGAGAAGCGGACAACAGAGGACTAGATGGTTGGATGGCATCACCGACTCAATGGACATGAGTTTGAGCAAGCTCTGGGAGATGGTGATGGACAGGGAAGCCTGGCTTGCTGCAGTCCATGGGGTCGCAAAGAATTGGACACGACTGAGTGACTGAACAGCAACAGAGAGGTAGAGGGCAGCACTGACAGCTCTGGAAGCTAGTTTGGGATTTTATATCAGCTGCTGGAGATCAGTGGTGCATTTGGATGATGTGCCCTGAGTCTTGAGAATGGACTTCTGACTGGCGGCTTTCAGAATTAGAAGTGTTCTGAAAAAGAATTTAGTTTACCTGTTACTGAGAGTGTGATCTACATCACCTGGGTTCATTTAGACTGCAGACTCTCATCCCTGGGGGACATCCCCACCTGGACATCCCAGGTGCCCATCCCAGGTGGACAGAGTTATCATTTGCATTTCGAAGAAGGGCTCACTTACAGTCCCACAGTGAGTCTGTGGCAGAACCAGAGTGTGAGCCCAGGTGTCCTGTTGCTTCGTCCTGTCACGGTTCTTCCCTTCCTCCCAGAGATCCCCAGGGCCTCATGCTCCACCCCAGGGAGGAGAAGAATAGCCTGGGCTTCTCCCAGATCTACCCTCTTTGAGCTCAGTTTGGGCACATTTTGCTCTCTCATGACTGAGGCTGCCTCACCCATTGCAGCTCCCAGACCTGACACCAAAGCCCTGAGGCAGAAAACTCCACTGAGCAGCCCAGGCCCCTGGGGGCTTGCTCGCCAGACTGCCCGTCTGTGTCCACTTTGGACCTGCTGGGATTGGGCCATATCTGAGTAAGTGCAGGGCTGCGTGGCAGGAGCTCTGTGAGAGCCTCAGTGATAGGGTGCAGCCTGGACATGCCTCTTTTCTCCTTGGCACTGACCTGTCTTTGTTAGGCCATTTTAGGCTTTCTGTCCCTCCCCCCAAATGCAGGTCTCTGTCCCCATGAGACAGAGTCCCAGAGCCATCAAGGCAATGCCGGGCAATGAGCAGACCATCCCGGGTTCCAGGTGGGCTCTGCTGCGGAGGAGGCTCTTGGGAGGGGTGAGTGTCCAGGGTGAGGCGGGGCCCTTGGTCAAGGCCCCCCGTTCACCTTTCCCTTACTGCTCACCCTACTGTACTTTCCGGCTCCTCTGGGATCCTCTGAGGCCCGGTGGCCTTCTCGCGCCCTCCCCGCCCCCAGGCCTTGTTTTGGTGTGTGTGTGTCCCTTCCCAGAAGCTCGGCCTCTCCTTTCCTTTTCCTTGCAGCGCTGCTCTTCCTGTGATGTCCTAGGATCCGGGCAACGTGCCCCTCCCGCCTTCCTCTCCCTTGGCCCTTCCTCTGCTCTTTCTATTCCTGGTTGGACCTGCCTCTCCCATTGTCGTTCCCAGGAAAGGGCTGTCTTGCTGGTCGAGGGGTGGGGGACCTGAGCCAAGAAGAAAACCGGGTGGGAAGCCCCCAACCCGACCCGGGCTTATCAGAGGGATGGCAGGGCCCCTGGTGCCAGCGTCGTTTTTAGATATCTCACTTTCCAAGTTAGTCAGCAGTGGCCATCTGACACCCACGGTGGAGGCGGGGGATGACTTCCCTCTGCCTGCTCTGATTTCAGCGGACCCCAGGGGCAGTGAGGGCGGGTGACACAGAGTTTCCCGGAAGCCACCTTCCCAGAGGGCGCAGCCCAGCCTGAGGGAGCTGCCGTTTGTAGCAGTGCTTGACTCCTTTGGCCCAGACGAGGTAGGCAGGGTCCTGTGATAGTCCTTGGGAGCAGATCCTTGACCCTGCAGGGGGCTTCCTACGGTGACAGGAAGCTGTGATACCTGAGTGCAAAGGGGGAAGGCCAGCCTTCAAGTGTCTTCCCACCTCCTGCTCTTGCCTGGTTTTTGTCATGTTTTCTGTTTCCTCACTCTGTTCTATCTTTGTTCTTCCTAAAAGCTCATAACTCACGTGGGGCCAAATAATGTTTTCTGTGGATACAGAAGCAGATGTTCAGGTCAAACCCAGATATAGTTACATGCAGCAGCTGCAGGCACTGGGCATTCTGGGCCTCGCAGAGCTGGAAGACACCAGCTGAGAGCGCCGGAGCCCTCTTGTTACCAGCAGAGTCTCTGAAGGGCCCACAGAGGCGAAGACACTCACCTTAGACATCTCTGGGGAAACAACTCAGGATAAATTGCAGGGAGTTGCTATGGTAGATGGAAACCGTTGACTTCAGACAGACCTGGGGTGGAGGCTGGGCTCTGCCTCTTCCCAGCTGTGCACACACCCCTTAGTGCATATGGCATTCCACAGGGAGACCCCCGTGGGCCCCACAGAGGTGGAGAAGGGGAGATGCCATGACCTCGGGGGCGTTTCTCTCGGAGTTGAAGGAAACCTCGGCTGTATGCATCCCTCTGTGTGGGAGGGTGGTGTTGGGGACCTGGGGACCTCAAGACTGGCCTCCCAGAGGAGAGGCCAGGGCTGTCATACAGGCAGGTCTACTGTGTGACCTTGGACAAGACTCTTCACCTTCATGAGCCTGGTTTGCTCACCTCTGATCTTGCAGGGTAGTTGTAAGGTTCAAGGATGATGTTGTAAAGGACTTGGTGCCCAGTGACTGGCACAGAGGAGGTGCTTAATAACTGATGACTTGTCACTGTGTTCAGAAGGGAGTGTCCCGGGATGTCCCTGGGGGACCTGCCCTGTCCCCATGCATGCAGATGCCTTGCCTGGCAGAGATGACAGCAGGAGATGTTGGCCTCTGTTCACCCCAAGGCACGGCATGGTGGGACTTGAGACATCATAGGTTAGGTGGGGCCTGCCGGAAGTCTCAGGTACAGAGGCAGCCCCTAGCATAGAGGTCCTGAACCTTGGGGAGGCTTCAGGGAACCCCCACAATGGAATGCAAAATGTGCTTTCATCAGATTCTCAAATGGGGCCATGACTAGAAGAATTAGCAAATCAGGCAGCAAGACCCACTGTGAGAGGCCGTGGCAGGTGGTGTCTACTCAGCCCTGCAATGCTGGATGTGGCCAGCGGACCTCAGGCCACGCCTTAAGTACAAATTCTTCTGAGACATCAGTGCCTGACCTGGGTCCAGCTGGACCAGAGGTTAGGGTTGTGGGCAAGAGACTGGGGCCCCAGAACTCAGGATGAAGGCCAGGTCTTCTGTGGGGCTAGCTCAGGACTGGGGAGCATGATGTGGGGGGCTGTCAAGTGGATGGAAGTCATAAGGGCCCCGGGAAGGTAAGGGCAGAGGCAGTTAGACAGGTCCACCATGCGAGCCTAGGCCTCCTTCTCGTCCAGTAGAATGCAGCATGTGTGAATGGTGGCCGTAAGGCCCACCCCTGCTGGACTGGGCTGTGTCAGAAATGATCTCTCTAGGCCTTGAATTCCAGCTTGAGGAAAGTCACTGCAGGGTCTTACCTCAGATACCTGAGGCTGTAGGTGTTTCCTCCCTATCTTTTGCTCAATTTCGTTTTTTTTTTCCTTCTGTTTCTTTTTTGCCCCTTATTTTACTTGCCCTATCTTATGTTTTTCTCATAAGCTACTTATTTTGAAAAATGGGGCAAGTATCATTTTGAAAAACAGGGAGAGTATAAATGGAAAGGAAAAAAAAGAAATAAATTTGTTTATAGAAAAGCTATCTGGAGAAAGTAGGCTTTCAGTTGTGGGACGTTTTGTTTGTTTTTACAAAAGGCATTACTTTTTGATGATAAGTGGATTATGCTCATGACAGACAACATGGAAAGTTTTTAAACATTTAAAAAAAATTGCCCATGATTGCATTATACAGACAACAACAATTAGTTTTTGGTATATTTGCTTTTTTTACATATATACATTAAAACTTTTTTTTGTATTTATTCTATAAATGGTATCCAATTTCTTACTTAATATATGTCATATGTAACATGGATAGGTTTCTTTGGCACTAGTAAGTCTTTATAAGGATTTAAAATACCTCAACCTTTCAGTTGGACATTTAGACACTCCCCACTTACACGATTATAAATAACTCATTGACAAGCATCTCTGTTGATAAAGTTCTTGTCGAAGTTAAGATTTCCTTGAGAACAATTCAGGACTGGACTTGGGGGGAAAGGGCTGGGGTCAGCAGCAGTTGTCAGTATGAGCGTGTGCTTGTGAGCGTGTGAGAGCTGCATTTGTGATCATCCTGCAGAGGAGGGACCCCGCCCCCACCCCTGCCGCCTCGAATAAGCCAAGTGACTCATCCGCTCAATCTGTGGATCTCGTTGGTGGGATGATGGAGAAAGAGAAGAGGCTTCCCAGTGACTCATCTACAGCGCCTGAGATCCCTCTGGCCCTTCAGGCTGACCAGGGCCAGGCCCTTCAGGCCTGGTGACCAAAGGCCTGCCCATGTCAGGGTGGCTTCGGGGACAGCCAGGATCCGTGGAGCCTGATGAAGTGTTCTTGATCCTCACGGCCGGCCTGCCCAGCGCACAGCCCTGTGCTCAGATGTGCTCAGACCTGTGTGTCATCCAGCTTGGCTAAGCTCCCTTCCAAGGCAGGCTGGGCTGGTTTTCTCCTCAGAAAGTCTAGTCAGTGGGGTCAGCCAGCGGATAAACTAAAGTTAACTTGGCTATTATTGCTTTTCTGTTAATGAGGAGAGGACCAGCTGTGAAGACGCCAAACCATTCGGAAATGCTGCACAGTCCTTGGGATCTAAGGTTCAGGAGAAAGAGAGCAATTGACAATGATTTTAAGTCCTGACTGGACTCCCCAGGGTTCCTTGTGCTTCACTGAGCTTTCATTTTACTGTTTTTTTTGAAAAATATTTTTCCTATGAAGATATGAATCTTGGAAGCCATGAGAAGTGCCCGTGATCTCGGACTCATCAGCAAGCCAGCACTCTTTACTGGATGGAAGCTCGGGGTGAAGTTCAGCCCCGAGGGTGGTGGAGGACAGGCTGGCAGGGGATTGTCACCACAGCCCTGGGGGTCAGCTATGGAGAGACTAATGGCTAAGTGCTCATCTTGCATGTCAGAGGGGATAGAGGGAAAAAGATCAAGACCGAGTTGTGGACTAGAGTGAGCAGGAACAAACCAACTCATTCTCTAAAAACTGACACTGGATATCCTGCGTGTTTCTGAGCCCAAGGACACTGGACTTGTATCTTAAAATTCCACAGCCCACTAACACATCCACAGATACTGTTCAAGGTGACCCCCTTTGACAAAAAAGCAGTATCTGTAGGAGTGAAACCTCTTAACTGCATTTAAGGCAATGTAAAAAATGTTTAAAATTCTTTGAAGAAATCAGATCTGAGATGTTTCTGCTATAAAGTAGTCTCTGAACCATCAGACTGAAAGCACGGAAGCAAAAGATCCAAGAGCAAGGTTCTTTCAGCGTGACCCATATTTGCACCCTGCCTGCTGTGTGGCAGGCACAGTGGCTGGGCCTGGGGGACAGAGGTGTTTAAGAGCAGATCTCTAGCCCCAAGGAGTCTGGTCACGGAGGGCACTTAGGAGGAGGATTCTGATCAGGGAGTTAATGTAAAGCCCAAAGAGAGCAGTGTTTGGGTTGGGCTTGAAGAGTGAGCACCATATTGATGTTCAGAGATGTGGGGAAGGGTCTGGAAGCAGAGGACACAGGATTGGGTACTAGGGGGCTTCTTGGGCAGAGTGGTCTGTGTGACTGCTGGGAAGAGGAGAAGGCAAAGCACGAATAGGAAACGGTGGGCCATTGCCAGGTTGTACGGAGCTTCCACACTTGTCTTAAGGAGTTTGGACTTGATTCTGTAGCTAATAGGAATCTATGGGAAGGTTTTTGAGCAGGGAGTTAATGTAATTTTTTAAATCAAAAGCAAACACATCAGTGCATGCTCACTGATTTCAGCTGTACCGAAGTCTACAAGCAAAAAAAAAAAGCTCCCCTTGCTAGAGGTGACTACTCTCTTCTTCATGTCATTTTATTTACCTACATCCATAGATAGATATATACGAAAGTCAAGCCCTAGACGTGGGAAGGAAGATGTTTCTATAATCTTCTGTGTTCTCTCCCTGCCCCCCCCCCCCCACATCATACCTACCTTTTACTATTTAAAGTTACTATTTAAAGCTGGGACTATTTACTATTTAAAGCTGGGACTGTAATCTAGGGAACTTGTGCTATGTCTTGTCACTCGGCTCATTTTGCTTTCTTGGTATTATTTCAGAACATGGTTTTATTGGATATTCACCAGAACTGCTACAGAACAACACTCTGCCAGATTACAGCCCTGGAGAGTCCTTTTTCACTGTCTTCGGGGTGTTCTTCCCCACAGCTACAGGTACTGGCATTCTTTTTCATTATCATGTTAGGGATATAAGTAAATGCTTGGTTCCCAAAATGTAGTATCATAATGGACCTGTATGTGCTTATAGGGTATATACCTGACTTTATAGACAGCCTTAGCTTTAACTACACATCTATTATTTTGACAGAGGCTTTACTTGTTCATAATTCCTGAAGGCTCCCAACATGATTTGATCCTCCTTACCCCTTATACTTACATATTGACACCTCTTGGCCAAGTTAGTAGGGGGGACATATTCTCTTAGGGCTAAGCAGGCTGGATTCCTCAACAGGACAGCTGCCCTTTCCACCTTGTATCGAGTGCAGACTGGTCTCTAATCTCCCCCTCCCCTACCCCAACCCACGTGTCTTCTCCTAGGGGCAGAGAAATGCTCTTATCTTCTTGCCACTTTGGCTGTGGGTGAAATCAGGACCCCACGGGCAAGGACTGCATCCTCTCCCCCACTTTCCCGTTCCATGGTGCCTGCAGAGGAGCCTTGCACAGCTGAGGTCCTGGTAGAACTCCTGTTGCATGCTCAGGTCCCAGGCCCAGAAGGTAGTAAGCTAACGTGTTGACCAAATGCTCCACAAGAAATAACCATTTACTAGGGACTGGGCTTGTTCCCAGAACACAGACTCAAAAAAACGTTTCTTTCTCCATCCAGGCAGTGTTGATGTCCTGGAGCTGATTTTGTCTCCTTTCCCTCTTCCTTCTGCCTTCCTCCAGAGAGAAGGGAGGAAAAGCTACTAGATTGTTGAAAATTTAAGAGACTGTCCCTATCAGATGTGGACAAGGATTTGGAGGAACTGGAACTTGCATACATTGCTGATGGGAACGTAAAATGGGACAACCATTTTTGGAAAATGGTTTGACAGTTTCTTAAAAACCAAACATACCCAGCCATTCCAATCCTGGTTATCTACTATTGAGGGGGAAAAAAAAAAAAAAAGCATGTATCCATATAAAGACTTGTATATGAAAGTTCAAAGCAACTTAGTTTGGTATAATCCCAACTGGAAGCAACTCAAATACTCATCAAAGGGTGAATGGAGAGACAAATTATGGTGTCACCACACAATATAAAACTAATCAGCTATTAGAAAAAGTGAACTATTGATAACTTGTGACGATGTAGATGACTCTCAAAATAAGGCTGCTGTGTGAAAAAAGTCAGGCAAAAAGAGAGTTCCTTTTTAAAAAGATAAAATTATTTAAAAATCCATTTATATAAAATTCTAGAAAATGCAAACTACAGTGACAGAAAGCAGGTCAGTTAATACCTAGGAGTGGAGGTGAAGGGAGCAGGAGGAAGGCCAAGGAAATTTGGGGGGATGAAAAAATGTGTTTCTCACTGTGGTGATGGACTCGCAAGTGTGTTCTTGTCAAATTTTACAGACTGTCACACTCTTAAACTTGTAGCTTATTGTATGTTAGTTATACCTCAGTAAAGCTGTTAAAACGCGGGGGGAAATTACTGACTGTAGTCGTATTTAACAACTCCCCTGAATCCCATTTCTCCCTCTGGCCACCGCCCCTTTCTCTCCCCTGCACAGCCACAGTCTCTGCTCTCCCAACCACTTTCCTGCCTCCTGCTCTACTCGTCCACTCACTCCTTTTGGAATTCCAGGCCTCTCTCTCCAGTGAAATGGTTCTTTCCAAAGTCATCAGTGGCTTCCACTTAGTTCAGTGGGTACTTAAAATTTCTCAGTGTGTTTGACCTCTCAGCTGCGTTCCACTTTCTCCTTCATTTCTCGTACCTTCTATGATGTAGCATCCTGCTCTGACCCTCTTGATAGGGGCATCCTCTTCTGCCTGCCCATTCAATGCTGGGGTTCTTCAGGCTGTGCCTACTGTTTCCCTTGGGATCTCATTCATGCCCATTGTTCAGGGACCACCCATAATGCTGGCCATTCCCAGATTTATGCCTCTAGCCCCGACTTCTCTAAGCTTCACATCGTGTATTTAAGTGCCTACCTGACACCTTCTCTTGGTATCCTAGACTCAGCATGTTCAGAACCCATCCATCCCATCAGCCCCAACTGGTTCTCCTCCACTCCTGATCTCAGGGATGGCACCCTCATCCCCGCAATTGCTTGAGCTAGTAATGGGGAGTTACTTCTGACACCTTCCTCTTGTCAGGCTCCTCTGTCCATGGGCTTCGCCAGGCAAGAATACTGAAGTAGGTTGCCATTTCCTCCTCCAGGGGATCTTCCAACCAAGGGATCGAACCCATGTCTCCTGTGTCTCCTGCATTGCAGGCAGATTTTTTTACCCACTGAGCCATCGAGGAAGCCTCTTCCTTACCAGTCTCCTGCAAGTCCTGTGAATTTTACCTCCTAAATTTACCCGCCTTTACTCTCACTTCCCTCTGTCTCTACCACCTGACCACTCTGCCCCAAGCTTCATTTCTCAGCTGAGTAACTAAGGCAACTCCGAGTTGACACCCCTCCTCCCTCCTCCCTCTTTGAGGCTAGGTCACAGGAAGAAGGCTGGAGCTAGGTCTCGGTGATGGCAGGTAGCATGCTGTTCTACAATCCAGGTGTGCCAGAAACAATGCGTTTCTTTCATCTTAATGAAGTGGAAAGAGTTGGTCTCTGAACCTAAGCCTTCAGGCTGCCGGGGTGGCTGGGAACTGATGTCAGTCATTCCTCATGCCTCTGCCTTGCCTGTCAGGTCTCAGGGTCTTACTAAGTACAGGGCGTGTCAGGGGCTCTGGCTGTTCATCATCTGTGCTCTGAGCCAGGCCCTCCCACAGCCCTGTCTGTAGCTCCCTTTAGGTTTATGGTCTCTGCTGCTTCCAAGCCACTTTGGGGGATGGAAAGTTTGCGGAACCTGGGAACCTCGTGCCTAGAGTCTGTGTACCTCTCAGACCTTCTTTCCTGAGGTCTTGCTGGATCCCACTGGTGCTGCCAGGGAGTAGGCCTCAGGTCCCCGTTGTTCAAATCCTGTGGGCCTTTCTCTTCCTGCCCAAGCGTGAGGGGCAATCTTCTGTTCTAATATGGGCGACACTGCTGTCCAGGGCCAGCTTAGTGAGCATGAATTTATGCATTCACACTTGGGCATAAGCTCAGAAGGACCCCACACTTGGTTGAATGCTTTGCTGTTGCTAAAATTCTTAATAAATTTTGAACAAAGGGTCCTACATTTTTTTTGCACTGGGCCCTACAAACAATGTAGCAAATAGGTTTTGTTCCCGCCATGCTCTCCCCAGTCACTCTGCAGCTTCTTTTCTACCTCCTCCTGCTGCTGCTGCTGCTAAGTCGCTTCAGTCATGTCCGACTCTGTGTGACCCCATAGACGGCAGCCCACCAGGCTCCCTGTCCCTGGGATTCTCCAGGCAAGAACACTGGAGTGGGTTGCCATTTCCTTCTCCAATGCAGGAAAGTGAAAAGTGAAAGTGAAGTCACTCAGTTGTGTCCGACCCTCAGCGACCCCATGGACTGCAGCCTTCCAGGCTCCTCCATCCATGGGATTTTCCAGGCAAGAGTACTGGAGTGGGGTGCCATTGCCTTCTCCTAGATCCTCTAAAACCTCCTAAGGGCCCAGCCTTTTGAGAAACAGAAACCAAAACAATGTGAAAAGTCTGCTTCTTCCCTGCCACGTATTTCCACCAAGATAATAAAATAAAGGTCACGTTCGTTTTGAATGGACAGAAAAGGAAAGGGGGAGGGGATGAAATACACGAAGAAGAAAATTTTCGAAAATTTTTAACATTAACATCTGAAAATATTTTCTAGCCCCTTCTGCTCCCCATTCCCCCACACCTTGCCCCTCCCCGACACATTCAAGAGGCTTCCCACCTGAGCCTGGCCTGTTTCCCACATGAGCCTGTTTCCTTGGGCCTGGCAGGGAGTCCTGATGCCAGGTCAGATCCTTGCTTTCAGGTGCCAGGTTAGCAGCTCCAGCTGAAGCAGGGCCGTGGTCCTTTGAGGCAGGCAGTACCACCAGGATGTTGCCTTATGTGCGTGACCCTGTCAGGTCCCCTCCAAGCTTCTCCCATAGCTTCCCTCCTTTTTATTTGCAGGCCTTGCATTTTGTAAGAGAGGGAACGCGTGGCCTGAGTGAAGGGCCCGGGGTGACGAGCCTTCCCTCTGGTGCTTCACCCTTCAGTAGGGAATCAGCAGTGCCTTGAGGTTGGAAGATGCCACCCAGGAGCCCAGAATTTGAGCTGGACTACCATTTGAGATCAGCCAGTCCAGCGAGTGACTCTCAACTTTTTATCTTTTAATCCATGTTCGTTTTTGTTAATCATACTGAAAACCTTACTACACTGGAAATTCTGTGTCTCCCTGGACCAGAAGGAGTATCTTGGTCCTTTCTTTGAGAAAGATTCTACCTAAGAAGATTAGCCAAGCTTCTTTATTTTCTGTGGCTTAAGTTATGAAGGTATTGTTTGGTAATATTCCAAATATAAAATTATAATATTGAACAAACTGTCTACACAGGCCTCTTTTACCCCACCCCTCTCAGGGAATGTGCTTTTCTGCCTCCCTGACACCCCCGGCCCCATCCCCACCCTCCACACCCCGATCTGGGCCCAACCAGGTTGAGAATCACTGATCTGGGAAATGAGCACAGAGGAGTTTATGAAGGATTGTGGAAGATCACCCAGCTAAGGTGCGGAAGGTGACCAGAGTTGTTAGGAGAAACACACTGACTGAAACTGCCTGCTCTCATCAGGCACCATAGTAACCATTCCTGTGAGTTATTTTACGACAGGAGGTCCTGGTAAGGAATACGGAACTAAAAAGCCACCAACAACCGGTAGAATTTGGGAAAGGTCAAAAGGAGATACTCATGTCCCATTGACCTCCCAGAATCCTCCTTGTTAGAATCCATCTTGACTGAGCAATGTGTGCACCACCAGGAAGGGCCCTGAGTCAGAATGATTGGCCAGAGACAGCCCGGAAACTAATCCCATCACCATAAAACCCGAGACTGCAAGCCACATGGCAGAGCAGGTCTCCTTGGTTCCCTGACCCTCTTGCTCTCCACCCAGGCGCCCCTTCCCAGTGAAGTCTCTTGCTTTGTCAGTACATGTCACCTCTGACAATTCTTTTCTGAGTGTTAGACAAGAGCCCACTTTCGAGCCCTGGAAGGGGTCCCCCTCTGCAATAAAGTTGGGCCACCATCCCTCTGTAGAGGGTTGCCTCTCCTGGCTATCTCTGTTTTCCAGGGGCTCCAGTGTAAACACAGTAGGCAGGACAGGCAATTTGTATCCCTTGGCTTTCCCCTGGCAGATGTTCCATTAAACTATGAAAAGCATGGATGATTGGCAGTTTCCATGGTGACGGATTTGCCAAGGATTAGCTCTGAGTGAGTCATGGCTGGGGCTCCCTCCAACGCCATCCTCTCCTGGAACAAGAGAACCTCCAGGCTGTGAGAGGGGAGAGGAGTTTGGAAGAACAGACACTTCCAGTCCCCCAACCCTGCATCCTCATCTCTGACCAGTGATGTTATTTAGGTTACTCTAGAGATTTTATCCCTGGGGGCGGGAGACTTCTGGGGAGAATAGCTGAAGCCTAGGTTTCAGTGGCTCCTCTGGAGTTAGGAAGCAAGGTCTTCTGTCAGTGCTCCTCGCTGCACTCCACCACACCCTGTGGTGGTGGCTGCAGGGTGGGGCTGGGACCTTGGAATAGACTCTGCATTTAGTTTCCCAAAGCACTTTCCTTCTCTGAGCTATACCACCAAACTTTCTCTGAAAAACAAACACCTCTCCCTATAGTTATTCATACACACACATAGCCACTCTGGGAATCTGGGACCACAGTACATGGAGGAACTAGAAAATGGAAATTCACTGGGATAAATACCATTGTGTGAAGTTGTGTAACCCTTGTCCCCAAATTTCAGACTCCTGCTGGAAAGGATAAGGGCCTGTTGTGGTTGACCACACCCAGCATCAAAATGTATGGGGGAAACCAGCAGCCTTTACCAGAATGTCCACGCTTACCTTTGTGGTCAGGAGCCCTGCTCTTTCTGTGACATCCTTTGGCCTCCCTGGACCTGATCCTATCTCTCCCCACCCCGCACACATACACACACTCTGAGAAGTTCTGGATTCTACTGGGCTCTTCCAGATTGGCTGGCTGTCTCTGGGACCCTCAGCTCTAGGCATCCATGCTGGCTTTGCCTTCAGCCTACCCGTACATTCCTTCTCTCCCAGTGTATCCCCAGGCCTTCTCCTAAGTTATGTGTTCTTGTGGGTGAGAGAACGAGGACCTGCTGGGGCAGAATGAGGTCTTGTTTTAAGGAGCAGAGAGACTGAGGAAGGACAGTCTGAGGGCGGGACTCACCTCTCTGCATTCTGATGGACTTGTGAGTAGGAACAGGAGAAAGGGAGGGAGCTTTATAATTATTATATATGTTTATTTTTGTAATCTCACTTATAGAATTTATGATTTTATCAAATTATCACAGTATCTATAATAATTATCATTACAATAGCCTACAACATCAGGCACTGTGCGGAACACTTTATAGTCTTTCATTTAAACCTCATCATGACCCCAGTGCTTCTATCAGATGCAGATTTATCATTAAGCTAATGAAGCCTGGGTTTCAGGGTCCCTTGGTTGCATGACCTCCTTCTAAAGTTCCATTTCATATTCATAACTTGGTATTTTTAAAAAGTTTTAGGCCCCATGGAACCTGTATCCTTCCCTGGGTTCTATTATTAATCCATCTTACATATGAGGAAACAATGACACAGAGAGGTGATTTCCCAAGGTCACCCGACAAAAAATGGTGATCCCCATCACTTCCCACGTGCTTTGGCAAGGATGCTGGGAAAGAGGACACACGTTTGTCTGGAGCTGTACTCTACCCGGAAGTCAATAAATCCTGCTGGAATCCTAGTGTTTGAATGTCCCATTATTAGACACAGTCTGTCTCAGCAGCATCTCTAAGGCATTGCGAGGGTGGAGCACTGACTAGTTCTGCCTCTAAGAATAGAGCGAAGAGGGGACGAAAGATTCCTACTTTAACAGCTAAACAAACCAATCAGCCAGGTGTGGGGAAGGAGTGGGGTTTTGACGATCAGGTGGAAGGTAAGGAGAGGCAGCCAGAGTGCTTAGGAACCCAGGGGAGTTCTGAGAGCAGAAGGGAGCCCATCTTCCCCAAATGGACATTCAAAAAAAATGTTTTTTTATTGTGTTATAGTTGATTTACAATGTTATGTGAGTTACAGGTATACAGCAAAGTGCACCAGTTATACATATACATATATACATATATCCACTCTTCTTGTTTTTTTTAAGATTCTTTCCCCATATAGACCATTGAGTAGAGTTCCCTGTGCTATGCAGCAGGTTCTTATTAGTCATCTATTTTATAGATAATAATGTGTATATGTCAGTCCTAATCTCCCAGTTTATCCCATGCCCCCACCCCCAGGTGGACATTTATTTAGCACCTACTAGGTGCCAGGCACTGTGCTAGGTGCGTTATAGATGTTCTTTCTAGCTTTACAACAATCCTGCAAGGTACATAATCTTATCCCCATTTGCAAATGGGGAGACCGAGGCTCAGAGCCACACTGCCTCCAAACAACAAAAGGCAGCAGATAAGGTTAAGTCACTTTAGTGCATGGATATTCTACTTTAATGAAAAAGAAAAGTAATAAATTTATGAACTTAAAAAAAGAAACAAAAAAGGCAACAGAGAAACAATCTCTAAATGGAAAGGGAAAATTGAAGGCTTCTAAAGTAAGAGTAGTTCTTTAATGACCAACCAACAGAAACCAGGAAAGTCTAGAAAATGATTAGCTGTTTTTCTTTATAAAAAGTATTTATTTATTTATTTATTTTTGGCCGTGCTGGGTCTTTGTTGCTGTGTGCGGGCTTTCTCTGGTTGTGACTATCCTTCGTTGTGGTACACAGGCTTCTCCCTGTGCTGTGTGGGGGCCGTCCTTCACTGTGGTACACAGGCTTCTCCCTGTGCTGTGTGGGGGCCGTCCTTCACTGTGGTACACAGGCTTCTCCCTGTGCTGTGGGGGGGCCGTCCTTCACTGTGGTACACAGGCTTCTCCCTGTGCTGTGGGGGGGCTGTCCTTCATTGTGGTACACAGGCTTCTCCCTGTGCTGTGGGGGGGCTGTCATTCATTGTGGTACACAGGCTTCTCCCTGTGCTGTGTGGGGGCTGTCCTTCACTGTGGTACACAGGCTTCTCCCTGTGCTGTGTGGGGGCCGTCCTTCACTGTGGTACACAGGCTTCTCCCTGTGCTGTGTGGGGGCCGTCCTTCACTGTGGTACACAGGCTTCTCCCTGTGCTGTGGGGGGGGCCGTCCTTCACTGTGGTACACAGGCTTCTCCCTGTGCTGTGGGGGGGCTGTCCTTCATTGTGGTACACAGGCTTCTCCCTGTGCTGTGGGGGGGCTGTCATTCATTGTGGTACACAGGCTTCTCCCTGTGCTGTGTGGGGGCTGTCCTTCACTGTGGTACACAGGCTTCTCCCTGTGGTGGCTTCTCTTGTTGTAGACCATGGACTCGAGGACATGTGGGCTCAATAGCTGCAGCTCGAGGGCTCTACTAGAGTGCGGGCTCAGTAGCCGTGGTACACAGGCTTCGATACCCTGTGGCGTGTGGGATCTTCCTGGACTGGGGATCGAACCCAAGTCCCATGCATTGGCAGGCAGATTCTTAATCACTGGACCACAAGGGAAAAGTGAAGTCACTCAGTCATGTCTGACTCTTTGCAACCCCAGGGACTGTAGCCTACCAGCCTGCTCTGTCCATGGGATTTTCCAGGCAAGAGTGCTGGAGTGGGTTGCCATTTCCTTCTCCAGGGGATCTTCCCAACCCAGGGATTGAACCCTGGTCTCCCACATTGCAGGCAAATGCTTTATCCAGAAGCCCCAGGCTTTTTTTTTTCCCATTGTTTCCTTATTGTTCAGTCACTATGTCGCGTCTGACTGTGACACCATGGACTGCAGCACTCCAGGCTTCCTTGTCCTTCCTGGAGTTTGCTCAAACTCGTGTCCATTGAGTCAGGGATACCACCCAACCTTCTCGTTCTCTGTTGCTCCCTTCTCCTCCTGCCTTCAATCTTTCCCAGCATCAGGGTCTTTCCCAGTGTGTCAGCTCTTCACATCAGGTGGCCAAAGTATTGGAGTTCCAACATCAGGCCCCTTCAGTGTTGACTTCCTTTAGGACTGATTGGTTTGATCTCCTTGCTGTCCAAGGGACTCTCAAGAGGCTTCTCCAGCATTACAGTTTGAAAGCATAAATTCTTCAGGGCTCAGTGTTCTTTATGGTCCAACTTTCATATCCACACATGACTACTAGACAAACCATAACTTTGACTATCCCAATCCCAGGATCAACCTGCACCTCCTGTGTCCCTGCATTGCAGGTGAAGTATTTACCCATTGAGCCACTGGGGAAGCCTTTTTTTTTTTTTTTCTTAAGAATTCTCATTTTCAGGATCAAAAAAGGAAATAGGGTGGGAGTGGGATTAAAATAACAGGCAAGAGGTGAAGACTTTGATCTCTGTACTATGGTTGATGAAGCGGGCAGCGAGAAAAGGCAGAGGACCACTATCTTGCAGATGCTGGTAAGTGGTTAATGGACATTTATCCTGGTTATTTTTATCAATAGCTGATCCTAGAGATGTTTAAGGGATCAGTTCCTCTCCTGACCATCCACGTCTATTGTCACAGATATTTGAGCCAGGGTGCCAAGCCAAACCTCCCAGTTCACCTGGTGCCACACAACCAGACTGTGAGGTTAATGGCAGTGCCCAGAAAGGTCTGGATGATGCTGGAGGTTTAACCTCCTCAACTCAAGCTGGTAAAGTGATGGCCAACACCACCATCCTCACATGTGAAAGCTGAGTCGGTGAGGAGATGTAAAAGGCCTTAGGACGAGGACGGAAGACCAAGTCAGAAGGCTTTACCTGTGTGAAGAAACCTGTTGCCTAAGTCATATGGTCATAATGCAGCCCATATCATCATCCTGATATAGGGCGAGGACGTGGTTTAGGGTAAAGCAATTAACTGCTTCCTGGAACTGGCAGCTCAAGACCAACGAGGAGGGGAAATGCCCTGGACCAGGACAGACTAGTGATTCAGAACTGGGGACGGAAATTGCTGTAGGAAAACCAACTTGTGGTGCTGATTATAACTGATTATAAGTAGGGCTGATTATAACTAAGTTCAGCACTCTTGTGGGGGCGGTAGCCCCAAATTAATCATGCCGTTACTCTGGTTTAAAAAGAAAAATCCAAAAAGAGCATGGGTGTTAGGAGGAAATGGAGAGACTGTATGATGTGGAGGAAATAACATGACTTGAATTAAGGAAACTTCAACATGAGTTCTGCTGGTTTTGCAAGCAGCTAGCTTGAAAACATGATCAAAATTGCTTCCTCTTTTGGGGTCTCAGTTGCCTCATCTGTGAAATAAAAGGCCAGAGTCGATGATCTCTAAGATACCTTCCAGCTTTAAGAATTGATGATTCTAAATAACCACTTTAAAGATTTTTAGGAAGCCTGCCAAAAAGAGGATAAAGATCAAATAGGAATTACAAAATGGACACTTGGTGTTTTCCAATGATTAAAGTGTTTCATTTTTTTAAAAAAAGTGTTGAATGTCAAATAAGTTTTGGGAAATAGTATGTGCTACATTTCTCTTCTTACAAATGGACAATGAAAATTAGAATGTTGTATGGTAAGGCAATGGCACCCCACTCCAGTACTCTTGCCTGGAAAATCCTATGGACGGAGGAGCCTGGTAGGCTGGTAGTCCATGGGGTCGCTAAGAGTCGGATACGACTGAGCAACTTCACTTTCACTTTTCACTTTCATGCATTGGAGAAGGAAATGGCAACCCACTCCAGTATTTTTGCCTGGAGAATCCCAGGGATGGGGGAGCCTGGTGGGCTGCCGTCTATGGGGTCGCACAGAGTTGGACACGACTGAAGTGACTTAGCATGGTAAGTCCAGCAGTAAGAATCTCTCTGATCTTGTTTAATCAAGGTTTTTCCCACTGATACGTTTTTTAACTGTGGAACCTTTTTTTAGGGGGCATTATTTGTAAATATCACTGTGAAATAGTACTTATTCTACTATTCCTCCACTAAATCTAACTCTAACATTAATAATATTTTTAAATTGTAACAGAAGCAGAAAGGTAACTAGGGAATCTCTATAATACCTGATTAGTATGGGTGAATATGAAATCAAAATAACTTTTCTAGATCTAACTGGTAAGCAAGACATTTATAGTCCACCAGAACTAGAGATCATCTGCTCAAGAATTGTGTAGTCGTGCAAGGGCAAAATTCTGGTAGTAACAGTGTGCAAACCAATCTAATAGGTGTGCCCGGAACACCCACAGGAGTCACCCCGAGGCTTCCTGTCTGGAGTGCAAGTTACTGCCATTTCCTTGTCTTGGGAGTTTTGTGTTCACGGTACTGACTGCCTATTTTCTGGCTTGCCTGTTTTGTCTCACAAGCCCACTTCCTGGCTGGCTGGGTCTGGCCCATTCCTGAGGGTGGCCTGTGTCAGTGTCAGCTGTTTCTGCTCCCACTGAGCAGGATTCCCACGTGCCCCATACCAGGCCAGCTAGTAGGACCTCTAATTAAAGGCAGGGTCATCACTGTGCAAGGGATTGTGGAGAGAGAAGAAAAGGGCGTTTGTTTGTTATGAATACAGAACCTTTGGGAAGCAGGAAGCCATTACGATTAATCAATCACTTTCCTAGACAGAAGCGCCTATAGCAATGGAGTTCTTGTGGCTCCTTATTTCTAGAGTTTTGTAAATGATCTGAAGGAAGGCGTACATAAAGACATGACAAACTAGAGGAGGTACGAAAATGGCAAAGAATACATGGCAGTATGTAACTTTGCAAAGCTGAGTGAATGGGCATAGAACTGCCAGGGGCTTGGGGGCAGAATGAAGTCATTGCCGAAGGTAGGAAGCCAGGCAGGTAAGACACTGGTAAACCTGGTGACAGGTGAGAACCTTGGCAGAGGTTCAGCATTTGGGAGGTTCAGAAAGAGGAGGTGTTAATGGACGAAGTTAGTGGGGCCTGAGTATCAGGTAGACATGGGGATCTGGCCAGGGCTGGCCTTGGCTGTCAGACTGTTCTAGCAACAAAGGACATGGTCCCGTGAGCTGTGGTCAGAGTAAGGCAGGTCCTCGGCCTTGCTCTCTTGATCTAAATAAAACCTGTATGTGATTTAAAAAATAAAAAAAAAATAGTGCAGAGGTGCTTGTAACGTAAAGCAGTAGTCTCTCAGCCTGCCCTCCCTCCTCCACCAACTTGACCACCCAAAGAACCCCTCTACAGGGGCAACCATTTGTAGTCATTTTAGTACTTCAGGAGCTAACTGCATTACCAAGCAACATGCCTACATCTGAGCTTCCCTGGTGACTCGTTGGTAAAGAATCCGCCTGCAGTGAGGGATCCGCAGCTGGTGTGGGTTGGATCCCTGAGCTGGGGAGATCTCCTGGAGGAGGGCATGGCAACCTGCTCCCGTATTCTTGCCTGAAGAATCCCATCGACAGAGGAGCCTGCTGGGTTATGGCCCAGAGGGTCGCAAAGACTTGGATACAGGTGAGGCGACTTAGCCTGCATGTACATGCTTATATCTATAACTTGACAGTCAAAGTCACATGTAATTTATTGACTCCATGGTAAGAAATGTAGAGGGTTTAGCTTCCTTACATGTTCCTTTATCCACTTCCCAATTTTTAATAGTCATATTTTAATTTTTGTTCTTTTTTGATTATCTTTATAACTTTAAATAATATGCTTAAGTCTGTTATCCATCCTAGGCTATATCTCTTTACTGCTTATTGTTTGTGTGGAAAATTAATATTCTGTGTTGTGTTTTAAGATTAATGTATTAGGGTCATATTTATTTCATGTGTAAAGTATTTTGACAAGGAATGTGTTAGTTATCTTAAAGGAATCCCTGATTTTAAGGGATTCTGAATAATCCTTTTATATTTATGTTTTAGAGCAATATCAGGGAAGCTATGACAAGCTGATGACTAGCAGGTAAAGAGGAAAATCTCATGAAAGCTGTAGTTTACAACTTGCAGTGAACAAACACAGTTTCACACCCACCCCACCCCCCCCAACACACACCCCCCACCCCGACACACACACACCCTCTCTCTACTAAAAAATGTGTTTTTTTTCTTTTTTCTTTTGCCTTTAGGTTACAAGTCAACAGGTTTTGGAACTTCAAAAACAAGCTGTTCAATATTCTTGGAAATTTCTTTGCTCCTCTTAGCAAACATTTAGAAACTCCCCTTTATGATGACAAAATACAGAATAAATTCTAGCATTAACTTTAAATTTATTGCAGCTGGTATATAAATATTTGCTGGCATTTCCTTATTGACCTAACAAACTTAATGGCTAACTCACATTTCAGGTTTTCTTATTAAACTAACTGAAGCTTGTAGCATTCAGCCAGTCCTGAGTGAAGATCCTGGGACTTTTGTTTCCCACACTACTACAACAAAAATATGAGTGCCTTTCCTCTTTCTGGTTTTCTTTTCTCTTTTCCTTTCGTATTAGCTGTTAGCTATAGCTTTATGTCACTTTGTCAAGGTAGATGATACTTGTATTCTACTTTGCAGCTAAACTTAAGTCCTCTGGGCTATGTCTGTGACTCCGTAGCTGTGGTTCACTGAAGAGCAAAGTGGTGGGCTACAACTCCACTTCCTTGGCTGCATCTGACGTGGCCCTTGTGTCATTTAGGGGAGAATGTTCCTAATATAATGGCCAAATGGATTAACGTTAAGACTTTTTTTATTAGTTGTTTAAAGTCATGTCCTATTTTAGTTTCCTTCCTATTTACATGTTGGCTTTCTTATTTACTTCTCCTCGAGTTTCAGTAAGCGTTTTCTCTTGTTGCCAAAATACGCAGTCAGCAAACCTTTAAAATAATTCATAGTGTCCTTTGTGTTGAGTCCAGTCCTATCCAGAGGCATCCCTACCGGGGTCTCCGTTCTTCTGCTTCAGTCCCTGCGGGTTTCTCTGCTGCACCACTGTTACTCTGGGACTTTGTTAACTCCTGACTTGTCACCACTGCTTTGTGAACCTTCTCTTCTTCTCTTTCATAGCTTATATCCTCATTGTACTGGAGTCCTTGCTTTAGTGTCTTCCTCAGAAATGATGTGTGGGAGGTAAATTTTCTGAGCCCTTCTTTGCTTAACTTTACTTTCACTTAATTGGTAATCTGGCTAAAACTCTAGTTTCAAAATAGCTTTTCCACAGAATTTAAAAATCAGTGCTCTTTTCTAGAACTCACTGTTGCTGTTGAGAAGTCTGATGCCAGTCTAATTTTTGTTCCTTTGTAACTGTTCGGTTTTTATCTTTGAAAATATTTAGGATTTCTCCTAAAATTGCACAGTGATGATTTAGGTGTGGGCCTTTATGTTGTTTACTTTATGGGATATTTCAGCCTGAAGACTTGTGTCTTCTTCAGGTTGAAGACATTTATTTCTGTTGTTTACCTGCTTAATTTATCTTTGTTCTCTCTTTCTGGACCTCCTCTTAGTTGGATATTGTAACTCCAAGATTTCTTCTCTTTCTCCTATTTTTTGCTGAAAATTTTTACCCCTTTGTCTTTCTGTTCTAAATTCTGGGATATTTACTTAACTTTATCTTCTAGATACTCCACTGCATTTTTAGTGTAAGTGATCATGTTTTTAATTTTAGTGATCATGTTTTTAATTTCCAAAAGTCTTTTTCTTGTTCTTATTTTTTGTTTTTCATAGCATCTTGCTTTATAGGTAGAATATTCTTCTTGGATGTTTATGGAGCTACTAATTAGTATTTTCTTCAAAATTTTATCCTGTGTTCTGATTTTTATGTTTCTTCCAGCCCAGGTGGTCCTGTTTTTGCTATGCATGTGTCTGTGTGTTTGCTGCTGGGTTTGTTATACACGTGACCACCTTTGGTTGCTGGCATGGATCTCCTGCTGCAGTGTGAGGGGGTCTGTCTCCTGACGGGGTTCTTCCTTCATGACAGGGTGACAGCAGCACATTTGTGGGTGTGTCTGGCTCTTGAGGAGAGCTTCACCTGGGTGCGAACATCCATACTAGTAGTCCTGGTTTTTCTTGGGCAGTTTATTTAGGTCCTCTAGATAAGCGTTCCAAGGTTTTCTTTTCCTTTCATTTTAGTACTCTGTATCATTTTATCCATTTTCTATGTTCCAGACATTTGTGGAAACTTTTCATCTACTTATGGCTCCCCCTCCCAATCCTCTTTTTTTTTAGGCATTCATCCATTTTCCCCTTTTACTATCCTTTTGATAGGGTCTTGGGAGGGAGAGGACTGAGAATAAAGAAAATGTGCCCGACATGCCATTTTAAACAAACAAAAAACATTTAAGAATTACTTCTCCCTTATTTCATAATGATCACTATAGAAAATTGAGAAAGAAGAGGTAAACGACAAAATAAAAAATGATCTGTTTTTCCGTCACCCAGAAATAACATTTTGAACATGTTCTAGTTCCTTTTTCATTTTTCTACACATCTATTTATCTGTTTTTTTTTTTTTCACAATAAGATCATACTGTATGTTCTGCTTTCAGATATGCCTCTGAAAGTGAAAGTGAAGTTTCTCAGTCGTGTCCGACTCTTTGCGACCCCATGGACTGTAGCCTACCAGGCTCCTCTGTCCATGGAATCTCCAGGCAAGAGTACTGGACTGGGTTGCCATTTCCTTCTCCAGGGGATCTTCCCGACCCAGGGATCGAACCCGGGTCTCCCACATTCCAGGCAGATGCTTTAACCTTTGAGCCACCAGGGAAGCCCAGATATGCCTCTGAAATGGAAACAATTGCTCTTTTCATGTCACAACATATCCTTGATGTTATCGGAGGGCTGGTATATATTGAAAGATGTATCATCACTTATTTAGCCAGTCCTCTACGTGTCTCAGATAGTAAAGAATTTGCCTGCAATGTGAGAGACCCAGGTTTTGAACTCTGGGTAGGGAAGATCCCCTGGGGAAGGAAATGGCAACCCACTCCAGTGTTCTTGCCTGGAGAATTCCATGGACGGAGGAGCCTTGTGGGCCACAGTCCATGGGGTTGCAAAGAGTCGGACACAACTAAACGACTAACACACACACACTACCTTTAGACCTTAGATTGCTTATGATTTTCACCACTCTATATATACAAGCTTTAATAAACATTTTTGGATAAATCTTTACTTATGTCCTTGACTGTTTACTTAGGATACAACCGTAGTAGTGGAATTGCTCAGTCAAAATGTATGCAGTTCTCTGCCTTAGTTCAGCATTCATGATAGTCTTTGAAATAGTTCCTGTTTAACTTTCTGGGCCCAAACTTTCACTTTACTCCACTGCACTTGAGTTCCCTCAAGCATTATAGCAGAGGCGTTAAGAGAGCAATTTTCCAAATCACACAGACCAGGGTTGAATCTTAGCTTTGCTACTTACTACATGTGTGACCTTAAGCTATTTTAATTTACCTCTTTTAGCACTAGTTTCCTTGTCTATAAAATGGGGGAAATAATTCTACTTTTCTGATGTGGTTGTTGTGAGGATTAAATGAGATTTAAAAAAAAAAAAAAGCATGAAAAGCACTTAACACAGGCCCTGTCAGGTTCAAAGGGTTCATAAATCCATATTGATGGAGATGGACCCATTCCTCTCCCCAAACCCATGCAAAACGTCCTTCAAGAGCACATTCACAATGCACCCATCCCCGTGGGCTTGCAGAGCACATGTGGGCTGGATCTACACGATGTTCAGCACCCGCTGTCTTGTTGGTTTCCTGCCTGTGTGTGTTTGGACCACAGCGATGACCTTCCACCATGACTACGTGCTTTCATGAGTGCTCATGAGGAATAGAGTCCACAGTGAAGAGGAGCTCGCCACTTAGCGTTGGTAGCATCAAGATGGTTTGTTGGAATCTGTTTAGAGTCCTTGGCAGCTCAGGAGCTTTGAACACGGCTGCTGACTCTGAATATTGGATGAAACGTGTCCCTGGGGTCCCTGAACCCCAGTGTAGTCTGAGGGTAGCAGAGGAAAAGAACTGTGCTGAGCAGACAGGGTGGGTTCTTTGCTAAGGCTGAGTCTTTCCTGGGTGTTGTCCGGCTGGAAGGCAGAGCTCAGAGCTCAGCATGTGGCCTTGGGACCTTTGTGTGGCCTGCCAGCCGCCTCCCTGGCCCTCATTACTTTGCACTGGGCCATAAGATGCTTTTGTCGCTAGTCGAGCTCTCCTCCTGAGCATCAGCCAACCCACAAAAGTCCCTTTCACGCCTTGAGGATGCCTCCCTAGTTGCCAGGGGAGACTGAGAAGTGCACTTTGCAGAGCCGCAGATGGGAGGGCATGCCCGAGGATCCCTTCCAGGAGAGGCCCCGAGGAGGGGAAGGTGATGTGTGGAGGATGCTGCTCACCCTTCTCTCCTGTCTGGGTGTCTTTCAGGAGTCATGGCCGGCTTCAACATGGGGGGCGACCTCAGGGAGCCTGCTGCCAGCATCCCCCTGGGCTCCCTAGTAGCCGTTGGCATCTCGTAAGTTCCCCTTGTGGCAGTCAGCTGGAGAGAGGGAGAGAAAACCCAAGGCAAAAGAGGGGATTGCTCCTTTTGTTCTAAGAGTGCCCTGTATGTGACCAATCTATTCTATATTCCAATCCTCCTTTTAACGCTCAGCCAGCTGGAAAATTCACGTCTGGTGGGTTTAGATACTCGCCCTTTCATCCCTCCTGCCTGGGAATCCAGCAAGGAAGGGGGTCATTAAAGAAGGTGGACTCCTTTCTTTCCTTTTCCCTCAGCCTCCTGCCCCTCCCCTTCCCCACCCCCATTTTGAACTTGGGCATTTTGTAACCATTGAGTTTCCAGGACCATTGCAGGGAATATAAAAAGGAAGAGTTCTGCAGACAAAACAAGATTTGCATACTACACCCCTCCGCTGATTGTCTGCGGGACTTCAGACAATTAACCTTCTGAGCCTCCATTTTCATCTCTGTAAAATGGGGTTAATGAGAACACATGTGTCCTGTCGATTGTGGAGGAGATGCTGTGTGTAACGGTGCACAGTAGGAACTCAGAGGCTGATTGTCCTCTTCTCCCAGCTTGCTTCCCCAAGGCTGCCAGACTTCCCTGTGTTAGTTCACACTGTGCCACCCATGTGAGCAGGCTGGGTGCCTTGGGTCTGGTTCTGACCTAGAATCTTATGTTTTCTCTCTGCACTACGGGAAGAAGCTCCTTTGCCTTCACTGGGTAGGTGTGAAAGGTAATGAAATCCCAGACATGACAAGGATTAAAGTACCTGCATTATTTTAACCGTGATGTTTAAAAAATATGAATACACCTCATCATTGCTTAGTTTGCTTTAGCTTGTTGTAATGGCACTGTGGCTCCTAGCCAGGCATACAGCACCTGTCTATTTTGTGCTAAATAAGGTGATCTCTCTGGGAAGAAAATGAGGCTGACAAAGATAAGGGTGGGTGTCCAGAAGGAAAGGAAAGAGCCCGCCTCATTTTTGGTCACAGCTGGAAGGTCCCAGGAGGAGCCTTTGGCCCATCCTCCTACTGTCCAGATGGGAATGAGGCCCCTGGGTTCATGTGAGTTCATCGAGGTCACAGGGCTTCTGAGGGCAGAGCCAGCTCACTGCTGGCCTTTCACATTCGGCTTGGCTCTCTGTCACCTGGGGGCCAAGGAACAGCGGGACTCCGAGGCCTGACAGCTCATCGGCTTGTTCTGCTGCAGGAGGATGGGGTACAGACCTGCCCGTCGACCGTGGCCTGCATCCTGGCCAGCTGGGCTGCTCCCCACCCCAGAAAACCTCTGTGTGTTTTCCTCTGGAAGAGGCAAATGATGCATTTCTATACGTTTATATGAAATGATATGTTTATATATATTTACATGAAATATGCTAGAGGAGAAAAGAGTACCGACAGTGCCCCCAGATAATCTGGGGAGCCTTCGTGATGGCCATTCTCTGTCCTTGGGGACAGTTCCCTGGGGGAACCCTCAGGCTGAGGAGGGTGGAGTGGGATGGGGTTGAGTGATGTCAGGTGGCAGCCCTGTTCTGCTCTTGGGTTTCTTGCAGGTGGTTTCTGTACATTGTCTTTGTCTTCCTGCTCGGCGCCATCTGCACCCGAGAGGCCCTTCGCTATGACTTCCTGATAGCGGAAAAGGTGGGTGAGTCCTACAGCCTGGTGGGCTCAGGCTGCAGGTCGTTGATCAGCTCTGAGCAGCAATGGCTGCCTCCCCTTTGCGTCCTGGCTGGGGAATCCATGTAGTCGTGGGCCCAGGATTGCAGTACAGTGGCCCAAACCATGGGAAAGATACAGGTCCTTCATATGTATCCCTAGACTTGGGTAACCACATCAGAGAAGACACATGCATGCAGGTGCTAAATAATGGGGACACAGGCAACCCTGCATGTCAAAAATCAGAGCAGAAACAAAGAATCTGGTCACCTGAGATCCCCAGCTCCAACAATCCTTCATTATTGCCAATAGCCTCCCTTCCACTATGAGCAGAAAGCTACTCTCAAGAAAGCAGTAAGAAGGAGGAGGCTGATGAACAGAAAAGAGGGCAGGAAGCCCAGCGCCAAGGTGAGGGGTGGTGGGAGACAGGGTTGGAGGCCCCTTGTCCTCTCGGGCTCCCCAGGGGATGGCCCAATGGATTTGGATACTGCAGCTTTTTTTCCTGAGGACTACACTGGCCTGAAGATGATTAGCCAAGTCCTCATGTTCCACAGCCTCTGAACAGGCTGGAGGTCATGTGACAGTCAAGGACACTCACTTGGCATTTCTAGAACCCAGGAGATTAAGACTTCCAGACATTTTGCTGGAAATCCCCTAAAACTCCTGTCTTCCCTCTGTCTTCCCTTAAGTTCCCTGGGGGAAAGTGGACCCTGAGATTCCCATCACGTATCAGAAAGACGCGCCAGGCCAGGGAGGTGTCCTTACTCAGTTAACTCCTGAGTATCACTGCTCTTATTGAGGAATAAACACCTTTTTCTCTGGTGTGAGGCTTTGCAAAGCTGCCTTGCAGGTACATAGAGGGGTGCTGCTTGGGGCAGCCTGGGGCTGGAAGTGCTGAACTTACATTTTAGAGCAGTGTTTGGGCTTGCTTTTCACATTAGTGCAGGTTTATTTTTCAGGTGTGTAGACGCCAGTGTCAAGGTGATATTTATTTTCGGGGGTGGGAAGGTGTCTTGGCCTTACCTTGCAAGAAGGTTTGCAAGGGGGAGCTAGCTGTTCAGGGAGTGAGAGAGCTGACATCCACCCCCCAGGTCTCAGACCCCCCAGGTGAGCAGGGTTTACTCTCAGGGAAGGAGTCAGTGTCCCTCATTTATATGTCTGTGCTTGCTGGTGCCGTCTCACATCTCATCTCCCAGGGGCCTCTTCTCTAACTGTGGAATAAAAAGCTGGGCTCCATTAGAGCGACTGAAGGCCTCCGGGAGTAGCTGGGCCTGGACTGAGGGAGCACCCAGCTGCTGTCCACACCGTGCCAGCAAGCTCTGCCCCTTCTTGAGCTGGTTCTTTCTTGTGGATTCCCCCACAGAGGCCCTTTCAACCATCAGAGACTCTGATCTGGATGAAGAGAGTCAAATGATCCCCTGGGTGGGGCCCCTCTCTCCACTAATTCCCTTGTTTTGCAGGGAAGCTAAGAATAGGTGTGCCTGAGGGGGCAGCACGTGTCCCAGGAAGGCCACAAGTAAGAGTGTAAGAACAGCTTTCACCAGCAGCCCGGCGGGGAGACTTCATGGGTGGAGATTCCACCTCTAGTAATAGACTTATGCATGGAGGTTGGGGGTGGGGGGACTTGTTTGAAAGGCCACCTGTCCCTAGCAGTGAAACAGACAGGCCGGCCAGCGCTTCGCTGGGGGCTGGGGGACCGGCTAAACCCTGCCTGGCGACAGCACGTGGGCAGGTCACTATGCACACAGCAGGTGAGAGGTGGAAAATGGGTTTTTGGAGAGGACACAAGACTGTTTCCCGGAACAGGCAGTTGTAAAGCCTGTGCAAGAAAGAAAAGATAGTATCCTTGGTTGTCAGTAGCAATCAGAGGTCGACGCCACAAGTGTGGGAACAGGGACGGAACTGCTCAGGGCAGCTCCGCAATAGCGGCTCCCTGGTGTGCTGCCCACTCCATGCCACCCTCGGGTCCCACAAAAAGAGGACCAAGTGAGATTCTTCTGAAAGCCACGAACCCTGGCTTTTCTTTCTTGCCCTCCTTGACACTGACTGGGCTGCAGCAGCGGGGACTGTACTTAGGGAGTAAGCTGGGCCACAGGCAGCTGCACTCTCGGCACCTGGAGGACAGAAGGGTGAGGCCTGAGAGGCTGGCGGGTGTGGTACCCTGCCCCCCTGACGTGGTGTGTAATAAACTGTTCATCCCCCAACTCTGCCCCCTGTCTTAGCTGTGGCCTGGTCCTGAGCTGGCCCATCTCTGAGCTCTCCTGGGCTCCAAGAAAGCAAGACCTCTTCCTTCTGGTCTGTGTGCCCTGAGGGTCTCGCCTGGGCCCAGACCTGTGGCCTCCGCCCCTTGACTCTCCTCCTAACGAAGCAAGCGCCTCTGAGCATTTCCTTCTCTTTCTCTCAGGCCTTTTCTGCCAGAACAATTATCCTCAGCGGCTGCCGGCTGCCCTGGATTCCTTTCCACTGACCTGCAGCTGGTCAGTTCATCTGTTTCTTTCTGGGTTTCCTGCCGCTCCTCTGATCTATTTCTAATTATTTGGCTTCCCAGCCCATGGTTTCTCTCAGAAATTTCTTTTCACTTTATATCCCTACCCCAGAGGAACTTTTCCCTGGCTGTCGGGTGTTAAGCTTTCTAAAAACTCTTGACTATGTTGCAATGACTGAGGCCCTCTGTGTGAGGCACAACCCCCGGTGCGCGGTTGACGCTTACTGCATTTTGATTCCCCGACACACTCCTATGGATTTCCCAGGTGGCGCTAGTGGTAAAGAATCGACTTCCCAATGCAGGAGCAGGAGATGTGGGTTTGATCCCTGGGTTGGAAAGATCCCCTGGAGTAGGGAATGGCAGGCCACTCCAGTATTCTTGCCTGGAAAATTCCATGGACAGAGGAGCTTAGTGGGCTACAGTCCATGGGGTCGCAAAGAGGTGGTCAGAACTGAGCGACCGGACACAGACATACTCCTATGGGGATATCTTTACAGACAGTGCACATTTTCAGGTGGGGACATTTTTTTCCCCTATTAATCCACATGTTAAACTGAATAGGAAAAACCCCCAAAGTGTCAATCTCGATATTATTATAGAAAAAGGAATTGTATAAACAGCAGGTATTAGTAGGGCTAAAATGAAATAGACTGATTGTTTCACAATGAACTTATATGAAGCCCAAGAAGAAGTGTTTATTACACATCAAAAAGACCAAATATTTTAGGAGCCCTGGAGCTTGCTAACTAGCAGAATAAGAACAGATTAGTAGGAGGAGTATCTTCAAAGCATGCCTGTGAAAAATGAGCCATGGCGCAGGGAAAACTCTCATCACTCTTGATTTGACAGTCACGATTTCCCATGTTCATGAGCTGCACGTGGAGTGAGGCAGGGCTCGAAGCTGGGGACGAGCCCGGCCCAGCACAGCCACCCAGCCGCACCTGCCTGTCCTCTGCT
Organism: Bos indicus x Bos taurus; assembly: GCF_003369695.1. NCBI lineage: Eukaryota > Metazoa > Chordata > Mammalia > Artiodactyla > Bovidae > Bos > Bos indicus x Bos taurus. The sequence continues at coordinate 69,299,876 of NC_040076.1, read as the reverse complement.
CTCTGTCCTGGACACAGTGCTGCCTCTCAGGAAATGAAGTCAACCATGTTTCCTTGTGGTGGTGGTTTAGTCGATAAGTTGTGTCCGACTCTTGCGATTCCATGGACAGAGGAGCCTGGCAGGCCACAGTCCATGAGATTCTCCAGGCAAGAATACTGGAGTCGGTTGCCATTTCCTTCTCCAGGGGATCTTCCCATCCCAGGGATTGAACCCGGGTCTCCTGCACTGTAGGCGGATTCTTTACCAACTGAGCTACAAGGAAAGCCTACATGTTTCCTTGTGGAAAGTGGCTATCAAGTGAGAGAAAAACTTTGGCTGAAAGTGGAGATGTTGGTCACCTTGTGGAATGAGGACAGTATTAAAAAACTCATGTCTGCAGAAAGAAGGAACTGCTTGGGATTGCAAAGGGGTAAAGGTGTCAGGATGTACTCCTCAGTAATGCCAAAGGGCCACAGGAATTGGATGAGGCAGAATGAGTACGTTGGAAATGACCCTATTAAACCCAGTTCTTCAAGAAAAGGGAGTGGCCATTGGGTTGGCAGGATCTTTCAGTGGCTGGAGTTCCCATGGGAGCTGGGATCAAGTACCAGGAACAGAGAGACGAGTTAGTGCTTTTCATCAGTAGTTACTGAAAAAGAAATTAGGGTAGTTTACACCCCAGGTAATATATTAGAAAGACAGCATTTTGTGATGACTCAAACAGGTAGATGATAAAAGGGCACCTTTTGGGTTTTTCTAAAGAACCGTTGACACATATCTGCACAAATACTCACTTCCACCTTCACTGGCACACGTAGTTAAGTTTACAGTCCCAGATAAATAGAGGAAATGATTAAATTCTACAAGGCTTGGGGCAGAGCCACAGAGCTTACTGCTGTACCTGGAGAGCTCTGCTCTCTGCCAGGTATCTAAGCTGTCCTCAGTGCTCCCTACAAGGGCAGATGGATGACAAGGAAGGGGCAGGACTCAGGTGGGGGAGAGAGAGAATGGAGTTGTTACATTCAACCGCAAGGACCAACGTTCCGTTTCTTTTTCAGAAAATTGGTTGAATAACAGTTTTACATAAAAGAGTGGCAAGTGGACAGTCCATTTAAATGCAGTTGACAAACTGGACCAAGCTTCCTATGCCTAGATGGTCATCCCTCTGGCCCTTGGCCCCAGGGCTCTGCAGCGGTCCTGGGGAGTGTTTCTGGGAAGGCTGGCTGGGATGGAGGTCACCGTATCCGGCCACATGTTGCCAGAGACTCATTGAATTCCTGAGGTTAGTTCCAACACTGAGGCACATCAGCCTGGGCCATCTCCTTCCCACTCACATTCACTGTAAATGGATAGGCTATATATACACATGGAAAAGAACTTTTTACACTCAAATATATGTAACCTTTTGGATAAGAAGCAGTAAACTTTCTGCAAGGAGATACCATGCCTGCCTGAGATGGAGAATTCTCTGAGGGGAGTACGCATTGAAGATAGGGAACCATGCCCAGGGGCTTTCACCCTGACTGCACCTTAGAATCACCTGGAGGGCTTTTGGAAAAATCAACCATGTCTGAGTCCCACTCTGTAACAATTATAGCAGAATCTTGGGGTGACTTGTGTGTATAATCAGAGTGGAGGACTACTGGGTCAGATTTTCAAAAAGCTTTTGATAAAATTTTATTACAGAGTCCTTTTTAAAAAAAAAAAAAAGTCAACAGAAGGTGGAAACAAAGGCTATAGATGAATGATTGCATCTCAGAATGAGTCAGGGGTTTGATACTGGGACTAGTGTCTCTAACAATTTTGTGAGACATCCAGGACACCAACTACAGTGGAGTTGTGAAGCCTTATTACTCCAGCCAGCAGTACTTGCTGAACGCTGTGTGCCAGAGGGCCAAGGTGCGGGCGACTTAGAAGCTTATGGCATGCTGGCAAGAGGGGCCATGAGTGTAATTAACCACAGGGTAGATGACCTGCCATTAGAGTATACAAATAAAGTGAGGGAATATTATAGGACATTAATTTCTTCTAGTAATAAAGTGGTAAATAGCGTAGGGTGGGATAGGCATAAATTCATGACACTGAAGTAAAGAAGGGAGATTCACTGGGGATAAAGATGAAGTAATGCATTTAAGGAGAACTAATCCACACTGAATTAAGGAAAAGGTAGGCTCTTTAGTGGACCTTAGGCTTATCCTAAGGTAAGCAAAACTTCTGACCTCCCTGACTGTTTGAGGGTTATTCACCTATGTGAGGTCTTGAAGGGAGTGATCCCCATTTTTTATTATAGGACCCCAAATGACCAGACTCTTGCTTGCCTGTCCCTTTGTGCCCCTGGTAGGGCATGTGACTTAGGCTGGGCCCACCAGATGCTTCAGATGTCATGAATGATGCAAAGGTAAGATGATGGTGAGAATTCATCTTTGGGGCAGCAGGTGCTGATAGCATCTTGATCAGACTGCTCCTGTTCAGGAATCTGAATGTGCTGCTAGCTTTGGGTCTTGCCTTTTTCCAAGCCTCATCTTTCAGCCTTCTGATGATTCTGTGACCCTCCAGTATCCTGTAAACACATGCTTAAAAAATATTTCCTGTCAAGAATCCTGGCTGATACAGATTTTTGGTGCTAGTTTATGGCCAGTGTTCAGTATAGCTTGATGCATTGTTAAAGCAAGGAAATAAAAACTGCGGTGAGGAACGTCTTCATGGAGAAGGGTATAAGGGACAAAACGGAAGATGAAATCTAATGCAGCTGTAACAGCTGGACAAATGAGCGCTAAAAATACACGGTTCAGGGCATTTGCCTAAAGTAAAATATCAATAGAAAGGAAATGGCACCTCAAATACTTTCCTGTTGGTGTAGATGAAGTTCAGCTCAGGAGGGGGCTATGGACTCACAGACTCATGACAGAGTGTGGGACACAGCTGCACACAAGCAGCACTGATCTTTGCAAGGGGACACCAAGCAGAGCAACTCTTCCCTCTCTCCTATCTGCTGGTACCTTGTGGGCTATGTGGATCTCACTTTCTCATTTAACACTTACATCTCTGTATTGGCACCAAGTGGATCAGGATGAACTAAATAGGAGCCCCATGGAAGTGAAGCCAGTGGAGGAAATAGTGTGTCTGGTGCCCCCCAACCTCACATTGAGGTGCAGCAGAGCCCTGAGGAGCACCCACTCATGTCAGGGGCTGGAGGGTGCGCTCATGGAGGAGGAGAGGTTTATGCTGAGTCTTGAAGCACAATTGGGAGTTTAAGAGACAGACAGTGAGTGGCTTAGGGATGTGGACAGAGGGTTCCAGCAAGCAGAGAAATCATGCTGATGGATTCTGAGTGTGCAGAGTGTGGGACTGGAAGTGTCACAGACCATGAAGGGCCAGGTATGTCAGGGCATTGGGGAGCCATTGATATTTTTATGGCAGGGGCATTCATTATGACCAGTGTGCATGTAGGTCATGCTGGCAGAGGCCTGGGGACAGAGCTTAGCCCTTAGCATTCTTGCTGGCAGTGGTTCACAAAGGATAGTCCCCAGGCCATCAGCATCAGTATCACCTGGGCGCTTGTTAGACCGTGGAGAAGGGAATGGCTCCCCACTCCAGTATTCTTGCCTGGAAGATCCCGTGGACAGAGGAGCCTGGTGGGCTACAGTCCAGAGGGTGGCACAGGGTTAGACATGACTGAAGCAGCTGAGCATGCACACACTTGTTAGATATCCAAATTTGGGGCCATATACCAGACCTACTGAATCAAGAAACTGTGGGGTAAGACCCAGAAAATCTGTGTTTTAACAAGCACTCTGGATGAATCTGTGATTCACGGGGTCGCAGAGTCGGACACGACTGAGCAACTGAACTGAACTGGATGAATCAGACCAGTCAATTTGAGAAGCTCTGTGTAGGCCGTACAAGAAGTGATGGCGGGTCAAACAAATGGTGGCAGTGCCAAGGTGGTGGGGTGGATCTGAGGTGTTTGGAATATATCTAAGATGTCGAATCTGGAGGATTTATGATCAGATGGGGTGTGGGTGGGTGGGTACCAGGGGAACAGAAGGGAGCAGAAGCGGATTCTGATGTTGAGTAATGAAACTGCCTCCTCATACAGGTGTCCCTAGTGGGCTTCCTATTCCTTTTGGGCTTGTACATCTCATCCTTGGCCTCCTGTATGGGAGGCCTCTATGGAGCCCCCCGGATCCTGCAATGCATCGCCCAGGAGAAAGTGATCCCCGCATTGGCCTGCTTGGGGCAAGGGGTGAGTGACCTTTTCTTTGAGAAATGTATGTTTTTGCTGCTCAACTGACTGTTGGCCAATAAATTGCTTAAGTATTTCTGATAAGAGCCACTGGTCTGGTTCTGGTAGGGAGAAACAAGCCTGCACCCCTGTCCTCTGGATTCTTTGGTTTGGGGCCACTGGACAAAGCATCTGTCAATGTCATAACTTCAGCACTGGGTGCCGAAGTCACAGTAGCACCATGGACCATATAACTGTCACAATAGCACCATGGACCATGCCACAGCAGAGAGAAGTAGTGCCACAACCTTTAGTAAAAATAAATTCCGGATCCTCCAAGTTTAGCCTAGAGGGGAGAACCTCTTGCTGAGGAGAGGACCTGGTCCTTGCAGCTCTAACTCTGTCCTGGAGATTCACCTCCCCTTTGGGGTCGCTTTATGCTGAACTCTCACACTTCTGGTCTCTGGGCTCCCTGTTAATCTTCATAGCCCAAACCCTAACTGATACAACTTGGTCGAGTCAAATCAAATGAGACATTCCTAAAACTGAAGGGGTGACAAGAGAAGGAAGCCGAGAGAACCCCACTTCCCGATAATGTGTTTTGCAAGCTGTCAGTCAGTTCAGTTCAGTCGCTCAGTCGTGTCTGACTCTTGGCGACCCCATGAACCACAGCACACCAGGCCTCCCTGTCCATCCCCAACTCCCGGAGTCCACCCAAACCCATATTGCAAGTTGTAGTTGATTTCTATGTTGTGGAAACACGACAGGGTTTCTCCCCACCCCAGTCCCATCCCCAGCCCCACTCTTGTTTGATGCCACGTAGGTACAAATCATCTTTAATCCCTCTCTCTGCCTTCCTCTGCTTCTTATCTACCAGTCAGTGTGGACGGGTAGGACAAGTGACTATCATCTCTAGTAACTTCCCTGTGGTATGTGCCTTTTATTTTATTTTAATTTATTTTTATTAGGTAACAGGTGTAGTTGTTCAGTCGCTCAGTTGTATCCAACTCTTTGTGAGCCCCTGGACTGTAGCCGGCCAGGATCTTCTGTCCATGAAATTCTCGAGGCAAGAATACTGGAGGGGGTTGCCATTTCCTTCTCCAAGATAATGTGTGTACAGGACTCAAAACTAAAAAGATACCCTGAGAATTTTTGCTCCCTCATGAGTCGTTCTACTTTTTCATCACCCATAGCCACGTCCTATCATAGCTGGTTTTATTAGTTTTTCATGAATCCTTCTCTCTCTTTACAGCGGTGGTGGTCTGTGTACATTGTTCTTTGCCTTGCTTTTCTTCATTTAATATAGCTTGGAAATCTGTCTTTTCATATGAATATAGAAAGAACTTTCTCATTGTTTTCCCATCATGTGGATATACCGTAGTTTATTAACCAGTTCCCTATAGATAGTATAGCTTCCAGTAAACAGTGCTACAAAGGATACTCTTTGTGTGTGTGTGTGTATGTGTGTACAATTTTACACATATGCAGATAGATATATCTATAGGATCAATTTTCCTAAGTGAGTTTGCTGGTCAAAGGGTCAGTGCATTTTAATATTAATAGATATTGCCAAAACACCTTCCATGGGAGCTGTATCATTTTGTATTTCTACCAGTAATGTATGACAGTTACTGTCTTCCAGCAGCTAGCATGACTGTTAGACCTGGGCCAAGGACCTTGCTTTATAGGACTCTGTTCTGGTCTCTAGGAGACTCCTGAGGTCAAGGGGACATGCCCTTAGCCTGTGGGCTTACATAAACAGATGGTGACCACATCTGGCCCAGGGACCATGGTTTGCCAGCTCTGGATTACCTCCTCCATATGTATATCTAAACAAAATAGTTCAGTTTTGCCTGCTTTTTAAACTTTATATAAATATGGCATGCTTTTCAGGCATCATTATGTGACTCACCCATGTTTTTGCTGATAGCAGCGGCTTGTTTATTATCATCTCTGTATAGCATTTCCTCCTTTGCTGCAGTTTCTCACTAATCCTGCTGTCGTGGTATGTCCCTGTTTGGGACTGTTGCGGACAGTGCAGGGAACAGCCTTGTAGTAGACTGGCTCACGTGTGGAGTTCTTCCAGACCTGTTAGTGGAATTGCTCAGTTGTAAGTTGTATATATCTTTGCTTCGTAGATAGCACTGAACTCTTTCTCCAAAGCAGTTGTGTTAATTTAAACTCCTGTCAGCAGTTGGTAAGTGTTCCCATTCTTCTGTGTTCTTGCCAATACCTGGTATTATCAGATGTTTTAATTTTTGCCAATCTGGTAAGTGTTTAATGGTATCTCACTACAGGCTTAATTTGCATTTTCCTGATTGCTAATGAGGTTGGACATCTTTCATATGTTTAATAGACATCCTTTTGCACATTGTCTTTAGTGGGTTATCTGTCTTCTAATTATTTTGTAGGGATTCTTGTACATTCTGAATTGCTCTTTGTCAGTTACATGTGTTAACAAATATCTTTTCCCATTCTGCAACTTGACTTTTATTTGTGCTGTCTTTTGGTAACAGAAGTCCACGTGTGACTGTTTTATCACTTTACAACCCACCCTTATCATAGTGCTTCCTGGATCACTAGCATATCCTACAGTTTACCTAAGACCTCCTTCCACTTATTTCAGACCCTCCTTTTATTTCATTAGTTTTTGACAATTTACTTTATTCTTTATAGTTCTATTGTTAGAGTATGTTAAATAGCTAACCCACTCCAGTACTCTTGCCTGGAGAATCCCAGGACGGAGGAGCCTGGTGGGCTGCAGTCCATGGGGTCACTAGGAGTAGGACACGATTAAGCATCTTCACTTTCACTTTTCACTTTCATGCATTGGAGAAGGAAATGGCAACCCACTCCAGTGTTCTTGCCTGGAGAATCCCAGGGACGGGGGAGCCTGGTGGGCTGCCGTCTATGGGGTCGCACAGAGTCGGACACGACTGAAGCGACTTAGCAGCAGCAGTTCAGCAGCATGCTAAATAGCTGTAGTAAGTATATCCAAAATGTAATTTTCAAAAACAGTGAAATGTATCTTTACTCTTTTAAAAAAAATTTTACTTTGGGTTCTAGGAAGGTGTTTCAGACCAATAGGGCCTCTGATCCTCAGAGACTCAGGCCAATGATGACTTTGCTACCTCCATCCTGTGAAGGTTGAACTCTGTTTCAATCCTCAGTAAGGGGGATGCACTTGGAGGAACATACCTGGGAGGTTCACAGATCAGGTCTGGATGTAGCTGACATGTCTGTCCCTTCCATCACAGTGCTAGCATAAAGGAGGTGGGTGCAGTGGTTAGGTCCTGTGTCTATCCTGAGAGTAAGGCTGACAGTATTTCCTGAAGAAGAATGAGGCAATGAGAGGAATCATTAAGAATTTTGCTTACTGAATAACTAGAAGGATGCAATGGATACTTTCTTAAGTGGAGAAGCTGCAGAGTAGATTTGAGAGGCAGGACATCGAGGGATTAGCAGTTTTGTTTTGGAAATATTTGGTTTGAGGTCCTATTAGACATCAGCTGGAAATGTTGAGTAGACAGTTGACTAAGTCTAGATTTCAGGGAAACATTTCAAGCTGGAGTTTCAAATTTGGGAGCTACGAGCATTAAACTGGTTTTCAAGGCCATGAGCCTGATTGAGGTCCTAGAGAAGGAAGATAGGTAGAGAAGAGAAGGGGTCTGAGGATGGAGCTGGAGAGTGCTCTGAATGCAGAATTCAGAAATGTGGAGTGGCCAGTGACAGAGACTGAGGAGCAGCCAGTGACAAGGGGACCAGCAAGAGAAGCAAGGAGCCCAGGGAGTAACCAGCTGGGTCGGATGTAATGCTCAGGTCAAGGAAGGCGAGGACTTAGAAGCACTGTTACTTTTGGCCCAAGAACCATGTCAGGGACTGTGAGGAGTAGCTTCTATGGAGCGACAGGTCACAGTACATGGAGTTAGCACATTTTCTCCACTTCTGTCTTCCTGCAGGTCTCCCTTACTCACCCCCATTAGTAACAGATGTGCATAAATGTGTGTGGGAGAGTTTGTTCATGTTTTTGGAATCTCCCCACCTCAGTCACCAACGAATGTGCTGTGTTTTCTGGAGTCGGCCACTCCCCTTGAGGTTGTTTTCTCCATTAAAGCTTGGGAAGAATGGATTTTGTACCTCTTCGATTTCCAAAGCTGACTTTAAAACCCAGTGAAAGACAAAAAGAAAACTATTTGTGAAGTTCATGTTCTATAGTATTGTCCCATATTAATAGTTACTCTGGATTGGACATCATCATCCCAAGCTTGTAGATGAACTTATTAACACGCCAGGAAGCACATGGGAGAAGTGGCTGAGCCAATTTGAGTTGTGTTTCTATCATGCAATGTGATTTTCTTCAGTGAAATTTCATGGTCCTGCATGTTGCTTTTGTTTCTGCAGAAAGGGCCAAATAAAACGCCTGTAGCTGCCATCTGCCTGACCAGCTTGGTGACCATGGCCTTTGTCCTCGTGGGTCAGGTGAACATCCTGGCCCCCATCGTCACCATCAACTTCATGCTGACATACATCACAGTGGACTACTCTTACTTCTCCCTGTCCATGGGTGGCTGCAGCCTCTCGGAGAGGCCTGAGCTGGTGCCCGGGGAGGGCCTGGGTGCTCTCCACTGCTCTGAGCCCCTGCTTCTGGAGAAGGCTCCCAGTTATGGCTCTGAGGGCATTGCCCAGGGCCCCTCTGAGGGCACTCTGCTAGAATTCACCAAGGACATGGATCAGCTCCTCCAGCTAACCAGGAAGCTTGAGAGTAGCCAGCCCAGGGGAGGAGAGAGCCATGGGATCCTAGAGAATCAGAAGGGGAAGACCAAGAAGGCCAGCAAGCAAACCCTCCAAGAGAGCTTCCTCTTGGACCTCAGGTCCCCTGCTTCCTTCTCTCCTGGGGACACTGATGGATGGCCTACTGCCTCCTGGGAAGGGCAGGGGCCCCACGGGAACGCACAGAGTCCCAGAAGTGAAGGGGATCAGCCTAGGGGAGCCTATGGAGCAAAACTCATCCCTGAGCCAAGTAACCAGCCCAGGCCAAGCAGAGAAGGTGGGTGCTTTGCAGTCACACCAGGGCCTCCTAATTTGGGAGTTATCACAAGCCTCTTTCAAATCCTTAGGTCATTTTATAGCTGGGTTTAAAATCCTTGTTAATTTCATTTGATATTTACTTTAAAATATTATGGTCAGTTATCAGCTGAATTCATAATTCTAATCTGGTATAGAGTGTTAATTTTAAGCATAAATTTCTATCTACTCTTGTATGTTAGGGCTGGGAGCCATGACTAGTAACTAAATATTAATTTCATTTTACTCAAAAATCAGCTAACATGAATGAAACCAGTTTCTCCTTTCAAGGGAAGTGGAAGTGTGTTGTGACCAACTGCCGGGCAAGGGCTCAGTCTGTTTTGTCTTTGGAGGATGAATCTCCCAAACCAGGCAGGAGGGGGATGGAGAGACAGGAGATGTGATAAAGAGGACAGCTTTTCTTTGCTTCCTCGTATCTGCAGACAGAGACAAGGAGATGCATGAGAAATTCCAAGGGAAGAACTCAGAATTGTTTAGTCTTCCATATTCTACGTGCTTCTTGTGCTCACTCAGTTGTGTCTGATTCTTTGTGACCCCATGGACTGTGTAGCCTGCAAGGCTCCTCTGTCCGTGGGTTTCCCAGGCAAGAACACTGGAGTGGGTTGCCATTTCCTTCTCCAGGGGATCTTCCTGACCCAGGGATCAAACCTGTGTCTCTTGTTGGCAGGCAGATTTTTTTTTTTTTTACCACTGCAGCACCTGGGAAGCCCCGTATTCTAGGTACTTGGCATACATGATTGCATGTCATATAATTGTCGTTAACACTTCCTATTTTACCACTGAAGACCCCACATCCCAATGAGATTACAAAGACTCCTCAGAGCTGGTATTCTGCATGGCTGGATATCACACCCCGGTCTCTCTGTATCTGAAGCCCAGTACCTTCCTCTGCATTAACCTGTTTCCTGAGGTCTGTGCAGACAAGTGTGGGTAAAGAGGAGGAGACAGGGGACATAGAAGAGATGTCCAAAAATAATTGCTTTGGGTTCTTTTGTACACCTTCTTTTCCTTCTTTACCTCCAGATAGGTGGATGGTTCTTAATGGTAGGAGCATAATTGAAAATCTTTAATCATATCATTTTTGTCAAAATAACAAGTACAGTTTAATAAGCCAAGTGGAATTAAAAGTCACATAGCCAGAAATAGTAGTCCTATTCTTCTACACCATCCCTCTTCTCCATCCTGTAGTTCCACTCCCATAAAATCCCACTTTCAACCAAATCTTGTTAACCTTCATGTTACTAAATAATATATTTGTATTGCTACTTCTTGATATATCAGTTTTAGATATCATTTTTTTATTTACTATTATGATAAATGAATACTAGCTCATTTATGCCACTCTGATTTCTCACCCAATGTCCCCCATGTAATTACATCACAGTTTTAAAAATTAATTTTAGTAGCTAGTATTCATATTATCATGATTAAGTAAATATTGCTTAACTATGAGCCATATATTATACTATGATTACATTGCCTTTTTTGTCCAACTTCTTCTGTTTCCTGGGGTTAATAATTGCCATGGTTTTTTCATTTGCTTGGTTTTTCTGTCATCATTTTTCTCTCTGTACTCCGGTGAATATGGCAAATGGCTCTCAATGTTAAGTTCCGAATGCTCAAATTCTTAAGACAGTCATCATGTCCATTTGCTTTTTCTTGTCTGTCCTATGGCTCCTACCTGATCCCCTCTAGTCTGTCGGTTCTTTAGGCCTGCTACAAAGCTGTTGTCTTGGAATTCCTCTTTGTCTTTTTTTTTTTCCTACTTGGCATTTACCGACCTCTCTATGTTAGAAGAATTTCCAGTGCTATGAGTGTTGGTGGGAGGCAAAGCAAGCCTTTCACACTTAAAACTGAAAATGTCAGATGCTCAGTTTTCCAGTCCCTCCTACAGCCAGAGTTCAGGCACAGGAATAAACCTCAGTGAATCAGATAAGCCGAGTCCAAGTGAATCAGATACTTGGAACTGGAAACCTGAAGAGATGAGGGCTTTGAGGAACTCTCTGGAAGCATGATACTGGCTTCAGGGTGACTACATTTCTGGCTCCACCATCCAGGGCTTTTCAGGGTCAACGGTGTGGGAACCTTGGTCGCTGCAGCAGTGATATCCCCTCTACACTGCTTTGACATATAATTTGGAGTGTTGTCCTTGGCTGTTTACCTCTGAGATTGATTCACTAGCCTTTCCAGCTATTCTCAGAGACTGGGAAATATCTTTTTAGCTGGTCATATTACCCTGTTCTTGATTTCCAAGAGCTCTTGGTTGTAATCTGATTTGTCTTTATCTTTTAAAAAAATTTGAAAATCATCTCATTCTTGTTTTATGGGTACAATATTTTCCAGGTAATATTAGTTTTTCTCCTTTTAAAGTCTTTTTCTGCCCTATGATCTTTAGATTCTTTTCTCTTTGGCTTCGTCTCATGCTCCCTTTTATATTGGAGGCTTTACTAAAATATCTGTTGATCTTTTGATTTCCTTTTCTCCTTAGAAGTGAGTCCTGAAAAGCTGTTGAGAAGACCCGTGTCCTGGACAGAGCTTATTGGTTAGGGCACCTCATTGTAGAGTGATCAAGAAGCTGGCTTTTTCATGAGAGGACCCCCAAGTGTGATTAGCTAGAGATTTCCTCTGTGGCTCTTCAGTTCCTCCGGAGAAGAGTCCTTTAATCTCTTGCCTGGGAGTCCCCCAGAGAGCCAGGTGATATAAGGGAGTTGAGGTACCCCACTGCTTAGGATACAGATGTCATTGAATCCTGCAGTTTCTAGCTCCATCCCCTCTCTCTTTGTTATGCCTGGTGTCCCAAGTCCAGGCCCTCTCTGGTTGGATTCCTTCAGAGGAACCCCCTTGCCCTCCACCAACACACACACACCTTGGGGAGGGGTCAGGCAAAGAGGAGTTATTCCCCAGCTGCATGAACAGAGGAAAAGAACTTGATGCCCAGCTGTTTCATATACAGTCTTGCGAACGGTCGCCTGCACCGTCCCACTTCCTGGTCCTGAACTTTGTGTGGTCCACTAGGGTACCTTGGGTTGGTCCTTGCCAGCACCCTCTCTGGGGGCCCTAGAGTTCATCCTCGGCTCTGCTCAGTTTGTTACTACTCCTCTGTTACCTCTCCACCTTCCAAGACTTGTTTTTATCTTGTTTCTCTGATTCTTCTTGTGTTTGTGGGTTTATGGCTATTTAGTTCCTGTTCTGTTTTCTTAGTGGGTTATCAGGAAAGAAGTGTGGTCATTTTGCAACATTTAATCAGTGATGTTGCCACATCTTAGAAATGTCCTGAGCTCTTTTTGACCCCTCCCTCTCCTCCATTCTTGCTGCCTGTACCTTGGTGCAGGCCCTCATTATTTGGCACCCAGATTCTTGTTTATCTCCACGCTCATCTCCAGACTCCAGATTCTCCCATACATATCCTCTTTATCCTTTTCACTGTCCTCTGAATGATCTTTCTAGAGTAAAATTCTCATCCTGTCTCTTTTACTTAAAAACCTTCGTTGGAATATAATACCTTCCATCTTGGTGTGATTTGCAAGGTTCTTGGCAATCTTGCCCTACCCTACCTTCCTGGGCACTTTTCTCATGATAACCCATATAACGTATGTTCAGCCACACCCAGATGTGTGCCCCAAACACATCGTATTCTTTATTCCTTCCTGCCTTTGCAATGCCATTCTGCCAGCTGCAATTGCATTGCTCCTCCTCTTCCATCTGAAATGCTGACTTGCAGTTTAAAATCCATTTGACTTTTCAGACCCACTCTGAGAAGGATTCCCTGATCTCCTCTCGTATGCAAGCATAACATTTGAGCCACACTAAAGGTAGGAACACTTATCACATTGTTTTATACATTTGCTTACACATTTGTCTTCAGGCTTACTCATCTATCTGTCTAAGGAAAAGAAATGTTAGTTTTATTCCTTTGCCCCTAGTCTGTGAGCTACCTTTAGTCACAAACCATGTCTTTCTACCTTGTCTTCATCGACAATATTCCCACACAGTACATGACACTGACAAACACTCAGTAAAGGCTAATAAATTGATTAACAATTGTACAGATACTGGCTAAAAATTTTAAACATTGATAGGTAGAGTAGAAAGAGTTAAACTATAAGAACCTAAAGTGTGACAAACCAGATGCCATAAAATAATGAGTCAAATCACTAGTGAATATATATTGTTGAGAGTAAGTGGATCAAAAAATTAACTTGGGGCTGTATTTGATACCTTATTTAGCCACAAATTCCTTATTTATAACAGCTGCCCAAGAAAGAGATTTGTGACTATTGAAGATATCATCAAAGACAAAAAGGATCTGATTAAACAGAAATAAAAAACATTTGCACAACGCAGTGTCACAGAAGGAAACAATTATTCCGACAAACACAACTGATAAAAGCATACCTCCCAAAGCATATTATTTTTAAAAACAGGAAGGTCAAAATCCAGATTCCACTAAAGAGAGGTCAGAAGAAATGAACACGCAATTTACATTTGAAAAAACAGTGCCCAGACTCACTCACTGTCCATTCAACAAACTAACTTTTATGATTAAGTGTTGAATGTTGTTAGTAGCTAAAAATAGGAAGCATTTACTGAGTCTGTCCCACGTGCCTGGTGTGGAGATACTGTCTTAAATACGGATGATCTCAGCTCAGATCTAGGCACTGTTACTAGCTTTTTCCAGATGGCAAAGGTGAGGCTTAGGGAAGTTATATACTTACTCAGAATATGCGGCGGCTGGAATTTGAACCCAGGTCTATCTCATTGTAGAATCTGTGTTCTAAACCACAATCAGTTCAGTTCAGTTCAGTTGCTCAGTCGTGTCAGACTCTCTGCAACTCCATGAATCGCAGCATGCCAGGCCTCCCTGTCCATCACCAACTCCCGGAGTTCACTCAAACTCACGTCCATCGAGTCAGTGATGCCATCCAGCCATCTCATCCTCTGTCGTCCCCTTCTCCTCCTGCCCCCAATCCCTCCCAGCATCAGAGTCTTTTCCAATGAGTCAACTCTTCGCATGAGGTGGCCAAAGTACTGGAGTTTCAGCTTTAGCATCATTCCTTCCAAAGAAATCCCAGGGCTGATCTCCTTTAGAATGGACTGGTTGGATCTCCTTGCAGTCCAAGGGACTCTCAAGAGTCTTCCCCAACAGCACAGTTCAAAAGCATCAATTCTTTGGCACTCAGCTTTCTTCACAGTCCAACTCTCACATCCATACATGGCCACAGGAAAAACCATAGCCTTGACTAGACAGACCTTTGTTGGCAAAGTAATGTCTCTGCTTTTCAATATGCTATCTAGGTTGGTCATAACTTTCCTTCCAAGAAGTAAGCTTCTTTTAATTTCATGGCTGCAGTCACCATCTGCAGTGATTTTGGAGCCCCCAAAAATGAAGTCTGACACTGTTTCCCCATCTATTTCCCATGAAGTGATGGGGCCAGATGCCATGATCTTAGTTTTCTGAATGCTGAACTTTAAGCCAGCTTTTTCACTCTCCTCTTTCACCTTCATCAAGAGGCTTTTTAGTTCCTCTTCACTTTCTGCCATAAGGGTGGTGTCATCTGCATATCTGAGGTTATTGATATTTCTCCTGGCAATCTTGATTCCAGCTCGTGCTTCTTCCAGCCCAGCATTTCTCATGATGTACTCTGCATAGAAGTTAAACAAGCAGGGTGATAATATACAGTCTTGACATATCCTTTTCCTATTTGGAACCAGTCTGTTGTTCCATGTCCAGTTCTAACTGTTGCTTCCTGACCTGCATATAGGTTTCTCAAGAGGCAGGTCAGGTGGTCTGGTATTCCCATCTCTTTCAGAATTTTCCACAGTTTATTGTGATCCACACAGTCAACGGCTTTGGCATAGTCATTATAGCAGAAATAGATGTTTTTCTGGACCTCTCTTGCTTTTTCGATGATCCAGCAGATGTTGGCAATTTGATCTCTGGTTCCTCTGCCTTTTCTAAAACCAGCTTGAACATCAGGAAGTTCCCGGTTCACGTATTGCTGCAGCCTGGCTAGGAGAATTTTGAGCATTACTTTACTAGCGTGTGAGATGAGTGCAATTGTGCGGTAGTTTGAGCATTTTTTGCATTGCCTTTCTTTGGGATAGTATGTATATGCTGCTTGGGTCAGTGTCTATTATGAACTAGGCCGTGGTACTGAAAATGTTAGTTGCTCAGTTGTGTTCGACTCTTTGCAACCCTAAGGACTGTAGCCTGCCAGGCTCCACTGTCCATGGGACTTTTCAGGCAAGAATACTGGAGTGGGTAGCCATTCCTTTCTCCAGGGAATCTTCCCAATCCAGGGATCGAACCTGGGTTGAATGAATCCAATTTAAACCACCATTAAAATATCATTGCATATCTATTAAGCTATCAAAAATTTCAATAAAAAGTATTTAGGTCGGTGGAAATCAGGTATTATACGTAAGCATTGTTGGAAGCAAGGTCAATGGAGTCATTCCTTTTGGATTGATTGATTAGTTTTTTCATCAAACTTAGGAGGTTTGGGGTCATGATTTCTTCGGAAAGCAGTAGTTTTGTTGCCAGAGGGAGCAAATTTGTGGCCTGTCCCTTTATAAGCTCAATGTGGTGAGCCAAGTAGAAATGGAATGGGGAAATTTTTGGCTTTGCTAGCCTGAGGGAGTGGAACCAGTGAGGGTGAGCAGTGTACCAGCCAGAAATTTAATAGGGAGATTCTAGAAATGAGAGAGCCATAGAAAGACTGTAGCTCCCCACACCGCTGATCTGGGCAGCCTGAGAGAGACTAGGAAAAGTCAGTCCGCTTCAACTGTGGTTCCCAACCCACACACAGATCTGCTGGCAGAGGGGGAAGCCTCCTAGGCCACATAGACACAGGGGCAAGCTCTGTGCGACTAAAAACTGGAGTGGGGATACGAGTAGCCCAGGAGGAAGACTGTAAGCTCTCACTGTTCTTACCCTCAGCTCCAGCAGTTTTAGAAAAATAAACACTTCTTAGTTTGTCCCCATTTGGTAAATTTCTAGAGCCCCAAGGGACTGTTTCTGATAATTTCATCTATTTGTATACCTATCTCTTACAGAGAGGATTTACTGCCCTCTTCACATTGCAGTAGCTGGAAGTCCCTCGGGTTCATCTTCTCTGGAGAATGAACTTTTAGGATGTAACAAGAAATATAAAACTGTCTAATCACTCTGACTTAGTAAATCTAGTTGGGGGAAGTGTATCTCAAGAAAACAACCGTAAACTGACCAGCAAACCATAAGTATTTACCGGATTCTCATAACTGCACTCTTGGTGCTGATGACAACCTAGAAATAAATGTGCAGTATTTGATAAGTGGTTAAAAGATTGCAGAATCAACATGATCAGATACCACATGAACTTGAAACATGCATGAAACATGATCACCTGTGGACATATCAGTGCCCATTCTTATTTTGTACCTGCTAGTCAGAACTATGTGTTTGTTTATCCTGATGAAAATATGGAGTGTATTTCCAGAGGTGGCTTCATATTGATTTTAAATAATTTCTATAAAATTATTTAAATTTGTGGTTTAAAAAATTGACATAATTGTTTTCCCTTTCAGGCCTAAAGTCTTCATGTCTGCATGGGTTTTATGAATATAGAACTTGCTAGACATACTGCTACATTTTAAAAGACAATTTAACGTTATATATTATGTTTCTTATATTTCGTATTTTTAACATGCCTAATACATGCTTCCCTGGTAGCTCAGCTGGTAAAGAATCTGCCTGCAATGCAGGACACTCTGGTTCAATTCCTAGATCAGGAAGTTTCCCTGGAGAAGGGATAGGCTACCCACTCTAGTATTCTAGGGTTTCCCTGGTGGCTCAGATGGTAAAGAATCCCCTGGCAGTTGCAGGAGACCTGGGTTCGATCCCTGGGTTGGGAAGATCCCCTGGAGGAGGGCATGGCAACCTACTCCAGCATTCTTGCCTGGAGAATCCCCGTAGACAGAGGAGCCCAGAGGGTTACAGTCCATGGGGTTGCAAACAGTCGGACACGACTGAGCGACTAAGCACACGGTGCTTACCTGTTCGTTTTGTGACTAAAGCTTGATAAAATTGCCTTCCCAGTTGTTATTCTATTATTTCTAACATGAAAAACTGTCTCCTTCTGCCACTAATCTGTAAGACTTATTTCTTTCAGCATAATCCTTGAAAAGAGGGAGGGGAAAATCCTTCACTCATTTTGGAAGGGTTTTGAAACCATAGCTGTTCAGAATTCTAATAATTGTCTGCTTATATTGTCATACCTATTCAGAGTCATTGAGCATCCTTGACTGAATTCTCCCTTGCATTGCTGATGTGTAAAACTGCACTGTGCTTGCGTAGAAGACACACCCCTTCCTATCACTGTCCCTGTAGTTCCTCAAGAAAACACACATATATACTCATAGCTCCCTTGAGTATAGTGTAATTGAGTTGGTGTAAGATCAAGTGTGAAAAAGTAAGTTTAACACTTGGCAAACATTTTGTTTCAGTTAGGCAAAAATCTAAGTTCTTCACCAGTCATATTTCTTCTTAATAACCAATGGAACAACTATATTTCACTAAGCTTGTGATTGAAAAAATGAATCATGCCTTGGGCATGTTGAAAGTATACAATGTAATCAAAGACAATCTTAACAGTGGTTCGTCTTAAAAAAAAAAAAATTTAATAGCGCTGTCAATTCAAATCAATTATAAACCTTGGCAGAGTTTTCCAAAATTTATTTTATTGTAGTTGATTTATAATGTTGTATTAACTTCTGTATAGCAAAGTGATTCACTTATACATATATATATATTCTTTTTCCTATTCTTTTCCATTATGGCTTATCCCAGGATATTGAATATAGTCCCTGTGCTAGACAGTAGGACCTTGTTGTTTATCCATTCTATATGTAACAGTTTGTGTCTGCTAATCCCAAACTATGAGTCCATCCTTATGACCTCGTCCTTGGCAACCATGTCTGTGAGTCTGTTTCTGTTTGGTAGATGAGTTCATTGGTGTCGCATTTAGAGTCCACGCACCAGTGATGCCGTTTGGTACCTGTGTTTCTCTGTCTGACTTACTTCACTTAGTATGATGATCTCTAGGTCCATCCATGTTGCTGCAAATGGCATTATTTCGTTCTTTTTTAATGGCTGAGTAGTATTCCATTGTATATATGTACCACATATGCTTTATCCACTCACCTGTCAGTGGACATTTAGGTTGTTCCCGTGTCCTGGCTATTGTAAATAGTGCTGCAATGAGCATTGGGGTGCATGTATCTTTTCAAATTATAGTTTTGTCTGGATACATGCCCAGGAGTGGGATCGCTGGATCATATGCAGCTCTGTTTTTAGATTCTTAAGGAACCTCCATACCTTTATCCATCATGGCTGCACCGATTTACATCCCCACAACAGTGTAGGAGGGTTTCCTTTTCTCTACACCCTCTCCAGCATTTGTTATTTGTAGACTTTTTAATGATGGCCACTGTCTCATATGAGGTGAAACATCATTGTTGTTTTGATTTGCATTTCCCTAATAATTAGTGATGATGAGCATTTTTTCATGTGCTTCTTGGCCATCTGTATGCCTTCTTTGGATAAACGTCTAGGTCTTCTGGAAGAGTTTCTTTTAATCCACAATTAAAAAGGAGACATTTGTTGAGCACTTCCTATGCACAAACTGCCTAGATTTGACATTTAGAGCTACAAAAGACAATCTTTGCCTTCAAGATAGGGAGGGGTAAAAAATAAGTATAGTGGGTTGGAAGTATATGATAAAGGCAGACATGCTGAGAGGATGCAGACTTCTCTGGGGCCTGGGTGGGTTTGTCATTCATGTACCCTCATGCATGGGATATTTACCACTTTCCAAGCACTATTCTAGACTAGGGATGGAGAACATGCTGAATAGATGTAGAAGGTCTCTGCTGTCATTGATATTGCTTTCTATCAGGAAAGACACATAATAAACAAGCAAACACACATACGGAATGTCAGTAAGTGATGTCATGTGATGAATCATAAAGTGGGGTAACAGGATAGAAACTAGGGTGGGAATAGTGGTTCTGTTTCAGATAGGTTTGTCAGAAAAGATCTTTTTAAGAAGAGGATATTTTTGTGGAAAACTGAAGTGTATAGAGTAGTGAGCCAGGCAGAGATGTGAGGGAAGAGTTCCAGGTAGAGGAAATGGCATGTGTAAAGGTACAGATGGGAACTGGATTGGCAAATTGCAAGAACAGCAGAATCCCAGGAGTGACTGGAGAGGAATGGGTCACGGGAGATGGATAGGAGATGAGCACAGTAAGGAACGCAGAGGTCAGTCCTGTGTAGTCACACATGCCATGGTGACCACAATAGAAGGTCCCTGAAACTTCTAGCTAGGGGTGTGATATGATAAGATCCAGCCTTAAAGAAGATCACTGGCTTTGTGAGGAACAGATTGTATAGAAGTAGCAGAAGGACCTAGAGCCTGCTTGGAGGTATATTAATTAAGGGAGGCTAAACTGCTGTAACAAATAGGTAAAAACTTAGTGGCTCAAACACAATGGAACTTCATTTCTCACTTGCACTAATAGTCCAGGAGGGGTGTTCCAAATCAGTGGGAGGCTCTCCTCCATGCATTATTCAGGGACCCAGCCTCCTTCCATTGTTACGATTCCACTATCCAACCAGTCCATCCTAAAGGAAATCAATCCTGAATATTCACTGGAAGGGCTGATGCTAAAGCTGAAGCTCCAGTACTTTGGCCACCTGATGCCAAGAACTGACTCATTTGAAAAGACCCTGATGCTGGGAAACATTGAGGGCAGGAGGAGAAGGGGACGACAGAGGATGAGATGGCTGGATGGCATCACCGACTCAATGGACGTAGGTTTGGGTGAACTTCGGGAGTTGGTGATGGACAGGGAGGCCTGGCGTGCTGCGGTCCATGGTGTCGCAAAGAGTCAGACACAACTGGGCGACTGAACTGAACTGATCCCCTAGGACCTCGTCGTGAACAAAATCAAGACTGAGTTCCCATATTCAGATTTCAGGCACAGAGAAGAGGTATACCTACTCTCTCAAAGGCGTTGGTGCAGAACTGGCACTCACCACTTGTGTTCACATTCTGTTGGTGAGAGCTTAGTCACATGACCACACCTAACTGCAGTAAAGAAGAGTGCTGAGGACTGAATGAAGTATTTGGGGGTCAGAAGGAAGAGACGAGCCAGTGAAGGAGACTGAGTAGTGGACAGTGAGATAGGAGGAAAAGTAGGAGACCAAGGTATCTTAGAAACCAGGAGACAAATATATTTCAGTCAGGAAAAAGTGATCACATGTGTCAGATGCTACCAGAAAGGGCAAATGAGATGAGGAGTTGACCATTGAATTTGAAAAGATTCAAGTCACTGACAGCCTGAGGAAGAGTAGTTTTAGTGGAGTGGTGTGTACTATCCTAAAAGTAGGTTGAGGAAACAATAGGAGGTAAAAACCACATAGGCGATTCTTTTGAGAACTTTTGCTATAAGGGAGACAAAAAACAATAGGACAGTAGCTAGGGGATGACCAGAAACTTTCTTTAGTTGGAAGAAATTACAGTGTATTTGTATTTGATGAGGATGATTTGGTAGAAGATGGAAAACTTGATGACGCAGAGGTGAAATGAGCAGGGCGCAAATATAGGGATGGGCCTTAGGTAGGAGCCAGCACTGTTCATCTGCTTCCTCAATGGAAAGGCAGAAGAGAGGGCACAGGTGAAAGCAGGTTGGCAGACTTGCTGATGAAAGGATATGAAAGCTCTCTTTTGAGAGGACAGGTTGTAAATTTATTACATCAGAGCATAGGAGAATGAGTTAACTTAAGGTATAAGACTTGTGAGTGATGCTGAAATGAGAAGGTAGATGATCTGTCCAAGGGAGTGCTGCTAATAGTCTTGGGCATGGACTCTAAGCTAGGTAAGAGGGTAATGAAAAGAGAAAGTAGGTGGTAGGAAGCAAAAACATATTAGGGCAAGTTGACTGAAGGTCCCCCTGCAGGCTACGAATATTTGGGGTGGGAGACAGCAGAGTGAATGAGAAAAAAAAAAAAAACAGAGGTGATGGACTGAGGGCAGATTTATTGAAATCATGATTTAGGAGGTGAACTTTCTGGTAAAGACAAGCCTCAGGTGTGGCCCAGGAAACTAATGGTTGAGGTGAGTGGACATTGTCTTTTAGACTGAATTACAAAATTGGAGAAGAGGAGCACATAGGTGTTTGCTAATAGAAACACTAGAAGCTTTGATAACAAAATAGTAACCAAGGATTTTGGCTCATTTATTTTTTAGATTTCTTCCTGAAGTCCAGGCTACAGGAACAAGGTATCCAGAGGAGACCAACTTCTTTCTACACTCACATATGCAATCCCTGGGTCTCCCTGTTGGGGGTGAGTACCTTCATTTTGATCTCAACTGTTCTTGAGACTTAATTCAGGTGGATACATGTGTGATCTTGGGGTGGGGGTTGAGGGGAGGACAGAGGAAAGTCTTTATTAGGAGAAATGTGTTTTAATTGCCTGATATATTAGAATTTAGATGAGGCTACACATGGCAAGATTACATTTAATGAACCATTTATTTTAATCAATGGTTTACTTTTTAAATAATCATCTCTGATAAATTCTGGATCACTGAATTTCCAGGTATACCATATTAGCATAATTTAATTTGCTTCTCTTAGAGAGGAGTAGGACAAGGAGCTAGAATAGAATATCTATTTATTGGTTGTTTTGATTAGAAGGTACTTTCAGCAGGACATCTTCTCAAATATCTTCTGTAAAGAGGTTTTTGCATTACAAGTAAACTTCAGTTATTCAGACTTCTATAGGATTCATAAGTTGATGAGAGGACCATTGTTTCTAAAGGTCCTAGTCTTATCAAGGGTTTTTGTTTGTTTTTTGAGGGGACCACACCACGTGGCTTGCGGAATCTTAGTTCCCAGACCAGGAAGCAAGCCCTGGTTCCCTGCAGTAGAAGCGTGGAGTCCTAACCACTGGAGCACAGGGAATTCCTCCGCTTAAGGCCCTTGTCTTGTGGCTTGCTTAGTGCATGTTTCAGCCATGAGCTGACTTGCTCTTCCTTCTCTTTCCACAGGCTGTTGGGTCCCTTCTCATCATGTTTGTTATCCAGTGGGTCTATACCCTGGTTAACATAGGTGTTGCTGCCATTGTATATTTCTACATTGGTCGGACAAATCCCGGACTTCACCTTGGTGAGCAATACAGCCATTCTGCCACCACCTCCTTTCTTCTCTTTCAGCATTTATTGAAAAGCACAGGTTTTGAACACCTATTAAATGCCAACACTGACTCAGATACAAATCCCACTTTCAAGCTGACAGTCTAGGAGAAAAAAATATGGCATGTGCATAAATGATAACAAATGAAAAATAATAATAAATTGTGAGGTTTATAAGACACGTAGAAGTAAAATGGATGGCAACAATAGCCTAAGAGCCAGGAGGGAAGAAATAGGAATAGACTGTTGAAAGTTTCTTATCCTATATGTGAAGTACTAGAATATCACTTAAAGATAGACTGTGGTAAGTTAAAAAGGTGTATTACAAACCCTAAGCAACTACTAAAAGACAAGTATACCTTGAAAATATTGTGAGTTCAGTTCTAGATCACTGCACTAAAATGAATATCACAATAACGCAAGTCACACACTTTTTTTTGTTCCCTAGTGCATACAAAAGTCATATTTATACTATACAGCAGTCTGTTAAGTGTGTGCATTATGTCTAAAAAACATTGTACATATCTTACTATTAAAATACTTTATTGCTAAAAAATGCTAACCATCGTCTAAGCCTTCAAGTCACAGTAGTAACATCAAAGATCACTGATCACAAATCACCATAAGAAATGTAATATTAATAATAGTGAAAAGGTTTGAAATATTATAACAATTACCATAATGTGACTCAGAAAGTGAGCCAGTACTGTGGGGGAAATGGCCCTGGTAGACTTGCTCGATGCATGGTTGCCACAAACCTTCAACATGTAAAAGATGCAGGACTCAGAAGCACAGTAAATGTAGTGCAATAAAATGAGTTATGCCTATAACACAACAAAGACTTACAGCTAATCAGCCAATAAAGAATATAAAATGGAACACTCAAATCAGAAAAAAGAGAAAAAGATAATAGACCAAAAACAAATAGCAAGGTGGTTTATGTAAACCTAGCCATATCGATAGCCACACTAATTTCAAATGGTCTAAACACTCCTGATTAAATGGTCTAAACCATTGTCAGATTGAATTTGTCAGTTCTCAGTTTGAATTGAGATTATCAGATTGAATAAAAAGCATGATCTAGTTGTTGCTCTCTACAAAAAACCTACTTTCAACGTAGAGAAGCAAATAAGTTACAAGTGAAAGAATGGGACAAGCTATATCGTGATAAATCAGACAAAGCTGGAGTGACTATATTAACAGAAGACAAAGTAGATTTCAGAGAAAAGAATATTACCAGGGATAAAGAGGGTCATAAAGACAAAGGGAAAATTAACCAAGAGGACATAATAAATCTTATTATTGATGCACTTAAAAACAGAGCTTTGAAATACAGAAAACAAAGCCTGATACATCTGCAATAATAAGTAGAAAAGTTCTCAATTATATTCAGATTTCAACACCTCTATCTCAATACTTGATAAAACAAGTAGGAAAAAAATCAGTAGGGCTTTAGAAGACTTGACTAACATTATCAACAAATGTGGCCAAATTGATAGTGTAGAATATTCTATATAACAACAGCAGGATATATATTCTTTTCAAGTGAAAACAATGAAACATTTACCAGAATAAACTGTATTTTAGGACATTTTTTTAAAGTCTCAGTAAATTTAAAGTATTTAAGTCAATACAAGAACAAAGAGGAAGTGAATTAGAAATAAATACCAGAAAGATGTCTGGAAAATCCCCAAATATTTAGAAACTAAAGAACACTGAATAACACTAAATGACTAAGAATACTAAAGAGCACTAAATATACTAAAGAAACTAATTAACTCATGGTTCAAAGAAGAAATAAGTAAAATTTAAAAGTATTTTTAACTGAATGAAAATGAAAATATAACATCAAAATTGTGGGCTGCAGCTAGTTCAGTGCTCAGAGGGAAGTTTACTCCATCAAATGTTTATATTAGAAAAGAAAAATGTCTCAAATCAGTAACCACTGTTTCCCATTTAAGAATGATTTTTAAAAAATGCAAACTAGCCTATAATGACAGCATTATCAGTGGTTGCCTTTGGATGGGGTGGAGGTGTGGATATGAGGGAGGGAGGTCTTAGGAAGTGGCTTGAGGGGACTTTGAGGTGATAGATAGTTCAGGATGCTGCTTTTAGTGGTGCTTTCACAATATATACATGCATTAACACCAAATGGTACACTACAAATGCATATCGTTGTTGTTCAGTCGCTCAGCTGTGTCCGACTCTGTGTCCCCATCGACTACAGCACGCCCGGCTTCCCTGTCCTTCATTATTTCCTGAAGTTTGCACAAACTCATGTCCACTGAGCTGGTGATGCCATCAAACCATCTCATCCTCTTTGGTCCCCTTATCTTCCTGCCTTCAATCTTTCCCAGCATCAGAGTCTTTTCCAGTGAGTCAGCTCTTTGCCTTAGGTGGCCAAAGTGTTGGAGCTTCTGCTTCAGCATCAATCCTTCCAATGAATATTGAAGGTTGATTTCCTTTAGGATTGACTAATTTGATCTCCTTGCTGTCCAAGGGACTCTCAAGAGTCTTCTCCAGCACCACAGTTCTAAGGCATCAATTCTTAGGCACTTACTGTCTGGCTCTCACATCTGTACATGACTACTGGAATAACCATAGTTTTGACCATATGGACCTTTGTTGACAGAATAATGTCTCTGCTTTTTAATACACTGTCTAGGTTTGTCATAGCTCTTCTTCCAAGGAGCAAGCGTCTTTTAATTTCATGGCTGCAGTCACTCCACAGTGATTTTGGAGCCCAAGAAAATAAAGTCTGTCACTGTTTCCATTGTTTCCCCATCTGTTGTTTGAATGTTGAGTTTTAAGCCAACTTTTCCACTCTCACTTTTTCACTCTTTTCCACCTTCATCAAGAGGCTCTTTAGTTCCTCTTGGCTTTCTGCTATTAGGGTGGTATCATCTACATATCTGAGTTTATTGATATTTCTCCTGGCAATCTTGATTCCAGCTTGTGCTTGCTTTATCCAGCCTGGCATTTTGCATGATGTACTCTGCATCATAAGTTAAATAAACAAGGTGACAATATACAGCCTTGACGTACTCCTTTTCCAGTTTTGAACCAGTCTGTTGTTCCATGTCCGGTTCTAACTGTTGCTTCTTGACCTGCATTCAGGTTTCTCAGGAGGCAGATAAGGGGGTCTGTATTCCCATCTCTTTCAGAATTTTCCACAGTTTGCTGTGATCCACACAATCAAAGGCTTTAGTGTAGTCAATGAAGCAAAAGTAGATATTTTTCTGGAATTCTCTTGCTTTTTCTATGATCCAACGGATGTTGGCAATTTGATTTCTGGTTCCTCTGCCTTTTCTAAGTCTAGCTTGTACGTCTGGAAGTTCTTGGCTTGTGTACTTTTGAAGCCTAGCTTGAAGGGCTTTGAGCATAATCTTACTAGCATGTAAAATGAGTACAATTGTGTGGTAGTTTGAACATTCTTTAGCGTTGCCCTTCTTTGGGATTGGAATGAAAAACTAATCTTTTCCAGTCCTATGGCCACTGCTGAGTTTTCCAAATTTGCTGGCATATTAAGTGCAATACTTTAACAGTATCATCTTTTAGGATTTGAAATAGCTTAGCTGGAATTCCATCACCTCCATTAGCTTTGTTTGTAGTGCTTCCTGAGGCCCACTTGACTTCACACTCCAAGATGTCTGGCTCTAGGCGAGTGATCACACCATCATGGTTATCTGGGTCAGTAACACCTTTTTTTGTGTAGTTCTTCTATGTATTCTTATCACTGCTGCTTCTTATCTTTTACTTCTGTTAGGTCCATACTGTTTCTGTTCCTTATTGTGCCCATCTTTGCATGAAATGTTCCCTTGGTATCTCTAATTTTCTTGAAGAGATCTCTAGTCTTTCCATTCTATTGTTTTCTTCTATTTCCCTGCATTGTTCACTTAGGAAGGCTTTTTTATCTCTCTTTGATATGCTTTAGAACTCTGCATTCAGATGGGTATATCTTTCCTTTCCTTCTTTGCCTTTTGCTTCTCTTCTTTTCTCAGATATTTTTAAGGCCTTCTCAGACAACCATTTTGCCTTTTGGGATTTCCTTTCCTAGGGGATGGTTTTGGTCACTGCCTCCTGCACAGTGTTATGCACTTCCATCCATAGTTTTTCAGGCACCCTTTCTATCACATCTAATCCCTTGAATCTATTTGTCACTTCCACAGTAGAATCATAGTTCAGTTCAGTTCAGTTCAGCCGCTCAGTCGTGTCCGACTCTTGCGATCCCATGAATTGCAGCACGCCAGGCCTCCCTGTCCATCACCAACTCCTGGAGTTCACTCAAACTCACGTCCATCGAGTCAGTGATGCCATCCAGCCATCTCATCCTCTGTTGTCCCCTTCTCCTCCTGCCCCCAATCCCTCCCAGCATCAGAGTCTTTTCCAATGAGTCAACTCTTCGCATGAGGTGGCCAAAGTACTGGAGTTTCAGCTTTAGCATCATTCCTTCCAAAGAATACCAGGGCTGATCTCCTTCAGAATGGACTAGTTGGATCTCCTTGCAGTCCAAGGGACTCTCAAGAGTCTTCTCCAACACCACAGTTCACAAGCAGCAATTCTTTGGTGCTCAGCCTTCTTCACAGTCCAACTCTCACATCCATACATGACCACAGGAAAAACCATAGCCTTGACTAGAGGAACCTTTGTTGGCAAAGTAATGTCTCTGCTTTTCAATATGCTATCTAGGTTGGTCATTACTTTCCTTCCAAGGAGTAAGTGTCTTTTAATTTCATGGCTGCAGTCACCATCTGCAGTGATTTTGGAGCCCCAAAAATAAAGTCTGACACTGTTTCCACTGTTTCCCCATCTATTTGCCATGAAGTGATGGGACCAGATGCCATGATCTTCGTTTTCTGAATGTTGAGCTTTAAGCCAACTTTTTCACTCTCCTCCTTCACTTTCATCAAGAGGCTTTTTACTTCCTCTTCACTTTCTGCCATAAGGGTGGTATCATCTGCATATCTGAGGTTATTGATATTTCTCCTGGCAATCTTGATTCCAATTGTGCTTCTTCCAGTCCAGCATTTCTCATGATGTACTCTGCATATAAATTAAATAAGCAGAGTGACAATATACAGCCTTGACCCAAGTACTCCTTTTCCTATTTGGAACCAGTCTGTTGTTCCATGTCCAATTCTAACTGTTGCTTCCTGACCTGCATACAGATTGCTCAAGAGGCAGATCAGGTGGTCTGGTATTCCCATCTCTCAGAATTTTCCACAGTTTATTGTGATCCACACAGTCAAAGGCTTTGGCATAGTCAATAAAGCAGAAATAGATGTTTTTCTGGGACTCTCTTGCTTTTTCGATGATCCAGCAGATGTTGGCAATTTGATCTCTGGTTCCTCTGCCTTTTCTAAAACCAGCTTGAACATCAGGAAGTTCACAGTTCATGTATTACTGAAGCCTGGCTTGGAGAATTTTGAGCATTACTTTACTAGCGTGTGAGATGAGTGCAATTGTGCAGTAGTTTGAGCATTCTTTGGCATTGCCTTTTTTTGGGATTGGAATGAAAACTGACCTTTTCCAGTCCTGTGGCCACTGCTGAGTTTTCCAAATTTGCTGGCATATTGAGTGCAGCACTTTCACAGCATCATCTTTCAGGATTTGAAATAGCTCAATGGAATGCCATCACCTCCACTAGCTTTGTTCATAATGATGCTTTCTAAGGCCCACTTGACTTCACATTTCAGGATATCTGGCTCTAGGTGAGTGATCACACCATTGTGAGTATCTCGGTCATGAAGATCTTTTTTGTACAGTTCTTCTGTGTATTCTTGCCACCTCTTCTTAATATCTTCTGCTTCTGTTAGATCCATACCATTTCTGTCCTTTATCGAGCCTATCTTTGCATGAAATGTTTCCTTGGTATCTCTAATTTTCTTGAAGAGATCTCTAGTCTTTCCCATTCTGTTGTTTTCCTCTATTTCTTTGCACTGATCGCTGAGGAAGGCTTTCTTATCTCTTCTTGCTATTCTTTGGAACTCTGCATTCAGATGCTTATATCTTTCCTTTTCTTCTTTGCTTTTCGCTTTTCTTCTTTTCACAGCTATTTGTGAGGCCTCTCCAGACAGCCATTTTGCTTTTTTGCATTTCTTTTCTATGGGAATGGTCTTGATCCCTGTCTCCTGTACAATGTCACGAACCTCATTCCATAGTTCATCAGGCACTCTATCTATCAGATCTAGGCCCTGGAAGTAGAATCATAAGGGATTTTATTTAGGTCATACCTGAATGGCCTAGTGGTTTTCCGTACTTTCTTCAGTTTAAGTCTGTTTCAATAAGGAGTTCATATCTGAGCCACAGTCAGTTCCTGGTCATGTTTTTGCTGACTGTATATATCTTCTCCATCTCTGGCTACAAAGAATCAATCTTATTCTTAAATACACGTAGTTTATTCTAAAAATGTACCTGAAAGTGAAAGTGAAGTCGCTCAGTCGTGTCCGACTCTTTGCAACCCCATGGAGTGTACCCTACCAGGCTCCTCTATCCATGGGATTTTCCAGGCAATAGTCCTGGAGTGGATTGCCATTTTCTTCTCCAGGGGATCTTCTCAACCCAGGGATCGAACCCGGGTCTCCTGCACTGTAGACAGACGCTTTACTATCTGAGCTACCATGTACCTGGGACTTGTTTTAATCAGGTAGAATAAGATACAGACACAGAAATGAAGAAACAAGTTTATACTCATGACCCCTAGGAACAGAAGGGCCATGTAGGGCCACAGGGGAAGGACCAGAGTTGGTCATGAGGCAAAAGAGGTCAAGGGGAGAGCATGGCCCCTTATGACCACTAGATATCAAAAGTGTGCTCTTAGGGGAGTTTTAGTGGGAAAGAATGGGCGAGGCAGGTACGTAGTTGAGTAAGTTTAGGATTGGATAGTTTGAATAATTGCAGGGGCTCGGGGCTGTAGGGGTCATCTCCAGTTGTCTAGTATTTGGCCCTGGGGTGAGTTAAGGCAGGGGGATATTGGCTTGATGTATAAGAGCTTGATAAAATAAGTGGTTGGGAGTGTGGGCTCTGGATTAATTGGTTTGGGTATCAAAGGTGGGGCTTCCCTGGTGGCTCAGTTCAGTTCAATCACTCAGTCGTGTCTGACTCTTTGTGACCCCATGGACTACAGCACACCAGACCTCCCTGTCCATCACCAACTCCCGGAGTTGGTCAGTGATGCTATCCAGCCATCTCATCCTCTGTTGTCCCCTTCTCCTCCTGCCCCCAATCCCTCCCAGCATCAGGGTCTTTTCCCATGAGTCAACTCTTCGCATGAGGTAGCCAAAGTATTGGAGTTTCAGCTTGAGCATCAGTCCTTCCAATGAACACCCAGGACTGATCTCCTTTAGGATGGATTGGTTGGATGTTCTTGCAGTCCAAGGGACTCTCAAGAGTCTTCTCCAAGACCACAGTTCAAAAGCATCAATTCTTCAGTTCTCAGCTGTCTTTCAGACCAACTCTTACATCCAAACATGACTGCAGGAAAAACCATAGCCTTGACTAGACAGACCTTTGTTGGCAAAGTAATGGTGGCTCAGTGGTAAAGAAACTTCCTGCCAGTGCAGGAGATGTAGGTTCAATCCCTGGGTGGGGAAGATCCCCTGGAGAAGGAAATGGCAACCCACTCTAGTTCTCTTGCCTGGGAAATCCCATGGACAGAGGAGGCTGGGTGGGCTACAGTACATGGAGTTGCAAGAGTCAGATATGACTTAGCAACTAAACCACCACCATATATCAAAAGTGTGCTCATAGGGGAGTTGTTTGTTCTTTCTAGGAGTCAAGACCCCCAAGTGCCAGAGCAAAAAGAATAAAGAAAGGAAGAAAATATTCTCAGTACTTTGTTTATTGTGTGTTATTTATTCCTCAATAATAAAGCTGTTTGGAAGATACATTCTAGAGACCTTTTCATCAAAATTCTAATGTCTCAATTTTTAAAATAAATAATGTAGTTTTAAGTCCTAACTAAATCAGATGGACCATAACAATCCAGGCCAACTGAAAAAGAAATTCTTTGAAATTAGAGTAGTTTGACATATATTTTTTAAAGAAATGCACTTCAAACACTTGAATCATGTGTACATTAAAAATAATGTTTTAGAAAACAGACATGCTAAATGTCCTTATATCAGCTTCCTTATATATTGCTTCAGTCATGTCCAATTGTCCGTAACCCCATGGACTGTAGCCTACCAGGCTTCCCTGTCCATGGGATTCTCCAGGCAAGAATACTGTAGTGGGTTGACATTTCCTTCTCCAGGGGGTCTTCCTAACTCAGCGATTGAACCGTGGCCCCTTAAATCTCCTGCAGTGGCAGGTGGGTTCTTTACCACTAGCGCCACTCAGGAAGCCGAATTTAATGGATAGATATATTTTAATTAACATTGTGATTACATCAGTGATTGCTCCTGAATTTCTTAGAAGTTAGTTAAATCCAAGAAATTTAAATATTTCACAGAAATTTGTTAACAGGAAAGTATGAAATCAAATTTCAGGCAAACCTACATCTAAAATCTAGATAATTTAGAATTAAAATGGTCATATATAAGTAAGACCAATTAATATAATGTTTATTTTCTTCCTTCTGACAATGTCAAAATATATTAGGGACTTTCTCTTTGCAATTGCAGATTATTAATGCAAATTTAAAATTTTTCCTCCCCCTAACTATAAGAACGCTAAACGAGATTCAGTAAATATGTCTCATCAGCTGCATACTGTTGATATTAGCCAAGACTCTAATGTAACCTCTTAAAATAATGCTTACTTCCTGATCATATATTGAACATGATCTAATAAATTTTCAACCATATATATATATCTGGTGGAGTGAATATATATAATTTGGAAAAGCATTTTATAAAATTACATTTCATTTGGTTTCCTAAAGTTATATATAATTCATTTTGTGAGATTTTAAAAATATGTAATACCAGTTATCGTGCTGAGAATTTTACATTATCTCGTTTCAGTTCAGTTGCTCTGTCGTGTCCGACTCTTTGCGACCCCATGGACCACAGCACGCCAGGTCTCCCTGTCCATCACCAACTCCCGGAGTTTACCCAAACTCATGTCCATTGAGTCAGTGATGCCATCCAACCATCCCGTCTCTGTCATTTATCTCATTTACTTATGTAATATTTTCATTTTACTGTTATAGGCACATTTTTTAGCATTTATAAGCTTTGCCTAAGACTCCTTTTTTAAAAAAAATTTTTGTTTTGTATTGGGGTATAGCCATTTAACCAGAGAAGGCAATGGCACCCCACTCCAGTACTCTTGCCTGGAGAATCCCATGGATGGAGGAGCCTGGTAGGCTGCAGTCCATGGGGTCGCTAAGAGTCGGACACGACTGAGCGACTTCACTTTCACTTTTCACTTTCATGCATTGGAGAAGGAAATGGCAACCCACTCCAGTATTCTTGCCTGGAGAATCCCAGGGACGGGGGAGCCTGGTGGGCTACCATCTACAGGGTCGAACAGAGTCGGACACGACTGAAGCGACTTAGTAGTAGTAGTAGTAGAGCCATTTAACAAACAATGTTGTGATAGTTTCAGGTGAACAGCGGAGGCGTTCAGCCATATATATACATGTATCCATCCGCCTCCCAAACCCCTCCTTTCCAGGCTGCCACAGAACAGAGTTCCCTATGCTATACAGTAGATCCTTGTTGGGTATCTGTTTTAAGTATAGTAGTATGTACGTGCCCATCCCAGACTCTCTAACTATCCTGTCTTCCCATCCTTCCCACCCGCAAGCATAAGCTCATTCTCAAAGTCAGTGAGTCTGTTTCTGTTTTGTAAGTAAGTTCATTTGTATCATTTCTTTTTACATTCCACACTTAAGGGATGTCATAGGATATTTCTCCTTCTCTGTCTGACTTACTTCATTGAGCATGACACTCTCTGGGTCTATCCATGTTGCTGCAAATGGCATTATTTTGTTCTTTTTTATGTCTGAATAATATATCTGGTGGAGGGAATATGTGTAAATGTGTAATTTGGAAAAGTATTTTATAAAATTACATTTCATTCGGTTTCCTAAAGTTATATATAATTCATTTTGTGTGATCACCCAAAAGGAGAAATGGATTAAAAAAAAGCTTAAAAAAAATTTGATAAACCCTATTCTAAACAGTGTATCTGATGGCAGGCTATTTGGTCAGTATCAACAACAATCTCATCTTGAACTTCAGCTCTAACATTTCTACATGGGGAGCTATTTGAGTCACTTAGCACCTGTAGAAAACTTCCTAAGGGCCAGATGCTGTGACTGTTGTACTGTGAGTCTTCCTGGGTGAAAAAGATGTGTTTCTTGTCCTCATGGAGGGTATGGTCTAGTGGCGGATTTTACAGCATATATTTAACACATATCAGTTTGAATCTAAAAATAAAATTATCAAAATTTTAAAAAATTAATAATTCCTAAGACTGAAATTTGGAGAAGGCAATGGCACCCCACTCCAGTACTCTTGCCTGGAAAATCCCATGAGCAGAGGAGCCTGGTAGGCTGCAGTCCATGGGGTCGCTGAGTCGGACAAGACTCAGCGACTTCACTTTCACTTTTCACTTTCCTGCATTGGAGAAGGCAATGGCAACCCACTCCAGTGTTCTTGCCTGGAGAATCCCAGGGACGGGGGAGCCTTGTGGGCTGCCGTCTATGGGGTCGCACAGAGTCGGACATGACTGAAGCGACTTAGTAGTAGTAGTAGTAAGACTGAAATTAACAAGTCATCTGCTTCTTTCTCTCTAACACATTCATTTTCTTTCTTGGGATTTTGGAGTTTAGAAATAAACTTTTGGAAACTACTTATAAGTATGAAGTCCTTAGCTTGTTACTGTCAGAGAGTATTATAATGAAAGTAGTTTGATTAGACTGCAAAAGAGGGGGAAACTGTGCGCTTCTTTGTATCAGGGGATATATTTACCCCATATATTATAGCCCATATATTTAATGGGGTATATTTACCCCATTAAACCTGGGATTGTACATGCTTCCTAGAGTCTTCATAAAGTTTTATGTCTATGTCTTCCTCGCAGGTTTAGCCTCCAACTTCAGCCTTTTAAGATGGATGAGATCCCTTCTGATCCCCTCCTACAGGTCTGTGCCAACCTGGGGCCAGGATGAGGGCAGATGCATGGTCTGGGAGGTGCTAAAGATGCTTCATGGGCTTGGGTGAATTGTGGTGTGAATACCTGACATTTGAGAACCTCAAGGAAACTCAGACTGCTCCTCACTGCCCTCCACCACCCAGCCCCTCTGCCTCAGCTCAT
This sequence comes from Bos indicus x Bos taurus, assembly GCF_003369695.1. Taxonomy (NCBI): domain Eukaryota; kingdom Metazoa; phylum Chordata; class Mammalia; order Artiodactyla; family Bovidae; genus Bos; species Bos indicus x Bos taurus. The sequence continues at coordinate 69,266,084 of NC_040076.1, read as the reverse complement.
CAGAAGCTTCCTCTGGCCCCATCTTCTCTTCTTATCCTCATGAATCGAGAACAGAGGCTTTCTTTAGAATCTGGGTGCTGAGAGATCTAAGTCAAGAGAGTTACTTTTAGTGAGTTCACAATCTAAGACACATTAGCATCAGTACTGACTCACACACAAACTCAAGGCCCAGAACTTGCATTCTTCCATCTCAAGTCAGGGGTAGTTGACATGACTGTATTGGTGAAAGTGCAGAGACCAAGTACAGAAGCAGAGTAGTGACCCTGCAGGATTTCTGTGGGACTTCAATGTTCAAATACCCAAGGAGAGGGAAGAACATACTCTCCTGAGAAACAGTAGAAAGCCTTTCAGGGAAGGTAAGATTTCCTGAGTGCCCCAGTTTCTTTCCTCCTCCTCTATGCTTCCAGTGCCAATGCTTGCTCACCTTTGGAAGCCTCAAGACTCTGGAAATTTGTATTTATTTATATTGTTTTCAGCAGTACTGGGTCTTTGTTGCTGCACGTGGCTTTCTCTACTTCTGGCAAGTGGAGGTTGCTCTCTAGCTGCAGTGCGCAGGCTTCTCATTGCGGCAGCTTCTCTTGTTGCTGAGCATGGGCTCCAGATATGCCAGCTTCAGTAGCCGCAGCACACTCAGTGGCTACGGTTCCTGAGCTCTAGAGAACAGGCGTAGTAGTTGTGGTGCGCGGGCTTAGCTGCCCCACAGCATGTGGAACCTCCCTGGACTGGAAATTAAGCCTGTATTTCCTGCATCAGCAGGCAGATCCTCAACCACTGGACTACCAGGGAAGTGCCCAAGAATCTGTTTTACGACAATATAAGCACTGCCAGTCTGTTCCAGTCAGCCCAAGAATGACCTGGATGCTAAACCAGGATGCTAAACCCTGGATGCTAAAGAAATGATGATGACAGGCGCAGGGGTCATGGAAACCAACAGGGAGGGGGCTGGCAGGGAGAGTGGTGTGGAGAGGGGCAGTTCCCTGCCATCTGCTTGGAAGCTGAACTGAATGTCCTGTGTGAAGCTGTAGTGGGGTGGGGCCACTCTCTGCCTCCCTTTCAGGCTGAGGCAGCAGCTTGGTGACTCAGGTCACAATACACCTGCACTGATCCTAGTCCTGAGGGCAAGTAGAGGTTAAGTGGAAATAGAGTCTGTGTGGAAGCTGCCTTCAGATTCTGGAGCTGCAACTGGTGTGTCGCTGAGTGTCTTTGACCTTATCCAATTTACATGAATATTTTTAGGTATTGTAGGTTTGAAAGCCTACAAATGACTATGGGAGGTCAGCATTCCTTTTTGATCTCTGAATTTCTGGAATTTCACCTCAGAGGTCACTGTTGTGCTATGTCGAAAGAAGAATGTGTTAGGAGGAGATTATTCTTAGAAAATGACAGTGGTTTGTTTGGCAGAGAACCTAGTTCACACTATTCATGTCTCCGTGGACTTGTCGAGTGGGTGGTAAAGGCCTCAGCTAAGAGTCAGCGTCAAGCTTACTGGCCTGCTCATGGCTACTGAGTGATATCTTGGGGTGACGGTTCAGGGGAAAGGACCTAGAAATCATGACCATTTAAAAGTAGGAATTGGTTGCTGTGTTTTCTGTTTTGTAATTTTGAATTTTTTTCACAACTGTCACCCCAGATGCTCTTCAAAACCAAAGAAGAAGAATACTGTAGGGTGTTTTGGGCAAAGAAGTTTGGGTATATTACTTCCTCTATTACACCTACAATTCCCAGAATTATGTAAAATTAAGCCTGACCTTAGAGAAGCTTTCTTTCCTGAAGTCTCAGCAACTGCCCAGGTGAGAACTTGTAGGCCGTTCTAGACTAGAAAGTGAAGTGTATTATTTCCCTGAACTCAGAAAAATATTATGGTTTGACCTTAAACACATGTTGACTGGTATGGCATTTCTGTCACTTCCTAACCTTACTTCTTGCGCATTCAACCTTTATAGAAGTTAGTTCATTTCTCAGAAAGCCCAACCCCTCTAATTTAGATATGTTCTCATCAAGTGGCTGCAAAGCCTTAGTCGTGTGATCTGAACTCCTATAACAGCATGTTTTTCTAGTCAGTGAAGCTTTCTGCTTAAGTTCCACAGATTTATAACAAGGTTTCTACCATTTTTTTAAAACAACTATCGAATATACTCCTTATTTAGACAATTCAACATAACTACCCACAAAGTAAAGATTTAAGAGGAAATCTATGCCTAAGGTGATTTCAGGACCTGACATACTGCAGCAGCTAGAAGGGGATTGAGAAGGTGAGGAAATAGAAGCGGAAGGAGGTGAGGAGGTTCGCCTGAGGCCGCCAGGCTAACTGGTGACAGAGCTGTGACTGTCTTCTTTGGATATCCTGTCTGCCAGACTCGTCTTTCTGCTGCCAGCACTTTCCTCATGTATCCCTAACATTTTTCTCTACCAGTTTCTCCCAACTCCAACTCTATGTGGACCTTTCGATGACACTGGAGCTCACCTTTTGCCTGCAGGCCAGCTTGGTGCCAAAGCTTTTATGCTTTACTGCATAACTGCTTACTCTGTAAACCTTGGCTGTTCCTCATTCATCTTTATTTCTGGTGAACTAAAGAGAAGGTTTTTCTTTTTTATTCGCTTCCACTCTCCAGCCTCTCCATTCCATTATTTCATTTGACAAAAAGGCAAAGTAAAGCTATAGAGCCCCAACACCACAACATTTGGAAGATTATTTTTATAGTTTTATACATTTCTGCTAAGGAAGGTAAATATCATTCTTTATTTGATACTTATTTCTAATACTTTGGATTCATGAAGCGTTGTACATAGAGCTTTCAACAGTTCTGTTGTTTAATACATATTAAGTAATAGGCACAATGGTGTTTTTGCAAATCATTTCTCTCTCCTAGTGAAGACTGACTGCCAGTGGTTAGTACTGTGGTCTTTCCTTCTGACTGCCCTCCGTGTTTCTCTCACCAAAGGAGCTTGCGATCCCCCCAAGAGCAGATCATTTTGGCACCGTCTCTGACTAGGGTTGACATGGAGATGACTCAGCTCACCCAGGAGAACGCAGACTTCGCCACTCGGGATCGCTACCACCACTCCTCCCTAGTGAGCCGGGAAGAGCTGATGCCTCAGTACTAGGCAGCCCAGAACCCTCCCCTTTTGGAGCTGTGGATGCAGTGGACCCAAATCCCAGAACCTCTGTGGAGCTGGTTCTCCTCGGTAAGAAACTCAAAGGCCCGTCCTCCTCCTGCCGTTTTGGACAATGGAAATGAGCATTCTGGTCTGGAGCACCACGTCGACCAGGTACCCACTGCAGTGGCCATGGCCCCTGCAACATGCGTCCAGTCAGAAGAGCGCCACCTGGACACCGAGACTTGCAGGTGTGGAGAACCAGGCCAGATTGCTTGTTCTAAGGGCCACAATAAATGATTATTTTAAGCTTTATTATTTATTCCTTGAATAAATAATATGTTTACATGGTTCCAAACCCCAAAGTGAAATCATATATACAGTGAAAAGTCTCCCTCCCATTCTTGTTTCTCATCTGCTCAGTTCCCATCTCAGAGATAACCACTGTTTTCAGGTATACTACCTGCGTTTCGTTATGAATAGAGAAGCAAATAGGAGTGTGGCATTTTATTGCTCCCTTTTCATCCACAAAAGGTAGCATATTATACATGTGCTCTGCACCTTGCCTTTCCCCTAACAATCTATCTTGGAGACATTTCCATATCAATACACATGCAGTTTCCTCATTATTTTTCATTGTATGAATGTGCTATAATTTATTTCATCAGTTCTACAGTGATGGCATTTGGATTGTTTCCAGTCTTTTGCTATTACAGTCAGTTCTGCAGGGAATAATCATGTTCATATGTACAAGCATAATGAATATCTGTAGGATAAACTCCCAAAAGTGGAATTGCAAGATCAAAGGGGACATGCATTTGTAAGCTATTATTGTTTAGTGAAGGTCTTTTTAATTAAAAAGTTAAATTACCAAGAATTACTTAATGGTGACTCACATTCTCAAAAGCATGTGTGGCGCCCCACACTCCAGACACCTCTGCAGCTGTTTTGCAGTATGAACACACGAGGGGACAGGACTATTTTGGTTCCTTAGTGTGGCATTCCTGGTGGCTCAGATGATAAAGAATCTGCCTGCAATGCAGGAGACCCGGGTTTGATCCCTGGGTTGGGAAGATCCCCTGGAGAAGGAAATGGCTACCCATTCTGGTATTCTTGCCTGGAGAATTCTATGGCCAGAGGAGCTTGGTGGGCTACAGTCCATGAGGTCGCAAAGAGTCGGACACGACTGAGTAACTAATGCTTTCACAACTCACTTTTTCTAGTGTGGCATTCATCACAGGCATCCAGTCTAGGGGCCCTGGCAGGGGCTGTTCCTGCGTGAAGTCAGTCCTGGCCCAGAATTGGTGGTGTCACCACTGAGCTATGAAGAGACATGCTGTTGGGTCATTCTGACTTCTTTCTTCTGTAGTGCATGCATGGGTGCTAAGTCACTTCATTTGTGTCCAACTCTTTGCGACCCCATAGACTGTAGCCCACCAGGCTCCTCTGTCCATGGGATTCTCCAGGCAAGATTACTGGAGTGGGTTGCCATACAATCCTCCAGGGGATCTTCCCAACCCAGGGATTGAACCTGTATCTCTTAGGTCTCCTGCATTGGCTGGCAGGCTCTTTATCATTAGCACCACCTGGGAAGCCCTTCTTCTGTAGTAGAGTTTCTCGAAGTCAGTGGGCTAAGAAACCAGAGAGGTTTGTTAAAAGTGCAGATTTCTGCAGCTCAGTCCTAGAGGTGAGCTTTGGGGTCAGTACTGGACTTTATATTTTTAATGAGTGCCTCAGGTGATTCAACGCAGGTGACCCTTGGACCCCATTTTGAGAAACACTGACCAGTTGGATGAAATAGGCTTAAAGCAAGTGAGGGCAGGGATGTCATGATGAGGGGCCATTAGGTCTCAACATTCTCCCCTAAAAAGTGAGGTCTAGTTTATGGTAACTTCACAGTGACATCTAGTTTATAATTACTGTTTTTGCACCTTTGGGGTTAAATACCAGACTTCCAAACATCATTAGAAACAATGGAAAGAAAATAAATGCTGAGTTGACTGAGCGACTGAACTGAACTGTAGGTATATGGGAAAGCATGGAAGACAACGTATTCATAAGGGCTGAACTGGTGTCTCTGAGGGCCCTTTTAAAGATGAAGCGGCACTAGATTCCTGTGGCTGCTGTAACAAATTACACAAACTGAGTTGCTTAAATCAACAGAAATGTATTCTCTCCCTGTTCTGGAGACCAGATGTCCCAAATCAGCATTGCTGAGCTGAAAACAGGGCGGCAGCAGGACTGCGCTCCCCCAGAGGCTCTCAGGGAGAGTCTGGTCCCGGCCCATCCAGCTTCTGGAGGCCGCTGGCATTCTTTGACTCATGGTCACATCATTCCCATGTTTAAGACAGTATCTTCTAATCTCTTTCCATGTGACCACTTTGCCTTCCCCTGTGTGCACACAACTTGGGCTTCTGCCTCCCTCTTATAAGGAGACACGTGATTGCATTTAGTGGGTTGATCTCCTCATCTCGAGCCTTAACTTCATCACGCCTGCAAAGGCCTTGGCAAATGAGGACACAGTCACAGTAACAGGGGAGGGGATGGGGGTGCCCTCTTTGGGCGCACTGTTTTTCAGCTGGTCACAGAAGGCTTTAGTGATTCTGCCCTTGGCTTTTTTGAATTCTGCATAACAAGCCAGAAGAGTATCCCCTCTGATAGAGATGGTCCTGGGTTTGGAAACCATACACAGCAGAAGATTCAGGTATCCAAGATGAGAACTTCCCCAGATGATTGATTTTATGGAAAAGAGTGAAAGAAGAATGGGTGTGCTAGAGAATTCCAGCATTCTGCTCGGTGTTGGGGTTACTGAAAGGAGTTGCTCACACAGTCTAGTGTGGGAGGCAGACACTCAACACTGGAATCTCTAATTAGATCCAGATATCTTGTATTTAAACAAAACTATATTGTATAAATAGTAATAAGTAAAGCAGTAATGGAGTGATGGATTCTTAGGCTGAACTCCCCAGAAAGCAGAAGTCTATGTGTTATTGCTTTATTGGCGGGGGTGGGGGGTGGGGGTGAGGGGTACATCCAGGGAAGGAATGAGAGAAAAGAAGAGGGTGGACCAGGTGAGAAGGCATGACGTTGGGTCATGTGCCAAAGGGCCACTAACCCAACGTCATGCCTTCTCACCAGGCCCACCCTCTTCTTTTCTCTCATTCCTTCAGCATCATGTGCCAGAGAAGGCAACAGTACCCCACTCCAGCACTCTTGCTTGGAAAATCCCATGGATGGAGGAGCCTGGTGGGCTTCAGTCCATAGGGTCGCTAAGAGTCGGACATGACTGAGCGACTTCACTTTCACCTTTCACTTTCATGCGTTGGAGAAGGAAATGGCAACCCACTCCAGTGTTCTTGCCTGGAGAATCCCAGGGATGGCGGAGCCTGGCGGGCTGCCGCCTATGGGGTCGCGCAGAGTCGGACACGACTGAAGTGACTTAGCAGCAGCAGCAGCAGCATGTGCAGTGGAGCACTTAGTCTCTGAGGACTCTTCTGAGAGACGGTAGGAACACCTGTCTTGTGACCACCTTGCAGAGGGAGGAAAGGATGAGAATTTCCACTGGTTCCTGTTCCCCACAGTCAAAGGGTAGCTGGGAGGGGCATTAACCCCGCCTCCTGCACTTGTGATTTCAACTTGTGTGAGTATCTCATTTCTGCAGGCAAGAGGCTACCCCATGGGCACGAGGCGTTGTTGGGTTTGTGCACACGGACTTGACTGGAGTCCAGCATAACTTCTTGCTGTGGCTGTGGCCAAGATGGACCAGCCACAGCCCCAGAATCAGGTGGATCAGAGAGAATCTGAGGTGGCATATAAGAGGTACCATGTACTATCTGTGTATGACAGAGGTCAGCAGTAAGTTCAAGTTGTCAGAGAGGTGAGGCAAATGACATTGGATCATTTAGAAGAGTTTGCTTGTATAAAGAATGCTAAAAATGGCAGCACAGTCAGGATATATGGCAGTGAGACTAGCAACATTTTCTTAAAAAGGCAAAGGGTCAGATTCCTAGACTCAAGATCTTAATCAAGGAGTGCCAAGTTGTAGGGGAAAACATCTGAATGAATGAGGATCGTATTAGATCTGGGACCATAAATGCATCCCTTCAGGCCACACTTTCTTTCAATTTATCCCTCTAATGATCCATCCATCCACCCATCCATTTAACCATCTACTCATTCATCCACTGATCCCTCCATTCACTCAACCATCCTCCCACCCACTGACCCACCCATTGGTCTACCCATCTACCCACCCCTGCATGACTGAAGCAGTTGTACACATGCCTGAGACCACCTCACCTGAGTTGAGTAACCAATCTCGGAGCTTTATAATGTAAAAATATGATCACAGGCCATTTAGGCAGAAATGAACTAACTCCTCAGTCACCACTGTCAAACTTTCAAGGTGAATACTGCTCAGTTCTAGAAGATTCTTGAACTCAGGACTGGGAACCAGGACAGGGGTCATTTTCTCAGATATCTCTGGGAATCACGCTAATAAGTTCTCTGACCTATGTAATCAATAGAGAGCATCGTGCACAAATGATTCTAAGTCAGTGCAGAGGTCTGAGGTTCAGGATTTCATCATCCTGCCTTCCCTCCTGGTTTCTGATTGAGGGAGTATATTAAGGATGGAAAGCACCATGCTGGTATGGTGTAGCTGATACCAGAAGGCTGAAGCAAGACCTGTAATGTGTAACTTTCTTCCTCTTGAATCTAAGAATCTGCTTCTCCCAGACCCTTGGAAGAGGGGCTGGAATCAAGGCAGAGAATGACCAGCTGGCTCCATTCCCAGTAACACATGGACAGAGGTCATAAAGTGATCACCTACTACCTTTCAACTCCAGGGCCTGACTGCTCATGAACTGTGGCCCCAGCGTGGACCAATCAGACTGGTGTTCCCCCTCCCATGGGGAGGAGCTAAGACTGACTGACTGATGGGCTGGTAAGGGGCAAGGGGCAGAGTGTTCCTTCTGCTTCTGCTGGTGGGAGCTTGGCTGGTAGCTTCGTCTTCCCATGGAGAAGGAAAGAGAGGAAAGCTAAAGGGATCCCAGTAGTAGTGAGAGCAGTGATAGAGGCAGACACAGGATCTGTGAGTAGACCAAGGAGCTCTCAGCCACTCTGACAGTAGTCAGGGAGGTCTCCCTGGAGGAGGAGATATCTGACCTTATTCAAGCACTTCATGGGCAGAGAGGAGGGGCAGGACATTTTCAATAGAGAGGTCAGTGTGATCAAAGGCGTATGGGACTGAAGGGTAATTGAGGGCTTCCATAATGTTGGGGTGAGGCAGTGTACGGCAGGGGGAGTCCTGAAAAGGCAAGCAAGGGCTGGGGCCAGAAGGGGTTTGTACTACTCTTTGCTGAGGAATGAGGAGGGAAGTCTAAGAGTGATGATAAAAATCCACCCTCAGCATTGCTCGGGCTTTTCCAGAAGATCCTTTTGAGAATCCAGTGAGCATGCTCCAGGCTCTGGAGCCACCCGGCTTCAGACATGGTTTCTGTTTCTGCTCTCCTATGGGGGAGGGAAGAAAGGGCCAGTAGGGGGCATCTGCCCTGAGATCAGAGCGTGTGGGAGGAGGGGCTGAGGAACCAGTCCGGAACTTTGCAGGGGCAGGACCGGTCACTGGAGGTTCACGAGCCCCTCACCCCTCCCGCCATGCGAGGACCAGTTGTCCCAGTGCCTCGTGGGTGTGGGTAGTGGGGGTGGAGGGGCCCAGTGGAGATAGGAGCAAAATAATTAGAGCACTCAGTCCTGATATATTACTTTCCTGTTGCCGCTGTAACAAATCACCATGAACAGTGGCTTACGGCAGTACAGAAGTACTCTCCTACAGTTCTAGAGGTCAAAAGTGTGAAATGGGTCCCACGGGCCTAAAATCAAGACATCAGCAGGGCTGGGTTCCTTCTGCAGGATGTAGGGGAGAATTTCTTTCCTCACTTTTTCCAGCCTCTGGAGGCTTCAAAGCCAGCAGTCGGCAAGCCCATTTACTTCCTCCTCTGCTTCTGCCATCACATCTTCTCTAACTCTCCTGCCTGCCTCTTCGGCTTTTAAGGACCCGTTTAATTAGATAGGCCCACCCGGATAATTTAGCACTACCTCCCCATCTCGAGATCATTAATTTAATTGAGTCTATACAGTTCCTTTGGCCATTTGTCGTGGTTCAGTTGGTAAGCCATGTCTGACTCTTTGGGACCCTATGGACTGCAGCATGTCAGGCTCCCCGGTCCTTCACTACGACCTGGAGTTTGCTCATACCCATGTCCATTGAGTTAGTAATGTTATCTAGGGCTTCCCTGGTGGTTTAGATGGTAAAGAGTCTGCCTGTAGTGCGAAGACCCAGGTTTGATCCCTGGGTTGGGAAGATCCCCTGGAGAAGGAAACAGTAACCCACTCCAGTATTCTTGCCTGGAAAATCCCGTGGACAGAGGAACCTGGCAGGCTACAGTCCATGGGTTCGTAAAGAGTCGGACACAACTGAGCAACTTCACTTTCTTTTCTTTCTAATGCTATCTAACCATCTGCCACCCTTACTCCTTTTGCTTTCAAGCTTTTGCCTTTGGCCGTATAAGTAACTATTACATAGGATCTGAGGATTAAGACCTGACCCTCTTTGGGAGTCTGGAGAGTAGGGAGATGCTGGAGGGGCACAGGGAAAGGGCTGAAAGTGTCCAGCATCCAGTCAAATGACTGCTGCAAGTTGAATTCACGAATGCTGAGGAGACACCAAGTGAGGAAGAAACCCAGGCGACTTCTTGAAGGAAGTGGTTGGTCAGAGTATATGGAAAGGCTCATCAGCCAAGGGAATGAGGTGAGCGAAGGCAAGTAACACAGAAGGACCAAAACAAGAGAATGTAGATCATCCCTTCTTCCATTCTTTGACCTTTAAGTGGATTCCTTTGAGAGGGAGTTTGGTATAGTTGCCAATTCATGGGATTTGGGGCGAAGATCTCTGTTTATCCTGGCTCCACCATTTACTAGTTCTGTGACCTTGGGTAGGCTTCTTAACCTCTCTGTGCCTTGATTTCCTTCTCTGTAAAGTGGGAATTATAATCCCTGCCTTCCTCCAAGTGCCTTTGTGAGTATTTGGGGAGGAAATCACTGTGGAGGAGGTGTCATAGAAGTGTTCTCCCACCAGCGCTGCTGATTGTGTGTCACTCACTGTGGGCAATATTGAAAGAAAACAAAGCCACAGGAGCTGCAGTGGTTCTTGGCATCTGCTAGCTCAAAGTCTCAGAGCAGGGTGGAGTCCACTTGCTTCAGGAGGCCCCTCTGTATCTTGTCAGTGGCAGACAAGGTGGGCCTGCTTCTCCAGACACCAGCAGGGGCTCTGTGGCAGGTGCAGTCAGGGTGTGGGGAGCCGGCAGTCACCACTTACTGATTTCAGTTCTGCCTCCCCTCACCCCCCTCAGCGAATCAGACTCATCTGGTCATGACCCTATACCACTGCTCTCAGCCTTCCTTCCCTTCCCAGAGCCTTGGGGAATTTTCTTAAACGTCAAAATATCTATCCCACTCTCAAGTTAAACAAGGGTTGAGGTAAAGTGGAATTCACTCAGTCATGTCCAACTCTTTGCAACCTCATGGACTGCAGCCTGCCAGGCTCCTCTGTCCATGGAATTCTCCAGGCAAGAATACTGGAGTGGGTAGCCATTCCCTTCTCCAGGGGATCTTCCCAACCCAAGGATTGAACTCAATTCTCCCGCATTGCAGGCAGATTCTTTACCATCCGAACTACCAGGGAAACCTTCTAGAGCAAATAATCCTTTTCTTGCTATATCTTATTCCCTACATATCCACGTGGATGCCCAGGAAGAGAAGATCAGAAGCAGTGGTTGCACGGGCTTGGTTAGCCCATACTGTTTGCACTTCTCTGCAGACAAAAATGCAGAAGTCTGTATTTACCACACACTGTTCAGCATCTCTGCCTCTGGGAGGTGTGCCTGGGCTGCTATGAGGAGGCTCACAAGCAGAGATAGAGGTCAGTTTGTCGGTTTGATGGAAGAAGTAGAGGTGTAAGTCCTTGACTCTTGACAAGGCACTCTTCTTAGGTGGTGAGGGGAAGGTCACCTTCAAGTAAAGGGGGAAGCAGATGGCAGGAAAGGCCCACCAGCATCATGGGGTCCCCAGCTGGCTCTGCTCCTGGGCATGCAGCCCATCTCACAGCATCAGGGCTGGTGCCCTTACCTGTTCCCTGGGCTGCTGGGCCGGGGTGAATGGAGGGCAGAATAGTTGACTGCTTCCCACCGTTTATTGACATGAGGTGGCTACAGCTTCCTTCTAAAAGAGGCAGAGCACTTCTCTAATGGGAGTCTCTTAAAACAATGGAGAGCCTGGGGTTTTCTCTTTTTTAAAATTGTTTCTTTTTTTTCCTCCAAGTTTTATTCCAAGAAAGAAAAAAGGGGAGGAAAAGCGGGTTAATTGTGTTTCTTTGAAAACACACACACGTGTGTGTATGTGTGTGTGCATGCCTGTGCACTTACCTGATTGTTTGTGTCAGTTAGAGATGCCTCTCTGTAAAAAGAAGCTGGACTCACCACATGTGAAGACGGGGTTGAAATATGGGCCATGTGGTCTCTATCAGATTCACTCAGGGCAGCCCTGAGGGTGAGTGGTGTTTCAAAGGATTAGCAATCATCCCCCAGCAGCCAGCAAGAGGGCTCGATGAATGCTGATCTGTGCAATGTGACATACACCATATGTGTTAAGAGGCTAAGGTTCAAATATGAATCCCAAGCTGAAAGTCACAAGGACAGACACAATGGCAGTGTCAATTTTTTTTTTTGACTGAATTGCTTGGCAAGTGGGCAACTCTGTGTAATTCTGTGTGTCTTTATGGGTCAGGATGGGCTTGCTGCTGCAAGAAACAGCCCTCAAGTCTAAAGGTGAGATCCCAGTACAACACACTTTGAGGATTGACGGCATCACTGGAATAATTTTGTAAGGCCTTTCAAGATGCTGATTTGAAGGAACAGCACAGTTTATTTAGGAAAATTATGTGTGTGTGTGTATGTGTGTAGTGAGCAACTGTAGTTTTGATTCTGTGCATCTTTTATTCATGATCTGTGTAGCTCTTTTTTTGCTCAACAAGATTGAAAGACCTTCAGTAGTAGAGGTGTGTCTTTAGTTATAAATCATCCCAATTCATGGCTTTAAGTATTTTTTATTTGCCCTGTCAACCCATCCATCTCATCATGGATTCATTCAGTCACTCACTTAGCAAGTATTTAATGAATGTGTACAAGCCGCTCCTTTTGATTCAGAAACTGTGAAACCAGATGACAGCACTTGCTTCCTGAGTAGCCTGCAGCTTGGTTTGCAGGAGTGCTCTAGGATGAAGAAGCAGGAAAAGGGTGCAGACTTCTGAGCTGGCCAGGAGGAGAGGAAACAGGATTTGGAATAGACTGCTCATGGATGGTTCAACCAAAATGTTCTGAGACTCATAATCATTCACCATATTTTCTTATGGACTGAGGACACAGCATCACCTCTTCTTTCAGTTCAGTTCAGTTCAGTTCAGTCGCTCAGTCGTGTCTGACTCTTTATGACCCCATGAATCGCAGCACTCCAGGCCTCCCTGTCCATCACCAACTCCTGGAGTTTACCCAAACTCATGTCTATCAAATTGGTGATGCCATTCAGCCATCTCATCCTCTGTCGTCCCCTTCTCCTCCTGCCAGGAATGTTTTACCATCACCTCTTCTCTTGAGTTGAAGAAGGCAATGGCACCCCTCTCCAGTACTCTTGCCTGGAAAATCCCATGGATGGAGGAGCCTGGTAGGCTGCAGTCCATGGGTTTGCGAAGAGTCGGACACGACTGAGCGACTTCACTTTTACTTTTCACTTTCCTGCACTGGAGAAGGAAAGGGCAACCCACTCCAGTGTTCTTGCCTGGAGAATCCCAGGGACAGGGGAGTCTGGTGGGCTGCCGTCTATGGGGTCGTACAGAGTCAGACACGACTGAAGTGACTTTGCAGCTTCTCTTGAGTATTCCTACTGCACTAAGGATAAGGCAGTGGTTATCAACTGTGGCTGTAAATTAGAGTCACCTGGAAAGTGATTCTAAAGTTTAAAATTTTTATTTTTTTATTTATTTGGTTGAGCTAGGTCTTAGTTGCAGCATGTGGGATCTAGTTCCCTGACCAGGGGTTGAACCCAGGCCCTCTGCTTTGGGAGCTTGGAGTCTTAGCCATTGGAACACCAGGGAAGTCCCAAAAATCACCTAGAAAACTTTAAAAAAATATTGATGCCCCACCTAATAGCCAATGCTTCTGATTACTAGGTGGGTTCCAGGCACCAGCATTTTGTAAAAACTCCCTCAGCAATTCTCATATTCAACCTGGGCTGAGAAACTCTAGGGCAATGCCTGGTTTTTAAGGCTCTCATTCACTTCCCCATCTCCTCAGGAGTTCCTGCTCAGAACCCCTCTTGCACAGTGGCCTCCTTCCCAGACCCCTCTCTTTCATTTGGGCCACAGTTCCCTTCCCCCCACCAGACAGGGGCAGGGACCGTGAAGGTTTGCATCCATGGACAGCAAGCACAGGACAGCCAGTGCTGTGGGAGCTCCCTGCAGGGTGGGGGCTCAGCACCGGGTTTGTTTGGGTTGGGCGGGGAGGAAGAATAGGGTGGGATGGCCATGCCTAGCCTGCATCCGCACTAGCGTGTGGACAGCCCCAGTGCCCTCCACTGACAAATGACTCCATGCTGGCCGAGAGCTTGGAGCCTCAGATACGCATGCTCTGCTGGTCAGCAGCCATGCAGCCCTGTTTCCAGTCCTGTACTGTTGTCTGAGTCTCTCCTTATGAGGGGAGACTCATCCAATACAGGGGATGGGACAGGGCACTGGTTTGGATCTGAAGATACATCCAGTCCTGGCCTTGTGTGTGTCCTCTGTGGGCACATCCCTCCTCTTTCGAGTCCTGGGTCCATCCCCAGGTTCCTACAGCTTAGTCAGTGAAGAGCTTGTCTAGACCTGGGGCCCCATCTACTCAGAGACAAGGCCACTTGAAAGGGATAAGAGACGTCACAGGCCACCTGTTCTCAGTCACTCATGTGAAACACTTTTGGAGACAGGGTATTTTGAGACATTTATTGTCTTTATTTGTTATCTTTGAGATATGTGTGTATCTTGTATTGCCTACAGTGGGTCACGATTGGGGAGATCTTTTGTCTAAGGCCCCAGGTTCAATTTTGTTTTCTCAAATTTTAAAAACAGGTGAATCAAGATGTAACTATTATTTATTTTTTCTTAATGTGTTTCATTTTTGCATGACACTTAAACCCTCATATCCATCATCCGTCTTGATTGTGAGGTAGGCATGCCTACCAATGGCAGATATTACTGTCCATCTTTTGCAGATGAGAAAACTGAGATTAATTGATTGGCTCAAAGTTGTAGAAATAGAGAACACAGAGGCCAGAACAAAGGCTCATGTGTTCTTATGTATTCTACTTCCTACTCCAGAGCCCTTTTCTAAACATATCGCACCGGTCTGCCTCCATCTTTTAAAATGGAAATAGTTTGCTTTTTCCCGCCTAAGTATAAAAGTAATATATGCCATCAAAAGACACATGCACAAATGTTAATAGCAACATTATTTGTAATAGCTGCTCATGGAAGCCACTCAAATGCCCATTAACCATAGAAGGGAAAATAAATTGTGGGTTGGCCCCACCTTGGGTGCTGTGAAGCAAGGAGAATGAAGGGTTTATAGCTGCATGTGAGTGAATCGACCGTCATATGCTGAGCAATAAAATCCAGGCACAAAAGGGTGCATCCTACAGCACTCCACCGATAGAAAATTTAAAAAACAGGTATTTTGTATTTTATCAAAAACTACTAATCTGTGCTGAAAGAATTCAGGATGGTGGTGACGGTGTGGGAGGATGGGCAGAGGAGAACGTGACATCTCTCCCGCGAGTGTTCCCTGTGCTTACGCTCTGGTAGTGAGCTCGGAGTGATACACTCACAGCCACTACATGTGCACTTGTAGAACCCTACGCATATTCTGTGTACGTCATATTTTAATAAGAAGTTGTAAATAGTGACTCATGGTCCTGTAAGAAATGCAGATGACACAGAGAAGGACACATATTCAACCAATTTTAAGAATAAAACCCAGAGAATGTAAAGGTTTATTCCACAAACACTTTTTAAATGTATTTAGTTCTGTGTAACAGGAGGCCTGGTGTGCTGCGATTCATGGGGTCACAAAGAGTTGGACACGACTGAGCGACTGAACTGAACTGAACAGTTTGTTAGAGAAAAGAAACAGAAAAAAAGGAGAAAAAAAGAAGAATTTGATTAGAGGAAAGGCAGGAAAAGAGAGTCTGATGGAGACACAGAGAAATGGACAAACCAGGAGGCACTCAGTGATGCAAAGTGAGACTTGAGGAGTGCCCACGGAGGAGACCCATGGAGGTGAAGCCACAGACTTGCTCCTGATTTCTAACCTGGGCTATGTGTGGGGAGCAAGTTATTGCTGCTCTTTGAAAGACAGGGATGCTGAGCTGTCACATGAAGATACCACCTTCCCAGTGACTCTGGATCAGGGCCTGACACTTGGAGAGTCCTCGTCAACCATATGTTGACTGGTGAATGAGATGATGCCTGCAAACGCAGGCCTCTCTGCCCATGGCAGAAATGTCATTCTGGGTTTTCTGATCCTTCCTTAGGGCCCAGACCACTCTGCCCTGTGTCCTGGCATCCCAGGAATTTCTCTGCCTGCTCTGGGGAGGATTTTTCATGCTAGAAGGCCTTGCAAAATCAGACCACTTTATCAGAGTCCCATTGCACTGGAGAATGTTCCTGGCTCCTTGATGTTTCCACTGTGTAACCGATTTTATCGGAGGAATGTTGTTTGGAAAGGAACGGTCCTCTCAGATGGGCAGACAAGAAACGGAAAGTCATTCGAGGACCCGCCCCGAGCTGTCAAAGTTGGAACTCAGGGTTGCTGTACATGATGCTTGGGAGCTGGGCCAAGCCGTGAACAAGCCTTCCTCCCTGGAGGAGGTCCCAGCCCGTTTGCAGTGCGTTTGCCTTGCCGTGTTTACGTTCTCACCTTGGCCATCCAAGGCAAATGCCTCTGGAGCCCTGCACCAGCAGGCGGAGAGCAGCCCAGCTTGGCCTGGACAAAACGAAACCATTCCTGACATACCAGAAAAGGACAGTAAGGCATCTCCTGGGGGGTCAAAAATAAGGAGATGTGTTTATTCCTTCAGTTCTCTTGTCAAAATCCCAAGGCATTCTGCTTCCTGGAACTCTGAACAAAGCAGTGCAGGAGTAGCAAGTGTTCCCTGGGGGCCTGCATCCTCTCCCTTCTGTTACAGCCCCAGTGCTGTCAGGGCTGGCTCAGCAGCTTCTGTCTGCAGCAGTTCTTGATGCATCACTGGCAGAGGAAAGGATGGGGTGGAATGCAGAGATGAGATGGAGACGGGAAAGGAGGAGGGGTCAAGGGAGGGCAGAAGTATTTGTTCCTGGTGGGAAGGAATCTACCCTGAAATGGGAGAGAGCTGACACGCCCCAGCTCAAGCTAGGGATTCTGGGTGCAGATCAGCAGAGAGGAGCACCCTGGAAAGAGCTGGGAATGCTGGACACTGTCCACTAAGCTCTGGGAGCCCTGAACAGGGTGAGTCTACTGGCGTATTGGTCTCACACTCTACAGTTTTCTAAACTTCTTCATTCTGGTGGGTAGAACTGTGTCTCCAGAAAGATGTTCAAACCCTAACCACTAGTACTTGTGAATGTGACATTATTTGAAAAGATCTTTGCAGATGTAATCAAGTTAAAATGAGATCAGACTGAATTAGGTTGGGCTGTAAATCCAATGACTGGTGTCCTTATAAGAAGGCCAGGTGAAGATACAGAAGGAGGAAGGCCATGTGGTGACAGAGGCAGAGACTGGAGTGATATGTCTACAAGCCAAGGAACACCGCTGATGGCTGGCAGCCACCGGAATTAGGAAGTGGCAGGGGAGAATTCTCTTCTGGAACTTTCACAGGGAGCATGGCCCTGCTGGCACCTTGACTTTGGACTTGCAGCCTTCGGATCTGTGAGAGGATAAGCTGTTGTTTTAAGCCAGCAAGTGTGTAGGCACTTTGTTTTACAGCAAGCCTAGGAGATGAATGTACTGATGTTCCCCAAATTTCAAATTCAGAGGCCCCACCCCTTCAGTCCCCCAACTCTTAACAAATAGCCTTGTATTTGCTATTTTACAAAAAAATTTCAAGTCCTCAGAAAGAAATCCAAACCCCATCAGCCCTCTCCTCTTTCCCTTCTCCCAAGGCTGGTCCTTCCACCTGTGCTGTGGATTCTCTTTTCCTGCTTCTCAGAAGCCATATTCTGTCAACTCATCTTTTCTCTTTTTTAAACTTCAATTTTTCTCTCTCCCAAGCAGACCCTTTCTATGACCACATTCTCCCACTAAAATCAACAAAAACTCCCGGCCCCCTCTACTCCCCTGTAGTCACTCTCCTAATACACTTTCCCCTTCAAAGCCAAGCTCCTTTTTTTTAAAAAAAAGATTTATTTATTTATTTATTTTGGCTGTGCTGGGTCTTCGTTGCTGCATGTGGGCTTTTTCTAGTTGCGGCGAGCAGGGGCTACTCATTGTTGCCGTGTGCGGGCTTCCTATTGCGGTGCCTTCTCTTGTTGTGGAGCAGGAGTTCTTGAAGAGTGGGCTTCAGAAGTTGTGGCACATGGGCTCTAGAGCACTGGCTCAGTAGTTGTGGCCCACAGGCTCAGTTGTTCCCAGGCATGTGGCATCTTCCCGGACCAGAGATCGAACCCGTGTCCCCTGCATTGGCAGGCGAATTCTTAACTACTCGATCACCAGGGAAGCCCAAAGCAAACTCTTAAAGTTATATCTACCAGCTTGGTTTCATCACTTCCCATCCTTCCCGACTCACTCCACTGTCCGTCCCTTCAGCTCCCTTGATACCTTTCTTACTATGGTCGCTGGTTACTTCCATGTTGGTAGAACCAGTGGATTTTCAGGTCTTTACCTTACTTGACCTTTTCAGCTGAGTTACATGCTGTTGACCATGATCTCCTTCCCTTGCTCCAGTGACACAGCTTTTCCTGGATTTTCTCCCACATCTCCATGGCTCCTTCCCAGTCTCCTTTCTGGCACAGTCCCTCTCCCCAGCCATTTCATGATGTGTCCTCCGGGCTCATTTTTAGGCTTCCTTCACTTACTACAGCCCTATCCAGATGATCTCATTCCCTGTTACGCAGATCTAGACCTCAAACTTGGACCTCTCCTCTCAGTTCCAGGTCTGCAGAGGCACACTTGGCATGGCCACGTGGGCATCTCCAAAGCTTCCCAAGTCCAAGACAAACTTAATGATCTTGACCGCAGTGATCTAGTTCTCACCCACTGTTCCCCTTCCTTGTGCGATACCACTATCCATCCAATCATGAAAACCAGAAACTCGGGAAATCTTTGACCTCTTTTCCTTACCCTCTGTATCTATCTGTGTATCTCATGGGTTTTACCTGCTGCAGTTTCAAGTCTGTTTTCTCCTCTGAACCCATTTCTATCATCCTCGTCCAAGAATATTCATTTCTCACATGGGCTCCAAGAGTTCAGGCATCAGCGCTTGTCTCTTTCTAAATCATTCCCCTTGTCACAGCCGGAATGATACTTTCCATCTCCACCTCACTAATCTAAAACCTTAAAATGACTTCTCTAAATTATTAAGATAAAGCAAAAAGTCTTAAAAATGGGCTGTCAGGATCTGCTCTGAAAGTCTCCAACCCCACTTCCCTCCATGTTCTTCCTCACTCTCTGTGTTCTAACCAGGTTGGCTTGCTTTGGTCCTTTCCCTTTATCTCAATCCTTCCTGCTTCAGGGCTTTTGCTCCTCATTCTCCTTTGCCTGATTGGTAGCCTACATGTTAATTGCTTCCAGAGCTTCCAGATAGTAGCTCAGTATCACATTTACAGGGAAACCTCACACCATGTCTCTTCCTCCAGGGCACTTTGCACAATGACAAGTTTACATTGCACTCTTTTGATTGCTATCTGTCTTCTCCAAACCTTTAAGCTCTGTGGGGTCTGAGAGACTCACCCAACAGATAGTGCCAGGCACAGTGCCAGCACAACACAGCACCCAGCACAGCGCCAGGCACGGAGGAGTTACTTAGTAAATATTTGTTGAATGGCTAAATGAAAGAAAGAAGGCACTATGCTGGGTTCAGGACTTCCCAGAAAGCAATTCACAGATGAGGGGCGGAAGGGACAAGCAGATGAGAGGATGAGTAAACACTCCCAGGGTGTAAAAATGTGATGAACACACAGCAGAGGGGCAGGCCCAGTATCCCACCCCAGATGAAGCTCAATCCAGGAGTCTGTTGACTGGCTTCTCAGCCCTCAGGGTCTCTCGTCCCCTGATGTTACTGATATGCAGTCACCACTGTGTCTACCGCCACAGACCCTACCGGGGCACTATCCTCAGGAACCAGCACACTCTGGTCCGGTTCTGAAGGCAGTGTTATTAAAGGCTCTGGTTAAAATCAGAGCATCATGTGCAGCACTTTAAGTCCAATGGGCTCCTGATGCCTTCCCGACAGTGATCTCATCATATCCTCAGATCAACCCCAAGAGGCAGCAAAGGGTAATGATTTTTTTTCTCCCCACTGTACAGTTGGGGAGACTGAGGTCAGTAGAGATCACTTTTCTTGGCCAAGGAGTGAGAACAGTATCAGGAACAGAACTTGGAGAGAACCCAAGGCCCTCTCTGCAGGGTCCACCCTCCAGATGATTGGCAGAGGAGGAGTCCACAGGCCGCGCACAGGCTGCGGCAGGAGCCTGCAGGCTTGTTTACTTTGGTGCAGAAGGACATTTCATCACCTCTTGGAACCACAGAATGTTAAAACAGATGGGCCCTGACAGATCATCTGATTCAACACCCTTGTTTTATGAAGGAGGAAACTGAGGCCAGAGATATGAATCTCCTTTCTCCTCCCTTTCCTTTCCCTGCCCTACTGATAGCAAGTGGTGGGGTAGAGACTGCCAGCTGTTTACCCAAATCCCTTCTTCCCTTCCAGCCTGTATGGCTAGACTATATTTTCCAGACTCCTTTGCAGTTTGGTGAGCCATGTGATTATGTTCTCTCTAGTGGGATATAAGAGGAAGTGAAGCCTGGCCCATCCAAACCTCCCATCCTCACATCTTCATGTTCTTTTTCACCTCTGGCTGATTGGGATGTCAATTCCAAGGGCAACTTTGGAAGCTATGCATTAGAGAATGGCAGAGATGCCACAGTGTGGAGCCCAAAACACAAGCGGGGGAGAGCCACCCCCCTGACCTGAACATCAGTGCTTCAGTCTGTTAAGTGAACGGGGAGAAACTGCTGCCTTTGGGGAACCTATCTGTTACTGCAGCCTAGCCAAAAGCTAATCCAACTCCTACAAGTAGAGCAGGCTTGTAGCCCCTACAAACAAGCCCCTACAAAAGCTCTGACTATATACAGTACTGGAGATGCCAGGCTCACTGCTGATTTCACAGTCAACCACTCTGCAGTGGCCCCACTCCCACCCTTAGAGAGGTTAGGAATGTCTGACTCTTAACCTACTCAGTCCAGGAGTTTGGTCTGAATGGGTTTCCAACCTGTTTAATTCTAGATCTGGAATGGACCTAGGAATGTCATCTGATTTATCTCCTTGGCTCTGGACAGGCCTCTTCTAAGCCATCTGAGATGACCAAAAATCTTGTCTGGATTTTTATATCCCTAGGAAGGAAACATTCCAAATTCCTTAGACACCTGTTTTATACTTCCTTGCTACTGTGTCAGAGGTTTTTTTGTTTTTGTTTTTTTTTTTTTACTGAACACTAAAATAGCAGAGCTGGAGTAGTCTTAGCAATCATCTGGACAATCTTTGTTTCACAGATGAGGAAAAAGGCCCAGATCATACAAACAGTGGTGAAGTCAGGACAGAAGGCAAGGGCCCTAAAACCAATATGATTACTCTCTCCAGGGTTCTCTTTGCCTCCAGCTCTCTCTTGCTCTTTTCTCTTGTTCTGTCCTGGGAGGAGATGAAATTATGCTGGGATCCCTCTTCACTGTGATCAGTCTTTCCAGGTTCTCCTGTGTTTCCCACCCTGCCCCTCACCCACAGTTTAAGCCTTACCCAGCTGACCTGAAATAGGTCCTTCTCCTAGAAAGTGGAGAGAAGATCAGAGATGGTGAATCTGTGCCTAAAGGGGAGGCAGGTGTGACAGGAGCATGTTTGGTCCCCAGGCCTTGATGGTGAAGAACTCTCTGAATCCACACCAGAAGCCTGAGAGTCATTAAGTCCTTACATGTCACTGGTGGCCCAGGAGGGCAACTGGGTTATGTGGAATGTTCTCTGAGGAAAGAAGGGAATGGCAGTGACCAGAACCTCTGAACCTTACAGTGTCTTGGCTTGTTGGGGTTTGTCTGGCTGCCTCTGGGCAACGGGTTATATCAGAACTCTGGGCAGCCTATTACTATGAGAGCAGGATCCAAGAAGTTGAACTGGGGCCAGGAGGGCAAACCAAGTTTCCTACAGGGGTGTGATGGTATGACACTTTCTTGGAAAGGCCTGGTAATTCCACGCGAGAGCCCTGGAAAGCTGGGTTTGTTTTGTGGTTCTTTAAAAACAAAATAAAACCAAGCCATTAACTTCTCACTCCACAGTTTAAGGTGAGCTTGTATATACAGAGCATCCTTTATGTTTTCTACCAAGTGACTCCCTTTGAATCACCAGAGTGGGTCTGGGTTCCTCTGTAGCTGTCCTGGACACCATGATCTGCTCATTACCCTCAAGGTGGGTCATGGGGCTCAGGGACGGCCACTGAGAGGAGCAGAGAATCAGGGTGGAGACAGGCCTGAAAGGGAAGTCCACTCTCATAGCTTCCCAAGCATCTGGTGGTCAGACAGGGTCCCCAGTAGAACTGACAAGCCTCCCAAGGAGCGCCAGCATTCATTTCAGTTGAGACATTGTCTGGATTATTGCAAATTCAAAATTGTGGGACCAGAATTAATGATGCCACATGGTCATTCACAGATAAATCACTTCATCTTTGGGTCTAGCTTCAGAATTTTGAGCAAATTATTCTCTTATTTTGAGCCTTTCTTTCTTCACCTAGAAATACAGAGGCTTAGTCTTACAATTTTACAGACATTTTATCCTTTATTTACCAAGAAAGTCTGTTTACATGAAATCTTTGACTCTTTCCCCTGAAGGTATCCATTTAGAATTTACGGATCCCTATGCATATTCTGTTTAATACGCGATCTACATCCCTTTGCCGGATAGAGTTTGCCCTAGGCCTGTCTGAATTCACAGTTTTCTTTTCCCTGCAGCCTCTTTGGGTGTCCTGACCATGACATTTCTGCAGAACTCTGATGTGAGCCAAAGGCAGTGGTGGGGTGGAGATGGAATCCAGGCTTGAGAGGGCGCGGGGAGCTGGGTAGGATGACTCTCCAGTTGGCTGAAGGGTGAAGTGTTAAGGCTTGGCCACCGCCAACTCAGCCGCAGCCCTGGGGGCCTGGAGGAGAAGTGGTGGTGGGTGGTGGGGACACTTCAAATTAATAAGGCTGGGAACAGGGCCACAGGTTCCACTGCTTTGCATATCAAAGCACTTTGTAGGATCTAGTTAGTGCTAATCACATTACCCAGTACCTGCTTCTCACCGATCGATTGTGCATTTAAGGAGTTGGGAAATTCTGGTTCCGGATTTGGAAGACTCGGGTTTTCTAAATTTTCTGCACATGGCAAGGCAATTCTAATTGGGGAAGGGAGGGCGTGTGTGCATGTGTGTGTCTGTGTGTGCGTGTCCGTGTCCGTGTGTGTGCGCGCGCCCAAGGTTGCCCTCTCCGAGGACCTCCCCCCGCGGTCCCAGGCCGGCGCTCGCGGCCCGGCCCCCGCCCCCTTCCTGCCCTCTCCCCGCCCCGGCCGGCCCGGCCGCGCTCGGTCGGTGATGTCAACCCGAGGAGGAGCCGCCCGCCCCGCGACCCGCCCGGGCTAATCAGCATGGAGCGGCGCCGAGGCCGCCTCCGCCGCGCCCGCCCGGCCCCCGGCCTCCCTCCCCCGGCTCCCCACAACTTTTGAGGCGGGGACCGCGCTCGCAGCCTCACTTCGCTCACTTCCCCGGCCCCGCGCGGCACCCGCCGCCCGCGTCCCTCGCACCCGCGGCCGCCCCGCGCCCGCCCCGCGCGCCGGGCATGTGAGCGCGGGCGGGCGCCGCCACCATGGCCTCGCCGCCGCTCCTGCTGCTGCTGCTGCCGCTGCTGCTGCTGCCGCCGCCGGCCGCCCCCGGGACACGGGGCCAGCCCTTCTCCCCGGCAGGCGCGGGGCCGGCGTGGCCGACCGAGTCCAGCCCGGGTCGCAAGCTGCCGCCGTCGCCCACGTCGCCCCCGGAGCGCCGCGGGCCCGCATCCCCCGGCCACCGCCAGACCGCCCCTGCGCCGGGCGCCGCGAGGCGGCCGGGACCCTCGAGCCGGGCCCCGCGAAGCGGGAGCGCGGGTGAGTGAGAGCAGGGGACGGGCGCCGAGCGAGCCTCGGGCTGGGAGCGTGGGCGCGCCCGGGGCCGCATCCCGCCGCCCTAGGCCCGGGCGACGCTCACCCCCGTGGGGGCTCCGCTTGGCCGGGCGCGCCGGGACTCTGCGGGTGGACCCGGAGGGAGGGCAGCGAGCCAGGAAGAGTGGTTTCCTAGACGCTTTCGCGGGAGGCTGGCCTGGGGGGTGTGGCCATCCTGTTGTCCCCCCACCCCCTTGGAGGAAAACTTATCTCCCATGGTGGACCCCGGATCCTGTATACACCCACCTTAAAAATAAAAGGAAAAACCCAAACCTCACAAAAAGCACTTCTCCCACTTCGGAGGTGATAACATCCGGCCAGCCCATTCCCCAATTCCATTTTTTTTCTATGGATGCAGAAATGGGCCTCTCTCGGTACAGAGCCTGACTTTCAAATTTAAATAACTGATTTTTTTTTTAAGGGTTCTAGCCTTAAGGATATTTGTAAAAGACAAAGGGTGTAGTTGGAAACCAAACACTCCACTGGCTCTCTGTAAAGCAGAGAGATCCAGGGACTGTGTGGAGGTGGGGGGTTCCAGGGCGAAGCCCTGTACGGCAGACCCCAACACAGGACTGTCCCCCAGCCTTTCCTCCCTTTTCTTTTCCTGATGAGCTGCGGCTTCATAAACGGCCACCGCCGCCGGTCCACTCAGAGAGGGATCTGCCTGCTCACCTCCAGACCTTTGTATCCAGTTCCTTCTTTGGGTCTGGAAGAAATGCTAAGGACCAAGTGGAATTCCAATCATAATACCATTGTGACCCCGGGAATGTCACCTCTTTTGATCTCGGTCTCTCCAACTGTGAAATGAAAGTAATGACCCTCGCTCTTCCCAGCCTCCTGGTGATGATGGGACAAAATGAAAGTAAAAATAAGTGGAAAGTTCTTTGAACAAAGTCAGCAATGCGGTGGTGTTAAAGCACTGCCTTCCCATGAGTGACACAAGGCGTCTGTTCTCTTGGGTTACCCAGAGAAGCCAGGTCACTTGGAGCACTAGGTACTGTCTTAGAGTTTAGGTGAAGGCTGAAGACAGGCTTCAACTTCCTAGTGGACACTTCATTTAAGTCTCTCATATCACACAGACTTCCTGGGATAGGACTTAGCTTACTTCATTGCACCTAGGGATGCTTCCTCTAATTAAATAAGCAAAAAGCTTAAAAAAAAAAAATCAGATCCTCAAGTAAAAACTCAATTTCACATTTATTAGTACTCTCATCATTGCAAATGCCTTGCCCTTGTGAACTTCTCCATCACGGGCACAAGATTGGGAAACTGAGAATCTGTAAAGGGAAGAGAGAGGGGAAAGAAGCTTCCAGAGACCCAAGAGACACACTCACTGGGACCCCAACTCTAGGTAACTTACAGCGCACATTGTTTTAAGTTCCACGGAAAGGAATCAAGAACATAAAAGAGAACATTTCCTGCTTTTCTCACACAAGGAAAGTAACCAGGAATACTGTGCAGAAACATATCAGTCTTCTAAATGAAAGTGGAGTACAGGAACTGAAAGCAGCTTTCTATGGCTGGAAGTCAGGCTTTCTTAGCTGTAGGGTCCTGTCTTGTTCATGGATGGATGGGAGGGATGCTGACTTGCCAGGGACCTGAATGGGTGAGACTGGTATAGAAGTCTCCTTCCTTCTCTTGTGGCTGAGAATCCTCACATATCACATAGAGCTCAGTGTTACAGGAGAGGGACAGTGGAGGCAGCTGGCTTAGGGGACTCAGCAGGTGAGAGCTGGGGCTGATCTCCCTTGCTGGTCAGGGACCCCTGGCACCGTAGATGATCCACGCTTCCTCACAGGCGTGGCGGGTAACTCTGCTAGTCTTGACTTTGCAACCTTTCCAGTTGCAAAGATTCCTTTGGGGAGGTGAGAGCAAAGGAGGTTTCAGATGCGTGGTGGCTCTAGAGGCACGCACATGAGAGCCACAGAGAGCAGCTAGGCAGGAGCTGGGGGCATCCCAAACTTCTCTGACCTGAGAGGATCTCCCCTGTTCCTCCTACCCCTCCACAGAGACCAGCCGAGGAGTGTCTGTGCTTCAGTTGAGCTCAGGCTGGCTCTCAGGTGGAATGTAAGGAAGGTGAGAGTAGAAGAGAGGAAATTGATTACCTATTGAAAACTAATAGAAGCTACTGATACAGCTGAGGATTCAGGCGGGACTTGTACTTCTTTTCTGGTGGTGGCTCAGACAATGTCACTTAGAGGGAAAAAAGAAACAATGAACAAGAAACTTGCATCAAGTGATTTTCAGTGAGTTTGAGTTACCTAGTAACCTCTGAGATTTTCTTTGGACCTTTTTTGATCGGCCACTGTGTATCACAAGGTACAATCAGTTATTTCCAAAGCAGGCAAGTCTCAACGCTGGAAGGGCCTCTGGAGGCCCTGTGGTCCACACACTATCCCATTTGGATGTCTGCCCTCTCTGCACCCCTGACAGATGGACAGCCAGTATCTGCACCAGTGCTCTTGTGTTTGGGGAGATGCTTGCTGCTGCTGGTTATGAGCCCTGAGTCTTACAAATAAGGTGCTTCAGTGGATTGTTGGGGAAACTGCCTGCAGCCCCTTGTGTTGTGGGGATGTTGGTGGTCAGTGCCTGGTCCTCGTGGCCTGGGCTTCCAAATACGGTGTCAACGGAGGGACCAGAGATGTCCTTTTCTTCCCCGGGGCCATTTCTAGCCCCTTTCCTCTTGGCAGAGTTCAAGGTTCTCACTGTTGAGTGATTGGGCTTGCATTCTGTGGGTTGTTAGCCTGCTTAGACCACAAGTCCCTGGCCGGCAGCTCTGCCCTGCTTCCCGTTTGTGTGGCCTTTGTTAAACTTTTGCGCCCACCTGTCACCCGCAGGCTGTTCAGCTCAACTTGTTGCTGGTGTTTCAGCCCGCGGAGATAGGATGCCAAGTCCTCGAGGTTTCCTTTCTCTTGCTTTTCTTTTTTTTTTTTTTAACAACTTGGGGTTTCCAAGCCACAGTTTTAAGCGGAGTGCTTAAGTTTATACACTGACTTTTGCAGTCCGTATGCCAGGCTTTAATTGTGAGATCCGCAAATGAGAGTGGGGGTTGGGAGAGGAGGCTTAAGTCATAATGAAAATCAATGCAGAAGGAAAGAACTTTCCCACCCAAAGGGGAAATGACGCTGAGGAGCTGAGCAGCCAACCCAAGGAATAATAATCGTAGAAAAATGCAGTTCCCTAGAGTAAAGGAAGCACAGTGAGCCCAGCCCCTTCTGGGCTGTTAACATAGCTGTCCCCTGAGTGGCTGTAACTTTGCGGGCCAGCTGGTCATTCAGCTTTAGCTGGGGGGAACTCTTACACTGTGCAGTGAAGACCCAAGCTGGGCAGGAGGCAGCCCCCAGGGAAGAGAGAGGGGCTTCCCTTCAGAACTGTCCTGGCTGGGACGGGTGGTGGTGGTGGTGGGGATTCCTGAGCAGCCCTGTTGCTTTGATGGGGGGTACCCCAAATAGAAGGAGAGGTGTGGGGAAAGGGACTCACCCTGGCCCGCGTGTGTTTAAAAGCCACATCCTTTTAACCTCATGCGTGCAAACACTAAACTGCTGTTTCCTGCCCCAGTGGTGTGGGCAGGGTGAGAATGAAAGGTGTTTGCTGCCCAGCTGGGCAGTTACTGCACCCCTGGTCCTGGAGCGGGGGCGGGGAGGAGCCTGTGCCCTCCCAGTGATTCCCCTCTGCCTACCAGCAGCCCTGCCCAGGTGGCTGAAAACGGCCTTCTCGGAACTGGCGTGTTGTCTCAGCCGCTCAGAAGGAAAGCAAAGCCCCTATGGCAGTTGCAGTTTCTGAGTCCTTGGTGTCTCCTTCAGTGGCTGCCCTCTGCCCCACCTGCTTTTGTGCGAACAGAGGTTTCAGCTGCAGTAAATGTCCCTCCTTTCAAGAATCCTGGGGAAGGAAGCAACAGGAAAGACAGTTTCACTCCCTCTTTGACTTCTAGTCTTTGAGCAGCTGTGTGGTGGGAACTTTCGCATTCATCATCCCATTTAATTCTCAAAATAACCCCCACGAGGGATATTATTGCCCTTTTATAGTTGTGGAAACTGAAGCCTGGTGATGTTAGATAAGACATGTAAAGGGAGGAGGAAGAATTGAAATCGATTTGACCAGATCCATTTGCTCTTTCCACAATTATCATGTAGCCTGAGTTTTCTCATCAGTAAAATGGGGTGAGAGTTGTCTCGATCACTAAGATCCTCTCCAGCGTATCATCCTTCTTCCTTGGTCCCTTGCTCTCACCCTTTTTTAGAGAATAGGGAGTAGGATTGGGATGAGGAGGTGGCAGGGGTAATGGGGACAACCTGCAGAGTAGAGATTCTAATGAAAGAAGGTGGGATCATGAGCCTTTCTACACGTATAAAATGGTATTTTATATATAGATTGTGAGTTACACCCTGCTTATATGCCAGTCCATAGGTTATTGGTGCTAGAGGTAGCTACATTCGATAGCAACCAAACTGAAATGAATTGGTGATGTTCTTAACGGGCTCTCCAGGAACAAGGCTGATACTCTGAGGCCGTGTTATGAATACCCATTCAGTAGGAGGAGACATCAAATGGTACCTCATTCAGAGGCTGTAGAATTGTTTCTTTTTTCACATCTATGCCCTCTTCTACCCACTTACCATACATCTTGCTTAGACCAAAACAAAGATGTTTCTGTCCTATCTTCTCCCTCTTCTTTTGTCGGAGTGTGGTATGTGACTGTGTGCGTCACATTCGATTGATCTGTAGATCAGAAAATATGTACAGAGCCCTTTCTCTGTGTGAGGAGCTGCGGCAGGTCATAGGGAGGGTGTGTGCACCTGGGGTACATGCAGTCTTGTTGGAGTGCAAATACCAATGTCTAAAAAGCGAAATGATGGTGCAAGAGTGCTTCATTGCTGACGCAGTGTCATGGGACAATCATACTGACCCTTAGGTATGCTGTGGATGGAGACAGCCTACAACGTGCAGAAGTGGAGAGACAGCTGATGCGGGCAGTCCAGGGGGACACGATAGAGAGAAGGAAGGAGTTGCCTGAATATGGATAGACAGACGGGGAGGCTACTGACATCAGCAAAATCCCAAACACGAAACACTGAAGATTTTTTTTTTTTAATGCAGCTTCTTAACAGCCAAGAAGATGGGAGAGAGGACCTGGGGAGACTAGTTAGACTCTAGTATAACTGGAGTCATTGAAGACAGGACTGGAAAGGAGGACCGGGTCATGTTGGGAAGGCTTTCGAGGCCTTCTGAAGGCGTCTGTGTTTGTCTCATCCACAGTGAGGAGGCCCCTGAGGGCTTGCGAGGAAGAAGCAGTATTGTTTTCTTGTTGCGTGTTCACACATGCTTGGTGCTGGGGCCCATGAGTGAATCACATACACATCTGCCCATACTACCGCCCAGCAGTCATGTCAGAGATACTGGAATGTTGATGGGCAGTATATCCCAGATGCTGGGAGGAAAAGGCTGAGCAGGGCTAGAATGGAGTGAGCGGAAATTGAAAGGGAGCGATGCAAGAACCCATGCAGGAGAAGGTGGTGACCACCTGGCTGCGGGGCTGATGGGCGCACAGTGGACAGAGGAGCTGGTTTCCATCAGCTGAAGTGCCTTTGCTGTAAAGACTGTAGCCTGCCCCAGTGGGTGTCTTTCGCGGACAGCTGAGGATGCAGACCTGAGCTCAGATGAGTTCAGGGCTGATTCAGCCTGGCGGGTGAGCCTGAGCAGCAGTGAACACCCCAGAAGAAGAGAAAGCCAGCTCTGACCTGATGGAGAAAGTCCAGCGTAGATGGTGAGAAAGCAGCAGCGCCTGGCAAGGGACCAGGCAGGCCTGAGGGCAGCATGAGAGCTGGGCAGCTTGGGGCTGGCTGTGGAAGGGCAGGTGATTTGAGTCAGTGCCCACTGTGGGCATACAAAGCTGTGAAGGAACACGTAAGCTGACATTAGTTGCTGAGTCTTGTCTCATCTGTACACTGTCTCAGTTGGAAGGAAAGGGGGGATGGGGAGAATGAGGCCTGAGGGAAGAAGGCAGATGTTGGCCTCCCTGGGCAAAGTTCAACAGTGACGTCAAAGAGGAAGGTCAGAGACCTGGGGCCCTTGATTCCCACCCCAAATCATCGTTGACTGCCCCATCCTCCCGAGACAGGAGTTGGCGATACCATCCACCTAGTTACTTAAAGGAGAAGCCGAGAAGCTACCCTCCATCCTCTTTGTCCTGACCCTCTACATTTTGGTGTGCGTGTGCAGTGGTGGGGGGCAACTCCAGTTGCTTTTGTTTCAGAACTATATCCCCAAACCGCCTTCTTCATCTCTGCTGTTCTTTTGTCCTCCCTGTGTCTACTCAGGCTCTCCCTCTACTCTGTGCTCCCAGGAGCCAGTGATTTTCTTAAATGTACTTCCGGTAACCTCGCTCTTGGGCTGAACCCCTCACTCTCAACCCTCCATGGGCTTTCTGTTGTGCTGAGAATAAATCTACACCCCCTGGTAGAACCCAAGATCCGCGGGTCTGACCCCACCAGCTCTCCGGCTTCTCACACCACTCCCCATCCTAACCCCCAGATCACTGTTTGTACACACCCAGCCCCTTCCTGTCCTGGAGACGAGGCGCAGGTGTCTCCAGCTGTAATGGCGCCTGCCTTGCAGGCAGAGGGAGCAGCCTGTGCGAAGGCCCCAAGGCCAGAAGCAGCTTGCTGCCTGTTTCGGGATGGAGAGACGGGAGGCCACAGTGGCCCGGGTCATGTGGGGCCATGGGAGGGCGGTGAGGAGGGCAGACTGTCTTCTAGGCGCCAGGAGGGGTGTTACGCCGGGGAGTGATGTGGAGAATACGCTGCGGGGAGCCAGTGGCTCTGAATGCATACTTGTGAGCCCACGTGAGCTACTGCTCTGTGGGAGGAAGTGCAGATTTTACTCATGTTTGTTCCCTAGTGCCCAGCGTGGGCCCTGGCATAGGGAGCATCTGCCTGGCCTCAGGCCACCCTCTGCCCCAGTGCCACCGCAGCAGCACCCGCACACCGCATGCTCTAGGGCTCCTCTTGTAAGATCTCTTCAGGAGCCGGCAGGTCCCCAGAGGCTGCTCAAGAGGGACATGCGCCTTTGAGCTGTATTTTGGTTTGGGGTACTTGAATGTCATGTTGTTATTCTGTCACATAAGCGTGTCTGAGGAAAGCTTAAGGTCAGATGGTATAGGCAGCAGGTAAGGCTCTGTGTTCTTAGTTCCTGGGCTGGAGAGGAGGCTCTGAATCCATTGGAGACCCTGAATAAGAGCCACCCCCAATCTCTGGGCAGGGAAGGAGCTGGGTTGCCGGAGGCAAGGACATGGATTTGTTAAGTTTGACAAGTTTCTGCTTAATGTCTTTGATAAGTTGGGAGATGAAGACCAGGGAGGAAGATGGGTGATGAGAGGAGGGCAGAGGCCGAGGTCAAGCTCTCCAGCTGGCCCTGCGCCATCCTGGGCGTCTGAACAGAGGCTCACACAGGAGGAAGGAGCAGCAAGAATCTGGAGGAGAGACACCCAGTTGTAATCTGGTGGGATGTTGTTCTTTGGGTGAGGTCCTGACTCGTGATTACCGAGTGTCAGGCCAGTATTGACAACCACTGTTTCCCATCCCCAGCTTCAACGTGGGAATGAGTTTTACTTCTGACCTCTGGGGCTACCGCTCCCTCTGGGTGAGACTTTTTCTGGGATCATCTTTTGCCAGGGTGTGGATGAGAGCCTTGCGGGCTTTGCAGTCATGGACCTGGGGAGGTCCCGGCTTGGAGGTCAGACAGACTCAGTCCCAACCCTAACAGTGCCTCTGGCCAGCTGTGGGGCCTTGCTGTGGTATTCAGCCTCTGTGTGCCTTCAGTTTCTCATCTGTCAAATGGGCTATTAATAGGCCCCTGCTCAGGGAATAGAGTGTCATGATCCCCTAGAGAGCAGATGCGAGTGCCTGGGCAGGAGAGCTCTATAAATATCGGCCATGATGACACTCCCTAACCTAGGCCTGTTCACACTGACCGTTGTACTGGTGGCAAGGCCACCTTCACCTCCAGGTTCAAGGTGCCTTCCAAGGACCTCTGTTACCTGATTCTCTCTCACCCTAGACCCCTGCCACTCTCTCCTGTGGTCTTCTAGAACTCTCTCTCTCCATCCTTAGCTTCAGATGCAGAGAGGAAAGAGCAAGATTTGAAGTTGGAAAAACTCAGTGCGACAGTCCTTGCTTACAGTCATCTGAGGAGACCAGGTTAACACACATGAAGCGATTAGGATTCAACAAAACAGCATGTAAGGTGTGCCTGACTCCAAAACATTAGGCCTTTGAAAGTAGTCGTAGTTGGGCCTCTGTGGCCCGTGAGCATTCTTCTTCAGGTCAGAACCTTTGGACGTTACTGACACACACCTCCAAAGTGTTTGAAGGAGTTGGGAGCCACTTCAGAGCTGGTTTGTGGGGCGCAAGCAACTGGCTGCAGTTATACCTTCTCCCAGATCCAAAATGGGTTCAGCTTATCTCCATCTCTTATATTAGAATGGGCCTTGAATTTGTGTCTGTTTCCAAAATAATCTAACCCCTTTATCAAGGGATGAAAAATTGCTGTTATCTAGGAAACTCCAGAGAATATTCTGCAGGCTCTGTTGAAAATTAGGGAATTTTTAGAAAAGAGCTCTAGCCGTGACAGCACTGTTGAAATAAGTGTGGTCTCAATGGGACCTCCTTGAAGGGGATCCGCCTCTGGGGAGGTGAATTCTTGTGGTTTGCTAGGAATTATTTATAGTATCGTCACGCCTTGCGGTGATAGAGTGCCGCTGTCTCTAGCCGCTTGGAGGGCTGGAAAGACAGATACCAGGGGTCGCTCAAGTGCTCTGACGGGGTCAGAGAACTTCTGCTCTTAACCCCTTCACTTTCTAGGTCTTTCTAGGTATGGGGCACTGGGCAGACACCTAATGTCTCTGGGTCTTACTGTCCTTAGGTTAAAAATGAAGATAATAATGTCTATTAATGCTTCCCTGACAAGGCTTTTGAGGAGAAGCAAATATAATTATGACTGTGAAAGCATGTTTAAATGTAGACATATCAAGTAATGAGTCATAATATAATGAACTTACGGGGACCTTGGGCAAGGCTTTTTGTCTCTGAGCCGTTGTCCGTATCTGTAAAACGGAGGTGATAACACCAGTTGTGTCTGCCGCACAGTGTGGTTGTAGGGGGTGAAGTGGATCCATGCACATGGATGAGCTTTGTAAATGTGTGTGCTGCATGTGAGTTAGTCATTGATGCTTCAGGGGGACACATCGGACATTGTTACTACTCTTAAGTGAGGTAGGGCTCCATGGAGAAGGTAGATGTGGGAGGATAAGGGAAAGGTGGAGAGGAGGTAGAGGAAGGAAGAACATTCTAGAAAACCTCGGTGGCCTTTTTCAAGCCTCTGTCTATCCTCTAAGCTAGCACTGGCTGAATAGCTTCTCCCCGTCTCTGCCTCTCCCACCAAATGGGATATCCCTCACAGCCCTGCTCTCAGCCTTTTCCCTCCAACTCAGTGCAGTAACGTTTATCGGGCATCTCCTGTGAG
This sequence comes from Bos indicus x Bos taurus, assembly GCF_003369695.1. NCBI lineage: Eukaryota > Metazoa > Chordata > Mammalia > Artiodactyla > Bovidae > Bos > Bos indicus x Bos taurus. The sequence continues at coordinate 69,232,925 of NC_040076.1, read as the reverse complement.
CCACAGTCTCTCACAGCGGACACAGACATAGGATCATGTAAGTTACAATTGTATAAAAGAGTGAAACAGTAGTGTTGAGGGAGGGAGTTGTCTCTGGGAAAGCTTCCTGGAGGTAGCAGTCTCTGGGCTGGGCATGAGAAATGAGTCAGATTTTGCCAGAAAGCCGAGGGCAAGAGAGTGGGGTATTCTAGGTAGGAGGATGACAGGAAGGAAGGCTTGGAGAGGAGACAGCAGGGCTTCACCTGTTTTCACTGAGGGGGTGGTTCCCATACAACCTGTCTTCTCTGTAGAAACCCAGTTCCATGCCTTCAGCCAGCAGTCAGACATTCACACATTCATACACGTTTATCCTGCTTCACTTCCAACACCTCAGATAGCAGTCATAAATGCAGACAGGTCGCCCTTTCACTCCCCTGGACCTGGCCTCCCCTCGCCTGATAATGGTCCTGTTAATCTCTCCAATGCACGTTGAAAACCCCCGTCATCTTTGTTTCGCTGCCTTTTCTCACTCACGGGTAATCATTGTGGACTCTTCCCTCCCTTCTTTCCTCCCATCCTCCTTCCTCCCTTCCTTCCTTCCTCCTCCTGAATCCCATCACTTGTTAATCAGGTGGAATTAAGTTCACATAACTCCATTCTGATGGTGGGCGACCCGAGCTGTTGTGGTGTGTCATCCCACTTGGGCAGTGAAGCTGCAGTGTGGAGCCCGGGTCCCTTGGAGGGCGTCCTGGAAGCCGGAGGTCTGCCTCAGCCCTTTCCCGCTTTCCCATTCACAGGTGTCTTTGTTTTGCTTCTTCCTTTTCTAACCTTCATTCTTTATTTCCATCGTTTTGATCAGTCTTTCTTTGGAGTTGGACAGACCTGGGTTGATGTCCAGGGCTTCTACTTGCCATGTAACCTTGGCCAGTTTACTTATCTCATTGCACCTCAGTGTCTTTATCAGAAAACAGGGATATTAACGGTGCCTACCTCCCAGGGCTGCCAAGAGGATTAACTGGGACGGTCCCTGTGAAGTGCTGGCACGTGCCTGCTGGAAGCCAGTGCTCCCCTCATCTGGGCTGCTGTAATAATAACCAATAATTACCCTACTCCGGTGGACTTCTTTAAAAAAAATTCTCCCTAGCTTTATCTCTCCCTCCCTCTGTAAATTTCTCCCCTTTGTCTTATTTCTCTTTTCAGCCCCATTCCTTTCTTCTCCCTCTAGTTTTCTTTGTTCTTCACTGGCTATGGCAGGTGATTTTTCAAGTGTTGCTTATATTTGAACCGAGTATCAGGTTTCTCAATCTTAATTTTAAAAGGCTGCTAGTAAACTTTTAATTCATCTCCCAAAATAGATTTCCCTTTGCCCCTGCGGGCTCCCAGTGGGCCCACGCCGAGCCCCCCACCCTGGTCCCATGAGAGGCAGTGACCGCGGCGACCACCTCTTCTCTTCTTCAGTCCAGGCCTCAACGTGGGTCTGATGTGTACATTTTCTAACCTGTAAACTTTCCAGACAAATGATGCTTCTCTGGTTTCCTCCGAGGCCTGACCACCTCTCTCAGGCCGGTGGAGTAACGGGACTGCAGACTGTGTAAAGGCACCGGCGTCTGGTTCAGTTCGCCCGCCGCCCCGGTAGCGCCCAGGCTTCCTGCCCCCTCCCCATGCCTCTCCCCCTTCCTCCTCGGAACCAGGATGTTTTCCTTGCCTCTTTATTGTTTCGCTAACCTGGCAGGCCTCCTTTGGTGGAGCTCTGCCACCAGGCTTCCTCTCTGGGTGTGAGCGAATGTCAGAGTGAACACGTGGGAGGCAAGGAGGCCGGCTCCCCACCCCGAACCTTCACCTCCAGGCGCCGCTTGCTTCTGCCTCTTTCTCAAAACGGCATCTTTGCTAAGGAGCCTCCGTTTCGGCTCCTCTGTGCATGTTTATTTTTCAGAGGGTGAAGCGGGACAAAGAACACCAAGGCACAAGGTATACAGGCTCCCTGCAGAAAGCCTTTTGTTTACTTATATAATCAATGGGAATCTTCTGACCTTTGTCCTTCTAAAGGTCTTGTTCCCCCCTTAAACCTATAGAATTATTTTTAAAGCAAGGAGCATGAGGTCACACCAAGGTCCTTCATCTTTCATTCCTGCCTGGATAGGCAGCCTCTTTCCTTAGCACCCCCAAGGCCACCTCAGGGGCGATTCCCTCTCTGGAAGCCTGATCCCAGTCCCGGGTGGGCTCCAGGTCAGGCGGACTCCCGGTCAGTCCCGCAGGCCTGCCTTTGTCCCCGGAGTACGGTCAGCTGGACAAAAGCCGACTCTTTCACTGGGAGGGGAGAATAATGTGCCTTGTAAAGTTCATGCTTCTCATGACAGGAGGCCTTTCCAGGGGAATCTTTTTAAAAAATCACATCATCGGATCTTGAGTCCAAACACTTCTCAATGTGTATGGTTTTTCTTGGGGCTGCTCCTTTCAGGGTAAGAACAAGGAAGGAAACGAAACTCCCCGAGAGCCCTGGACAGTCCCGATTGAGAGCTGAGTCTTTTGTTCACACAAACTCATTTGGCTCCTAAACGTCCTCCACCCAGAATCATTACATCCGCAGCAGCATTTCAAAACACTGCCCAGAGTGGCCCAGCTGAGCAGGCGGCTGCCTTGCTGGTGAGATTGCAGCCACCCTCCCCCCACGCCCCCAAGGTTCCTGCCGGCTCCAGAGTATCCCGCCACTGGCCATCCGGCCTGAAATCCCCCTCATCTGGAGGATTCCTGGGGTGCAGGCATGAGGCCACCAGGGCCCTGCTGTGGAAGGCCTGGGATTGGAGGAGGGGGCAGTAGCCGGGGAGGGAGGGTGGGGTTCTGGCCTTAGCTCCGCACCTTCCAAACTCCCCCAGCACCCGCTCTGCCTCACTGGGCCACCATCTCAGCAGCATCAGAGGGATTTATTTCCATGGTTCAGCTTTCTTGAAGCTCCTTGACACAAGATTCCAGTGTCTTGTGTGTGGTTGAAGCTCAGTAAACATACGTATTTTTTTATTGTGAAAAAATATGTCATGTGACTTCCCAGTGGCTCAGTGGTAAAGAATCCACCTGCCAGTGCAGGAGACGCAGGAGACGTGGGTTCGATCCCTAGGCCGGGAAGATCCCCTGGAAGAAGAAATGGCTCCTCACTCCAGCATTCTTGCCTGGAGAATCCCATGGACAGAGGAGCCTGGTGGGCTACAGTCCATGGGGTTGCAGAGTCGGACATGACTGAGTGAGCACACGCACCATATGTAGTATAAAATTTACCGTGTTAAGTGTACCATTCGTTGGCATTCATCACATTCACAGTGGTATACAACCATCACCACCACTCATTCCCAGAACTTTTTCATTTTCTAAACAGAAACTCATCCTATTCCTCCCTCCCTCCGGCCCCTACTAACCTCTATTCTGCTTTCTGTCTGTATGACTTTGTCTGTTCTAGGTACCACAAAGCAGCAGAATTATGTAGTATTTGTCGTTTTGAGTTTGGCTCGTTTCACTTACCATGATGTTTTCAGGTCTCACCACGGTGTACCGTGTGTCAGAGTTTCTGTCCCTTGTGAGGCTGAGTAATATACTGTCGTATGCGTGCACCACATTCGTTTATCCGTCTACCTGATGACGGGCACTTGGTCTGCTTCCACATTCTGGCTACTGTGAATAACGCTGCTGGGAACATGGGTGTACACGTATCTGGCATCTTGATTCCCTGCTTTCGGTTCTTTTGTATAGATGCCTAGCAGTGGGATTGCCGGATCGTATGATAATTATATGTCTCCATTTTTGAGGAATCACCAAACCATTTTCCACAGTAGCTACACCCTTTTCTATTCCCTCCAGCAAAGCACCAAGGGTCCCAATGTCTTCGTATCCTTGCTAAAACTTCTTGTTTTTCATTTTGTTTGGATAATCTCTATCCTATTGAGTGTGAAAGTAAACATATTTTTAAAACTCATAAATGCCACTGACTGAATTGTGGATTTGGAACTGTTACCGCTCCTCTTGGGCCTCAGTCCCGTCATGTGAGGGCCAGAGTAGTTGGTTGCTGGGGTCCCTGAGGACAGAGATCACCTCTGAAGAGGGATAAGGGCACCAAAGACCACACAGCCAAATTCCCAACTTCCCAGAACAAATAACAGCCCTTGGGTGCTAGCTAGTGAAACAGGTCACGCACCATACACTACATAGTCTGGGAAGAGCTGGCTGAGCTTCTCTCAGTCCTGACTGGTGTTCACGTAGGTGCGTTCATTAGGAAAGACGCTGGAATGAAAGAACTGACCTCTAGTCTCCACTCTGCCACGTACTGTCTGGGTTATTCTGGGCAAGTGACCCCAATACTGAGCCTCAGTCTTTTCTTCTGTAAAATGGGGTAAGAATTCCTATGCTACTGCACTCTGTCAGGATCTAATAGGATAATTTAGCCCCCTCCCCCAAAGTTATCCCATAAAAAGTACTTTGCAGATTGTGAATGTGTGAGATTTCTTGATAACATCTCTGAGAATAGGAGCCTAGTTTCCTTCTCCCTTAAAGTTCTTGTGAACAATGTCCTCCTCCTCTTGTGGTTTCCAGCCCAAGGAATTAAAAAGAGAAGGGGCTCACAGTCTCTCTCTTTTAAAGTCTCATTTCTTCCCTCCCTGTGTGAGCAATTGAGTTTTAGGAAAGTCTTTGAAAATTACAAAGAAACTGCCATCAGAGTTTTAAGAAGCCACGTCGGCACATACGACTGTGCAGATCCAGGCACCCAGCTCCGCAGCACTCTGAAGAGCGTTCCCCAAGCTGAGGATCCCAAAAAAGGGGGCAGGAACGGGGAATCCCACAGCTGACTGTGGTCAGGACTCAGTGTCTTATTGACCTCCCAGAGCCTCTCCCTGGGGAGCTTTAACCCCTAGCCATCTGACCTTCACCTTCCATCTTCCAAGCATCACTCAGCAAAGTCCTGGGAACTTCGGTTGACTCTCTCTGGCCTTTTTGCAGCCCTGCTGACTGTGGCCTCTGTCTGCTATATCTCTGCACACACTGCCTTCCTGACTCCTGCTTTCAGTGTCATCCTGTCCTTCCCTTGTCATCTGTGTCTCTTTCACTGGCTCTCCTCCCACCCAGTTCTAGTTCTCCCCTCAGTTCAGTCCTTTCCCTGCCTTCCCCTTCACCTGCCGCCCCTCTGCCCTTCCTCCTGATCACCCGTCCCACATCTTAACTGCCTGTCATACATTTCCACCTGGAAGTCATAACATCATCCCAGACTTCATATTTTGAAAAAGGGCTTTTCTTCTCTTATAAATTCATCCTCCATCTCACCACTACTCCTTCTTTGTTACCATCCTTTTCGTTACCCGTGAAGTTCATCTCTGAGTTAGAAGCTAATTTAGATGTCCTCTTGTTCAGTCTTCCAGCTAATAACACTCAGCTGCTGCCAGGCCAAGTCTGTCTGATGCCAGAGCCCACGTGATAGGCACTGTCTTGCTGCTCTTAGAAGCAGGGAGTGCAGCTGGGCTTAAGGCTACAGGTTGGAGGCCGGTGAGACTTCCTCTGGCCCTGCTCGTTGGTTAGTGCCTCGAAGGCCCAGTGTCACCGAATAGGCTGAGGTGTGATGGAAGGAGACCTGCGTTGACTGTTTTCCCTCTGCTGTTGAGCTGTGACCTTGAACAATCAACTTTACTCCTTAGTCTCCCTCATGTGCCATGACACCCGCTTGACCAGCTGTCACGTGTGTTGAGTGAGATAACACAGGTGAAAACACTTAGCACCGTGGCATGAGATCTGAATCTAAATGGTGGGAAACGAACATAAAGCACTTGTGCTTCAACTCTGTGCCCCAGAAGCAGAGGGTGTAGCCGGCAACACTTGACTTGGGGCGGCTGCAGCAGTAGGTGGTGCCTCGGGGGCGGGGGTGGCTGGGCCGCCTGGAGGAAATTGCCTCTGTGGATGACACGGGAGGCTCTCCACACACACCCACTCTGCTGCTCAGGAACAGTGCGAGCCAAAAACCCTCAAATCAGGGGGTTGGGGGGTGAGGAGTTGACTCTGTAGCAGCTGCTAATTAGGAAATGCTACTCCCAGGCAGTGCTAGCACCCCTGATGATCCTGGTTCACAAACAGATGTTTTGGAACATTAAGACATTACAGAAGTGGAAGTTGTCAACTTGGGAAAAAAATAAAACAGGCAAAGCAGTAAAGCTCTCTTGTTAATGTAATCTCCATTCATGGTACAAGGGAAAGTGATGGCCCGACACCAGGAGCTGAGCACAGAGGGAAGGATGCTAATTTCCAATTCCAGAGACAGCTGGGAAATGACCATCTAAATTCTACTATGAGGCTGGTCGTGTGGCTCAGTTGCCACAGGATGTGAGTGGGGTTTGAGTAATCACCTCTGACCCCGCCATGGAGAGGGATGGGTGAGGTGAGGAGTGCCAGCCCCCCTGCGCCTCGGGGCGCCCCTTCCCACCCAGAGGCTGCGCCCGTGCATCTGGTGGGGCAAGCCTCTTCTGCTCACTGGCTGGCTGGCCCAGGCTCCGCGGCCTGAGGCATACCTTCTTTCTTTCTCGGATTCCTCTTCTCCACCAAGAAGAGCAGCTTTCTGGATACCTGCCCCTGCATGTGGTGGGTTCCTGTAGAGTCCTGTTCACTTTACTCTGAATCGCTCTCCCACTGAGATTTTTACACCTGCGCTAAATAAGGAGCACACCTCAGGCAAAATTTAGCCACAGGAACCCTGAACAACCCAGGGCTTCTGTAAGAAGTTGTCCTTGGACTTCAGTAAATATTTTAGCACTTGACTCATTACTTTTCCTGAGATAGAGCCTGGAATGGTGCAAAGCACTTAACGATCACAATCAAGACCTTGAATAGCAGAGAGGGTGGGCTGGGCTCTGCCTGCCCCCACTACGTGGTTAGTGAATCCCTTTTCTGAGAAATAGTTCATATGCAATAAAAGGAGTAGAGATACCTCCAGAGTTAAGCGGGGGGCAGTGGGATACTGTTCTTTGGGAATCCCAGGCCAGGGACATCAGGGGCTTGTTTTATAAAATTTTATTTTTATTTTTATCAAACTTCTGCGTGGTTTAAAGATTGAGTATGTTTTACATGGCTATTATAAAAAACACTGACCACTCCTACCATTATCATTTTCTGCTTCCCACTTTCAGCCCTTTTAACTGATTTTTTAAGGAATTATGTCCATATCTCTAAGTAGCATGCTTATGTCCCTGTTTATTGATTTTTTTTTTTTTTTTTTGGTTTTGGTTTTAGGCTACAATCATTGATTTCTCTTGGTGGAAATTTTATATCATTCCAAGCTCTACCAGTTTTACTCTTTAGGGTGAGCTTTAAAATGCATTTTGACACAGCTTAGTTATGTTTCTCCTGCACAACATGACTCTGATCGTCCCCCCTGACTTATGTTATGTTTACTCTGTCTTGTCTTCTTAATCCGACCAATGAGAAATTGCTGTTTTATAAATTCAGTGCTTCTTAGGTTTTACGCACATATTTACCATTTGCTTTGCTCATTATTTCTTGTACCTTATAGCTTTCACCTAAAATTGCTTTTTCTGCTACTTGAAATAAATTCTCCATCATTTCGTTTAGTGGACGTAGTTGATTAACCCAAATCTGACTGAGAATGTTTCTGTTTTGAAAGATAGTTTCAAGACAGTTTTCAAATATAATTCTGTCGAGTATACAATTCTAGTTTTTTCTCTCTCAGCACATTAAAAATATTTATCCACAATGGCTTCCATTGTTGCTATTGAGAAATCAACTATTATTTGAATTATCATCTTCTGTAGCTGCTTTGTCATTTTTTCCTCCTGGTTGTTTTTAAGACCTAGTGTTTGTGATTTTTCTGCCCTTTCTCTGTGATATGGGCTTATATTTCTTTTTATTTAGCTTCCTAAGGATTCATTTGACTTCCTTAGTCTGAAGACATATACTTTTTATCAGTTCTGGAAAATTCTTAGCCATTACCTTTTTGAATATTACTATTTTTCTTTTTTCTCATTTCCCCTCCTAGAACTCCAGTTAGATATATGTTGTACTTTCTCACTGTATCTTCTTGTTTCTTCATCTCTTTTTCATATTTTCTGTCTCTTCATGTCATCTCAGCATTCTCTTGTCATCTGTCTTGTAATTCTTAATTCTCTTTTCAGCTGTATCTAATCTGCTGTTGAGTTTCCTAATTTTAATTATTATTTTTTCATTCCTAGAGTTTCCATGCAGATGTCTTTCAATTTTAAGCCATTATTTATAGTCTTTTTCTCTCATTTTCAATTTTTTCTTATTTATCTTCATGGAGTTTTAAATACTTACATTCTTTGTCTGATAATTCCAGTAGTTGAAGTCTTTCTTGTCTAGTTTGCTGACTTTTGCCCACAAATGCCTTTTTCTTGTTTATTTTGTGATTTTTTTTTTACTGTGATTTCTTATTCCTTAGGATTTTATCCAATTTTATATAATAGGATTTTATCCAATTTTAAATAAAAAAATAAGGGGAAGGTATGTTCACCTACAGATCATTCGCATTTGTTCCTCCCTAGTACTCAGAGACACTGTGTATCAGCACCACTTTTTCCTCCCCATTAACAGTGTGTGTGTGTGTGTGGTTTGTGATATAATTTACATACCATAGAATTCAGCATTTTAAAGTACAGGCATACCTCCGAGATATTGTGGGTTTAATTCCAGACCACTGCAATAAAGTGAATATCACAATAAAGCAAGTCACATGGAATTTTTGGTTTCCCAGTGCATTTAAAAGTTGTGTTTAAAATATACTGTAGTCTGTTAAGTGTACAACAGCATTATGTCTAAAAAGCACAATGTACATATTTTAGTTAAAAATAATGCTTTTGGTACCAATAGACTTGATTGACACAGGATTACCACAGACTTTGAATTTGTAAAAAAAAAAATGCAGTATCTGTGAGTTACAATAAAATGAGGTATGCCTATATATAATTCAGTGGCTTCTAGTATATTCACAAGGTTCAGGACCACTTTTAAAAACATATTTGTAATAATTTTCTTTGGTGTATAGTTGATTTACAATGTTGTTAGTTTCAGGTATAGAGCAAAGTGATTCAGTTACGCAAATATTCATTCTTTATTGGATTATTTTCTCCTATAGGTTATCACAGAATATTGAGTAGAGTTCCCTGTACTATACAATGTGTTCTTGTCGGTTGCCTGTCTTATTTGTAGTAGTGTGATTTATCCCTTCCCACTATATTTCCCCTTTGGTAACTGTAAGTTTGCTTCTGATATCTGTAAGGCTGTTTTGTGAATAAGTTCATTTGTATCATTGTATCATCAAATAATTCCAATTTTAAAAATTGGAATTCAGAGAGGTGAGCTAACTCCGAAGCTGGCAGCTGCTCTGGGGCACCTGCTCATCATTTGTGACCTTGAACTTCTGTCCTGATGGCTACAGGGATGCAGGAGATAGGAGGGAGCCTGAGAGAAAACTCAGGCTATGAGTGATATCATATGATATTTGTCTTTCTCTGCCTGACTTACTTCACTTAGCATCATATCTCTGTAGGATCACTTTTAAATATACCCGTGGCTTGAGGTTTAGACCACACAGGTGTTCTATGTGCTGCACACCCACATAAGGGCTAGCTTTATGGTTATCAATTCTTGGGTGAGTTGTTATTTTTCTTTCACCTGAAACCAAGATTGAGGGGCCAGATTTAGTGCTGTCCTCTTCGGCAGGGCAGGTTTGTTTCTACTTGCCTTACACCCAAGGTATAGCCCTGGTCTCGACTTCATATAGGAGTTTTCTCTCAGGCTCCCTCCGATCTCCTGCATCCCTGTGGCCACCAGGACAGAAGATCAAGGTCACAAATGATGAGCAGGTGCCCCAGAGCAGCTGCCAGCTTTGGAGTTTAGCTCACCTCTCTGAATTTCAGCTCTCGGTTCATTTTTGACCTCACTAGATTTGCTTGCTAACTCAGCAATGCGTTTATAAGTATTCTTTAGAAAACATTTTATTCAGCGTTTTTAGTTGTTGTTAGCGGCAGGGTTATTCAGGATACTGCAGGACAATAGTCTACCTTTTAGTTTTGTTTATAGTGTGCATTTTTCCTGCCTTCTGTTTTTAGTCAACCCTCCAGGGAGACAGCATGGTTCAGTGATAGCCATGTCCTGTCTTCACGTGGCCATTCTCTTCCGTTTGAAGACTGGAATTCCTTGAGCTGATTGGATCGTGGGGCACCCATCTCTTGCTCCCTAAAGGAGACGTTGCTGCTTCCAGAGGCTCAGCCATTCTGACCATTGGCCAAGCCTCACACTCGTCTTCAGGCTGTAAATAGAACTAACTTCATTTCCTTCTCTTTGCTCATGGCTTACCAGTTTTGGAGCAAGGGTTTTAAAGTCCCTTCTGCCTCCTGACAATCACTTTTTTCTGGCTTCTTTTGAGAATAACTTATCTCATTGTGCCAAGATGACCAAGAGGGTAGGGAGGGCATCTTCAGATCCTTTCCCTCCTCTTGGGAGGTCAGCTGGCCTTTGCAGCTCAGAGAGGAAGAACAAAGGTTACATGCTGTGTGGGTTGCTCACTGCTGTCCATAACCCTAGAGTCGCACGTTGAACTTATGTACTTGGTAGCTGCCCTGGAAACACCACTCCACATCCCATTTCTAGCTGAGTGTGGACCTTGCCTGTCTGGGGCTGGGCCCGAGGGGAACTCAGATGCCTAGGAAATGCCCTCCTCCTTAGGAAGCTTCTGTTAATTATCACTTACAGGAAACAGAATAGGAAGCATGGAAAAAGTAATTCTCAAGGGGGTTGGGGAGGAAATGATTCCCTTAGGAAAGGTCATCAGAATCTCTTTATGGAAGAATTTATAATCAGCACCCCTCCAACTCCAGTCTGTGCGTCATTGCTTCAGGTAGGAGTGGATCAGAGAGGGGACAATGTCGAAAACCTCTGCTCTAGAATTGCACTGTCTATATGGCCTCATGTGGCTATTGTGCCCTTGAAGTGTGGCTGGCAAATTACTCTCTGGACTTTAAAGGTTTAATTCTGAAAAAAGAATGCAAAATATCTCAATAGTTTTATATCAGTTACGTATTGAAGTATTATTTTGAATATGTTGGAGTAAATAAAATATTTGTTAAAATTATTTTCACCCATTTCTTTTAAAAATGCGCTACTGTAAGTTTTAAAGTTACTTATGTGGCTTGCATTTGTGGCTTACTTTATATACCTCTTGGACAGGGCTGATCTAGAAGATAACTTGCTCCTTTGGTGTGTGTGTGTGTGTGTTATATTTTGAGTTGAACTGTAGGTTCTGCCTGCAACATTTGCTGGTCCAATGGCTGGCCATTTTTGTCTGACTCATATGGATAGAAGTGACTTCATTCATCCCTGCAAAGCTTTCTCAACACCAACCTCAATCCTAAGCAGAAAGAAAAATATCATTCCCAAATGGGAACATAAAAATGGGTTTTTCAAGGAGCTATGTGGTCAGCAATAACTTCAAATTGGTCTCTTTCTATCGATCTTCATCACTTATTCTGTTTATTGTAAAATTTAATCCTGTATAATATTGTTGCTTTCTAATTTCTTCCCCTGGATTGCAAGAATAATTACTGTTGGAGAAAAAGAAAGGTGAAGTTATTCTCCTTGAACCCACTTCTCCATTGATGTATGTGCTTACGTATGTTTTCTGAAGGTTCAGTGCTCTTTTTAGAAGGCAATAAGTTCTCACTGATTTGTTTTCCTCTTGTTTCAGCTGTTGTAAAAAACCACTGGCTAGAAAGCAACACTGAACCCCAAATAGAAAACATTACCTTTGATCAGAATCAAGTGGACTTTTCAACAGTGGTCTCCAAAGAGGGTGTCATGGTGCAGACCCCCAGGAAGATCCATCCTTCTTTGGATGCTCCAGAAAACATCACCTTACAAACTGAAACAGCAGCTGCTAGAGGAATAAATGACTCTTCAGGGAGAACAGAGTTCACCGTTCCCCACTATGGGCCTGGAAGAACAACGACTCTGACTTCTCAGAGCAGCACCTTAGGTGAGTTTATGCTAATGACACTATTTCGTGCATGAATATCCAGTCCTGGGAAACCAAATATCTGATGATCTCTGCCTTCCCCCATCCTGAGTCATGATGCTCAGCCAAGGGTCCTGGGACAGAGAGGACCACACTGTTCCTTAGGCTCCACCTGTGGCTCATTGTGGTTAATTGAGTTGTAAGTATAGACCAGGGGAGGGTGCAGATTTGCTGAGTGGCCTGACCAATCCTGTGGAATCTACATTCCACGGCCATACCAAATCCACACCACATTGGCGGTCCTGCCACGCTCAGCCGTCTCCTAGGTACCAGGTCTGGTGGACTGCTGGGCTGTGTTGTTTGTGTTGACGTAGCTCAGATGGTTGTTCTTGTGCCAGTCTGCACAGCACAAACTGTTTTGCCATTTTTAGCAAAAGATTTCAATAAGGGGCTCAGGCTGGATGAGCAAGATTTGATTGAAGAAGCGAAGACAAAGAAAGCTAGCACCGACTAGATACCCACTCATCACCAACATATCTCGTCTCTCTATTCTCACAGCAAGTGATAAGGTCACATTGCTGTCATTTTAGGAATTTGGAAACTGAAGCTAGAGAAATCCATCAGTCCAATGTGTGCAGGTCAGACAGTTAACGGGTTTCAGAGCTGAGATTTGAGCCGAAGCCTGTGTATCTGAGCAAGGTGGGAGGGGTGGCTGAGGAGTGCAGTGTCCGGGTCATGTGAGCGAAGGTACAGAGGAAGGAAGAGAATGTGGCCCTTTGTGGATGGGGAGGATGTAAGTCACACACACAGGAGAGGAGCAGCGGGTAGGACAGTCGTGTGGGTGGGGTTAGGCACAATTAGCCAACACTTTGAAAACCAAGCAGTTTTGATTTGGTGTGATGGGGAATGTCACTGAAGATTTTTGAACAAGGCAGTCACATGATTAAAGTGAATTTGGGCAGGTGCATCTGGCAGATGGGTAGACGATGTCTGGGGTGGGAGATGGAGCAGAAGTAACCTGGAGCCCGGAGAGCACCCAAGCAGACACAGAAAGCCAGATACCAGGTGCTAATGTATAGCCTGGTGTTAACGTATGGTCTGGTGGCTTTGGGGATGGAGAGGAAAGAATCAGTAAAGACTCTTCACAAAGGAAAACTGATACGCTTTGGTGATGACCTAAAGGAAGAGGCTGAAACCATCAAAGATGACCCATCCCACCCCAGTGATGGGAGGTCTGATTGGGGGACTCAATTCTGTAAAGGGTATGTAGGGCAGAATTTTACATTCCATTTGTGAATGGTGGATATAGAGCTTAGAAACTGTATGTGATGCTGCCTGGGTTTGTTGGTCATTCAGATTGTGGAAATTTTATGTTAAATTTAAGTAAATTCTGGGACCAGCTTTGTGGAATGTGAGTGATGTGTCATGATCCAAAACCGACCTCTGGTTCCATGTCATCTGATATTTAGCTTCTTTGTGCTCCTTTGTTGATAATTTTACCATAAAATGCAGAGTCTTTGTTTGCGAGATCTGAAAACAGCCTTTGTGTGAGTCTGTGGTCTCTGCTTCAGGAGGAAATTTTTCAAAGAATGAACAGTTGCTCCTAATTTCTTCTCGTGTCTGTTTTATAGAGGTCAGAGGTGAGCTCACTCAAAGATGGTTCAGACATTTGGAAGTCTGCTGGTGGAATGTTAATTGTCTCTGTCTACTTTCAGCCTTGGGAAAGCGTCACCCGCCATCCAGCAGTTCAGGGTCAGAAGCAAGAACTGCCCCTCTTTACATGGAGAGTGGAACATCCTGGGGTTCCCCGGCGGGGGCACAGGGGCTCCCCGAAGAAGTAACTGTGCACACCCAAATGGCTGCCACTTCAGTTTTGAGCCAGTCCTCTCTCCCTGCTGTGGAGGGGGGAGAAGAGACAGCACTCCCCAGGCAGAGAAGTTCCTCAGGACCAGAGCCCTCCTGGCCGCCTCTCTCCAGGACATCGGCTTACTCCCCTCCTTCTGACCATCCCTCATGTGAGTGCTTCTGTCCCAGCTTCACCCTCTGAAGTCATGTAGAATAGAAATAAATGGCCCTGAATGTCCAGCCAGTTACATACTCATCACAGGGGCTAAGGAAAAAGACTTTAAGCACCAGGGCAAAGTATTGGGGGTTAAAAGTACAACCTGCACAATTTATCTCGGTGCTGAGTTCATTTTTAAAATGTGTTTTCTTTACTTGTATAAGGAAGAAAATAATAGTTGGTCTGGTAGCTGCTCTAGACCTTTCTCTCCACCAGGCCCTGCTTTTTCCCCTTTCCCCCACATACACACATACACACACAGCCAAGACTGAGAGTGGTGGTGTGTGTTCTTGCCTAAGAGACCAGTTCCAGGGTGAATAAAATGGTGAACATTGTGCCATTCGACAGAGAGTTATATTTGTATTTCCTCATTATTGCAAAAATGTTTCTTTCAATAGCAAAGATAACAGACAGTTTTCTCTGGGCATCATTTCAAGAAAACCCATACAGGCAGGTGTTTGCAAGGTTGCAGTGGTGGATCCCCGGGCCCTTTGTGTTCCAACCCCTGGCCATCAGTTAAGTCTCCATGTAGGTGTCCCACCTCCACTGAGCCTTTCATGAACCCTCTGAGCCATGCACCAGGTCACGCTAGCTTATCCTTATCCATCTTCACCTTCTACCCAGCTGCACTGTAATCCTCTGAGGACACAGATTGTGACTGTTACTTCTCTTAGGTTCCTCTGCCCCACAGTGGGGTGCAGTTGACGAGGAAGGGGATGAGCATGTGCCAAATGTTACAGGGTACATCCAGCCACAGGCAGTGCTGGAAACTGCCCAGCGTTTCTCTTCTGTGAGATTTCATTCGGAGCCTGTGCGCACTACGTGTGTTTCCATCTGCGTGCCGTGGGGAGCAGGGCCGGAGGGCGGGAAGTATCCTTGGGAGCTTCAGAAGTTGCCATTTCAGAGGATATTAGAAATACTTTACAGGACTAGGGGTTCCAGTTTATGTCATCAAAGTGAAAACGGAGATCCTCTCTGGAATACCTATTGAAAGCAGCCCATTCCCCTTTCATATACTCTATATAGTTTCCTGCCAACTGGGTATGTGTATAATTTATGATTCATATTTTTAGGGGATTGCTTTTAAAATTATTCTTAAACGTTGGTTAGATTGGATAAAAGCTACGATCCTTTCCAGCTTCAAAGTCCTGTGGTTCGGTGGTTTAAGAACCACTTTATGAAATGATGGAAAGGAAGCATTTTCTAGGAGGCTAAACTCGACTCTGGTCAGGGTCATTTAATATTTATACTTTAAATTCAACCCACTGCTGTGGTATATTTATTGTGGTATATTTGAAAATCAGTCTATGTTTCCAACGACTGGCTTTGACTGTAGTCATCTATACTTTCAGAAAAATATTTAGCCCTCCAATTCCTTCATCCTTTTAGAACATTATACTTTTGATTTTTGAAGTGGTCTACCGTATCGTTCCTCTTCCTTAAATCCTTTGCTGAGCATTGCACTTCCTTCTTAGTGAACCAGTTGTTCTATTCCAGGTAGAGTCCCACCTCGCTCTTAGATACTGGAGGGGACTTGGGGTGCTGTTCAATGCAGGGAGACCCAGGCATTGAGGATGTGACTGCCAGCCATCTGGATCTAGCCTGCTAGCCCCATCCTGCTGCAGGGATGTACAGGGGACATGAACAAGGGCCTGAAGCCATGTGGAGATGAAGCTCTGCTTTATTATTTTTGTTTATTTTGTGTTTTGGCTGTGCTGGGTCTTCCTTGTAGTGTGTGGGCTTCTCTAGCTGTGGCACATGGGCTTAGTTGCCCCTCGGCATGTGGGATCTCTGTGCCCTGACCAGGGATTGAACCTGCATCCCCTGCCTTGCAAGGCAGACTCCTAACCACTGGACTGCCAGGGAAGTCCCAGAGCTCTGCGTTATTCTGAGTGCTGGGCTGGTCCCTGCTAACCTGCTAACCAGAGCTCTAGTGTATCTTCTACCTCCCCTGAAACCTGAATTTTGAGATGTAGATTTCCTGACTGTGGGATCTAGGAGTTCTAGGCATGCAGGCAAGAGTGCTGAGAAAGCCAGCAGGACTTGGCAGACACAGACTGGGAGTCACCCAACCCAGCTGGCCTCTCCGAGGGGAATCGAAGCCAAGAGGGAGTGTGGCGGGGGCGTGTACTTTGTGACACTTGGCTGCTTTGTCACTAGTGAATGTGACCCTGTGAAAGTCCTGGCACTTGGATCAGTCAGAGGACTGATGCTGCTCACTAGGGCCTGGGGAGGATGGGGGTCCTTATTCGAAACATGAAGGGATTAGACCAGCTGATCCTGAAGATCCTTCTAGTTCCAGCATCTGTTATTCCAGACACATCAGCCTTTGTATTCTGTGACTCCTTCACTTCTCATTCTGCTGCACACAGATGTACACACAACATAGCCTTTCTGAGGCTTGGGTAGCCAGGAGTTGCCTGCTTTCAAAAATAAATTACATGCTAATAAATATATGCATTAAATCAAGTATAGGCCTAGACAGCTAACTCAGATTTTAAAAAAAGAGATCGGAAGCCATTTGAAACTTTTTGCTTCCTCCTTTTTTTTTCCTTCTCTACTTTTTATATTTTCTCGAATGACCATGTGCTATTTGATAATTAGGGGGAAAAGTAAGCAAAGCAACTAATAGGGAAAAAAGTTCTCTTTTAAAGGTGAAAAGAGATATGTGTATGTTGAACTATGTGAGAGTGGCTACAGTTGAGCACTAAATTTAGTACCGAGCTTCCTGGAAACCAGGGCACAGAGGGAAACTGGGTTGGGTATGATATATTGTCAGATAAAGTGAGTAATACAATTTCATCCATAGGCTTCAGTGTTTTGGGGGCAGTACCTTCTAAGAGGAATTTTATGTAACGAATATTGAGGATCATAATAGAAAATGCCTTCAATTGCTGTTTTGTGGAAATTGTGCTAATGTTCTTTAAAAGGTGACGTTTTCTATATATACTAAATAGGAGCAGAGGGTGTGGTAATGGATCTCAACTCATGAAAGTGTTTCTGTGGGCAGCTGAGCTGATATGGTCCAGGTAAATTGCTCTGTGGTGATTTCACTTTGTAGAGGAAGAGAATATAAATAACTCAGAAGGTTGTAGATTTAGCAATACCCTTGCCAAATATCAGCTGCTTCAGCAAGATTTTTGGCAAGTTCTGGGTCACAGCCAAGTCGAGGGCAAGCATCGTAACATGTGCCCGAGGCTCCAGTACACTGTGTTGTAATGGGAGAGGGACCTGTGTTCTTTCCCCAGAAGAGCAGGTGTTCTTTTCACCCCTTATTATAAATATTAGGGAATTAGCTTTTTCTGCTCCAAAATGGATGGTCTTCTCATTTTTGAATGGCTGCTTCAAGGGTAGAAAATGAGCAAGGAAGGGCAATTATTAAATAATCAGCAGTGCTGTTCTGCTGATTATAAACATAGCACATTTCCCCCTAGATGTATTCAGCAGGTGCGCATTTGGTAACATAAGTGGTGACTGTAGATTAGTTTGACCAAGCCTTTTCTCCTTTTGTTAAGAAGCACCAACTCTGCAGAAGTATTCACACTGCTTAGTAGCTTTGCTGTGAGGACTGAATGGGATTATACAAATAAAGTCTTAGGCAGCACAATCTGGAGGTCTACGTAAAGTATGGCACATTGTTATTGGTTGAAAAGGCAGCTTGTAATACTGATGATAATGAAATGGTGAAACAGTGTTCCGTGGAGCCTCAGGGTCAGGGAAAACCTAGCCGTTTTCCTTTTGTGACTTTCAGCGGTTGTGATGTTTACGGTTGTATTTCTGAGGCCATTTGCTTTGCTGGACAGGTATTCAGGCTGAGTCCAATAAAACCATCACTGTGCACTGAGTCGATGAAATAATGCAATTTACTGGGAATAGAAGTGTTTTGAAGGAGCACTCAGCAGTCCAATGGGGCTGTAATTGGTGGATATAGATGGTGACTCTAACGAAGTTAGGCCCAAGAAGCGAAGTAGGTGAGTGAGGATTTGGGACATGTCTGTGTTGTGCTTTGTTTTTTTTTTTTTAAATACTGAACCTTTTTTGTTAGTTTGTAGCAGAGAAAGGCTTAGTTCAGGGTTAAGCAAGGAGAATGGATGGCTTGTGCTCAAAAACCCCAGGTCCATTTGTTTTTGGTCTTAAGTAGGGATGGCTATAGGCGGCAACTGTTTTTGTTTCCAGGTCTCTCTCTTCCTTTGATTTAGTTACTGGTTTTATGGATTGCCTGCGTCTTCCTTGTCTCCCTCAAGGTCCAGCAGCCAGAGCCACAGCCTGTGTTCTAGGTATACCTGGTTCTGTGGTTTGGTACGAAAGTAGAAGGAGCCTTTTTGTTTCCTGTGCTCGCCCTCTATGTGTATGTTTAACTTTTATCTGTGCTTTTGTTAGGACTGCATGTTGGACTGGTCTTCAAAGAAACGTTTATAATGAGGACTTTATTTTTTTTCCTTTCCTGGGTCATAATTAACAGTTTGAAGCTTTTCATTTTATAGGTATAGAGAGTACTTTTTAAAAAATTTGGCTTAAAAAGAGAAAAAAAGCGCTCTTCCTTCTTGCCTCTGGGTCTTCTTGCCCACTCACCAGGCTTCCCTGCAGTTTATTCCTGTTTGGCATGAGGCTTTCAGTGCACCCTTCTGGAGGTCATTTCTCAGGGTGTCCTTTGGAAAGTTCTTTGTGGAAGGGAACCACCAGCAAGCCACTGTACTTCTGTAGAGCAGACTGTCCACTTTGACCAATGGTGTGTTACTCAGCTCTTGAGGCTCTTGACAACTGTTCCAGTGTCTGCCATCCATTTCATCAGAAATGCTGTTCCCAACCTGGAGTCCTTGGGACCCGCTGGAGTACTGTGTGAGCCAGTCTCCAAAGCTTCATGAGGTTAACTCCAGGGATGGAGCCTGTTGCTTTTGGGTGGAATTAAATCAAATCAGTGGGGTAATGATGAGTATCTCCTGCTGATTAGAAGCTCTGCTACTTAATAAATGCAGCTTGGTTAATAGTCTTTTGAAATGTCAGTTTTACAATGGCCCTGAGGTGGCAAGTAATAAAGAACTGTCGCTGGCGGCAAGGCTGGGAATGACTGTTCTAGGCCACCATTGTCCCGACTGTGGATGCAGAGCCCAAGGCCTCCTCGCTGGGGACACGGTCCCCTGTAATGCACCCACTTTTATGCAGTTTTAGGTATAGGCTTTAATCTATAATAGCATTTGAACAAAAGGCTTACGTGGCTAAAACAAAACAAAACACAGACTGTGTCACAGTGGTCTGTCCTATATAGGTTATAAGGTGGACTCAAGAACAGAAGTTTTTAGCTTCTTCTATATAGACTGACGCAAATCGGGTCTAGAGGCTTTCTGCTGTCTTCCTCTTAGCTTGATCTGAAGCTTTCTCTGTGCTCAGTGAAGGATCTCATGCTTCTTCACTTAGCTCTGTGAAAAGAGGGAGAATGAGTTAGGTGTGTTTATCTATTAGATCCATATTACATATATTCACCTACCAAAATGTAATTACCATCATTTGTATCCAGATATACCCTGGCTAGTCTTAAAGCATATTTTCTTCCGTTCTAGCTTCTGGAAGTACAGAGGATTTAAACAACTCTACTGCTGTCCACAGCTCCTCGGTGAGTGGGACAGAGAGTGTCCATGTTGCCACCACGTTCCCCAACAGTGTCCAAAGGACGCCCCAGTCTTCAGCCACCAGTCTGCGACCTCTGAATGAGACAGAACATTTCCCCGAGGACTCTGAAATTGCCATAACTTCATCATCAGTCCATTCTTCCCCGTCGGAGGCAGAGTTGAGAAGAAGCAGTGGAGTATTCGGGAGCCCAGGGAATGGGGCATTCACAGAGCTGTCCACAGAAATTGCATTTGGTCCTACATCTTCCAACATCTCAAGGGAATTTTGGCAAAATGATTCTCCAAGTAAGTCTTCAATCTCTATTTGATCTATTATGGACATTTAAAAATTGTTGAATTTTTTCAAGGGGTCACTTCAAGACCATTTGTAATCTTAAAAAAAAAAAAAAAGAAAACAGCTGTTTTCTTGGATAACACTATCTCCTTTATCTGGTAGACCACATTATCACATTTTGATTTTCAGCCCCATGACAATGTTGTGAAATTAGTGAAACAGGCATCATTCCTCCTGCTTTCTTGTAGGTGAGGAAACTGAGGCTCAGCTGGTTTAAGGAGTGAGTGCGTGATCTTTATCTCACTCACCGCAGAGCTGAGACTCCCACCTCCGAGCTCCCGGTGCTGATGCATCTTGTGGCTCTGCAGCTTCAACTGCAGACTGAGAGCTGGCCGCTCTTTAAAGCCAGCTTCAGTTATCTTATGTACAGATCATCTTCACAAATAAATCTGCAGAGTATGTAAATATACTCCTCAAGTTCATGGTTTTAGTGAGCCCCCATGGTTGATTTTTTTTTTTCTTTTTTTGTGGTATTTCAGAATTAGAATAACCTTTATTTATAATAGAACTGCCTTAGGAAAATACTGACTAAGCATAATATTTGGGCACATTGTGTTTGATGGACGTAGCAGCATACTCACTGGCTCGTACTACCCCATGTTTTAGGGGAAAGAATAAAACACTCAAGCCTGTAAGTTACTCTGAGACTTTGCACATGCTGTTTAAAAGCTCCGCTCTTCACCAGTTTTTGGTATTGCTGTCTTATTGACACTGAATAGTTTTGAAATAATTGTTTAGAACATGGAAGTGTACGTCACGTCACACATATAGTAAACACTGTACAAGGTCCTTGCAGAGGGCACCTTCTCTTGGGGAGCTCATGTCTTAGTTGTGGAGGGATCTCTCTTACATCCACTTAATGGCCTTTTATGTCTGACACCTTTCAGCCTCCGGAGGACCCCAGCTGGCCAGTGGCTCTGGCTCAGGGAATGGCAGCCCTGTGTCTCAGACAGAAACCTCCTCTCGGTCCATCCCACCAGTCAGAGGTGAAGAGAGCACCGCTCTCTGGTTTTCCACCGGCAGCGAGCCCTTTGCAGGTGCAGCAGGAAGCTCCACTTCCCATCCTGAGGTTGTGAATGCTTCGGTTCTGACCCGCTTCTCAGCCTCTGCCCCACAGTCTCAAGGAAGTGACCCAGCGCTGTATGAAATGAGCTACTCTGAGCTGGCCACCGAGGCCTTGTCTTCATCCTCCTCAGAAAGTCTGGGCTTCTCGGCACCTCGCGGGGAGCGCTCGAGTGAGTCTCCATCCACGGAACCGCACCCCGAGGAGGGTGGGGGGCTGCCTGAGCTTGATCTTCAGTGATAATGAAATAGTTCTGCAGGCCTCTCAATATCTCCAGGCCATCCTTCTAGCTGGTTGATACCCATATACCTGTATATTCCCCAATTTTTCTGTAATGTCTCCAAGATGCTGCTGTTATCACTTGCCACACACGGCTCGGGGACTTCTCTGCAGTGTCCTTCCAGCCCTTAGAGCTCACCCCACACCCCCATGCTGCCGCCATCACACAGCTTCTGGAAGGTGAGAGTATCACCTCCTCGTGAGTGGTTGTTCACGCCAGGTCTGGGCTTTCATCAAGAGACATTCTCCTTTCCCCCTTTTAAACAGCCTTATTGTACTATATTTCACATTCTGTACAGTTCGCCCATTTAAATGTACAATTCCGTGGGTTTTGGTATAGCCACAGAGTTGGGCCACCATCACTACCATCTGATTCCAGAACGTTTCCATCATCCCAAAAAGAAACTGTGCTCATTGTGGTCTCTTCCCCATTCTCTGCTCTTCTGGGCCTCTGACAGCCATGAATTTACTTTCTGCCTCTATAGACTTGCCTACTCGAGATGTTGCTTATAAATGGAACCATAAAACGTGTGGTCTTTGTGTTTTTCACTTAGCATCAGGTTTTCAAGGCTCATCCATGCTGTGGCGTGTGTCCGTGCTTCATCCCTTGGTACTGCCAAATACTGTCCCACTGTATGAATGTGCCACATTGTAATGTATACCTTTATCAGTTATACCTATATCAGGGTTGTTCCCACCTTTTGGTTATTATGAATAGTACTCTTGTGAACATTCAAGTACATGTTTTTGTGTGCACAGATGTTTTCTTGGAATAGCCAGGTTAGATGGTAGCTCCGTTTCTGACCTTTGAGGGACTACCAAACTTTTCCAGAGTGGCTGCACCATTTTGTATTCCCACCAGCAAAGTAGGAGGGTTTTAGTTTCTTAGCACCTTTAACACCATTTGTTGTTGTCGAGCTCTTTTGATTCTAGCGAGCTGACTCATTGGAAAAGACCCTGATGCTGGGAAAGATTGAGGGCAGAAGAAGAAGGGGGCAGCAGACGATGAGGTGGTTAGATAACATCACCGACTCGATGGGTGTGAATTTGAGGAAACTCCAGGAGATAGTGAAGCACAAGGGCTCCTGGTATGCTGCAGTTCGTGGAGTTGAACATGACTTAGCAGTTGAGCAACAGTAACAGCAGTCCTAGTGGAGGTTAGGTGGCGTCTTAAGTGGTATTGGATTGCAGTTTTCGCAGCTAACTAGTGATGGTGAGCATCTTTTCATGTGCTCATTCACCATTTGTATATATTCTTCGGAAACTTCTGCTTAGATCTTTTGACCCTTTTTAAATCGGGTGGTTTATCTTTCTTTAGTTGAGTTGTGAGAGTTCTTTATATATTCTGGATACTTGTCCTTCATCAGAAAGATGATTTGCAGTCATTTTCTCGTATTCTATGGGTTGTCTTTGAACTTTCTTGCTGTTATCCCATGAACAGCACGAATTTTTTAATTTTGATGAATTCTAGTCTGTTGCTTTGAGAAAACTTTTCCTTTGATGTTCCTTTTTAAGCATGTTTTGGAAAATATTTTGAAAACAATTCTCATCAGCCTTATCAATGTAAATTGTATGTTGATAAACCAAAAACGCAGTAACTTATCATTTAAGCTGATAATAGGTTTGAATTCTTACCTCTCTACCACTAACAGTGGAAGCTCTTTCCCCTGCTATTGAGTTCTGTAATTAATGAGGAAAATTATTATTTACTACTGATGTGATATGGAAAAGCATATGCTTTGTTGTAAAGAATACCACGTGTGGGTGGAGACTGTTTGTGCTGTTCTATGTCCAGGCATGGAAAACACACTCTTTCTGTCACTTAAACACAAGGTATCCTTTTCTGCCCTGCCCGGTGGTCTCAGAGGTTTCGCCTTCGCAGGCCTGGAGTTTACATCCCACAGAATTTCCCTCTTCCATCTCTTCAGTACCCTACACTCTGCAGTCAGGGTGCAACTGGTGTGTGGACAATGTGACCTCAGTGTGAGTGGAACGTGGGGTTCTGAGGCACCAGATAAGGAAGAGCCATGATCCTGAAACCACCTGCTCTGGGTTAACATTAACGCTTTCTCTTTTCTCCTTGGAAGCACCCACAGCTCACAGCTTCTGCCGTACAGCTTTCAGATTTCTTCCTCCCTTCCTCTGAGTTCAGGTGCAGCCCCTCTGTTTCAGGGCATGACTTCCCCCTGTGTTAAGTCTATCAGCCTGAGAGGGGTGGTTGGCCTACATTCTGTGTAACATCATTGCAGGGCTGTCCTCCTTGTCAGGGAAATTGTGGTCAGGTATGCTCAGCTCTCCAGCTTCTCCTGGTGGACTTTGCGTGGGTCTCTTTTAAGTCCCCCCGTGAGGGTCAGATCACATCTGCAACCAGGTCCTGGCTTTCCTGGTGCTGCCCCAGCTCCCTGTGTGTGCCTGTGCCCGTGTTCATCCCTGCCGATCAGTTCACACAAACCTGTCATGAAGTGAGGGCTTCCTGGGTGGCACTAGTGGTAAAGAACCCACCTACCTTTGCAGGAGGTGTAAGAGATGTGGATTCAATCTCTGGGTTGGAAAGAGCCCCTGGAGGAGGGCACTGCAACCCACTCCAGTATTCTTGGCTAGAGAATCCCATGGACAGAGGAGCCTGGGGGGCCACAGTCCGTGGGGTTGCAAAGAGTTGGATACGACCGAAGCCACTTAACACTAAGCATCATGAGGTGAACTGACCTTATACTCAGCTTTACATCCATTTTCCACCAAGGTAGGTCTCTCAAGGACTAGACTGACTTAAGAATTGGCATAAGAATCAGAAAAGTGCCATTTTTCTCATTAGATCCAGATTATGAAGCAGTTAGGCCAAGAAGAATTGGTCCTCATTTCCCTCATTTCTGAAAAGAAGGATTTATTTGATAATACTCTAAGATTCTTTAAGTTTATAGCATAAAATATATACCCGAGAAAAAGGAAAAGGATATTTATTCATGTGTCACCTATTCCTATTCAGTCCCACCAAGAAAAAAAAAAAAAAAAAACCAAGCCCACCCATAACCTCTAACCATGATGCCGTTTCTCACTAGGTGCTAGGGTGAGGAGCTGCCCTGTAGAATAACAGCACTGTAGCATGGCGGGCCTGCATCCATCAGCTGTCACTGGTCCCACCGGGAGGTAGAAGCCTTGAGGGTAGTACCAGCCTCCCTCCCCGATCTTGTCAGGTGGGAAGCTCCAGCAGGGTTAGTTTTTTGCCCACTTAGGTCTTCACTGGTGGCTCAGCTGGTAAAGAATCTGCCTGCAATATGGGAGACTTGGGTTCTATCCCTGGGTTGGGAAGATCCCCTGGAGAAGGGAAAGGCTACCCCGCTCCAGTATTTGGTGGACTGTGTCGTCCATGGGGTCGCAAAGGGTCGGACATGGCTGAGCGACTTTCACTTTCACTTCCCCCCACCACTGCCACCAATTTCCCTGACATAAACACTGTTTACTATGTATCACCAAGAAGAAATATTGTATCGACCCTGTTCACTGGAGTAATGAAACTTATCGTAAATCTAAGTCCCGTGAACAGCAGCGCTGATCCCGCACTGCCTCCGGAGGTTTCAGTCACTGCTATGTTAGCAGGAAAAACACACAGGTTGGGTTTTCACCTCGTCAGTTTCAGACAAAGACCCTGAGAAGGCGGAGGACAGGGTTGTGGCTCACACAGCCCCGCTGTACACCACACTGACCAGCCCTCCTCTTTCCTGTCCTCTTGTAGCCACCGAAGACAGTCCTGAGCTGGGTGCTGGTACCAAAGCTGAGGAGGGGGCTTCCTGGGGAGTGCCTGGAGTTCGCACCCACAGCCCGCACACTTTGGCTACGTTCGCTGGAGTTGGGGAGCGCACACTGCGATCTCTCACCAACCGTAGCACGACTTCCGGGGATGTGGAGCGATCGATGGCGACAACTGGAGAAATGGAGAGTGCCACACAGCAGGGAAACATGACGGTGACTGGGGACGCCCGCCCGGTCTCGGGGTCACTGGCGGCCACAAGGACCTTCGGAGGGCATGGAGGTGATGGGCAGGATCTCTTTGCATGTTACCTCGGCATATCTGTCAGTTTGCTTGTGGTGCTAGGATGATTTTGGCTTCCCTGGTGGCTCAGATGGTAAAGAATCTGCCTGCAATGCAGGAGGCCTGGGTTCCATCCCTGGGTTGGGAAGATCCCTGGGAGAAGGAAATGGCAACCCACTCCAGTATTCTTGCCTGGAGAATCCCACGGACAGAGGAGCCCAGTGGGCTATAGTTCATGGAGTGACAAAGTGTCAGACATGACTGAGTGACTTGTCTGACATGACATTTTCACCTTCACTTTCTAGAATGAGTTTGCTGTCAACCCGGAAAGTGTCTTACCAGCTCCCTGTGAAGAGCACTGTCTGGGTTCTCCCACCTCCCTACCCCTCTCCTCCCCCACGCTTACCTGAGACATTGGCACTGCTTGTCCGCCAGGATGCTTGCAATCAAGGAGCCCGGCCGGGTTGTGGCTGAGGCCAATCTCCTGGGAAAGAAATATCTCATTATACAGAATGGAAAGTTGGGAGGGTTTTCCTTTTTCCATTTAGGCACAACAATTGTTCTATTTGGGGTCTTAAGAGCTTTTCAGATACTAATTTGCTTTTATCAAAAAAAAAAAGTCTGTGGAAGGAATTTGGACCTGTTCCCTATTATTTGGGGCCCCGCTTCTCTTTTATTACCGTTTCCAATGCTGCCACTATGCTCTTCACAGGAGGGCAGGTCCATTCAGACCCTGGCTGCCTCCCTGTACAGTCTCTCCAGAGAAAGTGTCTCTTCCCCGGGGGGGCGGTTCACGGGCCGGACACTGAAAGTCTGTCTCAGAGTGCAGGTTCACAGATGCCTGTCTGATTGGCCTAACTGCAGTTTTTTTTCCCTTGGCAGTGACTGGGATTAGCTACGATGGAGCGAGCAGCACAGATCCTGATTGCAGGACCTCCAGTGAACACACGAACTATACCTGTGCTTCATCTCCTTTCACCAAAGGGGAACGGACACTACTGTCCATTACAGACAACAGTTCATCCTGGGATGGAAGGGAGACTTCCACCTCTTCCGTTAAGATCTCAAGCTCTTTGAGTTCAGACTCTTCTCCCTCTTCTCAGGCTCAGACCGAGAGGAGTAACGTCTCATCCCACCAAGGAGAACATGCTCAGCCTTCCACTGGGGCGCTGGTTCTGTCCACGGCCAGCTCTCCGTCTCACACACCCACCCTTAATACGCTGACCACTCTGGTTCCTCGGGACACTGATGCTAAATCTGTTGGTGGTGCATTATCATCTTCTTCCTCGGAGCCACCCTTGCCCCTGCCCTCAGTGTCGCAGTCCTACCAGTTCTCATCAACCTTGCCATCTGCTGGGGCCTCCACTCACCGCCTGCAGTCCAGCCCTGATGCGCCCACTCCTTTGTCCTCCTCGCCTCCACCCTCGTCAGTGTCCCTGACGGCGTCTGCCCCGGCCTCGCTGTCTGACTCACAGACAGCCCTCCCACATGCACCTTTTACCCCCGTCCTGCCCAGGACAAGGGATGCTCCCGTGACTTCAGTTCGGATGTCAGCAGTCGCATCGTCTATTCCTAGCAGTCAAACGGCAGATCCTCCTAAGAACCAGAGTAGCCCATACCTCAAGAACACCGTTACAGAATCAAAGCCACCAAGCCTGCAGACTCTGCCTGCGGAGGCCACGAAAGCTGTAACAGTGATGTCTACTCTGGGGATCCCTTCACCCCGGCCTTTCACAGACTACTCCACTTCTACAGACACTGAGCAAACCCTTCCAGCCACGAGCACCGACTTAGCCCACACGTCTCCAGCTTTGGCAGCCACCACTCCCGAGACCTCTCATTCTCCTGTGGCCAGCCCTAGCCTCCAGTCAAGCACAGCAGCTCTGATGGGTGGCCCCACCACAGGACAGACAGTGGCCAGAGAAACAGAACAGACAGTGGTTCAGCTCTCGCCAACCAGTCCTGAAATTCTCGTGGTCCAAGTTACAACAGAAGGTGCTGTCACCACAGAAGAGAGCCCAGTGGATAGAGATGCTGCCACCAGATTGTTCCCCCTGACCAAAGAATCAACAACAGGGCCTGGCCCTATAGAAGACAACAGCCTGGCTTCACCTTTCCTCAAAACATCTCCTTCCCCCAGAACCACGCCTGTCTCTACAGCTAAGGTGTTAACTCCTCCATCGACCACCTCCACTGTGCGGAGCAGCACCCGGTCACCCACAGCACCGTCGTCTCCCGCTGCAGGTAGGGCGTGGCTGTGGACACGCCGAGGATTGCGAGGGGCTCTGGTGTGATCTCGGTGCTCTCTGTTGAATCACTTAAAGCAGGAAAGAATGCCCCAGTGACCATTTTCTCACCCTTTTCTCACCCCTGAGTTACAGAGGGCAGACAGGAGAAGATGCCGTTGGCTGTGTTGACACTAGTAGTGAGTAGCTTATAATGCCCCGTAATTGCGTGACCTTTTCAAGCATGCCTTTAACAAGGCCAGAGTGGGCTAGTGAAGTGAGATTGAAGGGTGGGAAACTGGAGTCAAGAAGCTTTACATGACTTGTCTGAGACACAGAGCGAGCAAGTGCCTGCTTCCAGATCAGAATCCCAAGCTTCTGGGTTAGTCAGCTGGTGCCCCAGTCACTAGGGAAGCGTCTCTTGATCCCCTGAGATTTCCCTAAGACTATGGCGCTGGCTGATAAATGCGGGTGAAGGGACATGTTCAATGAGAAGACGATGAACTGACCTTTCCCATAGTGACTGTGTGACATTGCGCTTGAGGTTATGTATCTCTATCCATGTAAAAGTTGCTGGGACAAGAGAAATAAAACCATCCACCTGATTCTTTGTCACTTAAGGACAGGGAATAGGGAGTAGGATGGTACCTCCTTTGATATCAAGGTCAAAATTTGCTGGATATTTAGTTTGTCTAGACTCAGGCAAGGAAAACTCTATTGATAAAAATGTGAAATGGAGACTGAAGGAAAGAGGGAAGAAGGGGAGGGCATTGGAGGCAGGTCCAACTAGGCAGCCATCATCCAGCTTGTGGTCCAGCCATAGAGCCCACGCAGCCCCGAGAGCCCTGATGCATCAGTGCCCGCTTCGTGCCGGTGGTCTGAGTGCCACTAGGAGATGAAGCAGGCTGCTGCTTCTGGCGAGTTTGCAGTCCTGCTTCAGGACTCACAGGCTTCATTTCCAGATGCCAAGTATATTCCAATATTAGATAGAACATAATTCACAGGTGTCCCTTAAAGCCGATTACAGCCCCTGCAGTGGTAACTGTAGACCAGTAGGAGGAGGATTGATACTGGCTGTTGCTATGTCTTTTGTGACAGAGCCCGTGGGTGCAGCATTTGGATATAGAGGTGCTGTGCACACGTTTAGGTATATCTGAAGTAGCCATGAGGAGCAAGGACACCATCTTCAGGTTTGGCCTATTTGTCTTCAGGGAAATTCTGGAGCTAGAACTCTTGATTTTTGTCTTCTTTTTCTCACTCTACCACTGACTTTTCTCCTTGGAGATCACTTTTCTCCTTCTGTTATGAGTTTGGATTTTTCTCAGTGTGTGTCGGAAACCTTTATTAGGCACTTACGGTATAACAAGTGTGACAAGGCCAGTTATAGAGACCAAAGCAGAGAGTGTGGTCACTGCCCCAGGAGCCGGCAGTCCAGGAGGACAGTGGGGCCTGGGCCTCGAAAGGGCCTGGCGGAGTCAGATGGGCTCATGGTCACACCGTGTGAAGAGAGTGCTCATTTGCAGGCTTTTTTCTGAACAACTGCATAGTTATTTGGAGACCCGTTTATAGTGTGAGATCTTTGGAAAAGAGAAAACTTGGAGCAGGGAGGATAGTTGATCAGGTGTCATGTCCCCCTTAACGTGTGTTTTAAATAGGCATTGTTTCAAGTAAAATTTGTTAAGTATCCCAAGGCAATGTCATCATTTCCAGGCTCAGGAATCTGTAAGCAGCATTCAGATTTGAACCAGCGCCTGTATTCAGGGATCCAGCTGTTTAATATGCCTGTGTGTACACAGCCAGTGCTGGCATCCAGTCCCCACACTTCTCTTCTGCACCTCCGGGAACCCATTCTATTTCGTAGTACGGCCTTTTCAGGGCAAGTACACAGAAATAAGCAAGAATCAAATATTAGCTGAGAGAGTTAAATATTTACCTAGAGCTGCCTTTTTACCTTTGCTGTGTGATTAACCGCTCTATTCTGGAAATGTGTTTTCAGTTAACAGCTGCACCACTCACCCTTGTCTTCATGATGGGAAGTGCGTTGTGGATCTCACCACACATCCTGGGTACCGATGTGTGTGCTCACCTGCCTGGCAAGGGGACAACTGCAGTGTGGGTAAGAAGAAAAGTCATCTGCGATGGTCTATAATGTAGTGCCACACTGAGGCAGGCAATAGGCTCCTTTTCCTCCAAAACATAGGGCAGTAAGATTTTTAAATTCATACCCTGCTTACTTGAAGTTTGGAATGCTTATGCATTGTCTGCAGAGTAATGTCAGACAGTGACATTGACAGGCCGCCACGGTCCGGCTGCCTTCTGTGGACTCTGCATTCCTGGACCACCCACGGCTCCCTGAAAACTCCCACAATTTACTGCTCTGACCTTCGTTGTGTTGGTGCTTTGGCCTAGAATCCCCCTACCCACATCTGCTTATTAAAGTCCTTCCAGTCTTTGTCCAGATGTTATTTGAAACAGTCCTTAATTCTCTCTCCCATCAAAATACTTACCTCCTTTACTTTCTCTGTACTTTCAAATCCTGCCTTATATTTATATTTATTTGTACCCCTGGCTTCCCCCACCCTCAGTAGACTGGTGGCCCCTTGAGAACAAGTGCGGCGTCCACTCGTTTCTGGTTTTCTCCACATCCAGTGCCATCTGGCCCTTGGAAGTGCTCCTTATACCAGATTATGAGTGTGCTGCCTGCTGCAGACTCACTGTGGTCCTGTGTTCCCTCCTTCACAGATGTGAACGAATGCCTCTCGAACCCCTGCCCACCCCTAGCCACGTGCAACAATACTCAGGGATCCTTCACCTGCAGATGCCCAGTGGGGTACCAGCTGGAAAAAGGGATATGCAATTTGGGTGAGAGAGCTCGTCTATCTTGGAATTTTCTCTGCACTACAATGTATTTTGCAAAATAACATTTACTGTTTTTCTCCCTAATCAAAATCAATATTTGCCCAAGGTATAAACTGAAGGAATATAGGAGTAGAAGATACTATTATTCCACCACTCAGAGATGTAGCACTCTATTTGCAGTCTTTTTTTAGTGTACATTATATTTTTATACAGTTGGAAGTCATATGGTATTTGTACAAACTTTATGTCTTAAACATTTTTCATGTTATTAAAAATATTATACAGACTTTGTAGTGACTGCATAAATATGCCATCATTTATGCAAACACTATTTGCTTAATGTTCTTACCCTACGGTTAGGGGGGAAAAAAGATCAAAAGGATAGTTCAACCAAAGAGTAAAAAAAAAAAAAAAAAAGAAAAAAATTAGGGAGAGGAAAAAAGAGAATAAAACCCTGATTGTCCTACCATATTCGCACATACTTTTCATTTTTAAAAACTATCTTCATGTTCTTGTCCACAGGTAGATAACATTTTTACAAAGCTACTGCCAAAATTGTATCATACAATTTGTCACATTTTGACCTTGAATTTAATAGAGTCCAGGAAGCTGGTTGGTTTTAGATATAATCTCCATTTTACAGGTTAAAAAGCAAACAACCCAAGTGAAAACTAAGGCCCTGCAAAGTAACCAGTGGCCCAGCTTCTGTAACTGCTTTGTGAGAGGCCAGGTTTGCAGCCCACAGTTCTTCCGTCACACAAGGCTGTGTTTGTCCTAAGAACTTTCTTGCACCCAGGGTGTGTAACCTGCGTTAGAATGCCAAGTTCAGTGAAGAACTAGAAGAAATTAGAAATGAGGAATGGGGTTATCGAAGATGGATAAGGGAACTGTCAGGTACAGTGACACAACTTGGAATCATCTTAAATCTCTTACTGTTGTATTTAACACAGAAAAAGTTCTTAGTAAATGCTTTTTTGAGAGAACAAATGTCTGTATCCTTTGAAATTGTTATTTGTGTGATTTCTACTGCCCATGAGCTGAGGAGGATCATCAAGACTTTTTAAGAAGGTGGTGTCAAATGACAAAACTAAAACAATTTGGTAACGAATTTGATGTCCTTTATTAAAGGGAAAGTAATTCATGGACTGGGGAAGTACAGGGCCTCACAAACCATGTGAGGAACACTCTTTTGGAGCTACTTTGGGCAAGAGTGAGTTTTACTGAGTGTTAAAGTGCTGCACTCAATATGCCAGCAAATTTGGAAAACTCAGCAGTGGCCACAGGACTGGAAAAGGTCAGTTTTCATTCCAGTCCCAAAGAAAGGCAATGCCAAAGAATGCTCAAACTACTGCACAATTGCACTCATCTCACACGCTAGTAAAGTAATGCTCAAAATTCTCCCAGCCAGGCTTCAACAGTACATGAACCATGAGCTTCCAGATGTTCAAGCTGGATTTAGAAAAGGCAGAGGAACCAGAGATCAAATTGCCAACATCCGTTGGATCATTGAAAAAGGAAGAGAATTCCAGAAAAACATCTTCTGCTTTATTGACTATGCCAAAGCCTTTGACTGTGTGGATCACAACAAACTGTGAAAAATTCTGAAAGAGATAGAAATACCAGACCACCTTATCTGCCTCCTGAGAAATCTGTATGCAGGTCAAGAAGTAACAGTTAGAACTGGACATGGAACAACAGACTTGTTTCAAATCGGGAAAGGAGTACATCAAGGCTGTATATTGTCACTCTGCTTTTTTAACTTATATGCAGAGTACATCATGGGAAATGCTGGGCTGGATGAAGCACAAGCTGGAATCAAGATTGCTGGGAGAAATATCAATAACCTCACATATGCAGATGGCACCACCCTTATGGCAGAAAGCAAAAAGGAACTACAGAGCCTCTTGATGAAAGTGAAAAAGTTGGCTTAAAACTCAACATTAAGAAAACTAAGATCATGGCATCTGGTCCCATCACTTCATGGCATAAGTAGATGGGGAAAAAATGGAAACAGTGACAGACTTTATTTTTCTGGGCTCCAAAATCACTGTAGATGGTGATTGCAGCCATGAAATTAAAAGATGGCTTGCTTCTTGGAAGGAAAGTCATGACTAACCTAGATAGCATATTAAAAAGCAGAGACATTACTTTGCTAACCAAGGTCCATCTAGTCAAAGCTATGGTTTTTCCAGTAGTCA
Organism: Bos indicus x Bos taurus; assembly: GCF_003369695.1. Taxonomy (NCBI): domain Eukaryota; kingdom Metazoa; phylum Chordata; class Mammalia; order Artiodactyla; family Bovidae; genus Bos; species Bos indicus x Bos taurus. The sequence goes on along the minus strand of NC_040076.1, from coordinate 69,200,268 downwards.
TGCATGGATGTGACAGTTGGACCAAAAGAAAGCTGAGTGCCGAAGAATTGATGCTTTTGAACTGTGCTGTTGGAGAAGACTCTTGAGAGTCCCTTGGACTGCAAGGAGATCCAACCAGTCAATCCTAAAGAAATCAGTCATGAATATTCATTGGAAGGACTGATGCTGAAGCTGAAGCTCCAGTACTTTGGCCGCCTGATGTGAAGAGCTGACTCATTTAAAAAGACCCTGATGCTGAGAAAGATTGAAGGCAGGAGGAGAAGACGACGACAAAGGATGAGATGGCTGGATGGCATTACCTACTCAATGGACATGAGTTTGAGCAAGCTCCGGGAGTTGGTGATGGACAGGGAAGCCTGGGATGCTGCAGTCCATGGGGTTGCAAAGAGTTGGACATGACTGAGCAACTGAACTGAACTGAGTTTTATAGAACATAGAAGCAGCAATGGGGAAACAGGGCATGATTGTCTAGGGTTGCATATCTGACCTTATGTAGAAAAAAGTTTAGAGCCCAGAGTTGGCTTCAGTATTGAGGATGGGCTGACTGATGCGCTGCATTACTAATCAAGGGGAGCATTTTAGGAACTTGAAAGTTGGACTTGCTGATGTGGCACCCCAGGCAGGTGTAGCTGCATCTTGGGGCTAGAAATGTATTTCAGCAACTTGTACCCTACTAAAATAAGGGTCGAATTTGAAAATTGTTTAAAATACAGGGATCAAGTCAAAGTGTTATTTTTTAAGGTAGAAAAATCTGAGAATATAGACATCAGTCAAAGTCAAGACATGCTCGTAACCTATTCCTAGCTGCACCCTGTAGGAAATAAGCAAGGAGTTTTCTGTTTAAGAATGGAGACGGAAATGATTTTATTTTGAAACAGTATGGAAAAGTATACTTGCCCAGAGACTCAAATGCCAGGTTTCCAGTTCCAGGGTCAGCATGTACAGCACAATGACTCCCTGAGCCTCAATTTCCTCATCTGTAAAATCAGATTACCACCTGCTCTGCTTCCCACTCAAGGATATTATGAAGAGCAAATAAAATAATGTATTTGAGCAAGCTTGGGAAGTGGTAGGATTCTTCAGATGGGAGGTGTCCTTTGACATTAGGTTTCTAATCTCTTGGACCAGAACTGAAAGCAATGAAAGTGATAAACTACTCTGAATACAGAGCAATAATTATGGGTCTTTTAAGAGTAAATCACCAGTGAAAAAATTGCCCTAGAGCCAGATGATGTAACTGCAGTGTGAAGATGTGACTATGCCTGGGGGACACTGTGGAGCCTTATTCACGTTCACACGGATGCAGAGGCCATGTTTACTGCGCTGATTGAGAAGAGATCTGTACTTGCCGGTTACCATATGTGTGTTTCTGCACAGAGAGTCTGGGTGCAGACCTAGACCTGAGGATGGAGTGGGGGGACTGTTCTGGAAGCCTGTGTGTGGAGTGTCCCACAGGCACCGTGGATCAGGAGGAGAGCCGCTTACTGTGTTAACAATCATCTTTCCCTTTTCAAGTCATTTAGCTTCATTGTTCATAAACATCAGAGGAACATGCAAATTAGAGTGTGCTGAAACGCTTTCATTTGGCCAAGAATGTTTTCAAAGAGCTCCCTGCTGCTCAGAAAGAGTCCTAAGCAGCTGGCTTCACTGAACTGTAGAACAAGCAAAAAGATGTTAAATAAGGATTAAGGGCTTTAGACAGTAAGTATACGATGTTAAATGTTTTCCCTGGCTCATTTGTGGGCCTTTTTCTTAATTCAGCAGGCAAGCTTTCTGTGAAAGAGCAGCTTCATGGGTTTCTGTGTTGAGATTTTTTTTTTCTTGTCCAGAGGGAGAGATAAGAATTTAATCTAAAGGAAGATAAGAACCAGATATAAGGCAGGCTACCCTAATTTTTGATTGCCTACCCATTTGTAAGTTCCATTCCCCTCAGGCCCAATCAGCACAAATTGATGTTAACTGGAATTTTATTTTAGGAGTGAAATGGACCTTGGAAAATGGGGCTACATGCTTTTGTGTCTGAACCCAATGGTATCTTGAATATGGGTTGTTTTCATATACAGCTTATCATCATGGAGTCTGACAGCTCCCTGGGGTGGGGTCCTGCTGCAGATGTTTGACACCTTTCTCTGCAGCCACTTAGTTGCCCTTAGACTGTTGGATTCCTCAGGGGTCTGTGGGTTTAGGGGGTAGAACACCTTGGAACATGGACGCACGTGATGTTAAATGTTAATTTTGGCCCTTGGGAGCTGGGTGATCCTGGGAAGTAACCCAGCTTCTGGAAGCCTCTTTTATCAGTGATAGAACAGACATTTCCTCTGAGCAAGAGGAATAGGGATTGGATAGAGGTGACTAATGAGAAGAGGAAATCAGAGCACACCCTTGAAGTTAGGGCTTGCTTACTAACTTGATAAAAGACCTAGAAGGCAAGAACTTTGCTTCATCCAAAGCTTTATAGGGGTTGACAAGTCTTTCCAGCCCCAGGTCTCCCTCCCCTCCTCCTTGAACTGTGTCCTTAGCTCACCTCTCTTCTCTGCCACAGCTTCACTGAGCATCCAAGGTGTGAGAGCCCACTGGAGAGGTGAGGAAGGCTTGTGCTCACGTAGGCTAAAGGCTCCTTGGAGCCTCTCACCCAGAGGTCTGCTCAGTCTCAGCCTTCAGCTCAACTGAGTAGGTGCTCATGTTGCTAGAGGAGCCCTGAGGAGGGAGAGGTGGTCTCCACCCTCCAGGAGAAAGAAATGTTTAGAGAGCATCCTGGGAGGTGGAGGAAAGCTGGGTGCCCTGAGATTTATAGATGCTCACACTTGTGCAGGTTGACCTTGTGAGGTCTAACAGGTTATGTTTTCATTTTCAGTTAGAACCTTCGTGACAGAGTTTAAACTAAAGAAAACATTTCTTAATACCACTGTGGAAAAACATTCAGACCTCCGTGAAGTTGAAAATGAGATCACCAAAATGGTAAGTTTCCCAAGAGGCATCTCCCTGCTACTCCTTTGTTTTCTAGAACAGATTTTATTCAGAGTGGAAACTTCCTGAGGATCACCTGTATCTTCATTTCTATCATACTTGAAAGGCGAATGTCAGGGTAAAATTAAAGGCCTCTCAGAAATAGTAGGGAGGTGTTGAGAACTAGTGATGTTGGTAGAAGCATTTCTTCTAATGTGTCTTCCTGAACTGCTTTTATCAATGCCTTGGCATTTATTTCTTTTCCATGTCACACACTTAGATGACATGCACTAGTAAGAGCTGTTGGTAAAGAGGAAAGACCTAGAGAATCCTGCCATCCCATCTGCTGTTAACCTGCTATGTGACTTTTTTGTGTGTGTCTCAGAACTTGGGGCGGAGAAGGCAATGGCACCCCACTCCAGTACTCTTGCCTGGAAAATCCCATGGATGGAGGAGCCTGGTAGGCTGCAGTCCATGGGGTCGCCAAGGGTTGAACACGACCAAGCGACTTCACTTTCACTTTTCACTTTCATGCATTGGAGAAGGAAATGGCAACCCACTCCAGTGTTCTTGCCTGGAGAATCCCAGGGACGGGAGCCTGGTGGGCTGCCATCTATGGGGTTGCACAGAGTCGGACACAGCTGAAGCGACTTAGCAGCAGCAGCAGAACTTGGGGAGAATGATGCTTTTTCTCAAGGGAATGACAAAGGTGGAGGTTAATCCCATTATCCAGGGTTGAGAATTCACTGAATGGATTATCTGGGGGCCTTTGATTCTTCTTCTTTCCCTCCTCTCCTCCTTTTTGTCAGGAAAAAAGTAAAAATGGAGAGGAAGGAAGAAGAGTCAGAAATGAAGCTCAGACAGTATTTTGCTTCTCAGCTGCTACCAGAGTCTGAGTTAATGCTCAGAAACTTGAAATTTGCCATTAAAATAAGTTTTAGAGATTGATTTCTGATTTTAATTTTACTTGTTCTTTATGGGTAAGAGTATATTAGCCAAAACCTATAAGATTTTAGAAGACCATGGGTTTGATTTGTGTAAAAATTAGATTCCAGTTCCCTTTCTGTATGAGCATCTACTCTGTAGCAGGCACTTTGCCTCCTGTAGGAGGTATTGCCAACACCTTTACAGATGAAAACTGGAGGGCTCTGGAAGTTAATGACATTGCCTGAGATTACACAGAGCAGGTGCAAAGTTAGGAAACAATCCGCTAGACCACTGTCACTTCTGATACCAATTGTGAGTTCAGGAATCTCCAAGAGACAGTTTTGATAATGCACTAGAAGTACTCAGAAATCTCACTGAAAGTTGTTAAATTCAACATTAGGGTTTATTACAGTGGAAAGAGCCAGGTAACAGCCAAGGGAAGAGATGCATGGGACAAAGTCCAGAAGGGTTTCAAATTCATTCCAGTCATCCTCTCTCTGTGAGGTCATAGACAGGGTTAACTCCTCTCGGCAATGATGTATACAGTATTCATGGAGCATCGCCAACCAGGCAGACTCACCGAGCCTTGGTGTCTGAAGCCAAAACACAGATAGTTGTCTGTAATCCTGACCTGAGTCTCTAGCCCCTCTGGAGGTCCAGCTGGTACCTTGTAACTCAAAACCCCCAGCATAAATCATACTATTAGACTATCTGGAGTGGCCAGGGCTTCCAGATCTACAAAGGCAGGACATTCCAAAGGATTAGAGATTACCTTCTAGGAGTCAAGGGCTGGACCTCTCTTTGGTTAAGGTCAAATTCTTTACTAAATGGCAGGGTTTTATGTCTACTAACCCTATAGTGAGTGTTCTTGGCACCCTACTGCAGCTGCCTCTTTGCTGGGCTGTAGGTCAGTATTTCCTTCTAAGATAGTATAGGGGCTGAGAACCTCCTGCAGAGATATAGTCCTTCCCATTACACAGTCCTCAATGACCCATCTGCTTTGCTCAGTTTTACCCAATATCAACCGGCTTCCCTGGTGGCTCAGTGGTGAAGAATCCGCCTGTCAATGCAGGAAATGCAGGAGACACAGATTTGATTCCTGGGCAACCCAGGCACGGCAACCCACTCCAGTATTCTTGCCTGGAAAATCCCACGGACAGAAGAACCTGATGGGCTGCATGCAGTCCATAGGGTCACAAAGAGTGGGACATGACTGAAGCAACACACTCACACACACCCAGTATCAACATATAATTTATTAGTGATGTGACATCCCTACCCCCAAGAAATAGCAAAGATTTAGGGAATGACTAGAGAGGATTTAGGCTGTGACTCAAATGGCCTTTCCCAAGATGCTGCTCTGTTCTGAAATATGCTATTTCTGTTTTTTCCTGGGGAAAAAGAAAATTTAATAATAATACATCATTGCCTTATGAATATAAAGCAATGTTAATACAAAGACAAAAAGGGTTTGATAGCATCCTGTGTCTGAATCCATCTTGTGAAGGATGAGATATGTCTGACACACGCTTTGAAGACAGGTAGACTGCATTGGTCAAGGTATTGAGACCCTCAGCTGCATGGAAGGAAGCCCCAAGCCCCAGTTCATGCTATGGGCGGAGTGGGGAGGCAGGCATGGTACGTCATGCCCCACAGGGGTTTTCTGCTCTTTCCAAGGGCACAAGGCAAACACAGGGAGTCACTCTTAATTTGCTCTCAACAAAAGGGCTCTTGACCCATGTAATGTAATTTCTCACGGAGAGCCTTTTTGAAGAGGATCTATCTGTGAGTTAGGTCAACTCATTGTAGATTACGAAGGGTCTGTGTAAGGCCTGCCAGACCTGAGGGAGCTGAAAGGAACCCAGCCTTCTCAGGAAGTCTTGTTCACTGTGCAAAGTCCAAATAAACAGTTGCCTCTGAGGTTTTTTGAAACCCTGGGTCTTAGATGAGATCTGCTCCTTTGAAGATGTTTTGCATCCAAGGGCGCTATTCTGAACATCATTTCCTGCCAAGGTTTCCCCTCACTGATTTACTATCTGCCTCTCTCCCTTTGTGCTCATGGAACAACAGAGTGAGAGCAGAAAGGCATTTAAGAAAGGAACAAAAGAAGGGCACCACTCCTGTGTGAGGCTGCCTGCTGGTAACTCCATGACTGGAGAATGCCTGTTTGATCTTGAAAATAGGAAACTGGTTCTAGGTTCAAGGCTTTTTTTGTCTGACTTACAGTTAATGATAAACTTCTTCCTTTCAGTTAAATGTGTGTTTCTCAACATTACCTGGTTATACCCGATCCACAGCTCATGTTTCTAGGTAAGTAGCAGGATTATATGTACTTGTTTGTGGACCAGTCCTATAGAAAGGGGAGGATATTCTAACAAGTGTGATGGCAACAAAACTGGCCCCTATTTTGACTGTAATGTAATTTCTCATGGAGAACCTTTTGGAAGAGGACCTATCTGTGAGTTAGGTCAGTTCATTGTAGGCTACGAGGGGTGATCCCAGGCCAAGGTCACAGAACCTTCATGCTCTCCCAGGCCCTCACTGGAGAATGGGGAGGACACTCATTTTCCAAAAATCCTGGGACCCACATATCAGGTTAGGATGATTAAAACATGCATACTTTGCCTGTAGGGAGTCCAGTGTTGTGGTGATGTCACTGCAAGCCACCTTTTCCCTGGCCTCCAACGTGACGCTGTTCGACCTGGCCGACAGGATGCAGAAATGCGTCAACTCCTGCTGGGCCTCTGCGGAGGTCTGCCAACTTTTGGGGTCTCAGAGGCGGATCTTTAGAGGTAAGAGAGGGGCCCTCTGGGAGGACCCCCCCATCCAGTTAGGCACAGACCTAGGGTAGAAGTGTAAGGCCTTCTGGGTGCAGGTCCAAGAAACTTGTCATAGAGCTGGCCTGTCTTTGAAATGGGCATTAAGTACAAGGGCTTTGTGTGTGTATATCTTTGTGTACATGTGCCCCCCGCCCCACACACACACAATCCTGTACACACAGCCTTGAAGTCTCCCAGTCCTTGGCATGCTGTTTCTGTTTCTCCTCTACAGCGTTGGTATTGGAAGGGATATAGGAGCAGATGTAATGAAGCAGAAATCACTCTTCTTTCCCTTGAAAGGCTCCCTCCCTCTGGGGAGGTAGAATTCACACACAGAATGTACAACACTTGTCAATTGCCCGAAACCGTCATCATGACATGCCGTTAGGTAAATACAGCACGCGCAGTGTCTCCCATCCTCCTGTGTATTTGTTTGCAGATTCTAAATGCACAGACACATAGATGAAGATTAGAGGCCAGACAGCTCATGGTGCCGTCCGTGATTTCTCTTTTCTTGTTCTTTATCTGTTAGCTTCTACAGAGCATCTGGTGTGAAACAGATGAATAAAGGGATTAGGAACAAGTTTGGAAGGCAAATTTGGGTCTTGGAAGGGAGCTTTCGCCTCTGGGATGGGAAAATTCTGCTGGCATCAAAAGTGCTTCCTCATGCAGGGGGGCCTGCCCCCGCTGCGTCTCATAAGTGGTCTGAGCTGGCTCTGGTTGGCTCATTTTACTACACACAGGACTGGTGAGGGACGCAGAGTCAGAGTCAGCCTCCCCATCTGGTGCCCAGATGCTCAACTGTAGGTAGCAGGTTTGGCGCTCTGTCTGCGAGCAGATCCTGGACCTTCCCGGTGGGCCAGAGCTTTGTAAGAGCTGGTCCTAAAAGCCCTCCTTGTGGACTGTGCTCTGTAGAGCTGGGAGCTCACCTTTTGTTCTGGGATAAATGCTAGAGCTTTGGCCCATTTCAGGGCTAGTTATTCACTTGAAGGAAAAAGGAAAGAGCCCAACATTCTGGAGTTGAAGTTGCTATCATTCAGCTTCATTGGGGAATTAGCTAAAAAGTTCCTGCCCTCTCATACTGTGCTCTACCTTTTGAGGCAGGAACTCTTTGATTGGGCTTTCTTTTTCTTGCCAGTGATGCAAAGGTCCTGCTTTTTCCTTCCCAGAAAGGGGAAAGGGCACCTTTCAGTTCATAAAACACGTATGCTGTGTGTTCTGCATGGTCAACATTGTATCAGGTTACTTTGTCCTCAGTGAACACATTTCATGTCTTGCCAATCAAGTGGCCAGATATATGGGTTTGTAAGGCCCTACCGGTGGCTGCCCTGCTTATGCTGTGGCCCTCCTTCTTCCAGCTGCTTATGGGAAATCTCCTGTCTTCCCTTGCTTCCTTGCCAAAGTCCCATGCTTTTTATTTTTTAAAGACTTAAAAAAAAATATTTAGAGCAGTGTTAGTTTCATAGAAAAATTGAGAGGAAGATATAGAGATTTCCCATATATTTCTGCCCACACAGGGGCTGGTGCCTGTTCTTTGACTCTGCTTTCCGAGCCCCTGAGATCAAAGACAGCCGAGCCTCCTGGCTGAACCCGGCCTCCCTTCTCTGTTTGCCCTCCCAGGGCTTCTCCAGGTTTTGCCAGCCTGTGTTTGGTGTCTCACTCACCTCTCTGAGTGCTCGAGAGTCGGGCTGGATGAGCAGAAGCGGTCAGGTTTTGTCATCTGGTTGTTCCCAGCATATGAGAGGCCGTGGGCTACCCTGGATGCTGCCATTGGATGGGCGGGATTTTCCCTTTCAATTCACAAAACATCTACTTCCTCGCCTTTCAAAGAACTGTAGCTCTCATCTCTCCAGAGGTTTCGAGTCCTTGGAAACCCCCCAGAGGAGTGCCCCAGCCTTAGATTTACATCAGTTCTCATTGTCTGTTTGGCGGATGTTATGCCCAGGAAGGACCATGGGAATTGTGGATGCAGAAAAATCACATCGCCAGGCTTAAAATGAAAACTGCATTATATGTGGTTCTATTTGACGGATTGATGACAAAATATTAAAAATCTGTAGGACAGCAACCCCTCCGTCACAAAGCCAGGGCCAGCTTCGCCTGCCTTCGAGGGAATCTGCTTCGATTGAGGGCAGAGTCGCTTCAGCAAGGCAAGTGGTATTTGCCCGCAGGCGGGCTTTGCGGGCAGGGCAGAGGGAAAACATGACATTGGCTTCCAGAAAATATCTAATCAGCCCAGGCAGCTCAGACTGGCTGCTGCACAAACTAGTACCGGCCTGGAATTGCCTTTTGTGCTGGAGGTATTTCTTTATGTTAAGACTTCAAAACGTTTAGATGAGAGATTGTGGCCTTTTCGTACGCCCTCTGTGCCAGCTTCACAGTTTGCTTGGTGAGATTTTCCATTTTTCATTTTTCTCCCTTAAATGCAAACCTTTTACAATAAACAAAGGAAATTCTATCACACACACAAATAGGGTTCTGATTTAGCACGCCAGCTTCCACTGATAAAGACAGGAAATTCAGCACCGAGAGCTGAAGCTGTGTCCTAAGCTAACCTCCCTGTGAGCAAGCCACCCATAGGCCCCCAGCTCTCAGGACTCAGACAAGGGGGCAGATGCCGGGGTCCCTGGGGGGGTCCGGGGTCACACGAGCCTGCCTGAGCTTGGGAGGGGCGCAGTTTTGCCGCGTGAAGAGCAGGCACCTGGTTTGGGTTTTGCATCAGGTGGTGGTGGCCTTCAGGTGGGAGAAGGGAGCCCAAACCTCGCTGCCCGGTGTGCACCCGTGGCCCTTGCTCAGCTCTGTCCCCACGCTGAACTTGTTCACACCCACCAAAACCAGCGGTGTACGTCAGTCTGTAAATGGTGTAAATAAGATACTCTCCACTATCCCTTGATTTATGTTTCTGTTCTGTTGTCTGTAAATCCCAATTACGTGTGCTTTTTGTCCAGACCTATCTTAGATGGTAAAAGCACCCTCACTGTGTCCGCTGTGTACAACCTCAGAAGGGGCCTGCTGGTTAGTGCCTCGTGAGGGCCTGCTGTATACAACCCATTCAACCCGAGAGAGGGTTCACTGTGCACAGCCTCACAGAGGGCCTGCTGTGTACAGCCTCTGAGAGGGCCTGCTGTTTACACCTCTGAGAGGGCCTGCTGTGTACAGCCTCTCAGAGGGCCTGCTGTATACAGCCTCTGAGAGGGCCTGCTGTTTACAGCCTCTGAGAGGGCCTGCTGTGTACAGCCTCTGAGAGGGCCTGCTGTTTACAGCCTCACAGAGGGCCTGCTGTTTACACCCCTGAGAGGGCCTGCTGTATACAGCCTCTGAGAGGGCCTGCTGTTTACAGCCTCACAGAGGGCGTGCTGTTTACAGCCTCTGAGAGGGCCTGCTGTTTACAACCTCTGAGAGGGCCTGCTGTATACAGCCTCACAGAGGGCCTGCTGTTTACAGCCTCACAGAGGGCCTGCTATTTACAGCCTCACAGAGGGCGTGCTGTATACAGCCTCTGAGAGGGCCTGCTGTTTACAGCCTCACAGAGGGCCTGCTGTTTACAGCCTCACAGAGGGCTTGCTGTTTACAGCCTCTGAGAGGGCCTGCTGTTTACAGCCTCTGAGAGGGCCTGCTGTATACAGCCTCTGAGAGGGCCTGCTGTTTATACCTCTGAGAGGGCCTGTTGTTTACAACCTCTGAGAGGGCCTGCTGTATACAGCCTCACAGAGGGCCTGCTGTTTACAGCCTCACAGAGGGCGTGCTGTATACAGCCTCTGAGAGGGCCTGCTGTTTACAGCCTCACAGAGGGCTTGCTGTATACAGCCTCTGAGAGGGCCTGCTGTTTATACCTCTGAGAGGGCCTGTTGTTTACAACCTCTGAGAGGGCCTGCTGTATACAGCCTCACAGAGGGCCTGCTGTTTACAGCCTCACAGAGGGCGTGCTGTATACAGCCTCTGAGAGGGCCTGCTGTTTATACCTCTGAGAGGGCCTGTTGTTTACAACCTCTGAGAGGGCCTGCTGTATACAGCCTCACAGAGGGCCTGCTGTTTACAGCCTCACAGAGGGCGTGCTGTATACAGCCTCTGAGAGGGCCTGCTGTTTACAGCCTCACAGAGGGCTTGCTGTTTACAGCCTCACAGAGGGCCTGCCACATACAGCCCAAGCGAGGATTCACTGTGTGCAACCTCAGAGGGCCACACGCGCCTCAGTGAATGCTCTTTGATGATCATGAAAGAGTTCTTTGTCGTCCTTGAAATGAGCATGGCCCACATGCCCAGGGCTGGACAAAGCCAGGTGGATATGCACACATAGAAGAACTGAGGCTAAAGTGAGGGAGGCAGAGCAGGGAAGGGTGAGCGCCCTCTCGGCCCGGTAACCGGTTGTCGAGTGCCACCTTCAGCATGTGTGTGTCAAGCCTGAGTGTGTGACCAGTCCCACCAGGTGCTGGCCACCCAGAGCCGAGCCAGCCCCAGGCGCAGGGGAGGCGGACAGTGACGGAGCACAGATACCCAGATTACATTCCACTCCTCTTCTCGAGTCTACTCGGCAGCAGTGGGCTGAGACAGGTCTTCTTCCCTGAGAGGGCAGGGGCATGCTTTCTGGGTTTGGGCTGGTTCTCCACTGCAGCCCTTGAGTGAGAAGGTGCAGAGGACCCCACCTATTGGGGGCTGTATTTGCAGGGGATGCTGGAGTTGGGGATGCCACCCCATTTCTTCTGGGTTTGCTTTCTCCCTGTGGCACGCTGTGTAAACTTTTAGTAACAGGCTGGGCCAGCCCCGGGGAAGGAGTGGAATAAGGCAGTGCAGAAGGGCCCCCTGAGAGGAGTGCACTTCATGCAGGCTCTTTTGGAAACTGTTCTCTGAGCCTCTTGAAATAGAAAGTTCATGCATCTAAGTGTTTGACATGGAGGAGGTTTTGTTTTGTTTCAGTGTCTTGTTTTTCCATTTCAGCGGGCAGCTTGTGCAAGCGGAAGACTCCAGAATGTGACAAGGAGACCTCCATCTGCACCGATTTGGACGGGGTCGCGCTGTGCCAGTGCAAGTCTGGTTACTTCCAGTTCAACAAGATGGACCACTCCTGTCGAGGTAGCAGCAGGTCTGGGGCCCTGGGGCCCGAGGGATGGTGGGGAGGGGCCTCTGTCTGCTCTGGGGGTGACTGTTCTAATCTGGGGGTAACTGGTCCTGGTTGTTTGGCTCCCAGCAGGGTTGAATTTGTTATCTCCTTGGAATAATAGCATTATCTCTGACTGGTGCGCACTAGTCTGGCCAATCAGATTCAAAGGAAAAGAAAAAAGAATGGAATGCCTGGGGTGGCCAGGCCTTTTCTTTTTTTTCCTACTTAAAGGAAGTTAGAAAAATTACTGTTTTAATTCCTAAAGCTTTATTCTATTGTCTGCTAATCTTTTAAAATGGAAATACCAGCATGAAGGCAGGGGTGTACCCTTTAGCAGTAGCTGGCAGCTTGGGAGACCTGAGTCAGAACCCTCTTCTGCCTGCCCGTCCTCTCTCGGGCAAGTCACTTTGCTTCGCTGAGCCCGAGTTCCCTCTTCTGTGCAGTGGGTGCAGTGAGGCTTCATCAGATATTCTAGGAATTAAAGAGGCAGTGGTTATGGAGGTACTTTGTAAGCCATCAGCATTTGCTCTTGTGTTTTACCCAGGTTATTATTGAACCAGTGGGTTCTGGTTTAAAAGATTTTATGTCAGAAACCTGATTCTGCTAACCTTTGGGTGAGGATTAAATTCATCCAGTTTCATACATGGGCTGTTCAGTGAATACAGTGCACGAATACTGCTTTAAAATAAAATGTATTAAAATCCAGAGCACTGGATACCCTGACTTATGAAAGCCTGCTGCAATTCACAGTCACAGGAAAACTGGCAACATAAAGGTGTCATGTAGCCTTAGGCCTCGCATCACATGAGAACGTGTGTGGCCCAGTTTTCCTGCTCAGTCAACACCTGCCAGTGACAGATGTACTGGAATCTGAGTGAAAACGGTGTCCTAGGGAAGGTGACATGCCACTTATTTCCGTCAGGGCCTCCTGTTAGAGGAGAGGATAAAAATGCATCTCAGGGCAGTGCTGTATCCTGAGCTTCGGACCCTCTGACTTAGGTACTTTAAAAGTGCAGCTTCTCGGCTCTGCATGCAGCCCTGAGCAGGGTTTGGAGAAGGGGCCTACGCTGGGGCAGTGGGCCTGATGCTGACACTCAGGGCACTGCTCAGCACCCCGCCAGTCTACCACTCTGATGTGGAGATGCTGCTTCCTAGTTCCTTCTTACCTGGTTTCATGCAGAGTGCTCCTGGCCTGTCTTAACTGGGGCACTGAGCCCACTTCGGGCGGGCAGGGGACATCTGCTGACATCCACGTGTGCTGGGGCCAAGGAGTGGTGGCTTCTGTGCACAGGGCCTGTGCAATTTCAGGTGGTCTCAAGAGTAGCCCTGCCACCTCTGCTTCTGACTGGCCTAAGTCATTTACCTCTCTGGGCAAGTCCACAATTTCCTAATTGTGTCGCTTACAGACTAGCGTTAGCAATAGCAGAGCTGCCGAAGATTTACCATTTGCAGGGACACAGGCACCAGCAACATTATGTGTGTTAAGTAGTGACCCAAGAATCGGAATAAGGAAGCTGTGGTTAGCTTTTGGGCTTACAGCCAAGGCCCTACTTAGCCTGGTTTCTGCGGCATCCTGTTGGTTAGATGTTCATCCGTGACAATCAGGGCTCCATGAATGGATCCTGGAGCTCCTTGGGCCACAGACCTGTGGCTGGGTTCTGAGGGGTTACAGTGACATCTTCTGGCCATTGGTGCTGGAGCACAGGGATGGTTAAAAGGAGTTCTCTTTAGGACACCTCAAATGTGGGTAAAATCCCTGGTGTAAACTGAGGATAAAGGCATGTGGGTGTGTGTTTTCTAAATCTCTACAATTAACAGTTGCATATTAGCAACTGCATATTGTTTTTTGTTGTACACACACACACATACTTCCTACTATCTCACATAAAATGTCTTTACCAGACTTTCAAAGCCTCATGTAAAATTAAAGTAGGTGTCCTTCCGATAGATGTCTTGTAGCTTCCTTCCATCATGCAGACATCCTGATGGATCCCAACCACCCATTAGCAAGTCTCTTCCTCTGACTAGACTGCAGATACTTGGACAGAGGAGCCTTGCAGGCTACAGTCCATGGGGTCCCAAAGAGTTGAACACTGCTAAGTGACTGATACTTTGCAGTGAGGTCTAGGCTGATGTGTGAAGTTCACAGCGCTGCTCAGCACGCCTCCATGGGATTCTCCAGGCAAAAATACTGGAGTGAGCAGCCTTTCCCTTCTCCAGGGGATCTTCCCAACCCAGGGATCGAACCCAGATCTCTTGCATTGCAGACAGATTCATTCCTGTCTGAGCCACCAGGGAAGTGGGTGGCTGTCTGTAGAATATGTTTGTACATTGTGGGGTTCCACAAACGTCTGTTGAAGAAACAAATGGACGATAGGCAGCAAATATGATAGGACAAGGTTGGCAGGTCTTGATTTGGTTTCCTGCAAGGGAGCAAAAAAGCCTAAAGACTCTACCATGTACTGATTTTATGTTAAAAGGCCAGAAGGCCTGAATGTGCTTATGTTCATATCAATAGGGGGAGCCCACTTCGGGTATATATGAATACTGCCACATTGATTTCATCTTCAGTGCTGTGTGGGTCAGGGTCACTCTAGGGTGTGGAGACGAGGAGCTGGGTCCTCAGGCCCACTGGAGTGCCCTGTGACAAGGCTTCCCTCCCAGAGCCTGAGAGCAGCCCATGGTAGCCCATGGTACCAGGCCCATGGTAGCAGTCGGTCTTTGATGAATGACTGAATGGGCCCATCTGAACTAAGGAAATATCATTATACCAGGAAGCCAGGCCACTTCTGAAGCTATGTGAAAACAGCCCAGCCCATCAGCTCACAGACAGGACAACACAAGGACCTTACATCTGGGTGGATGACAGCCATGGTGTGGAAAGCTCCTACCCAGCAAATGAGGGTTGGGTCAGTAGAGCTGATGTAAAAACTTTTCCAGGAAGAAATGTTCAGAACAGAACAGACTAGTGTGACATCAACCTGCCTTGGGGCTGAGATGGGTGGGGATGAGTCATGGGCATCTCCAGTCCCTGTGTGGCTGCCCTGCAGTCAGAGCCAAGGGTCACCCAAGGGCAGCTTTCCCTGCTCCCATGACCCAGCTGTAGTGTGGGGACTGCCAGGCATGGCACTTCCACTCCAGGGAGACAGGAGTGCTCTGCTTGTTCCTTAGAGAAGGTCCACCTGAGTAAGGGCTTCCCTGGTGGCTCAGATGGTAAAGAATCTGCCTGAAATGCAGAAGACATAAGAGACCTCAGGTTTGATCCCTGGGTGGGGAAGATGCTCTAGAAAAGAGAATGGCTGCCCACTCCAGTATTCCTGCCTGAAGAATTCCTTGGACTGAGGAGCCTGTGGGCTGTAGTCTATGGGGTTGCAAAGAGTCAGACACAACTCAGCAAGGCACCCACACCCACACCCACCCACCCCTACGTGAGGCCTACTCAAAGTCATCAAAGATTTGGGCGCGGGGCCTGGTTCCTCCTTCCTGAAATGGGTATGATCATACTCTGCTGCTGCTGCTGCTAAGTCACTTCAGTCGTGTCTAACTCTGTGCGACCCCACAGATGGCAGCCCACCAGGCTCCCCCATCCCTGGGACCTCCAGGCAAGAACACTGGAGTGGGTTGCCATTGCCTTCTCCAATGTGTGAAAGTGAAGTCATTCAGTTGTGTCCGACCCTCAGCGACCCTATGGACTGCAGCCCACCAGGCTCCTCCATCCATGGGATTTTCCAGGCAAGAGTACTGGAGTGGGGTGCCATTGCCTTCTCCGATGATCATACTCAAACTTATTGCAAAAATGATTTGAAGCACCTAATGAAAATTCACTGTAACAAAATGAGATTTAATTTAAAAGGTAAATAAGGTTGAAGGAGAAATACAATGACTACTTTGTTGAGGCTAGAAGGAACATGAACATACAAAAAGATATACCCTAAGTTCTCACTTGTTTGGTAAAGATAGGCACTCACTCGAGTTCTGAACATCTGGGACGCTAAGGCAAAGAGAGAAACGTGATTTGGGGGAAAAAAATAGTAACCATAAAATAAATAGTTCTTTAGGACCATCCCCATTTTTCTAGATCCTGGGACCCAAGAGAAGTTTCTCTGGAAAGTCCACAATGTGATCCATGATAGCCTGTGATAAATACCCTAGGCTATGCCTGGGGCTGCTGCTACTAAAAGATTGCCTTTAATAAAGCAAGTGTAGCTCAGGAGAAGTGAATCCAGGGGAGCTGAAACAGTGCAGTGCAGGCTCACAGCTCTCATGATCTGCTGTGAGAGAATTTAGGTTATTTAGAACAGTATTTCCCACACCATTCTGTAAGACTCTAGTGATATGTCAATAGTCTATGACAATAAAATAGATGCTAGAATCATTTAGTGTCTAACAGTGAAAAATAGAACAACATCAAGCACGTCTACATGTGTGCGTGCCAAGTCGCTTCAGTCATGTCCGACTCTTTGGGACCCTGTGGACTGTAGCCCCACTAGGCTCCTCTTTCCATGGGATTTTCCAGGCAAGAATACTGGAGTGGGTTGCCTTGCGCTTCTCCAGGGGATCTTCCCGATCCAGGAGTGGAACCCTAGTCTCTTATGTCTCCTGCATTGGCAGGCAGGTTCCTTACCACTATCACTGCCTGGGAAGCCCACGTAGTTAAATGTTAGGACGCACCGATTCTTGAAGGGAAGTCTGTGAGCGATCTCTCAATCTGTGGGGCCTGCAGCCTTTGAGCCACGTGCTGCTGGCACTCAAACGTTGCCATCAGTGTGTGCGCTGTCTGTCTAGAGATTACTGCTCTGTGCTATGTTCCTTTACTTAACTGTGATTCTTGTGTGCAGCGTATATCATACATTAACAATGAGTCACATTTCTGTCATTCCTTGCAGCACTGAATTTATCTGAGAGGCTATTTTTTATTATCTACTTTCATCCAAGCACATGTTAGGGCTCGTGATGTTCTATCAGCTTATTGTAGTGCTGAAAATGTTCCGTAATCAGAGCAGTGCAGGAACTGCTGATGCAGGGGAATGACTGGCCCACAGCCTTCAGTGAAGCAGTGGTCTATAAGCCGCAGTGCCAGAGGGTTCAAAGCTATAGTCTTGTGTGATGTGCTGATTAGGGCTCAGCTAGGTATGTCCAGAATCCACTACACAGACCACAGGGTGAGCATTCTCTTATGGAAACTGACCATGGACCATGGCTTTCTCACTTCCTGATGGAAGGGCGCTAACAGAGCCAACGGCAGGTTAAAGAAGGTTTGACTTAAAGACGGTGAGGCATTTATCTTTTGTTTATGGAAGGAAGTTACTCAGGGACCACAGAGAACTTCCAAAAATAATTGCAAATGTTAGATAATAGTTACAATTACAGTTAGTGGTTACTGCATGCTAGGTCCTGTGGTAAGTCATTTGCATGCCTTATTTTCCTTAATCCCCTCCAAGAAACTATAAAAAAAAATTATTATTATCCTTTTTTTTATAGCTGAGAAGCAAGAATCACTAAGAGGTTAAGTTTTGGGGTCTTTTTGATAAAATTAAAGATTGAGCTGGCAGCAGTATTTAGGCCAGGTTTTAGATAATTCTAAAGTTATTTGTGGGCTTCCCGGGTGGCTGTGTGGTGAAGAATCCACCTGCCAAT
The DNA here is from genome assembly GCF_003369695.1 of Bos indicus x Bos taurus. NCBI lineage: Eukaryota > Metazoa > Chordata > Mammalia > Artiodactyla > Bovidae > Bos > Bos indicus x Bos taurus. Next base: position 69,182,841 of record NC_040076.1, on the reverse strand, counting down.
GCAAGAGACACAGGTTCAATCCCTGGGTCAGGAAGATCCTCTGGATAAGGAAATGGCAACCCACTCCAGTATTATTGCCTGGAAAATCTCATGGACAGAGGAGCCTGGCATACAGTCTATAGGGTTGGGGTCAGACATGACTCAGCAACTAAATAACCTACAACAAAGCTATTTTGTAGCCTTTTGGTTCTAGAACATTCTTGTGAATTTTAGGGTGGCCAGTTTTATTAACCATCAGTTGGGCCAAGATAAGTTAATAGACACGATCATGGATTTTCATTTTCTCTTTCAGCCTGTGAAGATGGATATAGGCTTGAAAACGAAACCTGTATGAGGTAGGCAGCATGTTCATTTATTCTGACGAATTTGTTCCAAACCTTATTTAGAAGTTATGTAGGTAAGTTGCCTCAGTAATTTCTTCTGATATTTGAAACTAATTCTTGTTCTTTTTTTTCCTGTCAACTCGCAGTTGCCCATTCGGCCTTGGTGGTCTCAACTGTGGAAACCGTAAGTATGCGGGCGTCCCGAGCTCCATGTGGGCAGGGCTGGTGACATATGTCTATTCCCTGCCCTCACCCTGGAGAGCAGAGTGCTCACCAGGGCTGGAGGTTTGTAGGGGAGGTCAACATTTATTTATTTACCTAGATAAGTTTTCTAGATAGCCGGACAGAGGAGTATCAGTCAATAAATGTGGCTGGGAGGGAGGGACCACCCCCAGGAGAATAGAAGAACCTCCTGGGTACTTCTTAGAGGGGCTGGAACTGGAAGAAGACCGGCAGTGACTGGTATGGAGGGAGAAGGAATCCAGGCAGAGGGGACAACCTGAACAAAGGTCTCGGGCCAGTCTGGGCCTGTGATTCTGGAGGGCAGTGTGTAAGTAGGTGTGGCTGGGACAGAGGAAGGTAGAGAGTGAAGGATTAGGTTGGCAGAGTATGTGAGGATCAGATTCTTGGGGTTTTTGATAGAGCCTGAGAATTTAGACTCTAGTCAGTAGCCTCTGTAGAACTAGCAAGTCTTAGAGCAGGAAGGCATTTTTGATCAAGAAAATCAAGTCAGGAGGCAGTGAGAAGGACAGAGAGCGTGGGGCCATTTAGACCAGTGTCGTCAGGGCGGGGGTCATGGCTGGATGCAGACTAGGGAGGCCCCTGATCTTAGCTGACGTCTGTGCCCCTGGAGTACAATGGTCGAGGGGCACTGACCATGCATGTGGCATGTTTCACACTCAATTTACTTCTCTGAGAAGAGCAGTTGGGATTCATTTCAGATCACTTTCACTGACATTTTCTTATCCTGAGACCTAAGAAGTTAAAGTGACCCTCAAAACTATTGAAAGAAATTCTAGGATATAGGATGAAAAAGGAATGGTAACAGTCAGCACTTTAGAATAGCTTTGTCGCTCATTCTGTAGAATCTTCCAGCAGTCCATAGTCTTAAGTTTACTCTCCCACAAGTGGACATGACTTTATTTAATAAGAGATGCTACCTTTACCCCATCAGTCATAAATTCCAAATGTTTTTAAAGCTCTCATGCAAGAAACGGGAGGAGGGTGAAGACTAGGCAGCTCTTTCTTATAGCACAATATCACAGTTGTACTCGGTTTAATAAGAGTGTGAGTGAGACACGACAATGTGTGGAGAGATGTAGCCGGCTGGGGCTGAGCCGGGAGCAGGACCCCGCTGCCTGTCCTCCTGGGGCTCCTCGGCCCCTCGTAGGATGAGCCAGTACTTCTCACTTGCTTGTGGTCAAACAGCTCCCTGACTAGGTTTCACTAGAAAATGCTTCCTATTTCTCTGTGAATGGAAGAGCAAAAATGGATCAGTGAAAAACCCTCGAAAGGGTTGAAAGAAGGGAGTAGCGCGTTGCTCTTGGTGGCAGTTAGTGATTTGCTTTTCAGAGCTCATTAAACACCACGTATGTAGAGATGATGTACGCTACATCCACTGACCGTTCTGTGAGTTCCTATGTCTCCGCATGATGTGGGTGGGGTCTTGGGAGTAGCAGGATCTCTCTCTGTTCCTGAGATTTCCTTTTCCTCCCTTTTATCCGAGTCATCACAGTCATTTCCAGCAGAGGGCAGACTCTGGCCTGGATGGCTAGCTCTCTGCCACGTTTTGTTGGGGACTCTGGTTAACTCTGATGGCGTGAATACCACTTTATGACTTTGACATCTATTTGCATGTCAGTGTCACAAAGCAATTAATAGTCACTGATAATAAATGGCACATGCCATCTCTGATCAGCCCTGGTGTGGGTTAAGGAATCGGAGCACCTGAATTTCATCCCCACCTATGCTGATAGCTAGGTGAGGATATGCCTTGTGAGGTCTGTGACTTGTCACCTGGTGTTTTGTGCCAAATAACAGAGATAACCACCCACCCCTGTCACTTCTGCTGTCACCACGAAAGACAGTTTAAATGCCTTCTTGGGGGTCTGACTCAGGCTGGACCTTTTGTAGAAAAGAAACGCTGCTCTCTGCAGCCTTCTGGGGACACGTGCTCTGGTACCCAAGCCCTGTGAGTTAGGGCACCCTGCTCTGTCCAACCACACATGTGGCGTTCCTGGAAATCAGCCAGCTCTACTGTATTCTGGCTTTAGGCATAGCCTCTGACCTGCCTTTCTGCAGCCTATTAGCTTTCTAGTTGCGTACAGATTTCACTTGTCGCTCCTCATAGAGAATGTCCTTCAGACTGGAGAGGGCAGAACAAGCTCTGCTCTCACATCCCTTAGTCCGTGTGCACCTGCCCGGCGCGGCAAGGCCTCCCCTTTTAGTTTCCTTTCTGTGTAAAGTATGTGTTTCTACCACAGATCCCAGCAACTCTGTTTTCTCGTACCGCTGTCCTGTGGCTCTAGAATTCTTACAGAGCTGTTGTCAGAGTGTCCTCACTTCCCCTTGTCCCCATCCCAGCCTTTCTGAGGCACGCACATTTCCTTCTTTGCATGAATTTTATAGAGGCTCCTTCTCGCAATTTTATTATATCTCTCATGACCACATAGTTTGCTTCACCTGTTTTTCTCTTTTTAAAGTAGGTGAATTTTTTCTTTTCATAACATAAAAAAATACTTGTACATTAATTTTCCTTCTGTAATCCAAATTAATTAGCAGACAGATACAAGGGAAGAAGAAAACTAAAGTCTCATCCCCATTAAACCTCACTGCTAATACCCTGCTGTATATCCCTGGTATGACATGTGGTGGATAGGACCACCAACAGCAACCAGGACCTTGTCAGAAATGCAGGATTTCAAACCTCTTCACTTTGGACCTACTGAATTAGAATTTTAACCAGACTCCTGGATTCAGTGAATAGGCAGATTTGCATACATCTCACAGTTTAAGAAGCAGTATACCAGAAGTTTGTATGTGTGTCTTTTTAACAGCAATTGGATCTCACAGAAGATACTGTTTTGTAACCTGCCTTTGAACTTAGTAAACTGTGCAGTGTTTTCATTGGCATAAATTATAAGGTGACTTTAGATAGTTCTGTTAAATTCTACTCTGTATATATCATAATTTACTTAACCATCCCCTTTTATTATCAATTTAAAATCTTTTTTTTTTCTCTGTATTGCCATTCTTCTGTTTGTGGTCACTGTCACTTGGTGAGGATAGAACATCATCAGATAATTTTCCTAGATTACCTTTTTCTGGCTGCAGACATTTTAATCCATCCCTCCTCCTTATCTGCGACACATCCTTTCGTAAGGCACCCTTTCCGTTCCAATGCCCCACGTCTCTCCAGTGGAGACTCCTTCCCTGCCAGGCTCCCTGAGCAGTCAGGAGGATGTGGAGTCTGTCTCCCACATGTCTTGGCATCTTCTTCCTCTTCCACTGAAACCAAACATTCAGCTTAAAGATCTTTCTGCCTTGTCTTCTCAACCTACAGTCTGGCAGCAGGTGTATGAAGTCTTCACCTTGTAGTTACATTAGGCTCAGAACTCAAACCAGTGGAAACACTACGTGTCAGCAGGAGTCACTTGTAACACACTGCTCAGAAGGAGGAAGAGCTCATTAGTTATCCAGCAGGCAGCTGGAAGTCTCATGCAGTTAACAGCAAACCTCTCACTTGGTGTCAGAACTGAAAGGAAGCAGCCCTGGAAGAGGGGATTGCAACTCTCCCGACTCTTGTGTGCTACGGCCACACTTACAGTCTGCAGATGCGAGAAAGGGAAATTTCAAAAGGAAAAAAAAAGAACGTTGTGAACAGAGTTCTAAAGGAGAGATGGTGTAAGAGGAGTGGAAAGATTTAAATGGCAGAACTCTAATCACACTTCACTAATGAACACAGTGGGAGGGCAAGTGGGAGACCTAAATGAATTTTAAGGTGAAACGAATGTGGCCGCCTAGAAAGGTCTGTAATGAAGCCTAATTTTAAAGGAAGGCATATAGGTTGGTACGGTTCTGACCTCAATTCAGATGTATTTTTTTCCATGTCACTAAGCCAGTTATCTCAGTTCTGACGCTGTCTCCAGGTACATCCCGCAGCTTAAGGGCTGGGCCTGCCGACTTTCCCACTCCACGCCCCTCCCCAGCAGACCCCAGTCCCTCATCCAGGTTATCACCTGTGCTTCTGACCAACTGACTGTAGATCAGAGGTCCCAGTGACCTCCTCCCTAGGGCCCGTTGATTTGCTGTACTGGCTCACAGAACTCAGGAAACATTTTACTAGATGCCAGCTTATGAAGAGACGCACGAGACTTCAAGCTTACTGCTGGATAACTAATGATCTCTTCCTCCTCCTGAGCAGTGTGTTACGAGTGACTCCTGCCACACGTAGCATTTCCACTGGTTTGAGTTCTGAGCTGTTGGCTTCCCTGACAGCTCAGTTGGTACAGAAGCCACCTGCAATGCAGGAGACCCCGGTTCGATTCCTGGGTTGGGAAGATCTGCTGGAGAAGCGATAGGCTCCCCACTCGAGTATTCTTGGGCTTCCCTTGTGTCTCAGCTGGTAAAAAAAAATCTGCCTGCAATGTAGGAGACCTGGGTTCGATCCCTGGGTTGGAAAGATTCCCCTGGAAAAAGGAAAGGCTACCCACTCCAGTATTCTGGCAAATACTGGAGAATTCCATGGACAGTCCATGGGGTCGCAAAGAGTCAGACGTGACTGAGCGACTTTCACTTTTCTTTTCAGCTTATTATAAAAGGAGAGAATTCCTGAACAGCTGGATGGAAGAGATGCACAGGGCCAAGTTAGGGGAAGGGCCGGGAATGTCATGCCGTCTCCTGGCCCTCCCATCCTCCCCTCATTTCCCAACCTTCACCAACCTGGAGTTCTCTGAATCCTGTCCTTTTGGGGTTTTATGGGAGGCTTCATTACACAGGCACAGTTGATTAAATCACTGGCCATTAGTGACTGAATTCAGTCTCTAGCCCCTCTTCCTTCCCAGGAGGTTGGGGGTAGGATCGAAAGTTCTAATGGGCTAATCACAAATTGGTTTCCCTGGCAGCAAACATCCATCCAAGAGTTACCTAAGGGCTATCCAGATGTCACTAATGTAAGAAAAGACACCATTGCTCTGCAAGCTTAGGAAATTCCTAGAGTTTTAGGAGCTATGCCTGGGACAAGGATGGGGAACAGATAAAAATTATTTCTTATAAATTAGTATCATAATTGACTAAGATTCTTCTGGGGTAAATAAATGTAGCTAGCTTGAACAATGAAGACGGATTATTGGAAATCATGAAATTCCAACTTCAGGAGTGGCAAGAATCAGGGAGTTGTGGGGAGTCTCAGCAGAGGAGGTTGGCACCTTCTTTTCAGAGCACATGTTAACATGGAGCCATCTTCATCTCTGTCTTGGCTCTTACTGTGGGTCTGTGCACAAACTTGCTGCCTCACAATGGAAAACAGGCTCAGCAGACAGCTTCAAGTGTGTGTCAGTACCTTGGTCATTTTTAAATAAAAGGTTCTGTCTTCCAAAATGAGATTCCTGGGAGGAACTAATTGATCCAGTTGGGATCTTGCGTTTACTCCCAGACGAAACTTTTGTGGCTTGGGATGGTGTTAAAGTACAAGCATGACCGCCCCACTGAACCCTGCATGTGGAAGGGAGTAGATAGTTCCCAGTAGGGGGTTGGCTAAGCAGGCAGTCCTATAGATTCCAAATAACCATATAAGCAAGGACAAATATGGCTTATAGGAAAGACTAAGGCCCAGAGTGAGTTGGTTTAATGAAAAATGGCAACAGCAATGACAAAAACAGCAACCTATGATCAAACCATAAGAAGAATAAAGAAATGTCAAGGAATGTGGAAGACAAAGGAAAACAAAGAATTCCAGGATCATCATTCTGCAGGATCTCTTCAAAGGAGGAAGGATAGAACAGACCACCCTAAGACAATACCCATGGCCTTCACTCTCACCTGAACATTCAGGGAACCTACAGGACTAGTGAACATTATAGTAGGCGTTGGTATAAATCCCAGGCACTGTAATCGTTGTGTGACCTCATCGTGAATGTAAATCAGTCCTTAAATGTGAAAGATCAGTTGTAGTTCATGAGCTGACTTGACTGCAGGTATGAGAAAAAAGTACTAGAGAAGATTCTTGAGAGTTCCTTGGACAGCAAGGAGATCAAACTAGTCAACCCTAAAGGAAACCAACCCTAAATATTAATTGGAAGGACTGATGCTGAAGCTCCAATACTTTGGCCACCTGATGTGAAGAGCCAACTCATTAGAAAAGACCCTGATGCTGGGAAGAATTAAAGGCAAAAAGAGAAGAGGGCAGCAAAGGATGAGATGGCTAGATAGCATCACCAACTCAATAGACATGAGTTTGAGTAAGCTCCGGGAGATAGTGGATGGAGGACAGGGAAGCCTGGCGTGCTGCAGTCCATGGGGTCACAAAGAATTGGACGTCGCTTAGCGACCGAACAACAGCAACGTGAGAAAAAAGATCTGTGACTACATTGTCTACAAGCTTGTTACAAGCTTCCAGTGAAATAGCTGCCAGAGACCATCAAATGACTTCTTAAAAAATGTATGTGTATAAAGTATATTATATATGTACACATATACACATACAATTTCTAGATTTAGAGAAGGTTGTGTGTGTCTATATATAAAGACATGAAGAAAGTTTGGGAAGCAGAAAAACATGAAGAAAGTACCAGTCCATCAGTACTCGAGGTGGCACTGATGTCTGAACATTTTTGTGAGTTCCCTCCCAGATGCTTTCCCTGAGCTCACACGCACAGAGGTCTTCTGGCTTTCAGTCCTGTGTTCTTTCCTCTCCTGCATAATTTAAGCCAGTGCCACCCAAGGTCTGGCCTGCAGGTTGATGGCATCTCCATCCCCAAGAAGCTTACCAGAGATACAACTTCTTGGACCTTGCCCAGACCTGCTGAATCCAATCTCTTGGGGTGGGGACCAGGCATCTGAGATTTAACATATCCTCTGGGTGATTCAGATGGACAGGAAGGGTTTGAGATGCACTGGCCTATAGCATACAGGATAATGTTTCTTAGTCAATAAGGAAATAACAGTCCAAACTAATGACATATTTATTAATTACACTGTTGTTCCAGGAAAGGGGAGATGAAAGGAATAAAGTCTAAACTTAACTGCGGTTTCCTTTCAACAAGTTGGTTCTCAGGAGAGACGGTTCAGCTATCTCCAGTTGTCAGCACAAAAGCCAGAGTTCTTGTTTCCAGAGCAGATTTCTAGGGAACCAAGACACTTGTGTTGACAAGCAAGATGATCTTCATGGGACTAAACTGCTGCACGACTTCCAGCATTGCTGGTAGAAGAGTCTCCTTTACCTTGGGAGGTGGGAGGAACTGGTGTCCCAGGGTCTTCAGAAAGCTGTTTAGATCAGCAAAGGATAGCCTCCTCCAGACTGGATGCTCTTAGAGAGTCCTCACAAACTCTTGAGTGTGTAGAATCTATGTTCCCCGACTCGTGGTGCTCCTTCATAGGTTCCTATTGATAAGCTCCCAGCTGTGCCATTAAGTGCTGTGGGCAGCCATAGATGTGGGTGATGACATCCTGAAGCATGTTCTCACTTTTATAGCGAAACAGTAACTTCATTCTTTTGTTGTTTTGTTTTGGCATGCCGCATGCCTTGCAGGGTCTTAGTTCCCCAACCAGAGATTGAACTTGGGCCCTGGCAGTCAGAGCACAGAGTGCTAACCACTGGACCTCCAGGGAGCTCCCCAATAGCTTCGTTCTTAAAAGCAACTTCATTTTTGTCACAATCAAGGGGACCTGAAGTCATATAAAACCACCTCATAACACAGCGCCCCTCAAAGTGTGGGGGGCTGTGAACGGTAACAAGACGGTACAGAAACAGAAAGTAAGCACTTAGAATCCTTTACATGAGCGCGGCCGTGACACCCAAGCATGGGATCCTTTGTAAAGTGAAGAGCCTCGTTGTGTTTTAGTGTTGGTCTGCAGGAGAAGGCAATGGCACCCCACTCCAGTACTCTTGCCTGGAAAATCCCATGGATGGAGGAGCCTGGTAGGCTGCAGTCCATGGGGTCGCCAAGAGTCAGACAGGACTGAGCGACTTCACTTTCACTTTTCACTTTCATGCATTGGAGGAGGAAATGGCAACCCACTCCAGTGTTCTTGCCTGGAGAATCCCAGGGATGGGGGAGCCTGGTGGGCTGCCGTCTATGGGGTCGCACAGAGTCGGACACGACTGAAGCGACTTAGCAGCAGCAGCAGCAGCAGCAGACTCTTTAAAAAAAAAAAAAAAGGAGAGAAAGAAATTCATGATAGCCGGTGCCCAGGGGAAAAGACAAAGGAACAAATGAGACTCTATTTAAAAATAATATCCAAAAGCATGAGCCAAAAAAACTGGCCCTTGACCATGGATGGTTTGGGAAGCACTGGTCTCCACTGTCTTTGTCTGTTTTCAGACACAAAGGGGGCTTTTAGGGTGCTTGTTTCAGAGGGGAACCTGCCACAATCGCAGCCACCTGCAAGGGTCACTTCCAAGACAAATGCATGCTTGTTTTGCCGGAAGTGAGAAAACATGAACTTGGTGTGGAGGGATAAGCAGAGCAGGAACTAGCCTTGGGTCTCTGCTTGGGAACAAAGGGCGCCACTCTAGGTGTTTTGAAGCAGGGAAATGCCGTGGTTAGGTTTGGTTTTTTAATTGAGTGGGCAACACTGGGCACAGAAACATGAGTTGGGAGGTGTTTACCTTTGTCTGGTCAAGGGTCAGTGGGGGCCTAGGGTTGTGTTGGTGGAGATAAAGAGAAATCGACACATGCGTGAGGTTTGTCTTTTGTCCTCACTTTTAAAAAATGAAGCTTGACTACATGTGTCAGGAGGTGAGGGAGAGAAATAACTCATTTCTTAGTTTGACTTTGTTTCATGGGTATCTTAATACTGATGATTTTTCATAGTAATCAGGTTTCTGTGCTCGTTATTTCAGGAAAAGACAGGTGAGTGGTTGGGGTATTTGTGTTGCTCTTGTATTTGCTCCTCTCTCACAATCTGCCCATTGTCACCTCTATGCATTATCCTTTGACTTTAGGTATTACCTAAATACCTAAGAGCATGGTTCCATCCTAATTTACTATAGAAAATCTGGTTATTGGCTCTTTTTTTTTCATACTGGACCTTACAGCCTGAAAGCACAATTATAATCATATTTCCACAGCAAAAAACAACCTGAATATTTAATAGATTATATTGAAAATATTATTTTCACATAAATACACAGGTATGAAATCAATTAATTAAAATTTATATTGTTTATTATACATGATAAGTGCTTGTTTATGTGACTACTAATTTCTGATAATTAAATTCAGTGTGTGTGTGTGTATGCATATGTATATGTTGAGACTATTTAGTTCCTATCCAGGGTTATGCAGTGATGCTTATAAAATTGTGGAATCAAAAATTGTGGTTGTCTTCTTTTTATTTTACCAAGTAAGAACCTAAAACCGTATTTAAAATTTTTTATATCACCATCAATTTAAAAACTTCAGAAAACTCCAAAGAATGGGAAGTAACCAAGGAAATATTATCTTTTTCCCCCAATTACTTTTTAGAAACCAGCTTTACTGGAGGCATAATTTACACATTAAAAAATGCATCTAAATTAAGTGAGGGAAAAAAGTAAGAAGGACCAAACTTTAGGAAGTATTAAAACTAAGAAAAAAACCCAAACAAGTTTAGGTTTTGAAAAATACATGCATGCATCTCTAATTTTTCTCATCTGATTGTGGATTGGTAATAATGTCATCAGGCTGGTCTGCAGGTAGAATCTGGGAGCCCCTGTTCTAGGAGGGGCTAAGAATGGGGAACTCGTCTCAAAATAGTTTAGGGGAGGAAAAGTCATTTTCCCTCTACCCTTCCAGATTCTTGGCTGAGACATCCCTACCCCCATTAAAAGCCAGAGTAACAGGAGAAAAAACTATTTTAATTCTGTGAATACACATGGGGATCCCACAAAGATGTGAAACTCAAAAGGTAGTCAGATGATTGAGGCTCACATACCCTCCTGAGCTGAAGAAAAGGCCAGGTGTCTAGGGTTTCAAAGGGGAAAGTGCAGTTTATAGGAAAGTAAGAAGAGGAAATGTTTGGGAAACAAAGGTTGTCAAGCAGATAAGTCTCTCAGGTGAAAAAGTTCTCTCTGATACTAGCTTTCTTCCTGGTACAAGTCTCTTTCTAATGTACATTTCCCTTACAAAAGGGTAACTATTAATAATACTCAGTTTTAGACCTTCTCTGGTGCTGCAGTTTCTCAAAAATATCAGCTCAAAATAACAAATATACCAAAGAGACATATTTTGGGTTGGCTCATTCTGCTCCCTCTTCGATGGAGAAATTGCAGAACTGGCCCAAGTAGCTTTTGCTGGGGGCCCAGAAAATGAAAAGTGGTCACCAGCTGAGGCATGGGGTAGCCGTGGGGTGGGGAACTGGACCATTTGGGGGCATTCCTTTGTTCATTCTTTGTCTGCTCCCAATCCACTTTTCTCCTTTTTAAACCTGTTTAGCCTATCAGCTTATCACTGTGGTGATCGCGGCTGCAGGAGGTGGGCTTCTACTCATCCTGGGCATCGCACTGATTGTTACCTGTTGCAGGTGAGTGCCAAGAGTCCACAGTCTAATCCTCTTTGCCTGTGCTAAGCCAGGGTCAATTTTTTACCCTTTTAAAAGAATGTGTGGGGTGGTTTATAGTATTAAATCCTATTGTGTGACTGAACCGTTAAAAAAAGGGAAACTCATGATAGATAGTGCCACTGGGGAAAGAAAAGGACAGCAAATGGGATTTTCACTTAAAAAAAAAAAAAAGAATATTCAAAAGCACAAGCAACAGAAGAAAAGGGATTGGACTTCATCAAAATTAAAACTTCTTCACTTCAAAGAACACTATTAAGAAAGTGAAAAAAGACAACATACAGAAGAGGAGAAAGTATTTGCAAATCATATGCCTAATAAAAGACTTGTATCTAGAAAAATAAGGAATCCTTACAATGGTAATAAAAAGGTGAAACCACAGAACACGTTTTGGGACTTAGTAGAGTGTAGGTTCTTCTGTCTTGGTGCAGAAAAAATTCAGCAAAGTGATGGATGAAAAGTGATTTATGAGAACAGGATGCTTTTGAGGTTTACAAGCAGGTGGGCAGGAGGGTGCTGCACTAAGAACTTAGTGGGCCATAGTTTTATAACCAAAAGAAGAATGGGGCAGGGGAGATGGCCATTGTTGAGCAGATGTCAAGCTTCCGTCATCGGCTCCTTCTCCGTGTCACACGGGGAGTTTTCTTATTCCTGCTTGATCAAGCCAGGACTATCATGGCACTGTTTAAGTTAGCAGAAGGGTGGTAACCTCTGTTAAAAATAGTAAACCATCTCAGGTTTGAGCATAATGTTTTCTTTTCCCTGTATTTTTGTTTTTAGTGTGCACAAGGGAACACGTCTTGGGAATCATTAACTTACTGACCTTACTGGGCAGGATGTGGGTCTTGTTTTACCATTGTTTTATTGTTTGGGGCATGCCTTGTGCTTGTGTGGCATGGTTTTGTTTCAAAGCAAGGCAGCTTGGGTTTGTGGTTAAGCAAACCTGCTTTCTGGAGTGATCATTAACTTATAGAGGGTCTCCCATACTTTTTTCTTTACTCATGATCCCTTAGTGGGATTAACTGTTTAATCACCTATTTTGTTCCTTTACTCTGTCCCTATCAAAGGCAACCAAGTTAAAAATGGGCAGAGAACTTGAATTGTCATTTCTGTAAAGAAGATATGCAAATACCCAATAAACCTACGGAAGCATGCTCAATGTCTTTAGCAGGGAAATGCAGTCAAAACCGACAGCATCAGATACCACTTCACAAACACTACGATGGTTACTAAAACAAACAGAAACTAGAAAATAACAAGTGTTGGTGAGAACGTGGGGAAAGTAGAACACTCATACACTGCTGGTGAAAATGTACAGTGGTGTAGCCACTTTGAAAAAGTCGCAGAACGTCAAGCAAAGTTGTCGTTCCACCCAGCATGTCCACTCGTGTATCAAAAGAAATAAAAACAGGTATTCACACAGAAACGCATGCATAAGTTTTCATAGCGGAGTTGTTCATGATAGCCAAAAGGTGAAAGTAACCCAGTATCTATCAGCTGATGGATAGATAAACAAAACGTGATATATCCATACGTTGGAGTGTTGTTTGCCATAAAAAGGAATGAGATACTGAATCACACTATAACATGGATAAACCTTGAGAATAGTGTGCTGTGTGAATTAAGCCAGTCACAAAAGACCATACCTGTATGATTCCATTTATTTGAATGTCCAGAATAGGCAAATCCAAGAGAGGCAAAGTAGACTGGCAGTTGCCTAGGGCTGGATGGACAGGGGAAGAATTGGGGAAGAATGGCTTAAGAGTGTGGGGTATATTTCTGGGGTGATGAAATTGTTCTAAAATTGCACGACCGATGGCTGCGTAACCCTGAGGATACCAACAGCCATTGACTTTTACACTTTAAATGGGAAAATTAAGAAGCGAACAAAGATGAAAGGGGTTGCCTGAATATTTAGCAATGGAGAAGTGGCAGGCATGTAGATAAGCAGACAGTAGTAAGCTTGGCTCTAGGCTTCCTGGATAGCAATAGGACTGGGTTTTGAATGGAAAAGGAAGAAAAAGGGGTCAGTTCCCTTCTCTGTGGTTATTCATTTAAAGGAAAACTCAGATCTTTGGTTTAGATGGTAATAAATGGCAGGAATTACCCTGACATGTCTGATGGAGGGGACCTACAAAAGTAGCAAATTATCTTTTTGACCATTGACCCAAAGGGCATTTTAAAATAATCTCTATCTCCAGGAAGGCTGCAGAGGGCCAGCTGCTCCCACCCAGGGACGCAGGCTTCAGGGTTCAGTCTTGACCTGTCGTTTACAAAGTTGCCATCAAAGCATCCAAGAGAAACCGCACGAGTAGAAATAAAGTTCTGGGTGTGAGACTAGGAGCTAGAGAGACAGACCTTGAGTTCTGCAGGGCACAGAAGCCACCTGTCTACTAAGCACCCTGTCAGGTAATACAGCCATCTGGGGAAAGTTTGTGACTGTTGGTCCCTGGGAGAAGGTCGTTGTGAATCATTGAGGCATTGTTTGAGACCGGATGCTCCACCCCTCAGGGAGCAGCACAAAGGCACATCTGTTCTCAGCTTGTAAAGAGAGACAGGACCTAAGGCCCATGGCTGGACATTTTAAGATTCTGAATGATGTGGTGTCTTCCCTAGAAAGTTCATTTACAGCAAAGTGAGGTGGAGGGAAAACTCCAGGTTATCTTACTGTCTGATCTGAGGCCTGTTACAGAAGGTGAATAATATATTCTCCAACAGTTTGCAGTCAGAGGACTCTCAATGGTAAGGAACTTGTGCTAGGGTTTCCCTGCCCTGCTGACATGAGGATTTATATGGGTATATATATAGGTGGGCATTTCTGCCAACAAAACATACTATTTTCATGGTTTGTGAAGTAGCTCTATTGTAGGAAGGGAGACCCCTTCCAGGGCTTGAGAGTGGGCTCTTGCTAACATGTAGAAATGAACTGTCTGAGGAGACACACATGCTGATAAAGCAAGAGACTTATTTGGGAAGGGGTGTCCGGGCAGAGAAGGGCAGGGTAAGGGAACCCAGGAGAACTGCTCTGCCACGTGGCTCGCAGTCTCCGATTTCATGGTGATGGGTTAGTTTCCGGGCTGTCTCTGGCCAGTCATTCTGACTTAGAGTCCTTCCTGGTGGTGCACGCATTACTCAACCAAGATGGACTCCAGCAAGGAGGATTCTGGGAGGTCGGTAGGACATATGGACTGGGGTCTCCTCTCTCCTTTTGACCTTTCCCAAGTTCTTCCGGTTGGGTAGCTCATTACTTCTGAGTTCCTTACCAGGACCTCCTGTTGTAAGGTAGCTCACGCAAATGGCTACTATTTTGCCTGGCCAGGTGGCGGTTTCTGTCATGGTCCCCCCTAACAGCTTCATGAAGTGGAAGATCACTGGCCAAGGAGTTGGGAGGCCTGAATTCTAGTCCCAGCTTTGCTAGAGGCAAACTGTTACCCCAAGAGAAGTCATATCCTTCACAAAGCCCCATCCCCAGAGCTCCTGGAGCAGGTTGGGAACCCCTGGACTAAAGAACCATCAAGCCCTTCTAGCTCCAACACCTTGTGAATTTATGACTCTTGTTTCCCTGCCCGCCCCCACAGTACAGTGATCTCTGTCCCCCAGTAGAGTCTAAATCTGCTCCACTGCAGCTGTCTTTGTCCTCTCTTCCCCCAGTAACCTGACCATTTTGGTTGGAAGCTTTTTGCATATAATATATTTACATCTAGTTGCATTTTTATAGGTAAATACTAAAAATAAGAACAATAACAACATTTCTCAGTGGGCAATTACAAAAAAAATACAGTGGTATCTTTAGGTTTGTTTTTCCTTGTTGAAAAGCTAGATGGTATTTTCACAAATATCATTTCCTCACAGAACTTTCAATTCTTTTTTTTTACCATGCAGAAAGAATAAAAATGACATAAGCAAACTTATCTTCAAAAGTGGGGATTTCCAGATGTCCCCATATGCTGAGTACCCCAAGAACCCTCGCTCACAAGAATGGGGCCGAGAAGCTATTGAAATGCATGAGAATGGAAGTACCAAAAACCTCCTCCAGATGACAGACGTGTATTACTCGGTGTGTATTCCCATGCCCAAGTGACCTCCTAGCTCCAACTTCCTTGGAGAATTAAAGGGATTCTGTTTTTTTGTTTTGGGATTTTTCTGTTTGTTTTGGTTTGGTTTTTTGGTCACTGCGCACAACTTGCAGGATCTTAGTTTCCAACCTCCAGAATCTTAGTTTCCTGACCAGGGATTAAATGTGAGCCTTGGTAGTGAAAGCGCTGAGTCCTAACCAGCAGGCTACCAGGGAACTTGCAAGGGATTCTGTTTTGTTGTAGTAAAAACACTCCAGCTTTTTAAGGGTAAAAGAGAATGGTGGCCTATACCTTTGTCTCATACAATTTAATATTCAATTTACTTACTATCTCTTTGCATAGTATTTATTAGTTTCAACATTGAGATATGACGAGTACTTCTAAAGAGCACAGTATGTACTTTATGAGGTTCTAGCAATAAACGTCTTGTCACTGAACTTGCTTTTAAGTTATAGAACTGGAAGTTAAAAGATAGAGAAAGAATTTAATGGTATTTGGTCTTTGACCCTTTCATTTCTGTCTCTTGTCTGCCATGCTTTATGTCATGTGGTTTGGTAGTTGAAACTGAGGGACTGGGAAAAAGTGTAAAGAGAATAATTCAATGTCATCCTCAACCAGCACTTGTCAAAAGGTTTAGAAGATTCAATAGGTTTTTAATAATTTGCTATGTCTGGCCCTGGACTGGGTCATTTGGAAAGATGGGAGACCACCTTGAACCCTTGCTTCTTTTGTCCCACATTGAATAACCCATGTCATATTCCCATGCCTGCTCAGTTCTTTTGTGTTACACTGCATCAGCCGTAAAGCAGACACAGGCAGGGATACCTGAGCTGGAAAATAAACAGTCATCAGGTGACGCAAAGCCGTTAGAGGTACAGCAATGAAACCTTGCCTGTGAGGACTTAATCACTTCAGGCAATCCTGTTAAAAGCACAGCCCCTCTGGTTGCTATAGAGATTAACCTGTGGGTTTAGACTTTGGATGGGAGAGGCGATTCATGCTAAGGAAGCTATAGTTTCAACAGATTGTGAAAATTTTGAACCTGGCGTAGAAGAAAAACAAAAAGAAACAAGGGGAAAGATAACCGTAGTTACGAAGATCGATCTGGTTCAAATGTTCCTGTTGGTATCTCCCCGTAGTGTTAGTTGCTCAGCTGTGTCCGACTCTTTGCGACCCCATGGACTGTGTCCCGGCAGGCTCCTCTGTCTGTGGAATTCTCCAGGCAAGAATATCGGAGTGGGTCGCCATTTCCCTTCTCTAGGGGATCTTCCAGACCCAGGGATTGAACCCTGGGTCTCCTGCATTGTGGACAAATTCTTTACCATCTGAGCTACCAGGGAAGCCCTATTTCTACATAAGGGCTTTGCTTTCCCTTTGGCTTGTCAGGCAAGTTCTTTTCCTCTGGTAACTGCAGCTGAAACTAAGCCTGTATCGCTCCTGGGTTACCCGCACCCTCACACCCTCCTCTAGAGGCTCTTCAGAGCAGCGCCAGGACAGAGCAGCTGACAGGCCTGCAGCGTCACAAGATCCACTTTTGCTGCATGTTCCCAGGCCAATAGCTGAAGAGTTGTCTTACAGAGATGCAGTCATGAACTTAAATGAGCCCCGTCTTCATTTCAGACAGTAGGCTGAGCAGTCTGTAGAGGCAGAGTCTAAGTTTAGGGGCTCCTTTTGCGTTAGGTAGGTAGTCATGACCCATTAAGCTGGGATTTGATCAGAGAGACACCTAAGAATCAGCTCGCCTCCTTCTTTGGGGTCCTAACTCCCTCTGATGGGTGGCCAGACAACCTTGCAAAGGCCAGGCCCCTGTCTCAGCTGGGATGGTAATGTACCACTAAATGCCATAGAGGATCTAAAGCCATTGTGTTGGGGCTTCCCTGGTGGCTCAGTGGTAAAGAATCCACCTGCCAATGCAGGAGACTTGGGTTCAATCCCTGCCTGACCAGGGAACATCCCACAAGCTGAGAAACAGCTAAGCCTGCAGGCCGCAACTGTTCAGCCTGTTGTGCTCTAGAGCCTGGGAGTTGCAACTCCTGAAGCCCAAGTGCCCCAGAGCCTGTGCTCTTCAATAAGATAAGCTACGGTAATAAGAAGCCTGCACAGCAATGAAGACCTCAGTACAGCCATAAATAAATAAATAAAATTACTTTAAAAAAGTAAAGCCTTTGAGCTCCAGAGAGAAACGCCTTTTGAAAGTCAAAATAGTAATCAGATAATCATTACTTTTGATAATAATCAAGGGAATAATTAACCCAGGTCTGGGTCACTGGGCTGCTCTTGATTATATAATGTTTCTAAAACTCTGCCCTTAAAATATGGGCAAAGGGTCCCAGGTTCCATAAAGAGACAATCTGGGAGGTCCTGACTTGTAGATGAGACCTTGCTCTGCAAAGTATCAGTTCAGTTCAGTTCAGTCCAGTTGCTCAGTCGTGTCCGACTCTTTGTGACCCCATGAATTGCAGCACACCAGGCCTCCCTGTCCATCACCAACTCCCGGAGTTCACCCAAACTCATGTCCTTCGAGTCAGTGATGCCATCCAGCCATCTCATCCTCTGTCGTCCCCTTCTCCTCCTGCCCCAGGATCAGGGTCTTTCCAATGAGTCAACTCTTCGCATGAGGTGGCTTTGGTATTGGAGTTTCAGCTTCAGCATCAGTCCTTCCAAAGAACACCCAGGACTGATCTCCTTTAGGATGGACTGGTTGGATGTCCTTGCAGTCCAAGGGACTCTCAAGAGTCTTCTCCAACACCACACTTCAAAAGCATCAATTCTTTGGCGCTCAGCCTTCTTCACAGTCCAACTCTCACATCCATACATGACCACAGGAAAAACCATAGCCTTGACTAGACGGACCTTTGTTGGCAAAGTAATGTCCCTGCCTTTGAATATGCTATCTAGGTTGGTCATAACTTTCCTTCCAAGGAGTAAGTGTCTTTTAATTTCATGGCTGCAGTCACCATCTGCAGTGATTTTGGAGCCCAAAAAAACAAAGGCTGACACTGTTTCCACGGTTTCCCCATCTATTTGCCATGAAGTGATGGGACCAGATGCCATGATCTTAGTGTTCTCAATATTCAGTTTTAAGCCAACTTTTTCACTCTCCTCTTTCACTTTCATCAAGAGGCTTTTTAGTTCCTCTTCACTTTCTGCCATAAGGGTGGTGTCATCTGTATATCTGAGGTTATTGATATTTCTCCTGGCAATCTTGATTCCAGCTTGTGCTTCTTCCAGCCCAGCGTTTCTCATACTAAGTATAGCTGCCTCCATTTTAAATTCATCAAAATGTAGCATTCGTTGTTTCTTTTTTTGTTATCTATTAGATTTAAACCTAAGATTAAATTGATTTTTCTTCTTTTCTCTTTGGCCACCAGCCCTCAAGTGTAAGGAATCCTGAACTTGAACGAAATGGACTCTACCCGGCCTACACTGGATTGCCAGGATCACGGCACTCTTGCATTTTCCCCGGACAGTATAACCCATCTTTCATCAGTGATGAGAGCAGGAGAAGAGACTACTTCTAAATGCAGAAGAGAGAGGGGCCCATTGCTCTGACTGCACCAGGGGAGCACCACCCTGGGGCCGCTCCCAGGACTAGTGGAGCCATCCCTGAGCAGGCAGCAGAAAGGGGATGGGCACGGGGGGACGTGACCACAGTGGAGGGGACAGCTGGAGCCCCTGGATGTGGAACTGCAGGCTGCTCACCCGGCACCTTCATTGCTACTGTGAATGTGAACACGGGCCAATCCATTCAAGTCCCCGCGTGACCACAGCATGGCCACAGCTCTGGAGTGGCTGTTAGTTAGGGCTGATCACTAGGCATCTGTGCAGGAACCCAGGTTTTCCTCAGTTTGCACTTTAGTAAATGCAGAAGGAGGGAGGGAGGCCTCCTTTCGGATTCTTTCCAAGACTGCTCTAGAAAGAAGGCCTCTTCTCCTCAGACACTTCCATAGGACTCTATTCAGTGATTCATTTACAGTGAAATGCTCTTTCGTTGTCTTCCTGCCCAGTAGCTACATGCTGAACAGTAGATGCTGAAGGACATGCCACTAGTGTTTGGAATTGCTGCAGGTGAACATGCATGCAGCATTTTCACACGCTCCCAAGTCTTCTTGTGCAACGTTCTCCAAACAACCCCAAAGGGAGGAACTGAAACTTGTGAGGCAAAGCACACAGCTCCAGTTTGTTTTCTTCATTCAAAGGGACACATTTATCTAGGATTATTCCTTTGCGGTTACTTCTCATGTTACCATTCATATCTGGATCAGAGCAAAACAAGTTTCATTTGATTCTAGTTTGAGGCATCTAGCCGCCCCATGGTGAGCCCTATGGGCACTGGGCAAGGACCCTGGGGGAAGGTGCTGGCCCTGAGGGCACTGCACGGGGTGTGGGCTCAGACCTCCACCCTCGAGGCCAAGGCTGCTGTGTGTGGAGCAGAAGTCTGAATGCAGGTTGGGTCCAAGCTGGTAGGTACTTCACCACTAATGGAAAAGCAGCTGAATGTGCTTCAGGAAATGGGCTGAACAGGTGTGTCCATTTTCTGAGACGTCAGTGCTTTGGGAAGCCAGGTATGCGGTTCCCAAGGAAGAACGGGGAGCTGGGCTGGAACTACACGCATGTCTGCTTACCCACCAGTGCGGCATCTTTGCTAGGAGCCCTGATCTCGTCCACAAACTCAGAGTTGGTTGGTTGGTTCAGCCAACCACTCAAAGCTATTTATTCATTGAAGAAATAACTTATTTTCTCTCAAACAGTAATTTGTAACTCTCTCTACTACTATGGAGTTCCCTCCTGAAACAGGGGTGTAATTCAAGTTAGCATCTGAGAACTAAAGATTGCTGGCTGTTTAGGGAATGGAGCATCTGCCTGCGGGGAGGCGGCTCCACACATTTGTATGAGGCTGTGGCGTGGGTCCTGCCAGGAGGGCATAGCCAATGCTGTGCCTTTACCTGCTGCTGTGGACCCATGATCTTTGTCATCTGCTTTTGAACATCCTGGTTCGGGATGAAGTGAACACAGAAGTAAAATAACTGTTCTCATCCTAAAGCTTGGAGTGCAGTGACACCCACACTTCTGGAAATGGTGCAGCCTTTGGAGACCGTTCTAGCCCAGGCATGGTTGTTCCTTCAGGGTTCTCTAATCTCTTCAGAATGAATCTAATCCTAGTGTAATCCCCGTCCTAATGGTTTTGAGTGCAAATTCCTGAGTCCCGAGGTCTGCACAAGTCACCGTCGCCCCACCGCGGCCAGGTTACTCTTCAGGTGTGATCACTTAGTGCTTAAATTGCATTCATCTCATGAGACACATGGAAAGAACCCTGCTTTTTGTCAGTGGGTGCGAACTTAACATAGCATCACCTGTTAGAGATCTTGGGTCTTGCCTCTCTCCGTGCAACCAGACATGCCTTTCTGTGCCTCGTGGGCTCTCATCTAACTGGAGAGCTCGAGCTCCTAGCCTCAGCTCACCTGAGCCAGCAAGCCGGGCCGCGAGGAGCTGCTGCTTCTGGGCTCCTGCTGCAGAGCCTTGCTGGCCCCCGGGACCCGGGGCCGCAGTGGGGGCCGTCCCCAGGCATACAAGCCCACCACCTGCAGCTGACATCACAGCTGGCAGGTCATCTCCTGTGCCCGGGGCCAGAAGCTATACTCTTCACCGAATGAAGCGTTCTGTCCCCAGAGTGTTGTGGAGCAGAATCCCAACGTCCAGAACAGAGTGTGCTGTGAGTTTCAAAGAGGCTTTCCTGGGAGTGGTTTTATGCATGTGAAGTGGATTGAGAGAGTTGTTTTTTCTTGGACTGTGAAAAACGGAGGCACCCTGCAAGGCTGAGGTCACATCACATATGCAGTTGCTAGGCGGCTTGCAGGGGTGGGGGCTTAGGGTGCCAGTGCTGGCTGCCCACCTGGGTGAGGAAGGGAGAGGCCGGCTTCATTCCTGCTTGGGGTTAAAATACTTTCAGAAAGGTCCTCCCTGAGCTGGGAAACAGCTGGTGGGGCAACAGCCCCGGGACTGAGGGGACAGGCTGGATGCTCCCCTGGTGACCAGAAGCCCAGGCACAGGTTCAGGTTAGTCCACGCACCTGGAGTGATTCCTGCTCACAGAAATGCCATGGTCCTGTGTGGGGCCCCACTTGAGGAAGCTGCCCATAAGACGCTCAGACCTCAGTAGGAAAGTGTGGGGCTGCATGGAACCACCGTGTCATGCAGCATGCCAGAGCGTGGTGACTCTCAGAGCAGGGCAGTGCTCACTGGGGCCTACCATCATCTGTGGAGTCTGCCGAAGCTCCAGAGGGTCTGAAATCTGGTGTCTTTTATTTTTTGCCCCATGACCCAGCCTTGCTAAAGACATTTTAGAAAGCCTAAATAGTCCCAGTGAGCATCTCATGTGTTCCCAGCAGAGCCAGGCTCTGTGCAGAGTACTTGGTCTCACCCCACCCTTGTGAGGTGGGCATGAGAGGGCCCATTTCTCGGACATGGGAACCTTCAGAGGGGATCAATACCTTGGCTTAGAGAGCCAGGACCCATACCCTCTGCCTGGCTCCCTCTTCCCACTGTACCTCTTGCCTCACCTCCCTGGCAGATGCCTCACCATCCAGTATCAAAGAGAGCTTGAGAGAGTGGGCTTAAAAGTTGTGTTTAATATTGGTAAGCAGTAGCTAAACTAATGCCATAAAGTGCAAAAACAAAATGTTGAAAAGTCCTTTCAGGTCCTTACATGTATTGCTTGGATGCTTGTGGTCATTGTTAATAGTGGCTGGCTCATGCTTATTAGCAAGGAGCATATTGGTACGTGGCTTTGGATGAAGGAAGTGTATGGTGATGACCTGGGTTTTTGACAGACGTGGCCAGACTTAGTCATCCTTCTGAGTGCTGCCTTGCCCTGTTCCTGTGGTGAGGCTGTGTTTCCCACATATTGGAAGCATGTTTTTGTGAATATTATCAGAGTCTGGAACCTATTCAGTTGAATGTCTTAGATGCTGACAAATCTTCCTCCTTTGACAAAAGTTTGTTTTCAGAAGCAGCTAAGTCATTTAGAGCCAAAATTGCTGAGTGGAGAATGTAATCAAGCTGAGTTATCAGCATTTGAGGTCAAGAACTAAGATGTAACTTAAGTTCTTGAAGAGGTCATTCTTAATGTTGGCCCAAATGAGAGGGCAACATCTTTGCAAAGATAAGACGGGATGGCTGCCCACGAAAATGTCTTTGAAGGATGATGTTCATTCAGATATAAAAGTTCCCAGAGTAGACACATCAGGGTCAGTCCTCACATGTGACTTTTTGGAGCCCCCATTAAGCCATCTTGCCCACTGTCGGGGCATCCTGTTGCTGTAACTGTGAGTGCTACTGGCAGAAGCTAGAGTGGTGTCCAGGCCAACTGTTCCTGGCTTAGTTTAGTTGAAGGAAAAAAAGTGAAGTGAAATACACCCCAAATTAGGGTTTTGACCCATGGTTCTAAGATACACTGATTTCAAAACTAGAGCACTTCTTCAGAGAGAGGAAGAATGCAAAGTTCAGTATCTCAGTATTTTGTATCTTATTGAACACCACCCTTAATATCAGAGAGATTCTTTTCTGTGTGAAACTGTGGGGATTAGAAGGGACATTCCATTCCTTCCTTCTTGACAAAGCGTCATTCAGAGGTTCTCCTGTGCATTCTTGGAAACAGATACAGTTTTGTAGAGTTGGCTGTTGAGTATGTATTCTTTTTCTTTTCTTGAATCCCCAGAAAGATTAAGGTATTAAATGTCAGTTAATTTGTTGTGCTAAAGTATCTTTTCAAGTGTGTTATAATCCATCCTATTTGATTTAAAGTGCTCACAGAAAACCCTGTGCAACTCAAGGGGACAATTGAGGTCTAAAAAGAGACGTATCTTATACTGGCTCTGTCTTCTAGGCATTGTAAAGAGCACATTTAAAAGAAATTGTATGTTAGATTCTGGCTTTACCTTTTTTTTTTTTTTTCTCTCTTGGATACATAATAGTGCACTTCGGGTGCAGAGTTTTTGGGGAGGAAGGATGGGACGAGACAGGGATGGGATGGAACCAGTCTACCTGGGAAACTAACCCAGGTTTCTGTATTATTTTGCCTGTTTCTTAAAAGACCTCTCATCAGGGGTTGCTGTGAGTTTTGTTAATGTTTGTGTTGTTGGATTTTTGGTTAAATGAAACCTGTAGCTGGAAAATTAACTTTTTGAGTTTTCACATTGTCCCAAATTTCTCTTTGCAGACCTTTAAAC
The DNA here is from genome assembly GCF_003369695.1 of Bos indicus x Bos taurus. Taxonomy (NCBI): domain Eukaryota; kingdom Metazoa; phylum Chordata; class Mammalia; order Artiodactyla; family Bovidae; genus Bos; species Bos indicus x Bos taurus. The sequence goes on along the minus strand of NC_040076.1, from coordinate 69,159,457 downwards.
CTTAGCCCCTGGTTGATTGTGTTAAATCCATTATAAGAATGTTATTTAAAGTTGTATTATAATTGCAACCTTCACTAATTATTCAGTACTGTAGCAGCAAAATATTATTTGTAAGAATTCGATTATTTTTATACTTATACCCACTATTAAGTCTGGCGTTCTAGTCAGTAAAATAATGCAATAAAATCAATATCATTTTCACTGTGTTTTTCTGGTGATAACAAACACACCACCTCAGAGTACAACAGGTTCGTTTTCATGAGGGCATCATTTAAACGCTGGAGCTACACCGTGAACTCTAATGGCAGAGCAGGGGTTGAGCCATTTCGTATGCTCAGTGCTATGGGTGAGGAAATATGCTCTTGATGATGGATGGATGGGCAGATGGATTGACCTAAATGATGAAAAGCCTACTTCAGGATAACACCTGCTTTGTTTGCTGTTCTTTCTGTGTGTTGGAGAGAGCCGGTAACCAATCTTCGGACACAGAAAATTTCCTCCTGAATGCCTCCCACCACCGGGTGCCCACTCTTCAGGTTTCAGAGGAGAAGGTAAAGTAAGCATATCTGTGATCTGTGGTCGAGAGATGTTGGAGCTTGAAGATGATGAGCTGTGGGCCTCATATTTACATGGCCAATGAGTGTGGCAGCTTGGCTGATTGTTCATTAATTACTTACTGAGGGCCTTTCATGACAGGGATGGATGAGCCTTTCAGATGCTTTGTGACAGTAACCTTGGCATTAGGAGACGCCAGTAATAGCAGCTTGGGACATGAAGGTGACCTTTTGGCAGCTTAGATCAGGGTTGCAGCCCACCAAACATCTCTGAATGGAAATGAGCAGCACACTGCTTTCTGTCCCATCATTTAATCCCCCATGAGACCTTGGCAGAATCTGCTGACTCTGACCCTGTTCACATTCCGAATCAGCTCAGCCAGACTGTAAACATCACAGCATGTCCACACCCACTCTCCCCCGGGAGCTGTTTAGGTGCTGTCCACCCACACGCTAGCCTGAGTGCTTGTCCTGCCTATACCTCTGACCTGGCCATGTTGAACCTTCACCTCAGGACTGATTTGCCAGTAAGTAACAATCTAGAAACTATTTTTAGACCTTTGGACTTAAATGACTCCAGCAGGGCACACTCATTTTCCAATTGTTTGGGAAGTAATGAAAGGTAAGGGGCATGATATAGAGATTATATAGGCCAGAGTCCTCCTGTCTTGATATCAGCCAGGACAACTTTTAAACCCTCATAACTAAATGGTGTTGACCTGAAGCCACCTGACAAAACAAACATGAACTTCAGGTTAGATACGAGAGAGATGCCAGGAAAAAGAAATGCAGGTAGATATTTATAGACCTCATAAAAACTTACAGCATCACCAGAAGGCCCAGGCTCTAACAAGCTGGTATGAGACACTCCCTAATAGTGTCCTGGATGTTTTTTTCCAGATCGTGATGTCAGGCCTAAGAGTCTGCTCATTTCTCTGAGCCTCAATTACCTGACCTGATCAAGGAAGTGGGGATAATAAGTATTGCCTCTCCCAGAGTTGTTGTGAGGATGAAAAGGGAGAATTCATATGAAAACACTGTAAACTACAAAGAAACATACACAGATGGGTTCTCTTCAGTAGGGCCATCTTGTCACCAAAAGAAAGACAATTACAAGATTAATGTGTCATTTCAAACTGACTAGTAACTAGACCCAAAGACCTTGGTCTTGCCATCAAAGAGTTCTTGTCATTTCCCCTTCCCTCCTCCAGCCTGCTTCACCCATCATGAAGGGATTAATGGGCTAAAAAGTATAAGTTCTATACAAGTAGGAACCCAGACTGACCTTTCCACGTGATATGCTCAATGCCTGGCACCTAGCAGATATTCAGTAAAACAAAGAACAGGTGAGTGGGTGGATGAATCATCCAATAGAAGACGTATATGGAAGTTAAAGTTCCTGGAGACCTACCCCCTCTAGTAGCTGCAGGCTGATGACCAGCTGATGTTAGGTAAATATGCAGCCATTACATGTAACTGAACAGGAACTCTTAACAAAAATCTCTGGTAGCAAACAAGGCCCAGGCAGGCATTTGTGGACTAAACACTAAAGATCCGCTAGAAAGCCCTTCACCTGATGAATTATGGAACAACTGGACAATGAAATGTCACTCGCCAAATAAAAGGAACAAACTACCTCAACAGGCAGCACCGCGGATGGGTCTCACAAATATCCTGCTGCGCGAAAAGAGCCAGCTGTAAATGGCTACCCACTGTATGCTTCCCTTTATGTTCCATTCGGGAAAAAAGACAAGATCAAAGGGACTGAACACAGGTGAGTGGTTCCCTAGAGGTCAGAAGGGGCTTTCCGCTGTTCGCCAGATACTTCCCCTTTCTTCCTTCCAGGCATGTGGTAGCTGTGCTTTACCACCCGCTTTGAAATACAGCTGTGTGACTGGTTTTGGCCAAAGAAATGTGAAGGGAAGTGAGATGTGTCACTTCTGGGAAAACACTTTAAGAGCTGGTGTGGTGTTCATTTCTGTAGCCTCAGCAGTTGTGGAAATATGTGTTGAAATACTATTGGCCTGGGACCCTGAGTGACTAAGAGGAACATAGCCTCTTGCTTACTGGGCTTGGACATTAATGAGGATGAAAGGAACACTAGTTACTACCCTTCGTGTGAATTCCTTGATTCTTTGTTCAATGCCACGGAACATTTATATCACTACAGTTCTTCAACTAAGTTGTTTCAGGTTTGTTTTATAAAAATTCAAATCAGAAACACTTAGTGAGTGGCTCATATTTTCCAAGTCCGTCAATTGAGACTTTGTGATATGAGTGAGATTTTGAACCAGAATAACCTAGATTTGAAACTCATCACTACTGCTTATTAGCTGTGTGCCCTTGATGGGTTTCCTAACTAGTCTGATCCTGAGTTTACTCCTCTATAAATAGCAATAGAGATCATTCCTAATTCAGAGGTGTGTTGAGAGATTAAATGGTAGGATATCTCTAAAGTGTATCTCCGTGATGGGATATATCATTTAGCTATGACCGTGGGATGAAGCAGGCATTGATGTGTGTGTGTTATGGGCATGATGGGCATGCTTGAAGCATGAGTCTGTGATGGGCATGCTTGAAGCAGGTGTCTTGTTCAGATGTGCTGTGCTGTGCTAAGGCACTTCAGTCGTGTTCAACTCTTTGCGACACTATGGGCTGTAGCCCGCCAGGTTCCTCTGGACATGGGATTCTCCAGGCAAGAGTACTGGAGTGGATTGCCATTCCCTTCTCCAGGAAATTTTCCCCACCCAGGGATCGAACCCAAGGTTCTGTTTCCTGCATTGGCAGGCCGGTTCTTTACCACTAGTGCCACCTGGGAAACCCTATGGTTCACATGGAACTAGAATATTTATTCCTCCGCCCTTTCCTCCTGCTTACTTCACAGTAGTTGTTAAATTTTATTGTAAGTCATTATCATAGTGATACTAGTACCATCAAGAAGACAAAACTTGTTTGGGGAAATGCGCTATAATTTTATAATCTGCATAGAACCTGATCTATATTTAGCTCAGTGATAACTAGATTAACTGAGGAACAAGGTTCAGCTTTCCTGACTCTCCAACACCCGTCACCCTCACCGTGGACGATCTTGTCTCTCACTTCCTCATCAATTGTCCCCATTTCACAATGAGGTTGATTCCTTTCTAAAGACCAAGGAACTGGGATATAGTCGTCCTACCTGGGGAAATAAGGAGAGGTTTCACTGGTTCTCCTAGTATCATAGGGGCTTCCCAGGTGACTCAAGTGGTAAAGAATCCACCTGCCATTGCAGGAGACACAAGTTTGGAGGAGGAAATGGCAACCCACTCCAGTATTCTTACCTGGAAAATTCCATGGACAGAGGAGCCCAGCGGGCTGCAGTCCATGGGTTGCAAAGATTGAGACAACCAAGCAGCTGAGTGCACATACATAGTATCATAGACTGTGAGGCCTGGGACACTTGTTAGTGAGTTCATCTTGGCAATGGTTTACAAATCCTGTTCATGGAGGGATGGTGGTTTTTTTTTTTTTTTTTTTCCATTTTTAAGACCAGATTAATGTTTGGTATGTAAAGGAAGTCTTCTTCAAAAGGGTTGAATCTGACTGGTTCCACACTTCTTCACAGTAACACAAAACTTGAAGGCATGAAGCAGTATCTACAAGTTTATCCTCTTAATAATGAAAGCAACAGAGATCATCCAAAAGAAAAGATTTCAGGGAACCCAGCGCCCAAGAAAAAGCACTCCATAGTGAAGTGCTGCTAACCAAGTGAGAAACCGAAACACTGAATTTGGAAATGGATCAACTATGAGGGATACATACTGGATCTGGTTAGAGAATAAAGACATGGGATTAAGAAAATGAAAGAATGGGCGGAGGAGCCTGGGAGGCTGCAGTCCATGGGGTTGCTGAGAGTCGGACACGACTGAGCGACTTCCCTTTCACTCTTCACTTTCACGCATTGGAGAAGGAAATGGCAACCCACTCCAGTGTTCTTGCCTGGAGAATCCCAGGGACAGGGGAGCCTGGTAGGCTGCTGTCTATGGGGTCGCACAGAGTCAGACACGATTGAAGCGACTTAGCAGTAGCAGCATAAAGGTTACAGAAAGTAAAAATAATGGAAGTAACAAAAACAGGAGGTATAGGAGAATAAGATACTCTTTTCCTTATTTTTCATAGCAGATAGATCAAAAAATACTATTTAAAGTTAAATAAGTTTATAAAATAGCATATCTATGAGTTTTCATGATTTTTTTCTTAATTTTGGAGGAGTATCCTTGGAACTAATATTGCTTATGGTAAAGACACGTTTTTTTCTAAGTTGAATAATTATTTCATTTTCACATCATCTGGTTCTTCTGTTAATTCAAATGAAAAACTAAATGTCTTGTTCCAATTGAAAAAAGAGTTTCTATGTTATAACGTCGTGCTTATAAAATTATACCTACTCAACTATCTATCTCCAGCTATTCTCTCTCCCCCACTATCAGTCTCCCTGCACAGAGAGAGGTGTCTCACATGTTGTCTTCTAAATATTAATGCTGGTTATGGATCATGGGTACCTTTCCTTTCTTCTTTGTACTTTTCCATGTTGCTTGAATTTATCTTAACATGAGTCATTTTAATAAGAACAATAAAATTATTCATTTAAAAAGGAAAATGAGGGGCTTTCCTGGGAACTCAGTGGTAAAGAATCCACCTACCAACACAGGAGACACAGATTCGATTCCTAATCTGGGAAGATCCCACGTGCCATGGAACAACTAAGCCTTGCACCACAACGATTGAGCCTGTGCTCTAGAGCCCAGAGCCTCTACTGTGGGAGCTTGTGCATCATAGCCACAGCAGTGAGAAGCCAGCGCACTGCAGCTAGAGAGTGGCACTTGCTCACCGCATCTAGGGAAAAGCCCATGCAGCAAGAAAGGCCCAGCACAGCCAAAAATAAATCAAATTATTATAAAAGGAAAATGAGACAAGAATATGTAACTTTTAGAACTATCAAAAGAATGTATATGTGTGTATGTATATGTATGGATCTAAATATAGCTATCCTAACAGTTCCTGGCATATTGTAGGCACTCAGTAGGTGCCAGGTACTATTATTATTGTTTTCTTGGGAAGAGAAAAACCTTAAATCCTGACTGTAGTAATTTTCAGTGTTAGTTGGGGTTCTTGGTTGCAGAGATGAGCATTCACTCCGTTTGGTTTATTAAAGAACTTTAGGTGTCTCTCAGAATCTCCAGGAGGGCCTTAGAAGAACAATAGCAGATTATGCTGCAGGAGTGAGAACTCCAGCAGAGACAACCCTCTGCCGCCACTGCTCCATCCAGAGCCACAGCTTACACCACCGCCCCCTGGCACAGTGCTGGTGCCTCAGGTTTCTGCCTCCATCTGGTGCTGGTACCTTTTATTTCCTCTTCTAAATATATGTCATGTGAGGAAGCCCTGATTTATGGTGCTAAGTCGTAGGCTTGCACCCCAAAGACAAGAAAGGCTATGAAAGTGAGATCTTGGCGTCTATCTTGGAGCAGCAAGACTTGATAGAGGAGATCTGCAAATACAGGCAGTGGGGATCAAAGATGCTGAGCAGCCTCAGATAGAGTAAATTCTATCAACCATACCTCCCAAGTACCCCTTATGAAGCTTGGTGAGCCAAAGACTAAAAGGATTCCAAGAGCACTTGAAAATTATTGTATATTCCCTACTTGTTCAAAGGTTCTGCTAATTTACTAAAATATATTTATGTACAGTAGCTCCTCCATATCCACAGGTTTCATATCCAGAAATTAAACCAACCATGGACTGAAATTTTATTTTTATTTCCAGAAAGTTCCAAAGAGCAAAACTTGAATTTGCTGTTCACTGACAAATGTGTGTATGTGTGTATGCATGAAGGAGTATGCTATTCACAGCTATTTTCATAGCATTTACATTGTATTAGGTATTATAAGTAATCTAGACATGATTTGAAGTATATGAGAGGGGGAAGTTCACTGACTGTCCAGAGATTTGGACTTGGTGCATTTACTGTTAGGGACCTTGGTTCATTCCCTGGTTGGAGAATTAAGATCTCACAAGCCATGCAGTGCAGCCAAAAGAAAAAAAAAATTTAAGTATATGGGAGAGTGCTTATAGGTTACATGAAAAATCTGTTATATAAGAAACTTGAGCATTCTCAGATTTTGGTATCTGTAGGGGGTAGGGTCTTTAAAACAATCCCCTACAGATACCAGGAGACCACTATAAAATTCTAAAACCTCAGAGAAGGCTCCCCTTATCCAATGTAAACAGTGTTATCAGAGACCTCTCGGTTCTTAGCTGAAAAAGGAATAGAGTTTTTTCTTTTTTTTGTGGGGGGCAAGGGTTGCTTTCTGGAACTCTCTTGCTTTTTTGATGATCCAGTGGATGTTGGCAATTTGATCTCTGGTTCCTCTGCCTTTTCTAAAACCAGCTTGAACATCCGGAAGTTCATGGTTCACGTATTGCTGAAGCCTGGCTTAGAGAATTTTGGGCATTACTTTACTAGCATGTGAGATGAATGCAATTGTGTGGTAGTTTGAGCATTATTTGCATTGCCTTTCTTTGGGATTGGAATGAAAACTGCCCTTTTCCAGTCCTGTGGCCACTGCTGAGTTTTCCAAATTTGCTGGCATATTGAGTGCAGCACGTTCACAGCATCAGCTTTCAGGATTTGAAATAGCTCAACTGGAATTCCATCACCTCCACTAGCTTTGTTCATAGTGATGCTTTCTAAGGCCCACTTGACTTCACATTCCAGGATGTCTGGCTCTAGGTAAGTGATCACACCATTGTGATTATCTGGGTTGTGAAGATTTTTTTTGTACAGTTCTTCTGTATATTCTTGCCACCTCTTCTTAATAGAAAAACATCTATTTCTGCTTTATTGACTATGCTAAAGCCTTTGACTGTGTGGATCACAATACACTGTGGAAAATTCTGAAAGAGATGGGAATACCAGACCACCTGACCTGCCTCTTGAGAAACCTGTATGCAGGTCAGGACGCAACAGTTAGAACTGGACATGGAACAACAGACTGGTTCCAAATAGGAAAAGGAGTACATCAAGGCTGTATATTGTCACCCTGCTTATTTAACATTTGCAGAGTACATCATGAGAAATGCTGGGCTGGAAGAAGCACAAGCTGGAATCAAAATTGCTGGGAGAAATATCAATAACCTCAGATATGCAGATGACATCACCCTTATGGCAGAAAGTGAAGAGGAACTCAAAAGCCTCTTGATGAAAGTGAAAGAGGAGAGTGAAAAAGTTGGCTTAAAGCTCAACATTCAGAACACTAAAATCATGGCATCTGGTCCCATCACTTCATAGGAAACAGTGGAAACAGTGTCAGACTTTATTTTTCTGGGCTCCAAAATCACTGCAGATGGTGACTGCAGCCATGAAATTAAAAGACGCTTACTCCTTGGAAGGAAAGTTATGACCAACCTGGACAGCATATTCAAAAGCAGAGACATTACTTTGCCAACAAAGGTCCGTCTAGTCGAGGCTATATTTTTTCCAGTGGTCATGTATGGATGTGAGAGTTGGACTGTGAGGAAAGCTGAGCGCTGAAGAATTGATGCTTTTGAAATGTGGTATTGGAGAAGACTCTTCAGAGTCCCTTGGACTGCAAGGACATCCAACCAGTCCATCCTAAAGAAAATCAGTCCTGGGTGTTCATTGGAAGGACTGATGTTGAAGCTGAAACTCCAATACTTTGGCCACCTCATGCGAAGAGTTGACTCATTGGAAAAGACCCTGAGGCTGGGAGGGATTGGGGGCGGGAGGAAAAGGGGAAGACAGAGGATGAGATGGCTGGATGGCATCACTGACTCGATGGACATGAGTTTGGGTAAACTCCGAGAGTTGGTGATGGACAGGGAGGCCTGGTGTGCTGCGGTTCACGGGGTTGCCAAGAGTCAGACACGACTGAGCGACTGAACTGAACTGAAGGCTTGTTTTGGGTCTTCATTGCAGTGTACAGACTTCTCATTGCAGTGGCTTCTCTTGTTGCAGAGCACAGGCAGACTTTTTATAAAAAATATAAACTGTCGGACTTCCCTAGTGGTCCAGTGATTCAGAATCCACCTGGCAGGGGGCTTTCCTGGTGGTTCAGTGGTAAAGAATCTGCCTGCTAGTGCAGGAGACACAGGTTTGATCCCTAGTATGTGAATATCCCACATGCTGCAAAGAAGCTAAGCCCGAGTGCCACAACTCCTGAAGCCCACTTACCTAGAGCCTGAGCTCTGCAACAAGAGAAGCCATTACAGTGAAAAGCCCAGGCACCACAACTAGAGAAGAGCCCCCACTCACCACTACTAGAGAAGTCCTAGCAAAGACCCAATACAGTCAAAAATAAATTAATTAGACTATTTCGGTAGCCGTTTGGGGTGAAGTTAAGCTTATAATGTCTGGGCGAGGTAAACAAGGCGGCAAGGCTCGTGCCAAAGCCAAGACACGCTCCTCGCGAGCTGGGCTCCAGTTCCCTGTGGGCCGTGTTCACCGGCTGCTCCGCAAGGGTAACTACGCCGAGCGGGTCGGGGCCGGCGCGCCAGTGTACCTGGCGGCGGTGCTGGAGTATCTGACGGCCGAGATCCTGGAGCTGGCGGGCAACGCGGCCCGGGACAACAAGAAGACCCGTATTATCCCGCGTCACCTGCAGCTGGCCATCCGCAACGACGAGGAGCTCAACAAGCTGCTGGGCAAAGTCACCATCGCTCAGGGCGGCGTCCTGCCCAACATCCAGGCGGTGCTGCTGCCCAAGAAGACCGAGAGCCACCACAAGGCCAAGGATCCCCTGAAGAAGGAAATGTCAACCCACTCCAGTATGCTTGCCTGGGAAATACCCTGAAGAGGAGCCTGGCAGACCACAGTCCATGGGGACCTCCACCATTGCAATAACTTTTAAGTTTTGTGTGTGTGTTTTTTTTTTTTTTTTTTTTTTCATTTCAAATCCAAATTTCTGGGTTAATAATGTAGTTAAACATTTTTTTCTTATGTTTGTAAGTATACAGACAGTTTGGGCATCTATTCATTTTGAGATAAGAAGATAAAGATCAAGTTTAAGATCAAGAATATTTAAGGAAGATAAAGAGCAGAGAAAACAAGGGTAGAAAGGGAGTTCACAGAGACAGGAAGAGATCAGATCATGTAGGGCTTTATGATCATGTAGGTTTTATATGCTATGTTATGTTTTTATAAATCATTCTAAGGGTTTTGAATGAAGGAATGGCATAACCTAATTTATATTTCTTTGAAAGCTCACTAAGGCAATTATATGGTGAATACAAAGTTTAGAAGTAATGATATAAATTAGGAAGCTATTGCAATGGTCTTTTTGAGAGATAATGACGGTTTGGCCTAAACTGGGGGCAATAGATGATGGTTTGGTATAGATATATTTCATAAGTGTGACCAATAGTTTGTTGCTGGATTTGATTCATACTGTGTAGGAGAGGGGAGAAAATATTTTTCCCTTTGAATTCTTGGCTGAGACCTCCTATAAGACAAGTTCAAAATCACCAAATTTTTATTAACATGTATACCTCATGTGTATATGAGAGACACTTAGGAAAAATGAGTAAGCTCCTCAAGACGACCCAAGCCACCACCTTACATATGGTCTTTGTTGTTGTTCAACTGCTAAGTCAAATCTAAATCTTTGCCACCCAATGGACTATAGCACACCAGGCTCCTCTGACCTCTGCTATCTCCTTCAGTTTTCTCAAATTCATATCCATTGATACTGTCTAACCATCTCATCCTTGGTCTCCTCCTTCTCCTTTTGCCTTCAGTCTTTCCCAGCATCAGGATTTTTTCCAGTGAGTCAGCTCTTCACATCAGGTGGCCAAAGTATTGGAGCTTCAGCATCAGCCTTCCAATGAATATTCAGGGTTGATTTCCTTTAGGATTGACTGATTTGATCTCCTTGCAGTCCAAGGGATTCTCAAGGCTCTCCAGGACAACAGTTTTAAAAGCATCAATTCTTTGGTGCTCAGCGTTCTTTATGGTCCAACTTTCACATACCTACATGACTACTGGAAAAACCATAGCTTGACTATGCAGTCTTTTGTTGGCAAAGTGGTGTCTCTGCTTTTTAATATTCTGTCTAGGTTTGTCATAGCTTTTTTTCCAAGGAGTAAATGTCTTTTAATTTCATGGCTCCAGTCACCATCCTCAGTGATTTTGGAGCCCCAAAAAATAAAATCTGTCAGTGATGGTACCAGATGCCATGATCTTAGTTTTTTGAATGTTGAGTTTTAAGCCATCTTTTTCACTATACTCTTTCACCCTCTTCAGGAGGTTCTTTAGTTCTTCACTTTCTGTTAGAGTGGTATAATCTTCATATCTGAGGTTGTTGATATTTCTCCTGGCAATCTTGATTCCAGCTTGCGATTTATCCAGCCTGGCATTTCACATGATGTACTCTGCATAGAAGTTAAATAAGCAATATACAGCCTTGTCATATTTCTTTCCCAGTTTTGAACCAGTCCGTTGTTCTGTGTTCAGTTCTAACTGTTGCTTCTTGATTTGCATACAGGTTTCTCAGAGACAGCTAAGGTGGTTTTGTTTTCCCCTCTCCTGAAGAATTCTCCATAGTTTGTTGTGATCCACACAGTCAAAGGCTTTAGTATAGTCAATGAAACAAAAGTAGATGTTTTTCTGGAACTCTCTTGCTTTATCCGTGATCCAACGAATGTTTGCAATTTGATTTCTGGTTTCTCTGCCTCTTTGAAACCCAGTGTGTACATATGGAAGTTCTTGGTTCATGTACCGTTGAAGCCTAGCTTGAAGGATTTTGAGCATAACCTTGCTAACATGAAATAAGCTCAATTGTACTGTAGATTGAACACCTTTGGGGACTGAAATGAAAGACAAAACAAAGTTGTATGAGGGTAGGGGTTTGGGGCACGGTTGCCGTTAGAAGTTTTCCCAAAAAATGCATCGTAAACAAAGGTAAGGGACCTCCCCAGTGGCTCACAGGTAAAGAATCCACCTGCAATGCAGGAGATGCAGGTTTGATACCTGGGTCTGGAGGATCCCCTGGAGAAGGGCATAGCAACCCACTCCAGTATTCTTGCAGGGAAACTCTCATGGACCGAGGCTGGTGGGCTACAGTCCATGGGGTCGCAAAGAGTCAGGCATGACTGAAGCCACTGAACACAATGCAGATTAAAGTGGGTGCTTTGTCCCAGAATCCTTTTTTTTTTTTTTTTTTACAATTTAGAATCATCCTTCTCTGCTTAGTGTGGAGAGGGAGATATAAGCGGAGCTTTCCTCTATAAGTGTCTCTTACAAAAGTATAATTTTTGTTTTCAGAAATTCTCCTGTCTATGCTATTTCTCAAAAATAATTAGTTCAAAATAATCCTTATGACAAGAGGGGTGGCATAGTTTGGGATGGCATGTTCAGCTACACTTCAACTGTGAAAGAACATAAAGATATAAAGAAAATACTTGATTTAAACTAAAGTTTATCTTGACCTATTAAGTCAGTTACTATGTATTTTTTAAACATAGTATTGTATAAAATACTATACAATAGGAAGAAAATACAATAGGAAGAAAAATACAATGCTTAGTGTGGAGAGGGAGATATAAGTGGAACTTTCCACTTATATTTTGTATTTTTATTTTTATAATACATTGTATTTTTATAATACATTGTATCTTTATAGAATAATAAACCTTTGTCCCTCAATTTCAGAAATTATAAAGAATCTGACAAACTTTTCACATATACATTCATTACTAGTCTTACAATCACTAGCTGTTATGCAAAAACTCATGAAATCAGATAGGGAGAGAGGCTAGTAGTTGGTGGGAATTTTACTGATTTTTTTAAAGTAGAGAAGGGTTTGTAAAATATATTCCAGTTAACTAATGTTGGGAAAATATAATTTAAAACAAAAGAAGAGAAAATTTATTATAGACTAAGCTTCATGTTTATTTAAAGCATTGTGCTCAACACCGGCAATGTTTTATTAAAGAGATTTCAAAAGAGGGGAAAAAAAAAACCTGTTACATAGGTAAGAGGGTACATCCATTACATTAGTAGGCTTTGCAATCTGGAGTCAGAAAACTGGGAAACAGAGCACTTTCCCTGGTTGATTACATTTCAAAAAGAGGACTCTAAGGTCCTTGAGGAAACATTCTTGAGATAGGAGGCTAGCCAAAGGGTGTTTTTAGCCATTAAGAAAATTTACATACCTTTGAAAAGGACAGAGAAAAAATTTTTGAAAAAGAAAAAGGAAAAGGAAGGGATGGATAATTAAGCCTCTTATTTTCAATTTGTATTTGCCCTTAAATTAACTTGAATTCACCTATACTAGCTATCTACCCTCTCTATAAAATATACTGAATTTTGAAAAAAAAAAAAATTAATTAATTAATTAATTTAAAATATACAAACTGCATATAATGAAAAATATTAAAAGCCAAATATGATTTACAGCACATCTAACAGAAGGGGTTAATACATCTTGATATTCCAGCACTCATACAAATGAATTTAAAAAGAGACCACTAAGAACCCAAGAGATACATGGGCAAGGACATGCACAGATGATTGACAAAAGAGAAAGTACAAGACACATGCTATGAAAGTATTAGCACTCACTTGTAACAGGAGAGGAAGGGAAACTACTCCTGCCTAGGCACCAAGCGTTTAGCTAGCATTTTTATTTCATCCTCATAATCATGGTCATGTTAGATGCTGTAATTCCCTTTTTATTAATGAAGAAACTTGAGGTTCAGAAGGGTTGGGTAGCTTGTTGACCAATATCAACTGGCTAAGCTGATACTGACCCTGTGACGACTGTCAGGCTCTAAAGACCAGGGTCTTTCCACTAACCAAGCTGCCTCTTTAGTGACTGTTATGAATCTGAGAAACTCTTTTCAACTATTAAATTATCAAAACCCAATGTTGATGAGAGTAATGAAAGTAGCTTGGTTGCTAAGCTGTGTCCAACTCTTTGGTGAATCCATAGACTCTAGTCTGCCAGGCTCTTCTGTCCATAGGATTCTCCAGGCAAGAACACTGGAGTGGGTTGCCATTTCCTACTCCAGGGGATCTTCCCGACCCAGGGACTGAACCCACATCTCTTATGCCCCCTGCATTGGCAGGTGGGTTCTTTAGCACTAGTGCCACCTGGGAAGCCCTATGATGAGAGTCCTTCTCATAAAAGATTATGGGGCTGGAAAAGGTCAGTTTTTATTCCAATCCCAAAGGAAGGCAATGCCAAAGAATGCTCAAACTACCGCACAATTGCACTCATCTCACACGCTAGTAAAGTAATGCTCAAAATTCTCCAAGCCAGGCTGCAGCAATACGTGAACCATGAACTTCCAGTTGTTCAAGCTGGTTTTACAAAAGGCAGTGGAACCAGAGACCAAATTGCCAACATCTGCTGGATCATGGAAAAAGCAAGAGAGTTCCAGAAAAACATCTATTTCTGCTTTATTGACTATGCCAAAGCCTTTGACTGTATGGATCACAATAAACTGTGGAAAATTCTGAAAGAGATGGGAATACCAGACCACCTGATCTGCCTCTTGAGAAACCTGTATGCAGGTCAGGACGCAACAGTTAGAACTGGACATGGAACAACAGACTGGTTCCAAATAGGAAAAGGAATACGTCAAGGCTGTATATTGTTACACTGCTTATTTAACTTCTATGCAGAGTACATCATGAGAAACGCTGGGCTGGAAGAAACACAAGCTGGAATCAAGATTGCCAGGAGAAATATCAATAACCTCAGATATGCAGATGACACCACCCTTATGGCAGAAAATGAAGAGGAACTAAAAAGCCTCTTGACGAAGGTGAAAGAGAAGAGTGAAAAAGTTGGCTTAAAACTGAACATTGAGAAAACAAAGATCATGGCATCTGGTCCCATCACTTCTTGGGAAATAGATGGGGAAACAGTGGAAACAATGTCAGACTTAATTTTTGGGGGCTCCAAAATCACTGCAGATGGTGACTGCAGCCATGAAATTAAAAGACGCTTACTCCTTGGAAGGAAAGTTATGACCAACCTAAATAGCATATTCAAAAGCAGAGACATTACTTTGCCAACAAAGGTCCGTCTAGTCAAGGCTATGGTTTTTCCTGTGGTCATGTATGGATGTAAGAGTTGGACTGTGAAGAAGGCTGAGTGCCAAAGAATTGATGCTTTTGAAATGTGGTGTTGGAGAAGACTCTTGAGAGTCCCTTGGACTGCAAGGAGATCCAACCAGTCCATTCTGAAGGAGATCAGCCCTGGGATTTCTTTGGAAGGAATGATGCTAAAGCTGAAACTCCAGTACTTTGGCCACCTCATGCGAAGAGTTGACTCATTGGAAAAGACTCTGATGCTGGGAGGGATTGGGGGCAGGAGGAGAAGGGGACGGCAGAGAATGAGATGGCTGGATGGCATCACTGACTCGATGGACGTGAGTCTGAGTGAACTCCGGGAGTTGGTGATGGGCAGGGAGGCCTGTCGTGCTGCAATTCATGGGGTCACAAAAAGTCGGACACGACTGAGCAACTGAACTGAACTGAGCAAATTTAAAACACCTTTTGAAATTTATCAAGACTTACTAAGAGCCATAAAAATGTTGATTTCCATTGACCCAGCCATTCTACTTTGAGGGAATGTTTTCTTAGGAAATAATTTAGTATGTGGAAAGAGTTATGGGCAAAAGGATGTTCATTGTGGATCTGTAAGAGTTAACAATTCAAAGCAACCTAAATGTCCAGAATTGTTTAAATAAATTGAAACATGTTTACTTTCCACTTAATAAAATATTCAGTTCAGTTCAGTCCCTCAGTCATGTCCGACTCTTTGTGACCCCATGAATCGCAGCACGCCAGGCCTCCCTGTCCATCACCAACTCCCGGAGTTCACTCAGACTTAAAGTCCATCGAGTCTGTGATGCCATCCAGCCATCTCATCCTCTGTTGTCCCCTTCTCCTCCTGCCCCCAATCCCTCCCAGCATCAGAGTCTTTTCCAATGAGTCAACTCTTCGCATGAGGTGGCCAAAGTACTGGAGTTTCAGCTTTAGCAGCATTCCTTCCAAAGAAATCCCAGGGCTGATCTCCTTTAGAATGGACTGGTTGGAACTCCTTGCAGTCTAATAAGTGTCTTATAATTTTCTGTATACAGTTCTTTTGTCTTCTTAGGTAAGGTTATTCCTAGATATTTAATTATTTTTGTTACAATGGTGAATGGGATTGATTCCTTAATTTCTCTTTCTGATTTTTCATTGTTAGTATATAGAAATGCAAGTGATTTCTGTGTATTGATTTTGTATCTTAAAACTTTGATAAATTCACTGATTAGCTCTAGTAATTTTCTGATAGCATCTTTAGGGTTTTCTAAGTACAGTATCATGTCATCTGGAAACAGTGAGAGCTTTACTTCTCTTCTGATCTGGATTCGTTTTATGTCAACAGCCACGTTAGGCATTACTGACAAAATGGAGGCATGGCCCCAGACCCCTCTCCTCATTCTGTAGGCATTGGCCCCGTGATGAAGGAGTTAGGCCTTGTAATTCTGACTTGTCTTTTCCTCTGCTCGGCTGAGTTGACTGAAAAGGAATATTAAGGTGCTTATTGTTCTTGAGAGGAGCATGAGAAGGCACAAAACCTTCTGCAGCTGTGCTCAGAAAATAATTCATAAAGTTAATCATTGACATTAGTTCAAGGACTTTTACAAAAGAGTGTTCCAGGATGAGCACATAGGCCATAGCTTGAGGCCATGGGAGGGATTGCTATCTGAAGCCTATTTGTGAGGAGAATGTTTATGGCAAAGGAGTTTACCAAATTTACAGCTTAGAAATAATTTAAACAGTTAGAAGTTAAAGATTTAAGGAATGTTGTAAAGTTAGCATATTTTACTATAGCTTATAGAAGTTTGGAATTTTTAGAGAGACTTTAGCTAGAAGCCTTTTTAAGAGATAGTGAGCTCAGGACGTTAGGGGCAAACAGGATTTAGGAAGATAAGTAGTAAACTGAGGAATGTAGCATGAGTTACAATGTAATCACAAGTTAACCATCAGTTCAGTTCAGTTCAGTCACTCAGTCATGTCCGACTCTTTGTGACCCCATGAATCGCAGCATGCCAAGCCTCCCTGTCCATCACCAACTCCCAGAGTTCACTCAGACTCACGTCCATCGAGTCTGTGATGCCATCCAGCCATCTCATCCTCTGTCGTCCCCTTCTCCTCCTGCCCCCAATCCCTCCCAGCATCAGAGTCTTTTCCAATGAGTCAACTCTTCGCGTGAGGTGGCCAAAGTACTGGAGTTTCAGCTTTAGCATCATTCCTTCCAAAGAAATCCCAGGGCTGATCTCCTTCAGAGAGAGGAGGAGCAACCCCATGCCCAAGACCAGGGGCGGCAACTGGGAGGACCAACCCCACATCCAAGGAGTGGTGGCTGCGCGGGCACAGGAGGGCCTAGAGGAGCTATCCCACATTGAAGGTCAGGGAGGGTGGCGGTGAGGAGATACCCCTCGTCCAAGGTAAGGAGCAATGGCTGCACTTTGCTGGAGCAGCCATGAAGAGATAACCCACGCCCAAGGTAAGAGAAACCCAAGTAAGACGGTAGGTGTTGCAAGAGGGCATCAGAGGGCAGACACACTGAAACCATACTCACAGAAAACTAGTCAATCTAATCACACTAGGACCACAGCCTTGTCTAACTCAGTGAAACTAAGCCATGCCTGTGGGGCAACCCAAGACAGGGGGGTCATGGTGGAGAGATCTGACAGAATGTGGTCCACTGGAGAAGGGAATGGCAAACCACTTCAGTATTCTTGCCTTGAAAACCTCATGAACAGTATGAAAAGGCAAAATGATAGGATACTGAAAGAGGAACTCCCCAGGTCAGTAGGTGCCCAATATGCTACTGGAGATCAGTGGAGAAATAACTCCAGAAAGAATGAAGGGATGGAACCAAAGCAAAAACAATACCCAGCTGTGGATGTGACTAGTGATAGAAGCAAGATCTGATGCTGTAAAGAGCAATATTGCATAGGAACCTGGAATGTCAGGTCCATGAATCAAGGCAAATTGGAAGTGGTCAAACAAGAGATGGCAAGAGTGAATGTCAACATTCTAGGAATCAGTGAACTAAAATGGACTGGAATGAGTGAATTTAACTCAGATGACCATTATACCTACTACTGCGGGAGGAATCCCTCAGAAGAAATGGAGTAGCCATCATGGTCAACAAAAGAGTCTGAAATGCAGTACTTGGATGCAATCTCAAAAACGACAGAATGATCTCTGTTCGTTTCCAAGGCAAACCATTCAATATCACATTAATCCAAGTCTGTGCCCCAACCAGTAATGCTAAAGAAGCTGAAGTTGAACAGTTCTATGAAGACCTACAAGACCTTTTAGAACTAACACCCAAAAAAGATGTCCTTTTCATTATAGGGGACTGGAATGCAAAACTAGGAAGTCAAGAAACACCTGGAGTAACAGGAAAATTTGGCCTTGCAATATGGAATGAAGCAGGGCAAAGACTAATAGAGTTTTGCCAAGAAAATGCACTGTTCATAACAAACACCCTCTTCCAACAACACAAGAGAAGACTCTATACATGGACGTCACCAGCTGGTCAACACCGAAATCAGCCTGATTATATTCTTTGCAGCCAAAGATGGAGAAGCTCTATACAGTCCACAAAAACAAGACCAGAAGCTGACTGTGGCTCAGATCATGAACTCCTTATTACCAAATTCAGACTTAAATTGAAGAAAATAGGGAAAACCACTAGACCATTCAGGTATGACCTAAATCAAATCCCTTATGATTATACAGTGGAAGTGAGAAATAGATTTAAGGGCCTAGATCTGATAGATAGAGTGCCTGATGAACTATGGAATGAGGTTCGTGACATTGTACAGGAGACAGGGATCAAGACCATCCCCATGGGAAAGAAATGCAAAAAAGCAAAATGGCTGTCTGGGGAGGGCTTACAAATAGCTGTGAAAAGAAGAGAAGCAAAAAGCAAAAGAGAAAAGGAAAGATATAAGCATCTGAATGCAGAGTTCCAAAGAATAGCTAGGAGAGATAAGAAAGCCTTCCTCAGTGATCAATGCAAAGATATAGAGGAAAACAACAGAATGGGAAAGACTAGAGATCTCTTCAAGAAAATTAGAGATACCAAGGGAACATTTTTTGCAAAGATGGGCTTGATAAAGGACAGAAATGGATGGACCTAACAGAAGCAGAAGATATATAAGAAGAGGTGGCAAGAATACATAGAAGAACTGTACAAAAAAGATCTTCACAACCCAGATAATCACAATGGTGTGATCACTCACCTGGAGCTAGACATCCTGGAATGCAGGTCAAGTGGGCCTTAGAAACATCACTACGAACAAAGCTAGTGGAGGTGATGGAATTCCAGTTGAGCTATTTCAAATCCTGAAAGATGATGCTGTGAAAATGCTGCACTCAATATGCCAGCAAATTTGGAGAACTCAGCAGTGGCCACAGGACTGGAAAAGGTCAGTTTTCATTCCAATCCCAAAGAAAGGCAATGCAAAGATGCTCAAACTACCGCACAATTGCACTCATCTCACACGCTAGTAAAGTAATGCTCAGAAGTCTCCAAGCCAGGCTTCAGCAATATGTGAACCGTGAACTTCCAGATATTCAAGCTGGTTTTAGAAAAGACAGAGGAACCAGAGACCAAATTGCCAACATCTGCTGGATCATGGAAAAAGCAAGAGAGTTCCAGAAAAACATCTATTTCTACTTTATTGACTATGCCAAAGCCTTTGGCTCTGTGGATCACAACAAACTGTGGAAAATTCTGAAAGAGATGGAAATACCAGACCACCTGATCTGCCTCTTGAGAAACCTGTATGCAGGTCAGGAAGCAACAGTTAGAACTGGACATGGAACAACAGACTGGTTCCAAATAGGAAAAGGAATACGTCAAGGCTGTATATTGTTATCTGCTTATTTAACTTCTATGCAGAGTACATCATGAGAAACGCTGGGCTGGAGGAAGCACAAGCTGGAATCAAGATTGCCAGGAGAAATATCAATAACCTCAGATATGCAGATGACACCACCCTTATGGCAGAAAGTGAAGAGGAACTAAAAAGCCTCTTGATGAAGGTGAAAGAGAAGAGTGAAAAAGTTGGCTTAAAGCTCAACATTCAGAAAACGAAGATCATGGCATCCGGTCCCATCACTTCATGGGAAATAGATGGGGAAACAGTGGAAACAGTGTCAGACTTAATTTTGGGGGGCTCCAAAATCACTGCAGATAGTGACTGCAGCCATGAAATTCAAAGACGCTTACTCCTTGGAAGGAAAGTTTTGTCCAACGTAGATAGCATATTCAAAAGCAGAGACATTACTTTGCCAACAAAGGTCCATCTAGTCATGGCTATGGTTTTTCCTGTGGTCATGTATGGATGTGAGAGTTGGACTGTGAAGAAAGCTGAGTGCCGAAGAATTGATGCTTTTGAACTGTGGTGTTGGAGAAGACTTATTGGAAAAGACCCTGCCAAAGATTGATGGCAGGAGGAGAAGGGGACGACAGAGGATGAGATGGTTGGATGGCATCACCAGCTTGATGGACATGAGTTTGAGTAAGCTCTGGGAGTTGGTGATGGACAGGGAAGCCTGGCGTGCTGCAGTCCACGGGGTCGCAAAGAGTCAGACATGACTGAGCGACTGAACTGAAAATTAAGCCTTTACCTGTGTGATTCCTGCCTTTGTGTGCCTTCAATCTCCCCTCAGGACCTATGTCAATTGAAGCCCTGGACCTAAAGGAAGACCTTGAATGACAAAGATCTGTGAATTCAGCTTCTTAGAAATCAGTGGCATTCAGTGTCTGAGGCAGAGCTATCAACAGTTGGTATTAACCTGGACATAATAAGAAAAATATGTCCAAAATGAGCCTTAACCTTAGAGGAATTGGGTTCAGGGTTTTTGAAGAGGGTGGTTATGGGAGAAGGTAGATATAGAGACACCTCTCCAAGTGAAGTGGATGTATCTTTGGGATGCTTTTGAACTGTGGTGCAGGAGAAGACTCTTGAGAGTCCCTTGGACAACAAGGAGATCAGATCAGTCAATCCTAAAGGAAATCAGTCCTGAATATTCATTGGAAGGACTGATGCTGAAGTTGAAGCTCCAATGCTTTGCCAACCTGATGCAAGAACTGACTCATTGGAAAAGACCCTGATGCTGGGTAAGATTGAAGGCAAGGTAGAACTAGTAAAGTTGGAGAAGAGAGATGGTTCAGGACGTCAGAGTGGAGACCCTTTGCTTTAGTAAATATTAAAGACAAATTAAAACAGTGCTAGAAAACATAAAATATAGAAACCCAGAATCTCAGATTTGGAAATGATTTTTAGCCATTGTTTATTACAACTACTCTTAAAAAAAAATAACAAAACTTCAGTTCATCTCATCTGAGTGAAGTGAAATTGCTCAGTCATGTTCGACTCTTTGTGACCCCATGGACTGTAGCCTACCAGGTTCCTCCATCCATGGGATTTTCCAGACAAGAATACTGGAGTGGGTTGCCAGTTCCTTCTCCAGGAGATCTTCCCAACCCAGGGATTGAACCAAGGTCTCCCGCATTGTAGGCAGGCACTTTACCATCTGAGCCACCAGGGAAGTCCTACTCATCTGAGTAGATGTCCCAGAAACAGGGAGCTCATTTGCTTGGAGGAAGCCCCCTGCATACCTCAATAATTCCAGTTGCTAGAAAGTTCCTCCTTATTTTCAACCCAGTTATTTCATTCTTCTTGGATAAGAATCATTTTGGGAGTGGCAAGGAATTTGGAGGGTGGAGAAACTGGATTTAGGTTAGGGCTGTATAGGGATAGATTTGAGCAGAGCTAAGCAGGAGAGATGAGGGGTTGAGGCTAAGGAGGAGGGTCTGCATGAAGGCAGGGTGGACTTCAGGTACAGAGAGACACCAGTGACTGGGGACACAGGGTCCTCTGCTCTGGGTGAGACACAACCAACCTCCCAAGAGTTCCTGGGGAAAATGTGAGGAGAAAGAGGTTCTTGCTCGTCTCTGCAAATTTTTATCCAGCCATCCTTGCAGATGTGGAGGGGGATGGAAAAGGTTGACAAGATGGTAAGACAGGGGAGATGACCCTGGCCACTCATGCAGACTTCCTGGGGTCACACCCTCACTTTCTTGCTCTATGACCCTGGACATATTATTGTTATTTTTTTAATTTTTTTTGGAGTATAGTTGATTTACGATGTTAGTTTCAATTATATAGCAAAGTGAATCTGTTATACATATATCCGTATTTTTTTTAGAATCTTTTCCCATATAGACCATTACGGAGTATTGAGTAGAGTTTCCTGTGCTGTTTAATAGGTCTTTATTAGTTGTCTATTTTATATACTATAGTAGTGTGTCTATGTCAATCCCAATTTTCCAATTTACCCCTCACTCTCTTTCCCCTTGGTAACCATAAGTTTATTTTCTACATCTGTAACTCCATTTCTATTTTGTAGATAAGTTCATTTGTACCATTTTTTTAAATTCCACATGCAAGCAATATATGATATTCATCTTCATCTGACTTACTTCAGTCACTATGACAATCTCTAAGCTCATGTTACTGCAAATGGCATTATTTCATTCTTTTTTCTAATTGAGAAATATCCCATGTATATATGTACCATATCTTCTTTATCCAGTCATCTGTTGATGGACATTTAAGTTGCTTCCATGTCCTGGCTATTATAAACAGTGATGCAATGAACATTGGGGTGCCTGTATCTTTTCAAATTATGGCTTTCTCTGGATATATGCCCAAGAGTAGGATTGCTGGATCATATGGTAGTTCTATTTTTAGTTTTTTAAGGAACTTCCATACTATTCTCCATAGTAGTTGTATTAATTTACATTCCCACCAACGGTGTAGGAGGATTCCCTTTTCTCTACACCCTCTCCAGCATCTATTGTTTGTAGATTTTTTTGATGATGGTCATTCTGACCTGTAGTAATTTCATTGTAGTTTTGATTTGCATTTCTCTAATAATGAGTGATTATTATTAATAATCTAATAATGGCTGAGCACCAAAGAATTGATGCTTTTGAACTGTGGTGTTGGAGAAGATTCTTGAGAGTCCCTTGGACTGCAAGGAGATCCAACCAGTCCATCCTAAAGGAGATCAGTCCTGGGTATTCATTGGAAGGACTGATGCTGAAGCTGAAACTCCAATACTTTAGCCACCTCATGCGAAGAGTTGACTCATTGGAAAAGATCCTGATGCTGGGAGGGATTGGGGGCGGGAGGAGAAAGGGACGACAGAGGATGAAATGGCTGGATGGCATTACTGACTCAATGGACATGAGTTTGAGTAAACTCTGGGAGTTGGTGATGGACAGGGAGTCCTGGCATGCTGCAATTCATGGGGTTGCAAAGAGTCGGACATGACTGAGCGACTGAACTGAATAATGAGTGATGTTGAGCATCTTTTCATATGCTTTTTGGCCACCCATATGTCTTCTTTGGAGAAACGTCTATTTTGATCTTTCACTCATTTTTTGATTGGGTTGTTTTGTTTTGTTTTTTACATTGAGTTACATGAGTTATTTGTATGTTTTGGAGATTAATTGCTTGTCAGTTGCTTTGTTTGCAAATATTTTCTCCCAGACAACCCTCCCTGAGATTGTCATCATTTTGTTTATGGTTTCCTTTGCTATGAAAAGCTTTAAATTAAGTCCCATTTATTTATTTTTGTATTTTCATTACTCTAGGAGGTGATTGGGAAAATCACCTTGCTGCAATTTATGTTCTTATTATTTTTTAACTGAAGGATAATTGATTTACAATGTGTTAGGGTCCTGGGCAAGTTATTTTTAATCATTCTGTGCCTTAGCTTCTCAGGTAAAGTCATAATGGAATCTACCCCTTAGAGTTGTCTTAAGGATGAAATAGGTCATTATCTATAAAACATTTACACCAGTATTTTACGTGTAGTAAGTCTTATATGTTTGTTAAACATAATACATTTCAGAGTTCAAACTGGAGAACAAATTTATGGAACTATGACTTGGATTTCATGATGTATATAGCTGATTTCATACACTGCCAGGTCACTTTTTTATTACTATATTCCTGAAAACCTCATAAACAGTGAAACTAGTTGAGAATCACATTATAATGAGAGAGGTATTCTAATAAAAGTTGCTAAGAGAGTAAGTTCAAGTTCTCACTGCAAGAAAAATAATTATTTTGTAATTATGTGTGATGATGGATGTTAACTAAATTTATCATAGCAGTCATTTCACAGTCTAAATGTATGTCAAATCATTATATTGTACACCTAAAACAAATACAGTGTTATTTGTCAATTATATCTTGGTTGGAAAGAAAACCAGGTCTTCTCCTGAAAGAGAACGAAAGTGTGTGACGGGAATTGAAAAACCATCTGAAGTGGCTGTTTGGGAAATGATAGGAAGGTGATTCAGGACATGGGGTAACAGAGAGGCAGAACAATAAGCTTGTGGTAGTAGCAGCCCTTACAATACTTTTTCTCTAGCAGAACTCAGCAATAGGTATTAGAGCAGAGAAGGGGCCAACGAGTGGACCCAGAATTGAGGTTTGGGCGGGTGGCACCAGATGAGAGAATATCGGCTGGAGGACTTTACCGCAAATGATGCCTGTGGGTCTGGACTTAGAAGAAGGAAGGACTGGGTGAAAATGAAGGGCTGATAACAGTTTATATCTTTAATCCACAAAAATATGTAAAAAACTCATACATTTTCATTAGAACATTATGAATAACCCTCCCCCTGAAACAACAGACAAAAATTATAGACAGGAACTACACATAACCTAACAAACATATGGAGGATGTTCAATGTCATTAGTGGTCAAAGAAATGAGAATTTAAATACTGAGATAGCATTTCTCACCTACCATGGTAGGACTAAAGCCTACTTTTTACTAGTGAAAATACTTGTGCTCTTGGGTGAAAAGAAAACTACTGGACAGTAAATGAATATGAATCTTTAAGAACATAATTTGGCCAATGATTTCAAGAAGCCTTAACATTTTTACTCTTAAATTAGTAATTTTATTCCTTGTAATTTATACCAAGAAAACAATACAATACAAAGACAAAACAGGAGAAAGGCACATCCTTCTTGCTCCCTTGTCACACGTTAGTTCTTGTATCCAAAGAACTAAGCTAGTTAACCTTCAGGAAAAGTGGAAGTTTGAGGCCATTAAAGTCCTGTCCCCTGAAGCTCTCTGTCCTTTGATTAATAGGTATCACAATAAAGGAAGTTTTCTCAGCTCACTTCTCTACAGAGGCAGGCGGATCAAAGTCCTCCTGACTTCATTGCCATCGATTTCTACATTTCTATTAGCCTAAGTTTCTATTATTTAGCACTTCGATTATCACCTGCTGGACTGTGAACTCCTCAAGGGCAGGAACTTCAGCTTTACTTATCTCTGTTCTACATCCTCCTCTATTCCGTATGGCGAACACTCACACAGTAGACGCCTCATAGATATTTATAAAATTGGCTGTCATTTCAGCCGCTTCCCACTCCATAATGCCCCATTCTCTACCCTCTTCAGTCTGTGCGTTTGGCCGAAGTTGGTGTCTCTGTTCAGTTGATTTATACATAGATATCCTTGTGTATGTGCCAAGCAGTCTGAATTTCAGGAGTGCTATGTTTATTAGAGGACTCTCGTGTCATGTACCTTAAAGCAAGGTTCAGAGTCCATGCCTCTCTGGGCCTATCAACAGTAATTGCTTTCCGTAACTATTACTAACAGAGGGATGTGGTAGTATGTGGGTAATAAAACATGATGGAAAGCCAGTTGACTCATAGAAAGTTAAAACTGGAAAGGAGCTCAGGAAATGGTTGTATCATTCATGCTCCACTCTGATTTTACGTATAAGGAAACAAGACCAGAGAGAGAAAATTTTCCCAAAGTGGAACAGCCAGTTCTTGGGATAAGGGTCCAAGGTCTAGGCAGCCAGCTCATTAAGATTTCCAGGGCACTTGTTGTCTTCAAAAGTATGTGTCAGCAGAGCATGTGAACTGCAGAAGTGTATGGGGGACAGGGAGGACAGTGAGCCCAGCCATGGTGACTGACAAGGCAGAGCTCCACAGTGGTGGCAGAGTCAGCAGGGATTCTGTGAGATGGCCTAGATGGCAGCATGGGTGGGTGAGGGGGGAAGGCCTGGACAAGTACCTGGATGAAATAAAAACAGTGTGGTAAGGTGAGTTGAGCATGACCTTTAGAACTTGGAATTCAATCTCTGGACTGCCAAATATCCCTTTGTTATGTAACCTCTCTAAGATCCAAGTGTTTGGTCTGTAGAAACTTACCCACAGACTTGACTTCACAGAATTAAATTAAGAGAGCCAGTGGAGGTAATTTCAGCTCAGCACCAGGAAAGAGCTCCGGAAGATGATGGTTGGTGCCCTCCTTATCAAGGTCAGGTCTCATGGTCCTTCCAGGAGGTGGAAAGTGAGCTCTCGTCCCTCTGTCCGTCTTCAGAATGCTTTTGGATATGTCATGCTCCTACCTTGTGAGGGAGGACCTGTTCCCAGTGGGCTGACTGCACTCATGAGCATGGGTTGGCCAACTACAGCCCTAGGCTGAAGTCAGTCAGCTGCCTGTTTTGTAGGACCCACAAGCTAAGAGGGATTTTTACATTTTTTTTTTAAACTGGAAAAAATTAAAAGAAGAATCGTATTTTGTGAAATGTAAAGATTATGTGGAATCCAAATTTCAGTGTCACAGGGTCTTATTGGAACAGAGCCACCTTCATCTGTTTGTATGTTGTCTATAGCTGCTTACATGCTATAGTTGCAGGGTCATTTACTCATAAGAGGTTATGGTGACATGACGACACTCTGATCGCTTCACACTGCTACTCAGCACACTAAACACCGTAGTGATACAGGTATAACCCAGTAGTGTTTCAGATGCCATATGTAGTAATACTATGGCATTTTGTGAAACGTAATTGATGTACAATCTTATGTTAGTTTCAGGTGTACCTCATAATGATTTGACATTTGCATTCCCCAGTGGCTCTGCAGTAAAGAATCTGCCTGCAATGCAGGAGTCACAGACAATGTGGGTTTGATCCCTGGGTTGGAAAGATCCCCTGGAGGACGGCATGGCAACCCACTTCAATATTCTTGCCGGGAGAATCCCATGGACAGAGGAACCTGGCAAGCTACAGTTCATGGGGTTGCAACCAGTCAGACACAGCTGAAATGACTTAGCTGCTGTTGTTGCTAAGTCGCTTCGATCGTGTCCGACTCTGTGCAACCCCATAGACAGCAGCCCACCAGGCCCCCCCGTCCCTGGGGTTCTCCAGGCAAGAACACTGAAGTGGGTTGCCATTTCCTCCTCCAATGCATGAAAGTGAAAAGTCAAAGTGAAGTCGCTTAGTCATGTCCGACTCTTAGTGACCCCATGGACTACAGCCTACCAGGCTCCTCTGTCCATGGGATTTTCCAGGCAAGAGTACTGGAGTGGGGTGCCATTGCCTTCTCCAATGATTTAGCTAAGTCATGGTAAAATGATAACCATAAGTCTAGCAATCATTTGTCCTCATACAAAGTTATTAATACAATGTTATTAACCATATTCCTTATGCTGTATGTTATATCCTTGTGACTTACTTATTTTGTTACTTATGTGATTGGAGTTTTGCAACTCTTAATCCCTTTTACTTGTATCCTTCATCTTCCACCCTATTCCTTTCTGTCAACCACCTATTCAGGCTCTGTATCTATGAGTCTCTTTTCATTTTGTTTTATTTGTGTGATTGCTTTTTTCATTCCATATATAAGTGAGATGATGTGATATTTGTCTTTGTATTGCTTATTTCACTTAGCATAATTGCTAAGATCCATCCATGTTGTCACAAATGTCAACATTTCTTTTTTTATGGCTGAATAATAATACACTGTATATGTACACCACATCTTCTTTATCTATTCATATATAAATTGGACATTTAAGGTGCTTCCATATTTTCTCTATTGTAAATAATGCTGCAAACAGCATAGCATTTCCATACCCACTCACCCCTGGGCACTGTTTAGGACTAAAAGTGGTAGGACTTTCTGCTGTCCACCTACAAGCTGGCCTGAGGGCTTGTCCTACCTGAATGTTGGTCATTGCAACAACCAATGCAAGATTGGTCATTCCGAGAATCTTGAACCTCCATATCAGAACTTGATTTGCCATTAGTAAAAATCTAAAAAAATAATTTTAGATCTTTAGACTTAAAGAACTCCAACAAGACATGCTCATTTTCCAATTGTTTGAGAAGTAATGAAAGATAAGGGGCACAAGATAGAGATTACATTAGCCAGAGTCCTCCTGTCTTGGCTACTGCTCAGTCAGGACAGTTTTAAACCCTCAAAATCGAATGACACGAAGTCGCCTGATGCAGCACATATGAACTTTAGATCAGAAAGCTACAAGAGAGAGATACCAAGAGAAAGAAATGCAGGTGGATATTTATTGACCTCATAAAAACTTACAGCATTATCAGAAGGCTTAGGCTCTAACCAGCTGGTACGAGACACTCCCTCATGGTTTCCTGGCTGTTTTTCCCAGGTTGTGATGTCAGGCCTAAGAGTCTGCTCATCTCCCAGAGCCTCAGTGTCCTGACGTGATCAGGGAAGTGGGGATAATAATCCCCACTTGTGTTGCCTCCCAGAGTTGTGAGGATGAAAAGGGTAAATTCATATGAAAACACTCTGTAAACTACAAAGAAACATAACACAGGTTCTCTTCAGTAGGGCCATCCTGTCACCAGAAGAAAGACAAGCAATTACAGGATTAATGTATCACTTCAAAGCTGACTCACTAGTAACTTGGACTTGCCATCAGAGCATTGCTGTCATTTCTCCTTCACTCCTTCTCCCACCTGCTCCCCCTATCATAGAGGGGTTAATTGGCTAAACAGTGTAAGCTCTGTAAGGTATGAATTAGTGCCTGGCACCTAGTAGGCATTCACTAAACAAAGAATTGGTAAGTGGATGGATGAATCATCCAGTGGAAGAAGTATATGGAAGTTAAATTCCTGGAGACCTACCCTCTCTGGTAGCAGCAGGCTGATGACTGGCTGATGATAGAAAAATATATAGCTATGACATGTAACTGAACAGGAACTCAGCAAAGATCTCTGGTAGCAAACAAGGCTCAAGCAGGCATTTGTGGACCCCCAAAATTGAAAGATATTCTAGAAAGCCCTTCACCTGATGAATTATGGAACAACTATAAAGTGAAATATCACTCAACAAATAAAAGGAAGAAAGATAATAGATATCTGTGTATTAATTCTATATCCTGAAACTTGGTGAACTTTTTAGTTCTAATAGTTTTTTGATAACATCTTTAAGATTTTCTATGTATTATAATGTCATCTGCAAACAATGACAGTTTTACTTCTCCCTTCCAAATTGAATTCCTCTTATTTTTCTTGTCTGATTGTGTGGCTAGAATTTTCACTATTATGTTGAATAAAGATGACAAAAGTGAGTATCTTTGTATTGTTTCTGATTTAGTGGAAAGGCTTTCAGCTTTTCACCACTGAGTATGATGCTGGCTCTAGGGTATCATATACAGGATTTACTATATTGAGGTATGTTCCCTCTATACCCACTTGATTGAGAATTTTTATCATAAAAGGATGTTGAATTTTGTCAAAAAGTTTTTCTGTATCTATTGAGATGATCATATATTATTCTTCAGTTTGTTAATATAGTATATCACATTGATTGATTTAAAGATATTAAACCATCCTTGCCTCCCTGGGAAAATCCCACTTAATCATGGTATATGATTCTTTTAATGTATTATTGAATTGTTTTTGCTAATATTCTATTGAAGACTTTTGCATTGATGTTCATCAGTGATATTTGCCTGCAATTTTCTTTTTTTGTGTGGTACCTTTGTCTGATTTTATTATCAAGGCAATGCTAGCCTTGTAGAATGTTTGGAAGCATTCCTTCCATTTCAAAACTTTTAGAATAGTTTGAGAGGGATGGGTGTCAATTCTTCTCTAAATATTTCATAGAATTTACCTGTGAAGTCACCTGATATCGGACATTTGTTTGTTGGGCTTTTTTAAAAAAATTACTGATTCTGTTTTATGACTGGTAATTGATCGGTTCATATTTTCTATTTCTTCCTGTGAGAGTGTACATTTCCAGGAATTTCTCCATTTCTTCTAGGTTGTGACTTTATTGTCGTAGAGTGTGCATAATCTCTGCAGTGTCAGTTGTAACTTCTTTTTCATATCAAATTGTATTGAAATGGGCCTTTTTTTGCCTCATGAGTCTGTCTAAATGTTTATCAATTTTTGTTAATATTTTCAAAGAACCAGCTCTTCATTTCAGTGACCTTTTCTATTGTCTCTTTAGTATCTATTTTATTTATTTCTGTTTGATATTTATTGTTCCTTTTCTTCTATAAAACTTGAGTTTTGTTTCTTCTTTTTCTAGTTACTTTAGATGTAAGGTTAGGTTGCTTGAGATTTTTGCTTGTTTCTTGAGGTAGGCTTGTATCACTATTAACTTCCCCCTTAGAACTGGTTTCTCTGCATTCCACAAGTTTTGGATCATTGTGTTTCATTTTAATTTGTCTCCAGATTTTTATTGATTTCCTCATTTCTTCGGTGACCCAGTCATTGTTTAATAGCATCTTGTTTAAGCACCGTGTGTTTATGTTCCTTTGGAGTTTTTCCCTGTAGTTGATTTCTAATCTCATACTGTTGTGGTTGGAAAAGATGTTTCTTATGATTTCAGTCTTCTTAAATTTATCGGCACTTGTTTTGTAGCCTAGCAAATAACCTATCCTAGAGAATATTCTATATGCACTTGGGAAAAATGTGTTATTCTGTTCCTTTCATTTTTGTTTTTGTTGAAGTATAGTTGATTTACAATATTGAGCTAGTTTCTGTTGTACAGCAAAGTGATTCAGTTACATATTTTTTTTCTACCTCTACTATATATATATATTCTGATTCATAGACTTTTCCCTTATGGTTTATTACAGGATATTGAATATAATTCCTTGTGTTATACAGTATGTTATACTTGTTGTTTATCTATTTTATATATAGTAGTTTGCATATGCTAATCCCAAACTCCCCCACTCCTTTCCCCTTTGGTAACTATAAGTTTGTTTTCTATGTCTGTGGGTCTATTTCTATTTATAAGTAAGTTATTTTGTATTATCTTTTATATTTCACATATAAGTGATATCATATGATATTTGTCTTTCTCTTTCTAACTTAGTTCATGTAATGTGATAATTCTAGATCCATTTATGTTGTTGCAAATGTCATTATTTCATTCTTTTTTATGATTGAATACTATTCCATTGTGTACATATACCACATCTTTTCCCATTCATCTGTTGACGGACAGTTAAGTTGCGTCCGTGTCTTGGCAATTGTAAATAGTGCTGCTATAAACATTGGGGTGCACATATCTTTTCAAATTGGGGTTTTATCCACATATATGCCCAGGAATGGGATTCCTGGATCATATGAAACTCTCTTTTTAGTTTTTTGAGGACCCTCCATACTGTTTTCCATAGTGGCTGCACAAATTTATATTATCATCAACAGTGTAGAAAGGTTCCCTTTTCTCCACACCCTCCCCAACATTTGTTATTTGTAGATTTTTTAATGATGACCAGTTTGACTGATGTGAAGTGGTACCTTATTGTAGTTCTCATTTGCATTTCTCTAATAATTAGCAATGTTGAACATCTTTTCATGTGCCTATCAGCCTTTTTATTTTCTTGGTGAGCCTGGCCAGAATTTTGTCAATTTTGTTTACCCTTTCAAAGAAACAGCTCTTCATTTTATTGAATTTTTTTCTATTTTTAAAATCTCTATTTTATTTCCTTTCTGATCTTTATTATTTCCTTCCCTCTGCTGACTTTAGGCCTTGTTCTTTTCTTTCTAATTCTTTTTAGCAGTAGGCTACGTTGTTTATTTGAGATTTTTCTTGTTTTTTGAGGAAAGCCTGCATTGCTATGAACTTACCTCTAAAAATTGGTTTTGCTGCATCCTATAAATTTTGTGTGGTTATGTTTTTATTGTCATTTATCTCAAGGTATTTTTATTTCCTCTTTGATTTTATTATTGATCCATTAGCTTTGTAATACCATGTTGTTTAGTCTCTATGTAATAATCTTTTCTTTTTCTGTGACTGATTTATAGTTTCATGCCATCAGGAAAGATGCTTGAAATAATTTCTATCCTCTTAAATGTGTTGATGCTTGTTTTTTGTCCTGGTATGTAGTCAATCCTAGAAAATGTTCTATGTGCACTTGCAAAGAATGTGCATTCTGGGTTTTTTGGATGTAATACACTGAAAATATCGAGTCTAACTGTTCTGTTGTATTATTAGGATCTCTGTTGCCTGATTGATTTTCCCTCTGAAAGATCTGTCTATTGATGTGAGTGGGCTGTTATAGTCTCTTACTATTATTGCATTCTCATCAATTTCTCTCTTTACGTTTGTTAGTATTTTTTTGTGTATTTAGGTACTCCTATATTGGGTGCATATATGTCAATGAGTTTAATATCCTCTTCTTGTGTTGATCCTCTTATCATTATATAATGTCCTTCTTTACCTTTATTTATAGCTTTTCTTTTAAAGTCTGTTTTATCTAACATGAATATTACTAATTATTTCTTGTCATTTCCATTTGCATGAAATATCTTTTTCCATCCCTTCACTTTCAATCTATGTGTATCCTTTGCCCTAAAGTGGGTTTCTTGTAGGCAGCTTATTGTAGGCTCTTCTTAAAATATTTAATCTGCCACTCTATTTTTTTGATTGGAGCATTTAGTTCGTTGACGTTTAAGGTAATTGATAGATATTGATAGATATGTATTTATTGCCACTTTAAACCTTGTTTTCCAGTTGCTTTTATATTTCTTCTTTGTACTTTCCTTTTTGTTTTTCCTTTTATAGTTTGAGGTTTTTCTATTATGCTATGGTCTCTCTTTTTTGGTTTTGCAAATCTGTTGGCCACCTGATGCAAAGAACTGACTCATTCAAAAAGACCTTGGTGCTGGGAAAGATTGAAGGCAGGAGGAGAAGGCAATGACAGAGGATGAGATGGTGGGATGGCATCATCAACCTGATGGACATGAGTTTGAGTAAGCTCAAACAGGAATCCTGGTGTGCTTCCTGTCTATGAGGTCACAAAGAGTTGGACACGACTGAGTGACTGAACTGAACTGTGTGTTTTTTATTGTTTGTTACCCTGTTTTTCAAGTATGTTAAGGCAACGCCATATCTATTTGCTTTAGACTGGTAATCATATAGGCTCAAACACATTCTTTTAAAAAAAAATCTATATTTTCTTACTTTCCCCACAACATTTTATGATTTTTATGTCTTCTTTTACATCTTCATGTTTATCCTTTTGCTGTTCATTGTAATTATCATTGCTTTTACAAGTTTTTAAAAAATCTGTGTACTGGCTAAATTATCTACTTTCCAATTATGATATTCTCTTTCCTATAGATTCTTGCTTCTCTGTTTAGAAAAGAACTTTCAATATTTCTTTTATTTTAAAAGAATAAACTGAAAGGTTTAGTCTTCCTGTATTCTTTAGTTTTTGGTTATCTAAGAAAGTCTTTATCACTACTTCTATTTAAATGATAATCTTGCTGGGTAGATTAAGTTGCAAGCTTTTCCATTTCAGGACTTCAAATATATCTTGTTACTCCCTTCTGGCTTGCAAGGTTTTTAGAGAGCAATCAACTTATGGAGATTTCCTTGTAATTAACTTTGTTTTTCTCTTGTTGCCTTTAGAATCCTCTCTTCATCCTTAACTTTTGCCATTTTAGTTATTATATATCTTGGTATAGATCTTCTTGGGTTCACCTTGTTGGGGACCCTCTGTCCCTCCTATATCTGGTTATCTGTTTTCTTCTTTAGGTTTGGGAAATTTTCAGCCATAATTTTTAAAAATACATTTTTGACCCCCTTTTCTCTTTCTTCTCCTTTTGGGATCCCTATTGTTCATAGATTGGGATGCTTTATATTGCCATAGGTTTCATATATTGGTTTCATTTTGTGTGTGTGTCTTTGTCCGCTCTTTTGATAGAGTGATTTCCATTATTCTACCTTCCAGCTCACTTATTCACTATTCTGCATTACCCAGTTTGCTATTTACTGCCTTTAGCTCAGCATTTGTCTCAGTGGGTGATTTTTCCGCTGAGTATTAGAACATTACATGAACCGAGAACTTCCAGATGTTCAAGCTGAATTTAGAAAAGGCAGAGGAACCAGAGATCAAATTGTCAACATCCATTGTATCATCAAAAAAGCGAGAGAGTTCTACTTCTGCTTTATTGACTATGCTAAAACATTTGACTGTGTGGATCACCACAAACTGTGGAAAATTCTTCAAGAGATGGGAATACCAAACCACCTTACCTGCCTCCTGAGAAATCTGTATGCATGTCAGGAAGCAACAGGTAGAACTGGACATGGAACAACAGACCGATTCCAAATTGGGAAAGGAGTACGTCAAGGCTATATATTGTCACCATGCTTATTTAACTTTTATGCAGAGTACATCATTGGAAATGCTGGGCTGGATGAAGCACAGGTTGGAATCAAGATTGCTAGGAGAAATATCAATAACTTCAGATATGCAGATGACACCACCCTTATGGCAGAAAGTGAGGAAGAACTATTTGAGCAATATCTGGGGATTGGTGATGGACAGGTAAGGCTGGCATGCTGCAGTCCACAGGGTCACAATGAGTCGAACACGACAGAGTGAGCGACTAAAGTGAACTGAATTGTGTCCTCTTTATAATGAAGGGATGGAACCAAAGCAAAAAGAATACCCAGCTGTGGATGTGACTGGTGATAGAAGCAAGGTCCAATGCTGCAAAGAGCAATATTGCATAGGAACCTGGAATGTCAGGTCCATGAATCAAGGCAAATTGAAAGTGGTCAAACAAGAGATGGCTAGAGTGAATGTCGACATTCTAGGAATCAGAGAACTGAAATGGACTGGAATGGGTGAATTTAACTCAGATGACCATTATATCTACTACTGCAGGCAGGAATCCCTCCGAAGAAATGGAGTAGCCATCATGGTCAACAAGAGTCCGAAATGCAGTACTTGGATGCAATCTCAAAAACGAGAGAATGATCTCTGTTCGTTTCCAAGGCAAACCATTCAATATCACAGTAATCCAAGTCTATGCCCCAACCAGTAATGCTAAAGAAGCTGAAGTTGAATGGTTCTATGAAGACCTACAAGCCCTTTTAGAACTAACACCCCAAAAAGATGTCCTTTTCATTATAGAGGACCGGAATGCAAAAGTAAGAAGTCAAGAAACACCAGGAGTAACAGGCAAATTTAGCCTTGGAACACGGAATGAAGCAGGGCAAAGGCTAATAGAGTTTTGCCAAGAGAATGCACTGGTCATAACAAACACCCTCTTCCAACAACACAAGAGAAGACTCTACACATGGACATCACCAGATGGTCAACACCGAAATCAGATTGATTATATTCTTTGCAGCCAAAGATGGAGAAGCTCTATACAGTCAGCAAAAACAAGACCAGGAGCTGACTGTGGCTCAGACCATGAACTCCTTATTGCCAAATTCAGACTTAAATTGAAGAAAGTAGGGAAAACCACTAGACCATTCAGGTATGACCTAAATCAAATCCCTTATGATTATACAGTGGAAGTGAGAAATAGATTTAAGGGCCTAGATCTGATAGAGTGCCTGATGAACTATGGAATGAGGTTCGTGACATTGTACAGGAGACAGGGATCAAGACCATTCCCATAGAAAAGAAATGCAAAAAAGCAAAATGGCTGTCCGGGGAGGCCTTACAAATAGCTGTGAAGAGAAGAGAAGTGAAAAGCAAAGGAGAAAAGGAAAGATATAAACATCTGAATGCAGAGTTCCAAAGAATAGCAAGAAGAGATAAGAAAGCCTTCCTCAGCAATCAATGCAAAGAAATAGAGGAAAACAACAGAATGGGAAAGACTAGAGATCTCTTCAAGAAAATTAGAGATACCAAGGGAACATTTTATGCAAAGATGGGCTTTGATAAAGGACTGAAATGGTATGGACCTAACAGAAGCAGAAGATATATCAGAAGAGGTGGCAAGAATACATAGAAGAACTGTACAAAAAAGATCTTCACAACCCAGATAATCACGATGGTGTGATCACTCACCTATAGCCAGACATCCCGGAATGTGAAGTCAAGTGGGCCTTAGAAAACACCACTACGAACAAAGCTAGTGGAGGTGATGGAATTCCAGTTGAGCTATTTCAAATCCTGAAAGATGATGCTGTGAAAGTGCTGCACTCAATATGCTGGCAAATTTGGAAAACTCAGCAGTGGCCACAGGACTGGAAAAGGTCAGTTTTCATTCCAATCCCAAAGAAAGGCAATGCCAAAGAATGCTCAAACTCCCACACAATTGCACTCATCTCACACACTAGTAAAGTAATGCTCAAAATTCTCCAAGCCAGGCTTCAGCAATACATGAACCATGAACTTCCAGATGTTCAAGCTGGTTTTAGAAAAGGCAGAGGAACCAGAGATCAAATTGCCAACATCTGCTGGATCATCAAAAAAGCAAGAGAGTTTGAGAAAAACATCTATTTCTACTTTATTGACTATGCCAAAGCCTTTGACTGTGTGGATCACTACAAACTGTAGAAAATTCTGAAAGAGATGGGAATACCTGACCACCTGACCTGCCTCTTGAGAAACCTGTATGCAGGTCAGGAAGCAACAGTTAGAACTGGACATGGAACAACAGACTGGTTCCAAATATAAAAAGGAGTACATCAAGGCTGTATATTGTCACCCTGCTTATTTAATTTATTTGCAGAGTACATCATGAGAAACACTGGACTGGAAAAAGCACAAGCTGGAATCAAGATTGCCGGGAGAAATATCAATAATCTCAGATATGCAGATGACACCACCCTTATGGCAGAAAGTGAAGAGGAACTCAAAAGCCTCTTGATGAAAGTGAAAGAGGAGAGTGAAAAAGTTGACTTAAAGCTCAACATTCAGAAAACTAAGATCATGGCATCTGGTCCCATCACTTCATGGCAGATAGATGGGGAAACAGTGAAAACAGTGTCAGCCTTTATTTTTGGGGGCTCCAAAATCACTGCAGATGGTGACTTCAGCCATGAAATTAAAAGACACTTACTCCTTGGAAGAAAAGTTATGACCAACCTAAATAGCATATTCAAAAACAGAAACATTACTTTGCCAACAAAGGTCCGTCTAGTCAAGGCTATGGTTTTTCCATTGGTCATGTATGGATGTGAGAGTTGGACTGTGAAGAAAGCTGAGCGCCAAAGAATTGATGCTTTTGAACTGTGGTGCTGGAGAAGACTCTTGAGAGTCCCTGGAACTGCAAGGAGATCCAACCAGTCCATCCTAAAGGAGATCAGTCCTGGGGGTTCATTGGAAGGACTGATGCTAAAGCTGAAACTCCAGTACTTTGGCCACCTCACGCGAAGAGTTGACTCATTGGAAAAGACTCTGATGCTGGGAGGAATTGGGGGCAGGAGGAGAAGGGGACAAGAGGATGAGATGGCTGGATGGTGTCACTGACTCGAAGGACATGAGTTTGGGTGAACTCCGGGAGTTGGTGATGGACAGGGAGGCCTGGCGTGCTGCAATTCATGGGGTCACAAAGAGTAGGACACGACTGAGTGGCTGGACTGAACTGATAGTACACTGGAGAGTTCTGTTTCATTGTTCTTTCAGGGAAGTTCTCCTGATCTTTTAATTGGGAGTGGTTCCTCTGCTTCTTCATTTTACTTATACTTCTCTGGCTTTATGAGTTTTGGAGAAACAGTTATCTACTGTGGTCCTGAAGTGTTTTTTAATGTGGGAATGTTCCTGTGTGGCGTCCATGAGTCTCATGTTTTTTGTGTGAGGGCTATTTTTAGTATGGATGCCTGCCACATCTTTCCTCAGTGTATGTTGGCCATTATCCCCCTGACAGGAGATTGTGATTGCTGTTGTGGTGACCAGAACCTGCACTGAATGTTGAGTGGGACCTCCTCTGTGGTTGTCACAGCCCTATTAGGGGCTGGATCTGCTCCCCAGATGTTGGAGTAGACATCCCCCAGATCTATTTCTGAACTGCAGTGTGCAGTAGGCAGGACTGGAGCACTCCCACTGAGAGATGAGCCACTGTGGATTCCTCTGTAGAAACTACATTCTGGGAAGTGCTCTCCATGGTGTCGCCTGTTACCCATTGTGCAGGCTCACAAAATACAGTTTGGGGCACTGTCCTCAGCCCCACTTCAACCATGGAAATTCAGGTGGTTGGCCTGGGTGTCCCTTAGGCACTGAGCTCACAAAGCCATTAGCGCGGACCCACTGGTTCAGAACCGCTGAGGTCAGGCACCAGAATTGCTGTAGTCATACATCTGGACTCACCACGGGAGCTATTGAGTTAGCCCAGACCTCAGCCCTACCTCTACATGTTCCCACAGAGCCTTCAGCCGCTATTGCTGGACCCAACCTACCCACCGGAGCTCCAGTAATCTGATTGGATATCCCCCAGGCACCAAGTTTACAAAGCTGCCAGTGGCACATAAATCTGCAGATCACACAGCTGCTGGGACACAGCTCAGATTTTAGCCCTGCTTTTGAAGTCACGTGGCCCTTGAGGATCAGCTTGGATTTTAGCCCCGGATACATGTGTGGGCAACCTGCCAATGCTTGCATGCTCTCAGAGCTTGTAAAGGTGGAGCTGTACCCACCATAAGAATGAGGCTGCTATGATGGGCCCTGCCTCTCCCTTCAAGTACGCACATTAACAATGGGGCTTCAATGGCAGACACAAGCTCCTTCCTGTGTACATCCCCAGTTGCTGCTTGGACCACATTCCAGCCTTTTCAGGCTATCTCTGTATAGCCAACCCCAGTGCTCTTCCCAGGTCTGTCCTTTGAAACCCAAGTTTTAGCACCCAGCCCCTACACACAGTAGCAGATTTATTTCTTGGACTGGGGGGTGCAGAGAGGTGACCAGGATCCCCTATACTGGTCTCTGTTCGCCTGCCATAAGCTGACTGCTGTGCTCTTCTCTGAGCCTCTGAAGTTCCATTTCTGTCCCAGCTGATCTCCCAGTTGAAGGAGGTTTCCAGGATGAAGGAACCTTTCCTCTTTCACAGCTCCCTCCCAGGGTTGCTGGTCTCATCCCATTTTTTTTTTTTTTTTTCCTTTATTTCATCCTTCTTGGTTACATGGTGATCTTTCTTGTGATTTTGGTTTCATGAGATCTTCTGCCAGCATTCAGCAGTTATTCTGTGAGAATTGTTCCCACATGCAGATGTATTTTTGATGTATTTGTGGGAGGAGGTGAGCTCCAAATCTTTCTATTCCACCATCTTGATCCAGCCCCCCTCAACTCTTTTCCTATTCTGTTTCTTTTGGATGGAAGTAACTAAACAACAACAATATATAAAATCCATCTGGTCTAATGTGCCATTTAAGGCCAGTTTCCTTAATGATTTTCTGTCTGGATGATCTGCCCGTTGATGTAAGTGGGATGTTAAAAGTTCACTATTATTACTGTGCTACTGCCAGTTTTTCCCTTTGGGTTTGCTAATATTTGTTGGATATATTTTAGGTGCTCTTTTGTTGGGTCATATATATTTATAATTATTATACCTTCTTATTGGATCGGTCCCTTTGTCTTATGTATTGTCCTTTGTCACGTGTTACAGTCTTTGTTTAAAAGCCTATTTTGACTGACATAAATATAGCTACCAGCTTTATTTTAGTTTCCATTTGCATAGAATACCTTTTCTGTCCCCTCACTCTGTTTGTCTTTTTTTTTGTTTGCGTCTCTTTATTTTTTTTTTAATTTTATTTTTAAACTTTACATAATTGTATTAGTTTTGCCAAATATCAAAATGAATCCATCACAGGTATATTTAGATCGAAGTAAATCTCTTGCAGACAACAAATAAATGGTTCTTCTTTCCCATCCTTTCAACTACTCTATGTTGTTTGGTGCATTTAGTCTATTTACATTTAAAGTAATCATTGATGGGTATGTACTTTTTACCGTTTTGTTCATTTGTTTTTTTTTATTTTTGTAGTTTTTTGTTCCTTTCTTCTTTTGCTCTTTTCCCTTGTGACTTGATGACTATCTTTAGTGTTATGTTTGGATTCCTTTCTCTTGTGTGCATGTGTATCTATTATATATTTTTGATTAGCAGTTGCCATAAGGTTATATATAACAACATATTTTTTTAAGTTGATGATCTCTTAGGTTCAAATACATTCTAACAACCCTGCATTTTCACTCCTTCCCCACAACATTGAACAGTTTGGTGTCATATTTAACATTTTTTTATTTTGTACATCCCTTTACTATGTATTGGTATATAAATGGTCTTACTACTTTTGTCTTTTAATCTTCCTACTAGCTTTATGAGTGGTTGGTCTACTACCTTTACTCTATGTTTGTCTTTACCAATGAGATTTTTTCCCTTTGTACTTTTCAAATTTCTGGTTGTGGTCTTTTCTACTTAGAGAAGTCCCTTTAACTTTTCCTGCAAAGCCAGCTTAATGGCAATGAACTCTTGTAGGTTTTGCTTATCTGTAAAACTCTTTGTCTATCCTTCAAATTTGAATAATAACCCTGCCAGCTAGAATATTCTTGGTTATAGGTGTTTTCCTTTCATCACTTTAAATATACTGTGCCACTTCCTTCTGGCCTGCAAAGTTTCTGCTGAAAAGTCAAGCTTATTGTCGTAGGAGAGTTCCCTTATGCATAAGTAGTTGCTTTCCTTTTGTTGCTTTTGATATTCTATCTACATCTTTAATTTTTGCCATTTTAATTATAGTATGTGTTTCTGTAGACCAATTTGGATTCATCTTGTTGAGGACTCTCTGTGCTTGTTAGATCTGAATTATCTTTTTCCTTTCCCAGATTAGGGAAGTTTTCAGTTATTATTTCTTCAGATAAGTTCTCTGTCCCCTTCTGTCTCTTTTCTCCTTCTGGGACATCTACAATACAAATTTTAGTATGCTTTATGTTGTCCCAGAGATTTCTTAAACATCCCTCATTTTAAAAAAATGTTTGTTTTTCTTTTTGGCTGTGCTATGCATGGGCTTTCCTCTAGTTGCAGCAAGTGGGGGCTGCTCTCTAGTTGCGGTGCACAAGCTTCTCATTGATGTGGCTTCTCTCGTTGCAGAGCACAGGCTCTAGGGGCTTTCAGTAGTTCAGGCTCCTGGGCTCTGGAGGGTCAGTTCAGTAGTTGTGGCACTTGGGCTTAGTTGCCCCTTGGTATGTGGGATCTTCCCAGATCAGAGGTCAAACCCATGTTTCCTGCTTTGACAGGCAGATTCTTTACCACAGAGCCACCAGAGAAGTCCACACTCCTCATTTTTTAAGAATTCTTTTTTGATTTCCACTACTGTCTTCCACTGATCTGTTCCTCTGTAGCATCTAATCTACTGTTGATTCCTTCTAGTATGTTTTTATTTTGGTTATTGTATTCTTCAGCTCTGTTTGTTTCTACTTTGTATCTTCTAACTGTTGAAATCTCACTGTGTTCATCCATTATTCTCCTGAGTTCACTGAACATCTTTATGATCATTAGATTGAATTCTTTATCAGGTAGATTGCATATCTCCTCTTAGTTCTTTTACCGAGGTTTTGTCTTGTTTTTTTTTTTTTTTTTTCTCATTTGCAACATATTCCTCTGTCTCCTCATTTTGCCTAATTCTCTGTTT
Source organism: Bos indicus x Bos taurus (assembly GCF_003369695.1). Lineage (NCBI taxonomy): Eukaryota > Metazoa > Chordata > Mammalia > Artiodactyla > Bovidae > Bos > Bos indicus x Bos taurus. Next base: position 69,118,116 of record NC_040076.1, on the reverse strand, counting down.
ATTTGTGTGTATTAGACTGGTCACTCCTCAGTCTTGGAGAAGTGACCTTATGTAGGAGACATCCTTTGGGGCCCAGCAAGACATTTCCCTCTGATCATTAGAGTTCTATACGCTAGGGGTGCCTTATATGTGGGCTCTTCTATTGTAGAGAGGCCAACTGCTATGGGCACATGGTAGGCAAGCCTGGCCCTTAGCCTGGTTGGCTGCCAGGCCTTGCTTCATGCAGAGGCTGCTGGCCCATTGGTGAGTGAGACTGACTCCTCGGGCTGCTGACTACAGGGTCCAAGGAGTTCCAAGGGTGGTTCTGGCCAGCTGTTGGGCAGGGCTGGGTCTTGGGGCTGTGTCTGTCCACTGATAGGCAGGTAAAGCTGTGATGCTAATAAGCTAGAGAAAGGACACCAATATGGCACTCACCAGCACCAGTGTCCTCCTGGTAGAAGGAGTTCCCCCAAATGGCTTCTGCCAGCATCTGTGTCCCCAGAGCATTTCCCCTTTGCTTTCTGCCTCTCTGGGAGGTACTGTAAGATCAACAAGTGTGTCTGACCCAGGTCCCTTTCAATGTATTGCCTCTGTACTGGGACTTGGAGCATGTGAGATTTTGTGTGAGACCTTTAAAAGTGGAATTTCTGTTTCTTTGAGCCCTCCAGCTCTCCTAAACATAAGCTCTGCTGGTCTTCAAAGCCAGACATTCTGGAAATTCATCTTCCCAGTGCCAGACCCCTAGGCTGGGGAACCCAGTGCAGGGCTTAGACTCCTTGCTCCTTGGGAAGAATCTTGAAGATTGTGTTTATCCTCCTGTTTGTGGGTTGTCTCTCCAGGTGAGTGAATCTTGAGTATACTGCATCCCTGCCCCTCCTACCTATCTCATTTTGGTTTCTTCTTTATATCTTTAATTATAGAAAATCATTTCTGCTGGTTTTCAAGTTATTCTAATCAAATAGTTGCTTTGCAAATAGTAATTTTGATGTGTCCATGGGAGGAAATGAGGTCAGGCTTTTCCTACTCCCCGCTGTTGGCTTCACCTAATAGCAGACTTTGTATTAGCAATGGGAAATGAGTTCTGTGTCCCCTCTGGTCCCTAAGGACATGCCAATGCTTCAACATTTTCATTTTAAAATCACCAAAGCATATTCATCATGTCAAAAAAAAAGGGGGGGGGGGGGGAGAAAAGTTGACTTCAAATGCCATACTTTAAAATCCCAGTATGGATTATTTTGGAGTATGGACTATGGATTATTTTGTTATCAAATTCAATGACAAGGCATTTCTTATTATACAGTGACACTATTGGTGGGCTAAAATAACAGATTGTTTTAATTAACAGATTGTTTAAATTAACAGACTAAGGATGTATCCTAGTATTCCCAACTCACAGGAAAGCAACCATCAGGAAAAATAGAAAATTTTAAATGAATTATCTCATTATGGAAAAATTTCTTCATGAAATTAAATAATGAAAATGAGTCTGCAATCAAAGCAAGTTTTCAAGTGGCTCATGTGTTAGCCAGGCAAGGAAAACCATTTAGGGATGAGTTAATTAAGTTGTGTTTGATTGTAGCAGCCAGAGAAATGTGCTCAGATGAAATAAGCTTATTTAAGACTGTTTTAGCCGAACAGTTGTTCAGAGAGTTGAGAACATTGGGAACAGTGTCATAGTCAATTAATAAGCAAGGCAAATAATTTTGAGTGTTTTCTCTTGAATCTTGATGAGTTAGTTGATGGATGTTATCAATACTGCTCAGTTGTGGTTTATTCAAGGAGTCAGTTACAAGATGGAAATGACTGAATAATTAGCCTCTCTGAGTAGCTTCTATGGCAAAACCTGTAAGAAATAATATTTTCAAAATGAAATTATACACTTCAAATGGGTGAATTATATAATAGATGAGTTGAATCTCAATAAAGCTATTTCATAAAAAAATTTTCAAGGTAATTGTGAAAAACAGTATGAACAGAATAAGGATCTCCTCGGGTATGTTATTGCTCTTTACAGCATTGGACTTTACTTCCATCACCAGTCACATCCACAACTGGGTGGTGTTTTACTTTGGCTCTGTCTCTTCAGTCTTTCTGGAGTTATTTCTCCACTGATCTCTAGTAGCATATTGGGCACTTACCGACCTGGGGAGTTCATCTTTCAGTGTCCTATCTTTTTGCCTTTTCATACTGTTCATGGGGTTCTCAAGACAAGAATACTGAAGTGGTTTGCCATTCCCTTCTCCAGTGGACCATGTTTTGTCAGAACTCTCCACCATGACCCATCCATCTTGGGTGGCCCTACACAGTATGGCTCATAGTTTCATTGAGTTAGACAAGGCTGTGGTCCATGTTATCAGATTGGTTAGTTTTCTGTGATTGTGGTTTTCATTTTATCTGCCCTCTGATGGAGAAGGATAAGAGGCTTATGGAAACTTCCTGATGGGAGAGACTGACTGAGGGGGAAACAGGGTCTTGTTCTGATGGGCAGGGCCATGCTCAGTGAATCTTTAAACCAATTTTATGTTGATGGGTGGAGCAATAATGGATGCTGTAAAGAGCAATATTGTATAGGAACCTGGAATGTTAGGTCCATGAATCAAGGCAAATTGGAAATGGTCAGACAGGAGATGGCAAGAGTGAACAATGACATTCTAGGAATCAGCAAACTAAAATGGACTGGAATGGGTGAATTTAACTCAGATGACCATTACTTCTATGACTGTGGGCAAGAATCCCTTAGAAGCAATGGAGTAGCCATCATAGTCAACAAAAGAGTCTGAAGTGCAGTACTTGGATGTGATCTCAAAAACGACAGAATCATCTCTGTTCATTTCCAAGGCAAACCATTTAATATCAAATTAATCCAAGTCTATGCCCCAACTACTAATGCTGAAGAAGCTGAACAGTTCTATGAAGACCTACAAGACCTTCTAGAACTAACACCCAAAAAAGATGTCCTTTTCATTATAGGGGACTGGAATGCAAAAGTAGGAAGTCAAGAAACACCTGGAGTAAGAGACAAATTTGGCCTTGGAGTACAGAATGAAGCAGGGCAAAGGCTAATAGAGTTTTGCCAAGAGAATGCACTGGTCATAGCAAACACCATCTTCCAACAACACAAGAGAAGACTCTACACATGGACATCACCAGATGGTCAACACCGAAATCAGATTGATTATATTCTTTGCAGCCAAAGATGGAGAAGCTCTATATAGTGAGCAAAAACAAGACCAGAAGCTGACTGTGGCTCAGATCATGAACTCCTTATTGCCAAATTCAGACTTAAATTGAAGAAAGTAGGGAAAACCACTAGACCATTCAGGTATGACCTAAATCAAATCCCTTATGATTATACAGTGGAAGTGAGAAATAGATTTAAGGGACTAGATATGATAGACAGAGTACCTGATGAACTATGAACGGAGGTTCGTGACATTGTACAGGAGACAGGGATCAAGACCATCCCCAAGAAGAAGAAATACAAAAAGGCAAAATGGTTGTCTGAGGAGGCCTTACAAATAGCTGTGAAAATAAGAGAAGCAAAAAGCAAAGGAGAAAAGGAAGGGTATACTCAGTTGAATGCAGAGTTCCAAAAAATAGCCAGGAGAGATAAGAAAGCCTTCCTCAGTGTTCAGTGCAAAGAAATAGAGGAAAACAATAGAATGGGAAAAACTAGAGATCTCTTCAAGAAAATTAGAGACACCAAGGGAACATTTCATGCAAAGATGGGCACAATAAAGGACAGAAATTGTATGGATCTAACAGAAGCAGAAGATATTAAGAAGAGGTGGCAAGAATACACAGAAGAACTATACAAAAAAGATCTTCACAACCCAGATAATCATGATGATATAATCACTCACCTAGGGCTAGACATCCTGGAATGTGAAGTCAAATAGGCCTTAGGAAGCATCACTATGAACAAAGCTAGTGGAGGTGATGGAACTCCAGTTGAGCTATTTCAAATCCTAAAAGATGATGCTGTGAAAGTGCTGCACTCAATATGCCAATAAATTTGGAAAACTCAGCAGTGGCCACAGGACTGGAAAAGGTCAGTTTTCATCCCAATCCCAAAGAAAAGCAATGCCAAAGAATCCTCAAACTCCCGCACAATTGCACTCATCTCACATGTTAGTAAAGTAATGCTCAAAATACTTCAAGGCTTCAACAGTACATGAACTGTGAACTTCCAGATGTTCAAGCTGGATTTAGAAAAGGCAGAGGAACCAGAGATCAAATTGCCAACATCTCTTGGATCATCAGAAAAGCAAGAGATTTCCAGAAAAATATCTACTTCTAGTGTTTATTGACTATGCCAAAACTTTTGACTGTGTGGATCACAACAAACTTTGGAAAATTCTTAAAGAGATAGGAATACCAGATGACTTTACCTGCCTTTTGAGAAATCTGTATGCAGGTCAGGAAGCAACAGTTAGAATTGGGTATGGAACAACAGACTGGTTCCAAATAGGAAAAGGAGTACATCAAGGCTGTATATTGTCACCCTGCTTATTTAACTTCTGTGCAAAGTACATCATGAGAAATGCCAGGCTGGATGAAGCACAGGCTGGAATCAAGATTGCCAGGAGAAATATCAATAACCTCAGATATGCAGATGACACCACCCTTACGGCAGAGATCGAAGAAGAACTAAAGAGCCTCGTGATGAAAGTGGAAGAGGAGAGTGAAACAGTTGGCTTACTCAACATTCAGAAAACTAAGATCATGGCATCTGGTCCCATCACTTCATGGCAAATAGGTGGGGAAACAGTGGAAACAGAGACAGACTTTATTTTCTTGGGCTCCAAAATCACTGCGGATGTTGACTGCAGCCATGAAATTAAAAGACGCTTGCTCCTTGGAAGAAATGTTATGACCAACCTAGACAGCATATTAAAAAGCAGAGGCATCACTTTACCAACAAAGGTCCATCTAGTCAAAGCTATGGTTTTTCCAGTAGTCATTTATGGGTGTGAGAGTTGGACTGTGAAGAAAGCTGAGCGCCAAAGAATTGATGCTTTTGAACTGTGGTTCTGGAGAAGACTCTTGAGAGTCCCTTGGACTCCAAGGAGATCCAACCAGTCCATCCTAAAGGAAATCAGTCTTGAATATTCATTGGAAGGACTGATGCTGAAGCTGAAGCTCCAATACTTTGGCCACCTGATCCAAAGAACTGACTCATTGGAAAAGACCCTGATGCTGGGAAAGATTGAAGGCAGGAGGAGAAGGGGATGACAGAGGATGAGATGGTTGAATAGCATCACTGACTTGATGGATGCGAGTTTGAGTAATCTCCAGGAGTTGGTGACAGGGAAGCCTGGTGTGCTGCAGTCCATGGGGTTGCGAAGAGTCAAACACAACTGAATGACTGAACTGAACCGAACTGAACAGGTATGTTATAAATGAAGGTGGTAGAAATATGTGTGGAGCAGAAAAAGCTATAGTTGGATTAATTTGCAAAGCTTATGAAAATGTTGCACATTTAAAGCCTATGTCAAAGATAAGGTGTCCATAGGTGCGTGGATTTATCTCTGGGCTTTCTATTTTGTTCCATTGATCTATATTTCTGTCTTTGTGCCAGTACCATACTGTCTTGATGACTATAGCTTTGTAGTATAGTCTGAAGTCAGGCAGGTTGATTCCTCCAGTACCATTCTTCTTTCTTAAGTTTACTTTGGCTATTCGAGGTTTTTTGTATTTCCATACAAATTGTGAAATTATTTGCTTGATAGGTACTGCATTGAATTTATAGATTGCTTTGGGTAGTATACTCATTTTCACTATATTGATTCTTCCAATCCAGGAACATGGTATATTTCTCCATCTATTTGTGTCATCTTTGATTTCTTTCATCAGCGTTTTATAGTTTTCTATATATAGGTCTTTTGTTTCTTTAGGTTGATTTATTCCTAAGTATCTTATTATTTTTGTTGCAATGATGAATGGAATTGTTTCCTTAATTTCTCTTTCTGTTTTCTCATTGTTAGTGTATAGGAATGCAAGGGATTTCTGTGTGATAACTTCGTATCCTGCAACTTTACTATATTCATTGATTAGCTCTAGTAATTTTCTGGTGGAATCTTTAGGGTTTTCTATGTAGAGGATCAAGTCATCTGCAAACAGTGAGAGTTTTACTTCTTCTTTTCCAATCTGGATTCCTTTTATTTCTTTTTCTTCTCTGATTGCTGTGGCTAAAACTTCCAAATTCAAGTACTAAGTTGAGTAGTAGTGGTCAACCACTTGTAAAAGAATGAAACTAGAACACTTTCTAACACCATACACAAAAATAAACTCAAAATAGATTAAAGATCTAAATGTAAGACCAGAAACTATAAAATTCCTAGAGGAAAACATAGGCAAAACACTCTCTGACATAAATCACAGAAGGATCCTCTATGACCCACCTTCTAGAGTAATGGAAATAAAAGCAGAAATAAACAAATGGGACCTAATTAAACTTAAAAGCTTTTGCACAACAAAGGAAGCTATAAGCTATAAGGTGAAAAGACAGCCTTCAGAATGGGAGAAAATAATAGCAAATGAAGCAACTGACAAAAAATTAATCTCAAAATTATACAAGCAGCTCCTGCAGCTCAATTCCAGAAAAATAAATGACCCAATCAAAAAATCAGCCAAAGAACTAAACAGACATTTCTTCAAAGAAGACATACAGATGGTTAACAGACAAATGCTCAACATCACTCAAAGACTTGGTAATGCTTCTTAATGAATTCAACTTAACAATAACAAGGTAAAACAGCAAATTTTATACTACGGTTAAGTCATCTTAACAGCAATTTAATAGTGTTGTATAATTTACAAGTGTTGTCAAACTAGTTTCTATATGACCCATGTAGCCAAAATTTAAAATGAGAAGCAAGACCTTCCTATCTGGCCCATTACTGAAAAACTTTGCTGACCCAGATCCAAGTCACAGTCCTAACTGTGCTTCAGAGTCCTAGCTATAATATATGTATTATAATGGTAAATCTTCTTCATGATTTTGAGTAAATTAGTGTGAAGTAAATTGTGTAGAATAGTGACACATGGTAAGTGCTTTTACAGTTTAAGTTGTTGTTAATAACTATATTTCTATAGCTCTTCTGAACTATACAGAGTTGTGGTCATTATAAAAGATTATCTGTAGGCAGAGGTAGGTCTTTGGTGAATAGAAATTTCCTTTAAAAGACAGTCCTCTTTAAAATTACTGGAGGAATTTCTACCTTGTCCATCCCTTGCTTTTTTATGTTTTGGTAGCAGCTTTATTGAGATATAATTCACATACCAGATAATTCACTGATTTAAATTCAATGCATCATCACAACCAATTTTAGAACATTTACATCATCCCAGAAAGAAATCCATACTTCTTAACCATCATTCCCTAATCCTATTTGCCTATTTTGGACATTTAATATAAATGGAATTATACTGGGCTTCTCTGGTGGCTCAGATGGTAAAGAATCTGCCTGCAATCCAGGAGACCTGGGTTCGATCTCAGGGTTGGAAAGATTCCCTGGAGAAAGGAATGGCTACCCACTCCAGTATTCTTGCCTGGAAAATCCCATGGACAGAACAGTTTGGCAGGCAACAGTCCACGGGCTTGCAAAGAGTCAGACATGACTGAATGATAACACTTTCGCTTTCATATGAGATGAGGTCTTTTGTGACTGGTTTGTTTCGTTTAGCATATTATTTTCAAGTTTTAAACATATTGTACTTTATTCCTTTTTATGGAGGAATAATGTTCCATTTATGAATATACCACATTCTGTTAAACCATTCATCAGATGATGGAGTTAGGTTGTTTCTATCTTTTGGCTATTGTGAATAATGAATGAACTGTCATGTACAAATTTTTATGTGGACATTTTTTTCACTTCTCCTAGGAATGTATCTAGAAGTAAAATTGCTGCATGAAATGGGAACTTTGCATGAAACGGGACCATACTTTTGTCCAAAGTGGCTATACCATTTTACATCCCTGCCAGCAGTATATGAAGATTCCAGTTCCCCCATATCCTCACCAACACTTGAAATTACCTGTCTTCTTTATTATAACCATTTTAGTGATGATAAAGTGATATCTGGCTCACTTTTAATTCTCTGGGATGATGTATTGGGGAAAACTACTCTTCTCACCACTCCACGCTGGGTTCATGAGGGGACAACACCCTGAGGGCCCAGCCCTGCAAGAGCATCAGGATATTTCCACTAAAACTTAAGTTTTTCTCAGAGGAGAAAAGATTCCCAGAGATTGTGCTCAACTGGTAATTAGTTTCCAATTCACAGACTCACACATTCATACTGCCCTCAGAGGGGGCATTATTGAAAAATGAGGAAATATTTTTCAAGGTATGGCAAAAGAGTTACAGGGCATGTATGCTCAGTCACTTCAGTCATGTCCAACTCTTTGTGACCCTATGGACTGTAGCCCGCCAGGCTCCTCTGTCCATGGGATTCTCCAGGTGAGAATACTGGAGTGGTTGCCATGCCCTCCTCCTCCAGGGGATCTTCCTGACCCAGGGATCGAACCCAAGTCTCTTATGTCTCCTACACTGGCAGGCAGGTTCTTTACCACTAGTGCCACCTGAGAAGCCCAAGTTACAGGGCAGATGATCACAAAGCATCTTGACTCAGCAGAAGCCAGAACAAGCTCGCTTCCAGAGAGAAGTTCTATGGACATTGCTGCCCAGCCCCACCTCCTACCATCTGCTCCCCATCTCTGCAATTTCCAGAGACACCAAGGAGCCTTCTGGGGAGAAGGATCAGGGCTACTGGGAGATAGTTACCATAAAGGAAAGTGGAGTCTCCCTGAAGAGGCAGACCCTGCACCACAGCAGGACATCAGAGGGTGCCGGGGTCCAGCCCCAGCAGGATCCAGGGGTACCCTCAGGATGACGGCCTAGGCGAAAGGATTGCAAAGCAGAGAGAGAGGCTTGATCTTCCTTGATTAACACAGAAAGCCAATAAAGCTCCTGTGTTCCAAGGAGTCATCCTGAAAGAAGAACAGAGAGAGGAAAGGAGCGAAAAGGAAAAACGAATGACACGGGGAGACCAAGCTTCACTGAGCGAGGCCCATAACTTTATTTTCAAAAGGAACTTTTATACTTTGACTTGTACATAGAGGGAAATGAAAGATGCAAAGTAATACAGAGTCAGCCCAAACATTACATCTGTTTTGTCTTTATCAAAACCAGGATTTTTTCTGCACACCTTTCCCATAAACAATGTTGTGTACAATATCTTCTGGCCTTGGAGGCCTGTGGACATTTTATGACCCTTTTTTGATAAAGGCTGCTCAACCAGAAAACTTGTTTTCCCTTAAAGTGTTTCTTCTTTATTTCTCCCAGCCTCAGAAAGTACTAAACAGAGTTACATTCTCACGGAGCAAAGGTGCAGTGAGTTACAACAAAGAAAGAACCAATTAGCTCAAAGGTCTGATGTGGCTAATTCCAAGGCTGCTACTTGTTTTTCTTACATTCCAGCTATGTTAACCAATGCACTCCCAGGTGCCCAATGGATAAGGGATATGGGCACTTGGCAGCAAGCATTGGCCCAATAATGAAGCCCTTTACCAGTACTATCTATTCTAATAATTTTTCATCCCTTAAAGGACTCTATGCTCATTAGGACTTTTAGAATGTTTTGGCTTCCCGTGCCTTTCAAGGTTGGGGAGTTGTGAACAATCATGTGTGTTAATTGCAAGAGTATGGATAAACATGTCAGGCAAGCTAGAATGCCAACAGAGGGGTTTGAATTGAAACACTCCTATCATGCCCATTAACGAAAGCCCTAAGTTGATTTTTTCCAGAGAAAGGTGGTCAGGGATAGCCCCCTGTTAATGTCAGAAGAGTTGGTGAAAGGCACAAAATAGTAAGACAGACAGATTTTGGTTTTGGGGTGGATGCTTGAGCAGATTCAGGGGGTCCCTTGAGGCCTGATCCACCTTTGCCTGTCAGGTCTCTTCCACATGACCTTTGTCATGGGTGGAATCTCCTGTGGTGGCTCCCAGCAAGAGGGGAGGGTGGTTTCTGGTCCTGCCCTGTATGGCAACTGCTGCCCAGGGTGGAGAGATTTGCCCCCAGAGGAAGTCTGCCGATTGGTGGCTGTTTACTGCACGCCTGCATGCACTGGCCTCTGCTGGGTGTTGTGCTTACTGGGTGCACTTTGCAGAAAGTGTTTCAGGGTAAGGTTTCCTCTTTACGTGCTCCTGCCACCCCCCAAGTGTGTCCTGTGTAGCACTTTCACAGTTACCGCAGAAATGTAAATTTCAGTACATTGCTGTGTTCTCTAGGGTCGGAAATAACACCTGACATTTGCAGATTCTCTAAAGTATTTGCTGAATGAGGATAAAAACTGAAGTCGACACTGGCTCCTTGAACCCAAGCATAGTACCTCACTGTATATATTGTTTTGTAGTTTATTTATGCCTAGTAATCATGAGAAACGCTGGACTGGAAGAAACACAAACTGGAATCAAGATTGCCAGGAGAAATATCAATAACCTCAGATATGCAGAAGATACCACCCTTATGGCAAAAAGTGAAGAGGAACTCAAAAGCCTCTTGATGAAAGTGAAAGAGGAGAGTGAAAAAGTTGGCTTAAAGCTCAACATTCAGAAAACAAAGAACATGGCATCTGGTCCCACCACTTCATGGGAAATAGATGGGGAAACAGTGGAAACAGTGTCAGACTTTATTTTTCTCGGCTCCAAAATAACCCGGTGTACGAGACAGCAAAAGAGACACTGATGTATAGAACAGTCTTATGGACTCTGTGGGAGAGGGAGAGGGTGGGAAGATTTGGGAGAATGGCAATGAAACATGTAAAATATCATGTAGGAAACGAGTTGCCAGTCCAGGTTCGATGCACGATGCTGGATGCTTGGGGCTGGTGCACTGGGACGGCCCAGAGGGATGGTATGGGGAGGGAGGAGGGAGGAGGGTTCGGGATGGGGAACACATGTATACCTGTGGTGGATTCATTTTGATATTTGGCAAAACTAATACAATTATGTAAAGTTTAAAAATAAAATAAAATTGGAAGAAAAAAAAAAAAAAAAAAAAAAAAAAAAAACAAAATCACTGCAGATGGTGACTGCAGCCATGAAATTAAAAGACGCTTACTCCTTGGAAGGAAAGTTATGACCAACCTAGATAGCATATTCGAAAGCAGAGACATTACTTTGCCAACAAAGGTTCGTCTAGTCAAGGCTATGGTTTTCCCTGTGGTCATGTATGGATGTGAGAGTTGGACTGTGAAGAAGGCTGAGCGCCAAAGAATTGATGCTTTTGAACTGTGGTGTTGGAGAAGACTCTTGAGAGTCCCTTGGACTGCAAGGAGATCCAACCAGTCCATTCTGAAGGAGATCAGCCCTGGGATTTCTTTGGAAGGAATGATGCTAAAGCTGAAACTCCAATACTTTGGCCACCTCATGCGAAGACTTGACTCATTGGAAAAGACTCTGATGCTGGGAGGGATTGGGGGCAAGAGGAGAAGGGGACGACAGAGGATGAGATGGCTGGATGGCATCACTGACTCGATGGACATGAGTCTCAGTGAACTCTGGGAGTTGGTGATGGACAGGGAGGCCTGGCGTGCTGTGATTCATGGGATCGAAAAGAGTCGGACACGACTGAGCGACTGATCTGATCTGATCTGAAATATAGTATTGTTGAAAATTTCCTTTGTCCTAGCGACTATGTAGTATTCTTCTCACAAACTCCCCAAATTTGTCTTGAGCAGGCTCTAGGTTTTGGACATTTACATAGTTGAAAATTTGTAAGCATAGGCTGTAGGTGAGCAGGCTGCGGTAGTTGCAGCACATGGGCTCGGTAGTTGCTACTTGTGGGGTCTAGAACATTCAGGCTTCAGTAGTTGTGGTCTGTGGGATTGGTTGCTCTTCGGCACATGGAATCTTCCTGTACCAAGGATTGAACCCATGTCTCCCTCATTGGAAGGTGGATCCTTAACCAGGGAAGTCCCACTATTATTTTTGAGCACAAATCTCACTGTTTCTTAGGATAAATTCTTAGAATGGAATGGAACATTGCTGGGTGGAACGATAGGTCTGTTGTTAAAGTCTGCAATGCATATTGCCAAGTTTCCCTTCCCCCAAAGACTGTGTGTGAAACCTATTTCTCACACACATTGTCCTTGGCAAGCGCCGTCATTCTCTTCATCTTTTCAGTGAACTAGGCCCACAGAGTATCTCATTGATTCCTGAAGCTATGCAGCCTCTCAGGAGATTGCTTATGAATGCCTTCCCAAGTTTTATTTAAAATTTGTCGTAAAGAAAACTGTTCCCAAGAAAACCAGATCAAAGATTCCTTCTTAAAAGAGACATTTTATAGGTGACGAAGAAAAACAGCAACCAAAATGAATGTCCGGTGAAAGATCACCGGGAAAGTTGAAGGTCGAGTTCGAGCCTTGAATGTCAGGTTAAATGTCATTACATTCTCCCTAGACTGACAGTCAGCTGGGGGGCAACTTCCCTGGAACAGGTGCTTATCTGAAAATAACTCAGTTATCAGAAAGTAACTCAGAGTTCAGCTCCAATGCAGGCTTGGTGCAGTCTTCTCTTTTACTACTTTCATGTGACATTTGTCATGTTATTGATATTTGATATTTCTTTTTCAGTTCATTTACCTGTTTGCTTCCCCCACTACCCTACTTTTAAAAACCATTTTCCTCAACATGCATGCAGTGATGTGTCCTAGAGTTGTGTGGGTTCTTGACAAACCATATATCATCTCTACTTTTGTCTTCCGTAATCTGTCTTCTTGAAACTGACTTATTTTTTTCAAGACCTAAATAAATTTAGTTCTAAAATAAACTTTACATCACCTGAAATAAAAAAAACTAGTTTCGTTTTCCATGAATAGAAAGTCCCCATAAAATAAATACAATTAAAATAAAGTGTGATTGGATTCTGGGTGGGTATCTATGATTGTCAAAGGCTCTTTGAGCAATTCTCTTCCTTGTAATGGGAAACAATGCAAGAAAGAGATATGCTAGCAATGGATGAGATTTCACAATCAGAATGACTGAAATAAATTTGAGAATGCAGTTACCTCTCCCCTCTAAGTAAACCAATGTTCTCCAGTACTGTGTCCACAGATGACTTAAAATCATCTGTTTACCATGGGCACAGTGGCTGTCACACCCGAGCATGCATCAGCGTTTCCTGGAGTCTTGTTAAAACACAGACCACTGATTCATTAAGTCTGGGCTAGCACTTGAAATGTGCATTTTTAAAAAGGTCCAAGCCATGCTGGTGCTTCAGGTCCAGATCACAGACTCCAAGAAGCACAGGCCTCACTGCATCACCTCTCACTTTAGGAAAAACTGGCTGGAGAAGGCCAGCAGGTGCAAGCCTACTCCATTCATTGTGACTATTTTCCTCTTAAAGTACAACAAGCCCAGGTCCAGCTATAGCATCCAGAGAGCAGTGCTATCGTCTCTCTAGAACCACTCACTTCCTCTAGAAGGAAAACTGAATTACAATGTGTGACCAGAAGAGAGATTTATGGCCTTCATAAAACCTCCCCACAATCAAGGAGCAGAGGAGGAAGTAGGTGAGAAGCCTTCCTTGGGAAAGCCCCTCTCTATGACTTCTCCCAGAGCTGAATTTCCTGAAGACTGATAATCAAATGGAATTAAGGAGTTCACTAAATTTGACTCTCCATGATGCAAAAAAAAATTTTTTTGAGAACTGACTAAACTCAGTGAGATGAGTAGGTAAGTGATTGTGGAATTTTACAAGCCAACCTTCTAAAGTTAATGCCTCCCTCTTTTGAAGGCCAAGGTGTTTGAAACTTAGCTCCAGTGATAGAATGCCCATGTGTCAGCATTGGAACCTTCCTCTGAGCCCTTGACATCAACTGTGTGTGAGAATAGAAAATCTCGAGAGAGCTCAACCATAATACTGCCTCCCAACAATTCAAAGCACATTAATTGGTCCATGTTTCCCTCTAGGGTTGGCCCTGCTGCTGCTGCTGCTGCTAAGTCGCTTCAGTCGTGTCCAACTCTGTGCGACCCCATAGACAGCAGCCCACCAGGCTCCCTCATCCCTGCGATTCTCCAGGCAAGAACACTGGAGTTGGTTGCCATTGCCTTCTCCAGGGTTGGCTCTAGAGGGGACCATTTAAAAAAGTTTATTGAAGTACATGAAGCATAGTTAATTTACAATGTTGTGTTAATTTCTGGTGTATCACAAAGTTATTCAGTTTTATGTGTATTTATATATTTTCCATATTCTTTTCTATTACGGTTTATTATAGGATATTGAATATATTTCCCTGTGCTCTACAGCAAAACCTTGTTGTTTATCTAATTTATATACAGTAGTTTATTAATCCCAAACTTCTACTATATCCCTTTCCACCCCTTTCTCCTTTGGTAACCATAGTTCGTTCTCTATGTCTGTGAGTCTGTTTCTATTTTGTAAATAAGTTCATTTGTGTCTCATTTTAGATTCCACATGTATGTGATATCATATTAGTCTTTCTCTGTCTGACTTATTTCACTTAGTACAATAATATCTAGGTTCATCCATGTCGCTGCAAGTTACATTATTTGACTTTATGGCTGAGTAATATTCCATTGTCTATGTATACCACATCTTCTTTATCCATTCATCTGTTGATGGACATCTAGGCTGCTTCCATGTCTTAATTATTATAAATAGTGCTGCTAATGAACTTTGGAGGTGCATGAATCTTTTGGAATCAGTGTTTTCTCCAGACATATGCCCACGAGTGGGATTAGTTGGGTCATATGGAAATTCTATTTCTGTTTTCTAAGGAACCTCCATACTCTCCATAATGGCTTGACCAATTTATATTCCCACCAACAGTGTAGGAAGGAGAACCCTGCTTTTTTTCACACACTGTCACAGTAGAAGAAATGCTCTCCTTTACTGCTATATCTAGGCTTCTCTCATGCCATGTATCATTCGCTTCATCAAGGATAGTCACCACAGTTATTGCTCTGTTCTTTGATTTATTTGACTGGAATGGGTCTTAGTTGCAGCACTCAGGATCTTTGTTGCATCCTGTGGGATCTTTCATTGGGGGCCCATGGCCTGTCTAGTTACAGCTCACAGACTCTGGAGCAGGCAAACTCAGTAGTTGTGGGGTGTGGGCTTTAGTTGCTCCAAGACGTATGGGATTCCCTGACCAGGGATTGAACCGGCATCCCTGCATTGCAAAGCAGATTCTTAACCATTGGACCACTGGGAAAGTCCATATTCCTCTGGTCTTGACTATAAAATGTTCCTTTTAATTTTTTATAATAAACATAATAGTGCAACAAATGTATTTGCACATATAATTTTCCCTTCAGTTGAAAATATTTCCTTAGGATACATGCCTAGAAGTGGATTTCTCAGTCAAAAGCTAAGGATATTTTGAGGGCTCTTAATATTTGCTGCTAAATTGCTTTTGGGTATGGACCTAACAGAAGATATGAAGAAGAGGTGGCAAGATTACACAGAAGAACTATACAAAAAAGATCTTCACAACCCAGATAATCATGATGATATGATTACTCACCTAGAGCCATTCCTGGAATGTGAAGTCAAGTAGGCCTTAGGAAGCATCACTATGAACAAAGCTAGTGGAGGTGATGGAACTCCAGTTGACCTATTTCAAATCCTGAAAGATGATGCTGTGAAAGTGCTACACTCAATATGCCAACAAATTTGGAAAACTCAGCAGTGGCCACAGGACTGGAAAAGGTCAGTTTTCATTCCAATCCCAAAGAAAAGCAATGCCAAAGAATCCTCAAATTATTGCACTCATCTCACATGTTAGTAAAGTAATGCTCAGAATTCTCCAAGCCAGGCTTCAACAGTATATGAACTGTGAACTTCCAGATGTTCAAGCTGGATTTAGAAAAGGCAGAGGAACCAGAGATCAAATTGCCAACATCTCTTGGATCATCAGAAAAGCAAGAGATTTCCAGAAAAATATCTACTTCTGGTTTATTGACTATGCCAAAACTTTTGACTGTGTGGATCACAACAAACTTTGGAAAATTCTTAAAGAGATAGGAATACCAGATGACCTTACCTGCCTTTTGAGAAATCTGTATGCAGGTCAGGAAGCAACAGTTAGAATTGGGTATGGAACAACAGACTGGTTCCAAATAGGAAAAGGAGTACATCAAGGCTGTATATTGTCACCCTGCTTATTTAACTTCTGTGCAGAGTACATCATGAGAAATGCCAGGCTGGATGAAGCACAGGCTGGAATCAAGATTGCCGGGAGAAATATCAATAACCTTAGATATGCAGATGACACCACCCTTACAGCAGAAATCGAAGAAGAACTAAAGAGCCTCGTGATGAAAGTGAAACAGTTGGCTTAAAACTCAACATTCAGAAAACTAAGATCATGCCATCCAGTCCCATCACTTCATGGGAAATAGATGGAGAAACAGTGGAAACAGTGACAGACTTTATTTTCTTGGGCTCCAAAATCACTGCAGATAGTGACTGCAGCCATGAAATTAAAAGACACTTGCTCCTTGGAAGAAAAGCTATGACAAACCATATTAGACAGCATATTAAAAAGCAGAGACATCACTTTGCCAACAAAGGTCTGTCCAGTCAAAGCTATGGTTTTTCCAGTAGTAATGTGTGGATGCGAGAGTTGGACCATAAAGAAAGCTGAGTGCTGAAGAATTGATGGTTTTGAACTGTGGTGCTGGAGAAGGCTCTTGAGAGTCTCTTGGACTGCAAGGAGATCCAACCAGTCCATCCTAAAGGAGATCAGTCGTGAATATTCATTGGAAGGACTGATACTGAAGCTGAAACTCCAATACTTTGGCCACCTGATGCGAAGAACTGACTCACTGAAAAATACCCTGATGCTGGGAAAGATTGAAGGTGGGAAGAGAAGGGGACAGCAGAGGATGAGATGGTTGAATGGCATTACTGACTCGATGGACATGAGTTTGAGTAAACTCTCGGAGTTGGTGATGGACAGGGAAGCCTGGCGTGCTGCAGTCCATGGGGTCGCAAAGAGTTGGACACGACTGAGTGACTGAACTGAACTGAATATTGGCTGCTGAATTGCCTTCGGGGGAGGGGGGATGTAGAACTGACCAGCATGTTAAATTATGTATACCCTCACCAGAAATGACTATTATCAATGTGAATATTTTAAACAGACGCATGTCATTTCATTTCTGTTCTGGTTAGCAGCATGTCTTTAAAATGAGTGTAAAGTTGAGTACTTTTCCCACATTTCTTAACTAATTTTATTTTCCCTTTCTGAATAATTTGATTATGTCAGCCAACTTTTGGAAAATAAATTATGGTGAGTCTGAAGACCCAGAACAGTATCTTATTTACTTGCTTTCTGTGCTCCCTGAACCTTCAACAAACTGGATGACATTTGTCCATTCTTTCCTTTAATCCATAAATATTTGCTGAGCACTGGCTGTATGCCAGTGTTCTGGCTGCTGGAGATGGAGGAGTGAACAAGGCAGGGAAGCTCTTGTGGGCAATTAACACTCAAACCAACAGAGACAAAGTCATTTCATACATGGTGAGGACATGGAGGAAATGAACTGCAGATGGATAGTTAGGTGGCTCTCTCAGAGGAGACCACAGAGAAGCCCCCTGTCATTCACCTGTTAAAAAAAAAAAAAAAAGCCATCTCTACGGCTTCCTGTTTTGCACTTAGAATAAGATCTGCACTCCTGCAGAATCAGGCCCCAGTCTGCCTCTCTGACATCACCTCCTTCCAATCTCCTCCTAAATGACAGTGCTCCTCAAACACCAGACTTGTTCTCATTGCTCCTTCTGGCTTCAAAGTTCTTCTCCTATGTTTGAATGGCAAGCTCTTTCTTAATATCGAGTCTGAGTTCAGATATCAACTCCCATGAGAAGATTCTGCTTACTGTCCTATATAAAGAAGTACCTTCTAACCCACCAGTCACTATCCTCTTGTGTTTTATTTTCTTCATAGCATTTATCTCTCTCTGAAATTAATTGTTTGCTGCCCAGCCCTTTGCCTCTATAAACTCCAGGCATGTAGGAACCATTGCCATCTTGTCCACTGCTTCAGTGATGTGTCTGATAGATACACAGAACTGCCCCAGACATCTGATATCAATCACCTGACTTTATTCCTGTAAAGTATCCATTAGGTGAAAAGTTAATTTCAGTAGATAAGAATGCCAAGATTGGCAATGGTTTTTTTCAAAACGTCAGCAGTTAAACACTTGAGTTGGGAATATTGCTTTTCCACAAGGCATTTCTCTGGGGATGGTTTACTAAAATAGGAAAATAACTGATAACTTTATTATCCAAATAGGATATTAATAGTATTAGTGAATCTGAGAAGACTATATATCAAGGGACTAGAATTAGTGAGCAGTAGTTAAGGGCAGTTAAAATTTCTTGCAACATTTGATCCTGTAGGCAAAAAATTCAGTGGGCCAGTTATTTAATCCTGATAGAGATTTTTGGTTTCTAATGATTCCCCAAAGCCTTGGAGTATTGATGCTGTGGAATCAAAGTAGCTGAAGAGGGGCTCTTGACGAATCAGATTCAAGTCCTAAATGTCTTTGACTCAGCACTCTTCTGTTTGCCCTATGTCTGAATATTCAGATATAATTTTAAATTAATGAACACCTCCCGTCCATCTCTATAGACAATAGATCATTGATAAGGCCTCTGCTGAAGTATAGTTCTGTGGTAACCAAGTAAATACAGGTAAACTTAACTCTTTTTAGCTGATTCTGTGACATCACCTACGTATCACATTGTTTTTATGGGAAAGTGGAATCTGTGTTTTTTACTTATAGGTAAATACAAAAAATATAGCTGGTGTGGTGCTAATATCACCCCTTTTCCTTGCCCAGGAAACATGTGAGAAATGAGACAGAATATGGCAAATGGAGACAAATATCACTTGCAATAGGAGCTTATTTTGGAGATTTTGATTTGGGGGCCTCCTTATTTAAAATATTTTTTTATTTATGACCGTGTTGAGTCTTGGTTGCATCGGGTGGCCTCTTCGTTGCAGTGCTTGGGCTTCTCTCTAGTTGTGGCCTGCAGGCTCCAGGGCACATGAACTCTGTAGTTTGCAGCACGTGGGCTCTCTAGTTGAGGCATGTGAACTCAGTAGTTCTGGCCCATGGGCTTAGTTACTCCATAGCATGTGGGATCTCTGTTCCCTGATCAGAGATCAAACTCTGTCCCCTGCATTGCAAGGCAGATTCTTAACCACTGGACCACCAGGTAAGTCCCTGATTTAGGGCTAATACTGAATCCTGACCCTCCCTGTTACAACAGTCCTAAGTGGGACTCTGGGAGAGTCCAGGTGCTCTCCCAGAAGGGAAAGGCAGGATCAGAGGTTAGTATTCCTGGTTTATTCTTCTGAGATAAGTCAGTACACCTCACTTGGGACAGAGTGAATAAGGGCTCTGAGAGGCCAGGAGCATGGCACTTATTGAGCTGCTCCACATGGAAGGAAATATCAGCAATGAGCAAGAAGCATTTCCCCTCCTGAGAAGGTCTATGGATTTGTCTCTGTAGTCCTAGAGTGTTGCCAGCTGGTGTGGCCTGGGTTCAAAAAGGCCTAAGAAAGGATGACTGTGGATTCATGCTTTCAGGACTGCCTGACCTTCTTGTTGCTCATGTTTTGCCAGGGAAGAGTCAGGAAGGCAGATGCCTAGCAGATCTGCATCTTTTCCTGGTCACACTTTCTTGTGTCCTCAGTAGGGAATTGGAGTAGAAAGCCACGGCAGATACTGACACTGTTGTAGTAGAGTTTCATTAGCAGACATTGGCAGTAGGACTCTGTGTACAGTACAATCTTGATGTCTTGAACCCAGGAAAAGGTAGAGCAGTGGGCTCTTCCTGTTTACGAAACAGGATTTGAGATGTAGCAGCTAATTATGTGACCTCAGGCTACTTTCTTAATTTTCTTAAAATCCTGGTTAGCCTTTTGTAAAGTAAATGTATTATGTAGAAATGCCATGTAAAAATGGTGGAAAGGGAGAACATATTTGTGAGATGTATATAAAGAACACTGACAACTCAAAAATAAGGAGACAAACTGGTCCACTAAAAATGGACAAATGATTGATTTGAAGCAAGTATTTTTAAGAGACATGAGTAGCTAATAAGCACATGATAAAAGGCTCCATATTATTTGTCATCAGGAAATGCAAATTAAAACCGAAGTAAGATATCACTACATACCCTTTAGAATGGCTAATATTATAAAAACTGGTAATAACCAAGTGTTGGCAAGGCTGGAAGCAACTGGAACTTCTATGTTACTGATGGGAATGTAAAATGGAACAAGTCTGGAAAACAATTTGAGATTTATTAAAAGTTAAACACATACCTATCATATGATGTGGCCTTTCCACACCTAAGTATTTACCCAAGAGAAATGAAAGCATATGACCACACAGAAACTTGTGTATAAATACTCATAACATCTTTATTTGTAATAGTCAAAAACTGGAAACAACATAAATGTCCATCAACAGGTGAATAGATAAACCATGGTATGTCCAGCATATCTACACAATGGA
The DNA here is from genome assembly GCF_003369695.1 of Bos indicus x Bos taurus. Classification (NCBI taxonomy): domain Eukaryota; kingdom Metazoa; phylum Chordata; class Mammalia; order Artiodactyla; family Bovidae; genus Bos; species Bos indicus x Bos taurus. The sequence continues at coordinate 69,097,572 of NC_040076.1, read as the reverse complement.
ATATTGTTCAGAAGTAGAAAAAAACCAAACTATGAAATATATACAATAATATGGATGAATCTCAAAATAATCATGCCGAGTCAAAGAAGCCAGATCAAAAAATAAACCCCTCCAAACCCAATACTTTGGCTCCAATATTTTGGCCACCTGGTGCAAAGAGCTGACTCATTGGAAAAGACCCTGATGCTGGGAGGGATTGATGGCAAAAGGAGAAGGGGGCAACAGAGGATGAGATGGTTAGATAGCATCAGTGACTCAATGGACATGAATTTGAACAAACTCCAGGAGATAGTGAAGGACAGGGGAGCCTGGTGCGTGCTGCAGTCCAGGGGGTCACAAAGAGCTGGACACAACTTGGCGGCTGAACAACAGCAACAAACCCAGTACATCTGTATGACTCCATTTGTATAAAATTCTAGAAAATACAAATTAATCTGTAGTGACAGAAAGCAGATCAGTGGTTACGTTAGACTGCAGGTATGGGAAAGGTTGAACACAAGAAAACTTTTGGGAATTATAAGAACGTTTGATATCTTGATTGTGCTGATGGTTTCATGGGTGTGTATACATGTCAAAAGGCTTCCCAGGTGGCTCTAGTGGTAAAGAACCTGGCTGCCAGTGCAGGATATGTAAGAGACATGAGTTTAGTCCCTGGGTCGGAAAGAGCCCCTGGAGGAGGTCATGGCAACCCACTCCAGTGTTCTTGCCTGGAGAAGCCCATGAATACAGGAGCCTGGCGGGCTACAGTCCACAGTGTCGCTAAGAGTTGGACACGACTGAAACAAGTTAGCATATACACGCACACATGTCTAAGCTTTAAACATGTTCCATTTACATAAAGTATACCTCAATAAAATTGTAAAAGAAAGCAAAAGAAGTAGGGAAGGAAGAAGAACTGATACACAGTAATAAGGAAGAATTTCACAGTGTGCTGAGGGGGAGAAGCCAGACACTAAAATAGCACATATCATACGACTCCATTTATATACAATTCCAGAAAAACCAAACTAATCTCCAGTGACAGAAAGCAGGTCTGTACTTGCCTGGGTTAGAGGGTGGAGGAAAGAATGGACTGCAAAAGGGCAAGAGGGAACTTTTGGATGTGATAGGAAGGTTCCGTATCTTGATTGTATTGGTTGCACATGAATATACATCTATCAAAGCTCATTGAGTTTTATACTTTAAATGGATTCATGTATTGGAGTAAATTATATCTACCTCAATAAAGTGAGTTTAAAAAGAATTTTAAAATGCCTTTGTTTAACTCTCGCTTCCAGGAATCATTCAAGCTGAGAATAACACAAAACATAAGGGCCTGAGAGGTATCTTTGCTTGGGAAAAATACTTAAACGGGCCTCTCTGCTATGTAAGAGTTAATCCCAAATCCTATTCCTGAATGAAGACTTTGGGGACAACAGGGAACTCACCTGCTGTGTAATAACATAAAAATTTTTGCTTTCACTAAGGTTAGAGTTAACATTCTGGCTAATATTCACGAGGTGTTACTGGCTTCATTCCTCTGCCTGGGGCCAAATTGCAAAGGGAGTTGGGGTCCTGGACTTCTAAAGAGGGAAGATTGGATTAAAAAGACCCTCATCCAGGACTTCCCTGGTGGTCCAGTGGCTAAGACTCTGTGCTTCCAATGCAGGGGGCGCAGGTTCGATCCCTGGTCAGGGAACTAGATCCCACATGCCACAACTGAGTTTGAAACCCACAACTAAAGATCCCACATGCCACATCCCAAGTGTCACAACTAAGACCTGGCACAGCCAAATATATATATATATATATATATATATATATATATATATATATATATATTTTTTTTTAAGAGTTAGCAAAGTTAAAAAAAAAAAAAAAAGACTCTCATCCGAGAGATAAACTGGTTCCTGAAACGTGAGAGGTCAGGGGCTAAGGAACAAGAGGTGAGCAGGGGACCTTCGAAGGGGGACATGGCTTGTGAACAAGTAGGAGTCACGATATCAAGTAACCTTTTTTGAGTTGTTCTCTTTCTTTCCCTCCTTGACCTGTTATCCACAAGCTCTCAGTAAAGTTAAATACTACAACATTATATTAACTGCTTTTAAGAACATTAGGGGGGGCCATGTCCAGTTACAGTGATATGTGGGGAGCCAGGGAAACTTGGAGACATGAATACACAGTTGTTGGAAGTGGTCATCAAAGAGACCCACAGTAGTGATCCACAGCAAAAGGTGATAAAAGCTCAGCAACAAACAGTCTGGGGAAACACATGAGGACACCTCAGGGATTCTCAGAACTACAGCTGGAGGAAACTGGATTTCCTGCACTCCATCGCAGCACGAGGGGCCCAGACTCTCTAACTGGGTGTTTAGAGGAATGTGACCTCCTAAAATGTGATAACTTGGGGATGTTTGGGATATAAAGACATTAACATTCCCCCCTCCACTCAATAATCTCCCAAGGATGTTTGGATGGACTGTCCTGAGTTGTTTTGGACTATGAGACAGAAAAAATAATCCATAAGGTCTGGTTCACCTCTTTGATCTCAAAAGCTCGAGAGAGACCTATGTTATACGACCAAACCCTAACTAGTAATTGCCTCTGTTAGGTTTGACGTCAGTTGATGACTAGACTTTGAACCTGAGAGAGAGTTTAAAAGAAAGGTAGCTGGAGGCAAATCATTTCCTTCCTGGATTACCTAGCGAGAACATCCAAAATGAAAGCCTTCGCTCTCCTTGCTCTTCTTGCCCTCCTTTTTCAAGCCTTAGGTAAGGAACACTTAAAATTTTTTCATTCCTTTAATCCTGTTTGTTGTCTCTGAGATAGAATCAGCAGGCTTAAGCTACTAATTCCCACTGCCCCATTAGGTGGACTGTGTTGTGGATGAAGTTTCCTGGGGGCTCAAAGGCACAAGGCATTTCAGTCTGTGACGAAGGCAGATAGAACAGTAGTGAAAAGAAATTTCTGGACTAGGATTTGGGGTTCAGAGAGCCTGAGATTTGCCCTTGAAAGTCCTGAGGCCAGACAAGAGCAATTTAGTAGTTCAGTGCCCTAGAATCTCCTCTTTAACCCCCAAATGTCATTTGGGTCCTAATGCAGAGCACAGACCTGGTTTAATCCCTGAATGTGGCATCAAGAGTTTTCTGCCCCTTATCCTTGGGAATTAGCGTTTACCTCTGGGCAAATCCCTTAATCCTCTGAGTATTGGTGGCACTTCTGTCAAATGTTGATGCTCATATCTGTTCCACAGACACAGTTGGGCACAGGTAAGCCCTTGATAAGTGAGGGTAGCAGCAGTCAAAATGGCCAGCTGGTCAACTGTTCTCTTGTTCCTGGAAGGACACTTGCCTATGACTGACTGGTTAAACCAAGCCCTGTTCAAGGTGAAGAGCCAGATTCTACCATCCAGGGGTGTCCAGACCCAAGGGGAAATCTGATAGCATCTTCAGCAGTTTTCTATATCCAAAGGTTTAGGAATAGCTTCCTTACTAAAACTTTTCTTTTAATTATTTCTTTTAAACTGACCATCATTCTCAGAGCTCTTGGAGACAGTTAAGGGTTCTAGAAAAGTGATTCGGAGAAGGCAATGGCACCCAACTCCAGTACTCTTGCCTGGAAAATCCCATGGACGGAGGAGCCTGGAAGGCTACAGTCCATGGGGTCGCTGAGGGTCGGACACAACTGAGCGACTTCACTTTCACTTTCACGCATTGGAGAAGGAAATGGCAACCCACTCCAGTGTTCTTGCCTGGAAAATCCCAGGGATGGCGGAGCCTGGTGGGCTGCCGTCTATGGGGTCGCACAGAGTCGAACATGATTGAAGTGACTTAGCAGCAGCAGCAGCAGCAGCAGCAGGTGGCTCAGATGGTAAAGCATCTGCCTGCAATGCAGGAGACCTGGGTTCAATCCCTGGGTCGGGAAGATCCCCTGGAGAAGGAAATGACAACCCACTCCAGTATGCTTGCCTGGAAAATTCCATAGAAAGAGGAGCCTGGTAGGCTACAGTCCATGGGACTGCAAAGAGTCGGACACGACTGAGCAACTTCACTCACTCAAGAGTTTACTACTTCATGTGTCCAGGGATTCCTAAGAGTGGAAAAAAGGTGACTTTGATGATTACCATAGCCCTTAGGGCAAAGATTATCTCTATTCATCTTACTCTTTAAAAAGTTTCTGTGTCTAGAATTAAGAATTGGGTACACATCACTAGAAAACATCTTGAAAGAAGTTTGATACATTAAATACCTTAATGGGGTATTTGTCATCATTCTTTAAACATACCCCCTTCTCTACCATCCCTCAACTAATATGTCCTGTAATTGAAAATAGGGATAATTGCCATGAACTGTAAGGACAAAAGGAAGCTGCTTCCAGATGGTAAACAGCGTCCCCTTGTGGCATTTTAAATTGTCCTCACTGAGAACCACTCTGAGGAATATTAAACTCAGATTGACAGTTCTGCAACTACAGACATAAATGATATTACATCTCATAATAATAGGATATGTTGATATTAACACATAATTAATAGTTTATATTAATAAATTATAATTTATAACAATTAATGTAATAAATGATATTTACCTCATATTTTTCTAACCAGCTGAGCTAACAGACCAACTGCCATTGTACTTTTCAGTAACTTTTTTTTTTTTTGCTATCATGCACAGCTTGTAGGATCTCAGTTCCCTGATGAGGAATGGAACCCGGGCCATGGCAGTGAAAGCCCAGAATCCTAACCACTAGACCACCAGAGAACTCCCTAGTAACATTTTTCCAGTTTTGTCTGTTTAATTTTTAATTTGTGTCAGTTTTTTAAGAAGTAGTCATGTATTTTTATTTTTAATATAGTGCACTACATTTATTTTTTCAGGAAAAAATGGATTAGGTACTAATTAATATTAAATAATAGCAACTGCACTATGTGTTCAGTGTTTTGTCTTCTGAAACTTGGTATCTTTATTCTTCCAGCCGCGAACCCAACTGGCACTGCAACCACAGTTACTACAGTTACTACCATCACAAGTACACCTACTTCTACCACAGCTACTACAACCCCTACCGTCACAAGTACACCTACTTCTACCACAGCTACTACAACCCCTACCGTCACAAGTACACCTACTTCTACCACAGCTACTACAACCCCTACCGTCACAAGTACACCTACTTCTACCACAGCTACTACCACCCCTACCGTCACAAGTACACCTACTTCTACCACAGCTACTACCACCCCTACCGTCACAAGTACACCTACTTCTACCACAGCTACTACCACCCCTACCGTCACAAGTACACCTACTTCTACCACAGCTACTACCACCCCTACCGTCACAAGTACACCTACTTCTACCACAGCTACTACCACCCCTACCGTCACAAGTACACCTACTTCTACCACAGCTACTACCACCCCTACCGTCACAAGTACACCTACTTCTACCACAGCTACTACCACCCCTACCGTCACAAGTACACCTACTTCTACCACAGCTACTACCACCCCTACCGTCACAAGTACACCTACTTCTACCACAGCTACTACCACCCCTACCGTCACAAGTACACCTACTTCTACCACAGCTACTACCACCCCTACCGTCACAAGTACACCTACTTCTACCACAGCTACTACCACCCCTACCGTCACAAGTACACCTACTTCTACCACAGCTACTACCACCCCTACCGTCACAAGTACACCTACTTCTACCACAGTTACTACCACCCCTACCGTCACAAGTACACCTACTTCTACCACAGTTATTACAACCCCTACCGTCACAAGTACACCTACTTCTACCACAGCTACTACAACCCCTACCGTCACAAGTACACCTACTTCTACCACAGCTACTACAACCCCTACCGTCACAAGTACATCTAACACAGCTACTACAACCTCTACCGTCACAAGTACACCTACTTCTACCACAGAAAAAACAACTCCTAACACTGCTACGAGTACACCTACTTCTCCCGCAGGTAGTACAATTCCTGCTAACGCCTCGAATATGTCTACTTCTACCATACGTACTCCAGGTAAGAGCAAGTCCCTCAAATCTCCTCACTAAGGAGTCACAGTATTGTGAAGGACGGTAAGTATGTGCGTTCTGCCAGAGAAGGGAAGTGTGTATGACTGAGCGACTGAACTGAACTGAAGGTGTCCTTGGATATAAAACCCTGGAATTAAAAAGTCTGGGTCACACAGGCTAAGAGTGATGGCAGAGATGCTAAAAGATTACCTGCAGTTCCATTCTATTCTTTCCTCAAGCTACTTGCCAGATGTGGAAAATTTTTTAAACTTGGACTTTGTGAAAGCTACTTTTGCAGTTTCCCTCTCCCTAGGAGATTTTTGGAAATAGTTTCTTTTCTCTGAGGTCAGGTGCTAATAAGCACTGATGAAATCTCTAGCCCCACTACTAGATCCTCGGTCTACTGAAGAAATGAGTCAGTTCTACCCTGATTCTTCATCAAATGTTATTGAAAACAGGTGATATTACCAGAGCCATGGTCCAAAGGACGGATGTTTAGGGATACTGTTTAAGAGATGAAAATTGACCTCCCACCTAAGTTATTGAGACAGGAAACACTTGCTTCTTTGCCAAACTTCTTGCCAAAGTTTGGTATAGAATAGAGGTCAGTAAACTTTACCAGTGAAGGCAAACTAATAAATATTTTAGGTTTTGTGGGCCATAATAAGATCTGTTAAACAACTACCCCACTCAGCCATATTAACATCAAAGTAGCCATGGACACATGAATGTGCTGATTGTGTACTGATAAAACTTAGTTTACAAAACAGAGGAGGACTGGCAAGAATTGGCTTATGAGTCATAGTTTTCCAACCCCTGGTCTAAAAGAGTCTTGTAACCTATGTTTAAAGGATCTAGATAAACCCTGTTATTCTCAGTTAGGGAGACTGAGGCTCAGTAAGGGCAGCCACTTGCCCAGGGTCAAAGAGCAAGTTGATATCTTCCTATACATTATTCTTTTGGCTTCCTCAGTAATGTTTGGTAGATCTAAGAAATAAATGATTAAGGAAATGGAGCCAGAGGGTGCACTGAAACCTGCTTCCCAATCTTCTTTCATGTTTGGAACAGCTACACAATCAGTTCTCCTGTAGTCAGGAAAGGGAGCTTTTCCATGCCATTTCTGCTTCCCTAGACCCTCTGTCCGGAGAAGGCAATGGCACCCACTCCAGTACTCTTGCCTGGAAAATCCCATGGACGGAGGAGCCTGGTAGGCTGCAGTCCGTGGGGTTGCTAAGAGTCGGACACGACTGAGTGACTTCACTTTCACTTTTTCACTTTCATGCATTGGAGAAGGAAATGGCAACCCACTCCAGTGTTCTTGCCTGGAGAATCCCAGGGGGAGGAGAGCCTGGTGGGCTGCCGTCTATGGGGTCACACAGAGTCGGACATGACTGAAGCGACTTAGCAGCAGCAGCAGCAGTAGACCCTCCGTCAGAGTAAGGCAGCCTTCTTGTGTTCTGGCCCTATACTAACTGTGAGGCATGGGCCAAACCAATTCTCTTTTGGCTTCAACATACTCACCTGTAATAAGAGATGATTGAACTAAATAGCCACAAAATCCTTTTCCCACTGTAACATCCTGTGACTTTATTCCTGGCACACAGAAATGCTACCGAGTCTGTCCTTTATTGCCAAGGAGAAAGCCACACTGGGAGTTATCTGACCAGTATATCCAAAATGGTGCTGCACTCGACTTCTTCCCTAGGCTTTTCCAAATTATCCTTGCAATGTGGTTAAGGCTTTGTTGAAAAGCCATTGACTTTACTTAGAATATCAGTTAACACCCTGTTAGAGAGCTTGCCCTTATTGTTTGTGAGATACTGCATGCCCTATGCCTCCTACGTCCAGGTAGCCTGTTTTGTTTTTTTCTTTTACTCTTAAAAATATTCTTTTTAGATAGAATTTATTTTTTAGAGACGTTTTAGATTCACAGCAAAATTGAGAGAAATGTAGAGAGATTTCCATATTTCCCTGCCCCCATACCTGCACAGCCTCCCTTATTATCAACATTCCTCATCAGAGGGTACATTTGTGACAGCTGATGAATCTACACTGACACGTCATAGTCCAGTTTACTGAGGGTTTACTCTTGGTGTTGTGTGTTCAATAGGTTTGGACAAATGTGGAATGATATGTGTCCATCATAAAGACCATTTTCACCTTCCTAACAATCTGCTGCGCTCTGCCTATTCACCCCTCTTTCCCTGCTAACCCTTGGCAACTGCTGATCTTTTGTTGCCAGAGTTTTGCCTTTTTCCGAATGTCATGTTGTTGGAATCACACAGTATGTAGCCTTTTCAGATAGGCTGCTTTCATTTAGTAATATGCATTTAAGATTCCGCCATGTTGATTGTCAAGGCTTGAACATGAATAATATTCCATTGTCTGGCTGTACAAGTTTGTTTATTCACTTACCTACTGAAGGACATCTTGATTGCCTCCAAGTTTTGGCAATTATGAATAAAACTGCTCTAAGTATTCATTTGCAGGGTTTTGAGTGGAAAAAGGTTGCTAAATACTAAGTGAATACTTAGCATTTATATTGGGTAAATACTAAAACTTGCACTTGCTGGGTCATATATTTAGTTTTGTAAGAAACTGCCAACCTGTCTTCTGAAATGGCTATGCTTTATATTTATATTCCCACCAGTATGAGAATTCCTCACTAGCACTATTTTATTTTTTAGTAAAAGTGAATTAGGCCCATAGTTATAGAAAAAATAGCTTAAATGGGGTTAAAGTTTATGCTGCTGCTGCTGCTGCTGCTAAGTCACTTCAGTCGTGTCCAACTCTGTGTGACCCCATAGACGGCAGCCCACCAGGCTCCCCCGTCCCTGGGATTCTCCAGGCAAGAACACTGGAGTGGGTTGCCATTTCCTTCTCCAATGCATGAAAGTGAAAAGTAAAAGTGAAGTCGCTCAGTCATGTCTGACTCTTCGCGACCCCATGGACTGTAGCCTACCAGGCCCCTCCGTCCATGGGAGTTTCCAGGCAAGAGTACTGGAGTGGGGTGCCATCGCCTTCTCCAAACCACCAAAGGGGAGGGGGACAAATTAGGAATATGGGATTAACAGATTCAAACTACTATGTATAAAAGAGATAAGCAACAAGGATATATTATATAGCACAGGGAATTATAGCCATTATTTTGTAATAACTTCTAATGTAGTATAATCTGCAAAAATACTGAATTACTATACTGTACACTTGAAACGAACATTGTAGATCAACTATACTTCAATAAAAAAGAGACCATGTTATATACATTGTACCTTATATGTAGTTTTTTTTTTAAGCAACGATTTCCACCTATGGAACCATAAGAATTTTAAGACAGCTCTGAAGTTTGTCAGTCATTCAACCTATTCTGAAATCAAAGCTCAGAATCATTTCATTTGACAGAGGGAAATGGCTAGCCAAGATCGCCATTTGGCTAACTGGTGATTTCTCTTCTCGGATCCCGTCAGTTTTCCAAAGATAGAAAAGATGCTGCACGCTGTCTGATCTAGGAATCCTCAGCAGTGGTGTAGAAACCATGGTAATATTCTTCTCACCATTTATTCAGTCATCCACTCGGAAAGCCAGAAAGTAGAGTGGCCCTTCATCACTTCCTCTTAGAATTTTTACTGAGTTAATCCACGTTGTTCCCTTCCCCTTCCTCATAGGTCTGTATACCATGTATGTTAACCAGAGTATAATATCTAGTTTTGGGTGGCGGGTAGTTTTTTGCCTGGTCCTCCCTGTAAGTCAGTCATTCATATCTTCCGAAAAAAATATGGTGCTTTCTCTAAAATGATTTTGGAGCACCCCACCTAGTATTAGAGGAGCAGACATCAAAGTTCTGGAGGATCTGTGAAATCCAAAGTATTTCCTTACTCCTTGGAATTAGAACACTGGGATCTCTTTCTGAGCAGACTGTTACTCACTAACCTCTGACCTTTACTATTGACAAGTGCTTGGCTCTAGAATTTTAGCAACAATCTTCCTAGAGACATAAGAAAATATGTGTTTGTTTCTAGCTGTTCTAAGGGTATACCATGGCGTAACAGCCAAGTAATAGAAAGTGCCCAGGAGGGAGACGTGAAGATTTAAAAGTATATTTCCAGGTGTTATTTGTTGTCACTTGTAGATTTTTAATCTCTTTCTACTGTATCTCAGGTCCCAGCACACCTTGCAAAGAGGATTCATGTAAGGATGGTTCGTGTGTTAATCTGCTCAGTTATTATTTTTGCCTGTGTTCAGAAGGATATTACTATAAGTCTTCCACATGCAATAAAGGTGAGTTACAAAGGCTGAACAATGGGAATGTGCATCTCAGGCCTAAAGGGAATAGAAAACTTAAAATAATGATGAAAAGAGCTTCTGGAATATTAAAAGGAGAAGAAAATGTGCAGGCAACAAAGGCCAGCCAAGCAGAAAAAAAGTTTGCCTTTATCTCAGTGGAACCTAGTGGGAGAGGAGATGGACCAATTCAGATATGTGAACTAGTTCTAGAAGTATGGCAGGGAATGGGTCCCTTCACTTTATCTGGTTGAAGGATCAGTGCCATGGGGTCAAAATGAAAATGATAGGTGTAGAAAGGTACGTGTGTAAAATGAGAGATGTGGGTGTGTAAAACCACAAAGACTGCAGGAATACAAAGCAGTGCTGTTACATGGGGACACTGATGCAAGACGAGGTGGTTTCCTAAAGCTACAGAGTCAGACAAGCCAGGAACCTGGTCTCTGACTTCGGCTTTGGTTTTTTTTTTGTCATAGGATTTGCTTGTACCATAACACCAAATCTTAGTTTTGGAGACTTAAGAACTTCTCAGCTCTGGAAATGGACTTTAAGAGCAAATTGACACTACACTTTTTTGGTTAGATCAGCTGGGTGCTATAAAAGTCCAAGGCTGTTTCCTGAGCTATATGTTTTTGTCTGTTTCATGAAAAAGAAATATCCCTTCTTGCCAACTGCACTGGAAATGAATGTATTGTGTTGGCACAGGGATTAGAGATATCCCCAAGGCCAAATGGCTGTTCCTGTTGTTAGCATGAGTAATCTCATTTTGGGGATCCACTGTAAGTGAATGACCCCAAAAATAGAAAAGTTTTGTGCATTGAGATGTTTGTGCAAACTTTGTTTCCTTTTGAATAATTAAAAGCATTGAAAACAAAGAGTGACTCCATCAATGAAGGAAAGATGTGTTTCATAGAATATTATATAGCATTTAAGATGATAATTATGAAGACTTAGTAATGATTTGGAAAAATGTTTACTATTAAGAGTCAGTAAAGAAGACTCATGATATAAACTTGCAATTATAATGATACAAACTAGACACCTACACACACACAAAAGAGCTGGGAGAAATATACCAAAATGAGAATAATTGTGATAGGTTAGGTTGGGTTTGGGGTAATGTTTTTCATATTTCCAGAATTACTGTAGTATCAAAATGTTTAGAATTTAAAAACAATCTATGCTTTAAGCAAAATGGACCTTATTTGCATTGAATATCACAGAAGGATTCTGCTTAAATTTCAGGAAAGATATTCCCTGGTACAATTAAGGTCAAAATATCATACACATCTGAACTTGAAAATAAAGCTTCTGAGGCATATCAGAATTTATACATTCAAGTTACTACATTTGTAAGTATTTTCCAAACATCCTTCCTCTATAAATATTCTTTATTCTAACACTGACTTGTATAGACTGGCATTTGGGTGGTACAGGCTGGTACAGCTATCCCAGTGTTTCAAACAGTGAAATGTACCCTTATTGGTCTGTAAACAGTAGCTGTTCCAAATTCCCAGTGCCACTGCCTCCTTGGTGCCTGGGCTCTTCCTCTAGGACCTGGGGGCCTCCCTGTGATCCCGCAACCAGAGGTAATACGAGGCACAGCCAAGGGCCTTCAAAGCCACTTCTAGCCATGCCATACTCTTTCTTACAGAGGCTGATTAAATGGGCAGATAAATGTAATGCTCTTTTAAAATAAATTATTTCCATAGAATTGAAGAGAAAAAAATTGAAAAATTGTATTTTTTCCTTTGGCATACATAGTCTGGCTTCTTTAATGTCTGGAGGAGGAACTCCATCTGAATTAATAAACATTACTTCTTTATCCCGTTGTCAAAAAGGTCAAAGTGAACAACAATTTCATTTCATGTTGATTACTGTGAGTGAGTGTGTAGACATGGAGGAGATGGAGATCTGTATTCTGGAACCACATATGTCAGGAAGGTCTGGAAGGTCTCAGAGACGGTGTCCAGCCAGTGTTTCTCAAAATTTAGTTTTGAAAGGAAAAATATTAGGTTGGGAATATATCTCAGAACTCTAGGTGGAGAAAGACTTTAAAAAACGAATGTCTTAATGGGGGCCCACGAAGCATGGTGGCATGAAAATGGACCACAAAGTACAGAATAACAGCATCTAGCGACAGATTAAAAATTATGTAAAGAAGATAAACACACCTCTTTTAAGTCAAAAATCAAAAGATGTCAAAGATCCTTGGAGTACGGCATGAGGATGAATGTGAGGTTTGTCAGAGTTGTGTGTTTTATTAGTAGTGTGTGCTTTTGGCATGATGCTTTAACTCTTAATCTTGTCTTCTCAGTTTTCAAATGAAATTTGATTAGATTAGAGGCTCTACAGTAGAAGCTACCGCGCTTTATGGTTTTTGTGTTTTTAAAGAAACCAATAAAGCATTTTATACAAATTTGAAAAAAAATTAACGTTTTACTCTATGACAGTGTGTTTACATTTGAAATTACATAATTATAAAAGAGTTTTGTTATTAGAATTGTTAAAACATGAAAAAATATTATCCAAATGATCTTACAGATAGTCCAGGGAGAGCACGTGCTCATGACCAAACAGCCGGTGGCTGGCACTGCTGTGATAAAAGCTGTGTCTGCTGTATCCCAGGCTTGCCTGAGCCCCTTTGCCTTACCTCTTGTGCATGAGTGGCCTGCTGGCCGTGACTTAGCTTCTTACCCTGGATCTACAGTCCAATTTCCTGCTCAGATGATATTTGGCACATTGAGGATAAGCAACACCGGTGTTTCCATTTCTAGGAAATCCTTCAGCTGTCTCATGTGGCTTTACTGAGCACTGGCCACTGTGGCCACTGCATTTCCCAACATGATTTGGGTATATGAGTGTCCAGAAGCCTTTCCTGCTACAGATCTAGGCCCCTGGTCTTCAGAGACTAGTTTAGTGACTTGTGCAGTCAGATCTTGATGGTCCCAGAGGTGCCAGGGAGGGGATAGAGCACTTTATAATATCCAAGAAACTTTTAATCTTAAAGGGATACACCAGAACTCCTTTGCAACTCCTGGAGATAGGATAAGAAAGACAGTTTACTTTCTTTAATGTCCTCTTAGCAGACCATGTAGCTGGGGCAGTGCCAGCTCAGGCCCTGAGAAGCCTCTCAGGGTCTATTTTGTCCCCAGCTAGATCCAAGTGGACAGGCTGCATAGGGATTTGAAGTTTCCCTGTTATGCTGTACCTGGCATTTTATGTATATTTCTAATTCGCAAAGTAGCCACATGGGGAAGATGGTACTATGATACTGTTTAACAGATGAGGTAGGTAGTCAAGGATCAGGAAGGCTAAATAAACTGACCGAAGGTCACCCAGCTGATGAGTGAGGACGAGGAATTTGAACCCAGTCCTGCCTGACCCTCAGGGCTGCTGCTTCTCCCCTGCTGGCTCTGTTGTGCAGTGGGGGCCTGGCAGGCCTGTTTGCATAATTCCTGCCACCATGCCCAGCCTTTTGGCCCTTCAGATCAATAAGTGTATATCCTCAAATCCTCGAAGGATGACCTGGAAGAAGGAAAAAAGAAAAGGAAAGCCTTTTTCCTATGCCAGATGCTAATTTTGCAATCTTTTTTTTTTTTTTTTTTTTGAGATTTAAGAAATGTAAATGGCCAATGGTCAACAGTGGAGCTGGATAGAACCTTGGAGGTCATCCAATGAACTTGATCCTACGTAGACTCGCAGTGCTCTGATGGTTTACAGAAATACTAGCTCTTTCTGATATTTAAAAGAATTAAAAGGAATAGAGACATATTCTGGATACAAGGCTGCTCAGCCTTAACTAGAGTATCAAATTTATTTGAATTTGACTAGAATAAGAGAAATGTTTTAATATCTCTTAAAATTACACTGGTGCCATGATCTTTTAAAGTGTGGGGGAAAATAATAAAATTCTTGAATTATAAAAAGTTGCACCAACCCAGTTCAACATTCATGTAATAAATATCAAGACTGGGGTCCAAAGAGAGGAAGACATGTCCAAGGTTATGATTTCACATTTAATTTCTTCAATCATCAGTCAGCTTGTGTTTGTTGAGTGTTTCCTGGAGATGGCCCTATGCTGAGTGCTATGGGATGGAAGTTGGGGATGGGCAGGTATCGGTGGTATCATAAGAGGAAATGAACCCATTCTTGGCATCAAATAACTTACCTTCTAGCTGGGACCTCCAGCCTACCTCCACCTCACACCTGCCAGAGGTCCCAGTTTCATCTCTGGCCACTTGTTTACAAGTATCTAAAGTTGTCTGCTCTTAGAACACAACTCAGGCCTAATAAGATCTACCAGTGCTGGAGCCCTTCCAGCTCACAAAGCTATGTATCATGTATTCCATCTCATTTTCTACACATTAGAGCCCTATTCGGTGGGAATTACTGCTGTCTCAAATTTCCCAGTGAGAAAGTGAGGTTCAAAGAAGTTAAAATTTGCAAATGCTGACAAATGGAGAAACTTGACCCTTCAGCTGTCTTCTGAGCCACACTGCTCCCAAGCATTGGTGTGAGCTATTCCTTCCTCTGTCTACTTCCTGGACCCGTGCCACCTACTGAAATGCTTTATGGCCCGTTTCCTTTATGAAGCCCTGTCTTGCGCTCTGAGACTGGAAGAGCGTTTCTTTGAACTTCCATGGAAGATTGTATTATCTCTGGCACTTACCTCTGTCAGCTTCATGGTATAATCTGAGGTTACATGGTGTAACTTGATCATAGGCTGGGTCTGCCCATCTTGGTAATCTATGTCTCTGGCATAATGCCTTGGGAAGGTAAGCATTTAAGTCTTCCTTGGGTAAATTGATGAGTGTATGAAGTATGCATATAGAAAAGTCTAACAAAGATGCAAAACTTCACATGACTTCAAAAAGAGAAAACAAGTCAGTCACGCTATATTTAAGAGTATTGATTTGACTGAGCACTTCAGGTTTCCATCTTTTTCCTGGGTAGCTCTGACTTATAGCAGAATCACCCTATTTTAAAGCAGAAATTACTGAAAGGTGTTAGAGCACATGTAAAGAATAAATTTGCTGTGTTACATAAATGCGTTTAGAAATGGGTTTATATTAAAAATCTAGATATACTATTACTTTTCCCCCTTGCTGTAGTTGTTATTAAATCTGTTCTTCTTCTCCACAGTTTAAAGATACATTTAACAATTCTGAATACGGACAGACTGTAATTGTTAAAGTAAGGTAAGTTTGCTGTGGACAGAGTACTTTGGAAGCAGGCTGTGTTCCCTAACTTTTAGTCTCCTCTTGCATTCCCCATATGGCACTGAAGTCCTAGGGTGGCCAGTCACAAGTCAAGAAGAGGTGGTCAGTCTGAGTACCACAAAGGGCCCTGACTCAGATGCATATTGACCCTGGCCTGGGTGGGCAGAGTGTAGCCTGGGGATAGCAAGATGTTCCCTGTGATTGGCTACTTAGCAACTTGCTCACATGGTCCAGGACATCACCTGAATCTGTTTGTTCTGTTTGATCCCTTGGCTACAAACCACACCTGGCCATTCCCTGGAATGTGCATCCCAGGGGGCCTGGAGGAGAATGAATGGTTCATGGCCATCTCTTCCTTCAAAGGGGGAAATGAGGCAGACAGGAAGTCCCCAGTCACACGACTGGTCACTGAAGGGCCTGTCGTGAGCTCTTTCTACAGTAAGAACAGGCATGCAATGAGCGTATCAGCATGTGGTGACCAGGGCTGTGTGCTATTTGGAAACCCAAAGAGGTAGAGGATTCTCAAGAAATTAGTGATTCCATCTTGGCCTTCTCTGAAGCATATCAATACACAAGTGCTACAGGCTGAGGAAAGAACTCTCTAAGGGAAACAGAATCGTGCAGAACAAGCAGCTCTAATGTATTTATATTTCTGTGGTTTTATTATCACATCTATCTTCATAAACATTGTCAAATCCTTTGAGGAAAAAGATGAATTAAGAGAAGATCCCCTAAAAGTCGTGAGTTGTGATCTTGGCGATGAGCAAGGGGCACGTGTGACTGGTAGCCAGGAGGCAGTCTAACGGGAGGCACGGTACAGGCAGCAGGCAGAGAGGCTGGGCCCCAACACAGTGGCTGGAAGCTGGAGACACAGCAGACAATACTGAAGGCTATACATCATTGAAGGGTGTTAGGCTTGCTTTAGGGGACAACAGGGAGTTCATGCATCAGGATGACTGGATAAAAGCAGGAACAGTGAGGTATGACAGTAGTAGGTAGTAGGCAAACCTCTTCTTGAATCCCAGTCTTGGCACCTTATTTCTGTGTGACTGGGTGGGTGTTTTAACCTCTCTGAATTTTGTTACCTAATCTGTATATCTGGTTTACTCTGATCAACTTTCCCAGAACCCTGTGGGGAGCAAATGAGATACTGTTGGAAAGCTTCCCTGTGCAAAGTACCTGGCATGTAGTCAGTTTCAACATGTATTGGTTCCCATCTGTTTGCCTTCCAGAATAGGGGACCCTGCAAGTGTGATGGAGAGCTGGTCCCACGGAGTCATTTGGTGGGGAGTGGTTCCCTGAAACTGTGGCACTCCTTCCATTTTTAGGAAGTTACTGAAAGGGAGCCAGGGGTGTTTGGTGACAACACCTTACCTGTGAACTCAGTGTCCTGAGAGGAGCAACTCCCCCAGCTTGGGGGCAGTGGCGGGCAGATAGACCTCAGTCTCACTTCAGAGGGCATTTCTTAGGCTCCAGACCAGTGCTCTCTCCTCGGAATCCCCAAGCTCTTTATTTACTGCCCGAATGTTGGAATTGGAAGGATCCCCAGAATTCCTCCTACACTCCAATCTCTCTTTGGACAGAGGAGGACACTCAGGCTGAGGGAAGTTAGGACTGGTCTTGGGCCACAGAAGATGGTGGCTCCCCTGGGTCTAGATCTCTGGGTTCTTAACTTGGAAGCTAGCGCCCTGGTTCTGTATGCTACTGCTGCTAAGTCGCTTCTGTCATGTCCGACTCTGTGCGACCCCATAGACGGCAGCCCACCAGGCCCCGCCATCCCTGGGATTCTCCAGGCAAGAACACTGGAGTGGGTTGCCATTTCCTTCCCCAATGCATGAAAGTGAAAAGTGAAAGTGAAGTCACTCAGTCGTATCTGACTCTTAGTGACCCCATGGACTGCAGCCCACCAGGCTCCTCTGTCCATGGGAGTTTCAAGGCAAGAGTACCGGAGTGGGGCGCCATTGTCTTCTCCCCTGGTTCTGTATATGACAACCTTTTGTCACTTGAGTGCATGGCCACTCCATCCTTTCCTTGAACTCGTCCATGAGTAATGTCTTGCCTCCTGAGCTGTATGCTAGTAGGTTCTTCAGATGATGAATGAATTATGGATGGCATTTCTTTCCTAGCCCCACTGCAAAATTATACCATAGATCTCTGGTCATCTTTCAACTGATAAAGACGAGTTTGTACCAGGTACCCCTTTCTCACTGCCTGGTACCTTCCTTTGTTACCTCTGAGTTCTACCATGAACAAATCATGAAACTTTAAGATTCTAAAGCCCACTTTGCTTTTTGTACTCCTTTTTTTGAGGTGATCATTCCTAAAAACAGAATTTGGTTCATGTTTTGGATTTTCTGAATTGTCCCACAGAACCCATATAGCTGCAAACATTATCTAAGTAGGGTTGGCTGTGTTTTCAAACTTCTGTATTTATTCAAAAGTCAGAATGGAGTATAGAAAAACAATAGGACTGCAAAAATATATCCTGAGTCTTAAAAACACATGGACACAAGTCAGAGAGGGAAGAAGTTTTTTAAAGTCTTCTTTTTTCTCTCTCAGTGGTTTTATCACTTGATTTTTTTTTTGGATAAATGAAAGAATTAGAACTTGGCACAGCCGATCTCAGGACCCCAGCTGTAGTGCTAGTTAGAGAGAGGGAAAGACCCTTAGGATGGCTTGCAGCAAGGTGATGTGATTTGGTATTACATTCTGATGCTTCCTGGGCTTCCCAAGTGGTGCTAGTGGTAAAGAACCCACCTGGCCAATGCAGGAGACCTAAAGAGATGCTGTTTCCATCCCTGGGTTGGAAAGATTCCCCTGGAGAAGGGAATGGCAACCCACTCCAAATTCTTGCCTGGAGAATCCCATGGACAGAGGAGCCTGGTGGGCTACAGTACACAGGATCACAAAGAGTTGGACACAACTGAAGCAACTTAGCACGCGTGCACGTCTGATGCTTCCCACAGCCCCTCCTTTCTTGAGATCAGTTCTCCTCTGGGTCAGGTGTGCCCAGGCCTAGTCACACACACACACTTTGAAGCTGCCTGCTGGCTTTCTGGGCCCTTTCTGGGCATGATCCAGACTCAATATGGTTGATTACTGCTCTCTCTGTGTGCAGAAAAGAATACATATCCCTTTGTCTCTCTCAAGGCAGAAATCTGAGATTTTGCAGCTCATCGGGAGATCTACTCTTGATTTTCTAAAGAAAATGGCAGCTTACTGTTTCACATGTCACTGATTCTACTTCTGGTTCAATCCAGGCACTTAGTAATGATTGTCCACAATTTTTCTAAGTGCCTTCCACTAGGACCTTACTATAGTCCTAGATTTCCTCTGAATGCATATTGAGTAGAGATCTCTAAGTCTATAAATGGCCATCTTATAGCAACCCCAGGCCTCCCTCTTTGAGCCTCAACTGTGGATATAAAAAAATGGGTTGGGACTAACTCTGAGAGATTTGAGAGTCTGGGAGGTCTGAAGACCAATTTGGTGATGCTTTAGTTCAATTCATCAAGTGATGGATTCATTTCATTTTTAGCGCATCCACTTCAGCAAGATCTGAAATGCGTGCTGGTAACCAGGGTGTTGACGTAGCAGTAGTAAACATTTTTACAGAAAGTACAAAGGAAAATGAGACAACCATATCAAATGCCATTATAAAGGCGATTAATGCACCCTCAAGTAACTTTTCAGGATATGACCGTAAGTATTAAATAATTTTATTCAACATTTACCTGAAGACCTATCTACATTTTCTATTATAAATAAATAGAAGTAAATTTTTTACTTTCCTTGTGAAGGGGGCCAGAAGAACTGGATAATTGAATCCACAGACATCTCTGAGTTTTCTTTGAACCATCCTTTCTTCCTCCCTCCCTTTCCCCAGTCACTTGACTTCTGCTCATTTATAACCATCCCCTAAGTCATCAAACTGACTAGTTTCTTCCTCTTCTTCGAAGGTAGCCTTGGATAAATAGCCTCTGGACTGGGAAAGATGAAGAAAGGCAGAAACAGGAGTGCTCTGTACCAAGTTACAGCTTTCCAAATGCTTAAAGAAAATTTTACTTCCACGGTTTCCCCTTTAGGCAGATGCACATGCCCGCAGGAGAGCTGTAACAGTTCACTTTTGCTGTTTTATAAACACACCAACCAGGGCTGGCCTTTTCCATGAGCCCCTGTGACATGGAAAACACACACACTCTTTATTTGCTCATTTTTTATTTTTAACCCTTTGCTCTTTGTAATTGGATTTTTGTTGTCGTTGTTTGGGGTTTTGCTTGTAACAAGCCTGAGCTCATTTGGGACTCTGGACTGTCATACTTCTAATTTTCCACCTTTGGTTTCAGGACTTTCTTTTTATATTTTGTTTATATCTCTCCTCTGAGAACTTCCTGTGCAAACCATGCCAGTTTCTTTAAATTACCTGGCCTTCTCCCACTTTTTTTTTTAATAGCTCATTGAGGGTCATTTACAGCTACACAGTTAGGATTACATTTTCAAAGCTTCTTACTTTCCTGAACTGTTTTCATCTTCCAGAGTCTCATACCATGGAACTACACCTTAGCGTTTCTGAACATTACAACATTTACTCTCTCAAAGTCATACTCCTGTTTCTGGCTATCACTTGGTCCTTGTCTTCCAAGGAGCCAGTCACTTCTACCTGCCAATAAACTTCTCCTTGGGGGTCAGAATTTGGTCCAGAGTAGCAATTCATGTAGTCAGAATAGCTATACCCGCCTGGAAGATGAAATTGTCAGCAGGGCAAGACAAAACCTTACTATACACCCTGCTTTTGGCTAGATGAGATTTCTAGCAAGTGTGAGGAAGTTGAGAGTCCCGATCAGCTTGGGGATGGACCACTCATAATGGTCATCAAATGAATATATCCAGTGCATTCTTCAAGATAAAGTTAGGGTTCCCTTTGCAGTTCTCCCATTTGGCTGTACTTGAACTGCCTTAGCTCTGAGCCTGGCCAACTTGAAACCATTTGGCCTCAGCTCTAAGAACTGCTCTTTTTGACAACTCCTCTCAGCATCTCTCCACTCTGAGACCAGGCATGTGCTCTCAGATACATTAACAGAGTCTCAAATGATCCCAGCTGGAGATGGCCACAGGAGCACGAACTGCCCAGCATGTGGAAGGGAGAGCTCAAAACTTTTAGAGAAAAGTTGTTGCTCTCTCATTTCAGCTGCAAAGACAGGGTCTGTCTTCTATGTCAACAGTTGTAAAATCTCTTTCTCTGAGTTTTTATTTAGAGGCATTTTCAAACAGCAGGTGGTAAAGGAAGGTTAGTTACAGGCTTGGGATGTTTGGAAGAGAGTAACCACATCTCTTCTACCTGCTCCTATTCTCTCCCCCTAATCTATTTCAGATTCATCTTTTTGTCCTTAATGCCTTCCAGTCTTTTTCTAGACTAACATTCTTAAAAGGTGGTTTTCTCATGGCCATGCTTCTGCTTAGAATCTACAATGGATTCTCAGACTTGTAGGATAAAAGTCAGTGGCCTTAACCTAGCCTTCTAACCCTGCTATACCAATGAATGAACCACGGGACGATTATTTGTTGAGTCTCCTATAGTAGACACTTGCATTAGCCCCATTTCACAGGTGGAAGACACCTTGAACCCACCAAAACTCAAATGATTGAACAAAAAGCCTCCAGACAATCAACTGCAGAGCCAAGAATTCTACTTTCTTCCACCTCACCTCCCTGCCTCTCCCCTGCCCAAGTACAGTCCCATCACTCCCAGACAACAATCCTTTCCTTCTTTCCATCCCTTGTTTACTGCACTTAGACTTTGCCTCGGACTATTAAAATCTTTCCTCTCTTTCAAGACTTAGCCCAATTTCCACCTTCTCCATGTTATCTTTAGCTATCTGAGCCCCTGAATTCCCACTGTACTTAAAATCCGTGTTACAAGTTGCTGGTCGCAACTTCCTAAGGGTATAAACATGTAACTTTCCGAAGATGGGGTCCAAAACTTATGCAGCTACTGTGTCCTTCGTGGAACCCAGCAAAGAGCTAGGTACAAAAGAGAATTTGAACAGAATTCTATTGCATGGGATTGAATTAATTTTAATTGAATTACATAAGGAAATATTTACAGAAGAGACCCACTGGGGAGCTGAATTTCAGAATCTTGGATTTTCATTGGTTGAATCCCAAAATGTGTTAAAAGGCAGTGATGACCACAATGGAATGGGGTGTTTTCACAAGTTAGCTTATCCATATTGTCTTGCTAAGTATGTCTTTGAATTATTTGTGCCTCTCAGAGCAAGATCAGTGTGATTACTATGGTTGTAAAAAACCGAATGACCAAAATTATTGTGACAACGGCTTACTATGTGAGTGCAAAGACGGGCTGGTGAGACCAAAACCACAGATGCCTATGTGTGTTGGTAAGTGTTCCATCTGCTTCAAATGGTTCACCTCTTTCCCCTTTCCTTCTGCATTCTCACGAAGTACACACTTTCCTGCTCAAGCCTCCATGTGCATTTCAGTCTGAGGGATGTGAATTTTGGCTTTCATCCTACGGGCCTGGAGGGGGCCTTGGGTAAGAGCTGGTGAAGAGGTCCACGTACCACTTCACAGCCACTGAGCGCCTAGTTTCACCCAGAAAAAGCAATGTGAAAAATTGTATTCTGTGATGTGTCACTTTGGGGTTGAAGAGGCTGTTTCTGAAAATTACCCAGAAATCACTCTCTTTTGAAGCAATGTGTTCCGATACCTGCAATGCACAGAGCAAGAGGCAATGCCTAGTGAAGAGCAACGGGACAGCTGACTGCATATGCCTGCCAGGCTACAAGGAAGATAAGCAAGGGATTTGTCAAGAGTAAGAGAAATCACCCCCTTTTCGTCTTTTCATAGCTAAGGCTAGGTGAAAAGGACAGAGCTTGTAATGTACATATGAGTTTAGGTTTGGGAAGTTGGTTCACTGGCAGAAGGTTCAGAGCAGCAGCACCACCACCACCAATTTTTGAACGTTTATCTGTGTGCTGGGAACTACAGTAGGTAACGCTTCTCAAATAACAACTTCAGGAATGTATTCATTCCCCCATTTTCAAGTGACAAAACTAAAGCTCAGAGAATATAAATGGCAAGTCCCTGCTCACAGGGCAGCAAATAAGTAATAGAGTGAGCCATGTGGTCTCCCAGCTTGAGGGGTCCCACTAAGTGCTAGGCCTCTGGGACTCATCTTCACCCAAACCAATGAATCCTCCCGTGCTCTGAAGATGGAGCATTCAGCTGGTAGCCAATGGAACCACACAGCATTGTATGCCCCCTCAATCTTCCCGAGAGCCATGAAAGGTACTTACCTGGAAGATCGGGGTGCATAAGGAAGAAAAGAGAAAGAGGAGACAGAACGGGGAGAAGACAATGAAAGAAGGATGCACGGAAGACATGGAGGTTGGGTAGGAACTCTGACCTGCTTTCATAAGGTTCTTTACCACAGTTTCCTTTTCCTTCTTGTATTTTAGGTGTCCATTTGGCTACAGTGGAATCAACTGTGAAGACTGTGAGTAGAAAAGTCTTCCTTTGTTATTAAGCTTCTGAGAAACAGACATTGACCACATTCAAAATTCTGTCCAGTCCCCCAAAGTCTCTGACATGAAGAGAAAGAAAATCTGCCTGGAGTTTGTCTTCTGGGTCAGGCCAGTCCATGCCCACCCTTAGGTCATAGGTAGAGCCTCTCAGCTATGGGAAACAATAGAACTCAGCCCAAGAGATGGGCTGGAACCCCTGGACTTGTCCCAGGCCAAAGAAGGTTGTCCCAACATTGTATTCATTTCCTGCATTAGATTAAATATTCATTGTCTGCTACTAGAAAGGATAAAGACCAGTATATTCCAAAAATGTTTACATTAATAGTGGAGCAAAACTGGAAACCAGACATTTAAGTACTCAAATCATCTTTTTGTTTTACTAGTGTTTTTTAACAATTTTTTCCCTTTTTCCAAGTTTGGGATATGTTGTTGTAAATTCAGTTGCTTTGTTCCCTCCCATGCCCTACCCTCACCAGACTGGGACAATACTAGCTGTATTATATTTAAAATTTTATATAATGAACTAAGGATCAATGACCCAAGGTGAAGGAAATATTTCTGTTAGTTTCCCAGCCAGCCACAAAGTTAGTGATTAGAAATGCTCTTCTTTTCTACTGTATTTTGTTGTGAACCTGGGTTTGATAAGTCATTTCTTCCTTCTGGGCTTTCAGTGTCTCTACCTATAACATGAGAAGTTTGGCTCAGATGACCTTT
Organism: Bos indicus x Bos taurus; assembly: GCF_003369695.1. Lineage (NCBI taxonomy): Eukaryota > Metazoa > Chordata > Mammalia > Artiodactyla > Bovidae > Bos > Bos indicus x Bos taurus. The sequence continues at coordinate 69,073,791 of NC_040076.1, read as the reverse complement.
GAGGCTTTTTTCCAGACTTAATGATCAATGGCCCCATGCATCCTGGTTAGTTAGAGGTGGCATAAAGGGGAGTCATGGAGCAGGAAGAATCAAAGGGATCTAGAGCAGCACTGACCAATAAAAATACAACATGAACTTCAAACTTAATTTCAGATTTTAAAAATTCTACGTAAAATTTTAAAAGTAAAGAGAAATAAGTGAAATTGATTTTTAATGAAATTTTATTTCACTTACTATATGGAAAATAGTATCCTTTTAGCAGGCAATCAATATAAGAATTATTAGAGATATTTTACATTTTTCTTCATACCATGTGTTTGAAATCCACTGTGTACGTTACACTGACATGCCACATCAGGACGACATTTTAAGTGCTCAGGAACACTAAACAGACCAGATCTAGAGGAGACTGAGTGGGAATGAACCTCCAGACTCTTCCCTCACCAATCCCATCCAGTCTTTACCTGGCTCCTCTATTAGGCACGAATTTAACTCCAACCTAGTTCCCCTAAGTTTATCAGCAAAATCAGTTATGGCGGCAGGCAAAGGCAGCAGAGGTAAGGAGGTAGAGTGGACCTCAGGTGAGATCCCACTCCCTACAAGCCCAGGAAGGCCTGCCACCATGGCCTCCTTTGGGTTTATGGCCTTCTTTCTTCTGGCAAGTTTGTCTCTTCTGACTGAGTTCTGAAGACACAGTTGGGGGTGACGGTGGACACAGGGTTAAAGGAAGTGAGCCACCCACTCATCCTGGCCCTGGAAGGGGGGTCACAGACCACAGCCCCATTGTGTTCTTGGCCAGAAACCACTGGGAATACTGGTACCTGTGCAGTAGACAGGGGCGTCTGCTTGGGGGAAGCTGTTCCTACTCTTCTCTTTTCCCTTTCAGCATTTCAGCTGATCCTCACGATCGTGGGCACCATTGCTGGCATCGTCATTCTTGGCATGGTGATTGCACTCATCGTCTCAATGAGGTATGGGACAAAGTGTCCCTTTCTTGGGTCACAGCGCCGTCAGCACTACACTCTGGTTTCCAAACACATTCAGCCTTTCCCAGGCAACAGAAGGAAAATAAGGCGAGACCTCTCTAATACCATTGACCTTTTATCATCAGAACTTTCTTCTGATTCTATGAGCTACACATGATTCACTGAAGAAAATAGAACATGTGTAAGGGAGCAGAATAAAAAAATCACCCATAAAACCCACCACCCTGAAACAACCAACATTTTGGCATACATCCTTCTAGGTTTTTTGACTACTGTTTAAAATCAATTTTGTATCTTTTGTGCTTTTAAATTTTTTGTTGAGATTTGTTTTTGCTTAATACTATAAAGTGACATCAGTGTTAGTTGCTCAGTAGTGTCTGACTCTTTGTGACCCCATGGATTGTAGCCCGCCAGGCTCCTCTGTCCATGGGATTCTCCAGGAAAGAATAATGGAGTGGGTAGCCATTCCCTTCTCCAGGGGATCTTCCCAACCCTGGGACTGAACCCAGGTCTCCTGCATTGTAGGCAGATTCTTCACCATCTGAGCCACCAGGGAAGCCTATAAAGTGACATAGCAACCGTTTTCTGATGTCATTAAAAATGCTTTGGGTAGTTTGGGTGTTTTTGAGCATGAGCCACTCATTCTCCTTGTTTGCCCTACAATAAACCTTTATTTGCTCAAAAAAAAAAAAAAAATCAAACAAAAAACTATTTTGTTAGCAATATTTAACTCCATTGATATTGTCAAATATAATTTTCATCAAGTCACCCCTGCCCAGAATCTCACGGCAAATAGCCTAACATCCCTGGTGGCTCAGATGATGAAGAATATGCCTACAATGCAGGAGACCTGGGTTTGATCCCTGGGTCAGGAAGATCCCCTGGAGAAGGTCATGACAACCCACTCCAGTATTCTTGTCTGGAGAATCCTATGGACAGAGGAGCCTGGCAGGCTGCAGTCCATGGGGTCACAGAGTTGAACGTGATGGAGTGACTAACACTAGGACAAGGACACCTCAGCTGAGCCTCCTGGGTTTTAAGTAGAAACATTATCTCTGCATGGTGTTTTTCAGTTTGGTGCCTTAAGTGCCCTTTTTCAAAACTTAAGTAGGATCCATTCATTCACTCCACATTTAGATAAAGTTCCCTCCATTAACAGGGATGGAATGCTATCATCTATTCCATTCTAGATGTGCCACGTGAGGAGTCACTCTGATTAAAAAAAAATGAAAAGCTACTTTTTAAAAGCAGTATTTGGCTCAGAGCTTATATTTTGGCAAATAGGTTTTCTTGCACTGTAATGTGAGAGGACAAATAGTTTTCATTCCTAAAATATTTTGTTTCTTCTTTTTTTTTTTTCCTTTTCACTCCGTTTTGTTATTAACTCTTCCCCAGAGACTTGATTGCAAGGATGCCAAGCTGGGAACTGGGAACATGGCCTTCCCTTTCCCAGGGGGAGGGGGGCCAGGACATTCAGCTCCGGAGCAAGGCTGCCTCCTCCATGGTGGACCGGCTCACTGCCATGGTCTCCAGGGCCCTCAGGGGCTGCAATAGAGCTGTGTCCCGGAACAGCCTTGGTTCTCAGTTCCCTCTTCCTGCTGCAGAGCCTGGTTTTGCTCTTAGCTCAGCCTTGGATTCATTTCTCCCGAAGCCCTCCAAGAATTAGAATTTCTTGCCCACTCCCAAAGGAAGGGAGCCTCTTCTCAGCCACCATAGACAGGAGTGTTGTCACAGGGAAGAACTCTGTGCTGGCTATCGGGGTCAGCAGGTGAATGGATCTTCCTTTACAACACCCCAGTGTCTGAGAGTCACCCTTGGACTGCCCTGTGGCCTTTATGGATGCCTCTGGCCCTACCACCCACTCTAACAGAGCAGCACTGTGGGTGACTGTGGGCCAGAAGGAAAGAAGGGTAATGATCAGAGTAACTGGCAGGGAGGCAAGTGCCTCCCTCACCTCAAATCCTTCCACTTGGCACTGAATGCTTACATTTGAGGTTCTTGAGGGCTCGCAGCAGATCCTGGGAAACTTCTATTTCTCCTTAAGACCTTCATGCCTTGAACTCATCTTATTCATTGAGGTGCTTCTATAGAATTGACTTTGCTTGAATGAAAAACTGTATCACAAATCATCCTTTTTCTTTAACGTTTACTATCATTTCCATAAGTAATTCAAAGGCACACTGAAGAATACTAACATTATTAGCAAAATGTAATATGACAGGCAGAATTATTAATAGATGGTAATGTTGGATCAGGATAATGTTCTGGTTTTGATGGTTACATGGAACTTATGCGGAGAGTCAGGGAATCTACACTGAATGAAGTACTGAAGTATTACCAGTAATGGACATCAGGTCTGTAGCTTATTCTTAAATGGTTCAGGAATGTTAACAGTTGAGGACTCTGGGTGATAGATGTATGGGAGCTTTGTGTAATTTTTTTGGGGGGTGGGGGTAACTTAGGATGTAAATTTGAAATTATTAAAAAAATTTAAATATTGAAAAAAGAATATTAACATTTGCTTCAAGGAACTTGCCACCATTGTCAGATCCTAATTTCTGTTACCAATTACAGGTTAAAGAACAAAGGCATGAATGTGGAAGAAGAGACCTTGATTGAGAAGGACTCAAGAAATCTGAGACTCAAGGAGACTGGCTTTAGCAATCTAGGAGCAGAGGGGAGCATCTTCCCTAAGATCAAGGTGAACCTGCCCAGAGACAACCAGCCAGAGAACCCCTACACAAGGCACATACCCCGACCAGACTATTAGGTGAGTATTATATGCTTTCTATTTGCCTTTGTTAAGTGAAATGCCCCAGGGCAGACTTGGGACTGGGCTACTATATCAGCAGCAGGCCTGGCTTCCCCATAGACCTTTTTTATTTTTCATCAGGAAGCTATTATAATTAGCCACCAGTTGGTCCCTAACACTGACCATCTATGTGACTTTAGTTCAGTTCAGTCGCTCAGTCGTATCCGACTCTTTGCGGCCCCATAGACTGTAGCCTACCAGTCTCCTCTGTCCGTGTGATTTTCCAGGCAATAGTACTGGAGTGGATTGCCATTTCCTTCTCCAGGGGATCTTCCCAACCCACGGCTCGAACCTGGGTCTCCCGCATTGTAGACAGACGCTTTGCCATCTGAGCCACCATGCAAGTCCCATATGTGACTTTAGACACACCACTTAATTTCTCTTACCATCTATTTCCTCAGCTGTAAAAAGGGAAGCTTAATTCAGATACCCTTAAGGTCTCTTTATACATTTCTTGGGCTATAACTCCAGTGGTTGTGATGGTAATTCCTAGACTGCTGAAGGCCCTAGGACCCAATGTAGGTCTGGCCTGGGAAGGACTATTGGTTGTAAGCATGGAACCATGTTTACATGGGTCCTTTCCAGCCAGCCCACATAAAGGCAAATCTCTCTTCTCCTTCCCACCCAGACCACAAGGCAACCTGGTCAATTTCTAAAGTAACAAGTGAGGCTGGTAATATTTTCTTTCCCTTGGGAGGACTTTCAAGGTGAATAGCTTGTTCTCCTGAGATTTGTATTAGAGAATTGTAGCTGGCATTGCTCAGTGTGACCGAATGAAACACTGAAAGGAGAAAGCCTGCCAGAGGAGACTCCTGAAAGGAGGAGTGACAAGACAGAAGGCAAAGGAGAAGGGCCGGAGACGAGGAGGGGGAAACCCAAGAGGCAAGGAGAAAAAAGGCTTGTTTAAAAGAGGAAGAGTGCGGAGACAGAGGAAGCAGGAGGGGTGAGGCATCGCAGGAGAGAAGAAAAGTAAAGAGGCTGAGGAGAAGGAGGGCCTAGGAGGTTGGGGGAAGGGCCGGGGAAGGGGTCACAGCATCCCCGCTTCCCAGGTTTGAGCTCAGCTTCTGTGGGTGGCCCGGGTGAACGGGCCATCCTTTGAGATTCTTAACGCACTTTGAATATTCTGGGAAAATCTGAGTCGTTTTATTTTAAAATCTCATGGTTGATTTTCCTTTAGTCACAGACTCTTAAGTGTTTCATGTGTGCATGAAGGGGTGATTTGCACAAAGTGTGCCATGTGGGGTTGGACACAGGGTCCAGTTAGCAGTAGTCGAGAATGGATGTCTCATGGACGCCTGTTGGTCCTACCTGGGGTGAACCTTCCATTGAACTCACCTCAAGCCTCCCTTTCTCCACACTGGTGGAATGCTTACTTCAAGTATTGCCTCTGAAGAAAGGCCTTTAGTGGCTCAGTTTGGAGAAGGCAATGGCAACCCACTCCAGTACTCTTGCCTGGCAAATCCCATGGATGGAGGGGCCCAGTGGGCTGCAGTCCATGGGGTCGCTAGGAGTCAGACACGACTGAGCGACTTCATTTTATTTTTTCACTTTCATGCATTGGAGAAGGAAATGTCAACCCACTCCAGTGTTCTTGCCTGGAGAATCTCAGGGACAAGGGAGCCTGGTGGGCTGCCGTCTATGGGGTTGCACAGAGTCAGACATGACTGAAGCGACTTAGCAGTAGCAGCACGCATGGGATTTAGAATCTGACAGACCTGGTTCACAGTCTGGCCCTTCCTGCTCTGAGCTGTGTGATCTCTGACAGGTTATTTGACTTCTCTGGGTTAGTTGACTCATCTGTGAAATGAACTAAATGAAGCCTACTTCAGAGGATAAAGATCAAATAAGCCAAAGTGCATAAAGAGCTGTTTGAATAATATTATTCAAATAATATTTTAAAACAGTGTTAATCATTTATGAAACTGAATTTTTTTATGCATTTCTGTCAGAATACTTCTTTTCTAAGAGTTCCCCTCCCCTCTCTCATTTTGTATAGAATTTTGTAAGAATTTGGATCCATCTACAGCCCCTCAACTCATATGAGCTTTTATTTTGAATGTTCAAAAGACTGATGGAGAAGGGAGCAGCCTTGAAGATCTGGCCTTTGGTACTTCTCTTCCATCCAACATCTAGCCTCTCCGAATGGAAGTTGTGACTATTTACAATGAATACAGCTTGTTTGCCAACCAAGTACCTATGAAATTAAATGCATATAGATACTGTGAGCATTTGCAAGATAGTTGATTTGCTCCAGTCAGGACAGTGGTTAGTTTTTCTTCCTGGTGGGGCAACAATAACAATTTCCTATCTAGAAGGAAGCTCCCTGGGATTATTCACTCCTGGAAGAGTCTAGAAGAATGTTGCTTGGAGTTGATACACTGCAGATAAGTGGCCTAATTTTGGAAGACTCTTACACACCAGCTATGGAGGTCCCAGGCAATGGGAGGAGATACCATCCTTCAAGGTGCTCAGGTTCATCCTCTAGCAAGTTAAAACAGAGATGCTACTTCTGTTCCTCAAATATAGGGATTTCATTTCCCTGCTGGGAGTTTGTGACCTGGCCTCACACCCAGGGGACAGAAAGAGACATGTCTCTTAGTTTTTGAGGAGCAGTTACTGGCAATGCAGGACCTTCTTAATGTCAACTAGAAGGCCTGGACTGGAAATGTCCCTCGAGCCTTGGGATACAGATTCCAGAGGTACTTCACCAAAGCATCAGCCTTCCCTCAGAGGCTCAGCAGCGGCCACCAACATACACACAGCCAAGAATGGGGGCAGTCACCTCGAGCACAGTCTTTCTTTAACGTTAACAGTATCCTTGCTTGTGTCTAATGTCCTGTCTCCGTGCAAGTTATTTTTAATTATTTTTTTTTCTTGACTGTGAAATATAAAAGATAACAAATAAAATGTCTTTAATAGATGGTGTCCTTCCTTGTGTTTGGGACTTGGGGTGATGCAAATGGTGCTTAAGTTTCACTTTTAATAGCAAACCTGACATGTGGTAAACCGAATTGATTAACATCTGGTCATTAGGTGCAGTTGGATTACCCATGGTAATTTAAAAATAAAACATTTGGCTGCCCTGGGTCTTCATTGCGGTGCGTGGGCTTCTCTTGTGGAATGCAGGCTCTAGAGCACGTGGGCTCAGTAGTTGTGGTGCACTGGCTTAGTTTCACTGTGATATGTGGGATTCAATTCCCCAACCAGTCGAACCTTCATCCCCTGCATTGGAAGGCAGATTCTTAATCACTGAACCACCAGAGAAGTCCCTACCCAAGGTAATTTTTTTTTATCATAGAATAAACATTTCTGGCTTCTTCCCCTGCATATCCCACTACTCTTCCATTATGAAGCAACCAAGCATTTTGAATGGGACTGATCCAACCCCCCGACCCTCAGCTTCAAATGTAGGCCTTGGTTGGCCCAAGCCTTTCAGTGGAATCCCATGCCCCCTTGCCACAGTGATTGACTTAGTGAATGTCGATTGTATGGCCTAAGTGCATAAATTAGAACAAAGCTTAAATGTTGGTAGGAGACCTGTGGGAGGAGAGAGTTCTGGAGAGGGGTGTTGAGGTATGAGGCCTTGAACTGCTTCAGTTTTGCTGAACTGACACATAGAGGGCAAAACTCAGAGAATCATGGGAAAATGGAGCTGGTGCTCTGATCAGACCATACCTGAAGGCTTTAGATTTTACTTAGAGGCCAGTTTGAGTAATTATTTCTCTTTTTGCAGGTGAAAGCAGCCTTACTGATACAGCTTGTGTTTACTCTTGTGTTCTCAAGGCTAACTGGTAAACAGAATAAAAGAACCACACTCATGTGAGCTATTAATGCCCACAGTAAAGACATCTGTTATCAATCAATGAGTTTTGACTGACCACTGTAACTTGTCAAACTACTGTACAATTGCGCTCATTTCACATACTAGCAAGGTAATGCTCAAAATCCTTTAAGCTAGGCTTCAACAGTACATGAAGAGAGAACTTCCAGATGTTCAAGCTGGATTTAGAAAAGGCAGAGGAACCAGAGATCAAATTGCCAACATCCTCTGGATCCTAGGAAAAAGCAAGAGAATTCCAGAAAAACATCTGCTTCATTGACTACACTAAAACCTTTGACTGTGTGGATCACAACAAATTGGGGAAAATTCTTAAAGAGATGGGAATACCAGACCATCTTACCTGCCTCCTGAGAAATCTGTATGCAGGTCAAGAAGTAACAGTTAGAACTGGACATGGAACAGCAGACTGGTTCAAAATTGGGAAAGGAGTACATCAAGGCTGTATAATGTCACCCTGTTTATTTCACTTATATGCAGAATACATTAAGCAAAATGCCAGGCTGGATGAATCAATAGAGGGAATCAAGATTGCTGGGAGAAATATCAACAACCTCAGATATGCAGATGATACCACCCTAATGGCAGAACTCAAAAAGGAACTACAGAACCTCTTGATGAAGGTGAAAGAGAAGAGTGAAAAAGCTGACTTAAAACTCAACATTCAACAAATGAAGATCATGGCATCCGTTCCCATCACGTCATGGTAAATAGATGGGGAAGAAATGAAAAAAGTGACAGACTTTATTTTCTTGGGCTCCAAAATTACTATGGACGGTGACTGCAGCCATGAAACTAAAAGATGCTTGCTATTTAGAAGAAAAACTATGACAAACCTAGACAGGATATTAAAAAGCAGAGACATCACTTTGCCAACAAAGGTGTGTATAGTCAAAACTATGGTTTTTCCAGTGAGAGTTGGACCATAAAGAAGGCTGAGCACCGAAGAGTTGATGTTTTTGAACTGTGGTGCTGGAGAAGACTCTTGAGAGTTCCTTGGACAGCAAGGGGATCAAACCAGTCAATTTTGAAGGAAATCAACCCTGAATATTCATTAGAAGCACTGATGCTGAAGCTGAAGCTCCGATACTTTGGCCACCCAATATGAAGAACCAACTCATTGGATATGACCCTGATGCTGGAAAAGATTGAGGGCAAGAGGAGAAGAGGGCAACAGAGGATGAGATGGTTGGATATCATCATCGACTCAATGGACATGAGTTTGAGCAAGCTCTGGGAGATAGTGAAGGACAGGGAAGCCTACTGTGCTGCAGTCCATTGAGTTGCTGAGAATCAGACACGACTTAGTGACTGAAAAACTGTAACTTGTCATCACAGACTCTAGTTCTGACATGCATGTTACCTCCTTTACATTTGAAGAGGATTCTGGATTTAGTGCTAAAAAGTAGGCTATTTGAACTTCTTCTCTAAGAGTCTCACCTGTCTCATACCCCTCTTCACTACACTATGTCAGTTTCCATCACTTCTCAAAGGTCCTGGGCCATTCAAAACTCTGGGCTTCATGGAGCAGAGTACATTCATTCTTGGGAGACTTTCATTGCTATTGTGTGAATAAAAATAATGTTCTAAATATATATAATGTTCTAAATATATATAATAAATGTATAATGTTTATGAAAATGGCTCTTACCTCCAAAGTTGCTTTTGATTCTTATATAATATGCTGTAATTCATTTGCTTCTGCTCACTGACTGTCCTGCAACACTAGAGGGTTGTCAGAATGAACTTTCTAAGATGTGAGTCTGATCATGGCACTTCCTTGCTTAGGGCTCTCAGGGGCTCTGCACTGAGAAAATGAAGCTCAGAGAATCCAGTCAGACTCCTTGTGGCTCCTTTCATCACTCCTGCTATGGCACCAACAGCTCCAGCTTTGCCACTCCTCCCCACCCCATGCCTCTCCCCCTCCCCAGCAATGTACTAACACTGGTACACCAGCTGCTCCCTAAACATGCCACCTCTTTCTGCCTCTCCTTTTGGCCTATGCTGTGTCCTACGCTTGACACACCCCTTTCCTTCAACTGCCTAACATACACCTCCATCTGTCGAGAACAGCTAAACCACCATCTCCTCTGACCAACTTTCTCTAATCCTCCTCTTCTCTACACAGCCCTCTTAAGTAGCAGTATCACCTCCCTTGTGTCAGCTGAGACCTGGAACTCGCTTCCCCAGGAAAGAGGTCCTGCACTAGGTAAGTCTGTGTTTCTTTCTCACCCAGCACAATGCCTGGCATAGAATATCAAATAGTTATGAAACAGTATAAAGCAGGAGTCTCTCAGTTCAGCCTCGAAGAGTATGCTCATTATCTTGATGGTGGTGAAGGTTGCACGGGTATTTGTTGTTGTTCAGTAGCTCAGTCATGGCCAAAGTATTGGAGCTTCAGCTTCAGTATCAGTCCTTCCAATGAATATTCAGGGTTGATTTCCTTTAGGACTGACTCATTTGATCTTCCACTCTCAAGAGTCTTCTCCAACACCACAGTTTAAAAGCATCAATTCTTCGGTGCTCAGCCTTCTTTATGGTCCAACTCTCACACCCATACATGGCTACTGGAAAAACCATAGCTTTGACTGTATGGATACACTGTCTAGGTTTGTCATAGCTTTTCTTCCAAGCAGCAAAGCTATGACAAACCTAGACAGTGTATTAAAAAGTAGTCCCATCCATACATGACTATTCATGGATATCAGTTCAGTTGGGTCACTCAGTCGCATCTGACTCTTTGCAACCCCATGAACCGCAGCACGGCAGGCCTCCCTGTCCATCACCAGCTCCTGGAGTTCCCTCAAACTCATGTCCATCAAGTCGGTGATGCCATCCAGACATCTCATCCTCTGTTGTCCCCTTCTTCTCCTGCTCCCAATCCCTCCCAGCATCAGAGTCTTTTCCAATGAGTCAACTCTTCACATGAGGTGGCCAAAGTATTGGAGTTTCAGCTTTAGCATCATTCCTTCCAAAGAGCACCCAGGACTGATCTCCTTTAGGATGGACTGATTGGATCTCCTTGCAGTCCAAGGGACTTTCAAGAGTCTTCTCCAACACCACAGTTCAAAAGCATCAATTCTTCGGCCCTCAGCTTTCTTCACAGTCCAACTCTCACATCCATACATAACCACTGGAAAAACCATAGCCTTGACTAGATGGACCTTTGTTGGCAAAGTAATGTCTCTGCTTTTGAATATACTATCTAGGTTGGTCATAACTTTCCTTCCAAGGAGTAAGCGTCTTTTAAGCAGTCAAAACCCAGATCACATCATTTTTCCATTCCTTCTCCAGAAATTCTGGAGATCAGGAGTTTTTTATGAACAAGAAATCTTCAGTGGGCTCTGAGCCTCTTTATGGAGAAGGGACTTACCATCCAGGTGGCTTCAACACCAAAACAGCTGGAAACTTAAATCTTTGGGGCAGTTTTACCCCTGAATTAATCACCACCCTCTTTCCCCTTCTTAAGTGAAAGTGAATTTGCTCAGTCGTATCCGACTCTTTGCAACTCCATGGACTGTAGCCTACCAGGCTCCTCCATCCATGGGATTCTCCAGGTGAGAGTACTGGAGTGAGTTGCCATTTCCAACCCCTGGGCAAATTACGTGGCCAGTAGGTGGTGCTGTCTCCTGTGGTTTGCAAAAAGCAACTTCGGGTGAGATAGTTCTTTTAAAAGCCTTGTTTGAAATTGCTCACTTTTAATGCAACAATTCTAAATAATTCCCCCTTGACTTTTTCTTGGTCTCTTCATTCCTTCCTCTTGTGCCAGGTAAACATGGATATTATCGGGTCACTCTTGTTACAATATTTGAGTAATTTTGACTGGATCATTAGAGATCATACATTGTTTCTAGTGGGCCTATAATACCTTGAGAATTGAAGTAATGTCAGTGTCATCTTAATGATGCATAAAATTTGCATCATTATCCAGATAATCAATGTTTTATTTAATGGCTTTCCAAAATAAAAAAAAAAAAGGAGAAAAATCCATTTCCATGGAAAAATTCATCATTTTGTGTTAAAAAAGAAATGCCACGAGAGGGAAGTTTCTGTCTTTCATCAGCTTTCATGAGGTGAACAAGGTCTGGTTGGATTCCTGGGGCACAGTATGGGAATCTTCTCTTCAACCTCCAGGTTGTAACATGTACATACTTTTATTCAAAAATGAAGCTTGGGGCAAACCATCAAAAGTTTCATTATTCATGCAGTCTCAGTTAACATCTTCTGAGCCAACAATCATAACATGTGGTCTAACAAAAGAACTCTCCTGCTTCCAGATGACAGTCAGTTTGAAAAAACAATAAAAATAGTAAATATATTAGGGAGTATTTAATATATGCCAGGCACAATTCTTAAATTCTCACAATAACTGTGAAGTCATGCTGTTATTACCCTTGTTCACTAGTTGAGGAAATAGAGGCCAGAAACATGCCCAAAGCTGTACGGGTAGTAATTAGTGCTGTGTTAGCACTGCTGTGCTGTGTGTAGTCACTCAGTTGTGTCTGACTCTTTGCAACCCCATGGACTACATGGAGCCCGCCAGGCTCCTCTGTCCATGGAGATTCTCCAGGAGAGAATACTGGAATGGGTTGCCATGCCCTCCCCCAGGGGATCTTCCCAACCGAGGGATCAAACCCAGGTCTGTGTGACTTTATGGATTGTAGCCTGCCAGGCTCTTCTGTCCATGAGGAGTCTCCAGGCAAGAGTACTGGAGTGGATTGCCATGCCCTCCTGCAGGGGATCTTCTCAACCCAGGGATCAAACCCAGGTCTCCCTCATTGCAGGTGGATTCTTTACCCCCTGAGCCACCAAGGAAACTCAAGAATACTGGAGTGGGTAGCCTATCCCTCCTCCAGTGGATCTTCCTGACCCAGGAATTGAACCAGGGTCCCCTGCATTGCAAGTGGATTCTCTACCACTTGAGTGGTGGTAAAGAATCCACTTGGTGATTCTCTACCACTTTACCTGGTGAGCTACCAGGAAAGCCCAGTTGGGTTCAAATCCCAGGTACTCTGACTCCAGAGTCTACCTTTCTGTCATTAATGCCAAAATATTAACATAGGGGCTTCCCAGGTGTAGCTGGTGGTAAAGAACCTGTCTGCCACTGCAGGAGACTTACAAGACATGGGTTCAGTTCCTGGGTCAGCAAGATCCCCTGGAGGAGGAAATGGCAACCTACTCCAGTATTCTTGCTGGGAAATTCCATGGACAGAGGAGCCTGGTGGGCTACTGTCCAGGGGGTCGCAGAATTGGACATGACTGAAGCAACTTAGCATGCATGCAATATTAACATATGTAGGCTGTTTCGGTGATTCATACACATAGTATTTGAAACTGAGAGTGTCCTATATTTACTAGGTCTGGTGCCAGATACAAACAGGACTTCCTGGAGCATATGGGTTAATGGGCCTTTATTATAAAAAATGAAAATTTTATTCTTATGCAATTGTTCAGATTTCAGAAAGTATTCTCTCCATTAAAGTAATTCATCTAAAACCACATACAAAATGCCTGCTGTGGATTACTGATGACCCCAGCTGTGGCTGTGGCCTCACACTCTGGGCACAGGGGCTCAAGTTTCTCTCCAGTGAAAACTCTGTGCACTCTCTCTGCCCAGCTGTGGTATCCTGCCCATCTGTGGTGATGGAGGAGTCTTTGAGGCGTCTTTCCTTATGCTGGAAACAATAACCTCTTGACGGGGTCCCAGCCCCCACTGGATTGACACTGAACACCGCTATCCCCACCCGCCCCTTAGTACCACCTTTATCAGCCAGTCCTTCTTTGCTCCTGAGCTTCTGGGGAAAAACCCTCTGTCTTGTTTCTCTGGTGTGTAGAAGGTCCTCAACAAAACTGACTGAGTGAAAGAATGAAGCCCCTATTTCAGTGAACTAACATCCTAGAGCAAAGAATATACTGGACTATGAAAGAAAAGAATAGAATTAGGGAAAAACATTAGGAGAAGTCTCTGGATTATAATAGGGTTGATTGTCCAAATGTCTGTTTGTAATGACACTTTTGAGGTATTTGATTTTTTTTTTTTTAAAAAAAGCTTAGGCCATAACAGAAAGCCTCTCTTAACTAGCCCTAACTAACCAGCTTTACCATTTTCTTGAGAATTAACTTATACAATACCCTCTAAATGGTACATAATTCTCATTCCACAATAGAACATCTATCATTTTAAACTAATGCTTTAAATTTTTCTATTGTTATTAAGTCTCATGCTTTTAAAAAAACACACCTTAAAAGGGTCAACACAAATAGACTCTTGGACCGAGAACTGCCTGATAGCCCAGAGGCATCTATTTTTGCTCCTGGGGCTCCTGTGAGCCCTCTCTACTCTCCTCTAAGCAGTGATCCAGGCTCCTTCCTGCTATGGCTCATTTTGAATATTTCTCAAGGTCACGCCATACTCATCTGCATCAATGTTCTGGAAAGGGAAAGAGTGTGAAGGATCATGCAACAGAGATTTTCATGGGTCGGGTCTGGTGTTAATACCTTTCATTTCTTCCCACATCACACTGGCTTAGAACCCAGTCACATAACTATACTCAACACACCAAGGGAGACAGAGGAACATAGCAGAGCTACACAGGCAAGAAGACGAGGCAATGGGTGCTTTGTGAACAGCTAGCCTGCCTCTGTTCCTCTCCCTCCCTTTACTGTACATTTTCTCACCCTTCAGGATTCTTCATAAATATCACCATTCCATCCTTAACCTAGAACAATATCTGGCACAAGGTATACACTCAATAAATATTTGTAAAATTAATGAGTCATTCCACAAATAATTTTTTACATTTTATTAAATTATAGTGGATTTACAGTGTTGTGTTAGTTTCTGCTGTATGGCAAAGTGATTTTCTTTTACACATTCTTTTCCATTATGGTTTAGTACAGGATATTGAATATAGTTCCCTATGCTCTTCACCTTGTTTTTTATCCCACAAATACATTTTAAGTGCCTACTCTTAATTCTCAGTTAAGGCAGAGAGTCAGTCATGCCATATGCAAAAATTTCAAATTCAACTCATCTGATGAAGCAAGGACCAAGCCCTTTGAGAACATGGAGGAAAACATTCTTACAAACATCAGTTCTGGAAGGCTTAAACTGGGTATGGAAAGATGAGTCGGGTTTATTAGTTGGGAAGATCAAGGATACAGCCTTCTAGGAGAAGAAGCCTGATGTGCGAAGGTGAGAATGTGCTTATGAGGGCGAGTGTCAGGGCCAGGTTATGATGGGTCTTCTTTGTGTTGCTTAATCATCGATTCCTGGTGTGATGACCTTTCAGTTACACCAACTATGTTCCCTGCCTGCTTTTCTTGAAGAGAAGGCTGAACAGCGATACCAACTAAGGCGTTCACTCAAGTCCTTCTTGTGAGGAGACACTTACAAGCCTTCTTGTGTGGAGTCACTTACAATGCCCTCCCTGGTCCCTTGGAAGGAGGGAGCCTCGCCAGCTTGTTATAGCTCGTGGGTTTCCTGCTTTGTGTCTGGTTGGCTTTGTCTTTCAGCGGCACTTGGGAAACATGGTTTGGGTGGCCTAGTCTGGGAGACGCAGATCTCCATAGCTAACTACACTGCAGCCTCTTGACCTACGGGCAGAAGACCCTGTGCTTGCTGTTAGTTGTTGTTTGGGAATGAACCTTATTAGGGTAGTTATAAAGTATGGAGCTCCATGTAATGAAAAGTTTGCTGTGACCCTGGATGGCCACCCTATGTAACATGACTCAGGAGACTAGTGGGTCAAAACTGTGGTCCTAAGAAATCATGTGGGGACCCAATTTAGGAAGTACAAGACAGATTCAATGAACATTTATTGAAAGCCCGCTGTGTGCCAGGTGTTTCCAGATGTATTTGCTAATTTAACCTGCATGTAAATACTTCCTGAAATGATCACAAATAAGACCAATTATGAGATAACACTGGGCTTCCATGGTGGCTCAGATAGTAAAGAATCCACCTTCAATGCAGGAGACCTGGGTTTGATCCCTGGGTTGAGAAGATCCCTTGGAAGAGGGCATGGTAACCCACTCCAGTATTCTTACCTGGAGAATCCCCATGGACAGAGGAGCCTGGTGGGCTACAGTCTATGGAGTTGCAAAGAGTCAGACATGACTGAGTGACTAAGCATATGAAATTGCATTGCACTTCAGAAAATATTAAGATATATTTCTTTTAAGTACACTCAAATTAAGACTAGGCCATCGTCATAGTGAAGATCAGAGTTTCATTCAAATGAGGCAGCTGTGATAGAATAGAAGGAACTATGGCCCTTGGAGTAAGGCGATCTTGGCTCTATCACTTATCATTACTTCTCCAAAGCCCCAGTGTCCAAATGGGGGAGAATGAGGTATGTTTTACAACATTGATTTGTTCTATAAATACCTAACTTAACTATAAATACTTGATTGGGAGCCATTCTTCAGGCCTCTCTGAATGTGGTGACTTTTTGAATTGTGCTTGTCTTTGGGAGGAACCTAGAAACTATTCTCCTGGAATTACTACAAAGTATAATGTCTTCTAAGTTGGGGAGGCACCTACATCTGTGCAACCATGCTCTTCTCTCCTGCACCCGAGATGAGTGCTATGTTAGACTGAGGGCTGAGTTCCCATGAGATGAACCCTTGATGCTGCCAGGCTGGCTAGCTCTTCCCTACATCTTCTTGACTAAAGCCACATGTGGCCTCCAGAAGGCTTGTGAGTCTGAATACTGAGTTGACCCTTGGAGGAACCTCTGGTGGGTACTGCAGGCATTGTGTTTTATTGTATGGTCTCTGAAATGTTGGAGCAGATAGTGACCAATCTCTAGAGAGGCTAGGGAAGAAATTACCAAAGAAGGAACTTGGGTTACATGGCCCGAAGAATGTGCTGTGATTGATGATTAAATAACCAGAGTAGATTAGCCAGGGAGCAGGTGGGGGGCTATCCCTTAAAGAGGTAAAGTGGTCCTTTTCAGAGTGTCCTCTCAAAATAGGTCCTAACGATCTTCCCATGTAAAGAATGTGTTCAACTGGGTCCTGCATCCTGTTAAAGGGCAGTGGTTTTTCTGCAGGACAATTTTTAGTTGGTAGAACAGGTTATGTAAACCAGAGCCTGCTGCCAAGTGCCAAACACATGTGAGTTCACAAGCAGTAATTATAGAGCCAGCGCTGGCATGGATCAGATCCTTTGCTTTCCAAGTGAGCAAACTGAAGTCCAGGGAGGGGCAGGTGATCGCACAGTTGCCCAGCTAGTTGATGGCACTGAGGATTGGAACTGAATTCTTATAAGTTCAGATTTATAGTTTTGCTCCACTAGCAATTAAATATGAAGAGCTATAGTCTACCAAAGGGGCAGTAGCCCCGTACATGGTCAAAGCTGGGTCCTGGGCTGGAGGCTTCTTGCAGGGCTGCTGGCTGTTGACTTCTGCAGACCCGGTCGTTGAGTAGCAGCTCAGCCTCCACTCCCCATCATACCCCTGAACTTGGCCCCCAGAAAGGGGTAGGGGTCAAAAGTCCTACCTTTTAAAAAGTGGCTGAATTCCTAGCTCCAGCATTGCCTGAAGGACCACTGATAGAGCTAAAACAAGGCAGAAGAGAAAGGCAAGATGGAGGTGGGGGATGGCAAGGATGGGACTGTAGGAGAAAAGGAGGATTAAAAAAAAAGGTGGTCCTCTACTGGCCAAGGCAGAAAGCTGGATGGGCTTCCAAGAGCGCTCCCAAGTGAACTTGGGAATGCATTGGTGTTCACTGCCCTCTATCCTATACCCTCATTTTGTCGCATTTCTTCCCAGGCCACATCTGCATGGACCATTACCTGTTCTGTGCCCCTTCCCAATTCCTTACTCACTCCTTTTTTCCTGGCATTTATACTAGAAGTCTCTAGATATGACTAATTAAAAAGGAGTCTGTGTGTGTGTGTGTGTGTGTGTATTTGTCTTTATTCATTGTAGTTTTAAGTAACTGGAAAAGCATCTGTGCCCTTTAGGTGGTGTGAGATAACTTCTAGGAAAACAGAAACAAATTGTAATGGCTTTGCTAGAGTGGAAAAGGGGCATTTATAGAAAGACTCCAGCAGTCTCCTCTGGGTCTAAGCTCTACAACAGACATGTCAAAATTCATTGAAAAATATCACAACTTTTACTGTAACTAAACTAATGGATATTGTTTTCAAATATCTCAGTTCATGAAAGCTGGAAAACATACATTCCCTCTGGAATATATAATCTTAAAAATATTTTCAAAACTAACCTTCAAAAAAATGCTCACAGAAAGATATAATAATTCATGAGCATTTTCAGAATTGATAATTCCATGAACAGAGAGGTTGAAAAAACATGACTTATGTATCTAGGGTGTGCTATATTCTCCTTAAATAAGTTTAAAAAAAGTTTCTTAACGGATTCTGACAATTTGATGTTTCTATGCCTTACAACTATATTTGTACATTAAAAGCAACAAGAAACAGAAACTTAGCTCACTGCTGAAATTTCCATCAAGACTGTTTTGTTTTCTGTCTCTCAATATGAAATTCCACCCATCTGAGCCTTGGCATAACCACAATATGTGTCCTTAACCTCAAAATAAACAAACAAAAATTACCGAGATCAACTACATGCCAATTAACATAATAGGCTATTTTCACCAAAATGGAACTTGCTGTGCGTCTCATGGCCTGTCATTTGCCCATCTCCTTTGTTCATTTTTTACGTGGACGGTGCCTTTAGGTCTGTCCTTGGCAGTCCTGTATGCGCTGCCATGGGGAGTGCTTTTGCCTAACCAGGATCGTGTCACATAGAAGTAGAAAAGTCTATAAAGAACATTTTCTTATATAAAGGAATATAATTTTATATTTTTAAAACAAAAAGTTAGGGAATTCCATGGTAATCTAGCTATTAGGATTCCGGCCTTTCACTGCCATGGCCCAGTTCAATCCCTGGTCAGGAAACTGAGATCCCACAAGCCGTGCAGCATGGACCAGAAAAAAAAAAAAAAAACAGTTAATTATTAGGTTGATGCAAAGTAATTGTGGTTTTGCATTGTTGAATTTTGCTGTTTGATATTGGAATACAGTCTTAAATGCGGTCATGTCATACATCATTTTAATGCACATTTCTTGTGTTTTATTTTTTTGCTAATGACTTATTACTTGCTGTTTATTTTATATTATTTTAGACTAGGGAAATAATGTTAGAAAAAAGCAAATTTAAGCAATCTTTTTATTTGAGTTCAAAATGGGTCGTAAGGCTGTGGAGACAACTTGCAATATCAACAACGCATTTGGCCCAGGAACTACTAATGCACGAAGTTTTGCAAAGGAGACAAAAAGAGCCTTGAAGATGAGGAGGACAGTGGCCGACAGAGGCCGGCCATCAGAAGTTGATAACGACCAACTGAGACCCATAGTCAAAGCTGATCCTCTTACAACTACATGAGAAGTTGGCGAAGAACTCAACATTGACCACTCTGAGGTCATTCAGCATTGGAAGCAAATTGGAAAAGTGAAAAAGCTTGATAAGTGGGTGCCTCATGAGCTGACTGCAAATTCAAAAAAATTGTTTTGAAGTTTTGTCTTCTTATTCTATAGAACAACAATGAACCATTTCTCAACTGGATTGTGGCATGCAATGAAAAAGTGGATTTTATACAGTAACCTGTGACGACCAGCTCAGGTTGGACCAAGAAGAAGCTCCAAAGCACTTCCTAAAGCCAAACTTGCACCAAAAAAAAGGGTCATGGGTCACTGTTTGGTGGTTTGCTGCTGGTCTGAGCCACTACAGTTTTCTGAATCCTGGCAAAATCATTATACCTGAGAAGTATGTTCAGCAAATTGATGAGATGCATTGAAAACTGCAATGTCTGCAGTGGTCAACAGAATGGACCCAATTCTCTCCCACAATGCCCAACTGCACATCACAATCAATGCTTCAGAAGTTGAATGAATGGGGCTATAAAGTTTTGCCTTATCTGCCATATTCACCTGACCTCTCGCCAACAAACTACTACTTCTTCAAGCATCCTGACAACTTTTTGCAGGGAAAATGCTTCCACAACCAGCAGGAAGCACAAAATACTTTCCAAGAGTTTGTCAAATCCTGAAGCATGGATTTTTATGCTACAGGTATAAACCAAACTTATTTCTCATTGGCAAAAATGTGTTGATTGTAATGGTTCCTATTTTGATTAATAAAGATATGTTTAACCCTAGTTATAATGCTTTAAAATTCATGGTCTGAAAGCACAATGACCTTTTCACCAACCTAATATTAACATTAAAGAAAATTTTATACATGTTTCATAGTCCTATCAATTGCTACAAAAGAATTTGATAACATTCTGTCATCAAGGTCATTCATTTCTAGCACTGTGACAAGCCCCAGGCATGACTATTATAAAAGCAGAGTAAATTAAGCATATTATCTAAAGTAAGGTGAAAACTGTTGTTCTTTTCCCCCTTGGACTTCTTTTCCCTGCATATTACAATGTATCTATTTATCAGTGAAATATTTTTGACCTGGATTATAGATTGAATTACACAATAGGACAATTTACCCGTGGGAGTAAGTTAGCATGGAAATCTGAATTTCAAAATACAAAATTTTCTTTTTAATGAATTAATTTTATTTTTGACAATGCTGGGTCTTCATTGCTGTGAGGGCTTTTCTCTAGTTATGGCGAGTAGGCTTCTCATTGCAGTGGCTTCTCTTGTTGCAGAGCGTGGGCTCAACAGTTGCAGCTCCTGGGCTCACAGGCTCAATAGTCGTGGTGCACAGGCTTAGTTGCTCCATGGCCATGTGGGATTTTCCTAGACCAGAGATCAACCTTGCATCTCCTGAATTGGCAGGCAGACTCTTTCAGGGAAGCCCCAAAAGTCTTAATTGATTTCAAGTTTTTTAAAAAATATATTATAAGATATAGATAACACAAAAGTTGTTGTTCAGTTGCTCAGTCATGTCCGACTCTTTGCGGCCATGTGGACTGTAGCACGCCAGGCTTCCCTGTCCTTCACTATCTCCTGGAGCTTGCTCAAACTTGAGTCTATTGAATTGAATTGGTGATGCCATCCAGCCATCTCCTTCTCTGTCATCCCGCCCCCTCTCCTCCTGCCTTCAATCTTTCCCAGCATCAGGGTCTTTTCTAATGAGTCAGCTCTTCCAATCAGATGGCCAAAGTATTGGAGGTTCAGCTTCAGCATTAGTCTTTCCAATGAATATTCAGGGTTGATTTCCTTTAGGATTGACTGGTTTAAGTGGACAGCTCAGTAGTAGTAAACGTTCTCATGTTGTGCAACCATCACCATGATCCATTTTCAGAACTTTCCCATCGTACAAACTGAAACTCTGTACCATTAATAACTTCCCATTCACCCCTCTCTCCAGCCTCTGGTAACCTCTATTATCCTTTCTGAAGCTATGCATTTACTTATTCTAGGTCTCTTTTATTACTAGAATTCTACATTTGTCCTTTTGTGTCTTGTTTATTTCACTTACCACAATGTTTTCAAGGTTCATCTGTGTATAATGTGTCAGTATTTAATTCCTTTTTAAGACTGAATATTTCATTGTATGTAGATATATTTTATTTATCCATTCATCTCTTAACAGATATTCAAATTATCTCCACCTTCCTGCGATTGTGGATATTGCTGCTATGAATGTGGGTGTATAACTATCTGTTTGAGGCCTTGCTTTCGATTCATTTGGGAGTTGGAGTTGCTGGATAATATGGTAATTCCATTTTTAACTTTTTGAGGATTTAATCTTATTTTAAAACTAATAACAAACATAAAATTCCTCTGGGTTATCTATGTTCAAACTTTGAGACTCAAACTCAATCCAACCAGCAGCCTCCTTTGGATCCAGAAGCTCAGCAATGATTAGAAATGGGATGTTGTGGAGGCAGCCATAAGAACTATTAATATTCCAGTGGCTGGGGGAAGCACGGCCTTGTCTCCTGCCTGAGAGGGACCATCAGTGCACGCTGACTTTGTTCGTCAGAGGAAGTCAAAGCATTTGAAGGGCACTTCCACTCTCCCTGATGCCTCAGATGGTAAAGAATCTGCCCAGGTTCAACCCCTGGGTCAGGAAGATTCCCTGGAGAAGGAAATGGCAACCCACTCCAGTATTCTTGCCTGGAAAATCCCATGGACAGAAGAGCCTGGCAGGCTATAGTCCACGGGGGAGCAAAGAGTCAGACATGACTACAACTGAGAGACTAACATGTCAAGCTTTACTTGTCCACTCTAGCTAATAAAAAGAATGAAGGGTGACTGGACAAGAAAAAGCCACACAACAGAAAACAAAAGCTTGGGAGGAATTAGAAGAGGCACCTACCTCCAAACTAGTTCTGAGATAATGGAACATGGAAGAATGTTGTCAACACTTGGGATTCAGTGGTTTATGGCAGGTCTGGGCAGGTTGGAAACCACCAGGGTGGGACTGGAGGAGTGCAGATTTGGTTGCAGGTTTTTCCAGGTGCAGTCCAGGTAAACAGGGGTGTGTGTTGGGGCTGAACAGTGAAGGGCCATGTGGGGTGGGGGAGGTGGTGCACATACCAGACCCCACAGGGTATAAACTTAGAGGATGCTTGATAAATGCAAGTTTTTAATTGTACTTAACAATGCAATACTTGCTCAATTTCTGCAACTTTCCTTCCATCTAATCTATCCATCACATCCTTACCATACAAATCTTTGAAAATCACCACTTGGCATTGACACCTCTCAGTTCAAATTCTTTTACTGGCTGCCCATTAATTATAATCATTGCCTCTCAAGCTTGGATAAGAGTAGTCCCAAGGTCATTCAGCTGAGGCAGAAAGACCTAAGATAAACCTGGAGAAGCTCTGGCAGCACCAATTTTACTGGAAAAAGTTTAAGGACAAGCATGACTCTTACATCAGAATAAACACTGGGAATATTTAGAGTACAGTGATATTTACATGCAATTTATGGATGAAACCCTCTTTCAAGTGGAACTTGGAGCTTGGCCTCTATAGGCACACTGTACCACAAGAATAAATTGACTTCCTCTGGCATCAGGCCACCACCTTGGTAGAATGTGGGGTGGGAGGGCACAATTAAACTCCAAACTCCCTAATCTGGTTAGTTAGAACTGCTCCCCCTCCCCCGCCCTCCCCAGAGCCATCTGTCCGACTGGTTCCTGACCTGCAAAGGTCATATCACTTTGCTTTTTGTTTTGCTGCTTCTGCTTCTAGTCAAAGGCACTCTGAACTTTTGGACAAGGCATCCAGCTCTGTCGCTTTTGGCACGTTAATCCCTTTGCCTCAGTTTTCTCACCTGGTTAACAGTAGGGTTGTGGGAGAGGATTTCAAGAGTTAACAGGGTATTTACATTTCAGTGTCTGGCTAGCCATGGGCTCTTTCTGCTCTACGTGTTAGGCTGCTCTACTGTTATCTCCTTCTACGTGAAGACCACCTCTTCTTCTCTGGCCTACAAACCATTCCGGTCTTAACCCCCTCAACGTGGCGCAGCCCAAGCCCACCTGGTCCTTTACACATGCTGTTAGAAGCTCCCCACCCCATCCCTTACAGTCAATTTTAGAACCAGCTCTCAGATATAAACAATAAGGTGAAAGGTTGAGCATCTGTTTTTAATTTGTTTCGCTTTATGGAAACCGCCAGCGTATCGAGATAAGAAAAACGCATAATAGCGACATATCGACCAATCTCAAATCCGCGTAAGGGGCAAAACTTTAAAGAGAGGACAGTGTGTTTCAGGTGTGCTTCCACGCCCCACGTTCCCCATGGAGCGACTCTCCTCGCGTTAACACGCACGGTGCCTTCGTCTCTCGGGCGAGCGCTGCTTTGGGAAGGTAGACCAGACTGCCGCTGCACGATTCCCCCCGCCCCCTTAAATTCAGCAATCCCAAGTAATCTCTGCTCTCGGATGGAGCGTGCCCTGCCGCCTTCCCGCAGGTCCATGCTGCTAGGAAAGCCCGGCAGACCCCACCCCGGGATTTAGACCCCCATTCCGGCCTCCAGGTGCGCCGGAAGCGACTTCCACCTGGATGCCCCCGGCCTCCCGTTTCGGGCCGGTCCCCGCGAGGGGCGGAGCTCGGCCCGCCCCGCCTTGCCGTCAGCGGACCGTGTGGCAGCCGGGCGGGGGCCGGGAAGGGGAGAGAAGGGGAGGAGTGAGGAGAGGAGGAAAGTGGAGCCCGGCGGGCCGGAGCGAGGAAAGGAAGGGAAGGGGTGGAGGCGACTGGCAAGAGTTTGCCGGCGCGCGGGGGAGCCTCCGCCCGGGACGCGTCCCGGAGCCAGAGTCGCGGCCGCAGCGCGGAGCCTGCTGTCCCGCCTCTGACCAGACCGCCCGCCGGGGCCGTCCCGAGCGGCGACACCCCGGGCGTCCCGGCCGGCGAGCCGGCGCAGCGGCGGCCCCGGGACTCGGCGGCGAGCGCTGCGGGAGGGATGGTGGCGGCGGGGCGCGGGCCAGAGCAGCCGCCCCCGCCTCCCGTCCGGCCGAGGCCCCCGGCCCTCCGCCCCCGCTCCCCGGCCGCACGCCCCCGCGGAGTCCGCCGCCCGCGCAGCCGCTGAGCCGGGCGCCCCACCATGCCGCGGGCCCCCGCGCTCCTGTTGTCCTGCCTCCTCGGGCTTTGCGCGCTCGTGCCCCGGCTCCCAGGTAAGCTACGCCGTCCGCTGTGCAGAAAGAAACTTCGTGGCCCCCCGAGCCGCCCGCCGGCGTCTTGGAGGGGCAGGGGCCAGGGCAGTTGTTTGAAGGTGGGAGGCGTCCTCGGGGACACCCCCAGGTGGCGAGCCGCCCGGAACGACCGGGTAGGGGGCTTTCAGACTGCGTGCGCCACCCCGTGCGCGGCCCGCCGCAGCCCCGCTGGGCTGTCGTCGGCCCCTGGTCCCCTCCCGGGCGAGGAGGAGCCTTCCTGTGTAAACAGCCCTGCCCGTCTGCTGACCTAGCCCGCGAGCGCCCGCTCCCAGTGCGCGGGGAGGGCCGCCGCCAGCCCCGCGTCGGGATCCGGGCTCTGCAACTCCCGGCACAAAGCGGCCCTTGTGGCCGGCCCGGGGCGGCCGGGCTGCTGGGAGGCGCCGGGTGATGCAGCCGGTGCCCCGATCGCGGGGAGCGCGGGGTAACTGGAGGCGCGTGACCCGGAGCCAAAGCGTGGGGTTCACGGCTACTTTCGAGGGCTAGACTCTTGCAAGCGTGGATGCCCAGGGTCTCCTGGCGAATCCTATAGTTTCACCCCACCTAGGCCAGCCGCCTTTCTTTAAAGATGTAAACACCCCTTCCTCCCCCAAGCTCCCGCATACCCGAGGGGAGACCCGCGTCCGAAACCACAGCCCCACCTGGGGACCAAACCCCACCTAGGATCTCGCGATCTACTTCCTTCTGCCTGGCTTTATGTCGGAGTTTACAAACACCCCGTGCAGCGTACTCCCCCTGATTCTGAAGGATTCTGGAGCAGGGGATGTGCAGTTGCACTCGCGCGATCCTGCTCTGGGCTGGCGTCTGTGTGAGGACCCTCAGTTACCTGCTTTAAGTTTTCAGAGTTGGGAGACTGCTGAGGAAGGATGCTGTGTTGCCGCTGGGGTTGCCAGGCAGAAGGAGCTACCCCCACCCCGTCCCCTCTAAAAGCAGGAAGCTCCAGACTTTCTCTTTTCCGGTAGGAGATAATTGTGTTGAGGTTCTCCGCTCACTTTCAAGCCTAAAATTCTTGATTGCTGTTCCGAACCTTGTGTCTGGCCAAGAGGGAGGGGAGGACGGTCCCCTGCAGAGTTTCATATACATGAAGGCAGTGAAGGTTGCTGTCTGAGAGAGAGGAGAGGTCTAGACAGACAAAAACTTTTTTAGGCGATATTTCAGACTTATTAGTGTAACAGGTTTCTTTCATCAGTCCAGAGCTTGGAGTGGATCACTGGTTTCCAGACACCCATCTGGCACCCAGTGCCCATTGCTCATGGGTCCCCAGGGAAGGGCAAAGAGAGGGATATAGCCTGTGTCATACACAGGAATATATTATTGCCAACAGCCCCCTGCTTCACAAGGACTGTCCTTTAATTCGAAATTCTTTTTTATTTTTAGGAAAACTTTTTTTTAAATAATTTGTAGTGATAAATCCCATGGATGGAAGGGCCTGGAAGGCTGCAGTCCATGGGGTCGCTGAGGGACGGGATAGGACTGAGCGTCTTCACTTTCACTTTTCACTTTCATGCATTGGAGAAGGAAATGGCAACCCACTCCAGTGTTCTCGCCTGGAGAATCCCAGGGATGGGGGAGCCTGGTGGGCTGCCGTCTATGGGGTCACACAGAGTCGGACACGACTGAAGTGACTTAGCAGCAGCAGCTTCAGCAGTGATAACAGGGTGGTTTTTCGTTTTGAGCAAACCAAAAAATCGGCAATCCTATATAAATTTTACCTTCTCTTTTTGTTTTCTTTTTAAATCATAATCTGTGCAATACAAAAGTTTAGGAACTGCTGAAGGAGATGTTTTTTTAGTTTCCTTACAGGTTGACATCCTGGTTCTGATAAAAACTTAAATACTTCCAGTGGCGAATAATTCTTTCAATCCATTATTTTCCATTTGCATTGTGATTTCTGCTTTTCAAAGTTCATATATTTCTTCTTAATGATCTCCATTTTGGGGGTTGGCCCAGGATAGTGAAGTGATTTGCCCACTCTCCTTGTCCATAGGCCTCATAACTTTTTGGTTTAGGGCCCTTTGTCCTGCATGACACAATTTAGGTAGGGAAAAAAGCTTTGAGCCCACAGAGGTTTATTTCCAGTGCTGTCTCTTCTGCAGTTGCCTTAGAGCTCAGCCATCCCTCCATGGATCAGCAGAGCAGTGAGAGAGCAAGCCCATCACTGGCTTCCAGACCTGGCCACCTCCCTCTTAATGCCCTGGAGCTTCTCAAGGTTACCAGGGACTGATACATATCTGTGTGACTTCTCCTAGTTTGCCAGTGTTGCTGAGCCAACTGAAAGCTTTCACACTGCAAGTCTGAAACAGCTTTTCTTTTCTCTTCCTTCCCTTGTCTTCTCTTTTTCTTGAAGCACTACAGGTACTTTATCCAATTTGTGTTTTGCTACTAGGACAGAATTTGACAGAAAAACCTTCATTACCCACTAAGAGAAAAAAGTGATCTGCAGGGTCCTGCCTGCCTGGGTGTCCCTGGATCAGTGGTTAAGTTACCAGTCTATTGCTTTGCACCACTTTCGTCTGTGTGTTTAATCCAGCAGGAAACAGACTTTTAATTTAAGGGGGCTCACTTCAAACAAGTCCCCAGCAGGCTGACAATCCCCCGTCCCAGAGTTCTCTGCTCTCCTTATTAGCAAAGACCTGCAGACAGGACCTGAGGAAGGGTTTCTCTTCGGGGAGGCCCTTACTCTCTACTAAGGAGGGAGGGGTATGGCATTGACTGGGCTGCAGAACTGGAGTCATGTTTGCCATCATAGTTTATTAAAAGGAAAAAAAAAATCAAATGTTCTTTTAGTGAATGCCCTGCACATTAGAATGCTCTAAATCCTAGGCGAGCCCTTTATCCTATTTACTGGACTCCTGTTGGCAGCACTTCCCCACCACCACGATTGCCGTGGTCTGTGATGGGGCTGTTGGAATTTGGCCTTGGGTTTGCAGCTCTCAGGTAACCAGGCAAAGGTTTAGAAATGCAAACCAGGGGGCTTGGTGGGTCGGCTGCTGTTTACCCTAGGTATTTACACTTTAGCGCCATCATCCTTGAATTAGGGGGACTTTTAATAAAGGAGATTGAGGCAAAAGAGGGCAGGGTCTAATTAGCTCTAATTAGTATTCCTCTCCTGCTTGTTCTCCATGCTTATTTAGCTACTGAGGCAACGGAGAATGAATATATCTAAGTAGTTGGCAAAAGGCCCTTTGTGCCTGCCTACCCTGGTAACTACTTTTTCTTCTCCAGCCAGCTCACGGAAATATTCTGAAGTTTTAATGTAATGTGGGGTGATTACCTAGTGCTTAGATGATAATACCCCATTCACGTGGCAGTGAGCAGCCGGGTTAATGGCGGTGGGGTCGCATCGCAGGTATTTTCAATACACTGGGACTGAGGGCTGTGGTGTGTTTCTTCTTTCAAGCTGAAATGAGATTAATGGCCTTTATGAATGTAAAGGAACACTTTATAGGCACCCATTTGTTTGTGAGGCTGCTGCTTCTATTGATTGCTGGGTTTGATTCCTGGGCCACATGGTGAAAAGTTTGCTTCCAGGGAAGGCCGGGACACCTTCTCTGTGGTCGATGCTAGTTCCCGCCCCCACCAGTTTTTCAGAAACAGTTGCTTGTCTCTTGTAGAGTTAAACTCAACTCTTACTCAGAATGATCCTGTCAAAACTCAACTTAGATTGTGTTACTCTACCTAAAGTCCTCCACTGGCTTCCAGAAGTCCTGCCAGGGTCCTGCCAGGCTCTGCATGAACACCCCCTGACCGCCCCCTCCCCCGCCCCACCTAATGCCTCTCACTGCTCCCCCTCCCCCACTTCAGTCCCATCACTGTTCTAAGGGCTGGATCACAGGCCTTCCCTCTGCCTGGAATGTTCGCCCTGCCGATCTCTGCACAGCAGGCCTCCGCAGCCTTTTCTCAGCGCGTCCTACTCAGGCAAACTGCAACCTCCTGCCTCACGTTCTTCCTATCTTCCTTGATTTTTATCCTTAGCACTTACAACCATCTAGTGTACTTGCTTATCTGGTTTATTGTTCATCTTCTCCTCTGAGCATTCAACCCCCAATCAGGACATAAGGTCCATGAAAGCAGGGAGTTTTGTTGGTTTTATTTGTCCTTGTATTCATCTGTGGTTAGAACAGTGCCTGACTAATACTTGTTGAATGAATGGATGGACACAAGTTTTGGTACTCTGTGTGTGTGTGTGTGTGTGTGTGTGTGTGTGTGTGTGTGTGTGTTGGAGGCAGAGTGGCCCATCCTCACTTCCTTGCCACCTTCTACAACTAGCTTTGAGGTCAGAGACTATGCATGTAGCTTGTTAGGAAGAAACAGTTGCATGCGAGAGAACTCATTTGAGTCTGTCAAGATTTTTTTGAACTGGCACCTATGATACAGCTTGTTTTTATCACCCCTGAATTGTTTGCAGGGGGATGCTAAGGCCAGGAAAAGTGACTTGTTCAAGGTCATGTAGCCAATAAGTGACAGAACAAGTTCTTGGGTCTTTCATGCCAGGGCGTCCTCTCCTTATCACATGACTCCAGCCCAAATGTTCTGTCTTCTGTGAAGCCTGGTCTGCCTCCCTTGGGTGGAGCAGAGTGGGCCCCTCCTTCCCTCCCTCTCATTGCATATTCTTTTAGAGGAGGCTGGAAGTTGGAGGGGCTCTGCCTCACCTGCTATAAGGTGAATTGCCCGGCTCTCTCAAAACAGCAGCAAAAACAACACTTACCTTTGGGTCCCTGATATGGACAGAATGATTGGTACTGGGTTGATTCCTACCCCCCTCCCCACTCCCACCATGATTTCAATGATCTTTAAAACAAACCACAAAACCCTCAACTTTTTAAATATGTAAAACAGTTTTAGACTTACGGGAAAACTGAGACTTTAGTTTGGGAGTTCTCATGTGCCCCAATTCCAGCTTTGCCTGTGGTTTGCATCTTGCATTCATATGGCGTATTTGTTACAATTCATGAACCACATCAATAAGTTGTTATTAACTAAAGCCATACTTAGATTTTCTTAGTTTAAGTCTGATGTTCTTTTTCAGTCCTAGGAGCCCTTGCAGGACACTGTATTACATTGAGTTGTCATGTTTCCATAGGCTCTTCTTGGTTGTGACAGTTTTTCTATCTTTTAATGACCTTGACATTTTTGAGGAGGTATTTTGTAGATAGTCCCTCCACTGGGATTTGTCTGGTTTTTTTTTAATGATTAGACTGGAGTTATGAATTTTTAGAGGAAGATCATATAAGTAGTCATTTGTCTTTTTAAAAATAAATTTTAAATAGGTAATAGCTTCACATACTTTTTAAAAGCATATCCAGTGTAGGGTGAGAGATTGCTCTTTCATTCTTGTTGGTGGTTAGTCTGGGACATTACCCGGACCTGCTTCCCTGCTCAGACCATCCCTGACAGTTTCTTATGGGTCCATCGTGTTTTTTATATGTTTACTACAAATCTCCCTCCCCCAGTTTTATTGAAAGGCAGCACTAAACACACTGTTCTGCACCTTGCCTTTTATGTTAACTTGGTGATAACTATCTCAGAGTGAGCATCATACCAGCATGCAGGCAACAGAGAGCATGCACATTCTTTTTTAAAGCTGCATAGTATCCTATATATGAACTGAGGTTTTTCAAACAACAAGTCGTGTCTGTAAACGTGATGTTGTTGAATGTTCTGCAGATGTCTGGTGTTCAGAAAGGCAGTAAAGATACGAATGAGACAGATCCTTTCTAGGGTGTATTTACACTTTGTGGTAACATCTTTAGACCGATGACTATTTAATTGCTAGATTCAGCACTGGAAAGACTTTGTCTATCATGTGACACATGAGTGGCTGTGGTTCAGGGCATGGATGGGGAGAAGCAGTCCAGTGCCTTACCATTTTTTCCCCCCAACAACAATGATGAGATGTTTTTATTTTCTGTTGTCTTGAAAACAATGAGTAAAATGTAATTCAGGATTGGGTTTCTCTCGCTGGCTTCTCAGTTGTATCTTGAAGGTGGTTGCACAGACATTAACGGCAGGGTCTGTTCTCGTCTGTGTGCTTTCCAGGATGAGTGCACACCCTACTTGCTCGCTGTGTATTTCCCACTATTCCCAGTGAGTAGTGTCGTGTCTCCTCTCTCCCTGCCATTAGGGCTGCTCCATCTTGGGACTCACCTCTATTATCCCATGGAGTGTTTTAGATCAGGAAATTCCAACTGCTGGAGGTGTGCGTCGGTGGGTGCTGAGTGACCTTGGCCACGTCGGGTAGGTAGACAGAGGTTTGGAGAGGCTGAATGGAGGGAGACCAGCCAGGAGGTGACCACAGAAACCTGCGGAGGGCCTGGCTTGGGCTGTGTGGGGCTGGAGGAGGGTGCAGGCAGGAGGGTTGGATTAGGAGAAACATTTCATGCATGTTGAAGGAAAGATCGGCCTGGATAAGACTGATAACAGGGAGGGATGAGTCATTGAGTTTCGGAAGGAGAGTGTATTTTCAGATGATGGTTTGCAGTAAACCCCTGGCTTCAGAGACATTAAGGGCTGCAGGCAATTGACACTGAGCTGGGAGTGGTCACCGTGCAAACAGTAACCAAGAAAAGTTGTGGCCACTGTCTGGGCCTCTAGCACCTATTACTATGACCTAGACACAACACTCTGACATTTGTGAACTGCAGCTGTTTAAGGTTTTATTCATTACTTCCTTCCTTTCAGAGTGCTGTTGGTGCCGAATGACTCATCCGGCCAAATCCAAACTCACTGCAATATTAATAGGTGGAGGGAGGGGAGATGCCAGAGGAGTAGCACTGGCACTGGGGCACATGTCAGCACACGGTCTATGCTTTTGGTTCCCAGAGTGCCTGGGGGGACTGGCATGACCTGTCCCTGGCAGCTGTGAGCTCCCAGGGAGCACAGCCTGGGTCATTCATCTCTGTGTCTCTAGCATCCCCTAGTCCAGTACTTGGCATTTAGGACTTGCGTAGAGCAGGGTTTCTTGAATTTGAATTTGTCTCAACAGCAACCTAATTTTATTTTTATATTTTAAAATTATTTTTTATACGGTTTTTAAAGGTTACTTTCCATTTCGTTATTACAAAATATAGCAACCTGATTTTAGTGGAATCATTGTCGGTGCAGTGAGACCACTATTGCATGTGAATATGTAAGAAGTAACAGAAACGACTAAGAATGGAGTATGACAGATATTTTACAGTTGTTCAATATGTTTTCATACTGGATGCTTGTCACACCTGTGGAGCCTCTTCAGGATTTTGTCCAAGGTCTTTTAGGCTAACAAAGCAGAAGACCAGAGACCAGTGTGATATGGGTTGGAGAGGAGCCCTTAATGCTCTGAACTTGAGGTCTCTGATCCAAGGTCCCAGAGCTCACTGATGAGGCCCTGGTAATTAGAAAGTGGTGTTTGTGAATTAATGTGAGCTGGGGCAGAGAGGTAAATGAGACATCCAACCTCAAATTCCTTTCTGACTGAGGGCCTGTTGAACATCTCCTTCAGAGGACCCTGGAACTCACTGGTCACATGGCCCGTGTCTGGGTGGCACAGAGACCCCATATGGGTACTTGCGTGCTGGTTCCCCTTCTGACCTCTTACTGGAAGACTGGGCTCCTTGTTATTTTTTTCAAGTTGTTGTTGTTTTCTCAGGTTTTCAGCTGTAAAATGAGATGATTTAGTGAGCTGATCCTAAAGCATTTCTAGCTCCAAGGTTCTGTACTTCCATGATTTTATAGAAATGATTTATAGGGATGATTTTATGCATCCTTTATAGAAATTATTTTCTATGTCAAAGCAGATGACATGCCACAAGAGCCTGAATGTGTATTTGATAAGGTGGAGGAGAACAGGAGAAAAGTTACTTTCAGTCTAGGTTTGATTCTGTCCCCTGCACAGCTAGAGGTTTCTGTTAGATGAGGAGTTTTTTGTTTTTTTTTTTAATTTTAGTTGTCCACGTCTGTTTATTTTTCTAAGTTTATTTATTTTTGGCTGTGCTGGGTCTTCGTTGCTGCATACAGACTTTCTCTAGTTACAGAGAGCAGGGACCACTCTCCGATTGCCACACGAGGGCTTCTCATTGTGGTGGCTTTTCTCGTTGCAGAGCAGGAGCTCTAGGGTGCACAACGTCAGTAGTTGTGGCTCCTGGGCTCAGTCGTCGTTGTGGCTCACGGGCTTAGTTGCTGCACAGCATGTGGGATCCTCTTGGATCCAACTCATGTCCCCTGCATTGGCAGGTGGACTCTTAACCACTGGACTGCCAAGGAAGTTCCCATATCTATTTATTTAATGTCAACTTTAAGCTAAATATTCCGGGAAATATTTTTTTTTCAATTGTAGTATAGTTGGTTTACAGTGTTATGTTAATTTCTGCTGTACAGCAAAGTGATGCAGTTAAGGAGATTTAACCAAACAATGAAACTGACAGTTTGAAACTTTTCCTGCAATCATTTCTCTTTTCTAATAGGCTCAGGTACCTATTTGAAAGTCTCCAAGTGAGTGGATTCATTTTAAAGTGAGAAAGGAGGTTGTCAGTGTAAGCAGGTGGACGGCAAGCCCAACTTCCCTGTGGGCTGAATTCTGATACCTTCTTGGTGAATGTTTGGACCTGCGAAGGACTCTTCCTCCTGAAGTGAGGCATGCAGGGTGATTGGTCCTGGCTTTGTTTCTCCTATAAAATGCATTCCGAGTCCAACGTTGTACCCAGGAGGTCCCACTGCAGGCCTGGCAGTGACACTGGGGTCCCCAGCTCTGGTGGTATGAGGTGGAGTCCCAACAGGGTGGCAGTTGGTGGAGATGAAGTGCCGAGGGTTCCACGTTGGGGTCTCTGGCTGGGGAAAGCCATCATTCTCGCCCTCTGTGGGCTCCCAGAGTCACCTCTCTTTCTTCCCAGCCCCTCAGCTCCTGCCAGTTTCTCCACTTTCATTGCCTGAAAGTGGGAATGAGCTGCCATTCTCATCCCAAATGGTTTTCCCTCTAGTGCCTCAATGCAGTGACTCAGTGCAGCCTCCTGCGTCACCCGATTTCTGTGGGTTTTTTTCTGCTAGTGACAAAGAAGAATCAAGGAGTTAAAATGACCAAATTAGAGAAATGTTATAGTTTTAAGATGTCTTACAACCAATATTGTTATGTTGTTTGGCGAAGCTGGGGAAGAGTCTCAACCTCCCCATTTTCTCCTCCACACTCTCTTGTTAATCTTATTGCCTCTGTTTTTCCCCTTTATGATCTGAGCCCTTCTTCCTAGGGCTAGTGCCCCTGGGTTTTTCTTTTTCCCATTTATCCAGTGAGCCTCTAAGCAATGACCAGAAGAGACCAGTGGGTCTGTTAGTGCTGTGAGGACCAAATAAAGTTACATCTGTTTAGAGAGAAGCCAGTAAGTATTGCTCTTGGTCAAAAGAAATCTGTCCCAGAAGGAAAAGACTTGAGTGATGATAAATTTCACCAAGGATGCCTTTGCTGTTGGGGATGGTAGTGGGAGGGGCATACAGTGGAGAAAGGAGATGGGGGAGGAGGGGGACAATGGATTTAACCTGAATACCACACTTGAGTTTGCTTCAGGAGACCCCTCCACAGATTAATGGGATGGGGACAGAGGGTGGAGAGTAAATAATTTTTACAAGGACGTTTCCTTCTAGTCTTCGTTTCTGATCTTTTTTTGAACATCAGGGATAGACTTTGAATGGGTGGTTTTTTAATGTGATCAAATACCTTTTTATTATCTCCCCAGATGGTATGTATTTTCTTGATCTATTAGTAGATATATTGAATTAATAGATACCCTGTATCTTAAGCTGGCATTGTATTCCTCGGCCACATTCTTCTTTAAGGACTTTGCTGCTGTCTTTCGGTACACCATGTATTTGGTGCGACAGTACCTGATTTAGGATTTTCTTATGTCTGAAGAAGATCAATCAGTTCTTTTTTTGATTTGCTTTTTGTGCTATTTATGATATTTTGTCTGGACTGAGCATAGAGGGGCCTTGTTCTTGATGAGCCAGGACCTGCTGTGTCAGGAAGAAGGCAGTGGGACCCCTGTAGGCACAGTGGAAGTGATGGGAGTTGCTGACGCAAGTGTGCATGCGGTGGGTGCTTCAGAAACCGACAATGTTTAGTTTCTGCCAGTGAGCAGAGGCCTGCGATCAGCACAGGGGCCTGCACCCTTCAGCTTCAGGGAGGCCCCTGTTAGAGACGAAAGTGACTCCTCCTCCCGCCCATTCAAAAGCCCATTAATGGAGGTTATGGCTGGAAGCTAATGGCTGCATCTTCATCTTTCTTTGAAGGTCTCAACATATGCACCAGTGGAAGTGCCACCTCATGTGAAGAATGCCTGCTAATCCACCCAAAATGTGCCTGGTGCTTCAAAGAGGTGCGTAGGTGGGGGAGGGGAGGAGTGCTCTGAGGGGCGGGTGGGGGAGGGGTGGGCTTCACCTCGGCATCCAGGCAGAAAAAGAGTGTGCAGGTTCTGTGAGCTGCCTCTTCCTTTCTCCCAGGGCGGAGACAAAAGAAAAGCTGCATTTTTAGGTGTTAATCCTGTTGTAGGGAAACAAGATCTTCTTTCCCTTTTGTAGGGGAACCAGTTATGATTCTTGTACAGTTTTCTGCTATGTGGTAAAAGACCTGAGCTTGTGAAGTGAGTCTTTTGCCTAACGATATAAAACATGCCTGGGTGGTTGGCCTGTTGGCGGATGCCGGTCATTGTTCAGTGGCTTATCTGAGGATGAATATTATGAATTGGCCTTTATGGAATGATTTTACTTGAAAAGAATAGCTGCTGTTTCTTTAGACTCTGTAGGAAGGGATGTAAGTTTGGGATGGTGATAGGCATATTGCTCTCGTAAAGCAATACAAATATCAGTGCTTGGTTGGCTAATCAGGAAATATTCAGTTTCTAAACCTATACTGCCTCTTCCAAGTGACTGTTCTAGATTTTTTTTTTTCCTAGTAAAGAGTAAGATTACTAAACAAGCTACTTTGAAAGAGGACTCTTCCCAACATATGAACCCCTCATTGTATTTGGGGCTTAATGGTACTGTTTTGTTATCAACTTTAAAATCTTTCACGGATTCCTTACAACCTGCATGACAAATCCAAGTTCCATGGCCCCTGCTTGCTTCCCTACCTTCATCTCTTGCTTGCCGTCAACACTTTAGCCCCAGGGGATGACCCGAGCGAGGATCCCCAAAGAGCCCTGACTGATGAACACCCTCATGGTTTTCTCATTGCTGTTTCTCCTAAAGAGCTTCCCAGATTTCCCCTCCTTCTCCTGACCAATGCCTTGTCTTCAGTTTTTAAGAGATTAGTTCAAGACTCATCTACTCCATGAAGACTTTGATGGTTTTCCCCAGACACATCTGTCTGTCCACCCAACCATGTTTCCGTCATCTATCCATCTATCTGCAATAAGAATGTCAGCTTCCCCCACCAGAAATTTAGGGCAGGGGTTTTATCTGTTTTCTTCACTGTTGAACCTCCCATACCCAGAGTAGTGCCTGGCTCATAGTATTAATAGCTGCTCAGTAAGATTGATGAAGGATTTCATTGGGTGGCTGTTTATTACACATCTGCATGTACAGCCCATGACCGACCACCTTTCTGTCTCCCTGTAGTTAGTCCTCCAGCAATAGCACTTGTAACCTCTTACTCTGTGCATTTGTTTTCATGCCTGTTTCCAATTACATCATTATTTCCTCGAGAATCTGTGTCTTCCTCATCTTCAAAATTGGCCAAGAATCCGTCAGGAATTCATATTTGATAAAAGAGGCCAGCTAAAAAGACACCTTGTTTAGAAAACCAAAGTTGAAATCTCAGTTTCACCATAATTTACTGTTTCTTGGTATGTAAAATGAAGATGACAATTCCCACCCTCCCACCCTGGAAGTACAAAACAAGGTCAATTCATGAGAGGGCTTGTGGATGGAACTGCTAATTAACTGAGCCTCCTGTACCTTATAGATATTTTCTAGTGGAATGTGAGCCATGGTTTCTGGAAGTTGGGCTGGATTGTCAACTTTAGGTCTCTTCCTTTCCCCAAGTCTGATGTCCTGATACTGGTCGTATCTGATGACACTTTTTTATGTTCTTATTTTTGGCTGAGAAGCACAACATATCTTAGTTCCCCAGCCTGTTCAAGTCCATGTCCCCTGCGTTGGAAGCGTGGAGTCAACCACTGGACCACCAGAGAAATCCCGACTGATATCTCCAGGAGTAAATCATTGTCCTGGTCCACACCTGGGTCCCCTCTGTAGCTTACTGGGCTCTGTCTGTGCTTATGGCCTTAGTCTTGGGTAATGAACCTCCTGTGATACCTGCGTGGGAATGCAGCTTCCCATCCCCTTTGGGGGTGAACTTTCTCCAGGGCCTGAGTAGTCTCAAAGCTGAGTTTGGGGCTTTCTAGACTGCCCCTTAACAGGGTGAGTGTGGCTGAGTGCCATAATCATGAATCCTGGGACATCATCAAAGAGGTGAGGTTATCTGCAGAGAGCACATGATGTGGAGGGGCTGGTACCCAGTAGGGGGCTGGGTCCCTAACCAGTGTGGATTCCGGGCTGCATACCACCGAAGATTAACCCCCAAACACATTCCATTGAGCACTTCTGCTTCAGATCCTACAATGGCTTTCTTGTTTACCTGGGGTGGGGGTGGGGATGCCTTACTCTGCATTTAACAAACTTGTAACCTAATTCCATCTCCCAGGTCCCCCTCCCATTGCTCTGTTCTCCCACAGGTGTGGCGTTTGAGTCAGCCAGTGCCCTTGCCACCCTTCCCCGCCCCCACTTCATGCTACTCTGTCTGCCTGGTTCTGCTGCTTGCCTGGCCCTGTTAACCTGGCTGGCCCTGTTAACCTGGCTCTCCTGTCTTCATCTTTCAACTGTGGCTTCATTTTCTCTGGTAGCTACAGATCTTACCCTCTGGCTCTAAGGTCAGAGTCTCCAGACTCTCCCCTACCCTAGTTGAGGATGTGGCATGGGGCAGGGAGACTGCCGGTCCTTATCACACAACTCAACCCCTGTCCCTTGCCCTTTGTCAGAGCCCGGGGCTGTTCTCCACCAGCTTGAACTCTCCCAGTGCTGTTTGTGCTGCACGGCCTAAGACATACAACAGACTGCGGTGGCTTATTACCTATTTTTCTATTTTGTCCTTCACGTTTCTGAAGTAGACATTTGCCTCTGCTCTAAGAGAGTAAGTTTCACAACCCAGCTGGCTGTGAAGGGGTGTGTGCGTGTAAGAATGTGCACGGGTGCTTTTATGGCAAGGCCTCGGGGCAGCCCACGTGATTTCCACTCACATTTTCTCATCTAAAACCAGTCACAGCACTCAGCCTAAGTGCATAGGGAGCTGGGAGACTTCATGTAGCTGTGTGACCGGGAAAAAGGGGGAAGGGGCTTTGTGGATCAGCAGCCTGTGCCGGAAGCAGGGAGGCCAGCGTACTGGACAGAGGACAGTGTTTGGGGAGAAGTGGGCGGGGCTGAAGCAGCGGTGCTCCCCCAGGACAGAAAGCAGGGTTATGGGAGCTGGAAAGGAGACAGGCAGGCTAGGCGATGGTGCTGAGGCTGTGGGGAGACGGGAGGCTGTTGGGGTGTGAAGGTGAGACACCCTCAGGAGATGTGGCTGGGAGTAGTTCAGACTGCCATGCAGCCAGAGGGAGAAGGGCCCAGGCTGCCAAGGCCACCCTGTGGATCCTGGACGGAATCCCACCGGGACAAGAACAGGGAGGCCTGGGGCACGTCTATGGCGGCTATAGGGGCAGACGTGGGAGAAGGCTGGGGCACCTGGGCTGCGGGGACCAGTCTTTCTCTTGGAGGTGGACATGGAGAGAAGGAATGAAGGGGTCAGTAGGACTGGAGGCGGGAACGTGAGGAAGGAGACAGATTAGAGGCTGGGAAACAAGACCAGCTGACTGGATCTTCTGGGAGATTACTGTGCTGGGGAAAGTAGAGCGGAGGGGTCATGACCTGTATTCTCCTTTGAGCTGGGAAGGTGTGAAACACATGAGTGTCTGCTCCAGCTCACAATGAAACACAGATCTGTGGAGAACATCTCGGTGTGGTCGTGAAAGGGAAGCGTCTCAGCCCATTGTGCATGCTCCATGAACAGCCATCCAGCGCGTTAAGTGCAGCAGCCCTGACGGGACTCGCCCGTCTCCCAGCAGCCGGGCCACGCGGCGGTGTGCTGACGGGGCACGGATTTTAGTTTGTCATCACTTACCTTCGGCCTC
The DNA here is from genome assembly GCF_003369695.1 of Bos indicus x Bos taurus. Lineage (NCBI taxonomy): Eukaryota > Metazoa > Chordata > Mammalia > Artiodactyla > Bovidae > Bos > Bos indicus x Bos taurus. The sequence goes on along the minus strand of NC_040076.1, from coordinate 69,035,312 downwards.
CCCTCCCCTCCCCCAGATCCATGAGGGCTCCAGTGGAGCCAGGGCCGCAGCCACAGAGGGCCCCAACTTCCTGCCCCTGCCCAAGTCTCTGCCAGACCCTCTCCCTGTTCACCAGTTTGCATTTGCTTCCCCCTCTTACCAGGATCAGGGTGTCTGCCCATGGTCCGTACCCCCCGACCCCGCCCTGTTCCTGCTTGGGTTCCTCTTTCCCCAGGTCTGCAGTTTCTCAGCTCTTCACCCTGCTGTTTCAGAAACAAACCAAAACACATCTTTTCACCCTGAATACCACCCACATCTTTTTTGAGTTTTGGCTTTCCGCAGCAGGCAGTGAGGCGCACAGGGGATGTGATGACCGGAGTGGTGCAGGCGGACAAGCTGAGTGCCCTGGCCGCTGTGCCCGACCGCTGAAAGCCTGCTGAGCGCTGGTCTTGGCTGCAGGAGGGAGTTTTTTGATTAACAAAATGTATGAGAATTAAGTACTATTTAGGTGAGCAGTAGACCTCATTATATCCTCCGTGTGACAGGTGACAGAGGCAGTGCAGAGGGTCAGATTGTAACAACTCTGAGCACCAGTGTTAGAACAAAGTAAAAGTCATCTAGGTTTGGTACGCCTGCTTCTTATGTTTTTCTTTCTTATGTAATTACCGTTTAGTGACTAAAAGCCATGAAAGATATTTCGAGTTCCAGTGTGCCTTCTGTTGCTTCTCTTAGTGGGTTGCCTGTCATACAGTTACCTTCCCTGAGCCCTTTGGAGGGTTGGAGACAGTGTTTCTGGAGACTGTGTGGACAGATGCTTCCTTCATGAACTGAAACTTCTTCCACCACAGAGCTGTGGCGCTAGTGGTAAAGAACCCGTCTGCCAGTGCAGGAGACTTAAGAGACACTGGTTCAATCCCTAGGTCGGGAAGATCCCCTGGAGGAGGGCATGGCCACCCACTCCAGTATTCTTGCCTGGAGAATCCCATGGACAGAAGACCCTGGCAGGCTATACAGTCCATGGGGTCGCAAAGACTCGGACATGAACTCAAGCAGCTGAGCGTGAGAGACCATTCTGAAACTAGTTTCCATTTTTCCATGTTGAGATGAAGTCTCATGCCTGTTTTTCTGCATCAAGTGGATAGTTATCCTCCAAGTTTGATAGGTGGCAGAAGAGTTCGGCACCTGGAGCAGCTAAATTCAGGGGGATGGAGTCTGGGGTCACAGAGTTAGTTTCCTGCTCTGGAATTCAGCAGTGACCTTGACCAAGAAGGGCGGCAGATGATGCAAGGAACACTGAGCTTGTGTTCACAAAGCTGAGGCTGGAGAAACTTAAACTCCTCAGGTGAACATAGGCATGAACTTAGGTGTGTGGACCTCAGACTCGTCATCTGTAGAAGCGAGGGGCTGGACCAGGTGATGCATCCGAGGTCCCGTCTCCCTGGAAATTGCTTTGTTCTGACACCTGGCAGAGGCTCTTGGCACATCAGACTTCAGGATGTCACTCATGTGAGGAGGATTTTTTAACCATGAGTCCTCCTTTCCTTCAAGAGTTTATAATTTGGGGCATCTGCATTCATTGAATTTAAAGCTTAGGAATGGAGGTATTGAGACATTGTCTTTATAACATTTGTGCCACCTGGCAAGATCATAACTCTCATAACATATGCCCTGGTCTTTGTGATTTTGGTTTCTTCTCTTTTAATGTGCATCTGCCCTTATTCAAAATTAAAATATCGAGTGAGGATCTCAGGGGAAGAGAGCAGAAGCTTGTGGAGGGTTTGTCACTCGCTGCTGGGTCTGCAGTGCTGTCTGTCCCTTTCTTGGGCAGCAGGAGCCTATGCTAGAAATCAGGCATGGCTATCTTCAGATTCCATGCCAGAGAGAACTTCAGCTATTGTGGGCATCCGTGATAGACTTCAAGAAAGCCACGTTATCCTCAAAGGGTTCTCCAGACCTGCATGCCCAGAGGTGCCTCAGCAGGTGTCATTGAGGCCCTAAAGGTCTGGAATAATGACAGGACTTGATTCTATAGATAAAGGTATCTTCAAAGGATGTCAAGCACAGGAGAGAAGCCACTGGGACTGCCCCAAATAGCAAGAAAACCAAACTCTGAAACAGGAGACGGTTGACAGACATGGTAGATTTGATGGCCCCGAGGCGAGGTCTGGGTTTGGTATGCGTGTCGTGGTAGGCTGTCCAGTGCTGCCCGTGAAGCTGGAGCTGCTGAGCGGGGCCCCCTGTACTGTCACGTTGCTGACGCGTTTGGCGCTTGTAAAGTCATCCTGCAAGTGGCAGTTTTTATGTGGTCAGTGGTGGTGCTTGTGCTGGCCGACTCCAGGAGTTTGTGGTCTTTCCTGCTGGCGCAGCAAACTTCAAGGAGGCCTTGTGCATTGGAGTGAAGGTTTGCCACAACCTTGAAGAATGTCATTAAGGAGAAATAAAGCTGTTACCAATGAAGGGAATGAAGAGGGCTTTGCTCCTAACAACCTGGAAAATAAAGAAGCCCCGAGCAGTCAGGAAAGCCAGCTACACAAACAAGGCTGTAATGGGCTGTCTGTGGCTGCCCGTCAGTTCTTCAGGTCTGGGAAGTGTGTCCTGGACCTGGAAGTCTCCTGATGAACCCAGCAGGGGAGCAGCAGGTGGCTCTGTATTTGTCCTCCCTCGGGGACTGGTAGTGTCTAGCAAAAGCAGCCTTTGAGCAGATTGACTGGGCAGCTCGGACGAAGTTCATTGCTGGTGCTGGTGTCCATGCATCACAGGATGATCTTGCTGACGTAAATGGCTGAGGCTGTGGATGAGGAATCATGCAGCTGCTTCCCACTTAGGGTGAAGCAGTTTGATTCTGTGACATTGTCTGTTCCAGAACGCAGGCTGTACCAGGCCAAGGGGAGGGGTGTTGGGGTACTCATCACTCTGGGGAGACCGAAGATGCTTTCCTCGCCAGCCTGGTGGTGGGGATGTGCACGGGTCTGCTCAAGACATGTGCACTTTGACAATCAGAACTGGGTGGAGGACAACCAGTTCCTTAGGATTCGAGGAGCTGGCAGCAAGGCCCAGTGTGCTGGCAAGAAGTTCAGAAATTCCTTAGCCAAGTAAGCTCTGAGCAGCCCCTGAGCCCTTTCAGCTCTGGACAGCTATTCAGTAATTCAACCTCTGCTTCCCACAGCTTAGGACAGCAGATCCATACCTGTAAGGCCCTTAGGACGGTACCTCTCCTTTCCCCTATTGCTGTGATTTTTTGTTTGTTTGTTTTTTTAAACTGCTTCATCAGAATTGCTTTATCAGAGACTAGCTTGACTGTACAGAACCCAGCTTTGGACTCTTGTAATTTCTAGAATAATCATTTTTCTCAGCTTGTTCCACAAGTGTTTTTGGAGACATTTATATGTATATTTATTGTGGCGTCCCTGAGGTTGTTGACAGGCAAGATCTCCTGTTATGTCAAGAGTTCAATATACAAAATTAAAAAAAAAAAAAAAAAAACAGTTACAAACAAAATCACAGAAGCTCAGAACAACACATCTGGTTTCACTTACTTAAAAATACTTCAAAGTCTCCTTGACTTCCTGGTCTTGACTCTTGCAGAGGCCCTACTGGGCACCTACTGGCCTTGGGATATTGTCTGAGTGACGGCTACTCGGCCACTTGTATCTTTCAAAATTTTTAGTTATGCAACTTTTGACCATATCAGTTGTTTTCTTCTGCTTATCAGGTAGACAGGCACATTTTTTTAAAGAAGCATTTTGACCATTAAAATAACAGTGCGGCCAAATATTTTACTGTGTGTGTTTACAACTTACAAAATGCCTCCGTGTCCAGCACGCCAGTTCATTATTTAATTCTCGTAATACTCCGTGAGGCATTTGGGGTGGGGGTGACCATCTTGTCCACTTTTGGGAAATGGACCATAGGGGGTCCATGGTCGAGGGGTGATGATGAATCCACAGCCTGAGGTGCTCTGGAGCCATCCTGACTGCCCCCTGCCCTCTTCCCCTGTTTCCGTGCCTCCAGGACTTCGGCAGCCTGCGGTCGGTCACCTCCCGGTGTGACTTGAAGGCGAACCTGATCAGGAATGGCTGTGGTGTCGAGTTCGAGAGCCCGGCCAGCAGCACCCAGGTTCTGCGGAGCCTGCCGCTCAGCAGCAAGGGCTCCAGCCCAGCGGGGTCCGATGTCATCCAGCTGACACCACAGGAGGTCACGGTGACCCTGAGGCCCGGTGAGTGCCCTGGGGTGGGCCAGTTCAGGATGGTGGGAAGAGAAGCCTGGCAGGGGAGGGCGATGGGAGGCATGGCCGAGACCCCGGGAAGGGAGGGCCAAGGCCTTTGGGATAATAAGAGTATCTTTGCTATTTTAAAAATTGTGAAATATGTGTAATATAAAATTTGCCATTTTAACCATTTCTAAGTGTGTAGGTCAGTGCCATTAATTGTACTCCCCGTGTTGTCTAACCATCACCACTGTCCATTTCCAGAACTTTTTTCTTATCCCAGACTGAAACTCTGAACCCATTAAATGCTAACCCCTCAGTCCCTCTCCCCCTCCTCACTGCCCCCCAGTCCCTGGTAGCCACCATTCTACTTTCTGTGTTGTGAATTTGACTACTCCACATACCTCATACAAGTGGACTCCAATACATTTGTCTGTTTGTGACTGGAGCATTTCATTTAGTATAACACCCTCCAGCTTCATCCATGAGGTGGCACGTATCTATTTCCTCCATTTTCAAGCTGAATAGTCTTCCATTGGCTGTGTAGACGCAGTTGTTTATCCATCCACCCATGGATGGGCTCTTCAGTTGTTTCCACATCTTGATTGTTATGAGTAATGTTCTTATTTTCGATGGGAGGATGCTGGTATATTTACTCCTTAGTCCATGCAAGTTTCTAAGGGAACGTGCTACCTCCGGGAGAAAGTATTTTTTCCTGTCAGCAAATTTGAATCAGTGGCATTCTGAAGTGACAGACTTGCAGAGTAGAGGTATTTTTTTCTTTATGACCTTGGAACCTCTGCCTTGGAGTTGATGGTGGCATAAGGGGACTAACAGTTTGCACACATACTATGTGCTAATTACTTGACCTACCCAAAGGTAGCAGACATAATTTTACACCCGAGGAGCTGTGTGCTCAAGGGCTCGCAGGCAGAGCAGCAAGCCTCGTTCAGCGTTGGGTCTTGTGGTTGCACAGCTCACCACTTTTCTCGCCTCATATTCCACACATGAGGTCCCTTGTGATATCAAGGGAGGATGTGAACATGGCCAAATTAGAAAGTATCACTTGTTGAGAGAAGGCAGCCTTTTCCCCCCGAATCCCGTTGACTTTTAGCCTCTTGTCCTTTCTCATTGTCTAGGAAGCCACTCGCAATAACCATTTCCAGATGGTTCGTTGAGACTTCGGGGTGGCTGGGGCTGTGGGAAGATGAGGGATCTGGTTGGCTGTCCAGGCTTGGGTTCTGGCTCTGTTTCTAGCTCGGGGCCCTGGGCAAGTGGCCCCACTCCTTAGCATCTCAGGGTCTTTGTCACCTTCATTCCTCATAGCCCTATTCAGAGGCTTAAATGAGACTTTCTGTTTAAATACACTGTAAGAACTTTAAATTACTGTTTTCAGAGAGTCATGGCCAAAGATGCAGATTTTGGAGACAGCCACATCTCTATTTGGATAGAGATTCTCATATCTCAGAAACAATCTAGTGTGGCCCTGCACATCATAAGCATTCAGTCACGCTTCTTCCAGTTGTTAGAAAGGACTCTGAGTCACTGTGTGTTTGAGAATGTCTCATTTCACCTACTGACTTGTCTTGGAAATAAGAAACAAAAGAAGGTGTCAGTGGCCCTGCTGGACATAGAGCAGTGTGAACTGCTGCACAGCCCAGGGCTTAGTGCTGGGGTTAGCTCAACATACTCTTCTTACAAGTCATCTGCCTGGAAGGGACACTCGGAACCTTTAGTGAGGTTCCGAGCTGAGAGAGAGAAGGGAGCCCTTACAGAACTGTGCGAGTGGGTAGAAAAGAGGAAGCCGAGTGGGCAGATGTTTGATGGTGTCCTCTGGGGAAAGACGAACGCCTCTCCTCACGTTAATCTTTGATTCAGACTCAAGGTCAAGGGCTCTGACCTAGAAGGGGACATAGGCATCCTTGTAGATTAGTAAGTTATCAGAGCACAACGTATGATAAAAATGGTTATTGGCTAACATAAGTGGTGTATTTTCCTTTTTATCTTAAAAACTGTGTAACAGGCACTTCAAGAAAAGCCTTGAAAAATCATCCGCTTTAACACTGTTTTCATTTTTGCTAGGTTTTCTGTCTTTATTCATGTATTCGTATTGTTCATATGTTTATGATGTATATATTACTGTGTACCGTTTTCAGTAAGTTTTTGAAAACAAAGACCAAAATTAACACCTCTAAAAGAGTTTGAGGGTCATCATTGAGGGACGTTTTTATTTTGGGAACTCCTCATCAAGAATTGCTCTGAGCCTGTGCTGCTTTCTCCAAGAAATATTCTTCATGGGGGTGAATCCTTATTCTTGAGGGTAGATTTAGTTTAGGGAGAAGCTGGAGGTCACACAAAGCCAAAGATTTCGCAGTTTCAATTCCAGTTTTTAAAATGAGAATTAAGGTGTGGCTCTAAGGCAGAGAGACTGTTGTTTGGTTTGAGTTATCAATTAGCTTTTGAAGCAGCCCCCAAAGAAATGACTTGAATAAGGGGATCCTCCTTGTGCAAAGTCCTCATAACATTCAGTTTATGTGCAATGCTTATTTATGCACGAAGCTCAACATACACTCAGTTAAAGAAAGAAAGCAGTCTTGTTTGGTATAGTTACATCTCTCACTAAGCATTGTGATTCAGTTTCCAATATTGAAAATAAAAATCCCTGATTCTGTGTTTATACAATATCATGATGTGAGGACTGTGTGCAGCTCTGGTCCTACAGAAGGTGCAATAATGGAGAGCCCATTGCAGCCTATAGAGATGAAGATAGAGAATTGGAGAAGAAAATTAGTGAAAAGTGAGGAGGAGACCTGATGAAAATCTGAATTCCTAGAGGCCTAGAATCTCATGAACACGTTTCTTTCTCAAATATAGAAACATGTGATGCCAATGATGCCTCTTAAAATTTTGAAAATTTCAGTATTAATAAAGAGAAATACAGGCAAACCCCAAAAGCAAAACATTTTCAAGATTCATTGATGCTGTAGCATGTATTAGGACTTCATTCCTTTTTATGGCCAAAAAATGTTCCACTGTATATGTATAGATATACCACATTTAGTTGTTTGGGGGAAGAGAAGAATAGTGTGTTGTAATTAGCAACATTTTCAGGTTACCAGGTGCATACTTATTTCAAGGTAATGCCCCTCTGACTCTGGGGAAGGCATTCAGGTATGCAGTGATTGATTTCTCCATTGTGTATTTTCAGAAATGCTTTTGTGTCTCCTTTGCCCAGCTCCCCCAGACCTCATGATAGGTGTTTGTTGAGTGAAATGTGTAGCACTTTATTAGCTTTATGCCAGACTAGTCAAGGACAGGCTTCAGCGCTATATGTGAGGCACTTCACCTAGGCAAGGTTATTATTCCAGAATAAGCCTGGAAGAAAAAGAACAATTTTCCCTTTTTTTAAGTAGAATTTTAAAATTTTTATTTTGTTTCTTAATTGAGAGATAACTTGCATACTGTATAATTTACCATTTTAAAGTATACGATTCAGTGGTTTGTAGTGTATTTGCAAAGTGGTACAGCATCACCACTATATGAATCCAGGACGTTCTCATCACTACAAATAGAAAACCCTGTAGCCTTTAATACTCCTTATTCTCTCCCTCCCCACCACATGCACTCAGCCCCCTGACAACCACTAATCTGTTTTCAATCTCTGGGGTTTTGCTTACTTTTCATTTCATTTAAATCACATAATATGTGGTCTTTTATGTCTGGCTTCTTTCACTTAAGCAAAATATTTTCAAGATTCATTGATGCTGCAGCATGTATCAGGACTTCATTCCTTTTTATGGCCAAATAATGTTCCACTGTATATGTATAGATATACCACATTTTAGTTGATGAATATTTGGGGCTGTTTTCACTTTGGGACAATTATGACTAATGCTGCTGTGAACATTTATGTACACATTTTTGTATGGACATATGTTTTCAATAATCTTGAGTGTATAGCTAGGAGTGGAATTGCTGGGTCATATGGTAATTCTGTGTTTAACTTTTTGAGGGACTGCCAAACTTCAAGCAAGATTTTGTATAAACACAAGATCATGTTTTCCATTCTGTTTCCAATCCTGGAAACTGTATGTCAGGATAACAATCTTAAAAAAACCTTAATGAAGAACATAAAATCCCTAAGAAAGAACATAAACTTTAGAATAAAGCATACTGAAATGGTGAAAAGCTAGGGGTAGAGCAATTAGAAAGGGTTTACTTAAGTCTTGATTTGCCTCAGTCCATTAGTCTCTTAAAAAATGACCTCTGATTGGCAGCTTTAAAGCATTTTTTTTTAATGTTTTATTTTGAAGTAATTTTAGAGTCACAAGAAGTTGCAAAAATAATAGAGAGTCCCTGTGTACCCATCTCAGCTTTCCCCAAGGATAACTTGTTACGTAACTGGAGTGCATTATCAGAGCCAGGAAACTGCCCTGGGACTGTACTGTTAACTGCAGAGGATGGGTTGCTTTTGAGATGGGCTTCTTTCCATCCCTGTGTACACTGCCTCTCTCCCCTCTCTCACATTCTGATTGGAGGTGGCACGTGCCTGACTTGGATATTGCGTCTGCTCCCCAGACTGACAGTGCACACACTTAAAAACACTTGATGATGGGTGGATAGTGCTTCGCTGTGGGCTGAATGTTTGTATCTCCAACATTCATATGTTGAAATCCTAACCCTCTAATGTGATAGTATTAAGAAGTGAAGTGGGGCCTTTAAGAGATGATTGGGTAATGGGCTGGAACCCTCATGAATGAGATTCGTGGTATAAAAACAAACCCCCCAAATCCCAGAGGGTTCTTCTGCTTGCTTCGGCAGGAAGTCTGTAGTCTGAAACCCAGAAGAGGGCTCTCATCAGAACCCAGCCACACTGGCCTAGTCTTGGTCTTACACTGTTGTTAATTGTGAGAAATAATTTATGTTGTTTATAAGCCACTTGGTCCATGGTACTTGTTATAGCAGCCCAAACTAAGATTATTTTCAAGGAAACTAAAAATGCTGAGCCCTAATTGCTTGGCGTCAGGTACCGTAAAGGTTAATAACATCTTCTGATGGTTCCATCTGTCAAGTCAGAATTCTGAGGAGGGGGAGTAGCGTTTGGTGCAGCACCCAGCCTTGTTCTGGGCCAAGGAGGCAATTCTTCATTATGGGTCTGGATTTAATTCTGAGTCTTAATTGCCTTCTGCTTCAGTGAGCAGAGAGCTGGGTGATAGTCTTAGAAGTTATGTGCTGGGGCCCTAATTCCCTGTTCAGCTGTAGTCCATTTATAATGTAGCTGATTTTAACGTTTCTTTCAATTTCTAGCACAGAAGTATAATTTTAAGGAATCAAAAACTACTTGCAATGGGGATAGTGAGAGTGTTTATCTGTTAGATGCTACTTTGTCTAAAATATTTGAACACGAGTCAGTTTTAGGGAAACCAGAAGTTGTTGCTAGAATTCTCTACGTTCATTTTCTGGGAATGTTTGTCATCTGGTATATGTTCCCAGGAAAAATAACTTTTCACTTTTTGTTGGAGGGAAGACAGAAGAAAGCTTTAAAAGTACATTTCAGAGGCAATGCTGGTAGATACTTGATTATGGAGGGAGAATCTACACTGAGGAGCCAAGCAGTGGCATGAGTTCTGTGCAGAAACAGTTGAGGCTGGCTGAACTGGAAACTGGAGGAACCAGAGGGGCTGCAGGAGTAGCCGTGTCCTCACAGGTGTGAGGTGATCAGCTTTACTTTGGGGTTTGTTTTATCCTATTTCTCTGATTCTGCTGCTGGGCCCAAGGCGGGGATTTTGTGGACTAGCCCCAGAGAAGAGGGTGACAGCCACACAGGGAGAAGAACCTGTAGGGGTCTTACGGGGAGAGGGAGGAGGGGGACGTGTGGGCTGGGCTGGTGTCACCAGAGACAGGCACAGACTGAGTGCCCACAGTGGAGGTGAGCCCGGCTCTCAGCCTCCTGGACTCACAGGAGGTGGCGACTGGTTTAACGTCTCGGGTGGTGCCAAACTGGGCGGCTGGATGTATTATTGAGTGTGTCTCAGTGGCTCAGATGGTAAAGTGTCTGCTTGCAATGCGGGAGACCAGAGTTCGATCCCTGGGTTGGGAAGATCCCCTGGAGAAGGAAATGGCAACCCACTCTGGTATTCTTGCCTGAAAAATCCCAGGAACAGAGGAGCCTGGTAGGCTCCATTTCATGGGGTCGCAAAGAGCTGGACACGACTGAGTGACTTCACTTTCCCTTTCAAGTGTACTTGGTTCCAGAAGTGTACTCAAAGATGGAGAAGGTGCCCCAGACCCTCTCCTGGCAGGAGGTGCCCCTGGCCTGCAGCAGCAGCTTCACCTTCAGTCAGCTAACCCTGGGGCTCCCTCATCAGGGAGTTGGGACACTGTAGCTTAACTCCCACACTTAGCACCCACACTGAGAACTGGTCCAGAAGTGTCAGTCCCTCCAAAATCTGCTGTTAATTGAGTCCAAGCTTATATTGCTTGCTGTGTAACAGGCCAGTAAATCAAGAGACAAGTTGTTGGGACAAGGAATAATGACTTTATTCAAAAAGCCAGCAGACCAAGGAGATGGTGGACTAGTGTCCCAGAGAAGCATCTTCTCTGAATTAGAATTCAGGCTTCGTCCCTAATGGCTCAGCTGGTAAAGAATCCGCCTGCAATGCGGGAGACCTAGGTTTGATGCCTGGGTTGGGAAGAGCCCCTGGAGAAGGGAAAGGCTACCCACTCCAGCATTCTGGCCTAGATAATTCCATGCACTGTATAGTCCATGGCGTCGCAAAGAGTTGGACACTACTGAGCGACTTTTGCTTTAACTTTTATACTAAAAGGAGAGGAGGCAAAGGCTTAGTTCCCAGCAGGCTTCAAAGGAGATGTTTTAATTTCTTCCTTCCTGCAGCCATTCACAGGTAAGCCTGGTTGGGATGTTTCTTTCCAGCAGATAAGCAATGGTACCTGGGAGGCAGGGTTCCCTGAGATGGGCCAATATGTGTAATTTAAGTTTATAGACAACATCCCTTTTAATTTGTGACAAAGGTTCTTCCTCGATTACATTGACAGAAATTCCGTTATTGTCAAGGACTAGTGAGGAGTTTGTAGCATTTAAAATCCAGCATAGACAAGATAGCCATAAACCCTTATTTTGAACATTAATGATTTAACCCTTTTTCATATATTCCTCCATTTTTGGAAAACTTGGAGAGAAATTTTTTTTTTTTTTTTTTAGCATTTGCAGCCTCCCTTTGGGGAGGGGTGTGTGTGTGTGTGTTTTAGTGATCAGCTTCTCTTAGAATTTACTGGCAATAGATTTCTTACTTCAAAATAGAGAACCTCTTGCATACAGAGAGACCTATGTATCACATCTTGTTTCTCTGTTTGCCTTCATGTCTGGAAAATTTGGAGTTAAGTATAATACCGAAGGCTGTTAGCCATTCACACTCAAGTTTTTGGCAGAATGTTCTGTCTCTCTTTTTAGCCCCACAGGAAATTGCTTTAATAATTGACTTTCAGGGGACCTGGGGTTGAAGTTTTTCTTGCATAGAAGCATTTGTACAGTGTTTATATATATATGTGTGTGTATATATATAGAGAGAGAGTCTCCTCCGCACCCACAGTAATGAACATCTTCCCCATTTTACTGATCTAGAAACTGGGCAGCAAGTTTAAAGGAGCCTGAGGTCTGGAATCCTTGGTGACAAGGTCTGGATTCCAACCTGGCTCTTGCTCTCCAAGGCTAGTGTCTACTTCTCTCCCGTGGATGCCTCCCAGCCTCCATGAATCCAAGCTGGTTCCCTGTTTCCTGGTCCTAAAGTGCTCATCTGTTAACTGGTCATAATCCCCACAAAGGTGGAAGCAGATTCTGGATTAAAGAAGATGTAGCTGGGAACTTGGGGGAAGGGCACAGGTCAGAAAACCAAAGAAGACCCTGCAAAGAGGTCATAGGCTTGGATGGAGGGGACATGTTCGCAGGCCGCCACCCCTCCCCGACTGTGGTGTGGCATCCAGGGATGGGAGGGGCCGTGTGCTGAGAGCTGCTCTCTCTGCCTCATGGGAACCAGAGACAAATACTGTAGCAGTCCGGAATTCATTCTGGAAGAAATCTCGAACATTCCTCTGAGTCAGACTCCAGTGGTTTTTTAAAAATAGACTCATACCAACAGGCAGCCCAAACTACATCAATCTCCAGGTGGCTTGAGCAGCACATGCAAGGACAAGTCAGGGGAAGCAGGCTGGGCTCCGCCACTCAGGCTACAGTGGTAATTATAGTAATCATTCTGCATTTGGGCAGGCCTTCACTGCTTGCAAGACTCCTTCCCACGCGAGTGCTTCATAGACTTAATGCTGGGTGCCGTTATTGCCATTTTACAGTTAAGGAAATGGAGATTTGAGTGGCATCCCTAGTTGAGGGGCAAAGCTGGAATTTGGACTAAAATCTTTGGGTCCTTAGATTCTTCACAGTCTAATTAATGAAGTATGCCTCGTCTGGGATGGGAGGAGGGGAGGGAGAACAGACCACTGGGTCTCCCATCCTGCAAGTTCAAGAAGGCTTCAACCCACTGGTTGTCAGCTAGAGGTGAAAGATTGGTTCCTCTGAAATGTCTCTGTGGGCGTATGAGGTGTGGACCCTCATGTGGGAGCAAAGTCACCTTCGACATTGCACCTCTGAACACAAGAGAGTACATCCACATTTCAAACGTGTGTGGGCAGTTCTACGCAAAGAGTTCAAAGACATCTCTTGGTGTCTCTGGGAGGCTAATAATTTTGATGGCAGATAGAATCACCTGGTAGGATTTACTTCTTGAAATTATGTCTGAACAGTGTGTTTTTAGAGGTTATGAAATGATGAAGAATCATTGTCCTGGCATGCATTCCCCAGTTACTGCGCTGATTGGGCCTTTCTGCACAGCCCGTGGGGCAAGCTTGCAGAGGCCACGCCTCCCAGACACTGCCTTTTTCTCTTTGTTCTTTTCCTCTGAGTCAATTTCTTTTTCCTTTGTCTGTTGACTGTCTTATTATAGAACCAAAAACCGTTTTCTCTCTTATAGCTGTAGATAAATCTAATAGTTTTTTTTTTTTTTCCTTTTCTTTTTGATGGTGCTAAAATTTGTAATACTCTCCTATTTATAGATAATTTATGATAATGGTTTGTGTCTGCAATGTCAAATATGCCCTAGAACTAAATACTATTGTTTGCTAAATGGCTAGAGAGGTAGAAATAGGTGACACAATATAAGCGTAAACATTTTTGCCCTTGTGGGGGTATTTTAAGTAACCACCTTTGTTTTCCCCCTTTCTCTTGCCTTCTCCTCTCTCTTGCCACCTGAGTTCTTATATCTGTACCCTTCTTTTGTTCATTTCTTCCCTGTTTTCTGTTTCACACACACCTTTATAGTCTCCTGGCCATACTCCCACCCATGTGGTAGGTGGACTACTTCCACCCAGTTTGTGTCCATGGAATTGTCTGATTCACTATCCACCAATTACCTAAAGTCGTTTTTGCTGAGAAAACAGAACACTGCTAAGGAGACTCATTCTTAAAGAGTTTCCTTAAAAATTGCTGAGCCCTGTGTGTGAAAAGAGTGGCTTCCCTAGTGGCTTAAATGGTAAAGCATCTGCCTACAATACGGGAGACCTGGGTTCGATGCCTGGGTGGGAAAGATCCCCTAGAGAAGGAAATGGCAATGCATTCCAGTACTCCTGCCTGGAAAATGCCATGGATGGAGGAACCTGGTAGGCTGTGGTCAGTGGGGTCACAAAGACCCCATGTGTGTGAAAGGAAAATGCCATGGATGGAGGAACCTGGTAGGCTGTGGTCCGTGGGGTCACAAAGACCCCATGTGTGCGAAAGGAAAATGCCATGGATGGAGGAACCTGGTAGGCTGTGGTCCGTGGGGTCACAGAGACCCCATGTGTGCGAAAGGAAAATGCCATGGATGGAGGAACCTGGTAGGCTGTGGTCCGTGGGGTCACAAAGACCCCATGTGTGTGAAAGGAAAATGCCATGGATGGAGGAACCTGGTAGACTGTGGTCCGTGGGGTCACAAAGACCCCATGTGTGTGAAAGGAAAATGCCATGGATGGAGGAACCTGGTAGGCTGTGGTCCGTGGGGTCACAAAGACCCCATGTGTGCGAAAGGAAAATGCCATGGATGGAGGAACCTGGTAGGCTGTGGTCCGTGGGGTCACAAAGACCCCATGTGTGTGAAAGGAAAATGCCATGGATGGAGGAACCTGGTAGGCTGTGGTCCGTGGGGTCACAGAGACCCCATGTATGCAAAAGGAAAATGCCATGGATGGAGGAACCTGGTAGGCTGTGGTCCGTGGGGTCACAGAGACCCCATGTGTGCGAAAGGAAAATGCCATGGATGGAGGAACCTGGTAGGCTGTGGTCCGTGGGGTCACAAAGACCCCATGTGTGTGAAAGGAAAATGCCATGGATGGAGGAACCTGGTAGGCTGTGGTCCGTGGGGTCACAAAGACCCCATGTGTGCGAAAGGAGAATGCCATGGATGGAGGAACCTGGTAGGCTGTGGTCCGTGGGGTCACAGAGACCCCATGTGTGTGAAAGGAGAATGCCATGGATGGAGGAACCTGGTAGGCTGTGGTCCGTGGGGTCACAGAGACCCCATGTGAGCAAGAGGAGAACCTAGAGCTGTATCCTTAGCACCCGTATTCCATCAGTCACTGCTTCCAGGAAAAAGATGTCTTCCAAGAGGCACACGGTCACTAAAGAAAAGTCGCAGGTGGACCGGCTTTGAAAGCAAAACCCATCCCTTCCGCCCCAGCAAACTGGATGACCTACCTCTAACACGCATGGTCTCTCGGTTGGCACAGGTGACAAGACTGCATTCCAGCTGCAGGTTCGCCAGGTGGAGGATTATCCCGTGGACTTGTACTACCTGATGGACCTCTCTCTGTCCATGAAGGATGACCTGGAAAACATCCGGAGCCTGGGCACCAAGCTAGCTGAGGAGATGAGGAAGCTCACCAGCAACTTCCGGTTGGGGTTTGGGTCTTTCGTAGACAAGAACATCTCTCCTTTCTCCTACACAGCGCCGAGGTACCAGACCAACCCATGCATTGGGTGAGTGACAACCACCCTTCAGTTGGGTATTTAAGGATGGAGAAATGGTTCAGCAGGAAGACTGACCCTAAAGAAAGGCCTAGGGAGGTCATATCTGGGTGGGGGAGGGAACCTGGCTTAGGTGTCAAATTTGCTGAAGGATGTTCTGGCTCTGTTCTCCCTCTGCTTGAGAAGAAAGAAGTTGTTACAAGGTTGTGTAACACTACAGTGATGATAGCTCATTTGTTTTCCTGCCTGCCTGACACAGCAGTGTTTTCTACATTAGTGGATTTTAGAGAGTGTTCTCAGGAAGTGATGGACACCGATAATCCGGAGCAGGCAGAATAATTTAAACTTTCCCCTTGTTTAGAGTAACTCAGGTGTTTGGAATGAGTGAATTCAGTCTGTTCCTATTGTTTATATAAATAACTATAATTACCTTGACAAAACAAAATGAAAACCCTGCCCTTTATAAGTGTGATTTTTTTTTTTCTAACATAAGTACTTGAATTAGAAAAGATTTGACACATTATTAGAGAACAGCAGTTTCTAACTACGGCAATGAACAAATCTAAAAAATTATGTAGTGACTCAAGCTTGATGGAAGTTTATTTTTTGAACTCATCTAAGGGCAAATGGGTCTCCTGATCAGTGGGTACCTGTCCTCTAAGCAGTGACTTGGGACCCAGGCTCCATTGGTTCATGTGTGGCTTGTAAGGTCATCGTGCCTCGAGGATTGCTCCTAGGAGGATACTCTGGACCAGAAGAGAGTGGCCTCTGCTCCTACATTCGTTTCTGTAGTACTGGGTTCTACAGGGAGGCTGGGAGCTAGGTTAGCTGTGCACAGTAGAGGAGATAAATGAGTTGATGAATAGGTTTCTGCCCTGGTACATTTGTGTATTGGAGGTGGAGGATCTCTTCCAAACACAACCTCTGTGAGGTGGGTTTGTTCAGATGGCAAGACTATGTGGTGTGACAACAATGAGTGATAACCTTCAACTTTTTCTTATCTCTTCTCCATATTCAGCTTTGGTTAGGCTTTGGCATCTGAGGCCCCAAAACAGTTACTAGATAAGGAATAGGTAAGACTTAAGTTCTTACTAAGTGTCAGGCACCCACTGTACTTCATACCTTATATGGATTGTCTCATTTAAATTTCCTAGCAATCTTTTGAGGTTTCTAAAGTAGAAATGAGCTGTAGTTTTAAGATAAGGAAAGTGAGGCTTAAAAAGAATAAATAACTTACCCAAGATTATACAAATAGTAAGGGGCTTCCCTGGTGGCTCAACCAGTAAAGAATCTTCCTGCAGTGTGGGAGACCTGGGTTCAATCCCTAGGTCAGGAAGATCCCCTGGAGAAGCGAATGGCAACCCACTCCAGTATTCTTGCTGGAGAATCCCATGGACAGAGGAGCCTGGTAGGCTACAGTCCATGGGGTTGCACAGAGTCGGACATGACTGAGGGACTAGCACTATCTATCCACACTTGGAATATGAATCAAGATGAACTACTTCCAGAGTCTGTTTCCATTAATGCTTATTTTTACCCCGTCCAAATCACACCACTGCACAGTTGCTTTATTTGAGTTTCAGTAATAATACAGTGAAGATCGCTCAGTAGTGTCCGACTCTTTGCGACCCCATGGACTGTAGTCTACCAGGCTCCTCTGTCCATGGGATTTTCCAGGCAATAGTACTGGAGTCAATAGTACTGGAGTGGATTGCCATTTCCTTCTCCAGGGAACTTCCCGACCCAGGGATCGAACCTGGGTCTCCCACATTGTAGACAGACGCTTAACCGTCTGAGCCACCAGGGAAGTCCAATACCCATTCCCAAACCACCCAGCCTTCAGGGCACTTGCATAAGGGTCATGTATCTATGCTGCAGTAATAAGCAATCAATCCCCAGATCTCAGTGGCTCAACACAATGAAAGTTTATTTCTTGCTTGTACAGAATCTCGGGAGAGCTGCTTTCTGTTGCAGCTCTTCTTCAAGGGGTGACTCAGGGATTCAGGCATCTTGTGATGTCTTTTGATTCTTTGTTTCCTTGACTTTCCCTGAAGGGGAGTCTTAAGCCCCTGAGCCTGTCTGTCCTCTTGGCTCCCGTTCGGCAGCCTCAACAGTTTTCAGGTCTGGTTTGGGCTGGCTGGGGGAAGGGCCGAGGTGATAGTTATGCTGGTATTGTGTGTTCTGAAACCTTCATCCCTCTGTACATTCTTCTGGAAGTTAGCTTCCAGATCTTCTTAGATCTTCTCCGGGGATTGCAATAACACAGTGGTGGAGAAAACAAAAACAAATTTTAGATACAGATGATTCTGAGCGCCTTAACCATGAAGAGGTACTAGGTGTCCTCATTTGCGGGGTTTGGCTTCCTCCTGGCCACTGCTGGCTGTGGTGTTATTGTTACTTTGGTCCTCTCCCCGAGTCCCCTGCGCCACATCTTTTTGTTGGAGTTCTGTTACTTGCCAGGAGCAACAGCATCTTAATCAAAAGTTTTTTCAGTTCATCCGGAATGGTGATTCTTTCTGTTGCTTTTCCTCTCTGCCCTCTGGCTGGGCCCTGTCTCTGGACAGGCAGGGTGTGTCTGTACTTCGATTCTTCTGGGGACCATCGGCGAACTGTCAGATGCTAGATTGGAAGCTGGCAGAGGATGAAGGGCTGGCTTGGGGCCCTCAGCATTGAGTATTCAAGGTTATTACACTCTCATTCAGAGCTGCTTCTCCAAGCCCTAGAAGGCAGAACCAACTGCAGACAGTAGAAGTTTTGACAGTGAGTACAAGGCACACTGACAGGCTGCTTGGGAGACAGGAAATCCGGTGAAAGAATGGGGGTTTGAAAGGAAACATCAGATCTGAGCTATGCAGATCCCTCCTGCCTAAGCTGGGCAGCACTTGAGGGAGTTGCTCCCTGAATCAGTGAGCAGGCTGAGATAGATGTCCTGCATCCAGGCAGTGGACTCTGCTGTCACCTGGGTGTCCTCGGAGATCTCCCGCCACCTCTCGGAGAGAACAGAGCGAGAGGATTGTAGGCAGCTGTTTCTGCCCTTGATCCAGCCTGTACATGGGCTTTGTTTGCTTTCCTAAGTGTCAATGGCACTGTGAATTAGTTACCAACAGTTAAGATAAAAGATTTAACAAAGAATGGCCAGGATTTCTAGGTTTTCTCCAAAAACTAGGAGGTCTGGTAAAGCAGGCTGGTTTCACATGTTATTGGCTGCCACAGTCCCTACCTCTCCCTCTTGTCTCCCAGCTGGTCTCATTCACTGGTTCTGTTACTGGGCCCTCTCTAGATTCTTGGATAGCAATGCCATAGAAACAAATGTTGCTCCCATAAGACTCTTAGACAAGCAGAGCTTTTTATTGAAAGGATAGCTTATGCATAAGAAAGAAGGTGGAAAAGAATGTCAGTTCCCCAAAGACTGTCTGATAAGGGGTTTTAAAGGCAGTGTGAGGGAAGAGGGGCTGTGGTTTGCCTGATGAGCTTGTGCTCAGTTCTTAGATTGGTTGGCATCAGGGTGAAGTTTTGAGCATCGTCACCCTCTGTGTGCCTACAGTCAGCAGTTTTCGGCTTGTGGAGGGGGCGGGGCGGGCCTGCTTCCTGCAAAAACAACTTAGGAATGTGTGTCAAGGTTTTATCTATATCTTTTGGGGAACTGGGAGTTTGGCAATTCTGCTAGGTGGTGGTTTTATGGTTCCACTTTTGTCTTTTGGAAGCCATGTACAGACAATCTCATGTACAGAGATGGAGCTCGTCTTTTATGCCTGTGGGTCTTTAGTTGTTGTCTCAGAAGCCCAAGCTTTTAGGCGCTGTTCTGGCCTGTGAAGCCCACTTGCTCAAGGCCTTTCGCTCAGTTCTGTTCCAGAATGGCTGTACTCTTGTCTCCCTGTCTCATCTTGAGTTCTGTGCTTGGCTCTGTAGATGCTGTCTGGGATCCTTGTCTGTTCTTTTCCTTCCACTCACGTGGAAAGAAGATCACAGTGTTCTCCCCCAGTGGTACATTCTGTAGGTTTTTCTCCCTATGATGCTGGAAGCAGCAGTAGTAGCCCCTGGGAAGTTCTGGGGAGATGGGGGTCAGGAGGAACGATCTGACCACCTGTGCAGGACATCTCAGAAGAGAACCAGTTTCTCATGGGGCTTTCCTAAGGTGTGTCCCTCCTCCTGCTCCAGATGTTTCTGCCAAAGGATGAAAATCCTAGACTTATCTTCTCCCATCTTAGAATGAACCAGAAATGCCAGAACTGAAGTCAGTAGTACTAGGGCTGCCATAAGAAGAAAAAACAAAAAATAGTTTAATCATCAGATTAAAGAACTGTTTAATTCTTTAATCAGAGTTTCTGAATTTAATCAGCAGCTCTGGGTATTAGCTATACTGTGTTCCTATACTATTCTGGGTAATAGGAATAGTGTCCTTGGGAAGAGTCACATCATATTCACTGATACAGGATTTGACGGATTAATCCAGCCTGGTATTTCTGGTTCTGAACCTTTTTCTTTTGTTAGAGGTATAGAAGCAGCTCATAGAAACAGACTATAGAGTGGCGGTTGCCAGAGGATGGGGATTTGGGGGTGGGGGAAAGGGGGAGAAGTTGGTCAAAGGGTGCAGACTTCCAGTTATAAGGTGAATACATTCTGGAACTTTAATACACAGTGTGGTGGCGGTAGTCAACAATACTGTATTTGAAATGTATAATTGTATACTTGAAAGTTGTGAAAGAGTTGTTAAATGTTCTCACGCCCACGCACAAACAGGGGAAGTACATATCTAAAAATCTTTGCAAATGAGATAAGACGTTTTGTCTTTTATCGTTTATATTTTTTTCCTTAACCCTTTGTATTTCTTCCAAGAGGTCATGGTACTCCTTTACCACCTCGAAGGCATTATTTTATCATCTTCTGGAATGTTCTGTAGCTGGTGAGAAGTCTGCTATCCATCTAATGGTTTTCCTTCTCTCTGGTAACTTTTAATATTTCCCTGTTTTTTCATGTCCTATACAAATAGGCACTCCAGTGTGACTAGGTTGGATTCAAGTACTTTTATTTGCGTTGTATAGAGCTTGCTCTGCTTGTTTAATTCGAGAGTACAGCTCTGTTCTTGAAGGTTTTCGGACATCTGATTGCCTCCTCTGATGCTCTTCGTTTTCTTTCTGACACTGCTAGATGTGTGTTGGAGCCACTCATTCTAAACATCATGTTTCTTAAGTTTTCTTCCATAATTTCTCTCTTTGTTTCCTTTAGCTGCATAATAGAAAATGTCTTCCAGTTTACCATTTTGTTCTTCAATTTTTTAAAAAATCTTTATTTTATATTGGAGGATAGTTGAGTACCAGTGCTGTGTTAGTTTCAGGTGTACAGAACAGTGCTTCAGTTATATCTATACATGCATCTCTTCTTTTTCAAATTCTTTCCCATTTAGGTTATTACAGAATATTGAGCAGCATTCCCTGTGCTATACAGTAGGTCCTTGTTGGTTATCTATTTTAAATATAGCGGTGTGTACATGTCAGTCCCAAACTCCCAATCTACCTTTTCCCCCCCTCCCCCCTTCCCTGGAACCATAAGCTCCTACTCTTAAGTCTGTGTGAGTCTGTTTCTGTTTTGTAAGTAAGTTCATTCATATGTTTTTTTTTTTTAGATTCCACATATGTGCCATGCTGCTGCTGCATATGCAATTTGTCTTTCTCTGTCTCACTTCACTTTGTGTGATAATCTCCAGGTCCATCCATATGGCTGCAAATGGCATTATTCCATCTTTTTAATGGCTGAGTAATATTCCATTATATATATATGCACCACACATCTCTTGATGGACGTGTGGGTTGCTTCCATGTCTTGTCTATTGCAAACAGCGCTGCAGTGCACATTGGGGTGCCTTCATCCTTTCAAACCATGTTTTTCTCTGGATTATGCATAGGAGTGGGAATCCTGGGTCATAGGGCATGGCAACCCTCTCAGTATTCTTGCCTGGAGAATCCCCATAGACAGAGGATCCTGGTGGGCTACAGTGCATGGGGTCGAAAAGAGCAGGATACGACTGAGTGACTAAGCACAGCACAGCACATAGTGTTTCTATTTTTAGTTTCTTAGGGAACCTCTATACCATTCTCCATAGTGGCTGTACCAGTTTGTATTCCCATCAGTAGCGTAGGGGGGTTCCCTTTTCTCCACATCCTCTCCAGCATTTATTGTTTGTAGATTTTTTGATGATGGCCATTCTGACTTATGTGAGGTGATATCTCATTGTAGTTTTGATTTGCATTTCTCTAATAATTAGTGATGTTGAGCATCTTTTCATATGCTATCTCTTGGCCATCTGTATGTCTTCTTTGGAGATATGTCTGTTTAGGTCTTCTCTCTCTCTTTTAAATTTATTGGCTATGCTGGGTCTTCGTTGCTACTTCGGCTTTTCTCTAGTTGTGGTGAGCAGGGACTACTCTCTAGTTGCGGTGTCCAGGCTTCTTTTGCCGTGGAATGCGGCTTCAGCAGTAGTGGCACTTGGGCTTGGTAGTTTTGGTTCCCAGGCTCTAAAGCATGGGCTCAGTAGTTGTGGCATAGAGGCTTAGTTTTTCCGAGGCATGTAGGGTCTTCCCAGACCAGGGATCGAACTCGAGTCTTCTGCATTGGCAGGCAGATTCTTTACCACCAAGCCACCAGGGAAGCCCCAAAGTCTTCTCATTTTTTGATTGAACTGTTTGTGGTCTTATATTGAGCCACATGAGCTGTTTGTAAATTTTGAGACTAATCCCTTGTTGGTCACATCATTTGCAAATATTTTCTCCCAATCCATGGGCTGACTTTTCATTTTATTTATGGTTTCCTTTGCTGTGCAAAAAAAGCTTTTGAGTTTAATTAGGTCCCATTTGTTTATTTTTGTTTTTATTTCCATTAATCTGGGAGACAGCTCAAAAAAGATATTGCTGCAGTTTTATGTCAAAGAGTGTTCTGCCTATGTTTTCCTGTAAGAATTTTATGGTGTCTGGTCTTATATTTAGGACTTTAATCCATTTTGAGTTTATTTTTGTGTGTGGAGTTAAAGAATGTTCTAATTTCATTTTTTTACATGTTGCTGTCCGGATTTCCCAGCACCGTTTATGGAAGAGAGTGTCTTTTCTTCATTGTATAGTCTTGCCTCTTATGTTGTAGATTAATTGACCATAGGTGCATGGGCTTATTTCTGCACTTTTTATGCTGTTCCATTGATGTATATTTCTGTTTTTGTGCCAGTGCCTTGTTCTTTAGTTTTTAAATCCATGCACCGAAGTTTCATTTTTGAATTTGAGTGACAATATTTTTTCTTTTTTTCAGACTTTTGCTTTTTTATAATATTTTTTCATAACCTTCTGATTATTTTTTCTCCCTAATACTATCCCATTCTAGTCTTTGGTATTTATTCCTTCTTCTTCTCAGTGTTTTAAATGTTTGTTTTAAAGTGCTTTAGATCATTGTGCTATCTGTTTCTTGAAGATCCTTCAGTTGGTTGCATTTGCTACATTCCTTCATGGTGGTTCATTTCTCATAGGGTCTGTAACATTTTCCTTAGCTCCTCTTTAGAAGAGGTTGTTTTCCATCAGGGGATCCTATGTCCCAGGTATGCTGGCTTCCCTGCAGGGTGGTTTTTTGTTCCCTGCTTCCAGGATCCTCCAAGTCTCACTGTGGGACTAGTTCTCCTGTTTTGTTTCTCAGCAGGGGGGTTCCTTCCTTGTACAAGTAATGAATTCTGACTTGTTCAGGCCTGGGGTTACAATCTTTGTGGGTGATTCATCCCACCCTGGCCCTGGAGTGCATCTTCCTTGCTTCTTTCCCAAGCCAGGGGCTGGAATTTTTCTGGTTTTAATTTTAGTGACAGGGCAACTCTTCGTGGCCCACAGCTTTATGCAGAGAACCCTGTTCTGATGCTTGACCCTGCGTGGCTGAAGTCCATCATCCCTGATAGAACCTGGCCCCAAGCCCCAGATTCTCATTGAAAACATTGAGGAGAAGAAGGAAGAAATACCAAAGACTAGAATGGGATATTATTAGGGAGAAAAAACAATCAGAAGGTTATGAAAAAATATTATAAAAAAGCAACCCAGTGTAACCAACTAGGGTTCTTGGCCTCCTTAAGCAATAGAAATTAATCAGAGGCCAGACGAGAAATTCAGGCAAGGCTTTATTGAGGTCTCTGCTGCAGCAGGGGCAAGTAAGAACGATCAACAGGTTCTCTTGCTTGCTTGCTTCCCGTCCCCCCACACCACCCCCCGCCCCGTTGGAGCCGGGAGTGGTGGTGAGCTTGTTCCTTATATGGGCTGAGGGTAGGGGAGCATCCAGGGGTTGGGCTGGAGGGGGCTTAGGTGGTCTGCCCATCCCTTCAGTGCTATTGCGTGCAAGGGGGCATGTGCAGTACCCTGCTTTTGCTCCTGACCCTCTGCTTTTTTACTCCAGGTTCTTCAAAAGTGGCAGATGGGTTTTTTGGACTCTTGTATCTTTTGTCCAGTCTGCCCCAGCTGCACATGCGCTCCGTCTTGCACAGTTTCTTTGTATTTTGTTGCTTGAGGAGAGATGTGTCCAGGTGCAAGCATTGCAGCACTACAGCAAAGGGGCCCAGGTCCCAGCCTGTCTGACAACATGCCATGGTGGGGCGGCAGAGGGCCCCTTTGCCACGAGATCCCTGCTCACTGCTTTTCCTGCTCACTACTTCCCACCTACTCTTAAGTCCATTCATTTGTGCAGTGCTTTCTTCTCCGTTCCTGGCACCTGGGATTTCCCTGCAAAGCTTCCAGTCTTGGCTACATATTAACATTTTTCAAGATTAGATTTTTACACAGCAGTTCTCTTTGTTTAGAAGAAGAGGGGAGGTCTTTCTCTGTCAGCTCCAGGGTCCACAGTATTATTGTTCTGAAGCATTAGACTGTTTTCTGGATTTGTCTAGATTTAATGTCTTCAAATGGGATTCACTTTATATACACACATGCGCCCCCAAGCTCTTTAAGCATATATATTTTATTCATCTTCCTGGTTCATCATCCTTAATTTAGTAACAATTTAGTAGGCCCTAAATCTGGGGTCCTACAGCAGAGACACAGATTTGGGGGGTGGGTGGGCTTCCTGACACAAGATCATCGAACACCCAGATCTTCAGGTTTCTCAGTCAGCTCTCCCAGGGGGAAAATAACTAGTCACAGGTGACATTATTTTCCAGTGACTGCAGAGACGTTCAACAGAGCCTGTGTGACAACGCTGTTTTCCTCTCTAAGAGGTGCCTCTGATTTGGTTGTAATAAAGTTCTCTGCGGTGAAGACTTCTCTCTGGTAAATGCATTCTCTAGTTCCTGATTATTAATAGTAATTCTCTGCAGTAAAAATGTATCTATTTAACTGTCCTTTGCAGGAAGGGAAGGGAAAGGTGAAAAATGCTGATTTAGCTGAGCTTTTCTGGTTTTCTCATTGAACAGCAGTTGCTGTTCTGTTCTCCTCCCTTCCTCAACCAACCCCATCAGCCATAGCAGTAAATACCCGTAGTCCACAACCATGGGCCAGCACAGCACAGGGTGAAGTTGCTTCAAGGGCGAGGAAGAGTCTGTGTACATTTTTTCTCTCCTGGGTCCCTCTATTTGCCAGATCACCACAGTGGGACTCACTTCCTATTTCTCAGCTCACTTCCTATTTCCAGCTGGGAATGCAATTTCCGTGACCTTTCTCTTTATGGCCAGCTGAGAATGGGAATATAAAGTTTGGATGGCCTGGAGTCATGGGTTATAGACAAGCTTGATCTGTGCAAACACAAGGGGTGGGGAAAGATTTAGGTGGAAGGAAGAGGGAGTAAAACAAAGGAAAGGCAAACAGGGACAGCCTCTGATGGTTCTCATCCGGGAGGCACCACAGCCATTACAGCAGTGGGGTTGACCATCCACAGCTGGCTTGCAGCTGGTGACTGATGGAGCAGGTACTGAAGGACCTGAGAGGAATGGGGCAGCCTCTTAGAAAGCCCAGGGTTGCCTCTTGTGGAGGAGGGGAGCCTCTCAGACCTGCCCTGGCTGCCCTTCAAGGTGCAATTAGGCAGGAGCTGCTAGGTCCTGAGCCGGCTTCCCTTCCCATGCACATGGCTTGGATTGGGTTATGAAGCCATCCCCTTGTGCCTGTCTGTTAAGTTTGGTTTTCATCTTTATTCTGAAAGAGAAGCTTCCTTAGCATGGCCACAGACCTGCACAATCTGTCCAGCTGGCCGCCCAGCTGCCTCACTGCCCATCTTTGCTCTTACTCCCAGCCCTACGGTCTCGCTGGCCGCCCTCCGCCCTTGGGCTCACCTCTGCCGCAGGGCCTTGTATTTACTCTTCCCTCTCCCCCTGTATCTAGTGGACCTTCCTGGAAGCGGTGTCAAGCCTCTCACCCTATTCTGTTGGCTGTATGCCCAACTGACACTCCTGCAGCTATGGTTGGGATCTAACTTCCTCCAGGAATGGGGCCACTTGGGATCTCTACTGTGGACTGAAGATGAGAACACCCAACACTCCGGAGAGTTGTTTTTCGTTATTGTTCAGTCACTAAGTTGTGTCTGACTCTTTGCAATCCTGTGGACTGCAGCACGCCAGGCTTCCCTGTCCTTCACCATCTCCTGGAATTGGCTCAAACTCCCTGGTGGCTCAGACGGTAAAGTGTCTGTGTACAATACAGGAGACCCGGGTTCGATCCCTGGGTTGGGAAGATCCCCTGGAGAAGGAAATGGCAGCCCACTCCAGGACTGTTGCCTGGAAAATCCCATGGACGGAGGAGCCTGGTAGGCTACAGTCCATGGGGTTGCAAAGAGTTGGACACGACTGAGCGACTTCACTTTCACTTTCATGTCCATTGAGTCAGTGATGCCATCCAGACATCTCTGGATGCATCCTCTGTTGCCCCTTTCTCCTTCTGCTCTCTATCTTTCCCAGCATCAGGGTCCTTTCCCACAAGAGGGCTCTTCCCATCAGGTGGCCAAAGTATTGGAGCCTCAGCATCGGTCCTTCCAATGAATATTCAGGAGAGAGATATGGCATTAGCCTTCTATTGAGATGTGATACTTCCCTCTTTCCAAATTTCCAGATAGAATATTCCATTTCAAGATGATTTGCTTCTAAATGATTTCTCTTTGCATGCATCTGGGAGAGCTGACAGTTTATCATTCCAATATTTATAAATGAATGAGGAGGCAGGAAGGGCATTTTCATTCCTGTTGCATTTAGTGTTTGCTCATGTGCCAGCGTGTCCTGGTTGTCTCTGAGTGGGTTGACAGGAGAGGTTATGTGATCTTTTATCATGTGACAGCAGCAAAGTGGATGTGAGAAGCTGGTTTTGTAAAGTCACTCTGCCATCCCTTGACACTGCCCGCCTTCGCCAGCCCCAAAACGCCCCCACCCCCTTCCTTAGGCACTGCTGAGGCTATGATGCCCGTGCTCCAGGCCCTTGCCTCTTCAAGGCGCATGTCAGGGCTCCTCTGTGGCATCTTCCTCAGACTGCAGAAGCCCATCGTTACCTCCGCTTCTTTTGACCTGTTTGTCCATTTCATGCATTTACAGCCTAATGCATGCTGTCTTTCCTGCTGATTAGGACTTGTGTTTGGGAGGTAGGAGCTGTTACTGCTCTGTTGTCCCCCGCGTATCTGTCCCAGGGACACTTGGTAGGCGGCTGAGTATTCGTTGGTGCCACTCAGGGCACTCAGTAAAGGCACAGAGTATGTTGTTGTTTAAGATTTTAAGATAATGAAGGAAACATGACTCTTGTCCTCTTTCTCTCTAGTTACAAGCTGTTCCCAAACTGTGTCCCCTCCTTTGGGTTCCGCCACTTGCTGCCTCTCACGGACAGAGTGGACAGCTTCAATGAGGAAGTTCGGAAGCAGAGGGTGTCCCGGAACCGCGATGCCCCGGAGGGTGGCTTTGACGCAGTGCTCCAGGCAGCCGTCTGCAAGGTAACCTTCCCTTCTGTCCCGTCCCCGCATGGGAAGTCAACAAAGAGGCATCAGTGTGGGTGTTGGCATTGCCTGCGTATTTTAAGCCACCCCAGCCCGTGGGCTCCCGTCCGCTGTTGCATCAGAGGGTGAGCTCAGTGGGCCCCTGGGGAAATCTGCAGCCATCAAACCAGCTGGAGTGCAGGGATAACTGGGGGCTGGTGCGTGTCTGTGTCAGGGTGTGGCTGTGTACAGTGGGAAGCCGTCTTTGCCAGCAGACAGCTGTTCTGTGTTTCTGCATTTGACTCTTTCGTCTCTTTTTTGGGGGTGGGGGGAGGGAAGGGGTGGAGTCAAGCCATACGCATAGAACCTTGTAGAGCTTTATGACCCAATTTTCGTAAAGATTGCTCTCTTGGGGAAATCCAGTGAAAAAAGAAATTGCTTGTCATCTTTGGTTTTGTTTGTTTGTTTGTCTTTCTCCTGTTTCTCTATAATATATGAATCCAGAGGGAGGACACAGACTTAGGTCAGAAATGAACTCAGGCTTTGAGAGGTTCCAATCTCAGCAAAATATATAAATGGAATGTTGGTAATAATTTATTCTTAAAATAATTTTCTACTGTCAAAACAACCCAATAACATCAACAAAAGATAAAAATAAATGTCACTCTTGAATTTTGCTATCCCAACACATACTTCAGAATTTTTTCCAGAGTGGTCATCACAGACTATGCATAATTGGTAGCACTTTCTTGAACGTTTCAGTGGGCTCAGCAGCAGGGCGGTGGTCGGGACACCCATGTCTGGGGGAGGAGGGCTGGGTAGGGAGGTTAGCATTCAGTTTGGGGAGGCCGCATAACTGATCTCAGAGAGCCTGTGTCTAGTGCTTCAGAGACTCACTTCTTCTCTCAGTCCTTTACAAAATGATAAGAGAGCCATGGTTGTCCTTCCTGAAATATTAATAAAACCCCAAATGGTAGACAGGGGGAATAAGGGGAAAGGAAAATGTGAAGGAAGCACAGCCTTCTCAGTCTTCTTCTTAGTCCCACTGGCATTCTGCCCATCCCTGTTCCTTGGGGCCGCCCTGGAGAGGAAAGTCTCACAGTGGCCCCTGCCCAGCTGCTGGCCAGAGGTGAATGGTTTGATTCAGAGGCCCCTGATGCTTCATAGCAGCCCAAGAAAGGCAGACAGGACCCAGCTAGATTAAGCTCTGAATCTTTCAAGTAAGTCACAAAGTAGTTCATGGATTTGCCTCAGGAAGAAAAATTATGACTCTCATTCAGGTTTTGACTCTCATTCAGATACTGACTGTATGGGGTGCTATCTTTAGAGATGTTCTGCCAAATCCACTGCTTGGCTGAAGAAAATAGTGCAGGGAGAACACAGGATCCCTCTCGTCGCCCCATCCTGGGAATATTGTGGGTTTTCTTTTTGAGGGGGAAAGTCATCTTTAAGGCTTAGGGGGAAGAACCCAGTAACAGGCCTGTACACTGTCCAGTTATATTAATTCTGTTTGATTAGATGAATCAGAATGGCGTGATGGAATGCTGGAGGTTTGGTGGTCTGTGGGAAGCTATTTGATTTGTTCTTTGCCCAACAGTACCTTCCCTTATTGTCCCAGACCCATGACAGTATCCTTCCCTTTGAAAATGCAGTATTTTGAGACTCGGGTATTGAGTGGAGATGCTAACAGATTTCTTAAACTCAGTGCCTGCACCTGGTTGTGAATTGTTGGCTAAGAGGCATTTTAGCGTGTGTTTTGGTTTCATATCTGTTGGCGTTTTTTCTTTATTCCCCACCCTGCCCTTTGCTGTGGGGAGTCTGTGGAAAGTTACTTAATTGCTTGGAACTAAGCAGCTTGATGAGACCCCAGCTTTTCTCTTCGCCATTCTTTCTCCGTTGTGCTGTGTCACTCTTTGAGTACCGATCAAGCAGTTTCTTTCTCAGTTGAAATCACCTGTTTATAACATGTCATCTTTCCTGGTTGACCACAGGCTTATTTATAGTAGCTGAATATTGGAAATAGATTATGACCTGTCTATTAATGAAAGGCTGTAACAATCATACTCTATAAGAATATTTGAGCACTTGAATAATTCTTAAGATAAATTAAGAGAAGAAAGAAAAGCAAGTGATAAAACAGTGTAGAGGTATGACTGTATTGTGCAAACAAAAAAGAAAAATAACAGAAAAGATTGGAAATAAGTAGACCAAAGTGTTAACAGCAGTTGACTCTAGTGATAGGATTATGTGTGGCTTTTTTTCTCTGTGTTTTTTTAATTTCATATTTTACTTAAATTTTCACAATAACTAACATGTGATTTTTAAACTTTGTAATGGAACATTTCAAACATGTGAGAGTAGAGAAAATAGTGAAATAAAACCCCATGTACCCATGGTCCATTCTTAGGCAGTTACCAATCTGTAGCCAGTCTTGTTTCATTTGTATTCCTAACCACTTTATTTTCATTATTTGACATAAATCCTAGATATCATTTGTTTCAGTGATATTTAGATTTTTAATGTTAATTAGATTTCAGTGATAATGAGGTTTTTAAAGTTCTTTTAAAAGCCCTAAGCATGCCTTATCTTGACTGTATTTTCTGCCTCCTCCTGATTTGCCCAGATTAAAGGCCCTTCCTCTTAATCCTACAACCCCAATGTGACAGCACCAGCAGGCCTGTGATCTCTGCAGTTGGAGAGAGGCTCCTGCAGGCTGGACTTGACTGGGCAGCCCCAGCGCTGTCTTCCTCTGACCCCATGCCCTGGAGATGGAGCTGATAACAGGCCTACTCCCAGCCCACAGGGGCGGGTGCTTTGTTCTGATTTCATTCTCACTCTGGCTTCCCTAGGATGGACTGATAGTTACCAACTAGAGAGACTTAGGGGTGTGGAATGCTCACATGACTGGTCTTGAATCCCACCCTGACCACCGACTTTACATTTCTTGGGAAGCTGCTCTTTGCAAAAAGAAGGAAACAGTCTGTTTCTACTTAGGACTGTATTTAGGTTAAGTAGAATTCTGCTTTTATGAGTGGACATTCTGAGTTGCCATCTCTGCCCCCTGCAGGTCACATTGTTAGGAGAGGCCATGGACCAGCAGCCACAGCTAAGGAACCCCTCTGTCACCCATGCAGGCGTGTTTCCCAAGACTCTACTGGCCTGGGCTGGACGAGGGAGGGCCACTACCCCCAATTTCTTATCTTTACCTAGAGACCTGTTATTAAACTTGTTATGCTTTTTCTTGGTCTGAATAATGGTTTCACCCTTTACTGCTTCTGTTGCTCTCTGGGGACTTCCTAGAAGTTGACTGTAAGTTGTTTATTCTGAAATTGAGTAGGTGGAAGTGTGATGAGTGGTTCAGATTGGAACCATGGCTGCTTTCCTGCTCTCCCCAAATAGGGAGAGCTGGTGCCCCGGGGAAACAAAGGATGGAGGGGGGTGCCCAGGCGCTCTGAGTTGTCAGTCTCAGCTCTGCTGTTCTCTGTGACTCTCAAGTCAAACCAGTTCCCTGCAAAGTTATGCCTGGCTGGGTGTGTCCCAGCTATGTGGATTCTGTGGGCTGCTTTCTCCCGTCAGACAGAAAAATCAGATCTCTGCAACCCAGCCTGTTTCCCTTTGGCCTCACCTTTTAGCCCCCTAACATTTATCCATTTTACCCTTTAGACAGATTTTCTGTTCTAATCTCAATTACCTAATTTTGCATTATTATTTTTTTAAGCATTGTATGCCTTCTCAGAAATAGGTTAATAAGTGTGTCTCAAAGCCAACAAAGTAAGTTTGCATGTAAACAGTCTTGGTGTGGTGTGGATCCTTTATCCCTTGACTAGTGAGAGAATCCTAATGTAAAGTGGGGACCACAGCCCCAGAGAGGCTGGAGGGACAGCTTCCTCTGATAAGACTTCCTGCAGGAATGCAGATTCTGTGGGTCTCTGGAAGCAAAACAGTGGCTGCCCTTGCCCCACTATCGTCCTTGCTCCAGGTGTTTAGTATACATTAGCTCAGATTCTCACAGCAGCTCTGTAGTGTATTGGTGGTGTTGGTGCACAGTTTGGGGGCTCAGTGGTAAAGAATCTGCCTGCCAGTGCAGGAGATGCCAGAGGCACGAGTTCAGTCCCAGGGGCAGAAAGATCCCCTGGAGGAGGAAACGCAGCCCACTCCAGGATTCTTGCCTGGAGAATCCCCATGGACAGAGGAGCCTGGCGGGCTACAGTCCTAGGGTTGCAAAGAGTTGGACACAACTGAGCACGCATGCTGTAGTGCCCAGTTTACAGGTGAGGAAACTGAGTATCCCGAGGTTCATTATACTGACTGTTGGTGACAGGTAGAGCCAGGTTTGAACCAGTTCCAGTTCCTCCTAAAGCCCAAGCCCTGTCTATTTCCTGGTACCGGGCACTTTGGGAAGTATCGATAGTGCCATGCAGAGCAGAGAGGACTTGATTTAGAGTCCTCTTGTCCCGATTCAAGCTGTGTCTCTTCTGCTACTAATGGCTCCATGGTGGTCTGGGTGCTCGGCTGGAGGGGAGGAAGTCCAGGGTGCCCTCCAGCTGTGCTGTCAGCGCCCCTTTTCACAAAGGCCGTGTCATAGCCTTGTTTGTGCCCCTTGCCCAGAGCCTTTGATTTTGCTTTTTGTCTCTCCTGGTTCAGTTTTGAGCCCAGGCCAGGCAGTGGCTGCTGTGGATACAGCAGAGGGTGGAGAATTCCCCAGTCCTGGAGGCAGGCTCAGCTCCGAGAGGTTTTCACTCTGCCCAACCTCCCCTGGAGTTGATTTGGCTTCTTTTGACTGTTGTCTGATTTCTTTTAGACCTGAGACTTGTCATTCTTCCAAGTGCGAACTGAGAAATGTAGACAATTGCCTTTCTTTCTGAGTTATCTGTCTCAGCGTGTGTGAGCTGTTTCTGCTAGCAGATCACACAGTGGTTTCTGGGCCTAGCTCAACCCACCCTGCTTGCTCTTCCCCTGGTCTTTGTGAAGCCCGGGAAAGTATTGGATTTCCCTGTGGTCCATGGAGGCTGTGGGGCTGTGTGGCCTGCCCCACACGGGCCCTCTGTCCATGCTCATAGGTGTTTTTGTTGGAGGTGGTACAGGTTCTCCTTGGCTTTCTGTTTTGCAGATGGTTGTGGTTTAACGTGGGGCTTCCCTGGTGGCTCATACAATAAAGGATCCACCTGCAGTGTGGGAGACCCAGGTTCGATCCCTGGGTTGAGAAGGTCTCCTGGAGGAGGGAACAGCAACCCACTCCAGTATTCTTGCATGGAGAATCCTATGGACAGAGGAACCTAGTGGGCTGCAGTCCATGGGGTCTCAAAGGCGGGGGGCGGGGGCATGACTGAGCGACTAAGCATGCATACGTGGTTTAATGTGAACTTTTGAATCACTCAACTGTCTTGGTCCCTCGAGTGATATGTCCTTGTTCTGCCTCCTGCCTGTGAGCTGTGCTGTAGGCCTCACTGTCCTGCTCACAGCTGCTGGTTCTACACGAGGGGTAAGAACAGACAGAGTTACAACTCAGAGTTATCAACAGGGCACAAGTGAAGAGTTTGTGTCTCACTTTTAAAAATAATTAATTAATTCATGGCGGCTCTGGGTCTTCATCCTTGCGTGGGCTTTTCCCTAGTTGTGGTGAGCGGGTGCTCCTCTGTAGTTGCGGCGTGTGGCACACACACTCATCGCAGTGGCTTCTCTGGCTGTGGAGCACAGGCTGTAGGCGAGTGGGCTTCAGTAGTTGTGGCTCATGGGCTTAGTTGTCCTGTAGCATGTGGGATGCCCCCAGACCCAGGGATCCCCCCAGGGATCAAGCCCATGTCCTCTGTGTTGGTAGGCGGTGTCTTTACCACTGAGTCACCAGGGAGGCCCATGTCTCAGTTGCCTGCATAGCTGTCCCCACAGCTTGGCTCCTTGGGTGACGATGGCAGGGAGGACTCAAGCTGGGAAAAGTTAGAAGGCCCCTTCAGTGAATGCCTGGTATTGTTTCAGATGACGGGCTCATTTTTGCTCTATTTGAGGAAAAGGGGGAAAGTGACAAGGGTTTATTCTTGGGCTCTCCTGACACTGCTCTTCCTAGCCTCCATCCTGGCCTCTGCATTCCAGTCACAGTGACCTTCAGTCCATTACTCTGACTCATGGGAGGCCCTTTGCACCTGCTGTTTCTTCTGCTTGGAATACTCCTCCCCTGTATTCTTGCATTTCTTTCAAAAATTAAAAACAATTAATAGACTATATTTTTTTAAGAGCAGTTCTCTGTTCATAGTGAAATTGAACAGGAAGTACACAGAGTTCCCATATACCCTCCTCCCATACGCAGCCTCCCCCAGCAGAATGACACATCACTGTCTCTCAAGGCCTGTAGTTGATGCAAGGTTTTTCTTGGTGGTTCTGTGGGTTTGGACAGATATAACGACATGTGTCCCCCAGTGTCATATCATGCAGAGCATTCCAGTGCCTATGCATCCCTCCCTCCTCTGCCCACGAACCCTCTTTTAATGTTTGTTCTCTGCCTACTTGGGACCTCTGCTTGCTTGCCTTATGTCAAGGAAGCCTTCCATGATCCTCCTGGAGAGGTTGGGGTCGCTGTGCACCAGGCCCTTGGTCATGTCAATGACAGTTACTTTTATTTGAGCTACTCCTTGAGTGATGTCTGCCTCCCCTGTGAGACTGGAAGCTTTCTAAAGGCAGGGAACCATGTCTGTTTTCACACACCTGGTTCTGCAGCACCAAGCTCATTGGCTGCACACAGCAATTTCTTCTTGAACATTCGGCAAACAAGGAGATGCTTTGTCCTCACTGGTTCCTTCATGCTTCTGAAGTTTAGGATGCCCAAGTCTATGCTCCCGAGTGCTCCGTGTCATTCACACATACTTCACACGTCCTCTAAAGCAGAGCCAGAAGTACTGTTACTGGACCATGCTTTCCAACTTAGGAGTGTTTATTGTGTGCCCAGTAAGTGCTCAGTGACAGGTATGGTGAAGGAAATTAAAGAAAGATGAGAAAAAGTCCTCATCCTCCGAGATTTGATCTGAGCTTGCAGATCCACTCAAAGGAAATAGAACAACCTACTTGTAAACATTAAATAGAACCATGTAAAATCATGGACATTTTACTATCAATGAAATTTGATATTTGACTATTGATAGTTTCTCCTACAAAAATTGAAAATGCATATAGTTCAGCTTCATATACTACCAGTGTTGTCTTTAGTTGAGGTTGGACTCAACATAAGAGTCTACATTATACACGTTCCACTTCGAGTTGTTAGGGCTTGGGCTGCAGATGAATGTCTAAATCCTGAGTCATGGCCTGAGATTTCCTTTCCCTGAGGAATGAAATGAAACATTTTTACCTGTAAGTTGAACCACAGACAGATTTTTTAAAAAGATTTTTCATTGCAAAGCATGGACAGAAACAGGAGGAACAAACATCAGTAGCATCAGTAGGAATGCTACTGATGAGAGCATGTTTACTGTTACAGAGTGACGAAAGTAGGCTTAAATGTCCACATGATTGGGGAAGTGAATCAGGGAGAATCCAGCCTTGATTTTCCTCATGTGCATCGTTGGAATTGAGACTCCTTGGTCCCCAGGCTCAGCTCTGCTATGGGTTCTGCGCCTTGGCTGGTCAGGTCTGCCTTCTTCCCATCCTCATTTCCTCCCTCAAACCTATTCTCTCTCTGTGCTTGCCTGAAAGGTCAACACACAGAGTGTTTCAATTGTGACTTTGAAAATTTGTTGGGCACTTACTTGTCTGCAGGATGCCCCATTAGCTGCTGTGAGAGATAACACAGATGATGAAGCCACAGCTCCCGCCCTGGGGAGCATCTTTCCAGTTGGACGACAGATGCCTATATGACAGTCTAAAGTACTGGTGGAATGCACAGACTCTGTCGAAGGTCTGGCTTGGGGGACCCAGTAGTTAACTAAGTGTTCTTTCCCTTCAAGTGATCACCTTTGTCTCTTTGCCTCCCTGTGTTGTTTCTGAGGCTATGATGCTGATGGTGTTATTGATTACCATTGGCTGAGAGCCAGGCTTCTGTGCCACGTACTTCATGGGGCTTGTTTTACCTAATCCATTGAAAAGAAAGTGAAAGTGAAGTCCCTCAGTCGTGTCCAACTCTTTGTGATCCCTTGGACTGTAACCTACGAGACTCCTCCATCCATGGAATTTTCCAGGCAAGAGAACTGGAGTGGGTTGCCATTTCCTTCTCCAGGGGATCTTCCCGACCCAGGGATTGAACCCGTGCCTCCCGCATTGCAAGCAGATGCTTTTATCACCTGAGCCACCAGGGAAGCTATATTATATTGTCCCATTTTGATGATCAAAACAAGCCTGGAAAGGTTGAGTAGCATTAGAAGGTCTTACAACTGGAAATGACAGAGCCAGAGATGGAACTGTACCCACTCTCCCAGCTCCTGAGACAGAGTTCTTAACCTTGACCTTAGAGAGCCTGCGGCTTTTTGTGGCCACACAGGAGCAGAAAGGTGGGAGGGGTGTGCTTCCAAAGAGGGCGGGTCCTGGTCTCAGGAAGCATTTTGGTTTCCTGTGTGACTCAGTTCACCAGCAGAAGAGCCAGGACCAAGTCTGTCCCTGGGGAGACAGCTGCACATGCTGCTGCCCTCTGGAGCACAGAGCTTCCTGTTTACCAGAAATAGTTATAAGGAGGCTCCAGCAGCCTCTGAGTTTGCTAGGGAAACCTCAAGTACCATGCCAAGGTCCGTGTGCTGCCGGAGCCCAGCCCTTGGAGTGATGCACATCTTTGCCCTTGGCTTCCCCATCTGTGAGATGGGAACTCTGAATCCCCTTTTGCATTTATAATTTCCAGCATCTGGGAACCGTGGCTCTGCTGTTTGGCTCTCCCACATAGCGCTATGGAGATACTTTCTCAGACGGTACGTCCTTCCCAGCAGTGAGGGAGTGTGTTCCATGACAACTGAGGCCCGTGGCTGTGTCGACACCTGGCTGGAGGCCCCAGGTGTTTGAGTGACCATTGCTTTTACTTAGATAGGCTCATGTTGAGAACAGAGAACCCCATGATTAAAGCTGGTGTTTCTGTCCTTGCAGAAACTGCTAGCTACACGGCATCCTGACCTAAGGCCTCCCCTGTATTGAACTGTGTCTACCAGAGAGAGTACTGTGGGCTTGTCTCCGAACAGGGACAAGCTGAGTTGAACAAGGCAGCCTGCCTTTGGGTGGCCCAACCCATGTCCTCTAAGGCTGTTGGGTGGGGTGTCAGCTTTTCTCAGGTTCCTAGAGGTCGATGTGCCAGGCCCTCCCCCACCCTCCCACAGGGCATATCTGAGACTCCCTTTCACACTTGCCATGCTCTGATGTGGTCCCTGCGTGTGAGAAGGTCATTGGGATGTGAGCATCAGGACCCACAGGCTTCCGTGAGCCTGTCAGAAGACCCAGCCACTTGCAGTCCCAGCCCCTCCTTCCTCTGCAGCCAGGCTACGTCCCAGGACCTGAATGTGCCTCTGGGCCTGTGTTTAAGACAGACATTGATCCTGGAGAACAGAGAGGGTGAGTGGATGGTGCTGGGGTTGGAAACCACACCCCTGAGGAGTGGTTAAAGGTTAACTAGGAGGAGAGACACCACCAGAAGAAGTGTGTTTCCCGACCTCAGACATCACTACGGAGGAGGGCTGTTCCAGGGAACGTACCTGGGTGGCCACAGAGAAACAGGTTCATGTTCAAGGCAGGGGAGAATTGTCTAACAAAGACCTGTGTTTGGCGTGGAACAGGCTGCCAGGTGTGACAGTGGGTCTGTATGGGGACCCCAGGCCCATATGCTTGGGGTGCCATTCAAAAGGTCCCTGCCCGGGGCAGAGCATGGTTGAGCCAAGCTCTAGGGTCCTTCCAGCTCCAGGCGCTGGGTATTCCCTCTGAAGTGGCTTTTCTGCCCAGTAACCCGCCGGTGCTTCTGTTCCGTAGTGACCTCTTCTAGCCTGTTTCCTTTGGGCCTCACTGCACCCTTTTGAGCTGCATTTGTATTCAGTCACTGTGACTATGAACTCTGCCTGCACACTCGTTTTGTGTGCCAGGCACAGCTAGCCTGAAGCTAATGCCCGGAAAAGCTTTCCGCTCCCGATGGCTTCCCCATGGAGCCACCTTGCCCAGTGGGCAAAAGTCCAGGTGACGTGGGCAGCTGATCAAGGGGACCCAGGGACAGTCTGGAAGTGGACAGGGAGGATGGAAGCCTGTTCTGGGTCCTTTGAGTGACCTTTCTCCTTTGTTAGACCTCGTAGCCCCTTGTGTGTGACTTGTTCCAACCCCAGAAACCAAAGCCTCACAGGCCAGAGCTTCATGTCATCAAATAGAGAAACTATACCCTTACTCCCTAGCCCTTATTTTTCCCCCAGTCCAACCCTGGAGCCAGATGTTGGAGATGAACAAGCCTGCAAGTTTGTCTTCACTCTTGGGAGGATCCAATTTCTATTTATTTTCTCAAAGGCTGTAAGACCGGGTATTCTGTCTCCAGTCTGCTTCCCCTTTAATGAACTGCTGCTCCCTCTTCACCATTTCAAGGTCCCAGGTCCCCCCATTCCAGGCCTGGCTGCCCGGGGCTTCCAATAACGATCCCACTGCCACCCACCCACCCTCCCCGCTCCTGCAGCTTGTACTGGGGGATCCCCTGGCCCTGCAGCCACTTTTTCTGCAATCCCCATTAGTTTTCTCGGATCCCAGTGTATAACAGGTGATTGGATGCAACATTTTTCAATTAAATTATCCCCTTAATGCTTCCCATATTTATATGATTAAAAGAAGGTGTTTGTTGGATTCCAAAGCATATTAAATAGTTGGTGGAATAGGGAGTGACGTGAGTGAACACTTGTAGACATTGTGAGGGAGGTTTCTTGTTGCACAGCCCCGATCTTATTCATGTGTCCCCTTACGACTCATTCCTCACTGAACACAAAGTGTGTGCCAGGTGCAATGCTCTTTGTTGTTTTGGGCCCCACACCCCTTTCTCTCTTCTCTCAGCTCTAGATTGCTACTGCTTTTTAAGGACAGAGCAGAGTGTTGGTAAGTTCTCTACTGAGCTTCCAACTGGTGAAGTCATCTCCAGCCCCAGCACAGAGGAGACTGTTCAGTACCCAGAAAACCAGAGGGTTTGCCTCCTGGGACCTGGACAGAGTCAGAGATTCTGGGTTTGGTGACAGGTCCCCCCAGCTCGTGTGTCTGGAGTCTGTGGATTGCTGCTTTTCACATAGCATGGTCTCCTATGCACATGTGTGCCTCACCTGGAACAGCTGGAGTAAACGTGAGTCACAGAATGCATCACCTTCTGGTGGCGGGATGCAAGCTGGTGGCCCGGAGAGGGGTGGGCCTGGGACCTTGGCTGCTTACACAGAGTGGGCTTAGGAAAAGGAGGGTGAGACATGCTGCACTGCCCAGAGGTTCTGGCTCAACAAAGGTCATGGGAATGGATTATAAGACAGAATGGACAGTTTGGGACTGGACAGGTGCTGTTGGGGGACCAGGAAGGTAGGATGAAAGAGACACCTTTAAGTTTTCTAGATAAGACATTTGATGGTCCCTTTGTCAGAAATGGGGAAGAAGGTGCCTCAACTTTGGAGTAGTTGAGTTTTAGGTGATGGCAGACACATCTGGCTTTTGATGAAGACCCGGGACTAAAACTCCAGAAAGAGGTCGGTTGGGGGCGGGGGGTGGGGGTGGCGGGCACGTAATTGTGTGCTGTTCAAGCAGATGTACGGAACTTGGGTAAATCTCCCCAGAGGACAGTCTTACCTTTGACCTCATCCAGTGCCTGGAGAGGAAGTGGAATCTGCAAGCAGCGGAGGGGAATGGGGCACTGGACAGTGTAATGTCCAGGACACCAAGGGCAGGAGAGCTCGAGGGAGGCCCTGGTTGGCGGCAGAGAGGCGGGAGAACAAGATGAGAGGATCGCTGTGGGGCTGGCGACAGGACCTCAGCATGGGGTTCTCCACCTTGGCTGCACTGGAGTCTCACCTGGGAGCTGGAACCTGGCCTACAGGTCACAGGAGAGCCGCTGGGCATTAGCATCATTAGAGTACCCTCAAGTGCAGCCAGGGCAGAGAACCACTGTGGGGAGCAGCTAGAACCATCTGTGAAAGAGGGAGTGGGGGCATGTGAGGAGACTGGGTTATACAGAATTGGGGAGAGAGTGGAGGCAACCTGTCTGCTAGTCTTAGAGACAGGTGATGAGAGATGCTGGGTCAAAAGCAGGGTATTTATTTTAAGTGGGTCATGAGCATATTTTTAGGCACGAGGAAGGAAGCAAAGGAAATTGACTAATGGAACAGTGCCCAGAGAGGGTGGAATTTGGGAGCTGCGTTTCCTAGGGGAGGGAGAGCACTCCTACCTTCAGGGCAGTCAGACCAGAAAAGAAAGCAGGAGGATGCCCCATTTATTTATGATGGAGAGACATCCTTGAGCTGTGGAGGCAGACTCTGAGTGCCTGGAGTAGACGAGCCCTGTTCCATCTTCCCTGGATGCTCCTCCTGAGTGCGTGGGAACCGGGAGTTGGGAGGATAGAACAGACCTTATGTGGCTTTGATGCAGACTTGACCAAAGAGAAGGCAAGTGAACTGCAGTCTTGGCCAGATACTGGGTTTCTGACTTCTGAGTCCAGTGCATTTCCGTCCCGCCCACCCCTGACATTTTCATCTGAGGGCAGACCTCTATCATGTTGGAGGAGATTGGCTTTTAAAAATCTTGTTTTTACCCAGAGACTTGGAGAAAAGTTTAGCTAAACAAATAAATCTTTTTTTTTTCCCTCTTAAAATAGTTTTGTATAAAAAACAGAATATATTCAATTTAAAAATTTAGAAAATGCAGAGAGCCAAAAGGAGATAAACATCATATCCCTACAATCCAAAACCAAGATTGTGCATTTCTGGATTTCAGTCACAGATTTTCAGCCTCATGGAAATACCAAGGACAGTCACTGTCAGTTCTTCTCTCTTTACATCATGCAAGTACTGAACTGACT
Organism: Bos indicus x Bos taurus; assembly: GCF_003369695.1. Classification (NCBI taxonomy): domain Eukaryota; kingdom Metazoa; phylum Chordata; class Mammalia; order Artiodactyla; family Bovidae; genus Bos; species Bos indicus x Bos taurus. The sequence goes on along the minus strand of NC_040076.1, from coordinate 68,995,208 downwards.
GCTCCTTGTGTGTGGATTTTGTTTTAATCCTCTCAACAGCCCTATTCTATCAATACTATTATTATCTCCATCTTATAGCTGAGAAGCTGGGACTGGAAAAGATAAAGTAACTTGCCCAAGGTCACAAAGAAAAGCTGAGGGAAGGTGCGGGCATGAACCTAGATTTGCCACTCATCCATTCATTGGAGCCCACGCACTCAGCTACTTCTGTGGACACTGCCACCAGACAAAGGAATACTCATAACTGGTGTTCCAGTGCAGTACTGACGTCAAGTCTGGTCACCTAAATTTCTGTATTTGAGTGAATTTCTGAGCAAACTAAGCCCTCTTTTTCAAAAAGAAAAACTTTATTGAGGTATAATGGATGTATGGGCTTCCCACGTGGCTCATCCACCAATGCAGAAGACGCATGAGATACGAGTTCGATCTCTGGGTCGGGAAGATCCCCTGGAGGAGGAAATGGCAACCCACTCTAGTGTTCTTGCTTGAAAAATCCCATGGACAGAGGAGCCTGGTGGGCTACAGTCCACAGGCTCAAAAGAGTTGGACACAACTGAGCTTGCACACTTAAGTTTATTATATATCCATCGGGTGTGTGCTCAGACGTGTCTGACTCTTTGCAACTTCATGGACTGTAGTCTGCCAGGCTTCTCTGTCCATGGGATTTTTCCAGGCAAGAATAATGGAGTGGGTTGCCATTTCCTCCTCCAGGGGATCTTCCTGACCCAGGGATTGAACTCATGTCTCCTGTGTCTTCTGCATTGGTAGGCGGATTCTTTACCACTGAGCCACCTGGGAAGCCCCTAGTATAATAAATTACATGTATTGAAAGTGTACAATTTGACAACTTTTGACCTTTATACGTACCCGTGAGATATATATGCACTGCAATCAAGACGACAAGCACACATCCTTCTCCCCACAACGAGTGCTTTTGCTCTTTTGTCATTTCTCCCTCCTGCATCTCCTGCCCTCTTTCCCCAGGCCCTCACTACTTTGCTTTCTATCACTACATTTGACTTTGCATTTGTTAAAACTTTATGAATCCAGTATATACTTTTTTTTTTGTCCTGGTTTATTTCAGAACCATTGTTTTGAGATTCATCTGTGCTGTTGAGTGTCTCTCTTCCTTCCTTTTGTTACAGAGTAGTATTCCATTGTATAGATCCACCACAGTTTGTCCATCCACCATTGATGGATATCTGGGTTGTTTGGATATTTGGTAGTTTTTGCCTATTATAAATGGAGCAGCTATAATGTAAATGTGCTCAAGTCTGTGTGGACCTATAGCCACGCTGGTGTGATCACTCACCTAGAGCCAGATATCTTGGAATGCAATGTCAAGTGGACCTTAGAAGCATCACTACGAACAAAGCTACTGGAGGTGGTGGAATTCCAGTTGAGCTATTTCAAATCCTAAAAGATGATGCTGTGAAAGTACTGCACTCAATATGCCAGCAAATTTGGAAAACTCAGCAGTGGCCACAGGACTGGAAAAGGTCAGTTTTCATTCCAATCCCAAAGAAAGGCAATGCCAAAGAATGCTCAAACTACTGCACAATTGCACTCATCTCACACCCTAACCAAGTGATGCTCAAAATTCTCCAAGCCAGTCTTCAACAGTATGTGAACTGTGAACTTCCAGATGTTCAAACTGGATTTAGAAAAGGCAGAGGAAACAGAGATCAAATATCCAACATCTGTTGGATCATTGAAAAACCAAGAGAGTTCAAGAAAAACATCTACTTTTGCTTTATTGATTATGCCAAAGCCTTTGACTGTGTGGATCACAAAAAACTGTGGAAAATTCTTCGAGATGGGAATACCAGACCACATGACCTGCCTCCTGAGCAATCTGTATGCAGGTCAAGAAGCAACAGTTAGAACTGGACATGGAACAAGAGACTGGTTCCAAATAGGAAAAGGAGTACGTCAAGGCTGTATATTGTCACCCTGCTTATTTAACTTCTATGCAGAGTTGCTGCTGCTGCTGCTGCTGCTGCTAAGTCGCTTCAGTTGTGTCTGACTCTGTGCGACCCCATAGACGGCAGCCCACCAGGCTCCCCCGTCCCTGGGATTCTCCAGGCAAGAACACTGGAGTGGGTTGCCATTTCCTTCTCCAATGTGTGAAAGTGAAAAGTGAAAGTGAAGTCACTCAGTCGTGTCTGACTCTTAGCGACCCCATGGGCTGCAGCCTACCAGGCTCCTCTGTCCATGGAATTTTCCAGGCAAGAGTACTGGAGTGGGGTGCCATTGCCTTCTCCATCATGACAAATAGATGGGGAAACAATGGAAACAGTGACAGACTTTATTTTTGGGGGCTCCAAAACCACTGCAGATGGTAACTACAGCCATTAAATTAAAAGACACTTGCTTCTTGGAAGGAAAGTTATGATCAACCTAGACAGCATATTGAAAAGCAGAGACATTACTTTGGCAACAAAGTTCTGTCTAGTCAAAGCTATGGTTTTTCCAGTAGTCATGTATGGATGTGAGAGTTAGACTATAAAGAAACCTGAGTGCCAAAGAACTGATGCTTTTGAATTGTGGTGTTGGAGAAGACTCTTGAGAGTCCCTTAGATTGCAAGGAGATCCAACCAGTCCGTCCTAAAGGAGATCAGTCCTTAATATTCATTGGAAGGACTGATGCTGAAGCTGAAACTCCAATACTTTGGCCACCTGATACGAAGAGCTGACTCATTTGAAAAGACCCTGATGCTGGGAAAGACTGGGGGCAGGAGGAGAAGGGGACGACAGAGGATGAGATGGCTGGATGGCATCACTGACGTGAGTTTGAGTGAACTCCGGGAGTTGGTTTTGGACAGGGAGGCCTGGCGTGCTGCAGTCCATGGGGTCGCAAAGAGTCGGACACGACTGAGCAACTGAACTGACGCTTTTATTTCTCATGGGTCAGTCGTTTGGAGTGAAATGGCTGGGTCATATGGAAGATGTTTAACTGTTTAAGAAACTATCCAACTGTTTTCCAGAGTACATGTATCACTTTACATCCCTAGCAGCAGTGTATGTTGGTTACATTTTCTCCCTCAGCATTCGATATGGCCAGTCTTTTTAATATTTAGCCATTAGGTGTGTGGTAGGATATCAGTGGTTTTTATTAACAGGAGGCTTTTAAACTTCCTGGTTTGCAATTCTTCATTGTCCCTGTGGCAACTGTGGAGCCTCATACATTAGGCAGTAAAAGGAGAAGATGTAAAAGTTATTGCTAGTCTGAGAGTAATAACCATAGATCCTTTTTTAAGTCCATCATATGTACTAAATACTTGTTAACCTAGCAACCACCCTGCAAAATAGGATTATTTTCATTTTACAGATGGAGAAACTGAGGCTTAGAGAGACGACATGACTGACTTAGTGTCTCAGAAAGCAAAGACTTGAACTCAGCCTTGCCTCTGCCGACACTCTCATACACTGGCCCCCATGCCACACTCCATTTTGTATTATAGTTATTCCTTAAAAAAAATCCACTTTCCCAATACTGCTCTCTGTCCTAAATGTGGATACAAAGCTTAAGCCTTCAAAATAGTCCAGGCAGACAGTGGGAAAATTATTTCTATTGTAAATTCTCTTTGGAGTCAGCGCTTGTATAATCTCCCAGCCCCAAAGCCTGGGTGAATGAATAAGCACGTCATTCTCCACAGCCCAACCTCTTGGCCAAGTTTGTTAACATCACTTACACGGTGAGAGTCCACTTCAGAGAAGACAGAATTAATATTATTATGCTACACTACTCTTCATTTGTGGAACTATTTCTGTTTCAGATGTAATTTTCCAATTCAACAAACCTTTATCTTGGACCCAGCAGTCATTAATTGAGAGCCTACCATGCACTTTGAATTATTGCAGTTATCACACGCCCTCCTGTCTCCCTATGTGAGTGGATAGTTCAGCTTTGTGTGTAGAGGCAGATCATCTGAATCTGACTTCTGTGGTCCTTACTGGTTCAGTGACCTTGGGTTGGTTTCTTAATGTCTGAACACCAGTGTCCTCATCTGCAAGATGACAATATGTTACCTCCTTCATAAAGTTTGCAGTGAAGATGGAATGGAACAGTGGACGTGATCAATAAACTTTAATAAACTATTTTCCTTCTTACTAACATGAAAAAATGTAGAGGGTTAAATAATGTGGTCAGATCTACACAGGTAATTGCTAATGGCATAAACCTCCCATGCCCACCTTCAAGCTCCCAAGTTTCACGTTATTCTCACTGCTTGTTGTCACTCTCCTGTAGGTTTCTGCATGCCACTTGAGAAGCTGGTGTGGAATAAAGGAGGCAAATGACAGAGCCAACATTGAAGTCTTTTAAAGTTGCACTTGGATATTAAAGATAGTTTGAGGGAAAAAAGGGGAAGATTATTGCCTCTAATCTCAACCCCAGTGATATTCTGGTGTATTTTGTTTCAAACTCTTCTCTTTTTAATAGAAAGTGATGCTGGTTTCTTACTTGGTTTGTTCAGTCGCTCAGTCGTGTCTGACTCTTTACAATCCGATGAATCACAGCACGCCAGGCCTCCCTGTCCATCACCAACTCCCGGAGTTCACTCAGACTCACGTCCATCGAGTCAGTGATGCCATCCAGCCATCTCATCCTCTGTCATCCCCTTCTCCTCCTGCCCCCAATCTTTCCCAGCATCAGAGTCTTTTCCAATGAGTCAGCTCTTCGCATCAGGTGGCCAAAGTATTGGAGTTTCAGCTTCAACATCAGTCCTTCCAGTGAACACCCAGGACTGATCTCCTTTTGGATGGACTGGTTGGATCTCCTTGCAGTCCAAGGGACTCTCCAGAGTCTTCTCCAACACCACACTTCAAAAGCATCAATTCTTCGGCACTCAGCCTTCTTTATAGTCTAACTCTCACATCCATACATGACCACTGGAAAAACCATAGCCTTGACTAGACGGACCTTTGTTGGCAAAGTAATGTCTCTGCTTTTTAATATGCTGTCTAAGTTGGTCATAACTTTCCTTCCAAGCAGTAAGCGTCTTTTAATTTCATGGCTTCAGTCACCATCTGCAGTGATTTTGGAGCCCAGAAAAATAAAGTCACCCACTGTTTCTACTGTTTCCCCATCTATTTCCCATGAAGTGATGGGACCAGATGCCATGATCTTAGTTTTCTGAATGTTGAGCTTTAAGTTAAGTTTTTCACTCTCCTCTTTCACTTTCATCAAGAGGCTCTTTAGTTCTTCACTTTCTGCCATAAGGGTGGTGTCATCTGCATATCTGAGGTTATTGATAGTTCTCCTGGCAATCTTGATTCCAGCTTCTGCTTCTTCCAGCCCAGCGTTTCTCATGATGTACTCTGCCTAGAAGTTAAATAAGCAGGGTGACAGAATATAGCCTTGATGTATTCCTTTTCCTATTTATAACCAGTCTTTTGTTCCATGTCCAGTTCTAACTGTTGCTTCCTAACCTGCATACAGGTTTCTCAAGAGGCAGGTCAGGTGGTCTGATATTCTCATCTCTTGCAGAATTTTCCACAGTTTATTGTGATCCACACAGTCAAAGGCTTTGGCATAGTCAATAAAGCAGAAATAGATGTTTTTCTGGAACTCTCTTGCTTTTTCAATGATCCAGTGGATGTTGCCAAAGAAGGCAATGGCAACCCACTCCAGTACTCTTGCCTGGAAAATCCCATGGATGAAGGAGCCTGGTAGGCTGCAGCCCATGGGGTTGCGAAGAGTTGGACACATAAGCGACTTCACTTTCACTTTTCACTTTCATGCATTGGAGAAGAAAATGGCAACCCACCCCAGTGTTCTTGCCTGGAGAATCCCAGGGATGGGGGAGCCTGGTGGGCTGCCGTCTATGGAGTTGCATAGAGTCTGACACAACTGAAGCGACTTAGCAGCAGCAGCAGCAGCAGCGGATGTTGGCAATTTGATCTCTGGTTCCTCTGCCTTTCCTGTAACCAGCTTGAACATCTGGAAGTTCACAGTTCACATATTGCTGAAGCCTGGCTTGGAGAATTTTGAGCGTTACTTTACTAGCGTGTGAGATGAGTGCGATTGTGCGGTAGTTTGCGCATTCTTTGCATTGCCTTTCTTTGGGATTGGAATGAAAACTGACCTTTTCCAGTCCTGTGACCACTGCTGAGTTTTCCAAATTTGTTGGCATATTGAGTGCAGCACTTTCATAACATCATCTTTCAGGATTTGAAATAGCTCAACTGGAATTCCATCACCTCCACTAGCTTTGTTAGTAGTGATGCTTTCTAAGGCCCACTTGACTTCACATTCCAGGATGTCTGGCTCTAGGTGAGTGATCACACCATCATGATTATCTTGGTCGTGAAGATCTTTTTAGTACAGTTCTTCTGTGTATTCTTGCCACCTCTTCTTAATATCTTCTCCTTCTATTAGGTCCCTACCATTTCTGTCCTTTAGTGTGCCCATCTTTGCACGAAATGTTCCCTTGGTATCTCTAAATTCTTGAAGAGCTCTCTAGTCTTTACCATTCTGTTGTTTTCCTCTATTTTTTTGCATCACGCTGAGGAAGGCTTTCTTATCTCTTCTTGCTGTTCTTTGGAACTCTGCATTCAAATGGGTATATCTTTCCTTTTCTCCTTTGCTTTTCGCTTCCCTTTTTTTCACAGCTATTTGTAAGGCCTCTTCAGACAGCCGGTTTGCTTTTTTGCATTTCTTTTTCTTGGAGATGGTCTTGATCCCTGTCTCCTGTACAATGTCACAAACCTCCGTCCATAGTTCATCAGGCACTCTATCAGATCTAGTCCCTTAAATCTATTTCTCACTTCCACTGTATAGTCATAAGGGATTTGATTTAGGTCATACCTGAATGGTCTAGTGGTTTTCTCCACTTTCTTCAATTTCAGTCTGAATTTGGCAATAAGGAGTTCATGATCTGAGTCACAGTCAGCTCCCAGTCTTGTTTTTGCTCACTGTATAGAGCTTCTCCATCTTTGGCTACAAGGAATCTAATCAGGCTGATTTCAGTGTCGACTATCTGGTGATGTCCACATGTAGATTCTTCTCTTGTGTTGTTGGAAGAGGGTGTTTGCTCTGACCAGTGCATTATCTTGGCAGAATGCCATTAGCCTTTGCCCTGCTTCATTCTGTACTCCAAGGCCAAATTTAATCACACTCTAATTACAGTACTGTATTCTTTTCCACTGTTATAAATGTTTACAATAATTTCATACTTTTTATGAACACAATTTCTAATGGCAGTGAGGAGAGATCTCAGTTGACTTAACTGTTCCCAAGTAGTAGGGTATTCACCTGTTTCCCGTTTTGTCACTATTAGTAAGAACACTGCTATGTGTGTTTCAGAATACTTCTTGCAGATAGTCTCCTGAAGGAGATAGTCATTGAGTCAAAAGATGTGTACTTCTTCAAGGGTTTTTTTCAAGTCAGGTGTACTGAGGGATAATTTACATAGAGTAAAATTCACCCTTTTATATATATAAAGTCTTAAAGCCACCCCAAGAATTAAGATATAAATGAAGAAAAAAATTGATGAAAAAAGAGATGTAGATGATTTCTTTCGCCTGAGGAAGTTTTCTGGTGGTGTCTCTTGTTGACTCCTGTCTTTGGCCTCAGCCTTTGGCCATCACTGATCTGTTTTCTATCCCTATATACTTGTCTTTCCATGAATGTCTTCTGAATGAAGTTAGGCTCAAGTTTCCCTTTGAGGGTTTTTTTTTTTTTAGGCTTTTTCCACTTAAATCTGGAGCTTTGGAGATTCATCTGAGTTGTGTGTATCTGCAGTTTGTCCCTTATTATTGCTGAATAGTATTCCATTTAGAGATGTATGACGGTATGTCTATGTGTTCACCACTTGATGGACATCTGGATTGTTTCTAAATTTTGGTAATCATGAATAGCTGCTATATAAATATTTGCATAGTAGTTTTTATGTGAGCAAAAGTTTTCATTTCTCTTGGATAAATACCAAAGGGTGAGATTGCTGAGTTGATGGTCAGTGTGTATTTAACTTTATAGGAATATGCCAAACTGTTTTCCAAACTTGCCAAAACATTTTGTATTCTCACTAGCAATTTATGAGAGTTCTAGTTGTTCCACCTTCTTTCCAGCACTTGGTATCTTCAGGGCTCTTTTTTTTTTGGCATAGCTATCCAGTGGCATTTCATTGCGAATTTAATGTGCACTTCCTTAATGACTAAGGATGTTGAGGATCCTTTTGTGTGCTTATTTCCATCCATATCTCTTCTTCGGTAAAATGTCTATTCAAGTTTCTATTTTTAAAAATTCAGTTGTTTGTGTTGTTACCAACCTACGAGAGTGCTTGGTACATTCTGAGTACAAGTCCTTTATCAGATTTTTATTTTTTGCCAAACATTTTCTCCCAATCATGCCTTGTCATTTCATTTTCTCAATGAGAAACCATTGAGAAAGAGAAGATGGTTTTAATTTTGGTGAAGTCTTGCTTATACCAAGATTACAAACCAAGATTATAAAGCTTTTTCTCCTTTCTTTCCTTTGGACATATTATAGTTTTAGGTCTATGGTCCTATTGGAGTTCATTTTTGTACATAGTGAGAGGTATGGGTTAAGCTTCATTTTTTTTCAAATAGATGTCTAATTATTCCATTAAATTGACCACATGTGTGTGGGCCTATTTCTGGTTTCTGTTGTGTCCCACTGGTCTGAGTGTCTTTCCTTTTGTCAGCAGCACGCTGTCTCAATTACTGTAGCTTTTAGTAAGTCTTGGCCTTATTGAATGAATTCCACAACTTTGTTGTTGTTTTTCAAAATTGTTTTGAGTTTTCATTGTTGAGTTCTCATATATGCCAGTTATTAGCCCTCCTAACATATTCTCAGTCTTGCCACCAAGGGGACCCACTCCTCTCCACTTCTAATCCCTTAAATTAGATTTGTCACAATTTAGGATTTCATGGCTGTAAGGGACTTTCTAGGTTTCTTCCTCAGGGTTTTGAAAATGTGCCTGGCCTCCTCATCGTGCCTTTACTGGGCTTCCTAGTGGCTCAGATGGTTAAGAATCTGCCTGCAAGGCAGGAGACCTGGGTTCGATCTCCGGGTTGGGAAGATTCCCTAGAGAAAGGAATGGCAACCCACTCCATTATTCTTGGCTGACCATTATTCCATGGACAGAGGAGATTCTGTCCTCTGTACCTGGCCTTCTTATTGAGCCTTTAGTAGTGCCTAGGATACCTCCCCATCCCCAGCTTCTGCCTTCCCCCTCATGTCTTCTTCCAGCTTCCTGGAAGGATCCTCCTGACCTTTAGCTCAGTTTATGTTTCCTCTGCCCTGGGAAGACTTTCTCGCTTCTTCCCCCAGTTTCTGTTGAGAGTGTATTTACCTTTTTTAGCACACTTAGCCTGATATGTTGAAGTTGTATTTCTGCTTGACTGCAAGCTTTTTGAAGTCCGGAACAGATGATTTCATAGACCCAGTGCCTTCCATGGAGCCTGCTCGAGGTCAGAGGTCAGTAATTGTTGGCTGAATGTTGGGCATCTGGGAAACCGATTCCCCAGAGGTAGATTCCTTGCTCACAGCTGGTATCCTGGCTTTCAGTCCTCGCTAGCTTCCTTTCAAACCACCTTTTCTTCCTTGTATTACTCTTTTTGTGACTTATTTCCATGCTGCTTTTCGAGTAAATAAGAAAATGTCATAGCTCTTAAAGGCTGTTTTGTCCATCATTTTGGTGATAAGAAAGGATGATACCCTCATCCCCTCATCTGCCATAAGGTGATAGCTTTTAACTTGTGAAGTCTATGAATCCGGTCTCCTATTTCAGTGTCAAGTGTTCGTGTGCAAATAAGTCAGCAGTGTTTAGACCCTTCCTGTGTTCGTCCTGCTACCATGTATTTTCTTTCACTACTGCTATGAAAGCACCCCAATCCCAGATTTTGTTGCCCTGTATCAGGATCTAGCTGCTCCTAACGGTAATGACTAGGAGTGCTTTGTGTAATGTCAGGGCCACAGTGGTTAAAGATTTAAAACAGAGTCCTTCCCTGACACTATAGCCTGTATTGAGCCATGCTACTGTCTGAAGCGTGGACATATTCCATACAGGGAAGCAGTTAAAGGGAGAAGAGAGGTTATCTGATTGACCTTAATCACTGGAGTAGTTCAATTAATGATTGAAGTGGTTTGCATCTACCAGAAAGATGGCAGATTTTACCAAATTCTCCAAAGACAGATCCATCTGTTGGTCATTTGGGTGCTCTGTTCTGAGTGATTTGTGTCTTAATTGGGGGACTGAAGTGGTCACTTACCGGTCGGTCACCTTAGACTGTGGCAGCCAGCCGAGTGTGTTGGAGTGTGGGGAAGTTGGGGTAGGCTAAAGGCTATTCTGTGCAAGGAATACTAGGGGAGACTCAAAGGGGAGGCCTCCAGGAGTGGCTATCAGGTAGAGAGTGGGAGCAGCGAGGGCAGGGTGGCCTGCAGCGAGGGGTTCCAGGCACAGGTGAACCCCGCGGTGGAGATTCACCTCTGCCCTTTGGCTTTCCCCATCAGCTGGCTCTCTGTGATCCCACAGTGCTTGTAGAGTGATCCCCCAGCTGTGCACGCAGAGGATCACCTGTGATCCGCACCACAACCCCTGGTTAGGGCCAGTGCCCCGTCTGATGCCCCAGGGCAGCCAGGAAGCCTTTAAACCCGTCAACTTCTGTGCCTCAGGAGAAGATCGGCTGGCGAAAGGATGCGCTGCACTTGCTGGTGTTCACCACGGACGACGTGCCCCACATCGCACTGGACGGAAAGCTGGGGGGCCTGGTGCAGCCGCACGATGGCCAGTGCCACCTGAACGAGGCCAACGAGTACACGGCGTCCAACCAGATGGTAAGGGCTGGACCCCCAGCACCGCCCTTGCGACCTTGCCTGTGGTCTGAGGCCTCACCCAGCCTTGACCACCTTCCTCCGGACTTCTCCTCACTGACTTCCCCATCCTTTCTTGGGACTGGGTTTCTATTCCATCTCCTCCAACTGGGCTTCCAGAACTCCTGCTCATCATTACCTTAGAGCATTTCTCAAGGATTTCTGTAGCTGGTTCAGCTTTCTGCTGTTGTGCACCCACATGAGAAATGTTTAGTTGAAGGAAGAGGTGGGTGAGACAGGATAGATGTCAAAGGGAAGAGGCGATTTTACACGAGAGAGAGGACTGTGTTCCGCAGAGGAAAAAAACTGGGACAGAAGTTATGAGGCAAGACCAGCAAAGATGAGACTTCCTGGTTTCTAGAAATGGGTTTCCTGAGGCCCTGCGTTCCATCAGTGTTGGGGCAGGTGGCAGGTGTCCTGTACTGGCTGAGAAGCCCCAGGGACTTGCCACTTTCAGTAGTCTGTCACTGTGGTTGTGCAGTTAAATAGAATTTATGCAGAATTTCAAACATATAATAGGCCAGTAAATGAACTTCTACCTACCTGTCACCCAGACCCAACAATTAAGATTTTTTTCACACTTGCTGTACAAAGTTTGTTTTTTCTTCCCAAATATCCTCTTCGTTCCCAGATGCGCTTTCCAGAGTGCATTTGGTAGAGTGGGTGACTATAGAGAAATTCTTTCTAAATCTTGCTGGACTAACCCATTTTCTCCAGTTTTAAGAGGTGGTCAAAAATAATGGAGTCCAGAGAAAGAACTCCTAACTATACTACCTGATAACTGTAGAACCTCACTGGAGTGGTTCTGGAGGAGTCCTGGACCCATTCAGTTCAGTTCAGTTCAGTCTCTCAGTCATGTCCAACTCTTTGCGACCCCATGAATCGCAGCACGCCAGGCCTCCCTGTCCATCACCAACTCCCGGAGTTCACTCAAACTCACTTCCATCAAGTCAGTGATGCCATCCAGCCATCTCATCCTCTGTCATCCCCTTCTCCTCCTGCCCACTTCCCTCCCAGCATCAGAGTCTTTTCCAATGAGTCAACTCTTCGCATGAGGTGGCCAAAGTACTGGAGTTTCAGCTTTAGCATCATTCCTTCCAAACTCATTATCGGCCCTTAAAATCCTTCAGGACTTTGTTAAGCTGCCTTGCAGCATCCTTCAGGGAGCATTCTCCATCCCTCCCTCCCTCCTCTGTACCCCTTCCCACACCACAGCCCAACTTGTCCAAATGTCAGCAGCCTTTTCTGCCCATTCTGAGCCGTGAGAGGACTGAGCAGAACCTGTGCAGGACATTGGCAGGCCCAGCACTGGGCATGGGAAAAGGAAAATAGGGCAAGGAGATCAGGAAGAAAGTCTTAGGGGAGAGAGGACAGATAAGCAGGTGCTGATGGCAGGATGTGGTCACTGCTGTCCTGCTGGCTTCCCCACTCTGCCGCATTCCTGCAGAAGGGATGGAAACATGGACCAAGTGTGGGAGACCTCCACTCATCACTTCTGCATTCTGGGTTGAGAGGGGCAGGAGGAGTGAGTCTGGTTTGGTGGGTTCCAGAGGGTCCTTTCCTGGAGAATCTTCCCTACATAGTTTCTCAGTAAGGAGCTGCCCAGGGGGCTTAGCTGTTAAGGGGCTGCTAGGGGAAGATGCTTATTATCTGCACAGGTGCTGAGTTACTGAGTGCATGCTAGAGCCAGGTGCTACTGTCTCTACTTGCAAGAAATGTTACAGCCTTGACTTTTGCCTTGGCCCTAGGACTATCCATCCCTTGCCTTGCTTGGAGAGAAATTGGCAGAGAACAACATCAACCTCATCTTTGCAGTGACAAAAAACCACTATATGCTCTATAAGGTATACCTGAAAGGGAGCAAGGGAGGCTGGTGGACTGAACCTGGGGGCCCTGCTGACTCTGAGATGATTGGGAGAATGGAATGTGGGGCCATGTGAAGTGTGGGGCGGCTGCATGAGGAGTGTTAACAGCCCTGCTCTGTGTGGGCAGATATCCAAAGGAGCGTGGAGTATAGTCCTGTCTTGATCTAGTAGAAAATGATGGTATTGAGGAAGCTCTTAAGTATTCATATAGCAGAGCATACCAAGCGAGTTAAACATATGGTTTCTAATTTGATAATGAGGGAAACAGTATCAATTCCTGTTTTTCAGATGATGAAATGGAAACACCCAGGGAATAGGGAAGGAAGATATAAAAGGAAGATGTGCAGAGAGAAAACTAGGCGTACATGTAGACAGGCTGCATGCAGAGTCTGTGTGCCTTCCCGCAGAGTGTGGGAGACCAGTGGGTTAGTCTGGGGCAGGAATTTCCAAAGAAAACAGTAAGTGTCTTGAGTGCACAGAGCAGTCTGTATGAGTCTGTTACAAGACTTTCCCCAGTCATCCCACGGGCCACCGCTCTACTCTCCCCTCATGAATGTGCTTCTCCCCCACAATCATGGGCAAATCGCCTTTCACTAGAACTCTCCTGCGAGCTGCTCCCGGAGTGTTCGTGTCAGTTGGTGTGAAGCCCAGCTCACCTCTGATATCCTTTGAAATGAGAGGTCATGAGAAGTTCATCCCCACCTCCAGAACGGTCAACCCCAGTCCCCTCTCTCTGCTGCTCTTAAATATCCGCAAGAGAACCTTTGTCTGAAGGTGTGTTTCTACTGTACCTGCCTGAGATGATCATTGATAAAATGCCACTTATATCTTCTTAAGTTCTTACCTTCTTTTAGTCTGAATCAATTTTAGATGAAAACAAGAGAAAGAGATTTTTTTTTGTCTTTGTTTAGTGAAGATAGCAGGATAGGACATGGCCATTTACAGGGATCAGTTTTGGAGAGGCGGTTGCACGGGCTGTACTCCAGATGCTTCAGGAAGGAAGAGACCCACCTTGGCTTAAGCCAGCCTTGCTCAGAACCAAGTACACCTCACTCAGGGAGGAAGCATGTCCAGTCCAAGGCAGGCTGAGGGTGGTGGCTATTTCTAGATGTTTCTGTCACTTTAGTAAGTGACATACACAGGCCTTGGTACCAGTGAAAGAAGAAAGGCAGCCACGTCAAGGCAGCCTGCTTTGCCAAGGACTTCACCCAGAGATACCAGACCTCCTTGGAAGGCACCATTCCCATTCAGTTCCCTGCTAAGGAAAGAGACTGTCTTGGAGACCACTGGCAGAGTTTCCTCTTTCACTCTTCCTGGACAGGTTGAGGGCATCTTTGAACGGAAACTGGGAATACCTACGTAGTCTAGAAGAGAGGACAAGAACATTGAGAATATATTGATTCTGGTGGTGGTGGTGGTTTAATCACTAAGTCGCATCCAGCTCTTGCAAACCCATGGACTGTAGCCTGCCAGGCTCTTCTGGCAGGTGAGAATCCTGCCAGAGATCAAACCTGCATCTCTTGCATTGCAGGAGGATTCTTTACCATTGAGCCACCAGGGCTCCCTATATTGACACTAGAGGATGGAATTTCAGAGCGTTTTCCAGTACATGCCAGAGAGGAGGGGTCTCCAGGAAGAAGCCTGATGTTGTACTTTAGAAACACATCTTGTCAGACCCTTCTCACTCAGACCTTGCAGAACCGAGATTCCACAGCCTACTGCAACAGCTCCATTCCCTTGTGCTTGGTGTGGCATCTCTGAGTTCTGGTGCCAGTGAGTGGCAGAAGCAGTGCGGAGGGCCCTGACCATTCTAGCTCAGTAGGGCAGTGTTCACTGTTGGACAGGATGGAAAGGCAGAGTGGGCTCATTTATTTTCTTTTGTTTTTTTCTCGCAAGAATTTTACAGCCCTGATACCTGGAACAACAGTGGAGATTTTACATGGAGACTCCAAAAATATTCTTCAACTGATTATCAATGCGTACAACGTAAGTCACCGATTTCTTCTCCCACCTTCACCCCCACCCTCTCCCCTTGGGGCTCCAGGAGCTGGTGCAGACTCGGGTTGGAAGGGCGCCATTGTGCTGGGGTGCTTGGTTCCATGTGTTGCCTCCTGCCTCTTGAGTTTAGCACCTTCCTCCTCCGTTTGGATTCGGGGTAGAGAAGGCATCCTGCCTGTGCATCGGTCCCCCCTCACCCCTGCCACACCTTGACTCACATTGTAAGTGGATCCCAGTGAAGCAGCAAATGGCTCAGTCAGTCTCTGGCTGGTGGCCCTGGGATGTGCTTGGGTTCTGACTTTGTGGTAACCCCGGTCCCCGTTAGGGCACCACGCTTGGGTGGTGGGTACTGCTCTTCATCCATCCAGGTGCCTGGGCCATCCTGCCACTGTGTTCCCTGTGGCAAGAAGTGAGAAGCACGCTCACTGCTCGCCTCCCAGCAGGACTGAAATTCCCCAGGCTCCTGGAGCTCCACATTGAGCCATAGACTAAAATGGATCAGAAGAATCCAGCAAGAGTCCACAATAGTTCTTTTGCCTACTTGCGTAGGCTCTAATTGTATTCAAGTCCTTTTCAAGGGAGCCTGCGGGGCTGTTAAATACTGTGCTGTTGTAGCTCCATTAGCCTGACTCTGCTGTAGTAATAAGTATGGTGCTTAAGGACATGATTTAGGGGGTCACTGCTGCATCCCAAGCCAGTCATCTGCGATTCCCAAATCTCTCTCCATCCCACCCCCTCCCCTCCATTCCTAACACCCAAAAAGTGCTCGACACAGACCTCCTCTCCTCGGGGAAATGACGAGCCCCGATTCTTGTGCTGGCACGTATGTGCCCCTCCCTGTGAAGCCTCCAGTGCCCACCCAGCCCCTCATGAGGCCTGGTGGTTCCCGAGTTGGAATTCAGAGTGCATCTGCCTATTAAAAACAAAGTTCTACATAGAGTAAGTGTAGTTTAGCTGGCTCTATTATGTAGACTAGACCCGTGGGCTAACCTAGGAATACAGTCAACTGCACTGGCATCACACGGTATTAGGAAAACCGTCTTACTTTCCCATGAATGATTTACACATGCACGTTTGGAGCTCTGTCTTTCCAGCTGAATTTGTTTCCTACTGTGGTAGCCTTATTTGGGGTCACAAAATGCTGCTGTGCTAGACCAGGGGCTGTAGGTAATACCCTTGTTACGGAGGACCTGGAGCATAGGGTGCCAGCCCTCTCCTGGTCCTGAAGGCGGTGAGTGGGTGGCAGTAAGGAGTTGGGGCAGGTTTTCCCGCCTGCCCGTACCTGTCCCCTGATTCTGTGCAGCTAAGGGTCCTCTTTCTCTCATACATACTCTGATCCTCATTCTTGAAACTTCCTGTTGAGAGAAACTGGATTTCCTTCTCCTTCCTAACTCACTCCTCTCACACTAACATCCTCTTTTCTGATCTCTGACCTTTAATCTTCATCGTGTCTAGCACGGAGCCCAGTGAGACCAGGTCTCCAGGTTAGCTACGCTTTGTGGTTTTCAGATTCCTGCAGTGTGTGGAGGCGTAATGTAGTGAGGGAGTCTGAGCAGGGTGTGTGTGAGGGAGGGCCCAGGCCTGCCCCACGTCACCTCTGTCCTAAGGGCCCCCCTCACCGTGATACCCAGGGTCTCAAGCTCTGGATATGAACAGAGGGGTCAGAACGAGAGCCAGAGGCCAGCCCTGGACTGATTGCCCCATCCTGCTGGAGTCCTAGGGCTTGAAGACCCCTGGGTTAGCAGGGGGACTGTTGCTGACCGGCTCTCAACCGTGGAATGACCACTGCTTACCTCTTGCCAGGCCAGAGCCTTTGGGGAAGAAATGGCTGAAAGGTGACTATGTCCTGAACTCCGGCGTGGGGTGCAGGTTTCTCCTGGGCTTCTGGGGAGGAGCCGTCTCCCAGCATCTCCACCCTCAGTCAGCTCCTGAGTTCTGACATCCTGGGTAGCTGGCAGCCAGCTGCTCTCCCTCTGAGGCACGGTGCAATGACCTGAGCAGGACTCACGACAGATGAATTCGCTTTCTTAATGGAAACCCAGGGGCCTGGGTTAGGCAGAGTTCTGGAGGGGAGCAGGGAGCCCTCTCTGTGGCTGAGGATTCCGGAACAGGCAGAGTAGAGAGAAGATCTATTCCAGGCAGGGGCTACATTTGGAACCCGGAGTGAGCCCCCAAGGACCTCTATGGGTCCAGTACTATAGCTACTCCCTGAGTTAGATTGGTGTGTCTGAAAGGAAACATGTCAGGAAACCAGACTCTGTGACTCCAGAGTGAGTGTGTGAAACCCGCCCTTTAAAATGGGCATTTCTGGAATACGATCCAAAGTAGCTATTCAAATTCAGTGGAAAAAGAAAACAGCTTTCTTGAGAAGTAATTAACAAACTGTAATTTATAATGCACTGTACAGATTTAAAGTGCATGCTTTGATAAGTTTTTGACAGTTGTACACACCTGTAAAATCATCACCCCAGTGAACGTGTCAGTCACCCTGAAAAGTTGGGACCCTTGGTCGCTCCCTACTTCTGCTCTTTCCTTCAGTGGAAATTTTAAAGAAATACATTAACTATAGAAATGTGAAACAGCAAGGTGTTCAGAGCCAAGTCTAGCTGGTGGGAGCTGTGTTGGGGGGCACGTTGGTGTTCTGTGTTCATTAGCACCTGATTCGTTGGCTGCGGTCCTCTCTGGTAAGGACTGGCCTCGGCCGCCCACACGTCTCCTGGATTTGAGCCTGCACGGGTCCCTGTGTATGTGTGTACTTTGGCCTGTGGTGGGGGCTCTGGTTATCCTTTCACCTGCTCCTCTGCCCGGTCAGGGTCAGGGCATGGCTCTAACTGGACTGTTTGCGTTTCTTGGCGTCACCTTCCCGCCTCCGCACTTTGTGGTGGATTTCCTATGAGTCACACAGGCATGACTAAGTGTGGTGTGGACGCCTGCCTCCCCCAGTGCTGGCACACCATCTGTGGGGACATCCTGAAGGGACTGCAGCAGAACACACGTATCGGACGAGGTGGTGTGACTCGAGGCTGGGGAGGGAGCGCAGCAGGAAGGGTGTGTCTAACGTATCTTCTCGCAGAATTGAGTCTGTTGTTCTCAGCTTTCATGGTGGGACGTCTGCACCTCTGGGCTCTGATTGCTACATTTTTTCTCGCTATGCCAGATTCTTCATTGTAAGGGATCCCCGGTGTGGAGCTTTGCGCTACAGTTCTGGGTTCCCTTCCAGAGCTCGGAGGTAGGGCACTCGGTGCACGAATGTGCGTACACACGACACCAAGCATTGTATCACATAGACAAAGGGAGGGTCGAACTCGGGGAGAAATTCTGGGGGTCCCTTTTCAGGATGAGCAAGAACAGGGTGTGCTGGACGCCACTAGAGCTGCACGTGGAGGGTGACGTCAGAGGCCTCCTCACCCAGCACATGGTTTTCTTTTCTCTGTTGCCAAACGGTCTGCTCTTCCCGCTCCACAGCTGGCCTGCCTTAAAATGATAGCAGATGTCACCTAGCCTGGGTATTTAACAGCCTTTAAACTTCTTGACGTTGTCTACTCGTTCTAGGCTGTGAGGAACAAGGAATCATATTCAGAAACAAATTTGGGAGGAGTTCATTGAATTTCAGGAGTGACAAATAATGTTTTCATACATCACAACTGCATTGGCTGTGGCTTTGAGTTTCTACTGTATCCTGTACCCCAGCCACTTCTTCCTTCCTTCATTCATTCAACAAACAGAGACAGCTTAACGTGTGGCAGGCGTCATGCTACCTTCCTGGGGATAAAACTGAACAGAACACAGTGCTACCCTCCAGAAACTCATAATCTTTGAGGGGAGACTGACTCAACCAGGATACGCCCTAAGCATCCACCTCCCTGAGGTCAGAGCCAGTTTCCAGTTAAGAAGTGTATAACTGCAGAGAGCACTGCAGGGGGACCCAGAAGGCCCGGTTCTGATCCTGCCTGCCCCTGCCAGCTAAGTGGGCTCAGTTCCCACTTCATAAAATGGGAAGTTTGAACTGAATAATCTCCACAGTTCCTACCCTTGCTAACATCTTAAAGCGTTTCTCATTCCAGAGACTGCATGGGGATCGAGAATAATACACACTGTGGATCTGAACACAAAGCTTAGGGGTCTTGTGGCCAGAGTAGGATATAAGATTCCGTGTCCATCTGCTACAGTTACCCATGCATCGACTAGGAGTTCAGTCCTCAGAGTCCCCTTCCTCCGCCAGATTCCCCGTTAATTCTTCCAGGCAGTAGCTTCAGGAGATCTTGATGGCAAGTACTGATGCTTCTTCCCAATGTCTTGTTTGTGAGCCATGGGGCCTTCGCATTTCATGGGACTGAGCCTAAGGAATTTAAATAGCTCCAGTCTACCTAGCCCTTTAATGATAAACTGCTTTGCCTCATCCTCACTTACTCACAATTAAAATATACAATTTTAATTTACCTCATCTTCCAAAAATTTTCTTCCGCTAAGCCTGAGCTGCCTAGCACAGCTGTTGTTAAAAATATCCATCTTTCCCTCCATCCATCCATTCAATAAAAGTTTATATTCAGTCCTAGAGAGAAATATGCTATGGTCCTTGGAATTCACAGCTCAGTGGGGAGAACAGATTTGTAAAAAAAACTGACCACATTTAGCAGGGCTTCCCTGGTGGCTCAGCAATAAAGAATCCACGTGCAATGCAGCAGATGCAGGTTCGATCCCTGGGTTGGGGAAGATTCCCTGGAGAAGGAAATGGCAAGCCACTCCAGCATTCTTGCCTGGGAAATCCCATGGACAGAGGAGGCTGACAGGCTACAGCCCATGGGGTTGCAGAGAGCAGGACATGGCTGAGCAACTGAACAGCAACAGATTGCGTTCAGCAAAGCTGTGCGTGCTGAGTGGCACTCTCGCAGTCCTCCGCCAGTGGAGGCTGGCACTACCAAGAGAAGAGGAAGTGGATTTAAGAGAGAATATTTTTAGAGTTGTAGAAGCACTTAGACAATTTGTGGCAAAGGGAGAGACTATTTTTTGCAGAGAGTGTTTTCAATAAGCTGTTAATGTGTTGGGAAAACTGCATATTTAACTAATGCAGGTTTAACACTTCATGCTCAGCAGGAAAAAAAAAAAAAAAAGATAAGCAGCCCTAGGAGAGCAGGAAGCACTTCTGCCTTCCTCTGCCCAAAGCCTTGTTGCTGGAGTGCACCCGAGGAGGGAGATAGAGGCTGAAGGGCCATCAGCTGATCTGGGGAGGGAGATCCATGTGTCTCTTGGAATGTGTGTGCAACCTGCTATTCTGAGTGTATTTAGTGTATAAAAAATCCTTTTTGTAAGATGTACCTTAATTACAAGTTAGTTCATTTGGCCTCTGTCTCCAAAGTATATCCTCCTTAGAGATTTTCAGTGGCGATTTTTAAAACTTGGAGACGTACAGACAATTGTGTAGACTTTTCACAAACTAAATACACCCCGAGTATTGAGCCACCCAGGCCAAAATGGAATATTACTATTATTGACTCCAGAACTCCTATGTCCTCTTCTATTACTATCCCCCAGGGGATAGTATAAATAAGCAGAATCATAGATTGTATGCTGTGCACATCTGGTTTCTTTTGGACTATGTGATATTTATGAGATTCATCTGTGTGGCAACAGGCAGTCATGTTTCATTCATTCTTGTACTGTATGGTATTCTACATGAGCACACCATAATTTGGAACAAAAATTCTGTTCTATCGATAAGCATTTGGCTAGTTCCAGTTTCTAGCTGTTACAGACAGTGTTGCTGTGAGCATTGTTGTATGTGTCTGCTGGTCAGTACACATCTCTGTTGGATATGATCCTGATGTGAATTGCTTGTCTAAGGTTGACCTAAGCATTAGTAGGTACCAACTGATGTTTTTCTTGAGGGTTGTACCAGTGCACACTCCCACCAGCAGGGTTTGAGAGCCCCAGTTGCCCCAACTCCGTTCCAACATTTGGTGTTTTTAGTCTTTTATCTTTTCTATTCTGATGGATAATTTTAACTCGATTTTGGTTTCATCTATTGTCTTGAGGACATATCCACACATAAGATGTTATGTTCTCTCAGAAAGTAGTTGAGAGCTCATGAATGTGGACCTCATCTGATGGGGGATGGATGTGATGGTGAGCAGTGGAGGGTGGGTTCCAGGAGAAAGTGCCTGCTGAGCTGATGGGAAGGGATGATAAGGAGCTGGTCAGGGGAGGAGAGAGAGGAGCAGTTGAGCAAAGGACCGTAACCCCAGGCATGTGCAAGGCCCATAGTCTAGGGAGCACCTGGCAAGATATGAAGAGCTCCATGTCTAAAGCTGAGGGTGGGGATGAGAGATGGCTCTGCAGAGATGAGCAGGGACAGTTCATCACCCTTGGAATCAGATGAGGTTATCGTGCGGCAGGTGGACCACTAGCCACTTCTCTGAGCTCCCAGAGGGAGACCTCAGGCCCAGCCTAGTACGATGGTGTGTGGGTGTGGAGAGGAGGAAAGGGATGAGGGAGGAGCAGCGAACCTAGCTCACTGGCTCTCACCTTGGCTTGAGACCCCAGAGTCAGAGGAAGCCATGTGGGCATCAGAGGACCAGTGTGGAGAGCATCTCAGCTGTAGCCTTGACTGAGTGGTTCCGGCTTCTTCTCTCTCTGTTCAGAGCATCCGGTCTAAAGTGGAGCTGTCTGTCTGGGATCAGCCTGAGGATCTTAATCTCTTCTTTACTGCTACCTGCCAGGACGGTGTATCCTACCCTGGTCAGAGGAAGTGCGAGGGCCTGAAGATCGGGGACACGGTAAGTTCTCACCTCCTCATATGCTTAGACTTGTTAACATTGGTCATTGTGCTTTGGCTTCTGATAACTTTTGTGACTTACTAGAGGCCTTTGGGAGTTTGTATTCTGTCTTCCAGCTCAGCCTTCTCTGTGCTGTGCCTTCAAGATGCAGGTGGACTTCTTAAAAACTCCAGTCGGTACACAGCCCTCAGTATATTGGCTTCCTCAAGTTGACATGGTACCTTTGGTGCCTTTAACTTATTATTATTACCTTTGTTTGACAAGGATTAAATTGGGTTGGGGGAGTGTAAGTGGAAACCTAAAAGCCCCTGCCTTCATTCCTCGTCTCCTGGAGCTTGCTCTGTGCCTTGGGTAGTCTGATCTTCACTTTCCCCTTCTATAAAATATGAAGAAAACCTTTCACCTCTTCTGATCTGATCAGATGGAATGGATAACTCTGTCACAATGGAGGGAGCATGGATTGCCTTGTCTGAATTTAAGTGGATATAATCAAACGGTGGGGAAGAAATATCGCATATGAAGATACATTCCAAGCTAAGGACTTGACGGGGGGAGGAAGATGTACAAGTGATGAGAACGGAGATGAAACACTGGCTCAGAGGCAGGCAGAGCGGTGATGGAGAGCCAGCCACACTTCTAGAGACTTCTGCCACCAGAAGCACCAGACAGACTGTGAGATGCATTCTTTGCTTTACTGTCACTGTCGATGCTCAGAAAATGGGAAGGCAGTGAGGGTAAGTTCTCCTCTGTAATGAAAGAATCTGATTGGAGCCGGAAAAATTAGAGGGATCTTAAAGATCCATGACTGTATCTTCTGGGCTTTCATAAGCACTAATGATGGCCAAGGTGGAGATTAGCAGACATATCCTGGACTCCAGGGAAATGGCTCAGAAAGACATGGGTGGGGTCACACAGTTGCTTACACTGCAGTCTGGTCTTTTGGAGTTTCCTCATGTTCTGTAATTGATTCTGTCCCTCCTTCACCTTCCCAACTGCTCTTCACCCACTTTATGACCCACAAGCATACATCTCACCCATTCTAAATCTTATAGGGGTGCCTTACCCCAGCAAAGGGACAGTTCAGAATGTGGTATGAAAGTTCAGAAAGTGAAGGACTCTAATAACCAGATAACAAATCTTTTTCTAACTCAGGTTTTTTTTCCAAGTGTCTTTTTGATCTTAAAAAAAGGAGAGGGGGAGATTGAGCTAATCAAGTTGTCAGATAGTAAATTATTAAAATTTAAAAATGCTTATTTATGGCTTTTAGCTCAGAAGATATTCATAGAATAAGGTGATGTTGCTGTAACAGACTCCTATTCCCATCTTCCTATTGACATGAATAAATTTTGGAGAGAGTGGTTTAGTCTATACAAATAAAATATAGGAGTAGAATTGATGCTAATCCCTGTCTTATTTAGTAATAAGTCAAATTTTTAATATACATGGACTGTTTGGGTAGAGAAAGCCCCATCTCATTAAAGTTGTACACCCAATAAAATTTTAATACTTGTCATATTTTGTAATATATTTATGTTGTTTTGATCAGTTGCAGTGATTAGTCAAATCCATATGGTGTTTTTAAAAACATAAAAGCCTTACAGTCACCGAGTTTAAAGAGGCAATTATGAAATGTAGGAGGAGTCAGAACTAACCAGAAAAAATACATGTAAGTGGGTTCTGTAGATCTGTGGTGCAAGGGGTGTTTAGTGCAGCGTGTCAGGAAAGCCAACGAAGGATGCATGAGACACACCCAAGGAACCCTTTGCTTGGAGAAATAGGTGCCGTGAAACTGAGGAGGCGAGGATGTACAGCACACACCAGGTGCCTGGGTGTCAAGATGTCTCTTGACGGTTTCTAATGCCTTCCTAATCCAAAGGTAACATAGGTTGGCAATAGCGTAGCTGGGCAGACGCATAGCTGAGTGAGTCTGCTTGCTAGGAGTGTTGATGACATCAGCTGGAGGAAGGCTTGACTGAGGTTCCTACTGTCTCCTGTCTGTGTTTACTACTGGTTTGAGGTTAACTCGTGGGAGAACTGCTTATCAAAGGTGGGAAGGTCACAGAGCTGGAGAAAATAGATTACTTACAAAGCAGGAAAACCAAGATTTAAGAACATTTTTCAAAATGAAGTGGAGTTGAAATCATCAGGATTAGTATCTTGCATTTAGTTCAGAATATTAATAAAATAGAGGGAACTTGGTTTGATAGTAGCTTTTAAGTAAAGGATCTGGTAGATTCTAATTCTCAAAGGCTCCACGTGAATAACTAGTGTTGCTTTAAAAAAAATACAATGCCAACTGAGGCTGCCTTAATGGAACCCCGAGATAACGGTTTCACTTTTCTCTGTGCAGGTCAGACCGCATCTGGAGTTCTTTGTTCAGGGAAAGTTCTTTGACAGGGAAAGCAATGTCACGATGAGGTATCTGGAAACCAGGAAGGTCAAAAGAGCTAGTTTGTTGATAATAAAGTTGAAATAGCGGATGCAAGAAACTGAAGCTAGTTTATGCTGCCATATCAAGAAAGGGAAATTTATTGTAAGAATATTGGGTTCCTGATGGTCCATGCAGGAAGGGGGCCATGCAGTTAGTCTTGGAAAGGACTGAGAAGTGACTGGACAGAGTTAGCTCCATGTTCCTCACTGGGTTCCCTGTAAGGAAGGTAGTTATTCACGTTGACAGATGAGAAAAGCTGAAGCACAGACTTCAGTCAGTTCCTCAGGTAAGCAGCCAGTAAGTAGCAGGGCAGAAGTTCAAGGCTCAGACCTTCTGGCTCTGGCACCAGTACCAGTGCTCCTCCCTACCCCCACCACCTTCCCTTGGCACTCGCTGCCCATCACTGTGTTCCATCACACCTGTCGCACCTGTCCAGAGGGCTCGCCTCAGTATGATCTCAAGGGCCAGCCTCTAGCAAGAGAGTACCTCCCCATGTGCTCTGCACACCCGCTGTGGCTCAGTGCTGCCAGGCACCCTGAGATGTGAGATCACCCACAGACGGGCAGTGGACTTGCAACACTCTCCTAACTGAGTCCCCTCACTGCTCATAGCATCCTGACCGTGGGAATAGTGACTCGAGCTACCGTTTCCTGGGAATTTATAATGCACTCCATGCTGTGCTAGGGCTTTGCTGCCGGGTCTCTGCTGCTTGCAGCACCTGGGTCAGGTGCACGTTACGTCTCCATTTTATGTGAGAAAGACTGAGACTCCGGGGTGGGGTTGTGGGGCGGCGCTGAGGGACTTGCTGGAAGTCTGACTGCTGGTGAGCACGCACTCTAAGAGACAGCTGCAGCCACTGATGCCATAGTCCAGGTTTTTCCCTTAAACCTTGTGCACTTTGGAAAGTTTCAGAGAAGCGAAAGGTGTTATCAGCACCACTTCCATGTGGTCACTCTAGTGTACAGATCTTGTTTTTGCTAGGATATGTCAGCAAGAAAAGAACATTGTCCAGAAGACAGGACAGGATTCTAAGCGGCATTTTTCTCACAAACGTGAACAATGTCAGATGTATTTGGATGGTTTCAGGAGCATTTGAAGCAGAAGAAGGAAGGGTGCTTCTCCCACACTCTCCATAGCATATCTATCACAGCAGGTGAGCTGGAGCCTCCCTTGAGCTCCGAGGGGCCTTGACCCTGTTGAGACAGCGGCCCAAAGGCAGGCCTCCCATACTGGCTCCCTGTTTCCTCTCTCTGTCCAAGAGGCTACAGCCATGTGGCCCCTGGCTCTGCTGCCAGGGCTGTTAAGTTTTGTTTTCTGTGGAAGGAGACAGGCTGGCACAGAGCAGCAGCCACTCACCCATCATAACCGGACCAAGTGGTGCTGGCCAGGCCACCAGAGGTGAGCTCCTTGAGGGCCCTGGAGGCAGCAGAGGACAGAACCCAGGGCAAAATGGAAAGGTGGGGTCCTTGTTCAGAAATAACTTCAGATAGCAGAGTATTACACCTAAGCATGGGTTGTTCTGAGTGTGGGGTCCACCGTGCTGGTGTGGCATGGAAACTGGGGGCCTCCCCTCAGCCCCCTTTTTGCTGATGGAGCCCCAAGGAAGAAAGGCCCCTCATCACAGGGGCTGCTATTTCAGCTGAGGCTTAGAGTTTTCCAGACATAGAAGAAGGTTTAGAGAATTGAAAGAGACACGTGTACCCCAATGTTCATCGCAGCACTGTTTATAATAGCCAGGACATGGAAGCAACCTAGATGTCCATCAGCAGATGAATGGATAAGAAAGCTGTGGTACATATACACAATGGAGTATTACTCAGCCATTAAAAAGAATACATTTGAATCAGTTCTAATGAGGTGGATGAAACTGGAGCCTATTATACAGAGTGAAGTAAGCCAGAAAGAAAAACACCAATACAGTATACTAATGCATATATATGGAATTTAGAAAGATGGTAACAATAACCCTGTATACGAGACAGAAAAAGAGACACTGATGTATAGAACAGTCTTATGGACTCTGTGGGAGAGGGAGAGGGTGGGATGATTTGGGAGAATGGCATTGAAATACGTATAATATCATATATGGAACGAGTCACCAGTCCAGGTTCAATGCACGATACTGGATGCTTGGGGCTGGTGCACTGGGATGACCCAGAGGGATGGTATGGGGAGGAAGGAGGGAGGAGGGTTCAGGATGGGGAACACATGTATACCTGTGGCAGATTCATTTCGATATTTGGCAAAACTAATACAATATTGTAAAGTTTAAAAATAAAAAAAAATAAAGAAGGTTTAGGAGGCCCCATTAGTGGTGAGTCCATGAGGGTATTGCCCTTTTGCAGGTGGGAAGCAGCTGAGGGGAGTGGGCTGGGGACGGAGGGGAGAGTGGTAGGGCCCACGTTCCAGTACGGTGTCTGGCTGTTATTCGGTAGGTGTTTCCTATTCCTTAGCACCACAAGTTGGGAGGGCTGTGGGCAAGTCAGAAAACGGCGAGGAGGTAGGCAGGGGCACAGGGCACAGCGGAGAGGCGCTGGGTATCAACCGGAGAAGAGGAATTAGGGAGCGCAGACGGGTTATCACTACCATCAAGTGTCTCGGGGCCTGGCCTGTGGATAAGGACATGGCCCATGGGTTGTGGGGAGCCATGAGACAGCTGAGTTCAAGTGGCTTCCGTTTGGGTCTTGCCTCTGTAACCAGAATTTCCTGCAGGGGTCAGGGTGGTCAGGCAGCAGCTCCGTGGTTCCTTCCAACCAGAGGTTGTGGTTCCCTGACTGTCCTGTGTTCTCTGGGTAAGGGGTCTATTCAGAAAAGCAGGTGGTAGGGTTGTTGTTATTCAGTTGCTAAGTTGTGTCCGACTCTTTGCCACCCCATGGACTGCAGCTCACCAGGCTTCCCTGTCCTTCACTGTCTCCCGGAGTTTGCTCAAACTCATGTCCATTGATGGTGCTGTCCAACCATCTCGTCTTCTGTCGCTGCCTTCTCCTCCTGCCCCCAATCTTTCCCAGCATTGGGGTCTTTTCCAGTGAGATGGCTCTTTGCATCAGGTAGCCAAAGTATTGGAGCTTCAGCATCCGTCTTTCCAATGAATAGTCAGGGTTGATTTCCTCTAGGAGGTGTAGGGGGTAAGGGTCAAAGGTGGTCCTCAGAGAAATAATCCTTAAATGAAATCTTGAAGTCCCGAATCTAGTGATTTCCATTTTTCCTCCCAACATCAACCAAGGCTGACTGAGTGGGCCTGGCTGCTGGAAGTTGGTTTTCTCGTGAACGGGCTTTGACACATCAGTATGCAAGTGGCCTGCTGAGCGGCCAGCACTAATGCCTGGTACAAAGGACCCTGTGAGCCTGTCACAGGCTTCCCACGGCGTCCCCTCTACTGTCCCCTCCCCTGGGGCTCTCCACCTCGTGTCCGGGCCCATTGTCTCAGTGAGCTCCTAGGAGCCTTGGCATCTGCACAGCCTGGATTTGGTGGGCCTGAGTGGGGGTTGGGCAGCCCCTGGGAAAGGATGAATCAGGCCAGCAGCCCCAAGGCGGGAACCAGGAGCATCTCAATGAGGTTCAGATAACAAGGCTGGGCAGAGGAAGGGCTGCTGTGCGCGTGACCATCCTCTGGAACCTCAGAGTGGAAAGCAGAGAATCTCCAGAACTGGGGGCCTTCACTGTCAGTCCACAGTGGTCGCAGAAGAGGAGCCTCATTCCGGCCACCTGACAGGCTCGCTGGATTCTTCCTGATCCTTCTGGGAAATGGACTCTGAGGGGAGGGGTGGCAGAACAGATTGACTCTCTGTTCCCAACGTGCTTTTTATAGCATTCCTGTGCCCAGCAGGACCTGAAGCTTGGCTGAAACTGAGCCATTCTCTGGTTATCAGGTGGCCAGGCAGACATTAGGCCGCGTGGGGCCTGACAGTGAGGGCCTTGGTTGGACCAGAGCTTGGCTGGGGAAGGCCAGCGGGACCTGCTGAGAAGCCAGGCCTTCCTGCTCCTCCAGCCGGGCAGCCTGGGCAGACAGCAGGTGAGCATTTCTGAATCCTGGGTGGTTGGCTGCCAGCACTCATTGAGGGGCTTCACCTTTCCACTTCCTCCTGGTAAGTCCCAGGAGATTTAATCCCCTCTCTTGCTACTTAATTCCATGATGCAGGCAAGTTTTCCTGGGGGAAGGTTATGCTTACAGATGGACACTACCCACAGTCTTGCAATAATTAAATGCCTTGGACTCTTGGTCCAGGCTGTTTCTTTGTAACTTTTTTCATTTCTGACCCCCAGCTGCCTTTGCAGGGAGCAGAGCTTTCCTTTACTAAGTCCAGCAAAGTTGTTCCCCTGGGAAGCACTAGGCTTCTCTCTGAGCCTCAGAAGGAGGGATGTTCACCTCCACATTCTTGGTGCCCTTGGCGCCTTGGTCAGGTGCAGCCTCCTTGTCCTTCCATTAGCACTCAGCTTACCCCTAGCCCAAGGCTGGGAGATTTAAAGAAACCTCTGGTCACCCCTTGGGGGGTCCCCACCTATGGTCCCTGTGTGAGCTGGGCCTCTCCCTCTGAACCCAGCTCTGGACACCCGACGCCTGCCTCATTCTCTCCTTCTAGGAGGTCATGTGCCAAGGTGAGCACAGGCCTAGCCCCACCCCTCCCCAGCTGTGTGAGCATCACTAAGCCCCCTGGGCCCATCAACCAACCCCGCTTTCTCTCTGGTAAATGAGGATGCCTCCTCCTAGGGCGTGTAAATGAGATGCTCATGGAAATACCAAGCACGGTGCCTGGTACGTGTAGTACTCAGCAGCTGGTAAAAGTTAGGCAGATTGCAGTATCCTGGGTGGGTCCCCATCTTAATTCCTTACCTGGAGAGCCCCGCTGTACCTGAGGGCCTTGGAAGTTACTCTTGAATTTGCTTTCGTCAGTCTTTCCCTTTGCCCCTCCCACTGCCCACGTGGAAGTGGGGGTGGGCCAGTCCCAACTATCTGCAGCTGGCTTGGTCCTCCCAGCTTCCTGACCCTGGCTCGTGGCCATTGTCCTCAATTCACGTGTCCGGCAGCATGTCCTGTGACACCCCTTTCCTGGTGCTGACTCCTGCTGTCTTGTTGCCAGCAGGACCCTCTCCAGGGCCTGGGGAGCTGGGTCTCCTGCTCAGTCTCACACTCTCCCCCTCCCACCCTGGGGGGCTCCCTGGGTGTCACGGAATCTGAGGGGAGGCCTTTTAGAATTAGTAATGGTCCCAAAGTAAAAGGGATCCATAGAACGTTAAGAAAACTATATTTTGAGAGTTTTCCGAAAATATACCTAAAGAGTACGGAGTAAAGCAGGTAATTGATGACTTTTTAAAGAAATCAGTTCTTTTCCAACCCAGATAGTAGAATTAACAACAACAGTAGCTAAAAGTGGTTCCTAACTTGTTTTGAGCTTCCAGAATGTTCTGAGGAGCCTTTTGAAAAAGAAAGACATCTGGGCCAGGCAGTGGGTCAGTTTCTGGAGTGGGTCCAGGCCTCTGTCCATTTAAGGGAGAAGGACTCAGGGTATTGTCTGGCCAGGTGTGCCAGCTACCTGTCTGGAGATTTCTGCAGCGCCACGCATGGAGGGCAGTGCTAGATGGTTCTCACCACACATCTTGAGAGGGGAAGTGGTGTCATGCTTGACTTCCTGGGAGAAACACAGCGAGCAGTGTCTTTCCTTTCCTCACATCCCAGCAGTGTGGGCAGCTAACAGGCACCTTTCCTCCATTGTGATCTGCCACCAAGGTCCACCTTCCTACCTGTTTCCATGGCAACTCATAAGCAGCTCAGGAGTTGGCAACATGCTTTGCATGCTTTGTTTAATAAGAAAAGGTCTGTCCACATGTATCCCTGGTGACTCAGATGGTAAAGAATCTGCCTGCAGTGCAGGAGACCTGATTTTGATCCCTGGGTCAGAAAGATCCCCTGGAGAAAGGAATGGCTACCCACTCCAGTATTCTTGCCTGGAGAATCCCAGTGGACAGTGGAGCCTGGTGGGCTAAGTCCATGGGGTCACAAAGAGTTGGACATGACAGAGCGACTAACCCTCTCACTTTTTCTTTCACTTCTAAATACAACCTCAGGGCCGTGGGCTGATTGTGAAAGACACGGTTGTGGGCACCACGCAGAGAGAAACTGGGATGAAGGGAGGCTCAGGTGTGTGTGTGAGGAGACAGCTAAGCTGGAAGGGACCCAGGGGTCATCTGTCCCTTCTCCAGCAGGGGAGGAGGCACCTCTGCGGGAGAGTAGGCAGCTGCCAGGGCTGCTGGGCCCCAGGGCCCCGTGTGCTCAGGTGGCATGTCTAGCTTGGCCCAGACGAGGTGCCTGGTAAATTGTTGAATATTTTGTTGACTTTCAAGATGGAGATGAGGAGAGGATAGGATAGAAGTGAAAAGAAAGGGGAGAAAGAGAACCATGTAACCTTGAGTGAATCTTTCTACCTTCCTGTGGAAGCCTTTTTCCTCCAGGGTGTGAGGATTCAAAGAGATAATGAACATTAACGAACCAAGCACAATGCCTGTCAGATGCTCGTGCCTGAACACACCCTTCCTGGGTAAAGGGAAGGGCTTGCTGACTTGGGGCCTCATCCTCCTCGGGTGGCTGGAGTGGCCTCCCTGCGTGTGGGCAGGGGCCAGATTTGATCCCAGCTCTGCACTGAGGGCCTTGGAGGAACTGTGCTCAGGCCCCTGGGTGATGGGGAGGCCAGTACAGGGAGCGGGAGGCCCAGTCACGCCACGGCCACAGCATCCCCTCTCTTTCTCCTGCCCAGGCGTCCTTTGAGGTGTCGGTGGAGGCCCGGAGCTGCCCCAGCAAGCACGTGCAGCACACGTTCACCCTGCGGCCCGTGGGCTTCCGGGACAGCCTGGAGGTGGGGGTCACCTACAACTGCAGGTGCGGCTGCAGCGCGGGGCTGGAACCCGACAGCGCCAGGTGCAGCAGCAACGGGACTTACGTCTGCGGCCTGTGTGAGTGCAACCCCGGCTACCTGGGTACCAGGTGCGAGTGCCAGGAAGGCGAGAGCCAGAGCGGGTACCAGAACCTGTGCCGGGAGGCGGAGGGCAAGCCACTGTGCAGCGGGCGCGGCCAGTGCAGCTGCAACCAGTGCTCCTGCTTCGAGAGCGAGTTTGGCAAGATCTACGGGTCCTTCTGCGAGTGCGACAACTTCTCCTGCGCCAGGAACAAAGGTGTCCTCTGCTCAGGTAGGTGCCCCCGCAAGCACTGTTGCTCTGAGCCAAAGCGTGCCTTTTACTGATTGCCATGGTTCTGCTGGGAGCAAGCGAGGGCCAGCCTTGGGGTGGCACCAGCATGTTGAATACAAAAACAAGAGACAGCGCTGCTGCGTTGTCTGAGGGACTCTCAGGGTTGGCGGGGTCTGCGGTGCGTCCTTCAGGACTCACCCACACAGCATTCCTGACTTGTAGATTATCAGCCTCTTCTTGATCGCCCTGGGGACAAGGAGCTCCCCGGAGATGGTAGTGATTATTCCTTTATTAGACATCCATTCATCACCTATGGGCTTCCCTGGGCTCAGCTGGTAAAGAATCTGCCTGCAATGTGGGAGACCTGGGTTCAATCCCTGGGTTGGGAAGATCCCCTGGAGAAGGGAACAGCTACCCACTCCGGTGTTCTGGCCTGGAGAATTCCATGAACTATACAGTCCATGAGGTCAGACACGAGTGAACAACTTTAACTTATCATCTCCTATGGCTGCTCTAACAAGTTTCCATAGACTTAGTGGCTTAAAACAACCCAAGTTTATTCCATTCCTGTTCTGGATGTCAAAAGTCTGAAGTGGGTGTTATTTGGCTAAAATCCAGGTGTCTTCAGGGCTGCATTCCTTCTCAAAGTTCTAAGGGAGAATCTGTTCCTTGGCCCTCTCCAACTTCCAGAAACCCATCTGCATTCCTTGGCTTGTAGCACCTTCCTCTGTTTTCACAGCCAGCAGTGTAACATCCTCACATCTCTCTCTGACCTCTGTTTTGCTCGGATGCTCTTTGCCTCCCCCTTATAAGGAGCCCTGCAGCTGCATTGGACCCACCAGATAGTCCAGACCAGTCTCCTCATCTCAGGATCCTTGACTTAATCACATCTGCAGGGTCCCTTCTACCCTGTAAAGTAACACTGATACAAGTTCCAGGGATTAGGCTCTGCATATCTTTGAGGGCCATCCTTCTGCCTCCTACAGGTATGATTTGAAAGTTTTCTTTTATATCAAACAAAAAATTGTTTCTTAGTCACTTCCACTGGTGGGTCACATTTTAGGCTTCCCTTTTCCATATGGCAACCTGCTAAAACATCTGAGAACTTCTTTGTGTTTCTCTGTTCTCTTTTCTTTTTTAATTTTCAAAATATTACAATTTTTTGTTCTCTTTTCTTAACCCAAACTAGATACCAGGTCTCTTCCTGCTTTGAGGCTCTGTCATTTTGTTCAGCACGCTTCTCAGAATCAGGCAGGTTACTTGTCATCTGGGTAACAGGGGCTCAGCCCCAGGTTCAACTAACATTTGCTGCCTGTGACCTGAACTTTCCACTTTCATAAACACCTCCTAACAACGCTCACCTTTTCTTTTCTATTAAACAATCACATTGTACAGTTGAACTTAATTTTAACTTGACTACCAAAAGTTGAAGATTAATATTTGAATGAACTGTAGCAAAGCCAAGTTTCTGTTGTGTCACATCTGAGCACTTAAGTGTTTGAATCTAAGCAAAGGACTTTACATGGATTGCAGTTAAGTGGAAGTTTGGCAGTTCCCATTCTGGGAGTGGCACTCTGGTGAAACACTGTGTCCTTTAACATGTCTCTTAAAGGTCAGTCTGTCCAACACCATGCCACCTACAGATCGAGTGAACAGAACAGTTTTGGGCAAGATTATAGTTTCTTCTACTACCTCTTATTCTCTTATACGTTCTGTTGCTTCCAGGATCCCTTCTTTGTGAATGGTCTCCCGGTGGTGAAGTGTTGATTTAGAAGGAACATGGAGTGTGGCAGGGAAGATGAAGCACAAACATGTGAAGCGAATCAGATCATAGAAATCATCTGTCCCTGTGGGAGGAGTAACCCCCATTCTGTCCACAGGAGAAACAAGTGCAGATGGTACAACAGGGAAGGATAAGCCAGTGAGGTCTCCAGGGGCAGACCACACTGTGAGACACATACATGGGTGTGGCATGCTCAAAATTGGAAATGTTCTAGAAAGTGCAGGACGTATGGTGTTGTAGAAGAGTCAGCTAACTGATAGGGTCTGGATTTGATGTGCTGAACAGGCAACAGGGATCCGCTCTTCCTGAGGGGTTGGATGGTTCCCCTGGATCAGCAGAAAAGTGCTTAGGATCAGGCAGGCCTGGGCCTGACTCCAGCACCACCATGGGCTGCTTGTGTCCCTCTGGGCACAGGACTTTAGTGAGCAGTAAGAGAACGTGTCTAAGCACCTAGCACATTGCCTTGCTGACCGCCAGCTCCTCTAAGAATCAGGGCCACACACTCCTGGGAGCTGTAGCCGCTCCCAGTGTGCGCACGGGGCCACCTTCCCCATGAGTCCTGCATGGCGGGATGGACAGACTGCCGCCACAAACACTCTAAGATACCTGACTGTGTCTGTAATTGGCTTTCAGCAGTTTTTTTTTTTTTTTTAAACAAATTAGCAAGTATCATGGAATGCTGTCCTTTCCCCTCAAGTGCCAAAAATGCGCCGGTGGGAGACTCTCACGTGTCCCCGAGTGAGGAAACAGGAGGTTAGAGATGCTTTGGGGCTCCTGCCTGTGTGGTATGTTGAGTCACTAACTCCTCTGGGTTGCTGAGCTGGATGTCTTCTGTTCCCTCATAGGAAAATTTGAAAAATACAGGGGAGTCGATGGAAGTGTGGTCAGTCTGAGCTGTCTGTCTCCTTCTTGGTGACCAGGATTAATTTGGACCATCTGGTGAAACAGACAAGAAACTTCTTTTACCCTCTGTGTCCTCAGTCAAGAGAATGATTCCAGCTAGCTGGAGGATTATTCTTAGGTCTAGAATATTCTGAAGGGAAAGAAAGAAGTTGTTCATCATTCCAGCATTCTTACTTTAAGAGGTCTCCCATCTAAATTTTTTTCTAAATGTATATGTGTATGCACTTTTGTATCTTGCTTTTTTTTTCCTTATATTATATCCTAAGAAGCACCTGAAGTTGAATTACTTGAACACAGCAATGATTAGAAGAACATTTGGCTGTCTTTCCACTGCATCTCCAATTAGCCACCTCCATCCCTTCACTTTCTGGCTCAGACAATAAAGAATCCCCCTGCAATTCAGGAGACGTGGGTTCAATCCCTGGGTCGGGAAGATCCCCTGGAGAAGGAAATGGCAACCCAGTCCAGTATTCTTGCCTGGGAAATCCCACAGACAGAAGAGCCTAGCGGGCTACAGTTTATGGGGTTGCAAGAGTTGGACCGACTTAGCAACTAAACCACCACCCCTTCACTTTGAAAGCAATAGCTAGTTGAAGCTATCCAAGTCTTTCTGGAGACAGTAGTTTGTAGGTCAGGAGTGTGGGTGATGTGAGGTCATCCAGGAAGGATGCCCAGCTCCAGGCAGGACCCATCCGCATGCATGCAACCCTGCCTGCCCATCCATGTACCGCCCAGCTCCTCGTTGCTTGTCTCACAAGCACTCCAGCTTATTCAGGAGGCGGCAGCGGGTGGGTGAGGGGTCCACCCACAGTTCTTGTTCCCGAGGTCAGCTTGGGGCTCCCGCTCTGAAATTGAGTCCTTTGGTTTCAAGCTCTCAGATCACTGTTATGTTTGGGGTTTTGTGGGGGAGAAGTCTTATTTCTCAACAGCCGTTCTGGTCTTGAAGATGCTGACTCAGAGACTCACAAGCAGCTGACTTCAGCATTCTCTCAGCCCTTCCCCCTGCAGCCAGGCCTGTGGGGGCCGTGAGGTTGTGATCCACCTTCAGACACGGCCTGAGGCAGAGCCAGGCCAGAGCCAACGGGGACGTCCTGGAGAAGTTCTTCCACTTCTCCCAGGTCTTTTCACCTGTAAGAGGCTTCTGGTCCTTACCCCCAACCAAGACACAGGACCGAGGGTCAGGCAAGAAGTTACAGGTTTGAGACGTGTTATACGTCACAGAAGTTAGTAGTGAAGGAAACTGGACTAAGGTCTGGAAGCAATTGAACATCTTGGTTATTACTTTTGTGACACACTGTCATGGGAATGTGTGTGGATCCAGGGCTGCTATTCCTCCCTCTGGTTTCTAGAGGCAAAATAACTCAGAGTGGTTCTGTCCACAGACCAATCCTGTGAGTACAGAGAGAGCCACAGGGCCATTGTGAGGGTTTCTGTTCCTTTGAGTCTCCTTAAGTGTTGACCCTTCAGAATCGCTCTGTTAATAGAACATGTGGACATGGTCTATTTAGTTGTTTTCAGTGTGATTAGAGGTTATTGTGCAAACTTTGTTATTCTTTGCTGGTTTCTGTACCCAAACAGTGCATTTCCTGGGATTTGAGTTACTCTGCTGTGGTAAGCTGTTGAAATCATCCCAACCCTAGTGCTTTCAGCAATCTCTGTTCTTAAAATGCCTGCACTGCTGAGTCGCTCAGTAGTGTCCGACTCTTTGAGATCCCATGGACTGTAGCCCGCCAGTCCATGGGATTCTGCAGGCAAGAATACTGGAATGGGTTGCCATTCCCTCCTGCAGGGGATCTTCCCAACCCAGGGATCGAACCTAGGTCTCCCACGTTGTAGATGGATTCTTTACTGTCTGAGCCACCAGGGAAGCCTGCACTGGGATATGTGGAATAATTTACTGAAAGCTTACTTCTTGGGTTTCATATACTGAGAAAATTTATATCAAATAGGATATAGAATTTTGAACAGAATGCTTTTGGTCTTGTGATTGTGAGATCATAGAAGTATATCTAAGTATTTTACTTCATATTTTACTTCATCTAATAGGTTATTTGGGCAATTAAGGCAAGTAGAGGTCAAGGGGCAATTGCATTATTCTTCCAGACATAAAAAAATGGAGAGTTGCATCATTCTGAGTGGCCAGAACCAGTGTCCAAACAGAGATTCCTGGTCTGGGCTGATGGTTTCCAGAAGGTTTCACAAGGTTGTATTAAACCCTTCCTGTTAAAAGCACCTCTGACATTATGGCCTGCTTCTAGACTTATTGATTCTTGCCAAATGAAACACCTCCCATGGCAACAGTTATCCGGATATGTTTATAAAGTGCTTCTCCCTCTGTTTATACTATTTTCTTTAGAAATATAATTTTCACACTCAGAGTAAGTGTCCTAGTGGCCATCTCTGGAGCTGTGGTCCCAGCTCTACCTTCTGTCACTGCATTGCAATTTCAATTTCCATAAATGACTTATAGGATCTTCTGGAATGTGGCTCCATGACAGAGGCCTCAAAAAGTACCTTTTGAATGAACCCAGATTTGACATATTTAATTTCTCAAGAAGAAAGGGGCTCTTGGTGGGATTACTACCACTGCGTGCCTCAGGTGGGACAGCCTAGAAAATTCTTCACATCTTTTCATGTGTATTAGCCTCTATTCAGTTTCTTGATGGTTACCTGGATGCTTTTTGCAAATACGAGGAGGCACTATATATGAGTGTGAAAATTCCATCCTTATCTTGCTCAAGTTCATTTGAAAAAACAGCAAAATGTAGGGCTCAGTCAGTCATATAAGCAAATGATGTACCTTTCAGACTGGCCAGGTGAAGCAGATGAGCTGGACTGCTCAGCTCTGGAGTCATCCAGCATCTTGCAGCCTGAGGCTGGAGAAAGCTCTTTCAAAAACTGTCATGTAGAAGTATCCGATCTTAGTGCAGCTGCAGACACTGAGGCGGTGATCTCTCACTGAGGTCGTTTCATTTTGGGTAGAGTGCTGCATTCATCCCATTGAGGAGCTCAGTGAGCATTCCTCACGTGCCAGGTTTTTACCGGGTGCCAGGGGTACAGAGTTGGAATTGCTCACAGTACTGAATTAATTTTTAAATGTTTGTTCTCACTAGAATTTTCCACTCCTCAGAAATTTTCTGGGTTAGAGGAGTGAGGATATGAACCGCTTAAGCTTCTACCTTCACCGTCCAGACTTGTGTGAGATGTTGAAAATTAAGCATGTCGGCAGGCCGTGTGGAGAACCTGCCTTGTTCCATGCTCTGGGCTCTTGTTCCAACTCTGGGAATTGAGTTTTCTTACTGCTGTTCTCACTGCTCAGTTCGGTTCAGTCGCTCAGTCATCTCCGACTCTCTGCGACCCCATGAATCGCAGCACGCCAGGCCTCCCTGTCCATCACCAACTCCCGGAGTTCACTCAAACTCATGTCCATCGAGTCGGTGATGCCATCCAGCCATCTCATCCTCTGTCGTCCTCTTCTCCTCCTGCCCCCAATCCCTCCCAGCATCAGAGTCTTTTCCAATGAGTCAGCTCTTCGCATGAGGTGGCCAAAGTACTGGAGTTTCAGCTTCAGCATCATTCCCTCCAAAGAACACCCAGGACTGATCTCCTTCAGGATTGACTGGTTGGATCTCCTTGCAGTCCAAGGGACTCTCAAGAGTCTTCTCCAACACCACAATTCAGAAGCATTAATTCTTCGGCGCTCAGCTTTCTTCACAGTCTTAACTTTCACATCCATACATGACCACTGGAAAAACCATAGCCTTGACTAGACGGACCTTTGTTGGCAAAGTAATGTCTCTGCTTTTGAATATGCTATCTAGGTTGGTCATAACTTTCCTTCCAAGGAGTAAGCGTCTTTTAATTTCATGGCTGCAGTCACCATCTGCAGTGATTTTGGAGCCCAAAAAAATAAAGTCTGACACTGTTTCCACTGTTTCTCCATCTATTTCCCATGAAGTGATGGGACCAGATGCCATGATCTTCGTTTTCTGAATGTTGAGCTTTAAGCCAACTTTTTTACTCTCCACTTTCACTTTCGTCAAGAGGCTTTTTAGTTCCTCTGCACTTTCTGCCATAAGGGTGGTGTCATCTGCATATCTGAGGTTATTGATATTTCTCCCAGCAATCTTGATTGCAGCGTGTGCTTTATCCAGCCCAGCGTTTCTCATGATGTACTCTGCATAGAAGTTAAATAAGCAAGGTGACAATATACACCGTTGACGGACTCCTTTTCCTATTTGGAACCAGTCTGTTGTTCCATGTCCAGTTCTAACTGTTGCTTCCTGACCTGCATACAGGTTTCTCACTGCTCAGATCCCAGAAATATCTGAGGCAGCAATTTACCAGTGACTGTGAAAACTGGAGTAATCTGGACATTGGACCTCACCTTACTACCCTTGTCTCTCTACTTAGAAAGGGAAGTGTGCAGACAGGGGAGCCTGTGATGTGGACTCTGCACATGCTTTTGAACTTCAGGCCTAATCCAAGGTCATGGAATTTGGCTTGTGAAGGAAATAATGAAACTTTAAAAACAAAGGAAAAGCCTAAGAAAACCATGAAAATGCCAAAGATAAAATCTTAATCATGTATAGAATTGGGTGGCATTAACTTTTTGATATTATGGAATAACACATTAGGAAATTTTCTGTTCTTAGTTAAGTTGAAAACAATGAGAGACCTCTGGTGACTAACATAGTTATTCTTAGAGCTACTTTGGTTTCCTTTCTTCAGTGTTGAGCTGTCACTTTTGAGTTTAGTCTTGATTTGGGAAACTGTTATATAACTGATGGTAAGTCTCTGCTGCTCAGTGCTTTGGGTGGGGTGTGGCAGGATTGGATGGAGCCCTGTTTTCCTTTGGGGTAAGTGTTCTTAACTGTCAAACACTGACCTAAGAACTCCACCCAGATCCAGACTCTCCCTGCTGTCTGGAAGTTGCTCTAAGTGAGTTCAGCCTCCTGAAATTTTGTGTCTTGTTAATGAAAGGTTGACCAGGGTCTGTTAGTCTGACTTCCATCAAAGCCATTCGACTGACACTGTGTTGCGGTGAAGGAAAGCACAGTGTTTATTGCAGGTGCCAGGCAAGGAGACTAGGCAGCTCATGCTGGAAAGACCCTTAACTCCCCAAGGACCGTCACAGAAGAGTTTTTAAAGGCCACGTTAGGGGTGATGGTTGCAGGGAGCCTGACCAGCTTGTGAACATTCTTCTGATTAGGTTATGGTGAAGTAGTAGCATGAATTTTTTTTTGAATTTCAACTAGTCTGGCGTCTACCATCATCATGCAGTCAATTTTCTCTACTTGGTGGGGGCTTTAGTTTCTGCAAAACAGCTCAGGGATATGACTCAGGATGTCAGTAGCCCTTGAGGAGGAGCTAAGGGTCCTTGACTTGGTTTTATGCCTAAGCTGTTATTTTGCTTTTCTTGACTGCATTTCTTTGTTTCTGCATTTTCTCACTTCTCTGATTAAATTTCCTCTTTGGAACTTGGGGGAGGCCTCAGAGGAGGCTAAAGCTTTTCTACAAACAAGAGTCAGAGGACACAGGGCAGGAGGAAGGTCTATCCCTGGAAGGCCCCTCGGACTTGTTGTCTTCTGGACATCTTCCTGAGCCCTTGCCTATTGCCCTCTGACCCAGCGGGACGGGACCTCCTATCACCCCAGTCCACAAACCCCAGCGCCAAAGTCTTGATCAGGTGACCCATCATCCTTAAGCTAAAGGAATATACTTCTCAGGTTGCTATTTTATGTTGTTTGACATTGCAGTATTGGCCTTTAGGCAAACATTGTAACAATGCAAGGAGAATCTACTTTAACACACTTTTTAGTATCTTGAGGTGTTTTTCCTTGGAAACACACTGAGGCTAATTTGTACTCTCCATAAGCAAGCATGAAATAGTAGGATTATTTGCATCTCCTGCGTTTCCTGCCACCACCAGACACACACACACACACACACACACACAGCTGCCTATTACCTGCACTGACCGTTTGCATTGTGGGAAACCGAGGCCCAGAACCTGGACTAAATCACTTTATGATTCTTGGTTATAGATTCAGACTTGGGGAACCTTGCAAGTAAATAGTTAACCTTGTTTCTAGTGAATTTTGCTCATTTTGACTAGCTTGAGACCCTTCCCAAATCTATTACCAGTTCAGCCCTTCCTGCCACCACTCAAGCATGTAGCCCACAATTTTCCAAGTCTTCCCTAATAAGTACGCTTTATTTTGGTCAAAATTTTAGGAAACATTTAGTCTCTGTTTTGCTCAGTGAGTTTTCTCTGGGTTGCATAAGGAGAGCACACACCAGGCTAAAGGACACTCGTGGACCAGGAGGCCAGCCGAGGCGCCCGGTTTTATGACTGTTACTCGAGAGGCACAGACCATTCCCCTTAGTAGCCATTGAGTGTCTGGCTATTGTTATTGATTAGACTGGACCCACTTTTCCTTAAATGAGCCTTTGTTAGCCTGTTTTAATTTATAAAATGCTCTTGATGTGAATGATCTCATTTGGTTGTTTTCCTCTACCGGGAGTTGGAGATGGCTGTTACTGATCAGGCCTGTGGGGGAGACTGTGGCCGAGAAGATTGGCATGTTGGCCATGCTCCCCACTGGTGGTGGTTGGCCCAGAGCCTTGACCTAAGAAAAGCCCACCTACCCTAACCCTCAGGGGATTCTCTTCTCTTGGCAGCTGCTTCCTGCCATCTTGTGGCTTGGCTGGGCTTCTGGCAGCCAGGCTTCAGCGTGGCCCACTCTTGTCACATGCCACACCGACTCTGTCTATCAAGAGTGCTACTCCAGGCTCTGAACAGTGGCCAGCTGAGGATGGAATATGGCACCTGTTCACCAGCCACAACAACATGACAGCTTTCCAGGTTGAAAATAGTCACCCTCTCATCCTGTCGCAGTGACCAGAGGAAAGGGGAGAGAATTCACGTCTCCCCAGATGCGGTTGGCATTTCCCCACAGTGCCTGCCAGGCAGATCGGGCAGATTAAGCCAAAGTTGAGAAGTTGATCTGGGGCACCTCTGTTTCTCTTGGCCTCAGGCCTTCTGTTTTTCTTTCTGAGTCAGCATTCTTGGGGGCCTGTGAGGACTCTGGTTCATTGCATTCAGCTGATTACATACTCCTTTGAAACTGGAAAGGTGAGTTCATTAAGGAACTCGGGATTTTCCATCTTCTCTCCATGGCCTGAATCTCCCTGTAATCGATAGAGTTGGGTCAGA
The DNA here is from genome assembly GCF_003369695.1 of Bos indicus x Bos taurus. NCBI lineage: Eukaryota > Metazoa > Chordata > Mammalia > Artiodactyla > Bovidae > Bos > Bos indicus x Bos taurus. The sequence goes on along the minus strand of NC_040076.1, from coordinate 68,954,217 downwards.
CACCAAGGCCTTTCCTTGGTGCCCTCGTGTGAAATGCAGCAGTAATAAGAGGGACTTGGCAGCTGGGCACCAGCATGGAGAAGTCAGGTGCTAGGACCAGAAAGGCAACGATGTCCTTTGAGAGGGCTCTGCTGCCTTTGACAGTGGAGTCTTGACTTTCTAGCCAGTGAAAGTGAAAGTCGCTCAGTCATGTCTGACTCTCCGCAACCCTGTGGACTATACAGTCCATGGACTTCTCCAGGCCAGAATACTGCAGTGGGTAGCCTTTCCCTTCTCCAGGGGATCTTCCTAACCCAGGGATCAAACCCAGGTCTCCCACATTGTGAGCATGTTCTTTACCTGCTGAGCAACAAGAGGAGCCCAAGAATACTGGAGTAGGTAGCCTGTCCCTTCTCCAGAGGATCTTCCTGAGCCAGGAATCAAACCGGGGTCTCCTGCATCGCAGGCAGATTCTTTACCAATTGAGCTATCAGGGAAGCCCTGTCCAGCCTGAGCTATCCTCTTTAAGTAATCTTGAGGTTTGGGAAAGTTTAGCTTAAAGCAGCAGTGCCTTGTTTGCTTAGTAGTGGTTGCATTTCACCGCTCATATGCAGAATGCAGCATGCAGTCCAGCAGATGTGGGCAAAGGGTGAGGGGCTTATCAGGGCCTCGCCTATTGGGAAGCAGCGTCAGCTGAGCTTGTCAGGGCTGGTTAATTGACACTAAGCCAAGGACAGAGGAGCAGCCGATCCCAGGACTGAGGATGCATCATTGTTCACATCTCCGAAGAGCCTTTTGCTGGAGAAATCTGAACAATGTGCAGTCACGGTAGTGAGTGCAAAGCCTGTGACTTCTGCTTGACCACGGCCATGTGTTGCCACAGGAAAGAGTTTCTCATTTTTATTTCTCGTGTCATCCTGCAGTCTCTGTTTTTCTTGGGCATTTGTTGAGAATTTGAAATATTTTGAGAGTGATGTTTAAACATCAGTAATACTCCTTTTCCTTTTCTAATTTCCAGTATCAGATATCTTCTCCAGGGTTTCAGGCTTGTCCTGATGGCGTTCACAGCCTCCAAGAGCCAACAACATATTCTGAGCATCTACTGTGTACCTGACACCATGCTAGGCATTGGGCAAGCAAAAATAAAACACCGCCTTTGATTTTGTATGGGTTTGCAGGCTAATGAGATGCGTCACATGGGGAAACAAATGTATCTGTGTGATAAGTGATGTGTACTATACTCTCCCTGTTAACTATTCTAGTTGACTTGAGAACATGCTCAGGACTCTAAAGAAAAAAAAAAATAGAGAAAGAGAAACCCTTAACCCCTGATCCCCCTCACTGTGAGCTCCTCTCCTCCAGTCTCACAGCCGTATTCCTCAGAACATTCGTCTGCACCCACCGACTACATGAACTACCTCCCAGGCAGCCCTCACCTCAGTCCAGTTCAGATTCAGCCCCACGATTCCGCCAGAGCAAGTCTTCCAGGCCCCATATGGCTGTGTCCTGCTATGTCTAAGGCTTATCAGCCCTCGTCTTGACCTGAGTGTTGAATAGCAGCTGAACGCCTTTCAGTGCTGGGATTGTCTGCGGCACGGCTTAGCCATCTGCTCCTCTAGAGTGTCCCTCGGGCATTTCGCTGTGCCCACACCTTCAGTCACCCTTAAGTTGCTCGGTTGCTCAGACCTGCTTCCAAGCTCCCTTCAGCTTTGTATGTCTTAAATGCACCTCAATCTCAGGACGTTTCAGACTGATTTTATGATCTTCCTCCCAGCCGTGGTTCTCTCCTGATTTTCCTTATCTCCCCCTTTCATCCACCTGTACAAGCCAGAAACCTGGAAATCATCCTTTTTCCTACCATCTCCTCAACTCCTGCATTCCTTCTACTATCAAGTCTTGTGCACTCCCCTCTTCTGTCTGAAATCCGTCTTCTCCCCATCTGTGCTGCCACTGTCCTAGTTTTTCTACTCCTGATACTGCGGCCAAAGTAGTTGTTTAAAAACAAATATATGCTCCAGACATATAAAAAAACAAATATATACTGCAGCCAAAGTAATTGTTTCAAAACAAAGATACGCTAAAGTTCAGCATGTTTCAGAAGCTTGGAGTGGTTTGGAATGGCCAGAACTTGGGGTGCCTGGGGGCACAGGGGCAGCTGAACAGACTCGAGAGGTAGGCCTCAAACAGCCCCGTGTGTTGGGGACAACAGTTTAAATGTGGAAGCTGTGCTTTTGGTGGTGAGGAGCTGTTGAGTTTTAAGCGAAAGGGTGTCATGACATAGTTGACAATTTAGGGAAGTGATGGAGGAGGCCACGTGGACACTGACCTGGGGAAAGGGCAGACTGTAGTGTGAGGACTCAACCAGGAGAGCGCTGCAGTGTCCAGCTGAGGCACTCAGCCTCCCTCTCGAGAAGGGAGTTTATTGTCCAGCCATCTGGGGGCTATGGGATAAATTCACGCTCCTCAGTCTAGCCCTCAGGCCCTCCTTCCTCCACAGTCGGCATCCCGCCCTCTTTCCCTTCCTTCCCTTCTGTTGGTTTCTATACACACTTGCCTGCAAACATGTACGCCTACAAACACACATGCAGACAAACAGACCCATGTCTAGCCCCTGGGTGGCCATTCTCATCCACCTCTCCTTTTCAAATACTTCCCTCCAGGCTGCCCACTCTCTCTATTCATCCTCACAAAGGAATGCATCCCATTTTTTGCACCCCAAATGCCTTCTGTCCTCTACTATTCCAAAACCTGTAGCTTAGCCTAGAGCCTGTCCCAGTCTCTCTCCCCTCTGACCTGGAATAGCAAGTGCCAGTGTGGAGGACGGGAGAGCCCACCTAGTTACCGCCCTTACTGTTCACACAGGAAACGGAGGCCAAGAGGGATTTAATGATCAGTAATTAAAAGGACCAGCCTTGGGCATGGGTCTGTTGCACATTTTTAAGCTATAAAATACCCTGGGTCACCTTGAACATTTATCCTGTGTGTTGTTTTGTTATGACTTAGTCATGACTAAGTCACGACTGGGCTGGAGAGGCAGTACATGTAGTGGTTAAGGCTCCAGAGTTAAACAAATGTGGTTCCAATCCCAGCCCTGACTCCTACCTGCTTTGTGACTTTGGATAAATTACGTGGCTTCTCTAAGCCTCATTTTCCATACTTGCAAAAATTAGGGTAATAATTATATCAGCACATAGGGCGATTGGGACTATTAATGAGAACATTCAGATTAAGTGCTTAGAACAATGCCCGTCCTGTTGTAAGTACCCCAAAAAGTTTCTCTATTAAGAGATTTTAATGACTTGATGTCTCAGTGAAATTAGAAATTCCTTAAAGGCAGTACCTGATACAGTTCCTGTAGTGCACATTAACAGAGAATTCCCCCAGTCCTGTGAGATAGACAAGCCACTGCGCCTTTTTTATTGATGAAGAAGCTGGACCGCTGCCAGAGCCAGCAGGTGGCTGGGAGAGATTGCACGGTAGGTAGCTCCGTCCAGAAGAGGTGCCCCCAGCTGAGGGGTTCCAAGTCGAGTGGCAGGGTAGGGCCGAGTGGGTCTGAGGAGAGTCTCTGTAGAGCTGGTGTCCAGGTTGGCGTGGAGCAAGGAGCGCTGTGCTGTCTTTGGGAGGGGCAGCCCTTAGTTGGCAAGTTCTCCAGTCAGTAACTCATCCTTGGCAAGAGCAGGCTGTGTTTACAGGCTCAGGAAGCCCGTGGTGAGAAGGACACAACCCTTCAAGAGCAACTTCTCTCCTGCCCCTGGAGATTTATTTAGTTTCCGCTGAGGCGTCCGGAGCCGGGCCGAGATCGCTCTCACAGGAACTGAGGAGATGTCCTGTGCATTTCCCTGTTCTCTGTTTTTTCTAGCACCAAAAGCCAGTGCATGGAAGGGAACACTGAGACAGGGAGGGGCCCTTCCCATGGGGACCAGACTCACGACACGAGAACACTCGGCTGTTATGTAATCCTAACCTGCTCCTGGGCCAGGCGCCAGGAAGAGTGCCTCTCAGGAGGGTTTTCCCCTTCCCAGCCCCGGACACAGACACGGACCCTTTAGAAGCCTGTGTGTGTGTTTGGCCACAAGGAGGGCAGCCCAGATCCGGCTGTGGTTCACCATGGAGACTGTGTGAGTGCCAGGATGTCTGTGACCATGCCCTTCTGTCTGCTGTTGTGTCCACAGGCTCAGAGAGCGGCTCTGAACACTGGCTGATGCTAAGGAGGGCAGGGCTGTGCACTGTCTCTGCCTCAGCAGTGGCTTGGGATCCCCGAGTCACACAGACATCGGGGGACTGGAGGCACACAAAGCTCTGAGTTGGTTTTCCTGCTTTTTTTAAAGACGGCTGTTAGAGAGTTCTAGAGGCTGTGCCCCGGGTGTCACCCAGAGGTGTCCACACCGCAGACAAGGCCTGACTTCTGTGGCAGGGAAATCACCCAGATGAACAGAGGTTTTCCAGCCCACATCCCTTCTTTTTCTTTTCTCTCTTAACCACTTCCTGTTTACATGCTGCCCGTCCTGGGAAGAGTGGGAGAGAGAGGAGGAGGAGATGACGGGCAGACAGAGGGCTGTGGGAGAAGTGTTGGGGGCTGTGAGGGAGGCAGAAGCTGGAGTATATACTTGCATGAGAGAGGGATGCTGCCAGTGGGAGAGGAAGAGACGGGAGTGAGGGACGCACCCTTCCAGTCCAGGGAGCTACGCGCAGCCCTCCACTCCTCAGCCTGGAGAGGAAGGGCCGCAAGCTGATCAGTGACGGAAGCGAAGTGCGTTCCCAAGCTGGATGGAAACTATTTTTGGACCAGCTGTGGAGAGAGATGATTTGTACCTGAAGCATCTGACGTTTGTGGTGACCCTTGTTCCTGGGCCAAGATGGGGAGAAGACACCCACTTCTGTTTCTGCCCCGTCCCAGGCTGGCTCGCTCCTTCTTCCAGCCCCAGGGCTCTCACTCAAGTTCCCTGAGGTCACCCCAGGGCCCTCTTGGGTCTCTGCAGACCATCGTCCAGCTGGGAGCCGAGGGCCACATATGCTCTGCCTCAGACGTCCTGCTCTCCCTGCTGAGGCTGGAACCCTGCCCCCCACACTCCCCTCCTCCAACACACACACAGAACAGGGCCTCCGGCACCACTGGGTGTCAGCCTCCACAGCAAAGCTCTGGGGTCCAGCGAGCGGTCCAACCAAACCCTGAGTGTTCTCTCTTTGGGCTGGATGTGGATTAAGTCACTTTCCGGGAGCTTGTAACTCTGGAAGTCTGTTTTTTTTTTTTTTTCTTGGCTGTACCATGCAGCTAACCAGATCTTAGTTCCCCAACCAGAGATTGAACCTGGGTCCCAGCGGTGAAAGCGCTGAGTCCTAACCAGTGAGCCTCCAAGGAGTTCCCTAACCTTGGAAGTCTTTGATCCAAGCTCCCAGAAAGTGTTTCCTCTCCGAACTCTGAGATCATCTGCTCCAAGCTTCCCTTCCCTCACCCTCCCTCTAATGTGACAGTGACAACGATGGAGCTAGCTAGCATTAACTCAGCACTTTTGTCCTTTAGTTGCTAAGTTGTGTCTGACACTTTTGTGACCCCCATGGACTTTAGTCCACCAGGCTCCTGTCTGTGGGATTTCCCAGGCAAGAATACTGGAGTGGGTTTCCATTTCCTTCTGCAGGGGATATGCCCAACCCAGAGATCGAACCCGAGTCTCTTGCTTGGCAGGCAGCGTCTTTACCACTGAGCCACCAGGGAAGCCCACATGTCAGACACAAGTGCTTTATACAGGTTAAGTGATTGAACTCATAACAGCAAGCCTACAAGGGAGGCATCTTTATTGGCCCTATTTTATTTTTTTAAAGAGTGTTCTAGATTTTATTTGAAGTTACAGTTTATTGAATTTTTATTTTTTGGCTATGCTGCATGGCATAAATGCAGGATCTTAGTTTTCCAACCAAGGATGGAACCCATTCCCCCTGCAGTGGAAGCACGGAGTTTTAACCACCGGACTGTCAGGGAAGCCCCTACTGGCCCTCTTTTAAAGTGAAGAAACCAACATGCAGAGGGGTTAAACATCAGTCACTTCTGGCAAATAGCAGAATCAGGAGGCGACCCAGGCTCCCTGATTTCAGAAGCCCTGTGTTAGCCACCACTCTACCGCCTCAGTTTCTGAATGTTTCCTGTATCCCTGCTCTGTTGCCCATCACCCATGTTCTGTGGTGTGTTTACTCCCCTTCACCCTTTGCCTCATGCAGGAATGTCCACCCCTCCTTTTCCTGAGGACAGGGGGCCTGGCTGTCTCCTATCTGAGTCAGTCACCCCTCGCCTGGCAGATCCTTGCTTTCCACTCCCTTGAACTCCCCCCGTTTGAAGTTGTGTCCTTCCACGGCACAGTCCCATACTTTTTCTCATCCCTGTCTTCTCATCACCCCGGAACAGTGCTGTGACCACTGTCCAGAGCACTGATCCTTGCTTGCTCCGCTCCAAGGGCAGTCCTGTGTCAGCTGCTGCACTAGGGGCTTGATTTGCAGTAACATCAGTATTTCTGAAGACACTCCCATGAGGAAGGCATTGTCCTCATGGACAGATAAGGACGTGATCATCAGTCAGGTTTAGAGATTTGCCCAAGGTAACATAGCCAGTGGTGCAGGATACACTTGAACATGGTTCACACACTTGAACAAGTATGCACAGCCCCCAGCCCTTCATGCAGCTGATCAGGGTTATCCTGAGCTCCTCCGGCCACAGCCCTCACCCCAAGCTGTTCAGTCTGCCTTCACCACCCCCCACCACTTCCTCCCCACCTCAGTCTCTTTCTGCTGTGATCTCTTTAGAGTTTGTTTTTCCCTTGATCCCTCCACTTGCCACCAGATTTTCTCTTTTCTGTATCTTTCTCTTTAATCAGAAGGATGCTTAAATATCCCCTTTTTAAAATCCCCAGCCTCCTTCCTCCCCATCTCTTCCTTTCCCTGAACAACCGGATTCCTTGTGGGAGCTGCCATGCTGTCTGTGGCCACTGCCTCACCACTTTGTCACTGGATTCCACCCTCACATCCCACTGCACTGTAGAATTTGCCCTTGTTGGCCTCTGCAGAGCACTGGTTCTGGCTGGGCTTCCTCACAGCCCCCCATCCCTCCTCTCCAGCAGCTCCTTCCTGCCGGCTTCCACGGCACCCCTGCCTCTGAATAGCCCGCATTCTACTTTATCAAGGGAGGCAGGGGGCTGCGTCTTGGCCCGTGGCCCACACAAGCACCGTTTTGCTGATGGAAAGCTGTTGAATTCTGTAGAGCTGAAATTCTGTATAAATAGACACATTTACAACTTCCTGTCCATTTAACTATCAATCATTCCAACAAAGGTACTAATAATAACTTGCACATGTAGCAATTCACAGCTTACAAAGTGCTTGCACATGCCCTTCAGTATCCCTATCTGTATGTAATGAAAATATTTTTTATGTCTGCAGAGTATTAAACAGGCATCATGAAATTCAGCACACTCTGCCAAGGTGCTGGGGAAGCATTATAAATGAGCTCTGTTATGATGAGGACTCCTTGCTTCGGCCCTCTGGGTGTTCCCGTTCCCCATGCAGCTCTCCTGGTAATAGATGGGTTATTGAGCCTGGGGACGGGACCCAAGTGGCCCTTGTCATTTTAATAACACATGGTCCTCCTAGGACATTAGGGCATTAGGAGAGGCCCTAGGGCTGACCAGAGGATGTGGAAATCTGCATGTGTGGGTCGAGGGAAAGGCAGGTTGAGGCCCAACTGCAGGGTCTGAGATGTTTGGGTTAGGATACATTGTGACCAGATTTACATGCTTGGTGACACTCTGTAGAGGTCACGCTTTCTGGAGGAGACATGGAAGCTTAGGCTGAGATGGCGCGTGGCTGTGCCTTATTGCCAGCTCCTCTGGTTGGGAGGCCGTCCTTGGAGGACGGTGTTGAGGGTGATTCTGAGGCTAATCCCAGGCTCCCTGGCAGAGACTCCCCTGATTAGACGGTAGGATCTGCGTGGGAGTGAAGGAGGGCAAGGTGCATGCGCCCCGCGTGCGCCCCTCTCTGCTGTAGCTTCTTTCCACTGTCTTGGGAGGCAGTGGATCACCTGACGGACAAACTGGGGCCATCCAGGGAGTCCCTGAGGACAGCCCTTAGGCGGATTCAGCCACTCCACCAAGCGTGGCTTCTCTCTAGTGTGACTTGCTGGGACTTTGCATTGGAACTGGCAACTGTTAGAAGCCGAAGAGCCCCATGGATGAGGACTTTCCAGTCCTGTGGCCTCTGTGCCTCCCACCTGCTGCCCCCACTAATGGCACAGCTCTTGTGTCCTCACTCACAGGCTCTTTGCACAGCGTTTCCTTCTCTCCATGTCCTCGCTGCTCAGGTGCTGGGGGCGGGGCTTCCAGGGATGGCTTACATCTCTGGCCATGAGTCCTGCCCCTCACCATGGAGCCACATTGGTGACCACTGACCCCTAGTATCTCCTGCCTGTGACTCCTAACTCTGCTCACACCCCAGATCCAGGACACATTCAACTGCTTTGACCTTGGGCTGGCTTTTGGAGCTCTTGGGTTCTCATGGGTCATATGTGCCCGAGGCAGCTGGGTTTACTTGCCAGTCAACAATCATGGGGGAAAGTACGAGCAGTTGGCAACTTTGCTATCTTCTCATTGAGCAGATCTTTTCACGTGAGATGCTCAGTCACAATGGGGAGCAAGTTCTTCTTTCAACACACACATACCCACACTTCACCACAAAAAATAATATACTACCTCTTCTCCAAACCACTGACAGTCTGGAATAGTTGTCAGGTTACATCTGGTTCATTGTACATTGCTGCCAAATACAGAGTAAGAGGGAAAACAACACTCATCCAGGTCAAACAAAGCAGTCCCTCTGGCTGAGTAGTGTCTTTGCTGCATGTAAATATGGCACCAGCCATGCCTCTTCTGATATTTTTGCTTTATGAGATGCTGCTATGTACAAGCCATTGGAGAGGCCAGAGCTAATGAAAAACCTACCCCTGAAGTGCACTCACTTTGAGATGCGTTTAAAAATATATGGATGGATGGAAGGAGGGAGGGATGTGTGATGGAGCAGGTAACACGCTGGCAGTGGGAGAGCTGGTAAACAGGCGGATGTTCACACCACAGTCTTTTCATCTTGGCTGCAGGTTTGGAATTTTCATAATAAAATGTTGGGGGGGGGGGTGGAAATTACCCTGACAGTGAACCATTTTAATCTAAAACAGGCTGCTGACCAATGTGGTCCCAAGGTCGAGAGTGAGGGAGCTAGCTATGTGGATTGGATCCATTTCATTTGGGAAGACTTCCCTGTGGAGGGTGGTTTCCTGCCTGCCATGGCTGTTCGAGGACTGGTGGAGAGGAGGGGTGTGCAGGCCTGCCTCCCTGGAGTGGCTGTGTGCTCTGCTCCCCCCCTAACCGTAACCCTTGAGCCAGAGGTGCTGCTCTCTCTCCTGTGGCCCACAGACCGCATGCCAGCTTCCAGGCAGTTAAACTGCATTCCGCAGCCTCCTCCTGGCTGGGCCTGGCTTTCCTCACCTCTCCCAGAGGGCTGCCATATGCCTCGACGCTGCCTGTGAAGTGGGGAGGCTGTTGCCCAGCGCAGTGTCTGCCGGGGCTCTGCGTCCCTGGGCTGTGGTCCATGTGTGGGGGGTTTGGTGGGGGAGGCTTGTTGGCTCCAGATGGCCACCCTTGCGTCCCGCAGGTCCCAGGCACTACAGTGAGGACTGGGCAGAGAGGGGGACAAGAAGGAAGTAGGGGTGAAGCGGCGCTCTGAAGTTAGGTCCTGACCTGAACTGTGGATCACACTCGCTGGGGGCCTCATAGAAGGTGCTGAGACCCAACTATCAGGACAGCTGACTCAGGAGTGGGAGTAGAATGCAAGCCCTCCCCCGACATCTGACGCCATCCCCTGTCTGTCTGGTCTCCTGCTAGTGTGTCTGTGGGTTCTCAGTAAATACAAATTCTTGGTCCTTTTGGTATCAGTCTTAGAAGAATGGCATGAGAAAGGAAAGTATGCTACAGTAGTAGTGTAAGGAAGACTTTAAAAAACTGCCATTTGGAGCACTGCTTTCCACTGTATTAGCACAGAGAACAGGAGATCCATGAACAGTCAGACCCCCCTGGAAGCTGGCACTCCCCATGCGCCTCACTGCCCAGCAGGTGCACGCATGTGCCTGGCGCACACACAGTCCTCTGAGCCCAGCAGCCCCCCTTCCCTTGATGCCTGCAGAGCTTGGAGGGGATGCCCGGCCCCTCTTCCCTTGGAGGCTGTGGAGCAAACAGGTCCCTCCTGCACGGGGGAGCTGGGGGACCCTCAGCTGGTTCTCCTCGTGATTAGGGCCTACTCTGTCTCCTGAGAGGCTACAGGTCCTCAAGTTCAGACTGTGGGTCCTTGAGCCATGCTCCGGGTTTGGGTCCTGGTGCTGTGGCCACCCTCAAGCTGCTCTGTCCTTCCGTGTGTCGTTTTCATCACTTGTGAGCAGGGGATGGTTGTAAGAGTTCCGTGAGCCCACGCTGTAAAGCCTGACACATTCGTAGTGAGTTCAGTGTTAGCTGCTGGCGCCCTTGGCCCCTGCTCCTGAATCGTCCCGCTCTGGCCACAGCTCCAGAGTCAGCATCCCCCTGAGACTCGGGGACAGTGCCTGTGTGCGTTTCCACTGCGGCTGTGGCAGGTTACCACAAATTGGTGACTGAAGACGACTCCAGTGTGTTCTCTTACAGCTCTGGAGGTCAGAGTCTGCCATGGTTCTCCCTGGCTACAGTGTCGGTAGCAGGAGGGCCACAGTCCCTGCCAAGGCTCCAGGGAGGGTCCTTCCCTCACCTTTTCCATCTTACAGAGCTGTGCTCCTTGTGTTCCTGGCTCCTTGAGGCCGCTACCTCTGTCTTCAGAGCTGGCAGCACAGCATCTTGCTTCTCTTGGCCGTGGCCACCACCTTCTGCAGTCAGATCTCCCTTTGCCTTACTCCTACACGGAACCCTTGTGATGGCACTTAGGGTCCCAGGATAATCTGGGAGAATCTCCCCTGTCTCAAAATCCTTCACTTTACCACGTTGCAAAGTCTCCTTTGCTATAGGGAGGTCACATCCACAGGCCCTGGGGCTGTTAGTCACATAACCAGGGAGACAGGAAGAAGTCCTCTGGGGTCCTGGGTCCAGGGCACAATAGTCACATAACCGGGGAGACAGGAAGAAGTCCTCTGGGGTCCTGGGTCCAGGGCACAACTTGGCCAAGTTCTGGACCGACTTGGAGCAGCATCCAGCCCCGGCGGACGACATGCACCGCCTGGGCGCCTGGGTGTCACCTTGTGGTACCAGGCCCTCTTTGTCTGCCCGGTCAGAGTCTGAGGGCACAGTCCGTGTCTCATTGTTACATTTCCAGGGCCCAGCACGTGGCAGGCACCAGCTTGGTTGTGTGTTCGTGCAAGCAGGCTGGCACTGATGTGTGGTGTGTGTCCTTCTAGGCCATGGCGAATGTCACTGCGGAGAATGCAAGTGCCACGCAGGTTATATTGGGGACAACTGTAACTGCTCGACAGACATCAGCACATGCCAGGCCAGGGATGGCCACATCTGCAGCGACCGTGGGCACTGCGTCTGCGGGCAGTGCCAGTGCACAGAGCCAGGGGCCTTTGGGGAGACATGTGAGAAGTGCCCAACCTGCCCCGATGCCTGCAGCACAAAGAGGTAAAGCCCCCACCCCAGCTTGTCCCCCAGACCATCCTGCCCTCTGGCCAGTCAGCCTCCAGGGCCACCAGGCTCTCACTCCCCATCTCCCACACCTTGCCCATGCAACCTTGTAGGGCAATGAAACTCTTACTCGCATGAACTAGAATAGGGCCTTTGAAGCTCTGGTTCCATGGAGATTTTGTAAAAACAACACAAAAGCAAAACAGAACAACAAAAAGCAAAGACTGTTATTCAAGTTTAGAAATTACCAGATTACTAGGTTAAATGAATTGATTTTGGTACCAAAATAGCATCTTCTTGAGCCCTTACTCTGTCACTGAGTATTTCAAAAGGACATTCAGCATGCATGTTTTTTCCAAATAAATTTGACCCTCCCCATTAACATCTCCCAGTGTTTCACAGGCCACCTTCCCTGTATAGAAAATACTGCTTTAAACAAAACATCATCAGAAGGTAGATTGGACAGGAGGGCACCTGACCTAGATAAGGCATGCCAGGAACAAACTGCAGTGGCTTTTGAATTTTCTGCTCCATTTGCACAGATAATGGAGCGGGTCTCCGTGCTGCTGCTGAATGCAGAGATTGTCCAGATACAGGCTCCAGGCCTCCACTGACCCAGCCACAGGGTCGCGTTCCCCAGTTGACCTCGCAGCTCTGCCTCCACATTCTGACAGAGCACGAATGAGAGGGAATGAAGGAGAGCAGGGAGTTACGGCGTCGGGAGAGCTAGAGTGACAGCTTTCCTTGATTTTGCTAGAGAAGCAGCTGCGCCATCGTCATCCTCGTGCTGAGGGGCCAGGAGGGAGGGGCACAGATAATCAGAAACAAGTAATAATACAGACGTTGTTTCCTTTTGGCTGGGAAATGCAACTGTGCAATTTTTTTTGGCAGATATCCCTTCCAAATGCCTGGCCCAGGCTCCTAATGAGAGGAGGTCATGCTCCCCGAGTGGCTGGGGCTGCCGGTCAGTCTGAACTCAGAAACGTTATGGGTGGCAAAGCCCCTGTCTGGACGTTTGCCACAAATAATCCAGGCGTGGGTAATTGAAAGCTGGCCGCAGATGGAGAGACAAGATAGACAGGGCCAGATTTTATTTTGTGTAATTAGAGAGAAGCCAGGCAGAGTAAGGGAAAAGAAACACAGATCCACTGTAGACCTGCTAAGAGTGGAGAAACAGCAGAAATGCAAATGGAAACATCCCAGGGGAGGAGGTTAGGATCCTGGGTCTGGAGCCCAAATAGCTGTGGCCATCTGAGCCTGGACTCTCAGCCATTATCAACATGTAATGCCTGAGGGAGGCACCCTCCCCCCAGCTCCCACCAGCACAACCCTTTGGAGTCTGTGCTCCCAGACCTTGGGGCATGTGAGGCTGTTGGGAGGTGGGGATGAAGCCAGGACAATACACGTGGAGCAATAAAAGCTGATAAGACCTGTTTCTTTGCCTTCCTCTGGAGTAGCAGGGCAATAAAGGGTTGGCTTAGGTCAGTTAAAAGGCCGCTTGGGAAGACAGCCTTAGCTTTAAATGTTTAAAGCATTCATTTCCAAGAAGACATGGATTTTTTTTTTTTTTTATCCATTAAACAACACCAAAGGAGCAAGGAGAGCAAAGAGATGCCATCAAGGAACCTCACTATTCCTTCTTACTTGTCTCTGGGCCACACTGACACTGCCTCTTTCACAGCCTACTTTAAAAAAAAAAACAACAAAAAAAATGAAGTCCTTTTGATAGTGCCTCATTTCAGGCTGTTTTTCTATTCACCGCTTTGCTGAGAACCACCAGACTTCCAATGCCTTATGTCCTTTTTTTCCCCCTCTGGTACTTCAGAGCAGGCAATCTCCACTTTCTAGAACTAACCAAACACACCCTTCACCTTGGGTGAGTTCATATTCAGCCTCAGCTGATTTCAATTAACAGACTCCCTGCGCAGAGTCTGTCTCAGCAGCTTGTTTGTTTAAAGGCCAGACTTATGTTAATACGTGACTATAATAAATCACAAGTTTCAACCCAGTGCGAGGAGCACGTGGGTTAAACTGATTTGCCAGTGTGGATGATGAGGGAATGTTCCCTGGAAGCAGGCCTGTCCTTTCCTGACTGCAGGGCCTGCAGGTGGAGGCCCCCGTGGTGAATCCTAGTGGAGACCAGAACCAGACACCTTTCTTTGCAGTGTGTTAATTGTGGGGAGGGGGGAGGACAGCGGCATTAGTGAGAAGGACCAGAGGAGGAGCCACCCCTTCCTGGTGCCCAGCCAAGTCTCAGTACCCGCCCACTGGGCTCTGCCTCAGGGGAAATGCAGCAATTCCGACTTGTTTAACTCCGGAATGTTTCCATGAAGTCATTCCGGGAGAGAGGAATTTGGTGGCCCATCCTGGAATGGTTGAATTCTTCAAACTATTAGAACCCTAGTAAGAAAGTCTTATCTGCTTTCTCTCCATGATCTACTCACTTGCGCAGTCCTCCTCAATGTTCAGAAAGCAGAGGAAGGACTTGGGAAGGGACTTGACGGAGTGGCGGGGGTCCTGGGTGCTAAGCCCTGCTGCCTTTGAGTCCGCATTTCCCTCGCCTGTAAAATAGAGCGACTTAATGAAACGCTCCCAGCTCCCTTCAGGCCTGGCATCTACTGCACAGGTTTTGTCCTGGAAATGTAGTAACTGGTTCCTCCATCCCAAGGAATTTAAAAATGAAAATGAGAAACCTAATGCGTGGCAGTTATATTTCCTGCCATGTTTTTCCCAGAGAGCCTTCCGGACACACAGCCCTGTTGGCCCCCATAGGCCTGTGGGGTACGGACTGCTGTTCCCTGTGTCGTTGAGGCTCTGTAAGCTTCCCCCTCACCCCTGCCACACTCTGGTGCCAGGACACAGCTGCAAGGAGGCAGTGGCCTGCCCCACATGCTTAACTCTGGAGTCCTCACCCCATTTCCTGGAGAAGCCCCTGTTTGGGGGATCTCTTTCCTCCCTGCAGGTCACCGAGCACCATAAGCTGCAAGTGGACAGTCCGCTGGCAGTTTTGTTGCAACCCACTTCTCCCTGGAGTTGAGTTCTTGCCACCCCATTTATGCACCTCCCCACAGTCCCCCAGAGGGGTTAGGGACCCTGTCTCCCCTCCACAACAATCTTAATGAACCGTTAGAGCTTGGCTCCCATGCCACGTGGGCTCTGTCTGGGAGGGAGAAGGGGAAAGGGCCGAGTCTCCAGGACAGTGGTCCTTAGCCCTCACCTTTTTGCTCAATCCCTGGAAGACCAGGCTCTAGCCCTAGAGATCCAGATTCTGTGGGTGTGGCTGGGCCCCTGCAGAGATGTCCTAAAAGCCCACCCAGAGAGGTTAATGTGCAGGAGGGCTGAGAGCCCTGCCTGCGTGATGGTCTCCTGGTGGGGATCTTGGGAGTTGGGCCACGGGGGTGTGAGAACCCCTCCTCAAGGCCAGGAATATATTTTTTTTAATCATCAGAAGCTCCCTGTGTTGGGCAGACTCCTCAGGGAGGCATTTGACACAGCGGAGTGCAGGTGGATGTGGCTCCTGGTGTCAGAATTTGAAAGGCCTCCAGCCTGCAACTTGACATGGGGACCAGACACGTCTCTAAACTCACCTAGGCTCCTCCAAGGACCTTCAGGCTTCCCTGCATGAGGGCAACGGCGGGGACAGTAGGGCTAAGCAACTGGAGATGGCAGAAGTTAAAGCTTCAGGGGCCTAAAGGAGGGCTGGGATCTGCACTCTTGGGGCATGTACTCGGTTACATGTGTGGAGCTGATCCACAGCATTTAACACCCACATTTATCGCCTCTCTTCCAAAGAGACTGTGTCGAGTGCTTGCTGCTTCACTCAGGGAGCTCAGCTGACAACCAGACCTGCCAAAACCTGTGCAAGGACGAGGTGATCACACGGGTGGACACCATCGGTGAGTATGCCTAGTGGCCTGGGCAGCTGGCCCCTTTTGGATCCTGGCAGTAGATGTAGAGACGTAGAGACTCTATCCTGTGGGGATCTTCAGGGCTGCCTGGCAGACAGGACGCTAGTTTTAGCCTTGAGTTAGGAAGTAGCCTCAGGTCCTTGGCCAGTCCTTGCTGGCTCCCCAAGAGGACTTGGGGTACCTGGGCTAGGGCACAGGTTCCAGGCTCTCCCTGTTCATCGGTGTCTATCCTGTCCCTGGGCCCAGTCTCTTCCTAGCCACATCTTCTCCCAGGCTTCCTGAGAAGTTGGGGTATTAGAATAAGTACTGTCAGCTGCCACAACAAAGAGGCCCCGAACCTCAGTGACTTAACAAAACAGAAGTTGGTTTGTCACTCACTGAAAGTGAAGATGTTCCTGGTTGACAAAGCCTCCATTGGTCCTTCATGAGCCCAGATACCCTCTCAGTTTTGGTTCCACCCTCCCCCACGCCCTCAGAAGCCTCTCCACTGAGTCTACAAATGGGGAGGACAGAGGGAAGGATTGGATGGGAGGTTTACATGGGCTGGACCTGGAAGGGTACATGTAATTTCCCCCCAGAATTCAGTCACCCGGCCACATTTACTGCAGGAATGGTGGGAAATGCCATCCAGGAAATGCAGGAAGCTGGGAAACCATGTTTGGTGACCAGCTAGCCAGTCTCTGCCCCATTTGGCCTCAGCCCAGCACAGCTCTCTTGATGCTGCTGGCATCAGACAAGGCAGAGCTTGCATTCTGTCCAGGTGAACCCAGGATAGAATTCCTGCAGGTCTCTCTGCTCCCTGTTCCTGCCTCCCTGGTCTTGATTGATGCTCTGGCCAAATCATGGCAACCAAGTCATGAATGCCATCAGCGCATAGTCACTGAGCACCTACTGTGTGCCAGGGCTTGTACTGCACCTGGGAGCCAATGGGGAGCCCCCCACCCTCCCCAGCCTGGCCTCATTATGCCAGTTTTCCTGCCCTACTTCTGTCCTGTGACTTGAGACCTGGCTCGCAGCAAGTTCTGCCTGCAGACCTGGGCCATTGCCTCATGACTGGACACCCACAGAAAGACAGGGCAATGCCTCTCCTGACCCACTGACTACTCTGTCGCTCTGGAGCAAATGTTGCTGTTCATGCACAGCTGTGACCTGAATCAGCTGCTTCACAGAGAAAGTTTCTGTTCGAATTCAGCAGTTATCCTTCCTTCCCCCAGGCTCACACACACACACACACACACTTGCTCACACTCAGCCAGACTGGGCTTACGGTTGGGGTTTGAGAGGAAAAGCCCAGTTTCTATTCGAATTCAGCAGTTATCCTTCCTTCCTTCCTTCCCCCAGGCTTTCACACACATACACACACACACACACACACACTTGCTCACACTCAGCCAGACTGGGCTTATGGTTGGGGTTTGAGAGGAAAAGCCCAGGCCTCTGCATCTGATAACCACTCAAAACTGTCTGGTCCCAGGTAGAGCCCCCTTTGAGCCACAGGCTTCCAGAGGGTGGAGCTGGAAGGCGTTCCATGTCACAACATAACCTGCAGTTGTTACTCAGGACCTGTGGGTCATTCTCTTATCACCGGCCTCCCTCTTACTTCACACTCTTCCGGGCTTCCTTCCCCCTAAGAAATCAGTCTAACCCCGACCCAGGGAAGCCTTGGACTGTGGATAATGCCTTGGGGGTGGGGACTGGAGGGGGTGGGGAGGGTGGCGCCTTCACCTCAGGTGACAGCCGTGTGGGGACAGCAGGTGTGAGGCAGTGTGAGGAAAGGAGCTTCTTCGCACGGGGAGCAAGGCAAGCAGTGTGCACCATGCTGGGGGCTGGGAGTCTCTCTCTCGCCTCATGGCCTGGCGTGCTCATTTCACGTCTCAGGACAGCACTGCCAACTCTCGTCCCCCTGCAGCTGGCTTTCGGCAGGGGGCTCGAGTGCGAGCTCTCACTCAGGCCTCCGCGGGCAGCCGGACAGCCTCTTCTTTCTCCAGTTCCATTGTCCTGCCCGCCTGGCCATAGTGCTTCCTTTCCTCCCACATCCCCACAGTGAGTGCTGCAGAGGTTCCCTCACGTGGAGGGGAGTTGGCATCCCTGGGGCAGTCTAACTCAGTGCTGGGCCTGCATTCTTGATATGAGAGACTCCCAGTCGGCCCCTCTGCACCCCTTTTCTTTGGGGGCAGGATTTGGCTCTTCACCCCATCCCTCGGTGGCTCCGCGTTACTCAAAGAGATACTTAGGACATCTCTGCTTGGTTTTCTTGCAGTGAAAGATGACCAGGAGGCTGTGCTTTGTTTCTACAAAACAGCCAAGGATTGTGTGATGATGTTCACCTACTCAGAGCTCCCCAGTGGGAAGTCCAACCTCACGGTCCTCAGGGAGCCAGGTGGGTGAGGCCTGGCCCTGTCTGCTCCCCCGGGCCGCTTGGTTTCTGATGTGTCACCCATCCTCTCCTCACCATCCTTTCCAAACTCCAGAGAGGGGAGGGACACAGTTCCCTGTGAAGATCAGGATCCAAGGCCTCCTCTACCTGACTGCTGTAGTTCAGAAGAAAGATGAGTGTTCATCTGGGGACCATCGCTGGGGCGGAGCTGGGGGGCTGTGACTGGAGGGAATGGGAGTTATAGGAGGATAGGGCCCTGCCCTGGGGGAGTGTCTCATCTCAAAGGAAGGGGTACAGGGGTGATGGTAAGCACAAAACACAATTAACCTACATGGCCGGCGGCAGTGCAAGTGTGCAGGGCAGGGCCGGACCATCAGGGCCAGGCATCAGGGAGCTCTGGTACATGCATGGCCCTGGCTGGGCTGCCGCTTCCTGGAGTGGAGTCCAGGAAGGGCAGAGCGCTGGGTTAACATTCCCACAAGTGCTGTGCCCAGCCACTGAGGACGGCACGCTCTGACCCTACATGGACATTTCTGCCTCATGCTCCGGGCCTGGGGACCAGTAGCCCTTTTCCTTGGGATAATTAGGGTTTCTGGTATGACCCCTTTTATTCTTTGGAGGAGGTTGGAGCGGGGGTGAGGGCGCAGGAAAAGATCTGCTCTCTTGAGTTCACAGCATTGCAAACTGCTTCCACTTGAGGCCAGACCACATAACATGCCTTCCCGAGGCAGAGGCAGAGGGAAGGGTTGTGGTCTCAGCCCAGGATGCACGCCTGAAGAATGAGGCTTTGTTTCCAAGCACTGTCTTTGTGGTTCTTTGAAAATAAGCACATTTGCTCCAAAGGCTGCACACTAAGGGCTTACAAATGTTGGCTGGCCCCCAGCCCAGCCCTTGTGGAATGGCTTCGTGAAACCTCCTGCCGCCTGGTCTACTCCCGAAACCATTTATGTGAAAGTTGAGACATGGTCCAGCATCCTGCGTGGGCGGCGGGGCCGGGCTGGAGCGTGGGTGCTTCGAGTTGGGGGTTGCAGCCGTGCGGAGGGTGTGTGGGGAAAAAGTGGAGCAGCCTCCAAGTTCTCCTGGACTTTGCCCTCGATTTGCTGTGTGGCCTTGGGACAGTCACCAGCCTTCTTTGAATCTTTTACTTCATGTGCATTGGAGAAACCCACCTGCCACCCACACCTCCCAGAAGCCATGTGAGGGTCTTATGAAGCACAGGAGGGCCTCTGGGGAGAGCTGGTGGGCCTGAGGTTGGAGGGGGGGGCATGGTGATGCCGGCAGCTTGCTCACCGTGCCCTGGTCCTCCAGAGTGTGGGACCGCCCCCAGTGCTATGACCATCCTCCTGGCTGTAGTCGGCAGCATCCTCCTGACTGGGTTTGCACTTCTGGTCATCTGGAAGCTGCTCGTCACCATCCACGACCGGAGAGAGTTCGCCAAGTTCCAGAGTGAGCGATCCAGGGCCCGCTACGAAATGGTACGCCAGTGGGAAGCTGGAAGTGGGAAACATGTCAAGCTTAGGGGTCTAGTTGAGTTCAGGCAGAGGCCCCCTCACACCTTTAGCATTCAGAACAAAGAAGTGAAGCCTGAGGGGTGGTGTGTACCCAGTTCTGAACACTCTGCACAGAGCCCCACACCACATCCAGGTCAGGAGGCTCACGAGCAGAGGTGCTGGGCACAGCCTGAGCAGGGGGAGTCTGGACGGTCTGGACACAGCCCAGGAGGGGATCCCCTTACCCACAGTCTATCGCAATGTCTGTGTGTGCCTTGCTTCCGAAAGCAGACTGCGAGTCACCCAAGGACAGAGCACAGTGAGTGCCCCCTGAAGTCCTAGTTAGTTTCTGTTAAAACTGGAAGGGACTTTAGAGACCATCTGATGGACAAGGTCCCTCATTTCAGAGAAGGAGAGAGAAAGTTCAGGGAAGGGCGGGGCCCTTCCAGGCCAGTGGGTTGGAGGAGCAAGTCTTGCAGCACAAGGCAGGCACCTCCACCCGCACGCTGAGCCCGCTGCCCTCCTGGTGACTGACCCTGGAAGGGCCTCCAACCCTGTGTGTTCGAATGAGTGAATGAACTAACACGTGTCCTTTTACCCTCTGTGTTCTCTAGGCTTCAAACCCTCTGTACAGAAAGCCCATCTCCACGCACACTGTGGATTTCACCTTCAACAAGTTCAACAAATCCTACAATGGCACAGTGGACTGACAGCTCCTTCCCCTCAGAGGGCTGGAGGGGGCGAGCTGTCAAGCCAGAGACTGACACGCTCTGGACAGCTGCTCGGCTTGATCGCTGCTCCCTGCTCCACCGAGCGCAGAGACCTTCCGGCAAGCCCGGGCAGGGAGCCTGTGCAGGAAGGCGCCTGGCTGTGCCGGCTGGCCACCCCTCCAAGCCTGGCCGCGGTACTCTCGGCTCTCCTCAGCACATCCAGCTTGTCGTCTCAATGAACTACTGAGACGCGGGCCACATCCTCCTTCCGGGAGGGCTGGGCCTCAGATCTGGCCCCACGAGAGGGCTCTTGGGAGTGTCAAGAGTGTGTAAAATCCAGTCTGGCTTCGCTCATGTTGATCATGTTTGTATGAAATAAAAATGATCGTGCATTTATGTATAGTTCTGATTCCCGAGAATTACCTGCCTGTTGTCTCTGCCTCGCACGTGGGTGTTGGTGACGGGATCGAGATTCCTGTTGGAGGCATGTAGTTTGCAGAGGTCAGCTTTTTTCTGTCCACGTTCATCTAGTACTTTTGTAATGAAAAGGAAAGAGATTGTTTGGGATTGAAAGTAAAGATTAAAACCAAAAGATTTTGTGTCTGACACTCTTCATGACATGCACTTACCTTTCTGAAGTCCCCAGCAGGGACACCACACAAGCCAGTCCAATACTCCAGACCAGGGCTCATCACACAGAGCTCCATGCAGTACTCGGGGCATTTGGCGGGGGCAGGGAGGCACTCCAGGGAGGGCTGAGCAGATGTCTTTGGACACTCCCAGCTTTTCCTTAGGTTCTAAACTGTGATGATCACCTCTTTGGCTTCTTTCCCGTGTCCCAGGTGTTAGGCTGCGAATTGTGCAGATGAAGAAGGGTCAAGATGTGGCTTCCACATAAAGTGACTTCTTACACATTATAACAAGTTTCCTGTCGGCTGTCCTTCCTGCAGGGCCCTTTAAGGCCTCTCTCTTTCCATATCTGAGTCAAATTATCTGATCCTATCCCCTGTTTATAGACAAGGAAACTGATCGCTGGAGAAGGGATGGGGCTTTCCTAGGTGTCATTAAGTGTAACTAATGACAAGCTGGTACAAAGAGCAGGCCTCACAAGCAAGGTACCTGCTCCTTTTTGTAACATCTCTTTCACTAATCACTTAGCTGCTGCTGGCATCACTTCAAGGCTATTGGGCTTTCATTCCAGATTCATCTGTTCTCAGCCTTGGACCAAATTCCCTTTACTTCATTTCAGCAAATGCTAAGACAAATGTCTATTAATAAACAGCCGTATTTATGACCTGGGGAAAATATGAACAGATTCGTGTTTCCTTTGTCCTGTGTAATTAGGATGAAACAGAGACCTTGCGGCTTGGTGAAACTGCCTTCAATCCTTTTTGGAATAAAGCCAAATGTAGGTAAATATACAAAATAGACACAGGATGGTCTTGTGACTTTTCCAAACTGAGAAAAATATGATTTCAGAAGAAACGTTGGATTTCTCTTTTGATTGTGGGTTTCCTGATGACATGGTTAACTTGTTCAAAGTCTAATTTTCTACCAGGTGGCTCTGTAAGGGCACAGCATTCTTGAGCCAGGGACAGAAAGGATGAATTGCTCCAGGCTTCCACCTGATGTGGAAGTTCGGGCTATTTCCTCGGTGACGCCGATGGCTGTTGCTCACAGTGCCCTGCTGCCCCCTGCTGGAGGCTCTGGGGACAGCTGTTCAGAGACCTGACGAGATTCTGACCCAGTGTGTGATCCCCTTCCTTTCTTTTGGTGATTTGGCCAGGTCCTCACTGCCTCCTGTTAACACAGATAATGGAGCAGGAGCTGAGGGTGCTCTGGACCTTTGCTCTGCCAAGCTCTCTCAAACCGAGGGCCCATTGTTGCTGGGCTGTGGAAGCACTCAGGTGAGAGTGAGCTGCAAAAGGACCTGCTGCTGTGTGGCCACTGGAGCACCTGCAAGGAGCACATGCCTGGTGGCCTCTGGAAAACTTTACTGTTATCTGTTTGGACAGGTAATTAGTAACGTGTTTGTTGGAAAGGAAGAGTGGAGGTGCTATTTACCTTTGTAATCAATCTTTGTTGACTTAATAGAGATTTCCAAATGGTACTTTATTCATTTTTAACAAGTTTTCTAATTGCAAAAGTAGCACATGGGAAAAATGAAAAAGAGATCAGAAGGAAAGTAAAAATCTTTTACAATCACAGCACACAGAGGCAACAACTCTTATCCTTTTTGTGGACGACATCTCAGTCTTTTCTCCCGTGCGTGTATGTGTGATTTTAACCAAATCTGAATTACACTGTCACTTTTCAAGAGGACTGGGGATTCTCATTCCACTTGGTTGACTAGTACTTAATCAAATTAAAGTAACTAACAGCTGCCTCTTCTGAGGTGGTATTTTTTTAAACTTGCTTAATCAGGTTCAAAGCTGGCGGTGATTATTGTGAAACTCGTGGGATGAATTTCAGGTAACAGCAAACAGATGGGGAGATCAGAGGGGCGGAGAGACGGCCCTTTTTTCTGTTCACGTGACATCTTAATTGAATAGCTTCTCCCTCTCTGGAGGGCTCTCGTTGTGTGGGGCTCCTGTTGCTTCTGAGAAGGGCAGCCTGGCGAACTCAGCTTGCACGGGCCTTTGTGACTGGCTGGGATGGGGCAGTGGAGTGGAGGACACTCAGGAGGAGGTAAGAGCCTCTGCAGCATCCTTGTGGACGTGTGGGGCCTGTGTGAGGCTTGGTGAGGTCTCTCCTGAGCTGACTTCTGTTTGCACCCAGCTCAGGGGCTCCAGGCTTCCCAGGAAGGACGTGGTTCCATTCTGATCCTCAGAGAAGGATGTAAGTGAAGGCAGGACAATGAGGGAGACAGTTGAGCTCCCACTGAGCTTGTGGCTTTAGGGATGGTCACTGCCCAGCCGGCCCCAGCTGACAGCGCCGCCTCCAGGACAGGCTGGTGATGTGTCACAGTGAGACAGATGGTCTTCGCATCCAGTTTGTGTCTCTGGAGTTCAGTGCCGGGACATTCGGAGCCTCCTTTTGTCATACCATGGGAATGTATAATCTAGCTTCGGTGTCTGGAATTTTTGCTTTTGGTTGTAGTCGGTATCTTGAGCATCAAGAGGCTGGGAACTAAATGCCAGGAAATGGAACCTACCTCCAGTTCTTACTGAAATCCCCGTCTTCTCCAATGAACCCCACCCCCTCCACGACCCCCTCAATCCTTGGCTGTCTCCCCTTCCACACACGCTTTCTGATCCTTCCAATGTCCTGCTCTGTAGTACTTCGTTTTAAGTGGCCTTGAATTCTTGTTGCAAACAGGCAAGCTCTAACCTGTAGGTAACCATAGGGCTGTGTGCTGCGGTGACCTTCTAGGAGAGGAGTTCTTGGTCATATTGTGTTGGGGACACTTTTGGTGTTCTAGTGAACCTTTATTAGAATAAGGCTAATACATGTGTAAACAGGGGTCATACTAAAAAGCCTGGACCCGTTTATCAGGGCAGCTGGTTACTATTTACCAGCTTAGTTTGACTTCAGAAACCCCTTGGAATACTCATCAATTACAGCCTCATTGGTTCCACGTGCATCGCATATCAAATGCTTGCAGCGAAAAGCAGCCTCTCTCCACGTGACCCTCACAGTAGTGGCACCTGGTGTTCAGGGAAGGCATTTCCTGTCTTCCTAAGGAGCGAGTTGAGACCAGTCACTCTGGGAGAGGGTTGGCACGTGAGACTCCGCCTCTAATTCGATGCTTTCTCCTCTGTGTTCACCTTCTGGGAAAGAAGGGCTGTCAGTTCTTATCTCAGAACTCTGTCGTGTGACTCGAAGGCACACATGTCTACTGAAATTAAGTGAGTGTGGATGAAGAGATTATGTCCCTTCCCCTCCCTCTTGCATCTTTTTCTCCCATCTCCATCTCATCAGCAATCTCTGGTATGTGTGTATTCACCGGAAATCGAGGTGCTTTTACTATTTAAAACTTGAGGGAAGATGACAACTGACACACGTTTCATGGTTCCTGGCACCAAAGTTCAGCAGTTTAAAGACTTTTCTGTGGAGGAGACCACAGATTGGTGCAGACGCTGGTTCAGGGCTCACCTCCCTGCTGGTTCAGCCAGCCCGATGGGAATAGACTATTTGTATGAGTGGTTGTGTGTGCTGGTTGATAGTCACATCCTCGCCTGTGTCCATACAACAGTATTTCTAAGAAGCCTACGGTGAACGGAACACACCGTCAACTGAGGGTTGTGGGTGGCACCCCATGTGAGGACCCCACGTGGGCAGCAGAGCTGGGCAGAGGTCCCAGGAGAGGCGGGGAAGCCAGGGCTGCCTGACTGCCTGCCAAATGTCCCTGAGGGCTTGTTCCTGCTCAAGTCTCGGGGATTGTAGGCTTGAGGTGGGAGACGTCCCGTATCTGACTCCCGTATCTGACGGACCCAGAGAAGAAGGCAACAGGGAGGGAGGGAGAGGGGAACACTCTGGCCCAAAAGGAAGCCACAGGGGCTTGGGGAAGTCAGGGCAGCAGGATGTTGGGGGTGAGAGTGGAAGAGGAAGTTGTAAAGGAGGAGGGAGAGCAGAGACTGATGAGGCTATTTTTCCCTGAGCTAGTTCTTTTTGTTTGTTTGTTTTTTGGCTGTACTGGGCCTTCGTGGCTGTGTGGGCTTTTCTCTAGCTGCGGCGATCGGGGGCGGCTGTCTAGTGTGGCACACGGGCTTCTCCCGGCAGGGGCTTCTCTTGTTGCGGAGCACAGGCTCGCGGGCGCACAGGCTCCGGTAGTACACGTACCGGAGTACCTCCGTGAGGTACACGGTCTCAGCAGGTGTGGCTCGTAGGCTCTAGAGCGTGGGCTTAGCAGTGGTGCACGTGGGCTTCATTCCTCCGCTGCGTGTGGAGTCTTCCTGGACCAGGGGTTGAACCTGCACTGGCCCGTGGATTCTTACTGTATAACCAGGGAAGTCCCCCCTAAGCAAATTCCATGAGGTCATCATTCAAGTGTGCAAAAAACATTATTTTTTAAAAACTTATCACCTCTACTTCAAGTGTCTGTTCAAGTGATGGGAGAAAACAAAGCCACTAAGTAAAGAGAGACAGTGTCTTGTTAAGCACAGTCGTTCCAGGGTCTCCCGAGCCCCAGCCTGGAGGCTCAGTGCAGCATCATGACGTTGGAGGCAGGTCCACAGAGCTGTCTGCGCACGTGATGCCTGCTAAGAGGTCACTGGCCTCATCAGGACCACGTTCCTGCATGGCGGTGGAGAGAGCCTTCAGGTCCACCAGGCCTGTTTCTCAGTTAACTTCCAGGCCCTTTTCAGGGAAACGCGGCTTCTCCCTCACGTTATCTGGAGCCACAGGCCACCTCAGGCTCTGCCCCAGCCACACCTGGCCTCCAGGTCCACTGTCCTGCTCCGTGCCGGGGTCTCTGGCATCGCTGCTCTCCTGGGCCCCTCCTGGAAAGCGAGGCCCAGAGCTCCTCTGCTGGCTCCGTGTCGATTTCCCTCCCTCCCTCCCTCCCTGGAGTGGGATGCCTGTGCCACAGCCTCCCCCAGGATCTGACTGTGCCCACCCCTGCACCTTCTTTTCCTCTCCCCAGGTCAGAACACTCCTCCCCGCTCCCTTGGTGGGAAGGGGAGAGGCAAACGTTCTTCCAGACCAGTCCTTCTGCCAAGACCTTGAACTTTAAAAGTTAAAAAAATACTCTAATTGTTTTGTTTCTCTTTGTATTTCCATTGTGGCATTACTTTCCTGTGGCTCAGAGGCCAAGTGTGGGCTTGGAAGGGCTGTGGAGAAAACAGACTGTGGAGCAAAAAAAAAACAAAAAATCACTTGATAATTCATACAAGGCCGGATTATGAACTTTAAATGCCCTAAGCCCTAAAAAAAATATGGCACCTCATGTTCTATAATCTAAAATAAAAGCAGCATTTAACAAGACAGCAGCTACTATTAAATAAAGAACCTCAAGGAGTCCTGATTTGCACCTCCCCCCTTTTTAAAAAAATACCAGATTCCTTCAAAAAACGTGTTTCGGTATCCTTGTTCCCTGGGCCTCTTAGCCCGTGCCTCAGTCAGGTGATGGTGTGCCCCAGCGCTGATGGCAGGTATCATGTCGTCTGCTAAGGGGTGGAGGAAGCAGATGGCAGAGCCCATGGGTGACACACCGATTGATGGCGGCTTCTCTGCTGAAGCACAGCAGTCACGCGAGAGCCAAGTGGCTGTTTGTTTCGGAGAGGTCACTGACTGCAGCCGAAGGTGAAGGCTGAAGGCAGGCAGGAAGCCTGAGTCTTGGTAGAATCAAGCTTCTGTCTTCCTGGCGACCAGGGCTAGACGTGGGGGAGCTGCAGCACGTCGTTGCATGTGTTAGTCAGCTGCTGCTGCACGAGCAGCTCCGAGCCCCTAGTTCCATGGCATACAAGGATGCGCGTTTACTACATGCTCACAGGCTTGCGGACCACGTGAGGCCCCTGTGCATCGGGCGTGGAAGGCTGGTTTGGGCTCTGCTCCGTTTTTATTCTCCTGGGATGTGTGGGCTACTCGGGGCGTGTTCTTCTCATGGTGGTGGCAGACATGAAGGGTGAGCGGAAATACAAGTCTAGGCTCAGAACTGGGACCCTGCCCCCTTCCCCCACATTCCACCGGTCAGAGAAGGTTACACAGCTGAGCCCTCCAGTGGGGAGTGGAAATACTCTCCACCTCAAATGGGAGGAACTGATGAGTCATAAGGGAAGGTGTGTGGATTCAGGGAGGAAGGAAGGATGGGAGTATCAGTAGCACTGTCCCTTGTCTTGGCACTTACTGCTGAATCTTGGTAGCAGGGAAACATGAGTCTCCGAGTTGTGACTGATGGTGTTACCGACCAGGGTTGTTTGGCTTCCTTAATCAATAGAAGGTGACCAGAGGCGAGACAAGAAATTCAGGCAAGGCTTTATTGGGGGCCTCTGCTGTAGCGGAGGGGAGCAAGAACAAACAACTGGGGAGTGAGCTTGTTCCTTATAAGGGATGAAGGTAGGGATGTGTCCAGGGGGTTGGGTCAGAGAGCTGCTGCTGTTCAGTCACTCAGTTGTGTGCGACTTTTTGTGACTCCATGGAATGCAGCACACCAGGCTTCCCTATCTTTCACCATCTCCTGGACTCAAACTCATGTCCATTGAGTCAGTGATGCCATCCAATCATCTTTTCCTCTGCCACCCCCTTTTCTTCCCGCCTTTGATCTTTCCTAGCATCAGAGTCTTTTCCAATGAGTTGGCTCTTTGCATCAGGTGACCAAAGTATTAGAGGTTCAGCATCAGTCCTTCCAGTGAATATTCAGGGTTGATTTCCTTTAGGATTGATTGGTTTGATCTCCTTGCTGTCCAAGGGACTTTCAAGAGTCTTCTCCAGCACCACATTTCAAAAGCATCAATTCTTTGGTGTCCAGCCTTCTTTATGGTACAACTCTCACACCCACATATGACTACTGGACAAACCATACCTCTGACTAGATGGACCTTTGTTGGCAAAGTGATGTCCCTGCTTTTTAATATGCTGTCTAGGTTTGTCATAGCTTTTCTTCCAAGGAGGAAGCATCTTTTAAGAATACACAGAAAAACTGTACAAAAAAATATCTTACTGACCCAGATAACCACAATGGTGTAGTTACTCACCTAGAGCCAGACATCCTGGAGTGTGAAGTCAAGTGGGCCTTAGGAAGCATTACTATGAACAAAGCTAGTGGAAGTGGTGGAATTCCAGCTGAGCTATTTCAAGTCCTAAAAGATGATGCTGTTAAAGTGCTGCACTCAATATGCCAGCAAATTTGGAAAACTCAGCAATGGTTTTATAGGACTGGCAAAGGTCAATTTTCATTCCAGTTCCAAAAGCCCACCCCTTTTGGGGGTTATGTGCAGCAGGGCATGCATAGTACCCTGCTTTTGAGCCTCTGCTTTTGCTCTAGGCTCTTCAAAAGTGGAAGTTGGTTTTTTGGAGTCTCTTTGTATCTTTTGTCCATAATTTTGCCCCAGCTACACATTTGTTGTGCTTAGTCATTCAGTCAGATCTGACTCTTTGCGACCCCGTGGACTGTAGCCCACCAGGCTCCTCTGTCCATGGGGACTCTCCAGGCAAGAATACTGGAATGGGTTGCCATGCCCTCCTCCAGGGGATCTTCCCCACCCAGAGACTGAATCCAGGTCTCCCACGTTGCAGGCGGATTCTTTACTGTCTGAGCCACCAGGGAAGCCCCATGCATGCAGTTATTTTTAGTCCCATATGGTTTCTTTGTATTTTGTTGCTCAGGGATAAGTGTGTCTGGGTGCAAGCATTGCAGCCCTGCAGCAAAGGGTCCCAGGTCTGTCTCATTCCCGCCTGAGAGACTCCACACACTTATTCTTAGGGGCTAAGGAGCTGAAGATCTCTTCTGAAACTTCTTCCTGCTGGACAGAGGCTGCAGTCCCTAGCCTGCCCTAGAGGTGTAGAAGTCCCTCACTTAACTGTTCCAGGGACCTCTAGGGAACTGAATCGTTTTCTTCTTGTAATGGACTGAATTCCTTAAGCCATCATGATCCTTACTTCAAACTACTGGAACCTGAAAGATGCAAACTTAACCAAAAGGTTAAACAAGGGCTAAAAAGAACAACAACAATAGCTATTAAAGAGCTTAGAAAGGGAAGGAGCCAGGTGAATTTTGGACTTCCTTAGCTGTTGACCAGACAAAGCTATTAATAAAATTGCCAAAATTATGAAGCCACTCTGTCTGAGCATATATTTCCTTAACATTAACTTTCATCTGTCCTGTCCCATTGATCCAAATGCAGCAGGAAGTATTCGTTATTGTGCAAACTCTGCTTTGTTCTGCCAGAAGGCAGTCAAGGGCAGGGTGATTGTCAAGAACCACATCATCCAAGGAAACGAGAGGTCCCAAGTCCCATTAAGGCTTCAACTAGGAGCCAGCCCGCTACATCATTTTACTTGTGTGTTGTTGGTGCCTGCCTTTTGAACAGCTGTCTCAGGTCTTTCACTGGCTCACAGGTATACTGTTCTTCAGTTGTGATTCAAGGGGTTTCTGGACGGAAAAGCTTTAGTCTGAACAAATGTGCACAGCTAGATATCCCTTGCGGAGAAGGGCATGGCAACCCACTCCAGTATTCTTGCCTAGAGAATCCCATGGATGGGAGGGGCCTGATGGGCTGCTGTCCATGGCGTCGCACAGAGTCGGCCATGACTGAAGTGACTTAGCAGCAGCAGATATCCTTTGCAGTTTAACAGCAGTGGGGGTGGTTAAAAGTACTTTATAGGGACCTTCCACTTTGGCAATAGCTAATCTTCAGGAGACCCCTCTTTCTAGGTTTAAAGAACTTGGTCCCTGGGTTTATTTGTGCAGAAACTCCTCCTCCTCTGTAGTTTAGTGGGAGCTGGAAGTGTTTTGTGGGCATAGTCCTGGACTGCCTTCTGAACTTGTCCTAGGTTAGTAATATATCTCAGGGCCTGATTCACATCCTCATCCAATAGAATGGCAGTAGTAAGACAAGGTCTCAGACCACTCCTGGGGGTGACATGGACCCTGAGGAGTGCAATAGGAAGCAAGTTGGTCCAGGGTTCATGAGTTTCTTGGCAGAGGTTTGCTAAGGTTTTCTTTAAAGTACGGTTCGTTTTCTCAATTTTCCATGAGGACTAGAGATGTCAAGAGGTTTGTGGCTCAGTCTATCCCTAGGACTGTTGTGAGCCCCTGTGTGATTTTTGCTGTAAGAGAAGACCAGCTATCACCCTGGAGGGACTTTGGAAGTCCAAACTGAGGAACTATTATCTTTTAAAAGGGACTTGCCAGGGCTTTCCCGGTGGCTCAGTGGTAAAGAATCCACCTGCCAATGCAGGAGACACAGCTTCAATCCCTGATCTGGGAAGATCCCACATGCCTTGGAGAAACTAAGCCCGTGCGCCACAACTATTGAGCCTGTGCTCTGGAGCCACAGCTGCTGAAGCCTGTGTGCCTAGAGCCTGTGCTCTGCAACGAGAAAAGCTGCCACAATGAGAAGGCTGCCCGCCACCACTGGAGTAGTCCTCGCTGTCCACAACTAAAGTCCACGCAGCAATGAAGACCCAGCACAGCCAAAAATGAATGAATAATTTTTTTTTAAAGGGACTTACTGACTTCCATAGCCTTTTCAAGTGAGGTGGGGAAGGCTTCAACCTATTCTGTGAAAGTATCAACAAACACCAGAGGATATCTGTATACAGGTTGTGGGGGCATGTGAATGAAATCTGCCGGTCTTCCCCCAGATATGTCCCTTGGCATTGAATTGCCCTGACTTACAAAGAGCAGACTGGATACGTCTGTGGGTTATTACGGGCATAAATCATAGGAAGCATTACTTGTTTTACTGTTCTTTTAAGCCCCTTCCCTTCTCTTCCCTTAAGCTTTTTGCATCAAGTTCCATAGTGCGTCCCTCCCATAGTGGCTGGCATCATGTAAGCTCTTAGTGAATTTCCATTGTTGAGTTTCAGGGATTAGAACCTTATCCTTCTTTTTATACCAACCTGTGCTTCTCTTCTCATAACCCCATTTTTTTGCCATTTTCTTTTTCCTGTGGGAAATACTAGGGAAGGCCAGGGAGTTCAGGGGGACCAATCACTAGAGCTGTAACTTGTTCAGGTTCCTGCAAATTGCCTGTTTTGCAATTTGATCACCTTTGCTGTTCCTTTGGCTCACAAAAGATCCATCCCACTATACATCCCACTGTGGGGTTACAGAAGCTACACTGCCTCTAAAACAGCCAGATCCAAATCTTTGTGTTTCATGGAGGAATTTCTAGCAGTTAACATTCCTCTTTATTTCCAAATGGCAGCATGAATCTGTAACATGTGATAGAGTCAGTAAAAATATTTAGAGTCTGTAAAATATTTAGAGTCACATTTAGAGTCAGTAAAAATATTTAATTTATCTTTCCCCAGTGGAAAATTCCCATTAGTGCATTTAGTTCAGCCTTCTGGGCTGATTTCTAGGTTGGCAGACCCTTGGCTTCTATGACTTCATCTAGGCTAACTATGGCATACTCTTGCCTTTTGGGTTCCCATTTCTACAAAACTGCGCCCATCATTAAACAATTTGATCTCAAGGCTGTCAAGAGGCTCATCTATAAGATCAGACTTGCTGGAGTAAGTTTGTTCTAGGGTCTCCATACCAGTCTCCTCTCTTGACTGCTGGAAGCAGAGTTGCTGGGTTGGGATCTTGCACACTTTGAAGGTAATGTTGGGGGTGTCCATCAGGAAGGCCTGCTATCTTATTAACCTTCTTCCAGTCAACCAATGATGTCCTTTGACTTCCAGCCCAGATTGTACCTGATTAGGGGTTAGCACATCTGAGTGTTGTCCCAGGGTGAGTGTGGAAGCCTCATTAACCAACAGGGTCGTGGCTGCTACTACACACAAGCAGCTTGGCCAGCGCAGGGCCACTGAGTCCAGTTGTTTCGAAAAGTAAGGCAGTGGCCACTGTCTGGTCCCAGCTTTGGGGCCAGGACTCCTAGTGCCATCCCTGTCCTCTTGTGAATGTGTCGCGTCAAGGGCTTGTCCAGATTTGGAAGCCCCAGTGCTGGTGCTCTACTCAGCTCTGTCTTTAGTCTCAAAGGCCCGCTGGTGATCTTCATTCATCAAAGTTGTTTGTTTCTCCTCCTCTTAAAGCCTCATACGGGTTTTGCTCTAAGGCCATAATTTGGAATCCAGATAAAACAGCCAGCCTTCCCAAGGCCTCGGAGTTGCCTCTTTGTGGTTGGAAATGGTAATGCACTAATTGCTGTTTTTGATCAATGGCCAGGGCTCATGCTTCTGGGATCAAAACAAATCCTAAGTGTTGAACCCCCTGCTGTGAGATCTGAGCCTTGGTTTGAGAGACTTTATATTCCTTTTTATACCAGAAAATTTAGGACCCTAAGAGTATTTTGACCTAAATCTTGTTTGGTCTCACTA
The DNA here is from genome assembly GCF_003369695.1 of Bos indicus x Bos taurus. Lineage (NCBI taxonomy): Eukaryota > Metazoa > Chordata > Mammalia > Artiodactyla > Bovidae > Bos > Bos indicus x Bos taurus. The sequence goes on along the minus strand of NC_040076.1, from coordinate 68,922,156 downwards.
CTTATCAATAAATCTCAATAGACTGTAGCAGAGTTCCCTTGCTAATGCATTTCCAGAAACATGGGAACTGTCTCAAAAACCTTCTGGAATCACTGTCCAGTATATTGGATAGCCTCCAGGGTGTCAGGGTCCTTCCATTTAAAGGCAAAAAGGTAGTGAGAGTCTGAGTGCAGGGGAATACAGAAAAATGCATCTTTGAGGACCAAAACAGAAATACTGGGCGCTCCCTGGCACTTGGATGAGGAGGGTGAATGGGTCTGGCACCTGTGGCTCATTCAACTGCTTGTAAGTCTTGCACAAACTGATACTCCTATTAGGCTTGTAAACAGGGAGGATGGTGTTAAAAGGGCAGGATGCAATGAGTCTGTGTTTTAGGAATTTGCTGAATGGCATTTGGACTCCCCTCAGGGCCTTAGGCTTTTAAAGGGCATTTTCTGTTCCAGGGGTATTTTTCCTGAGGCCCTAACCTTATTTTTATTAGGGGAACTTATCTTGCCCTTCCTGGCACCAAAGTATCCCAAACTGCAGGGTCTACTTGTTCTCTGATTTCCTGGAGAATATTTTAATACCCAATAGTAGGTCATCTGGGGTTACTAATAGATGAATTTTCAGTTCAGATACTTTACCCCTTGGACTTGACCCTGCCCTAAGAATATACTAGTTCCTAACTTATCAGCAGACCTCTCCCGAGGAGGGGCACAGGGCATTCCGGCATATACAAAAAGGCATGAGTAATAATAATGGACCCAACTCCTCAGGCAAGGAAGAGGAGATGTAAATCACCCTCCCATTGGCTGCCCGTCAACTCCTGCCACAGTACAGTCCACGGATGGAGAGGGGGCTGGCTGGTCAAGTCACAACAGAGCAGGCACCTCCAGTGTCTACAGGAAATTCAGTTCTTCTGCCTGCCACATCGAGGGTGACCCTAAGCTCCCCTGGGATAATGAGGATGAATCGAGTGGAATCTGGAGCTGGTGCCACTTGGGCCCTATCCGTTGGTGTTTGAGAATCTCTCATCCAAGGGATTCACAAGGAACTGGGGCCAGTCAGGGTTGCCCCTTGGGCATCCCGCAGGAGGGCGCTCTGGCCATTCCCCTTCCAGTGGCCCCCTTTCTGACAAAGATGCACAATGGTTCGGGCCCCGGCAGCTCCTTGGTGGTCTGTCCAGCCAACTCAGCCCCCCAGGGTGCTCTCGAGGTGGTGGGTGAATCAGAGCAGCCAGAAACTGTTTCATTAGCCTCTTATCCTTATTGTCCATTAAGTCTTGGTTGTTGCAGACTTTGAAGGCCTCCTCTACCAAGGCTGACAGTGGGGTTTGAGGTCCCATTGAGGCCCCTCAAGCTTCTGTAATGTTCTCCGGATACCTGGAGGAGCTCGGTGGTAAAATGCATGGCCAGTAGTGTCCTCCCTGTGGCAGACTTGGGGTCTGTGCTGGTGTATGTCCTGACTGCTTCTTTCACCTGGCTGAGGAAGACTGCCAGGCTTTCACCTTCTTCCTGTGTAACCTCTCAGACCTCATCATAGTTTACAGGCTTCGCCATGTGCCTTTTCATTCCTTCTGATAGACAAGTCATGTCTCACCCTAGCCTGGCCTTACACAGTCCTCTGGTCCCAGTGTGAGTCATGTTCTGGGATTGCACCCCCACCTGCCTGATGAGTTGGGTGGTGTGGGTTGGTGGCCAGGAGGCCATCTGTCCCCTGGCCTTTGTGTGAGTACACTCTGCTTTTCATCCCTGGTGCAACAATGGGCCAGAATAACCATGAGGTCCTGCCAGGTGAGAGAGAATGCCAACCCCAGCCTGACAAGTTCATCCCTAAGCTTGTCAGGGTTCTCTGAGAACCTCGCAAACCTCTCCTTACAGATGAACCCAGTTAAGTTTAAGATCTCTCTTTGGGATGTTCAAGGGGCTACTTGAAGCACCCCAAATTTAAGTGCAAGTCAAGAGAATTTCAATTAGATTTTTTTAAAAAAAATTCCACACTGATTTTATTTTTTATAATCTTTTAAAATAGTGCCGGTTCTTAGTTGCAGCACACGGGATCTTCAGTCTTCATTGCAACATGCAGGATCTTTAGTTTCGGCTGACCAGAGACTGAAACTGGTCCCGGCGTTGGGAGTGCAGAATCTTAGCCACTGGACCACCAGGGAAGTCCTTCAATTAGAATGTGATATTTGGGAAGTCTGTCAAAATTGTTTAAAAGTTTCAAAACACCTGATCAGGTAGGAATTAGGTTTCTGTGAAACAATACGTATTCATTGAGCTAAGGTGGGGGGAAAAACAAAAGTAAATATGGATCACTTAAAGGCACAGAAACTCAAACAATCTGTTATCAAAAGCAGCATTCCAGGACAATGCTGTTCTCTTATGAGAGAAACCAAATCCAGTCTTGCGTCAGCCTACTCATAATAAAATCCATTTACCTAATTAAATTTAATCCAACCTTTGAAAATTCTGACCACATACAAAATTCTTTTCTCAATGTTCCTCTTCCACAAACCCACAACTTTCTATAGCCATACTTTGTCCCTTATTCTTTCCCCATTCAGAATAGCCAGCTCTAGGACAAAATCACCCTTTTCCCTTTCAACAAAATATATTTGCATTCCTCATACCTTCTTTTCTGAAAACACACCCTACTTTCCTAAAGCAACCATGAACTGTCCTCTATATTAGCATACATCTCACGGTGGTTGCAGCGTTAGCTTCTCTCTCTGAGGAAGACAAAGTAGGTAAATTTAGAATAGACCTGCTTAGCAATTAATGTTCCAATATTTTATCTTATTTGAAATGATCTGGATATTCAGTGAATTCCTGTCATTTATTTTTAAATTTATCAAAATAGACATAATTATTCCTGTACAGTTTTCCAAATCCAATACATGGGACTCTCACCCACAAGTACACCAGTATATGGAAATCTGCTGCTTCAGCCCGTTCCCAGCGGACTTTTCTTGGTGGAAGGAAAATGAAGGCGAGAATATTGGGAGAATCAGACTTCGAGCCACTACACGATATGAGGTTTAAACCTCTATCACGCTCATAAATCTTTGGTCAGGGAGAGCCCGCTGGACCAAGGTCTACACGGTGTGAGGCGAGCCTCTCCCACCTCTGCTCGTCACCATCAAGGGAGCCATTACTGCAGAGAGAGCAGGTCTCACAAGCTGAGAGGAGCGATGCTGTAGCTGCCGACGTCTCAGAAGCATGGGACAGAGGGAGGAGAGGACAGAGAGGACACAGAAGTAGAGATATTTCAGGAGAGGGAAAGGGAAAAAGGACAAAGGGAGGGGGGAAGTGTTGCCTGGATGAGGGCAGGAGGCCAGACTTACCGAACATGGTGACACTGAAAGATTCAATTGGTCACTTGTCACCCATGGAGAAGCTGTGTTCAGTACTCCCAGAGGTGCCCAGATTCTCTCCCCAGAAGGGGACAAGCCCCACGTTGGGCACCACAAAGTATGTTACCAGCTAGGGTTCTTGACCTCCTGAATCAATAGAAATTAATCAGAGGCCAGACAAGAAATTCAGGCAAGGCTTTATTGAGGTCCCGGCTGCAGCAGGGGCAAGGGAGAACAATCAACAGGTTCCCTTGCTTGCTTGCTTCTGGGTGGAGTGGGGATGGGGGTTGGCTTGTTCCTTATATGGGATGAGGGTAGGCGTGTGTCCAGGGGTTGGGCTGGAGGGGTGGTCTGCCCACCCCTTAGGTGGTATTGTGTGCAGGGGCCATGCGCAGCTCCCTGCTTTTGCTTCTGACCCCCTGCTTTTTGGCTCCAGGCTTTTCAAAAGTGGCAGCTGGGTTTTTGGTCCCTTTGTATCTTTTGTCCAGAATTTGCCTCAATTGCACACGTGCTCAGCCCCATACAGTTTCTTTGTATTTTGTGGTCTGAGGAGAGATGTGTCTGGGTGCTGATATTGTAGCACTGCAGCAAAGGGGGCCAGGTCTCAGCAGTGGAAGGAAAGACTAGCTGTGTGTCTCAGGATGGTATGGAAGTACCTTTGAACCTTTAGTAAGTTCCTTAATGACTGGGATGATGTATATCGGGTTGACTCCGTGTTCAATAAATTGACGCTTTTCGACCCCATGGACTATACAGTCCATAGAATCCTCCAGATCAGAATACTGGAGTGGGTAGCCTTTCCCTTCTCCAGGGGATCTTCCCAACCCAGGGATTGAACCCAGGTCTCCTACTCTTGCCTGGAGAATCCCATGGACAGAGGAGCCTGGTGGGCTACAGTCCATGGGGTCGCTAAGAGTCGGGCACGACTGAGCGACTTCACTTTCACTTTTCACTTTCATGCATTGGAGAAGGAAATGGCAACCCACTCCAGTGTTCTTGCCTGGAGAATCCCAGGAACGGGGGAGCCTGGTGGGCTGCCCTCTATGAGGTCGCACAGAGTGGGACACGACTGAGGCGACTTAGCAGCAGCAGTAGCAGAGAGCTTTCAAACTCAAGTTTCCTAAGATTCTGGGATATATATAGTCACTGCATCAGTGGGTGACTGGTCCCAGTATTGCCAGATTCCTCCCCTGCACCCACCCACCCCACCCCCGCCCACCTGCACACTCCCAGCCTCCCCCAGCGAGCCTTTCCATGAATCGGAGCACTGAGGTGTGCCATGAATGCTCACAGCCAGGCTGCCACAGCTGGATGGATCATGTGGCTGGGCTCAGGATTCCTGGTTGTGATGGGCCTTTCTCAAGCCCAGGTGATTCCCTCCCTTTGCAAGGGATTATTCCTCGAGATGCTTATAAATTTTCCATCCTTGAAATTCAGTCATATTGACAGACGTGCCCAGGTGTACACCTTTGTCCCTAACACCCACCTAGAACTTAGTGGGCCCTTTGCTTCTGCGGACTCAAGTATTTTTTCGTGACTGTGGAAACTTTCCTCAATTATGATTACGTTCTGTCCTTACATTGTCTTTTCCTCTTTATATGCATGAATCTGTTCTCTAAGCCTCTCATCTACTCCCTCATTATTTCCATTTCTTTGTCCCTTTGTTTTGAATTTTGGTATGTCTTCCACTTGACCTTCCCGCCCACAAATGTAGTTCTCAATATTATACCATCTTGAAATTTTTCCACCTAATTTTCACATTCAAATCATGGCAGAAATCTTCATTTCAGCGCCCGCCCCCACCCCGTGCTGGGGCCCCCCAACACACACAAACTGCCATCCTCCTCTTGTTATCCTGCAGTGGGTCTGCTTCCTGTGGCAGCCCCCCTTCCCCAGAAGGCCCTACGCTCACTTTAATTCAGAAGCACTTGCTGGGCCTGCTCCAGTTACTGCACTGAGCAGGTGAAATCCCTGCGCTCTTAGAGCTCATACCTATCACAGGTGGTTCTCTTTGCTTTCCTCCCCTGGTTCCTGGATTTCCTCAGGTACTTTCTTTCGTCCCCTTTCACCACCCCACCCCCGACCCCCCAGCCAGCACTTGACCCTCATGTAGCAGTAGACCTATCGTTGGTAGGAGGCCCACAGACTGTATCTATGGGCCAGCACTGCGGTGACCAGAACGGGCTGTCAGAAACCTCAGCTCCTCCCAAGGGCCACCCAGTTGGTGCTCTGACACCCACACACACGAGCATGCATCCTAGCCCTGAGCCTCCCCACTCTTGCTCCTGTGTCCACCCACCTCACAGGATCACGGGGGTGCTTCTGGGCCTTGCCTGCACGAACCCAGCAGCATTAGGTTCAGAAGAAGGTGAGTGCAAGCTGTATCCTCAGGCTGCCATGCGCACCCTCCGGTGCCCGTTTTCCAGAGGCTGGTGGCGGTCCACATCAGCATGGGTGAGAGTGAGCTGGGTCTGAGCCCTGGGCCTGTGTTGCTCACAAGCTGGTTGTGAACAGTGTCTGTACGCCTGTAGCTCTAAACTGAGGAGAGGACCAGGGTTGTGAGGCTCGTGCAGCACTACTCATCTGCTGCCCTTTGCTGTACTAAAGACCTGGAGTGGAGGAGAGGCCAGTGCTCGTATCGCCCACTCCCACTGCTCTCAGATGTCATTCTAGGCGCCCTGTGAGGGCTGTCCCCACATTCTTCACTACGTCAGGTGTTTTCAATACTCCTTGACCACAAAAGGGCTGAACTATCAAAAATGCCTCTAAAATAGGTCTAGGCTGAATAGCCCGCTCACAGGTCCTGGACAGCCAAATTCTTCTTTGTCTTAGTCAATTTGTGCTTCAAAGTTTCATGATTCCAGAATGTCTGAGCTGGGCTTAGTCTTGAGAAACATCAAAATCACCTGAAGTACCTGTTAACAAATGCAGATTTCCAGGCCTCATCGCCTGTCTGCTAAACCAGTCTCTGATGGTGGGGCCCAGGTGGTTCTTTGATGCTCCTGAATTCCCTTCATTACCCCTGAGAAGGGGCCTGAGTGAACCTCAGTACCAGAACTGCTTACGGCAGGAGTGGGTTTCTCAGCAGGAGGTGGAGACCCCACGACCGTCTTATTGCAGAAGAAAAATGTGACGAACCAGGGCGGTGATGCTCCAAGTGTGGTGCCTGCACCAGCATTAGCATCGCCTGAGTACTTGTTAGAAATGCAAACTTTCATGTCCTGTCCTAGAGCTACCCAGAGGCAGAAACACTGGAGCTGGGCCAGCATCTGACTGACTGAGATTCTACGTGATTCTGATGCATGCTGAAGTGCAAGAATCTCAGCACATTACCGCAAAGGTCTCTCAGCCTTGAGGTCACCAAGACTTTGAAGACAATTCCTAACTTTCAGCTCCTCCAGAGTAGCCCCAAGGTCACACCTCTTCCATTTCCTTCCAACCTTATTCTGTGATCATTTCCCTTTCCCAGAGGGGACTTTTCTGGAGCTGCAGCACTGGGACCCGAAGCTGAACTGGACTTTAGGGCAGAGGTGATTAAGTGTAGACTCTAAGATAAGCCCTAAATGGGGCCATTTCAAAATGATCATCTGAGCCCATATCCTTCACTCCCCTCTAAGATGCTTCCTGAACAGACCAATTTCTTTGGAGAACAGGCATCATCCAGAAACTGAGAATTTCTAGGAAAAAGTGCAGTTGTGGCCAGAATAAGAGGGCTGCCTAACTGCCGCATGTGTGAGGAAAGGTGGATGTGCCCAGCGCCTCCACTGTGGAAACCCAGATGGTTGTCACTACCAACTTCAACTCGGTTGCTGGGCTCCTTTCTATTTCGGAATCTGAAGGCTGACGTCTCTCTCTCTAGCAATGCCTTTTGGGACAATCATGTGGGATCCCCTGACAAACTTCCAGGTGAAACCTCAGACCTCTTGACACTGTTGTCTTTTTAAATAAATGAAAGAGCAGCTGCTCCATATGTAACAGAGAAGCCCTCTCCCTGTTGCAATGAAAGCCAGACACTTTCGGGAGCAGTGCTGGGAGCTAGCACCATGTAGACACCTGGACTATTACTTTTAGGCAGAATGGCTAATATTTAAGTATTATTAGGGTACCACATTAGAGAATAAAGGACACAGAAATGTTGTACTAGTTTTAGGCTCTTTATGACCTAAAATTTCTGTCTCACGGCAGTTAAAAGAATCAAAAGGTCTGATCTGGAGATGGTGGGGGGCACAGTCCTCCAATGTGACATTCTGACAGAACGGGGTGTGACTGCCTAACTACCATCAGTCTCAGTAAAGAAATCTTGAACGGATTACAGTGACAGTGTAGTGATCACAAGTCATTAGATATTTCCTGTAGACCACGGTAACTCCAGTTCCACACAGGACCCATGGAAACATCCAAGCAGGATTAAAGGCTGCTTATTGTTTCAAGCCAGTAGCATCTCAGGAGTCCATGTATCTAGCTCCAGGGCCATCCCAAAAGCACATCCAAGAGGCTCAAACAGCAAGTCTACTCAAGTAAGCTTCCCAAGCAGCTTTTCTGTACATCTTGGCTGCTTCCAGCTGATTAGCTGATGCTATTATGCCCCGGCCCACAATGATGATATCAGAGCCTCGTTTGCCGATGACTTCTTGTGGGCTGTGGTACTGCTGGCCGAGATTATCACCTACAAACGCAAAGAAGTCTGTTTAATACAGAAAATGAAAAAAACCTGAAACGTCACCTTTCTGAGAAGTATCTAACCTGATTTAAATAAGAATATGCTCTTGTTCACCATGCCCCTTCTACACAGCAACTGAATAAAGGCAGGTGAAGAGACTCTTAAACTGGCCAGAGATCTCAACAGTGGAAACAGATGCTCACCAATTCCTTTTTGATGTCTAATTTTAGACCATTTACACTTTAACAGTATAAAAAAAAAATTTATTTTGCCCTAAAAGGTTCAATACTAAATATAATGCAATAAAAAGTACCTCACAATTCAAGACTATCTAGTATACATTTTAGAATCACTGCGCCACGCTGTTGGAAAAGTCCTCATAAGGCATCTGCCCTGACCACAACCACATGTGTGAAGCTTTCCCTGCAACTCGACCAAATGCTTCGATTATGTACAGATCCTAATTCTTAATTCTGGCTTTTTTTTTTTTAAGAATTGTTTTTTACTGAAGTGTAACTGACACATGACATTAGTTTCAGGTGTACATCATGACTCAGTATTTGGACACATTATACATTATGAATGTATTTGGAAACAGTATTTGGATACATCATCACAGTAAGTCTAGTCAACACCTGGAAAGGTCTGACAGAATGTGGTCCACTGGAGAAGGGAATGGCAAACCACTTCAGTATTCTTGCCTTGAGAACCCCATGAACAGTATGAAAAGGCAAAATGATAGGATACTGAAAGAGGAACTCCCCAGGTCGGTAGGTGCCCAATATGCTACTGGAGATCAGTGGAGAAATAACTCCAGAAAAAATGAAAGGATGGAGCCAAAGCAAAAACAATACCCAGTTGTGTATGTGACTGCTGATAGAAGCAAGGTCCGATGCTGTAAAAAGCAATATTGCATAGGAACCTGGAATGTTAGGTCCATGCTGCCGCTGCTGCTAAGTCACCTCAGTCGTGTCCAACTATGTGTGACCCCATAGACGGCAGCCCACCAGGCTCCCCCGTCCCTGGGATTCTCCAGGCAAGAACACTGGAGTGGGTTGCCATTTCCTTCTCCAATGCATTAAAGTGAAAAGTGAAAGTGAAGTCGCTCAGTCGTGTCCAACTCCTAGAGACCCCATGGACTGCAGCCTACCAGGCTCCTCCGTCCATGGGATTTGCCAGGCAAGGAATCAAGGCAAATTGGAAGTGGTCAAACAGGAGATGGCAAGAGTGAACGTTGACATTCTAGGAATCAGCAAACTAAAATGGACTAGAATGGGTGAATTTAACTCAGATGACCATTATATCTCCTACTAAGGGCAGGAATCCCTTAGAAGAAATGGAGTAGCCATCATAATCAACAAGAGAGTCCGAAATGCAGTACTTGGATGCAATCTCAAAAACAACAGAATGATCTCTCTGTTTGTTCCCAAAGCAAACCATTCAACATCACAGTAATCCAAGTCTATGCCCCAACCAGTAACGCTGAAGAAGCTGAAGTTGAACGGTTCTATGAAGACCTACAAGACCTTTTAGAACTAACACCCAAAAATGATGTCCTTTTCATTATAGGGGACTGGAATGCAAAAGTAGGAAGTCAAGAAACACCTGGAGTAACAGGCAAATTTGGCCTTGGAAGACGGAATGAAGCAGGGCAAAGGCTAATAGAATTTTGCCAAGAGAACACACTGGTCATAGCAAACACCCTTTTCCAACAACACAAGAGAAGACTCTACACATGGACATCACCAGATGGTCAACACTGAAATCAGATGGATTATATTCTTTGCAGCCAAAGATGGAGAAGCTCTATACAGTCAACAAAAACAAGACCGGGAGCTGACTGTGGCTCAGATCATGAACTCCTTATTGCCAAATTCAGACTTAAATTGAAGCAAGTAGGGAAAACCACTAGACCATTCAGGTATGACCTAAATCAAATCCCTTATGATTATACAGTGGAAGTGAGAAATAGATTTAAGGGCCTAGATCTGATAGATAGAGTGCCTGATGAACTATGGACGGAGGTTTGTGACATTGTACAGGAGACAGGGATCAAGACCATCCCCATGGAAAAGAAATGCAAAAAAGCAAAATGGCTGTCTGGGGAGGCCTTACAAATAGCTGTGAAAAGAAGAGAAGTGAAAAGCAAAGGAGAAAAGGAAAGATATAAGCATCTGAATGCAGAGTTCCAAAGAATAGCAAGAAGAGATAAGAAAGCCTTCCTCAGCGATCAATGCAAAGGAATAGAGGAAAACAACAGAATGGGAAAGACTAGAGATCTCAAGAAAATTAGAGATACCAAGGGAACATGCAAAGATGGGCTCAATAAAGGACAGAAATGGTATGGACCTAACAGAAGCAGAAGATATTAAGAGGAGGTGGCAAGAATACACAGAAGAACTGTACGAAAAAGATCTTCATGACCAAGATAATCATGATGGTGTGATCACTCACCTAGAGCCAGACATCCTGGAATGTGAAGTCAAGTGGGCCTTAGAAAGCATCACTACGAACAAAGCTAGTGGAGGTGATGGAATTCCAGTTGAGCTATTTCAAATCCTCAAAGATGATGCTGTAAAAGTGCTGCACTCAATATGCCAGCAAATTTGGAAAACTCAGCAGTGGCCACAGGACTGGAAAAGGTCAGTTTTCATTCCAATCCCAAAGAAAGGCAATGCCAAAGAATGCTCAAACTCCCACACAATTGCACTCATCTCACACACTAGTAAAGTACTGCTCAAAATTCTCCAAGCCAGGCTTCAGCAATACCTGAACCATGAACTTCATGATGTTCAAGCTGGTTTTAGAAAAGGCAGAGGAACCAGAGATCAAATTGCCAACATCCACTGAATCATGGAAAAAGCAAGAGAGTTCCAGAAAAACATCTATTTCTGCTTTATTGATTATGCCAAAGCCTTTGACTGTGTGGATCACAATAAACTGTGGAAAATTCTGAAAGAGATGGGAATACCTGACCACCTGACCTGCGTCTTGAGAAATCTGTATGCAGGTCAGGAAGCAACAGTTAGAACTGGACATGGAACAACAGACTGGTTCCAAATAGGAAAAGGAGTACGTCAATATTGTCACCCCGCTTATTTAACGTCTATGCAGAGTACATCATGAGAAACACTGGGCTGGAGGAAGCACAAGCTGGAATCAAGACTGCTGGGAGAAATTTCAATAACCTCAGATATGCAGATGACACCACCCTTATGGCAGAAAGTGAAGAGGAACTACAAAGCCTCTTCATGAGAGTGAAAGAGGAGAGTGAAAAAGTTGGCTTAAGGCTCAACATTCAGAAAAGATCATGGCATCTGGTCCCATCACTTCATGGGAAACAGTGGAAACAGTATCAGACTTTATTTTTTGGGGCTCCAAAATCACGGCAGATGGTGAGTGACTGCAGCCATGAAATTAAAAGATGCTTACTCCTTGGAAGGAAAGTTATGACCAACCTAGATGGCATATTGAAAAGCAGAGACATTAGTTTGCCAACAAAGGTCCATCTAATCAAGGCTATGGTTTTTCCAGTGGTCATGTATGGATATGAGAGTTGGGCTGTGAAGAAAGCTGAGCACCGAAGAATTGATGCTTTTGAACTGTGGTGTTGGAGAAGCCTCTTGAGAGTCCCTTGGACTGCAAAGAGATCCAACCAGTCCATTCTGAAGGAGATCAGCCCTGGGTGTTCTTTGGAAGGAATGATGCTAAATAAAGCTGAAACTCCAGTACTTTGGCCACCTCATGCAAAAAGTTGACTCATTGGAAAAGACTCTGATGCTGGGAGGGATTAGGGGCAGGAGAAGGGGACGACAGAGGATGAGATGGCTGGATGGCATCACTGACTCGATGGAAGTGAGTTTGAGTGAACTCCGGGAGTTGGTGATGGACAGGGAGGCCTGGCGTGCTGCGATTCATGGGGTCGCAAAGAGTTGGACACAACTGAGAGACTGAACTGAACTGAACTGAATGGGTCCAGGACTACTCATCAGTGAGGTTCTACAGTTATCAGGTAGTATAGTTAGGAGTTCTTTCTCTGGACTCCATTATTCTTGACCACCTCTTAAAACTGGAGAAAATAGGTTAGTCCAGCAAGACTTAGAAAGAATTTCTCTCTAGTCACCCACTCTACCAAATGCACTCTGCAAAGTGCATCTGGGAAGGAAGAGGATATTTGGGAAGAAAAAACAAACTTTGTACAGCAAGTGTGAAAAAAATCTTAATTATTGGGTCTGGGTGACAGGTAGGTAGAAGTTCATTTACTGGCCTATTGTATGTTTGAAATTCTGCATAAATTCTATTTAACTGCACAACCACAGTGATAGACTACTGAGAGTGGCAAGTCCTTGGGGCTTCTCAGCCAGTACAGGACATGACTGAGCGACTGAACCGACTGACCTTATATAACCACAGAATTTTTTTTCTCTTGTGATAAGAACTTTTAAGATTTTCAACTTTTAAACAGCAACAAATTTGGCATCCTGTACACTACATCCTCATGACTTACTCTGTAACTTCAAGTCTCTACCGTTTGATGCCCTTCGTCCATTCCATCTATCCCATCCATCCCACCCTAAAACTCTGGGAGCAAGCAGTCTGTTTTGTCTATGAGCTTGTTCTTTTGGTTTTTAGCTTACATATATAAGCGATCATATAGTATTGTCTTTCTCTGACTTATTTCACTTAGCATAGTACCCTCAAGGGTATCCATCCATATTGTCACAAATCCTAAGGTTTCTTTTTTTAATAGCTGAGTGATACTCCATTGTGTGCATATACTGCATCTTCTCTGTCTGCTCATCCATCAGTGGGCACTTAGCTTGTTTCTGTATCTTGGCTGTGGTAAATACTGCTGTGAACATGGTGCAGATATTTCTCCGAGTTAGGGTTTTTGTTTTCTTTGGATAAATACCCAGAAGTGGAGCTGCTGGATCATATGGTAGTTCTATTTTTAATTTTTTGAGGAACCTCCATACTGTTTCCCATAGGAGCTGCACCAATTTACATTCTCACATACAGTGCACAAGAGTTCCCTTTTCTCCACATCCTCACCAACACTTGTTATTTCTTGTGATAGTGGGCATCCTTGTTTTGTTTCTGATCATAGAGAAAAAGCTTTGATAGTAGTCATTCTAACAAGTGGGAGGTGGTGTCTCATTGTGTTTGCTTTGCATTTTCCTGATGATTAGTGATGCCGAGCATCTTTTCATGCATTTTTTGGCCATTTGTATTTTTTTTGAAAACTGTCTATTCAGATCCTTTGCCAATTTAAAAAATATTTACTTAGTATTTATTTTTATTTATTTGGCTGTGCTGGGTCTTGGTTGGGGCATGTGGGATCTTTAGTTGGGACATGTGGGATCTAGTTCCCTGATCAGGGATCAAACCTGGGTCCCCTGCTTTGGGAGCATGCAGTCTTGGCCACTGGACCACCAGGGAAGTCCCCTTTGCCAATTTTTTAATCTGATTGTTCTGTTGTTCTTATTGAGCTGTATGAGTTCTTTACATTTGTACACTAACCCCTTATCAGACTTATGATTTGGAAATATGTTCTATCATTCAGCAAGTGAAAGCGTTAGTTGCTCAGTCGTATCCAACCCTTTGTGACCCAAGGACTGTAGCCTGCCAGGCTCCTCTGTCCATGGGATTCTCCAGGCAAGAATACAGAGTGGATTGCCATTTCCTTCTCCAGAGGATCTTCCCAACTAGGGATCAAACGCAGGTCTCTTGCACTGCAGGCAAACTCTTTACTGTCTGAGCCACCAAGGAAACAATCATTCAATAAGTTGCCTTTTTATTTTGCTGGTTTCCTTTGCTGTGTGGAAGCTTTTAAGTTTGACGAAGTCCCACTTGTTCATTTCTGCTTTTGTTGTTTTGGAGTCAGATTTTTAAAAAATCATTGAGAAGACTGATGTAGCAATGATTACCACATATGTTTTATTCTAGTAACTTTACGGTTTCAGATTTTACATTCATGGCTTTAATCCATTTTGAATTAAGCTTTGTGTATGGTATAAGATAGTGGTCCAGTTTCATTCTTTTGCATGTGGCTAACCAGTCTTCCCAACACCACTGTATTGAAGAGGCCATCCTATCCCCATTGTATATTCTTGGCTCTTTTCAAAAATTAATTGACCATATGTGTGTGGGTTAATTTCTGGGCTATTTTGTTCCGTTGATCTAGGTGTCTGCTATGAAGTTTTGTAATGTGAAAGCAGGGAGTGTGATGCCTCCAGTTTCATTCTTCTTTCTCCAGACTGCTTTGGCTATTTGATGCCTTTTGTGATTCCGAAGAAATTTTAGGACTCTGTTCCATTTCTGTGAAAAGTGCTATTAGACTGTTAGTAGGGATCACACTGAATCTGTAGTTTGCTTTGGGTAATTCAGACATCTTTACAAGATTCTTTTGGTATATGAGCATGAAATATCTTTCCATTTCTTTGTGTGCTCATTGTCATTCAAAAATGATTGTCTTTATGGTTTTTAGTGTACAGGCCTTTCACCTCCTTGGTTAAATTTACTTGTAGGTATTTTTTCTGATGCAATTGTAAATGGGATTGTTTTCTTAATTTCTGATTGTTAGTGTATAAAAATGCAACAGATTTTTGACCTTGTATCTTGTAACTTAACTGAATTTGTGTATTAGTTCTTAACAGTTTTTTTGAGTCTGTAGGGTTTCCTATATATAGTAATGTCTTCTACAAATAGTGACAGTTTTACAATTCAGATACTTTCTGTTATACTTTTTCTTGACTAATTTCTCTGGCTAGGATCTCCAAAACTAACTTGAATAAAAGTGGGCACTGCTGTTGTGTTTTTGATTTTAGAGGAAAACCTTTCACCTTTTTTGGTATGATGTTGGCTGTGGCCTTAATTATGTTGAGGTAAGTTCTCTCTATAGCCACTTTGTTAGGAGTCTTTCTCATAAATGGATGTTGAATTTTGTCAAATACGTTTTCTGCATCTATTGAGTCTCTCTTCTTCCTTCTGTTGTTTTCTTCCACTGCATATGAGTTTCTTTAGTGGTATGCTTAGATTCCTTTTTCTTCATCTTCTGCTTATCTGCTATAGGATTGTGCTTTCCATGTGGTTTATTATATATTCTATTTTCAGTTGATAACTTAAGTTTCACAGCATTCTAAATCTCTACATGTTCATTCCCTCCACAAAGTTTTGTTTTTGATGCCACATTTTACATCTTTTTGTCTTATATTTTAATTAATTCTATAGTTGTAATTATTTTCACTACTTTTGCCTCAACCTTTTAAGTGGTTGATCCACTGCTGCTGCCAAGTCACTTCAGTCGTGTCCGACTCTGTGGGACCCCATAGATGGCAGCCCACCAGGCTCCCCCGTCCCTGGGATTCTCCAGGCAAGAACACTGGAGTGGGTTGCCATTTCCTTCTCCAATGCGTGAAAGTGAAGTCGCTCAGTCGTGTCTGACTCTTAGCGACCCCATGGACTGCAGCCTACCAGGCTCCTCCGTCCATGGGATTTTCCAGGCAAGAGTACTGGAGTGGGGTGCCATTGCTTTCTCCGGGTTGGTCCACTCACTACCTTGACTATATATTTTGCTTTTTCAGTGAAAGTTACTCTTTCCTAAGTTTTCTTGTTACTAATTAGCACCCTTTCTTTTCAGCCTGAAGAAGTCCTTTTAACATTTCTTGTAAAGCCAGTGTAGCAATGCTTGAACTCATTTAAACTTGCTAATCTGGAAAACTCTTCAATTCTGAATAACTCTGCTGGGTAGAGTTCTTTGTTACAAGGTTTTTTTCTTCACACTTCCGCTATATTATGCCACTGCTTTCTGATCTGCAAAGTTTCTGCTGAAAATTCTGCTGATAGTCTCATGGGGGGGTCAGTTGTATATAAGAAGTTTTTCTCTTGCTGCTTTAAGATTCTCTTCTTATCTTTAGCTTTTGGTGCTTTTAATTAAACGTGTCTTGATGTGGGTCTCTTTGGGCTCATCTCATCTGGAACACTCTGGGCTTTCTGCATCTGGATGTCCATTTCCTTCCCTTGAGTAGGGAAGTTTTCAGCCGTTATTTCATCAAGTAAGTTTCTAGCCTTTCTCCATCTTTTCTTCTTGGGACTCCTATAATGAGAATGTCAGTCTGCCTGATGCATCCCACAAGTCTTTTAAGCTATCTTTAGTTTTTTCTTTTTTTGGTTTCTGTCCCGATTGGGTAAGTTCCACTGCCTTTTCCTCAAGTTCCTTTGCTTCACCCGGTCGACTAGTGAACCACTCTACTGTATTTTCAGTTATGTTATTGTATTCCTCAGCTCTGTGACTAGTATTTTCCACCTCTCTTGAAGTTGAGTTTGGGGAGCATCTTTATGACCATTACTTTGAACTCATTATTAGGTAAATTACTTATCTCCATTTCATTAAGGTTTTTTCCCCTGAGGCTTGTATCTTATTCTTTCATTTGGAATACATGCCTCTGTTTCTTCATTCTGCTTTTCTCTGGGTTGGTTTCTATGCATTAGATGAAACAAGTGTCTCTCCCAGTCTTGAAGGAATAGCCTCATGTATGAGATGAACCTTGTCATTCAACCCTTCCCTAGCTCCTGGTTGTTTCTCAAATGTTCTGATTGTCAAAGCAGCCTATGATATTTGTAATAGCTCCCAGTAACTGAGGGTGTGCCAAGACTTATCAGTGTCCCAGAGAGAAGGGGGTCTCAGTTAAGCACCTAGATTCACTCTCTGGTTGCCATGGCTAGGACTTTCAAATCTGTGTTGAATAAAAGTGGCAAGAGTGGACATCCTTGCCTTGTTCCTGATCTTAGAGGAAATGCTTTCAGCTTTTCACCGCTGTGATTTTGTCATATATGGCCTTTAATATGTTGAAGCAGGTTCCCTCTATGCCCACGTTCTAGAGAGTCTTCATCATAAATGGGTGTTGAATTTTGTCAAAAGCTTTTTCTGCATCGATTGAGATGATCATATGGTTTTTATTCTCAATTTGTTGATGTGTTATATTACATTGATTGATTTGTGGATACTGAAAAACCCTTGCATCCCTGGAATAAATCCCACTTGGTCGTGGTGTATGATCCTGTTAATGTATGGTTGGGTTCAGTTTGCTAGTATTTTGTTAAAGATTTTTGTGCCTATATTCATCGGGATACTGGCCTGTAATTTTATTTTTTTTGTGGTATCTTTGTCTGATTTTGGTATCAGGGTGATTGGCAGCCTCTTAGAATGAATTTGGGAGTGTTCCTTCCTCTGCAGTTTTTGGGAATAGTTTCAGAAGGACAGGTAACTTTTTCTAAATTTGCTAGAACTCAACTATGAAGTCAAGCCATCTGGTCACAGATTTTTGTTGGGAGTGTTTTTTTACTCAGTTTTAATTTTAGTACTTGTGATTGGTCTTTCATATTTTCTATTTCTTATTTGTTCAGTCCTGGGGGCTTGTATCTTTCTAAAAATTTGTCCATTTCTTCTAGAGTGTCCATTTCATTGGTGTATAATTGCTTGTAGTAGTCTCTCATGAGCCTTTGAATCTCTGTGGTGTCTGGTAACTTCTATTTTCTTTTGTATCCATTCAAGCAGTCTGTTTTCTGGTTGGAGCATTTAATCCATTACACTTAATAATTCACTTTAATTATTGATATGTATGTTCATACTGCCATTTTGTTAATTGCTTTGGATTTGTTTTTGTTCATAGACCTTCTTTTGTTCTCTTGTGATTTTACGACTATCTTTAGTGTTGTGTTTGGATTCCTTTTTCTTTTTTATGTGTTTACTACTGTAGATTTTCAGTTTGCCATTAACATGAGGTTTTATACAGCTCACTCGCACGCGCGCTCTCTCTCTATACACACACACACACACACACACACAATTGTTTTAAGTTGTTAGCCTCAATTTCAAATGCATTTCTAATATCTTACATTTGTACTCTTTTCATGATTTCTGGTTTTGATATCAGATTTGTATGTGGATGATTTCCTATCTTTATATATGCCTTTATTGGTGAGTTTTCCCACTCATAATATTCTTATTTCTACCTGGGGCCTTTTCTTTTCCATCTAGAGAAGTTCCTTTAGCATTTGTTGTAAAGCTGTTTTGATGGTGCTGAATAAAGCTTCTGATTTCTCTAATGTGAATAAGTGCCTTTCTGTGTAGAGTATTCTTGGTTTGTAAGTTTTTAATCTTTCATAATTTTAAATGTATCATACCACTCCCTTCTGGCCTGCAGAACTTCTGCTGAAAAATCAGCTGATAACCTTATGGGGATTCCCTTTTATGCTATTTGTTGCTTTTAATATTTTCTCTTAGTTTGATTAATGTCTCTCAGTGTGTTCCTCCTTGGGTTTATCCTGTATGGGACTCTGTGCTTCCTGGACTTGAGTATCTCCTTTCCCATTTTGGGAAGGTTTTTGGACATTCTCTCTTAAAACGTTTTCTAAGGTCCTTTCTCTCTCCCTCTGGGACCACTATAAAGTGAATGCTGGTGCATTTCATGTTGTTCCAGAGGTCTCCGTCCTCGTATCTCTTCATTTTTCTTTCTTCTCTTCCACAGCAATGATTTCCACTAATTTTTCAGTTTGTTCCATTTGTTCTATTGCCTCAATTTATCTGCTGCTGATTTCTATGTATTTTTTATCTGTTCTCAAAAGCTTCTTTTTTTTTTCTTTTTGGCTATACCATGCATCCTAATTCCCCAACCAGGGATCGAACCCATGACCCCTGCACTGGAAGCACAGAATGTAAATCACTGGACCACGAGGGAGTCTCCTAGCTCTTTAATAAACGTGTCTTGTATCAGTTTGTGCCTCCATTCTTTTTGAGGTATTGGATCATCTTTACTTTGATACCATTACTCTTAATTCTTTTTCAAGTAGACTGCCTATCTTCACTTCACTCAGTTGTTCCTTCATCTGAAATGTATTTCTTAGCCATCTGATTTTGTCCGATTTTCCGTGTTTGTGGTCTATTTTCTTCAGACTGCAGGACTGTAGCTCTTGCTTCTGGTGTCCATACTGTGGTGGGTGAGCTTGCTCCAGGGGTCATGCAGATTTTCTCGAGGGAGGGATGGGTGCTTGCCCACTGGTGGGTCTTATGTCTGGTGAGCAGGGCTATCTCAAGAAGTATGTTTACAGGTAACTGTGGAGTCAGGAGGACTTTAAGCAGCCTGTTTGCTGAGGGCTGAGTCTGTGTCTCTACCTGCAGGCTGTTTGGCCTGAGGTGTCCCAGCACTGGAGCCTACAGGCTGTTTTTGGGGCCAGGCCTTGCCAAAATGGTGCCCTCTGGGAGAGCTCACACTGATGAATACTTCCTGGAAACTCGGCCACCAGTTAACTTGCCCCCACAGTGAGCCACAGCCAACCTGCACCTTCTCCCAGGGACCCTCCACATTGCTTTCCTCTGGGTCCAAGTGCGTGTGAAACCTTGTGTGTGCCCCCCAAGAGTGGAGTTTGTTTCCCCAGTCCTATGGAGCTGCTGCACGCAAGCCCACTGACCCCTGCAGTGGAAGTTCAGAGTCGAAACCACTGGACCACCAGGGAAGTCCTCCAGCTCTTTACTAGACATTTCTTGCATCAGTTTGAGCCTCCATTCATAGGCAAATACTCTGGGGCTCCTTGTCTAGCGCCAGGAAAAGGAGGCTGGGGAGCCTTATGCGGGGCTCAGAACTCCTATGGGAAAACCTCTGTGATATAATTATTTTCCAATCTGTGGGTCACCCACCTGGCAGGTATGAGATTTAATTATAAGGTATAAGCGCCCCTCTACCGTTTATTTGTGGCTCCTTCTTTATCTTCGGGTGTAGAATATCTTTTTTGGTAGGTTCATGTCTTTGTTGTTGACGGCTGTTCAGCAGTTGTGATTCTAGTGTTTTCATGAGAGGTGAGCTTAACTCCTTCTACTTTACCACTTTGTCTCCATCCCTGGCAAAATCTTTTGGAGTCTGCAAATACATAGTCCTGCAGGACTGCAAGCATTACGTCCTGCTGGCCGCCAGATAAGTTCTTTACTAGGTGATAAACAGCGGCAATGACGCACAAGCAGAGCACAGCGATGGTGTCCACCAGATTATGCTCTCCTGAAAACACCCTCTTTAACAAAGGCTGTGCTCCTGGGTCTACTGCCTTCTGCTGTGCCCTGGGGGTGGTGGCTATTTAAGAACTCCCTCTCTGTTGATGATAGTTCAGTGAAACCTGCAAGTGTAACCCTCACTGGTCACAAGAACCAGCCCATGCAAATATATCCCTCAATGGAAGCTATAAAAACCAGGGTCCCAATCAGGGATGTAAGTCCCTTTTTGGGAGATAACAGTGAGCTGGAATGTGGAGAGAGACAGCACAATGATTGTGTCCACAGCCTCTTTTCCCTGAGAGGACTTCCACGGGGCCACTAGGTATCTGCCCCACAGGCCTCTTTCACACACCCTCTTTGTGGGTGCTATCTGTGCAGTGTTGGGGGATGCCAAGTACTGTCTCTACAGCTCTTATTATCATGGGACCAAACATAAGCTCTCCTGACCTTCAGAGCCCAGTAATCAAGGGGTGTTCCTTGGGCAGCAGCTGCAAATATCAGGGCACTTGTAAACGCTCCTTCCAGGAGATAATGCTGTTCGTCAGCAGTTCAGCAAAGGGATAGTGTGAAGATGGTGCCCACTGGTCTCCATCCCTGGAGGGAATTCCCACAAGCTCTTCAAGGTATGTGTTAAATTAGATGCCTACCCCTTAGATCAACTCTTAAACATTAGCAATGAGCCTTTACTTCAAGTCTGAGGATGGGCTGCCTCTGAGTTGGGCCCTGAGCCAGGTGAGTCTCAGATCACTAGTCTTGTGAGTCTTGTCAACATGAGCCCAATTGGGTTTCAGCGCTAGATGTTTTTGGGGCTCATCTCTCAGGTTCAAATTTTAAAAAAGTTGGGATGCCTGATGTGGAGTTCAAACCCTTTGCTCCTCAGAAAAAGCTCTGGGTTTTGAGTTCCACTTTGTATCTGGGTCTCCATACCAGGGGCGAAGACCCAATATCAAGATGGTTTTCTTGTTTGCTTACTGTACTGTGCTCAGCCAGCTCTTAGGTTTTATCAAGAGGAAACTGTTACACAGGTAGTTACAGACTCAGCATATCTGGGAGGAGGTTGGCTCAGGATTAGCCTACATTGCCATCTTGAACCCCATTTTTCCCTTCCTTTTAAATTCTGCTATTCCAGAAGACTTCTGATAAGTGGCATATCATTATCTTTCAAATCCAAGATGCTTTAAAAATCCCAGATCCTAACTGTACTATCTACTTGAAAACTATGGCAGCTTCCAATAAATATTACTAATCAACAAGCCGAGTACTCTATGCCAAGACATTGTGCTAAGTGCTTTGCACACATTATCTTTTAAGCCTCTCAACAACTCTGAGGTTCAGAGTTGTTATCCACATTTTACAGATCAAGAAAATGAGACCGAAACAAGGGAAGTGATTTGTCTAAAGATACTGTAAGCACTAGGAATCCAAATCCAACCAACTCATAAAATGTTTAGCACAAATATAGGGTTTAAAATAAAAATTGTCAAGTACTTTCTTATTTAGTTGCTAAGTTGTGTCTACCTCTTCTGCCACTGGATGGACTGCAGTCCTCCAGGCTCCTCTGTCCATGGGATTTCCCAGGCAAGAATACTTGTGCGGGTGAACATTTCCTTCTCCAGGGGAATCTTCCTGCCCTAGGAGTGGAACGTGCTTGGTGGGTGGATTCTTTACCACTCACCCACCTGAGAAGTCCATCAAGCTACTAGAGCAACTCTTTAGTCACTCAGTCTTGTCCGACTCTTTGAGACCCCAGGGAGTGCAGCATGCGAGGCCTCCCTGTCCATCACCAACTCTTAGAGTTTACTCACATTCTGTCCATTGAGTAAGTGATGCCATCCAACCATCTCATGGTCTGTTGTCCCCTTCTCCTCCGCCTTCAATATTTCCCAATGAGTCAGTTCTTTGCATCAGGTGGCCAAAGTTTGGAGTTTTCCTTCAGCATCAGTCCTTCCAATGAATATTCAGGACTGATTTCCTTTAGGATGGACTGCTTGGATCTCCTTGCAGCAAAGGGACTCTCAAGAGTCCTTTCCAACACCACAGTTCAAAGCATAAATTCTTCATTGCTCAGCTTTTTTTATGGTCCAACTCTCACATCCATACATGACTACTGGAAAAGCCACAGCTTTGACTAGACAGACCTTTGCTGGCGAAGTAATGTCTCTGCTTTTTAATATGCTGTCTCGGTTGGTCATAACTTTTCTTCCAAGGAACAAAAGTCTTAATATCATGGCTGCAGTCACTATTTGGGGGGGCTCCGAAATTACTGCAGATAAAGTCTCTCACTGTTTCCCCATCTATTTCCCATGAAGTGATGGGACTGGATGCCATGATCTTAGTTTTCTGAAATGTTGAGCTTTAAGCCAACTTTTTCACTCTCCTCTTTCACTTTCATCAAGAGACACTTTAGTTCTTCTTTGCTTTCTTCCATAAGGGTGATATCATCTGCATATCTGAGGTTATTGATATTTCTCCTGGCAATCTTGATTCCAGCTTGTGCTTCTTCCAGCCCAGCGTTTCTCATGATGTATTCTGCATAGAAGTTAAATAAGCAGGGTGACAATATACAGCCTTGAAGAACTCCTTTTCCTATTTGGAACCAGTCTGTTGTTCCATGTCCAGTTCTAACTTGCTTCCTGACCTGCATACAGGTTTCTCAAGAGGCAGGTCAGGTGCCCTGGTATTCCCATCTCTTTCAGAATTTTCCACAGTTTATTGTGATCCACACAGTCAAAGGCTTTGGCATAGTCAATAAACCAGAAGTAAATGTTTTCCTGGAACTGTTGCTTTTTCGATGATCCAGAGGATGTTGGCAATTTGATCTCTGGTTCCTCTGCCTTTTCTAAAACCAGCTTGAACATCAGGAACTTCATAGTTCACATATTGCTAAAGCCTGGCTTGGAGAATTTTGAGCATTACTTTACTAGCGTGTGAGATGAGTGCGATTGTGCAGTAGTTTGAGCATTCTTTGGCATTGCCTGTCTTTGAGATTGGAATGAAAACTGACCTTTTCCAGTCCTGTGGCCACTGCTGAGTTTTCCAAATTTGCTGGCATATTGAGTGCAGCACTTTCACAGCATCATCTTTCAGGATTTGGAATAGCTCAACTGCAATTCCATCACCTCCCCTAGCTTTGTTCATAGTGATGGCCCACTTGACTTCATATTCCAGGATGTCTGGCTCTAGGTGAGTGAGCACACCATCGTGAAGATCTCTTTTGTATAGTTCTGTGTATTCTTGCCACCTCTTCTTAATATCTTCTGCTTCTGTTAAGTCCATACCATTTCTGTCCTTTATCAAGCCCATTTTTGCATGAAATGTTCCCTTGGTATCTCTTATTTTCTTGAAGAGATCCCTAGTCTTTCCCATTCTGTTGTTTTCCTCTATTTCTTTGCATTGATCGCTGAGGAAGGCTTTCTCATCTCTTCTTGCTATTCTTTGGAACTCTGCATTCAGATGGGTACATCTTTCCTTTTCGCCTTTCGCTTCTATTGTTTTCACAGCTATTTCCCCAGCAAGACGGTAGGCGCTGGAGTGACTTTGAGGAGATACCCCATGTCCAAGGGCAAAGGAGAACCCCCAGCAAGACGGTAGGAGGGGCGAAATCACATTTAGAATCAAACCCCATACCCGCCAGAGATGCTCAGAGGGCTCAAACATACCTTGTGCACACCAGGACCCAGAGACTGAGACAGAACTATGTTTGAGTGTCTCCTGAGGAGGTATGGGTCAGCAGTGGACTGCCACAGGGGCTCTGGGTACGGCATAAGCCCTCCTGAAGGAGGTAGCCATTCACTCCACCATAGAGCCACCAGAACTTACACAGGACTGGGAAGCAAACTCTTGGCGGGCACAAACAGAACCTTGTGCGCACCAGGAAAAGGGAGCAGTGACTCCACAAGAGACTGACCCAGGCTTGCCCGTAAGTGTCTGGGAGTCTCCAGTGGCGGTGTGGGTCGGTGGTGGCCTGTTGCCGGGTTGGGGGCACCGAATGTAGCAGTGCCATGGAACCTGCTGAAGAAGGTCGCTATTATCTTCATTACCTCCACCATAATTTGGCCCTGGGTCAAATACCAGGGAGGGAACATGGCCCTGTCCATCAGAAAAAGACCCAATTTCCCCTCAGTCAGTCTCTCCCATCAGGAAGCTTCCATAAGCCTCTTATCCTTCTCCATCAGAGGGAAGACAGACTGAAAACCACAATCACAGAAAACTAACCAATCTGATCACAGGGACCACAGCCTTGTCTAACTCAATGAAACTATGAGCCATGCCGTGTGGGGCCACCCAAGAGGGACGGGTCATGGTGAAGAGTTCTGATAAAACGTGGTCCACTGGAGAAGGGAATGGCAAACCACTTCATCTTTCAGCGTTGTATCTCTCTGCCTTTTCATACTGTTCATGGGGTTCTCAAGGCAAGAATACTGAACTCCCCAGGTCTGTAGATGCCCAGTATGCTACTGATATCAGTGGAGAAATAACTCCAGAAAGACTGAAGGAACAGAGCAAAGCAAAAACACCACCCAGTTGTGGATGTGACTGGTGACAGAAGCAAGGTCCGATGCTGTAAAGAGCAATATTGCATAGGAACCTGGAATGTCAGGTCCATGAATCAAGGCAAATTGGAAGAGGTCAAACAGAAGCTGGCAAGAGTGAATGCTAACATTCTAGGAATCAGTGAACTCAAATGGACTGGAATGGGTGAATTTAACTCAGATGACCATTATATCTACTACTGTGGTCAAGAATCCCTTAGGAGAAATGGAATAGCCATCATGGTCAACAAGAGAGTCCAAAATGCAGTACTTGGGTACAATCTCAAAAATGACAGAATAATCTCTGTTTGTTTTCAAGGCAAATCATTCAATATCAAAGTAATCCTAGTCTATGCCCTGACCAGTAACGCTGAAGAAGCTCAAGTTGAATGGTCTTCTATAAAGACCTATAAGACCTTCTAGAACTAACACCCAAAAAAGATGTCCTTTTCATTATAGGGGACTGGAATGTAAAAGTAGGAAGTCAAGAAGTACCTGCAGTAACAGGCAAATTTGGCCTTGGAAGACGGAATGAAGCAGGGCAAAGACTAATAGAGTTCTGCCAAGAGAACGCGCTGGTCATAGCAAACACCCTCTTCCAACAACACAAAAGAAGACTCTACACATGGATATCACCAGATGGTCAACACTGAAATCAGATGGATTTATATTCTTTGCAGCCAAAGATGGAGAAGCTCTATACAGTCAGCAAAAACAAGACCAGGAGCTGACTGTGGCTCACACCATGAACTCCTTATTGCCAAATTCAGACTGAAATTGAAGAAAGTAGGGAAAACCACTAGACCATTCCAGTATGACCTAAATCAAGGCAGCTATTATCAAGTCTTAAATAGGTAAGCCATTCTGCTGAGGCCTACTCTGTAGTATATAAAACCTACAATGTGAAACTTGAAAAATAGCAGAGGCCTTCAATATTCTCTAGTCCCAGGGGAACATCTACTTTTTTTTTGGTTAACCTGCCATGTTTTTTGTTTACTTAATTGAAAGCAAAATCCTGAAAAGGATGTCTTTCAAGTGTTATTTATAAAAATTAATTAGTTCTGTCAAGGTTAATAGGTATCCAACAGTGAAGTATTTCAGTATTTAAAAGCAACTAAGCTTTACCAAATCTATAATCTCATTATGTTCTCAATATTATCATTCCATCCACAGAAACACCAATTCTTGCATCTGCTCCTCTATACAGTGTATTATCCTTCCCTCAACATGTGTGTATTTATAGAGCATTTATGATGCACAGGGGTACTGTGCTAGAGAATATGCATTCTTCAGAAAGAGACCTCATCCTCAAGGGGTTTCTAGCCTAATAAACGTGTTCCAAATACCCTACATGTGCAAAATATATGTACAACAACGTTAAGTTTATAAAAAGTTCAAGTGTATCCACAGTGAAATGATTGAACATATTATGGCCCAATTGTAACTAGGATACACTAAGGGGTTGTAGAAAAGGTACCTCTCGATGTGGGAACATAACATAGAAGCACATACACAAGTCACTTCAGCCACGTGAGACTCTCGTTTTGCCATGACTGTAGCCGCCAGGCTCCTCTGTCCACGGGATTTTCCAAGCAAGAATACGGGAGTGGGCTGCCATTCCCTTCTCCAGAGGAACCCTCCTGACCCAGGGATTGACCCCATGCTTCTTATGCTTCCTGCACTGGCAGTGGGTTCTTCACCGCCAGCGCCACCTGGGAAGCCCCAGCTCCGCACGTGGCAACTAAGACAGAGCACGTGCGCAAACATTCTCCATCCTCCATGAAGCAGAGCTGTTTTCATCTTAAACAGTTTTTCTGAGAACCAGATGTTCATAGTTCCAATCTTAAGGAAAGAGATAGAAAGTGGAATAGAATAAACTCCCATACTTGTGATAAGCAAGGTTTCTCATACAATAACCAATTCAGGAAAAATATTTCCAGACCACCATTTCTTCCCCGTTCAAAACAGAGTTATCCAAATGGAAGAATGTGAAGTTCGCCTCCTCCCACAAATACATCAAAAAATACATCTACACATGGAACAAGTCTCACAGAATACCTACAGAATGCTGGCAGAAGACATCACACTTCTGAAAGGACAAAAAGAATCTCCATATAACCAGGTAGGACCAAAAAAAAGAAAGGAATCTGGGCAGGACCTGCACCCCTTGGAGGGAACTGTGAAAGACCAAAGGCTCCCACACCCTCCTGGTGGGAAGAAGGGGGACTGAAAATATAAAGTATTTCTGAAAACTTCCCAAACTAAAGAAGGAAATATATCCAGGTATAGGAAGCGCAGAGGCTCCCAAACAGAGCTACACCAAGACATAAGTAAAATGGCACAAGTTAGCATTTTAAAGGCAGTAAGAGAAAAACAATCGGCTTATTTCTCTACAGAAACACTGCAGGCCAGAAGGGAATAGCAAAATATATATCTGAAGTCCTGAAAGAGAAAAATCTATAACCTAGAATACTCTAGTCAACAGCATTATCATTTAGATAGAAGCAGCGATAAAGAATTTCTCAGACAAGCAAAAAGTGGAAGAATACAGTAATACTAAACCTATTATGAAAGAAATACTACAAGGGCTTCCCTAAATAGAAAAGCTGTATTAAAAGAAAATTAGTCAAAAAGTAAATCACTTAAATAAAGCTGGTATACAGATTAAAAGAAAAAAATCCCGTGTGAACGTTACAATAACCACAATGAACAGCAAAAGGATAAATATGAAGATGTAAAAGAGGACATCAAAATCATAAAACAAAGGAGATTAAAATGTAGATTTTTTTTTCAGAATGTGTTTGAGTCTATGATTACCAGTTTAAAGTAAGTAGATATATGAAGGGGTTAACATACTTGAAAAACAGGGTAAGCACAATTCAAAAACAAAATAGATTCACAAAAGAGAACACAAGCATAAAATAAAAAGCACAATACCTGTGTCAGACAAAACAAACTTTACACCAAAGGCTGTAAAGGAAGATAAAGGACACTATTTAATGATAAGCACTACAAGAAGATATTTACTCTTGTCAACAAATATGCATGCACCTAATAATAGGAGCATCACTACGAACAAAGCTAGTGGAGGTGATGGAATTCCAGTTGAGCTATTTCAAATCCTCAAAGATGATGCTGTCAAAATGCTGCACTCAATATGCCAGCAACTTTGGAAAACTCAGCAGTGGCCACAGGACTGGGAAAGGTCAGTTTTCATTCCAATCCCAAAGAAAGGCAATGCCAAAGAATGCTCAAACTACCACACAATTGCACTCATCTCACATGCTAGCAAAGTAATGCTCAAAATTCTCCAAGCCAGGCTTCAGCAATACGTGAACCGTGAATTTCCTGATGTTCAAGCTGGTTTTAGAAAAATCAGAGGAACCAGAGATCAAATTGTCAATATCTGCTGGATCATCAAAAAAGCAAGGGAGTTCCAGAAAAACATCTATTTCTGCTTTATTGACTATGCCAAAGCCTTTGACTGTGTGAATCACCACAAACTGTGGAAAATTCTGAAAGAGATGGGAATACCAGGGCACCTGACCTGCCTCTTGAGAAACCTGTATGCAGGTCAGGAAGCAACAGTTAGAACTGGACATGGAACAACAGACTGGTTCCAAATAGGAAAAGGAGTTCATCAAGGCTATATATTGTCACCCTGTTTATTTAACTTACATGCAGAGTACATCATGAGAAACGCTGGACTGGAAGAAACACAAGCTGGAATCAAGGTTGCCGGGAGAAATATCAATAACTTCAGATATGTAGATGACACCACCCTTATGGCAGAGAGTGAAGAGGAACTAAAGTGTCTCTTGATGAGAGTGAAAGAGGAGAGTGAAAAAATTGGCTTAAAGCTCAACCTTCAGAAAACGAAGATCATGGCATCCAGTCCCATCACTTCATGGGAAATAGATGGGGAAACAGTGGCTGACTTTATTTTTCTGGGCTCCAAAATCACTGCAGATGGTGACTGCAGCCATGAAATTAAAAGACGCTTACTCCTTGGAAGGAAAGTTATGACCAACCTAGACAGCATATTAAAAAGTACACATTACTTTGTCAACAA
The DNA here is from genome assembly GCF_003369695.1 of Bos indicus x Bos taurus. Lineage (NCBI taxonomy): Eukaryota > Metazoa > Chordata > Mammalia > Artiodactyla > Bovidae > Bos > Bos indicus x Bos taurus. The sequence continues at coordinate 68,893,512 of NC_040076.1, read as the reverse complement.
AGGTCCATCTAGTCAAGGCTATGGTTTTTCCAGTAGTCATGTGTGGATGTGAGAGTTGGACTATAAAGAAAGCTGAGCTCCAAAGAATTGATGCTTTTGAACTGTGGTGTTGGAGAAGACTCTTGTGAGTCCCTTGGACTGCAAGGAGATTCAACCCATCCTTCCTAAAGGAGATCAGTCCTTGGTGTTCACTGGAAGGATTGATGTTGAAGCTGAAACTCCAAAACTTTGGCCACCTCATGCGAAGAGCTGGCTCATTTGAAAAGACCCTGATGCTGGGAAAGATTGAGGGTGGGAGGAGATGGGGATGACAGCGGATGAGATGGTTGGATGGGATCACCAACTCAATGGACATGAGTTTGGGAAAACTCCGGGAGTTCATGATGGACAGGGAGGCCTGGCATGCTGCAGTTCACGGGGTCACAAAGAGTCGGACATGACTGAACGACTGAACTGAACTGAATATAGGAGCACCTAAATACATAAATACTAACAGGAGACTTTAACACGAAACTCACAACAATGGACAGATCCTCTAGACAGAAAGTCAATAAGGCAACAGAGATCCTAAATGATACAATAGGAGAGTTAGCCTTAACTGACATTTTCAGAACACTGCACATTCTTTTCAAGTGCACATGCAACGTTTTCTAGGCTTGACCACATACCAGGGCACACACACACACAAAAAAAGCCTGAACAAATTTAAGAGGTAAAGAGGATAGAAATTATTTCGAAAATCTTTCTGACTACACAGCATGAAACAAAAATCAGCCACAGAAGAAATGAGAAAAAAACAATTACATGGACTTTACAGATAATCATTCAAAATCTGTGGGATGCTGCAAAAGGGTTTTGTAGAGGGAAGTTCATAGCAATATAAGCCTTCCTCAAAAAACAAGAAAAATCTCAAACAGCAGAATCTACTACCTAGAAGAATTAGAAAAAAGAACAAAGCCTAAGTCAGCAGAAGGAAATAATCAAGATCTGAGAGGAAAAATATGAAATAGATTAAAAAACAATAGATAAAATCAATGAAACCAAGACTTGGTTAAACAAAATTGACAAACCTCTGGCCTGGATTATAAAGAAGGAAAGAGCCCAAATATGAAATGAAAAAGGAGAAATAACAACCGATACTGCAGAAATACAAATGCCATAGGACAATATTATAAACAACTCCATGCTAACAAATTTGCCAGCCTAGAAGAAATGAAAATATACAGCTCTCCAAACTGAAGTAAGAAGAAACAGGTAATGTGAACAAAACTAGAAGTGAAACAAAATCTGTAATTAAAAAAAAAAAGAACAAGCTCGCGACAAACAAAACTTAAGGACCATGTGGTTTTACAGGTGAATTCAACCAAACATATAAAGAAAAACTAACACATTTGAGGATCCTTCTCAAATTCTTCCAAAAGGTTGAAGAGGAGGGAACACTCAAAGATGTTTTATGAAGCCACCATCACACTGATACCAAAACCAGACAAGTATACCACCACAAAAGAAAATTACAGGTCAATACCTTTGATAAATATAGATGCAAAATTTCTAAACAAAGTATTAGCAGACCCAATCCAACAAACATAAAACAGATCATACACCATGACCAAGTTAGATTCACTTCAAGATCACAAGAATGGTACAATATACGAAATCAATATAATACACCACATTAACAAAGAAAAGTCACATGATCATCACACAGAAAAAAAGCAATGGTGGCAAGCTAAAAAGCCTTCCTGCTAAAATCTGGAACAAGACAAGGACGCCAACTCTCATCACTTCTATTCAACATAGTATTGGAAATCAGACAAGAAAAAGAAAAGGTATCCAAATTGGAAGGGAAGAGGTAAAACTGTCATTTTATGCACATGCACACATGCATGCCAAGTCACTCAGTTGTGTCTGACACTTTGCGACCCCATGGACTATAGCCACCAGGCTCCTCTGTCCATAGGATTCTCCAGGCAAGAATGCTGGAGTGGGTTGCCATGCCCTCCTCTGGGGATCTTCCTGACCCAGGGATCGAACCTGGGTCTCTTGCCTCTCCTGCACTGGGAGGCAGCTTCTCTACAGCACTACCTGAGAGGCCCTCTGTGCAGATGACACGATACTGTGTGTAGAAAACCCTAAAGAACTGATACTTCAGCAGCGTAGTGGGATACAAGATTAACATTGAGAAGTTGGTTTCATTTCTTTAACAATATCAGAAAGGGAATAGAAAACAAAAAACTAAAAAACTTTTAAAATCACACAAAATAAACCCAAAATACTTAGAAATAAACCTGACCAAGGAGGTGAAAGATTTATAAGCTGAGAACTATAAAACGTTAATAGAGAAAACTGAAGATGATTCAAAGAAATGGAAAGATATCCCATGTTCTAGGGTCAGAAGAATTAAGATGGCCACACTACCCAAAGCAATCTTCAGATTGCACCCTCACCATACACAAAAATAAAATCAAAATGGGTTAAAGACCTAAAGACGTGACATAATAAAACTCTGAGAACACAGGCAAAACATTCTCTGACATGAATTGTACCAGTGTCTCAAAGCAATAGAAACAAAAGCAAAAATAAACAAATGGGAACTTACCAAACTCACAAGCTTTTGCACAGCAAGAAACCATGAACAAAACAAAAACACAGTCTATGGATGGGGAGAAATATTTATTCGCACATGTGACTGACAAGGGCTTGATTTCCAAAATGTACAAACAGCTCATGCAGTTCAACAACAACAAAACCCAATCATGGGCAGAAGACCTAAATTCTCCAAAGAAGACACACAGATGGCCAACACGCACGTGAAAAGGGATGTTCAATATGGCTAATCACTAGAGAAGTGCAAAGCAAAACTAACAGCGTGGTACCTGATGATAGCAAATGCTGGAAAGCGTGTGGGGAAAAGGGAACCTCCCACAATGCTGGCGGGATGTACACTGGTGTAGTCTCTAAAGACCAGTAAGGAAGTTCCTCAGAAAGCTGAAAGTACAGTTGCCACACGATGCAGGAATCCATTCAAAAGACACACACGCTCCTGTGTTCACAGCAGCACTATTCACAATAGCCGAGACATGGAAACAATCTGAATGTTCAGTGAGTAAAGAAGATGGGTGACACAAACATGCTCACGTGCACGCACGTGTGCGCATACACACTGGACTACTACTCAGCCACAAAGAGAACGAAACAACACCATCCGTCCAACATGGACGGACCTACACAGTCTCAGAAAGGAAGAAAGACAAACCCCCTATGATACCACTGACACGCGGAATCTAAAATATGACACAAATGAACACACGGACAAGATAGAAGCAGACTCCCAGACAAAGACAACAGACTTGTGCTCGCCAACTGGGAGGCAGACTGGGAAAGCGATGGAGTGGGAGTCTGGGGTTAGCAGATAGATTCTATTATATATAGAATGGATGAATAACAAGGTCCTATTGTATATAGCACAGGGAACTACATTTAATATTCTGTGATAAACTATCATGGAAAAGAATATTTTTTAATGTGTATATAGGACTTCCTTGGTAACGCAGTGGGTAAGAATCCACCTCACAATGCAGGAGACACGGCTTCGATCCCTGGTCGGGAAGATCCCACATGCCGCAGGGCAACGAAGCCCTGACCACAACTACCGAGCCTGTGCTCTAGAGCCCACAGGCCACAACGGGAAACTTGGGCACCACAGTGAAGAATAGCCCTGGCTCGCCCTGACAGGAGAAGGCCCACGCACTGCAACAAATAAATACACACACACACACACAACTTAATCACTTTTCTGTACAGCAGAAATTAACACAACATTGTAAATCAACTATATCTCAATAAAAAGGTAACACAAAAAAGAAGGCTTATTGAGTTCCATAGGACATTAACCTAGATCATTCCTTTATTAACTCAAGACTATCAGTGGGAAAGTTCGCAGTTTTTGAGCCACTGCAATTGTATTTCTAAGACTGCTACAAGTGTTATGTGTTCAGATAAGTTTGAAAGACATGACAGAACCCTGTATGTCCACACTGAAAAGTCACAATAAACATTAGCAAAACAAAGATTCCGCAAAGTCCTAAACAAATGTCTGATTCTGTTTAGAGGATTCCTCCTTGAGCATAGAACACCTGTTTTTTGGCAATATCTTCAAAACATCAGTTGGGAAACAATTACCAGTTTCTAGGCATATTTCAATAAAAAGTAACCTTCTAGATTTTCATCCTAAAATTAGACTGCAAGCTATTTTTGCACATCTAGGTTTTATTTTGCTGACTTGGAAAAAGCAGCATTTTAGAGGAATCATTACCAATCAATAGGCTTACCTCCTGCTTCTAACTGAACTCCTGGAGTCAAGTGAAGAAATTCTGGTTTCATGCTTACTCGGGAGCCAGAAATAAAACCAATCACAAATTCAGAATGTTCTTCAGCCATTTGCACCTGAATGGAATGTAATAAACAGATGACAAGACAGCAGTTAACCACACCAAACGTAAGAAACTCTGCTGTCTTATGGATGTATTTTCTCATGTCACATTGAACTCATATCTAAACAGGTAATCTTAGATATGAATCTACATACCTGCTCCACTAAGACCCTAAAATAACTCCTATCCCCTTCTCCCATAAGCAAACACTAAAAACACTAAAAATCCTATACTATTTGCATCGAAAATCTAGATGCTCCATTATTATCTATTTTTAATAATGTTTAGGGACCTACCTACTTCCAAAAAGGATATAAATCATACCCTAGAATACATTTATAATGATATAAAGCTACACTGAAGTCTTACTGCCCATCTACACAGATATCCAAGGACAGCCACCACATAAAAACAGCTGTGCTGTAAAGAGCTAGCTGAAGAGGTGTGAAGAGGTGTGAAGCCACCTCCACAGCTTTCCCTATACTTTAACACTGCCTCCACAATTTCTCTTCCATTACCTCACATCTTTAGAAGATTCCCTAGGTCTGCCTAACTCTTTTTCCGCCCCCTGCCTAACTTTCTAATTTGGTTCTTCCCTGAGGCCCAGACTGTTTCATTCTTGCTACTAAGTACTACCACCTACCAATAATCAATGTACTGTCCTTGAGCCAGATCCAGAATGCCAAATATTAACACTGACTCATGGGCCCTCTGCTAAGTCAGCTGGGAAATCACAGACATTTATGGTCAAATCAAGGGTAGGGTTAATACCTGGCCCTAGGGCCATGAGTTTTTCACAGTTCCACAACCTTTGAAATATGAAAAATAAAGTTTTAATTTTTACATGGGAATTTATTAAAAGTTCCTACTACTTTAAAAAGTAGTCTTTAAAATATATGCAAAGGTAATCCATCTCATCTTTCTAGGTGACTATCCAACTAGGAAACTTGCCCAGAGGAGAATGTGAAGAGGGACTTTATAAGCAGATGATTATCCATCTCTTATGCTGTTCTGGTGTGCAGGGGGTGGGAGCTGGGTATGGTACATCAGAACATGTATGGTGCTATAAGAACTTCCCTGGCGGCTTAGTCGGTAAAGAATTCACCTGCAATGTGGGAGACCTGGGTTTGATCCCTGGGTTGGGAAGATCCCCTGGAGAAGGGAATGGCAACCCACTCCAGTATTCTTGCCTGAGAATCCCCACGAACATAGGAACCTGGCGGACTGCAGTCCATGGAGTGGCAAAGAGTTGAACGCAACTGAGCGACTAAGCACACACATAAGAATTTTTAATAATGGGGAGTTACTAGAGGAAATAACGTGTCTGGACTCTAATTAAGAGCTCTCCTATAGAACCCCAATCAATATCAAAGACTGAAAAAGATAACCCACTTCGTGGGCTGCTGTCATGAGAACGTGTATCTTTGTGACTCAGGAAGATTCCAAGAAACTGGAAAAAAGCTCTTCAATTTCAACTCATGGGGAGATGGTAAAAACTCTATCTTAAAGGCCAGGTACATACAGACACATATGTTTATTTGACCCAATATCTGTGTTTCAATGTTTCTCTTGTAGTACCATTCAAATCTCTTTAGTGTCTGCTATAAGACATAAAAGGCTACTAACCATCAGTGCATTCTAGCCAACTAGTATTACTATACTGCCCCAGTAACAGCAGCTGATTTGTTGTTTTGGGCGGCAAGTCCACAGACCCCAGATGCAGGTATTTTCTTTCCCTGTAACATCTAGTGCCACAGTCCTGCCTTCCTTGCCCCAGTCCCTCTCCTCTGTCACTTACTGCTGCCTCAGTGTAGCTCCCAGTAGCCAAGGTGCCAGCAGAGCTCATTTCTGCAACAAGGAGGCACGCCCGGTGCAGTGGCAGGCCGACTTCTTCCAGGCCTTTCACAACTCCTGAGCCGGGCACGGCGTGAGCATTCACAAGATCTGCCCAGGAAGCTATTTTAAAGACCCCACCTCAGAAAGGGAAAAAAAGATGTTTGTCAATTTTCAAACAAAAACCTTTAACTTTTAACTCAACCAACCATCTACAATATGGAAATAATCTAGTAACATGCCAATCAAACAGTGAAGCACTTCAAGAATTTTAGTAACTATCAGTGGACCTATTTGTGAAAAATAAAATTTTCCATCTGCTTAGCTAGTTGAGAAATAACAAGGAGAAAAAAATCTTGTAAGCTCGATACTTAGTTTATTAGCAAAACTGGTAAGGGTGTTTTTCTTTGCAGGCTGATGTTTGTGGCCATCAGTAAGATTTATGCAACTGGAAAGGGACTCCAGTGAAGACAGGTGTATTGAGGTCAAAGATAGCAAACTGAAATTCCTCTGAAGATGACAGATTTTCACTCTGTAGGGATATCTCAGGAACTTACCAGCTCTTAAATCTTCTTCCTGTTCCTTAGGTTTCACTAGCTCTTCAAATTTCAATAAAGCAATTGTAATCATTTTAAAAGCAGAACAATAACTCAAGTAGATTTTTGAAAAAACTATATGCAAACTTGTAGAAAGCTTGTATAACTTTTTCAACAGTCAGTATCTTAAGCATATGAAGTCATTACAAACAAATCTATTCTTAAAGAAGTAGCTTAAGAATATGCATATATTACTTTAAGAAAAAATTATCTTAAAAGATGCTTATTAAAGAACAATGTCTGTTGTAAGGTTAAGTGAAAACAAAAAAGCATTACATAAATATGACAGAAATTTGCATAGATGAATGGGTAAAAGAAGCATTTTTACTAATGTATGCTCTACTCTGAGTTCCTATTTAACACTTTTAAAAAAGGATGTGTATCAACAGATCTTTTTCTGCTAAAAATAAATCTCACCACTTTATACTACTTTTTCCTTATTTCCTGTATCTGCGATTTTCATTCTCCAAAGATGCAGAACTGTGTTTTATTCTGCCAGGGCCAACACCTGTCATTTCTGCCCGCCTAAAACCCATGTCCCTTTCTTCTGGCATCAGCCCAGCCGTTTTCTTTAGGAGAATTAACCCTGTACTCGGGTTTCAAGAAGTTTACGTAAAGCTAATAGCCTCACATCACCAGCAGTAGGGTGTATTACCCAAGTGAGTTAATAAAGGTATGCTATACCCAGGCCTGAGTGATTGGCTTGGGGCAGGCATGAGGAATGTGCCTACCTGAGGAAGAAGAGAGAAGAAAGCAGAGCTGAGACTTGAGGAGAAAGTAAGCCCGAAAGATATCACTTGAGCTCCTAGATCCAACCACGCTTGACAGGCTGTTCTACTGCTGCGCTTGTCACGTGAGCCAATACATTTCCTTTTGTTCTTCAGCCAGTTTAGGCTGGATTTTGATTCTTGTTGGTTCCTGAATAATGCTTACCTTCATACTGCTTTTTTACTGTGTTTCCTATATCTGCAAATTTCCGGTCTTCAAAAATTAGAAACTCATGGCGTTTTGCCAGAGTGGTTAACTCCTTCATCACATCCAGAGTAAAATCATTCAAAATATCTACATGAATCTTAAGCAAGCAGATTCTGGATCCCAAAGCATCTGCTAGCTGCAGCAGCTCTCTGGACTCTGAAACATCAGCAGACAGACACAGATTGGTCTCCTTCTTTTGCATAAGCCTGAGAAGCTTCGCTGCAACCGGGTGGGTCCCAGGCAGCTCTGCACGTGCACCAAAACTTAGTTCTTTGGGTTCTTTCTTCACAGAAGGGAGAGAATCATTAGGGTTAGCTGCCACAAAAGCATTCTCCTGAATAAATCTCTTCACTCTCTCCACAGTCTCAGCATTGATTTTCTTCTGTTGCTCAAGAATACGCAGCACTGTGGACAATGTGCACACTGAGTGGAGACGAATCCCACGGGCCTGCAGATTGTCCCTGCCCCCCTGCTCTCTGTCCACCAGCACTACGGCGTCAGTGACCTTCAAGCCTTCTTTCTGAAGAACCTCAGCAGTTTCCCAAACACTAGATCCGCTGGACACAACATCTTCAATGATCAAGCAGGTGTCTCCTGGATTAACAGCCCCTTCTATAAGCCGTTTAGTACCTGGGAAAGAAAAAACTATGTTGATTCCATTTTAAAATTATGTATTTCAACCAACTCAAGATGTATCTATAGTATAAATTTGGCATGTATTTATGAAAAGGTGGATAATCTAAATTATACTTTCTGATAATCCACTTTGGAAATATATTTTTTAAATTTCTGATGAATCTTCAATGTGCTATGATTTACTGTTTTGTTAAATGTCTCTATTTCCAAACTGTCAAAGTTACATATACAGAATATTTACAATAAAACTAGCAAATTATTTAACTTCGTAAAACATCACAATGTGTTTATGATCAAAATTTCAAATATGGGTTTCTTTAGGCAAGATCACCTGGACTGATGAAAGTTATTAAAGAATAGCACAATATCATCAATGAAATCATTCCTTTTTCCATTAACAATTTCTTTATTCAAGATCGGCAAAACAACTGGCCTTTGAGTATACAAATTGAGGAGGGAAAATATTCAACCACCATTTAGATGAATCACTACATCCTTATGAATTATATAATGTAATGTGACTAAATATACTGGCCCACTCCAGTGGGCCTACTACAGACTATTTTCAGATAACCTACAAATTGTAAATAATTCATGCTGTAGACTACAAAGACCTGTGTTTTCAGAGACGCATTTTTGTGTTTTTCACCACCAAATTTGCCTTATTTTGACGCAGAATATATTTAGTGGGTGTTTTGCCCACTTTTAACTTTCCCACATGTACTATCTTTGTCTTTTCCCCACTTTTCTTCCTTGAAGAACTGGCAAGTTTAACTTAGATGAGAACATAAGACTGTATTTATAGGTATATTTTAAAATGAATGATCATATTCTGAGCAATTTTTTGAAGATACATAATAAGAAAATAGAAATAATAGTTTCCTTGTGGGAGAGATTCATATAGATAAAACACTGTGCCACTAAATAGCAAAAATATTATTCTAGTTTTTATAATGTTGAATAAACTAAAACTAGACAAGAGTATAACAAATCTCCACAAATACAGCCACTTGCCACCTAATAACTCATGGGCAATCTTGTTTCAGCTATAATTCCAATCCCACCCTCCCCCCAACAATTTTTAGAAGCAAATCTCAGACATCATATGATTTCATCATAAAAATTTTTAGAACACATTGGTAAAAAAGGACTCATCAAAAAAAGCAACAAAACAGAAATAATACCAAAAAACATTAATTCTTAATGTAATAAAATATGAAGTCAGTCCCAATACTTTTAGACTGATGTAGCTTTAAAACATGTTTGAAATACCCACCTGATAACTTATTACCATGAACCCATTAAAAAAAAATAAATCTCTATTTAGAATTCTATGCAGCATTTACATTGCCTCCCCCTCCCCCCCTCTTTTTTGCCATGCTTCATGGCTTGTAGGATCTTACTTCCCCAACCAGGCCTCCTGCAGTGGAAATGCAGAGTCCTAACCACTGGGCCACCAAGGAATTCCTTTACCTCGCTTTAAGGGAATGGTTTTATTCATGTAATTTGAACATGGTACCCTGGGAAAGTATGTGCTCTAAAAGCATTCTGCTGATGAGGAAAGTCCTGGTAAAAATGTTGGGTTTCATAAATTTGGAGCACAGGGCACTTTTTTTTTTTTTTTTTACTGCCTAATTAACATAAAGCATTTTATCCCCAGACTCTAAAGGAAAGGGGGTTGCTTTCTAACAGCAGTTAACACACTCCAAGGTTGTAACAACTTAAAGGACTTATGAGGAATATTCAAGGTGACTATCAACCTCAGTGCCTAGAAGAACAAATTCTAAAAGTGCCAGGTTACGAATCAACTTAATGCTATACTACTTTTACTTTACCATAATCCTTTTTCTCCTTCCTTCTGATAAGCATTGGAATTTCGTGGGTTGAACAGACAATTGTAGCCAATGGTAAAGCTGTATAAGGTACTCCACACACAGTGTCAAAATTGATCTCTGCATTTTCGGCAGTTTGAAATAACATTTCTGCAACCTGTTAAAGAAAAAGAACATATGAATGACCTATTATTACTGTTTTTAAAGCTGTATATAAAACATGTAACAAAGTGACAGTAAGAACCTAGCAAAGGAAAGTCTCAAACTTGGGCCAGAAAAATATAAATGCCTTGTTAAATTATTCTCTCCACAAATTCCAGTTTACAAAACAAATATAAAAACACAAGAATTAATCTACTTGGACAGACTCAGGGCTGCTTCAAGGGCAACATGGAATGTGTCAGGAAAGACTATGATATTGACCCTGAGACTGAGCATTACACTTAGGCTTCACAGTTGTTCTCAGTAATTCATTATGCTTTGAGTATCTAAACCCATCAGTTTTATTTTCCCAACACAAGTTTTCAATTAAGAAGTTTTACAAGAGAAATTAAGAAAACAATCGCATCAGGACTTGTCTGGTGAATGAGTGGCTAAGACTTGGTGCTCCCAACACAGGGGACCCAGGTTCTATCCCTGGTTGGGGAAGTAGATCCCACATGCCACAACTAAAGATCCTGCATGCTGTATCTAAAGATTCCACATTCTACATTCCACATATCTAAAGATTCCACATTCTACATTCCACATATCTAAAGATTCCACATTCTACATTCCACATATCTAAAGATTCCACATTCTACATTCCACATATCTAAAGATTCCATATTCTACATTCCACATATCTAAAGATTCCACATTCTACATTCCACATATCTAAAGATTCCATATTCTACATTCCACATATCTAAAGATTCCGCAACAAAGGTCAAAGGTCCCATGTGCCACAACTGAGACCCAGTGCAGTCAAATAAATAAATACAAATATTTAAAAAGAAAGCAGTCACATTATGAAGAATAAAACACCTGCTGCTGCTGCTGCTGCTAAGTCGCTTCAGTCGTGTCCGACTCTGTGCGACCCCATAGACGGCAGCCCACCAGGCTTCCCTGTCCCTGGGATTCCCCAGGCAAGAACACTGGAGTGGGTTGCCATTTCCTTCTCCAATGCATGAAAGTGAAAAGTGAAAGTGAAGTCGCTCAGTCGTGTCCGACTCCCAGCGACCCCATGGACTGCAGCCTAGCAGGCTCCTCCCTCCGTGGGATTTTCCAGGCAAGAGCATTGGAGTGGGGTGCCATTGCCTTCTACATAAAACACCTACAAATAAATTTAACCAAGCAAGTGAAAGACTTGCACGTTAAAAATATTAGATTTAAAAAAAACTGAAGGTGGCATAAGCAAATGGAAGAAGATTCCAGGCTCATGGATCAGAAGAATTAAAATGTTAAAATGTCCATGTTATCCAAAGCAATAAACAAACTCAATACAATTTCTATATAGTTACAATGGCACTTTTCACAGAAATGGAACAATCCTAAAATTTGTACGGAACTACAAAAGACCCAGGATAGCCAAAACAATCTTGAAAAAGAACAAAACTAGAGGCATCATGCTCCTTGATTTCTGACTATATTACCAATTAATAGTAATCAAAACAATATGGTATTGGCATAAAACCAGACACACAGGTCAACAGAATGGAAAGCCCAGAAATAAAGCTACACATATATGTTCAATCAATACACATTAAAGGAGCCAAGGATATAAAAAGGGAAAAGGATAGTCTCTTCAACAAACAGGTTTGGGGCACATTAGACTACTATCTTACACCATACATAAAAATTAACTCAGAATGGATTAATGACTTGAATGTTAAGACAGGAAACCATAAAATTCCTGGAAAAAAACAAGTGGTAAGTCCTTGACATTGGTCTTAGCAATGATTTTTGGATTTGGCACCAAAAGCAAAGGCAACGAAACCAGAAATAAGCAAGTGGGAAAGTGGCTCAAGACTGCAGAGTAAGAACTCCCCTGAACTCACCTCCTCTCGTTGACACAATTCTGTAGCTCACTGTCAACAATTCCCTCTAAATGAACCTGAGAACTAGCACAACAGCTACATCACAACAAAGGATAAAAAGGCCTACTGAGATAGGGAGAAGTTAGACACAGTCCCCTCAAAACTCCATCCCCACTTCAGCAACCCATAAGCAACATGGAGCTCACAAAAACTGAACTTCCCCCTGACACCCTACATCAGTCGCCCTAACCTGCGAACCCGCACCAGACAGATAAGTACTCAAAACACTTGGCTTTGAACACCAACAGAGTTTAGATCCAGGAAAACCAGATGGATGCAGGGAATGGAGATTTGCTCTTAACTGGATTGTGAGCAGACTTACTCACCCTGTGACCCAGCTAAAGGGCAGCAGCTTGAAAAGAGCCCAGATCATATATCAAGGAAATTCATTTGGTAATCTTAAGAACTCTGCCGGAATGTCACCGCTGGAGCTCTCTCCAGGTATGGAAGCACTGCTGCTGCTGAGTCGCTTCAGTGGTGTCCGACTCTGTGCAGCCCCATAGACAGCAGCCCACCAGGCTCCCCCGTCCCTGGGATCCTCCAGGCAAGAACACTGGAGTGGGTTGCCATTTCCTTCTCCAAGGCATGAAAGGGAAAAGGGAAAATGAAGTCGCTCAGTCGTGTCCGACTCTTAGCGACCCCATGGGCTGCAGCCTACCAGACTCCACCATCCATGGATTTTCCAGGCGAGAGTACTGGCGTGGGGTGCCGTTGCCTTCTCCAGTGGAAGCACCAGCAGGCACCATTTTCACACTCTCTAACTTGCTAGTGCCTTCCCCACACACCTCTGCCCAGCACCCCCAGAGGCCGCAGGGGAATGCACCATTTCCCCATGCTTCTGCAACAGCATAACAGCATGCTCCCCATCCCTTCCAGTCCTGCAGCCACAGCAGCAGTGTGGATACGCACCAAAGCCAGCAGGCATATGCAGCCCAAACAGGGGACACTACTGGAGTGTGTACTCTGGTTGCAAAGGCGGATTTCATTTCTGGGCTCCACAGGTGTGAAACAGTAGAATACACAGTTTGAGAAATAACCAAGAACTATGGCAAGGTTAAAGGGTAAGTAAGGTTCATTTCCAACGTGGGGCCACCCCATCAAGACTGGAAGAAATAACTGTTTCACCTAACACATGGAAACACACACAGAGTCAAGCAAATTGAGGAATTGAGGAACAGAGATATATGTTCCAAAAACAGAAAAAGATAAAGCTCCTAGAAAAAATCTTAATGAAAAAGGTAAGTAATTTACCTGATAAAGCATTTAAAGTAATGGTCATAAAGATGCTCACCAAAATAGGAAAAAGAATAGATGAACTTGAAAAAAGAGAAAATGCAAAAATCAGAGAGCTGAAGAATATAATAACTTATCTGAAAAACACACTAAAGGGGTTCAAAACTAGATAAAGCAGAAAGATTGGTAATCTGGAAGACAGGGCAGGGGAACTCACCCAAACAGGGCAGCAATAAACAAAACCCCAGAATTTTAAAAAGCAGAAACAGTCTAGGAGACCAAGGGGATAATACTGAGAAGAATAATGGCTTCCAGTTTAAGATAGTGGAGTAGAAGATGTGCACTCATCTCCTGTGAGAACACCCAAATGGTAACTAGCTGTTACCATCATTGACAGGACACTGGAACCCACCAAAGAAAGATACCCCACGTCCAAAGACAAAGAAGAAGCTGCAGTAAGACAGCAGGAGAGGCACAATCACGATAAAATCAAATTCCATACCCGCCAAGTGAGTGATCCACAGGTTACAGTACAATAATGCCAAAAAGTTATCCCACTGTTATGAAGCTTCCGAACACCACTTCAGGCTTCCCAGCTTGGGGATCTGACAAAGGGACTAGAAATCCCCAGGGAATCTGGCCTCAAAGGCCAGTGGGATTTGATTACAGGACTTCCACAGGACTAGGGGAAACATGGACTCCAGTCTTCGAGGGCACAAACAAAATCTTGCATGAACAAAGACCCAGAAAAGGAGGAGTGATCCCACTGGAGACTGAACCAAACTACCTGATAGTGTTGGAAAGCCTCCTGTGGAGTCAGCAGGGGCTCACCACAGGGACAGGGGCACCAGTCTGGGAAGGTCCCCCTTGGTGGTTGCCATTAACCGTACCAGCTGAGCTATCTGAAATCCTAAAAGAAGGTGCTGTTAAAAGTGCTGCACTCAACATGCCAGCAAATTTGGAAAACTCAGCAGTGGCCACAGGACTGGAAATGGTCAGTTTTCATTCCAACCCCAAAGAAAGGCAATGACAAAGAATCTTAAACTACTGCACAATTGCACTCATCTCACATGCTAGTAAAGTAATGCTCAAAATTCTCCAAGCTAGGTTTCAATGCTACATGAACCGAGAACTTCTAGATGGTTAAGCTGGATTTAGAAAAGGCAGAGGAACCAGAGATCAAATAGCCAACATCCACTGGAACACCAAGAAAGCAAGAGAATTCCAGAAAAACATCTACTTCTCCTTCATTGACTACACTAAAGCCTTTGACCATATGGATCATGACAAACTGGGGAAAGTTCTCAAAGAGATGGGAATCCCTGCCTCCTGTGAAACCTGTACGCAGGTTAAGAAACAACAGTTAGAACTGGACATGTAACAACAGACTGGTTCCAAACTGGGAAAGGAGAATGTCAAGGCTGTATATTGTCATCCTGCTTATTTAACTTACATGCAGAGTACATCATACAAAATGCCAGGCTGGATGAAGCACAAGCTGGAATCAAGATTGCCGGGAGAAATATCAATAACCTCAGATATGCAGATAACACCAGCCTTATGGCAGAAAGCAAAGAACTAAAGAGCCTCTTGATGAAGGTGAAAGAAGAGAGTGAAAAAGTTGGCTTAAAAGCCAACATTCAAAAAACTAAGGTCATGGCATCTGGTCCCATCACTTCATGTCAAATAGATGGGGAAACAATGGAAACAGTGACAGACTTAATTTTGTTGGGCTCCAAAACCACTGCAGATGGTGACTGCAGCAATGAAATTAAAAGACACTTGCTTGTTGGAAGAAAAGCTATGAGCAACCTAGACAGCATATTAAAAAGTAGACGCTACTTTGCTGACAAAGGTTCGTATAGTTAAAGCTATGGTTTTTCCAGGAGTCATGGATGGATGTGAGAGTTGGACCATACAGAAGGCTGAGCACCGAAGAATTGATGCTTTTGGACTGTGGTGCTGGAGAAGGCTCTTGAGAGTCCCTTGGACTGCAAGGAGATCCAACCAGTCAATCCTAAAGGAGATCAGTCCTGAATATTCACTGGAAGGACTGATGCTGAAGCTGAAACTCCAATACTTTGGCCACCTAACTTGAAGAACTGACTCATTGGAAAAGACCCTGATGCTGGGAAAGATTGAAAGCAGGAGGAGAAGGGGATGACAGAGGATGAGATGGTTAGATGGCATCACTGACTCAATGGACATGAGTCTGAACAAGCTCTAAGAGATGGTGAAGGACAGGGAAGCCTGGCGTGCTGCAGTCCATGGGGTTGCAAAGAGTCAGACATGACTGAGCAACTAAACACCGGTGGGCAGACAGAAGAAGCAAGAAGCAGCACAGTCCCACAGTGGCTAAAGGAAAAAACATATTATGGAGAGTTAATCACAATGAAAAAGTAAAAAGTTATGTCCCAGATGAAGGGACAAGATAAAACCCCAGAAAAACAACTAAATGAAGTGGAGATAGGCAACCTTCCAGAAAAAGAATTCAGAATAATGATAGTGAAGATGATCCAGGATCTCCGAAAAACAATGGAGAAAATGCAAGAATACCAAAGATCTACTAGAACTAAAGAACAAACAAACAGATGAAAAATACACTAGAAGGAATCAGCAGCAGAATAAGGCAGAAGAATGAATAAATGATCTGGAGGACAGAATAGTGGAAATCACTGCTGTAGAACAGAATATAGAAAAAAGAATGAAAAGAAATGAAGACACTGTAAGAGACCTCTGGGATAACATTAAACAACCAACATTTGCAGTATAGGGGTCCTAGAAGGAGAAGAGAGAAAGGACCTAAGAAATATCTGGAGAGATAATAGCTGAAAAGTTCCCTAAATTGTGAAAGGAAATAGTCAACCAAGTCCAAGAAGTAGAGAATCCCAGGCAGGATAAACCCAGGGAGGAACACTCCAAGACACATAGTAGTCAAACTGACAAAAATTAAAGACAAAGATAAAATATTAAAAGCAACAAGGAAAAAACAACAAATAACATACAAGGGAACTCCTATCAGGCTATCAGCTGATTTTTCAACAGAAACTCTACAAGCCAGAAAGGAATGTCACAGTATATTTAAAGTGATGAAAGGAAGAACCTACAACCAAGAATATTCTACCCACCAAGTCTGATTCAGATTTGATGGAGAAATCAAAAACTTTCCAGACAAGCAAAAGTTAACAGAATTCAGGACCACCAAACCAGCTTTACAACAAATGTTAAAGGAACTTCTCTAGGCAGCAAACACAAGAGAAGGAAAAGACCTACAGAACATAAACCCAAGATAATTAAGAAAATGGTAGTATGATCATACATGTCGATTAATTACCTTAAATGTAAATAGATTAAGTGCACCGACCAAAGACACAACTGGCTGCGCTGATGAAAACAAATGCATGTGTGGACTTCCACTTACCATACCACTCTGCCGGACCCCCCAAATTGTATCTAATTATTTCATATTGCTAAGTTAATCATGTTCCCATGTAATTATCTTCTATTTTTGGTCTGGCTATTGATTATGAAAACTGATAAAACATCTTTTACTATTATGATCATGTAATTATTACTTAATATCACTGGATCACAATTGGTCAGCAGAAAAAATAATAGAACTCTATATCACCAAAACTACCATAGAGAAACCTATAATCACTTTTCAAAATCCAGATGCATATCAGAATTATCTTGAAACTTTTTGAAAAATACAAATGCCCAGGTATTGCTTTTTTTTCTCCAGAGCTCCAGGTATGTTAAAAAAAAAGTTCTGTCCCCTTTCCCAGGATATCAGCTCATTCAAGTCTCATCTTTGGTAATTAAGAGTAGGCAGGGCCTTCGCTGGCAGTCCAGTGGCTAAGACTTCACCTTCCAATGCAAAGGGTGCAGGTTCAATTCCTGGCGGGCGAGTTAATAATCCCACCACCAAAAATCCAAAAACAGAAACAATATTGTAACAAATTCAAGAGACTTTAAAAGTCCCTCTCTTACGGAGGACTTCGTGCATGAAAGTGAAACAACTGTCAACGATTAGGGGATTCTTTTATCTCTTTCTCTACACATGGAATCTACTCACATGATATTTTAAAATTCTGCTTCAGTCCCACACCCCATTATTCAGAATGCCCATCATACTAAAAAAGCTGAAAGAATTCCAAAGGACACATAACTTTAGGTGGGAAAAAACTGTAACACTTATTTTAATACCAATGATCATTTTTTAGACATCAAGACCTTCTAACAGATTCTAACTCCAAGGAGTCCCAAGCTCCCTAGAAGTCCTCCTGCCTCCTGTCTTGACTGTCTTAATTAACACAGTCCTGTCCTACCCAGAGGCTTGGATGCACAAGGATTTCCTTTTCTCCCTGCTCTCAGCCCAGGGCCTCTGCCAGGGAGTTTTCACCACTTGTGCCACAAAGAGTGAGCCCAGGTGCTTCTTGTTTAGAGCTCTTCCTTTGCCCTTCTTGGATGTGACTAAGGCAAAAAAGCAAGGGAGGAGACATCCCAGCGAGTGGATGCTTCTCATTTAGATCGAAAAAAATCTCCAACCCAATAAACAAGCCCTTCACAAACTACCAACCAGAAAAACTGCTAGCCATTGCCAAGCACATAGTAGGCACCTGTTCAATACTGAAGAAATGAATGAATGAATCTAAAGAAAAAAATACTGAGAACATTCACATTGTACACTATATATATAACTGTAAATACATATGTACCCAACATAGGAGCACCTCAATATATGACGCAAATATTAACAGCCATAAAAGGAGAAATCGACAGCTACACAATAAAAGTGGGGGACTTTAACACCCCATTTACATCAACAGAGATGGTCCAGACAGAAAATCAATAAGGAAACACATGCCTTAAATGACACATTGGACCAGACTGATTTAATTGATATTTATAAGAACATCCCATCCAAAATACACATTCTCAAGTGCACATGGAACATTCTCCAGGATTTATCACATGCTGGACCACAAAGCAAGCCATGGTAAGTTTAAGAAAACTGAAATCATATCAAGTATATTTTCCCATCACAACACTATGAGATTAGAAAAGATAAGACAAAAAAACTGTAAAAAACACAAACATGTGGAAGCTAAACAATGTTACTAAACAACTCACTGAAGAAATCAAAGAATAAATGACTGGAGACAAGAGAAAACGGAAACACAGACCTCCCTGGTGTTCTAACGGTTAAGAATCCGCCTGCCAGTGCAGGGGACACGGGTTGATCCCTGGTCTGGGGGCACCCCACATACAGTGGAGCAGCTAAACCAATGTGCCACACTACTGAAGCCCGCACGCCTAGGGCCCGAGCTCCGCCAGAGAAACCGCTGCAACGAGAAGCCCGAGCAGCTCGGAGAGCAGCCCCCACTCGCCAAAACTAGAGAAAGCCCATGGACAGCAATGGAGACTTGGTGCAGCCTAAAAATATACACATTAAAAAAAAAAAGATTCAAAATCTATGGGACGCAGCAAAAGCAGTTCTAAGAGGGGAAGTTATAGCAATACCATCTTACCTCAGGAAATAAGAAAAGTCTCAATGAAATGACCTAACTTTACACATAATGCAAACTAGAGAAAGAAAAACAAACAAAACCCAGTTAGTAGAAAGAAATCATAAAGATCAGAGCAGAAATAAATGAAGTAGAGATGAAGACTACAATAGAAAAGACCAATGAAACTAAAAGCTGGTTGTTTGAAAAGGTAAACAAAAGTGATACACCTTTAGCCAGACTCGTCCAGGAAACAGGGGAAAGAGCTCAAATCAACAACATTAGAGATGAAAACGAAGTTACAGTGGACACCAAGGAAATACAAAGGATCGTGAGGGTACTATAAGTAACTGTAAGTTAATAAAATGGACCATCTAGAAGAAATGGACAATTCTTAGAAAGATTTCCCAAGACTGAATGAGGAAGATATAGAAAGCACGAACAGACCAATCACAAGTATTGAAATTGAAACTGTGAGTAAAAAACTAACGAACAAAAGTCCATGCATTTATGGTAAATTAATCTTTGAGAAAGGAGGCAAGACTATATATGTAACAGAGAAAGTACAGTCTCTTCAATACGTGGTCCTGGGCAAAGTGGACAGCTATATGTAAAGCGATGAAACTGGCACACTCTTTAATACCATATACAAATATAAACTCAAAATGTATTAAAGACTTAAATATAAGACTGGATACTATAAAATTCTTACAGGAAAACATGTGCAATGCTCTTTGACACACATTGCAGCAGTGTCTTTTCCAATCCATTTCCTAAAGTAATGGAAATAAAACAAAAGTTAAATAAATGTGACCTAATTAAACTCAGAAGTTTGTGCACAACCAAGGAAATAACAAACACAATGAAAAGACAACCCACAGAACGGGAGACTGTATCTGCAAACCATGAAACTGGCAAGGAATTAATCTCCAAAATTTACAAACACCTCATGCAACTCAGTATCAGAGAAACAAACAACTCAATCAAAAAATGGGCAGAAGACCTAAACAGACATTTCTCCCAAGAAGCCAGACTTATGGCCAAGAGGTACATAAAAAGATGCTCAACACCGCTAATTATTAGGGAAATGCAAATCAAAACTACAATGAGACATCACCTCACACCAGCCAGAATAGAATGGCTATCAGCAAAAAGGTTACAAACAATAAATACTAGAGAGGGCTTGGAGAAAGGGAGCCCTCCTACGCTTTTGGTGGGAATGGATATTGGTACAGCCACTGCAGAAAACAGTATGGACATTCCTTAAAAAACTAAAAATATATATAGCTATGACATTATCCAGCAATCCCACTCCTGAGCATAGATCCAGAGAAAACCATGGGTCAAAAGGATCCATGCACCCCAATATTCACCACTGTGTTATTCACAATATCCAAGAAATGGGAGTAACCTAAGTGTCCATCAACAGATAAATGGATAGAGATGGGGTACATATATACAATGCAATGTTACTCAGCAATTAAAAAGAATGAAATAATGCCATTTGCAGTAATATGGACGGACCTGGAGATTATCATATCAAGTGAATTAAGTTAGACAGAAAAAGACAATGAACATATTTACAAAACATAGACTCACAGACTACAAAACAAACATATGATTATCAAAGGGAAAGATGAGGGGAGGGATAAACTGGGAGTCTGGAATATACACACACTGCCATATTTAGAACAAATAACCAGCAAGAACCTACTGCATAGCACAGGCAACTCTGCTCAATATTCTATAATAACCTACATGGGAGAAGAATCTGAAAAAGAACAGATACATGTGTACATATATAACTGAATCACTTTGCTGTACGCCTGAAACTAACAACACTGTTAATCAACTCTGCTACCGATATAAAACAAAAACGTTAAAAAAAAAAAGAAAGAAAGAATGACTGAAAGCCTTCTTAACTCGGGGATGGAAGCAGACATCCAGAATTAGGAGTGTTTGAAAGAAGATGAACCCCAAAAAACCTGAACATAATCAAAATGTCAAAGTTAAAGACAAGGGGAGAATCTTAAAGGAGCAAGAGAAAAACAACTTGTTATGCAAGAGAACAACCCCCCTACCCCATTAGGACTATCAGCAGATTTCTCAGCAAAAACGTTGCCGCCCAGAAGCAAGTGGCATGATATAGTCAAAGTGCTTAAAGGAGAACACTTCCTACCAAGAATACGCAGACCCGATGGACGACATTCCATCCCAAAGCAACAGAATACACACTCTTTACGTGTACCTGAAAGATTCTCAAGGATAGATCATATGTTAGACCACAAAACAATTCCCAAGGAATTTAAGAAGACTGAAATCATATCAAGTATCTTTCTGACCACAATGGCATGAAACTGGAACTCAGTTACATGAAGAAAACAAGAAAAATCTCAAATATATAAAGATTAAACAATATGCTATGGAACAACCAGTGGGTCAATGAAGAAATCAAAGGACAATTAAAAAAAAAAAACCCTTAATTCAAATGAAAATTAAAAGAAAACATACAAAGTCTATAAGATTCAGCAAAAGCAGTTTTAAGAGCAAAGTTTATAATGATACAGGCCCACCTCAAGAAATAAGAAAAATTTCAAATAAACAACCTAACTTTATGCCTAAACAAAGCAGAAAAAGAAGAACAAATGAAGCCCAAAGGTAGCAGAAAGAAGGAAATAAAGATCACAGTGGAAATAAATGGAGACCAAAAAGACAATTTAAATAAATGAACTAATAGCTGGTTCTTTAAAAAGATAACCAAAATTGATCAACCTTTAGCTCAAGTACCAGGAAAAAAAGAGAACTCAAATCAATAAAATCAGAAATCAAAGAGCATATACACCTGATACCAAAGAAATAAAAGGCTCCTAAGAGGTGACTATAAACAACTGTAAGTCAACAAATACCCTGGGAAATGGATCAATTCCTAGAAACAGTCTTCCAAGACTGAACCATAATTAGAAATAATGAACAAATAGGAGAAATAATAAGAATTAATCAATAATAAACAAACAGACAACTCACAACAAACAAAAGTTTAAGACCCTATGCTCTCATTGCTGAATTTTACTATTCAAAAAAGACTTAATTCCTATCCTCCTCCAATTCTTCCAAAACATTAAAAAGAGGAGGGAATGTCCCCAAACTCCTTTTACAAGGCCAGCATTACACTGATACCAAAACCAGACAAGGACACATACGAAAAAAGTACAGGTCAATATTGATAATGAATTTAGATGTACAAACCTTCAACAAAATATTAGCAAACCAAACTCAACAATACATAAAGAAGATAATAAGCTAGGACCAAGTGGGATTTATCTCAGGGATACAAGGATGATTCAACACTACAAATCAAGGTGATACACCACATTAACAAAATGAAGGATAAAAATCATACGGTCATCTAAATAGGTACAGAAAAAGCACTTGATAAAATTCAACCACCATTGATAAAGACTGAACAATGGGTAGAGATGGAATAATACAGGCCATATGATAGGCCCACAGCTGATCACACTCAATGGTGAAAAGCTGAAAGCTATTTCCTTAGGATCAGAAACATGACAAAGATGCTCCTTCTTGCCACTTTTTACTCAGCATGGTACTGGAAGCTCTAGTCAGAGCATTTAGGCAGGAAAAAAGAAATAAAAGGCATGCATATTG
Source organism: Bos indicus x Bos taurus (assembly GCF_003369695.1). Lineage (NCBI taxonomy): Eukaryota > Metazoa > Chordata > Mammalia > Artiodactyla > Bovidae > Bos > Bos indicus x Bos taurus. Next base: position 68,870,720 of record NC_040076.1, on the reverse strand, counting down.
GAAAGGGAGGAGGAACCAAGTGCTGGTGGTGGCTTAGTCACTAAGTCGATTCCGACTCTTGCGATGCCATGGACTGTGGCCTGCCAGTGGACTCTGTCCATGGGATTCTCCAAACAAGAATACTGCAGTGGGCTGCCATTTCCTTCTCCAAACTAAGTGGATGACATGATTTTATATTTAGAAAACCATAAAGACGTCACAAAAAATTGTTAGAATAAACAAACTCAGTAAAGTTGGAAGGTACAAAATCAATATACAAAAATCTGTTGTGTTTTTACAGAATAACAACAAATTATCAGAGAAATTAAGAAGACAATGCCATATACAATTGCCTCAAAAAGAACAAAGTACCTAAGAATAAATTTAACCAAGGAGGTGAAAGCCTGTACACTAAAAAGTATAAGACACTAATGAACAAAATTGAACATGACACAAATTAAGATATTCCATGCTCATATTTGGAAGAATTAATATTGTAAAAATGTCCACATTACCCAAAACAATCTGCAGATTCAATGCCATCCCTATCAAAAATCCAATAGTACTTTTCACAGAAATAGAACAATCCTAAAATTTCTTTGGAACCATCAGTTCAGTTCAGTCGATCAGTCGCTCAGTCATGAATCTCAGCACGCCAGGCCTCCCTGTCCATCACCAATTCCCAGAGTTCACTCAGACTCACGTCCATTGAGTCAGTGATGCCATCCAGCCATCTCATCCTCTGTCGTCCCCTTCTCCTCCTGCCCCCAATCCCTCCCAGCATCAGTCTTTTCCAATGAGTCAACTCTTCGCATGAAGTGGCCAAAGTACTGGAGTTTCAGCTTCAGCATCATTCCTTCCAAAGAAATCCCAGGGCTGATCTCCTTCAGAATGGACTGGTTGGATCTCCTTGCAGTTCAAGGGACTCTCAAGAGTCTTCTCCAACACCACAGTTCAGAAGCATCAATTCTTCGGCGCTCAGCTTTCTTCACAGTCCAGCTCTCACATCCATACATGACCACAGGAAAAACCATAGCCTTGACTAGACGGACCTTTGTTGGCAAAGAAATGTCTCTGCTTTCCAATATGCTGTCTAGGTTGGTCATAACTTTCCTTCCAAGGAGTAAGCGTCTTTTAATTTCATGGCTGCAGTCACCATCTGCAGTGATTTTGGAGCCTCAAAAAATAAAGTCTGACACTGTTTTCCCATCTATTTGCCATGAAGTCATGGGACCAGATGCCATGATCTTAGTTTTCTGAATGTTGAGCTTTAAGCCAACTTTTTCACCCTCCTCTTTCACTTTCATCAAGAGGCTTTTTAGTTCCTCTTCACTTTCTGCCACCCAAATACCCAAAGCAACCTTGAGAAAGAAAGATAAAGGTGGAGACTTCACACTCCTTGATTTCAAACTATATTAATAAAGCTATCGTGGTCAAAACTAATTGGCATAAAAACAAACAACAGATCAACAGAACAGAATAGAGAGCCTAAAAATAAACCCAAGCACCTATTTCAATTAACTTATGAGAAAGGAGCCAAGAATGCACAATGGGCAAGGACAGTCTCTTTAATAACACACTGCTGGTAAAACAGGACAGCCACACACAAAAGAATGAAAGTGGACCGCTATAATCCACCATACATAAAAATTAACTCAAAATGGATTAAACCTGAATGTAACACCTGAAAACATGAAACTCCTAGAATAACACACAGCTGGTAAGCTCCCTGACATCACTCTTGGTGACATTTCTTTGGATCTCACTTCAAAGGCAAAGACAACAAAAGTAAAAATAAACAAATGGGACTATATCAAACTAAAGAGCTTCCACAGAACAAAGGGAGCCATCAGCAACACCCCCTCCCCCCAAAAAAGTACCCTTCTGAACTGCAGAAGGTATTTGCAAATTATATTCCCGAAAAGGGATTAGTATCTAAAATATATAAAGAGTTCATAGAGCTCAATAATAAAAAACGATCTGATCAAAAAAATGAGCAGAGGATCTGAATGGACATTTTTTCCAAACAAGACATACAAATAGCCCAGAAGCATATGCAAAGATGCTCAAAATCACCAATAATCAGGGAAATGCAAATCAAAACCACAATGAGATATCAAATGGCTATTACCAAAAGAACAAGAAATAATAAGTTTTGGTGAGGATGCAAAGGAAATGGAACCCTTCTGCACTTATGGTGGGAATGATAATTGGTGCAGCCACTGTGGAAAGTAATATGGAGGTTCCTCAGAAAGTTAAAAACAGAACTCCCATGTCACCCAGCAAGTCTACTTCTGGATATTTACCTAAGGGAGATGAAAACACTACCTTAAAAAGATATCTGCACCCCCACGTTCACTGGAGCATTATTTACAATAGCCAAGATGTGGAAACAACCTAAATTGCAAAACAACCATCAATGAACAAATGGATAAAGAGAATGTGGTATGTGCATACACACAGGCCACGGAATATTATTCACCCACAAAAAAGGTGATACATTGCCGCTGGCTCAACACTTAGGGCATTAAGGGACTTTAAGGGCATTATGCTAAGCGAAATGGATGGAGAAAGGCAAATACCTCATGATCTTATTTACATGTGGAGTCTTATAAACACAAAGAGAAATAGTAGATATAAAGAACTGATTGGTGGCTGCCAGAGGCAGAGTAGGGGAGAGGCAAAATGGGTGAAGGAATTCAAAAGGTACAAACTTCCAATTATAAAATAAATAAGTCATGGAAATGTATTATAACACACAGCATAGTGACCAGAGTTCATAATACTGTTTTGCATATTTGGAGGTTGCTGAGAGATCTTGAAAGTTCCCAGCACAAGAAAAAGATTGCAATTATGTTAACTACACTTACTGCGGCAATGATTATGCAAATACACAGTCATTACGTACACCTGAAACAAATTTAATGTTATCTGTCAACTGTATCTCAATTTTTAAAAAATCAACAAAAGACTATACACCAAAGTGTTTTTGAAAGTTCTCATAAATACAGAGCCACTAGTTGATAATATCTTTTCCCACAAAAATCATCACATTGTAACACTACAATGCATATTCCCACCCAACACCATCTTATTTTAAGAAAAGCGAAGAATTACTAAGTGACCTATATCAGAGGTGTTCAAATTTTTTTGTTCCTGTATTTCTAAAGATTTGAAAAATTTATGAATATTTTTAAGTGGCAAAAAATGTAACTTCTGGAGTCCTGAAAAAATTAACATGTTATTCTAGAACTGTTACATCATTCTTTTAAGTCCAAATGCCTTATTGATTTGATATGCAACATCTGCTTTTAAAAAAAAAAAAAGAGAGAGAGAGAGAGAGACTTCCCTATTGGTCCAGTGGCTAAGACTCTGCATTCCCAATGTGGGGGAAGTGGGATGGGGTTAGGAACTAGATTCCACATAAGGCAACTAAAGATCCTGGATACCACTACTAAGACTTCAGGGAGCCAGAAACAAAACAAACTGCAACATGAAAATGCTTAACTATGAAACCTGGAAAAATTTACACTTTTTTGAACTCATATTCTCATTTCATTATCTCCAGAGAATTTTATTCTAATGCAATATACATTTACGCTTGAAAAACTTCTACTGATCGTTCTATGATACTTCTCCAAAACAAAAATGTATGTAAACTGAAATTTTAAATTGTTTAAATTTAAAAAATTTTCCCATGACCATAAGTCTCTAAAGGTTAAAACTTCTATGTTATTACAATTGTTATCATCATAAAATGAATTAAAACATAATCTGCAAATTTTGATAGAAGCATAAAACATATTATTTTGAAAATGCATTGCTCAGTAACAGGAATAGTAGTACCTAATCCTGGCAATTTGGAAAAGGCAATGGCACCCCACTCCAGTACTCTTGCCTGGAAAGTCCCATGGACAGAGGAGCCTGGTAGGCTGCAGTCCATGAGATCACTAAGAGTCAGACACAACCGAGCAACTTCACTTTCACTTTTATGCCTTGGAGAAGGAAATGGCAACCCACTCCAGTGTTCTTGCCTGGAGAATCCCAGGGACGGGGGAGTCTGGTGGGCTGCCGTCTATGGGGTCGCACAGAGTCGGACACGACTGAAGCGACTTAGCAGCAGCAGCAGCAGATCCTGGCAATTAATTTATGTATCTAGTATAACTATTACTTACTATTAGGAAGTCAGAGTTCAGTGTAAGTTCTATTGTGTCTTAGGGCGTGCAAATAATAAGAAACCCTATTTACATACATAAGCAGACATGAAAGAGTTCTGTTACAGCCAGACCTCTCAGTGTTTTGAGCTCCTTCTGAGTTAACTACCCAAAATAACACACACATACACATAAACCTCAACATCTAGTATCAAAAGATAATTTTCAGTCATCTGTAAACTGATGACTTCTTCAAAAATAAACCAATTTTTCAAAATAAGATCCCTAATCATTCACTTTCTCAGCACTGATGAGATGCACCATAGCAAGATTCTGGATGGCGAGAACATTCTAACCCACTTCAACTAGAGCTTGAGATCTTTTTGTAATAACCTCATAGAGTGGGGTTCACAAGGGGTGAACATAAACCCTTAGTGGTGGAGAAAGCTTTACACGTCTTCCAGACAGAACTTCTGTGACAATGGCAAGGTTCTGTATCTTCACTGTTTAAAAAGGTAGCCACTAGTCGCATGTGACTAAATTTAAAAATTCCGGGGACTTTTAAGTTAAGAATCCGCCTGCCAATGCACGGGACAGGAGTTCAACGCCCGGTCAGGGAAGATCATACATGCCCCGGAGCAACTAAGCCCACGTGCCACAACTACTGAGGTCAGAGTGCTTAGAGTCTGAGCTCCACAAGAGAATCCACAGCAACGAGAAGCCCAAGCACAGAGTAGTCGTCTCTGGTGACCACAGCTAGACAAAGCCCATGGGCAGCAAGGAAGACCTAGCGCAATCAAAACAACAACAACAACAACCCATGATGTTGGATACACGCAAGCGGCAAGGAAACCCTATTAAACAGCACATTTAGACCCTTCTACTTACACCGTGATCTGCAGCTTGGGTCGGCAGCTTGTGAGGAAAGCATAACCTCCTATCCTGCCTCAGATGTACTCAATCAGTCGATCAGATTACCCATTTTAACAAAATTCCAGGTGATTCATATGAGTTTGAGAAGCAATGTGCTAGAAATCTCTTAACTTCTACACAGTTTTTCCCTTTTATTCACCAAAGAACTGCCTGCATGAAATGTCCACCCTCTGGCCTTAATTCTTGCTCCTGGCCACAAAGTTCAAAATCGAATCCCCTTTTCCTAGCAAGAGCCTTTCCAAGTATTTAAGAAGCTACTAAATTCTTCCCTCACCCACCTTTTCCTCCCCGTCCCATTTTCACGAAGTTGAATACGCAGAACTTCAACTACTTCTGTGACAGCCAAGGCTCCAAACTGGGTTCCTTGACTCGGCTGCAAAGCACGTGTCAAAGCCAAGCGAGTCTACGAGCAGGCTGCCCTCTAGATCCTAAAGAGCCTAACAGTTCCTGGTCTCTGGGTTTCGCAAACCAACTTCCCCAAGCCGAAGCAGGGTCGGCCCTCCTGCTTGGCTCTTTTGATCTCACCCAGAGCCCAGCTTCCGTCACTCCACTCCATTCCTCCTGGTCCCCATTCACGCCACGAAATACTCTTCTTTCCTTTCCCCGGTAGGTACCTGATTCAGAATACTCGGTCGAGATATGATGCCCCGCAGATCGATGTACACGGGGGAAGAGAGCCCACTCTTCAGCACGAAGTTCCCAAACTTAAAAGCCTGCACATCGTACAGACCCGTTACCAATGACCCCAAAAGGGCATCAGCCGCCGCCATGGTCCCGCTCTCCCAGTTCACTCCAAACTCCAAACCTCAGCTTGCCGCGGCGCCCGATGACGCCACCTGAGAAGTCCCGCCTCTTCCGCCCCCTTTTCCGGCGGCTGGGCGGGGTAGCTGGCTGCGCGCGGCTCCGGGTCCCAAGTAAAGAGGAAGATGAATTTATACTTTGGTATCAAGGTTATCCAGGAGGAATATCATGCCAGCCACTCTGAAAATCTAAGCATATTTTGTATTCACAAATCAGTTCCTTAGAGGAAATTCCCTTTATGGGTAGATGGCAATACTTTAAAGATAATTACCGTTAAAACCGTAAGGCTCATACTTGTTACTCATCAAATTGATTCTGACTCATTTGAAGAACTGACTTATTGGAAAAGATCCTGATGCTGGGAAGGATTGAAGTCGGGAGGAGAAGGGGATGACAGAGGATGAGATGGTTGGATGGCATCACCGACTCGATGGACATGAGTTTGAGTAAGCTCTGGGAGTTGGTGATGGACAGGGAGGCCTGGCGTGCTGCAGTCCATGGGGTTGCAAAGAGTCGGACACGACTGAGCGACTGAACTGAACTGAAATTGATTGTTATTTCTGTTTTATTTTCTTGATGTATGTCTGTGTTTTCTGTGAAGACAAGATGACCAGCCAGCGTGAAGGAGCCCATACTTTTGACAGTTCTCGTTTCAAATAAATGCAATAAAATCTTGATGAAATGGAAACCAAACTTTAAGATATTTCTATTCTTGTTTGCAAAATAAACTAATCATAATACTTCAATCCCTAATACTTGTCAACCTAAAGAATAAAATGGCCAGTTACTGTACCAGCAAGATGAGTTTTATTTGGGAATGGCAGAGGAATTGTATTATCAGCATGGAAACTGTGGCAAACCATAAGCAATCCTGAAGAACAAAGGAGAGGAATGCTACTTTATGAAGACACCCCGGAAATTGGGAGGGTTTTCTTCGAAGGAAAGTTCTTTGGAGTAAATCAAGAGTTCAGGGTGGTGACAGTTTCTTATGGGCTGACAGTTTCTTGGTTGCTTTTCATTGGCTGCATTGTTGGTGGGCAAGGAAAAAAATCTTCCATCCTCATGCTAAGAAGTTAAGTAAACCTCTTCCTACCCAGGGATGTAAAATAAGGTGCACAGGGTGGTATGTGCTTTTGTGTGCAACAGAGCTCCTCCTTCAGGGCTTCCTCCCTCCACTTTAAATGAGATTTTTCCTTTACAGTATAAATTTTAACACACTCTAGTTAATTGACAATATACTATGAATTAGTTTCATTTGCATTTGGGTGGCACATACAGACTCTTTCAAAGCCTGATTACATCTGCACAGTCTAATCCAGACTCCTGGAGTCCATGATATATTGTGTAAACTTGTGAGATCCATCCCCTATGGCCTAACAATTTTCTAACTAAGTTGCCAAATGAAACACCAGAATGAAGTTAACAACATACATTGAGGCTTATTTGGCATTTTTAGATAGAGAAATACCTTAGAGTATTTCTTCAGGCTACAAAATTGTTCTTTTCTTTCCAAAATGCTGGGCAAAATGTGTTTTAATAAAAGTGCAATATTTTCATCTTGTCAAAGGCTTTCATATATTTGGAGGAAGAACAAAAAAAATTACTCTTTTACTGGACATTTTAATTCGAAAGAAAACAGAAGACCACCAGAAATAATCTTTAATATAGTATATTTATAGGAATGCATAACTTGAGATGTACATTTTGAAGCTTCATCCATAACTTAGAACATTTACTGTAATGATAATAACAAGACAGCAAGTCATCACTTTACAACATTACACATGAGTGATTTTGACTTACAAATAAAATATTTACAACCTACCTTTACAAAACAACATTGTGTGCATACAAAATGAACAACTGCAGAAAAATTTAAAAATAATGAGACAACCAAAAACCCAGAAGATACACTTAAGGCAGACCAGCAAGACACTGAAATAATTAAGGCTGTGGAATTCTTCTGCACCTTGAAAATATAGAGCTATTTATCAATACTGTGGAGTGATTTTAAATCAATTGTTACAAGCCTGATGGAAGTATGTACTTATATGTATATGTGTAATGGTCCCTATGGGGAAACCTGTCCACTTATGGATAAGGCCCTTTATCTGAATGGCCAGAGAAGCCCACCCCCAAACTCTCAAACGATCTGGTGGGGAGGAATCACTCAAAACCAAGAGGTGCCAATAAAATTTGCAAACCAACTGTTAAATATTCAAATATAAAGATTCTTCTGACTCCAGGCAAACAATAACCTAAATGATGGTCCCATTATGTTTCAAGCTTTGTTCATTTGGCTTTGTAGCTTCAAAAGACAGCAAATAAATCCCCAGTGAGTAGACTCTAACTCTACCCATCAGCCCTAATGGTTTTGAATGGCCCTAAATGGTTTTCTACTAGAAAACTGATCCACCTGGGCTGTCTTCAAATGGATAGATTTCTGCATATGAGCAATAACATATACATACATATTATACACTATATACATGTACAGATGTACATATATCCAGATTTTCCAACAGTTTGCACTTTGATCACTACTGTTCTCTGACTAGGATCTCGTTCTGAAGAACATGTTTAGTTTTTTCACAGTCTTCACATTTGTCCTAACTACTAGTTTTACTCACTCACCTTCCCCATAGAGTAGGCCAAAGTTTGGCAGAAACAGAAGTAAAAGCACCGGGGTCAAAAAAATCAATCATAGAGATGACGTATATGGCTTAAGTTAGTAAGAGAAGATGTATGTTTTGTTACCTTCAAATTCATAACCACAGTCTTTGAGATCATAGTAACAGTCCCCATAATACTCCAAGATGTGGCTTCATTTCTTGATGGAAGTCGGGCATTGATGTAACTCTTACACTAGCTATTCATCAGCTAGTAAATTCATTTGCACTCTTTTCCATTTCTTCAGCCATCCTCATTATCCAAAATAAGTTATCTGAATAAGCAGTTAATCTTGTTCATCTGAATAAAAACTGACCACAATTTAGAATCTCCCAGCAAACAGGCTAACAGGAAACACAATAGCCCATGAGTATTAATTTCAATCTTTTCATAAATGTCCGTTAAAGATGAAAATTTGTCTTAGAGTAATTGTTTTTTCCTCTCTTCTAACTTCTACATATATTGAAAATGAGGAAGAAATGTCTTTCATAGAAAATACGGCCTGTGTTCTACGATTTTTGTGTATATTTCTCACGTGAATAATATTCTCTATTAAAGATATCTAATGCTATGGATAAATTTCAGCTGTTTTTAACCCTCTAGAATTAATGAAACAAAGAACCTTTTAGTTTTTAGAAAATGTATATTAACATAGTAGCTCCCCTTTTCTTAGTAGAGAATGGGCACATCTTACCTTTTCTAACTCCACCTTGGGTTTAGTTATTCATTTCCAAATGATCCCTAGATTTTAAATAGCTAAGAAAACTGTAATGCTAATAAACCCACTGAAAGCTCACATTCTGTGGTTGCCTAACCCAGACTCCACGGAGATGCTACACAGGAGGGCAATAAATAAGCCCCACATTTCTCAAAACTGAACAAGGATGTGGTGAGTTTGCACTTTTTCCCTCCTCTATCAAATTTACGGGACAAAGTTTTACTTAATATACAGAAATAACCAGCATCTAGTTTATAACATATTTGCCCCTTTGTAGTCTCACAAATCTAAATGTCCATGCTCTTCCACAAGGCAAGAAAAAAGTAACAACTGACTCACCAGCACTAAATCATGGAGACTATGGAAAAACAAATATGCTACTTCCAGAACATCTAGTTATCTTAAAAAAAAGAAAAAGATCCAAAGTTTTCCCTCCAAAAACTAACAGTTCATTTCTACACCCGTGCATTTAATTTGCCTCTTATTATAGAAACCTGTGAGATTCTAAAGAAATGAGTTGTGATATCAGAAAATATTTTATTCTCATCTCTGCCCTCCCAGTGAGGAAAGTGGCTGTTTGGGCTTTTCTCTGTCAATTTTTCTAGAGCATAAAGCTTGAGAAGAGAGTTGTGGTTGCTTTGGAGGGCATCTTACTCTGTGCTTCTGCCATAAGACATACTCGAGAAAACAGTTTATTGACAAACACTTCATCAGCTCTCCTAACCTTTTTCTGTAAATAAGCTTTTAAATGATCGAAATTACAGGCTAAGATCAAATAACATTCAGACAAAGAGCACCTAGTACTTCCAATTAAAATCAATTTACAGAATTTAATCTCATAAGTTTGTAAATGGTATCTAAAGACATGAATATTGAAATCTTGGAATGTTCAAAGTTACCATCAATAAAATTCTTAGCACTGGCAGTGTGTAGCACTTTTTAAAAAATCAAAGTATTTTCTAGACATCCCAACTAAGGTATTTTCCCCACATTCCTATAAGATTAATTCCTCCCTCCTTCCCCCAACTCCCATTTTCACAATGGGGATATTTGGGGCAGAAAAAAACAGACTTTCTGTAAGAAAGGACGAATCAGGAACAGCTGAGGTTGAAACTCAAGAATTCCTGGGCTCACCCTATGTTCAGATGGTTTCATTTAAAAGATATTTTAAAGAAAAAATGCTGCAATATCAGTCAGTCTAAATACAATGAACTTCTTTGTCTCCCATCCTCCCCTCTGAAAGGCACTGCTATTTATAAAGACTTGTGAACCACAAAGCGGTGCGGCCAGCTTTCCCTCTGCTTCCTCTGTTCCCCCCAAGAGTGTTTATGGCTGTGAGAGACCTGAAGGACACCTCCAACATTACAGTTTTTTTTCTTAAAAATTTTCTCACATTCAGCTCTAAGTGGATATAAATCTGTTTAATTTGAAACCAATGTAAAAGATGTAGTAAATTACTATATATACCTTTAAAAAATTATTGTGGGTTGTCCCTGATCTTTTCCTTCTTTCTGCATCCCATCTTTATACAACAAAAAAACCCAAAACCCTATACAATGGATATAAGCCAAGCAAGAAACTTGTGACTTTAACCAATATTTATTTTTCCCATTTCAACTGGAAGTTCATTCTTACTGATTCCTAGTTAAGTTTTGATTGCAAAAATTACCATAATTAGAAGGGGACTATTTTCTCATCTCTCCCCTCTTCTCTACCACAAAGTAATAAATCTCTCTGCCAAAATAGGTACAAGAAAGTGGTTCCTAATCCTTCATCCCTCACCACAGTTGCCCACAGAGCAACTAGAGTATATATCCCAGCCCATCTTCTAGGATTCCTTGTTGTTTCCAACTTGCTAAAGAGAATTCCTGAACCAGGAACACAATTGACTCATCCTCATTGGGAAGGACCAGGAGCTTTGCAGATAGGATGTCTCCCTGTTGGCTTTCTTCAGTTATCAAACCATATAAAATATATACCCTTTCTCTTGGGGCCTCTATTAAATTCATTCTATTCTAATGATTGTACTTTGGCTCCAGTTAACAAAATCATACTTGCCTTCCATCTGGACCATTCCAACTCTGATGTGAAAGCTGTTATAAATGCTTTGGCTCTAACATTCTTGCCCTCCCAACAGCACAATTTCATTAATGCTCTCCTGTGCAGTCTGGACACCATTATCCTTCTCAAGCAAAAACTCAGCTTGTCTCCTACATGGTCATAAAAACTCATAAAGATTCAGCAGGGGGCTTTTTAGTTCTCACCCACAGTGGACGGAAAATAACTTGCCAAGCCATACTGTACAGATATTCAGAATCCTCAGTGCCTGTATCTACCCCATGATGAGCCCGAGGGACCAGGCTTTCTTCTTTTATGTTATATCTCATAACAAAGACATGTTTACTAAAAGAGTTTTTAGTAAACTTGTTTTAAATTTCAAAATATTGTATCATATAGCATTGGTATAGAACTATGGGTTTAAATGAAGAAAATGAAGGGTTAGAGAGCTCTGAGAAAGTAGCCTTGGTGGCCCAGGGCCATTCGAAAACTAGGAAACAAATACAGTCAGAATCAGTTTCCACTTATTTGGTTAATCCTGAAAATACATAAGTGCTATCTAGTCTTATTGCTTGTACTTTCTACTAATTTATTAGTCTATAATCTTAGATGGGATGAGGTGGAGCATGGATGAAGAAATTGACTTTGAAGTCGATGGAAAAGAATGATGAGTATTTTTAATTCTACATTTCCACTGCAGGAATAAGTATTTTATATATTAAAGTTCAGGCTTAGTTTCCATCATTCTTCTTCATTAAGATAGGTTTATAGTTCTATTTATCCTTCATAAACTCTCTGCTTGCACTTCTGTGCTGCATGATTTTAATTTTCTCAGTCTTTTTATAAGAGAGAAGCAATGCCATTAAACCTGATTTGAACAAACACTTAAGTTATATTTTTTAAAATAGCATTTGCATAAGAGTAATTTAAAAAACACATTCTAGGAAACAAAAGATGGCTCATGTACAAAACACAAAAACAAATCTCCCAAAAACCGAGGAAAAAGAAAGAAAAAAAGAGACCATGAAATGCCCAGGTTTAATTTTTTTTCCGCCAGTGGAAAAAAAAGCAGTTCATAACCATCTTGTATGGAGAATATATACCAGAAAGCAGCGTCGGCCTCAAAATGCAATTAGTCCTTTTAGTCCAGGGAAATATTGGTGGCTGAGCAGTGATAGATATTGCAATTGCAGTTAAAACTCAATGCTCTGTTAGGATGATGTATCAGATTTTATTCCATGGCTTCAAAAAGGACTTGGGACCAGGCCTTTGAAAGGCCTGTATGGCTGCTTCCTTTTGGTAAGCACCCCTTCATTTCCATAAAGGGTTAGAAATAAAGCAGGCTAGCTTTCTGAGGACTGCATTCTACAGCTGCAGAAGACATCAGAAAGTGTGGGTACGTTCTTCACAGGAACTGCAGGAAAGGTTTCTATTTGCACTTTTGCATGAACCTGTTTTACTCGTTACCTATTTCAAATCAAGTGTAGACATAAAAAATAGCCCCACAACTCATGCTGTATTTGGATTTATTCCCTGGCAGGCTTTCCTGCCAGATGAACTCTGAGCTGCCAGTGAATCCGGGGATAGCATTTCATAAACAGAACCTAAGTTAGTCAAATACCTGTGACCGAGAGAAAAATCTTCTCACTCACAGATTGCAAAAGGGTAACATTGCTTTCTCTTAATGCACAGGTTCTGGTAAAATAGTTCTATACAAGATTTATAAAAGGCTCTAAAAAAAAAAAAACAAAACCTGTCATCTAATTGTGCTTAGTCAAAACAATGTAATGCTTCGGTACATAAGTTACTGTCTTAACTGGAGCACTCAAAGTTACTTAAGATTGATTTCATATATATCTCTATATTATAAAACTCTGAAAGTTGAATGTGATATATTTTTACTGTATGTGTACATGTATCCTATTAAGAAACTATATGTAAGTAATCTAAACCGGCACAGTTGACATACATGACATCTCTGTTAAATAGAACTTCTTGCTTAAAATTTCAGCAAAGGCAGGAACCTTTATACTTTCTTCAGTGATCTTATGTTTTGCCAAGTTAACCACTCATTTTGGAACACAGTTAAAATGTCATAACAGCTGCTATTCTTGTTATCTCCGCCTCTCTTCTGAATAATTTCCGTGACTCTACATCTGTATCTCTTCTGAACGACCTTCTGGAAAGTCCCTGGATTTAGGGTGATTTCACTGCTGCTCAGACCTTGACAAACCACTGAGGAGGTTTAAGAGGTACATCTCTCAATCCAGAGAACCACATGGAGTGAATGATGGACAGAATTATTTACAGACACATTCAGTCTTGCTTTGGTTCACACTGCACTTCCATGTGAAACCACGAGGGCTGGGAGATGGCTACGTGCCTTGGTTTAGCCGATTGACAATGTAGCTCTTGACGTTGGGAATGGGGCGCACATCATTCTGATGCTTGCGGCGCTCGATGAAGCACGCCAAGCGGGAGGTGTCCAGGGGGATCTTGGAGTAGCTGCCATTGTGGGGCTGCAGCCACGGATGCTGCAGGCAGGTGGCTGCTGTGGGCCGCCTCCGAAAGTCTTCCTGTAGGATCACATTGATGAAATCTCTGGCAGCATTGCTCACACCGCAGAAGTACTCATGGGGGAAGCTGAAGTCCACCCTGCACACATTGATACATGTCTCCTCCTTGCTCTCATCCAAGAAGGGGGAGACCCCACTCAGCATGACGTATGTCAAAACCCCGATGCTCCAGATGTCGGTGCCCAGGGATACAGGGATGCCCTGGATCACTTCTGGGGCAGCAAACTCGGGGTTCCCCAGAAGGTGGTGGATATGGAAGTGACCTGAGATCTGGACAGCATCCTCCAAGTCAATGAGCTTCACTCGAGGCACTGGAATCCGTAGGTCAATGAGCAGGTTTTCAGGCTGTGGAGATCCAAGGAGGTGGGGAGGAAAGAAGGCAAGTTCAGCTCTGTTTTGACTTTCTGTAGGACTCCAGCCACTCCAACATGGTTCTGCTATTCTTTGATAAAGTCTGTAGTGTGTGGGATGTTCCCTATGCTTCAAACTGAACTAAACTCTGAGGCTGGATGGTACTTCAGAGAAATTGGTTGACACTGAAAATCCTGTCTTTTTAACTAGCCCTTCTGCACTGAAAGAGTAAATTATTTATTTGGGGGGAACAGGGGCTTCTTTAGAAAAAGACAGCAACATTTAGTGATTCCTTCTATAAAGTTAGACAAAGTGGTTAAAGCCCACCTACATTCTCTTAGCCCAGATATTATGTGACTCTGATGTGTTCTCATTAATTCAATAATAACACACAAATTGTGTGACAACCCATTTTGTGTTTAATATTCATAGGGATTCTAATGCAAGGAAATAAAATGAGAATTTATATTCCTCAAGGGCAATGACTGGCAGGTTGAACTTAAGCACTTCTCTGCTGGGGTTGCTGTTTATTGTTACCTTTATGTCCAAATGTGCAACTCTGCAGTTATGAAGGTACTGCAGGGCTTCCATGATGTCTCGAATGTAGAAAGCTACTTTTTCTTCCATCAGCTCATCATGATTCATAAGATAGTCTAAGAGTCGGCCATCGTCCATCCTGAGAAAAGGGAGGAAAAGGCCAAGGAAATATGTTTGCAAAGAAAACAAAAAAAATAGCACACATATAAATCTGTAACATTGCTAATATTTCTCCTATTTCCTATTATAAATGAAGACCAGTGTTGCAAGACATGTAAATTTTAGTTAGAGTCCAAAGTTAGTATAATGTTCAGAACTTACATTAAAAAGATAGATAAATAGATATGGAGGAGATAGAAAGAGATAGAAATAGATGGACAGATAAGAGAGAGATGCATGCTTCAGGAAATAAATCTGTATAATCTTAAGACACATTGTGAATGCCTGCTAAGTTACTTCCGTTGTGTCCAACTCTACAATGCTATGGACTATAGCCCGGCAGACTCTGTCCATTGAAATTGCTCACAAGAAAAGTCTGACATCCCTTTAAGAGAGGTTGCTGCTGCTACTGCTGCTAAGTCGCTTCAATCGCTCAATTGTGTCTGACTCTGTGCGACCCCATAGACGGCAGCCCACCAGGCTTCCCCATCCCTGGGATTCTCCAGGCAAGAACACTGGAGTGGGTTGCCATTTCCTTCTCCAATGTAGGAAAGTGAAAAGTGAGAGTGAAGTCGCTCAGTCGTGCCCGACTCTTAGCGACCCCATAGACTGCAACCTACCAGGCTCCTTCATCCATGGGATTTTCCAGGCAAGAGTACTGGAGTGGGGTGCCATTGCCTTCTCCTTTAAGAGAGGTTAGATTGCAAAATAGAGAAAGGGAGGAGACAGAGAGAGATCTTGCAACTGTCTGAATAACTGGAATCTGGTGGCTTCAAGGAGCCTCACATGTGTTTTGCAAATTGCTTTTCCTTTGTCAGCTTTTAGTTGGGGAAAAGTAGCCAGTAGGCAAAATTTGACCTTGACATTCACAATCCCTTCTTGAATCCTACTCCTCCTGGGCAACTATCCAACTTTAAAAACTATGCCTGAGAGCCTGCTACGAGGAGCCAGCCAAACCTAGACTTGAATGCTGGTTCTGCCACAGACAGGCCGGGGGCTTGGAACAAGTCATTTAAACTCTCTGTGTTTTGCTTTCTTCATCTTTAAAGTGAGAGTAACAACAACAGTAACAATCCCTATTTCATCTATGAGGACTGTTGATGGATCAAGTGAGACAATGAGGCATTAAAGCATAACTGGTAGCAATAGTAAGAAAGCAACGAATGGCAACTATCTTCAGGTACCCTGTGCCCTCTTTAGCAGGGAGTGACCAGATGTCAGGCGGCTGTTCTCTAACGTGCACTGGGCCATTGAGGACCATCCCCGGAGAGGCCCAGGCAGAGGAACCTGAGCCAGAATCAGAAGCTACTTTTGAGCACAGCTGACATCCTCCCACCAAGTTCCCATTCTCTTCTCTAGCTTGTTCCTTCCCACCAGCTTGTTTTCTTCTCCTGCTTTCCTTGACAGGCTCAGAGGCCTAAATCACAGTTGAAAGCTGTAAATGGAGGTGCTTCTCTACTGAAGACAAGTACATGTGGAGCCATACACAGTACTAGTCTCCAGTATAAATGTCTGTCTTCTCTCCAGACCCAGGGCCTCATCACACCAACCAGACAACATTTCTATGAGGGACCCATACTTCTGAAAAGACTGTCCTCTTGGGCCTCTGTAAGATTTCTCTAAACAACAGGGCATGATCTCTGTTCTTAGCTTGGGGAAGGAGTGGGAAGGATGTGACCTTATTGCTCCCTTCTAGGACCCAGTATGTAGCCCAAAGTATACAGGGATACATACTGGAATGAGTGGAAGTTTTTGAAGGTCTGGAATGAGAGGAAGTCTGGAATGAGTGGAAGGTTTTGAAAGTAAGATTCTACCCTGAAAGGACTTTCTTGGGGGTAGATTGGGGATGCTATAGCAGTAGATGAGAGGAGCAACCCCATGTCCAAGGAGTGGCAGCTGCACAGGTGCAGGAGGACCTAGAGGAGCTACTCCACGTTCAAGATCAGGAGGGGCAGCCCTGAGGAGATACCCCTCGTCCAAGGTAAGCAGCAGGGCTGCGCTTTGCTGGAGCAGCCGTGAAGAGATACCCCACGACCAAGGTAAGAGAAACCCAAAAAGACGGTAGATGTTGCGAGAAGGCATCAGAGGGCAGACATACTGAAACCATAATAACAGAAAACTAGCCAATCTGATCACATGGACCATAGCCTTGTCTAACTCAATGAAACTAAGCCATGCTGTGTGGGGCCACCCAGGACGGACAGGTCATGGTGGAGAGGTCTGACAGAATGTGGTCCACTGGAGAAGGGCATGGCAAACCACTTCAGTATTCTTGCCTTGAGAACCCCATGAACAGTATGAAAAGGCAAAATGATAGGATACTGAAAGAGGAACTCCCCAGGTCAGTAGGTGCCCAATATGCTACTGGAGATCAGTGGAGAAATAACTCCAGAAAGAATGAAGGGATGGAGCCAAAGCAAAAACAACACCCAGTTGTGGATGTGACTGGTGATAGAAGCAAGGTCCAATGCTGTTAAGAGCAACATTGCATAGGAACCTGGAATGTCAGGTCCATGAATCAAGGCAAATTGGAAGTGGTCAAACAGGAGATGGCAAGAGTGAACGTCAACATTCTAGGAATCAGAGAACTAAAATGGACTAGAATGGGTGAATTTAACTCAGATGACCATTATATCTACTACTGTGGGCAGGAATCCCTTAGAAGAAATGGAGTAGCCATCATGGTCAACAACAGAGTCTGAAATGCAGTACTTGGATGCAATCTCAAAAATGACAGAATGATCTCCATTTGCTTCCAAGGCAAACCATTCAATATCATGGTAATCCAAGTCTATGCCCCAACCAGTAATACTGAAGAAGCTGAAGTTGAACAGTTCTATGAAGATGTACAAGACCTTTTAGAACTAACACCCCAAAAAGATGTCCTTTTCATTATAGAGGACTGGAATGCAAAAGTAGGAAGTCAAGAAACACCTGGAGTAACAGGAAAATTTGGCCTTGGAGTACAGAATGAAGCAGGGCAAAGGCTAATAGAGTTTTGCCAAGCGAACGCACTGCTCATAGCAAACACCCTCTTCCAACAACACAAGAGAAGACTCTACACATGGACATCACCAGATGGTCAACACTGAAATCAGACTGATTATATTCTTTGCAGCCAAAGATGGAGAAGCTCTATACAGTCAACAAAAACAAGACCGGGAGCTGACTGTGGCTCAGATCATGAGCTCCTTATTGCCAAATTCAGACTTAAATTGAAGAAAGTAGGGAAAACCACTAGACCATTCAGGTATGACCTAAATCAAATCCCTTATGATTATACAGTAGAAGTGAGAAATAGATTTAAGGGACTAGATCTGATAGATAGAGTGCCTGATGAACTATGGACGGAGGTTTGTGACATTGTACAGGAGACAGGGATCAAGACCATCCCCATGGAAAAGAAATGCAAAAAAGCACAATGGCTGTCTGGGGAGGCCTTACAAATAGCTGTGAAAAGAAGAGAAGCAAAAAGCAAAGGAGAAAAGGAAAGATATAAGCATCTGAATGCAGAGTTCCAAAGAATAGCAAGGAGAGATAAGAAAGCCTTCCTCAGCGATCAATGCAAAGAAATAGAGGAAAACAACAGAATGGGAAAGACTAGGGATCTCTTCAAGAAAATTAGAGATACCAAGGGAACATTTCATGCAAAGATGGGCTCGATAAAGGACAGAAAGGGTATGGACCTAACAGAAGCAGAAGATATTAAGAAGAGGTGGCAAGAATACACAGAAGAACTGTACAAAAAAGATCTTCATGACCCAGATAATCACGATGGTGTGATCACTCACCTAGAGCCAGACAGCCTGGAATGTGAAGTCAAGTGGGCCTTAGAAAGCATCACTATGAACAAAGCTAGTGGAGGTGACAGAATTCCAGTTGAGCTATTTCAAATCCTGAAAGATGATGCTGTGAAAGTGCTGCACTCAATATGCCAGCAAATTTGGAAAACTCAGCAGTGGCCACAGGACTGGAAAAGGTCAGTTTTCATTCCAATCCCAAAGAAAGGCAATGCCAAAGAATGCTCAAACTACTGCACAATTGCACTCATCTCACACGCTAGTAAAGTAATGCTCAAAATTCTCCAAGCCAGGCTTCAAGCAATATGTGAACCGAGAACTTCCAGATGTTCAAGCTGGTTGTAGAAAAGGCAGAGGAACCAGAGATCAAATTGTCAACATCCGCTGGATCATGGAAAAAGCGAGAGAGTTCCAGAAAAACATCTATTTCTGCTTTATTGACTATGCCAAAGCCTTTGACTATGTGGATCACAATAAACTGTGGAAAATTCTGAAAGAGATGGGAATACAAGACCATCTGACCTGCCTCTTGAGAAACCTATATGCAGGTTAGGAAGCAACAGAACTCGACATGGAACAACAGACTGCTTCCAAATAGGCAAAGGAGTACGTCAAGGCTGTATACTGTCACCCTTCTTATTTAACTTCTATGCAGAGTACATCATGAGGAACACTGGGCTGGAAGAAGCACAAGCCGGAATCAAAGTTGCCGGGAGAAATATCAATAACCTCAGATATGCAGATGACACTACCCTTATGGCAGAAAGTGAAGAGGAACTAAAAACCCTCTTGATGAAAGTGAAAGAGGAGAGTGAAAAAGTTGGCTTAAAGCTCAATATTCAGAAAACTAAGATCATGGCATCTGGTCCCATCACTTCATGGGAAACAGTGGAAACAGTGTCAGACTTTATTTTTCTGGGCTCCAAAATCACTGCAGATGGTGATTGCAGCCATGAAATTAAAAGATACTTATTCCTTGGAAGGAAAGTTATGACCCACCTAGATAGCATATTCAAAGGCAGAGACATTACTTTGCCAACAAAGGTCTGTCTAGTCAAGGCTTTGGTTTTTCCAGTGGTCATGTATGGATGTGAGAGTTGGACTGTGAAGAAGGCTGAGCGCTGAAGAATTGATGCTTTTGAACTGTGGTGTTGGAGAAGACTCTTGAGAGTCCCTTGGACTGCAAGGAGATCAAACCAGTCCATTCTGAAGGAGATCAGCCCTGGGATTTCTTTGGAAGGACTGATGCTAAAGCTGAAACTCCAATACTTCGGCCACCTCATGCGAAGAGTTGACTCATTGGAAAAGACCCTGATGCTGGGAGGGATTGGAGGCAGGAGGAGAAGGGGACAACAGAGGATGAGATGGCTGGATGGCATCACTGACTCAATGGACATGAGTCTGAGTGAACTCCGGGAGTTGGTGATGGACAGGGAGGCCTGGCGTGCTGCGATTCATGGGGTCGCAAAGCGTCGGACACGACTGAGCAACTGAACTGAACTGATAGCAGTAGATAGATGCACAGACTCCTCTCTTTCAATTCATTTTCACCCCTGTCAATGAGCCCATTGCCAATAAGCTTTTCCTAAACTCCTGCCCTGCCCGAAAGCCCATAAGAGAAAGAAGATGAAAACTGGAGTGAGACAGATGTGTGTTCAAGTCCCAGCTTCTCCATTTCCTAGTTTTAAGGAGCTACTTTTAATGAACTTCCTTATCTCTGATTTTCTGATCTATAAAATGGGAATCACATTTTTATACAATGGAGGGGAGAGTGCATGTTACATACAACACTTTGTAAGCTAGAGGCATTATATGAAATGTAACTGCCATTTCCATTGTGAGCAAGAAAGAAGCCAAACAGCTGGGGACTGCGTTCAAGAGATGATACTGGTACTTACAGTTCCAAAATGAGGATGTAGGAAGTGGGGGACTCATAGGTGTCATGGAGAGTGATGTATTGGGGGTGCTGCAGGTGCTGAAGCAGGGCAGCCTCGTGGGCAGCCTGCTCTTTTTTCTTCATTTTTTTGCTAACAAATTTCACAGCGACATCTTTGCGAGTAGCTTTGTGAATGCACTTCTTTACTATGGAGAACCGGCCTCTGGAAAACAAAAGGGAGAAAGTGTTTTGCCAAGATTCCTCAATCAACTAGGTATCATTTTATTCAAGGATGCGAGAAGTTTTATCTGAAGTGGTTAGACAGTAACATTTTATTATTATAGAAATCTACCTTTTTTGCATTTTTAACTATAACATTATCATTCAGAATTGTTAACTATAATATTATCTTTCCTTTCTTAGCATTTGAGGGTTCTCCAAGTTGCAAAAAACTAAATAACATTTTTAGTCAATGAACATCAACTACAAGTTCAGTTTCCTGAACAGAGTATATTTCTATAAAATACAACAGTAAGAATATCAAATAAGGAGGAATTCTGCTCTATGATAATTTCAAAACATTTTCTAAAGAGGCAATTTTTTTTCATCTTATTTTATATTTCTTATCCTTTTGTTACAGAAAATTTCCTATATACACAAAAGTAGAGAGAAGAGTATAACAGAATTCTATGTACCCAGCAGCCGGTATCAACAATTATCAACATTTTGCCAAACTTTCATCTACCCTTTACCTATCTCCTGCCCATTTTTTTTTTTGTTTTGTTTTGTTTTTCTGGAGTGTTTTAAGTGTATGTTATTTCTAGAATAAATATTAAGTTTGCATCTCTAGTTTGACAAGGACATTTAAAAATATATCACCACCACTCCATTTTCACATCTAACAAAATTAACTACACCTAAATTAGACAGACTGATTCCCAGACTCACCTACAGGCCTATGGAAGGTAGTAAGAAAGTAATACAGAAGGAGAAACTGGTTGGCAGAGAAGGAGAGAGAGGGAGGGCTGAAGAGGTGACAAGGCAGCAACATTCAGAATCTGTCCATGAGGGGCCCTAACCCAAGAGTAGGGGAGTGAGAAGTCCTAGGGCAGTCCACTCATCTAGCAGAAATGAATGCATCAGATATCATGGGTACCACTAAGCTTGTCCAGTTGACTCCTTGACCTGGCTCTGTGTTCACTAAGCAACTTCCTGATAATAACTTTTTTCACTATAAATTTTCCCCAAAGAAGAGAAGGCCCTAATTAACAAAGTAAGTATTAGACAAGTATTAATTGAATGCCTATTACATGCCAGACATCAATCTTGGCATAGTGAACAAGTATTGGCCAAACTGGCAGTTCTATTTTACATTATCAAGTAATAAGTTGCCATCCTGGGTTTTAACAGCACTCTCTCTTCTTTGTTTCCTATAGGTCACTCCTTCCAGAGGACTTTAAATGCAGGAAAACAACTGATTGCTGAAGAGAGATCTGAATTGGTGGTTATGTCACGGTATTGCTACCTTAATTTTTAAAATATATTTTGTGTTTATCAATGTTATGCATCCTTATGTTTTAAAAAGTCATTAGCCTTAGCAAAGTTTGTCATCAAAATCAGTAATGTCTCATTCTCCATTCATCACCATTTTTCTTCCCGTAGAAGCAGTTTAATGTATTTTGCTGATTTTTCAGATATTTTCTTCTATGGCAGTAAGTATAGTATGTTTTGTATGATTACTTCTTGATTTTTCAGTTTTAGTTATTATCTGTTGACATCCCGCTATGGAAGATGAGATTTTAGCCTCTTTCCTTCCTTTGTCTCTACTGCATAACCACTTTTCCCATTCCCTGTCCTTCCAAGAGAATTATATTGTAATCAATATTCAGTTTTTCCATTATTGCAACTATGTGAAGTGCGGTCACAGTTGAACCTCTAGTAAAGTAAGACAATTTTTCATGTTTGTAGTAAAATGCATTCTTTAATAATTTCTGACAAAGAGTGTATGGGAAATAAGTTGTTTGATATTTACATATCTAAAATGCTTATTCTACATTTATAATTGTTAGGTTAGCTGGGTATAATTCTAGGTTGAAAAAATTTGAAGGAATTATTCTGTTGCCTTCTAACTTCTAGTGTGAATGATGATGTTAACTGTTAATGCCCATAGCATTATTATTCCTAACCCTTTGCATATGATTCTTATAAAAATATTTAATTGTCTTTTCATTGAGATTTCTCTTACATTCTTTAGCTCAACGACCCTTTCTATAGTTCTGCTGGCCAGAAATATTGGATTCCATCAGAATTTTAGCCTCTGCATCATCATATACTTTCACATGAATACCCTTGCGGGTAAAGGAGTAAAAGAAAGAAGAAAAAGGTGAAAATAGGGATCTCATTGCTCTCTTCCTGTTTTTTGGCCATAAAGACGGGTTTCTCTCAGAGAGTTTGCTCTCTGGGGATGCGGGACAGTTCCCTGATTTGGCCCACCCTTGGGTCAAAGCTAGGAGATCAAAGAGAGAAAAAAACCTCAAAGCCCAGAAAACTCACTGCCACTGTCCATGTCTTTTTCAGGTGTTACCCTCCCTCCCCAATCTCCCTGTCGTTAACTTTTCAGGAAGCTCAGAGAGTTGCTGTTTGTGTTTCATCCAGAGATGCTAGTGTAGTCAGTGAGAGAAAAGCCCACAATGCCCTTACTCCATCTTGGCCAGCATCATCAATTGGTTCATGTTAACAACTGGGGACTAGGAAGTTGTTTGGAAGCTCTGAGTTTGTGGATGGAGTCTGTCAACTTGACTCTCACTGTATGGTGAACTGCATGGACTGTTCAGTTGGGGGAAACTTCAAAGTCAGTATCTTTAAATCTTTCCTCTTGAGTTGGTCAAATTTTGCAGAGAAAGATCCTCCAACTTTCTGGCAAGAATGTGAAGCCTTGCTTTTCCACCTCTGGAAGCCTGTTTGGTAAGGGAACAGGGGTCCTCGGTATCTAGCATTTATATATTCTCATAAGGGTCCTGTGTTGGTGATGCCATCCAACCATCTCATCCTCTGTCATCCCCTTCTCCTCCTGCCTTCAAACTTTCCCAGCATCAGGGTCTTTTCAAATGAGTCAGTTCTTCGCATCAGGTGGCCAAAGTATAGGAGTTTCAGCTTCAGCATCAGTCCTTCCAATGAATATTCAGGACTCATCTCTTTTAGGATGGACTGGTTTGATCTCCTTGCAGTCCAAGGGACTCTCAAGAGTCCTTTCCAACAGCACAGTTCAAAAGCATCAATTCTTTGGTGCTCAGCTTTCTTTATAGTCCAACTCTATGGCTATACTGCTGCCTTTTTGGATCCTGTAACCAGGTAGCATTCCCAGGGGATAACTCTTCGGCTTCTTTAAGCTGCAGTGGTGCCTGTATAGTTTATTTCTGGTTAAGTATGCTATGCTCAAGTGCTCTTTACTTCTATGAATGAGCTATAGGAGTGAAGATATTTCTTTTTTGTAATAATTACTGAAGAGCCATTTCTAACAAGATAGCCATATAGACCCAGAATTCTAGGTTTATGTGTGATGGAGAAAGCTGACTCACATATATGACCCTGGCACAGTGGCACAGATATATTTTGTGTCTTATGTAAGTATCTACATGTCTTATTTCCATTCTGTTAACATAACAGCATTTTAAAGGATCTTCTAAAAATATGAAGACTATCTTGGGAGAGAGGAAAATCTTCAGGTTATTGGAGATAAAAAACGTGCCTTAGCCTATGACTATCAACAGCAAATACAGGCTTCGGGGAGGACTTAACTGGTACATCCAGGGGACTGAGCCAGTTTCATTTAGAACCAGATGGGGATTTGATCTGCTTATTATTGGGGCTCACAGTGTGGTAGTGTTTTAGTCACTAAGTCGTGTCTGACTCTTGCGATCCCATGGACTGTAGCCCACTGGGCTCCTCTGTCCATGGGATTCTTCAGGCAAGAATACTGGAGTGGGTTGCCATTTCCTTCTCCAGAGGATCTTCCCAACCCAGGGACTGAACCTGGTTCTCCTGCATTGCAGGCAGATTCTTTACTGCTGATTCACCATGAAGCCCTGGGGGTCATATATAAGCTTCACCAAGTTCAGTATCATGGAGCAAACTAGATTTCAATTACCAAAATTTATTTTTGACAAAAATTACTGTGATGAGAAACAACATATATTAGTAAAAAAAATACAGGCTTAAAGTCAGGTACCCAAGGTTTGAATCCTGGCTGTATACTTACTAGTTGTGGGATCTTGAAAAAGTTACTTAACCTTCTGAGCCTGAGTTTCTTTTATTGGAAATCTACTCAAACACTACCTCATGGTGTTGTAAGGATTAGATTAAATAACTTTTGTATAATATCTGCATAGTATCCAGAGGACTATATTACTCAATAAGCATCATCATCATTCATTACCATGTAGATTTCCACTGGCTCTCCCCCGTTTTTCTGTTTGGCTACCTATGTGAAGAAGATCAGGAAGTAGAGCTAAAGCTGGGTTTTGATGAAAGGAGCTGTAACAAAAGGCAGTGAATTACACTGTGACTCCTGCCTAGGAAAATAAGAATAATGAACATTTTTGCTCTCTCCACAACCTCTGCCACAACCACTTAGGAAATTTTATGCTTCCTTGAGAAATGTCAATTAGAGATGGAGATGATACCAATGGCCCATTGCTAGTGGGTGCTCTCTTATTTACACATCACAGGAGGTGGGTGACTTGCAAGACCTACTCACATTCTCTCACTTAGACCACCTGGAGACCAATATATCACAAGCATGAACCCCTTTTTTTCCTTATCATCAACTATTTTGTGAGACATGCGATACACTATTTTTCACTATTCTGTTAAAAGTCATATTTTTATCCTTTTCATTTTTGAGAACACATTTTTCTAACTAAAGGGGAGAGAGAAAAAGAGAGAGACACTTGAACCCAACAATTAGTGATTATACATTCTTCTAAGGAAGACATGGAACTTCTTATGAAAATTGACCATATACTACTCATAAAGCAAGTCCCAACAAAAATCAGGGAATCAATATCACATAGACCAAATTCTTTAACCACACGGTAATTAAATTAGAAATCAGTAGTAAGAAGATACTTTTTTAAATGGACAGATTTTTAGAAAAGTTCAATCTTCCAAGACTGAACCAGAAAGATATAGACATTATGAACAACACAATTACAAGCACTGAAATTGAAACTGTGATTAAAAATCTCCCAAAAAACAAAAGCCCAGGACCAGATGGCTTCACAAGGGAATTCCATCAAACATGTAGAGAACAGCTAATGCCTATCCTTTGAAAACTCTTTCAAAAAATTGCAGAGGAAGGAACACTTCTAAACTTATTTGATGAGGCCATCACCATGATACCAAAACCAGTCAAAACAACACAAAAAAAGAAAACTATAGGACAATATCACTAATGAATATAGATGCAAAAATCTTCAACAGAATTTTAGCAAACAGAATTCAGCAACACATCAAAAACCTCATACACATAATCAAGTTGGGTTTATTCCAGGAATGCAAGGATTTTTCAATATACACAAATCAATCAATGTGATACACCATATTAACAAACTGAAAGACAAAAATCATACAATAATCTCAATAAATGCAGAAAAAGCCTTTGACAAAATTCAGCACCCATTTATTCTTAAAACTCTTCAAAATATGGGCATAGAAGGAACCTACCTCAACATAGAAAAGGCCATATATGATAAGCCTACAGCAAACATTATTCTCAATGGTCAAAAACTGAAAGCATTCCCCCTAAGATCAGGAACAAGACAAGGGTGTCCACTTTCACCACTATTATTCAACATAGTTGTGGAAGTCCTAGCTAGAGCAATCAGAGAAAAAAAAGAAATAAAAGGAATCCAGATCGGAAAAGAAGAAGTAAAGCTCTCCCTGTTTGCAGATTGACATGGTACTGTATATAGAAAACCCTAAAGACAGTATCAGAAAATTACTAAAGCTAATCAGTGAATTTAGCAAAGTTGTAGGATACAAAATCAATACACAGAAATCACTTGCATTTATATACATTAACAATGAAAATTCAGAAAGAGAAATTAAGGAATCAATCCCATTCACCAATGCAACAAAAAGAATTAAATATCTAGGAATAAACCTACATAAGGAGACAAAAGAACTATACACAGAAAATTATAAGACACTAATGAAAGACATAAACAGATGGAGAGATATTCCATGTTCCTGGGTAGGGAGAATCAATATTGTGAAAATGACTATACTACCAAATGCAATCTACAGATTCAATGCTATCCCTATCAAATTACCAATGGCGTTTTTCACAGAACTAAAACAAAAAGTTTCACAATTCATATGGAAACACAAAAGACCCAGAATGGCCAAAACAGTCTTGAGAAAGAAGAATGGAGCTGGAGGAATCAACCTTCCTGACTTCAGATTACACTACAAAGCTATAGACATCAAGACAGTATGATACAGGCACAAAAACAGAAATATAGACCAATGGAACAAGATAGAAAACCCAGAAACAAACCCATGCACCTATGGGGACCTTATTTTTGACAAAGGAGGCAAGAATATACAGTGGGTCAAAGACAGCCTCTTCAATAAATGGTGCTGGGAAAACTGGACAGCTACATGTAAAAGAATGAAATTAGAACACTTCCTAACACCATACACAAAGACAAACTCAAAATGGATTAAAGACCTAAATGTAAGACCAGAAACTATAAAACTCTTAGAGGAAAACATAGGCAGAATACTTGATGACATAAATCAAAGCAAGATCCTCTATGACCCACCTCCTAGAGTAATGGAAATAAAAACAAAAGTAAACAAGTAGGATGTTCAGTTCAGTTCAGTTCAGTCGCTCAGTCATGTCTGACTCTTTGCAACCCCATGAATCGCAGCACGCCAGGCCTCCCTGTCCATCACCAACTCCCAGAGTTCACCCAGACTCATGTCCATCGAGTCAGTGATGCCATCCAGCCATCTCGTCCTCTGTCGTCCCCTTCTCCTCCTGCCCCCAATCCCTCCCAGCATCAGAGTCTTTTCCAATGAGTCAACTCTTTGCATGAGGTGGCCAAAGTACTGGGATTTCAGCTTTAGCATCATTCTTTCCAAAGAAATCCCAGGGCTGATCTCCTAGGATGGGATTAAACTTAAAAGCTTTTGTGCAGCAAAGGAAACTATAAGCAAGTTGAAAAGACAACCCTCAGAATGGGGGGAAATAATAGCAAATGAAACAACTGACAAAGGATTAATTTCCAAAATATACAAGTAGCTGATACAACCCAATGCCAGAAAAACAAACAACCCAATCAAAAAGTGGGAAAAAGACCTCAACAGACATTTCTCCAAAGAAGACATACAGGTGGCTAACAAACACATGAAAAGATGCTCAACATCATTCATTATTAGAGAAATGCAAATCAAAACTACAATGAGATATCACCTCACACGGATCAGAATGGCCCTCATCAAACAACCTACAGACAATGCTGGAGATGTAAATTGATACAGCCACAATGGAAGACAGTATGGAGAGTCCTTAAAAAACTGGGAATAAAATCACCGTATGACCCAGAAATCCTACTCCTAGGCATATACCTTGAGGAAACCAAAAAGACACATATGTCCCATCGTACACTGCAGCACTATTTACAGTAGCTAGAACATGGAAGCAACCTAGAGGTCCATCGACAGATGAATGGATACAGAAGTAGTGGTACATACACACAGTGGAATATTACTCAGCCACAAAAAGGAATGCATTTGAGTCAGTTCTGATGAGGTGGATGAACCTAGAGCCTATTATACAGACTGA
This sequence comes from Bos indicus x Bos taurus, assembly GCF_003369695.1. Lineage (NCBI taxonomy): Eukaryota > Metazoa > Chordata > Mammalia > Artiodactyla > Bovidae > Bos > Bos indicus x Bos taurus. The sequence goes on along the minus strand of NC_040076.1, from coordinate 68,842,256 downwards.
AGTGAGTCAGAAAGAGAAAGATAAATATTGTATTCTAACACATATATACCAAATCTAAAAGAATGGTACTGAAGAATTTATTTATAGGGCAGCAGTGGAGAAACAGACATAGAGAATAGACTTAGGGACATGGGGAGAGGGGAGGAGAGGGTGAGATGTGTGGAGAGAGTAACATGGAAACTTACATTACCATATGTAAAAAGATAGCCAACGGGAATTTGCTGTATGGCTCAGGAAACTCAAACAGGGGCTCTGAATCAACCTAGAGGGGTGGGTTGGGGAGGGAGATGGGAGGGAGTTTCAAAAGGGAGGGGGTATATGTATACCTATGGCTGATTCATGTTGAGGTTTGACAGAAAACAACAAAATTCTGTAAAGCAATTACCCTTCAATAAAAATAAAAAGAAAAAAGATAATAAAAAAAAATCTCACACATTTGGACATTTTAAAAACATTTCTACAGTTGGGCCAAAGAGAAGAATCATAGTTGAAGGATAAAGTACTTAGAGCTGAACAATGAAAATGCCACAATCAGAACTCTGGATGTAGCTAAATTGTACCCTGAAGAGAAGACTGAGCCTTAAATTCTTATATTAGAAAAGCAGGAAGGCTGAGAACTTCAACTTAAGTTAGAAAAAGAACCATAGAAAAGACACATAGTCTAGTTTTTTCTTAGTATGGAGAAAATGCACTTAGTGAAAGAAACAAAAAACAAGAAAAAAGTCATTTTCATGATGTGATGTTGTTGTGTTCATAAACGAAGGAACAGAAAACTGAGTCATTACCTTCCAATTTCATTCAGCTCAGTATAAGCTGAATCAAAATTTTCCTTCCAAGAAATGGTGGCACCATCGGCAGCAGCGTCTTTGGAAGAGAAAGGATCCATTTATCATATTGAGGAAGTCATACAAGAGGAACGAAAAGGTTAACAGAAAAGCTCCAACATCACCCCCAAAGCAATTCTCATGACTAAATATGGGATCTAACTCAGTGGGAAAATACCACAATTCTCTGAAATGTTATCTAAAAAAATACTAGCCAAGGGGAAACTGATATGACAGAGTCAGACTCCCCGTACTACCTCCATAAATGAAGGGAAAACTTGGAACAATCAGAAATGTAACTTCTGGATGTTTTCAAATAGAAATCTGGTAGCAAAAATTAAAAGGGAGAAAAAAAACCAAAACACTTTGAAAGGCCTGGAAAAGCCAGTGAGAATCAGGGCTGTAGGAAGGACGCAGCAGAGAGGAAAGGGGAAGAGTTATAAAGCCAAGAAGAAAAGGAACATGCACAGAGCAGGCTAAAACCTGCTCATTCTCACCCCTTTATTCTCTGCATTAATGAGCCTATCTGGTGTACTCAATGATTTAGCTTTACCCCAAATATATTAATACTCTTGGCATAATCTTTGGTGGTAGTACCTTGTTTGATACGTTAAGCAATCATTCCCTGGCAATGATTTATATACACACACGCGCGTGCACGCACACACACACACAAACATGCACAACAACATTTGTGTTGTCTGCTGGGGAGCAAGGCTCGCAACAGGAAGCAAAACAAGCAGTGGTCATCCCAGGTGGGGCTCAGGGGGCAGCTGAGAACAGCAGTCAAGCTGCAGCACGTCTCTTTTGACCCTGGTCATCTCAGTCTGCCCACAACACAGCTGGGCTGATGCTGGACTTGGCTTACCCACATAGAGTTCTGAGGAAGTAAAGAACCAGGACCAAGGTTTCCCAGTGAGTCACAGGCCCCTCGGGAGCAGAGCTGAGCCTGGCTGGCAGTGGGGAGGGCCTGGGGAGCATTTCCGGAGTTAACCGTGGGGGTGGGGGGCGCTGCAACCAGAGGGCCCTAGAGGGTCCACAGCCCCTCTGGAGACTCTGGGATGCCCTTGACCCAAAGACACAAGTTCACTGTCTTTTAATTTCAGGGACTTCCTCTCCCTACCCCATACAGTCCATTGTCCTGCACTGTCCCAAACTTCACTATTGGGAGATTTCTTACAAAATGTCCCAGGGACCAAGGTGGCTTGGTGAATTCACGAATGCTGCTGCTGCTGCTGCTAAGTTACTTCAGTCATGTCCGACTCTGTGCGACCCCATAGATGGCAGCCCACCAGGCTCTGCCGTCCCTGGGATTCTCCAGGCAAGAACACTGGAGTGGGTTGCCATTTCCTTCTCCAATGCATGAAAGGGAAAAGTGAAAGTGAAGTCGCTCAGTCGTGTCCGATTCTTCGTGACCACATGGACTGCAGCCCACCAGGCTCCCCCATCCCTGGGGTTTTCCAGGCAAGAACACTGGAGTGGGTTGCCATTTCCTTCTCCAATGCATGAAAGGGAAAAGTGAAAGTGAAGTCGCTCAGTGAAGTTCCTCAGTTGTGTCCGACTCTTCGCGACCCCATGGACTGCAGCCTACCAGGCTCCTCCGTCCATGGGACTTTCCAGGCAAGAGTACTGGAGTGGGGTGCCATAGAGGGGCAAAAAAAGAACCAGGTTCATAAAATACTCAAATGCAGGTAGTTAAATGCGTATCTTGGTCATTCAATGTATCTACATGAAAATGTATCCACCCTGAAAAAAGACATTCTGGGAGGGCTGGGGGTGGAGAAATGATACTCATTTTAACTGCAACCTTCGAGCAGGTGGCTTTCCTCTCCCCGTTTTAAATTGGTGAGTGGGGCTGTCACTAATTCTGTGAGGCGCACTTAGGCTGGCAGGGGTTCCCAGGGAAGAGGAGGCTTGGTGTTTCCATCACAAAAGAGGGACAAGAAGTACCCACGGGGCTCATGGCTCCTGCCTGCCCCTCTAGGTGCCTGGCAGCACACACAGATGCCCAGGACCTGGTAGGCCTCGGGCAGACACGGGTGGCCGATCTAACTTGAGCCCCATACTTTATGGAAACACTCGTCATCAGGCCTCTGAAATGCTACTTGACAGAAGCCGACGAGCAAATCCAGGTCACCTCTAGCTCAATGGTCCAGCAGGCCAGTGGGCTGCCAGGGCCAGTGAGTGTATGACACTTGGCCAGTTATCTTATATTCACCACCAGGGTGCTGGGTGTGGCTGGGACTCACCGTAATCTGGAAGTCGCACGAATTCTGAGGGCTCGCTGGGCAGGCTGATCCCCCAGGGGTTACTGGCACTGACTCTGAACTGATAAGGACTCCCAGGACTGAGGTCTTCAATGACAAGGTAGGTGTCCAAGGTCGATGCTACTGACTGCTGCCAGGCCTGGGAACCTAGGGCATAATTTTCGAGGAGTGGGAAAGACAAAAGGCCAGAGGGACATTGTTTCAAAGACCTTCAGCAAACAATGAAAGGAAAAATGACACATTCCACTCAAGGGACAGTTGTGGTCACTGCCTCGGGCCCTGAAAGCCTGTTGGCTAACTGTCGCAGGTCTGGGTTCGATTTCTTAAGAGCCTGAATACATCATGAGTGGTGGTAAAGCAGCTGGCCTGTTGAGTCTGTTCATTTCCAAATGGGCACGTGAGAGAGTGAACAACAGAGCGTGACGAATTCACAGAGGAACACACAGCACATTTTCAACAAGGCCAGAAAAATATATGGCACATTAATAACAAAGGGAGAGAAAACAGGCATTTCAAAATGGAAACAGAATGGAAATGAACATGTATGAGCACCATGTACCTGTAAGATACTGTGGAAGGAGTCTACCCGTAATCCTCTCCTTCCACGTTGTCACTTAAATCCACAGAAGCCCTGTGAGATCGGGAGTATTCGTCTCACTTTACACATAAAGTAACCGAGGCTCAGAAAGATTAGATAACTTTCCCAAGAGAACTTAGTTCATAAGATGAACTATGACCTGAAGAATGCCAAGGGAAATACAAGCTTGGAAAGACTTCTCTCAGCTCAGCATCAATGCCTTTGTGCTGAGTTGAGAGACAGAGTGAAAAGCTAAACAAAGAGGTGGACAAATATTTTTATAACTGCAGATGTCTCTTTAAGAGAAGAGAGAAGGGTGAAAATAAGAGTAGCAGAGAGCAGAGTAAAACAAAGGATTCTGGTTCCAGGTGAAAACCGTTGCTTTCAATTCAGGTGTGTGATTCATCACCTGGTTCAGAGAGTGCTATTAACAATTAGAGCTACCAGGCAGCTTCTCATTTCAATGAATTCTTCTTGATAATAGTTGTTCCTAACTACTAAGGATATGTATGCACTCTTAGTGTGTTAATGTAACAAAGTTAAAAACGGAACAATTTAAAAAGTGATCTCTAAATTTATACAGTTATCTCTAAGTTTCTTCTGGGGTAAAGATGGGGAGGGGGGAGGTGGGGTGGAGCATTGCTTTTGCTCTCCTAGTTACTACTCTGGAAGAAAGATCACAGATTAGCAAACTATTAATAGAGAGCTGGGTTCTCATGCCAGCTCTGCCTCTTATGAACCCCAGCTTCATGCTTCTTATCTTTCTTTAAGCTTTAGCCTCCTCATCTGTAAAATGGGCCTGATTGTCCCTGTCTGGGTGATCAGGCTTGTTAAGTAGGTAAAAGCCGGTGAAGGTACTTTGCCACCTGCCATGAGTCATTATCATTTTTGCAAAAAATCATGCTCGGGGTTTGAGATCAAAGGCAGCTGAAGCCTGGCCTGAGGCCTTGGTGCTGAGTTGGAAGATATGAGAAGGGACAGCTGATGAAAGGCATGGAAGCAGACAGTGTTATGACTCCGAAGGACCTCCTTAAGAGAGAGAAGATGGAAGCGGAGGCAGGGGAGGCGGCACACCTTCCTCTCTGTACTCCACGGTGTAACCGGAAATGGTGCAGTTTCCCGTGCTGGATGGGGGCAGCCAGCGGAGGATCACGGAAGTGCAGCTTCTCTCTTGGGCAATGGGGCGGTTAGGGGCCGCTGGAACACCTGCGGGACAGAAATTAAGATCAAATGCCATTTCTGCAGAACTTGGCATTTATGCCAAGGCTGAAAGTCACCTAGGGCATGTGACCTAACCTTTACCTCATATGCTTCCTATTACCTTGCCCACCAAGTGGTACACCTTTCCTAGGCTAAGGGAGACTTGGGAGACACACCTTGCTGCCGGAATTCTTCCTTGGATTAAATGCTGCATACTGGACAGAAAGCTCAGTGAGAGAACTGTGCTGTAGGAGGCATACAGTAGGGCCTGGACAGCTCTTATCAAAGATTCATTCTGTTCCCATTTGCTGCAACCTTGTTTTGGAACTTTTACAATGCCCCTCTTCTTCCCCAGGTCTCAGGGAGCCCTTATAATGTCCAGTTAAAATGTCTGACTAACACAAACTCATAGAAAGTAGAATGGTGGTTGTCAGGGGCTGAGGGGAGTGAGGGGGAAGTGGAGATACTTTGTTTCAAGGGTGCAGAGTTTCAGCTTTATAAAGTGAAGAGAGTTCTGGAGATGGGTTACACAACAGTGTGCCTGTGCTTCACACTACTGAACAGCACACTTGAAATTGGTGACGATGGTACATTTTGTGTGTATTTTACCATAATTAAACATGAATATTAAAACACAAGAAATGTTTGACTAACAAAGAAACTGTACCTTGCACTTTAACAGTAGCAGATGTTGACGCAGTACCATGGTCGTTTGCTGCTATGCAGGTATAGATACCGCTGTCTTGGGGCATCAGATTGCAGATTTTCAGGGTGATTTCCCCAGAGTCACTAGGGACATGAAAAGGATGTCCTTCAAACACCAGTAATGAGACAATCAACTAGTAAGGGTACAAGGTGTGCTGAGCGGAGTCCTTTGGACCAGCTGAGCACCTTGCCCTCTATTTCCCCAATTCCATATAGAGGAAGAAAATTCTTGGCATGCCTATCTCTCAAGTTGGTTGTAAATGAGGGATAGTAAAGGAGTAAAATGAGATAAGAATTAGAACATGGTTTGAAATAAAGTCCTACACAAATACTGATCCCCAATATTATTACTACCTAAAATATTTGGTCCTAAAATACTTTCAGTCCATAAGCAGTAACAAGTGGTACAAAAAATGGAAAGACTAAAGAATGAAAATGCACAAGTAGTTCGCATTCTACATGTGGCACCCTTGAAATAATTGAGTGACTTAAGGCAAATTCCTTCACTGAATAACTTTCCCAGTAGTTCCAGCCAGGGGTTCAAGACATTAAAGACCTACTCTGAAAAGGTTAAACCCAGCGGTCACAGTCAGTCCCACTCCCTCCTCACTGGTTGTAACATAACGTGGTAATCTTCATGACCCTTGCCACGCACTGACTCTCATCCTAAGCTCCCTGGGTCCACTGATATTTTAGGATCAGGCCATGGAGTCTCTGATAGGAATATCATTTCACACACAAAAACATTAAGCTAAAGGATGAAGTGTCTTGATCCTAGCTGTTTCTTCCATAAATGTTTTTTAAGCATCTAGGGCTTGTTACTGCTTGTCCTATGTAAGCAGCATTGTGCAAGAAAGTTCTTAATTAGCAGGGCTTCCCTGGTGACTGAGAAGTAAAGAATCTGCCTGCAATGCAGGAGAACCAGGTTCAACCCCTGAACCAGGAAGATCCCCTGGAGAAGGGAATGGCAACCCACTCCAGTATTCTTGCCTGGAGAATCCCATGGACAGAGGAGCCTGGTAGGCTACATACAGTCTATGGGGTTGCAAAGAGTTGGACACGACTGAGTGCCTAACACTTTCACTTTTGGTTCAACCAAGTTTGATTTTATAGTCTTTGCGTGGAAGCATACTTGTGGCTGGATTTTCTGTTTTCTATTGTACACTTCGGAGTAAGTCATTCTTTTTTTCCTTCTAAGACGATTGTTCTTAATGGAGGAATTGAGTATATCACTGTTTCACAGGATCCCAAGGGCCACAAAGGGTCTGTGCTAGAATAGCTTCCAGGGTAGCTCTTCTCTGAGAGGCTAAGTAACCTGCACAGGAAATGCATCCCAGACTTAGTTTCTGGGTACTGCCCGAGGTGTGGGGAGGTGCGGTGCTGATGTGGGGCTGCTGCTTACCAGGAGGAGACGGTGTATGTAGCTGAGCTGTTGTCAGTGTCAAGGATGTTCTGGTCTGGACCCTTCCAAGTGATGGTGGGCTTTGGCCGCCCACAGACTTTGCACTGCAGAGTCACTGTGTCCCCAAGCAAGCAGGTCACATCCACTAAGGGCACGAGGAATTCTGGCGCCACTGTGGTCAAATCAACATGACATACATTTGCATTATTCAGAAGAAACCGAACAAAACAATTATTTTATAATACAACCCTCTCATTCCCCACCCATGCTGTGTAATGATTCGAATAATCTTCAGCTTAACAGCGCAGAGTCACTTGTGTCCTGTGAAAAAGTATTTTTAAAGTGCCGGGCCATGTTAAGTCGCTTCAGTTGTGTCCGACTCTCTGTGTGACCCTATGGACTGTAGCCCACCAGGCTCTTCTGTCCATAGAATTCTCCAGGCAAGAATACTGGAATGGGTTTCCATTAATAAATGTTTAGTTTTAGAAAAATTAGGAAATATTGATTTAAAAAAAAGACAGTCTCCATGATGTCATCACTCAGAGGTTTCTGTGAACAGTCTGGTATATATCCTTTTAGATTTTATAGAAATATATCTTTTCTTACAAAAAGTGGATCCCATTATACACATTGCAAGTTGTGGTCTTTTTTACCCCACTGTTTATCCTAAACATTTTCCTTGTCCATAAGTACAGGACTACATGACCATTGTTTAAAGATGCTACCTCAGTGCTGGATTTGCCATAATTTATTTAGCCAATCCCTGTGCAGTCAATTCTGTCACTTTTTAACTCACCTTCTTGGATGAAATTTGGATTTAAGATCTGAAAAACACAAAGAAACAGAAAATTGCATAAATCCTAAGCTACTTAAAGAGAACGGGAGACTCATCATAGTGACCAAAATGGAAGTACAATTTGGGGCAAGAAGCCTTGAGCCCAGCCCCTATAGTTTGTGACCGTAGCACTAGGGCAGTAACAACAAGGGCACCTGATTTACCTTCCCCTCTGCTCTGTTCACACTCCCTCTGGGCAGCTGGGGCCCCAGGCAGGGGTACTGTGACTGCAGAGCTGGCCTTGCTGTCCTCCGTCACTTGCTTTCCTCCCTATTGTATGCATGCAAACCCATTCTCCTCCACCTTGACATTCACTCAAGCATCATGATGGCACTGACTCTTCCCAGCATTGGGAATATTCAAAAATAGAGGAACTGACATCTATTAAAGTGGAGGGGTGCTGGACAAGAATCCAGTCATTTCCTCCCAGCAGCTAAATGCAGTTTGACTGGTTGAGGGGAAAGGAAAGTTCCACTTCTTCAGCCTGCCCTCCCAGGACTCCTCCTGTGGCCCAAGTCTCCATAGGCAGCTTGAAAACCACAGAACTGCCCTCCTGGCTGCCTAGGTGAGGAAACGGAGACTTGGGCTGCCCTAGGGACCTGTCTGGTCATACAGCTGGTTCGTGGAGGTCCTGCTGGTGCCCTTTGTACACATCAAGCTGTCTGCCATGTGACAACATGGAGCTCACAGAAGGGACAACCTTCCAGTCCACTGGCCATTTCCCCTTCTTGAGAAGATGATTGCTTGATTTTCTCCCATCTTTTGTCTGACGTCTAACCCTATAGTCTAGGTCACAAAGCTGGGTGGGGTGAACAAAACCTGGGCTGCAGAGCAGAAGAGGCTGGGGCTCACTTCTTCTGTTTTATGTGATTTTATCCTAGTCATTTAAACTTTACTACCATTACTTTCCTTCATTATAAACTGGGGATAAATAATAACTAGTACAAAGTGTTATCATGAAGATTAAATGACACCATGTTTATTGCACAATGCTTGACAAGTATTTAATGACTATTTAAACAAAGATTATCTAATTCTAATCATCTCTCTTTTGCTAAGAGGCCTATTGCTGCAGTGGCTTCCAATAGTTTATCTTGAAAAATTCTTCTTTACTTCATAATGAAGGCAGGAAGCTTGTGTGCCTGGCAAACCGCCCACTGGGGCAGTCACACTTCTCTCCCTGATTTACCCAAGTCCCAGGTCAACTCGGTTTCTGTGTGGTTTTGCCTTATACAGGCATCCATCAAGCCCTTTGGAAAAAGATATTCCTCCTCTGAGTTCCTCTTTGCAAACCTTTTGCCTGCGTCTATCACTCAGGCTTTTCATGAAACAGGCTGCAGGAAACTGCTGTAATGCTGTGTCCTGGAGCTGAGTGTCTCAAGATTCTGACCACCACAGGGCTCTCTGCTAGTCTCCAAGGCTGCTCACACCACTGCCCTGCCTGCTTTTAAACCGGTGATTCTCACTCCTTGACCCAGGTGGCTTTAAAAACACACAAAAACCCAATGCCTGGGCCTTATGCCTAGAAATTCTCTTTTAATTGGTTGGGATCAGCAGTTTTAAAACACAGGTGAATCAACATGCAGCCCGTTGAGGAAGGCTGCTAAAAGTTTCCCTCAATCCAAGGAAACCAATCTCGGATAGACCAGTTTCCTGCCCCAGAGGTTTTTCTGGGTGGGGTGGGGGATGCATGGGGCATATGGTAAAGGGACTGCTTTTCCCACACTTTTGAAACCCCATCTACGTGAGGAGACCCCAGACCATGGTAGGAGAAGTGTGAAGAGTTGCTCCAGTTGACAAGGCAACTAAGCCACCAGTGCCCTTGATGGGCAGCACAGCATCATGTGCAGGGGCTGCTAAGGGAGCCAGAAGTCGATCCGCCTGGCTTAGGTGGAGTGGGAGGACGACATGGAATCAGGCATTTCACAGTCAAGGAAAACTAGGAATATTTCCTAAACGTTAACAGTGGTTTTCTCAGGGTGATGAGATGGCGGGTGGCTGTCCCCCCACTCAAAAAATACTGCTTGCTTCTCTCAGTTCAGTCGCTCAGTTGTGTCCGACTCTTTGTGACCCCATAGACTGGAGCACACAGGATGGTGTAAGATTTTGTGGATACAGAGATACTAAGACATAGGCTCTGACCTCAGAATTTATAAAACATCAGAACACTGGGTAATTTTTTTTTTTTTTCTTACACAGGCTTTCCAAATATTCTGCAGTCATTATGTTTCACTTTTGTAATAAATTTTTAAAGGAAAAAAAGGTTCGGCCAGAGGTATTAGACTGTACGTTCTTAAAAAACAGGAGCCATGTTATTCATCGTTGCACCTCAGGCCTCTAGCCCCAGTGTGCCACGTAATGGGCATTTAATACACGTTGGTTGAATGAATATTTGATCTATGTCACATTTCAATTCTCCCATGAATTTAGGACTGATTTATACATAAAATCTGGAAACAGGACCAAAAGATCTATAATATAATTACTCCTGTGTATAATCCTAATAATATTTGACTGGAGTCAGCTTTTAAACACAATAGAATGCAAACTTTTTTTTAAAAAAGATTAAAAACAATAAAATCCATGGCCTCTGAGAGAGTAGGGTCTTTAGGAATATGGGATGCATGAGGGATTGTAAACTCTAGGAGCAGACAGAGCATGTAGTATCCAGACTCTAAGCCAGACACTCTCTCTTGCCTTGAACAACATTTCCAAGCAACTGAAGCCTCAGTTTTATCTGTAAACTGGGGATCATAATGCCCACTTGGAAAGCTGTTTGACTGAAGGGCTCAACCTATTTGATGATGATTTACTGAGCTTACCATTGGTTAAGTGGTGGTGGCCAGCAGGGGGCAAGGCAGAATGCCCACTACGCTCCTTGAGCCAATGGTCTAGTGGGAAAGATGGAATTAAATGACAGGCAGTGTCGAGGACGGTGCTTGGCTGGTGTCAATAACCAGCCTTCAAGGAACACGAAGCACTGCCCTCTCCCTCCTCCTACCCCAAGTCAATCAGAAGGATTTGACTCTAGGGTCAAAAAGATTTGGGAATGCTGCCAGCTTTGTTCCATGGCCTGTATTTCCCATCTTGATGGGAATCCCCAAGGGAGCAAGACACCAAGCCCACGCCAGGAGTCTCAGAGAGCTCTCCAATGGCAGCTTCCTATGTTACAAACATTTGAGTGGGGTTTCATAAACCTACACTGTGGCAGTGCTTTATAAACATCCCCCACTGCTGCTTAGAAAGTTTACCTTATTCCCCTTTCTTGTCACAACCCCAACGGTGTTAAGTATATTATTAAACACAGCAAGCATTGTTTAAAAAGAAAATACTTCTAGCTTTGGTGTAGACCTTAGTGGGGACTTTGGAGAGAAAGGCTGCCAGTACGGCTTAACTGCAGGTTCTTTATCTGGAGGCAGCTTGTGGAAGGCATCTCTTTTCGTGCCGCTGCTCTCTGGCCGGCCCAGGTGTTGCTGATAATGGTAATACCATCACTGATTTGTTTAGCCTTTCATAGTTGGCACAAACTACTCAGACTCCTTCATTTGCTCCTCCAAAGCCCTGGGAGAAAGTGCTGAGCAGTTACTTATTCCCATTTCCAGAGGAGACAGGGAAGTTAAGTGTAACAGCACAGAGACAGTGATGGGGAAATGGCTCCCAGCGCTTTTTCCACCTCGGCGTTCAGTGCAGAGGCAAGGTCTTGGGAAAAGCATTGGGAGACTTTGTTATCAATGTCAAAGGACTGACTGCCTGCTGACCTTTGCTCCGTGTCCCATCTCCACCCAGTTCTCCTCTACAAACTTGTCCAGCAAGAACAAAGAGCCCCCCCCCCCAAAAAAAATCCATCCTAATGTTTTTCTGTGACTCTGGATTATGCCCATAGGGGATTCCTTCCTTGTTTTCTTTTATTTTGAAGCAAATCAGAGTATTGACTGGAGGAGGGTCACGACAACCTTTCATCCCGTAGCTTCCTATTTATCTGTGGTTCCCTATGGACCACCAGGCCCGTGTGGGCGAGGGCCATGTTTCATTCACTGTCATTGCCTCAGAGCCTAGCACAATACCTGACTCACAGTGTTCCATTGCTGTCTGTCAAATCAATGAAGAACTGAAATGATAGGGAGGAGAGTTGAGAAAAATGCCTTGCCGTGACCTCGGAGTGTTTTTCTATTTCCGTTTATCCGGAACATGGCTTGTTCTGAAATCTCATCAGCCAGTCACGATCTGAGATTTAGCTAACAGTGATCATCCCCTCTTCTCTGCTCTTCCAGAGGTTGGTCCCTTTGGCTCTGATCATGTGCTTCCATCTGTCATCACATCTCCCCTGCATGTTAAGAGCCCCACCAGACTTGTGAACCCTTTTGAAGCCATAACCTGTTCATGTATTTTATGTACTCTTTGTCATGTTGCTTGACATAGCAGAACAAGCAGAATTTGTTAAATTAACTGAGGTCACTCAATGAGTTTAGACTAGAACTTAGGTTTCCTTTCCATTAGACACTACCTTGTCTAATGATCACAGGTGGTGTGGGACAGGACCTGAGGTATCAGACTGGGACTCGAAGGGTTAATTATAAGGTGCACACATTTCTTGAAACCTAATGTTTTCCTTCCTCAGAAACAGTCTGGGAGCCCATGTAAAGTGGTGGCGGGGCAGGGGGTGAGATCTGGATTCCAAAATGGAAGCGGAGGTGGAGGGAAGATGACGTTGTTTATATGAAATGCACGTTTTCTCTCTGAGAGACCAAACTTCGGGAGGAGGAGGCTGGTATAGACCACGTGGGAAAGGGCAGGTTAGGAGTCCGGTTGTGGATAAACAGCAGAGGGCAGCAGGCGGTAGTGGGTCCTCCTAGAACCACCACAATCCGGTTCATCAGCAACTCAAGTTTCTTCCTTCTGGAGAGAATTCCAATTGTTTTCTTGATTTTACTTTAAAATGGGGGGGGGGGGTTGGAGGGTGGGTAGTGAAGTAACAGGAAAGAATTACAGGTGAAATCAACCAGCAATGAATAATAAGCTGAGCTTTGAGCAAATCTGGAGTTTATTTTTCTTGCCAGTCAGTGTCCAAGGTTCTGACTCCAAGACCTGAGCATGAGGATGAAATCCCATCTGTCTAGAAGACCAGGTGTCAAACGACTGCAGAAGAAAAATACCTCTTTCTTCTAAATCCCTCATCACCTCTCACAAAACACAGTTCAAAGCTATACATCGAGAATGCCGACGGAGTCAAAATAGTCAAACAAAACTCTAACCAAAGGTCCTAAACTCAACTCAGAGCTACCTTGAGTGAAATAAAATTCCATTCTCTGCCTCCTCTTTCTCTTAATGCTTGTGTCAAGCGAGTCTGTGTTCCAACAAGGAAAGAAAGGGATTTTTAGATGATGAATAAAATGGACAGATAACAGAAAAACAATGTCTAAAAGTTGAGGTATGATTTCTGGTTTTGAGGTTTAGCCCTTCATGTTTCCAATCTGGTGAAACCAGACGCAATATTCTGTTTTTTTTTTTTTTACTAAACATTTCTCTAAATATTTAGAAAATATTCCTATTTCTTCTCTTTTCTAAGAGGACATAAGCTGAAATTTAAAAAATACATAAATGCAACACAATCCCAGACAACAGAATTCTCTTTGAACTATCCTTACCTCCCAAATATTTTCATTATCATTTGGTTCTAAGTACTTTTCCTTCAACCATGATTTTTTCCTTTGACCCAATTTTAATAGAAATGCTTTTAAATTTACAAATATATGAAATTTTAAAAAATTATCTTCTTGTTCCTGGTTTCTACAAGACTGATTCCTTGATTTTCACTGGGATTTGCTTTATGGGTAGTACATGGTTGATTTTCACAAAAAGTTCCATGTGTTCCTAAGAACATATTAAGCACTAACTACTGGGTAGAGTTATGAGTGTCTATCTGTGGAGCACGTTGTTTCATGGGGACTTCTAGTCCAAAGTGAAAGTCAAACCAGAAATCATACCTCAGTCTTGTCCTACTTTTTGTGACACCATGGACCATACAGTCCATGGAATTCTCCAGGCCAGAATACTGGAGTGGGTAGCCTTTCCCTTCTCCAGGGGATCTTCCCAACCCAGGGATCGAACCCAGGTCTCCTGCATTGCAGGTGGATTCTTTACCAGCTAAGCTACAAGGGAAGCCCAAGAATATTGGAGTGGGTAGCCTACCCCTTCTCCAGGAGATCTTCCTGACCTGGAATCGAACCAGGGTCTCCTGCATTGCAGGAGGATTCTTTACCAACTGAGCCATGAGGGAAGCCCCTTCTAGTCCAAATCCCTCTCCTATTCTTCAAGCTTTGCTTTAAGAAGATTGTGTTCTCAAAAATAAAAGGGATAAAAATATGACTTACACAGAATAATGAAAAAAGATCTATCTTCTATCTCACAAAATAGTAGAGGAGAAAGGAACTACAAGGTGGTTTATGGCGTGCACATACTGGTCTCTGGTGTTCGTGAGGATGGGGCTGGGGTTGCAGTGGTGGTGTTATCCTTTCCCTTCTGTAACTCACGTTTCCAACGTGGAATCTACAGTCTTGACTTTGAATATTCAAAATCTCTATGCATGGGTGTCCTGAGGTCTCATCCCTTAATGATTTGACCTTGATCATATCCTGATCCCCCAAACCTCTTTTACTGGGTAAACAACCTCCCAGAATCTGTGGACCCACAATATTTACGATGTGCTCTGAGGACAAGGGCCAGAGGAAGACTGACTTGTGGATTCCCACCCCGGTGCTTCTTCCCTGAGGTCCCTGAGCTGAACACACAGTTGCTGTCGTCCCTGCTTCCCCTACCAGTCATTCCCTGCCTTTCACCAGCACTCTTCCTCTCCCTGTCCTGCCCCTTAGGGTTGGGTATTTGCCACCTTCCACTTTAGTCTACTACAACAGCCCTCCAATGGGCCTGCCTATCCCCACTGTGTTCAGTTAGGTGCCAGTTACTTCCTAAAGCCCAGAATGAATTATGGGGACTCTGCCCAACAACCTTCGACTGCTCCTCACTGACTGCTCAATCAAGTCCAGGCTTCCTGGCAAATCCCCCGAAGCCTTCAGAATCTGGTTAAAACTCACCTGCCAGGCTTTATTTCCTACCACTCTTCTCACATACCTAAACCCCAGTTATCCAGATAGCGGCCTCTTTTCAATATGTGCTAGGTACTCTCAAGCCCCTTCCTCACCTTTCACACTTCTCCAAGACTCTTTACATCCTATCAGTCCCTCCAACCCAGCCCCTGACATTGTGTGAAGCCAATAACCATGCACACAGGCATCCTGGGAGACAGGTTGTGAACGCACAACCTTGGGGCAGTTACTTAACCTCTCTGCTCTCTCACCTGTAAAGCAAAAACGTTAACAGTACCTATGTCATGGTACCATGACAGGACTCAGTATGGAGCCGGATGCACAGGAAAGGCTGATAAACAGGAGCTACTGTTATTAGCCCAGCCCTGCTGCTGCTGCTAAATCGCTTCAGTCATGTCCGATTCTGTGCGACCCCACCAGGCTCCCATCCCTGGGATTCTCCAGGCAAGAACACTGGAGTGGGTTGCCATTTCCTTCTCCAATGCATGAAAGTGAAAAGTGAAAGCGAAGTCGCTCAGTCGTGTCCGACTCTTTGTGACCTCATGGACTGCAGCCTACCAGGCTCCTCCATCCATAGAATTTTCCAGGCAATAGTACTGGAGTGGGTTGCCATTGCCTTCTCCTAGCCCAGCCCTGAGTGGCTGTTAAATATTCACCGAATGAGTACTTGAATGGCTCTATGACCCCAAAAGAGCAGATTTCAAAGTTCCCTATATAACAAAGGCATTTAATCAAAGCCACCTCCCTCCACGTGGCAGCACAGGGAGGAAGCTAAATTACATAATTTGTTGGCCCTCTATAGTACTCACTGCAATGCCTTGTATCAACCAACTTGTGTTAAACTGAATTGACTGGGAAATCATGTTGAGCGGGCCTGTAGGTGGATCTTGACAGCACAGGGTGTGGGCAAGGGAGGTGGTGGCCTCTGCTGCTCTAATGGCTGGCTCTTAGAGCAACTTCTCCTGGGTCAATAGCACCTCATAATCTCATCAGTGTATGACACAATGAGATGGGCCAGGCTTCCAGATGAGGGTGAGGGTGTGCTGGGTGACTGTTCTGAACTGAAAAAACAATTCAGACGTTTCCAGCTCTTGAAACTAGACCTCTTTCCTGGCATTTATGGCTGGACTCCTGAGTCACTGGGAACAGGTGTGGTGAGGCCAAATAATTACCCCAACTGTCAAGGGATTTAAAAAGTTGTTGAGGAAGAAATTCTCCTCCAGCAAGCAAATGTGCAGCAGGGGACGGCCTGAAACTGACCTTCCTTAAGGAACTGAGCCTCACTTGGGGAGCAGACTTCTCTATCACATGCCAAGTCTGTCCTCTCAAAGCACCACAATTAAGACCTGCTGTTTCTATCGGTTGTGTGACCATGATCTTTCTGAACCCGTTTCTTCTAGGAGGGTAAGAATACCCCATATTCACTAAACGGTTGGAAGGAGCAGAAAGCATAGTAGACGTGACGGTGCTGTGGAAGATCTTGTAGTGAATCCTCTTGGGAGAAACACTAGCTCCAGCCAGCTAAGTGTGCTTCTCCCAGTGGCAGAATATAAATCAATCTGCATGTAGAGTTAGAGCTAAGCTAGGCAAGAGGAGTGAATCTCTGGGCCCAACCCATCAGATCTATTACAAAGAAAATATTTTGTAAAAAATAAAATGAGAGGAATGTGATGCTTCACTTTCTTTTCTCCAAAGAGTTCTTTTCATTAAAAGAAAAAAAAATTCTTTTTATAAAACGCAGAAACAGGCACCAGTGGAAATACACTGGCGATGCCGGGAGGTCAGTCACCCGACCAGGGGTGTAAAAGTTTCCTTGAATCTGTCTGGCCAGGTTATTTTGAAGCTCTGAATCTGGGACAAGGCGCCGAGGCAGCTAAGGTGGGAGCAGCAGGCTAGCTCTTTGAAGACGTGAAAGCCAGGGCTAGGGAATTGTGGGTCTGGGCGAGAAAGAAAGGTCAATTCTGGCCACTCAAACCCTTCCCAGAGCCCCAAGTGGACGCTCCAGCTGGGGCTCGGGAGGAAATGTACCCAGGCCACTCCTGCCACAGCCCCTGCAGAACAAGTCTCAGGGGCAAAACACAAACTCTTTTACTTTCTCTTCTGTTGGGGCCTCATTGTTCTCAGAGTCAGAAGTTCAGAAGAGCAAGGTCTTTCGATTCTACACCTTAGACCGGCATGAGGCTCAAAGGGTTCAACATCTCTTAGATAAACACCCGTGCTCCTGGAGCTCTGTGACCTCCCACAGAGAAACCCCTCAGGCTCAGAAAGGCTAACCTGCCTGAGGCCTTACAGTTGACAGGCCCTAGACTGGAGTCCAGGTTTCCTGGCTCCTGTGCCAGTGTTCTTTCCATATGATACTGCCTTTGTGTGATCTTTATTTAAGTCCTGCTTCAGCCTTGCAGGGCTGGGATGGGTGGAAAAGATATTCTTCTTTGTTGAGCTGGAAAACTGAATAACAAATGAACAGAGGAAAACTGGCACTGGAAGGCACGTCTTCTTGTCTGCCAGAATCTGTGTTTTAGATTAAAAACAACCTGAAGATGGGGGTGGGCAGCTCCAAGCGGAGAGCAGGATACTGTGGGTGGGGGAACAAGGGCCAGGGAAAACCAGAAACAGGCTTCAGGGCACCTGCTCATTTTGTGAACAGAAAGCCACAACTTCCTCTGCCTCGGTTTCCTCTTCTAAAAGTCTTGGAAGGGGCTGGAGAGACGGCGAGTGGAGTGGAGTTATTGTTCAGCAGGTAAAGTTTCAGTTTGGGATGATGAAACAGTTCTGGAAATGAATAATGGTGACGGCTGCACAACACTGTGAAAGCACTTAATGCCACTTAAAACAGGTAAAATGGTAAATTTTATATCATGTATGTTTCAGCACAATAAAAAACAAACAAATGAAGGGGACAGTGTTAACTAAAGGTTTCCAAGATTCCATCAACTCTGAAAGTCCATGATTCTTACCCTAGTTGGAAATTTCTTTTCAAATTAGCTTCATCTTCCCACATGCTTTCTCTCCCACAGGTTCCCAACCCAGTTCTTACACAGCAAGCACCAATACCCACCCCCTGGAGTTAAATGCCTCATGGCTGGCATTATGACTGCACGTAGCCTGTGTTGTGTCTGAGGACGGCCCTGGGTCAAATGGCTAGCTAGGGCAGAGATGTGATCTTTTTAGAATCATGACAACCTCTTACTCTGATGGACTGACCATCTCTGTTAAAAGTGGTATTGGCAGTAAAAAATATTAAGATGCATTTAATTAACTGGACTTGACATAAATGCTAGCCTGAAGACTGAGACCCAAGTCTGGGAGGTTGGGTCAGGCCTTTCTACGCCAGCATCCGCTGCAGGCAAGCGGTGATGCTGAGGTTGGAGGAGTGCCAAAGCCCAAGCATCGAGTCTTCAGACAACTTTTCAAAGGTGGCAGGGATGTGGGAACCCATGTAGCCTGGGTCCTGGGAGAAATCCAATACAGTTCAGAAAAACCCAGACTCTTCAGAGATGGGTGTGTTAGCTGAGAGGGTGGAGGCTGAGCCTCAAGTCTTCAGCCCTGCCTCCCGCCTGGGTGTCAGTGCAGATATGGGGCAGGACAGGGTGAGGAGCTGGCAGGTGGGCATGTGGTACCTAGCCCACCATCACACCTGCCTGCCTTGTCAATAAAAGACAACTGGCAGTCTAAGCTCTACTGGGAAAAATGAATTAACATTCACTTGTTCCCAAGTGAATGTTCCCAAGCCTCATGTTTGATTTTCAGCCTGATTTGACTCTTCTTCCACGTACAGACACTTCTCTCATTTATAATATCCCCCGCCATTGCCACTCCCAAAGTGTAATCAGTGCAGGATAAAGAACAAGACTAAACTATGGAGAGATCTAGTTGTTTTTAGAATGGTTCCCTCTGAGATGTGCTCATGGATCAGCAGGAGACAAGGGGGCTGTGAGCTGTGAGGGGATCGCAGAGACCAAGAGCCAATTCAGCAGGGGCTGGTGGTGTGGCTTGCGGTCCTGGGAGTGGGAGGGGAGGTTATGCTTGAGAACACTCATGAGCATGTCTCTATAGGGGAAGAAAAAGGATGTACACGTCAGAGCAGAACTGCCTCCCTTTACAAAACTGGGTGTTCTCAGAAAGCTTTGAAAATCAGATTCCTAGGATTCAAGGTGCTTTATTTTCCTCTTACTAGCTTTCAGGGATGTGCCTATATATCTCCCTAAAATTGTATGTTAGGCACATGTTAGGATATATGCCTGCCATGAGGGTAGCAATCAGCTAATGTATAAGCAGAGACCCCAGAAAACTGCCCCTTGAAGGAACCCTTCAACCCACTAATTGAGAATAAATAAAGAATGCTTTGGAAATTATATTCGTGCAGAGGCAGGAGATAAGAGCCTATACATGACTAGGCTTGGAATCAACATGCTGGCATCAGGTCAAGGGTGGGCAGAGAGCAGGGCAGGACTTAGCATTCAGAGATCTAGCATTGAGCAGTGCACAGGATGTGTGGAGTGGGTGTCAGCTGGGGGGCTCAGGCCCAGGGGATCTTAGCAGAGGTCATAGGAATTGCAGCTCAGCTCAGCGGGGCACAGGGACAAACTCCCAATGAGACCACACCTATTACAGTCATCAGGTACAAAAAGCCTGGGGCCAGACTGGGCCTGGAAATGATGCCCAAAGCTCTCAATTTAACAGCAAGAGTCCTTTATGAGGTGGACAGCCCACATATTTCTCAAACCGGGTCTTTAACATATAGCTCTTTTCAGTAGGCACCCCCAAGCCATTTTCTTCTGCAAGGGACATTGCAATAAAGTGCTACCTATACTTATCCCTTCAGAAAATTCATATTGAATAGGTTAACTTTGTATATCTTATTCGTCATCTGTGTCTGAAAACGCTAGCAGTGCCATGATGCCTGCTTTCCCTCAGCACCTGCTTCTGTGCTCAGAGTTAATTTCAACATAGCAACACAGTTTAGAAGAGCCCGATAATTCCTACAAGGATCCATATGAATGTTCAAGGGCTGCAGGCACTTCTACTACAGAAAACTAGATTAACCAAAATATTTGCAGCTTCCAACTCCTTCAAGAGTTCCAGTTCTGCCTCAACTGTTACATCTAAAAACTTTTCATACATGCATCAACACAATTTTTGGCTTTCTTTATATCAGCACTGACATCCTAACATCTTTCCTTATGCAACCACAGCACCTCCCGGTGCTCAAGCTCATGTGAAGCCTTGGATGAACAAGAAGCCAAGAAATGTGTGCAATTCACAAAGCAGGGCTACAACATGCACACTTGCAAGCTTTTGTTCGTCTAAACGCAGAACAGAGAATTAATTACATCAGTCAACCTTCTCAGTGTTGACCCATGAGAAGGTCACCTTGTCCCACACCTCCCTGTGCCCAATTCTTCCTCTAAAGAGCAGCGAAGGAAAGTCATCCTTCTCCCCCTAGTCCACCAGAGCTGAGAAACGTCCCAAACTGCCTTGTAGAACGCAGATAGCTGGCTCTCCCCCCTCCCTCCAGGTATTTGCAGATGACATTTTCAGGACATGCCAGCAACGCTGAGATCTGGAGATACAGGCGCCATGAGGCATATCTCCGAGCTGACAGGTGTGGGCGTCCCAGGACTTGGTGCTTGTCCTGTGAAATGCAAGGAAAGCAGAGCCAGAAATTTCCCCCACCTTCCTCACTCTCTAAGATACATTTAGACTACGAAGGCCATATCTGCTTCCTCCCACAGGGGAGCACCGGACTGGCCCACACCTGCCAGATTTAGCTCCGTGGCAACACCTGCAGCCACAGGGGACTATTTTCTCCTGATCTCTCACTTTCAACCACTAGTCTCTGGCTTGGTTCAAGTCAGCTGGCATCTTCCACCACCGACTTATCCCTCAGAGTCATTTGGTTTTCCTTGGCTTTTGTGCTGGTTGTCATAATATAGTGGTGGCTTTCTTTGGGATTAGGTCAAATTAGAATAATAAAGGTCCATTTAGTTAAGTGAAAATCATAGGGCTATAAAAAGGAAAAGTTTTTAAAAATACATTCTACATTTTATGCACAGAAGAACTCTCAAACTTTTATCCATTATCAGGGATGTGGGCACAGATTTGGAGAAAAACATTTCAATTTACTGGGAAAGACAAAATGGCAGGAAAGCCATTTGCTCCAATTCTCTAGGGTTTGTAAATTTATGATGCTTGTCAGTGGTGAGCCATGTGAAAGTCCTAATTCTATAATCCCAAAGAGTTCCTGGCCTAGAAGGAGTTGAAGTTGATTGGATGTCCTTGGTGGTGAAGATGTTGGTTTCTCTTCCACATTCCTGTAACCCTGTGGTATGAGAAAGGCCCCTGAGCTGGGTTTCAGCCTCCTTATCTCTAGAAAGGACTCAGCAAGGCCTACAGGAGGCAGGCTGTTCCCAGGGCTCTTTTCCTTCATGACAGGTGCAGCTACTGCCCAGGAGCCCTGGGGGCTGGGGAAGAGCGGGTTCTGGAGTTGCTGTGATCACTCCTCATTTGCTATCCACCAGCTATACCCAGTGACCAGGGGCCAGGTCATCCCACAAACCACACCTAATCCCTGATTTTACTGGTGCCTTCAGGGAGGAATTAGTCCCAGAAGAAAAAGAACATAAAGGGGAAAGGAAAAAGGGAGGAAGGAGAACTAAAAAAAATGGGTTCTTCTCTTTAATTGAGAGCCAGTCACTATTTATAATGCTATTTTCCATGAAAAAATGTTTTCCAAGTCTCCCATTATGATGCTGGAGATTTTCTACACAAAGCCAGATCGTCCAAAGAAGAAAATAATAAGCAAGCATTCAAGAGAACCAGAAGTTTTTAAAAAGGCATCTAGGAAGAGTTTTTTTTTTTTTTTTTTTTAAATCAAAATTAAACTGAATTCAGTTTTGTTTTGTTTTTTATAAGTTGGATGGGATACCCAGAAATGCCCTAATATCACCATGTATCCTTGACTGGCTGGTCACTTGAGCAAGGTCACTGTTACAGAACACATCAAAACAGACAATCATTGTAGTAAAGAGGACAATAGCTGCTTCTACCTCCATGCTAGTATTAGGGTCAAGATCATCACACTCTGACTCCTCGGAACTGTTCGTCTCCTTGATGGGCAGCATGAGGTGGGGGAAGAAAGAGAACACAGTTAGAACACAGGCAGCTTTGGCTAGAGAGTGGGGAGAACTTAAGAGAAGCATGAACAATGGGAAACCGGGCAGAGAGAAACCAGGTGCTGTGAGGTGCGTGCGGGCCACCTCGGGCGGCAGCATGCTCTTTCCAGGGAGAGCCGCTCATCTCCCAGGAAATAGCAATGGAAGCTGCCAAATGAAGCATGAGTGCTGTCAAATCTCAGCTGTTGTCTTCTGTGAGGCTGGACTTCCCCGGCGAGGGTGAGGGAGACACAATAATTTCTTTTCCCCAAGAAGGACATTAGAACGGGTTTTGACTGTTCCTACTTTTCTCAGAAGACTCAGGTAGATAATGCACATGATAACAATATTACACATCAGCAATCTAATTTCCATTGTCCAGAGGCAGATCTTTTCCTCTGAGGGCCCAAAACAAAGAAAACAGACCACATCATTTCAAGATGGGGCACAACAAGGATCTGCCGAAGCTTAGAATCAGGGAGTTCGTTATCATAGTTGGGTTATTACAGAGCAATAGCTTGGGTTTCATCAACATGCTTCCCTTCTCTGCCCAGGCACAGGCCTGAAGGTGATGTCTGAATTCTGGGGAAAAGAAATGAAACTTTACCAAGGACATAGTAGCCCTTACATTCCAAACCTCAGACTTCAAAGGGTTGGAGGTTTGGAAAACAGCTCTAATCTCTTTACCTTGCATGTATTTTTAAACCCAAGACACTGAATGGGTGACTTTGAGAACTTTACTATGGATCAAGCATCTTGCATTTCTAAGAGAATAAATAATACTGCAGATAATTTTGCTATAAAACATCTGCATAGTATAAGAAGGAAGGTATAAAAGAAAAAAAAAAGAGATACTTACTTATTTGAATCGAAGTTGCCAGGAGAAATAAAAAATAAAAAATAAATTGATCTCGCATGCAAAATCCTACTAAACTACTTCCCCTCTGGTCCCCATCCACCCAAGTCTCCTTGTGAGAATGCTGCAGGGTGGGGGTAGATGAGAGGTTGGACACAGTTCCGGAATACCTTACTCACTTTAACAGAGACTTTGTTGCCCAGAATATCCTTGGGTTTACGAGGCCCTGTGGCTTCATTTTTACCCGTGTTCTCCACTTCTGCCCGCTTTCTCATGCGTAGAGTATGCCATGAACATGACTTCCTGTTGTACCAAAAAATGCACCAATCAAAATGGTAGGTCAAGGCAGAGTGAGGCGGTGGGTGGGACTGCCACCCTCTGGTGAGTCAGCAAGTGAGGCACTCCAGTGAAGCCCTGGCTGCAGAGGCCCCAGACCTGCACACCAGCTCCTGTGGTGGAGGCTGAAAGTGGATCTTACTTCCAACAGGAAGTGAGTAGGATGAACTTTGACCCCTCCCAACAGACGTGCGAGGTTGGTTGCAGCATTGGAGGGAAGAATGAGAATGGAGTTATTAATACTCTACTGAGGCAAGTTTTTATATCATACTGATGAGGGCTTAGAGGACTCAGGAACTCCCTTCCTGAAGGGTATGGTGGATGGGAGACGACTAGGGGTGGGGAGTCAAATAGGAAATATAAGGGAGGTATATTCTATAGTGTGTAAGGTACTTGCCCAGGATCAGACACAAAGACCCAAAAGGATGATAATGAGGTTTCCATCTCATTATTTGTATTTGGGCTGTGGCCAGTCTCAAACGCTGTATAGTACAGATAGAAGTTCTAGGGCATTGACTTAATAGACTGGTGAGTACCACTCAGTTATCTGGAGGAGTTAGGATGAAGGGTTGGTGTTCTCCACATTATCCCATGTCTGTGAATACAGGGCTCTGTCAACCACTGAGAGGTCCTAGAATTTTCCTGTTGGGAGAAGACTCAACATGTGCTCTCAGGAGGTGAGAGTAGCAATGCCCTTTCACACTATCCTAACTTATTTCTTCTCCCTAGGGGGTTTGGAGCTATTTCTTCATAGACCTGTAAAGAGAGGCTGGTGCAGAGCTCTTGAGTTCCACATATGTCACAACTCAAAGACAAAGACATCAAAAGTCAAGCCACAAACAGCATTGGGGACCTGGGTGAGTATCGTCAGTTTCAGATGTGGTCACAGAGTTTGGATGACATTCTATCACGTCTGGAGTAAGTGAGGCTGGCTCCTCTCCAGTGTCTCCTTATCAAATTTAGGCCTATACAGACAAAGCTCAATTAACAGAGCCTTCATTAAGGGAGACAGGGGAGAGAGAGAGAGACCTATGAGATTCAGGAGGAAGGAGGATGCTCCGAAATACATAGCATCTCCTCCAGAAAACTCCACAAATGTCAGGGATTTTAGGATGTTTTGGGGAAGATATGCTCAAAATATTTATCACAAACATGGAGGTTTAGCAATCTACTTTCTGAGTAAGAAACAGTGGTAATAGTCATGTCCTCATTTTTTTTTTTTTTGGAAAGCAGCTCCTACAAAAGGCAAGAAAGAATCTCCTGGCCAGACCTTCTCTTGTATCTTCTAAATTGGCAGGCTCCCTGGGATCCCTTGCATACCAGCTGTTCACTCCAACAGTTGTTTCTGAGTGAGAACTGGTCACAGAAACTAACTTCAGGTAATATCATCTTAACGCCAGACTTTAATCCCCTATCTTTATCCCCAAAGCAAAGTCCCTGCTCATTCTGAGAACATCTTGAGTCAGGGAGGTCCCTGCTGAAAAAACTCCTAGAGCAGCCAGCACAGTGTGTGTGTGTGTGTGAGCACGGGGGTGCGTTCCTATGTTTATCACAACCCTGAAACTAGAAATGCTACAAGTAATGTTGAGAAGCAGACACAAAATAGTACAAGAGGCAGAACACATTTAATTTCACTATTCCTTTTCTCAGAAGAAGGCGTCATCATGGTTTGGGATCTTCCATCTCTTGGCCACAAGCCCGGGGATTGATGTGGAAACAGAGACATTTCAGTGACATTTATCCTGTAGCAATACAACCAACTTGACACTTGTGGTCACAGCAGCCCTTGGGAGGGTGCAATGAGTGTCCTTCATTGATAAATAGTGACAACCACTTTCAGTCCACTGCTCTGTTCCACTAACCCTTGTGCAAGAACTGCTGATAAGGAATCAAATGAGCAATTGGTATTTGAATCTGCTCTCTTCTGCCTGGCTTGACACCCTTCCTACCAGTCTTCCTGTGGAAGGTGTGAAACGTGAACAAAAGATGTGAAGGTGAGAAGGGAGAAGTGCTGAGTGCCTGGATAATTAGATCACAACTAACTGGCTAGCACTGTAAGTCACTGATTAATAAGAACCTGAATGCTTTGAGGGCCTTTATTTCTAAGGCTTCTGAAACCAAATATCTAAAGGATAAGATGAATGGGGTCTATTGCCTTTTAGGGGCTGCTGCTGATTTCCAGCTGGGCCTATGGTTACCTGGAAAGGCCAGGGTGGGGTCAGCAACCTGTCTCCTGAGCCAGAAAGCACCAAGGAGGTGCAGCTCTGCTGGCGTTGCTGCTCAAGTACCCTATGTGAGTTCCTCTCCCCTGGGCACCGGTGACCCTCAGTGTGCAATGCAGCGGGGGCTGCGAGCCACCCCACCGCCTTCTACACTCGCCATTGATTTACAGCAGCACCACCAGGTCACCCAGTTGGACAGCATCTGATCTGCATCATTCCTCATCTCTGAGGTTAGAGACAACCCACAGGGGCTGTTTAGAAGGGAAGGCTAGGGCTGGAGCTTTGGTGGCAAAGGCACTTTTTGTTTAGGAAAAAATTGCCAATGCATTCAACCAACTCTTAAAGGAAAAAAAAAAAAAAAAGAAGAGGAAGAAGAAGAATCATTTGTACATTTAAAAGTTCCAGAACAGTGCAATGAGGAAAAAGGGTCCACTAGTCTTTAACCTCATAAAGACATGCTCATGGTAAAAATTTATTTTACATATTTAAAATAACACATTTAAAATTATGAGTTACATTACAGGTACAATGATGAACATTGTGGCTCTCCATTATATTGCACAGCCTGACTTCATTCATACGGGTTTCTTTAAATAGTGCAAAATACTTTACACAGGAATGTGTTTGGAAGGGCCTTCGCAACCAAAATGCGGAAAAGAAATATCTTACAAATGACCATGAACATATATTAGAGAGACAGGGGAGGGGGAAAATTAGAAAAAAAAGTTACAGTCTGTACACAGGAATTTCCATAGACAACCAAAAAGTTGCCTCTCTCCTGGGAGAAGCAGCAGGCCTCTGACCTATGCAGGTCTGGCATTTGTGCTAAGGTAATTTTTTGGAGTCAATCAAAAAATAATATATATATGTGTGTGTGTGTGTGTGTGTGTGTGTATATATATATATCAGTAACTTAATACAATATAAATAGAAGTCCAGTCCAGTGGATCCTGTGGTGGGTCAAATGGAGCAACAGGAGGCATGCCTTTTGTCACCTAGGGTTTCAGTAGGGTTCTTTTCTTAACAAGGGGCCGGTGGGGAGAAAAGAAAAAAAAAACAAAACAGAAAATTATAAATGAAAAGGAAAGAAAACCACCACTGTTACCACCACCACCAAAGAAAGAACTGAACAATCCAGCCCGGATGCCCCCTGCTGCGTGCGGTCCAGCACTCAGACCTCGGCTCCGCTGGCGCTGTCGAGAATAAGCAGCAGTAACTCCCTACCATGCGTTGGCATTTTTGTGTTCTTTGTTTTGAAATTTTTTTTAGATCCACATACTCCTCTCCCGGGGACGCCAACGAGGCACTTACTTGATGCTCCCGTCACTATTTTCTGTGGCTGCCATGGCTTTGGTGAGGGGCGCCAGGATGCTGCCAGGGACCCAGCCCTCAGCGGCGGGGGAGTGGTCGCTAGCGGGCTGGTACACCAGGCACATGTTCTGCTGGTTGACGGCGAGGACCTGGACCACCTCACCTTGGCTCACACAGATTTCGTTCTCCTTCAGTGCATAATAATCTTTGATCACGGCCATGGATGAGGCCCCGTTGCAGCCTCCCAGGTCATTCTGTGAGGAGACAAAGGTGAAAGGGACACAGATACAGGAAGGCTGGTTCACACACGCTCGCTCTGCACCCTTGTGTGGTTAAAAGCCAAGCTTCCTACTAGCAAGGTAAACAGCAGGCAGAAATTATCCTGAGAAATGAAATTATATTCATAAATGGGATCTGAGAATATATTTTATGGCAATGTTTCATTAATGTTATAATTGAGGGTGTAAAGGTAGAGATACTGCTCAGCCATAGGGAAAGGTATGAACACGCCTTCGGCATGGAAATCCCTCCTTAGCACACACCTTCCTGCCAGCAGCCTCCAGCTCATGGGAGGAAGAGTGTGGCAAAGGTACAGGCATATGTAAACACCTGGGCAAAGGTCAGGTCAGTGGTCACAACCTCCCAGTGAAAAGAACACAGGCTCTTTGATACATTTTTTTTTCTTCCTTTTGAAAAAGCACTGGTCTTACTCTACATTCTGACCCTCTTTGAGACAGAAGTAACAGTGAGACATTTGCCCAGTTCAAAGGCCAGGCCATGACTTATCCTGACCCAACCACTGTGGGACAGAACTCCTCCAGACCCCCAGCTCCAGCCCCCAGCCGGTACTCATTAATATGAAGGATCCTGCCCCCATGACTTTTTCACGTGACTCTCCACCGGGAAGCTACTTCAAGACAGACCTGCAACTCCCAGGGATGCCTGGTTGCCTCACAGCATGGTGAGAGCCAGAAATTCTTCAGTAAATTAATGTGACTTCAACTTACTCACAGGGCAAGGGATTTTAAGATGAAAAAAATCACTTCCAGGTGATAAAATAGGTCAGTATAGTTACTCTAACACAGAATTGAACTTGGTCATCAATAGTTAAAAAAAAAAAAACAATGGGAATTCCTTGGTGCTTTCACTGCCGAGGGTCTGGGTTCAATCCCTGGTTGGGATCTAAGATCCCACAAGCTGTGCAGTGTGGTTGGAAAAAAAAAAAAAAATCAGTATCACCTAATAATTTGGGTAAGAAAAATAAAACTATAAGGTAAAAACATATAGTCAAAAATGTAGACATTCCTATCCATAGACCCATTGAGTTCTAGAGGAAATGGAGGCCTGATGAGATTAAGTAACCCACTGAGGTTCTAATGCAAGACACAAAGTTCTGAGCTGCAGAATTTGGAATGGAAACCAGATGGCCTAACTCCTGATCTAGTACTTTTCCCATTCGTTCTCATTTCTACTGCTTTGTGGGGTCAAAACAGCTGTGTACATTGATGACAATCCTCATGACAATGTTTGAATTGTGGATTATCTGTGGTAAATGTCTAATCCAAGGCTAGCTTCCGCAGTTACACATCAATGGGCAGCACCCCCTTGCTGCATCAGCCTATGGGTGGTGAAGAGCTGTGGGCTCGCTTCAGGAGCTCATCTTTAGAAAGGGCAATCTCTTTAAGCTGTCAAACCCTAGAGCTGCGACTTTTAGGTGATCTACCTCACAACTCCTCTATTTGCTACAAATCATAATTGCTACTACAATATTACCTACAGTGTTTCTGCAGATGGCAACAATAGCCCTTCAACACAGAGTGTCTGAACCTGGGGGAAACTGGCCTTACTCACTCAGTTTTTCAGAGAAGGAAGAGACATAATTGAGACTAGAAGGTATTTAGTGTATTCTTCCTGCTAAAACAATCAGCATAAAAAGATGCTACTTTATGAAGTAAGAACAGAGGTTGTGCCCTCAAAGAGGGTGAGGGTGGAGGTGATGGGCCATCACTTACCTTGCTGGCCTCAAACTTGTCCCCAGCCTGGTGGTAGTCAAACCCTGGACTGCCATTGGAGGTAGATATCTTCAGGGGTGGCAGAGGCGGGTTATAGCTGGAGCCCTTTGGGGGCTTCTCGGAGCCCACGGGGATGGAGGAGTAGGGCCTGGGGCTGGCTTGGGGAACCCTAGCAGGCTGGGACCTCATCACGGCTGTGCTCCTTTCTTTCCGCTGATACTCAATGGGCGACTGTAGGGCTGCAGGGAAAGAGCAGACTGTTACTCTCAGCTTTGGAAATCCCATGAGGACTTGGAGGCTCATGAGGTGAAGGCTTTGTGAGAGAGAGAGTGGGGATACTCTGTATCCCCAGTATCATGAGGAAGATGCTGCCCTGTTTTTAATGAATGTATAAGCTACTGAGAACTATTCTTAGTGTTGTCTAAATGATGAAAATGCAAAACCAAAATGGTATAAAAGGAGGGAGAGAAGGCTCTGTAGTATGTGTGTGTGTGCATGGACACAGGGGCAAGTGGGGGTGGCGACAGAGAGCTTCAGAAACTGCTGGCCCTCAGCCACCATGCAGGCTCTGCAGGGTGGGAACAAATGGGAGGTGGGTCTCGGGGACAGAATGGAGTCAGATTCCCTGGTGCACAGGGCCATGGCTCTCCATGGAGAAAAAGGAGATGAGACAGGTAAGGGAGGCTCAAGTTGCCATGGTGTAAAAGATCTAGAAAGTTAGGTGACTGAGTCTGGATTTAATTCTGAAGATCACGAAAAGTGACTGAATTCAGTGAACTTGCATGTTTTAAATGCAGGTGCTGGCACCAAAACCTTGCAGCAGGTTGGGGGAGGGATAGGCCAGGCTGATCAGGAGCCCTGAGATGGTGACAGGGCAGAGGCGGGACCTGAGCAGAGCCGTGGGAACAAGGAAGGGGTGTGGCAGGTGCTCCAGCGGGAGGCGAGGCTGACACAGCCTAGATGGGAAAAGATGGCAAGAAGCCAGGGTACCTCGAGTTTGGGAGCTGGGAGAATGGTGGTCAGCGGAACTCAGGAGACAGGGGAAAGCTGTCTTGAAGGGAAAGAGATGAACTTTGTTTTCCTGAGTTTAAGATGATAAAGTTCCAAGGTCTGAGTAGTAAAGAGGTACAGCAGGTAAAAACCACACAGGTCAAATTCTCTAACAGTGACTTCAAGGCTGGCCTAATTATGTTGTTTCTATCAATGTTCACTGTAACAGATATTTAATTGGGTTAATGGCTGAAGCCCAGAGAACTTTCCATGATGAGGACATTTCTATAGTAATAGGTATGTACTTTAACAGGACTCAACATACAGTCCAAATTTCCTTTCCATCTAAGGCCTCAGGACGGGAAGGCTGACTCTGAAGTGCCTGCACATGCGTCTATAAGTAAAAGCCTGGCCCCAGTCCATCGTCACGTCCTTTGTCTTCTGAGTGTACAAGTGCAGCACGGGCTGCTACCAGACCTCGACCTTTCTCCTTGGAGAACAGTAAATATTTAGGCATTGAGAACTGAGTTCAGTAATAGCTTCATAACTCACTATAATTAGGGAAAAGTTTTCTTGGAACCAGGTATCAATACAAGTCTGGATAAGTGACTACGGTCAAAGAAGTACCATTCCAAATCTGAAGCAGATAGCAAGACAGCTGTGAAGCAGACTGTAGCAAACTGATTTGATGAATCAATATCTATCTCATGGAGCTGGGGTTTTACTTTGATTATATACAAGAATTATGCTAAAGTGTTTGAAAATGGTGTATCTTCTTAAATAAGCTCCACAGAGAGACTGTCTTCTTCCACCAGCCTTAATCTGCATAACTTAGGTCTTAGGATTAGGAAAGCTGTACATCTCTGGATTGGGTTTGTATCTGGCTGACAGATACAGTGTCTTATACCTGATCCTGTTTTTTTGTTTTGTTTGCTGGGGAGTTCATAGACAAATGTATGCCCTACCACTAGCAACTATACTGCAGTTTTAGGGTTAAGAACCTGATTTTAAGTTACACAGCTCTTAGTTCAAGTTCTTATTCTAGCACCTACTGGTTTTCTGACTTGGGACCAGTTTATTTACCTCTCTGAGCTTCCTCTTCCTCATTTGAAAAATACAGTGTGATAATATGTGAAATGTTCAGCACCGTGTCTCACACAGAGAAAGGACTCAATATATGGGTGGGAGCCATTACTGGTACTCAGTTATCTACAGTTTCAATTTATTGTCCTACCTTATTATTCTTTCGTCCTGAATTGATGAACTTAACAACTTCATTTTCAACTTAGAGTCTGTCAGAAATTCCTAACAGAATGCAATTTAATGAATGTTTTTTATATTTCACACATTTTTGCTTACGTTATCCACATAAGCATTAAATCAAAGTTGTATATTCAAAAGCTGTGAACAATATACAGCTTTCATTACTATCCCTCAGGGCTGGGCTGGTGTTTAATTTTAGATTCTTTAGAATTAGAAAGAACCCTAGAGATCACATAGTTTAGTGTTGTTGTTGTTGTTTTTTTAACCAAATTGTTCTACAGTTGGGAGACCAGAGGCATGGCCCAAACTCTCTGTATAACTGCTTTAAAGTCTCATGTTGTTGTTTTACTTGCTAAGTCATGTCCAACTCTTTGCGACCCCATGGACTGTAGTCTGTCAGGCTCCTCTGTCCATGGAATTCTCCAGGCAAGAATACCAAAGTGAGTTGCCATTTCCTTCTCCAGGGGATCTTCTGACCCAGGGATTGAACCCATATCTCCTGCGTTGCAGGAGAATTCTTTACCACTGAGCCACCTGGGAAGCCTTGAAGTCTCATGTTCTATCTTAAAAAATCAAGGCATTCTACTATATAATCTCATGTTATTTGTTTTAAAATAGATACAATGTGCTAAATCCCTTACCGTAGAGTACAATTGATACCTGATGATCTCACAGGCTCTGTGGAGTTATCTGGAGATAACAGGGGCTACACAGAGAATGATGCTATCTATGGGAGGTGTGCTGTGTTTTCCTGCTTCCAAAGCTGCAGAGTAGATCGTTCACAAAAAAAGCCAACAGAGGCCCAGCGACACGTCATGACTTGACCAAGGTTCATCACCTCTAGTCTCTCCCCACAGTATTCAGTCCATGCTAGACACCCAGCAATTGCTCTATGTGCATCATTTGAAAGAGACCAGATTCTAGACTAGAAAAAGTGATATGCCTAAGGGTTGGACATGTATGTGTAAACAAGGGAACACATATGGCCATACAGTACTCCTGTAAGTCTATAGGGAATGTCATTCTCTGTGTAAGTGACAATTTGTTCTGGGAAGCTTCAAGGTATTCCTGAAATTTAGAGTTAGCAATCACCTCTGTTGGGAGCAAAGAGGGATTTGAGCTGATCTGCCAAACTCCCAGTTATCTCTAGATAACACTAGAGAACCTCTGAGATTACCAGCCATTAACTGCCAAATGGAAAAATATACATCACTGATAGCTGGCCCCTGAGACAAAGAGAATGCGCTCATTTCAGATTTTGGCCCCAGTTATTACCAGCTGGTAATGGTGGCCACAAGGCACAACTTCTGTGCCAAGGCTGTAAGAGATTATCTCTTCTTTTGGAAACATGGCCTTCTTTATCATGCCCTATCTGCCCACTTGTATATTTGGGTTCAGAAAAATTCTACACAAAGTGTTTCTGAAAACTACAAGGTTGGAATGCATGTAAATGTGATCGAGGCTCATAACTCACCAACAGTCCAGACTCAAAGGGGCTTAGGGGTGGGTGTGAGGTTCCCTGAAAATGGCCTGCCTAGAAGCCAGACCCAGTACCTACCATTTAAGAAGTCTCGCTGTGTTTCTAAGACTTGGTTGATGTCCTGCACCCAGGCCTGCTGGATGTCAGCATTGGCGGCTTGCAGAATGACCCTCTCTGAAGTCTCCCTGTTCAGAAGCGCAAACTTGCAGGGGTCATTGTCCACGTTCTCCTCCAGGACCAAGTAGTTCATCTGGAAGAAACCAAGGGGATCCTTTACATATCTAAGTGGCTTAAAAATATCAACAATATATTACAGTTCCTTCAAGCTTTTATTTCATATGTTTCCAAAAATGTGCCCTGGCTCTAACAGCTTAAATACTTTGGTTTCTGCTTTTGAGTGAACGACACGATCTTGGAGAACCCGCACGATCATCTTAGAGACTGGTGCCAAGCTGTCACTTTTTCTCACGATAATCGACCTTCAAGCCTGAAGGCTACACGCTTAAAAGAGCTTCACTGTTCTGGATCCTCACTCATGCCAGTGCCTTGTCTTTGGAAAGCAGCTCCCCCAGTGTGGCTCTTCCTTGCCCGTCCTCATCCTCGCCTGGATCCTCACCTTGATGCTCCTTTTGAACATGTAGCCTGGGGTGAGGGATCCCTTCCTGAGCAGTTCACTGAAGATGACGATTTGCTCAAAGAGAAACACACGCCTCTCCTTGGTCCGCGACTGCATGCCAGCGTCCAGCTCGATCACGTAGAATGTGTCCTGCTGCAGCAGCTTGCCCTGAGCAGTCAGGGTCCCCTGATGGGAAGAAAGGCTGGAATGCAGTAAGTGAAGGACAGGGAGATGACCCTAGCCCCCTGGGTAACAGAACCTCCCCTCTGGGGACATGGACAACAGACAGCAAAAGCCTCAGGTTCTAGTAAGAGACTGAATCAGGGCCCATCTAGGGTAGACTGTGGCCACCTTCCTTCTCACAGGGCCCCAGACGGAAGGGAAAGATGGCTACAGAACCACGAAGAAGCAGTTCGGGGAAAATGCCAGAAAGAAGATAAAATTATTAGCTACAAAGATGTTCAGGAGTTGTCCTAGCCCTTAATTTTTTTTAAGTACAACCAAAACACAAAGTAGGTGATGCTGGAGCTGGAAGCAGCTTTGCTGTCCTTGGAGAAAGTGTGCCACTGAGAGGTATGCCTGCCTGGCCCTTGGGAGAAGACCAGGGGGACTCTCAAAGCCATGGACCTAGAACCAGTCTAGGGCCAGGGAAATGATGGAGGCAGGACCACACACACACACCAGATGAGCTGGGCCCCTCTCTTCTATTATTTCAGGCTGGTGCAATTGAGACCTTCATCTCCTGCTACAGATCAGCAGGTACAGCTGAGGTACTATCAATAGGTACCCTTATTTTATAAGCTGATGGATATTTTTTGGGGGTCCTAGAATCCTTCTTATAATGTCTCCAGTTGCCAGATCACTTGACACCCCGTCTAGGAAGTAGAGTATATTTGGTTTACCAGTTCTAACCAGATTTTCAGAATACTGTCACATCTTTCAAGGGGATCTAGCCAAGCCAGCAAGTCTTCATAGATGCTACTGGAGAGCCTTGCTTTTTCTACCGTTCTGCAACAAGAAGATGCTGCCATCTGAGACAGTGACCAGAGCGCTGCCTCTAAACTGTATTCTCAGCTGAAAACTTTTGTCCTTTAATGCAAATGTGGGCTATTCTCTGCACATGATGCCTTTTTCCAAACATTACCTAACACATGAGCTATTTTCCTTTCATGTTCCTGAGAAATGCCTGCCCTTTGCTTGGATCATGGTCCTTACTGTCAAGGTCAGCAGCCAAACAGGCTTATCTCTACCCTGGTCCAAAGTTAATATTAAGCCAGTGACCAGCTCTAAAAGCTCTATTAATATTACATAAGAGCCTGACCCAAAAGTTATAGCCCTGCCAACACTAAAGGGAAAGCTAAAGGATGTAAAAGGGAGGGAATCTAAGTGAAGGGGTTAACTTCTCCCTGCCCCAGAGCCATGGACTTCAGAAGGAATGGTCCTTCCCAGTTAGCAGAAGGAATGCAAAGCAGATTCTCGGGGACTTGATGAAAAAAGGAGATGGTGGTGGTTGATTTAAAAAAGAAAATAATTCCACCCTCCTATATACGTCCTTCTGTGGACACAAGATCAGGTACGATATGGTTCCTGTGAAGTCTGAGTGGGTCAGAAGGCACATCAGATGCTCCTCCTGTCAGAGTTCAGTTCCTCCAGAGACCAAGAGAAATTCAAGTCAGACTCTTGCTCAGAAAAACACAGGGAACATCAAGGATGAAGGGCAAAAGGAATTTCTTGGCTTGTTCAGAACAGCCTCAGACCTGGCATAATTCCAAGCAAACAAGTGTAAAATGTCATCTAGTGTGACTTAATAAACACCATGTGAAGACTTGAGATGTATTTCTGATGCACGGCCCTTCTTCTCAAATACCTCAGGTCTACTGTGGAGAACCGGAAGCTGTGAAAAACATTAAGAGCAAAAAGACCCTCCACATAGTTCCTGATCACAACAAAGCGATGAAAATCAGACAGGGAGAGCAGGATGGGCTGTAAGGGCAGAAAGGACAAAAGAATTTGGCTCAAAACCATCATGAATCAGACTCATTAACCCAAACCTGAATATAGCACTTCCTAACCTTACATATATACCAGTCTACCTTATGTCTCTTCTATTCTAGTTTAGCCAGAAAGAAAAGCCCCCTGTTTCCAAAATGAAAAATGCAATGTTACAAGATTACTGGGAAACAGGATTAGAAGATCCACATCTTTCTCTAAGGGGCTCAGCAACAACTATAAGCACTGTCAATAATTGTGTTAGTTCCAGTTTTATCATATTAGTATTTAAAATAGACTGTGTTCAGCTTAAATCAGGAAAGCCAATTTGCTCTTCTGAGATTCATTGTTTTGGGTTGAACTGAATCCCCTCTCCAAGTTGCATGTTAAAGTCTTGGAGTGGGTTGCCATTTCCTTTTCCAATGCATTTAAGTGAAAAGTAAAAATGAAGTCGCTCAGTTGTGTCTGACCTTCAGAGACCCTATGGACTGCAGCCTTCCAGGCTCCTCCGTCCACGGGATTTTCCAGGCAAGAGTACTGGAGTGGGGTGCCATTGCCTTCTTCGCCCTAGCACACTAGCATATTCAATTGAAACCCAAATCCTGGGTACATCCAGCTGTTTCTCCCAAGGCTTGACTCTTCTTGTCAAAGAATAAAAATGTGCACTGTGAGGTTTTAGAGCTTTAACATCCACTTAACCAAAAAGCCAGTCACTATGTAGACCTGTTTATGAGAACTACCCTCTCAGAAGGAAAAAAAAAGTGTTCTATTTCTCCCTAGTTCTACTCCCATCACATAGTCCTGCACTCCCTCACATTCCTAGCATTTCTTAAGTAAGAAAGAAAAGGGAAGAGGTCATTGGCAGGTCTACGGCTATAAAGAATCTTGGGTCTTTCCAACCCCCTTGGAATTCTGACTGCAACTTGGTTGACCTCCTATAACTGCTCTATTGCTGGAAATCCTAAATAGGTGCATCTTCTAGGCCCGTGAACCAGAGGGGCCCAGGCATAATGGCGTAGACAGCAAGAGAGACAGAGAGGGTGGGCACAAGGCTTCAAAGGGAAGCCTGGGCTCCTGCTGCTCCAGAGAGAGAGGGCTAAGAAGCCTTTGTGAGAGCTCACCTCAAAGCCCTGCAGGCGCCCCAGGTTCATCATGTCATTGCAGCGTTTTGGAACAAGGCACATTAACTCCACTGCTTTCTGCGGGGAAGAAAAGCAGTAGTCATAGCCAGGAGCAGCACTTGGGTGGGGGGCTCAGGACAATTCCATACTGGAAGACTGAGGCCTCCTGGTGGCTTCTTGATCCTAGGAAAGGACACTGGTCCCTACTGTCCACTTCAGAAGAGAATGGATTTCCTGTTCTAGGTTGCAGGGTGTTGGTCATCCATGCAGAGGCTCCACACGAATCAGTGACCACATCAGGAAGGAGGCTACCCAGTCCATCCTTTTTCTACCTTCCCGCTTTTGTTTATCCATTTGTTTTCCTTCTCACATTTTCTTTCTTCTCTTTGTTGCTTTCTGGCTGCCCAAGCAACAGCTTAGCCTTGCTTGTGAAACACTAGAGGTTTTAACCTAAAATAACCTGCCAGAATGGTCTGTAACCACTCTGGCTTAAGATAATCCCCATGGTGACGTTGTCTCAAAGGACTTCACTTAGAGAGTAATCCTCGGGGCCCAGGGAGGGAGTGAAAATGGAATAATTTATATGTCAGCTTCAAACAGTACCTGGATTCATGGATAAAGCTGTACACTGAAACACTCAATCTCTGCAGGATGTTAGAGAGCTCAAATGCCACCCTTTCCCCCACATGCCACTGGGAGCCACAAAGAGAACACCAGTGGAGCTAAGCTCTGCTCTGGCTCAGGTTTGGATTCCTGTGTTCTTG
The DNA here is from genome assembly GCF_003369695.1 of Bos indicus x Bos taurus. NCBI lineage: Eukaryota > Metazoa > Chordata > Mammalia > Artiodactyla > Bovidae > Bos > Bos indicus x Bos taurus. Next base: position 68,805,229 of record NC_040076.1, on the reverse strand, counting down.
ATAAGCCCTCAGTGTGCTCCTCAGTGCTTGGCATTCCTCATCCTGCTGGGCAGCTGTCTGTAAGGGGCTCTGCTGTCTCTATTCTCCAGAGTCAATACTTCCCCTCTAGAGGGAGACATTCAGTACTGTCCCATGAGGACCACCAGCATTACAAGCAGAAAACTCACCTCAATATCTGAACACTCCAAACCAGCCTTCTCGCTGTATCTCAGGAAGTCCTAGCAAGTGGGGAGGCAGGGAAGGGTGAGGGGAGGGTAAAACCAGTTAGGAAAATACAGCACTATTAAAAAAAAAAGGAAGCATCATAAAAACCAAGATGACACCCAGAAGACTCCTCCCCAGCAGAGACGGCAATGCTTTGTAGTAGCTGAGATATGAAGTTATGAGTCACGGTAGACACGGAGAAAACATTCAAAGATTCAAAAATATGGGTAGAGGGGAGGGGCGAAGTGGAAAGAGTGAGTGAACAGGGACAAAAGGGGAATGATGACAAGAATGAATGAGAAGGAATGGGAGACAAGACAGTTAGAGATCTCTTCCATTTGCCTTATATTTCTGTAAGACAACTCAAATTAAACAACTTTAAAAAGTAAAAAATGATCAAATTTTAGGTTTAACTCTTCTGAGATTTCTAGGTTTTTTTGCGTTTTCTTTCTCAGTGAATTCTTCTGATTTTATGCTCTTATAATTTTTTAGTTTTTAAAGGTACTAAGTCAGTCGGTGACTGGAACAATGTAAGAAAGTGATTTGGAACAAAGAAAATCAAATAATGACCAAACTTAAAGACAGGAACAACAGGCATGCAATTTATTTGGGGGCAAAGGTGATGCAAATAACCAGCGGGTAAGGTAAAAACCCACACAGGCCTCCCATAGGAAAAGTGTGGTGGAGACAGAACCTCGAGCTGACCTGCTCCCTAACTCAGAGCCTGACTAAGACCCTGCTCTGGCCCTGAGCAGAGCTCACAGCCCTCTTACCTTGAGGAGCAATTGATATTTTGTTATTCTCTGAATGGGCTTGATAAGGAAGTCGCTAAGCGTCAGCCTTTGATTTATCTCTTGTTTCACCTCCTGGAACACAAGGGAGCTGTATTAAGCAAAAAGGAACCAAAGGATTGGGGTGCTCTGGTTACGGGTTCAAAGGAAAGGAAGGCAGGTCTTCGTGTTTGCCAGTAAAGGTTTAGAATCTCCAAGGCACACGATGGGTAGAACTGCCTACACGATGGTTCACTGGTTATTAACACATAGCACACCTCATCATCACCTTCTTATCTATCAAGCTCTGTCTCCCTGTGTCCTTACCCCTGTCCTGCGGACAAGCTGGAATGGGTGTTCCTTTCTCTCTTCCCCTTCAGGGTCAAGTCAGAAATGAAGGGATTTCCCTGGGACACAGAGGCCTAGGGGCTGGACCCTGGACTCAGATCTGCAAACAATTAGTTGCGGGCTCTTTCCTAGACAAGGTGTTGCCTCTCCTCCAGCAAAATAAACACTTCCAGGTTGGGGCAGAACAGATACTTTGAGGTGCTTGCTGGATCTCTGGGAACAGGAGCAGAGGCTATGTACAAGGTGCCTATAAGCGCCCCCGGGGAGGAGGAGGGCCCTCAGCAGTCTCCAGGGCCTGGTGATGAAGACTGGGGGCACAGTGGGCTCCGGGGCCATGGGAGGAGGACCGGAATTCTGTGGCAGTCTTCGAATTACAGAGTCGTTCTATCAGCAGGGACTCCAATCCACTCACTGGGCTGCCTCTGCTCCTCTCCAGCAAAGGGACTCATGAGAACTTAGCCAAGAAGCTAATTAATGGCTCTGAGGAGGCGGCTATCTCTGTCCTGAGGGATGGGCAGTGCTGGGTGGGGGGTTCCTGAATGGGTTGATCTTGGCCTGAGTTTCTTGCCCCAACCCTGGTTCAGCCAAAACTGAGCAGCTTACTTCAAAGTAGGCGTCGTACTCGGCGACGATGTACTCGGAGCGCGGCTTGTTCTGGCAGTACCACACATAGATGTGCAGCTTCCGCTCCTGCAAGGAGGGAAGAGGGAAAGGCGCTCAGGCACCTGAGCTGCGCAGTCAACCTGAGAGCGCTAAGCTGGTCTAAGCGTGGAGAAGAGGACACAGATCTGGTTCACGCTCTGGGGATGCACCAGGGTGGCTGAACAACAGGGACAGAAGAGTAAACACAGTGGGCAAGAGCCCATCTTCCAAACTGCCAAGGAAGGCAGGAAAGAACCCCAACAGCTCAGAAAGGGGTGAGGAGGAAGAGGAGAGAAGGGAAGGGATTGTAAAATGCATGCAATGAGCCTGCTGTGAGGGGGAGGGGTGGGGCGTGGGGCAACACTCACATATTTAATAAAGAGCTGTGCCAATCTGTCTTGCTCCTGGATACATTTTTCCAGTTCACCCAGGAAAACACTAACGGAGGATGGAGAAGAGAAGAAAGCCACATTCTTCAGAACTGTATTACTTCTCAATGAGGAGATAAATGACAAAAGACTCCCCCCAGACTCTACCCCTAAGGTCAGATGCGGGAGGCTGGAAGCGCCCCAGGTTCCAGGACACCCTGATCCTCAGGGCAATGCAGCACTTACTCCTTATGCCAATCATAAATCTGGTGAATATTTCCAAACACGATTTTATCCTTTCCTCGCATGTCCTCGGGGACACCCTTTTCTTCTATTCTCTTCATGAAACCCTGCAGGGCGGAGGCAATGGTGAGTAGAGCATTTCAGAGAATATTTCTGGACGAAGGCCCACCCAGAAGCCTGGAGGAAGCCCACCCTCTGTGTGAGGAGAAGCCCTTAAGGGCTTCTATGGTTTCTCACCACTCAGCCAGGACTTCACCCTTATGCAGAGTGACAGACAGAACTTTCTGAAGTTCTGGGTCCCTTTCTTTGTCTCCAGCCCCCTTAAGAAAGTAGGGACAAAGAAGATATAGTTGGCTGTTCCTCTCCTGTCTCCCAATCCAAATTATGTCTTTGAAGGCTTAAAACTAGATGTGTCTGACCTAGAAATAAGTCTTAATATGTGAATACTTCAGCTTCTGTAACTGGAGAAGGACATGGCAACCCACTCCAGTATTCTTGCCTGGAGAATCCCATGGACAGAGGAGGCTGGCAAGCTATAGTTCATGGGGTCACAAAGAGTTGGACATGACTGAGTGACTAAGCACAGCACAGCTTCTGTAAAGTGCTAGCAAATATAATCTCATTTCAGCTTTAAGTTCCGATGTTGTTATCAGCAGCATTTGTCCCATTCAAAAGATGAGAAAGCCAATGCACGGGGGATTATGTGATATGTCCAAGTCATACCACTGATGTGACTAATTCCTGGACCTCAGGCTCCAGACTCCTAAGCCCACCACACTCCCAGGCTGGACTGCCTCTGGTAGCTGCTACACCTTTAGCTATCCCCATCTCACCCTGGAGAAGAGGATAACTTTCCTAAGTTAGAATTCAGGTCCTCTGTATGCCAGGTTAGTCTGTTTATCCAAGGTTCGGGACAGGCAAATGTGTGTGTGCATGTGTGTGCGTGTGTGTGTGTATTAGTTGCTCAGTTGTGTCTGACTCTTTGCAACCCCATGGACTGTATGAACCCCTAAATCAGCAGGCTGCCTAGGACTGGGACTTATAGACCCAATGCAAGGAAGCAGCAAGTGATTTAGATATCAGGCATTCACCTTGTTAGACTTCACATCTTTTCGTTTAAGATGATTAACCACAGGGCTCTAAGCCATCTAAATTATCCATTTACTTTCTTATACCTTCTCATCCATGTGTCTAAATCCCTCTAAAGTAAACCCCTATGGAGAGAGAATTGTTTTGTTTACTATCAAGTTGACTCAACTGTGGATCTGCCAATTGCTTTATTGGTGGTTTTTAGTTTGTCTGTCGGCTTGGTAGCAATATGCTGTCCTTAAAAATCTAGGGAAACACAGAAGCCCCGAGGTCTCACTAAGAGTGACCTGCTTGACCTGCTGAGTGCTCATGGTGGCTCATAGCCACGAGGAATACATATGTCCATATATTTCTTATATATACACACACACACACAAATATGGGCTTCCCGGGTGGCGCTACTGATAAAGAACCCACCTGACAATGCAGGAGATGTAAGAGATATGGGTTCGATCCCTGGATCGGGAAGATCCTCTGGAGGAGGGCATGGCAACCCACTCCAGTATTCCTGCCTGGAGAATCCCATGGACAGAGGATCCTGGCAGGCTACAGTCCATAGGGCCACAAAGAGTTGGACACGACTAAAGTGACTTAGCACACGTGCACACATATATATAACTAATATATACGTTGGTTAAATACCAATGCAAAGCTTTGGAGACAATGGCTTGGTTACCTAAAACAAGGTGAAATGGATTCAGGTCTAACCAAGAGGCTGCAACATTTGAGGCCCTATATCCCCCTAAATCTCCTATAGTATTTCAAGGGGAAAAGGTAAAAAAAAAAAAAGTGTAAAAAAAAAATCACATATTGTATTCGATCTACTACCATTTTTAGTTTCATCTCTGTAAACACCCAGGGAGAGGAAAATACCCTGGGGCCCAGGTAGGGTCCAATATCCCCCTGGCTGGGTGACCACAGACGTGTCCTGAGCCAGGTACTCACCTCCACCACAATTCCCAGGTCCTTGACATAGTCCTTCTCTGTTTGTACCAGTTCATTCAGGACAAACCTGAGCAAGAGATTAAGAACAATGAGGGCTCCTCTTCACTGTGAAGCAAGAAATCCTCACATCAAAGTTCACAATAAAGTCACTTTGGTGCCTCTACAACAAGACCACCCAAACCCACACTGAGCACTCTGGCGGAGGTGCTGGCCGACGCCCCCTGGATGAGAGGCCCCCACTGGTGAGAAGCTGAGGGCATCCAGGCTGAGAGGGCTTTCCCAGACGGCAGCAATGCCAGAAGAACAACACTTACAACCAAGCGTTTGTCTTCCCATTGTTTACAATTCCTCCTCCTTCACCTATAACTGAATAATTGTACAACACAAGGCAGAAGGAATACCAGCCACTTGGGCAAAACTGAGTTATGAAAGCTTTGATCAGCATGAGACTTCTTCTCCTTCAGGTCAACTCTGTTCTTTGCTTAACCAGAACAGAAAGACATTTGTTTGATAAGCAACCTTTGGGCCTCAGAGACACTCATCAAGTGAAGTGTTTGAGATACAGAAGCTACAATTATTCAGATAGGTGTCCATGGTAACTAGCCTGCAAAATCCCCAGTCAAGGCCAGAAAGACTGACTGAAGCCATTCCCTAATCACCACTTTCAGTGTGGCCACCTCCCCAGCCCCACCAGAGGTGGGATTTAACCACTACAAGGATATTTACTTTCTTGGTTTCTTTCTTGTTAATGATTTCTTCTTCTTAGAGCATTTACTTTGTGCTTATGAGAGGGTAAGTGCTGTAAGCCCTAGTTTATGCAGATGTTGAGACTGTGGCAGTATTGCCAGAAATGACAATGTGAGAGGCAGAGCTGGGATCTGAACCCAGCTGTACGCGAGTTCAGAGACCATTCTTTCACTGCTGCCTGCTGCCTGGCTAAACTACTCAGACTGGCTCTCTGGAGTCCCTGAGGCATCAAAACCAAACATTTCTTTCTGTCCAGACAGTAAAGAGCTGGACATAAAGCAAGTATGGCTGTGTACAGAGGCAGGGTAGCTGTATGCAGCCTACTGGAGTCTGACTTGTATCCAAGTTTGCAAGAGTTCTGCCTAGAGCCACACAGCTGCATTTTTGGTCTGAGTGGGAGAAGGAATCAAGTTCTAGGACATCAAAGAGGGGCTGCAGCACAAGGGTGGTAGCCATTCTAAGCCGTGGAAGCAATTCATCTGAAATTTTTGTCCAATACAGCGCAGAGAAGCCACAAATCCCTGGGCCTGGAGCCCCAGGGTGATGGGGAGGAGGCAAGGGAAACACACACTTCTTTATCAGTGTGCCCAGCACTTCCAACCAGCTCCCTCTCTCTGATACACACAATTACGTGTTTCAGGCCACAGGAAGGAACTGGCAAGGCCAAATAAAAGCATTTAAATATACTGGAGCACAGACTGAGTTACCGCTTAGAAGAAAGTGGTAAAAAGAAAAACCACAGGAAAGTTAGAGTGGGAATTTGGGGCTGGAAGGGCTCTCTGGGGAGGAAGTCCGGCTCTCCGCCTCTGGATGGTATTTCTGTCCTGCTGACATTGAAGGGTATCCTAGCTTTCCAGCCTCTAGGAAAGGGGACTGGACTAGGTGCTGCTAGTGGACCTAGCATCTCCTCCCTCAAAGGGCTGATGAAACACTTGAAGAGATGGACACATAGAAAGACATCTGAAAGGGACATAAAAGATTTACGCTGCCTGCAACTCAAGGCAGTGCACAGTCAATTGCCAAATAAATTGAACTGATAATAAAACAATTTTTTCATGTTCAGTTCTTCTGATTAAAAGTTATTTATCATTTATTAATTATTATTTGTTATTTATTATTTATTTATTAGTGGGCTTCCTTTATAGCTCAGTTGGTAGAGAATCCACCTACAATGCAGGAGACCCAGTTCAATTCCTGGGTTGGGAAGATCCACTGGAGAAGGGATAGACTATCCACTTCAGTATTCTTGGGCTTCCCTGGTGGCTCAACTGGTAAAGAATCCGCCTGCAATGCAGGAGACCTGGTTTTGATCCCTGGGTTGGGAAGATCCCCTGGAAAAGGGAAAGGCTATCCACTCCAGTATTCTGGCCTGGAGTATTCTCCAGGACTATACAGTCCATGGGGTTGCAAAGAGTAATACAAAGTAAATGTTATTTTCTGGTCCAACTAACTACTTCCAGATACAGGTAAGATCCACATCTGACCCTCTATCCTTCACAGTAGTAGGGAATGGCTGGTTTTCCATAGAAAATCTCTTAGAGCCTCTGCATTGGCTGTTCCCTGTGCCGAGAATACTTTTCCGCAACGGTTCAACCTCCTTCTGGTCTTCATGCAGAACACTTCAGTCAGAACCATTTAAAGCTGCAGCATGGCCCCATCCATACTCCTGATCGCCCTTACTATTTTTTTTTCCAGCTTCTAACATACTACATGATGTATTTTAAATTTTATTGTATGATTTCTCACATTAAAATGTGAACTTGCCACGAGAGCATGGACTTTTCTTTTGTTGTTATTGTTTGTTTTATTCACTGATATATGCCAAGCAGTTGGTACAACAGATATTCAACAAATATCTGTTGGATAAATGAGTGGCTAAAACTTGAAGACAATTACATCCATTCTTGACTTTTTTCTTCTCCTGGACAGATAACTGTCTGTTTTCATCTTTTTTCCATGGAGCTCCCATTTAATACTCTGAGGTCTTACTGGATTGAGTCTCAGTTCTCTATTCCCCTCAGCCTCCAGCCTCATGTGGGGTTTACAATTAAACACCTACACATCATCTCTTTCACTGTGGCCATAAATTATAGCAGAATAAGGGCAATATACAGCAAAAGGAATGAGTCATTCTAACAGCTGGCTTTTTGGGACAGCACGGGATGTGGAGAGATACAGAGCTAAGCGAGGGAGAGAGGGGGAAGAAGCAACAAACTTTTGCCTCTCGGATCGAAATTAGACAAAGTCACGTCTGGAAGCAAGACAATGACTGGAAGCTTAAATGACTGTTTACAGGCTTTTACGTAGAGATAGGCTTTGCCAAGGAGCACCTGTCATCTCAAAGGTCACCACCCTGATATAAGCGTTCATCTTCCTGATGAAAGTTTTGCTTTGGCTTGACAAGACTGGAACCTCAGCTTCGACCCTGCCTCATCTATGTAAAAACAACCTGGAAAGCTAAGAGAATTAGCTTTGTCCAAATCCTAAGAAATTTCCCTTTGGGGATGGTATTTCTTTACCTCTATTCTATTCTTGGGGTTCCCCTGAGCACCATAAAGTTAAGGTGGTAAATACAGAACCAGAGTGCTTACATGCCCCCTGCTCATTTCCCCTAGGTGACAGCCCTGCCCTGGCTATGATGTTTCCTAGGAAATAGTCACAAATGGTCATTTGCCTATTTCCCGGCAACAGGAGGGACCGGCCTCATTTATTTTTGCTCATCGTCAGGTCTACAACCAGGGTCAAGGAGTTATGAGTTTGAGGGATTAGGAACAGGGAGGGGCCTTTCCCAATCGCTTGGCCTGTTCTCACTGTGCTCACCATCACTCCCATGTCAGGCTACGTGCAGACTCATCAGCAGCTCTGCTGCCAACACTCAGTCAAACCCTGAACAAGAAAACTGAAGTTCCAGAGGGACTGTGGTTTTACATTAATGGTGTCGCCATCCTCTTGATCAAACCAAGGAACAGAAGAGTGCCTTCACATCAGGGAGGATAACCCAAACCTTACACAACACCTGGGTCCTTGTGAAATGGACTGCAGTGTGAACTGTATTTACCCCTAATCGTTCAAATAGCAAAGAGTTTCTCTTGGAACTCAGACCACAGTGAAATAAGTCAGACAGAGAAAGACAAATACTGTATGATATTACTTATGTGTGGAATCCAAAAAAGTAAAACAAACTATGAACATAGCAAAAAGGAAACAGACTCACAGATATACAGGACAAACTGGTTACCAGTGGGGAGAAGGAAGTGGGCAGGGGCAAGATAGGAGTAGAGGAGTAAGAAGTTGAAACTATTTTAGAAACTAGGAGTGAGAACTATAAAATAAACAAGCAAGGGTATACTGTACAGCACAAGGAAATATGCCAGCATTTTATAATAACTATAAATGGAATATAACCTGTAAAGTTGTGTGAATCACTATGCTATAAACCTGTAACTTAAGTAGTATTGCACATCAGCTATAATTCAATTTTTAAAAAATTTTTAAAATAACCAAAGAAGAAATATTACTATATAAAAATGTTTTTTAAATAGACAAAACCTTTGAGAAGCGGTGGAGCTAGACCTTAGCCCGGTAGCCCAACAGCTCCCTTTTCCTATATGTTACTTTCCTACATCTGGGAAGCGTTTCCTCAGATAAAATTCCATCAGACTTTCTACCAAGGATTCTTTGATATGGGGTCATAGAAATGGTCCCAAACTTTCCTAATCTTTGTTTTCTTTTTATCATCACGTTTTAAATTTCTAACAGACCTTGGTTATAACCACACTTTGTCAGTAATATTTCAGCTGAAAATCCTTACAATCAGATCCAAACATCTCCTTATTGATCAACACCACACTGTATAGACCGACGGTCACCTTTACTTAGAATGAATGATATCAATGGAAACAGTGCGGGGAATCCCTAATTCTCCCTAAACTTCCCAGGACCCCTGACCCTTGCCCACTGCACACATGCGCAGGAGGCTGGAGTCTGGGGAAGTACTTACATCCTGCCTCTCAGGGCCTTGGCTTTCTGTTCTTCTTCCAGATTTCTGGGAGGTGTGGGTGGGGTCATGCCTTCATTCAGGCAGCCTGTGGGGTCTTTCAAGCTCCCTCGGTAAGAGCCTCCTTCCAGACTCTGAAAAGAGAAGAATAAACAACCCTAAAGAAGCGCACGTGATAGAGCAGTCCGGAAGTCCTCGCGTCCCCCCAGCCTGGCCACAGCCATCTTGGCAGATCGGTAACCAAGGCTGTCCGCCCTGAACCTCAGGGAAGTACCAGGAGGCCAGACTCCCATCTTCCTGCAGCAGGGCACCCAGAGCTGCCGCCTTCTCAGGCAATCAGGATGTGCTTGGCGTCAGGGGCTGCCAATTTCCCAGACATAATGCACACTGTCAAAGTGACTGATCTCTGGGTAAGAGCTCCAGAGGTAAAGCTAATTACTGCAATTCTACAAACAAGCAGCAAGGAAAGAAAGTCAGTTGTAGGACCACCGAGTGCAAGTTAACAAGGGGAGGGTGGTGATGGGAGAATCCATTCAGTAAAATCATGTTTGTTAAATCAGCTACAATTTTCTTTGAAGAGACTAATGAGATGCAGACAAGAAGAGGTAAACTGATTTAGCATTTTCTAAACACATCTTTGCTAAGGTTATTTACCAAGGGCTTTCTTTCATTTATTAATCCCTTTAATCTCTTTTAATTAAGGTGCTGAGAAATGAGTTAAAGAGCTTAATAAATATGTTACTCTAGAAAGAGCTAAGGGTAAAGGATTCTAATCCCAGATCTGCCAGTCCCTGGACAATCTTAAGACAGCTAAAATCATTCCAAATTGATTTCTTCTCAATTTCCAAATTGGGTTTCTCCTTTTTTAACAGATTTTTAAGGAACAGTCAGAGACAGTAGGCGCATAACCCCTTGAAAAATTTAAAATGCTCTAAAACAGTGAGCTTCCCCCACTACCCCCATGGAGGGAACTAACCAGGATGCTAAAAAAAAATGGGGTCAATCTTAACATTTTTATAAGCACTGTAGGAAAAACAGCACAGAATGACATGTCATTTCATTGTGCAAACTGGCAGAAACCATGTGGATAAACAGTAAGCTGGAGACCAAGGTTATGGTGGGCAACTGTAAAACAAATACGAGAGCATAATCCAGACTGTCCACACAAAACGACTGTCTAGGACAGCCACTTTGTAGGAAAGGAAAGGCTTTACTTTAGCAGTCTTTGAAAGATCAAGAAGTGCCCCTACAGGCAATAGGAACAAAAGGCTTCAGCGTCGTCTTAAACAACCTGCACCTGGAGTGTCTATCGTGACCTGGCTTAGCTGCAGTATTTCAGCACAGGCTGAACAGAGGTAGGAAAAGTCCAGGTAAATGAAACAGAAAGTGAATGAGGTGGCATTATACAAGAACAGGTGGGGGATATCAGAATTGGAGGCTAAAACACTTAAAGCTGAGAAGAGATGTCAACCTTTTTTCCCTCTATTTCACCCTTAAATCAAGAACCTGTGGCACAGCCTAACATGAATTTGTTATTAACACTAGAACTCAGCATTAAGAGGACAGGGTCTTCAAACTTGAGAGACAGAATTTCTTTTAACTTGACATGAAGGTATTTCACAGAACAAGGCTAAATATGTAGAAAGGTCAAGAAAAGTTTAGCTAAATGTGCAGATTCAGGATCTGTAACCAGTGATTAAGGAAATGAGTATCTGGTGCTGAGGCTTGACAAGCCACCAGACAGACATGCTTTCCAGTGACATGTGACATGTCCCCTGGTGCCATCACCAGAGACAGGCTCCCCAGGCAGGTGAACCCAGTTGGTGATTGATCTGATTACACGCCTTTTACTTCCCCTCCCCTTGCCCACATTGTTTCATTTCAGCCTTTGTTCTGTAGCTTGTTGGCTGGCAGGATGCTGGCTGCAAGGCCTGGGAAATACGCTTACATCTCTGCTACAAGGGTCTCCCATGGACCATCCATCTTGGCGTGGTCCACTCTCAACTCTTGTTCAGAATGAAGGACATCTGAGGAGTCCAAAGTGTCACACAGGGAAATATGTTCTGTCTCTTCGTGCTTGACCTGTTATATGAGCAAAGAGCCAGGTTATCTCCGGGCAAGGACTCTCAGGCATGGAGTTGAGGAAGGCAGAGGCAGTGAGAGTGGGAGAAGAGAGAAATTTAGGGTTTGGCTCAAGTGTGTGCTGTTTCGATCTCTGGGTTGGAAAAATTCCCCGGAGAAGGCAATGGCAACCCACTCCAGTATTCTTGCTCGGAGAATCCCATGGACAGAGGAGCTTGGTGGGCTACAGTCCACGGGGTTGCAAAGAGTTGGACACGACTTAGCAACTAAAACAACAGCAGCATGCTGGGTCATCTGTCTCAAATAATGGCATTGGCTAGAAATACCGTAACTAATGCAAGAGTGATTCCCTCTGAGGATCTGGCTACCTGTGCTCGAGTTGGGATATGGGGTCCCAGCCAAGGACTATTAGAGGTGATCTTCAATTGTCTGTGCTGCTCCTTGGGGGACACGCGAAGTGATGGCTGGTTGATGAGTAGTGGACTGTGCAGCCACAGCGGGGACTTCTGCCCTGTCTTGGGCTCAGGACCACAATAGTCTCAACAAAGGAAAAGGTGTGCCAAGGAGGAAGCAACGAATGCTGCAAACGGGTGTTCTTATTGTTGGTGCCAGGTCAGGGAATAGAAATGCAAATACAATTCAAAAAAGTGGATTAAGAATGAAGGAAGACTATTGCCACAATGGAAATGAACACATTTCCTGTCAGCTTGATCTTGGACCACATATCCATAAACAGCCCTTCCCTTAGGACTCCTATAAGCACCCTTTACATACCCTCTGAACAGTATTTATCACAGTGTTGTGACTGATTTGTTTATACTTAAGCAAATATTTATTGTACTTCTACTATGTGCTGAATATTTGCAAAGTGCTAGAGAAATGAAGACAGATAACATACGATTCCCTGCCCACCAAAATCTAAGCTACAATGGGCATTCTTCTAGATAGGAGGGTACCATGGGGAAGATGAGAAAAAAGAGCAGGCAGCTTTAAAGTGGGGTAGGGAAGGAAGGGAATGGCTCAGTGGAAGAGGCAACGCTTGAACTGAGTAATGAGAAATAGAAAAGATTTCACTGGATACACCAATGGGAGGATGATCCAGGCAGGAGGAGCACAGTGAGTAAAGGACCGACTTGAGACACCGCCTGGGGCAGCCCGGGGAGCCGAAAGCCACCTGGTGTAGGGAGGACAGTCTGTAAAGGGGGGAGAAGGGGAATTAGCAAGTAACTGTGTGTTATGTGAGTTGGGGGGAGTAAGAACTAGGGAAAGGAGAAATAGGAAGTGAAATGGACAACCCTGGAGAAGGATGCAGAGATCAGATTACAAGAAGTCTTATGTGTAGCAAAAAATCCAAACCCCTATGCTGAATACCTGAAATTAATACAAGACTATAAATCAACTATACTTCAATTTTAAAAAAGAGTACCAACTTCCATGACCAATGAGAGGAGAATTTTATGCAGGGAAGTAATGTGATTGGATTAAGTTTAAGAAAGATTTGTCTTAATACTAAGAGCTCTTCACGACTTGGGAAAATGTATCTGATGTCAGTAAAGGAAAACAGGACTTACGATTTATATACTATTATGATTAACTACATTATTTTTTAAATATCTGAATTTCAACACTATGTTTAGATGATGATATTATGAGATATAATTGTGCTTAAAATCTTGTCGTTTTTCCAATTTTTCTTGAATGAGCATATAATGCTTTTGTTAATCAGAAAAGAACTATTAAAAGTTTTTTTAAAAGGAAAATGAAAGAAAAGTAAGATTCCCCCCATCAGGCATGCAAAGAGACGTCAGACTGAAATTAAGGAGGAAATGATTGCAACTGCCCAGGTGGGAGAGGATTTCTGAGCATCAACCCCAGACTGTGAGCCCCATTAAGGAAGATTCTATGCTGGTAAGACGGGCACAGAGTAGGACTCCAAGAATTTACTGAATGAAACTCTTGGGTAGAGGTCAAAGTTCATCTGAAAAAACAACAGTCAAGGGTGCTGATCCAGCATCACCCACCACAACCAACCTTTTAGCTGTCCTACCCTTTTATACAAGTAAGTATGAAATATCTTGACAAAAAATATTACGATCTTAGTCACTCCCAGGCAAATTGGGGGCAGGGGTAGGGAAGCCATTTTAAAGTAGAAAAACTGAAGTCTGGATTTTCCAGGCAAATGACATTACACATTTGAGACTTCAGATTAAATTTTTTTGGTGGAAATCTAAACTATTCTATTTTAACAAGCTCAGGAATCTTTTCCACAGAAGGATGCCAGAGGAACTCAGTTCTTGAAAGCACACATTTTCACAATGGATATGATGAGGCCATTATTTCCTCCCATCTGGACTGTTAACTCTACTGTACCTTTGACAAAGCAAGCTGATTTATCTAAAGGAGAGCAAAGCATACACACAAATGCAGCCTGGCTCTAGCTACGTTCTGTGACCCACAGACTGACCTAGGGAGGTGAATACTATCAAAGCAGAAGAACCAGAGGGAACGAAGTCTTGCTGAAGCAGATAGGGCCAATTCTCAGGGTGTCAGGCCACCAGGTAGACCAAACAAGAGCTCAATCCTGGCCAGCCTCCTCCCTAAAGATGGAGGATTTTCAGTCAAGGGCCCAGCAGTGCCACCATGAGCCCAGTGAACTACTGTGACGTGCCACCTGGGGACAGGAGTTCAGTGAGGAGGCTTTCCTTCTTGAGGCCTAGTCCCTGGTGGGTCAGACGGTAAAGAATCTGCCTGTAATGCGCGAGACCCAGGTTCTATCCCTGGGTGGGGAAGATCCCCTGGAGAAGGAAATGGCAACCCACTTCAGTATTCTTGCCTGGGAAACCCTATGGACAGAGAAGTCTGGTGGGGTACAGTGCATGGCGTAGCAAACAGTCAGACACGACTGAGTGACTAACACTTCACTCTTTCATCTAAGGTAGGTGGTAGAATCCTGGGCTGTTTACAAATACAGTAGATTCCCACAAAGCCAGGAAGCCCTTGCTCCTCAAACTTGAGGCATGCTAAGTCACTTCACTATGGACTGCAGTGTTAGTCGCTGAGTTGTGTCCGACTCTTTGCAACCCCCTGCCAGGTTCCTCTGTCCATGGGGTTCTCCAGGCAAGAATACTGGAGTGGGTTGCCGTGCCCTCCTTCAGCAGATGTTCCCAACCCAGGAATCAAGCCTGAGTCTCCTGCACTGCAGGTGGATTCTTTATTGTCTGAGCCACCAGGGAAGACCTTCAAATTTGAGGAATAAAACCAAATCACATAGACTGCTAAGCTACTACCCTGCATGCAACATTCACCCAACCACAGATCTACTAACTGACAAATACTGTGTCCCTGTGTTCCGGGTGAAGATAAAGTATGACTGACTCCCTTTCCCTGCCCTTCACAATGCAAATAAGGTGGTTAAGAGCTAACATTTGTGGGATGCTCACCTAATCAGTTTACAAAACACATTCATACCTTACTCAGCCCTCAGTGTAACTCTCTTGAGATTAGATTCGAGTAGACAGAATCATCACTGTTGATAGGCAAGATACAAGAGAGGCCTCCAAGTAGACTAAATAACTTGCCCAAAGCTACACAATAAGTAGCAGAGGCAAGATTAACATTATGTCTTCCTGATTCCTTAGGTACTTAGTAGCACCACAGCCAGTCCCTACATCTAGGAAAAACTTTATAAAAATCACACAGAAAAACAAGAGAGTCCTTAGTCCTGGCTTAAAGACCATACCTTAATACAAAACCCAGAAAAAGTATTTGAGCTCTCTTTGGGGGAAGATGTGTGGGCATGCTCTCCTGATAAACAAAATCACTGATTAAAGACCAAACTGGGGAGGTGAGACCTCAGGAGCATCCATTAATGTCCAGAGGGACTCACCAAAGGAGTTTTCAGGGTTTTATCTGCACTGCAGGTGAGTGGAACCTCTGTCCTAGCTCCCTAATGGCATCTCTCCAGCAGGAGAGATCACAACTTCTGGAGGCTGTAGCCCCGAATGTCATAGACACGTGACCATAACATACCAAGGGCAGCTTTCAGACCCAGGGACATGAGGGATCTCATGGCTTTTGGGTGGACCTTGGGGCCAAATGATTTCTAACTACAGCATCTAGTACCATCTCTTGAGCAACCCAAAAAGAACGCAGAAAGAATCTAAGCCCTGGATGTAAAAGTCCAAGCACGCCAGATGCTCCTGTAGTATTTCCAGTTCTGTACATTTGGAAGGACCTTATTAGTTCTCCTTATACTGAATGAATTTCCACTCACAGGTTCTGCCCTCTGGAGCAGCCAAGAGTGAGACCAGTTCTTTCCCACAGCAGCACTCAATTACTAAACGACAGCTCTCATGTGCCTTTTCTCTCCTAACTTCTCCCCATACTTAACCTTCTGCAACTCTACTTCAAATGACACGCACTGCATGGTATTGGTACTTCCTCCAGGGCCCTTCCACTGAGTTCAAGAACATTTTAGAATGCTGCATTCAGAACCTGAGACATGACTTACACACAGCTCATGACAGGTGTGGTCTGAGGAGCTTTGAGTACAATGGGGCCATTACGCCCCTGGATCTGTACGCTGTACTTTCATTAACCCAGTCTATGACCACGCTGGTTATTTTGGCAGCTGACATACTATTGTACTTACAGTCAAATAAAAACTCCAGAACTTTTTTTTTTATAGGCTCTAGATCTTATCCTCCTCTAAGATAGGCAGCCATGAGCAACAGGCATACCAGTGTTGGAGGTGAAGATGCAACTCCATATTCTCAAATAGGGCTGAAGAAACAACCACCTACAGTGCTCCGTTGCTACCCCATGGTGGGTACATAGGATAGGAAGAAAGAGACAAGTAGAGGAATGAGAAAGGATGGAATTTTGGTTAGAAGATTCTGAGAAATCAAACCACTGCTCTTGCCTTCCTTTTCGTGACACGGGCTTGGTTTTATATGTTTGGTCAAAGAAATTGCTGTAATTCTGGGTTTACTGCAGGTCCCCAAGAAGTAGCTATTGGTAGAAGAAGAAGTTAAAGTCCTTATTATGGTAAAGTCACCACTGAAAGGCCATTCATTCAACTGCCATTTTTAGACAGTTTGTTATAGGGCTGAACAACTCTAGCATTATCCTACACTTCCCTCTACTCTGGGACATTTACTCTAATGGGACTTCTCAATATTTGTACTCACAGGGAAAACACGTGACCCATGGACCACACAAACTAGAGGCCTGTCGAGGCTCATGACAGTAGCAGAAGGTGACCAGGATCAGTAAGAAAATGGTAATCCAAAATGTGAAAAATACAGACTTTGGAAACAAGTGTTTACTGATGTAAGTATAAAAGACTAGGATACACTAACACAAGGAGGAGGAAATAATGTCCCAAATGACTAATAATCTAGCTGTGGAGGTAAGCTGCAAATGAAAAGATGAAGATATTTTAAAAAGTAACATAAAGGGATTATTAAGAGCTGTCCCAGGGAGCATGTGGTTTGCACAGAAACTGTTCTGGTACTTCTTCTGCAAGAAGAAACCTGGCCTGCGCTGGCCAGGAAGGCCCTTGTGGAGAGATGAGATTTGAGTGGGACCTTGAGGGGCTGCTATACTTTAGATAAGCAAAAATAGGAGAACATTCCAGAGCAGTCGGGGTGGTATGAACAGAAACTTGGGAGGAGGAAGCCAAATGCATGTTTAGGGACAGTGAAGAAAACAATTTGGTTGGAGCCAAGTTTATTGACCAGAATAACACATGGATGTCGGTATTGGGTAAGTTTGGGCTTCATCTGTGGGCCAGGGATTTCCAAACTTTGATTATATACTTCAATTAGTGAACACGATTATAGTCATGCACTCCCAAAACAAGTAACTTATTTATAAATTATGTTTCTGTACTCCTGTATTACCTTTAAGTACATAATAAAACATACACAAAACCATTTTAAAAGGATGAGTTAAAGAGATTCTAATATTTTCTTTCAGTACCTCAAAAAACCATCCTGTATACCTGGAGGCACCCCCACATTAGAGACCACTGCCATGAGGGGAGAGGGAGGCAGGGAGCCCTCACCAAGTAGGGAGACAATGTGGTGGGGGGGTGGCTGGTGAGGCTGGGAGGCAGATGATGGGGAGGAGGATTAAGAAGGCTTCTCTGGGCATGAGGTCAGGCCCATGCTCAGGTGGTAGAAGAGAAAATGCAAAAAAAGGGGCAAAAGAGAAAAGGCAAAAAGAGGGATGATTTTTTAAGGAAAAAAATTTAATGGTTATTTGGAGAATGAAGAGGGTCTATGGATTAGTGTAGAGAGGAGAGGAAGTGAGGAGTGGTCAGGGAGACGGGCTTTGAGAAGTCAGTGCCGTGCCCATGAGAGCTCTCAGCTCCCCTTGGCTCCCTGCCCCCACCACAGCATTGACAGAGATGGCAGGAACAGGGACAACCTTCAGCAGTTTGATACTAGCACTAAAAACACCAGCTAATCTTTTTTTTTTAATTAGTAAGGAAAATTAGAAAGAAAAGAAGGTACTATATGTTAAATTTCAATGGTCCTCTATAAGCTGGGGTATTTGAAAAGGGAGTTACTATAATCAAAATTATATTCAGGCAGCTTTCCCTAGAGAGCATCCATCCTTTTCCAAGTGGAGAAGGGTTTAAACGGTGCTGATTGACAGGACTGCTCCACAGAAGTTTGGCAGAAGCACAGACATTTATCCTAATGAGAGCTGTAGGAAAAACCAAATGAATGATGTGAATAGGAGCAAAGGAAAGAAAGATGCTTCAAGTTGTCATCCTGTAGTGATACACTCAAAGGTAAAGATATGGGAGGAGAGGAATAGCCCTATTCAAATGAGTTATCCAAAAAGGGGCTCTTTCAGTGGCATTATGCCAAAACCCTGAGCTCAGACTCATAACCCTTCCCTCTAATGGTCTGTTTAGTCTATGAGACAGTCACAAGCTAGACCAGTTTTCAGTGGTGTACATTCATGATGGGATAAGCACCATCTCCCTTAATTTCTTGTGATGAGGTGTCCACATACTTTTGCCCACTCCCCTTTATCATCAGCAACCTCCTCTTATAAGACTTTGTAAGCTAGAAGACTCTGACATCCCCAGATAAAATTACCCAGTGCTTTCCAAGACCCAATCCATGTTCTGTGTCTCAGGAGCAAAGTTAGTTTCAGGGCTACCCAGACACACACCAGTTATCAGTCGGATGCCACTTCCCTACAGGCCAGTGGACCAGACTTACAGAAGGCTACTTTGTCCTTGATACTTTTCACCTTTCATCAATGTCACAATCCCAAAAGGACCTGTTAATTGCCCAGGCTCATTCTCAAAAACAGCCAAAAGGACTTTGAGGTGCAGTTTTTAAGAAATCATCACTGGCTGGAAACAATCCTACAGGAGGAATGAAGACAGGTGCAAAGGAGAACACAGCAAACAGAAGTCAGGCCTGGGAGCCGCATGGAGGTGAAACATGCAGAACTGCCTCCAGGACCCCACTTACCAGCTTGCTTTTGACCAACTGTTCTATCGCACTGACAAGGTCTGCAGCAGTAGGTACTTCGGTGGAAGCCTGCCGGGCTGCTAGCAAAGAGGAGGACTGCAAGACATTGAGCAGCAAGGGAAAAGCAGATTAGCGAGGAATGAGGAATAGCAATTAGGAAGAAACTCAGCAAGTACAAAGCTCAAAGCAGGCAAGGGAAGCAAAGCTCTATGTTTAGAGGGAAGAGATGACACAGGGAGATAGGGGTAGAGCAGGAGTGGGGCAGGCCTGCCGGACCCCTCGTCAGGAGCTCTGGCCAGCAGCGAAGCAGGGCCAGATGAGGCTCTGTTTAGGCAGGCCTCCAGAGGAGCTGCAGGGAGGGTCACTGAGTTCCCAAGAGGCCAACAGGGAAGGGCTGCGCCCACTGACAGCAACAGGGGAGGGGGCAGACAGGACTTTGGTCACTACAGGGCTGCCCACTGCTATTCCAGGAAATGAGGGGTCAATAAACCTAGCCTCAAGTGTGTCCAAACAGAAACTGTCCTTGCTTTGCTGAGATTTAGATCTTTAGTACAGACAGTCACTTTGTGTCAAGCAGAAATGCTAGGGGCAGGGCACTTGGGAGACCAGAAACTGCCTCCCTCTCCTCTCTCTCTCTCTCTCTCTCTCTCACACACACACACACACATACTCTCTCTCCTCCACAAACACAACTGTCTCTGGAAAGGCCCAGGACTGCGTTAGCAGGCCTTGTGCCTCTCATGCTGGGGCACACACGGACGACCCTGTTCACAGTGAAAGGAGGCTCAAGCCAGGGCCTTCCTCCTCCCTTCACATTAGCAATGAGGACTGGGCCATGGGACTGTTGGTCAACGTCCCTGCTCCCCAAGGGACAGTGCTTTTGCTTTTGCTTTCTTCCTTTTCCTACTGGAGAAGAAACTGGGAGAGAAATGGTTAACCCTACATGCATGTGTAAACTTTAACCCACCCCGCACTTCCAAGAAGAGGGCAACGGTGTTCACAGGGCCCAGGACAAACGGGCATAGCGACTGTGGGAGTAGAAAGTTGAACTCCCCAGCTGGGCTCTGGATTCAAGCTTGTTCCTTAAGTTAGGGGGAAGAGTTTCAAAAGGGAAATTTTTTGTTGTCTCATCTAAGACTGACTTGAGGTTTTTGCTTCTGAGATGGGGTAATAATATCAAATGAATGTAATTAAGGGAGCAACACTCTTTTTCCTTTCCTGGAAAGCAGGAAAACAGCTTACTATTCTTTGGAAATCCAAGTTAGCTACTTCTCAATCTAGTAATCCTACCCCCCTGGGAACTGATTCCAAGGAAGGAAGTCAAAAGAAAAAATGCTGTATGTACCAAGTGATCTGCAGCAGTATTACCAAGAGCAGCAAAAATTAGAAACAACCCAGGATATCCCCAAACAGGTTGGTCAAGCGAATTATGATACATAAGTGTAATACTCCTCAACTATTAAAATTACAGTTATGAAAGTAAAATTAATAAGATTTTAGGAAATATTAAACATTGTTTATATTTAATTTTATAGGTATTAAAAATATAAAACACCGAACACATCATATGCCTATTTAGAATTATAAAAATAAAACATATATGCATATGAACAAATAGAAGGAAACAAGGAGAATTAAAGAACTGCATAATTCTAGAATGAGTGAATTTTTTAAAACTCCTTTTATACTGATTTAAAACTTATTTTAATAATTCCAATTCCATTTGCTAGAAAATTCTGAAGCTCGTCCCACTCCCAAATATTCCAGGAAAACAGAAGTTCAGAAATAAAAAACAGGACTGAGGAGGTTCACTTGTCTTAAAAGGGGCTAATGCCATCTGTTGTAATCCTGTGTCTGGGGTGAGGCTGCATTCACAGTTAAAGATTATCCAGAAACAACACAACATCCTTTCCCCAAAACAAACCGTGTTTGACGGATTTCGAGGGGGAGGGTTCATGATCCTTCCTTGTAAGTTGGCACCTCCATGTGGAGGGCAGTGTGGGATGGTAGATATGTGACCTGAGCGCCCTGCTCCCCACACACATTCTCACTGCTTCTAGAACCTTTCACAATAGGCCTCTGGGAACATAGCAGGTTAGTTTTCATTCCCATCTCAAGGCAAAGGTATTTCTGCCTCTAGGAATCCAGGATGGGTATCATGCCATGCTTCCTCTTCTCTTCCCAACAGTCCAGGGTCAGAGCATCACCTTAGGAGGGGCTGTAACTGTGTGCTTCTCATGGGTGAGTCACCGAGGGGGGCAGTACTCACACTGCAGTCACTGGCCTGTCTGTGGAAAATGTCCCTCTAGCTTAGCACTGAGGAAGAGTGCAAGTAACGTCTGGGGACAACTGATCCAAACGCAAAGCAGAGAGAATGCGAGTAAGATCTGGGATCTCACCAGGAACTCTGAAGCAACTGTACCCAGTACTTCCTGAATTGTATCCTGGGTGGCACTGTGAAGGTCAGCTCCCTGCCCATGCAACTTGGGCCCACCACCTCTGAGGGGGCTGCTGAATGCGGGACAGAGCACAAGAGAGCCAGGGAGACCCTGGGGGGATGGCTAACCACCACCAACAGTACCATAAAACAACACTGAAGTCACCACCTCTGCCTCCAGTCCTCTAGGACAGAAATGCTGAGAGAAGCAAGAGAAACGCGATGAAGTGAGAAGACTTCAGTGGTAAGGAAGGGTGGTGACAGATTACACTACGAAAGGAGGGACCTGCCTGAGCCCCAGCAAGGTACTGGGAAGCAAATCCAGCCTGAGCTCTGCTCCAGAACAGCTGGGATGATCAGCTGTGCTCAGAGACACAGGGACACACACATTCCCAACGCCAGCGAGCCTCTGCATGCCACTGAGCCAGGGGGTTTTGCAAACCAAAGAACTGGGGCAACCTGGCATATTGGGTTTGTCCATCTATGGCAAAACCTCCCCTTAGCAGCATCTCCATCCCTCACGCTGTCTGCACCACGCTTGACTGGAAGTTACTGTGATTTGGAGTTTAGAGTTAAGGATGAGAAAAACCATCAGCTAAAACATTGGTTGAACGGTTATGTACAACAGAACGATCACTACCTAGAGCCATCTCAGCTTCCTCTTTGAGACAAGTAGTTTCTTTCGGGATCTGCTGTTTCCGAAGAGAGAGACATTATCCTTCATCAGCAGGACCTGGTACTAGGCAGATTCTCACTTTGAGAATTCTCCCTTTGAGAACCCACCCCTACACTGCCCAGATTGAAGTTAGTCCCCATAACCCAATACAGACGGAATCTGCATCATCTGGGAGTCATGAGGCATAAGAGACAACAAGGGAGAGAGAGCATTACTACCCTCACCACACACACTAAACAAAATCACATTTCACACATGGCTCTTTCAAGTGTGAAAAAGATCCTACCATTTCGTCCTGCGTGGGGTCGTTGTCAAAGATCTTCATAGGCGGGGGGAGGGGTGTGTGTGACTCTTCATCTGCCTCATCTTCACCCCAACCTTTCTTGCTCTTCTAGAACAAAAGAGCAGCATTAGTCACTGTTTCCTACACTTAGAGATGTCAGTTGGTTCAGGACTTGGGATTTCTTAAAAAACAACATATGATACCCTCCTCTCTCAACACACTCCTATTTTTCCCTGTGTGGAATGGGCACCCTTGTTTATCTCAAAGGACAGTGAGGACCAAATGGGGAAAACACACACACACACATGAAAGACATCTACTTTACTGGTTAGCCAGGAAAAGAAAGGCTGAGACAGTGGTCAGAGAGAAACCAGCATTTTAAGTTTATGAACAATGATTAAACCACAGTCTAAATGTCACCAGGCTCTACTGTCATTCTCAGAGGAAGAAAAAGCAGATAGCATAAAACTACAAAAACAGTCTGGTTTCATATCAAGAAGAATTTCTTAGCCATGTCAATGACTAGAGTAGGTTAGTTTGCCAGGTAAAAGAGTTATCTCATTCTGTAACCAAATACCCTGTATGTTTTGACCACAGAATCCCAGCTTTGGAAGGGATATAAGAGATCATTGGCCAGTCTGACCATCAGGTCAACATGGGTCTCTCTGACTGTTATGTGAGGTCATATGCTCTCCCAGACCTTTCCAATATGGATGTCCATTTGTTTTCATGAAGGCCCATTTCTAGTTGAGCTTTATTAAAGGCTGAAACCTTGCCAACTGTAAACCTTCACCTGTTAAGTGTAATACTCCCCTCTGGAGCAACCAGGAGTTGTATACTCCCTTTCATATATGGCTCTGCTCAACATACTGGAAAACAGTCATAATCTCAAAAGACAGTCCTCTTGTTTTCCAAGTGAAATGACCTCCATTCTTTTATTCTTATTCTAAACAGGCCTAGCAGGAACTTGCCTGGAAGTCCAGCGGCTAAGACTCCATGCTCCCAACGTAGGGGGCCAGCATTCAGTCCATGCTCAAGGAACTAGATCCCACGTGCCACAACTAAGCGTCCATGGGTCACAACTAAAGACCTTGCCTGCGGCAACTAAGGCCCTAAGCAACCAACCAAACATTGTAAAAATCAGTAAATAGAAGTCCTAGCAGGTTTTATGTAGTCCTTAGTAGAGACTGGGGACTTGGTGACCACTGGCTCCCTGTGGGCCTAGACCGCCACATCCAGAGGGTGGGTGGAGGAGGAAGAGGGATAGACGGGGAGTTTGGGGTTGGCAGATGCAAACTATCACAGTTAGAATGGATAAACAACAAGGTCCTACTGTATAGTCAGGGAACTACATTCAAACTAGGGATCTGGAAAATAGCTAGGCCCAACAAGACCAACTATGGGGAGTTAGAATCCGGCTAGTTCACAAACCTTGGTGAAGGACACCTCTTGAGGCTCCAGGAATGAGGCATGTCAGAAGCCCCTCCTGATGGAAGGCTCCGAGGCCTCGTGTAATTACCTCATCAGCGCTGTCTCCCTGAGGGGTCGTCTCATCCCCAGGCTTGGGAGATCCCAGGTCAAAGCTCTTCCGACCATCTCGTACTTTCTTCTGCTTCTTGATGTTTCCATCTGCTTTCCCACTGTTAAGCCGGCGCACGGGACTCGTCAGCCACTTCTTCAGGGTGTTGGTGGAACGCTTGGGCCCAGGGGAGCTGTGGATGGAGTTCAGGGATGGTTGGGCCTGCAGGTTGGCCACCGACTCGGACTTGCCTCCGTTTTCACTTGAGGAATGAGAGTACGCATCTGAGGAGGAAGAACAGATAGCCATAGCTGTGTCAGGACACTTCAGGTAGGCTGCCAGCCTGGGAATAAGAGAGCTCGGCCTCAGGAAGCAGGGCACAAGGCCGAATGTCAAGGCCAGCTGCAGATCCTGGTCAAGGGAACCCCCTTATTATCAGATGGTAATAGCTAACACTCAATCCACAGGTGCTGTGGATACAGTAGTAGTAGAAAACAAAGACCCCTACTGCTGCTGCTGCTGCTAAGTCGCTTCAGTCGTGTCCGACTCTGCGACCCCATAGACGGCAGCCCACCAGGCTCCCCCGTCCCTGGGATTCTCCAGGCAAGAATACTGGAGTGGGTTGCCATTTCCTCCTGCAATGCATGAAAATGAAAGTGAAGTCGCTCAGTCGTGTCTGACCCTCAGCAACCCCATGGACTGCAGCCTTCCAGGCTCCTCCGTCCATGGGATTTTCCAGGCAAGAATACTGGAGTGGGTTGCCATTGCCTGTTCCGACAGACCTTTGCCTTCATGGAAAAAAAAATCAAGCCTCTAAGTGAGATTCATCAACTGATACCAATGTCATAAAGCACTGATGAGTATTCTAAAGTTGTATAAGACAGATTTTATTTTCAAACCCCTTATTTAGTTACATACACAGAGAGAGACAGAGAGACAGAGAGAACGAGAAAGACAAGAGCCAAAGAGCAAGACAGGACACGCAAAATAAAGATAAATGCACAAAGCACTATATGATTAATTGCCAAAGGGCTGGCATGGACTCTAGACGATAAAGAAACAGAGTTCAGAGGAGGGTCAGATCAGTGTAGGCAGCAAGACTGGTCTGAAAAGCTTTAATGGAAAAGATGTGTCTGAATAGAAGAGAAGGAATTCCAAAAGGGGGAGATGGCAGGAACAAAAGCACAGAAGCAGGAAAATGGAAAAATAAGTTAGCACAGCCCTTAAATAGATCCTTTAAATGAAATACAGATTAACAGAAGGAAAACTGGACAGAAAGAAGAGTGAAAACATTTAATAATAAACTAGAGGAGTATGAATTTTATTATGAGACTCTACTGGGAAATGGGGTGATAGAAAGGGCTTTTGTCTTTTAATTAATTTGGTAACTACATGTAACATAGCCCTGGGAAGAAGACTGAATCCAGAAGGCCACACTACGACACAGCGAGGACAAAAGAAGGAATGTGAGGCATTTCAAAGCAAGATGTGATAGGGCTAGTATCTGGATGACACACCAAAGGTGAGCAGTCTCTTTTGTGCTGCTGCTTCTCAATGGCGAAAGGTCTTGGGAGAACACCTGACCAGTTTCACCTCACCCCTGATGGGTCCTCTTACCCTGGTACCAGTTTACATGCTGGTATTTAAACAGAGTATTGCTGTGACTTTTCATACCCAGTTGTCTCAAAGACCAAATCATCTTTTCCTATAATGACTTTATCTGAGACCCAGACTAGAGGTCTAACCTGGCCTTGGAGGCCCTACAGCCTAGACCTGCCCAATACATTCAGTATAAAGCCTTAAAGTGAATCAATGTTTTTGCCAATAGAGAGCTGCCTCCAGCTGTTATACTGGTGGATCTCATAGGCACCAAGCTCAGGCTGTTGACCCTGTGGGAACTTCCTTAGCTATGGTCAGAGTTCTGTGCATACTCTGGAAAACAACGGCAGAATATCTGCATGTAGAAGCATTAAAAATTGAGCTCCTAAAGCCCCTTGGTATGAAGGAACACTCAGAGGGCTGCTCAGCTCAGGGACTATGTGGGGATCGACTGGCCTGCTTGACGTCTCTTTAAGGACAAAGTTGTAATCTTATCTCAAGAGAATTCTGTGTTGGCTGTGGTCTTGGTTGTGTTGACATTATTTCTCAAGTGTTTGGTATGGACCAAACTCTTGTTCTCAGAAGCCTGGGTGATAAACATCTCAGAAGCACTGGTAGTGGGCCTCTTATCTTTCTGTCGATAAGCTGCAGAGGCTTTCCATTCACCATACCCATGTGATACCACAAAGTTCTATTAAATCCAAGCCTTCAAAACTTAGATATCAGCATATGTTATGTCAGCAGAGCTAGAGGCCCAGCTACATTAACTGTGCCTGGTACTACTACGCAGACAGATGACTGAATACATTTTCTGTTCCATGGCAAACCATAGGCTGGCTTTGAGATTTAAGAATGCAAATTTTGACTGACCATTCTTCTTGTCTCTCTGTCATCTGGTTCTGCTTTGGTGCATTCTGCACAGATTAGTGGCAAGTGGACAGATTACAAAGTACAAATAAAAATCAAGAGTATTCTCACTTTTGTTTCAAGTTTATTCTGTGAAAAACAATTAGGGCCATTCAACCACAGCCCACATAAAAGAGAATTCAAGAATTGGAAGCAACCTCTAATTTGTCATTTACAGTTAGGGTCCTGTATTGAGGCAGGGCTGCCTCTAAATCACTTTGAATGCGAAAGAATATGACATCATTTAGTCTCAAATTTATACTTAGTTTATTGCTACTTCAAAGAATAATTGGCACGTGATGCTCATCCTGTCTTTGAAAAATGGATGCAATGAGCTGTTTGAAAATTTATTCTAGTACCTTTCCAGGCACAACAGTTAACTGACTGATTTGTAACAACTACAACAGTAATACTGTTATTTCATCAAATCTCCCCAAGCTGAGATAGGTACTATTTAGTAGGATTGTCATTTTAGGAAATAGAGTGTTCCAAGAAACCAAGGGTCAGTGTTGGTAAGTGGCAGAGAAGCAAAATTTATACCTAGATCTGACTCCACTACACATATATTTAATCTTAGTCCAACATTTGTGTTTATACCATGTATTCTTTTAGCCTCTATAATTATTGTAAAAAGGACCATCACATTGCTAGTCTATGCAACATTAATATAATATAAATATACATTTATATATAATTTATATGTTACAACATTTCAATGATGAAAACAATCTCAGTCTCACTAATTTTACAGATAAGGCAAGGAAAGCTTGTATTGCAAGGAAAGCTTGTATTTGGGAACTCCATGGTCATAGATCAGTTAGTCATAAAGCTAGGACCAGAATCCAGGCACCTCTACATCTCTCCAGGGTTCTGAACTAAGGCTTCATCTTTAGCCTTGAGGCATTAAAAACTGCCTCATAAGGTTGGTATCTGGCTTTAAGTCACTGAGAAGACAGGTAATGTGCAGGTAATAAAGTTCCTTGGTATGTCCATCCTTTCTAGATCAGGAAAAAAAATATTCTGAGGTTGATTTTACTATGAGATATTTTTAAGACAGAGAAAAATATATAGAAAAAAATTAACATTCAGGTACCTACCACCTAGGTAGGTAGACAATTTTTTTTTGCCATATTTTCTTGTTTTAAATCTTTCTTTTAATTGAACTATAATTGATTTACAAAGTTATGTTGGTTTTAGGTGTATAGCAAAGTGATTGTTATACATATGTGTGTGTACATATATACATATTTTTTCAGATTCTTCACTATTATAGGTTATTATAAGATGTTGAATATAGTTACCTGTGCTATACAGTAAATCCTTGTTTATCGAATTTATATACAGTAGTGAGTGAAAGTCGCTCAGTCATGTCCAATTCTTTGTGACCCGTGGACTGTACACTCCATGGTATTCTCCAGGCCAGAATGCTGGAGTGGGTAGCCTTTCCCTTTTCCAGGGGAATCTTCCCAATCAGGGATCGAACCCAGGTCTCCTGCATTGCAGGCGGATTCTTTACCAACTGAGACACAAGGGAAGCCCATGTAGCCCATATAGAGTAGTGTGTATATGTTAACCCCAAAGTCCTAATTTATCCTCCCCCCTCTTTCCCCTTTGGTAATCATAAACTTGTTTTCTATGTCTGGAGTCAGTTTCCATTTTGTAAATAAGTTCATTTATATCATTTAAGACTTCATATGTAAGTGATACACTATGGTATTTGGACTTCACTTAAAATGATAATCTCAAGGTCTATCCATGTTGCTGCAATGGCATTATGTCATTCTTTTTTATGGATTAGTAATATTCCATTATATGTATAATATGTGTGTGTGTATATATATATATACATACACACACTACATCTTCCTTATTGATTCATTTGTTGATGGACATTTAGGTTGCTCCCATGTCTTAGCTATTAAAAATAGTGCTGCTATAAACATTGGGGAGCAGGTATCTTTTCAAATGAGACTTTTCCTTGGATATCTGCCTAGGAATGAGATCACTGGATCATATGATAATTCTATTTTTAGTTTTTAAGGAATCTCCATATTGTTCTCCATAGGAGCTGCACCAATGCGTATTTCCAACAACAGTGTAGAGGGTTCCTTCTTCTCCACATCTTCTCTAGCACATGTGATTTCTAGACTCTTTGATGATCGCCATTCTGATCAGTGTGAAGTGATACCTCATTGTAGTTTTAATCTGCATTTCTCAAATAATTAGCAATATTGAACACCTCTTCATGTGGCTGGCTGTGGGCCATCTGTATGTCTTTGGAGAAGTGTCTATTTAGGTCTTCTGGCCATTTTTTGATTGGGTTGTTTGCTGTTTTTTTTAATATTAAGCTGTATGAGCTGTTTGTATATTTTGGAGATTAATCCCTTGTTGCTAGCATTGTTCATAAGTATTTTCTCCCAACTCATAGTTGTCTCTTCTGTTTATGGTTTCCTTTGTTGTGCCAAAGCTTTTAAGTTTAATTAGGTTCCATTTGTTTATTTTTGCTTCTGTTTCTGTTACTCTAGGGTAGAGAGACAAAAAAATATTGCTGTGATTTATGTCAAAGAGTAGTGTGCACCTACATCTTCCTCTAGGAGTTTTACAGTACTGTATTTGGTCTTATGCTTAGGTCTTTCATTCATTTTGAGTTTATTTTTGTATCTAGATAATGTTCTAATTTAATTCCCTAGCCACCTCTCTAAACTGCCCAATTTCTTCCTTAGTATCTAAGAAAAGTAGACATGATGCATGGTCACAGAACACATTCCAAAGCTTCACCGATGACTAGAGAATTCTTGACACCAACATTCATCTCTTAATGATATTTTGTTCAAGCAGATTAAAAAAGAAAACTTCTTTCAGTATAAGTGGCATAATTTCCCTGCCTTGATTATATGATTCAAGAATAATCTACTGGTGCCTACCTAATGGATGGCAACAGAGAGATGGCAGCACTGGACAGACATTCAGGCCTCTGTTTCTTCATCCATAAAATGGTCAGATTAGACACAGTGCATTCAAAGTCTTGCCCTACCACTGGGCCAATTACTTGATCTCTGTCTATCTCAGTTTTCTCATCAGTAAATGAAGATAACATTAGTATCAACCCTATAGGGCTGTTATTAGGATTAAGGAATAAATATTTGTGAAGTGCTTATAACAAATGTTATACTTCCACTGGAAGTACCATCTAAGTTACATAAAAAGTAATAAAACCATAACTATCTCCCCTAGTTCCATGTCTGTGATTCTACTCTGTATCTTCCTTCACTACATCTGTATGTTCTTCTAAAGGCTAGACTAGATAACGTAAGGCCATTTTTAACCTCAAAGTGCTATGCTTCATGAAAACAAAGAAAAACTTAGGGTTACCAGTTGCTATTCTGTGCTATTCTCCCTTCCAACATAGAATAACTTACAATCAATGCCTAAAATCTCACTGGAGTATAAGGAGTCACATCCTTGGGCTACCAGGTCATTGCTGTCCACCCTCCCACGATTAAGAAGTTTAAGCAGTACAGGTTACTCCCTGGAGATGACACATGCCTCTTTACCTACAGGGTATCCCTAGGAACAGGAGCTTCTGATGGGCTTGATGACCAGGCAACTGAATGGCTGTGAATATTTAGTTCAGTCGCTCAGTCGTGTCCAACTCTCTGCAACCCCATGAATTGTAGCACGCCAGGCCTCCCTGTCCATCACCAACTCCCAGAGTTCACCCAAACTCACGTCCATTGAGTCAGTGATGCCATCCAGCCATCTCATCCTCTGTCGTCCCCTTCTCCTCTTGCCCCCAGTCCCTCCCAGCATCAGTCGTTTCCAATGAGTCAACTCTTCGCGTGAGGTGGCCAAAGTATTGGAGCTTCAGCCTCAGCATCAGTGCTTCCAAAGAACACCCAGGACTCATCTCCCTTAGAATGGACTGGTTGGATCTCTGGAAGACTCTGGACT
Source organism: Bos indicus x Bos taurus (assembly GCF_003369695.1). Lineage (NCBI taxonomy): Eukaryota > Metazoa > Chordata > Mammalia > Artiodactyla > Bovidae > Bos > Bos indicus x Bos taurus. The sequence continues at coordinate 68,774,924 of NC_040076.1, read as the reverse complement.
CTCAAGAGTCTTCTCCAACACCACAGTTCAAAAGCATCAATTCTTCGGTGCTCAGCCTTCTTCACAGTCCAACTCTCACATCCATATATGACCACTGGAAAAACCATAGCCTTGACCAGACGGACCTTTGTTGGCAAAGTAATGTCTCTGCTTTTGAATATGCTATCTATGTTGGTCATAACTTTCCTTCCAAGGAGTAAGCATCTTCATGGCTGCAATCACCATCTGCAGTGATTTTGGAGCCCAGAAAAATAAAGTCTGACACTGTTTCCACTGTTTCCCCATCTATTTCCCAAGAAGTGATGGGACCAGATGCCATGATCTTAGTTTTCTGAATGTTGAGCTTTAAGCCAACTTTTTCACTCTCCTCTTTCACGTTCATCAAGAGGTTTTTTAGTTCCTCTTCACTTTTTGCCATAAGGGTGGTGTCATCTGCATATCTGAGGTGATTGATATCAATCTTGATTCCAGCTTGTGCTTCTTCCAGCCTGGCGTTTCTCATGATGTACTCTGCATATAAGTTAAATAAGCAGGGTGACAATATACAGCCTTGATGTACTCCTTTTCCTATTTGAAACCAGTCTGTTGTTTCATGGCCAGTTCTAACCGTTGCTTCCTGACCTGCATACAGGTTTCTCAAGAGGCAGGTCAGGTTGTCTGGTATTCCCATCTCTTTCAGAATTTTCCACAGTTTATTGTGATCCACACAGTCAAAGGCTTTGGCATAGTCAATAAAGCAGAAATAGATGCTTTTCTGGAATTCTCTTGCTTTTTCGATGATCCGGCGGATGTTGGCCATTTGATCTCTGGTTCCTCTGCCTTTTCTACAACCAGCTTGAACATGGTTCAGGTATTGCTGAAGCCTGGCTTGGAGAATTTTGAGCATTACTTTACTAGCGTGTGAGATGAGTGCAATTGTGTGGTAGTTTGAACATTCTTTGGCATTGCCTTTCTTTGGGATTGGAATGAAAACTGACCTTTTCCAGTCCTGTGACCACTGCTGAGTTTTCCAAATTTGCTGGCATATTGAGTGCAGCACTTTCACAGCATCATCTTTCAGGATTTGAAATAGCTCAACTGGAATTCCATCACCTCCACTAGCTTTGTTTGTAGTGATGCTTTCTAAGGCCCACTTGACTTCACATTCCAGGATGTCTGGTTCTAGGTGAGTGATCACACCATTGTGATTATCTGGGTCGTGAAGATCTTTTTTGTATAGTTCTTCTGTGTATTCTTGCCACCTCTTCTTAATATCTTCTGCTTCTATTAGGTCCATACCATTTCTGTCCTTTATTGAGCCCATCTTTGCATGAAATGTTCCCTTGCTGTGAATATTAGGGTCTCAGATAACATCATGGGGTTGGAATAAACATATCAACATTATTGGTCTAAGCCTTGAGAGAAAGGTTCCATAATTTTAGGTATTCAAGAATCATGTTTCTAAGCACCACAGGAGATGAGAGCTGTCTGCTTGACATAAAGATGAAAATTGGAATAAAGCCCATGAGAGTTTACATACTTGAACACATCCTAGTAAGTCCACTGTTTATGCTGTATATTCTTTTAGTTGCGTAACCTTTCATTATTAACCAAAATATAAGATATTTGTATACAACAGGGGTAGTGACTGAATATACTAGAAATTTTGTTCATTTATAAATTAAATTTTCTTCCTGAAATGTTTTGCCTCATATTTATTTCACTTTTAATGTTACACCTAAAAAAGAAAAGCTTCTACTTTCTTTTTGCTCTAGTGTAAATTTTGCAAAACTATTCCTAAAGAATACATTGTGTACAAGTCACCAAAGAATGCAAATTTAGGATACAGCTGCATCCACAGATCTGTCATCTGCCAGTTTTCTAATCACAAAATACAGGTTCAGCTTTCTTTTCACTGATCTCAAAGTGGGTTGAAAGTGAAGGACCACAACTCCTAGACAAAAAGAAGGCAGTTCTATTAGTTTTGTGTGTTTAGTAGTCCCACAGACCAGGAATGGTGTCCTCAGAAGGGCTGGGCTGGGATCCCAGAGTACACACATGCACAGATGGCACCCAAGGTTTTGGGGGTTACGAGTGCCCAGATGCATAACTCACTAAGCTGGCCCACCATTTTATACATTGACTCCACGGGCACAACTCAAGAAGGAAAGCTCATTTCATCCAGTCTTCTGCAGTTCAGTGACGGTATTCAATCACATCCCAAAGGCAGATGTGATTCGTAATACATAGACACAGTATGTAATTCATACACTGTATTATGTAATTGCTAAAAGATTTGGGGTTTAGCTGTTCTTTATTAGTCATACCTCATCACCCACCCTCTAGATGGACAATAGGTCTATAAAATTCTTGCTGGTATTCATCATAATATTGTTTTGGAAGTTTTGACTCCAGTAGCTGAAATCAGAAGAAATCACAAAGATTTCTATAATCATTAGATATTTATAAAAAAGTCCTTTAAACACCTGTTATTGTGTTTTGCTTCAGCTCCAATGATACAAGAATAACTGTAAACTCATTCTTATTGCTCTCAATGTCCTAAGTTATATGTAATGTGAATGCATTCAAATACATCTGCCTATAGAGATTATCTATGCCCAAACATTTGTTTTCTTTGGCTTTCTATAAATAATTTACTTAATATAAAAATCAGAAGTATCACACCCTTTTTTTTTCACACTGGAAATTGCACATCTAGAGAAGGTTGTATGATGGGAAGGAAGGTCAAGAAGGCAATTCTCTGGGTAATAAACCCACAAGTTCAATTGTTTATAAGCATGGAGAGCACAAAACCTACAGTATTAGTGTATCCTTCATGATACAACAGAAGGGCCCTGGCAGGTCTTTTCGCAGAATGTTTAGCAAAAATGGTCTCCTGGTTGCACTTGCCAATGAGGTCCTGAAGCAAGGCACCCCCAGTTCCTGGCATGGTTGACTTCCCTGAAAACCACTTGGTTGCCTGTCTTGGTGTCTGGGCCACTTGGTAGCAAAGGAAAGCTGCTACGGTGACAGCAACAGGACATGTGGGAGAATCAGCCTGGTCCAAAAACTAGGAAACTTGTTGCCCTTGCGATTGCTCCTACCACAACCTTAGACTAAAGCTGGCAAACAGCCTGGCTCAGGATATTCCCTCCCTCACCTCTTAGCCTGATTCAAGTCCCAAATGCATAGTGCAAACCCTGTTTCCTGCTTATTAAGTCATAGCTTTTACACACTTAGTTCAGGAATTTCTTCTCCAGTAAGTCCCTTGCCAACTTATCATTCTTCACCACTCTACTCAGGCTATTTTTATGCTTTTTAAAATATATTTTTAACGTTCAGATCTCTATGACTTATAATATCTGTCTTATTTTTCTCATTAAATTAAAAATATCAAATGAAGGTCCACGCTGAGCCTCAAAAGCACATGGCTTTGGGCTCTATGTTTTTACAAATTTTTTTAAATTTTATATTGGAGAATAGTTGACTGTACTAGCTTCCCAGGTGGCACTAGTGGTAAAGAACCTGCCTTCCAGGGCAGGAGACATAAGAGACTCGGGTTCGACCCTTGGGCTGGGAAGATCCTCTGAAGAAGGGAATGGCAACCCACTTCAGTATTCTTGCCTGGAGAATCCCATGAACAGAGAAGTCTTGTGGGCTACAGTCCCTGGGGTCACAGAGTCAGAAGTGACTTAGCACACATGCTTGACTAACAACATTGTGTTAAGTTTCTGAGCTCTCTCTTATTTACTTTCTACTTATTGGTCCCCTTCTCTTCCCTGCTGGCCCTATCCTGGAGCAGGTGCAGAGATCTGAACCACAGGGACAATTCCAAATCCCAGTGGCATCCATATAGGGCAGGAATCCTTTTCATCTTCAAAGCCCACTGGGACGTTAGCTCTTCATATCGGGATCTTCTCCAACAGAAAAGCAATCTCCACAAGAGTTAAAAGTCAGCATCCCTGGCTCTAATATAGATGAATTCTTTGGAATTCTGTTCTAATTCAGTCCAGATCTCCATTGACTACTGCTGGTTGCTTCAGTGCCGTGTTCCCACAATTTCTACTTCGACTTCTGGCAGGAGGCCACTGGATGCAGAGTAAAATAAAATTTCCAACTGTTCATTGTCATGTTTCCTTGGCCTCAGTTTCACCTGTGTAATCTTCTCTCTGAGCCAGAGGCAGAGGGACGAGAGACATCAAAGAGCACTGAGTCCATCCCCTCCCCCATCCCAGACAAGCATCTGCTGCTGCTTTATTGCCTACACCAAAGCCTTGACTGTGTGGATCACAACAAACTGTGGAAAATTCTTAAAGAAATGGAATACCAGACCACCTTAACTACCTCCTGAGAAATCTGTATGCAGGTCAAGAAGCAACAGTTAGAATTGGACATGGAACAACAGACTGGTTCCAAATTGGGAAAGGAGTACATCAAGGCTGTATATTGTCACCCTGCTTGTTTAACTTCTATGCAGAATACATCATGCAAAATGCCAGGCTGGATGAAGCACAAGCTACAATCAAGATTGCCAGGAGAAATATCAATAACCTCAGAAATGCAGATGACACCACTCTTATGGCAGAAAGTAAAGAGGCACTAAAGAGCCTTTTGATGAAAGTGAAAGAGGAGAGTGAAAAAGCTGGCTAACAACTGAACATTCAAAAACTAAGATCATGGCATCTGGTCCCATCACTTCACGGAAAACAGATAAGGAAAACAATGGAAACAGTGACAGACTTTATTTTCTTGGGCTCCAAAATCACTGCAGATGGTGACTACAGCCACAAAATTAAAAGACACTTGCTCCTTGGAAGAAAAGCTATGACAAACCTAGACAGCATATTAAAAAGCAGAGACATTATTTTGCCAACAAAGGTCCATCTAGTCAAAGCTATGGTTTTTCCAGTAGTCATATATGGATGTGAGAGTTGGATCATAAAGAAAGCTGAGCACCAAAGAATTGATGCCTTTGAACTGTGGTGTTGGAGAAGACTCTTGAGAGTCCCTTGGACTGCAAGGAGATCAAACCAGTCAATCCTAAAGGAAATTAGTCCTGAATATTCATTGGAAGGACTGATGCTGAAGCTGCAGCTCCAATACTTTGGCTACCTGATGCAAAGAACTGACTCATTGGAAAAGACCCTGATGCTGGGAAAGAATGAAGGCAGGAGAAGTGGACGACAGAGGATGAGACGGTTGGATGGCACCACCGACTCAACTGGACAAGAGTTTGAGCAAGCTCCCGGAGCTGGTGATGGACAGGGAAGCCTGGCGTACTGCAGTCCATGGAGTCACAGAGAATCGGACATGAATGAGTGACTGAACTAAACTGAAACACGCTACATCATGGCTGTCACAGGCTATCACACTGGCTCATATGATAAACTATTCCCCCTAGTTGGCTCTGGAAGTTAAGGGCGAAGAATTCTGAAGCTTGACACATCAAATCAGGCAAAAGTCAGTGAACAGAGCTCTACTTCTCTTCCAAGAGCAAATATTCTAGACATTAGTTTCATCGATAGTATTTTATCTCTGAGACTTGTCCACAGCCTCTGGAGAGGAATGCACATTTTTTTTTTTTCTAAACTGTGGAATAGGAAACTCTCTGAAAAGGCTTCTGAACAGTTCAAAACATCACCACCAAAAGACTGTGGTAAAACTTCCCTAAACTGAGACTGAATAAAGGATAAAACCTAAATACAGAATTACTAGTATGAAACCTATTAGTGTTAAACTACATATTAGACTAAAACCTAAATACAGAATTTTTGTTTAAGTAATGGTTTCTAGTTGTAATAGGGCAACAAGAATCAGCATCAGTAGGAACCGAGGTCACCTGGGATCTGTTTTCTTCTATAAACATATCATGAGCACAAGGAAGTCTTCTAGTTATGACACAAGCACCTGTCAGGTCCCAAGGCTGGGGAAGGTGTCTTCTTCTGGCTTCTTGTCCTCATTGGCCACGCTTCCAAGTGCCATGCCTGGCAAGGAAGCAAAATTCTCCTGGCAGAGAAGGGCCACTCCTGAGTCCAGGATGTATCCACACCACTGCTTTCTCCTAAGCCTTCAAATAAGCTCACAGGTGGGCTTCCCTGGTGGCTCAGATGTTAAAGAATCTGTCTGCAATGCGGAGACCTGGGTTCGATCCTTGGGTTGGGAAGATCCCCTGGAGGAGGGCATGGCAACGCACTCCAGTATTCTTGCCTGGAGAATCTCCATGGACAGAGAAGCCTGGCAGGCTACAGTCCATGGGGTCGCAAAGATCGGACACAACTGAGTGACTAAGCACACAGCACACACACAGGTTAAATGTAAGCTCTCTAAAATAGCCTTACCCTATTACCTAACATGGTAACATTTCCCACTTTTCAGAACGTGTGAACATAAACAAGTTCAGCTCCAGTAATACACACAAAGCCTCAAAATGACATTATGTAAGTTACTGTATTTAACTGAAGACTCTCAGAGAATGACCAAGACTATCTTTCAGTTTTTCTGTCCTGCAAGCAGATTCTTCATTCACAAAGGTTTCTGCAAGGATATGCCTCTTCCCATTCCTGCTGTCACAGCCCTAATTTAGAGATTTTAAAGCCTCTTGTTTTAACTATGGGTTAACAACAACCTCCAAACTGGTCTCTCTGAAGCTACTCTTTTTGTCTTATCTATTCGATGTCTCTCTACTACGAGAACAATTCTATCACTTCGGTCAAGTCCCCATTTAAAACTTGACTAATAAAGTCTAACTTAGCCTGCCATTTAAGGTACTCCATGGTCAGGCCCGAGCTCACATTTCCAGCTCTCTGAGCTTCCACTCTTTGATAATCTAAGGTTCTCAAACTGTGGTCCCCAGAGCAGCAAGATAACCATCATCTGGGTACTTGTTAGAAATGCAAAATATTGGGTCCCGCTCCTGAGGTACCAGATGAGAAATTAAGAGGGTACCTCAGCACTCTTGTGTTCTAAACAAGCCCTGCAAGTAATTTTGATGTATGTTAACGTTTAGAAACAACTATCCTATATGAGCCATCTGCTTTCAGCTAATCATTCAGTTCACTGCATTTCTCTTTGCTCAAACCATTTCTGCAGCCTCTCGCTTGTCTAAAGCCTACCTAGGAGTTCTTAGGTGACTAAGCCCAGCATAATCCTCCTATTTTTCTGGGAGTATCTCTCATGCGATTCATTTGGCACTGATAAATGCTTGTTTATGTCCTTTACCTCCCTAACTCTAAGGAATGTCCTTGAGCACAGAGATGTCCTCTGTCTTTATATCCCCAGCAGAAGCCCTTTGGTTACAGAGGTGCTCATTAAATAGCTGGTGATGAATAGCTAAGGACAAAGCAAAAAAATTCATTGGAGTCTGATTATTTTCAGACCCAGAGACCTCTAAGAAAAGGTTGTTGAGACCTCTAAGACCTCTAAGAAATTTTGTTGAGGTGCTCATCTCTTAACCTTAGCAATTTAACTATCCATGTAGGCTAGTGCTTCCTGTTCTTTATGATGTTCAAAGTGTCACCCAATCAATTAAGATGGGTTAAAGAAACTACCTGTTTCCTTTCTGTAGGACTTCTAGGAAACTTTAATATGCTAATTAACATGCTCATGTAGATTACTCTTCAAAGGGAATATTTACCAAAATTCTATTAATATGTCATAGAAAGCAGGGTTGTTAGCATCCATCTTGGCTATTATTCCATCTCAGACTGGAATACAAAAGGTGAATTGGATTCCTGAGGATGGTATCCTGAAAACAGGGTTGACAGTCAAACTCAAAACCTCCTATGAACACCAAAGCAAGAGATAAGTTACAGTCCAGACCAGTTATTTTTGGCTATGTGCTATCACATCAGAGTCTACGCAGGAGCCAATGGGAAGCCTGACCTGAATTCAACTTATAATGTGCCATTCAGTAGTAACCTTAACGAAAGGTAACCATGCCAGGCTTAATTACAGAGGGGGATGGAAAGAGCTAAGCAGGGTGCTGCTGGAACATTAAGACTTTAATTATGTGCTACTTAACTGAAAATGTCACAGTGGAAATTTTCCTAGGGAACCTGAGGTGAGGCAAGATGAAAGAGGAGGGAACTACATATCTGGAGGAAGTAACAGGTGGTCAATGGTTGGGTTTGCAGGGTCCTTTTTTTGGAAACTACATTTGTGTGTGTGTGTGGGTGGGTGGGGGGAGTGTAGGAAAGAAACTGTTAAGATTTAGGGTTTCCAGGAATTAATACAACTTGAGACCCTGCAGTCTTAGCCTGGCCCTGTCTTTCCTAAGGACCTGTCCCAAGTGAGTTTTCCTCTAGGGCCTTGCTACCTGGCTTGGAAAAAAGCAGCAGGCAAATAAGACTGTTCAGTCTGGGCCTCCCAACCAAGCCCAGCTTCTCTGTCTACATTCTCCCCTCTGCTCTTCATTCAGCAGTGCCCTCATGGTCCTCCCTGGCCTCTCTGGGCCCAAAGCACAGATGTATGCTAAGGGTACACTAAGGGAATGCATCCTCAGGTTGATAAGTTCACGAATATCAACCTGGGGTTGAGTTCACGAGTATGATCCCACTGGTGTCATTTCTTTAAAAAATTACTTAAACATAATTTCAGATTTAGAGAAAAGTGCCAAGATCTTGTACAAAGTATTCTTATATCTCCTTCACCCAGATTTCCCAACTAATAACACTCTACCACTTCCTTTTTCTTTTCTTCCTGTTTCCAAACTGTTGAGAATAAGTTACAGAGAAGATTCCCCTATATCCCTAAATACTTCAGTGTTGTTAGTTGCTCAGTTGTGTCTGACTCTTTGGACGGTACTACCCATGGACTGTACCCCACCAGGCTACTCTGTCCATGGAATTCTCTAGGCAAGAATACTGGTGTGGGTTGCCATGCTCTCCTTCAGGGGACCTTCCCCATCCAGGGATCGAACCCAGGTCTCCTGTACTGCAGGCAGATTCTTTACTGTCTGAGCCACCAGGGAATATCGATACTCTATTTTGCTTAAATGTTGCCAATCATTCCTATAACATGCTTTATGGAAAAAGGTCTTATCTTTCATGACTTGGACATTTTTTATGAGTATAGGGTAGTTATTTTGTAGAATATTCCCTCAAATGGGGTTTGCCGGATGTTTCCTTAATGTTAGAGTGAGCATTTTTGCAGAACAGTCCTGAACGTGATGCATCCTTATCAGGAGGTACACAATATCTATTAAATCCAATTCTAGTGATGTTAACTCTGATCTCTTAGTTATGGTGAGATCTGTTCCTGGCACGATTTTCTAATCCATCAGGTTAAACTGCAGATATGCTTAGTCCTGGTGTTTTCAAAGTCTGGTATAAACCAACTATAAATGATATTTGAACATAATTCCTAGGTAAAATACTCAATTCCACTCATGAAACAATTTCCTGATCACAAATGTTGTTGTTGTTCAGTTGCTGAATCATGTCTGACTCTTCACAACCTGATAGACTGTTGCATGCCAGGCTCCTCTGTCCTCTATTATCTCCCAGAGTTTGCTCAAACTCCTGTTCATTGAGTCAGTGATGCTATCTAACATCTCATCCTCAAGAACCCCATGTATGTATGATGACAAGAGCCCCATGTTACATATGATGACAAATATGAGAGAATAATTTTCTGTTCCACTGAAAACAGATTGAACAATGTATAATGAAAATAGTGATTTCTGCTAAAGGCTAGAACTAGATTTTGTTAAAATTTTGTTAAGTTGTGCTTTGACATGCTATTTAAAATTGATTTTAGCCTTGTGGGTATATAAAACCAGTCAAGCTGAAGTTTCCACATGAAACTCACATTCCTAAACGGGCCCAGGAGTTCCTTTTGTGGCTGCTGCTGCTAAGTCGCTTCAGTCATGTCCGACTCTGTGCGACCCCATGGACAGCAGCTCACCAGGCTTCTCTGTCCACAGGATTCTCCAGGCAAGAATACTGGAGTGGGTTGCCATTTCCTTCTCCAGGAGTGCCTTCTATAGATCTTGAAGTTGGCCCTGAAAATGACATTGGGGGTTTTGTGAAGAGGCAAAAAAATTCTGACTATCTCTGTTGATTATTTACAATAGTTTACTAATAAGTACAGAAATATCATACAAAGAGCACTGGTTGCTCTAGTCTTGAGTGTGTGAGCTGACCAGCTGAGAAAGCCAGAAACTAAAGAATGGAAATACAATTCTAAGATACTGGTAGACAGCAAGCCATTTCTGTCTTCACAAGTCAGACTTAAAGAGTGTTAACCGGTGGGAGAAACGGCAAGTGAGTGATGAGAGAATGATCACTGAGAACCTTAGCTGGCCCCAGGGGTGCAGGTAAAGCTAGGTAGGGGCTATGTTGGGAACATACAATGGGAACCCTGGAAGGGTCACTTCCTAATTATACCACATAGATTATTTGCATAACTGGGTCAAGGAACTTTAACAGGCATTCCCTGCCTTTCGGGCAGATTAGACAAGCTGACACCTTGTCCTCTAGCCACAAGCTGGTTCTTGAGACTTACCAGTAGTATTTCAACTTCCCTTCTATCAGCAAAACCATCCAAAGTGCCCACTGGGCTGCTAGAGAACAGAGCCCTTACTCATAGAGGGCAGGGGCCAAAGCTCAGATGTCCTTGGGGATTAATAGGAAAGATAAACATGAGAAGAATTCAGATATCGGACACTCAAGAGAGGCATGGAGTGGCAACATGGAGAGTGCAAATCTGCTAGGGACATTCATATTCATGTTTTAAGAAAGAATCCAAACACTCTACTGCCAAACAACCACATACCTGGGACCAAAGGCCCAAAGGCTGCTACTCTGCCATGCCCACCCAGTGGTGACAAAGCCATCTCCTCATTACTACAGCTGGAACCCCCAGCTTCTTGATCATTAATGACTGGGGCGGGGTATCATCCAGTGCCCCCGATATCCTGGAGACAGCCTCTGCAGGAAAAATTACAATTGGACTATTTCCCTAAGAATGTCTCTTTGCTAGAAAACTACCTAGATGCTGCCCTACTACGAGGGCTCTTTTATTCCTTAAGAACCCTGGGTCCTGTAGGCTCAATTTTTATTTGAAGATAAGGTTTTATTATTCTTTCATTCAACAAATGTCTACTGAGTGCTGTCTATATGCCAAGCACAGTTCTTGATTCTGGGCAACACAAAGCCGCTGACATTAGGAAGTTGATTCTAGTTGGGGATGGCGGTGGGGTCAGAAAATAAACTAAGAAATTAATTAGAAAAATTTCCAATACTCTTGAGCAGCATTTAGAGAACTAAACTGGCTAATGGGTTGGAGAGGGCCTGCATAACTTTTTCAGAGTGAATAGCTGGTGACAGTCTGAGAAGTAAGCAGAGACCTGAATGATAAGATGGAACCAGTCATGTAAAGATGAGGAGAAGACCTTCTGTCAAGGGTGCAGCCTGCGCAGGAATTCTAAGGCAGAAAGGAGTTTGGAATGCTCAAGATACCTGCAGGAAGTTCATGTAGCTGGAACAGGGTTGGTGGGTGATCCTCATCCATGGGATTTCCCAGGCAAGTACACTGTAGAGGGTTGTCATTTCCCTTCTGCAGGAGATCTTCCTGACCCAGGGTCAAACCTGCATCTCCTGCACTGCAGACAAATTCTTTACCACTAAGCCACCTGGGAAGCCCCACTTTTAAGAGTACAAACATAGACACATGTACATGAAATTTCAAATGGTACCATAGAAGATTATAGGGTAAAATAGCCTCCATTCCTAATTCCGTTCCTACCCTCCCTTCCCCCAAGTCTACTCTTCTACGTTTTTAGCAACCATAGTGTGTATAGTGTGTATAATCTCTCAGACTAATAACCATGTATACAGACAAAAGCACAAAGTAGTTAATATTATACAGCTGACTGTTTCTATACATTTTTTAAATTGTGGGAGATCTTTCCATGTTTGTGTTTTCTTTTTTGTTTTAATGGTTGCTAAACAGTATTCCACAGTAAACTGTACCACAACCAGTCCCCTGTTGAAAACCATGCTGCTGTCCATCTTATTGTTGGTTATTAACAAAAACTGCCACTGAGCATCCTGGGACAAATGGAGAACTTTATGGTATACTCCTGTCAGTCAGTTCAGTTCAGTCGCTCAGTTGTGTCCGACTCTTTGCGACCCCATGAATCGCAGCACACCAGGCCTCCCTGTCCATCACCAACTCCTGGAGTTCACCCAGACTCATGTCCATCGAGTCGGTGATGCCATCCAGCCATCTCATCCTCTGTCGTCCCCTTCTCCTCCTGCCCCCAATCCCTCCCAGCATCAGGGTCTTTTCTAATGTGTCAACTCTTCGCATGAGGTGGCCAAAGTATTGGAGTTTCAGCTTCAACATCAGTCCTTTCAATGAACACCCAGAACTGATCTCCTTCCGAATGGACTGGTTGGATCTCCTTGCAGTCCAAGGGACTCTAAGAGTCTTTTCCAACACCACAGTTCAAAAGCATCAATTCTTCGGCACTCAGCTTTCTTCACAGTCCAACTCTCACATCCATACATGACCACTGGAAAAACCATAGCCTTGAATAGACAGACCTTTGTGGGCAAAGTAATGTCTCTGCTTTTTAATGTGCTGTCTAGGCTGGTCATAATTTTCCTTCCAAGGAGTAAGCATCTTTTAATTTCATGGCTGCAATCACCATCTGCAGTGATTTTGGAGCCCAAAAATATAAAGTCTGATAATGTTTCCACTGTTTCCCCATCTATTTCCCATGAAGTGATGGGATCAGATGCCATGATTTTAGTTTTCTGAATGTTGAGCTTTAAGCCAACGTTTTCACTCTCCTCTTTCACCTTCATCAAGAGGCTCTTTAGTTCTTCCTCACTTTCTGCCATAAGGGTGGTGTCATCTGCATATCTGAGGTTATTGAAATTTCTCCAGGCAATCTTGATTCCAGCTTGTGCTTCTTCCAGCCCAGCATTTCTCATGATGTACTCCGCATATAAGTTAAAAAAGCAGGGTGACAATATACAGCCTTGATGTACTCCTTTTCCTATTTGGAACCAGTCTGTTGTTCCATGTCCAGTTCTAACCGTTGCTTCCTGACCTGCATATAGGTTTCTCAAGAGGCAGGTCAGGTGGTCAGGTATTCCCATCTCTTTCAGAATTTTCCACAGTTTATTGTGATCCACACAGTCAAAGGCTTTGGCATAGTCAATAAAGCGGAAATAGATGTTTTTCTGGAATTCTTCTGCTTTTTCAATGATCCAGCTGATGTTGGCAATTTGATTTCTGGTTCCTCTGCCTTTTCTAAAACCAGCTTGAGCATCTGGAAGTTCATGGTTCAGGTATTGCTGAAGCCTGGCTTGGAGAATTTTGAGCATTACTTTACTAGCGTGTGAGATGAGTGCAATTGTGCAGTAGTTTGAGCATTCTTTGGCATTGCCTTTCTTTGGGATTGGAATGAAAACTGACCTTTTCCAATCCTGTGGCCACTGCTGAGTTTTCCAAATTTGCTGGCATACTCCTGTAAGTAGGTTAATAAAGACATATACATATTAAGTGTTTAAAGATGCTGTGAAATGGCTCTCTAGAAAGACTGCTGCCGCTGCTGGTAAGTCGCTTCAGTTGTGTCCAACTCTGTGCAACCCTATGGACAGCAGCCCACCAGGCTCCTCTGTCCACGGGATTCTCTAGGCAAGAATATTGGAGAGGGTTGCCATTTCCTTCTCCCCAGAAAGACTATATCAATTTATATTCCAACCAGTGTATGACTGTCTATTTCCCCCATTCTTACCATTAATTTTGTTCACCTGAAGGGTTAAAATTTCTTATTTTTATTTGTATTTCTCTTATTTCTACTGTTACTATCTTTTCCAAAACTTTACTTTTTTTTTTTTTTTAAAGTTTACTTTTTTTAGTTCTCCTTTTTACTTTGGCCCATTTTCCTATTGGGTTGTTGCCTTTTTTCTTATTGAATCTTTTGTCTTATATGTAGATTGCAAGTATTTTCTCTCAGCCTATTGCTTAACTTCCTTTAGAGTGTCTATTAAATTCCCCTGAAATCCATCTGGAATTAATTTTTATGTAGAATGTTATTTGAAAACATAATTTACCTTACTATTAAAAAATTTTTTTTTGGCCATGCTGAGCAGCATGCAAGATCTTAGGTTCTCAACCAGAGATCAAACCAGTTCTCCATGCAATGGAGTGTGCAGTCTTAACCACTGGGTTGCTAGGAAGTCCCCTTACCTACTCTAGCATCAGGAAAAATATTTTAAACTTCAAAAGAACCAGTTTTCTATTTATCTCATAAGCTTCCATATTTTATAAATCAAAATCATAGACTTTTTTTTAGCAGATAGGACTCTGAGAAAAGATTAAGCAGCAGCCTTACCCCACATCTCACAGCCTGAGTATCTTCATGCCCCATGCATGCCCCACCCTGTGCAGGCACCAAGCTTGCCAGACTCGTGAGAAGCAAAGCTAAAGCTCTGGCTCTTGGGGCTGTTTCCATGCTCCTCTGGGTCACATGTCAACAGTAAGGTTCCCCATCAAAGAGACGATGCAGTCCAGTCTAAATATCGCAGAAGGCCCAAGTTTAAGGACCTAGGAATGCCCATATGAAGACATTACAGTCACTACTCCAAATCACAATTTCCCACATGCAAACACTCCAATAAATGTGATTTTATTTATCTGTTTTAAGTTTCAATATATTTAGGTTCAATAAGTAGTTACAACGAATGCATGAACATAATAAGTTGAATGTTTAAATTATTTGTGATGGTGATAGTATGAGTCAGCAGGGCACTGAGATAATAAAGAGGGTTAAAGTCAACAAGAAGTAGATTTTCCAGTAAAGCCTCATGAGAGATGCTGGAAGCTGTAGCAAGAATAACATGCTGAGGGGGTGTGTTTAGGGGAGGAGGGAATCCCAGTCATGTGTGATGGAGAGCTGGGGTGGAGAGTAGGGAGTGGTGGAAGTGGCCAATGCCACTCTGCTCTTGGATGTTCTGATATATCACACTGTCATGGGTGAAGCACAGAGGCTGAAAAACACCTGTGAGTGAATACGCATCTTTACTAAATATATGAACCAAAAAACCCTAAGCTACTGAAACTCTGTAACTGGAGTCAAAAACTGATGCAGCACCTGTAGTCACTGCAGCTCAATGGGGTGGGTCACAAAGAGCCATCTGCACTGTCCCATCCAACCCCCCAGTGACTGTGGCCACGCATACGGTAGACAGAGGACTAGGTTAGAGGTCAGGTAGGGCCAGGACAAGGAGACGCTGCACTTGCCACCCTGCCCCCATCAACCCCAAGAACCACAAGGGCAGGTGGAAAAGAGTCTAGGGACCTGCTTGACATAAAATCTACCATTTTAACCATATAAGTGTAGAGCAATGTTGTGCAACATCACACCATCCACCTTTACATTCTGTATGTTCTCTACTGAGATCTTACAACATGACAAACACTCTAATCGTTTTATTTCCAGTCTTGTGTAAGGCTTGCAACACTGCCCATGTATAGGTGCCATTACGATGCCCATTTGACACCAAGGATGTGGCATAGAGAGGTTAAGTCCTTTCTGGCAGGTTGCAGAGGTGCTAAGTGACAGAGCCAGTATTTAGGGTAGGTATGCAGGACTCTAAAATCTATACTCTTATGGTTTTGACCCCCATTTGGATGCAGGACCACATTATAAATGAGAGTGAAAATGTCTTAATGCACCTATTATCTGCGCACACAAAAACGAATCTTAAAATTTCTAGTTCAAATTGCAAGTGAGGAAAATCTGAACTATTTATAACCCCAAAGAATGGAAATTGCACAGTACATCATAAAAATATTTATAGGGCTTTCATAAGCTCATTTGCAAACTACATCTCCCAAACCTATTTTCTACCATTAAGCGCCTCACCTTTCAATTCTACTATCACAGGGTTGTGCAGACACAACTTCTGTGGTTCAGGACAAGCAATAGAGCCCAATAGTAGCCCCAGGAGTGGCTTACCACAGCCTAGTGGGTGACCCCCATGCCCACTCTGGAGGACACACTGTTCAAAGCACAGAGAAAGCCTGAAAAATGGAAAAGCAATCTTGATAAGACTATTTTTTCTGTCCTTACCATGAGTGTTTTGTGTTTGCCACCCATGCGTCTCTTGATTGTTTCAGAAAAGGGATCTCTTAGTAGTAGGATCCCAGTCCAGAGCACACCACCCAGAACCACACATGTGAGTTGAAGTTGTTCATCTGCCTTCTCCTGGTGATGCTGTGAGAAAGACCTGCTCAAAGACCATCGGGTCCCATCTGAGAGCAGGTTTTCCTAGCTTGGTATAATGTATTATTCCAGAGGATGGGACAGGGTTAGGAGGGGGGTGATCCATAGTTAGAAACCATGAGGGAAAAAAAAAACAAAAAAAACAAGAACAACCTTTATTTCCCTCTAACTCTCATCAAGTTCAAAGTCAAACGAGGCAACTTTTACTTTAAAGCAAAGGAATCTGACAGGCTAGCAGAGGGGAATACTGACTTTCTTTGAGATAGAATCCCACAGTCAGGATGCACATTTTCAATATCTATGCCAAGTAACAGCAGAGATGGATATTCCATTCCAAAAACTGGGTGGGTTGGGACTTTCCTGGTAGTCCAGTGGTTAAGAATCCTCCTTGCAATGTAGAGGATGTGGGTTTGATCCCTGGCCAGGGAACTATGATCCCACATACTGTGGAGTTACTGAGTCCATACACCCCAACGAAGATCCACCGTGCCACAACTAAGACCCAATGCAATCAAATTAAAAGAAAAAACTTGGCTGGGTCCACCCCACAGGTCAGACACAGGTGGGCCTGTAGGCAGCTCTCCTGTGGGGGAGGCGACCCCTGCACAGTCCAGGGCCCGTCGGCAGAGAAAGGCACGGAAGGAAGAAGGGATGATGGACATTGCAGGGAAAGCTACACTTTAAGTTACTCAGGTTAACAGGGGGCTCTGGAGGTGAAATCTAGTGGTCTCACTAGGAGAGGTCTGTGAACCCTATGGAAGAATTCAGGAGTGTCAACACAAGGGAGCAGGAAATTAATCACAGTCAATCACAGGCTGCCCTCCTACCAGGAGAAGGCAGGTGGAACACACAGGGTTCTGGGAGGGCTGTGATGACTAGAAACAGCCTCCCTGAGAGAGTTGATACTATTTTAAGAGACAAACAAGAGTGACTGTGGTTAAAGATAATCACAGTCAGATGTTGGCAAAAGTAGACAAACATTCTAGGCCTCTGCTATTTAGGGTATAACAGTGTGTGCACGTGTGCGTGTGTGTGTGTGTGTGTGTAGGCAATACTTAGGTTAAGAGCTTTGGCAGCACAGGGTTTATATATGCAAATAAAAGTAATATCCTGCAAGAAAAAGCTGCTTCTGGAACTACAAACCTATCCCATAGTTTCAGAACACAGTATGGAACTGTACCAAATTCCAGCACAGTAATAAAAAATATAGAACTTGATGCAAGGATCAGAATCAAGCTGGGCGGGCAGCAGGGTAAGTGGGAGACAGAGTAGAAAAATGAGAAGAAACCAGGACTCAATTTATTAACCACATGCTGTTGAGAAAATGGTTTCATCTGTCTGAGCCCCAGTCTTCTCAGATGTGAAATGTGTAGGCTGACTCCCCAGAGAACACCAAGGGGGAGGCTGTAGTGGCACCTGGTAAATCATTTCCAGACACTCCCTTTCATGCCCGGACCCCACCTCTTTCCCCAAGCTATTTCCTTTGCCCAGCTACCTGGATGAAGATGATCTCTCCTGACCCTTCAAGACCCACTCCCCATGTTACCTCTTCACAAGGCCTTCCCTGCACCCAACCTTACTTCTCCAGAAGAGCTGCTGGTGCTGTCCTCTGAGCACGCCCAACAGAGGAGGCAGAGGGACTTGACTTGTCCTTAAACTCACTGCACTTTCTCATTAGACCAAGGGGCCTATAGGTCAACAGAGAAGATATCTGCTAGCTGTCTCCCCAGCACCCACTTCTTTCTTTCCCCTTCACAGGAGCACCTCAGATTTCCCAGCTTTGTGAGTTGAAACCCTGTCCCTGTTCAATCTCCAGCCCCACCCACATCTCAGGGGTAGGTCCTAAAATAACTGGAATATTTTATTCTCTGGGCCATGGGGATTAAGTCAAGGACGATCACATGCCTGACTCCACATAGGCCCAAAGAAAATCAATTTTAGAGACTTTTTACTTCCTCTTTCTCACTGAACACGAAGGTCTGTGAGTTTCATTATTGGTAAAAGTAATCTAAATCTAACCAATACTATATTTATTTAATAACCAAAATGTCAAGTTTCTTTGTTTAAAAGTGATAAATGCGATTTCTGAATACAAGAAGCTCTGACTGGCTGCTGATGACAGGGAGGACATTTCTGAGCCATAAATGGAAGATCAGATATGTACCACAGCACAGCAGATAACTGCAGTAATTAAAAGAACATATCCAAGTTGATCAACTTTGGACATGAATACAGGATAATGGCACAGACTAAACAAATAAATATAAAAGTTGTTAGAGATAACCTGCTGAGAAAGTGCTTAAGAACCCAACACACTGGCCTCCAGGTGTAAGGAGGAGACCTTTATACCTCTTAAGAAAAACTGGCAGCCTGAACCAGCCCTAGGACCCACCAGTTCAGCAACTTATTTTTGAAAATGGACACTCCCATGGATCAAAAATTGGGCAAAAAGGCCATTAATTAGAGGTCTAATAAGTTTCAGGTCTGCTTTCCTGGAAAGCTTTGAAAAATGTTCACTAATCCTCCATCCCACTTAATGGTCCATCTCAAATTACTGCCCTATAAGACAGAGAAATATCTGATAATGAGAAAGAATATGATTATTCATAAGCTAGCATTTACAGAGTGCAGTCTATGCGCCAGAAAGCAAAGACTATATTAGGAGATACACTCCAGTAAATACCTGTATTTTCCCAAGTATAAAGATGAAAAAATTAGCATAAAGAAGTAACTAGACTAATGCAGTTTAGTAAATTCTAATGACAGGATGGAAACTCAGTCTGACCCCTCTAACTCACACTTCCCTTAGAGACCTGAGCTCAAAAGAGAATTGCCCTCAAAATCCTTCTTGTTTACTTACAGAAAATGACAGATGAGCACAAGATAGCTAAATGGCCCATGTTCCCTTCCGAGTCAAGTCCCTGTTTGTAAGACTAACTGGACATTGTTACAAAGTACTAGAATCACAGCTCTAGAAGTTTTGCAATCTGGTTCTCCTGGCAAGTACAAACTGGGGCGTTTCAGAAAGACACACTCCATGTAGCCTCTCCAAACCTGCCTCTGTTTGTTAGAGATCAAACAGAAAAATAAGATTGCCTATCTGAGTCACAATCTGATACCATTCTAAAAATGTCACATATGTATGTATAAATTTTATGGTGTAGGCTGCTAATCATGACTATAAACACAAATTGGTGGTGTGACTAAATTATAATAAGAAATATTTTACAAACTAAAGCAGTTTCAATCCTTTGCATTTATACATTTTTAGTATAAAAATGTGCAAAGCTATTCCAGTATTATGGACAATGTCTCTGTCCTGTCTCTGAGATATGTACATGTCGATACATAAAAAGACACAAACCCAACAAAGATACACTCCAGACAACCAAACCGGGGTGGAAATCTACATAATACAATGTGCAGATTGTATCTCATGAACCTGGGATTGCTGATTTTGGAATAAGAGGCAACAGTGAACACACAACTGTGGCATAATGCTTGGCAGGAAGCCACGGTAAGTGCAAATCCAGGTGAGTTATGTTGCTGATTCTTTGCAATGGGAGGAAACCAAGAGGGTGGAGAATTTAGCTGACTTTCTCCAGGGACCCAGCCAAGCCTGGATAAACTCCAATCGTCGCTTGGGATGACTATACTTCTCCCTACCCTGAAGTCCTCCTCTTCTCCCCACAAGGCTGCTCTGGCCTTTGGAGGAGCCTCACACACACCCTTGAGGACAGATCGGCTCTGTTTTGCTCTTGCAGCCCAAGCTTGCATATGCTGGCAGAAGGTCACAGTTAAATTTAGACCTGACCACCTCACTGGGAAGGAGCTGGGAAGCTGGCTGTTTGAGGAGATCCACAGACACTCTGGGAGAGGTGGCTGATTATATTCCAAGTGGAAGCACCATTTGGTGGTTAAGACATAAGTTAAATTGGGAAGGGGGTATAATTTTCAAACCAAAGCATAAAGAAACAGGGACTTAAAAATTAGAAAGACGGGAAAAAACTCAAAAGGTTACTGAGGTCTTCTCTGTTTTCACACAGAATCCAAGTAAATAAATAGAATTGTCTGTTTTTTAAACCCTTGTGTGGAATGGGAACTGGAAAGAGTCTCAGAAGCCATCGAGTACAATGTCCTACATGTTGTCAAGTCAAGTCTACAACACTACTGAAGACGATCACTTCGACTAGGCTGAAAACTGTCCTCACACACGAGGGAGGTGTATTCCTACAAGAAGTGGCAGCTGTGGATGGTAATGCCCCAAAGCAGAAACTAGAGCCAGGGGCAGGGGTGGGGAAACCCAAGGTGGGTGGGTACTGGTGAGTGGGAATTTAGCCCCTTTCTCTGGATCCCAGTTTCACAGTATGGAGGAATATGACAGCTCCCGAGGACTCAGGTCATGAATTAGAAAGTGAGGCCCTCACCAGTGGTCCTTTGTGGACACTGAACAGGTTCCCCAGGTACTTGTGGATCACAGAAAGGCACATAAGCTCTTGAAGCAAGCCAGTGTCAAGTAAGGGAACCTCCAAAAACTATCTAGCTTTATGCCTCTTTTACTTTACGCCCCTGTGTTTGTTTTCCCATGATAGTGAGCAAAACTTTTGCAAAAGACTCTTTTAAATGAGGCTCAGAATGCAAATGATACACACTTAGGGACCAGAAGAATGGCAGTAGCAAAACTTTTGGTACTTACGTCAGTTTCTCCTACAAGTTCCCTATTGCCCTAGTGTAAATTCTACCTCCTTCTCTCTCCCTCCAACAGATACTCTCATAGCATCCATTGAGAACACTTACAGAGATCTGTGTGTGTGAGAGATCTGCTGCCCTCTCTAAACTGTAAATTTATAAGGGCAATGCTATGTCCACTTTGTTCACTGGCTGTGATCTCCAATTATCCTCCAGTTCTGGGGGAGTCAGAGATGACCAGTCCAGGAAACTTTGAGTAAGGTCCCCAGAATACCGTGGCAGCCACAGACCTCCCTGGGTTGTCTGGGAGGGCTTCATGAGACCCTGATTAGATAGGAGCAGGCTACCCAGGCCTGGCTTTGGATCAACCTTGACCTTCCATCAAGCCTAGAAGGTAATAGGAAGGCCCCATGATATGTCTAAAGAAGGTCCCCAGTATCGCCTGGCCTCACCTAGAGACCCCAGGCCAGTGGAACAGATCCTGACTTGGTCAGGACGAGTGGAACCTAAACCTCAGCTCCAGCATCTGGGAATTCAGCTGTGACTTCATAGTTGTAAAGTTCCCCCAGGATTCCTCTAGACATTTAGAAACACCGGATGCAAATGGCCATGGCAGGCCAGATTCCAATGGGAGCAAATCTAGAGCAGGTGGCACGGACATAGTTTCAGGAACCAGAGAGTGACTTCTCATTCACTGGGACCCCTGCCCCTCTAGATTCCTTCCAAAGAGCTGGATCTCCTAGAAGACTTGATTCAGTGCTTCTACCCTCCCCATTCCCCCCAAAACAAAAGAGCAGGACTATTCTACATTTGGGCTTCCCTAGTGGCTCAGACAGTAAAGAATTCGCCTGTAATGCAGGAGATCTGGGTTTGATCCCTGCGTCAGGAAGATGCCTGAAAAAGGGAATGGCAACCAACTCCAGTATTCTTGCCTAGAGAATTTCATGGACAGAGGAGCCTGGCAGTTCAAGGGGTCGAAAAGAGTCGGATATGACTGAGCGGCTAACATTCACTTTTTCATTCTACATTTCACTGTCTTTTCTACACTTGGTCTTAGCCAAAAGGCCGAGAAGCAATTCCACTATCTTTTCTATAAAAGTATAAGCAGTATGCTACAGACAGAATGATATTATTTTACTCAATACCAGCTAAGACTTCAGGCAAGCCCTTTATCTTTTCCAAAGTGCTCTTCTCAAAGATAAAACTGAGATCTTTTGTTCTGTGATGCGGTAACATTCTAGCAATCTATGACACCATACAAACAAGGCGAGCTATATATACACTTTCCCTACACAA
This sequence comes from Bos indicus x Bos taurus, assembly GCF_003369695.1. Lineage (NCBI taxonomy): Eukaryota > Metazoa > Chordata > Mammalia > Artiodactyla > Bovidae > Bos > Bos indicus x Bos taurus. The sequence continues at coordinate 68,752,717 of NC_040076.1, read as the reverse complement.
ATAGGGAGATGGTCCCAATATCTGTACAACGCTGCACTCTGTCAAGCACTCAGTGAAGCTTTGAAAGGACAAAAATGGAATGAAAAATGATGCTCAGAATGAATCAAACATCGAACGTCATTCAGCTCAATGGCAAAATGAAACTTGCCTGAGTTCATCCAAGAGCTGACTTGGTGGGACTGACAGATTTAAAAGATTTACTTCAAAAAATGTAAAACAGTTCAGTAATCTTTTTATAGATTACATATTGAAATGACCGTGTTTTGGACATATTGGGTTAAATATGATATATGAAAATTAATTGTACCTGTTTGCTTTTACTTTTTACTGTGACTACTAGAAGATTTTAAATGATGTAAAATTTAATATCTGGGATCTCCTCTGGATCTCAGTCCCAAGTCAGAGCAGTGAGGCTACCCTCACCCTGCCACACAGCCCCATCATGTCCCTCAGACCCTCAGGACAGGCCGGCCATGCTTATGTCACGTGAGGAGGCAGGACTGGAGTGAAGTCAGTCAGCTGCGGGTTAGATGCTTATGTCACGTGAGGAGGCAGGACGGGAGTGAAGTCAGTCAGCTGCGGGTTAGAGAGTTGGGAGCTGGGAGCACATTGTCACTCTCCCTGTTCACTGTTCTTTTTAAGACTTTCCCTCATTTTGTTCCCCAAAGGTGGCTAATCTGAGCTCTCCGATGAGCACTTGGATTTCAGTCTTGTTTCCTCACAAACTATGTTGGCTCAGAAAGGAAAATGTATAACCGCTTTTCTTGAAGGTTTCAGTGGAGAAGGCCTGTGGGCATCTTCAAGCATCAGAGAGACTGCTATCCTCCTGGAATTACGGAGAGGACTGAGGGAATGGGCTGGGATTAGCCCTGGAGTGGGACGACAGTTTCTAATTTTATATCCTTTCTACTCTGGCACATCAATGTATCATGGACTATAAGATGCAGGAAAGCTCCATCCAAGGGAAATACAATGCAAGCCACAAATATGAGCCATGTATTTTATATTACACAAAAATAAAATTGCATAATTTTACATCATTTAAAATCTTCTAGTAGTCACAGTAAAAAGTAAAAACAGATACAATTAATTTTCATATATCATATTAACCCAATATGTCCAAAACACGATCATTTCAATATGTAATCTATAAAAAGATCACTGAACTATTTTACACTTTTTGAAGTAAATCTTTTAAATCTGGCATGTAATTTACACTTCAGTACAGCTCCACTTGGACCAGGGCTCATTTCAAGTCCTCGATAGCCACATATGGCTGGTGGCTACAGAATTAGCATAGCTTGAGAAGGCGGGTCTAACCTTTCCTCTATGGTCTACTGCATTTCCCTGCTGGCTTTAAGCACACTATATACTCAGCCCTTTAAAAACCCCTGTAGGGGGCTTCCCTGGTGGTTCAGTGGAGAATCTGCCTGCCAACGCGAGAGACACAGGTTCCATTCCTGATCGGGGAAGATTCCACATGCCATGTGGCAACTAAGCCCATGTCCCACAACTGTTGAGCCTGTGCTCTAGAGCCCGGGAACTACTGGGCCCATAACTACAAAAGCTAGTGTGCCCAAGAGCCTACGCTCTGCAACAAGAGAAACCTGTGAGAAGTCCGTGAACCGTAACTAGAGAGAAGCCTGTAACAAAGACTCAGCACAGCCACAATAAATAAATAAAATGATTTTTAAAAACCTGTAAGGCCCAGAGAGAACCCTAAATCTCCTGATAAGCCCTCTCAGATCCCCAGGCCACTGTGCTCCCATCGGCCTCTGCATAATTATTTTAGTAAGAAACCAGGCAGATCCTTGAAGCATCTTTCCTCTTATTGTCTTCAGCAACTATTTTCCTTGTTTTTTTGGAGGGGTCATTATTTACTGTTTCATACTTATCAAGCACCCCCAAGTTGAACTAAAAGATCCTCAGGGGCATAGAAACATCTTAAACTCTCTATGGTTGCTAGTCTAATATCTGCCACATGGTATTCAAATATTTGGGGACTAAGCATACAAAATACGCTCAGCTCGATTTCTCATATGATTAAGGAACTGATGAAATCATTTGAAGGTGACAGCACAGTTCCACAGAGACGTCTATACACCCACTAATGCTAACAATAATCCAGCACTTACGTACCACTCCCCACGTGCCAGTTCTAGGTGACAACATATGTCAACCCATCTAAGCCTTGGAAGATCTCCATGACTAGATTTCATGATCCATCTTTCAGATCAGGAAACTGAGGCAGAGTTTATGTAACTTGCACAAAGTCACATAGGTAAATTGTAGAACTGGGATTCAAATCCATTCTGGCTCCAGAGTCCAAGCTCTTAATCATTACGATATATTGCCTCTCAATCCATTACCATCACAAAGTGTATTTTTTTACACCATACCTATCAGAACATAGCTTAAGAAACAAAGGCTCTCAGCCAGCATATCCTTATAAAAAAAGAATTAAGTTAATTCAGAAAATGTAAACAGAAGTAAACAACAGGAGAGACATGAAATTCCTGGTCCCAGAGGATGTTTCTCATTAATCCTCTTTAAACAAAGAACAGTATACTCTTGCTTGCAAAGAGTACAGAATTGGGGGTAACTGGCAACTAAGTCTTGAAATTTGGGATGTCATTTCTTTCAGGACCTCCACTTTACAGGATTTATCCTAAGGAAGTAATTATAGGTTTGTGTCAAGACTTAACTATAAGAATGGTCATTATAATATTGTTGACAATAGCAAAATTAGAAACAACCAAAAATAGGGAGGTTGACGATAAAAACAAACCTTATTTACACATGATAAAATGAGCATCTAGTGCTATACTATTAAAACACATTTCTGAATAAAACAAAAAACCTTGATTTGTGGTGTCTGGTGACCCTCTTAGTATAAATACTCCCACTATGGCTGATCTCAAGCTTAACCATCCACTCTCAAAATCCTGAATATTTAACAATCCCAATCTGAACTGAGCTGGCATATCACTGGATGCATTCACAAAAATGTCATGAAAATTGTTTAATATGTTACGTGAAAAAAGTTTATAACACTACTATATCATATTTCTGGAAAAAATACACGCATGAAAAAAGATAAAAAGGATATATTCAACATGTTAACATGGCTCTCTCTAAGTAATGGAATTTTATCATCATTTATCTGTATTTTCAAATGCTTTCCCAAGGCAGAAAAAGTAAATCAAGACTCTCTTTCCTAATAACAATCATTTTGAAATGACCTATCTCTTTGGAGGCATGTCTCAAAAAGAGAAAGAGAAAAATCTCTGGACCTGCTGGTGAAAGCAACTACACAGTTAGAAGCCTCAGGATTGAGGAGATTCCTAAACACCAAGTAAGCAAGAAAAGGCTGACTGGGTAAAATCTGCAGCTCTAGCCCTGTGCATACTGGTCTCACGGGGGGAAGGAGGTAGGTTGTACTCCTTGGAAAGGAAAGCTGCGACGAAGGGAGTGGAGATATGTAAATGCCACAAGAATCTGTCTGAACAACCTGATTCTGGAAGGATCTATTTCTTAACCCAAAGCTCTTCCTCATCCCTTCCCACCAAATTTTAGCCATTGTATTAAATCAGTCCTGACAATTGTCAAGTTCAAGTCTTGCCTATGGCAAAACTCTCTGTAGCCACTAAAGATATCCTGGAAATACATCTATTTGGGAAGACATTTCAAAGATTAAGCAAAATCTTGTTTAAAAACAGAATATATAATATGAACTCATTTATTTTAAAAGGGAGCAAAAACATAGAAAAGAATATATTAAATGGTTAAGTAGTTGTTTCTAGGTAGTTAGGATTATGTTATCAAAGTTTTATTTTTATGGCCTTTTGGTTTGCCTAACTTTTGATTTTTTTCTTAATTAAGCATAGTTACCATTAAGAGTCTGAGGGAAATGATCACAAAAGTGAAAGAGTCTTAAATGGGAAGAAGGATGCCATAACTACCCTTCCTCACCCCTGGGGCTAATGGGCTCAGAGAAGATGTGCATGAGTCTTAATGCCAACCCCTCCTCCCATCCCATCCCCCTCAAGTAACAGTGAGTGGGAAGGACCCCCCTCCCCACTTCTCAATCCCCAGGAAGCAAAATCCCTAGGAAGCAGGTCACAGATGCCCTTGCCGGAGCTGGGTGAAGGGAGGAGGAAGGTAGGAGAGGGTGGAGAGGAAAGAACAAACCAAAAATATGAAGCCCTCTGGAGAGCTTGTTAAAACGCAGACCGCTGGGTTGTGGTCAATGGAATTTGAATCAGTAGGGCCAAGAATCTGTATCTCTAATATGTTCTCCAGTGGTAACCACTGTTGGAGCTCTTCTCCTTTAAGATGAGGAGAGGAGGTGGCACCACACAGGTATGAGGCTGAGATCCAAAATCTGCACAAAGTGGCGTGTTTGTGATTCTTTTGAACAGTTAGGCTTGGTTCATTTTTGGATGGGGAAGGGTAATATCCCCTTCTCCCTGGGAGCAATAATGGATATGCTAATGGAGGAAGGGAAGAAACTGGGACTTCCTGATCAGTCCTGAGCCTGCACATACAAGGTACCCTAAGAGACCAAACACAGGCCTACAACTAATCCTGCCCCAAGGAGAGCAGGATCTTGGATACAGAGGTGTTTTATGAGGTACTGTTTCAACCAAGCAGCAGAAGGGAGTTTCCCTTCCTTTCAATTTGTCAGTTTCCTCACTGTGGTCTCCAGGAAAGTAAGAAAAATGTGAAAGGACTTGTTCCGTAACTCTGATCTTTGCTTTTTATCTGGCAAAAGTCAACCTGGCAGCCTCTTGGCTGCCTCACAGGTGTTTAACCAGGGCTCCCCTCCTTCCAGGAAGTGTAACACAGAAGGTTCTGTCAACCTCAAGAGAGGAGCTCCATTAGTCACTGAAGAGACCAAGCTACCCATGTCTCCCATCCACAAGGAATATACAAGATACTGGCCAAACCTCAGACAAATGTCTAGAACCTCAAGGGCTGTGGGGAGCAGGTCATGATTTTTACGTAGGCAAAAACAGCCTGAAGAGGACCTGCAAATCTTTGCAAATGAAGGATGTGCAACAAATGCTGGCTGGTGGGATCAGAAAAATGTTTCACTGGATTCTTAGCCAAAGTCAAGGGGCTGGCAGGACATGACATCTTTTTACTTAACATAGGTTCTCAGGACCTAAACTTCAATACTGGTGTAATTACGATCCAATTCTTACACACTGTGTTTCCCCTCAGAGAAGAATAACTCAAGGATGCTTATGGTATCTTGCCAGTACCTACTCTCAAGCGTTCTTTTATGTAACCAGTGATTATAATACTAGAAGTGTCATGTTTTTTAAAGTTTTAATTGGTTTAATTTAAAAAAGAAGGAAATCCCTATCATCCTTATAGATACTGGCCTTCTTTCCCCACAGTGGCAGCTCTACAGCAGTGAGGCACAGTTGACAACGGTTTGAACCAAGACCATGAAGTTCCCTAGGAAGGTATATTTGCAGCGTTTTCACCCAGAAGACCCCACATATTTAGCTGGGAGCCCCCTGGGTACGCGTTCTACGTCTAATATTACAATTACTGTTACCATCAGTAGCTAACCTTTTTAAAGCACTTTATATACCTGGTGGTAAGCTAAGTCCTTTACATACATTCTCTTAACTAATCCTCATAACAGCCCAATGGGGTCAGCACCATTATGATTCCCATCCATTCTCCCCCAGTATCCAGGGCAGGGCTGGCAGGCAGTCAACATGTAAACATGTGTCAAATGAATTAAAACACTGTGTGTTACATAAAAACCAGTGATGTTTAAAAATGGAATGATAGGAATGCATTTCATTGCTTCATTTTCACCCAAAAGCATACACTTCATGAAAGAAGACAAGAAAAATGCGGGGGAAAGGACCCTTGGAATTAAATTGAACCAGAGGGAAAAACATGGACAAATATTTACTAAGAACAATGTGCAGAAACTGTTCTGGGAGAGCCAGAGATGCTCAGCCTTCTTTGGTCCTGGGATGGAACAGCCGCTCAAAAGAGACCAGGCAGGTCCAGATCCCAGTGACTCCAGTCACCCTGCAGGAACCACAGATCATTCCACAGTCAACACCCAAGTTCCAGCCTGGGGTCAGCCTCTACCCTTCTCAATTGGGTAAGCCAACTGAGAAGGGTAGAGGCTGACCCCAGATGTCTTTGTCCAGAGTAAGAGAAATTGATTGCATGGGCAGGAAGAGAAAAACGCAGTTGCGGAAAGAGTGCTGGGAAAGGGCTATAGGTCTGACCTTGCTACTAAATGGCTGAATCTGTTTCTTCTTGTAGAAAAAAAAAAAAGATCTATTAAATAGCTCTGAAGTTACTTCTAATTCTAATGTCCCATGAATAGCTAGCCCCTTCCGTTTGAGAAGCCCTTCTCAGAGTTCAGATCCATGCTCTTTCAAGGGCAGGGAAAATCTGGGATTTGGTCTGAAGGAGAGGGCAGGTCACGCAGCCACTTACACTCACTGAAGAGGAGCAGCATCAAAAGGATGGGGAGTGTTTTTAGGGCAGAAGAGAAGCATCAAGATTCAAGAAGAACTTTGCTAAGTAGAAACAAAAGCACTACTCCAGAATAAGGCAGGCCTACAACACAGTTTGGACTCGGAAGTGAATCCCTCCTCCCTCACGCACACATTGCATAAAAACACAAGAGTCTGAGCTGTTATCTTATCTCAGGTTCAGTTCAGTCGCTCAGTCATGTCTGACTCTTTGCGACCCCGTGAACTGCAGCACGCCAGGCTAGGACTTACCAACTTGTGGCACATGGAACCACTGTGGTGACAGGCCTACAGCATGACCAGTGAATACTGGACTTATAGTGGTACCAAAGGAAGGATATTTGGCTTCAATTTCCGGTTTCCCCCACCCCAACCAATTCCATATATTCCTATTTCTACTAGGCTACATTATGACTGGAAAACAGGAATAATTGATATCCCTATTACTATTAACTAGTTAGAGAATCAAACATTCAGAAAACTAAGATCATGGCAACCAATCCCATCACTTCGTGGCAAATAGATGGGGAAACAATAGAAACAGCGAGAGACTTTATTTTTGGGGGCTCCAAAATCACTGCAGATGGTGACTGCAGCCACGAAATTAAAAGACGCTTGCTCCTTGGAAGAAAAGCTATGACGAACCCAGACAGCATATTAAAAAGCAGAGACATTACTTTAGCAACAAAGGTCCATCTAGGCAAAGCTATGGTGTTTCCAGTAGTCACGTATGGATGTGAGAGTTGGACTACAAAGAAAGCTGAGAGCCGAAGAATTGATGCTTTTGAACTGTGGTGTTGGAGAAGACTCTTGAGAGTCCCTTGGACTACAAGGAGATCCAACCAGTCCATCCTAAAGGAAATCAGTCCTGAATATTCATTGGAAGGACTGAAGCTGAAACTCCAATACTTTGGCCACCTGATGCAAAGAACTGACTCATTGGAAAAGACCCTGATGCTGGGAAAGACTGAAGGAGGGAGAAGGGCACGACAGAGGATGAGATGGTTGAATGGCATCACCGACGCAATGGAAATGAGTTTGAATAGGCTCCAGAAGTTGGTGATGGACAGGGCAGCCTGGCATGCTGCAGTCCATGGGGTCGCAAAGAGTAAGGCACGACTGAGCAACTGAACTGAACTGAGTCAGAGGATCAGAGATGGGAAGAGAAGCATAAGACCTAGGTTGCGGACAGTATGTATGTTGGGAAATTCTCCCCAGATTAAGGTATATTCCTGGGAGGCAGAGAAAACCAAGAGGTGTATTGGGAAAACATACATGTTAAATGGTCAATTCAGTTTTCATAGTGGTAAAGGCACTTCCTGGAACATAAAGAAAACGGTATGTATTCCTCAATGTCCTAAGTCTTCTCTGTCCTTTGGGAGGTGAACTAAAGTAAACCAAAGTGAAGGTCACTTCTGTTCCTCTCTGAGGTTACCAACACCTTTCTAAAGAAACTTGCTGTCATGGTTTCACACATTAAATTCAGTTTATAAAATGAGCCAGGGAAGGGACACTCAAGGTTTTGAATAAGGTTCCTACTCAGTTATTCTGGGAAAATGTAGGGAGGAGAAAGAAATTATAGATGAAAATGGCTTGCAAACGCCCTGTAAACCCCCATAACCTTTGCCCAGACCCACCCACCCCTGTGATGAGAGAGCCATGGGAATGTGATCCCAGCAGCTCTCCTGTGAGCTGACTCAGCCTGGGTAAGTCACCACTGCTTCCTCTTTTCACCTCTGAGACAGTCTCCTGAAGCAGTCACTGTTCACTGTCTAAATGGGGAGCCGTGTCGGCACATGGGCTTCAGCTGCAAGGACAATGATACAACAGTAAGCAAGTATGAATAAAGGCCATGAACCCTGTGGAGAAACAGAGGAGGCCAGTAGTCAGGAAACGTTTCCAAGAAGGGACAGTTGTCCATAGACCCAAGGTTAATTACAAGTTGACTAGAAAATTAAAGCCTCTAAAACTGACTGCCACCCACTCAGGTCTAAAAAATCTCCAGGCTCTGTGATCTAAGAGGTCACAATTTCCAGTCTACAGCATAGGACTTAGCAACCCTCCAGGTGACTTGAAATCCTTTTCATCACTTGGAAACAAGTTGCTTTTTAAAATCTTAAGATCATTAAAGAACAATCCAGAATGGACTCACTTCTTCAGGTGTAGAGGAAAGTGTAACTAGCCAAAGCAATCCTGAAACTTTCCACAGAGCGCGGCATCAATGATTGATCACCCTTCACACACACACACACACATACACACACACCATTATTTCATGTTTGGCTATTTTTCACTTCCAAAAAGGCAGTTATAAATGTTATTTGTTCTCCTCCTTCCTTCTCACCCATCTCTATTTCCATTCTGCCAATGATTCTCAGTTTTCCTGCTCTTTAACACTAATTTCAAGGTAGGGAAGGAACATCATCTTTCATCAAACCTCTCTGTCACACTCATACTCAACAGAAACAAAAACTGGAACAGAAGAACACCAGACAGCTGCCTTCCTCACTTTCCCAAACCCAAAGACAAGCTCCACTAACTTCGTCTATATTTTTCCCAAATATGATTTAAAGGCCACATAGGTACATCACTTGGAGAAGGCAATGGCACCCCACTCCAGTACTCTTGCCTGGAAAATCCCATGGACAGAGGAGCCTGGTAGGCTGCAGTCCATGAGGTTCCTAAGAGTCGGACACGACTGAGCGACTTCACTTTCACTTTTCACTTTCATGCATTGGAGAAGGAAATGGCAACCCACTCCAGTGTTCTTGCCTGGAGAATCCCAGGGACAGGGGAGCCTGGTGGGCTGCCATCTATGGGGTCACAAAGAGTCGGACATGACTGTAGTGACTTAGCAGCAGCAGGTACATCACTAAATCCTTAACTCTTACTCCAGTGTTAGGATTCACCACAGCAAGTCCAGGACAGCTTAGGTTTGTGTCAAAAATAACCAAAACATTCCACTTCCTCTTGGTTCCTTTTTTCCCAGACTTTAGGAGGTATCCTTTAAATGCAGGAATGGAAGCCAGTCACCATCAGCCAGGACCCCTTGACTTAGGAACCATAGTATGGGTTCTGACAGCTTCACAGTCATCTTTACAACCAGAGAAACTGGTTTAACAGAAAAGGGAGGCCAGGCAGGTCCCTGGCGATGCCATCAGACCCTCGGACACTCTCCTGAGTCCTTCTCTGTGTCTCAGCTTGGGCATAGAGTTCTGGGGCTCTGGACAATGCATTCAAGCTCAGTACAAGACCTTATATTTTCAGTCGGCTTCCAGATAGATGTCTATAGGCTGGGTGAGGACTCAGAGCTCTCTCTTCTGTTACAGCAGATGCAGAAAACCTCAAGCAGTACCCAACACCTCAGACACTGTCACCCTGCCCAGTGGCGCCAGGAGCTTTTTGAAGGCTGGCTAAAGTCATGTCCACCACCATCCTCCTCAGATTTGAGCCCCAGTTTCCCATCTTCACATCTTTTAAATTTAGGAAAGAGTAAGGGGTAAAGTCGGAGAAGGCAATGGCACCCCACACCAGTACTCTTGCCTGGAAAATCCCATGGACGGAGGAGCCTGGTGGGCTGCAGTCCATGAGGTCGCTAAGAGTCGGACACTTGACTTTCACTTTTCACTTTCATCCATCAGAGAAGGAAATGGCAACCCACTCCAGTGTTCTTGCCTGGAGAATCCCAGGGATCGGGGAGCCTGGTAGGCTGCCCTCTATGGTGTCGCACAGAGTCGGACACAACTGAAGCGACTTAGCAGTAGTAGCAGCAAGGGGTAAAGTGGGAGAAGGGGAGAGGCACCCACCTTTGTTATCCTCCTTTTCCCTTTTAAGCTGCTTTCACTGCTCGGGACTTTTGCTTCCCTCAGTCTTCAGCTGAGACAGTCTCCTCCACTCAGGCTGCAGCAACATCCCCTTCTCCAAGCCACAGAGCCTGCAGCCACTGCTTTCCCAGTCCTGCAGGCAGGAGATGACCCAGCAGGCGCCCCAAGTGAGCTCCCCGCCCCCTCCTTGCACCACAACACTGAGGGCCAGCCAGGGCAATTCACAAACAAACTGAAGGCTGAAAGACCCCTGGAGAATTACTCTGTCAGGAAGCTTGGGCTGCCACACATTTGGACTCAAGGAGGCAGCTGCAGGGCCTTTAGATAAGCACCGCCCAAGTTCCCAAATTTTGCCTTTGGACAGGAAATGGACTCCCTAGAAATCCTACTTGGAAACTCTGCACCAGGACAGCAGCCTAGCCTTCACTGAAAACCCACCCACTCAGATTCCCTTTGGCCATTTCCGGCTTTCTCTCCCTTTTAATACCCGCTTCTTGCAATTCCCAGCCACGGTTTTATATGGTTCTGAACCAGGCTTGGATTTTTGTGAGGGTCCCTGACCTCCTAAAATTCTTTCTCCCTCTGAATTTTGATTTTTAGAGTTAGCTACTACACAGTTCTAAGCTGTTTTAATTAAATGCAGAGACTGAGAGAATCTAACACTGAGAGTATGAATCTTAATGACTTGGGGAAAGGTCCTTCAGATTTAATTAGTTTTTGTGGCCTTATATCTGCTTAGGATGGAGAATTTGTCAGAGCTGTGTGTAGGGTGGGCACATAGGATGGTGGTCACTTGGATAAAGTTTATTCACCAGTAAGTCCCAGAGAGTTCCATGGGGACCTTATCAGGTTAAGATGGGCATGGAGACTGGAACATCACAAACAGGGGTGGAGGTGAGACACCATCAGGCAAAATTTTTAAAAGACCAATGTCAAGTGAGAGCCTATCTTCTCACTTCTAACTACATAGAAACAGACCCTCTGAGCTGAGGTGTTAAAGAGACATGAAATGTGTTAGGAACATCTACTAACTCTGTCTAGGAAGGGCTCCATTCTTTTTCAGGATGGGCTGCACACTGATAACCTTCCTTCTGTCATCCTTCTCACGATCTTGTTTTGCAGGCTGATTTTGGGGAAATGAGTTGCTTCCTGAGAAGCTGCTTGACAACATTAAAATTAGCATAATAATTAAATACAGTCCTAATTGGGTACATAGAGAGTTCTTGGTTAATTAATGAGCCAAGCTCTGGCCCAGAGCTGCAAACCCACGCTAGCCTGCCAAAGCCCAGGCACAGAAAAGCCGACTCCAGTCCCCAAATAAAGTTGTCACTTGGCAAAAATAGTTCCTGGTGTAGAGACAAGTGTCAAATACATTCCTATAGCTAAGAGTCATCTGTTAACCCGCGGCTGAGGTCCATATGTAAATGAGAGCAGGAAAGTGTGACTCTGCCACTACGGGGAGCACAGAGCTCCCAGTGACCTCTCCCCATTCTCCGCATCCGCGCCCCACCCCACTGCAGACTGGCGCCCAACAATCAAAGTCGCTGATAAGTAACTTGAGTTCCCAAACTGGAGCTCCGCATCCAAGTCTGAAGCTCTCTGAGACAGAGAGCGAGAGAACCGCGTAGTGCCGCAGAAACTGCAAAGAACACAACTGGGAGCAAACTGCCATGCTCCATCTGCCGTGCTTCACTCCCCAGACCCATTTTCCCCCATCCCACATCCCGCCTCCCCCCCACCCCACCCCACCCCCACCCCGCCCCAATTCAGCCGGTCCAGTCTTTGCCTAAAAAGAAGGTGCCAATGCCGACACTCACCTCTGCACGGAAAGCAACAGCAGCACTTCGCAAAGAGCCACCCCAAAGAGGGACCTCGGGTGTACGCGCGGTCGCCGCCCTTCATGCTGCCGGTGGCCCCAGCGCTCCGGCATGGCCCGGGGCACCAGCACCTGTGGGAGCGCAGCCGGCAGGGCACCTCGGCGGGCGCCGCGGCCCCGGAGGCAGCTCGCAACCTCGGCCCTCTTTCCCGGCCGTCCCGCACCGCGCGCGGCAGCCGCTGCGACTTTCTGGGAGCCGGAGCCACCTTGGGGAGGAGAGGAGGGGCCGGCGGGGAGGGCGGGGCTGGGGGCGGAGTTCCAAAGTCCAGCTGCTTGCCCTAGTCCTGCAGGCAGCGTGGCCCAGAGCCTTATGCAACGCTGCTCTGACCCAGGGCACAGAGCATGCAAGGAGACAAGTGTACACAACCCACAGCACAACACAGGTGCTTTTCCTTCAGTGTAACTTCCTCTCCTCAAAGGCCGCCACAGTCAGCTCCGGCTTAAAATATACAACCTGATGAAGCTAGAAAGAAGCAAATGTAGAAGGTTCCAGACTCCATAGTGCTTTTTCTCTAACAGGTTTCCCTCTTCCTTCTCCTCAGCCTCCGAACATGGACAGTCCCCTCTGTGTTGAAAATACCTTCACCTATCCTTTTCTTTCCTTCTTTTAAATATTTAAGGTTAAATAATAATAGTACCTCCCCTTTTTATCGGCTCCAGGGCGGCAATGTTGTTACTTGAAACCGTAAGACCGAAGTTCAAAGCTTTGTCCCCTACTAGCTGTCTGACCTTAGGCAAGTCATTTCACTTTTTTATTCTTCAGTTTCTTCATTTAAAAATCATAGGAGGGAAAAATAATCCCCATATTACAGGGTTGCTAAGAGAATTTTAAAAGACATATCCATGAAGTAGCTGTTAAGAGATTCCAGTGAGTGCCTACAGAGAAACTGCAGACACCTTACTTGTGGTGGAAGATGTCCATTCATTCCCCTAACCACACCCAGTGGGTCTATCATTCCTTTACCTAAATCTCTAGCTGTTTCCTTTTTTAAGTCTTTTCATATTTCAAGGTCAAGCTCATATCCACTATACCTCCCTGCCCCCCAGAAGCCCACATGGACCACACCAACTGGACCTTCCCATGAACCACTGAGTTTTACCACTCACAAAACATCTCTCCCATTCCTTTGTGTCCAGATTTAGGAGAAGGGATTTCTGGAAACATACAGCACGCATAAGGTAGCAATAGCCCTAGATTTTTTTAAAAAAGGAAGCTTGTGAGAAGAAGCAGAAGCTTGATGAAACAGAAGCTTGATCACTCAATTCCTACCTGGAAGAAAGACAGCCACAGGATAAGACTTTGCCTTCTATACATTAACTCATCAATCACACCAAAAAACCTTATAAGGTAAGAGTCCTCTTTTAAATCGAAAGAAACTGAATGAATGAATGGTGATGAGGCTCTGATGATTTAACTTTAAAGAGAGACTCTAAAAATCTTCACTTCATAGGAAGAACAGAACCCAAAGTCAAAATCTACCTTCAGGGTCTACCACTGCCACCTCCCTGATGGCCTCTCCTGGCAAGTTTTTAAATAATAATCTCACTGTTAAGCAGGAAGTGTGCCCCAGGTGCTCCAGATATGAAACACAGAAATGAAAGTTCAAATTGCTCATGCAGCCCAAACCCCAGATTCCTGAAGTCGGTGATCATTCTATTGGTCAGTCTCATCGTGACCCTTCAGCCCATCTAACAATGAACTTTGTTTCCTTCTGATCCACTGCCTGGGTGCTATGATATGAATCAACATTTGGTCTACCCACCCAATACTGGGGCATTCTGATAGGAATTCAAAGACGATTCAAAATTGCTTGATGAGTAACCTCTTTTACGTTAAACCTTCCTCTGGGCCTTTGCGTTTGAAAACTGAAACTGTTAGTTGCTCAGTTGTGTCTGACTTTGTGCAACCCCACGAACTGTAGCCCACTGTCCTGGCTCCTCTGTCCATGGAATTCTCCAGGCAAGAATACTGGAGTGGGTTGCCAGCCCTTCTCCAGGAAAATCTTCCCGACTCAGGGATCAAACCTGGGTCTCCTGTATGGCAGGTGGATTCTTTACCCGTGTTCAGGTGACACTGGATTATCTTTCCATCAAAATCTTTTACAAGAGGCTAATGATGTCATCTTGTAGAAGCTGGCTTGAATTAGATGTCTGAGGAAGACTCCACCCTTGCTTCAGAAATAAAAGTACCAGAAACTAATAGGTAAAAAATAAGCTATAAGGGTATATCGTACAACACAGAGAATATAGTGAATATTTTATAACAACTATAAATACAGTATTTAAAAATGGTTAAATAGCTTTTTAAACTTATCACTACACTGTACACCTGTAACAGAATGTTGTACAGTGAAATGAAAGTGTTAGTTGCTCAGTCATGTCCAACTCTTTGCGACCCTATGGACTGTAGCCTGCTAGGCTCCTCTATGGAATCCTCCAGGCAAGAATACTAGAGTGGGTTGTCATTCCCTTCTCCAGGGGATCTTCCTAACCCAGGGATCAAACTCTATAAATATACTTCAAAAAGAATCTGAGTACAAGTAGACCCTTAAAGTAGTCTTAGTCTCCATGTAAAGGCTTCATTAGGCATGTTTCCACTGGTCCTTATTAACCAGGAATCCACTCACTATCAATTTAAAGGACATTAAAATAAAGCCATTAGGGACACCTACCCATCTTAAGTTGATATGATCAGCACATTTTGGGCCATTCTGAAGACTGGTTAGGCATCAACAACCCAAGAGTCCCATTGCCATCCTTGCGTGCCTTCCAGAATAAGACCAGTGATGTCTAAAACCCAGAAAGGAAGTCTTGAACACTACTGAAGACACTGACCAATTTCAGGCTGATTCATACTGAGTGCCTACTATGTGCCAGGCTCTGTTTAAGGCACTGGGTCTACATTCTCAAACAGAAACAATCCCAGTCGTTGTGGAATTAGCTGCTACAACAGACTCAACATGAACATGAAAGAAAAGGGAATCAATGTCAATCATTTGACCAAGTTTTGAGTTTAGGGATTTAAGAAAATAGGTGCCTGAATCCTCTAACCTACATCTAGATGTTTTAAGTGTCCTCAGGACAATTTGGAGGGATGGTAGGGCAATGGTTTTTTAAACACAGATGCTTATTAGAATCATCAGGGAAGTTTTTCTATTAATAATTCTAGGCCTTAGTATTTTTTTTAAGGTTCTCCAGGTGATTTCAGGGTGGAACTAAGTTTAAGAACCACTGATGCCTGGGTCTTCCTCCCCTATCCCTCTCAAGATTCAGATTAATTCACTTTGGGTGAGGCTGTATTAGTATTTTTTCAAAGTTCCCCAGGTGTTTTGTAAGATGCAGCATAGTTTGAGAGCCACTGCTGTAATGTGGTGGTTCTCAAACTTGAGTGTGCATCAGAATTACTTGGAGAGTAAGTTACAGCACAGATTACTGGGCCCCACTCCCCACTCTGATTCAGTAGATCTGGGGTGGGGCCTAAGGATTTCATTTCTGCAAGTTCCAGGATGATGTTCATGTTGTTGGTAGAAGGACCACACATTGAGGACCAGTTCAGTTCAGCTCAGTTCAGTCACTCAGTCGTGTCCAACTCTTTGCGACCCTATGCACTGCAGCATGCCAGGCTTCCCTGAGCTTGCCAACTCCTGGAGCTTGCTTAAACTCATGTCCATTGAGTCGGTGATGCCATCCAACCATCTCATCCTCTGTCATCCCCTTCTCCTCCTGCCTTCAATCTTTCCCAGCATGAGGGTCTTTTCCAATGAGTCAGTTCTTTGCATCAGGTGGCCGAAGTATTGGAGTTTCAGCTTCAGCATCAGTCCTTGCAATGAATATTCAGGACTGATTTCCTTTAGGATTGACTGGTTTGATCTCCTTGCAGTCCAAGGGACTCTCTAGGTAGTGAAATCTTCCTCATCTGTTTGCAATTTACACCCTCTTCTTTTTGTAACAGCACTTTGATTTTTCTTTGAGAAACCGGCTCTCCTCCATTCTTAGACCATGTTTTTGGATGTAGCTGACACCCTCTCTGTGTTCATGCTCCACTCTAAGGATAGGCCTCTGACCTGGGCTTAGCCAGCCAGCCAAGGGGACTGGTTCAGATTTAGCACATGACCCAGTTTCAGCCAATGATCATAGAGACCACAGCAAGAACTACTGTGAAAGTAGCAACCCCTTCTCAGAAGATTTCTACATTGATAGAATGTTAACCTAAAGCAGCTGGAGGCCGTCTTGCCATAAAGCCAACACAGAGGAAAGAGATGAAATGAGAGAGAGAGAGGTAGGGGGCTGTGTGTGAGAGGTTCGATGACATCACCTAAATACACTTCTTCCCCAAAGTTTTATTTATCCCTGGACCTTATCTGAGCCCCACTCCAAATAAACATCATTTTGCATAAGATAGTGGAATGTCTATAATCTCAAGGTTTTCAAACTCCACCCCACCCACTCCCAAAGTTCAGGCTAAGAACCATTGAACTATAGCAGTATCTCTGTTGCTGCTGCTGCTAAGTCGCTTCAGTTGTGTCCGACTCTGTGCGACCCCATAGACGGCAGCCCACCAGGCTCCTCTGTCCCTGGGATTCTCCAGGCAAGAACACTGGAGTGGGTTGCCATTTCCTTCTCCAGCACTATCTCTGGAGTGTTCCTAATTTCCAAACAGATGGTTGACTTTTATTCCTATTTTTGGCAGAATTTGTCTTCAGTGATGTTTCCAAGTCTATCTTGCATGAATTAGGCTATCACCTGTCTGTGTGTCCATTTTACCTCACCTCCATTTCCCACAACAGTGAACCCCAAAGAATTCCTGCTGGTCTCAGCCTGCAGAGGTACTGGGCCTAGTACACCACAACACTGGGCTTGGTACCAGCGACTAGTGACCTCTCGCCCAAAGTTAGCCACAGGCTTCAGGAACAGTGGATCATGATTTCAGGCATCTGCCCTTTTCACTGACAGGTGTGTCCCATTTTATCCTTTAGACTTAGTCTCCTCAGATCTATAGGAACAGAGTTTTTAAAAATCACAGCATTTATCCAGGCTTCTTAATGAGAGCTCAGCCTAGAGATAGAAGGAACAGCAACTGTACTATGCCCCTACTCCGGTCTAGAGATTCCTGTGAGAACTTTCTTACAGTGAAAAGCACAGTACACGCCTTCTACACAACATGCCCAGAGAGGACTGTGGCATGGTTTCCGGAGACTATGGGCAGGCCTGCCTTCCTCAGTCCCACCCCAACCAGTCACTTACCTGCCTTTTCCTCCAGCAGTAAATCTCAGCTCCAGTATGCACTCTCAGATTCTGATCCAGATTCCTATCTAGAGTTTTTTAAAGCTCTGCAGGTGATTTCAATATGAAGTCAGGGCTAAGGACCATGGGCCTTGGGACTCTGTGATTACTTCCTGCATAGTATAGAGTTTAGGAAGCACCCCAATTCAAATATTTTCACTTTCTCAAACTCTGACAGCTGGTCCTTTGACTCATTCTCCCACCACCTGCTACGCTCTCCAGCTACTAACCACATGCTCCTTAATCCCCATCTTCCTGCGTAGATTTCTGGTCTGTAAACTGCCTAATGGCTGACACCGGAATGGTTCTTAATTTCCCCAAAAGTATCCTGTCCTGGCCTCCGTTTGCAACTGTGGCTTAAAACACCAAGGTTCTTGCCAAGTACTGATCATTTATTCAACAAAGAGTTGTTTTTTTAATATCTATTATCTATGACTCACTAAGCTAACCTATATATGAGAATTTATATGGGAATCTTGTATGAGAAACACAAACTGAATATGATGTGTTCCCTGAGCAAAGACAAAGAGGAAAAAGGTGAGTTCCAGGAAAGCAGTTGGTTCAATGTTTTTGTAGCACAAAAAGGAAATTGACGGCAAACCAAGGCCAGACATAAAGTAACAGGTTCCATCTTTATGTGAAGAATAATAATTATCAGTGACCAGAAACACTTAAGATTAAAATAAAGGAGATGCAATGTGTACATTGTTTCTGCATTTAATTTGAACTCCAAACATGTCTTTCAAAATTGTATCATGTCTATGTAGATAGCTAGCCTCAGGTTATATGTGTTATTTTAATAGTAATGCCTACAGAAAAAGCATTATTGCTAGCAGTATGCATAGTAATCTCCTCTAGTTATATCTGTTTAGTGTGGTCTAACCCCTGTAACCACTGCTGGCCCCATGGGTGTCTCCATTCACCTAGCGACGGCTTCTAGACTCCAAGGACTAAACCACCGTTGAGTTTGTTCTTTCTGTTTTCAACTATGCCATGTAAATGTGTCCCCGTGTCCCTCTTTGCCTATCTAGCTGACACCTGTCTGCCGCCTTCTGGCTCAAAAAGTTAAGCTT
Source organism: Bos indicus x Bos taurus (assembly GCF_003369695.1). Classification (NCBI taxonomy): domain Eukaryota; kingdom Metazoa; phylum Chordata; class Mammalia; order Artiodactyla; family Bovidae; genus Bos; species Bos indicus x Bos taurus. The sequence continues at coordinate 68,734,143 of NC_040076.1, read as the reverse complement.
GGCTTGCCCTGCCAACACTGCTTTTCAGGAAGGAAGGATCACTCATCACCCTCTGGTTTGAACCAAGCCCCAGGTAAGGGTAGCCAGGTGATAATGAGAAGGCCGTGGGGTTTCACAAAGGACCTAGGGGTCTCACCAGAACAGCCAGTGCCCATGCTCTTCTGGGGGACAGTGAGATAAAGCTACAGCCAGGATGGGTTCCTGGAGGTCCGAGCTCAGGAGGAGACAAGCTGTTTATCAAAGTGAGAGATGACTGCAGCTGGAGTTGCCAAAAGCAAACCACTCCAGGTTTTATCTACTTCTCAAAAGGTTCACTTCTAAGTAGGTCAAAGTGTTCCCGAAGTAGGGCAGTAAGAAGTGCCCGTCTATCACTCTGACGGAGTTCCAATTTGGGAAGGCTCACCATTACTAAGTGTCCACTATGAGGGATGGTATTTTCACTCTGCCAATGCCCACTTCCCTCCCACAGGCAGAAATAGCAGCTGCAGCAGCATGTGGATTCCTGGGTGCGATGAAGAGGTTTCTGATACATTAAATGCAGTGTGGATTTTGCCTTCATGTAACTCAAGTCAGTTTATGGAGGAGTTCATGAATAGGAGGGATATGGAAGACGCTGCCCATCCTTATATTTCTGAATTTTCAACCATTCCAGATGCATGAGAGGTAAGCTTAGCCCGTGTGTCCCAGAGGAGATTTCCCAGGAAGCCAGCTTGCAAAGATTTTCTCAGTTAGAACAGGCCTCATAATATTATTCCTACCACATCCTCAGGCCCCCCTGATAAAGTTAGCCAGTTTCCCCTGCAGTCCTCGGGGGATGGAGGACACTGAGCCTGCTCGACACAGATGAACTCTCTCAGGAGTCCCTGACACACGGTCCTTTCTTCTTCCTCCCCTCCCTCCTCTCTTCCTCTCTTCTCTTTTCTTCCCTCCTTCCTTCTCTCCCTCCCTCCGTCCTTCCTTTCCTTCCTCCCTTTCTTCCTTCCCATAAATATTTACTGAGACCTTCTTACATGTCAGCTACTGTTCAGGCTACCTGGGATAGAGTAAAGAACAAAATAAACAAAACCTCTTCACTAGTACAGGGAATCTGGGAAGCAGTTGGGGAGGGGGGATAAACAATAAACACTGGTAAACATGCCAGGTAGTGACATCATTGCTACGAGGAAAAGTAAAACAGCAAAGGGGTATCCAGGGTGATGGTAGAGGGTGGGAGTAGTCTCTCTAATTATTAGAGGGAAAGTCTCTCTAATCAGGTGATGCTTAAGCAGAGACGTGAAGGAAGTGTGGTGACAAGTCGTCTGGGTACCTGAGGACCTGGGGTGTTTCAGAAGGTGTGCGTGTTGGGAAGGAAAATGCATCACTCAGTTGTGGAAGAGTTCGGTCAGGCAGGCTAGTCAGGAGTTGGTAGGACATGGTAGGAAGAATATGCCCCTCCCTGCAAGGATGTCCACACACAATCCTTAGACACTGCAAATGCAGTACCTTACAGAGCAAAAGGGACTCTGCAGACATGATTAGGGACCTTGGGATGGGGAGCACATACTTGATTATTCAGGTTAGCACAGTGTAATCATGTGAGTCCTTAAGAGCAGAGAACCTTTCCCTCTGTGGTCACAGGGAGATGTGACTTTGGAAGAAGGACCAGAGAGATGCAACATCATTGCTCTCAAGATGGAGGAAGGGACCACAAGCCAAGGAATGCAGGTGGCCTCTAGCTAGAAGCTGGAAAAGGTGAGGAAACAATCTCTTGTCTAGGGCTTCTAGAAGGAAGGCTGTCCCGCCGATTCTTGATTTTAGTCCAATGACAATCACATTGGACTTATAACCTAAAGAACTGTAAGAGAATAAATATGGTGTTGTTTGTAGCCATTAAGTCTGTGGTAATTTGTTAGAGCAGCAGAAGGGAACTAAGAGGAGATGAAGTCAGAGAACAGGCTCTGGGGCAGGTTTTGCAGGAGCCTCCCTACAGCCACACAAGAGCCTCTTGTTATCACTGGAAGTGAGACAGGAGCCATGGACTGTTTTGAGCTGAGCCCAGCCCTCCTCCCTGTAGCCTGGAGCCCAGCATCGGTAATTATCCACATGCCCACCTGTGTACAAAGGTAGGCACCCACACCCCCTGTAGCATACAGGCCTTGTGGAGAGTAAGGCAAACGGACATAATATCAGAATTGGTGTTCCTAGCTGGGGCTGGGGGACAATGCTGGGGAAACCAGGCCTCCTAGTCCTCTCCCAAAGGTAAGGACAAGAAAAGAGGCAGGCTGGTCCGTGAGTGGATGGCCTCTCTGCTCCGGAGGATGGGGAGCTGGTATTAAACATGGCAAGACTTGCAAACTGAAAGATTCCTCACCCATGTTGTAGAGTTTGAGCTCAGACTGCAGGTTCAGTGCTACGGGGGTCCCAGACGAGGGGTGGTTGCTTTCAAAGTTTGACTGACACAGGGGAAGGCATTGAGGTGATGGGAAGAGGGTCCTCAACACTCTCTTCAGCATCAGAGTCCCACTGCTCAAAGCTCCTCAGGCCGAGGGCTGCACAGCTTGCTCCTCATGACCAACTGTTATGATCCTCTCATCTCTGGCCTTCCCTGAGCAGGTCCGGTGGGCTTCCCTCCAGCCTTTAGACCTCTGTCGCTCCTTCCCTGCCTCCCAAGCTACAATCTGTGCATGTCATTTCTATATTCCCTGCTCTTTTGTGGGGAAAGTGGTTTTAGCTGGGGTAGCTCTAGTAAAAGAAAACGGCATCATCTTCTCTTTGGGAAACATTCTGTTTTTGCTTTCTCCTCTCTATCATTTATCTCCCATTCCTTCTCAGCAAGCACACACAGTGGTAGCCTCTCCTCTCTTGGTCTGAATCTGAGGCTCTCGGTTTAGCTCTGAGCGCTACCAGCTCTGAGCTGGTTCATGAGGCTCCAAGGAGCGAAGTTGCTATTCATGTCTCACCCTCCTCCCTGGGAATAATAAGAGGCACCATTCTCATGTATATTTCACAGATTTACAGTGGGCACCAGGAGGCATGAAAATATGCTGTCGAGACAGGCGTTTGGCATAAGCTAAGTGTCAGCAGGCTGGTTACACAAAGGAGAGGGGCAGGATCTCTGCAGAGGGTCCCCAGAGGCATCAGTCCTTTCCCTGGATAATGCAGTGTCTCCTCCTGCGTCACTTCTTCTTGGAGCAGCACCACACTGGGGCGTACTGAAAGGAGGATGTGGCCTGGCCTGACATTTTTCTATTTGAGGCCTCCATTCCAAGCCCTTTGATGTCCTAAATAATATCAGACAATGGTAGCCAGTCCCAGGCAGGACATCTCACCCAGAACAAAGTAGGCTCAGGGCAAGTTCTAACTGTCTTTGCTGATCTCTTATCCTTAAAAGAAAAATAAAATAAAAAGGAGGGTAAGGTGTGAACTAGATGGCACCTACATCTCCCTCTTCCTGAAATTGTCCTGGGAGGGCTCCCATTTGGTCAGTAACTATTGAGTCATTTCTGGCCCATCCTAACACAGAGAGGAAAGTGAAAGAAATTCAGTTGAAAGTAAAATAAGGCAGTTCTTACAAAATTGGTCTTTGTCCTTCTCTTCTTTGAATTGGGGAAGGACACATTCATGCCCACCCAACAACACTCAACATCTCAGCACCACCCTCCATCACGTAGGGTCAGCCCAGCTCTAGGGTATGATTCAAATGTTACCTTCAATGACCAGAGTTAATCAGTGAAGAACAGGGCATTGAGAGGCGCAAGCCAGGGAAAAATTTGAATTTTCAGTTCAAATATATCATATATAAACTCTACCCTCTAGGTGGAGGCAAAAGAAAATGAGAAGAGACGAGCCCACCATTATTTCTTAGGAAATCAGAGTCAGCTGGATCTGCTGTTGGTAGCGCAGAAAGGGCTCAGGGTAGGCCAGGAGGGAAACTGAGGGCGGGGAGAGGGTGCAGAGTGGAGACAATGGTGGGCCTTCACAAGGCCTGCGGATGGAACTAGAAACAGCACCTTGACCCCGGGAGCAGCCCTGGGGAAGATTCATGCTGGAGACACCCTAGACACATCCCTCTAGAGGGATCAGAACTGCGACAAAGGACAGGGAAATGAACGTTAGTCGACTGCGTGGTACTCACAGGTCAGAAGTCTGACTCAAGGCAAGTGGGCACTATTGCCCATTTTATAGATTTTAAGTGTTTTGTCCAAGATCATCAACTTACCAGTGACTGGGCAAGGATTCAGACAACGCCCCCCCCCCCCCCCCCGCCCCCCGGATCTTTCACCTCAAGACTCTTATTCCATACCTCTTATCATGCCTTCCATGTCCTTCTACATGTCACTCTAAAACCTCATGCATAGCAGGGTCACTTATGCTTTATTCTAAGCAATCTATGCACATAACAAAGAGAACAACTTCACAGCTTAAAAGCATTTCTACTTAACTTTGCAACCTCTGAGGCTCCCAGCAACTGTGAGAGATAAGAATGTTTATCTGCTTCCCCTACAGTCACAGAAACCAAGATTCAGGGACTTTCTACTCATTTCATATTCTGTCCTCTTCCTGATCCATCTGACTCCCTGAGTACCAAGCCCTCCCCAGTTTTCTCAAAGATTTGCAAGTATGCTTCTATGAAAAAGATAGGCTGGTTATAACATATTAGATTGAACCATTTAAAATTTCTGATTTTCAACCAGTTTTGACTACAAATATGGCTATTTCATGTGGTTCAACCTAATAAATTGGACCTCAAAATGAAGATCCAGTATATGCTATGCTTGATGGATTAAACACAGGACACTTAGACTGGTATCTCTTTAGGTTGCTTACAGTACTTGCCTGATGTGGAGAGAAAAAAGCAGATGTGTTTAGAACAGGATGGGATCGTAGAGGTAAATCAGGAAGATATGGATGAAAGGTGATACAAATGCTATTTTAGAACATGTGACAATATGAATAACTTTACAGGAAAAAAAAAAAAAGACCAGCCCATAGAGAGCCTCAGAGTGGAAGGCAGTCACTATTAAGTCCTGAGAGAGACCGGCAGTGGACTCTCCAGCCGGTAGGCAGGAGGAGACTCTAAGTGTCTGGATTTGACAGCAGAGGAGATAGTAAAGGTGCATTTTGGCTTCTGAAGCAGAAAGTGCAGGGAATTCCCATCCCACAGCGAATCTGCTAGACCAGTTGGACCAGCTCCGGCGGGTATCCGGCCCCCAGCAGAGCTGGACCCCATTTAGCCCACTAGCCAGACTGCTGCTCAGAGCCATTCTGCTCCAACCAGGCTCTTTCTAGTGGGCAAAGCACGCCCAGGACAAGTCTGTCTGCCACTACCGCCCATAGGGAAGGGAGCCCAGGAGACCAGAGGGAGAGGGAGTGGGAGGCATCATGTGTACAGGGCTGTGCTCTCTCAACCTTCACCCAGCTAGACTGGGTAAATCCAAGGGCAATGAGTCAGAGAGAAGGACAACAAAGTAAAATAGCTCTCTGCAGCACCTCCAGCCTTGGGAGGTGGTGGAGCATGGTGGGAAAGAGTGAGACTCTGGGAAATAGACCTGCGTTCAAATCTACCTTGGGAGGTGGTGGAGCATGGTGGGAAAGAGTGAGACCCTGGGAAATAGACCTGCGTTCAAATCTAGATCCACCACTAGCAAGCTATGTGACTTTGGGCAAGTTACCTGATCTAAGACCCAGTTTTCAGTCTGTCAAATGAGGAAAAAGTGAAGCATGAACACAGAATCTGGCGCTAAGTGAGGCCCAATAATTGCCAGGTACTTTTACGAGCTGATGACACACTTAATACAGGTCGGCAGGATCACGACTTGTGTGGCATCTTCAGCTGTGGTGGCACACCCCTCCAGAGCCCACTGTTCTCCGCTGCTCTGTACAGTCACACCTTCCCCAGCCTGGGTAAGCCGTTCCCGAGGCCAGCGAGGTGATAAAGGAGAACTCATCAGGAGACCCCATAAGAGAGGACTCCCTGCACCACAGGCACGGCCTCTTTCTTCCAGGACAGCAGCTCCAGGGCTCACCAGGCCCTGTTTAGTTTGGCTAAGCAAACAGGCATTTCCCTAGAGCTTCTTCGGGTGCTCAGTTGGAACCAGGGCAAAAATCATACAGGAAAAGAAAAGGAACACAGGTATCCTACAGAGCTGGGTGGAGAAGAACCTGGACTGTGCTTCTGGACCCTGTGCTTTTTTGAAAGACTGCTTTTAAGTGTACAGTTCAGCGGCAGTAAGTACATCTCCAATGTTGTTTAACCATCACCATCATCTACCTCCAGTTTTTTTTTTATCTTGCAAAAGTGAAACCCTGTACCTGTTAAACACTAACGCCATAATTCCTCTTCTTTCCCCAGTCCCTGGCAACCACCATTCCACTTTCTGTCTATGACTCTGACTGTGGTAGTTACCTCACATCGTGGAATCATACAGTATTTGTCCTCTTTTGTCTGGCTTATTTCACCTGGCACAATGTCTTCAAAGTTCATCCACGCTGTAGCATGTGTCAGAGTTTCCTTCTTTTTTTAAGTCTAAATAATATTTCATTGTATGTATATCCTACCTTCTGTTTACCCACACATCTGCTAATGGACACTTGGGGTGCTTCCATCTTTGCTATGAACTTAACTGTACAAACACCTCTTTGAGTCCCTGCTTTCAAGTCTCTCTGGGGTATACATCCAGAAGTGGAACTTCTGGATCATATAGTAATTCTATGTTTAATTTTTTGAGCATTCCCATACTGTTTTTCATAGCAATTCACCATTTAACTTTCCCACCAGCAGGGTAAAGGTTTCCAATTTTTCCACAGCCTCACAAACACCTGTTGTTTTCTATGGTTTGTGAAAAAAATAATAGCTTTCCTGATGAACCACTATGAAATGGTTTCTCATTGCAGTATTGACATGCAACTCCCTCACAATCAGTGATGTTGCCCATCTTTTTATGGCTGCTAAGTTGCTTCAGTCTTGTCTGACTCTGTGCAACCCCATAGACGGTGGCCTGCCAGGCTCCCCCATCCCTGGAATTCTCCAGGCAAGAACACTGGAGTGGGTTGCCATTTCCCTCTCCAATGCAGGAAAGGGAAAAGTGAAAGTGAAGTCGCTCAGTCGTGTCGGACCCTTAGCGACCCCATGGACTGCAGCCCACCAGGCTCCTCCATCCATGGGATTTTCCAGGCAAGAGTACTGGAGTGGGGTGCCAATGCCTTCTTCGTCTTTTTATGGACTTATGACCATTTGTATACCTTCTTTTGAGAAATGTCTATACAAGTCTTTTGTTCATTTTAAAATCGAATTGGTTCTTTGTTGTTGAGTTGTTACATAACTGCATATTAACCTCTACCAATGGACTTCTAAGTCCTTCCTATGCCTGACACTCAGGCAGCACCAAACCCCTAAAGCAGTCACTCTGGACCCATTAGAATTACCAAGGAACTTAAAAAATACTAATGCCCAGGTCCTTGGTGGCTCTGAATTAACTGGTCTGGGTTGGGGCACGAAGCATCAGTACTTTTTAGTCTCCTCCAGGTGGTTCTAAGATGCCCCAGAATTGAAACCACTACCGCAAAGTCTTTGTCCCTTGGAAGGTACTGCCTTCGCCAGTCACTGCTGAGAAAGTCAGAGGGGATTAGGAAGAGGAACGACTAGGTCCACAGGCCCCAACTCCAGGGAGAAGCTCTAGGATGTCAGGGGGGCTGTAACAGGAAAGGCAGGCCCCTCTGCTTTGTCACACAGCCCCACCAGCAGTCCTGCCACAAAGATATCAAGAGGAAACAAGCAACCACTGACTCCTAAGTAGCCTCAGGAAGGAAAGACTGGAGAAAGGCCCTGGAGCTTCTCGGAAGCCCAGCAGGCAGAGTGTGGTACAGAGGTTCAGTGAGGAGTTAGGAGCCCTGGTCTCTTCCAGCTCTGCCACCAACTCCCTCCGTGGCTTTGAGAGGTCACCCTGCTTTCCTGAGCCCAAGAGAGCCCCTACAAGAGAGGAGGCTGGCCAGTGCAGTGATTCTCAACCTTTCTGTCCCTTGGATTCACCTGAGGAGGGCTTGAAAAACACTGACGCTTAGGTCTACTCCGGGAATTCCAACACCTCTTGTTCTAGGTGGGGCCTGGATCTTGTCATTTGATAAAGCGTCCAGGTGACCCCAGGCAGCCGGAGTTGAGAGCCCTGCTCTAGTAGTTCTTCAAGCTCCCTCCTCAGCGCTGACATCCAGGGCTCTTTTGTGTCCATTTCTGGGGATGGCAGTCGTGCCTGAGTACCCACGCAGCACTCAGCACACACATGATTTTCTACCCCTTAAGATTTGTAGGAGCACTAGCCTGATGCTCTCTCAAAGGTTAAGACGACCGGTTGCCTTCTGAGCATTGACAAAGAAATGAATTCTGACCTCTGGTGACACTGGAAGATGCCCTAGCCTATTCCACAACCCCCAGAAGATCATTTCAGCCTCAGTTCCATTGGGCATAACTCAGGAGGTGGATGCCCACTGGAGACAAGTCACTTGGAGAGGAGAGAAGGCCAGGTGGCCCACAGGCAGCCTGCTGGATGGGAAAAGGAATAGCTTATCGAATTTCTGCTAAGAGGCTGAGACTCCAGACAGGTCCTAGAGAGAGACAGAGGGGCTTTTCCAAGATGAGGCGTGTGCTTGAGTGTACATACTTGCAGCTGAGGCCTCGTTAGGGCCGTGAGGATGCTCTGAGAAGAGACTTAAACCTGACTGCTGGGACTCAGGCACCTGGAGGAGGGGGGTGGATCCTGAATCCTCGGGGTGAGAAGCCAGTGAGAGCTCACAGGCTGCCATGCGAAACCCTGCCTAACTGGCTTATGCTGGGAGAGAGCAAGCAGGCTGCCAACAGGAAGAGCCAAGGAAATGGTGACAGGACTACGGGTGGTGCTCATAAGAAGTCATGATGGCAGCAGAGTTAGCTGGAAAGTTCTGTGACAGTCTCCTGGCTTTCTTGCCTCTATTTTGCATCCCCCATCCTCAGCTCCCATTTTTCAATTAACTCTCCACCAACTGTATGCCCTCTCTGGACACCTCCACCTCCCCCGTTGGGCCAGGGCAGGGAGGGGATGCAACCAGCCAGGAACCAGGGAAGCCAGGCCTAGGGCAAGAAGCCCAGGTCCTCCCTGGAAGTCAAGTCTTTTCTGACGGACCACCCCACACTGGGAGATGAGTGACCAGTTAAGTTTCCCTGCAAATGAATGGCTGTCCTGGCTTTGTCTCTGGAGATGGGAGTTTTCAGTCATTTTGCTGAATAATCTGTGGAAGTGATATAATAACTATAACTTATCCTGACAGCTAACATGTACTGAGTGCCAGGCACTGTTCTAAGTGTTTTGCACATATTACTTCATTTCACCTGCACAATTCTAACCGCTTTGTGGCCCAGGTTCCCCCGTGGTGAGATTTCAAGTAGAACCTGAGATCCCCTGCTTGGCCCTTCCCCAAAACCACCAGATTCTCTAGTGACCACTTCAGAGGACCCAGGAGCTACACCTGCAATTACAGATCCACACAACTTCCTGATACAGAGCAAAGAGGGAAACGCGGGTGATGGCTGCACTGGGGGAGGGGAGCACAGGGGTGTGTGTGCGTATGTGTGTGTGTGTGTGTGTGTGTGTGTGCGCGCGCGCGCGTGTGGAGTGAGGTGAATTAGCTTTTAGCAGCCATTCTCCAGATGGAAACCACCCCTACCCGCTCCAGGCCCTTAGAAGAACCAGGCAGCACCAATAATGCAGCCTGCTATCGCCACCTTGTGGACGAGAGGAGGAAGTCAGGTTTTAGAGGTGGACCCGAGGGAATTCCAGAAATGAAAACACCACTATTTCATTAGTCAGTAGGATCAACAGCTCTCCTTGGCGACCCTTACCCCTGCCTCCCGACAGAATCAGGTCCTTCCCTCTTCCCATTCCATAAATACCTAGCACAGGGTTGCAGGGAAACCCTGAGGTAGATGTCTAACCAGTGACAAAAAGAAGCTCAAGAGTTTTCTGGGCCTCAGTGTCCTCAATGTAAAACGAGTGACTTCCAGGCCCTGACGGCCTTGACTTCTGAAATCAGAGGCGCTGGTACTTGAGTGTGCGTCGGTGTCCCCAGGGACTTACTAACATGCAGACGGCGGCCCCGCGCCAGCATTTCTGGCCCGGAAGGTCTGCAGTGGGGTCTGAGAATTTGCATTCCTAAAAGTTCTCAGGAGATGAAGATGCTGCCAGTCCAGCCACACCCCTCGCCTGGAGAATCACTGTTTCCAGGGGCTCAGTCTCCCTGGTGTGAGACAGTGAATAAACAATCAAGTGGGAAGAACACAGAGCTTATACAAAACAGAAGCCAAGGCTCCAGCAATTTGTACGTCAGAGGCACATAAATGAGTGTCTCAGACCCTGGCAGGGCTGAGGGGAAGGTCAAACTCAGCTGGCTTGGGCTGTGTGTTACCCCCAGGTTTGCTCAGGCTCCTGTGAACCATGAGCGCCTGGGGAGGGGGAGGAGCCCAGGGAGCTGACAGCAGCTGTGGAGTGGGAGGGGTTAGTGGAGAAGGGAATCTAGGTACTGGGCTGTGGGTGGAAGATAACTTTTTTGGATGTCCGGTGATACAATGGGAGAGTTAGAAGAGATCTTGGTGGTTTAGTCGCTAAAAGATGTGTCTGACTCTTGCGACTCCATGGACTGTAGCCTGCCAGGCTCCTGGGTCCATGGGATTCTCCAGGCAAGAATACTGGTTGTCATTTCCTTCTCCGGGGGATTTTCCCAACCCAGAGATCGAATGTGGGTCTCCTGCATTGCAGGCGCATTGTTTACCGACTGAGCTACCATGGATCTTAAGGGTCATCTAAGTCAGCCTTCATTTTTAAGAGGAAAATGATTCAGAAAGATTAAGTGATTCTTTCCCAAAGTTACATGGTTGTTCCATAGCTCTTTCTTTTTAAGCTCCCAGTGCACTCCCTTCACAAGTGAGATTTCTCCCAGAGAAATCCCACAGGTCAAAACAGGTTCCTGAGACAAGCGAGTGCCATGATGCTCTTCTAACAAGTGGGCCACATCTCCAACGGCCTCTGGTCCTCATCCCTCCCCCTCCTTTCTCCTTACCTTTCACCAGGGGGAAGAAGCAGTCCATCTCCACGCTGCTTCGGGAGTGGGAGATGCACAGGGCGCTGCTGGGCACCAGGCCCTCCTGGGGGGGGCTCCGCTCTGTGGTTCGGACCAGACACCAGCCCGGCCGCTCGCTCGGCCGCTCTAGCAGCTCCACCGTCTGTCCCACCTGGATGCTCAGCTCGCTGCTGTGGCCTGCGTTGAAGTCCTGGAGCACCACGGTCAACTCACAGCCGCCAGAGAGCTTTTGGGGGTGAGGTGGGGGTGGAGTAAAACACGAGGGCATGGGGAAAGGAGATGGGTAGGTGGATGGGTGGGGAAGGGGACAAAGTATGCATGAGAGCAGAGGAGAGGGGGAAGGGAAATAGAAAAGATGAGATTCAGGGTGGAGAAAAGGTAGAAGATGGGAAAGGGAGTCGGGAAAAGGAAAGGAAATAAGGAAAAAGAAAACAAAAAATAAGAAATTAACACAGTGTTATTCAATTACTGTCATTCACTCTAGCTGTAGTGACAGTCTGGAGCCTACCCAGAACCAGGCTTTGCTCCTAATCCCTTCCTGTAGCATGGGAGTTAGTTCTTTTCATCATTCCTTTACAAGCTTCCAGCCAATGGTGCCCTCCAACCCTGGCCCTAGGGTGCCCCTTTTCTTCTTCCAAGGGCTCCTCTGCCCAACGCCTGGCTACACTCCTGGCCCTCCCACTCTTCTGGGGTCATTTTTAACTCACTCACTCTCACTTGATTCTAACTGATGTTGGGAATAAGGGAGACGACCTCCCTTCCTTCTCATTCCTGCCACCTTCCTCATCCCCACCCCATGCTGCAGCCATTAGCATAAAATGCAGGCACTAGAGATATAAAAGAGAACAGACCCTCAACTCCATGGCAGACACAGAAGACTGTTCGCCTGGAACAGAATCATCTTCTGCTTGCTCAGCCACTGGGGAGCAGGGGGAAGATGGGCAGAGAAGAAGAATGGGCACATCTCCCTTAGGAACCAGCCTAGTGCTCCAGCCTTCTTCTTTTTAGGCCTGCCACCATTCTTGGGGCAGAATCAGTAAAACTGGGGAGAGAGACCCCACAACAGGAACACCCTCTGCTAGTTGAATACTGAGACTTATCACTCTCACTGAGAGAAACCATTCATTATTCATTTGTCTTCTGGAACTCAGCACACAGCCTGCCTCTTAGAAGAGCTGCTGCACTTAGGGGTAGGGTAAGAAAGGGGCGAAGGGAAGGAACAGGAGACCCAGGGGCCCAGCTCAGCAGCCTGTTCTCTGAGATTCAGGGGGAAACTCCCTGTTATCTCCAGGGACCTCGCCTTCAGTCTGCACATCTTTGATTTAAGCCTCCAGGGCCTGCACTGCCAATGCCAGCAGCAGTAGCTATGAATTTTACACACATCCAGAGAGGCTTCTGCTGAATGGTAAGCACGGCATAGGTAAGCACAGTGAATAGGGAGTCAGCAGTGCCCCAGGGTCAAAAGCTTGGACTGTGAGAATTTTCTATTAAAGGAACTTGAATGTTACAGTGGGCTTGAAAAGGTTAACATGACATATGAGACTCATAGCTGCAATGTGCATCATTACCAATCACAAAGCATGGAGTCCACTCTAAACACATTTCCATGGATGGGCGTGGTTCTGCCGTCAGGGTTAGGTCAAGGAGAGAAAGTGTAGGACAAAAGGTGGGAGGTGGAAAGAGACAAGAAGAAAGAAACATGGTTTTGGTTCATTTTTTCCATTTGACTCCACAGACCCCACCACCCACTCAGCTGGTGTTATCTTCTCCAAAGTGTCATTTAGAGAAGGATGTTGTGGAATGGAAATACCTCAAGTCTGAAGAGTGCTCTTACAGTGTGTAAAGTACCTTCACATATATTATCCACTCCATTGTCATTTCTTACATCAAGAAATTTAAGCTCAGAAATGTCGAGATCAGTGGTTGGAACAGTGAGTGTGCATGGAAATCACCTAGGGAGGTTATTGAAAATGTAGATGCCCTAGCTGTTCCCTCCCTTGCTCCTGGATTAGGACCCAGAAATGCATATTTTTAACAAGGAACCTCCAGGCCTCCTCCTGAAACTCAGGGTTCTGGAAAGGGGATTCCCTGGTCTACTATTTGGGAAACACTGCTAGGTGGTTTCCCATAGTCACCCAGCTGGGCTTGAACCCAGACCTCGACTGCAAACCCCTTGCTCCTTAAACCACATCCCACAGGGCAAGTCACACATTTTCAGGCATGTTTGTGGTTGCAGAGGGTGGGAGGCACATAGGGAGATGCCCGTGGCCTGAGTTCCTGGGTCTCTCAGTGTGCCTGCCCTACACTGGGTCTCTGAAGCTTTTTGGATTGAAATTCTTGACCAGTTTATACTACATATGAATAACTGCATCATTGACACACAAATTTTACTTTGATATTCTATTTAATTTTTTCCCTGTCAGTTGCTGGTGGCATCCCACTAGGTCGATTACACTTTCTACTCTGGGCTAGGTGACCACGACGTTTCCTTAACTCTAAGAAGTTCTGTCACTGAGTTTCTATGCCTCTGTGGCGTTCTCCTCTGTGCCACCCTCAGGAACTCAGGTTCTTTCCTGGGGCCAAGGGTGCACAGGGCCTGATGTAACCTGCAACCTTTTCAGGGCTGAGTGTGGCCTCTGCAGACTGCTGAGGGAACGCAGAGGGGGCCTGAAGCTCTGGCTGCAAACAGCTCAGTAGGGCATCAGACACAAGGCCCATTGCCCCCGAGGGCGAGTTACAGCCAGACCCACCCAGCAGCAGGTAGAGGACCAGGGCTGGGTAAGAGCATGGAGCCACGCTGTGCGCTTCTACAGTTCAAAACCCAGATCCAGTAGAGAAGCCTGGAAACACCACGAGGTGGTGCTGTTTGCCCCTTCAGGCTGACAGTCCAGAAATGAGGGCAGGGAAGATGAAGGAGAGGCATTTCTGTGACACTCATGCTCTAGATCCAGCCAAACCCACTTGAGTCAAATATAGGGTTGATAACCTGGCTCCTCTCACCTCAGTGGCTTAGTCAAAGAGATTACTACACAGGGTCCCCATCCCCATGGCAATAAGGGAATTCCAAAGAGTGGCAATGGAGGGAATTAGGAGAAATGGATGAGGCAGTGGTTAGGCATGGCTGCCCCCCAAACAATCCCTTGTCCTCCTCCCAGAGCCACGGGGAAATTTTAGGGTGCACAGATTTGGGGTTCATAATTGAGAAACAGTGCTTCAGAAAACCCACAGTGGAATTAGTACTGAAAAGTTCTAAGAGCCCCTGTTGATATGGGGAGGGTCAAGGGCAGAGGGCCCAAGAGATCTCTGAGGAACCTTTGCACTTTTAAGGTGCTTCCTTGCAATTCTTAACGTAATTCATTCAGGCTTTGTGCCTTATGCTTTCTGACAATGCTTCTCACCACCATCTGAACATTAATTACACAGAGTGTGTGTGTGTGCTCCATCACTTCAATCATGTCTGACTCTTTGCAATCTTATGAACTTTAGCCCTCCAGGCTCCTCTGTCCGTGGGATTTCCCAGGCAAGGATACTGGAGTGGGTGGCCATGCCTTCCTCCAGGGGATCTTCCCAACCTAGGGATCGAACCCTTGACTCCTCCATCTCTTACACTGCAGGCACATTCTTTACCTCTGAGCCACTCGGGAAGCCCCTACACAGAGGGCTTATTAACCAATAAGCCCAAATCCCTCACAAATACTAAATTATCAGTTCCATAGAAAAGTTCATGTGTATATAAATTTCTTTCCGACCAGTTCTGGTGTCTCCTGACTCACAGAGTCCCATGACCATTATTTTCTCTTCCTCCACCTCCCATTTCCCAAGGACCAGTGGCGTGTTCCCAAAGACCAGTGGCGTGTCCCCATCCTCATGGTTTCTTATTGCCTTTGCAGCGAGTGGCACATTTGGGAAGTTCTCACCTCTCTGCCTTAGCTACATCTCCAGTCCCAGGAACGTAAATAGCTTTGTCTAACAGCTTGTTACAGAAAATGCTACAAAGAACAATTCCTGTTTTCACTTAGTTTCTTCACAGGCAATTAAGAACTTTTTAAGGTCTTCCTTTGCAAATCTTTAGATTTTTATTTTATATTTCTCAGCATGTTTGTTTTCTAACTTTCCTTTTAGGCTTGCAGATTATTTTTCCCATCTGGCTTCATTTCCAACACTCCCTTGTCAGAGATGACCCCTTTGTGCTTTCCCAACACAAAGCTGCCACATATAGCCAATCTTTCAGCTGTTCCCTGCTTGACTGACTAGCCATGGAGACATGCACAGAGCTGGAAAACCACTGCCAATTACCCTCCTTGCCTCCACTCTGGGCTTGTCTTTTGGCCTCTTGACTCCTCCTCAAGGAGGGCCATTCACAGAGAAGGCAGCTGTCTGGACACACTCTCTCTCTTCCTCAGTATCTGCATCTCCCAGAACTGACGTATTTTAAAGACGACTTTGCTTTTAATGATCAGTTCCTTGAACAACCTCTCCTTCCTAAGTATGCAAGCCTTCCACCTAAGCAGCTCTCATTCTTACTTCTCTGATGCATCTATCCCTCCCCTTGGCCCATCCTCCCATTTCATGGCTCTAGACTTGGATTACTTTCATAATTTCTTCAGCCTCCCGGGCCCTCTTTGCCTCCTTTAATTACCTGCTCTCTCCCACTGCCTGTCCATGAACACTAACCTGGGCCTCACCCTCTTATACATGCAGCTTCACTCTGAAGTTGCCCCATGGAGATCTGCCATCAGGCAGCTCACGGACTTTCCCAGCACTTCAGATGTACTACTCTCCACTGAGCTGAGCTATGCTTATCCTCAAAAAAAGTAAAGCTATGATCAGGTTCTTTCTTTAACTAGTTCCCAAGGGTAAAGCAGGCCTTGTGTTCTAGACCCTTTTTACTGATCAAAATGTAAAAACTTGACTTTTTTCTCTATTAGCGGAGTCCCTGATTTCCCTAAGATGACCATTACTCCCCCAACAGTAGCTTGTTCTTTTCATGATGTACGTTTGAGTCTCTTCTACCAGCCTGTTGCTTATTCCCTCTATGAATAACATTCCTATTTGATGGGTGTCCTTAGACCTGTCTCTAACACCACAGAAGTCACAGGTAATTTGATGGGCACCAGGAAGGGCTGTCATGTCCTGTCCAAAACTTTGAGGCTGCATTGAAGTTTTATTGCATATTTTTAAACTATCTGAAATGGTTGCTTAACTTTCAAACTATCAGTTCAATCCTACTCCAGATTCTAAGACCAGACTTATTCCTGCTAGAAAAAATGTCATGAGTCTTGACCTGATAGCACAGTCTCAGCATGAAGCTGGGGGTGGTGGAGTCTCCTCTGACCTTGCGCCCCTGTTTCTATAATCTCCCATCTTTCTCACTTCACAGTGACCCCCCTACTTAGCAGTGTGTCCCCATCTGGCCTGGGCGTGAGTCTTTGGTGAGGCCTGCTAAACCCTTTCGATGCTAATTACCACTTGTGTCTCCTCCCATTGTCCCTGAGTCATCAGCTGATTCTTTGGCTTCCTTTCCCAGTCTCTCTCCTTTTCGGGTCCAGGCTTTCTTGGTGGAGCCTGTTCCCCTCTTGCCCAGTCTCTGGGTGGACTTCACCCTCCACCCTCTGTGATGCTTCCCAGAGGGCAGAAGGAGCACCTCACTTCCCCCTGCTCCTCAGTGACAGCACACACTGTTATACACCAGGGAAGACTTCATAACCACCCCTGGCTCTTGCGCGTATTCACCAGAAACTACTGGCTTCATGCAGGTCATTTTTGCTTGGTTACTATTTGGAGATTAATGGAACCTCCTTCTTGTACAAACAGTGTGAACTAGATTACCTCTGTGAGCTTCCCCATGTTACAGAAAAAGAACATGAATATTCCCTGTGGGGTTTCCGGTAATATTCAGAAATGTAGGACTATACCCCTCCCTTCTATTGTTATTTCAGAGCCTCAGCTTCTGTGTGCTCTAATCAGATTCTCCCCAGGCCACACAGCCTAGTGGTGAGGCAGGGACTCTGGAGCCCTTTATCAGTTGTGTGACCAGGGACAAGATATTTAACATCTTGGTCTCAGTTTGCTCATCTGTAGAATGGGGATATGTCATAGTACCTACTTTGTAGGTTGTTATAAGATTAACTGAGATAACACTTGTAAGTAAGCTAATACTTTTAAATATTTTTAAAGCACTTAGTGCCTTGAAAAGAATTAGCTCTCTAAGTGTTAAAAATGAATGCCAGAGGTATTAATTTATTATTATTTAAATTTGAAGGGAAAGTTAGGAATAGAGAAAAATGGAAAAGAGAAATCAATTTGATGGTGCATTTATCTGGGAATAGATTGTGCCAGATGTATCAATATATAGGCATGTAAATGATTATATAATGATTATGCCATGAATTAATGTGTAAATGAATACTTTTTTTTTTCTTTTTAAACATCTTAATGGAGTCTTGTCCTAAACCCAGACAACTAGAAGAACTGGCCCTTGCTGTCTAGGGAATGTTATGTAGACACCTTTAAGGATTTCCCAAGTCAGCACGCCAGTTCCCTCCAATTAGCCCTGCTTGATCCTCAGAAAGCCTCAGGAACTGGAAGTACCAGGCAACAAGGAGGGCAGGAGTTCAGGTGGGGCTGAAGGGGTAAGATGGGCTGAAAGTCTGTAAAGGAAACAGGTCCCTAGTTCCCCCTCTACCCAGTGCACACTTTCCTGAAAAATTGAAATTCACTGAATATTTACACACAGAGTAAGGAGATGACCACATCCTTGTCCCTGTTGGCTCCCAGAATACTGGCAATCAAATAAACATCTGAGGCTCTTTCATTGGGGAAACCAAAAAGGTGTAGGGAAACTGACAGCTGGGAACCCCTCCCCAGAAAGCCGCAGTGCCCTGCCCGATCACCAACAGGGAATCCTTCCAGTCAATAAGCGCCTTCCTTTTACTCAGAATATGTGGTCAGGTTTCTTGGTGCCTCAAGATTCAGCTAAGAATTACCAGACTTTTCAGAAAAGTCTCCCTGACAGAGACCAAACTAGGCAAACACAGAGGACCAGGAACTCAGAGGGAACAAAACGCAGGCAGGACAAACTTCAGCAACACTATAATGTCCTCAGAGAGATAAGAGGATATTTTATCCATGGAAAAAGAACAGGCTGCTACAGAAAGAAAACTTACAGGATGAGAAAGCGCTCTTAGAAAGCAAAATTATGGTTGAAAAGAGACATTTCATATATGGGTTGGTCTCCCGCATTGCAGGCGGATTCTTTACCAGCTGAGCCACCAGGGAAGTCCATGTGGATTGGAGATATATTCAAATTTTCCAAAAAGTAGAATAAGAACACCAGTAGAGGAAAATAAGAGGAAAATAAGACAATTAAAGAATCAATCCAACAACTTTTAGCTAAAGTAGAAAGGAATAAATTGTAAAGAAAAATTCCCAGGACTGAGGGCATGAATTGCCAAATTGATACAGTGTTGTAAGTGCCTGCTGTAATTAGTGTTCTTTTTTTTTTTAAAAAAAGACCTACTCTAAAGCACAGCACTGGAACATATCAGTCAAAGGGCACCCTAAAAGCTTTCAGAGAGGAGAAAAAGTCAGGTAAAACTCCAAAAGTCAAGAATGATAACGATAGCAGATTTTAACAACATTGAACATAAAAGAAAATGGAACAATTTCTTTAAAATTCTGAGGGGGAATGACTTCCAATCTAGAATTCTACGCCCAAACCATCATTAAGACGAGGGTACACTAAAAACATATTCAGACTTTAAAGACTAAAAAGTTTGCCTCAACAAGCATTCAATGAGTATTATGATTACCATTTGTTTCTCCAATTTTCTTTAATTTCTCTTTACTTTCTTTGTTTCTCTTAATGTGATATGCCTTTGATACATACAAAATAAAATTAATTCCTTCATTCCCTTTATAAAAAAAAAATGAACTGCCTGAACCCACAAAATGGTTTTTGATTTTAGCAAAGCATTCATCAGAATCTTATGTGATAAACTTTTAGTTAAAACGGTGAAATGTAGACTGAGATGATGCTGGAACTGTTGGGTGGATTTATGCCCTGTTGGAGGTTAAAGGAATCTGGGGGCTCATCTGATCCAATCCTCTCATTTTACAGATGAGAAAAATAATTCTCCAAGAAAGAAAGGAACTTAACTAAGGAAAATAGTGTTTGGAAGACAGTAGATACTAAATAAACATTTGTTGCTTGAAAGGATACGTTAGTAAGCAAGCAAATGAGTTAAGTCAGATATTACTCAGCCTCCTTTTTTTTTTTTTTTTAGATAAATAATTAATTCATGACTGTGCTGGCTCTGGCTGTTCTGCATGGGTTTTCTCTAGCTGTGGTGAGCAGGGGCTGGTCCCTCTAGTTGTGGCGTGCAGGCTTCTCATTGCAGTGTTTTTTTCTTGCTGCAGAGCACAGGCTGTAGGGTGTGCAGGCTTCGGTAGTTGCTGCACACAGGTCTAGCTGCCCCGTGACATGTGGGATCTTCCTGGACCAGGGATCAAACCTATGTCCCCTGCACTGGCAGGTGGATTCCTAACCACTGGACCACAAGGGAAGTCCTATCCAACCCTTTTAACTCACACAGGGAAAAGCTGAGGATCTCAACCTAGTTGGTAGTTGGGCCAAGACCAGACTCGGGTTTTCAAATTTAGGCTCAATACACTTTCACCAAACTTTGCTAGATTAATGATGTCATTGCTCTAAAAGAATAACACAAGGCTCTCAGTCCACTTTCCCACCAAATGCCTCGATATATGGAGTGATGTCAGTGTGGGAGGAGGGCTTTCAGATCCACACTGCAGAGGTTGCAGAGCTGGGAGAGGCAGCTAGGATGACAGATCACAGGAGCCAAGTGCCTTCGTGGGTTTCTCTCTGGCCTCCTACTCAAGGCTGGATTCTTTTAAAGATACCTGGCTGTCTGCTTTATGATACTGTTCCCTGCTGGTGAAGAGCTGCGGTTTTAAGAACATTTTCCTTGTTTTTAATTTTCATTCATGGTTCTCAGTCTGCGTTCCAGGGGAGTACAGAGGATTTAATTCTTCCTTTTTTTAAACATTCCTTCTAATGGCTCTAGAACATGTAGTTTGCAATATTTTCTTCATATGCTTCTGGATAAACTTCAGTATGTTACTGTCCCTCCTAATAGGGTGGTCCCTATTAGGACTGAACCTATTTCTTTAGATGGAGTCTTCCAGCACAGACCAAGGCACATACTAACTTCCCGGGAGTGACCGCTATACTTCCATGTGGTTCGAGAGTCTCTTGTTAAGTCAAACTGTTGATGCCTATTAAGCAGAATCTACTGCAAACCCCAATCTGAATTGCAGGGTCTTCTCAAGCCTGCACCTGCCCTTTCTCTACTTGGGAGCTCTGAGACTTTTAACTCAGAGAATTTTCTTTTTATCTTCATTAAATGAGGGGTGACCTGTTGACCCCGTGATAGAGGGGCTTGTCTCAGCCCTTGCTGAGAATGTAAGAGACAGCCGGCCAGCTGCTGGCAAGCTGGCGGGTGGGGGGTGAATTACACATTCACATTCAGAAGAAGTACATTCTCAATGCTTTGTCTCAGAAAGCAAACACCCATAGTGACACAGGCCAAAAGAGATGCCAGGAGGCATCCTGTTAATTTCTCATTTTTGGGCTGAAAAAGATGATAATTTGCATCTGAATGGCCCTTTATAGAGTACAAAACTCTTGCACAGACATTATCTGACTCTCACGGATCCCTGATTTTACAGATGAGGAAACGAAGGCTCAACGAGCAGGGAATGACAGGCTTAGGGTCACAGACAGCAAATCACAAAGGCAGGACTCCAAGTCTTAGAATTGCAGTTATCTCATCCACACTCATTCACTTGCTCCGCAGCCAGCCACTGAGCTGGGCACAGGGCACAGAGCAGTGAGGCAGATGGTTGTGATGACCTGCCCTCACGGGCTTACTAGCTGTCCACACATCATATGAGCACCCAGGTTCGACAGGGGAAATGCAAGGTACTGGTCCAGGGATGAGGAACAATGTCCCTTACTACTGCCCCATGGGTACTGCCACGATTGTGTCTGTTACTAGCTTCGGCCCCTCCCTGGGCCGGGACAGTGGATAACAACTTCAGTCCTGCTTACCCACAAGCCAGGGGGACCCTAGAGCACCTGCCTCTCTCTGATGCCGGCCCACTCAGCTCCGTCACCACTGGGCCACCTCCAGTAGTGCAGATGCCCCCTCTGCAGATGAATGATCTGGAACAAATGCCAAGTGAAGAGAGAGTGCAGCAGCAACAGAAAGGTTCCCAGAGTCTCATCACAGCTTCCCTAAAAGTTGTGGTCTTTGCCATCAATGAATCACTGTTAGAATTTCCTCTTATCCCTGGTCCTACCCTTTTCAGTGTGAGTTTGGGTCTTGGTCTGTGACCCCATATTCCCTATTTCCCAGGCTCACCCACTACTGGGTGAGTCCTAACGGGACTTTCTGCTTCTATCTGCTGCTGTTGGCTGGTTTTGCTCTGGGACTGACTGCCAACCACGTCTCATGTCTGGTTCCTGACATTGTGTCTTCCTCACCACTGCCTCCCAGCCTGGTTACCAACTATCAGGATGCCCCTGCTGGACACTGCTTACTACCTGTCCGTGATCTGTGATTTAGTTTCATCTTCACTTTTTAACTTGCATTTTTTGTAATTTTATCAACAAGATCTTTTTTAAAAAAAAAGATGTGCCTTGGTCCATTAGGAGTTAATGTGTTCTCTGCTCCTGACTTTCAATTCAGGTCAGTGCTCCAGGAACAGAGGAGCAAAAAAAATGTTAGTCGCTCAGTTGTGTCTGACTCTTTGTGATTCCATAGACCGTAGCCCGCCAGGTTCCTCTGTCCTTGGGATTCTCCAGGCAAGAACTGGAGTGGGTAGCCATTCCCTTCTCCAGGGGATCTTCCCAGCACAGGGATTGAACCCAGGTCTCCTACATTGCAGGCAGATTCTTCACTGTCTGAGCCACCAGGGAGAACAAAAACTTTTCTTTCTTTCGTTTTTTAAAGATGTGCTTTGGTCCGTGAAACATTAACGTGTTCTCTGTTCCTGACTTTCAATTTAGATCAGGGCTCCAGTAACAGGAGAAAAAGAACAGTGCTAATGGCGCACTGTGGCCACTAGAGGGAAGCAAAAGCTAGGACTTACTAAAGGCAAGAGCCACACTTGGGTTGCTTGACTAGAAGACTGGATCCTACCCTGCTTAGGTAGGACACATGTGGGAAATATGAGACAGATGGTTGCATAGTGCCTGCACACAGTACATGCTCAATAAATGTTTGCTGGATTAAATTCCTAATTTTGGATATAAGAAAGCACAGACCAGGGCAAGTTACATGACGTGATCACAAAATCAGTCTCAGGGCCCAGTCTTCTTGGCTCTCAGGCCAGTGTGCCTTTCCATCACATGGTACACCAGTCCCCCTCCCCCTCCTTTTCTGCTCCTTTCTCTACCAGATCCAGATTTCTCGACCTGTCCATCCAGATTCCAAAACTTCCTCGGACAAAACTGTAGTCATTTTGTGGCCCTTTCCTGCATCCCTTATACCTAATCTGAAACCTGGCCCCGTCAGGCTATAGAAACCTCTTTCCTGTCTTTTGGACAGCTCCTCACTAATCCAGGCCTGCACCACCCACCTCTGAGTTTCTGTGGGTGTCTCCTCATATCTACTCTTCCACGCTCCGGCATCATCATAAATCTATTATTTTAGATACAATCAACTCTACTGTGTGTGTCCCTTCAAATTCTACCAGCTCCATCCTAGCTTCACAGCCCCTGTGATCATCCCATTCACTTGTCTACCCCAACTTCTGCCACTTGTCCAGAGATGTTCTCCGCTTGGTCTCTTCCCAGACGGGTACCGGTCATTTCTGCCTCTGGACAGCTGTTGATGGGGTGGGTGACAGTCCCACTGAAAGTTCCTTCTTCCTCTGCAGACCCTGTCTTCCCCACAGCTCTTGATTCCCTGCATCTCACGTCTCCCACATTCTTTGGCAGTCGTCTGCACATCACGCTTTCCCCTTCCTGGGACTAATGTGTCCTGACCAACGTGTTTGATACTGAAGCAGTCAGAAGGATTTACTCTGTCTCTTGCCTTTTTGGTTTAGTTACTGAATTTGTAGAGTGCCTTCTTAGTTTCATCAGTTTTCTCCTACTCTATGGCATTGCTTCAACAATGGGCCTGCCAGAGCTCTGGCTTTGGTAATAGCCAAAATGATTGTGACTGTTACAGTGTCACAGCATTTTTCCTCACAATTTTTAGCTTTTTGGTTTTTCCTACCAAGATATGTCAACATCTGTAACCCAGACACTGTGTTTCAGTTGGTAGTGGTGGCAATGGAGTGGCGGGGCAGCGGGTGAGGGAACTAGTAAGACTAAGACTTCCCTGGAGGACCGCATGGTGGTTTATAGGCTGGATTTTGAACTCAGCAGTCTGAACGTGAATCCAAGTTCTTCCACTGTGTAGCTATGTTACCTTGGAAATGGAAGATACAAGGTCTGTTTAAGTTCCTCATCAGAAATACTGAGGTACTGAAGTTAACAGAGTTGCCATTTTGGTAAAAGATAATGCATGTGAAGCACTTGATATCCAGTTAATGGCTATTATTCTTGTGATTTTTTACTATTGTCATTATTATTTGGTGTGATTAGTTGATCTATTGAGTGTAGATGCAACAGTCCCTTTTCTTTAGAGAGAGAAATCATTCATTTTATTTTAAAACGTTTAAATGCTATACATAGAGACAGTACATCTATCATCTCAGTGAATTTTCTCAAACTGAACACATCTGTGTGATCAGTACCCAGACCCCAGAAAAGAACATGAGCAGCAGCCCTTAGGCCTTACTCACACTCACTTCCTGGTACCCCCCACAACCTTTTCTGTGTGTGTGTGGTGAGAATAGTTACTGTGAAATTTGTCCTCAACACATTTTTAAGTGCACAGTGCTCAAAGCTGTACTGTTGGCTACAGGCACAATGGTGTACAGCAGAGCTCTACAATCCTCAACATTCCCTTCTATGCTGTCCTGCCGTGTGACTCTGAGCAGTGAGGGTTTAACAGAGTCAGAATATTTCAACTTCTTTCTGATAGTCGCAGAAACTGGGGTCAAATATTAAGGAAGAGTACTAAACTGCAGGTCCGGTTAGAATATCTGGGCTAGACTAAGATTTAATAGCTAATGGCAGAATGCAAAGTCAAGATCATAGACCCTCTAAGAACTGGGGTGAGATGGGAACTCTATTTGCCTTTAGATATAAATCAACTATACCAAATATGGGTTGAGAGCAGACATCCATAGTTTCAGAGGAGGCAGAGGAAAAATCAGTTTAGATATCTTTTAAAATTTTAGAATTTTTTCTTCACTGTGCTTCTTTCCTTGTGATTAGGAGTTTAGTAGTTAGAAAGGGCTGGCTTGATCTGAGATACATCCTGGACAGAATCATCAAGGAAGGGAGGGGCAGACTCGGTGAGGAAACTGATGGCCCGTAGGAGTGCACACCACCTAAGCTAAGAGTTCCTAGTGGCAGCACTTGGGTGGAGAGCAGATTTCTTTATATCCTAAGGAAAAGATGGAAATCAGTGTGGTACTTGGGCAAGTTACAGAAAACTAGGCAGTGTGCCTGTGGGAGGGCCCCTGGGCCCCAAATGTTAGCACACAGGGAGGAGAATGAGCTCTTAAGTAAAGCAATGGTTAGTAGTGTCAGCCTCAGGATGTATTTGGTATACATCAGACCAAAGAGCTTCCCTGGTGGCTCAGATGATAAAGAATCTGCCTGCAATGCAGGAGACCCAGGTTTGAACCCTGGGTCAGGAAGATCCCCTGGAGAAGGGAATGGCTGCTCACTCCAGTATTCTTGCCAGGCTAATTCCATGGACAGAGGAGCCTGGTGGGCTACAGTCCATGGGGTCACAAAGATTCAGACACGACTAACACTTTTCAGACCAAAAAAGAGAATATTCTACTAGAGCTAAACACTCTGGTATACAAGTAAGACAGCACACACATACTCAGCATCACAACAGGGGAGCCCCCCCGCCATAAACACTCCCCACTTTCCTGGGTCTTCAGCTATTGGCAATGCACTGGATTCTAATAGAGAAACAGTCACCTCTTCCCCCAAGTACAAAGAGGTACTTCTCTCTCAATGTTTTGACTTCTGGAAAGTCTTGGTCAACTTCAAACCAACTTGGTTTCTGCAGGGAAGAAACTGCTTAGATTGTCTAAGGTAGATTAAAGGTAGAAATTCTTCTCCTTTTAGGTTGACCTCAAGTTACTCATTCATTCAACACATATATATGAAGCACTCCTGCCTCTGGATTTACAGTTAGGTCAGCATGCAGTCCTCAAATGCCTGCCCCAAGCGCCCAGATACATCCTCCCAGCACACATGGTCAAGGATGTATTCCACATTCTCGCAGCTCCATCCCACTGCTAAGACCTTCCTTAACTGTTCCCACCAGTTTCCTCCACCTGCTTCCTATCTCCCCAGGAAAGCCTTCATTAGGCCTGAGACCTCCAAGGGATTCTTTGAGATGCTCCCTCCCACCTGTCAGCTGTGTCTAACATGGATCCAGACTGGGCACTTTGGGCTCTAGGACCATCCCCCATATCATGAGGATGCAAGGTTTTTTGGGGAGAAGATGTTCTGATTGTGAATTTCCCCAGAGGCACTCACCCTCCACACTCACCACCACAATAACCCTCATTTATACTGAGGTCCAGGCAAAGTCACTGCTTAAAATCACCACTGCCAGGCAACTGCGAGGCACTTTGACAAGGTAAAACTGAGTTGTCAATGAGAACAACAAGGGTGGTGTTTGCTTCTTTTGAAAATGGCTTTAGATTTTAACTATCTTAGGACTTTTTTTTTTTTTTTTAATGAAATTCAATTAGTGGCTGATGAGAGCTCTCTGGGTTGCGTGCCCTTTCTGATGACAAAGCACACTCTCCAGTCTTTCCGTTGCCTCTTCTGTTTGACTGAAGGAAAATCTGAGACAAAGGAGACACTTTAGGACAAAAACTCTCCCATGCTCAGTCTTTGCCTTCTCGATTGTGAAGTCAGCTGTGGGCAGGGCTGGTTCTGACCTTGGGGTGAAAGGAGACTTCACAGAGTTAAGATGGAGTTGCCTTCTTTATCTAAAACCATGTTCCTTTAGATAGGGCTGGACTATCCAGGCCTCAGAGAAGCTCTATCAGGGTGGGGTGTGGCACAGACCCCCACCTGCCTTAACAGTGGAGGCTGAACAGAGATTAATGACACATCCATGACCAGGTGGCAGTCTCCTCATGGCAGTGGTACCCAGCCTCCTGCCCCAGCCTCTGGGCAGAGGACACTGGGAACCTCGCCCTGGGGGGGCTGCTCCTTTCCTGGCAAAGTGCAGGAAACGGTGGTCCTCACCCACTGGGCTTCCAGGAACAGCTCTGTGTCTCTGTGTGAGGCTCCCACACTTCAACACAGCTGCTGCTGGCAGCTGCAAGGTGGATTTTTTTTTTTTTTTTAAATCTCAGCATATGAGGTTTTGAGAAAAGAAAGGCTCCCTACACATCAGGGAAGCTGAAAATTAGAGGAAGAAATTCATGATTCATTCTCTAGGCATAAAGCCACTGTCACATATGCCACAAATGTCACCGGATTTCCCAGGTCTAGTATGGACCTCAGACTCACTGGCAAAGGATGAGAACATAAAAGACTCCAATATACACAGAGTTTCACCCTTCATATACCAGAAAGGGAAAATGAAGAAGGAAGTGCTTGTTGCTACAGTAGAAGAGTCAGAATTATTGGTCATTACGCAGCAAGTAAAATGTCAGGTAATACAGGAAATGTATACTCTTAAATACAGCCAGACCATTGAGAAAGAGTACAGACATCACCTCTGGCCATAAAAGTGAAGCAAATCCCCTTTGTGCATGAGAAAATCCTAATCGCGTCACAACATCCTTTAGCACCCCCGTCTTCAGCCTTCCCGTCTGCCACAGCAGTCTACAATCCACAGGTCCAGCTATGGACCTGTTCATGGGTCCTGAACACCCATCTGAGGGTGTCTGTTCAGCTGTCCCCTTTGCCTGGAACACCTTGCCCCCCAGTGCTCACCTGCCACATTCTCCTGCTCCTGTGTGGTTGAGCTCAATTTCCTTATGTCCTGATTAATTATCGAATTGATTCATTCAACAAAAATGTATACTGAGTGCTTACAATGTGCCAGGTATTGCTTTAGAGACTGTATTCAGCACTGAAAAAAGAAATACTTCTGACCACATGGAGTTTGCATTCTTGTAGGGGAGGCAGGCAGTAAACAAGATAAATAAGTAAGACAAGCAGCATGTTAGAATGCTAGTGATTAAGTGCTAAAGAGCAAAAGAGAGCAAGGAAAAGGTATGGAGAGTCTGGTGCGTGGGTGTGTAGGTCTGGTGTGTGGTGTGTGTGGGGAGTCTGTGTGAGGGGGTGCAAACCCCTTGTGGTTGCATATCTTCTGCAAGAATTTCCAAAACCCCACCATCTCATAATTGCTTTTTTCTTACATGTTGCCAGTACACAGTATATGCACCTCAATATGGTATTTAACATCCTTATATTTTTATATAGGGGCTATTTATACACATGGGTCATGCTCTGCAACTGGAATCCAGGTCCCAACAGCTTTGTGTCTTGACTCCAGCCCTGGACATACTTTATGCAGTCTCTGTTCACACAGGGTTTCATGAATTAAGAGAGAACTCTGCCCATGAAGTCAGAATCTAACGTACCCTTGCTTCTGGTTTTTCCCCTCCAATGTTCTTTTTCCTATATCTTTTCCTCTTTTTCTTTCTTGCTTGCAACAGAGGGTTTCTTAATACTTTCCTGAGAAGGTATCCTCATCAATTAATCTCTCCTTCAGTAATGAATGAGACTAACCTCTCATCAAGTAACAGGGAGGCAGGGGGAATGGTAGGTAGTGGGAGCTGATCTCTTATGGAAATTCATTTGCAGAGAAACTAATATATTAAAGAAAACCTTCTGTGGTGTTTAAAAAATATGCCCACAAATTCTTTGATATTCCTCCCTTCAGTGGTTGGTGGAGCTTAGTTCCTTCCACCTGAGTGCCCACTGGACTTAGAGGCTTGCTTCTAGTGAACAGAATATGGAAGTGTTGAAGTTGACTACTGAAGCCAGGAGACAAAAAACACAGTAGTTTCCTCCTTGCTCTCTCTTGGATCACTGGCTTTGAGGGAAAGCCAGCCATCATGTCATGAGGACACTGAGAGAGAGGACCATATGGTGAGGCACTGAGGCCTCTGGCCAACAGCCATGTGAGGCAGCTCTCTTGGAAGCAGGTCTTCTAGCCCCAGTCAGACCTTTAGAGACTAAAGCTTTGCTCACATCTTGACTGCAACCGCAGGAGAAATCCTGAGCCTGAACTACCCATTTCGAAGTCACTCTTGGATTCCAGAACTGCAGAAATGCTTAGATAATGAATATTTGTTGTTTTAAGTAGCTAAGCTTTGAGGTAATTTGTTATACGGCAATAGAAATTAAGTGAGTTCTTGTTCTACAACTGACATTGAGAAAGTCAATGAACCTCTCTAAGCTTTAGTTCTTCAATTGTGGATAAAGGAGATTTGGGTCAGAAGACTAAGGGGTGCCAGGCCTCAAATCCTATGTTCTCTGAACGGAACACTCTAGGAATAATGTAGTATATGTCAGTTCAGTTCAGTTCAGTTGCTCAGTTGTGTCCGACTCTTTGTGACCTCATGGAGTGCAGAACGCTAGGCCTCCCTATCCATTGCCAACTCCCGGTACTATATGTCAGCTATGTATAAAAGGTATCAATAACAATCTTGATCTCTCTGAGCTATTTCTGCAGATTTAGATAGCAAAGGGATCATCATTTGAACCCAAAGGTGCAATTTATGTTCTGAGAAGTGATATTCATCTTAGAAAGAGATACACACAAAAAAATCCCACCAACAGGAGATTTTGTGCTTAGGAGGGGCCTAGAGGGGTAATATCCTTTACATGGGTATGGTGCTTCACAACTGACTATGTGCTTTCATGCATATTTCATTTAATCCTCACAAATCTCCATTTTATAAATGGGGTTGAGGCTCAGACAGTTTTGGTAACTTGCTTAACATCATGCAGTTATTATGTTCTAGAATTTGAAACCTGAACCACAAATTCTTTGTTACTAAATTCTACTTTCCCTTACTCTCAGCTGCTTCCCTGATGAAATGGCAACCCACTCCAGTACTCTTGCCTGGAAAATCCTATGGACAGAGGAGCTTGTTCAGCTACCATCCACAGGGTCGCAAAGAGTCGGACACGATTGAGCGACTTCACTTCACTTCACTTTATTCTATTAAGCAGATTAAGGACATTCCTAGCATGACACAACACCTTCTACAAGAAACTTCTGTGGAGAGCTGCTGATAAGGGAGGTCTTACACAGCAACATCTTCTATCACAAAACTCCATTCCATCCTGCATCCAAGTGATTGGACCAGAGTGGTCATCTGCCTGTGGACAGTGAATAGCTGACCAGGAATAAAGGACATGGCCTGGCATGAAAAGATGAACAGGGCCAACTAGATTCTATCTTTTAAAAAATGTGAGCTAGGAAATGACAAGAGAATGACACACTTACCTGAGGGCAGTACATGTAATTATGAGGAGAAGAAAGGTCAGAGGGGTTACAATGGGCCACAGGCAAGTCAAGGTTATGTGGGAACAGAAAATGGAGTAGGTAGTGCTGATAAGGTGAAGACAGATGTATAGCTCTATCTATCTGTCCATCTATCTGTCTGTGTCTGTCTGTCTACTTATCTACCTATCCACCTAGCTTTCTATCTGCTTATCTCTTGAGAAAAGAGAGACTGGGACAGAATAAGCCAGACAGGAGGAGAGGAACTTAAACTGGGACCACAAGTGAGGTCCCTATAACCATCTTGGATCTAGGACCATCCTACAGACCCAGGCTCACAAGGTCTGAGTCTACTGTGGCCACTAGGATATGGTTCCTATGAGAGTCCATCTCATTGATCCCTGGTGAAACTAACCCCCTTTGCTGAGTTCTCTTGAGAGAGCTGTTTACCTTACAACTAAACAAATGTAACTAGAGCTGGCATGGCTATTATGAAATTTAATAAACAAAACTGTGTGAGTATAAACTTCCAAGAATCATGAGGGTTTTCTAAATCAAAATATACATACACAAAGAGCTCCATGGATTCTGACAGTTAAATAACAAAACCACTTGTGATACCAAAACCGCTTGTACTTTATGATACCCAAGACATAGGACATGAACTCTACTCCTGTGATTATGAAATAACCAATGGTTTTTTAATTTTAAGAAACTGCTCCTAACTGTGCAAAAGAGTCCAGAGCAATGCAAAGACCAGCTAAGACATCTGTGTGTCCTAAGCTCTGTTGTAGGGGTGTGACTGGCAAACAGGGAAGAGCCTTGCGAAGCTCTAAAGGTCACTTGGGATGGACATAAACCAGTATCTCATCAGGGCTGAATTTTGTTAACTGGTGTAACTGAGCAGCCTCTGACCACCCAGAATATTGGCCTTGCCCCCATCCAGACTCAGTATAGGGAGTTCTGGACTAAAAATGAAAGATCCTGGAAATGACTCTCAGCTCTGTCACTTAGCAGCCATATGGGTTGGACAAGCAACTTCACCTTTCTAAGCCAGTTATCCCATTTCTACAACAAAATGCATGGACTTAATAAAAAATCATCAAGGTCCATTCCAGCTTTAAAACTGTATGAGTGTAATTCAAAGATTCTCAACTATTCGTGCACAGCTAGCTGCTCACCATACACACATGGTAACCGTATTACTGTAGTATGTCTATAAACTCCAAACACACAAAAAAACTGGACACATGATCTAGCCACGGGACAGATTCTTTAAAACTGGAATTGTTGCATAAACTGCTTAGTAGATAGACCTGGGCCCATGGCTCCCCAGTTGGTCCATATTGTTCTTCAAGAGGGGCTTGAATGGGTGACTGAAGTGGGTTGCCATTTCCTCCTCCAGGGGATCTTCCCGACCCAGGGATTGAACCTCGGTCTCCCAGATTGCAGGCAGATGCTTTACCGTCTGAGCCACCAAGAATCTTGGAAATCTAAGGTGTATCTAGCTTCTTTCTTTCAGTTGTCTTATAAAACACCAGCAGTCACACCCACTTCTTTTTTCAGACCTCACTAACCCCCCTGGGCAGAGTATTTACATCTCCTCCAATTCTGCTTTGCACTAAACCCTAAAGCATGCTGCTGGGGGATGCGGTGTAACAGGCTGTAGCTGGTCCAAGCCTCAATGAGATGGATGGGGGCTGGTGGAAAAGTGGTTGAGATGACTACATCATGCTCATCATTTAGTGGAACAAGGGTCAGTGTTTTTTAAAGCTTCCCGTCTTTCCCCTCTCCACTGGGAGAGGATTTGGAACTTTGTAGGCTATTTCCCTCGGAAGATCAATGCGTTTTAGAAAGATCTATCAGTTCCCCAAAGGCACTGAAAGCCTAAATGCAGGAGAGCAGTCTGCACTGCATTTTAATATCCCTGAAACATGGTAGTAAGTAGATTTGTTCCCTAATACCCTCTAAGACCATTTGAGGATATTTCCCGAAATCCCCATCTGAGAGCTTCCCTCAGCTCCTCTTCAACTGCTGGCCACAGATCACTCCCCCAAGCTGCGTCTTCCTCTGGGAGTGACGCACCCAGGCTTCGGGGTCTGCACAGATACACTCAGGGTGGGCTGCCCGGCCCTCCGGACACCTGTGACAGCACAGTGGAGGTGGTGCGGGAGCGCTGGGCCTCGAGACAGAGATCTGGACAGCCATCTTGTTCTGCCCCTAAGAGGACGGTGATCTTGGTCAAGTCAGTGGATCTTGCTGGGTCTGTTTACTCATCTCTAAATGAGCACTGGGTACACGAAACAGAAAAGCATCCCTGAGCTCTCCCTCTGGGTTCTGATTCACAGCTTGCCCTTCTCTGAATCTCCGGGTGGAGATGCTGAGGATTCGGAGTGCGGGCGGCTTCTCCGTCCACTCTGAGCTCTTGGCCATCTGCTGGACACACTCATCTTTGATATTTTGTTTTTTTACAGAGCCTTTCTGAAAGAGTTGAGGGGAAAGTCTGTCTCCCTCCTACTCCAGAGAAAACGCTGTTTAGTTCCTGTTTAAATTTCTCTTATTAAAAGTTCTTTTATGGAAAATTCTCTCTTCTTGTTTTACTGTTACCATGCCCTAGAATATCCAGCATTGCTTTAAGAATATTCCAAATGTCAGCCAGATTTTCTGTAACAAGAACACATAACTTATTCCTCTGACCACAAATTTCTACCCTTAACAACTCAACCAAGAGTAACGAATACCACTCCTGTCTCTGTCTCTTGCTCTGAGTCTCTCTCTCTCTCACACACATACACACACACACTCTCTTTCTCTCTCCAGCAATTCAATGTCATCTTCCTTGGATCCTGCATCAAAGGCCCTCATAATCATCCCACTGTGTTGAAAGAAGGCCTTGTTGAGAGATCTTGAAATGTTAATCCATACAGTTTAAGAAAACGCACCACAGTATACTTGTACTTGTCAAAAATCAAAATGTTACTTAACCTAACATGTTTGCCTTTTTGCTCTTGCTGTCAAAATCTGAAGACAAATTGACTCTATGGGGACTTTCAAATTGTCAAAACTCCTTGTTCATTTCTTTTTTGATTTTTCATATTATCCTCTCTTAAATCTTTTATATTCTTTTTTTTTTTATTTTATTTTTAAACTTTACAATATTGTATTAGTTTTGCCACTTCTTTTTAAGCTAACAAACTGCTCATCAACAATAGACAGTCTTGCTCACTACTCACTGAGAAAATAGAGGTCCTAAAAGGTGAACATGTTCAATTTCCTTCTCCTGCTATTCCTCTCCAGCTTAGAGAACCAGTCCAAATCCTTGAGCACATAATTTAAGGCCTCTCAGATCCAACCTCTCAATCTTTCCAACTCATCTGCTACCAAGACGGACCCTGGGTTCCAAGTCACAGCTGTACTTGCTGATTCCTGAATGTATCCAATAATTTCCCATTTCCCTGACTTTTTATTTATGATGTTTTCTCAGTATGGAATAGTCCTACCTTCCCCTCCCAAACCACACCCCTCTCATCTTCTGGAAATCCTTTCCTATCTTCAAGCCCAGCTCAAAGGCAGCCTCATCCACAAAGCTGTCCACAAGCAGCTCCCATCCAAGCCACCACCACTAGCAGTTCTAAACAATCTCCTCCCTTCCTTTCTAGCAGAATGCTATTTGTACCTCTATTATAGCACACCTTTGCCTTGGATATTTGTTTCCACCCCTGTGTCTTTTGTTGGCTTGAAAGTGCCTTAACAGTGGAGCCTATGTAGTTTAAAATTTTTTCTTTTACAGAAAGTATTTTAGAATATTGTTGATTTAAATTTGCTGAAGTAGATGGAAAGACCTGTACCTTGCTTCATCACATTTTTAGAACTTCTACCTCTTTGCTTCCTTCATATGAACTCTCATGTTTAATTTTAAAATCTCACATTCTTTTTAGTGTTTTTAGTAAAACAAGTTTTTCTGGAAATAGGGAGGATATACGTTTTAAATGTTTTTACTGGCTTATGATTTCGGAATTTTCATTGGACCATCATCAATTTTTAGGAAATTCTTCATAATTCTTTAAAAATTAATCAATTTCAAAATATGTTTAAATATTAAGAGGGAAAAATACAACTATTCTTTATGAGATATGGAAGGACTTAGGAGTCATGAGTCTCAAGGATACTTCTGGTACACAGTAATATTCTTTGGTACAAGATAAGCACAAAATGTGGAAGAGGGAATTAGAGAGGTGTACAATGGACTGTCACTTGTCACTTTTCTGATAGTAAGAGAGAGTATGGCAAAGACTTCTAGGATCCCCCAAAAGTCCATTCTGCCCTTATTTCTTAGTAATAAAGACTCATTTTTTTTGAGAGGGAGGGTGTACATTGCTGCCCAGAAAAAGACTATACTCCCTGGGCTCCCTTGCACCTATAGTAGCCTTATTATCAAGTTTGGCCAAGGAGATGTAAGCCTGAGTGTAAGCTGCCACCAGTCTCCTTAACATGAGAGGGATGGCTCTTCTCTTTTGCCCAATATCCTCCTTGGAACACTGGCCATCTTGGAGTATGAATTAGATCAAACTCTGTAAATGGTGGAGGAATAAGCTAGAAGGAGACTGGGTACCAAATGCGTTTGTGGATCTTCTCCAGCAGTCCTAGACTGCTTACACTCAGGTGTCTATTGTGTGAGATAAACTTCACCCTGATTTAAGTCAGTCTTTGGGAGCTTTTATATGTAGCTGAATCTTCTAATCCTAACTATATAGATGACAGGATCTTATAAAGGTAGGAGGGGGAAGTTTAGAAATATATTTCTTAAATCTCCATGTTTTTCTTTTCTGATCAGGAGAGAAAAGTAAATTCAAAAGCAGGTTGGCCCAAAGAACCATATCTCTTTGACGAAAGAAGACAGAGAGTGAGGGGAATGCTGCAGGACTAATTAGGAAAGCCAGCTGACAGCAATGCCTGTGACACGGCTCCTTTGAAACCTGAGAGACCAGAACAGACCGGAAGAGGCTGCAGGGGCAAGTTTTCACAGAGGCTTTACCGCAGCATTCTTAGAAAACCCAACCACTTAGCAAAAGCAGAGCCCCCAAAATCTCTGCCTTAAAGAAAAAAGGAAAAACAAGCTGCAAGCCAGTGCAAGGAGTAAACACCAGGCGACCGAAGGTGACTGACAGTGAGGTTTCGTGAGAACATCCGTATATAAAACACGTTCAAGTTTCCTTCATTGTATGTATCTTAGTTTTCACAAGTTTAAAATTTACAAGAGTATTTACAAGTTCATAGTGTTAAAAATCTTCTTTATATGAAATCTCTCTCTACCTGCCCAATTGACTATACAATCATGTACTGATTTTTTTTTTAAGTTGCATTCCTGGGGAAATTCTTTTTGATGATTTTTCACTTAAAAGACCCATAGTCTGCTTGCAGGAGCTACAAAAATTGCAGGAAAAGTGCCAGTGATGGGATAATTAGCCTCTATAGGACTTTCCTTGAATTTCTAAACTTATTAAATAGTGATAAATATCAACCAACTCAGGTTTAACTCAAAAAAGGTAGTTTAGTACTTTTACCAGTCGTCAGCTTTACTAGCCTTTCTTTGTACAGAAGGAAACCACTTCTTTCCATGTTTCTCCAAGCCCAAAACTTCTAGATTTCTGTCCCCTAAAGTTCACAAAGCCACCAATAAAATCTTGAACCCAATGTTACTTTTATGTATTGAGTTGGCCAATAAGTTAATTTGAGTTTTTCTGTAAGTTGTTTTGGAAAAACCTGAACAAACTTTTGGTCAACCTCATACTATTATATCTAACCTCATACTATTATATCTTTGTTTTTATCAGCAAAATAAGGTTACTGTGTTGCTGTGTGATAAAGTGTAGTCATGCAGGCTATGATCCCCTGCCCACCTGTGTGAATGCAGTCCTGGAAACAGCCTCTCCTATGGATGTCTCAGTCCTCAGAGCCTCTTCTGCGTGGTACCTGTAAGTCTCAACATCCCTCCCAGCCTGATTTCATCTGACCGGCCTCACTGTTCATTCCTGCAACTCCAACCACGGGAGCCGTTTATTTCTTTGGGTTGTGCTGCTTCTGCATCTGAACCTGAGTGCAGGCCATTCTAGAGGCATGAAAAATACTTCCCCTCATTTACTCTATACAAGTTCATCCTCTCTGGACTGTCCACAGTGACTGGAGGATAACTTCCCTACTGCTGCTTTGGCTGTGAGTGCCATTTTAGAAATGATATGGTTTATAGGCATAAATTACAAAACGCTAGGACACTTGCCTTGTGGGCTAGTGATTAAGAATCCACCTGTCAGTGCAAGAGACACAGGTTAGATCCCTGCTCTGGGAAGATTCCACATGCGGTGGGGCAACTAAATCTGTGCACCACACCACTGAGCCCATGCTCCAGAGCCCGTGCTCTGCAACAAAAGAAGCCACGTCAACGAGAAGCCTGTGCACTGCAACTAGAGGGTAGCCCCCGACGCCACAACTGGAGAAAGCATGCACAGCAAGGAAGACCTGGAACAGCCAAAAATAAAAAACCTGGGGTTTGAATGGAACTTAGAGGTTATGTGTTTACATGTTTATTTATCATTTAATACTTTGCTATTTCCCAAAAAGCATCTGAAGAGGCTACATAAAATGTATATACATGAAAATATTTAAAATACAAAGAGACTATCAAGAGCTATATAGAGATGGAGAATTCATAACTCCCTTATTTATATATGGGCTTCCCTTGTGGCTCAGCTGGTAAAGAATCCACCTGCAATGAGGGAAGCCCTGGGTTTGATCTCTGCATTGGGAAGATCTCTTGGAGTATGGAAAGGCTACCCACTCCAGTATTCTGGTCTAGAGAATTCCAAGGACTGTATAGTCCATGGGGTCGCAAACAGTCAGACACAACTGAGCGACTTTCACACTATTTATATATAAGGAAACAGAGGCTCAGAGAGATGAAGTGATTTGCAAAGATTACAAAGTTGGGACTAGAAGCTCTTCCTTTATTGGTGACTTTGGTTCCAGGCTGATGGTTTTCCTTTCTACTCCAAGTTTCATCATCATGTCTGACTTCTCTCCCTGTGGGCAGTCTCTCTAGCACCCTGGCCTTGTTTCTCTGACCTCAACTCCCCTGAGCTCCTCTTTTACTTCACTTCAGCAGCCCTTCCCCAAGGTCACACCATGATCACTATTTCTGAATGCTCTGACTCCCATAATCACTGAGGTATATATCTTCCTTTCTTGAATGGCATTCTACAAATTTTGATATGTTGTATTTTTATTTTCATTCAGTTCAACTAATTTCTCTTTTGGCTTCAAATTTGATCTGTGGGCTATTTAGAAGTGTGTTATTTAGTTCCCAAATACCTGGAAAATTCCCAGAAAGGGCACCAGAGCTCATATTAACATAGGGGAAAGGCCATTTGGGGACACAGGAAGAAGGCAAAACCACAAGCTAGGAAAAGGGTCCTCACCAGAAACAGAATTTGCCCGCACCATGGTCATGAATTCTAGCCTTCAGAACTGTGAGAAAAATCAATGTGTTGTTTATGCTATAGCACTTTGTTATGTAAGCCCAAGCAGATGAAGACAGCTTATTGGCTGTAACTCTTTGTTCTGTTACTTTGGTTTCATGTTAGGATTCTGATATACATTTTTAACTGATCACAGTCTACTTTCAAGTGAAATCACAACACTTCTTGATCATATAAGAACCTTACAACAGTCATTCCATTTCCCCCTTCCTGGCCTTTATGCTATTATTGATACAGAGATTATATTTACATGTTATGGGTCACAAACACCACTGTTACTGCTTTTCTTGAAATGAGTCAATTATTTCCACTTAAAAAAATCCTGGACTCTTCATCTTAATGTGCTTATTCATTAGATATATAAGCTGACTTCCAAATTATTGTAAATGACAGTTTTCCAAATGTTTCACCACTTCACAATGTGGGTTTCCATTTTTCTAGCTTCCAATAACACTCTCTTTCAACTTCAGCTTTCTTCCAACCCAGGTCTTCTGTGTCTCCTGCAATGCAGGTGGATTCTTAACCAACTGAGTCATGGGGGAAGACTGAATTTACCATAGTATTTTAGTGTCTCTTTTACTTTTATTTTCTTTGTGTATCTAGTACTCCCTCCTGGGTTCATTTTCCTTTTTGCAAAAGAGTGAGGATTTATGAATGATAAAAGGTCTAAGTTATTGTATATTAAGAACGTGCTTATCTCACCCTTACTCTTATAGTTTTACTAGACATAGAATTCCAGGTAGCAAAGATTTTCCACTAGAACACTGATGCTTTTACCCATTTCCCTGTAGTCTCTGTCATGAGAAACTTGTTATCATGTTGAATGTCATTCCTTTTTGGGTAACTACTTTCTCTCTCACAACATTTTTTTTTTCTTTTTTTGATGTTCTCTACTTTCACTAAAATGTTTCTATATTTCCTAAGATCTGGAAAATTCTTTTACTATATGAGTGAAAAAGTTGGCTTAAAGCTCAACATTCAGAAAACGAAGATCATGGCATCCAGTCCCATGACTTCATGGGAAATAGATGGGGAAACAGTGGAAACAGTGTCAGACTTTATTTTTCTGGGCTCCAAAATCACTGCAGATGGTGACTGCAGCCATGAAATTAAAAGACGCTTACTCTTTGGAAGGAAAGTTATGACCAACCTAGATAGCATATTCAAAAGCAGAGACATTACTTTGCCAACAAAGGTTCATCTAGTCAAGGCTATGGTTTTTCCTGTGGTCATGTATGGATGTGAGAGTTGGACTGTGAAGAAGGCTGAGCGCCCAAGAATTGATGCTTTTGAAGTGTGGTGTTGGAGAAGACTCTTGAGAGTCCCTTGGACTGCAAGGAGATCCAACCAGTCCATTCTGAAGGAGATCAGCCCTGGGATTTCTTTGGAAGGAATGAGGACTTTGGCCAAACTCCAGTACTTTGGCCACCTCATGGGAAGAGGTGACTCATTGGAAAAGACTCTGATGCTGGGAGGGATTGGGGGCAGGAGGAGAAGGGGACGACAGAGGATGAGATGGCTGGATGGCATCAATGAATCGATGGACATGAGTCTGGGTGAACTCTGGGAGTTGGTGATGGACAGGGAGGCCTGGCGTGCTGCAATTCATGGGGTTGCAGCGAGTTGGACACGACTGAGCGACTGATCTGATCTGATCTGATATGTTTGAAAAATGTCTTTTGCCATCCTCCCCACTGTATTCCAGAATTATTATTAAAATTATTTGTCATCCCCTCTCTTTTATTGCTCTGTTTGTGCTCTAAGACATTCCTTCACTTCTATTTTCTAAATCAGTAATACTCTCATCAGTGTGCATTCTTATTTTGTGGTTACTTGTTTCTGTTTCATATACAGTATTCTTCCTTTACTTCACTGAGGAATTTTTAACATCCTTGTTTAAAGGCTCTTTCATACTGCTCTTTATCTATCAGTTTTTATATTAACCATGTATTTGCCATTTCTAACGCCTTTCATTTCTTTGTTCAGATTTGTTTTTCCTTGTGGTATCATTTCCTTCTACCTAAAAGACTCCCTTTAACATTTCCTATAGTGTAGATCTGCTGGTGAGGAATTTCGAATTTTTTTCCAGCTTTTATATGTCAGGGAAAAAATATTTTGCTTTCATTATTAACAGTTATCTTTACTAGATATAGAAGTCTTGGTTGATAGTTTTCCTTTTACTTTCGTTATTCCACTGTGAGGTGCCACTGTCTCTTTGCTTACCTTGTCTTCAATGAGAAATATGCTGTTGTTTTTATCTTTGTTCATCTGCATATAGCATGTATTGACTGCCTTTCAGTTCAGTTCAGTTCAGTTCAGTTCAGTCGCTCAGTCATGTCTGACTCTTTGCGACACTATGAACCACAGCACGCCAGGCCTCCCTGTCCAACACCAACTCCCGGAGCCTACCCAAACTCATGTCCATTGTGTCGGTGATGCCATCCAACCATCTCATCCTCTGTCGTCTCCTTCTCCTCCTGCCCCCAATCCCTCCCAGCATCAGGGTCTTTTCCAATGAGTCAACTCTTCACATGAGGTGGCCAAAGTTTTGGAGTTTCAGCTTTAGCATCATTCCTTCCAATGAACACCCAGGACTGATTTCCTTTAGGATGGACTGGTTGGATCTCCTTGCAGTCCAAGGGACTCTCAAGAGTCTTCTCCAACACCACAGTTCAAAGCATCAATTCTTTGGCTCTCAGCTTTCTTTATAGTCCAACTCTCACATCCATACATGACCACTGGAAAAACCATAGTCTTAACTAGACAGACCTTTGTTGACAAAGTAATGTCTCTGCTTTGTAATATGCTGTCTAAGTTGGTCATAACTTTCCTTCCAAGGAATATGCGTCTTTTAATTTCATGGTTGCAATCACCATCTGCAGTGATTTTGGAGCCCCAAAAGATAAAGTCTGACGCTGTTTCCACTGTTTCCCCATCTATTTCTCATGAAGTGATGGGACCAGATGCCATGATTTTAGTTTTCTGAATGTTGAGCTTTAAGCCAACTTTTTCACTCTCCTCTTTCACTTTCATCAAGAGGCTTTTTAGTTCCTCTTCACTTTCTGCCATAAGGGTGGTGTCATTTGTATATCTGAGGTTATTGATATTTTTCCCGGCAATCTTGATTCTAGCTTGTGCTTCCTCCAGCCCAGTGTTCCTCATGATGTACTCTGCATAGAAGTTAAATAAGCAGGGTGACAATATACAGCCTTGATGTACTCCTTTTCCTATTTGGAACTAGTCTGTTGTTCCATGTCCAGTTCTAACTGTTGCTTCCTGACCTGCATACAGGTTTCTCAAGAGGCAGGTCAGGTGGTCAGGTATTCCCATCTCTTTCAGAATTTTCCACAGTTTATTGTGATCCACACAGTCAAAGGCTTTAGCATAGTCAATAAAGCAGAAATAGATGTTTTTCTGGAACTCTTGCTTTTTTGATGATCCAGCGGATGTTGGCAATTTGATCTCTGGTTCCTCTGCCTTTTCTACAACCAGCTTGAACATCTGGAAGTTCATGGTTCACGTATTGCTGAAGCCTGGCTTGGAAAATTTTGAGAATTACTTTACTAGCGTGTGAGATGAGAGCAATTGTGCAGTAGTTTGAGCATTCTTTGGCATTGCCTTTCTTTGGGATTAGAATGAACACTGACCTTTTCCGGTTCTGTGGCCACTGCTGAGTTTTCCAAATTTGCTGGCATATTGAGTGCAGCACTTTCACAGCATTATCTTTCAGGATTTGAAATAGCTCAACTGCAATTCCATCACCTCCACTAGCTTTGTTCGTAGTGATGCTTTCTAAGGCCCACTTGACTTCACATTCCAGGCTGTCTGGCTCTATGTGAGTGATCACACCATCATGATTATCTGGGTTGTGAAGCTCTTTTTTGTACAGTTCTTCTGTGTATTCTTGCCACCTCTTCTTAATATCTTCTGCTTCTGTTAAGTCCATTCTGTGTCTGTTCTTTATTGTGCCCATCTTTGCATGAAATGTTCCCTTGGTATCTCTAATTTTCTTGAAAAGATCTCTAGTCTTTCCCATTCTATTGTTTTCCTCTATTTCTTTGCATTGATCACTGAGGAAGGCTTTCTTATCTCTCCTTGCTATTCTTTGGAACTCTGCATTCAAATGGGTATATCTTTCCTTTTACCCTTTGCTTTTCACTTCCCTTTTTTTCACAGCTATTTGTAAGGCCTTCTCAGACAGCCATTTTGCTTTTTTGCATTTCTTTTCCATGGGGATGGTCTTGATCCCTGTCTCCTGTACAATGTCACAAACCTTCGTCCACAGTCCATCAGGCACTCTGTCTATCAGATCTAGTCCCTTAAATCTATTTCTCACTTCCACTGTATAGTCATAAGGGATTTGATTTAGGTCAGACCTGAATGGTCTACTGGATTTCTCCACTGTCTTCAATTTCAGTCTGAATTTGGCAATAAGGAGTTCATGATCTGAGGCCCACTCAGCTCCCAGTCTTGTTTTTGCTCACTGTATAGAGCTTCTCCATCTTTAGCTGCAAAGAATAGAATCAATCTGATTTTGGTGTCGACCATCTGGTGATGTCCATGTGTAGAGTCTTCTCTTGTGTTGCTGGAAGAGGGTGTTTTCTACGACCAGTGCATTCTCTTGGTAGAACTCTATTAGCCTTGACTAGATGGACTTTTGTTTTTAGGGTTTTCTATTTTATCACTCATTTTGAGCAATTTAATTATGTTATGCCTTGCTTTTGTTTTCTTCTTAGTTATTGTGTGTGGGATTTACTGGGATTCTTGGATCTACCAATTTATAGCCTTTATCAAATTTGAAACCTTTTCAGCCATTATTGGGCTTCCCTGGTGGCTCAGATGGTAAAGAATTTGCCTAAAATGCAGGAGACCTGGTTTAATCCCTGGGTTGGGCCAATCCCCCGGAGAAGGGAATGGCTACCCACTCCAAGTAGTCTTGCCTGGAGAATCCCATGGACAGATAGCCTGGTGGCTACAGTCCATGGGGTTGCAAAGAATGATATGACTGAGTAATTAATACTTTCTACTTTCTTTCTCAGTCATTATTGTTTTAAATATTTTTATGCCCCCCTTTCCATTTTGGGAACTCCAATTACATGAATATTAGGATGCTTGAGGTTGTTCCATGGATCAACAATGATGATGCTTTGTACTTCTAAAAAAGTTATTATTTTTTCAATGTTTCCCTTTGTATAGTTTCTATTACGATGCTTTCAAGTATGCTTATATTTTCTCCTGGAATGTCTAATCTACTGTGAATCTTATTCAGGTATTTTTTACTTCAGACATTATAGTTTTCACCTCTAGAAGTTCAACATGGGTTTGTCCTTATGTTTCCCATATTGCTCCTTAATTTTTTGAATATATGAAACACTTAATAATAACTGTTTTTATGTCCATGTCTGCTACTGCCAACATGTGTGTCAGTGTTGGTTAAGTGTCAATGGATTTTTCTCCCTCATTATGGGTCATATTTTCCTGCTTCTTGGCATGCCCAGTAATTTTTGATTGGATACCAGATACTGTGAATTTTACCTTTTCTTGGGCGCTCAACAATTATATTCATATATTCCTATAACTACTCTTGAGCTTTTCCTGGCATGCAGTTTGAAACAGTCTTATTCTATTAAGATCTGTTAGGCAGAATCAGAGCCTAGTTCTTCTAGGGCTTATTCTAAGTATTTAACCTGATGTCCTGAGAATTTGAGGTTTCCTAGTCTGCCTGGTGGGAACAGGCATTACTGTAGGCTCTTTGGGGAACAATGAGTACCCTTCCTCTAATTAATTCAGGTGATTCTTCCCCATCCTGGGGGAGTTTCCATTTATGCATGTGCTGATCAATAATTTGATGAATACTCGCAGGAAACCCTCTGAATATCTCCAGAGTTCTCTTTCTGTGCAGCTTTCTTCTCTCTACTACTCTGTCCTATGGAATCTAGCTGCCTTGATATCACTGGATTTTCAGCTCCATATTCTCTAGTTAAATTAAGAAGATGAGACTGAAAGTCCACTGGTTTACCTCTCCCTGCACTGAAACCTGGAAACTCAGAGCAGTAAGCAAGGGTGTTCACAGGGCTCACTTTGTTTGTTTCCTGTCTCTCGGGGATCACACTGTCCTTTGTTGTCTGATGTCCAGTGTCTTGAAAATAGTTTCTTATTTTTTGTCTGGTTTTTGGTTGCTTCAAGCAGGGGAGTATATCTGGCCCTTGTTTCTCTATTTTGGTTGCACAGATAAATCTCACATCCTCTTTCCTGACCACAACTTACCCTCCTTAGTTATTCTTACTATGACCTTTCCTTAATTCCACTGGGGCCTCTAGCACGTGGAGCCCTCTACTGACTCCCATAGAAAACCTATGACAAACCTAGACAGCGTACTAAAAAGCAGAGACATTACTTTGCTGACAAAGGTCTACATAGTCAAAGCTATGCTTTTTCCAGTAGTCATGTATAGATGTGAGAGTTGGACAATACAGAAAGCCGAGTGCCGGAGAATTGATGCATTTGAACTGTGGTGTTGGAGATGACTCTTGAGAGTCCCATGGACTGTAAAGAGATCAAACCAGTTAATCCTAAAGGAAATCAACCCTGAATATTCATTGGAAGGACTGAAGCTGAAGTTGAAGCTCCCACACTTTGGCCACCTGATACAAAGAACTGACTCACCAGAAAAGACCCTGATGCTGGGAAAGATTGAGGGCAGGAGGAGAAGGGGACAACAGAGGATGAGATGGTTGGATGGCATCACTGACTCAATGGACATGAGTCTGAGCAAGTTCCAGGAGATGGTGAAGGACAGGAAAGCCTGGCTTGCTGCAGTCCATGGGGTCAGAAAGAGTCGGACACTACCGAGCAACTGAACAAAGTCTCCCAATCTTTCAAGACTCTCCCTTTGTTACTTTCCTTCCTATGCAGCTTGTATTCCATGATCCATTATTTCAGTAATGTTCTTGTCAAGGTCCTCAATTCCCATTCTACCCCTAGGCTCATTTAACCTAGCTAA
Source organism: Bos indicus x Bos taurus (assembly GCF_003369695.1). Taxonomy (NCBI): domain Eukaryota; kingdom Metazoa; phylum Chordata; class Mammalia; order Artiodactyla; family Bovidae; genus Bos; species Bos indicus x Bos taurus. Next base: position 68,689,876 of record NC_040076.1, on the reverse strand, counting down.
TTACATGGTAGAGGTTCAATATATTTTTTTAAAATAAATGAGAAATGAAATATATATGTTAATTTCTGACAAACTCTTTGCCTGTATTTCAAAACTAAGCATTAAAAAATTACTAATTTTTAATACATCTTTTTTATTAGTACAGATAATAATTATATATAAAATTAGGTTATCCTTTATATACAAATAACATTTTCCCAATTCTACATTACTTAGGATGAATGCTTGTGATTTTCCCTAGTGAAAGTCATAGACCTCGGGGGTAAAACTAAGTCAATAATAGAAAAACAGAATGTTTAAGTACGAACGAAATTTAGAGATAAGTTTCTATTACTCTTCAACTTTATAGATGTGGAAATTGAGCTATTTAGAAGACAAATGATTTGGCTAAAATGTTTTTCAAAGCTCATACAGCTGGTCAATAGCAGAATGAGGAGCAAAATCAACTTTCCTAACTCCAAACCAGGGTTCCTTCCTTCTCATTGCAGTGCTATCTTTTTTTGCCCAGGTCTACTTGTATTCAATACCCTGTGTTTGCAGAAATTTGAATGTGGTTTACAGTAGAGCTTGCTCTGGCTTCCCAGTGAAATCAGCTGCTTAATGATGGAGTAACCATCATTAAGTAACTAGCAAATGTAGTTATTCTGATGTTCACTAAACATTTTTAGCTTTTTGCCTTCTGGACACATAACTTGTTTGGTTTGCTGGTTACTTAATGATGGAGTAACTAGAAATCTAGTGATTTCTAGAACAAGGTCATGCAATCTTATAGCACTGTTTATAATAGGACTAAAGTAGCACATGGGTCTTGTTCTCATACTTAGGTAAAACATTCTTTGAACCATTAGTCACTGACTCTGCCAGGGGATTCAATAAGTTCACATTCCTATTGTGTAAAACTTACTGTGTAGAGGCTGATGCCAGATACTAATAGAGAACTTGGTGGGTTAGCATATAAATAATGTAATAAATTAAAATATGAAAGGGCTCAAGTCCCTCTATATTCATCAGGACATTGTGCCCTTAAAAAAAATGGTTCCCTAAGTCTGGAAAAAGTTTTAAGAACAAGAAGCCTTCCAATCTTTATATTCCAATTAGACATTGACACATTGACTCAATAAATTCAGAGCCTAATAGCCAGGGATGAGGCCTAGTGAATATTAGGCAGTGGGAATAACAGAAAACAATGACTCAAACATGAATAACAGTATTTCAGTGTATATGTTTGAAATTCACAAACACACACATGCACACACACGTACCTACACATACTTGTTGAGCAGATGCAATATTTGAAATCTGAGTTAGAGACAAAATGTAAATTATATGCAAATATGACGAGGTTACTGCTAATGTAGTCATTCTGATGTTCACTAAACATTTTTAGCTTTTTGCCTTCTGGACACATAACTTGTTTGGTTTGCTGGTTCCTATTGGTTTTGTAGGGCCACATGACTAGTCCTGACCATTGAAGTTGAGTCATTTCCAGGCTGGATCATTTAATTTTGGGCTAAAATCCTTTAAAATTCTCTTTCTGTCTGGGATGGTAATCAGCAACTTTACAAGATGATACATCAGCTAGGGTCCCTGATTTTCCATGACAAATAGAGCCCCATGCCAACCCATTATGAATATGTAGTGTTAGCAAGAAATAAATCTTTGCTTTTTTAGCCACCAGTATTTTTAAAGTCGTTTGTTACCAGAGCACAACCTAGCTTGTCCTAACAGATATATCTGCTTTCATTCTCTTCCCTGGATGGGGAAGATACTGTCTTAGGGATAGATACTAGTAGGACCTCAGGAATATTGGGAGACTGGTAAGAAAGATGAAGTTAAGGAAGGGAGAGATATGTAAAGGGGATATTCTAAGACAAACATAAACATATACACATTAAATGCAATTTGAGAAGACTGCTGGGCTGGAGGAAGCACAAGCTGGAATCAAGATTGCCAGGAGAAATATCAATCACCTCAGATATGCAGATGACACCACCCTTATGGCAGAAAGTGAAGAAGAACTAAAGAGCCTCTTGATGAAAGTGAAAGAGGACTGTGAAAAAGTTGGCTTAAAGCTCAACATTTAGAAAACGAAGATCATGGCATCTGGTCCCATCTCTTGATGGGAAATAGATGGGGAAACAGTGGAAAGAGTGTCAGACTTTATTTTTCTGGGCTCCAAAATCACTGCAGATGGTGATTGCAGTCATGAAATTAAAAGACACTTACTCCTTGGAAGGAAAGTTATGACTAACCTAGACAGCATATTAAAAAGCAGAGACATTACTTTGTCAACAAAGGTCCATCTAGTCAAGGCTATGGTTTTTCCAGTGGTCATGTATGGATGTGAGAGTTGGACTATAAAGAAAGCTGAGAGCTGAAGAATTGATGCTTTGAACTGTGGTGTTGGAGAAGACTCTTGAGAATCCCTTGGACTGCAAGGAGATCCAACCAGTCCATCCTAAAGGAGATCAGTCCTGGGTGTTCATTGGAAGGTCTGTGTTGAAGCTGAAACTCCAATACTTTGGCTACCTAATGCAAAGAGCTGACTCATTGGAAAAGACCCTGATGCTGGGAAAGATTGAGGGCAGGAGGAGAAGGGGAAGACAGAGGATGAGATGGTTGGATGGCATCACCGACTCAATGGACATGGGTTTGGGTAGACTCTGGGAGCTGGTGTTGGACAGGGAGGCCTGGCATGCTGCGGTTCATGGGGTCGCAAAGAGTTGGACACAACTGAGTGACTGAACTGGACTGAACTGAACTAGATTTTATTATTGTTGTTGTTACTATTACTACCATGATTATTAGTATATTTATTATTATTTTTTTAAACAATCTGAAGATTATGGCCATTACATGCTATGACTCATCCTTGGTGTTTGATAAAAAGAGGAAGGAGAAATAATTCTAGCTTTTGGAATCTCTTAGATTAATGCAACAGCTATGCTTCTGACATAGTGTGAATTTTGTTCTTTGAGTATATTTTTTTCTATCCCAGTTGGACTATACAATTCTTGCAGTTAAGGACTATATTTCATTTTCCTTGTGTGTACTTTGGAAACAGTCCTAAGGCTCACTAAAATCAAGCTGAAGGCAGCTGCACTTGTTATCAGTGAATTGGCATCACATTCCATTGTTGACCATCTCTTGGACTGACTCGAACAGATGCATCAATTCTCACATTTTCATTTCCTGGAGCTTCAGGAATATGTAATGAGAATCATGAACACGGTGATAGGACAGGGCAGTGAGGAAAAGTGCATTTGCAATCAACACTGTCTTTGGAATTGTAGTCCTTTTCACTGGCGACCAACTCAGTGAAGCATTTTTCAAATTTGACTTTTCATAGCAACTGTTTCAATTTTTTAGACATGTGTGCTTTTGGGTTTATTCTCCTTTTTATTGCTCCTGGCCCTTGGTGCTTTTCCTTTTTCAACTGTCCCATTTGCCATTCTTAATTAGAAATAATCTACAGAGCCCCAAAAGTCAAATGATACATTTAAAAACTCATGGGTGTATAATACAATAACAACTGTTGCGGGAAGAGTCAGCATTTATCAGAATCCTTTGCACTGTCAGTGTCTAAACCACACAGCATTTTCCCACACATAGCTGGCACCTGGGCTTCTGCTCGCCTATTTGATCACGGCCTTGGAGCTTCCTTGCTAACTTTCCAATTGCTTTCCTTGTTTATCAGTTCTTGTCCTTGATCTCAGGTTTTAACTCTGCCTATCACACACAAACCTGTCTTCTACTCTTGCATTACCTGGAACTCAAGCAACAGGCTCCTTGTTTTTGCCAAGAGTGACATTATTCTTCAGAACTCCTTCCTACTCCCCAGTGGTGTAATGGAAGTATTCACCATCAATACAACCAGTCGGGTTGTATTAAAGATGGGAAATATTTCTGTTTTTCTGCATATTAAAAAAATATGCAATTGCACTTACAGTGCCTACTCTGTGTCTGGCACTAACATAGGCAGTGGGGGTACTGCAGTGAAAAAAGCAGACAAGAATTGCTGCCCTCATGGGACTTATTTTATAGCAATGACAAATCCAATTACTAGTAAGATCTGACATGGATCCTATAAAGCTGTAGTGGTTCTTTATTCAGCTAATGACCTACATCTACATGTAAGGTATAATGTTTTTGCATTCTATAGTATTAGTTAAAAATTAAATTTTTATCAGGATAGGCCAAAAGATAGTTGACCCATACAAGGTATGATCAGAAGCCCCCTCCTCAGCACACACGTTGGTCCCCACTCTCACCCTGGGATCCTTTAACCCTGATTGATGCCATAGCAGAAACCCAGCAAAATCTAAAAAATCAATACAGCCAAATCTAAAAACTCCACATGATATTTGGGTGTAAGGCCCATTAAAAGGTCACCATTGCCAGGCAACAGTATCCCTGGACAGCGTAACAAGTAGAATAGCACTTCTTATTCCACTATCCCAGAAACTCAAAGGCATATACGTCGAGACCCCCTCCTCCCATCACTGCTATTTCTTCCTGTGGCTACCACCATCCATGACCAGACCCACCCACAGTGGGCCTGGCTAGACGATCAAGCCACTAGCACCCTGGATGGTCATTGGTAAGGCTCGATGCATCATCTATGCTGTGAAAACTCCCTCCCAGGCTAGAAGAGGCTTGCAGAACTGGCAGAAATAGGGTTCACAGGACAGATCCAAGAGCCAGCTGGACATCTGCCCTGAACCCCTGTGTTGAGATTCTGCTATTCACAAAACCCAACCTAAAGCAGGCTGGAGTCAGAGCCTGAGCAGCTCCTTTGAATAGAGGGAGTAAGGGCTGCTGTACCAACAGGTGACCCAACACAAACAGAAGGAAGGTATGTGAGTGGTATTCCTTGAGCTACTTGGGTCAACAGAACTACAATCTAATCCTTGTCTTCTGACTGCATTTTGGTTTTCTAAACTTGTCTTCCTTTTTGGATTATGTATTTGCAATTTATTTAACGGGCTCACAAAATTCTTATGCTGGGCTTCAGCACCTTTCCTGTGCATATGTATTTGTGACACATGTATTGTTGAATTACAGTCTGCCTTTCTTCTCATGGTGTCTCTAACACTGACCTGATTAACTGAATCCTCTGCACGCCACCTCATCTCCTCCAACCCAACTTGTTTGCTTATATGTTCAGTCCTTGGGTTGCAGTGGACATGAACTATTTGTTTTTAAGGAGTAGTCATTTTCATAGCACAGTTTGGAGTCTAAAGCTCAGGAAAAACACATTCACATAGTATCTTTCATAAATATGGAGATTCTAATCATCCAAGTTTTATAATCTTCATATTTTCAATTTACCATGGTCCACATGTGGGATAACTATGACAGATGTTAGATCCTACGCCACCTCCTTGTTACCAAGCTTTTGGGTTTCTGATGCACATATCAATGTGTGCTCAGAGCTACAGAGTAGAGTTTCTTCCTTACCCCACTCTTCTCTTCCCCAGGCATTTCTTTCCTAATGATACCTATTTTATGTTGAAGCTAAAATAACTCATTAATTAGCTTTCTTTGAGCATATAGTGAGTACAGAGAATTAAAATGGGGAGATGCTCACGTGGGTTTATTATCTACATCTAGAATACACTTCAACTTGACTATTCTATGTGATTTATAAAATGATTCTAATATATGCCATGTATTTGAGTATAGGATTATTTCTAACTCATTTTCATAGCCTGTTCAGTGGCTCTTACAGTGTCTGGTGCCGAGTAAGTGCTTATTGAATAAATGAGTGGTCCCAATGGTGGTACAGGAGGAAAATGTTAGAATATTGAAGAGTTGAGAGACAGATGAGGACCGTTTTAGAAATGAAGCTTCTAAAACCTTTGGCTCTTGGATGGTTAAAACACATATGGGAGCTGAAGAGAAACAGCTCCTTGTAACTCTTGGGTCCTTGTCTGTGAGATTCAGTGAGACCTTACTTCCTCACTGTGAGGAATCAGTGTACAACTGGAGAAAATAACAAAAAGAAAGGCAAGTACTGGAAAACAGGATTTTCTCTTTCATGTCTAAGATTTTCTTGGGTATATTTAAATACCTGGGAATGTGATTCACCAGTCATTGGATTTAACAAAATCCACCCTCATTTCCCCATATGCTTAAGTGATACAGGAAACTTTCAATTATCACAACTAATGGAATGGAAGCGAAAGTACACATAATCAAATACCATTTCTATTTGTCTTTGGAAAGTATTATGTCTGCCTTTCCCCCAGCAGGTTTGCTTTTACGATGATTAATTCTAGCTTGGGCTAATATTAAAATGAGTTTGCATTTTCTCTGTACAATACCTGGCAGTAGAAGAGAAATGTGTTTATGGCAGAGGAAACTCATGCAGGGCTTAGAATCTGTCACAGTTAATCACCCACATGGATAATCTACATGCAGCAAGTGGGATTTTGAACAGACTAAAAGGCAAAGAGCAACTACACGTCCTGGATTTTAATGGTCCGGGGTTGTCACCCCAGGGGAAAGCTATAGCTTATGTTATGAAGAGTGTGAGTAGAAAAAGAACACTGAACTAGGAGGAAGGCAACTGGTGTGCTCATCCTTGATGCCCAAGGGAGGCCATATAACCTCTTTGTGTTTCAGTTTCTTTATCTAGAAAATGTAATAAGGACATCTGTAACTGTTTACCTGACAGATTAACTGCCAAAAAAGAGTAGTGAATAAAAGTGTTTGTAAAAGTATTAAATGCTAGGAAAACACAAAGTATTGATAGACAAACAGTGAAATACTGTCACCAGCTTTTGACAACCTGTCCTTTGCCCTAACTCCTCACTTGGAGACTTGGGGTGTGGCTTCTGAAACTTAACCCAGTTTTTTTAAAAAGTCACATTTCTTAAGGATTCTGCTCTTCCAGGAATAGCTACTTTGATAATGTCCATGGATCCAAATGAATAGTTACACCCTTTATCAGGATTTTAACAGAGATCTTTCAGCTATAATAATTAATCTTGTTGTTGTTGTTTAATCATTGTGTCTGACTCTTTGTGACCCCCATGGACTGTAGCCTGTCAGACTCCACTATCCATGGGATATTCCAATAGAATACTGAAGTGGGCTGCCATTTCCTTCTCCAATAATACTTAACCTAGTGGCTCTCAAAGTGAGATCCCTGGACCACCTGCAGCAGCAGCATCTGGGCATGCAAATTCTTGGACCCACCCCAGACGGAGTGAATCACAAGCTCTGGGAGTGAAGCCCAGCAATCTGTGTTTTAACAAGTGTTCCAGATGATGCTGGTGTACACTCAAGTTTGAGAAAGTGAGTGAAGTCACTCAGTCGTGTCCGACTATTTGTGACTTCATGGACTGTAGCCTACCAGGCTCCTCCATCCCTGAGATTTTCCAAGCAAGAGTACTGGAGTGGGTTGCCATTCCTTCTCCAAGTTTGAGAACCACTGCCTTAAGTCAAAGGGAAAAAGGGAAACCCAGAAATTGGGCTCTGAGACATGCTACTGAAAGACCTTTATTTCTCTGAAGGAGGTAGGATAAGGCTTATGGGACATTTCAAATCATACTGCACAGCTGTGTGTGTGTAAGTAAAATGATGGCCAAGAACAATTTTCTCTGGGAGGTCTTTTTCCCAACCATCGCACCTAAAAATGTACCACCACCTTCCTTAGCACTCCCCACTTGCCTCTCTTGATCTACTTTTCCTTGTAGCATTTATTACCTCTTAATATGCTGTTATTTACTTATTTCAGTTATTGTCTGTCTCCCCCAGCTGGAATGTTCACTCCATAAGGGCAATCTGTTTTGTTCACTGCTGTGTCCCTAGTTCTGAGAACTGTGCATGGTTCCTAGTCAGTACTCTGAATTAACAAGTGAATGAACAACTGCTGACATTGAGAGATAAGAAAACACTGGGTCAGATCAAAACATTGAAACACCTGCAAGAACCCTTCTTACAGCACAGGAGCCTTGCCTCTCTGTTCCTGCTTTGGGCTCTGAAATAAGTCTGCAAACAAGGCTTGAGTAACTGCCATCCTCAGGGGTTTAATTCACTATGCTGTTTGATTTTCATTACAAAAAATGTGCTATCTGGTTTTTCCTAGGCTGGGGATAGTGTACTGATTGATCAATGCATTCACAGGGCTGGCTATGGGTGTGCAAGAGACCAGAGTGTGACACAATAGGGAAAAGGCCCTCTAGGAACAGAAATCTACTGAATTCTCATTCTTATGCTGCCCTAACTTGCTATATTGTCCTAACCAAACTGCTTAGCATTTCTGGGTCTTGTTTCATCTGTGGATCTCAACGATCTCCAAGGTCCCTTTCAATTATATTGATAATTACATATCCATTCAAATATTACTTGATTAATGCCTCTCTCCTCCACTAGCAAGCTCTGTGAGAACAGGGGCTGAGTCTGTATTTGCCCACCTAGTTCATAACGCCAAGCACATGGGCGCACTCAAATATTTGCTGAGTGAGCAAATTCCTGTGAAAACCAAATAGGAATCTCAGCCTCATCAGCTTGTACTCTGTACAGCTAAGTTCAAGCTATGTGGATGTAGGTTTCAAAACCCTGGCCTGGAAGAGATCGCCAATCAACAGGAAGAGCAGGATGCTGTGCCTCCCTCCACCAACCCCCAGAGCACACAGAGGTTGCAAAATTCATTCAATGTATTCATGGCAAGGTATATGGGAGAGAGCCCAGACTGAGCACTGGCCATCAGCCCTGTGGTCTGAAGAAGCAGGGGTTTGGGGATCAGAAACCTGAATCACAGATCTGTTATTCTCTAGCTTTATGACTTTGTACAAATTATTTACTTCTCTCAGCTTCAGCCTTTTTATCTGGAAAATGAAGTACTGCCTGCCTCTCAGGATGGCTCTGAAGATAAGAGGAGTTGATATGTATCAAGTGCTTTCCCAATAATCTGGTGTGAGGGGAGTGCTCAGTGTATGGAAGCCTCCTTGTCTGGTCCTGCCTTTTCTGCCCCTTACAAGGTTTCTAACAAAGCTTCCTGTTCCAAAAAACTGACCCAAGTTGGTTATGGCTAATGGGAGTGCCCTGGCCAGCCTGGCTTAAGGGAAGTAGAGATCAGAGTCAAAAGTGCTTCTCAAAATATTTACTTTGGAAATACATACTTTCTCCATTTGCTTCTAGTTTGCTTAATGACATTTTGAGATTTGAACTTGCTCTAACTTGATATCAAAAATTGCAATTTTGTAAATAAGTCTTAACTGATAATCACTTGAACGCACTCGTATCAGCGAACAGGATGAGTTAGAACTTAACTTCTCTATTTGGCTGCCTTTGTCTCTCCTGCTTTGCTCTTTGAGGGAATTATCCTCCTGGTCCTGCCTTGCCCCCTCCACCTTCCCCCACCACACTCATCCACTTCACATGACCATCTTTATCCTGGAAAACAAATTCTGCTGCTAGGCAACCAGAAAACAAAATCCACAGTGGTCGACATGATTTGCATTGTGATGGCAATTCCAGTGGTGCCACCACCAGGCCAGACGTACACCCTTTGCTTCTGTCCTCAACAGATCTTTCCAGAAAGTGGGATGAGGTGCGTTCTTAGTAGAAAATTAAGGGCCTCAGTACTCAATGGAAAGTATTTATAAATCACTGTATATCAACAGCCTGCTTTAGAATAATTTTATTAGAACACATTCAAGAAAGTGACATATGGAAAAAGACAGCAGCAATTCTTAGTCATGCAAATGCCCATGTTAAGGTTCTCCATTGGATTTAAATTCAAGTACAAAGACAGTCCTTTCCTGAGCCAGGTGCAATTCCAGAGCATGACACTTTGAGTCGAGAGCATGTTTCCTCTGCAAAGTTCAGAACACTGAACAAGTCCCACCCTCACAATAAGATTGTGAGATACATGGAAGTGTAAACTTTCAGGATTTTAAGGAACCCTTTACCCAAGCCCTCCCCCATAACCCAGCTGGGGGAAGTAAACCCAACTTTGGGACCTCTTATAAATAGATTTAGTCTATTGAAAATAAAGCAGTGGGCCTTAAAAAAAATTAGAAAATGAATATATACATACATATATATATAATGGAATGGAATCACCTTTGCCTTTTGCCTTGGTGTGGGATTTCCATGAAACTCTGTGTTAGGGTGGGGGCTCTCAAGTGTTTTGGGGGTTGGAGGACTTTTTTTATTTTTTAACTTTTTATTAAGAAAAACTGTGAACATATACAAAAGGGATAGAATGATACAACGAACACCACGTGCCCATCATCTAGTCTCAACAATTATCAACATGTGGCCAGTTTGTTTATTTCTTCTCCCACTTCCCACCCACCCCTGCCAACAGGATAATTTGGAAGCCAAGGAAGGCTGGTAGGGTGATCTTCGAACCAGACACCTCAGCAGTGAGTAAGGTTAGGAAGGAGCTAGAAAACAGTGGCAAAACCTGGGTAGGTTGAAGATTATGGAACATTTGTTGGGAGAAGTAGTTCCTGCCAGTGTTTGGGATCAGTTGGAGTTGACCCTCACCTTCCATAAACCATAACCATAAGAGGTCCCTTTTTCCCTCTCCGTCCCATTCATGATATAGGGGAGGCAGGCTAGATTAAAATGATGGGTTTTTCCAGATTGGGGCCACTGACAAAAGAAACATTCAACCTGGAGAAAAACTCCAGGGAAACTCTAATGAATCCCCCACCAGGGCCAGTGGCCTGATGTTCAGACTGGGAGCTGGGGGAGTGTGTTGGGCCATGGGGCCTCTCACAGGTCCCTACTGCCCACCCCCCCCCTCCCATTTTAGACTTTGGAGAGAAGCTTGGCAACCTTGAATTGCACCCAGTAGAGAAAGAAGCAAGGGGCCCCGAGGAGTGAGCCCATGGCCCGGGGGGCAGATTTTGCATGGAACATGTTGCCCTCTGAGCAAAGGCTGCACCCCACACCAGCCCTGCCAGAGCAGTCTCAAGAGAGGCGGGTGATGGGAGTCCAGGTGGGAGGTCCCAACGGCGGCACGGCTACCCCGGTGAGCTGCGTGCTAAACGTAAGTGGAGAAAGGATCTCCAGGTCCCAGGTACCACCGAGGAGCAAGGTTGCCATCCTGTTAAGAAAAGGGCCGGGGCTCTGTGATTTGCATATAACTCTGCAAAAATTTTCATGAGATCCTGTAGCCCTTTATAGAAAACAGAGTGAAACCATCAGTGTGACCTAGTGTATTTCTAGTGATCCAATGCACACAGTGCAACCTGGCAAATACACAGTCATTATTTTAGAGGAGATGGAGGAAGCAGAGTGCTGTGTAGGACAGTGCTCGGTCTGAAGGTTCAGAAGTCAGCCAGGTCTAGCATCCAGAGGAGGATCACTGAGTGGCCACTTTTAACTGTGAAATACTGTCAAGAGTGCAAACCTGCACGCTGTTTTTAGCATTAGTTCCCTGTAGAGCAATCCTGCTGTGACTTTCCAACTTCTCAGACAGACAAGGAGAGGTGGAGCCAGGAATAATATAGGGATACATTAAATAAGAGGTCCAGTGGCAGTGATCATTAGTGTTTATTTCAGACCCTCCCTGTTTTGTTTTGTTTTCTTGTTTCAATTCTTCTAGGGTCTCTGTGCCCTACCAAGGCTTACCATGACATTCAGCTAGAGAAAGAAACTGAGAAAAGGTTACCCATTTATGCAGCAGATCATTAGTAGTAACTGACTTAACACTCTTGATTTCAAGTGTTTCCAGGGTCTATAACGTGGTAGTCTGGAACTTTTCTAAGGCACAAAGCTGGTTCATGCACACTGCAAGGCCGGCTAAGAGAATGGATTACTGAGTGAGGGAGTGATGGAGCCATGCCAGAGACCCCATATTCCAGTGTGGTTCTACCATCTCTATTGGGTCACTGGAGGCAATGGAATCATCCATTCTTTAGGAATGATGGTCCCTCAAAGAGAACCAACTTCTTTTTTTTTCTTTTTTGAGAACCAACTTCTAGTGCTATTGGAAGAGTGAAATATTTCAAAAAGCAATGGCTCTTATCCAGGAGAAAAGTTTAAGAGGAATGAAAGAGTCTGACCTCCAGTTTGACTGTGGTTCAGCTCACGGTGTCAAAGGCTACCTTATGGAAATGAGAAAACCAGTATGAGACTCTTTTAGTAAGAACTCCAGCCAGGTAAAAACTGTTCATTAAGGGACAGAAAAAGCCTCAGCATGGAGTTCAAATGGCAGTTACTCTGAACTGTGGAGAAGGTCGGGGCTGCTAAGGATTCAGAAGAGAGATGAGATTCTAAAGAAAGTCTGGGACAGGATGCATGTATTTGTGAAAGGGCAAAGTACTGGTGCCCACTGAGCTCACCTTTTCCAGGGAAAAAGGGTCTCAAAAAATTTAAATCATATTTTCCTTTGCATAATGTTACATTAATGGGCTGAGGGTAGGGACGTGGCATCAACTGTCCTGATTAGCTAGTCCCCCACATCATAATTCACTGTCAGTACCAGTTTATAGATGTGCTATTACCTCTGCAGAACTTACTTTAGTGGCAGAATTTAATAGTTTTACAAGTGCTGAATTTGACATTTGGCTCTGTATACAATGGTTAAAATTATAAGGGAGGAGAACAGTTAAAAATATATTTTTAGTGTCATCATTATTAATAGCTAATTTATTTCCGTCATTTTTATTATCACTATTATTAATGGATAATATTTGTTGCATGTTTACCATGTGCCAGGCAAAGTGCTGAGTATCTGGCATGCATCATTTCACAAAATTTGGAATGGGTAATACCATTACTCCCATTTTGCAGACTGAGGCATTAAGGTCCTGCCCAGGATCATACAACTGGCAAGTGGAGGGGCTGAATCTGAACTGAGGTTGGTTTGACTCCAAAGTGGTCCTAACTGCTGTGGTAGCTTGCCTTGTGTAAAGGAGAATCCATCTGTTAAATGATATTTGTATGTGTGTATGTTTGTGGATTCCAAAGGTCTTAGAAAGCATCCCTCACATATTTTGAGGATCCATGTTATCCTTGAAGACGTAACTAGAAGTGGTTTGGGTCACTTCAGTATGTGTATTTATTAGATTTTGCACAAAAACTTTTATCTCCTTTTAAACCTCAAGATGTGATGGTCTCTGTGTACCTGCAAATCTGATGATGGTTTGTTATGTGAGACATATAAGAAATTCAGGCATGTAGGCAAACTGAACACTTGTTCTCCAAAACTGAGAAAATACATGCATGTTTACATAGGAAGTCATTATATTATACGGCCCAGTTGGTGCCTTAAAAGAGTAGTTAACATCCATACATCAACATTAAAAAGCGACAGCCATTTATGATGTCATTGAGATGATTTTCTGAAAATCTAGCCTATGGCAGAGACTAGTGGGAAAAATTTAAGTGGAAATGTGCTTTAAAAAATGCCATTAAATTTCTTTGAAATGCCAATGATCTCTACTATTTAGACAATAACTCTCAGCTTAGAATTCACAGATATCCCATATCCAATCGCCCTCTACCTTTGGCATTCTGATTCAGCAGGCCAGTGAGGAGCCTGGGATGAGTTTTTTGAAATGTTTCCTTGGTAATTCTAGGGGTCACTTGGTTTAAAGTCATTAGGGCACAGGACTTGTCTATGTACCAGACAATACATGGTTGGAAAACCTGAGTTGTGCAGCATTTCAACTGCATTTTCATGTCTGCCAGTATACACTGTCCAGAAGCACCTGGGCATTTTCCATGAGGAGCAAGAATCAGTGAGACCCATTTTGATAGGAGAGCAGCTTTTATTAACCAGACCTTCCGGAATTCTTTTTTTTGGGGTGGGGGCGTATATTGAGATTCCTCCCATCTCTGCCTGTTCAGTTACGTGCATGTGCTAAGTTGCTTCAGTTGTGTCTGACTCTGTGATGCTATGGACTGTAGCCTGCCAGGCTCCTCTGTCCACGGGATTCAGCAGGCAAGAATACTGGAGTGGGTTGCCACTTTCTCCTCCAGGGGATCTTCCCAACCCAGAGACTGAACCCACGTCTCTTACATCTCCTGTACTGGCAGGCAGGTTCTTTACCACTAGCGCTACCTGGGAAGCCCAGGTATAGACTCCTTCATAGAAACACCTATTTATTAATATACTGCAGGTCTCACTCTAATATTAGACACTCATAATATGAGTTTTCTGAGTTATAAAAAGAGGTTCTACAGTCTCTGGGTAGAACATCCAGTGGTATAAAAATAGCCACAAATGGGGAACATATTTGTTATATTATAGATTCATATCCTTTCTTGTTCTACAAAGAATCTGAGGCAGCTGTTTTACAATATGTTTTTAAATGCATCTTCAGTTGACTATATGTTCTAGATGTTTCTGTCTGATGGATTTGGAAGCCACTGAGGCAGGTATGTGCCTGAGTTACTAGTTCTGTGGCAGACATAATAAACTGTCTCTTCTAAATCCCTGACTCACGTCATGTTCTGTTAGGCACAGCAGACAGTGAGCAGTGGACATGTATAATACATGGAACATGGTATGTTCCTGGTTTTTTATTTTTTCCCCTTGCCCTTGGTATTTTCAATCAGGTGCATTTCATTCAATTGATCAGGAGGGAGAAATGATAAGATTTAACAGCATCTGGAGAAGGAAATGGCAACCCACTCCAGTATTCTTGCCTGGAGAATCCCAGGGACAGGAGCCTGGTGGGCTGCCGTCTATGGGGTCGCAGAGTCGGACACGACCAACGTGACTTAACAGCAGCAACAGCATCTGGGCCAAAATGTTACTTTGTGTGTTTCTGCCTGAATCATCCAAATGTTTTGGTTCATGGACTTGGCCAGCAGAAGGCAGTGTACACAGCAGACATGAGAAAGACCTGGGTTCAAATCTCAGCTCTGCCACTTTCTGGATGTGTGACCTTGGGCAGGTTATTTAACTTCTACATTTTCCTCATCTGCAAAAATGAGGATAATGATACTTACCTTGAAGAATTGTGAGGATTGAGTAAGAAATTACATTAAAAAATGCCAGGCTCATAGTAGGCGGTCAGGAAGAAAGACACTTGTTACTCTCAGTTGTCTATGTTCTGGACGCTTCCTTATAGTAGCCTTCATGCTTTCCTTGGCCTGTTTGGTTATAGCAGGGGCTTCTAAGGGAAAGGACTGTGTGCCTCTCATTAGATGGGCAGATTTGTCCCTGGGGGGCACTTCACTGCTCTGTGTTCTTCTGTTACACACATGGAACTGCAAAGCCCATATTAATGGTTTAAAAGAGCCTTTCTCCACCTCCAATTTCAAACTAGAGCCCAGACTGGAAATATTCCTTCACCAGAATGGGAAACTGAGATACAGAATAGTACAAATGTTGAATCGTGCAGACAGACATCATGAATTATGGTTTCAGTGTAGCTCTTTTTCAAAACTGATTTTTGTGACATTCTTAGTTTTTTCATGCTTCCTACTCTACTTTTGGCTTCTAGCCGTGTGTGTGTGCTGCTCATACTGACCCCAGGGCTCCTCATCTGGAATTCGGTGAGGAGGCAAGGAGTGGTTAGCCAAGCATCTTGGTGAAGAACAAAGAGGCTTCGGGGCGGTGCAGAGAGAGGCTCTGCTGTGTCCCCTCCTGAGTGACAGATTGAAGTCCCCACTTCCAGAACACTATCCCAAAGGAAAGAAACCAGCCTCAGCAAGGAAGAGTCACTCCCTCTGTTTTTCATCTTTCCATTTTCCCTTCTGCTTTTGGAGAGAACTGTGAGACTAGGCCAGGTGGGAGGAGCATCCTTGACAATGTTTGTTTCATGTAACTTTTTTGTTCCAAGTTCAGAAAAGTTAGAAACTTTCTCTACCGAAAATTATCAGAAACTTCGCTCTGTCCTTTAAGAGCAGGAGAGGAGGGAGGAGGAGGTAGGGGAGGGAGTGGGGGAGCTGTGTGTTGACCTGATGATGAACCTGCTGTTAGGAATCTTGCTGCCCATGCAGGGGTGACCCATCCTCCCTACCTGGGGACCCAGTGTCCCCACACTGATCACTCGGGGAACCCTTCCATCTGGAATCATAGGGGGTTAAAACCGAACTTGAGCATGCCTGCCTTTTCTCCATCCCACTGTATATCTCTTCGTGAAATCTCTTCATGAACTTGAGCGTATATTTCAAGCTTTTCCTCTCACCTTTTCTATACTTTACTAAACAGCTGAGTTTGGGGAAAAACCCTGATAAACTAACCCACTATTCACCTTCCCTATTTCCTCGCCTGAATTTTCCTCCTCTTCCCTTTCGCTATCCAAGACTCCTGACCTTCAAAAACCAAACAAAGTTGCCAGTTCCTCAACTAACAGCCTTCAGTAACCTTGGCCCATCCTGCAAATCGGCCCAAATTCACTGTCTGGTCACTTTCTCTCATCTTGAGATGCTGAGGGGAAGTTCATCCCTCTGTTACCTACTAGTTACCTGCTCATCCCTTTGTCTTTGATTCACACAGAGGTTTGATCCAGAAACCATCTAATAATCATGACCCTTCCTGTCCTTAAAAATAACATCTACTCTTTTTTTGATTAATAAAAGTAACCTGACTTATCGTGGAGAATTTGGAAAAAGCCACCATCCAGAAATAACCATTACTTACATTTTGGTGTATTTCCTTCATATATACATACATGCATACATATATGTATATATAAGTATATGTATATATGCATACAGAAGCACAAACACACACATATATACACATCCACATTCCTTTTAGTGCTTAACAGAAGAGTTAGTCTTTCATATTTAGAGGGAAAAGGAAGATCCCAGGCAGGTGGAGAAGAAAAATAACCCCAGGCTGCAGCTCAGGTAGGCTCTTCACCTGTGTCAGCTGTAGCCATGAGCTTTTGGAGCACATGGCTCATTGGTTTGTAATGTCATGGACTTGATGGCCAGGAGAAATATCCAAGCTATCCCTGCCTCCCAAATCATGTGGGTGAATCCTTCTTAGAGAGCAACACGGGAAACACAGTCAGAGACACACCAAAATTCATAGATACACACAAACAGAAATTATACATGTAAAAACATATTCAAACAAGTCTCTTCTGAGGCCTCTCTGTGAATGCCCACTCTATTTCAATGCATTGCTGATAATACAGTGTACCACATGTAAGCCTTGCTTTTAATGGGTCTCAGGGTTCAGCTGCTGAGACGAAAACTAACCCATGGGAAACAATAGCAAACTGGAAGAAGATGCTTTCTCATAAAGTGCTGATGGAAGGGACTCCAGAGAGTCATTCTACTATCATTCTAATAACGATGAAGATGCATTCCAGCAACATTCTTCCTGAGATCAGAAACATCTTTTAGGACAGAGAGAGAAGTTTAGAGACACAGTGATGCAGTATGTGTTAGACATATACTAACAAAGGTGATTATGATTTGAAGGATCATTATATTTTAGTGAAAATATAATCACACATATCTACCAGAAAATGTGAGAAGAGTAATCTGCAGACAGCAAGGGAGGGGCAGGACCAAGGGGAAGGGGCCAGTTTATCAGGACGCTCTAGGTCCTAGAGAACGTTGCTGTGGTTTGGGAGACATTCTTCCTCTCTTGAAGCTCTCAGGGATAAACTTGATGTATTATATAAAAGTCTAAAGGCAGGCTGAGAAAAATGCAGCCACTGTGATGATCCTGTGGAATGTTGTTTCAGGAGGAGGACAGAGAATGAAGAGCTGAGATGGCTTAGAGACCAAGCTGTGGATGGGGATCTAGACCAGGAGCAGATCTGGGAGGTGGCATATGAGTTTAGTTTCAGTTCTGTTGAGTAGACTACAGTGAATCATTCAAGAGCAGTTATGTCATAGACAATTGAAAATATGCTGCTGGATCCTAGGGTGAAAAGTAAGGGCTAGAAACAGACATCTTTCAATTCAATGTTAAAGTGCAACTGTATGCAAAGTATAATACATATGCTTTGGCTGTTAAAGAATAACATTTGACTGTGGGAGACCAATATTGTTGGCTCAGAGGTGGTAGCAGGGCATTAATGTGGAGAAATAGTGAGCATTTCCATGAAGGAGGCATGAGTCAGTCTAGAAGTGAGTGGTGGGTAGGATGTGATTAGAAGTCAGTGGGCATTACGGGAAATGGAAGCAGCAGGAGCAGATCATGACATGAGTGGAGGCAGCTGACTGCCACTGTTTACTATGCACCAGATGCTGTAGTAGACAGTAAAGATAGAAGCATCATTAAGCCATGATCATCAGGCAACTCACAATGTAACATGGGAGAGAGACATACAGGTAACCAATTATTTGGTAAGTGCAATTAGGTTGCAACCTACAAATTGCTAATATTTGATCAACGATTTTGGATCCAATCCACAAAAATGGCAGTTTCACATGATTCAATCTAATCTAAGTGTATTTTAGTGTATATAACAGATAAGGATCGTATATAGGGAGGAAAAATTATATAAATGTCTTTGGAGATGGGACTGTACTTTATTCTAAGTGTACGCTACAGAAGGCTTTTAACAGACAAGTGAGATGCTGAAAGAAATGTTTTAGGAAGATGAATTTGGTATCAGTAGAAAAGATATAATGCAGGGCCAACATCCCAGAAAGCAGTGGGGGGCAGAATTTAGGAGGCTACTTAAAGAATTTAAATAAAGGGTAAGCAGCGCCTGACCAGGGTGATATGATAGATATTTTGAGGGAATCATGAATCATCCTTAGTACTTGGCTGTGGACCGGCTGGCTATCAGGGGATATTGCCCAAAACGGATCGACAGATATATACCTGGGTGTCTGGAAAATTCTGCTTCTGCCCCATACAGGGCAGTCAAGCCAGCTTTGCTGGTTTGAGAGAAAAAAGAAAGTTTTCTGATGCCGAGACTGAAGGAAGTTGGCAGCAAACTATAAAGACTAACAGTGCCGGTGTTCACTGTGCCACCATTTGGCCTCGTGTTTGCTCGTGAGTCTCCTGGTTCCACAGGAGAACTGAGACTTCATTCGGTTGGGGACTGGCCTGTGTGGCGTCACTGCTGCATCTCCAGTCTGCAATACTGCCTTGCACATAGTAGGTGTGCAAAAATGTGCTGAGTAAATAGCGAATATGAAACTGTCATGAGGAGTAAGTCACTGCAGAGATATCATCTTGGAATTTGTCATGGACATCAGAATGGAAGCAGAAACTATTATTGAAGGTGGGGGAAGACCTGGAAAAGGAAAAATCAAAAGAAGTTCCAGTTCAGTGAGCATGAAGCAGCAAAGAGGTGTGAAATGGCAAAAGGAAAGGAGGTACCTGACAACATGAGGGAGAGAAGAGTGTTGAGTGTACCAGATGGAAGTGGGTACAAAATATGTGACTCAGAACCTGTGGACAGGTTACCCTTAGACTCACTCTGAGTTGAGAGAAAGATGAGAGCATATAGAGAGTTACACATAAAGGTGAAGATATGAGTAATTCTGTAACCATCATGCTAAAAACAACTCTCAGTATTTCTTAGGTGCTCCCAACAAAGTCCACATTCCTTTGAATGGTGTCCAGTGTCTGCTATGATTTGACCCAGCCAATCATCTCAGCCTTGTCTCCCACATCTCACCTCACAAAGTCCACACTGCATCAGGCATGTTTACTGTGCATGTTCCAAACGTATCCTATATATTCCTTTCTCCCTTTCCCTGTTCTAGCTGTTTGATCCATTTAGAATGACATTCCTCCCCACTCCCAATACCAGTCCTGCCGAGATAAACTCTACCCACTTGGTAAAGTTTAATGCTAACCTTTTCTAATCTTCCCAGACTAGGTAAGTTTGATTTTATTTTTCATTTAAAAATATTTTGCTATTTTATTTTTTAAGAAGTTTAATTATTTTTGGCTGTGCAGCACATGGGATCTTAGTTTCCCCATCCAGGATTCGAACCTATGCCTCCTGCATTGGAAGTGTAGCATTTTAACTACGGACCACCCAGGAAGTCCTCTGATTTTCTTCATAATATCTGTTTCGTATTTCTAGATCTCTTTCTTACCCATAATGCCCAACACATTACCTTGTGTTTATTGGGTCTTCATTCATTGATTTAATAAACAGTGACAGAGTCCCTTCTGTGAATCAGTATTTTGTTGGATTTGGTAATGCAATAGGGGTGATGCAGTAAGTCCATGATGCCCTCATGGACTTAACATCTGGTGGAGGAAGCAACTGAGTAACCAACAAATGCTGAGATAGTCAATAATGGTGACAGGTTCTAAGAAATAACAATACAGAAGACTGTGGGAGGTGTGACTTGGGGAGAGGAGTTAGTCAGGGGGTCAGGACGGGCTAAGAAGAGAGAGCAAACGGGGCAGACTGTGGCATGAGAGGACTAAGAATTTTCTAGGCAGAAGAAACAAAGGACCTGAGATGGCAAGAAACCTGACACATTCCTGGAAGGTCAGGAAGATCACGGGGCAGGCAACAAGAGGAAAGTGGCTGCAGTGAGGAGAAGAGGGCCAAGGTCCAGGTCATACAGCCCTCATAGGGCATACTGAGGATTTTGGTATTCATCCTAAGAGCAAACAAGACACTTTCAAAGGGGTTGAAGCCATAGATGTGAAAAGCTTACACTTTAAAAAGATCACATTGGCCTCAGAATGGAGAAGAGACTAGAGGAAGGTCAGAGTGAATGCCTGGGCACCAATTAGGAGGCTTCTTTCACAGGCCGTGTGTGATAGTACAGTAGTGTGGACTAGAGTGGATTATGCAGACCGTCAATAAATGCCAAAAGAGGGCAGAAGCAGTCTTTTGGAGTCAATAACTAGGATTGAGAAAAATTGAGTTTCACCTTTACAAATCTCTCCACTAATGTAAATCACAGTCAACAGCACTTCAGCTCTCCAGACCCCTTTGGGAAATGTGCCTTCAGGATAATCAAGTGTTCTCGATGACAAAAGGTAAACAGCAACGCCAACTTTTTCTTCCCGTTTAAATCTTTTGATGAATAGCCTTACATCTCTGACTTCTTAAAAAGAAAAATAAACTGAACATAATCTCCCCTTCTGTTGACAGTTCCAACGGAGTAATAGTTATGGCATAGGACAAAATATGAAGGATGTGCCAGGTTATATACCTTCAGTAAATAGGACCCAACTGCTGGAGTTTTGCTTCCTCTGTCAGCTTTTGCTTTCATAGCTTTCCTGCTTCCTCTTTTGCTATCAGTAGCTCAGCTTTTGTGGCTACTAGTGTCTACATAGAAGTAACTTTCTCTTATGGGCTAAGTAACTAGATGAAAATGGTAAGAATTACATATAAAATTAGGATTTGAGAGGCTCTCCTGTGAGCATAGATGCTTAGTTTTGTTATGTAAAGGTTTCCTACCTGGGTCTTAGATCTGTTTGTCGAACAACTGAGTTTCCAAATGCAATGGACTTACCATCTTTTTTCCTAATACATTTCATTGCTTTAACTGTATTGCCTGTTACATAATATATAAAGTGCAACAGATATGTTTTAAAATGTCAAAGTCTTTGTTCTTATTCTTTTAGTAAAACAGAGGTAAACTTAGGGATTGACAAAAGCCCACATTATGTATAAAGTTTCCATATTGGTATTTTCCACTATTCTGTGGAGAATAAAATGATGAACTCTATTCTAAAGGACAAAAAGTAAGAAATGTCTCATTATATCCCATCATATAAGCCTTTAACTTACAAATGTGCTGCCTTCAAAATGTCAAATTAGATTTAGATGCTTTTTCAGACACAATAGAGTGAAAAGACTACCCACAGAATGAAAGAAGATATTTACAACATGTATAACCAACAAAGGATTCATATCTAGAATATATAAAGAAGGCCCAAAAATGCATAAGAAAGAAACAAACAGGCAGCTCACTAAAAAACTAGGCATCATGCCCCTGCGATGAACAGGGGCATTGCGAAGGAGAAAATCTAAAGGCCCACTAAGATATGGAAAGATCTGCAACTTCATTAATAATGAGGGGACTGCAGATTAAAACTATAAGCAAGTATTACTACATACCCATCAGACCTGGCTCTCTCAAGTACACATGATGATGTGGAGCAACAGAAAATCTCACATATACTTATAGGTAGGAGTGGACAGCTGGTGTCAGCAGTTAATAGTAAAGAGGAAGACACACTTACACACTATCACCTAGCAATTTCTTTCTCTTTTTGCACCTAGCAATTTCATTCCTAGCTTTATACCCTAGAGAAACTCAACTACATGTCTTCTGCAAGGATACACATACAAGAGTATTCTAGCATTGTTCCTAATAGGCCCAAACTTCCCATGTGCAAAATGGATAAATAAGTTGTGGTATATTCATACAACGGAATACTACACAACAATGAAAACGAATGAACAACTACACATGTCAGAAAGGATGAATTCCATAAAAATAAGTGTTGAGCAAGAGAGGACACACACACGGAGAATGATTCTAGCCATATAAAACTTTACAACAGTCACACTGAAATAATCTTCTGTAGGTGTATATACATGATGATGATGATCAAAGTAGCTCAGTCGTGTCCGACTCTTTGCGACCCCATGGACTATATATATATAGTCCATGGAATTCTCCAGGCCAGAATACTGGAGTGGGTAGCCTTTCCCTTCTCCAGGGGATCTTCCCAACCCAGGGATCGAACCCAGGTCTGCCACATTGCAGATGGATTGTTTACCAGCTGAGCCACAAGGGAAGCCCATAGAAGGTACAATAATAGAGAAAATAAGGACATTATTATTATGAATGTCAGAAGAATGGTTACCTCTAGGGAAGAGGACAGGGCTGTGACCAGAGAGGGGCACACATGGAGTTTATGGAAATCTGGCCATGTCCTGCTCTTATGAACTGCATGGTTATTACATGTACGTTCACTCTATAATTATCTATTCAAATGTTTAGTAATTTTTATGCATTTTTAGTATACCTATTTTACATTAATAAATTTAAGAAAAGGTTTAATGTATACCAGATGTATCTGATTAGGAATGCATTTTATCCATAGTAACCGCTAGTCAGACAAGTCTGTAAGTCTCATTCGGTAATAGTGTAAGTCCAATACTGCACATTTCAATAACAATAACAGAAAATAAGACAGTTGCAATATTATCAGTTAAACAAAATATATACGAGAGAAATATTGAATAAGGATTATTTTAAAGTATCTAATATCAGATTGGAAAAGATAAAAACTATTGAAGATACATTAGGTAGCAAGACTGCAGAAACTGACACACATACTCAGCTGAAGACAGTATAGATTGGTCCAACTTCTATAAGGGGTGGTCTAACAACATCTATCAAAAATTTTAAACACATATTCTACTTCTAAGAAGTTACGCTAGTAATAAACTCATAACTCACAAGCATGAAAAACTACATTTGTATAAGGATTACAGCCCTGTTTGTAGTGGTAAAAGACTGGAACATCCCAGGCACCCATCAATAGAAGACTAGTTAAATAAATTATGGTCCTCTTAAGCAATGGAATACTGTGTAGCCATAAAAAAGAATGACCCAGCTCTACATGTCCTGCTATGAAATTACCCAGATTTGTTACAAGAAAAAAGTATAAAACAGTACTTATTGTTTGTTTACTTGTTTAGACATTTTTAAAAAATAATAAATGTGAGCTTTTATATTTTAAAATAGTATCTCAAGAAAAACACCTAAATTTTAAATCATGTGTATGTATTATTGCTTCAAAAGTTCCTTTAAAAAATTTTGAGTACATCTGCTTAAGGAAAAACAGATTTAATTAGATTATAATGCGGAAGCATAAGAAACTTTTAGAAAAAATTCTGAGGGAACTTTTTAATAGTTCCCATCAGAACTAACAGGTCATTAAAAAAAAGCCTAATTCCACATCAAAACAAAATACTTCTTTTGATACAGATGTATCAGTTGCATTGCTCTTTTACAATCCCTCATGATTAGAATAATTATTCTAGAGTTAAAACTGATACAAAAGAGGAGAAATAGAAGGAAGATAAACTTCAAGGTCAAGCTCAAATTTCACTTCTGGTGTAAAAGCCATCCTTGGTTCCTAGGCTGTTGTTCAAAGTGCCTATACTTGTTAAAAAAATGTAGCATATTGTGTGATAAGTATATATCTCAACTAACATTCATTGTCCTAGTTTCTCTGATGCTAAGCACAAAAATTGGAACCAAAGAAGTGCCAAGTACAACTGTGTCCTTCCATAAATACAAATAACATGTATATAGCCACTGTATGTGGCATCATATATAAGACACTTGTGGGTGTGAACTCAGGAAACTCTGGGACAAGGACAGAGGTTGTTCTTATATATCCTGAATCTCCATGGTAAATGGTCATCAGTGAACACTCAGTAAAATTCTGTTGAATAAAATTCAGTGTACCTAAATATTTGAAATAATTTTCCATTTTTGTCTCTAGCTAATTTCATTCTTCTCTGTTAACAGATTTTCCTGCTTGATCAGGAGTTAATGGTGGTGCCTACTTCAGTCAGTTCAGTTCAGTTGCTCAGTCGTGTCCACCTCTTTGAGACCCCATGGACTGCAGCATGCCAGGCTACTTATTTGCCTCCTTAATGCATAACCAATCCAGTGGTTTGGACTTTATATGCCCCCATTGGAAGTACTGTTTTAAATCTAATGTTAGAGAACATATGCCTAAAATATTTTTCTTTGAGTGGTTTTCAATACATTTTCATGGGTTCAATAAAGGTGCTTGCTTAATATCTTGTGTGTAATAGAAACTATGACTGTTCTTGTTTTGGGGGGTGCAGGGTGATGGGGAGATGAGTTAGACACTGTATTACAGATTTCAGATTCTACAATTTGAAATAAGTTCCTTGAATAAACTCTTCCCCATTTCTCATCCCCTCATATCCTTCCTCATTATCATCATCATCACCTGTTATTATAACAGTTTCCCCTTTTTTTAAATAACAGTTTTCCTTTGATATTCTTGTTTTATGAAATAGAAGTAATGTTTGGGCGCTATGTGACTACTTCCTGATCTATTCTCTTTGTCTGGAATTTCTACCAGCCAGGAAGGCTGCTGCTGCTGCTAAGTCGCTTCAGTTGTGTCCGACTCTCTGTGACCCCATAGACGGCAGCCCACGAGGCTCCCCCGTCCCTGGGATTCTCCAGGCAAGAACATTGGAGTGGGTTGCCATTTCCTTCTCCAATGCATGAAAGTGAAAAGTGAAAGGGAAGTCGCTCAGTCGTGTCTGACTCTTCGCGACCCCATGGACTACAGCCTACCATGCCCTCCGTCTGTGGGATTTTCCAGGCAAGAGTACTGGAGTGGGGTGCCATTGACCTTCCCTAACTGAAACTCTACTGACTGCAACTACAGCTCAAAGGTGACAGTGGTGGAAATTCTAACATTCTGGTTTGAAATCATCATGAATCAAGAAGTTAAAAACTGGGGGACTACCTTCAAGAACTCCCACGTTATGTTTTTAAAAGATTTGCTGAATTCTTTTAAAATAAAAGCTGCAATAGTGTCAATCACAGATGCACACACAAAAAATAGATGTAAGTTGCAATGCATTCCAAATATCTCCAATTTGAGTATATTTAGGTTCACATCAACACAAAAGAGAAAGGTTTAAGCAGGCCACCTAGGTGCTTTGTCTGTTTTGTTCACTGCCATAACCTCTTTGTCTAGAATAGCACCTACCAAACAGTAGGAGCTCAATAAATGCTTGATAAGTTAATCAATGAGATTAAAAGATGGCATGCATCAAGGCAATGAGGAAAAGAAAAGGTAATGAACTTTTAACATCCTCTAGTGCTCACCAAGGCAGACTATCGTCCATGTGTAAGTGACTAACAGCAGAGTCTTGGATGAAACTTTCTAAATCCCATTCCTGCAACTGAAAGAAAACCAGCTAGCAGGAGACAGGAAAGGGACAGAAAAACACAGAGCCTGTTTTTTTTTTCTTCATAATCTTCAGAGTGGAGTACAACCCCTTGCACATGACACAGAGAGCAATGCATATGGGAGCATTCAGTAAACGCCCCATAACCAGCATCAGCAGGGGCCATGCAGATTTAGAATTGCTCTTCTGAACTTCTAATCAATGTCTATATGTTGCTGCAATTAGCAGCTTCAAGTAGAACCAATTACAGCATTAATGATGATGATAATAATAATAATAATAATGATTGGAGACGAACATTCTGAACTTAGAAAACTCAACTCTAAAAGGGGGAGGCTGAAAACTTGACTATCAACTCTGAATAAGGCCGTGACTACTCCAGCAAAACCAGGGCAACAGAAGATCAGAAAGACTGATTAGCAGAAGGAAGAGTCTGGGTGAAACTACGGAGTGGACACGTGGAATGGGTCTAGTCTTTATAGATCTGCATCTTCCAGCACTTTTCTCAATAGGAAGAGCTATCAGGGCAGAAGTAGGCTGCTCCTCTCAGCAGGCATTTGCTATTTGTTGCCCTGGGCCAAAGTCCCATCCTTGGAGTTTTTTTCCTAGTGGCAAGCCACCACAGAGGACAGGCAATCTTGTTTCTCTTGACAAGGCTCTACTTTCTGACAATAGGATCATATCATCTCACCCCAATGCCACAGAAGCGTAGATCTTCCCATGGCCATCCTGTGTCCACTATATCCTACTAGTCATGACAGATAGGTGGGCAGTAGCCATTAGCAGTAAGGCAGTGAAGCTAAGCTTCCAGGAAGGAAAAACCCACACAAGCATTTGCAATCTACAGTCAAGATCACAAAAAAACGGTAATATTTATTCACTTATCTACCAAGACTCCCATGTTATGGGAGAAAACATGTCATGTTTGACAGCACAGCACAAATGGGGAAAGGAAGCTCAGCTAAAGCACAACCACCACCTCAAAGCCTCATTCATCCACCCCATCCACTCTAATCTCACTACTTTGGCTCTAGATGTTCATATCTTGAAATTCCTAAGAGTTCACTTTCACCCCTACCAGGAGAGCTTGCCTCCAGATACCAGAACTCCTAGTGTCATCACCCCCTAGTCATCCAGGAGCACAACATTTAAAAAAACAATATTTCCCAAAGCCTGTTTCCCTCTTACCAGTAGCTTTGAGAAGGTAGATTCAGTCATCTTGTTCTGCACTAAAAGAACTTTTTAACTCAGAAGGAAAAAGGGCAAATGATATGCCAAGAGGTCTGTGCAGAACAGTCCAGTAAAACCCTCGCCCTGAGAGCTGCCACTTCTCTCTGCCTCCAACCTCCAAGCTGGCCCTGCCCTCGACCTGTGCCATCTCCCAGTCCTGTGTCCCTTCTCCCCAGTGTGTCCGACCGGCAGTGTACTCACTTGAGGCTTGTTTGCCTTGGACTGTTGCCAGCTAATCCACTTTAACATCTTGGCTTGATCTCAAATTTTCTTTCTGCTTCCACCAAACTTTTTACAAACAGAATTTAAGTTTGTGCTGGGTGGCAGTAGGGTTGAACTTGTTCTGAAGACTCACGCTCCCACAGCGCTTGGAGGCAGGGATCGGCCTCACCACAGTGCTTTCTGCCCAAGCTCTCAGAATCCGAAAGGGAATTTGCCTAGAGTGGCTTGAAGACTCGGGCAGAATCGCACTCCCACCAAGGCCACTACATGAGTCACAAGTACTTAGTATCGAACAGTCTGTGGTAGGCATCAACACTTGATAAGTTATCTTTCTCCTTTGCAGTCTGGAGACAACTTAAAGAACCACTTTGTACTTTACTTTGGGTTGCTGTAGATTTGCTGGGACTGGGCAGGGAGGTATAGAGGCAGCTGGAAAAGAAGCCAGTACCAATAGTGTTTGTTTTTGCTACAAAGTTTTAGAAGCTGAACTATCAGTTACTACAAAAGTACTATGCTTTTGATTCCATTTAACAGGCAGGAGAGTGACTTGGGCTTCAATCTGAGGTCTGCCAGGAACTGGCTTTGTGATTCTGTGCAAATCACCTTGTTCCCTTTAAACAGGATGGAAACAGAGGGCAAGAGGCTATCTTGGGCTCCATTATTTCCTGAGTGTCTGTTTTCAAACTCCAGACTTACCTGGAGTCATATCTGGCCTCTGGCCAGCCCTATAGCTATCACACAGAGATCTAATCTACTGACAAATCACCTTTTGCAATTTCCTTATTTCTGGATCATATATTTGCACAATACCACCACTGGAAACCAAGAAATTTGTGGGCTCAGTGCTCTGTGATCTGCCTGTGTACTGCAAACTGCTTCTCACCCGTGGTGGGTTATGAAGATTATTTGCTTTCCAGATGATTGATTGGTAACATTTATGAAGTCTAAGTTAGGTTTCAGATGTATCCACCTCAGAGGAGGAGTACAACTGTATATCTTCTAAAGGTATTTGTTTAAGAGTTAGAAAATGCTCTGTTACTAGATGGGAGGCAACACAAACCTCTCCCTCTAAAGAAACAGTTTAGGGCCCTGAGATAAAGGGCAGAGTAACAGAAGTGGTGAGGACTCTCCTGGAGACCCATTACATTTTTTCTTTCTAGCTTTTAGCATCGTGCATTTAATAGGCTAGACCTCCAGAAGGTGGATCACCTGCTCAGGCCCCAGGGCTAAATGTCACACGTTGTCACAATCTCATTCTGGAGACTCAAACTTGGGTGGACCATCTTGATGGTTTTCGTTTTTGTTTTGTTTCTTAATGATGATCAATAACTTTATTTTTGTATTTTTATTATTTCATACATTTATTAAGATCAAGTACTTCCTTAGGTATGCATTGAGTTGACCACTAAATTCTTTTGAATACATTTTTAGTAGACCTGTATTACACTGTCTTATTTAGATATATCTGAAAGAAAATTCAAACAAAACCAACCAACCGACCAACCAAAAAAACATATGAAACAAAAACTCTGGTCTTTCTCCAACTAGAAAATGTACCAGTGGCCTCTCTGTGTTCTCTCAAATACCAAACCATATGTTGTAATATATTTTATAATATGTCTATTAGCTATTGCTTTGGGTTATTTACACCTTCTATATTAACGCAGATAAAGAAGTTTTAAAAAGTATGTCTTCTCTTATAATTTTATTTAATATAACTAAAAGAGTAGCAACTCTTTTACAGGTCATTGACCCAAATATATCATAAAATTGTGTATATTATACACACACGAAAAATCTAGGGATATGGCTCATAATGCATTATTCCCTTTATAACAAGTTATATCCTGCTGGTGTAGTGCATCATCTTGATTTTTTTTTTTTTAAAGAATTTGCTAAGTGAAAAATATTACAATGTGTGAACTGATAGGATTTTTATTAGTCTTGACACTGTTGAGTCTCCACATTTCCAGATATTTGGTTTTTATCCTTAGTGGCAAAAGCCAGTGATCTGTAGGCCCTTAAAACTCAAGTCACCACAGTCATCTGGACAGTCTCCTTTGCTTCACACCCTCTTTTGTACAGGATCTTGGCTAGTCCTTCAAAATCCCAGGAAGCTGAAATCACTGCCTTCACTGTACAGACTTGGAGACGGAGGCATGGAATGATTAAGTGACCCGTTCAAGGTCCTGCCACTGTAAGCAGTCAGGGACTGAATGCGTGCCTGATTCCCCAAGCCATCTCCTCTGTGCAGCTGATACCTTCGTAGCCCACTCAGACTCTCTTTCCTGCTGGGGCTGCCATGCTTCAGCTCTTTGCATGTTGGCTGCTAACAGCTCACAGCTGCCACAAAAGACCAGTCCTTTGCCTCAAGGTAGGGCAGATTTTGGGTGCCATTCACACTCCAGCTCCAGGAGGGATCAGGCTGAGCTGGACTCCAGCTGAAGCCATGTGCACATTTGCCTTAGCTCCTTCTACAATGGGCCCTGTTTCCTGCCCCTTTCCCTGAAGGGGCACCAGTAAACTCCATGCACAGGAATCCCGGTCTCAGACTTTGCTTCTAGGGAACTGGAACCAGTATGCTCTCCTTCCTCCCAAGAAGCCCTATATCCAGCCTTATTCTCTGGAGAATTTTTCTACTTAGGAGCCCAAATCTTTATTTTTAAAGATATTAGTTTATTTTATTTGGCTGGGATCTTTCTTTAGTTGTGGCATGTGGGAGCTTCTTCCGCAACCAGGGATCAAACCTTGGCCCCCTCCATTTTAAGAGCACAGAATCTTAGCCACTGGGCCACCAGGGAAGTTTTCCTATGAGCCCATTTAAATGGAGAGTCTATTTTTCTCTCCCCCTATCAACAATAATCCCTACAAGGAAACTAACTTCTTACATTTAAGGCAAGTTCTTCCAATTGCAGCATTAGCCCACTTTTTCTTACAAGAAAAACCTAGGAGCCTTTTTTAGCTCTTGTTAATAGCAGAAGACTAGAATGCCATCCTTTCTCTTTCTGGTTATTTACCTTTCCTCCTTATATAGGAAAGCAAGCCAAAGGAGGGCTTGTTCATTCACTGCTGCCCTCTCAGCATGGAGAGCCGCACCTGCTATGCAGCAGAGCATGAACGGAGAGCACAGCAGAGCATAACAGAGCATGAGTGGAGAGAGATGAAATAGGCCAGTGCACGGGCGGGGCCCTCACCAATATACCAATGTGGGCGCCAGACCCTCTCTGACTACATCCCTTGCACCCAGTGGCCTGCTCTGTGCTTCCAGAGTACATGTGTCAGGATCACCAGGGTCTGATAAACCAGGTGGGGCTCTTTAGTAAAGAAGTTCTTTCCCAGAAGGCTTCTGCAGCCAGGCTGCCCTGCTCCTTGTTAGTGGTATTGTGTTACCGCAGTGAGTGACCTTGTAGGAATCCTTTGTCCCCTTAGTCTGGCCCTTGCCATCTCTAAACAGAATATTTCCTCCCAAACAGTAGAACAAAGTTTTGGTCATAACTCATTACACTGATTTGACAGTTGAGAGTTTAAACACTTCTGAGTTGTATTCTGAAATCTCCAGGCTTCTCTAGGCATTTCCCTGTCCCCCTTCAGCACGTTGTCATTATCAGCCCACCTTGTAACTTAGATCACATTTGCTTGTTTTTGAAATCCCTCATTCAAGTCACAGTCAGCACTGGGATGTTTCAGCAGTATTCTTCTGTTATAATTTTTGCAGAGAATAGCACTTGCAGCTCAATTTCCTGTCTCCAGCCAGCCTGAACATGTCTAGAAATTCACAGCGTATTTTGGATGGAGAGCACCCTTCCTAGGAGGGGTTTGTAATGTTCAATTCAATAAGCACTTACTGAGCACCTCTGGCATAGCTAGTCTAAACAACATATACATGCATAGAGACTGTCACTGCCTAGCTGGCTACTTCTGTACCATTAGTTGGTAATTATTTGGCAGATACCCATCTTGTTCAACGACAAGACACTTCTTCACTACTACCTTATTACTCAGCCTTGCTTGACTAGAATTCTATGATTCTGGATTTCTCTGAAATATGGTTGCAAACTTCCACCACCTAATACATGTATAAGCAAGAGGGTCTTGTAGTCATGTCCAGAGTACCATGAGCATAGTCTGGACAGAATAGGAAGGGGCTCAGACCCAGAGCTCTATGGACAAAGTAAGGACATCCATTTGCCTTCAGGGAAATGACACTTTTACACGGGACAAGGATAAAGTAGAAGCTAATTATGCAGACCCATTTGAGAGCAGAACAAACAAAACTTTGGGGAAAGCTATTCATATCATTTACTGAGGCACCCATGTTAGCTTTGTCAGAATTTAATGCAGAATTAAGAATACTAGACTGATTCCTCATCAAGGGAGGACATACCACAAGCAATTCCAGCTTCTCTGTTACAGAGGAAAATGGGGGCG
Source organism: Bos indicus x Bos taurus (assembly GCF_003369695.1). Taxonomy (NCBI): domain Eukaryota; kingdom Metazoa; phylum Chordata; class Mammalia; order Artiodactyla; family Bovidae; genus Bos; species Bos indicus x Bos taurus. Next base: position 68,658,188 of record NC_040076.1, on the reverse strand, counting down.
TTCCCTTTCCTAAAAGGAAGAGTCAGACAAGGATAGACCCAAGTTTGAAAACCTGAGTGGGAAATGAGGAAGGGCCAGGTGTTCGCCATTTGTTGGTCTTCTGTTCTCAATCTTGTCTTCATAGTCAGAATTTGGATGCAGTCACAAAAAGTATGTTTAGCCAATAATGCTGGGGAATGCATCTGATACACTGGACAGAATAACTCTGTATTCAAAACATGCTGGAATATGGATGGAATTAAACAAGAGACCATCTAATAGATATTAAATAGTCCAACACTCAGGTTACTAAGTCACCTTCCCAACTAAGAGCGGGCCACAAAAACAGGCAAGGAGATTCCATGAGTCAGCGTTGTACATCCTACTATACAGGGTAAAACATCTTAGGGAGGGAGGGCAGGCACTGTCGCTCTAGAACAAGAAGCTGAATTTGCATTGGTTAGTTCACATCTAATGTACTATATGTCACTCTGCAGGCCCCATTTTATATAGATCATTATATACTAGAGTAAATCCGAGGAAAGCAACCAGGATATGGAAAGGTCTGAAAATATATTAATAGAAAGAATAGCTGGAGAAACTGAGAACTTCTAAAAAAGAAGATTAAAAAATAGAAAAAACAAGTCAACTGTCTTCAAATATCTAAAGCTTTAGGGGTTACCACTGGCCAAAGGTGATACAATTTGAGGATTAAAATGAAATACCTGAGAATAATGGATCATAACCCATTAGATAACAAAATAAACCAAGAGCCAATGCTAACAACAAATAGCTACATTTTAGATTCTAAGGCCTAGCAAATGGAAAGTGGAGTAAAGTTGTTCTATTTATATTCAAGCAAACTGAAGCTATGTCCCTTTAGGTCTAATATAGAAAAAACTTTTTGACATTTAATGAACCATGGACCTGGAGGGCAGAACTCTATTCAAGAACTTCCAAAGATCTTTAATCTGCTAAATAATCAAGTACTCTTATTCACAGTCTCTAGATTTCTATTTCCTTTCTAATAAGATCGAAAGTTAATCTTTACTGAGTGTCTAATAGGTAACAACTAAACATATTTTACTTAACCTTCCCAAAGACTCAGTGAGATGGGTATTATCTTTGTTTTATAGATTGGGAGATTAAGGTGCAATAACTCGTGCAACGTGACACAAAGGGCAAGTGCCAGAGCTGGTATTTGAGCCCAGGTGTGTCCACACTCCTTCTACCCTACCCCACACACAGAGGACACATAAAGTGATTGCAGAGGTGTCTTAGGGTCCCACAGGTCCCGAAGGCCATCCGTCCTGGCCCTTTGATGGTTATGTTCACCATCTATCCAGCCCACAGTTCTACTATTCTCATTCCTCTGGATTAGAAGAAAAAGACTGGGGCTTTTCTAGAAACTCACTGTTAAAATAACCCTGATCTCTATGAGGTATCTCTGCCCCGTCCCTTCCCCACAGTCATCTTGTCTGCCCTCCTGCTGAATATGACTCAGCCTACCTGAATTAACCTGTTTTCTCTTTCTCTTCTTCAGAGTCTACTCAGCTGACTCCTTGGAAACCAGTGAAGACTAGTTTCCAGGTCTTGTGGTATAGTTAGGGGGAAAATTTAACACTGTTGATAACATTTATAAATTCAAAGATACCAATAAACAGTTTCTCTGATGAAGGGCAGTGCAGGTCAAAGGGACACATGGCTGTCCCATTCTCACTGCTTAGTGTTAGAAGAGTAAGAACATTCTAATTACGGTACATGGTTGCAGACAGGCCCTCCCTTTATTTGACTGTTCCTAAGTGATTTTCCAGGTTTCCTGGCGGAACACAGAATCTCTCTTCATCTTCCAACCTACTGCTCATATTTCCCAAAGCCTGAGAAGGTAATTGGGAATTGACCAGTCTTCCAGCTGATCAAAGCTTTTTGCTTGAAGTAAGGAAACTTCCAGGTTTCTTTAGCATATTTATAAATACACTATTTGTATGTTTGGCTGCTTTCAGACCACCTGTTTCAGCTTCTTCTTCATTCTAGAGTTCCCTGCCTGCTCTGTTCATTCCCCAAGTACTTCCTGAGCATCCCTGTGTGCTATGTGCCGAGGGGACAGCCGTGAAACAGACAGACATAACCCCTGCCCTCATCAGGGCTTAAGAGCCTGGCTATAGAGACATACATGAAACGAAAATTACACAAATAAGAATTCACACTCAACAAAGAGTCCACATGTCTCTACAGTATCCAGCACAGAGCTTGGCACGTGGTGGGTGCTTTTTCACGAGTATGTGCCTGGAAGTTTTGTGGAATGTGAAGAAGGACCTACTAGCTGAGTTCATCTTAGCACTGGGAGCTCAAAGCTTTGACTTTTAGAGCGAGGAGAAAACATGACAGTGAATCAGGGAGACATGGGTTCTAGTTTCTGCTTTTCTACTCGCTGCTAGGATTTTCTTAGGTGAGTCACTCAGACTTTTTGGCATCAGTTTCCTCACTTGTGAATAACGTGTAACTATCAGGGTTCCTCATTAATAAAGAAGTGGCTGCTGTCAGAAGTGATCTACTCTAACTGCAATCACCCTGCTAGAAGACAAGGAAAGGCTGGAGTGGAGGCTTCCTAAGACAACTCTTTGGCCGAGGTGTCTAAGGGCCATACGGAAGACAAAGTAGCAGCCTGAAGGGAAGCATCCCCCGGATGACCACCATGGAACTAATAGGCTGCTAGGCTGAACATGGGAAACATGATCACTTACCACCCACTGACTGCTTAAAAAGAAACACTTTCATTCATAGGATACTCTAGGTTATACTTCTAAACAACCAATGGGAGGAGAAAGGAAGTACAGAAATAGTTTTCTTTGTATGTTTAACAAGTAGAAAAATCCAGTTTTCCATCTACTCTGATAGTCAAAAATGAAAGCAGGATGTCAAATAGAATTGATTACCCTGCATGTCCTTGAACACTAGTCTAGAGAATGATTTTGCACCATGATCTTAGGAAGTTTCCAGTAAGAAAAAAAAAAATTTTGGAAAAATCCTAATAAATGCAGATTATCCTAAAAAAAAGTGTCCCTAATTTAGAAAACTGAAATAAAGTCAGGACACAGCATGTTGCCTGAGGCTGGAGGACTAAGGCCAAAATACTCAGTCTAGAAACTAGGATCAATTAGCCTTTGAAAACCCCTATCTTTATTAATAAAATCCCTAATATTCAGAAAAGGATCATCTCATACTCTTCTGACCTTCAGGTAAACAGATGAGAGGAGGGTCAGAGACAGAACCTTCCCCGGCTCCTGATGCACATTCAGACCACTGAACTCCTCCCGTGGCTTGAGCAAACACTCCGAGTCTCTGCTATATTCTCCTTTCTTTGGCTCCTCATCAGAGTTCCTCTTACTCACTTGCTCCAAAATGTAAGAGAGCAAGTGACCAGGTTTTCTCCTGAGACAACTACATTCCTCCACATTTTTTCAAACATCACTTCCTGGTCCTCTGTCCCTTAGGAACTGAACCCCAGTACTCTGGCCAGAGAAAGGCATCGTTTTCACCAGAGTGCCTTCAGACAGAAGGCCCCTTCCAACTGGCATCTCTGTGGCCATTTCCAAAGTCACTGGTCTTGGTATAACTTTGGGATGAGCCAGTCACAGCCACTAAGGTCTCTGGAAACTATCCCAGTCTCAGCTTCCTGAGTTCCAGTCTCCCAGAAAGCACAGCCTAATAAGTGCCACTGGGGCATCTCAGGAGAGGAAACCCAGACTCGCTCTCCACTCTACCCAGTGCTGCTAAGCTTTGATGGCATGAGAGGGCTGGCTGGCCCCTCAATCTTCTGTCCCCTCAGACAAAATCTCCACGCTGTAGCATATCTCCTCCAGTCCTCCAGCTCTTTCCCTCTGGCCGCCACAAAGGCCACTGGCTACTGAGGTCAGGTTCCACCGTGGGAGACATTCCCCCATGGGTGGCCCTCCAGGAGTGGTTAAGCCAGTAGGAAGTCTTGGGGAGGAAGGTTGGCTGTAGCATATCTCCTCCAGCCCTCCAGCTCTTTCCCCTCTGGCCGCCACAAAGACCACTGGCTACTGAGGTCAGGCTCCACCATGGGAGACATTCCTCCATGGGTGGCCTTCAGGAATGGTTCAGCCAGTAGGAAGTCTTGGGGAGGAAGGTTGGGGCACTGGCCTACCTTGTCACTGTCCGCTGTGTTCTGGGAGGTCCTAGAGGCAATGGAGATGGTGTCTGGCTGGCTGCTCCCATCCCCCTGGCTGTCAACATCCTCCACTCCATCCCTGCAGGAAGAAGAGAAAAACAGCAGGGGTGGGGGTGGGGGGAACAACTGTGGGTTTAGAGCACACAAGGATTTCCAGCTGGTCTGGCAGAGCAGAGCCTTAGCACTTTTTAGCAGGGATTTGTCTAAAATTATCCCACTAAAGGAAGCAGTCCCATGTGATTTTCAATGATGTCACTTCTTGCGCTTAGCAAATACATAATCACTATGTTGATAACTGAATACAAAATGACTCTCTATAACTCTTCTGGCCCATGGTACAGAGGGGGCAGCTATTTATTTTCACTAGGAATGGGTCTATAATAGCCAGTAGGGAGAAGCACCTGCTTCTAAGCACCTGCTTAGAACCTAGGCTTCTCTCCAACTGTCTGGGTCATCTGCAACAATCCCAGAGCTCAGGGCATTCAAATAGATTTTGTGCGTGCTGTAACAGGATGGGGGTGGTTTATAGCTGGCTTATAAAGAGAACAGAACTGAGAAGAATTTTTTTTGACCTGTGCTTCTTTTGCTTAAGAAAATTGGGTGGGATATTTTCTCCAGGGGAGATGATCCTTGGGAAGGTCCTTATGTTGGACCCTCAACTCCTGTGTCTGGAGGAAGAGTTTATTGCCTTCATTTTGGTGGGTCTTACTGATCGCATGCTTATTTATGATGACTTCTTATAACATAGAAAGCCAAGGCATCTTCTCAAAGATAAGAGGACAGTCACAGACTCCGCAGCAGCTCTGGAGCCAGCTGTGCTCCTGAGGGTCTGACAGGACAGTCTCCCAAGTGTACTCCTGGCCTTTGGACCCCTTCCTAGGCCCCTGGACCATTTCATTCATATGCTCCCTCAACTCTGCTGCTTTACAACTGGGTCCCAATCCCATACTGAACACAAAGGCTGGGCCAAGGGGCCTTAGCGGTCTGGCAACTGGTGAAAGCCAAAGGGTCCATGTCAGGAAAAACTGGAGGTGTGGGCCAGGGGTTGGATAAATCAGCACAGGAAATGACAGCACTTCCTATGGGGGGTCTATGTGAAAGTCATACCCCTGCTGCTACTTTAGAAAAATATGGCCTTAGGGGAAATGGGAACTCACTGCCCGAGAGTGTTACTCCATGGGCAACATTTATGGAAGCTGTCTCATCAAAGTCTACACAATTACAATCTACAGTGTGGGAGAACATGGACATGTGTGTGCATGTGTGCATACATGTGATGCATATGTACATACACAGAGAGTGCTAATCATAAGAAGTTTCTCCCACTCAGAATAATTCTAAGTCGACTGTTTTCTCACCACCACTTGTGGGCTTGGGAAATGCCAACTTATTTTAATAATATAAGCCACACGTTCGTAGGAAGGAAAATCTGCTGTAAAAAAAAATTACGTGATGCGTTTCAAAACCAAAAATAAAGGACATTTAGATCATCTGTTATTTTAGATATCTGGAACACTGCTCCCCACCATTTGTAGATAGTTTCGAGCTGGCTGTACTTCCTGCTTCCTACTATTCTGGCCCATTGCAGGACCTTCTGGTCCACTCCAGATGAAGCTAGTTCTGGAGAAGGTGAGGAGCCTAGCCAGGAGGGTAGGAAGTATTCCCCAAGCCAACCCATTCCTCTGTAAACTCTGTCCCCATATATAGGGAGCCAAGCTAATGAAATAACACAACACCTGGCTGTTCTCTGCAGAGTCCACCAAGGTTTCTCACTCTCTCATCACCTGACAACGACCAAGGCAAGGCATGAGGCATTTCCAAGGTATGTCCATCCCATGTTCTAGAAATGCTCAAATTCTACTAGAGGAGAAAGGGGCTCTTTCCCTGGACAGCCTTGCCTGAATATCCTTTCCCACCAAGGTTCTGGACCTTGACTTCCTTATAACTGTTTTTCATTCTCTCTTTTATTGAAGTAAAGACTCGCTACAGAAGGATCCGTCTCTAGCACTAAACTAATTGTGCCCCTTACCCTGACACAGGTAACTGAAAATAACCCCTCCCCAGCACAGTCATAACTGTTCTTTCAGCACCTAGAAGGGGCCTTATCCTGGCCATGCATGTCCTGGGGCTCCTGCCCCTGGGGGAATCTCTCTCTACCTTAGCCACACCCTTCTTTTGACTACCATCTCTCCTGGTGGCTCCCTGGCTTGTGTGTGCTGGCTGGTACCAAAGGGTCAACTAAATCTTCTGAATTTATTCCATTCATGAATAGGAGAGAAGACAGCCAGTTATCACCGACATCCATAACCTCCAGAACTCTGTTTTTACTTTTTTTTTTTTTCTCGAGTTTTCCAAAATTGACATGAAGTTTTTCTATTCTTTCTTTTAAAGTGCCCTCCAAAGAGTCATTGAAAGTGACTGTCACAAGGAGACTTGAGAAAGAAATACTTAAGCAGTCACCCACTGGTATAGGGAAAACTGGGATTCAGAAGGACCCAGAGAGATGAAGATATTTAAAAAAAAGTCATCTTCTGCCCAATCACAAGGCTTGCCTCAAATGGAAGAAGATGAGGGCTTGGCAGGGGTGGAGGTGTACAGTAAGAGCTGCAGTGATGGCATACCCCTGCCCGTCACAGCCCTTCGCTGTCTAGCCGGTCCAGAGAGCCCTCCCCTCAGCCACCTCCCTCCCAAACCCTTCCCCATACACTTCACTCTAGTGCCCATCACAAGTCCTCTCTCCGTGATGCCTGCAGCATTTCCCGTCCCTACCGGTGGTCCTGGCTCTTCTTGTTTAATTGTCCCACGTGTGAAACATGCCTGTCAGATGGTTCTTGAGCGAATGGACTCCCTTTTATATTCCTGGGGTACCCAACACACTCAGGTGCTCACTGAAGCTCTGCTGAGTATAACTGACAGTGATGGGTGAGGTGCTTAAGAGGAGGTGACTCCTCTTAGGTAGAATTCAGTGGGGTGTCACAGAGAGGGGTGCACCACCCCCACAGAAGCAAAGGTTTGCCCCAGCCCCGCTCCCTGAAGCCTGTGAGGCTGTGCTAGGGGCAGAGACCCTGGTTACCTCTTACTGTTGTTCCTCTGTTTGGCTGGTGTTTTGGGGAGCTGAATTGGCTCCTTCAAAGCTCCTTTCAGGTGAATGATCCTTTCTTGAATCACCTCTCGAATGTTCTTGATCCACTCCTGCTTGGTTTCTATGTTGGAGGCCTGCAGTGCCACAGGGAGAGACAGTAAGAACCTCATTTCCCTCAATCCACCGAAACAGTTCTCAACCCTTCTCTTGCAGGCTTAATCCATCATTGGTCAAGGATATCAAATGTTGGAGGGGTTTATTTCTGTTTTTTTTTTAAATTTTTTATTATTGTTATTATTATTATTTTTTACTTTACAATATTGTATTGGTTTTGCCGTACATCAACATGCATCCGCCACAGGTATACATGTGTTCCCCATCCTGAACCCCCCTCCCACCTCCCTCCCCATACCATCCCTCTGGGTCATCCCAGTGCACCAGCCCCAAGCTTCCTGTATCCTGCATCGAACCTGGACTGGCGATTCGTTTCTTATATGATATTATACATGTTTTAGTGCCATTCTCCCAAATCATCCCCCCACCCCCGGTTTTATACTTGTGACTTCAATCCCACGGACATGCTTTTCCAACTCCTTGAACAGGGCTCTGACCTCAAGACTCAATGCAAACTTCGACAGGGTCATTTTCAAAGTATTTAATAACTTTGGAGGCACTGACCAACAGTGATATCTGCCCCTGCTGGACCAAGGATTAACACTTCAGTTACTGGATTCTGGGGAGGTCTGGAGAACACAGGAGGGGCAACAAGGGGGTGTTTGGAGGCAGCAGCCACTTACCAAGTGGATATATAGACCTGGATATACTGGTCTAACTCGGATACACTTATATCGAACCTGGATATAAGTCCAACGCCCATATGACTACATAGGCTTGTACTGACTGCGTTGGTCCCAGGTTTTTAGGCTAGTAAACCTGTTAATTGAAGGCACTGCTGTCACTCCATGAATACCCCATTTGTCTTCATGGAAGTCTGTTCAGGTACTTCTTCCTCATGCCGGGCAGCAGCCATGCTGACAACTCAGAGTGAACAAGTGTGAAGCTTGCTCAGGGCTGGCCCATGTCTTCCTTGGTGATGAGCACTTCCCTGAGAAGCACACAACTGATGGATGTGCCACGTGCAGGATCTGTCCTCGGTTTCACTAACGTGACCACAAGTGCTCACTCAGCTCCCCGTGATGTGTACTCTGGGGAGCTGAGGGGACTCCTTAGGGACCCTTCTCAACACTCCTCTCAATCGGCCTAGTTCCCATGCTCGCTCGTATGATTCACTAGAGTTTCTAGAATGTAAGGGTCTATATCTCACACACAGCCTCCACTGAGCAGAATACCTTATATGCGGAAGGTGTTCAGGAAAGAAATGTTGAATGAATGTAGAGCAAAACAAGGTGACTTTTGCCAAAGGTCAGTTGTCATCCTTGACACTTGAAGTGGCCACATGGGCAGAACATATTTAAGTGGGCCCCACTAAGGCCATTCCCTGCCTTCTTCCTTCCACACGCCAACAAGTACCTGGACTTAGAGACCAGTAGTCTGAGATTTTAGGCTACTTTCATGATAGAATTTGTGTCTGAACATCCATGTGGGGCTGCCCTCCTGAGGGAAGCCCAGAGGCCCCAGCTTTTAGGCATATCCTGCCCACATCCCTCTAAGCCCCCTTTGGTTACCCCCAACCCTGGTCTTGTGCCCAGCAGAGAGCAATACTTACTTTCAGCACTGTTTTATTGTCTGAGGATGGGGTGCGCCCAGACCACAAGGCGAATTTGCAGGGATCGCCCTCTACGTGTTCGGTCACACCCAGCTCTGAGGTCTGTAGACAGGAAATGCCTGTGAGAGGCGGGGAAGGGGAGGGCGGTGGGGAGACTTAGGGCTGGGGTGGGAAGGGAAAGGCAACAGAGAGGAGAGGACCGAGGGAGGGGCTCTGTCAATCAAACTTAAACAGACCAGATGTTCTGTTCTTCTACCCAGGATGAAAGGACCTACAGGCACGTGCCTGATGAGCAGGTAGCAGGGAGGGAGGGTGAAGAGGGAGGCGCCCACGCCAACAGGAAGAAGAAAGGTGAGCTCTAAGATGCGGAAGTGGGCTGAGGGGGCACTTTCCAACTAGGATGCCTTTCGCTTGTCCAGGATGGTGTTGGTGTGGCACCAGGGGAGAGACGAGCAGAGTGTACAAGATCCCTTCCTGCCCAAGGGAGCTAGCAAATGGGGAGACTCGTCTGACCCCACCTGCCCCACCTACCAGTAGCTTGTTCTTGTAAACATATTTTGTGTGTCCTGAAGAGTCTTTGATCTCCTTGCTGAAAACCAAGGAGATCTCAAAGAGGAATAGGTGTCGCTCCCGCCCTTTCCGGATCAGCGACTTGGGGTCCCACACTTGAAAGGCATCTTGTAAAATCAGCTCCCCCTGCACGTCCAGGTTCTCGTCGAACCCTGAAAAAAACCCGTTTCCAGTCTGTGTGATTTCTCCACCACATGTGGGCCCCTTGCTCCAGTCCCCTCTTGGAGGCAGGCTTCCTGACAGGGACCCCTCAGCTCCCACACTTTTCTCTCAGGCTGATTCCTGTGGCTCCTGCACACCTCAGAGGACAGCTCTATGGCACTGGGATCAGACCCCCTTTCTGCCCCAGGTCTCCTCTACCGAACCAATGTCAGGGGAATCTCACGCAGAGCTCCAGAGCAGTCTCCCCCAGCCTTCTGCCAGCCGGGGAGTGCCTGCAAGGGCAAACGCCATCTCTCCTTCTCCCTCCACAGCTCCCGCTGTAGCTGACCTGGAGCCCAGAATGGGGCTGACGACACACACTGCCTGCGTGCCCCCGACTCCACTCCATTTGTTGTCACTTCATTTCCTCATTTCTTATGCTCCATTCCTAGGACTTCCCTTTGATAGCTCCTGTACTATGCGGTGCACAAGCCTTCAGCAATTTATATTCGTATCATTTTAACAGAGGTTCTGAAACTTTATTGTGTATAAGAATCACCTATATTGATTATGAAAACACATAATCAATTCTTCAATCCCTAAAAGACTGGGATTCGGTAGGAGTGGGGTGGAGCCCATGAATTTGCACTTTTAAACAAGCTCTCAGGTGCTGCTGCTGTTGGTCCATAGAGCCCACCTGAAGTACCTGGATCCAGAATACAGGTCAGGGACAGGCTGGAGGAGAAGGTGCTCAGAGAGGCAGACGTGGGGGAGGGGTGGGGAGCAGGTGTGAACAGAAGAGTAGGAGGTGGAGAAGGTGAGATACTAGGAATAGATGCAGATAGTCAGTGCTCAGTCTGGAGAAGGTAATCATGGCTCCTCTGCATGAAGAAGTGGGCTTCCCGTGTTAAGAGTGGTCAGGATATACTGAAACCAGACCAAGTCTTTGGCAGTGCTGGGGTAAGGGGCACGGAAGGAAAAGTGGTCTTCAAGAGAGGAATGCCCCACAGGGTTACTATGTACTACAAAGAAGACTTGCCTCCCTTATCTCACCTGTTTGCCAGCCCAGGTTGGGATATGGAATATTAACTCATCTAACAGTTTTGACCATGGCTGCTCTGCCCTCATCTGCTGGGTTTTGTGGTGTTGGGAGTGCTTTATTGTCTCTATGCCAGGTTTCTGGGTCCCTAGAACATGGTTCCAGTGGACTGAAGGAGCTTTGACAAAGTCCCATCAGTTTTATCTGGCTGGACTTGACTCACCTGCTACGAATGGGTGAGGGTAGTTGCACACTGACATGAATGTACTTGATGCCACTGAAGTGTACATTTAAAAATGGTTAAGATGGTAACCTTTATGTTATATGTGTTTTAAAAGAATAAAAAAGAGAGAAGGACAAGGCTAAAGACAGAGTGTGTGTGTGTGTGTGTGTGTGTGTGTGTGTGCGCACGCGCGCGCGTGCAGGATTTCTGCTTATTATGATGACAAGTGCGATGCAGATGCTATGCAGATGAACAGGACTGCTATGGGTCAGGGTTTTCACACCTTTACAGTAAGGATGATGATGGCTTGTCCTACTCTGGCTCTCAGGCAGCAGGTTGTCCACATATCTGATGCGACACAGGCCTGGGGCTACCTGGAGGCAGGTGATAGCTGAGCTGGCCCCTGTGGATCTCCTCTCACACTTCCCCAGGACCTATGGAACAACTTGCCATTTCTCCTCTCTTCCAGCCTGGCACTCTGCATGACTTCACACCACTTCCCCCCATGACGCCAGTTCCACAGCTTTAGGAAAGGAGAAGGCTCCCCGGGAGGCTGAGTGCACAGGTACCTTCCAGCATGCTGACGTGCATGGCGTCGTTGGCTCTCTTTGGGACACTAAGCATCACCTCCAGGCCTTCCTTGAGCTCCCCTTTTCCTTCTTCACAGCAAGTTAAAAGTTCCTGTGAAAAGGTCCAGACACAGTTAGAACAGTTTCCCCCAGCTTCCCCAGCCTCCCACTACCTAACCCCTCAAGGCAATTATATACCAGTTCCTCAAGGAATTATGTGCTGTGTGCTTAGTCACTCACTTCTGTCCATCTCCTTGCAACCCCATGGACTGTAGCCCACCAGGCTCCTCTGTCCATGGGGATTCTCCAGGCAAGGATGCTGCAGTGGGTTGTCACGCCCTCCTCCAGGGGATCTTCCCAACCCAGGGATTGAACACAGGTCTCCCACATTGCAGGTGGATTCTTTACTGTCTGAGCCACCAGGGAAGCTAGCTTCATTGTCTGTGATGGTCCCCTCTGGGAACCCCTCTGGGGTGGAGAGGTTATCACCAAAGAATTCAACCACCATGCTTTTCCCAGACTGAGTTTCCTCAGCTCAATCTAATCCAACTAACTCAACCCAACTCCCAAGTGGCTGGCACTAGAAGTGAGCAACTAGGGTATTCTCTGTCACCCAACTAACCTGAGGTCAGGGAATACCCCTGGCAAAACATACAAACAGAGGTGCAGTACTATGCGATCATAGAGGACACACAGCACTCACACATCACTGCACGCCAACCTCCAGCACCACGTTTATTGACACACCTCTACCACCTGAATGACTTCTTCCACACTGGGAACAACTAGGGATTATGGAAAGTATAGGTTTATAGCTTTTCAGAGTCCTAAAAGATTTTTAGATTATATGTATTAGATGTCGGCCCAGGGCCAACAGATAGGATCATGGACTAGTCCCTGGATTGTCAAATGAGGACACTGTGCTCAAGAGGGACATGGGTTTTGCCCAGGTTATAGAACTCATTGGAGGCCATGTAGAGGCTTGAATCCAGGTCTCTTGAATCCAAATCCAGTACTCCATCCACCAGGCCAACCTGCCTTCCCCCTGTCCTCCTGGACCATGCTCTCTCTTTAACATCTCCATTGGAGACTAGGTCTTTACCCTTTCCATAAAAGATATATAATATCTGGTTGATGAAAAAAGATAATTTCCAACTATCCTAGTAACCATAAAGACCATTTGAATGATTTCACTCAAACCAGAGGAATGCTGGCTTTCACTTTTCCTATCAGGGTTATCATATCTTGCTCACTTTGACTCTGGAAAGGAAGAAGTTAAGCAACAGATCTACAAACCATACTTCCCCCTTCTGGGGAGGGGGAAGGCAGGGAATGGGTGGATGGGTGGGGATGCACTTCCAGGAAAGAAAGAAAGTTGACAAGACCAAACCTTATAAACACATCAATGACAGACCTCCTGACAAACTAATGGTACCTGCCAGCAGGAGACTCCTTATTTATGGTGTGCTTTTAGTAGGATCTGTCTGGCCTGTCTATGACTTCTTATGGTAGACAAACCTACCATCAATGGCTCCCTGGAAAGTATCAAATAAGTTACACAACTAAGTAAAAAGTGATTACATTTCATGATGAAATGGCTCTCTTCAGGGTAAGTGATAGGATGCAACACACATTATTTAGAAACTTTGCATGCCAATCAAGATCTCAGCATATCCTGATGTTGTAAGAAAGGTCTTGGAGCTTTTGGTGGTCCTGGACTTCTGTGTTTTATCTCTGTCTTGGATTATCTGTATCTTTGAAATTATTAGTAAAGTAAGATATCTGATTAGTGATCATCTGATATGAAAATCCAGGCCTTTGTGTTATCTTCCCACATGAAGAAGGGAGCTCTGAGTGTCCGAAGAAGAGATACACCACCTAGAGCAGACGCTTGGGAGGTAGACCAGATCATTTCTCAGCTCTGTCTTTGGTTCCAGTCAGTGTAACAGCATCATTGTTCAGAAAGCTGCATTTACTTCTGCCAACCTTAAGTTCTCTTCCCTTACCTAATTTTAACCCTCCCAACCGGTTCTCATATATCATCAAAGGAATTTCTAGGCAGAAACATAAGAGGGAAATAAGAAATAGGCTACAGTTTGTAACAGAAAACACCAATTACTTTAACCTCCCAAAGCAATTTGGCATGTCCACCAACCAACCAGCAAAACCAATGAGTTCTCCTCAGATCTCTGCTATAGTTTATGAAACGGAGAAAGCTCCACATTTCATTTAGACTGAAAAGGACAGCTGTAGCAGATTTACACAGAGAATATTGAACACTCTGACTTTCACTTTTATGCAACACCTAAAGGGAGGAACTCCAGAGATACTGATAATTAAATATCCGCTTACTTGGAATAATGGAGAAGGCAATGGCACCCCACTCTTGCCTGGAAAATCCCATAGACGGAGGAGCCTGGTAGGCTGCAGTCCATGGGGTCGCTAAAAGTCGGACACGACTAAGCGACTTCACTTTCACTCTTCACTTTCATGCATTGGAGAAGGAAATGGCAACCCACTCCAGTGTTCTTGCCTGGAGAATCCCAGGGACGGGGGAGCCTGGTGAGCTGCCGTCTACGGGGTCGCACAGAGTCAGACACGACTGAAGTGACTTAGCATTACTTGGAATAAAGCTGACTTTAATGAGAAAATAAATCCCATATTATTTATTTATAGTAAAAGCTCAGTAAACTATTTTTCTTTTACTCAGCAAGCACTCGGCTACAAGCACATTTGAAAGAGGTTAAAATTATCTTACTATTCTTCCCCAAATAACTTTAAAACATTTCTACAGCAAATTCCCCCTACTTTACTGTCTTCTCTCTCAGTTACCTGCATAGTCTTCTCTTTCTAAAACAGCTAATCACAGAGTTAAAGCCCAGAGCCCACCCTTCCATCTGCCTAAAGCAAAGCACAGGGCAGCCTATCCGTTGTCCACATCTCTCCCTTGCCCAAGGCACAAAATTCATCCTAGGAACTTCAGCCTTAGGGATTAACAAGGAGGGGTGAAAACTTATATTTCTCTTAGAACTGGGGCCTAATTGACTGGAGACTGTGGCAGTGTGGATGGGTGAGTCAGTTTTATTTTATTTAAAAAAAATTCACAACCCCACTAATTCCTGAAAGAGCTTTGGAAATACTTAAGTTTGAAAACCACACACACAAAAATCTTGTATAATAATAATCATTTAGAAAGGTCATACATCATGTGGGCTAGGGAAGGAGAGGATAATTATATACAGTTGTTATTGCTGCTATTTAGTTGCTAAGTCGTGTCTGACTCTTTTGTGACCCCATGGACTGTAGCCCACCAGGTTCCTCTGTCCATGGGATTTCCCAGGCAAGAATAATGGAGTGGGTTGTCATTTCTTCCTCCAGGGGATCTTCTCGACCTAGGGATCAAACCTGGGTCTCCTACATTGACAGGATTCTTTACCACTGAGCCACCAGGGAAGCCCAACAGTACAGTACTTTTCATTTAAATCTATAACCCTACTCCATCCAACTGCCCATTCATTATGCTTACTCAAATGTTTTGTCAGAATCCAGGATAGAAGATTGTTCCCCACCTCTGGGGTAAGGAGAAACTCCTGTAAGTAACCATAAAACTAGACACTATCTGACAGTCAAAGGCAAAGAAGGACCTCAAGTTCTTGTGATTAAAGAGCAGAGACATTACTTTGTCAAACAAGGTCTGTCTAGTCAAAGCTATGGTTTTTCCAGTAGTCATGTATGGATGTGTGAGTTGGCCTATAAAGAAAGCTGAGCACCAAAGAATTGATGTTTTTGAACTTTGGTGTTGGAGAAGACTCTTGAGAGTCCCTTGGACAGCAAGGAGATCCAATCAGTCCATCCTAAAGGAGATCAGTCCTGAGTGTTCATTGGAAGGACTGATGCTGAAGCTCCAATACTTTGGCCACATGATGCAAAGAACTGACTCATTGGAAAAGACCCTGATGCTGGGAAAGACTTAAGGCAGGAGGAGAAGGGGACAACTGAGGATGAGATAGTTAGATGGCATCACCGACTCATGGGCATGAGTTTGAGTAAACTCCAGGGGTTGGTGACGGACAGGGAAGCCTGGCATGATGCAGTCCATGGGGTCACAAAGAGTTGGACACGATGGAGTGACTGAACTGACTGACTGTCTGGCACACCAATTTTTCAGGAAAGAATATCCATGCCCTACGCTGAGATCTTGGGAGAATTTTTGTGAGTCTTTATATAAGAAACTTCAAAAACAGAATGGCATCTTCAAAGTTCTACCCGAACAGCTGTGATGGTCTGCACATAGTTATTTCTGACACTAGTCCTCAGTAAAGGCCAAAGGCATGGATGCCCTGTGGTGATTCTCTAAGTCATTTTCTGAAGGGTTGGCAGGCTGGAGTGCCTGGAAGTGAAGTCCTGAAGTTGAGGAAGGTGAAGGTTTGAAGGACAGGGCTGAAAAATAAGGATGACATAAGACCCAGTCCTAACCCAGAAGAGAGAAGAGAGGTTGGGACGTGGCTCACTGCTGCCCCCACTCTTCTCATCACAGAACTACAAGTGGTAAGTCAGTAGGACCCCACAGACAGGAAAGGCGGGCGCACTTCAACATGACTAGAATCTAGATTTGAAACAAGACTGGTTTTCAGGTTTACTGAAGCAGCTAGGAAATGTGAGGTTCAGCAAGCATCTCATAGAACTGAATTTCATCAGAGTTTCTCCAGAACTATACTACTTACGACATGCTTCTCACAATCCTTTTTTTGCATTTGAGAAGTGACCAGAAATATAGTCAAACTTAGGGAAAACTCCACCCTTACATATTAAGAGTTAATGTAGATACAGTTATATAACTGCCTAAGATATAGACTTCCCAGGCTTTCTTTGAGAAGTGTCACATTTTCAGACTGTTAGTGTATTCTTCTCTGAGAAGAATCAGCCCAAATCACATAGTATTTTATATAATTTGATGATTTGACTCTTAAAGAAAAGGATTGGGAGAAAAAACATATCTCCTGGTTGGCTCTAGAAGAACCCGTAACACGTAGGAGCCTACAGATACAAGTTGTCATTGTGTCTTTGTATGTACTTTCAAACTATTTCCTCTTTAAAATCTCCTAGTCTAGACAAACAGAGATAAAGGCAATGATAGGTGCTGCCCTGGGCCTCCACTGCCCATGCTGGCACTGACCCTAAGACCTTGATCCTGGATCCTACCAAGCAAGGGCCACCAGGAGGAATCTGCCCAGAAGGGAAGGACGGGAGAGTCTCTGTGTACCCACCACTGTCTGGGGTGGCAGTCACTAGGAGATGTGCAGTGGTGGATATGAAAACAATCACAATCCATCCCTGCTTCCATTTCTCCTCTTTCCCACAAAATAAGCATGTGAGATTTCATAGGATAGAACATGCAGTCTGGAGCCAGCAATGGCAGCGTGGGCTCATTGCTGAAGTTCTGCTCTAGGCAGATGAAAGGTCTTCAGGTAGAAGCTTTCCCATACCTGGGCAAAGCTAGGATTCCTTGGACCTGGTTGGCAGTGTGGTCAGGGTGACATAGAGGGGGGAGGTACCTTCAGGAGCAGCTGGTACTTGGTAATCCTCTGGACAGGCTTAATTAGGTAGGAAGAAATGGAGTTGGCCAGACCATGCCGCTGCTGTATCTCCTACAGGGATGAAAATGGACACTGTTAGACACGGTGGGACATGTGCACATATGTGTTCTGGGAGGAGGTGGGCAGGGTTAAGGAGAGAGGAGAAAAGAAAAAGGTACAAAATGATTAGAAACTATTCTTGGAAGGGGAAAAAAGGGAAAATGTATAAACCAAAACACATAGGAAATCATCACTGTGTCTTTAGATGATAATGAGTGCCTGAGCAGTAGAGAGGCTTACACCTAGATTCTGGAACAAGTGAAAATACAGTTAGATAAGCGAGATGTACATGGGTCATTGATGGCGTAGAGCTAAAAGGATGAATTAGGGTTTGATGGTGAGTTTTTCAAGGGTCAAGTTTCGCAGATCTTATATAGAAGAAAAACATGGTGAAAACAATGTTTCAGAAAGACTCATATAAGCCTAATAGCAACACAGAGAGTAGAGATTGGCAAAGAGACACAGAGACTAGTCCAGAGATTATTGCAGAAATCTAAGTGTGTAAAAATAGAATTACCATCAATCCAACAATTCCATTCCTGGGTATATACCCAAGAGAAATCAAAACATATGTCCGCAAAAAACTGCTGCAAAATATTCATAGTAGTATTATTTTATTAAGAGTAGTGAAAAGGTGGGCATAACCCAAATGTCCATCAACTGATGAGTGAAAAAACAAAATGTATTATAGTCATACAACAGAGTATTTTTTTGGCCATAAAACAGAATGAAATACTGAGACATGCTACAACATAGATGAACTTTGAAAGCATTATGCTAAGTGAAAGAAGTCAGTCACAAAAGAACACCTATCATTCCATTTTTAAATGAAATGTCCAGAAGAGGAAATCTATAGAGATGGAAAATAGATTGTCAGTTGCTCAGAGCTGGGGGTGTAGGGAGGATAAGGTGGAGTGTGTGGGGATGCCTTATGAGGTGATGAACACGCTCTAAAATTGACTGTGAGGATGGCTGCACATGTCTGCGAAGGTACTAAAACAAACCGTACCCTCTACATACGTCTATGTCTGCAGGTGTGTAATGTGGGGGCTTGCCATAAATGAAGGTTAGTGAGCACAAAGCATCGGGAGAATTACAAGAAACATTTTAAACCTCGATAAAGTAGGACTTGTTACGGGCCATGAAGGAAGGTGAAGCAAAGGGAATAATAATAGTCATAAATCATTCCATTTTCCTCCAGCTATCCCAGAAGGTGGCAATTTTCTCACTCATTTGCCTCTTCCCTAAACTTGTGTGTTTATATCAGGACTTGTTCAAGGAAAATGGGCAAAACAGCTGGCAGCCTGACCCTATATGGGCAAATTAACATTTTGAGCTTATCTGGGGCTTTGGCAGGAGAGCTCAGGCAATAAGGCACTTTGACTGGCTTCCCTCTCTAACAAGATGCCGAGTTCTGGGAAGGCTTCATGTGGAGAGGAAGGAAGGGGTGGTGTCCAGTGGCTGGGTCAGCCAACCAAGCTCAGTAATCAACAGGGTACCAGTCATCACCGCCTCACAGCTCCTACGTCTGGTGTAGAAAATGCTGGATCATGTCAATGTGTGGGCCTTTCTGGTGCTTGAATTTTCTGTGCTTTCTTTACAGTAATGGATAACAGAGCTGTCTTTATTGGGGTTTTAATCTCTGATGGAAGGAGGGCCTAAAGTAGATGGTCTCTAAGTATAGCATTTAGGGAAACTCTTCTGATGGGAGGGAAAAAGCTACAAAGATGATGCTTTCTGGAACGTTTAGGGAACCATCAGGAGAATTTGCTGCCCTCTCTCCCCACCTCTAGGCCAAGCTCCAGGAACTTCTACTGGACTGGTTTTCTGTCTTGCATTGGCCTCCCCAACTAATGTACAGGCTTATTAGGCATGATATTAGAAACGGGGGGTAGGGTGTAAAATTTGGGGTATGTCCAACTTATAAATCAAAGCCTAGAAATTGGCTAGAAACAGGAATATGAGGAATATAGGATGAGAGGAAAATGCAGATTAGCACCAGACACTGTAACATGTGAAAAATGAACCAGGCAAACCATGAGTCAACCTTCTCAGGAGCTCACAAAAGGCATAGTATGGCATTTGTAACCTTCAAAAGGCAGATGGTTACAAATGCCATAAAGAGACAAAGTATACTGCACATAAAGAGAAAGGCAAGGATTCACGTAGGAAGCAACACATGACTGTGACCGTTTAAGGATAGGAAGACTTCTAAGGGTGTCTATGTGTGCCTGTGTGCAGTGTGTGCAAAGGGCTCACGGTCTATCTTAGGCAGTGAGAATAGTGTGTGCAAAGATAAGGAGGCAGATGAGTCTGCAGCCTACTCAGAGCACAGGATATGTACGTTCAGAAAAATGTGAAGTGGAAGACAGGACACAGTACATTTAAAACTTCAAAAAGACTCTTCTAGATACTATTGATAAAAAACCAGAAATATATTAAGAGAAACACATTATTAAGGAGAGAGAATAGGAGTAAAGGGCATCTAAAATGATACCCAATAACTTCTGATACCAAGTCAGAGAAGTGCTTTTCTTGAGTTTTCAGTTTAAACAAAACCTCACAAATTTCACTTTGGGACCATTTCCATAGTAATACTCCATCTTTAAAAATCATGTCTGTTTTTTCTTGTCTGGTTTTCACCCATTCAAGTATTATTCCTTCACTGAGCAACAAGACACTTGTAGAATCATTTCTGTTACAGCAGGTAAGGCTAGAAAGATGCTCAGAGAAGGATTATTTTGTAAACTTGAGTATGGGAACCATGTTTGAATGTCTGTGACCCCATGGGACCTGGCACATTATCTTGCTTACAGTAGACATTCAAATATTTAGAGAAGGAATGAGTAGGCAGAAAGTTAGACTGATGGACATTTAAAATTTTCTGAATTTCAAGTGTTTGTTACTTCTGCTATGACTGTCAGAATGGCCATCATTGCTATCACCTATCTCTCATTGAACTTCACTTTTTTATTCTCATTTCTTTCTTCTCCCTTGTTCTTTCCATGCATCCTACAGTGATCCATTTGATTCTGTTCATGTTATAGCCAGTAAGTCACTCTCTGGGGACTAGTATCATATACACATCATTTGCCAACAGGACTGTGCTCACCCAAAACCAGAGGCCCTGACAAGGTGCATCAGCTCTGAATCTCCTCTTGGCTTCCACTACAGAACAAGTGCTCGACCCTGGCTGCACGTTACTCTCACCTGGAAATGTTTAAAAATCTCAATGCCCAGGCCAAATCTAGGCTGATCATAACACAATCAGGGCTGGGACTGGAACCAGTATTTTTCATAGCTCTAAGGTGATTCCAAGGTGCAGTCAAGGTTGAAACAACTGTATTAGAGTAGTTAGTGATTCTCAAACTTGAGTGGGCATCAGAGTCACCTGAAGGGCTCCTTAAAACTCAAGATTGTTTCATTCCAGCCCTGGGGATTCTGATTCAATAGATCTGGAGCAGTGTCCAAAAATAGGCATTTCTAATAAGTTCTCAGGTGATAACGATGTAGCTGAGCTGAGACCACACTTTGAGAAGTCCTGCATTTGAGGAGCTATAGAGGTGGCTCAGATGATAAAGAATCTGCCTGCAATGTGGGAGACCTGGGTTCAATCCCCGGGATGGGAAGATCCCCTGGAGGAGGGCACGGCAACCCACTCCAGTATTCTTGTCTGGAGAATCCTATGGAGAGAGACAGGAGGGCTACTGTCCATGGGGTCACAAAGAGTTGGACATGACTGAGCGACTAAGCATTGCGCACACACACACACACACGCGCGCGGTAGAAATGGAACATCTTAATTGGCACCTGCATCCTAGTACACCTCTTCTACACATGAGATTTATGGCTAGCTAGATTTGGTGTTGTGTGCTTAGCTGCTCACTTATGTCTGACTCTTTGCAACTCCATGATGTTGAGATATGCAGGCAAATGTGCCTTATCAGAAACCACAGCACTTGAGATGGGATGAAATAAAACACAACATTGTTGTTTTGTTATTTATGAGTCGTGTCCAACTCTTTTGCAACCCCATGAACTGTAGCCCGCCAGTTTCCTCTGTCCATGGGATTTCCTAGGCAAGAATACTGGAGTGAGTTAATACTGGAGTGAGTTACCATTTTCTTCTCTAGGGGATCTTCCTGACTCAGGGAATCAAACCTGTGTCTTCTGCTTGGCACATGGGTTCTTTACTATTGAGCCACCAGGGAAACCCAAAACAAAAGATAAACAGTGGTTTTGGCTTTTTCCATGTTTTATCCATGAGAGAGAGGATTGCGGGGGGGCCAGTAAAGAAAAATGAGGAACAAAGGATAGTTAGAAACCCATAATCTCAAAGTAGAACAGCATTCCACCTGCTTGTCAGTGGCTCAAGAATGGAAGTTCACAGCTTACATCAAAGAAGGTGCCTGCATGCTCCAGGATCAGCTGGTTGGAATCAGGCTTGTTTTTACAGTAGGTGACGTACATCTGAAATTTGTCTGCCTAAAAAAACAAAGATAATAATAGATCAGCATCCATTAGTTGTTCCCTTCTGTTTACCGTGCCATCAAGTGCTGTGCAGTTAAGCCCTTAGATATTGCCTGGTACAGACAACCCTGTGGCAAATGCCCTGGGCTCTTTAGGCCTGTGCTACCCTAATAAACTTGGGGTGCTTTTTTCTTATCAGCAGGGGAAGAGAGCTCACTGAAAGAGAGTTCATTTAAAAACTAGTCTGTACTAGATAGAATTAGAAAAATCAATTTACAAATCATAATATGTCCTGAAGCTGGACAGAATTTATTGAGAGAGTATCCCGCTTCTAGTGTTACCTATAATTTGCTTCCCATCTTGAAAAATGATAGCATTTGCTTTAAAAACGAAAAGTCAAAGAATGAAAATGAAGTGTAATCTCAGCAAGAGATCTGCTTGTACTCTAAATCTCCCCATGGGGGCAGTTTCTAGGGCATGTCAAGCAACTGTGCCACCATCCCACATGTGCCAGAAGCAATGATGGGGGAAAACGAAAGCAGGGTGACCCTTGGGGGGTCCTAAGTGAATCCTAAACAGTGAATCCCAAACAGATTGCTTCTTCAAGTCAAGAATTGTATGGCTCGGTAAAAATTCATTTCTTATGTCTTTGACATCTCCTGGGTTTGTGCTTCACAGCCTTTCCACTGGGAAAGTTATGTGTACTTTGGCCACCAAGCACTTTTCCCAGCTGTGAAGTACTCCCCATCCCAAAGCCTGTATAACATTGGGGATGTCCTCTTCTAAAAAAGAAGCCTAACTAAGTGCTAATTATAGCAGGTTTCACTTATGCCAGCACTTACTTTCCCAAGTACTCTATACATACTAACTCATTTGATCCTTATGAGAACCCTATGTGATGAGTTCTTTTATTATCAACCCACTTAACAGGTATGAAAATAGTGGCATGAGGTTGGTTGCTGTTGTTTAGTCGCTAAGTCATGTTTGACTTTTGTGACCCCATGGACTCTAGCCTGCCAGGCTCCTCTATCCATGGGATTTTCCAGGCAAGAATATTGGAGTGGGTTGCCATTTCTTTTTCTCCAGGGCATCTTCCTGACCCAGGGACCAAACCTGTGTCTCCTGCATTGGCAGGCAGATTCTTTACCATTGAGCCACATGAGAAGTCCACAATGTAGGTCACTTTAAATTCAGAAAGCAGTGGAGCCCAGGCAAGTTGACTTGAGGCTTCTTGGTCATAACTCTTGCCGTTATGGCAACTCTTTCTACCCTTTACTCCTGCATTATAGTCATACATTAAGGTGATAAGACTTAAGAAATCACTTTGAGATAATTCTTGGCAAAATGAGCATATTGTATACTAAAGGTTTTCTGAAACCACTTTTATGTACTATTTAGGAGGCATTCATCATCCCTAAGAGATGCTAATAAATCATACTTATGGTTGATTGAAAGGCAAATCCACAAAATGTATGAAACAAGATACCAAAAAAAAATTCTTTCACTTAATGGTCAGTTTCATTTTTTCTATTGTTAGCAATAATGTGAACTGTGCATGGGCTCATGTATTTAGAGGTGGAAAATGTATTAGCACAAAATAAAATGGTAGTCTGAGACTTCCTTAAGAGACCAGGCCAGGAAGTAAATGTTACAGTTTCAGAAAAAGGAGGCAACTCAAGTCTAGAGTTGCAGGATAAACTGTGATATTAATTATATGTCAATGGACTATTCAACATCCCAGGTCCTCTGAGATCTTTCCATCTATAAAATATAAAACATAACCGCAGCCCTGCCTATTCCATAGGGCTGTTAAGAGCGTAAACTCTCTGAATTGTGAAGACATTGGAAAAGTAATTAGCCTGTTTTGAGTAGTAGTTCTAATTAGTTAATTGTTGAATATTTAGAACTCCTGGCCCTGGGGAAAGATTTCCGTGTTTAGTTGCACTTATTGTACTAGGTGGGCTTCCCTGGAGGTGTTGGTACACATACCACGAGCCTGAACTCAGGATAATAGGGCGTGGAGATACTAACAGAGACTAGTGTTTCCATGTATATAATTAAAACCTGGAACATTCAGCCCATTTACTTGGCCCATGACAACAGCTCCAAGAAAGAGAATGACTACGTATACATCCTGTAGGTCAGAATTGGGATGGATAACCAAGGAGTCTGTTCTCTTACTAAGGAAGAAAATGTGAACAATGGCTTGGTGGACTTCTAAAGTTCTAATTCCCTCATCCTGTTAAAAATAACTCGTGGATGGAGCTGGAACAGTTCTTCTACCAGGGGTGGTGGTCTTATTTCAATCTCCTGACATTTCAGTTTTTGAAAGTTTTTTAAGGTAGATATCAGACACAACATCTAAGGACCTTTCCCAAGGAGGGCTCTGGTGCTCAGTGATAGACTGCTTTCTTTCAGATCTACTCATGGATCTTCTCTACAGCCCCTGGTCCTGTGTTAGAATGTCAGTGACACCAATCATCAGTCAGGCACTGAACAGTGATGCCATCTGGTATCACCTGTACCCCTGGAAAACATGGGATCGTAGGAGGAGAAGGTCAGTAGGTTACCCAAGTAACAAAGCAGTGTCCCACATCCTCAGGCAGCTGCTCATACTTCTCCAGTTCTTTGAGGAAGATGCTGCAGGGAGGGAGAAAGGCTGAAATCAGACATTCTGTACTGTTGGACCCCTCCCCACCAGAGGCTCACACTGAGGCCAACCCAATCTCATCAACTCCATTATTTACATATGCCTTCTCCACTTTCTAAGTGATGTGCGGTAAGGAGCAATTTAAAATATGTTGGAACTAATTTCATTACATTTTAAATTAATTGATTAATTAGTGCTACTTAATTGTTTCCCTTAAAGGTTTACACTTCTCAGGCTGAAAATGATGGAATATGATACTTGTGTTGGGCATTTCAATGGTAACTATGACTCTATTTTTTAATACAAGTAGTCTGAGCATGTTGCAACACTTGAAAATATATAGATATAGGTATCAAAAGACCAAAATAATACTATCTATGATCCCAGAGGTAAGGTGGAAAAATTCCGAATCCTATACTGACTTCTTTCCAATTTTTCACTTTCTTCCGTCAGTACCCAGTTTGTGCTAAAAACTGAGTTAATGCTTCCTGTTGCTGACACTGTTAGGAAAGAAAATTTAATGGGGAAAATGTCATAATACATTTCAAAGCTGAATTGAATTACTACCGAATTTTCTGCCATTGTGAATATCTACGGTATGGCTCCTTTTTATGTTAATAAATAATAAAGAGCTGACCACACCAACTTCAAATTCATACATTAAACAGTTGGTTTGAGCTCAGAGAATACAAGCTCAAATAAGCCAGAATCATTAGAATGGCATTTTCTTTTTAAAAATCAGACAAAGTGTTACAAGTAATTATGAGGTTGTAGGGAAACATTCTGACAATGATGGACGATGGTATAATCTTTACAGGTCAATTTGACAATACCTATCAAAGTAAAAAAGTACTTATCTTTGCCTCCGCAATTTTAATTTTGGAAAATGTGCTATAGTTGTAGTCACACACATGCAAAATGAAGTATACATATGCATATTCACCATGGCACTCTTCATAATAGCAAAAGGCAGTGTATAGATGACAAAGTAAACCATAGTACATCCATAGAACCATATACTATATGGCTATAGGAAATGGCAAAACTTTGTAGGTTTTTACATGGAAGAGCTCCAGGGCAAGCTGTTAAGTAAAAAAGGCAAGATGTAGAAGAATGTACCTAATATTCTGCCTTTTGTCTAAGTAGGGGATATATATACTGTTATTTCCGACCCAAGAAACTAATGGTTAAAGTGTATAATTTTAGTTTTGCAAGATTAATTCTGGAGATCTACTATATAGCATAATATCAATAGCTAAGATTATTGCATCACATACTTAAAATTTGCAAAGAAGATGGACCTTTTGTTAAGTGTTGTTATACAACAATAGAAAAGAAAACTTTGGGAGGTGATAAATATGTCTATGGCCTTGATGGTGGTGATAGTTTCATGGGTATATAATTATCCCCAAATGCACCAGTGTTTTTGTGATATTAAATATGTACAAATTCTTACACCAATCGTACTTCAATAAAGTGGTTAAAAAGAAAGTCTTCCCAAAACAAAAAGTCAACCTACTGAACAGGAGAAAACACTTGCAAATGATGTAAGCAATACAAGGTTACTATCCAACATATATAAATAGCTCATACAACTGCAAATGAAGCAACTAACAAAGGATTAATTCCAAAATATATAAGCAGCTCATATAGTTCAATATCAGAAAAACTAACAATGCGATCAAACAATGGGCAGAAGATCTAAACAGACATTTCTCCAAAGACATACGGATGGCCAATAAACACATGAAAAGATACTCAACATCACTCATTATTAGAGAAATGCAAATCAAAGGTACACTGAGGTATCACCTCACACCAATCAGAATGACCAAAATACTACAAACAATAAATGCTGGAGAGGATGTGAAGAAAAGGGAACCCTACTGCACTGTTGCTGGGAATGTAAATTGCTACAGCCACTATGGAGAACATTACAGAGATTACTTAAAAAACTAGGAATAAAACTACCATATCACCCAGCAATCTAACTACTGGGCATAAACCTTGAGAAAACCACAATTCTAAAAGATACATGCACCCCAATGTTCATTGCAGCACTATTTACAATAGCCAGGACATGGAAGCAACCTAGATGTCCATCGACAGATGAATGGATAAAGAAGCTGTGGTGCATAGATACAATGGAATATTACTCAGCCATAAAAAGGAACACATTTGAGTCAGTTGTAGTGACGTGGATAAACCTAGAGCCTGTTATACCGAGTGAAGAAGTCAGAAAGAGAAAGAAATATCGTGTATTAATGCATATAAATGGGGTCCAGAAAATAGTACTGATGAACCTATTTACAGAGAAGAAATGGAGACGCAGACACTGAGAATGGTCTGGTGCACACAGTGGGGGAAGGAGAGGGTGGGACAAGCTGAGACAGCAGCACTGACACATATGCACCATTGTGTCTACAACAGACAGCTAGCAGGAAGCTGCCGTGTAGCACAGGGAGCCCAGCTGCGTGCTCTGTGACAACCGAGAGGGCTGGGATGAGGAGGGGACGGAGGCTTAAGAGGGAGCAGATATATAATATGACTGATTTGCACTGATGTATGGCAGAGACCACCACAATATTGTAAAGCATTATCCTCCAATAAAAACAACAACAACAACAACAACAAAAAACAACGCGATTTAAAAATGGGCAGAAGACCTGAATGGACTTTTTCTCCCAGGAAGACATCCAGATCGCTAACAGGCACATGATAAGATGTTTCAACATCATTAATCATCATTAATCATCAGATAAATGCAAATTAAAACCACAATGAAGCATCATCTCACACTAGTCAGAATGGCTATCACCAAAAGGAACACAAATAACAAATGTTGGCAAGGATGTGGAGAAAAGGAGCCATCCTACACACACACACACACACACACACACACACACACACACACACCTGTTATCTGTGTTCTGTTTTCAATGACATAGAATGATTTGGTTTTGGTTTAAAGAAATATATATGTGCAATTAAAAAATGTTTGGCAAGCCATATTTGTAAGGCCAAAATGCCAATGATTTATAGAATCATGCTGCTGAGTCACTTCAGTCGTGTCCAACTCTGTGCGACCCCATAGACGGCAGCCCACCAGGCTCCCCCGTCCCTGGGATTCTTCAGGGAAGAACACTGGAGTGGGTTGCCATTTCCTTCTCCAATGCATGAAAGTGAAAAGTGAAAGTGAAGTCGCTCAGCCATGTCCGACTCTTAGCGACCCCACAGACAGCAGCCTACCAGGCTCCTCTGTCCATGGGATTTTCCAGGCAAGAGTACTGGAGTGGGGTGCCATTGCCTTCTCTGTTTATAGAATCATAGATGATATTTTTTGTCCATCTGCCATTGAAATTTTCTACTACAAATAAGTATTACTTCAGTAGTAAGTCAGTTGAAAATGTTTGAAGACTCCTAGCAGTATCCATTTAATGATAATCATCTTTCCCCTGAATTCTGGAGTATCCTGATTTGAATCACTGAACAGCAGTGATTACAATGCAATTTGGGCTTACAAAATGCAAATATGCAGTGCTCAAAAATCAATAAAGTATCATATTTACTGCTACTTTTAGAAGAACTGCAGGTGACCCACATGTATTTAATATGAATTCTAAATTAGAAATAGAAAAATATTATATAATGCTGCAAGTGAGGATCAAATTTTTTTACAAGGACAAGAAGAAAACATGTTTTTTTTTTGTTGTTGCAAAGAGAAGCAATCTGGATCATCACCACATACATAACAACATATTAAAACATTCATCTATTTTTAATATACTATAATTTTTATTTCTGGAACTAAATTCTAAAGGACATGTATTGTGTGGGTGTTTTCCATGAGAACACTAAACAACATAAGGTACAAAATCTTCACAGGTATTTTTTCAGGTGTTGAGATAGTCTTTATGGCTGTTTCTCATATTGGCCTTCAGGATAATCTCAGTGAAGACAATGGATAGAGATTCAGCTCTGAGATGTGATGGGCTGAACAGGACCTGGGAGTTAGGGCTGGAATGGCTTGGTGAGTCGGGGAAGAGCTACTCTAGGACAAGGACTGGTAAAAGGAAATGAACCGCTTTAAAGAGAAGAGGAGTAAGCACAGAAGAGCACTCGGAACAAAAGAGAAGGAGGAGAACCTGGAGCCCCAGGCGCCTAGGATAAATGCTCCTGGGTGTAGGAAACTTCCACTTGCCCACTTTTGGGCTCTCGCTCCAGTCCCCTCACTCTGACCACTATGGTATACAGGTTCTTCTCTATTAAGAGTGACCAAGGAAATGATACAATAGCCTGGATCATGACATTCCATAGAAGATATAAAATTGTATCCTTGTTTTAGAAGTTGCAAGGACTCTGACGACTCAGGGAGAGCTTCCCTCTTTCCTTAACTTATGACCAAAGGTCAGTGACTTGGTCACTTAAGGTTAACTTTAAGTAAAAAATGGTAATTATGCCCACAGAGTTGATAATTGATCTAGAGGCTGAAGAGAGTAATAGCAATTTTTGGTGACAGTAGCTGCCTATGGGAGGATACTCCAAAAATTCTCAAGAAATGAAAGCGCTTTAAAATGAATTAAGTACATAGCATATCATTTCTAGAATTAATGCCTTTCTGGAAAATGAAGGTTTTAACAGCAACTGCCACTAGCCCACTCTTCTACTAATCCAAGGCCTCACTTTCCTTTCCTCCCCAAACCAAGCTCAAATAAAAGAACCAGAGTTCACATCTAGTCACAGTTGTCAGTAGGGGGTCTTACAAAGTACCATTTTTCTCAATTTTAAACAACCTCGTGTTGCGAGGATTTAATAAACTCATGTAGATAAAAAACCCAAAGCAATACCTGGTGTACAGTAGGCACTAAATTAGTTTTTAAGGATCAGTGCCTCCCAATTTTAATAAGCTCCACTCCTGGAGACTTATCCCCAGGGAGCTTTTCCCACCCTGCCCCTGGTAAAAATCTATAGTAGATTGTCTTCTCTGAAAACCATATCCTGGGAAAAATCTTGATTGGGGTTATGTAAAAATTGGATTTCAAGGTCACATATCATTTAAGCTTGGAAATTCTGGGTTAAATTGGTTTGTTTATGAAGGGACTTTCAAAATCCTATAATATGATGAGGTACATTATATCTCTGAAATAAGTAGAGTATGCAATGCTTCCCAAACTTCTTTGCAAATGGAACACTTTTGGGGAAAGTATCAGACTTTGTCTCAGGGAACACTTAGTGATCCCTGCTCCTGCCTGTGCACTGTCCTCTGGGTTAGGATCTGATGAGCATCTGTATCATTTAGCAAAACTCCGTGGGTGATTTTAATGCATCCAGTCCATAGATCAGCTTTTGAAAGTAATTTTTTGGGGCTCCAAAATCACTGCAGATGGTGACTGCAGCCATGAAATTAAAAGATGCTTGCTACTTGGAAGAAAAGCTATGACCAACCTACACAGCATATTAAAAAGCAGAGACATTACTTTGTTAATAAATGTCCGTCTAGTCAAAGCTATGGTTTTTCCAGTAGTCATGTATGGATGTGAGAGTTGGACTATAAAGAAGGCTGAACGCTGAAGAATTGATGCTTTTGAACTGTGGTGTTGGAGAAGACTCTTGAGAGTCCCTTGGACTGCAAGGAGATCCAACCAGCTATCCTAAAGGAAATCAGTCCTGAATATTCATCAGAAGGACTGCTGCTGAAGCTGAAACTCCAACACTTTGGCCACTTGATGCGAAGAGCTGACTCATTGGAAAAGACCCTGATGCTGGGAAAGATCGAAGGCGGGAGGAGAAGGGGACGACGGAGGATGAGATGATTGGATGGCATCACCAACTCTATGGACATGAGTGTGAGTAAGCTCTGGGAGTTGGTGATGGACAGGGAGGCCTGGCATGCTGCAGTCCATGGGGTCACAAAGAGTCGGACACGGCTGAGCGACTGAACTGACTGCCCTTTCCAGTGTGCTTCCAGCTGGCAGATCCTACATCCACTCTACATGGTTTAATTTTTAAATAAAAAGGGTAGGAATTAAACAAGCTATCCTGTGATGGGCATATCGATTCATAACTTTGAGTAAGTTGTGCACTACCATCTCAAGTAATTGTTGAAGACCAGTAGCAGTATTAAACTCTATTTTGCTTTTTAATTTGAAACTTATGAAGACGACAGGTTATGTACACTTGATCAGTATAATTCTACCTACTTCAAATAGACGTGATGAGTTTAAATTAAAGCACAAGAAGTCACAACACTTTTCACAAATGATGGGACATTCCTCCTCAGCTGTTCTATAGCAACATCTTGGTCTTTACCACTTCAATAATTATGTGTAATAAATCATGGGAGAATGAGCAAAGCAAGAAGTTTAGGTGCTTGTGTGAATATCTGGGGTTCTTTCAGAAATGAGTAAAACTTTTAACGAAATGTCAAGATTCAAATACTGTATTTTTTTTTTTTTTGCAGAATTTAAAAAATACAACAGACTTATGAACATAACAAAAAAGAAGCACGCTCACAGATACAGAGAACAAACTAATGGTTACCAGTGGGGCAAGAGAAGTGGGAGGGGCAATACAGGGGTAGGGGATTAAAAGTTACAACTATCAGGTATAAAATAAAATAAGCTACAAGGATATACTGTATAACACAAGGGATACAGTCAGTATCTTAAATGGAATATAACCTTTAAAATTGTGAATTACTCTATTGTACACCTGTATTGTACATAGTGGGGCTTCCCTGGTGGCTCAAATGGTAAAGAATCCACCTGCAATGTGGGAGACCTGGGTTCAGTACCTAGGTTGGGAAGATCCCCTGGAGGAGGGCATGGAGACCCACTTCAGTATTCTTGCCTGGAGAATCCCCATGGACAGAGGAGCCTGGCGGGCTACAGTCCTTGGAGTCGCAGAATCAGACACGACTGAGTGACTAAGCACAGCACATCATACTTAGTGTACAACAACTACACTTCAATAAAAAAGAAATGTCAAGATCTAAGCAATGCTATTACTCTATCAAATTATTGTGATGCAATACATTATGCAGTTACTTTATGAGGAAAATGCTTCCCTCCGGCTTTGGATGGGATCCTGGGAAATAAAGCCACCAGCATTATTGACAGAAAAACTTTGTGAGCTTTGTCATTGCTGCTGCTGCTAAGTCACTTCAGTCGTGTCTGACTCTGTGCGACCCCATAGAGTCACACGGCAGCCCACCAGGCTCCCCTGTCCCTGGGATTCTCAAGGCAAGAAAACTGGAGTGGGTTGCCATTTCCTTCTCCCACGCATGAAAGTGAAAAGTGAAAGTGAAGTCGCTCAGTCGTGTCCGACCCTCAGAGACCCCATGGACTGCAGCCCACCAGGCTCCTCCATCCATGGGATTTTCCAGGCAAGAGTACTGGAGTGGGGTGCCATAAGCACTATGAAAACAGTACCATTCCAAAGGCACCCTGGGCCATTCTGAAACTTATTTTTGCCAAAGGTAAATTTGGTCTATAGTCTTACTGCTTCTAGAGGAGTGTGTCCTTCACTGAGGACCTTCACATCAAGGGTACAGCTTGAATTTAAAGGGGAATACATGCGATGGCCTTGTTTGTGCATGCTCTCAGGCATGGGCATATACACTTGTTGGTGAGAAGGGGAATGAAGCAGGGTCACAGTGGTAACAAGAGAAAAGTAGAACAACAAGGAGACATAAACAAATAAAGCTGGAGGCAGGCTGGGGAGAGAGGATCAGGCTTATTGCAGGCAGCCCAGGACACTGCCCCTTATGCTTCTGCATACAAGAGGAGCTAGAGATCATTTCTAAGGGACCCATTAGTGACCAGATAGACCCAGAGCCCAGCATGGAAGAGGTTCTGGACTGCAGGCCAGGACAGCTGGTTAGCACACTGAGCAGCTGTTAAACTACTGGAGGGTTGTGTGCACCCCAGGGAAGGTGCCAGATGGCTCATAGAAGTCTTTGCTCAGCACAGTTTGATCATCTGGGCTGAGCCATGACAATCACCAGGCTCTCTCTTTATTTCACAGCAGAAACTTCTGCTGAGGTTAGAGGTGGAGAGGGAAAGGTGCACACGGCTGGACTCTTACTCAGTATACCCCCCACCCTCACCTTAAACCTCAAGCAGCAGCTTACCTCACGGCAGTGCTACCTGTTGAATATGTTTTGCTAATATTTCCTAAATTTAACTTTTGTGATTAGATGAATCAAACAGTACTGCACAAACATAAGTTTAATGTTAAAGTAAAATATAAACAACTAATCTTGCATTTAATGTTATTCATAGGCCATTGACAGACAGGCTGTTTAGTAGCTAGGCATGGACACCAAGAAGTTAGTGTGTACAACTGAAATGAACATGACTTTGACACACCAAAATGAATGTTTAGACTTTGTTTGTCTTTGGGTACTCCCCCATATTTATAAAAGTAGCACTGGAAAAAAAAAAAACAGCAACAAAATCGCAGCTATAATTTTTTAAGGCCCTACTGATAAGTGTGTAAGGCTCACAGTTATCTCTCAGAGTATAAATTTAGGGCCCAAGAAAAAACACACTAGGATGTCCCCTTCCTCTCTGCTTGACATTTGAATATTAAGAAAATGACAGTGTGAAAATAGGGAGTCATGAAGACGTGGATTCTTTGGCTGTGTTACTCAGTTTGAGCAGGTCACGAACCTTTGTAAGTTCCAGTTTCTATGAAACAAGAGAGTAGAATAGAACAAGATTTTCCTGGTGTGGGAAAGAAGCACAGAAAGCAGAGAATACAACCAAAGTGCGTGAGTACAGGAGGGAGAAGGAGAGGCCAAGCAGGGAAAGCAGCTGCCCCCTGGCAGAGGGGCCTTTAGATGAGGCTGTGGCCTGCACACCCCTTCTCTCTCCACTTGGGGGAGCCAGTGCCTCACCTTGTAGCTACAGATCCACCCTCTGCATTCCACGGGGTTGTAGAATCAATTTAGAGGGTGGAAACCAGCATTAAAGAGGAAGGAGAACAGAACCTAATCCAAAATATCAGAGCTCATCACACATGGTGAGGGTATCATTTTGCAGGATTTAATTTTCCTATTATATATAATATATAAAGCATGTGCATATCAGGACAGGATATATAATTTTTCTTTGGCTCATAATACAAAATGTTTGAAAAACACTTAACTGACTCTCCTGCCTACCATAGGAGACAGGGAGGGCTAGCTCTTTTTCATCCATCTCTCCCCTTCCATCTCACTCTCCCCCTCTCTATACTGCCTCCTCTAGTACTGCCCACTCTCCCTTCCTCTCTCCCTTCTTCTCCCCATCTCTTCTTTCCCTTGATATCCACTGTCCTCACTTCTCCTCTATCCAGGTGTTCTATCCCACTTTCCCACTCAGTCTGTCTCTCCTCCCTTCCTCCACACTCTGGTCGCCACCACTCCTGCCTTGCACCCCCTCCACCCACCACCTTGCCCTTCTTGTGCCTCAGTCTCACAGGAGCAGACGTGACAAGACACAGTCCACTGGGAGTGTGACGGCTTCACCTTCCCCCACCCTTGACCCAGGATGGAGACTCACTCCCAGACTTCTTCATTTCAGGCCATTATTGTAAGGGTGTGTGACCTGGATGACATACCTATGGAAGAAATGGGTTGAAGTGTTCCTGAGATTTGAGGATGCACATTGAAGCTGGTTAGATATGAACCAAAGCAACCAGACTTGGCAGTGCCAGCCATGGTCTGTGGAGAGGAGAAAGGGACCGCCCCAGCCCCTGGAATCTATGCCTAATTGTTCAATGGGAAGATGTCACAAAATGTGCAAGTCACTGGGCCTTCTCTGGGTCTCAGGGCCCTTATCTGTCAGTGGAGACAATTATGCTTGATGCTCAGGAAGACCTTCTGATCCCTGACAACAGAGATTTTTAAAAAATGTTATTGCCCAGACTCACATATGGCCATATCTCCAAAAACTGAAAGGGAAAAATTAAGTTCAGATTTAACCAAAGAGGATGAGCATTTTAAACAAACTGCTGTCCTTACTGAAGCTGAAAATCAAATACAAGGCAAATCGAAAATGAATAATTTTCCCACATTGCAAGCTGTAGGCCAGTCAAAGTGGGGAGAGAGCATTAATAAAACCACCACCATTGGGGAGATCTATGTATGGCATTTATTACCTTTCCTGAGTACTCCCAGAATGCTTAACAAAATGCAAAAAATAGATCTAGGTTTTGAGTAGATAAGTGCCATGGTCTTTGGATCTAGTTCCATAGATATGAGATGCAGAATCAACATAGGGAGAGCAGAGGGTAAAAACCAAGTATCACTCCACTTAAACCTCCAATGTGTGTTAACATCACTACTTGTAACTGTTAAATTCTACATATATGAATTGTTCTTCTTTACAAAATTTTGGTACTGAATGGAACTTCTCCATTCAATACCTACAGAGACAAAGCTCAGAATTTAGGTATTGAATGGAACTTCTCCATTCAACACCTACAGAGACAAAGCTCCTACAGGAAGGTCACACACACACAAAACCAATCTTGACTGTCATTTTTCAAAGTGACATCATTTAGAAGGATCGATATTAACTAGCCGAGTCGTTTAACACATTCACCTTTGGTCTAGATGCTAATTTCCTAGCGCCTCAGCTGATGTGGTTATGCAGGCCGCGTCCATCTCAGTCCCTCTGCCTCTCAGTCTCTCTGTCTCCAGTCTTCCTCCCTCCCAATCTCTTTCCCTCACTCTCTCTCTAGAGAAGATGCACAGAACCTGAGCTATGCACTAGAAATCAGAGGAGTCTGTTTCTCTGTCAGATAGCACTTAATTATAAATTTGAAAAGATGCAAGCAACTGGGGTTAAAAAGAACCTTTTGATATGTTTAGGTTAAAAAGTGACCATTTCAGAAAAGTATTCCTAAAGAGCAAACTAGAGTTTGGACAATTGCCTGGTCTTCCCAATAAGAAGTACCCAGGAAACTCTTTCATTTAGACATGCAAATGTTTTGCTTGTCTAGAAGGTTCTGACAGTGGTGAAGAAAAATAATGATTTTCCGTATCTTGAGATTTTCATAAACAAAAGAGAGAATTATGACTTGAATGGCATTAGCCATAAGTCTGCAAATTTTAATTCTATTTTTAGCCCATCCATACATTCATCCACCCAACAAACACTCACTTAATGTTTACTGTGTGCCAAGTATTGGGGTTATGCAGTGAAAGATATGACCTCTTATGGAGTGCACAATTTCTGCATTTTCAAAGTTGGCTTAATTGCCATTTTTAATATTATTCGTTAGAGATTTTAGAGGGTTATACTTTCTACATTAGTCAAATTTTGTATGACATGAGAAGAAAGCACATATTATGAGTAGAGTAAATAAAGCCTTAAGTCTTCTAGATCCTACTGGGAATTAATAAACAGCTTGATTTTTTTGCATGTTCCCCTAAATTGTGGACTATTTAAAACATCTTTTGGTGGATAGCTTTCTAAATGCATTACAAGTTCCTTGCTTTTTCATGCAGGATATGCCAATGGTTCATTATTAGCTATTACTAATATAATAATATATTATTACGCTGTATCATAATACAGTGGTTCTGTTGGGCCCTATACTGGGTTATACTGGGACATAGGATCATCTGTACCAATGGAGAATAGGTCTTGACCACCTTGATCTTTTGGGTTCTTTTGACTCTTTTTTGAAAGTTTCTCTTTCTTTCCTGTCACGTACTGATACCAAGCTACTTGCTCAAATTCTTGATTCTTATTTGATGCTTCTAAATTGCTATGGGCCTGGAAACAATCTGACCAAGAAATAGAGAGAGTTTTATGGGAGACAAGAAGGAGTTCCTCTGGAAAGATAAGAACTTTATCTTTATGCTATTTCTTTTGGTTGGTCAGAGGCTGGTTTTTATTTTCTTCTTGTTTCTTATGATGTTAATAAATAGGTAACATTTTTGGGGTAGCTGTGTTCTTAATCACTGAATTTATTCCTCTACAAAATGCGATATTCCTATGGCTTAATTTGACTTTTTATTTTATGGAGTTCTTAGAACTCTATTTTGTAACTGTTAGGTAGATCTTCAGCTACTTTTTAAATAGACTACCAAACAGCTTGCCTTGATTTACTGGATTGATACCTTTAAACCACAATAAGGCAAGGTTATGCTAGATAGTCTGTTGTTATTTAGTTGTTAAATTGTGCCCAACTCTTTATGACCCCATGGACCATAGCCCACAAGGCTTATCTGTCCATGGGATTTCCCAGGCAAGAATGGGGAACATGGAGTGTTCCAAACATGGAGTGGGTTGCCATGTCCTTCTCCAGGGGATCTTTCCAACCCAGGGATTGAACCCATGTCTCCTGTATGGCAAGTGGATTCTTTCAACACTGAGCCATCAGGGAAGCCCAGATATTCTGTTACAATTGGTCAATTTTGAAACGAAGAGTCTTTCCCCTTATACACTGATTTGGCAAAAACAAGGCTCACATGAAGTGCGTATAGTGATCTCTGTATTTCTATACCTTGCCAATTTGGTAAGAATGTGAGCAAAGTGAAACTTCTGACTAAATCCCAGAGATCATAAATCAGATAAGAAAAGTAACATGACTTACTGCTTTCTAGGCTGATATCTTCCCAAATATCTAGGGAGATGGGATAATACTCAACTGAGCTCAGATGATGGAATGTGGGGTCAGTGGTCAAGAATGGCTTTATTGGGATCTTATTAAATAGACATGAAGAGAAAATATTGCTGTCGCTGGAGATTTCCAGACAAAAAATATAGAGAGTATAAAAATTTGGATTAAAAAAAGACTAGAAACTTTTATCAAGTACTCCAGAGAGTCAGAAGGTATTTTCACCCTGGAGCTTACTGCTTTCATAATCGGATAGGGGAGCTACATATTTTATGTTTCCTTTAAACTAATGCCATTTGATGACTTTACAGGGGATTAATCATCAGGTGTTGATGAGAGGACTGCCTCTTCACCTGCTTTTCAGACCTTTTAGAGCTCAGCATCCTTTTATATCCAACTATTACTCGCCAGGTGGCTCAGTAAGAATCCGCCTGCAGTGCAGGAGATGCGTGTTTGATCCTTGGGCTGGGAAGATCCCCTGGAGGAGGAAATAGCAACCCACTCCAGTATTCTTGCCTGGAAAATCCCATGGACAGAGGAGCCTGGTGGGCTAGAGTCCATGGAGTTGCAAAGTGTCAGACACTGCTGAGCAACTGGACACACACACTTGCCTTTGGTCATTCTTAGCAAAGAATGAGGTCTCATTCTCTAGAGCTGGGCCGTGCCACAGAGTAGCCACTTGTCACCTACATTTATTAAACAAAGTTGAAAACGCAGCTCTCAGTTGCATAATCACACATCACGTGTTCACTAAGCACACACAGCCAGTGGCTATGGTAATGGACATCACAGACACAAAACATTACCACCTACTGACGGCTCTATGGCACAGTGCTGCTCTGGAGTCTTGGCTCAGGGGACTGCCACCCTGGTGCCCTGGCAGTTTCATCTCCAGCATGACAACTTCATTGAGTCAAAGCCTTAACTAGCCCGACCCTAGGACTTCTTCTACACTGTATCCTACAACTCTGAACCTCTACGTTAGCCCTCCTTTGCAACAGGGTCCTGAGAGAGCTCTAGGACTTTTTGTCAACATTATTTCTCAAGGTTCCCTCCATTTGTACATTGGAAACTGAGTTATTTCCATAGCTGGATATGTCATCTAACCAACCAGTGTTCTTGCTGACCCTTTGTTAACGATTGAATATGTTTAGTATGCTATGGAAAAGATGTTTAAATCAGATTGGGAGCTGGAAGAAATGAGTTGTGAAGTTTTAGGGCTCTATGATTCTACTTATTTCAACAAAACATAGAGGGTTGATTGATGTTCTCCCCTATAAACTCTCAAGAAATATATTCAATTAGATAATTTGATTAGGTATCTATCAATCTATTGTTTTGGTTGAGGGTGGGGATGATGAGGTAGTTAGGGATGAAGGGAATATTTAGGTCAAAAGAAAACATCAGTGGAACTTGAAACCTAAGGCCTGCAAAGTAGGATGGTTAACCTCAGATGAATTCTAATGTCAGGATTACCCAGAGTTTTAATAAAGAAAAGCTACTTTTACTTCCTCAAGCCTGCCTATTATTTTGATTCAGTCTGAGGATACTGGCAGTTAGGTTAGTCAGGATACTGCTGAACATTTGACCTCACTCTCCATTAGGAATTTTGGACCACTGTGGAGAAAGAGGGGTGAGTGAGAAAGAAGTCTGACAGCCATTGACTTAGAGATTTAACAGGCACTACTTTACTGGGAGAGAATTCCCAGTCAACTTTGGTCCACTTGTTGGGAAGCCGTGCTGTTGGGTATTTATGGCCCTAAGTGTACTCCACTGAAACCCTCCACCACCAACCTACTTGTTATGAAAATCGTAGATCTCCTGGATGTTGCCAAAGATGATATGCTCCTTATTAAGGATCCCAGGGGGGATCTCCTCCACACCACTGGTCATTTCCCACAGGTAGGTCTGTAAGACAGCAACAGTTCCATCATTGGCAAGCATTGCCATGTGAAATACATGCAAAATAGGCCTTAAAAACTTGTGGGGTAAGGGTCAGACTAGGGATGCATGTAGAGCTTAAAAAGTGAGATGGTAAATAAGCAGAATGAAAAGAAAGAAAACCTGAATGTTCTATTATCTTGATCTGCTGTTAAGGAAATTCATCCCAGCAACAGCACAAACTCCATACTTTTATTTATTAAACATGCTTTGAGTTTGACTGTGCATCAGCGGGGAGATGTAGCTTTTCAGACTTAAGTTCATTGACTATGTCATGTATTTTATTTTGAATTCATTTTCCTTACATGCTTTCTTTTGCTGGGTCTAGTTCCAATCTCAGAAAAGTTTGTTTTCCAAAGCACTTTTAATTCTCATGCAATTATTACTGACTTGGGGAAAGAAGTCTTCTGGCTGGTTTTTCATTCTTCAAGCTCTGGGATAAGACAGAGTACTGAGCTCCTCTCCAGTACCAGATGTGGCAAGGAAATCATTTTCTAACACAGCTGAGAACTGATGACCACAAGACTTACCTCTAAGCACTCATGTAAGTCCCTCACATAAGCCTTCTCTGTCTGGAGCAATTCTGCCATAATGAATCTAGAAGGAAACAAACAGGCTTTTAGTTGGTTAGAGAGAGAACACATCCCTTCTTTCAAACTTCACTGCCCCCACCCCAAGCATTTATCACATTCTTGAATGTCCTTTATTTCTACTTGATTAACATAAATCTCTTCCTCTGAGCCCCTCTCACTCTGAGCATTTGCGTTGTGTCCCTTCAGTACGCTTGTGCTCAGCAAGTTCCATACTTACTCCCCTCCTTTCTGCCCCAGGTCTACCATGTTGTGATTCTGTGCTGATATTTGTGTGCTCTCAGTTGCACGTGTGTGTGTGGGCACAAGCCTGCAGCACCGCTCACACTCACTCTCACCAACTAGACACCAACTCAGCTTCCTACATTTCTCTTAGTGTAGCTCCCAGAATGCTGATTCCTGCTCAGTAGAATTGCTGACTTACACCAAAATGGTTCACAGTTCCACAGGTTAAACCAGGTTTAAAAGTCAGAAAGGGTAGCAAACTGTTTTCTGTAATGAACCAGAGAGTAACCACTTGTGGGTCACTCAGTCTCTGTCACAAGCACTCAGCTCTGTTGTTGGATGTGAAAGAAGCCACAGACATACGTTAAAAAGAAATAAGTCTGGCTGTGTTCCAATAAAATTATTTATGAACAGAAAATAATTTCATCTAATTTTTATGTAACAAAATATTCTTGTTTTGATAGTTGTCATCATTTAAAAATGTAGAAAATAATTTTTAGTTTATTGCCTATTTAAAACGGGTGGTGGGCCAGGGGTGGCCTGTAGGCCATAGTATGCTGACCTCTGGCCTCCAAAGGGACTATTTTACATTGCAAACTACTGTGCCTGAGGCTGAGTGGGTGATCCCAACCACAGGACAAGCTAACAATGTTAAGTGACTGCTCTTCACTCTCCCGAAAAGAGAAGCCTATGCCACACATTTGCAAGGGCAGGGCTCCTTTCTCCCCGACTCCTAAATAACACAGTGCCCCTGGGCAGACATTAAACTTAAAGACGTGGGGCTTCACTGTGGTGTACCCACGTCTTTCACAAATTTGTATTATAAATGGTCCTTCCTAGCTGGCATGTGATGTGCAATAATATCTAATTTAGCACAAAGTCTATTTTTATACATTTATTTTAGATTTTCTACGTCACTGTTTTCATGGTACTTTATAATAAAAATTCCTATTTATAACGTGTCACATCAGATAAAAATTTAGAGATAGATTATCCACAGAGTGTTCCCTATTGGGAATTTCACAAGAAATGTCAAAATAAGAGGCATCTTCTCCTGGACCTTTATCTTCATGGTATTTTTGTTTTTTTAAAGCAATACACTGTTCTAGTAGTGGCCTTTCCATTAAAGTATAAAAATTCCCTTTTGGAGGAGTTAATAAGCCACACTCTTACTATTCTTGCTCTATTGGTAGATGGAAAGTCCGTGAGCTTTGAAGTCAGACAAACAGGAACTGAATCATGACTGCTGTTTCCTAGAGGCAGCTCTTGCTTCTCCAAGCCCCAGACTACTCAGCTGTAACACAGCTGATCACAGAGGGCCGCTGCAAGGATTAAACAAGCTCACGTGAGCACAGTTCCCAGAACACTGTCAGTGCTTGGTGAAAAAGCAAAGAAGGAAGATCAGAAGGAACGTAACCCCACGTGCTTTGAAAAGCTGTCTTTGATTTTACTGCCTTGGATTCTGGCAAGCTTCTATCTTCTCCTTTTTTCTCCTTCTACTTCCTGCAGTTTTTCCTGTTTTTCTTCATAATATAGCTCCACTACCTTCTACCCCATTTTCTTTTACTTTCCATTCACCTTTACCATCCTCTGGCGATTTGGAGACCCAGAGAGAGCCAGCAGGAAGATCTGTCCTCACACTCTCTCCTCATTTTCCTCCCTGTTATGGGTTGAATTGTGTCTCCCCTAAAATGCATATGTTGTGTCCCAACTCCCGGTACCTTAGGATGTGGCACTTATTTAGAAATAGAGTCATTGCAGATGCAGTTAGTTAAGATGAGGTCATACTGGCATAGGCTGGGCCCCCATTCCAAAATGATTAGTATCCCTAAAAGGGGGGGAAATCTGGACACAGGCCTGTGTTCAGGGAGGATGCCAAGTGCACATGAAGACAGCCATCAATGTGGCAGGAGAATGGCCTGGAGCAGAGGCTTCCCTCTCAGCCCGCAGAAGGAACCAACCCAGACAACACTGTACTTTCAGACTTCTCGCCTTCAGAACTGTGAGATGATACATTCCTATTGTTAAAAGCATCTACTTCATCATACTTTGTTACAGCAGCCCAAACAAACTACTACACTCCCAGATGAAACACAAGCTCTGACTTCACAGACCACCTTGAATTTCTTCAGCTCTAAGGGACCTGTGGTCCTAGTTTATTTTGATAAAATCAACTACAGAAGACTTCTTAATCTTAGCACACACTTTTTTCCAGCATTACCTGAAAGGACTCTGTCAAAATGCTCTTCATAAAGTGTGTGCATATCTCTGGCTGTATGTAACTGTGTAACACTGATGTAAAGGAAGCAGAGTGGCAAGACTTGGTTTGTAAAGTTGACTTGGTTCATTGTTTCTTCTCTCCAATGCCCTACAGTTCTTGGTTAGTGTGAAATGTGGGTGGAAGCATCCCGTCTGTCCATCCCAACCTCTGTAGGTGGTCATGAGGACACATCCGCTAGTCTAAAGTGATGGGTGGCAGTGAAAACCAAGCACGGCTATGAGGAACCTGCCAGTCAAGCGGAAACTGCCCCCAACCCCTGCCCACATGCACACATAAACATACTCTTTTTTCCTGGCTGATTTCCGCTTCTCTTCATTGACCTCGTGGTTGGCATCCCGGAGCTTGACCTCACGATCTGAAAGGCTTGCTGGGATGATGTCCAGCTCCAGGTCCTTGTTATCCTACACACACACAGATCACAGAGGTCACCTTGGAGATGTTCTGGGAAAGCACCTCAACAGTTAGGGGAGGCAGGGGACAGGAAAAACAGAGAAAGATGTAATGGAGAAGGATAAGAAGATGGGGAATCCCAGCAACTGCCACCCACAAGCACTCTTCTTCATAATTCTTCAAAAACGTTTTCATAATGTTTTTTCAAATAAGAAAATATAAAATGTCCAAGTCAAATGTTCAGGACTAATATCTACAACAAAGGGAAAGAATGACCACACTTGATAACTAGTGTCCTATTTCTCCAAGGACTTTGGCTCTGTTTGGATCTACACACACACACTGGTCCAAGGTTGACTATTAACCATTAAAACAGATGTGAAACAGAAATGCATAAATACAGAAGAAAACTTCCATTTGTCAAGGGAAAGTAAAAAAAGTAAATATTTTTATTTAAACAAACAACTTCTCTGGAAATAGAAAGCTAAATGATAGAACAATTACTGAATTTTCTGATTGCCCATTCCTGCTTACTTCAACCACTGTCTGGTATTTATATAGGATGAAAACCTCTAGGGAAAAAAGCTCATAGGTTAAAGCCTGGGGGAGATGTTAATTCCCCCAACTTTAGTGGTTTGACCACTTTATTCTGTTTCAGAGTATGAGCTTATTTAAAGATTTAAGAACTAGAAATCCTAGGATTAAATTGCTACCCTGTATTTAGCTCTTAATTCATAGGTTACTGACCCCTATTATAAAGAAGAGATTAAAAAGTCAGTCTTCTTTGCTTCCTGGCAAAGAGTGTCTCTTTTCAGTTGAAATGTCAAATAGACTTTATACATACTGCATCCCTTATTCTTAAAAGAGCATTATTATACATACTGAGGACTCTAATCATTTGCTGGTCAACATAATTGGGTGGAAGACAGTACTGATGAAGCCAAGATAAGGAGTTTAATCCTCAAAGTCAACAGTTAACTCTACACGTAGAAAAACTCTGTTCTGTAGCCATAGGCCCCACCCCTGACCAGCCAATTTTACAATATACACAGCACCAGTTGTGGGGAGTTGGAAGTTCCAGAAAGATCCAGCCCATCCAGGAGAAAAACCACACAAGGCAAGTGCTCTAGGCGCCAACAGCTCAGAAAGATTCCTCTGCAATCCCAGCTTCCTTCCACAGTGAGGAGCAGCAGTCCTGAGGGAGAGGGAAAGGAAGACGCCCCACCTGGGAACCCCCACACCTACCTCCGTGTTGACTCCTAGGGCCTTCTCCAGGGAGTACCGGTATTTTCCCATCCTCAGTGAGAAGTCTCTGTAATGCTTGTCCACTGTGGTCACCCATTTCCTGATCTCTGTGGCATGAATGTGACCTTTTTCCACAAAGCTATCAGCCAGCTGAATCAGAAGCTTCACCTTCTCCTTTGTTTGCTGCCCCAAAAGATGGTCATAAGTTACTAGCTGACCTTCACTCTCATAACCTATCACCCCATCCGTCTTTCCTTCTTCACAGCAGCCATAGAGACCTCAGAGCCAGACTGCTGGGATTTGTACCCCAGTGCTGTCACTTATAGGCTGGAAGTCCTGGGTAAGCTACTGAAACCCTCTGTGCCTCAGTCCCTTCATCTGCAAAATAGGGGTCATAACAGTGTTTACATCATAACATTGCTGTGAGCATTACATGAGTTGACA
The DNA here is from genome assembly GCF_003369695.1 of Bos indicus x Bos taurus. Classification (NCBI taxonomy): domain Eukaryota; kingdom Metazoa; phylum Chordata; class Mammalia; order Artiodactyla; family Bovidae; genus Bos; species Bos indicus x Bos taurus. The sequence continues at coordinate 68,614,180 of NC_040076.1, read as the reverse complement.
ATGCAGGATGGGTCTGAATACAATGCTCAAAATAAGAGCTCAGTAAGCAATATATGTTAGCCAGTATGATTACTGATGTAAGAATCTCTTATGTTAATATAGTACTTTATTGGTTTACAGAGTATGCTAATATCACATCAGAGGCTTGTTTGAGTCTTAAAGCATCCCTAGAAGGCTGGTGGAGGGAGGCGGTGTAGGTCTTATTGAGTCACATATGAAAAAAGCTGAGGCTTTGAGAGGCTTAGGGCTTGTCCAAGTTCATACAACCTGTAAGTGGTTGAGTGTATTTGCCTCTTGTCTATAGTTTCTAGTTCTCTCCCTTCATTGCACTGGCTTGAAGAAGGCTTTCTAAACCTCAAGTGTGTTGGTACAGCCAGAATCTGAAGAAATCTAACTAGCAGGTTTAAGAGTAAACTCTGTCTCTTTCACCACCAGGATCTTATCTTTAGTTTTCTTTAGAGAGAGGAGTGAACAAAGCTAGTTTCCATCACAGGGCTAAGTGAGGTGGAGCCATGGCATATATTGGGTTAATTTCATTCCTAACAAAAGTGTGTTCAACACCTACTCTGACCACACCAATGTGCAGAGGGGTGTGGAAACTGACTTGGGGGGTAGACAAGAGAAGAAAAAGAGATACTCATTTCCTACCAACAGTCTTTATTCCTAGAGGGACAAGACTTTCACCCAGAGCAGTTAAACAACTCAGGGCATTGTATAACTGAATGCCAAAGTGTAAAGCATGTATAGTTAACACTGCAGTGATTTTAAAAAAGGAAAAAAAATAAAGGTGGGCTGGCCGAGGCAGGACAGGTCTCATGGGGGAGGTGGGGTCTATGTGCATTAAGATATAGAAATGGAATGGCTGTCCAAACAAGCAAACGCTTGCTCATCTTTTATCCTAAGTTTGGGTTTTGAAACTCTAAAGTCTATTAGGAAAGTCTGATAGATTTGAAGAGAAAAGAAGAGTATTTAAATACTATTCTGAAAAATAACCTTTTTCTTTCAAACAGGGGGAAAGTAAGTCCAAAATTTGGACCATGCTGCAATCCAGATAACTGAGGGAAGCAGGCAGAAAATCACTGGAGCAACAGTGGAACAGACAGAAGAGCCTTTCATTCCTTATGCCACCACCATCACCCTGGCCTCTCCAGGCTCATCTACAGCCCCTCCTCCCATGAGAGACTGATCCTTTCAAGAAATGCCCGAGGTCTGCTGGGAAAGGCAAGAAGAGAACTTGGCCACCACACAGCCAGGGCTTCCGCTCTCCAGCAACTCAGTGAACACGTCTGAGCCTCTCCTATCTCAGTGCAGTGGGCTGGTCCCTGGGGCTGGGAGACAAGCGGCCAGAAGAGCTTTAGTGTGAAGGAGATAAGGTGGGTATGAGGACAGGAGAAACACCTCTCTAACCATGAAAAGGCAAACAGCAGCAGCACTGAGAATCAGTCAATAAAAGATACCTGGTATTCCAAGAACTTTTAAAAAACTTTATTTATTTGGCTGCACTGGGTCTTAGTTGTAGCATGTGGGATCTAGTTCCCTGACCAGGGACCAGACCGTGCACTGGGAGCACAGAGTCTTAGCCACCGGACCACCAGGGAAGTTCCCCAAGGACATACATGTCATTGCACTTGGGGTTTTCCCCCTGGAAAACAATTTTTCTTAGTTTTTTTTTTTTTTAACTTTAAACATTAATTTTGTAGCTATAATCAAGAAACCTATCTTTATATAAAAGTCTTGGAAATATATATCTATTCTCTGCTATTGGTACGGAGACTTGCGTATGAGATGGGGGTTTATAGCCTATTGGTAGCAACAGTCCTACCAGAGCAGCTATAGCAGAGGAAATTATATCCTGAAACATCAAAACTGATTTCAGCGTCAATAAGGAGAATGGCATGCGAGCAAGAGCATTCCAGGTACATGTGGAACCCGGGGAAGCAAACAGACAGTGAAATGAGCAGCACAGAAAGGCCTTCCTCACGTGGCCTCACCTGCCTGTGTGACCACAGCTCTCTGTGGCTCCTAAACTCCAGCCATGTTGAGCTCCGCCTGCCCCTCCTGCAATCAGTGGCTCTTCTTCACCTCTGGCTTTATCTAAATGTCCCTCCTCCCCTCCCAACAAGCTGAGGGGGGATTGCCCTTCCCAGTCTTCACACAGTACCACACACATGCTGCTACTTCAGTGTGTATCATCCTGAGTTATTTATGTGTCTCCTTCATTAGACCATATGTTTCTAAGAGATAAATGTGATATCTTACTCATTTGTATCAGCAATGTTTAGTAGGTATAACATAATGTTGGGAAAATGGATGAGTGGGCAAATATTATGCTGAAAGGTGAGCAGAGCTAGGCCAGCAAGAGTTGAAGGCTTACATGGGAAGAATTGTTGTTCAATCAGTCGTGTCCAGCTCTTTGTGACTCCATGGACTGCAGCACCTCAGGCTTCCCTGTCCTTCACCATCTACTGGAGCTTGCTCAAACTCATGTCCACTGAGTCAGTGATGCCACTCAATCATCTTGTCCTCTATCATCCCCTTCTCCTCCTACCCTCAATCTTTCCCAGCATCAGGGTCTTTTCTAATGAGCTGGCTCTTCACATTAGGTGGCCAAAGTATAGGAGCTTCAGCTTCAGCATCAGTCCTTCCAATGAACATTCAGGATTGATTTCCTTTAGGGTTGACTGGTTTGATCTTCTTGCAGTCTAAGGGACTCTCAAGAGTCTCCTCCAACAACACAGTTCAAAAGCATCAATTCTTCAGTGCTCAGACTTCTTTATGGTCCAACTCTCACACCCACACATGACTACTGGAAAAACCATAGCTTTGATTATATGGACCTTTGTTGGTAAAGTAACGTCTCTGCTTTTTCATATGTTGTCTAGGTTTGTCATAGCTTTTCTCCCAAAGAGCAAGCGTCTTTTAATTTCACAGCTGCAGTCACAGTCTACAGTGATTTTGGAGGCCAAGAAAATAGTCTTTCACTGTTTCCATCATTTCCCCATCTATTTGCCATGAAGTGATGGGACCAGATGCCACGATCTTTGTTTTTTGAATGTTGCATTTTAAGCAAGCTTTTTCATTGTCTCTTTGACCTTCATCAAGAGGCTCTTTAGTTCCTCTTCACTTTCTGCCATAAGGGGGTGGTGTCATCTGCTTATCTGAGGTTATTGATATTTCTCCCAGCAATCTTGATTCCAGTTTGTGATTCATCCAGACCAGCATTTTGCATGATGTACTCTACATATAAATTAAATAAGCAGGGTGACAATGTACAGCCTTGATGTACTCTTTTCCCAACTTGGAACCAGTTCATTGTTCCATATGAGGTTCTAACTGCTGCTTCTTAACCTGCATACAGGTTTCTCAGAAGGCATGTAAGGTGGTCTGGTATTCCCATCTCTTTAAGAATTTTCCACAGTTTACTGTGATCCATTCAGTCAAAGGCTTTAGCATAGTCAATGAAGCAGAAACAGATGTTTTTCTGGAATTCTCTTGCTTTTTCTATGATCCAACGGATGTTGGCAATTTGATCTCTGGTTCCTCTGCCTTTTCTAAATCCAGTTTGTACGTACGTCTGGAAGTTCTTGGTTCATGTACTGTTGAAGCCGAGCTTGGTTGATTTTGAGCATGATCTTGCTAGCGTGTGAAATGAGTGCCATTGTGTGGTAGTTTGAACATTCTTTGGCATTACGTTCTTTGGGAATGGAATGAAAACTGATGAACAGATTTGAGTCATGAAACGGACCCAATCCCTCCTGAGAGCAGTCTGAACTGATTTCTAGTAGGTGACTGTGGTGGCACCATGTGACCTGCTGCATGTCTGGCCACTGCTGATGAGATCAGATGTAAAACCTGTCCCATGAGGGCAGCCCATCAGTATTCAGCCAGTGACTTCCAAGGTGTCCTGGTCTAGGAGCTCTTACTGAACAGGGACAGGGGCAACATGCTGGGTGGATTTTCTGGGAACGTGGACCATAGAGACAGGGTTCTGGGTAGCTTTTTGCAGAGCAGAAGTGAAAGCAGAGAGCAGACAGAAGGAGAGAAGGGAAGTGAGTCACAGTGATGGTGGTGTTAGCCTGTGATGAGCTGACCAGGCAACACAGCTGCTGGGACTGTCCTTGGTCTCAGGTGACATCCCAGTTTTCATCTCCAGAGGTAAGACTACGCTATATGTCTTGTTCTTCCCATGGGGTTGAGTCACTCAGCTTTTCCTGGGCTCCTGGGAAGTCTAGCTACATAGCTTCTGTCTTTATTTCCATATCCTGCCATACAATAATCTTTTCCTCTTTGTAACTTAAGCCAGTTTGAAACTCAAACCTTACCACCAAGAAGAGTAACTTATATAGACTGACAAAGTGGGGGTCAGATTGTAGAGGTGCTTGCATGTTAGGTTCAGAAGTAAAGACATGATCCTGTGGACAAAGGGAGACTTTGGGGAATATAATTTACTTGGGATTGGAAATTTGGGACTGACATCTCACTTATCTTGGGCTTCTTATGCCCCCTATTATATGTTTTGCTCTTTCATTTTGAATTCTAATTGTTATTGCTGGAAAAAACAGAAGTTAAATAAGAGTTCAGTGGTTCTATTTTTCTTTTTTCTTTCTTTCTTTCTCTTCCTTCCTTTGATCAGTTAATATTATACCATCTTCCCTAAGCACAGTGCCTTACTCTGAATATAGTTTGTTAAAAACCCCTTTGGTGTCTTTAGCACATTTGACAAGTCTTTAAAATTTAGCCTTCTTGATATATTCTTATCAACTCATTATAAACTTCCAATTGGCCTTTCATTGCTAATCTGCCTTGTACTTATTGCTACATTCTTTGTAGGTATGGAATTATCGAGTTCCCTGTATAGGAAAACAGTTTCTTGAGGTATATCTTCATATTCATTGCATGGGAGAGAGATTGTCATTAAACATGAAAAACTAAACTTTTCACAATTCATATGGAAACACAAAAGATCCCGAATAGCCAAAGCAGTCTAGAGAAAGAAGAATGGAGTGGAGGAATCAACCTTCCTGACTTCACGTTATACTACAAAGCTACAGTCATCAAGACAGTATGGTACTGGCACAAAAACAGAAATGTAGACCAATGGAACAAGATAGAAAGCCCAGAGATAAACCCTTGCACCAATGGGTACCTTATTTTTGACAAAGGAGGCAAGAATATACCATGGGGTAAAGACAGCTTCTTCAATAAATGGTGCTGGGAAAACTGGACAGCTACATGTAAAAGAATGAAATTAGACACCATACACAAAGATAAACTCAAAATGGATAAAGACCTAAATGTAAGACCAGAAACTATAAAACTCTTAGAGGAAAACATAGGCAGAACACTCGATGACATAAATTAAAGCAAGATCCTCTATGACCCACCTCCTAGATTAATGAAAATAAAAACTAAAGTAAATAAGTGGAACCTGATTAAACTTAAAAACTTTTGCACAGCAAAGGAAACTAGAAGCAAGGTGAAAAGACAACTCTCAGAATGGGAGAAAATAATAGCAAATGAAGCAACTGACAAAGGATTAATTTCCAAAATATATAAGCAGCTCAAACAACTCAATACCAGAAAAACAAACAACCCAATCAAAAAGTGGGAAAAAGACCTAAACAGACATTTATCCAAAGGAGACATACAGATGGCTAACAAACACATGAAAAGATGCTCAATATCGCTCATTATTAGAGAAATGTAAATCAAAAACTACAATGAGATATCACCTTACACCTGTCAGAATGGCCCTCATCAAAAAGCTTATAAACAATAAATGCTGGAGAGGGTGTGGAGAAAAGGGAACACTCTTGCACTGTTGTTAGGAATGTAAATTGATACAGCCACCATGGAAGACGGTATGGAGATTCCTTAAAAAACTAGGAATAAAACCACCATATGACCCAGCATTTCCACTCCTAGGCACATACCCTGAGGAAACCAAAATTGAAAGAGACACATGTATCCCACTGTTCATTGCAGCACTATTTACAATAGTTAGAACATGGAAGCAAGCAACCTAGATGTCCATCGACAGATGAATGGATAAAGACGTTGGGGTATATACGTATGTATGTATGTGTGTGTGTGTGTGTGTGCATATATATATATATATATATATATATATATATATAGAATATTACTCAGCCATAAAAAGCATTTGAGTCAGTTCTGATGAGGTGGATGAACCTAGAACCTATTATACAGAGTGAAGTGAGTCAGAAAGAGAAAGATAAATACCATATTCTAACACATATATATGGAATCTAGAAAAATGGTACTGAATAATTGATTTACAGGGCAACAATGGAGAAACAGACATAGAGAATAGACTTAGGACATGTGGAGAGGGGAGGAGAGGGTGAGATGTATGGAAAGAGTAACATGGAAACTTACATTACCATATGAAAAATAGATATCAAACGGGAATTTGCTGTATGTCTCAGGAAACTCAAACGGGGCTCTGTATCAACCTAGAGGGGTGGGTTGGGGAGGGAGATGGGATGGAGTTTCAAAAAGGAGGGGATATATGTATACCTATGGTTTGATTCATGTTGAGGTTTGACAGAAAACAGCAAAATTCTGTAAAGCAATTTTATCCTTCAATAAAAAATAAATTAATTAAAAAATACTTTCTCAATATCATTACTTATTGAGAAATATAAATAAAAACCACAATGAAATGCCACTTCATACCCTCTAGTATGGCTATATAAAGAATATGGATGATAACCAGTGTTGGAGAGGATATGGAGAAGTCAGAACTCATATACACTGCTGGTGGGAATGGAAAATGGTGTTCACACTTTTGGAAACAGTTTGGCATTTCCTCAAAAAGTTAAATATAGAGTCATCATGTGACCCAGATATCTACTTTCAGGTATATACCTAAGAATTGAAAACAAATGTTCACACCAACACCCGTACACAATGGTCACAGCAACATCATTCACAGTAGTCAAAAACTGGAAACAATTCAAATGTCTATCAACTGATGAATGGATAAACAAATGTGGTATATATCCATACAATGGAGTATTATCCAGTCACAAAAATGGAGTTCCAATGAAGACCTGCTGCAAAATGGATGAATCTTGAAAATATGTTAAGTAAAAGAAGCCAGATACTAAAGACCACATATTATATGATTCCATGATTCCAAGTTGCATCACAAATTGTCTGGAACAGGCAGATTCATAGAGATAGAAAGCAGATTAGAGGTTGTCAGGGGCTTAGGGGAGGAAAAGACGCGAGTAACTATTGATGGGTATGGGGTTTATTCTGGGAGTGATGAAATATTCTGGAACTAGATGGTGGCAATCGTTGCACAACCCTGTCAATGTATGGAAAACCACTAAATTGTAAAAAATGGAAAACAGAAGAATCTAAAGAGTTTTCCTATTAGAAAAACTGAGTTCTTCCAGATGTTAAGATGATTAAGCTTTAATTATCACCATATACCTTGGCCCTTTATAAATTTTGAAATCCACAACTGGAATATATCACTTGGATTCTTCTAACTGGCTTGACTACAATATAGCACAAGAAAATTTTGTTTTCCTCTTATCCTCACACAAATTCTCTTTATCTTATTTTTATTCTCACATTGTTGTATTGCTATATAGAAAGTACGTTTTGATATGCAGTGTTTCTTCTACTTGATCTGTTTCTTTGGAATAGAGTATCTAATTTGATAGACTCAGTATATTCTATACTTCCCTGCTGGCTCAGACAGTAAAGCGTGTGTCTACAATGCAGGAGACCTGGGTTCGATCCCTGGGTTGGGAAGATCCCCTGGAGAAGGAAATGGCAATCCACTCCAGGACTATTGCCTGGAAAATCCCATGGACAGAGGAGCCTGGTAGGCTACAGTCCATGGGGTTGCAAAGAGTCGGACACGACTAGTATATTCTATTGCTCAATTCAATCCTGTGGTCCATCATACTTTCTGTCTTGTGGTTTAAGGCCAATTTGGTTTCTATTTCAAATTCACTTTACTGGTTATAAAGATTAAAACCAAAGATGGGTGGTTAAAAGAGGTTTGCTTCTGGTAAGCAGGAATAGGGTAGGGCAGGAGGCTATTGCCTTTCATCAGAAGATCCCCAGGTGGATTTGTTAACTTGTAGATATTCTCACACCGAATAGTCCTGACAGCTGGAAATGATAAATGGGAGGATGAAATCCCATTAACAGAAATAGTTAAGAGTAAGAACAGAGAGAGAGCCAAAGTAAAAAAATCATATTAAATAGAAATTTGAGGAGGAAGAGTTCTTGAAATCTACCCAGACTTTTTTTTCTCTTTTGTTCTCAAATATTTGTAGCCTCTCTTCAATGTATAAGATATAGTTCAGTTCAGTTGCTCAGTCGTGTCCAACTATTTGCGACCCCGTGAACCGCAGCATGCCAGGCCTCCTTGTCCATCACCAACTCCCAGAGTCTACCCAAACCCATGTCCATCAAGTCAGTGATGCCATCCACCATCTCATCCTCTGTTGTCCCCTTCTCCTCCTGCCCTCAATCTTTCCCAGAATCAGGGTCTTTTCCAATGAGTCAGCTCTTTGCATCAGGTGGCCAAAGTACTGGAGTTTCAGCTTCAACATCAGACCTTCCAATGAACACCCAGGACTGATCTCCTTTAGGATGGACAGGTTGGATCTCCTTGCATTCGCAGAGACTGTCAAGAGTCTTTTACAACACCATCGTTCAAAAGCATCAATTCTTCAATGCTCAGCTTTTTTCACAGTCCAACTCTCACATCCATACATGACTACTGGAAAAACCATAGCCTTGACTAGATGGAGCTTCATTGGCAAAGTAATGTCTCTGCTTTTTAATATGTTATCTAGGTTGGTCATAACTTTCCTTCCAAGGAGTAAGCATCTTTTAATTTCATGGCTGCAATCACCATCTACAGTGATTTTGGAGCCCAAAAAAATAGTCAGCCACTGTTTCCATTGTTTCCCCATCTATCTGCCATGAAGTGATGGGACCGGATGCCATGATCTTTGGTTTCTGAATGTTGAGCTTTAAGCCAACTTTTCACTCTCCTCTTTCACTTTCATCAAGAGGCTCTTTAGTTCTTCTTCACTTTCTGCCATAAGGGTGGTGTCATCTGCATATCTGAGGTGATTGATATTTCTCCCGGCAATCTTGATTCCAGCTTGTGCTTCATCCAGCCCAGTGTTTCTCTTCTTCTGCATAGAAGTTAAATAAGCAGGGTGACAATATATAGCCTTGACTACTCCTTTTCCTATTTGGAACCAGTCTGTTGTTCCATGTCCAGTTCTAACTGTTGCTTCCTGACCTGCATACAGGTTTCTCAAGAAGCAGGTCAGGTGGTCTGGTATTCCCATCTCTTGAAGAATTTTCCACAGTTTATTGTGATCCACACAGTCAAAGGCTTTGGCATAGTCAATAAAGCAGAAATAGATGTTTTTCTGGAGCTCTCTTGCTTTTTCAATGATCCAGCAGATGTTGGCAATTTGATCTCTGGTTCCTCTGCCTTTTCTAAAACCAGCTTGAACATCTGGAAGTTCATGGTTCACGTATTGTTGAAGCCTGGCTTGGAGAATTTTAAGCATTACTTTACTAGCGCGTGAAATGAGTGCAATTGTGCGGTAGTTTGAGCATTCTTTGGCATTGCCTTTCTTTGGGATTGGAATGAAAACTGACCTTTTCCAGTCCTGTGGCCACTGCTGAGTTTTCCAAATTTGCTGGCATATTGAGTGCAGCACTTTCACAGCATCATCTTTCAGGATTTGGAATAGCTCAACGGAATTCCATCACCTCCACTAGCTTTGTATGTAGTGATGCTTTCTAAGGTCCACTTGACTTCACATTCCAGGATGTCTGGCTCTAGGTCAGTTATCACACCATCGTGATTATCTGGGTCATGAAGCTCTTTTTTGTACAGTTCTTCTGTGTATTCTTGCCACCACTTCTTAATATCTTCTGCTTCTTCTAGGTCCCTACCATTTCTGTCCTTTATTGAGCTCATCTTTGCATGAAATGTTCCTTTGGTATCTCTAATTTTCTTTAAGAGATCTCTAGTCTTTCCCATTCTATTGTTTTCCTCTATTTCTTTGCATTGATCGCTGAGGAAGGCTTTCTTATCTCTCCTTGCTATTCTTTGGAACTCTGCATTCACATGGGTATATCTTTCCTTTTCTCCTTTGCTTTTCACTTCTCTTCTTTTCACAGTTATTTGTAAGGCCTCCTCAGAAGGCCATTTTTTTTTTTTTTTTTGCATTTCTTTTTCTTGGGGATCATGTTGATTCCTGTCTCCTGTACAGTGTCACGTACCTCCACCCATAGTTCATCAGGCACTTTATCAGATCTAGTCCCTTAAATCTATTTCTCACTTCCACTGTATAGTCATAAGGGATTTGATTTGTCATACCTGAATGATCTAGTGGTTTTCTCCACTTTCTTCAATTTCAGTCTGAATTTGGCAATAAGGAGTTCATGATCTGAGCCACAGTCAGCTCCTGGTCTTGTTTTTGCTCACTGTATAGCGCTTCTCCACCTTTGGCTGTAAAGAATATAATCAATCTGATTTTGGTGTGAACATCTGGTGCTGCGCGCCTGTGCCGTCGCAGCTGCTGCACTCGTGCGCCATCACAGCCGCCATAAGATACAGTTAGGAAAGTGAATAAAGCATTGTTCTTGTCCTTTTGGATCTTGCAGGCTCATATAGGAGACAACACTGCATACACATTACTGGGAGAACAGGATGGTCAAGACAGGTGCCTTAAGGGCTACACAGACAATGGCTGCGGTCCAAGGATGGGCCAGATTGTATTCTGGCAGGTAGGCAGGATCACGGAGGAGGAGGCACTGAAGTGGAAAGGTGGCATCTTTTTAAGAAGTACAAACTAGAGGGAAGAGAAGGCTAATCTAAGGAGAAAATCAGTATAGAAAAGATACAGAGGCACGAAAATAAATGATGTATTTCTTGGAGGGTAAGAAAATATATCCATTCAGCCGGAGTGTAAAATTTGCATAAATGGGTAAGTGAAGATACAGTGGGGGTTGTAAGGTGATCCAGATGTAGATGTTGTTGAGTGTTAGCCTGAAGGCACTGGAGAGTTATAAAAGCTCTCAAGCTGGTTGGCAATATGACCAAAGTAGTGTTTTAGAGAGGAACACCAATGAAGGACAGGATGGACTGGAAGGAAGGAAAGGCTGAAAGCAAAGAACCCAATTAGGGTGACAACAATGTGAACAGAAAGGAGAAAGATAGGAAGATTGTAAAAGAAGAATAAAATTAATTGACTAAATGATTCTCCACATTTCTACTTGTGTGATGGGCAGATTCTGATCCTAGGAAGTTCTGGGTATCTGCTGTGATCCATCCTATGTGAATAGGATCACCATGGATCTGATACTATTTAGACTACTAATGATTCATTGTTGACACTATCTGGAGATGGGCAGATGGATGCAAAGTGGGTAATTCAAAACTATTTTCATTTAAACTATTTCATTAAAAGAATTTAAAAGGGTTCTGTGCATCTGCCACATCCCTAGTGCTGTTTGTTCTAGCTGGTGTTGAAATGAATTTCTTATCTGATTGACAGCTTTTCATATTGAATGACAAGGCCCAAAAGCTCACAAGTGTGCAGAGGAAAACTCCCTGCTATCAAGAGTTTGGGGTGTAGGATTCACAAAGTGTAAAACCACTTCTGAAATATCTCAGGAATGAGGCTAAGAGTCTAATTTTGTTACAGTAAATTAGAAGAGATTTGACATAGTGTCAGAGGGATCTCTGGGTAAGGTAGGCATTAATATGTTCCTCTCTTGACTGCCACAAAAGCAGCTCTCATCCTGGAAGAGCATCTGCCATGCCTGGAAGTGATGCCAAAGGTGGTCCTCCATGGCACGGAGCCCAGGGTGAGGGACAAGGAAGCTACAAGAGGGAACTGAGATAGATTTCCTTCAAACCCAAGGTCCTCAGATCAAATCCTGGATAGGAAAACATGAAAACAAGATTTCCTTCTATTATAGCATTCTCCATTCAGTGTGAATGGGGGTGTGAGGATGTGGGTACATACACCAGAGTGTGTTTTGCTCCCCAGGGACCCCAGCCCAGCTCATTTCCTGGGCAAGGCCAGATGGAAATAGTTCTGGAATCTGCTTTGTGAAGCCACCCATAACCACTGGCCCTTCTCAAAAGGTGGACTTCCCAAGCCATTCAGATTTCAAGAGTATGTGGCTGATATTCATACACACAATGTGCATTTCACATGAATACATTCCTTTGCTGTATTTGGTCTAAAAGAACACAGCAGATTCCAGAACCTGGAGCACAAAGATGAGGTCCATTCAGAAGCACAGCATATAGGAGTTGAGACCCTGTGTACAGAGCTCTACCCAGCAGCTGCATCTCTTTGAATGTTCATATTTCAAAGGAGATGATTCTACCTACATGTCCCCCATTGGCTCTGTGGTCAAGCATTTCTGTACAGAGGCTGTTCTCTCACTCACAGTGTGAAAATGGCCAGAATGGGATGTGCTGGGTGGAAGGGGAGGGCTCCAGGATGCTTCCTACCTTGGCAGGCACCCTGAACTCCCCATATTCTTTCAGCAGTTCCTGAGTCTCCTCTGTGGTCTCCCCGGTGGAGGTATGTGTTGAGAGGTAATATTCACCTGTTTCTTGGATCCAGTCTAGTGCCTGTGGGAGGAAACAACCCACTAAGTTCTCCCAAAAGCCAGCTGATAGTAGGAAAATATGCCATGGTCTGATGTGAACATTTGTGGTTTGGAACAATATGATGGACCCAGGAAACCCTGGCATGATTTAATCAGTACGTAGCTTGGAAGTTGATTTATGAAAGTGCCCTTCTCTGTTATACCTGGAAAAACCCACCAGCAAAGACAGTGTCTTGTCCATTAAACCAGGGACTCTTCTAGACCAGGTCCACTATCATCCATGAGTCAGGGCGATCTGCCCCCAGCATCTCCTCCCAACTCCTGTCATCAAATTCTGAGCCGAGTGCTTGGTGAAGATCGAACTGCTGTCAGTGCAAGCATTCCTCTTCTCACCCCCATCTCCCATCTCTATTCTGTCGGTGTGATGACCCTCTTTGGAACTGCCCAAGTCTTGGTCATCTGGGCCTCTGTACAGTCCTTGTCCAAGACAACTCCAGGGAAAGCACTGAACATACCTGCTTGGCGCTTCGCTCAAACACCACGTATTGCTGACACTGGTCTAACCGCCGCTTCTTCAATGTCCAGAAGTGCAGGACACGGTTCTCCCTCTGTAAGAGCTCACTCAGGATGGCTGCAGGGCAGAGAGCAGGTGCTGGTCTCAGGAAGGCCCTGATCAAATCTGACCAGCTACTCGGGCCCCCCATCCCAGATAACTGTGCCCTTCAACTCTCCCCATAGGACTAATTCAATACCAGAAGCAAGGGGTCAAAGTTTGGTTCAGAGAGAATTTCCCAGAGGAGAGCAATATTGGGGAGACTGGGGGAGGGCTTACTGATGAAGTTGCATCAATAAAGTGGGGGAGAGGATGTCCCCAGGGTGACTTAAAAGTGACCCTGATTTTCTTCACACCAAAGCTAGTCCTTGATGATAGGAGACCTTGGGAAGTATTGGTGCTGAAAATAATAACTAATTCAACCAGATGCTTAGAGCCTGTAGAGAGTGAATGGACTTGGCAGGGATCCCAGCCACTCTTGGAGGTTCTAGGGGAGGGCCAGAGGTGAACAGGCAGGAGGATTGGGGTAACTGCATGGACAACCACGTCACTTGCCACATACTCTGCCTATACAAAGGGCTGTGCTCTTAGTACTTTAACAGCATAGCCTCAGTTTAAAAACCTCTAAATCATGGGCATAGGGAAGTTGCGTTGAAATCATGTCATCATGGAATCATGTCTCTAAGCCCAAACTCCCCTGGTGGTTGGGACCGATCATAAGAAAAGCTAAAGCTATTTTCAATCATCTCTAATGATGGTAGGTGTGAGGATGGGCATGAGGCCATGAAGCACAGCAGAGGCTGTGGGAGGCATTTGTCCATGTCAGCTCCCTCCCTCTTCCTACTTCTCCTGTTGTTCCAGAAGCAGCTGGCTATGTGGATAGATCTCCAGTGTTTAATAGTATGTTCTAAGCTTGAAGCATCAAATCTATTTTGTACTGTTTGCCTCTGACTTCCCACTAACTACATTAGATACTAATAAGATATACAAGAACGATGCTATGAAAAGTTGACACTTATTCAGTGCTCACTATATGGCAGACACGTATTTTCAGAGTACCTCATTATGCATGGACCATTTTTATCTCCACTTTACAGATGAAGAAACTGAGGTTTAGAGAGAGTAGGCAACTGGCCCAAGGTCATTCTTATGGAAAAGTGTAGAATTTTATGACTTCTTAGCCACCTTGGGCTCCCAGGTTATTGGGGCTGTAAAGCACAAGTTATGTTGCAGGGAAAAGCCAATTCTGACTGCATGTTGGAACTGTTTCTTTGACTTGCTTTTTGTTTGTTTTGTTACTATAATCCATAATGGATTATAATAATAATCCATAACCACCCATAATGGTCTGCCTCAGAGAATCCTGCCCCTCTGCCTGACTGTTAAACTAAAGTGCCTTTGCTCAGAATCCTGTCCACTTGTGGATGGCAGAAAAGAAGAAATCAACACATTCCCTGGCTGAGGCTTGCCATTATAGGAGATATTTGCAAGATTAATGGCCCTTATACTTTGTTTCTTCACCTCCTCTCATCTCTGATCTATAAAAGAACCCAGTATTAATACCCCAATAAGACTGTTATTTTGAGACATTAGTCTGCCATCTTCTAGGTCTACTGGCTCATGGGGTAAGCAGAGCAAGCCTGGACTCGGTAACAGTGTGCTCTACACAGAGGGCACAGCCCAAATTGTAGTGCTTGTTGATTTTTGTGAACTTTTAATGCACTATGGAAGTTTAACTCTTGAAGGATAGAACCTGTCTCTTCTCCCTTAGGCTGAGAACTTATATGGGTCCCTATTATTGATCTCTCTCTATATCTATGCTCTTATTATGTAGCTTTTTAGTTCCTCCCCCAAAGAGACCAAGTGTACTTCCTCACCTGTGACCTCACACTTGGTCATGTGACTTGTTTTGGCAAATGGGTTGTTGATAGGACATAAGTAGGGGCTTGGAGAGTGCTTGTGCACTCGACCTTGCCCCTTTGATCTCTGCTATTACCTCCCTAAGAAGTTCTCCTGGGTGACCACTGCCCCTTCAACAAGGTCCCAGAATTAATCCACATGGAGCAGACAAGAACCCATCCTGTAGTGAAGGGGCCAAGCCAGCCAGACCTGCAGTCTCAAGCAGGAGTGCATTGTTGAGCCCAGCCAAGGCAGCTGGTCCCCAGGCAATGCAGTCAATGAACAATAAATGCTTACAGTTGTGGGCCACTGTATTTCAGGGGTTGTTACATAGTAATAATTGTTGCTATAAGAAAAACTTAAAATAAGAGGTACTGGCTTTGGGCCCAGGCAGCAGGTGGAAAGGAAATGGATACAGAAGAGGTCATAGGTCTCTGCTCAGGTGAAAGCTACAACTGGGCAAAGACAGTGAGAACAAGTGTTATCTTTAGTCTTTTTGTCTCCAAATTAGAGCTTTGTTCACTGAGGTCCCTCCGTGGTGGCTGAGGGAATTAGCCCAGCTTAGGTGAATGTCCTAATGAGTTTCAGGTTTCATTTTTGCCCCTCTTTAAGCTTTCCTGAGGGCACACCCTGCTCTGGCCCCAACCAAGATGCGGCACATCCTGCTCTCCCTGGGAGGCTGCCACTCTTGGCACACTGGGGTGGAGGTGCAGGTGGGGCGTGCTTGCTCTCAGCAGGTAGCTGGCCTCTCTCAAGTCATATTTAGACATCAGAACACAGACCTTGAAAAATCTGCAGGAAGGGAAAGGTGACATAATGCCAGCCACCCACAGGGCCCCTCAGCTGCAAACAGATAGCACATCTGGAAAAGGAACCCTCTTCTTTCTTCTCTGTAGGGAACTTTGATTCCTAAGTTTTAATTCTTCCTGGTGAAGAATTCTTCCAAGATCAGAGGATCTTGCCACCTCCCGAGCTCCTTAAGCATAAAAGAGGCCCTTCCTAAAAGAGGTCCAAACTTCCCACTGTCCCCTTAGCAGCTTGCCAAGCCTGTATCACTTCCCTCCCTAGTGCTGGTCTCCAGGGTTGTATTGCTGTGCTGTGTCAAGATGACATTTGTTAAATTCTTCACCCACTCAAAGGCTAATTTCTGTAAGGTCCAGAGTAAGTGATTCCACCAATAATAATTTAATCTTAATGTTGGTCAGCAAATGAACAATTTTAAAGGTTACTGATTTTTGTCCATACAACGGTAGACTTTATAGAAATCAGAGAAATACTGAAGATTATCTAGACTAGTACTTATCTAAATTTTACGTGCACAAAAATCACCTGGTTCTGGTGGGATGGAGGAGCTCTTGCCAAAAAGGAGGTTCTGATTCCGTAGGTTTAAGTGGGGCATGAGATAATGTTTCTTATAAGCTCCCAAGTGTTGTCAATGCTACTGGTCTGGGGCCCATATTTTGAGCAGCAAGAATTTACACATCCTTCTTCATTTTTCAATAAGAAAACTGAAGTTTCTAAAGCTTAAGCAGTAAGTAATAAAACTAGGTGGCTCAGTGGTAAAAAAAAACAAAAAACAAAACACACACACACACAAAAAACCCCCGCCTGCCAATGCAGGTAACTCAGGAGACTTGGGTTTGATTCCTGGGTTGGAAAGATCCCCTGGAGGAGGAAATGGCAACTCACTCCAGGATTCTTACCTGGAAAATCCTAGGGACAGAGGAGCTGGTAGGCTACAGTCCATGGGGTTGCAAAGAGTCAGACACGACTGAGCATGCAGCACATTGTACATTGCAATAAAACCAGGATTAGAATGTGGTTTTATGAATCTCAGTCCATGTCTCGTTCTCAGGCTGTAAGGTAACTCAATCTTGTGCCATTCAATATGGTAGCCATGTTTGGCTATGACACTTAAAGTAATGAATAGTCAGTGCGGGTAACTAGGCACATTTCAACTGCTCAAAAGTCACATGTGACCAGTGACTATGATACTGCACAGTGTAGATATGTAGAGATTATCTGTTATTTTTCTTAGCATTGTTATAAACTCTAAGAGAGTCCCTTGGACTGCAAGGAGATCCAACCAGTCCATCCTAAAGGAGATCAGTTCTGAGTGTTCATTGGAAGGACTGATGTTGAAGCTGAAATTCCAATACTTTGGCCATCTGATGTGAAGAGCTGACTTATTTGAAAAGACCCTGATGCTGGGAAAGATTGAAGGCAGGAGGAGAAGGTGATGACAGAGGATGAGATGGTTGGATGGCATGACTGACTCAATGGACAGGAGTTTGGGTAAACTCTGGGAGTTGGTGATGGACAGGGAGGCCTGGCATGCTGCAGTCTATGGGGTCGCAAAGAGTTGGACACGACTGAACTGAACTGAAACTCTAAGATAAAACAAAATATATTTGGAGAAACTTTATAGTCATTTTTCCATTCAAAATTTTGATGCATGATGAATTGCCACTGAAATACCATCCCACATCACACTTTTTCTTATCTAAGGAGAAGAACCAGGAAATTTGAGGTCACATGAAGACCAGGTACCAAGCTCTGATCCATGTGGCTGGAGTGGCTTCAGGTTGGCAGGGCTCACACTGACCTTTCACTTGCTGTTCGGGTCCTCGGGTGTGGCTGGCAGCACTGGGCATGCTGACGTTGTTCCTATGGATGTACTTGAGAAAGACCTCAGCATTCCGCCGTGCCAGGGTGCAGGCCTGAGAGAGACAAAGTGTGAAGTCCCAGTCCAGAGGTGCACGTGATCTAAGGCACCAGAGAAGGGATGCTGGCGATGAGGCTTCTGGGTCTCTGGGTGAGCAGAGTCCTGGAGGCCAACTGGAGCAACATGGATGTTCCAGTTCTAATGGAAGAGGTTCACTTATTCTTTTAAGTGAAAAGCTTAAAAAAGAAAAGCTCCCTGTTCCTCTCTCCTTTCCATCACAAGCGAAAAAAGAAATCAGCTACTCCTTGACTACTACATGTATTGATTCAGCATGACCACCATCACCTTTCAGCCTGATTTCCCTCTGCCACATATAAGAGTGCCTCATATACGACCTTGGTGTAAGTCGCTTTAACGTTAGCTTAATTTAGACTCAAGAAAGCAAATTTAGTAATCAAACTTATTAACCACACGTTCCAAATATAAATGGAAATTACCCACATTTTAGAAACATGTTTGTCTATAAAACCCAACTCCACCTCAATAAGATTAATAAACATCCTACTGCTGGGCACAATATATCATGTAAAAGAGTAAGAGCCATTGTACCATCCCCTTAAGGCTCACAGAGCAGTGGGTGGCAGAGAGGACAGGTTTGTCCCATGCTGCTGTACCGGAAGGAGGCTGGGGCCCAGCAAGGGCAGGAGTCATGATCAAGTCAGGACTAGAATCTAGGTCTACTGATAGAGTGCTTCTAGTTTCTCTCAAGACCAGAGATTTTCTGAAATTTCTTTACAAAGCAGTATTTTTCCTGTTGGTAGAAGTAATACATGTTATTCCATTAATTTTCAGTCCACAGCTTTCAGAACTAAATTATCTCTAAACAAAATTGTTAACTTCTAAACTTTTTCCTACTTAGCATCTGATTCTACAAATTATATGGTCAAAACTAAGCTTTTTTATATTTAGCATCTGATTCTACGAATCACATGGTAAAAAATTATTTTAAATGTTGCTTTCACAATAACGGTTTCTGGGAGCTCTGGTAAGACTGTTCATGGTTCCACCACCCTAAGGCCCATGAATTTAAAGCTGGATAGTGGTCCACAACTAAAGAATCCAAAATACATCCACTGATGTGTACAGAGAGCTTGATCTTCTGTCCATTTGGCTTGTAATTTCCACAACAACAGCTTCTCAACTATGGTTTTAGGCACATGTGGAAAACCTCAGAACATTTTTTTCCCTTCTTCAAAAAAAACATTTAATTTTATGAAGAAATACCTTTATACCTCTACTTAAAAACTTTGACATGCTCTACTTAAATTGTTTCACTTTAAACTTTGTTTTATCAGAGGGAAGACTTTTAAAATCATCTTAAGCCTTATATGGAAGGATTTCTATTTAATCTTATTAGTATGAGCTGATTACTAAGGGTTCTGATCAAATGCAGGTGCAGATACTAGATAGATGGGAGGAGAGCAGCAGGAGGTCATCTTTAAAAAAGAATAAAAATAAAACTTAAAGAAGTGGTCAAGTAGAGAAAATCCCTAATGAAAGAAAAGCAGTTAATTACAGAATTGTAGAAAATCAGGGGCAACATGTTAAGGTATAAAAAGTCTCTAGTGTGCTTTCAGAAACCTGAAAGGAAGCAGAACATAAAAGCAAGGAATTTGAGAGTAAATGGATCCTTTGAAAAAGTTTTCACACTGAAGGTTCTGTCAGAGAGAAGATCAAAGGCAGAAGGAAAGAGGCTTAGGAGGTCTTCCCACACCAGCTGAAAGCTGTTCAGAGCTGGACTGTGTTTCCCCCCTGGGAAGCTAGGTATTTCTGTCTTCATACACAGAATAAACAGTGTCACATTTATTGGTAATCGGTAATTGTTAGATTGATAAATAAATGTCTAAACATATTTTTTTAAACTCTTGCTCTAAATTTTGTGTCATCCAGTTATTAAAGATGTATTTTATTAGTTTTCTATCTAGGCTTATATATTTAAATTAAAATATTTTTATAGATAAAACATAACTAAGTGAAAGTGTGTATTTTCCTCAGTAAACATCAATGGGATATCAGGATATTTATACATAGCACCAGCAGAAATGGAGCATTCTAATTACCTAATTATACAAAAAGTGTGGAGAGAAATAATGTTTGAAGTGGAACTTTTCAACCTTTCAAATGTCCTCTCTACAAATGCCTCCCTTTAGATAAGAAACTAGAAAATACAGGAGTATGGGAAGCCCATATGAAGCAGTGAGAGAGAGAGAAAGAAAGAGACAGAGACAGAAAGGAGGAGGAAGAGGAGGAGGAGACTGAGAGAGAGGGAGACGGTAGATGAAAAACAAGGCTAAAGTCCCAGAACTTGGATGACAATGTGCTCTGACCTTAAGAAAGGCTTCCTTTTGTTCCAAATGTTTACTGATGAGTGGAATGACGTGGTCGATCTCTGCTGCTGGCCCCAATTTATCTCGTCCACCACACCAGTCCTCATCTCTTCGGTATTCTTGCTCTAAGCTCTCCAGGACACTACAGACCTAATGAATCATGAATGAAAAGACTCAGTAATTGTTTAAGAAGTGTTTTATAAGGACCATTAGTTTAGAGACCCCTATTGTAAGTGACATTTTTCATTCAAAATCCAATTTGTGGCCTTAGGTGTGCAGCACCCCTGAGATGTCTAAGAAAAAGTCCAGGAGGCAGTGAGAATCCAGTGTCTGGAGCTTGAAAGACAGATTACAACTGAGGTATGGACTTCGGAATCATTTTCTGACAGCTGATGGTTGAAGGCTACAGGGATTGATGACATCGCCTAGGAATAATGTACACAGCAAGAAAGGAGGAAAGACTAGTGATTTGGGGAGTTTCCAAGTGTTTTTATATATTAAATTGCTATAATATTAGGTAGAACAGGAAAAGGAGGTTTGGGGAAGATATTTGTGTTGCCCAGCCATCTGTACTTGTCCTACAGGAAGTAGCCTCAAGTAGAGGTAAAGGAGGAAGTTGCCTATGTTGTATGATTTATGGACCATAAGTGAATGCTATCTTTCCCCTCGCTGGGAAAAATATTCCAGCAAAAATGTTTCAAGGTGCTACCATAAGGCAATGACATCTCCAGGCCTGCTATTGCAAAATGTACATTTCCTTCAGAGGAATAACAAATTCGAGTTAACTTAAAAGATAGTTAAGATGGTTTTTCAGTTCTAAAAAGTCTGGGAGGCCATGCTCTAATTGACCTTAGTGACAAATTGGGTGCACCAGTAGGAGACACAGTGCAGCCTAGTGTCAGGGATTAAGGAAGGATGCAGAAAACAGAAACCATTTCTATACTTTCCTTCAACAATCTATGGTTACTTGCCTGGCTAGGGCAGCAGGGGAAAGTGGTTCTAACTATCCTTGACCTCCTCTATCTGAGAAAGTCATCTCTTTTGGTAAACGACGTGGCATTGGATAGGATGCTTTATGAGTTATGAACTGAACTGAAAAATAAGCTGAAAGGTGTCCAAAGCAGAACACTCCCATTGCCAACATGCTTCCCATGTCATGAGAAGGCCTATCCCTGAACTCTAGCTAATTTCTTTAGCACCACACATCTCTCTTGAGACAAGGCCTCAAAACAAGCAGGAGGCTCACATATGGAGAGAAAACAGATTATACACATGCAACAACTTTAAGAAAACGAGTGCTTAACACTTGTCCCAAGGTAGTATTAGTTTTAAAACCAATCAATTTGGGAGCTAGAAGAAATGGAAAGATTACCCAGTGTAAGTCATTTAATTTAATAGGTGAAGAATCAAAAATCTAGAGAGAGAAAGTGACCTTTGGTAAGGTCAGTTCAGGGTCAAATTTCCTGACTCTTAATCTAGTGTTTTGTCCCCTTCAGCATCTTGCTGCTGCTGCTAAGTCGCTTCAGTCGTGTCCGACTCTGTGCGACCCCATAGACGGCAGCCCACCAGGCTCCCCCGTCCCTGGGATTCTCCAGGCAAGAACACTGGAGTGGGTTGCCATTTCCTTCTCCAAAGCATGAAAGTGAAAAGTGAAAGTGAAGTCGTTCAGTCGTGTCCGATTCTTCACGACCTCATGGACTGCAGCCTACCAGGCTCCTCCGCCCATGGGATTTTCCAGGCAAGAGTACTGGAGTGGGGTGCCATTGACTTCTCCTCAGCATGCTGAGCCATCTCAAATTAAAAACTATATATGATATTACAAAGGGATTAAGCCTCATTTTTTTCATATGGATAGCCAGTTATCCGGCACCATTTTTTAAAAAACTTTACTTGTTGAATTGCTTTTTCAAGAATCAATTGACTGTATATATGTGGGTCTACTTCTGCAACCTCTACTCTGTTCCACTGTGTCTGTTCTCACACCAATACCATCTTGTCTTGATCCCTACAGCTTTAGAGTCTTAAAGTCAGGTGGTATAAAGCCTCCAGTGTTCTTTGTCAAGATTGCTTTTGGCTATTCTAGGTTCTTCACATATCTGTGTAAATCTTAGAATTGGCATATTGATTTCTATTTTTAAAAAAAGCTTGCTGAGGTGTGACTGGGCTGTGCTTAATTTATAAAACAACTGGAGAAGCTCTTTATTATGTTAGTCTGCTGCTCTCACTTCTGAGGCCATGTAAGATGCCACCTCTCTGAAATGCTTGAAAGGAGGACTGAGAGAAGGTGTAAAGATGAATGCTGGCTGCAGGGCCCACTGACAGACAGGTTACATCTCATTCATGGGATTCCCGGTGTAGTACAGGAAACACGGCTCTCTGTCATCAGAGAACTGTGAGCCTAACTAGTGTTCCGGAGAAGGCAATGGCACCCCACTCCAGTACTTTTGCCTGGAAAATCCCATGGATGGAGGAGCCTGGTAGGCTGCAGTCCATGGGGTCACTAGAGTCGGACACGACTGAGCAACTTCCCTTTCACTTTTCACTTTCACACATTGGAGAAGGAAATGGCAACCCACTCCAATGTTCTTGCCTGGAGAATCCCAGGGATGGGGGAGCCTGGTGGGCTGCCGTCTATGGGGTCGCACAGAGTCGGACATGACTGAAGCGACTCAGCAGCAGCAGCAAACTGTGTTCAGGAACTCATCACTCTCTTTTCACAATCCTCACAGGAGGCACACTTCACTGATGTTGGCTTGGACACATGACTTGTTTTGGCCAAAAGGATGTTACAGCACATGACACAGGCAAACTTGAAATGCACTTGCACAGTAGATTTTGGGCTCTTGCACCCCTGCCTTTCACCATAAATGTGGCTCAAATACCTGCCAGTCAAGAAGGAAGAGAAATACAGGAACAGATCTAGTTCCAACCTGTAGCTTGGAGCCTAGTTTTACTATGCTCAGCCAAGATCAGCTGAATACTAGATACCTAAGCAAAAATAGTTGTTCATTGTTTTACACCACTGGGATTGGGGGTGATTTGTTATACAGCATTATTGTGGCCAGAGCTAACTGGTACATCACTGAAACCTAGCATTCAGCATATGCCCAACCAATTTCTACTTCAACACCTACATCTAGTGAGTTTGAGAAATTTATAAGAAACAAATCACGTGGTTCACTCCTTTAATGGAAATAATCATATGGAAGCAAACCATGGTGTTTCCACAAATCATTCTTGTGCTCTCAGGCTAGTGCTGAGAGGATTGGCTTCTTGCTAAGGTAGATCCTACAGACTTGCCATGTGTGGCAGAAAACTGCCCTCCATTGGTCTCAGGCCCACACAGCCCTCTCCCTCACCTGCTCAGAAGTTTTATAAAAGGCCACTGAGGCATTGACCAGTTTCAGTCGGTCTTCCATCTTGAGCATGAGTTGCTGCCAGTGGAGGGCCACCTTCTCAGCACATTCCCGGATGGCATCTGCATCATAGTGACCAGCCTGGAGCAGCGCCTCAGCTTTCTGCTGAACCTGCAGGGCGCTCTGGTGTGTCTTCTGCAAGGAAGTGGCATGAAAGAGGGACTGGGCACAAGGGGAGGAGAGAGAGGTCCGTGGGAACAGCCCAGGCGTGGTATGGGAAGGGGTGGAGTGAGGCGTGAGTGGAAAGATGCAGAAAAGTTAAAGAGCTTTAAATGACTGATTCAAACATGTTGTCATCACTGTTTTAAAAGCATACTTAAAAAATGAATATCAAACATTTTCATTAACTAACTGCTCAGGTCCCTAACTCCTGTCCCTACCCCTTTCTCATTTATTTGCATCACTCTTCGTTTTAAAGACATTTTAGTTTCTGTGCTAGAGAAACACAGTTGTGTATAAATCTGCTTCCTGGTTGACTCAACCATTAATTAAATCTCCTTTTCCAATCTAATCATAAAAGTATTCATCATCAGTTTTCAGAGGAGGCTATTGCTGTAGTCCCACTCTGCAGATCGAATAAACACAGTACATAAAAAAATCCCCATGTAATACAAGTCTCAACCAACAATGCAATCATTTTAAACACGAATGATCATTTTTAAAAGCGTTCTAGTAGAAGGAAGACATTTGACAGGTTAGTAAAGCAGGAGAGTAGAATCTCACACCATCTCTTAGTTGTCAAGGGAACAGAACAGTACAGAAGATAATTCAGTTTAACATATAATCCCGCATTACCACATTATTTACGTTTGCCTTTAGGATAATCTATACTGCAGAAGGTTTGTTTTCTTATTCAGGTAAGTGTGGTTTGCATCCTGAGTTCACTTTAACTGAAGGAGGTGGGGAGAATAGGTTGGAGAACTGGGTGGCAGGGAGACAGCCAAATAAACACAATTTATTAAAATAAGAGACTGATGTGGATGAGCCATATGACTTCAACCAGCTAATATTATCCCAGCTTCAGCTACTGGGATCATTTCAACCCAATGGCATAGTATGAATTTGGCCTTTGCACTTTCAGGAAAGGATAGCTTAGCTGACAGTGGGGAAGAACAGCTGGAAGCCCAGCGCCTTACTCCTGAATGATTTCTGCTCATCTTGGGCTGCAGTGCAGGGACAGTTCCCCAGAGCAAATCCATTCAAGCACTGCTTGTGTGTGAATACAACCTCCCCTCTTTTCACTTCTACCTCCTGCTTTACCTTTATTCCAAACTGCAGTCTACACAGCCTATCAACTACCTTCTGGCTGCCCTTTCCCCTCTGCTGAATCTGTCCTCAGCATGAGCTATGTTAGCATGACCTCCTACAGCACCTAGACTCCTTTATTCCCTTACTTTGCCACTGATTCAGCCTTCAGTCCTGATGAGCACATTCTTATCATGTAGCAATTTTCCTAATTGCTACATGAAGTTAGAAAAAATAAACTAACAAGTAGAAATAATCCATTACAAATCTTTGGTTTCTTTCTCTATTTTTCTTATTGGTACCATTTTCTTTTCCTGTCTCCTAAATGTAGAAGTACCCTCAGGTCCATTCTTGGTTTTGGTTCACTTCCGTAGACTTCTCATCCATTCCCTTGGACACTCAGCTCAGCTCTGACCACCTTCAGAGATCTTTCTGGATAGCCTGAGACTTACTAAAAACTACCCTCTTCTGAATGCCTATACCACTTGGCTGATTTTCCTTACTTAATGAAACTCTTAAGGCAAGGGCTGTTTTTAAAAATCTCTTTAAAAGCCATTTAGTCATGTGTATTTTCTGTGCTAGGCACTGTACTTATGAATTTTTCTAGTTCTTATGATACTTCTACAGGTGGATATTCTTATTTCCACTTTACAGATTAAGAAACTGAGGCTCAGGCTGATCAAGGTACTTGCCCCCAAACGTACATACAAGGAAGTGATGAAATCAGATTCAGGTTTGACCTATTTCCAAATTTATGTCCTTTCCACCATATCACATCACATCATTTCATATCTAGCAATTAGAATGGTATATACAGTTTCTCATTCAGAGGAAGGGCTCACTAAGTAGAATTAGTGATTCTGATAATTATCTTGTCTCTCCTCAATATATAAAACCAGCATATAATTGTCATCATAAACCTTTATTTATTACTTTTTCTCAGAGTAGAGGAGTAACTTTAATTTTCTTACAATTTATGCTATGTAACAAATCCTCTTCCTTATTTTGAAACTCATTAATATCTAATAGTCCTGGGAGCCTCTTCTTCCCTTTCATTTCCTAAATAATAAACTCTTATGCATATGACATAATCTCTGCTTCACTAAGCTTGAGTCATTATTTTGCATTTATTTCTACTATTATCTAATCTTATTAAGTGCTATGTCTTTGAGACATGGATTATCAAGGATGTTCATATTTAGTAGGGGGACATGGAAGAAAACCAAACCAAATCAACTGAATTTATTGTCCAGTTTTAACTACTGCCATAGTGCTTATGCTTAGAATGCATAAGAGGATTTCAAATAAAAATGGATTTTAAAAAGCAGGTTATAAAAACAAGGGTGCCTCTATGATGTTCACAGTTCTTGAAGACACATCAGCCACAACATTTGGATACTAACAAATACGAATCTGTAAAGCTGTATTTCTGGAGAGCTGTCTACTGCTCTGCATTCTGAATGGCTCTGGGGAAGTTTTTCTGTAACCAAGTATACTTCAGGTAAACATTCTGACCTTCTTTAAGGAGACCAAAACCTTCAGACAGATGAGGCCAATCAAGCTAGGGGGAGCAAACATCTCGGTTTTCCCATGAGAGTTCTAGTCCATGCTGATTTGTCTGGATTAGTTATTATTAGTTCCCACTTTTTCTCTTAAAAGAGTCTTAGTTCTAACAATAAATTATATAATTGTCTTACATAGAGCTATTTTATTTTCCCTTCTAGAGGCCAGGATTCTTTCTTAGGGCCCAAGAAGTCAAATTATGTTCCCTATCACTGTAAGGACCTCCAGTAACAGTATCAAAATGGGTTAAATAAAACCAGACTAGTAAAATCTCCTATCAAATTGCTCACACCCTACCTGGCATATGTTCCCCCAGTGCAGAACCTGGTCTAAATTGACATATTTAGAGAGAAGCATAATGCCACCTGGAGAAGGAGCATATGTTGAAATTCTGGCTCTGTTCTTGTCATTATTCTAGCCAAGCTGCAGACCCTGCCCACCTTCCATTCCCAAGATCTACCAGAAATCCTGTTTGTTTTGTCACGTCCTCTTGAGTCCACAGACAAACTCTACAGGCATTTATATCTCAACATATATCCTAGGAATATTTGATCAAGTTGCATCCATGAAATTTAGAGACACAGATGCTTAGTAAGCCTCTATTGTGTAAGGATGCAACATCATCTAATACAAATTTGTGTATACTGCATAAGCAAGTCAGATAGAATTTAGCTATTTCAGTAACATTATTAATGGATTTACCCACTATTTTCTACTAGCTCATTGAGACGCTCAAGTGTGTCACGACACTTGGTTTTACTAGCCCAACATCTAATTAAGGGACTGAAAATTGAATTACCTGACAGGGCAGGTAAACGTCCACATTCAAGGTAAGTAAGGAGGAGGTATGGCCAACAGCTGTCCCTTCTTCGCCTAGTGTCCCTCACAGATTCACGTCAAGCCTTGAATGTGACTGCCCGACTTTCATTTTCTTCACGGCTGCCTCTCAATGGGGCTTTGACCACTGTGGGCCTAATTTTTTATTATAATCTCAATCTTGATTTTTCCTTCACAATGAATAGATCCCAACACCCTAATATTTGGGTGTGCCAGTAAAACGCAATATTTCCTAAGAAGTTATCAAACGTCTTAGAGAAGTATGACATTCATGTTAATGCTACATTTTCACATATAAGAAAGCTTTTCGAAAATTAAATGGCTGAAATCCATCAATACTAGTTTAAAAATGGCTAGCAATCAGTTGGACCACTGTATTAAAGATAAACTTCATGACACAGACAGTTAAGATTTTATCACTGTTGTGTTTCTTTAGTAGAAGATAATACCTTTGCACTTCTTACACATTCAAAAGTGGGTTAAGTTCTATACTGAACCACAAGTGATGCAGGTCTTTGAGGTTTTCTCTCTTTATCTCTTTTCCCATTGGAACTGAACTTATTTTTAGCATAGTTCCCATGTCCTATTTCCTACTCTTTCTCCATACTGTTCTAGAGCAATCAGCTCAAGTCTCTTTGGGAAGGAAATGTTCCAGTACAAAGGATAATTAAAGATATTATTTAAAGCAAGACAAAATTCACATTAGACTATCACAAGTGGAATTTTATTTTAAAATAGCCTTGGTTGGTAAATTTCTGATTTTAGTTTATTCTTTAAATATGACTTCCACCCGCATTATTGAACAACTACTTTCAGTGAAACAAACTATCTAGTGTAGTCTGCTCCTGTGCTCACTGCTCTTGTTAAAAGGCAGATTTGACAATGAAATCTAAATGTTACATGTAAATCAAATGTTTAAAAATGGAATCCTAATTTACTACTGACTTCTATAATTGTTTATCCTCAATTCTGAGTGAGCTTCAACTGGAAGTGACTTCTAACTTTTTAGCTTTCTATTTTTCACATGATGCATAGATCATAAGGTATTAAAAGACTCAATGGACCAAGGGCCTTGAAGGTTAAAGGTACTAATAAAAAAGACCACATTTGGAGTGTGAATACTTGTCTTCTAATACCAGGCTTCCTTGGGGTGATGAAGCCTTGGATTTGCTTCTCTAATTCCTGGGTGATAAGGAAGCTACCTGGCCCATTTCACAAGAAAGAGTAATGGCTTCACCACATAAAGGAAAACCCACACCTTAAGGAATCATCCTGCCTAAGTTGCACAGCAGAGAAGGAAAGGGAGGACAGTGCAGTCAGATCTGGGTGTTACCTCGATGGCTAGTTGGAACTGCTCGTGCTCCCGCTGTAGCTGCTCTGCTTCAGACAAAGAGCTGGCGTTGACCAGGCTGGCATTGAGCATTGACTCCCCATTGCGGATCCATCCTAGGACCTAGGGAGTTGGGACAAGAGCACAGGTGAATGGCCTTCAGTCGGATAGCTCACTATTTCCTACCTGCAACCAAGAGAAGATAGGAAGGATCTGGATAAGTAAAATCTCTCCAAATTTATCTGGAACCCTGTGCCATAAGATATTTATTGTAAGTACCAATCTTATTCCCAGCTTCACATTTTCTTTCCTACCCTTATCACTCTTCAATCCCAGTCTCCTCAGCTACTTAATTTAAACATTACTTTATCTGATTTCACTGTAGGTATGTTTCTGAAGTTCCTTCTGGAACACAGTATGGTAAAAATAAATAAATTCCATATGTATGGAATATCGGTATGCTATCCTTTTCTTTTTTAAGGCCAACAACTGCTTGAAATCTTCTATATCTCATCACACCTATTAGAAACAATTTCTTCATCATCTAGCGAAACCAGACCATTCTGTGGCACTCACGGAAGTCTGCCTTATTTGGTTATTTTGACCTATGTTTCATCTCCCCTCGTTAGAATGTAAACTTCTGGGAGACTTGATTAATACATGAGTCATATCATAATCTCACCCAATGCCTAGCATAGTGCTTTTCATATGACAGGTATGCAGTAACATTTTTGAAAGAGTGAAAATATCCAAGTCACTGTGGAAAACATCCAAGTCACACCTGAAAAGTGGGTCCAACCTCCTACGGTTTGCAAAATAGCCAAGAGTAGACAAGTCTCAGCCTTGATTGGTTAAACAACCCAAAAGGAGGAAAAAGAAAACAAGCAAAATAGTATGAATCACCCATACACTGGATCATTAGAAAACAAAAGAGTATGTTATAATTGATTTATTTAGAGGTTATGGCTAGGCTGAGTAAGATTTCTAGGTGACCTTAACTTAGTACTGGGGGAAAGAAAATTCAGCTAGAGAATATTAGAATAGAAGGAGAAACAGCTGATACTGTCTAGATAGTCCTAGCTGAAATGGAACTGTGGCAATTACCCAGCTAATAGAGTCTGGTGCAAATAATCAAACTGGAAGTATTAGGCCTTGAAAATCTACCTTGTGTCTGGTCATCAGAAAATTGCCAAATATTTGCTTTATTAAAGAGTCTGAGAGTTTGCTTGGAGAGGAAATAAAAGTTCTTCTGAAATTTCAAGATCAGTAAATATCATCCATCTGTTCCCTCAAGGCAAAGCAGAAGACATCACAATCTGTTTCAGAGGTTTTGAGATTTTTTTTTTTTTTTCTTTCAACTTCTTCATGTTAAACAATTAGAAAAATACTAATCCTAGTCTCCTTTTCCATAACCCTCACTGGCATTTCTCAAATGTTC
The DNA here is from genome assembly GCF_003369695.1 of Bos indicus x Bos taurus. Lineage (NCBI taxonomy): Eukaryota > Metazoa > Chordata > Mammalia > Artiodactyla > Bovidae > Bos > Bos indicus x Bos taurus. The sequence goes on along the minus strand of NC_040076.1, from coordinate 68,584,193 downwards.
TCCTTGGGCAGACAATGACTGATGCCATATTGTGCATGGATAACATTGGGACATAAATCCCATTGAAGCTGGGCTATTTGGATTGAGATGTTAATTCACGGGCAGTCTGGCAGATTGCGGATGAGACGCCAATCTGTAAAGCAATTAGTTGCAGGAAATAACTGTTCAGAGTGTATGTGTGAAATCTCTGATGCCACTGGTGCACTGTAGTTGGCTGACTAGAGGCGCTTATGATTTCTAAAAGCTGGCTGTAAGTTTGGGTACATGCATACACAGATTGCATGCCCAAATGCTTCACTCCTTTGGAAAATAGAGCTCATAATTTATATTTCTGAACTATGTAAGTCCTTCTGCCATGATTCATCACAACTTGCTTGGTTCAAGATTCATTTGAGGGTGTCAGAGAAACATTTTCTCAATGTGCATCACAAATCAACACTTGGGGGGTGGGGCAATCTGACTCCCTCTGGGCCTCTTGAGTTCATGCTGGAATATTTTTCTCTCTATTCTGAGCCAACTGAAAGCATCAGTTATAGCTATAGTTGTGGGATCTCCATCTACCAGATTCTCCATTTAGAAATATGATAGGTTTTAGTCTCTGCATCTTACATTAAATCATGCCATATCCTTGATATCCTTGTTCATTTTTATTTCCCAAATGTTGTTTATAAAGGCATTCCAGAACTTTAAATAGGAAATTTGATTTTAGGAAGACAAAAATGCATGGCAGTTTAATCAATGGCTTGGTTCAGGGGTGGGACTGATGCCAATGATTAAACTACAAGCATTTTTAATCTTCCTAGAATCAAATCTCCCATGTTGAAGTCCTGGACTCAGTCCTAGAAGCAGAACTGAGACCATGTTGAAAGAACACAAAATCTCAAGTCAAAACACCTGGCTTTGTTTCTACTTGATAAAGCCACCCCTGAGCCACAGCTTTTTCATCTGTAAAGGTAGGATATCTTTCCTTCCTGTATCAGGGTTGATGTAGCATACTGTTAAAGGCAAAGCCTGATGATGGTGGTGATTTTTAGTTTCGAGACAAACCTAACTATGATTCTACAATTATACCTCTCACAATGAGAAGAAAAAGAGTTTTAGGAATACCAACTTATATTCTAGTATTTGCAGAGTTCATTTGTATATTCTGATGAGATATAGATACCTTAGCTGTTTTCTTATCATCAGTCTTTGCGCTCTGATCAATAACTCTTGTTGGTATAATTTTCCATTACTGTCATCCTTTATCTTCCTGGTTCATAAAATTGGTTATTTATTCTCTGTGAGCATCCAAATGAGAGAAAGGTAGTAGAAGAAATTTTGTAACATGAGAAATATTGGCCCACTAATCTTGAGCTATTTGACTTTCGAAACATCATTTAATCTCCCTGAGGCTCAGTTTTCTTATCTGTAAAATGGTAAGTCACAAGGTATAGTTGAAATGAAATAATTACTGTAAAAGTATTTTGTAAACTATAAGATGTAATCCTATAAACACACATTTTACATAGATCATTCATCTTGGATCATAGTTTACCAATAGGTTAGATGGTCTTTAAAGGTCACTTGGAGCCATAATATTCCATACTCCTTTCAAAATTCAGAGACTGTCCCTATAACCACAGGATAACAGAGAAACATAGCCCTGCAGAAATGAGGGTTGGGAAGAGTATTGCTGCTTGGGGGCTTGGGAGTTAAGTCACCAATTCAGCTCAGTCAGGCTGAGGGGGGACTGAACACAGAGATCTGCTTCGTTCAGAAGCTCAGATAACCGAGTTGGGAGAAGGGTGGATTTGGTTAACTAGATGTGAATGTCCAAAATGATGATGCCACCTACGCTGGGCAAGCTGGACCCTGTGCCCACGTAGGTTGGGGAAGTTGCTTGGCTATGACTGTGTTCTCTAGGTCACACTGACAGGAAACCTATGAGGCTCCTGCTACTGCAGATGATTTATCACAAGGCACAGTCATTTCTGAAACTCTAACCACAGGAAAATCGTCAGCCTCTCAGGTGGTTAAATGGGAGCCTGTTATATTTCTAGTATTTCTTAGTTAAAAAAATTCACAATTTATAAGTTATATATGTTTATCTTTCATGGTTTTATAGACTCTGTGTGTCTTCTTAATTATCTCCATTTTGAAACAAATGGATGATACTTGTCCCTATGGCTGCCTATCTTTCGGTACTACTCCAACTCCTTTTAATTTTGTACAGTGAACAGAATTAAATGGTATTTTCTATATGAATATGAGGATAAGGTAATATTTTCTCCTTTGTTTTAAATTCCTATCTTGATCATATGAAAATATTGGCCAGTATTTAGTCCACAGGGATAATTTAAGTCAATGTCTTTAGTAGACAAATAAGTACAATTCATTTTCCCATAGCTCAGAGCTCCAACATCCTACAAATCCATTTTGGCCTATTTTCTGCTAAATGCATTGCTCTGCAGGAATACATATGGGCATTCATTTAGTTTTATGCCCAGTAAATAGGTTTTTCAAATCTCCCTCAATTATCTAATAAGTGTAAGGTCATCCTTACCAGAGTAGCAATTTTCCTAGAAAACAATCAGAGCATTCTGTGGGGTCTGGAGAATAATCTGAACAATTTTTCTAGAAGAAAGGGGGTATCTGGGTGGTCTAGGGCCCTGGACCATGGGAATCAGGGGAGTGGTTTCCTTCAAGACTCAGCATTTCTCTGGAGATGCTGGGGCCATTTATCTTAGACACAAAATCCTAAGTAATCCCTCAGAAAGCAAATCAGTTGCACTAATCAGTTTCATTTGTTCTAAATACTTGAAAATTATTTTTAGTCAACGTCTGTGATATCACTGCTCCTCAGAGCTCCAGTTTAATATAACTGTGGTATAACTTCACATAGGTTATGAAGGCCAAATCTAAACCTTTAACCTCTGCGCTATAATGACAGAGACATAACACAGTGTTGTCCTCTCCCTTTCTGTCTCTATTAATGGCACTTCAATTAAGGTGTTTTTTTTTTTTTTTGAGAGTACATTCCAAAGAGAAACTCTCAAGCTGGTGTCTAAATTTAGCCCACATGATCAATACTGACATCTAAATTAACTCCCTCTTTCCAAGTGTCAACAGCTTCCAAGTCAATATTTCCTGCTCCACCAACTTCCATCAAACCCCGAATGCCTTCTCTGAAACTGGATTCGATGACTCCCTAAAGAAAGAGCCCACACTGACAAGGAGAACAAGTCTGTTTAATGAGGCATAATGGCTTAACGGAACAGCAGCCCCTCGGCACCTGCAAGGGCTGATATCCGCTGCCAAGGCCTTCGTGGTTTCCTAAATGCTGATCTCAGCCATCCAGTACCATTTTGAACTACAATCCCCCATGTGTCATTCTTGCCATGGTGAAGAGAAGAAGGAATTTTCTCATTCTAGAATTTTCTCTTCTGGAATTTGAAATTCCAGAAGAACTTTTTTTTGCTCTATAATTCATGAAATACTGAATGGGAATGTATGCAATTAGTCAAGCCTGGATGATCCATATTTGGTTAATCTACTTCCCCACTTGACAAACTACCTATCATCCTTTAGCTCTCCATCCTATACAGAATGTATACTTGGAAAGTTAAAAATTCATTTCATTTCCATTTTCATCACAGTCAAGAAAAACATAATTAGAAAGTTGGCTCTACTATGAATTCTGTAACAAAAATAAATAAAAAATAAAGAATGCAAACAAAATTATATGATGTTGTTCTTTCACTAAGTCATGTCCACCTCTTTGCGTACCATGCACTGCAGCATGCCAGGCTTCCCTGTCTTTCACTCTCTCCCAGAGGTGGCTCACATTCATGTCCATTGAGTTGGTGATTCTATCTAACCGTCTTATCCTCTGTCACCTCCTTCTCCTCTTGCTCTCAATCTTTCCCAGCAACAAGCTCTTTTCCAATTAGTTGGCTCTTCAATTCAGGTGGCCAAAATATTGGAGCTTCAGCTTCAGCATTAGTCCTTCCAATGAATATTCAGGGTTTATTTCCTTTAGGGTTGACTGGTTTGATCTCCATGAAGTCCAAGGGACTCTCTAGAGTCTATTCTAGCACCACAATTTGAAAGCATCAACTGTTCAACACTCAGCCTTCTTTATGGTCCAACTCTCACATCCATATATGACTACTGGAAAAACCATAGCTTTGACTATATGGACCTTTGCTGGCAAAGTGATGTGTCTGCTTTTTAATAGCGTCTAGGTTTGTCATAACTTTCTTTCCAAGGAGCAAGAGTCTTTTAATTTCATGGCCACAGTTACCATCCAGTGATTTTGGAGCCCAAGGAAAGAAAATCTGTCATCGTTTCCACTTTTTTCCCTGCTATTTGCCATGAAGTGATGGGACCAGATGTCATGATCTTAGTTTTTTGAATGCTGAATTTTAAGCCAGCTTTTTCACTCTCTTCTTTCACCTTCATCAAGAGGCTCTTTAGTTCCTCTTCATTTCCTGCTATTAGAGTGGTATCATTTGCATATCTGAAGTTGTTGATATTTCTCTTAGCAGTCTTGATTCCAGCTTGTGATTCATCCAGCCCAGCATTTCACATGATGTACTCTGCATAATATAAGTTAAATAAGCAAGGTGCTGATATACGGCCTTGTTGTACTCCTTTCCCAATTTTGAACCAGTCCGTTGTTCCATGTCTGGTTCTATCTGTTGCTTATTGACCTGCATGCAGGTTTTTCAGGAGACAGGTAAGGTGGTCTGGTACTTCCATCTCAAAAATTCAATTAGGAATAATTTTCCTGTTATCCAGTTTATTGAGATGACCATGAACAAAGAGCAGAGGAGAAGTCCCAGGTCTGGATTTAGGAGGCCTGGGCTCAAGTTTCAGCTAAGCAGCCACAAGGCCCTGGGAACACTCATCTTATAGTACCTCAGTTCCTCATTTGTAAAGTAAATGTACACCACTCTCTCTCATGGACTTTTTCTCCTAAATTGAGATCACAAATGAGAAAGTACTTCTCAAAGTACTTCTCATAAGAAAGAAATTACTATCATTGCTGCCAAAAAAGATTCAGAATTTGAATACTCATCCCTATTCTGGGCCTGCTAGGATTTCTACCATGTCATCACGAGTAACATGTCTCTCCAGACAATTAGGTGTGACCCCAGGATAATTAAACTGAAAAAAACCTGGATGGCAGTGCTGTGACCTGGCTTTGCTTAGGGCTCAGTGATGTCACTGGTGCTAAAGATGAATCTTTAGCACAGAATGTGAGAACTCAGCACTGATTGGAAAAGAAGGGGAGCAGAGAAGGTAATTTTGCACATTATAATAAATACTATATAATAACTATATAAGCACAGGCATTAACAAGGACTACCCTGAATAAAAGGGACCAAGAAATAATTATAAAATATATTTTTGTTCCCTGTGCTAAATTGATAGACTTAAATCTAAAAGTTCTAGTGGTTACTGAACATGATATTTTGGGCGGGGCTCTGCCTAGAGGAAGCAGGGGGAACGGGTTGATTGGGAGAGTCTGGAGCAAAAGAAGCAAACAGTGAAGTGCTGTGGGGTCTAGCCTGCCAGGAAGTCCTCCTGGACATGGGGAAGGTGATGGCGAGTTCTTTCTTCAGTGTGACCTTTGTCTGGTGACCTTGCTAAGCTTCAGTGACTTCCTCTGAAAGGAGAGTAATGTTTGTTTCAGAGAATGGTTGTGAGGACTGATCAAGAGATAGGTATAAAAGGTCTATGACACTCAATAAGTGGAACTATAATTATATTCGGATTTCTTCAGTCCCACTTTGTCTAAATAGGAAGTCACCAATCATTATGCTGAAAATTCCCATTTAGTCTGTTTATAATATAAATATATAGTATTTTTAAAATGTATCATTGGTCATTGTGTGTATGTTCCTATAAATCCCTAGGAATGGTACAGGAATATCCTTTAGAACAATAGATAGTATCATGTCTCATACAGGTAAGAACTCTTTAAAGTTGGCTTTAACGTGGCGAGAACATTTTCTTATAAAAACCACAAACATACGGAAAAGAATAATGGGAAGTGAATGATGGCTACCACTTATTATCAAGAATATGTTAGGTCCTTACTAGACACATAGGTGCCCCCAAATTAATCAGTCTGGCTCTAAAGCCTGAATATGTCTATTGATAAAGGCTTTGCCTTTCCCATGAACTCTATGCAGGATTGAGGACAGAAAGGAAGAGAATGGATTCAGTGACTGAGGACAACTTGGAAAAGCCCTGAGAAGATGTTCTCCTTAGATTGTTATATGCCGGAGAAATCATGGGTTTGTAAGTCTGAGCCACTGGACCATTAGATCTATTTGTTAGAGTCAATAGACGGCAGACTAGCTTTCAGAAGCTAATACAACCATTCCTTAACTTACCTATTCCTAAGTTCTGGTCACACCTGAGGCTCTGTATGCCTTACCCAATACCAGGAGCAGGCCCAGACCAGACTCAGCCACTGGAAAGCCCAGGCTGAAGGTGGAGGGCCAGGCTCACCTGTTTGACCTCGGCCTGGAGGTGCCGCAGTTGGAGGCACTGCTCAAGTCGCTTGTGGGTCTGCTCTGCGTTGAGCTCCAACTCATGCTGTTTCTCATGGAGAAACTCTAATAGCTCTTGTACCTGGGCTGCCAGATCAATGTCTTTTTCACAGATTAACTCAATCCCTGATTAAAACAAAATGTAAACAATTAAAAACCAGGTAGTACAGTAAAGACTACATTTCCTTCAGCATGCATATGAAAGCTGGAATTCAGAAAGACGACACCAGTACCCTCCCAACCTCTGCATATCACTCTGTGAAAAGGGATAAATCACCATATGGGCCTTTGAGATGCTCAAAGCATACCATCTCTATTGGATTAACTGATCCTTTGCCAGGGAACAACTCTTTAACAGATGATCAGCTCCTTACCAACTGGAGTCAAAGAGGTGGCTTACTGGAGTCCATCCCCAGACAAGACCACATACAGCAGTCCTTACTGGGTGGTTTGCCAACACCCAGAATGTTCACAACCAAGCCTTTGGATTACATTGGGAAATACAAAACAAAGCCCAAAAGACGCTGTCTCAGGAACTTCTGCCAAAGGCACACTCTCTTTCAGCTGGTCAGATGCAATTCATGATTAGAAGCTAAATGCATTCTGAAGAGAATAGTTGGCCAGTGGTAATTTTATTAGTCAACTACTTAGGTTCCCTAAAAAAGCACTCTTAGAAATACCTGCTAGCTCTATTGTTTATCAAATACAGGCAAACACGCCTGATAACCATACCCCAGCAATATCACAGGGGTACTGAGTACTTGGCCTTCTCAGGTGGTTCAGCAGTAAAGAATCCACTTGCCAGTACAAGAGACATGGGTTCAATCCCTGGGTGGGGAAGATCTCCTGGAGAAGGAAATGGCAATCCACTCCAGTATTCTTGCCTGGAGAATCCCATGGAAAAAGGAGCCTGATGGGCTACAGTCTATGGGGTCGTAAAGAGTCAGACACGACCGAAGCGACTTAGCACACACTGAGTATTTATCCGTTTAGAAAAATCATCACACTAAAATTGTGCCCACAGGAGAGTTTGCTCATCCTTCTACTGATTCAAAGCATTAGTAAGCCCCACCAGTCACCAACAAGGGCTCCCAAAGTTTATTAATAAACTGCCAGTCACCTGACTTTGAGGGGAGACGAATCAACACTCACCAGGCAGAAGCTGTGGCTCCACTCCTTGTGTAAAACCCCTCACCTCCCTGTCTTATTTTTTTGGAGTACCTCTCCCAGCACACATGCATGCGTGTGCGCACATGCGCGCACACGCACACACATACACACACACACACTTTCTCTCTTCTCCAAACCAGAGCTCCTATTCACACATTATCACCAACAGGCCTAAAGTAGCCTTTCTCCAACAGATTTCTGCTTCAGCAAGGGTCACTAAGGAACTCTAAGATGGAGCAAAGGCTCTGCCTAGTTATCAAGGTCCTTCTGCCCTCTAGTGACTTGACTGTGATTCCTTACTTGCTGTGATAGAGCACACGGAATGTGTGAAGCCTGTCCCAGATCAGAATCCTGATCTTGGCAAGTTACCTAAGCTTTCAGAGACTTCACTTTCCTTATATGTACAATGGGATTTTACATAGCCACCTATCTCAGGAGCTGGTTGGGAGGATTCAATGAGATAATATATAATATATATATAAGTATCTAACATATGATAACAATAAACATGCTTTGCTCCTCAGTCCCACGGCTTTCCTGGTTCCTGACTCAAGCTTTCAACTTTCTATCTTCTGACATTCATGTCTTCTTGGCTCCTATCTTCATGCAAGTTGAAATATTTCTTGATTCTTACTGTCCAGCTATTTCTGATTCAGCCCTGCTCAGGTCCTTGGCTTTGGGAAAATCCTAACTCTGGATTGCTTGCCTCCTTCTGATCCCTGACTCCACCTGGCTCCTCAGATTCTTTTTTTTTTTTTTTTAACTTTTATTTTATTTTTAAACTTTACAATATTGTATTAGTTTTGCCAAATATTGAAATGAATCCGCCACAGGTATACCCGCGTTCCCCATCCTGAACCCTCCTCCCTCCTCCCTCCCCTACCCTCCCTCTGGGTCGTCCCAGTGCACCAGCCCCAAGCATCCAGTACCGTGCATCGAACCTGGACTGGCGACTCGTTTCATACATGATATTATACATGTTTCAATGCTATTCTCCCAAATCTCCCCACCCTCTCCCTCTCCCACAGAGTCTATAAGACTGATCTATACATCGGTGTCTCTTTTGCTGTCTCATACACAGGGTTATTGTTACCATCTTTCTAAATTCCATATATATGTGTTAGTATACTGTATTGGTGTTTTTCTTTCTGGCTTACTTCACTCTGTATAGTAGGTTCCAGTTTTATCCATCTCATTAGAACTGATTCAGATTCTTAATTTTGTCCAGATCCTTTCCCTGAGCCCATATCCTGGAATCTATGACCTGGTGCAGTTGTGGTCCTGATACTGACAAACAGAATCCCAACTACCATGAAGTTCAGGGTGCCAAAGTATAGTTACTTCCATGGAGATCACACTCAGAGAAGCCCCAAAATCTCAGTGTACAGCCACATAAAAAAATCGCCCTTTTGAGACTCCCCCCTCACTCTGACTGACAACATCAGAAATTCATCATCGCCACCACCAACACAGTGGCCTGATGCAGTGGGAATGTATAAGGAAAGTCTATACATGTGAAGGGAAATTCAGTTCTAGAGCCAAAAATAGTGTTTTATATAAGACAATATGGGAGAGTGGGAGATTTTTTTCTGGTGTTACATGTAGTAATTTCAGTATCTTTCCATGTTTATTTTTTCTGTTGGTTTCATAATTCTAAGTCCCAGGTCCTGAAAATCTGTATCTGTGGGAGACAGAGAAGGGAATGGCTTGTTCTTTTGGCAGTCAACTCCCTCCACTTACTATTTTCAATTACCAAGAGGATGTGGTAGAGCATCACTTTGACTGAAATAAAAAAAGATAAAAGGAAAATTTCTACCTTTGCATTGCTAGGCATCATGGGATGACCCTTGACTTCCATGTTTACTTCCTAAAAATGTAATATAAGATTCACCTGCAGAAGTAGATCCTTGCTTCCAGCCACAATGCAGATGTTTTTCCATTTCATTTTCATTCTGCATGCATCTCTGGTGTTTAGTATGCTGGGCTTGGGCTAAGTGTCTTTCTATGGGAAGCCCATGGCTCACATCTGCCACATCACATGCAAATGGGCTATCTAAGCCTCGTACCTCATCAAAGGGGCCAGCCACCTGCTTAGAACACCATCTAGAACCTGCCTGCCCTGAGACTCCAGTCCTTCATTTTCATTAATTTCACTTGATTTTTTTTTAATGAGATGAACAGGAAATAAAATGGGTGAAGACAATGCCTATTGCATTTCTACACTCAACAACTCATCACATGAATGAAGTGAATGGGAGGAACATGCAGAGTTACTCCAGCAATACCTAGAAGAACAGAAACTCATGCCTCTTTCCTGGTGCCCACAAGCACACTGACATGAGTCTCAGCTAATACCCATCAACTGGTAAGCAGCATCAATCAATAGCAAAGAGTATTTTCGTGTATTGACATTACTCCTTTCAATCTAATCTGAGGCCTAATTGTCTTCCTTAGGGGCTCTCCAGAGATGCAATAAGATGTTTGTCTTTTCCATCAAGTAATGAAATATATTCATACTGAAATAGTTTGTCAGCCTCTCTAGAGAAAGCTGTATTGAAATTTCTTTCTGATATACCTCCACAATGTCCTGCAAATATCCTTGTGTCAGAACACTTCCATTGAGGTCAGTTCCTTACTAACTTGTCTGTGTCCTCACAGTAATGTAGGTTCCCTGGGGCCAGGGCCATTTCTATTTCATGTATCTCAGCTTCTTTAGGACCTAGCACAGTGCTTGACACATAATACTCCCAAAATACCTGTTTAATGAACACAGGGGCCTCTTTAGGAAGAACTCGGGTAACCTGAGAGCTCTGGGGACAGAGTTAGGTTGGAATGCAGGCTCTGCAACCTATTAACAGTGAGGCTCTGGGTTCCAAATCCCCTCTGAGCCTGTGTAAGATGGGAATCTGAACATTGAGTCCTCGGGATTGTTATGAGGACTAAGAGAGATAAGGTAGATACAGGGCCTGGCATTTAGTAGGCTCAAAAACACCCATATCCCCACATTTTCCTTTCCCTTGGGGGAAATTATATTCTGTGTTGATTACTGATGGGACTATTGAATGACTTATATAAAATGTAAATAGAAAATCTTACCATCAGATGTTTATGAGCTTGTTCAAAGTATAGAAATGATGATTTGGATGCTACTAGACTAGGCTCTCAACTTTGGCTCACATAAGATTCATCTGGAGAACTTTAAAAGTCACCATGTCCTGGCCACAGCCCAGACCAATAACAGCAAAATCTCTATGGGTAGGAACCAGGCAACAGGAATTCCCACCTTAAAGTTCTCAGGGTGATTCCAACGTGCAATGAAGATTGGGATCCACTGGATAAGATGAAACAATGGTCAGCGATCCAGGGACAGAGACATTCCTCAGGGTACACTGAGTTACCAGACCGTTCAGCATAGCAATTACTTAGGGTTCAAGCCCACAGTTAGTAATAAAATGTTATTTTGTTTTCCTTTGCTGCCAGATTGAGAGTATCACTTTAATTTCCTCATGGAGAGAGGAGGCTGTGGTCTAGGGTAGAGTTAGGTATTTCTGGCTATGCTGCCCATACTTGTAACATGTTTTTCAACTGTTTGTATGTTCTTTAAATATCTGTGTCTGCCTCAGATAGAGAACATCTTCTTTTCTCCTCCCCCCACTCCTCTTTCTGTGTCACTACCTCAATTAACACCCAGTTCTGAAATTACAAAGTCCTTTAATCAGGTTTTTAGATGAGTATTTTCAACCCTGGCTATATATTAGAATCACCTGGGAAGTTTAAAAAATCTGGGCTCACTCTAGACCAATTAACTAAGAATCCCTGAGGAGCAGGATCCAGACACTGGTATTTTTAAGAAGCTCTTCAGGTGATTCCAAAATATGTAGTCAGGCTGAGAACCATCATTTTACATCAGCTTCTCTTCCCTTCCTCTCAGAGCCGCATTCCTTCACCCCAGAGTAGCTTACATTTTGGAAGAAGACAGGCCTTTTTTTTCCTTTTACAACATAAGTACAATTATTTGTGGTCCATTATTTAAGTGAACTCCGGGAGTTGGTGATGGACAGGGAGGCCTGCTGTGCTGTGATTCATAGGGTCGCAAAGAGTCGGACACGACTGAGCGACTGAACTGAACTGAACTGATTTTTATGTATATTGGTTTCTCCCAGACTGATGTTCACTTGATTAATTCAGCAAATGTCAATATAGAGAAATTGCTATGAGCGAGACATAACCACTCTGCTGGATGCTGGAAACGTAAAGAGAAGGAAGGAAATGACCCGCCCTCACACTGCTGGAGAAGCTACAGAACACAAATAACCCCAATAGAATTCAGTGTGAGCTACAGTATCAGTACAATGTACAACAGTTATCAAGCTTTACTGAACTCATACCAGGCTCATGTTTCACCCCCCTGGATGCTCACAGTGACTTCATATGGTTAGGATTCCTATAATTGCTGTTTTTAGAGGAAGGTGAGGCTTGGAGAGATTGGATAACATGCTCAGGGAACCCATGCAGTGGGAGGTATGATGCAGATTCCAACCCAGAAATCTCACCTGGCTGTACAATTAACCTCTATGTTCAAAGAGACGAGTGATCCTCACAACCTACTTTAAGAATTAATTTAAGTGCTGGGGCTGGGTTCTTCCCAAGCACAGTAAATTTTAAGCACCATTGCCACACACTCCAAAGAGTTTTCACTTAAAGACCTTCCATAAAGAGAGAACTTGATGCTTTGATTAAACCATGAAAGGAACATATGCACAAGATACACAGCTCTTGTCTTATTTCTAAGGTCACATGTAATAGTCGCATGGTCAGATAACATTAGGGAGACGAGCTGGGGCATAACCAGTGGGGTCAGTGAGGCTAAACCATGGCAAGTGAGAACTGAAAGGAAGTTTAAGAATGAAGGCCCACCTTCCACGCTAGACAGAAGAAGAAACTAAGGTCTACAGAGAAAGAATAGTGAATTCCAAAGTCAGACTGCTTGTTGGTGGTGCAGCTGGACCTTGAATTCTAAATTCTGCCAGCGTGTTTGACCCAGCATGACTCTTTCCAGAAAAACCTGCCACTTCCTAAGTTGAGGCCCAGTAGATAACCCTAAATAATGTGCTGGTAAAGAAAATGTTCCTATTTTGCCAACTATGTTTAAGGCTGATGTTGATTTAAGCAGAGGCTTTTGCTTTGGTTTGGGCTCTTAGCAAATCAGGTGGATTTAGTAGAACCTGGCTGAATGTTACAAAGTTCACACCTAAAAGTTAGTGTAAGGAAATTCCCTACTTCCATTTATTCCTATAAAAATCAAAGCATAAGCCCTTAATTAATTCAGCTTGGAAGGCTACATAGTAACCAAATTCTTCATTTTTCCAATTGTTCTTTTTCTGAGACAGCAGTTTTTTTTTTGTTTTTTTGTTTTTTTTTTTTTTTACCTCTAGTTCAAATATAATTCATTAGACATACAAGGCAAGTGCCCAACCTATTTGTTCCCTGAGTCCTGTGTCTCTGAAGTTCTGCATTCGTCAGCCACCCAGGTTCTTGGCAAGGCCCACTCTCAGTCCACCTTCAACTTCCACTCGCAGTCCCAGCTCCGGTGTGATGCTGCCCTCCCTCCAAGCCAGAGATGAGAGAGACACCTCCTCTGCAGGACAGGCACATGGCAGCAGACAGAGGAAGCTTCCCTGAGAGCCCTGGAACTACTTCACTGGAGCTCTCGTGGGCTATGCCAGGCTGAACAGCTAGCCAAGGAGGAGCAGGGAACAGCCGTCCCAGCAGAGAGGGCTGAAGAGGCCAATCAAGGCTCTTTTGACAAAGCTCATTTCTAGAACAGGATATGTGGGGGTGGGCAGCTCATCTGCCTGGGGTGTTTCACCCACTCAGCCCTCATGGTTAAGGTGGCCACCAAGCACAGTCGGTCTACAGGGACTGCTAGCTCCTGGCAGTCTTTCTGTTACCAAGGATATCTGGCTCTTGGACAGAGGTGCACTTGCCAAGGATCATACCAGCACCTTGCTCCTAAGTGCCGCAAGTTTTCAGGCAGATGAGGCTCTCCACCTGCGAGACACATCAGTACTGAGGGATGAACGGATAAGCATACCTGCAGAATTTCTCTGCACAGCCTCCTTCCTAGGAACTGTGTCTGCATTCTCTCATGTTTCCCTATCTTAGTTGGATAGCCAGCTATCTCGAGGATCATGAGGACAAGCTATAGGGTGAAACCTTGAGTCCAGACAAGGTTCTCCATCAGTTTTCCCCTTCTGTAATAAGGCCTTGAAAAGGTACAGCTGTGGCCAAGAATACCGCTTCTCAAACTTTAAAGTGCACATAATTTACTTGAAGATAAAATGAGGTTCAGATTCCTAAGTCTGGGATTCTGTCTTTCCAATCAGCTCTTGAGCAATGCTGGTGCTGCTGGCCCAGAGCCCACACTTAGAGCAGGTCCTAGATCAGCAGTCTTAGATTAGTGCATCAGAATCACTGTTGGGCCTCATGCCTGAGAGATTATGACGTGGCAGGTTCTGGGGATGGGCACCTGAATTTGCATTTCTAACAAGTACTCAGGTAATGCTGATGCTGCTGATCTGGGGACCACAATTGGAAGTTGCTGTCCTAAGGTACACCAGAGATATCAGCTGCTGTGATTTAACCTTCACGATAAAAAGCAGTGATTCTCAGCCCTGGCCGCACGGTGGCATCATCTGAGAAGGTTTTGCCAAGGCCCAAGTCCCATTCAGAGGTGCTAAATCAGAGTATCTGGGTATTGTCATTTTTAAAATAATCCCCAGATATACCACAAAGTGAATAAGGGCTCCTCCTGGAGCTGTGTGGAGCATGATCTGCACCCTGAAAACAGTGTCTCACAGACAGCTGCAGCCTGTTCACAACACAAATGAACATTCAAGGGAAGATAATGCTGATCAAAGTAAATAGAATTTACTAGATTGTCTCTCCTCCAGTTAGGAGTGAAGTTCCTTTGAATGCTTGTATGTCCCCTTTCAGGTCATTAAAAGAAGCACAGTACCCTAAAGTCAAGTTTGATTGCTAAGGTCTGTCTGACAATCTCATGATTCTGAATCAACAGAGACATGGACCAACCGTGTTTCAGAGAGTTGATGGCCTGAGCTCCTGCCTGCCTCTTCCTGGAGGACCTGGGGTGGTGGGGGTGAGGAGACCTGGGCTCTGGCAGTCCACTAGTTTTAGGCCCAGACCAATAACTTCTTCCTTCTGGACTAGGGAACCACTATGGCTCTCTCCAGCTCTGAGTTCAAAGGCTGTTCTGCTAAGTGGCAGCTGAAACTTAAGAGTCCATGCATTTGTTGGATAAACAACGAATAAATTCTAAATAGAAAAAGAAGTCTAGTCTGAGTAACAGCCATGTATTTTTTGAGAAGTTATAAAATTATATGACCTTGCCATAAATTTTGTCTGTACTTTTTACACTCACACACAGACCAGTGATAGGAAAAAAGAGGACTCTCGGAGGGCTTCACTGGTGGCTCAATTGGTAAAGAATCTGCCTGCAATGTGGGAGACCTGGGTTCAATCCCTGGGTTGGGAAGATCCCTGGAGAAGGCCATGACAACCCATTCCAGTATTCTTGCCTGGAGAACTCCATGGAGAGAGGAGCCTGGTGGGCTACAGTCCATGGGATTGCAAGGAGTTGTAACACTGAGAGGCATGGACTGGAGATGAGGAGTCAGCCCTGAGGGTGGAGGACAGGGCAGGAGAGTATGTGCAGGGGGTAGGGGTGGAACAGCAATATCTACACATCTGAATACAAGTCACAAGGATGGCTGATGGCATTTGGAGCCCCCTTGGTTTATTTCTCTAGAGCACCATGTTTGTAAATCTGTGCTAATTTCCATCATTGGTTTTTCCCATTCTCCCCACAGCACCACGGAGAAGGCAATGGCAACCCACTCCAGTACTCTTGCCTGGAAAATCCCATGGACAGAGGAGCCTGGTAGGCTGCAGTCCATGGGGTAGTGAAGAGTCGGACATGACTGAGCAACTTCACTTTCACTTTTCACTTAGATGCATTGGGGAAGGAAATGGCAACCCGCTCCAGTGTTCTTGCCTGGAGAATACCAGGGACAGGGGGAGCCTGGTGGGCTGCCGTCTATGGGGTCACACAGAGTTGGACGCAACTGAAGCGACTTAGCAGCAGCAGCCACAGCACCAGAAGAACCTGGTCCTATTCCTGTCTTTATGATAGCTAACTGGGAAACCTCAGACAAACAATTTCAGGTCTCATGCTTCAGCTTCTTTTTTTGTTTGTTTTTAAATGGTACAAAACTCTCTGTTTCTTGTACCTGTGGGAAGAGAATGAATGAGTGGAGTGGAAATGGCCCTTGGAGTTAAGCTGATTGATGTTCTTGTTTTCATCATCTCCCTGCTGGACACATAAGCACAGGACAGGTCTCCTACCTGAGGCCTGGACCTCCATGATGTACTGGTGCAGATCCTGGCCTTGCTGGATGACCTCAAAGGTCATGTTGTTCATGGCTAGCTTCCGCTCTGTGTGGCGCTGCAGCCGCTGTTCCGCCAGTGTTAGATCCTCCGTGTTGAAGTCATTCATCTGCCGAAGCAAATCCTCATTCCAAGCGTCGAGCTCTGCTGTCACCTGTAAGGGAACCACCGTCAGTGCAGCTTCACTGGTTCACAAGAGACAGCTATGTAGAAGCTCACTGATTCTGAGCCTTATTAACTAATCTAGGTCAGATCTGACTCTGCTTTGCATCTCTTTCCTGACCCCTAGACTACGTTTAAGCAATGATGCCAGGCACCCATGTATGCATGCCTTTAATAGGGTTCTCCCTGTGTTTCAATGTCTACAACAGCTACTTTGCTGCACACCTGGAACCAGCTATGCTCCAATATAAAATTAAAATGTTAAAAAAATTGTTCTCCCTGTGCTTTAGTGTCTACAGCAGCAGCAAATACTTAAATGATGACTTATGGTTTAGAAAGGTTTTGCATGCTCCATCTCACTCCACCTGCAATAACCTGAGACAGAGGCCGAGTGGAGATCTCTAGGTCCATCTCACAGAGAAAGCAGCCGATACTCACTCACACAGATGGAATGGTTTGCCCCGAGTTTACCCTACTCATGAGGGACACGACCGGAGGACATAACTCAGTTTCTCTCCTTACTGCAAACACTTAGTCCACCATACCGTAACTGTTGTTCTAAAGATCTCATCATTGGAGAAGGCCTCAGAAACTAAGTACTGAGCCTAACTTCAAGAAACAAACAGAAGGCTGGAGAAGCCCAGGCAATGACCGAAGGTCACATAATTGTTCAGAGCTGGTGTACACCAAACCCAGGGATCCTGATCTGGTTCCTGTGTTCTGGGTACAGGATTCTATTACTCACAAAGGGTGATGCCTGGTAATAGTGACTAAAGAAGGTGTAAATGTATAGCTTACCAGTAGAAATCCAAGAAGATTACACGCTATTGAAAGGCACACATGATTCTAATGAAGACTGAAGCATGGAATGAAGGGAGACTGCCCTACCATGGATTTGCTAATTGGTTATTGCTCTACAGTTTCAGTCATGTGATATGCCCTCATTTACTCAAATAAGTGCCTGCACCCGGAGACTGAATCCTACACTTCCTTAGGCTCGCTGCAATCAAACACACAGGAACAACTCAGAAGTACTTAACTGGATAATAATTCCACATGATACATAAATCAAACAAAACCTTTTCCAAAGTGGGTTTCAGGTGTGTTATCTCATGAAGTACCTGTGAATGGCACAGATAGTGTCTCTCTCTTTTCTGGGAAGAGGCAATGGAAGCCTCACCCCAGATCACACAGTGCAATTTGGTCCAGGCACCCTAAGCACACAGCCCAGAGACCAGCTTAGTGATTTTCATCATGCTGGCAGTCATCCCAGCTGACATGTGGCAAAACCTTCCCAGTTACCAAACACTGCTATCCAGGAACATCAGGAGACAAAGAGAAGGAAAGACCAGTCTGATGCAGCCTATTCACAATGGGAGATGGTGCTGTACCATGCTGTGCCAGGGCCACACAGACCCAGATGGGAAAGGCAAGCAGTCCCTCATGAGAGGCACAGGATTCCCACTCTTCGTCTAACAGTAAGACTTTCCTCCATTGAAAGTGCAATTACTGTCTTCGAAGCAGAAATGGGGCAACTAAAAATATTACCTTCACAAGTCAGACAGAGGAAGACAAATATCATATGATATTACTTATATGTGGAATCTTTAAAAAAAGGGTACAAATGAGCTTATCTACAAAACAGAAATAGAGCTACAGATGTAGAAAACAAACTCACAGTTACCAGGGGTTAAAGGAGGGGAGGCAAAATACATTGGAAGACTGAGACTGACACATACCCACGACTGTGTATAAAATAGATAACTAGTAAGAACCTACTGTACAGCACAGAGAACTCGGCTCCATACTCTGTAATGGCCTATATGGGAAACAAATCTAAAAAGTGGATATTTGTATAACTGATTCACTTTGCTGTACATCTGAAGCTAACACAACATTGTAAATCAACTATAGTACAATAAATTTTTTTTTTTTAAACCCTTCAGTGTCATGGGTTCTCACTTTATGCCCCTACCTCTTTGCAGGTCAACTAAGGGATCCACTGAGTTCAGCCCAAAACCTGGTATCAATTTATTGTGGGGAGTTCTTGGTGATTTGGGAATCAGCAGGTTGGCAGGCACACAGGTTTTTGTTATATCCTATCTTTGAAAAGCACTTCATTCTCTAACTAGAGAAGGGAGTTAAAATATAATTGTGGGCTTATAATTGTGGGCTTCCTTGATGGCTCAGTTGGTAAAGAGTCCTGCCTGCAATGCAGGAGACCCATGTTCAATCCCTGGGTGGGGAAGATCCCCTGGAGAAGGAAATGGCAACTCACTCCAGTATTCTTGCCTGGAGAATCCCATGGACAGAGGAACCTGGTGGGCTACAGTCCATGGGGCTGCAAAGAGTCAGACACAACTTAGCAACTAAACCACCACCAACTTATAATTTATAAGAGATAATTTATAGAATGAATAGAACTTTGTAGGCTAGGCCTATAACTGTTTTTCCTTCTTGTACTAAAAAAATTGAAGTAAAATTTGCATACAATAAGATACACAAATATTCAGTTCTGTGAGTTTTGACAACTTTAGATACCAGTGTAACCGCCACCAAAAACAAAATACAGGACCTTTCCATCACCCTAGGGACTCACCCCTTCCAGTCAGTTCCTGTCCACTGCCTTCAGGTACTACTTTCTGATTTCTATCATCACAGATTCTTAGATTCTGTATAAATGAAATCATACAATGTGGACTCTCATGTCTGGCTTCTTGTGTTCAACACACTGTATTTAAGATTCAGTTGTGCTGTATCTGTTCATTCCTTGCTGCTGCTGAGTACTGTTCCACGGTGTAGAGACACCATGATTTTTTTTACCAGCCCTCAAGTTGATGAACTCCTAGGTTGTTTTCAGTATTTCGCTATTATGAGTAAGGCTGATGTGAAAGACTTACACAAGTCTTTTGTGGACACGGCTTTTCATTTCTCTTGAGAGTCACTTAGGAGTGTGACTGTAGGGTCATAGGATAAGTATATGCTTAACATTCCCAAGAGGAATTTCACATTCCCTGTGAAAGTTACAGTTGTTCACCATCATTTGGTACTATCAGTCTATTTAATTTTAGCCATGCTAGTGGGTGTGAAGTGATATCTTATGACTTTAGGTTGTATTTTCCTGATGACTCATCATGGTGAGCACATTTTCATATGCTTATTGAATCTACTTTTAGAAAGTGTCAAGTTTTTTTTCTCATTTTTCAGAACCTAGGTTATCTTTTGATTATAGATTTGTTAGAGTTCTTAATACATGCTGGATATAAGTCATTTATCAGATAATATATGGGAAAGAGCCCAAACAAAATTTTTAGTCCATTTCCTTGCCTACAAACTTAAGGGAAGTAAGAATAAGACAAGCATGAAAGAAAGAGTCTTTTTCTTTACATTTCTTTTTCTTAACATTTTAGCTTTTGCTTTGTTTTCATGAAACTGAGTCAATGAAGAAGCTGTTTGTTGCAGGAAGACCCTAGAGAGGTCCCGAGCCATGAGTCTGTGGAGCGGAAAGGCAAGTGCCAAGAGTCCTGATCAGCGCAGAGCAATGATGAGGTGCTTTAGCTGTGAGAATAAAGCTCAGAGGTCTGGTATCTTGAGAATCTGAATCCAAACCAAATGTGAAATACACCCAGGATTCTATATCTGGTGTTTCTATATTCCTTCCTTCCCCTTCTCTACCTACACTACCCAACCCCATTAAGCTGAGGGGCCCACGTCTGAAATGAAGCCTGAAGAATGAGAATTTCAAGAAGCTACTCAATGCAACAGCCTGACTTCCAAGCTTTGCTCCTTGGGTCTACACATTCTTTACTATCTCTGTGGCTGACCTTTCCCAACCTCCAAGAACTGAAGCCCAGAGCCTTGAAATAGTCTGATTTATGTATTTCAAATGATGGCTAGAGTTTAATTATTTTCTTTCCTGAGTATTTTCTGTTTCCTCAAGGAATATTCTGTTATTGGCTTCCCCCTCTCGACCTTCTTTCTAGGGCACAAGGCTGGCACAGAGCAGGGGTTCATTTTTTAAGGGAAAAAAATTTGTTTTCAAACCTGAAGTTCACTTTACTGCTAATGAACAAACATAGCATTCTAGCCCCATCTCATGCTGTCCTGTTATGTGAACTAGGCATGTGGCTTACTCTCTGGTGTGAGAAGTTGCTCTGCCCTCTCCAGCCACCTTCTCTGGTCCAGCAGCCCTGAGACATCCTTGTTCCTCCTCCCAGTCTGCTCAAGTCCTCACCACCCTTCAAAGTCAACTCTGGCATAGAGTTTCATGACAACCCCCAAAACCTGATGTTGTTCTCTGGCTTATCTCATTACACGGGACAAGGGTTAATTTGCTAGTACAGAAACAAAACCACGAAAAGAAAAACCTGTCCGGTGGACTAATCCAGTGATCTAACTCCATTTGGAAAGGAAACCTGGAAGAATTTGTTCTGGGCAGAAACTAAGGCCTGAACCAAATGAGTGAAAGATGGAACATAAGGTACCCACAGGACATTCAGCTTTCAATCAACCTATTTTTCTTTCTCCTTCCACTCAATTAGCTCCATCTCAGCTCCTGGCTCACTCAGTTCCTCTCTTGGCTCTGATGGCCACTCTCTGCCTCGTTCTTCTGAATTAATTGAAGTGTTAGGATATGATGACCTCTTTGAGAGATACATTGGCAGTGTTTTCTATTCTAACAATTATCTACTCCAGAGTCACAGCCATAAGGGAAATCAGAGAAAAGAGCTAAACAGGCATTTAGATAGGATAAGAGGCAGTGGGAAATGGGAAGGCACTTCAAAAAGAAGCCCAAAGCTTTCCTGCCAGATGAGATTCACTGAATCCAGTATTCTGCAGCCCAAAATTGACTCCAGGGACTTGGTTTAGCAGTGGCCTTGGGCTCTGTTCTCAGAAAGCCCTCTTCTTTGGCTCCTCTCATTTTCTGGGTCCTTCCCAGTAGTTATGGTAGAGGATACTTTCTCCCCTCACCCCCAAGTGTCTTAAAGAAGATATTTGACCCTGAACTGTGTATTCATTATGGGATAGACAGTATTTTACCACAACCTTCCCAGGTGGCACTAGTGGTAAAGAACCCACCTGCCAATGCAGGAGATGCCCGAGACAAGGGTTTGATTCCTGGGTGGGAAAGATCCCTTGGAGGAGGGCATGGCAACCCACTCCAGTATTCTTGCCTGGAGAATGAATCCCCATGGACAGAGGAGCCTGGCAGGCTACAGTCCATAGGATCGCAAAGAGTTGGACATGACTGAAGCAACTGAAGAATCCCAGGGACAGGGGAGCCTGGTGGGCTGCCGTCTATGGGGTCGCACAGAGTCAGACACGACTGAATTGACTTAGCAGCAGCGGCAGCAGCAGAAGCGACTGAGCACGCAGTGTTAAGCATTTGATTCTCTTTTCTTTCATCCTCATAGCAGCTCCTCACAGCAACAACATGAGAAAACCAAGGCACAGAGAAGTCGCATCATTTGCCTCAGGGCCTCGGAGCTGGTGGAGGCGGGACTGAGCACTCAACTCCGAGGCCAAGAGCTCTTAACCACGGTGTCATATCCATAGAGCTGGTATAAGAACCATCTTCAGGGTGTACTTTTTAAATTTTTATCACTTCAGAGAAGTGCCTGTTTAACCTTTCCTCTGTTTTCTTCTCTAAAAAAACCTTCACAAACTCATTGTAACTCCATTTTCTTCACTTCACATGAACTTTTAAAATTAATCATGTGCTTTGAACACATCAATAAATTGTATGTTTGTGGCTTTATATAATGCCAGGAATAACTTACCCTTTCAAAAAACACACAACCTTCCCCTAGTAAGATATTTGTGTTAAAAAGTTTGGTAAATTTTAAAAATTGATTCTGAGAACTTATATACTTAAAAATATAGTTTATATATTTAAAGTATACTGAGTACTTATACTCAATATAAAGGTCATATTAATCTAACTGGAATTCTTTGGTCCCTCAGAAGCCTTTGGGGCTTCCCTGTGGCTCAGACAGTAATAAATCTGCAATGCAGGGGACCTGGGTTTGATCCCTGGGTTGGGAAGATTCTCTGGAGAAGGGCATGGCAACCCACTCCAGTATTCTAGCCTGGTGGGCTACAGTCTATGAGGTTGCAAAGAGTTGGACAGGACTGAGCAACTAACACTTTCACTTTTATTTTCAGGAGCCTTTGCCATGAACAGGATAAACATCTGCAATCTGGCATTGGGGTGTGAACACTGGGACAAAAGTTGTGGCAAAGAGAAGTGTAATCTGCCCTCTGCATAGGCACATTCTCTTTATGGCAAGAGCAAACGCCTGTCTCTCTCACAGCAGTTACATGAACACTCAGGGATCACCTAACGGATCAGATCAGATCAGTCGCTCAGTCGTGTCCAACTCTTTGTGACCCATGAATCACAGCACGCCAGGCCTCCCTGTCTATCACCAACTCCTGGAGTTCACTCAGACTCACGTCCATTGAGTCAGTGATGCCATCCAGCCATTTCATCCTCTGTCGTCCCCTTCTCCTCTTGCCCCCAATTCCTCCCAGCATCAGAGTCTTTTCCAATGAGTCAACTCTTCACATGAGGTGGCCAAAGTACTGGAGTTTCAGCTTTAGCATCAGTCCTTCCAAAGAAATCCCAGGGCTGATCTCCTTCAGAATGGACTGCTTGGATCTCCTTGCAGTCCAAGGGACTCTCAAGAGTCTTCTCCAACACCACAGTTCAAAAGCATCAATTCTTTGGTGCTCAGCCTTCTTCACAGTCCAACTCTCACATCCATACTTGACCACAGGAAAAACCATAGTCTTGACTAGACAGACCTTTGTTGGCAAAGTAATGTCTCTGCTTTTCAATATGCTATCTAGGTTGGTCATAACTTTCTTTCCAAGGAGTAAGCGTCTTTTAATTTCATGGCTGCAGTCACCATCTGTAGTGATTTTGGAGCCCAGAAAAATAAAGTCTGACACTGTTTCCACTGTTTCCCCATCTATTTCCCATGAAGTGATGGACCGGATGCCACGATCTTCGTTTTCTGAATGTTGAGCTTTAAGCCAACTTTTTCACTCTCCACTTTCATCAAGAGGTTTTTTAGTTGCTCTTCACTTTCTGCCATAAGGGTGGTGTCATCTGCATATCTGAGGTTATTGATATTTCTCCCGGCAATCTTGATTCCAGCTGTGTTTCTTCCAGTCCAGCGTTTCTCATGATGTACTCTGCATATAAGTTAAATAAACAGGGTGACAATATACAGCCTTGACGAACTACTTTTCCTATTTGGAACCAGTCTGTTGTTCCATGTCCAGTTCTAACTGTTGCTTCCTGACCTGCATACAGATTTCTCAAGAGGCAGATCAGGTGGTCTGGTATGCCCATCTCTTTCAGAATTTTCCACAGTTGATTGTGATCCACACAGTCAAAGGCTTTGGCATAGTCAATAAAGCAGAAACAGATGCTTTTCTGGAACTCTCTTGCTTTTTCCATGATCCAGCGGATGTTGGCAATTTGATCTCTGGTTCCTCTGCCTTTTCTAAAACCAGCTTGAACATCAGGAAGTTCACGGTTCACATAGGGCTGAAGCCTGGCTGGGAGAATTTTGAGCATTACTTTACTAGCATGTGAGATGAGTGCAATTATGCGGTAGTTTGAGCATTCTTTGGCATTGCCTTTCTTTGGGATTGAAATGAAAACTGACCTTTTCCAGTCCTGTGGCCACTGCTGAGTTTTCCAAATTTGCTGGCATATTGAGTGCAGCACTTTCACAGCATCATCTTTCAGGATTTGGAATAGCTCAACTGCAATTCCATCACCTCCACTAGCTTTGTTCATAGTGATGCTTTCTAAGGTCCACTTGACTTCACATTCCAGGATGTCTGGCTCTAGGTCAGTGATCACACCATCATGATTATCTGGGTCGTGAAGATCTTTTTTGTACAGTTCTTCTGTGTATTCTTGCCATCTCTTCTTAATATTTTCTGCTTCTGTTGGGTCCATACCATTTCTGTCCTTTATCAAGCCCATCTTTGCATGAAATGTTCCTTTGGTATCTCTGATTTTCTTGAAGAGATCCCTAGTCTTTCCCATTCTGTTGTTTTCCTCTATTTCTTTGCACTGAACACTGAAGAAGGCTTTCTTATCTGTTCTTGCTATTCTTTGGAACTCTGCATTCAGATGTTTATATCTTTCCTTTTCTCTTTTGCTTTTTGCTTCTCTTCTTTTCACAGCTATTTGTAAGGCCTCCCCAGACAGCCATTTTGCTTTTTTGCATTTCTATTCTATGGGGATGGTCTTGATCCCTGTCTCCTGTACAATGTCACGAACCTCATTCCATAGTTCATCAGGCACTCCATCTATCAGATCTAGGCCCTTAAATCTATTTCTCACTTCTACTGTATAATCATAAGGGATTTGGTTTAGGTCATACCTGAATGGTCTAGTGGTTTTCCTTACTTTCTTCAATTTAAGTCTGAATTTGGCAATAAGGAGTTCATGGTCTGAGCCACAGTCAGCTCCTGGTCTTGTTTTTGCTGACTGTATAGAGCTTCTCCATCTTTGGCTGCAAAGAATATAATCAGTCTGATTTCGGTGTTGACCATCTGGTGATGTCCATGTGTAGAGTCTTCTCTTGTGTTATGGGAAGAGGGTGTTTGTTATGACCAGTGCATTTTCTTGGCAAAACTCTATTAGTCTTTGCCCTGCTTCATTCCGTATTCCAAGGCCAAATTTTCCTGTTACTCCAGGTGTTTCTTGACTTCCTACTTTTGCATTCCAGTCCCCTATAATGAAAAGGACATCTTTTTTGGGTGTTAGTTCTAAAAGGTCTTGTAGGTCTTTATAGAACCGTTCAACTTCAGCTTCTTTGGCATTACTGGTTGGGGCATAGACTTGGATTACTGTGATATTGAATGGTTTGCCTTGGAAACGAACAGAGATCATTCTGTCGTTTTTGAGATTGCATCCAAGTACTGCATTTCGGACTCTTTTGTTGACCATGATGGCCACTCCATTTCTTCTGAGGGATTCCTGCCCGCAGTAGTAGATATAATGGTCATCTGAGTTAAATTCACCCATTCCAGTCCATTTCAGTTCGCTGATTCCTAGAATGTCACCTAACAGAACTGGGTAATAAATTCAGAGAGAATAAGACGGGATGTTTGCTTAAAATGTGGATGCAAATGCATATGCATATGTGTGTGTGTATATATATATATATCAAATTTGTATATATTATTTAGGTAGTTTATTAATAATAACAGTGTTAACTACAATGTATTACAGTGTTAAGTGCTAGGTACTTGAGTTCTATGTGTTAACTCATTAAATCCTTAATAACTCTATGGACTGGGAATTATTATTCTCATACCTATTTCTCAGATGAGGAAACCAAGGGAGTAACTTGCATAAAATCATACAATTAGTGAAGCTGGTGAGACAGGTTTCAAACCCAGGCCCTGTAACTCATACTGCATACTCAATGACTATACTACACTGCCATTCAGCAGAGAGTGACTGTGTGTGTGCGTGCATGTGTGTGTGTATATCTACACTACACGTTATGCACATTAAGGTCCAATCCCATTCCAACTAATAATGAGGAGGAAGGGTGTAAGGCATTTCACTATGGTAAGATGCTCTGAAATACATGAGCATGCTCTGTCAATACATGCTCTGTCAATGCAAATGAACATCTTTCTGTTCTATGATGTCATTATTTATATTAAAATGAGAAAAAGTGAAAGTGAAGTCGCTCAGTCATGTCCAACTCTTTGTGACCCCGTGGGCTGTAGCCCACCAGGCTCCTCTGTCCATGGGATTCTCCAGGCAAGAATACTGGAGTGGGTTGCCATTTCCTTCTCCATACTGGAGTGGGTTGCCATTTCCTTCTCCAGGGGATCTTCCTGACCCAGGGATTGAACCCGGGTCTCCTGCATTGCAGGCAGACGCTTTACCCTCTGAGCCACCAGGGAACTGAAAGCTAAATATTCTTCACTGACCTACAAGTGCTGGCTGGTAGGAGAAGAGCTATTGCAGCTAAATAGAATTTCATTGCTTTGGGAAGGGCTATTTCATCTACAATGGGTATGTATATTTACATGTTCTTTGGACTGAAAGAAGATCCAGTCAGTCAATCCTAAAGGAAATCACCCCTGAATATTCACTGGAAGGGCTGATGCTGAAGCTCCAATACGTAGACCACCTGATATGAAGACCCGACTCACTGGAAAAGACCCTGATACTGGGAAAGATGAAGCGAAAGGAGAAGGGGGCCTCAGAGGATGAGGTGGTTAGATAGCATCACTGACTCAATGGATATGAATCTGAGCAAAGTCTGGGAGATAGTGAAGGACAGGGGAGCCTGCTGTGCTGCAGTCCATGGGATCGCAGAGTCAGACATGACTTAGCGACTGAACAACAACATATTTATGTGTATTACCACTGTGAAACTAAACTAAATTACCATAGCCATTTGTTCTTCCTGTAGTCTAGTATTAGGCTCTTTTCTGTTAATCAATTAAAATGATAAGATTAGTGAATTCTAATACAGATTATTTTAAAGATATATCATGGAATTTCACTCTGTTTTAGAAATACATACAATCTGTCCAGAGTTAAAATACTGATGTATGTAGCTATAAGGAAACCTTTGAGGATACTGAAAGAAGCAGTATGGAAAAGCAGGACTTAGCAATAAAGAAATCCATGCAGTTATTTTTTTTATTTTTGTGATAAAAAGTAAGAACATATCATAACAGTCTAACTGATGAGTTCCAATGTTTGGTTACCTAATTTCTATTCCAACTGGATAATTTAGATACTGGAACACAGTTTTTACAACCAAGTTCATGTTCTTTTTTTCATCATCATCATAATTAAAATTGAGATCTTTTAAAATCATGACTGATACTGAGGGGATCTTGAGTCTTTATTTTGCCCATATCTTTGCCTCTTAATCAGTTTGAGACTCATAGAAATCTATTGTTTTCAAAAAATCTCCTGTCTGTTGAAGAGCTCCCATGATATATATTGGTCACCCATTCTAGAACTTATCAATGCTTGAGTTTCAGAACGGATTTTCTTCCGCAAAGGCTAAACACCCCATGCTGGAGTTTACATTATTTCCTTCTACTGAGTTACTTGCATCTTTACCAGAAAGGAGAAGTGGGCAGCATTTGAACCTTCATAATGTCACCTGACTTCAGGTCCACAGCCCCTCACCAACCCCATTACAGAATGATCTGAAAGCTTCCATTAGGGATCTTTGATAATTTAACAAAACAGGTGACATTCTAGAATACTAAAGCTATGTAAGTAATTTTTTTTTTTTTAATGGAAGATGTGAGGGGACACCGCCAATGATTCTGAAATCAATTTGACAAAAGTCTAGAAGAAACGATCAAATAAATATTTTGTGAAAATTTTGGTTTACTTTATTGCACTTATTCTGTATTTCCTTTGCAAAAGATCTGGATCCATTTAGAAAAGGATATAGGGATCCCAAGGGAGCCTACAAAGATTGATCCCAAACAAATCTTATTTTTTTTCTTGATATAGTTACTATGTTGGTGGGTTTGAGGCACATTATAACCAGGAGAACAGCAAGGCTTTGCAGAGTCTAACACTATCTATGGAGGAAAGGGCTGTGAAATCGGACTAGAAGATGATGTGGCCCTTTAAGGAATGACTGTGCGGGCTGATGGCTCTGTGTCACTGAAGGAAAACGTCCAGTAAATCACCACAGAGCCCTGCCTGACCTGGCCAATATTTCAAATTGTTGAAACACTGATACAATAATAAATAAAATATATTTTGATAGGCTGAAGAACTGTGCCAGAAAAAGGAGAATAAAATTTGAGAGGAAAAATACATAAAACACTTTCATTTAAATTTTTTACAAAGTCAGTGTACTGGAAACATGTACCCAGAAAAAACAGCCAGGGGCTTTTGGGGGAGCAGAAGCGTCAACAGGACAGGTGATAAGTCATAGAAACGTCTCTTGGGCTGAGTGTATAGAACACCAGCGTCTTGGACACACAGCTGCCCCAGGGTTGGTGGGGCCGGGGGTATAAGCCACCGTGGATAACTAGAGTCCAGCCACCAGGGGGCAATGAGGCAACAATGTGGGCCCAGAAAGTGGGGAGAACACTGGGGTTATATCCCACAGAGAAGGGCTAACAGTGAAGAGAAGTAGTTATTGAAGTTTTAGAGGGGACTGCAGAAATAACTTTCACAATCTCAACACTTTCTGGATAAAGGAAAAGAGGCCTATGATGAACATTTTCAAATATGTTAAAGCTTCCAAAAAGTGGGAACAGATTTGTTTTGTTTCTCCAGAGAGCAGAAGCAGGAGAAAAGGGCAGAAGGAGATCTTGGTTCAACACAATAATGAGATCCTGAGTTCCCTCCTCTCCTGAACTCTGCTTCTGGGCTCTGGAGATATTCTGGTAGAGGCTGGATGGCATTCTTCAGAGATGCCAAACCTTGGCCATCAATTTTTACCTGTCCTCCAGGTGTCATCTTACAGGGAAACCTTCCACGGGCAGCCTGAAAAGCTAAGCGGTCTTGCCTCAGTGTTCTCATCGATCTGTAAGCCTGTCTGTGTCATAAATTATCACTATGGGATGGTTCTGTTTCTGCGGTTCTTCCCATCTAGCTCCCTGATAGCAGGGACAGTTTCATCTTCTGTGCCCAAAATAATTTTTGAGGCATAGTAGGTGCTCACTAAATGCTTACCAAGTTGAATTTGTTAGGTAAAAGACTGACTGAACAATCTCACTCAAGTATAAAACATAAGAGGCCTCTGCATACAACCAATCACAGAGTTGATGCTACCAGTGAATAACAATCAGCTTTCTCTCCTCTAGGAAGAATTTTCCTCCTTGAAGGCCATTTTCCTCTAGCCTCAGCCTGGCCCCAGCCTATCCCAATATGAACCCCATGGATTTAGAGCTGCTATTCCGTTCCTTACTCTGATTAATTGTGCAGATTAATTTTCAGGTACATTGAAAAAAACTCTGATTGTAATTACAGAGTCAGAAATTTAAAAGAAAGATTATAGGTGTGGCCCATTTTTCATAAAGTCCTTGTTTGGGTTTATCTTTCTCGGTGTCATTCCTAGCACTCTCCAGTATGCGTATGCTCATCGCAGGGGGCACCCAAGATTGCCCATTGATAACAAATAGAAAAATTCTAAGTATATAAATAAGCATATGTATGTACATATATATTATACACACACATATTTGATCAAACTACTAAAAAAAAAAAAGATACAACAGTTCCCTGGACTTTCATAGTATACTGACCCCAGACTCTCACTTGTACCACATGGTAGATGGTGTGTTGGGAGGGCTCCTCAGGGGACACAGGAAGTACCTCAATACTTCAGACGACGGACTTTCTGGCTCATCTGTTCAGCTGCTTTTAGCACATTTCAAATTATTGCTCTTTTCATGTGCCCAGTTAAAGGGACTTATCTAGTTTTAACTAAACTACCCTTCACAAAAGACATGTGGCTTAACAAGGTTCCTCAAAGAAACTACAGTTTGAAGATAATACTGACCGTGAAAGCTCAAGAGAACTCAGAACTCTTTGGCAGCCATGTGACGGGGTAAAGAAACAATGACAATCTAATCCGATCTGTCAAGAAGCAGAACCAAAAAATAATTGAAAATTATCAAGAATACTATTTGAAATACAGAACTGCAGCTTCTGATGAAAAAGTCAAGCTTCCTTCGCCCTAAGGGCACAGTGAATTTTGAGATTATTAGTGACAGAATACATACATAATTTATAAGCTAACACAGATGAATATGTAGAGAGCTGAAAGTTCAAAAACAGTTTATTGAGTATATATAATCAAAGGAGTTTTGAGACCACTGACCTGTTCCTGTTTCTAAAAATATTTTCTTTCCAATCATTCTAATTAATTGTATAAAAGGTGAAATGCATGGAAGCATCAAAAAGAAGAAGAAATTTTCCATATTCTTACCATCACAAGATAAAGATTATTTGCATTTGGTGAAGTGTCTTTTCTAACTGTTTCTTATAATGTGTCTTTCACAGAAGGAGGCTGAACTTACAGGGAAAAAACTTTATAGAGTATCTGTGAGTCATTGCTTCTGGTCTCCAGGGATGTGAAGAAGGCATATCAGGAATGCAGTCTTGGTTTTTTAACTTTTGCCTAATACATTTGGGATAAGTGTCACTCTTAGCTGGGGACCCTCAACACCACCCCAGGTACTTCAGGAGCCATATAATTACGTAAAAGGAGACTAGTGCAGCAACTCATGTCTTATCTTAGTTTTAAAACTATTAGCCCATGCTAGCCATCAGTGACATGGTTAACAAGTCTTAACTTAGACTCCCCAGATGTGGGGGGCAGGCCTGCACTGGTCTTCAGTAATCCCTAGGAATTCTGAGTATGCCCACCAAATGCCTTCCTTTAGGGAAGGAAACCATAGCTGTGGGTCCTGCAGTGACAGGCTCTGCCCTGGCTTATATCAGCTCCACACAGCTCTCATTACAGAAACCACCCTCAGTTTCACACTCTGAATCTTCTCTAGAAGCTTGCCTTTTACCCCCACAGTGAAACACTAGCTGGCATTTGAAATAATCTCATCACCCTCAAATATAACTCTGACAATCTGACTTAAAGCAGATATTTTCCATAGGTTTGGCAGGATTTTCATTCCTATCTGAGATGAAAAGCAACATTTCCCCAAGTTTGGGGCCACACCTGCAATGGGGAACCAGACCTCTGCTAAAACCTGGGTGCAGAACCAAATTCTTATTCCCCTCATTTGACCTATTCACTATTTTCATCTCCCTCATTTTATTAGACCCTTTACTGCTTCCTTACTTCAGCTTCGCTGCATACCAAGCTGTCCAAGTTGTCAGGGTGGGAGGGGAAACTTATACAACACAAAGGCTGAGAAATGCAAATCCTACAATTTAAATATCAAGCTCTTCTACTGCAACATTTAAATAGGATCAAATTTTAAGCTATTTGATCTATAGCCAACTTTATTTATTTATTTTTTTTTTAAAGCATATTTTTTTTCTGTAGGCTTTGGGCTGGAAATGGATTGTCCCAGAATCACTGCAGGCAAACACATCCTAATGGTGCCCGCAGCTGATGTCAATGGGTTACAGTCCAAGTGGTGAAGTGAAGCTAACCGGCCCATTGTGGAACTAAACCAGCAACCAGACCTCAAAACCACAGCCATCTCACCAAGTAAAGCTTAAACACCCAAACCCTAGGTTATTTCCTTTCCCTTAAGCATTTTTTGATGTGGACTTGGAATGATAGGAAAGTAAATAAAGAGCACAACAGCCAAATTCCCCCACCTGCTAACGTAATTCCCTCATGGATGTACTCACTCTCAGTGGGTGAAATGAAGTCAAGGAAAGATGGTGGGAGTGTCCGTGGCCAAAACTACTGCAACCAAACATCACCTCTGTTCATTTCTCACTCTCAATTATCACTGCCAAAACTACTGCAACCAAACATCACCTCTGTTCATTTCTCACTCTCAATTATCACTCTTTCATCACCTTTGTCACCCCACGTTCATGCCTTTCCACATACCGGTATCTCTAATTTTCCACTGGCATTTTCATTGTTCTTTCAATATATGTTTAAATACCATTTGCAACCTGAAATCACTATGAGTACCAGTTCAAAATAGATTATAAATAAAAAGTATAAATAAATTCACTTGAAGTTATGGAATGAGTTGGAAGGATAATCAAGACCTAGATTTAAAGACTTATCTCTTCCTTTATTTCAGACATTGTCCAGAGAGCACCTTTTAGAACATGACATCTTTAAGTAAAAACTTGCAGTGGCTTCTAGGAAGCTCGGATAGAGGTGAAGGAGAGAAAGGTCAAAAGAGAGTCAGAGATAGGAAGGATTGCTCTAGGGATTGAAGAAGAGGGCTACTACTACTAAGTCGCTTCAGTCATGTCCGACTCTGAGCAACCCCCTAGACGGCAGCCCACCAGGCTCCCCCGTCCCTGGGATTCTCCAGGCAAGAACACTGGAGTGGGTTGCCATTTCCTTCTCCAAAGCATGAAAGTGAAAAGTGAAAGTGAAGTCGCTCAGTCGTGTCTGACTCTTAGCGACCCCATGGACTGCAGCCTACCAGGCTCCTCTGTCCATGGAATTTTCCAGGCAAGAGTACTGGAGTAGGTTGCCATTGCCTTCTCCGAAGAAGAGGGCATCTGTTGTCAAAACAGCTTTCTGGCCTATAAGGGGTTGAAAATGACATTGAGACTGGAATACTGGAGCATTCAACATTTGAAGGGTTTCCCTGATGGCTCAGATGGTAAAGAATCTACCTGAATGTGGGAGACACAAGTTCAATCTCTGTGTCTGGAAGATTTCCTAGAGGAGGGAATGCCAACCCACTCTAGTATTCATACCTGGAGAATTCCTTGGACAGAGGAGCCTGGTGAGCTACAGTCCATGGGGTCACAAAGAGTCGGACACAACTGTGTGGCTAACACTTTAACACTTACATTCAAAAAAATAATAATTTTCCTTCCCAAACCAGTTCCACAGAAGTTTCTGTAGATATTGTTGGGAAGATCAATCCCAGACCCCCAGAAGCCTCAACTTGGAGGAGATGGCGGGAATGCAAAGTAAAGTTTTAATGAATGGTAGACAGAGAATTGGTTTTCCTTCACAACACACCAGCCAGGAGCAAAGAGAAGACATAGTTTTTAACCATTTGCCACCCATAGGTGTTGAATGTGTTTCGCGGCTCAGAAACCCTACTGACCTGGCTTTAGTCACTGGCTTAAAGCAGAAAATAATAAAAGGTTGGTATTGTGTGGGGCAGACATTATTAGTAGGCATCAAAAGAGGACAAAATTATACCAGAACACCAGATTCTGACCTTCCCAGGATGAGCTGAGGCGCTGATGAGATGAACCAGCAAATGACCTTTGCACACGCTTAGTTTCTTCACAAGCAGAAAGCAAACAAAAGACTGTGCCTTCCTTCCTCTGACTTCCTGGCTGCTGTGTGAGTCTATCCAACCCCTAATCTATAGTCACCTAATCTTAATACCTTCCTACTCAAGAAGCTATAGAATTTAGCAAGTCTACCTCAGTTGCCAAACGACCAACTCCGTGGTCTTCCAGGAACCAAAGTGCCAAGCAAGAGTCCAGTGAAAACCAACAAACCCTTCCCAGTGGACTAATCCCAGAGACTGAGGAGAGGGCCTCTGCTTGGCAGTGGGGTGAAAGGGACTGGAAGGAATCTAACATGATGATCATGAATTTGCTGATCTCTAAAAATGTATTGTGATACATAGTCCCATCCAGTCCCCTTAGTCTAGCTTTGGGGCAGTACCCTTGGCCGGGAAGCAGCCTGCCCTCCACCTGCCCATACCTCCTCCCCACATCTACCTCAATGGTGTACTGCTCAAAGATGCGCAGCTGCAGGAAGATGTCCAGCTTGATCTTGCGTTCGTGGAACAGCTCCTCCATTTGCACCTGGGCGTCATCCAGCTGCTGCAGCACCGACTCTATGTGGCTGATGGAGCTACTATGGGGCGTCTTGTTGTTGGACACAGCTGAGTCCCTGTGGCACAGTGGGAGAGAGAAAGGAGGGGGCTTGCCATATTAAAAGTGACAGTGGAGAGGGAGTCTTCCTTGTCTCAGCAACGGGGATGGGAATCAATAGAGTCACTCAAGCAATAGGTGTTTATCAGACTCCTATTGTGAGCCTGGCACAGTCTGCCTAATAGGTGAGCCAAAGATACATGTACCCTCTTTGGGGTTCACAGCACTGTAACTCCGAGATTAGCTGCTGTCCTATTCCTCAGACAGAACTGTGACAGGAATCAAATGAATAGCACATGCAAAGGGGCTCTATAAACATCAATGAAATGGAATGGTTCCAAACATATATGTAGTCTAATATACACATATTTCAATATACACACACAAATACACATATCATGATACATAAACGTAGACAAATTAAAAGTATATGGAAAAAATCCTTCCTAGTTTTAACTCAAAGGATCATGGTTAAAGTAAAATGAGATCATGGTTGCAAAAACTATTCATCCCCTTTATAATTCTATGCCAAAGTTATGGCTGGTATTATTTAATAGGCTTCAAGCTGTACTTAGGAAAGCTTGAAGCCTGGCTCAAATTCCTGATCTGACATACATGGGCTGGTGACCTTGGGAAATCTCCTCCCTGAGGCTCAGTTGCCTCCTGTAAAGTGGACTTAATAATCCTCACCCTGCTCATGGCATGGTTTGCTGTTAAGTAAGATGGCATGTATGACCGTACTCTGAGACCAGGAATGTGCTGTATGAATGACTGTTAATTCTGAAAGATGTGTCAGGTTCTTACTGGGCACAGGTCCAGTTGGGGAAAGTAGAATCTAGGGCACAAGAGCCTGAGCAACGAACAAAGGCTTCAAAGATGATAAGCCCTGATTTGAGTGTTAGAAGAAAAGAATGAACCAAGTAGATGGGAAGGGTGGGCTTTCTGAGCAGAGAAGGTCCATACAAAGGCAGTAAGGGGAGATGACACATCACAGAGGGAATAAAGAGATAAACATTGATCGAGATAAACATTGATCTGCTGAGACAAGCAAGGTGGTAACAGCTCCAAAGAGATCGTTACAATAGAAAAACTGGAATTCACTAAGTTAGATTCTATAGGGCCTTGAGTGAGTAAGCTAGAGCCCCTAGCCTTGAAAGAAACAGGCACATTCATTATCTCATGGCATCTTGGTTTCTGATACAATCTAAGAAATCAGAGGGGAAAGTCCTTAGTTTTGAATGCTCTCATCAGCAGCTTTTCTGAAGATCAGGTCCTTTTGGCCCATGTCTGACTCAGAAGCAATGGTATCTGAGCTCACACTGTTACTGGAGGGAGCACAAGGCCAAGAGCCTGCCCTTCTGTCATCTAGAGGACTTACAGTCCCTCTCTTCTCACCTTGGCCTATTTGGGCCCACCATGCACAGCTTCCCCAACTATGAAAATAACTCAAGAGGAGTACCGAACACTATACATCGTGCATTTGCTGAGAACAGCACTATTGAGAGGATGTGACTACTATTTCTGATGGCTCCCCTCAGTCTTTCTCTATCACTCAGCTTCCAGAAGGAAAAGGATGATTTCTGGCCCCTTTGTATAGCACCTCTGTCACTGTCATATACACTAGAATCAAAGACATAATGTAAAAGCACCTTAGGTGCTTCAGTGTGAAGAGTCATGAGGCCTAGGGAAGATGTGTGTGCCGGTGTGTGTGAGGCATCTTGCCAGTGTCTACTAGGAATTGTTTACTTTTTTCTTTGACTGGTCTTGATATCAAGGAAGGGAGCCTAGATGAGTGTCAGACTAGTGGAGGAAGGAACAGTCACCAGTGGTTCTTGTCACATGTCTGTGGTCCTCTCTGAAATCCATAGAACTTAAACTTGTAGGACAGGCATCAGCCATATCATTGTCTCCACCAACACTTAGTAGCCATCAGCCTTCAGGCATGGTGCAAGGTGGGCAGGGCATCTGCCACAGACTCAGTCCCACAGACAGGCCAGCCAAGCTTGTGGAAAGCGTTTGGAAAGAAAACACAAAAGCCATGACATAATTCTAGAGTTGACAGGCTCCTAGAGTGAACTCCTTAAATCACACAGATGAAACAGCTGAGGCCCAGAGAGTTTAAGTCACTGCTCATTATTTGGAATTTTCCTCAGAAGCAAATAACAGTGGAGTTTCCTGGGCAGGCAGACAAAACTGTCATGTATTATACATCCATGAAGATGAACCAGGGGAAGAAAGGAAAGAGGCTGTCTTGTTAGTATGCAATAGGAGGACTCAGAACATGGCCTGTGAATGTTTGGAAAAGAAATGATCAATCCAACAGAAAAACATGCCAGGGCTATCTTAAGGTAAGTTCTTATTGTTTATTTAATTGGACAACTGGTTTGAGGGTGGGGGGTGGGAGGAAGCCCTCTCCTACTGAAGTAATTCCCTCTGGCCTCAGGATTGTCCTGGGTCTTGCTGATGAGATTATTACTATCTGGAGCTGGCAGAGGTCCCAGCACTCAGTGATCTGGGGATAGGAACAAGTCCCCGCAGGCAGGCATCATTAGTGCCATCAAATCCTATTTACATATCACCTGGGCACATGGCCGGTTGCTGAGGGCTTGCTCAAGGCCTCATGACACTTCATCTGAGGAGCTGATGCCCTTGACAGGGACAGGAAACTAGATACTGATGCAAATGGAAAGGAGGCAATGGGATGGATTATTAGAAATGAATATAAGGTGTCAGACAGGATTTTCTAAGATTTATTCTTAGCTATATTTGTTTAGGGCAATAGAGAAGGAGTTTTATTTTCTGGGTACCAAGGAATGGTAGAAAGGTCATATGTGGGTAAGCAGAGAGCAGAGTAGGACACATTACACACTCTCTACATTCGCATGAGGCCAAAGGCAATCATTTGGGTCACATATTACTGACTGGAGCACTGGAATTCAGAATAGCCCAAGACCAGATGCCAAATAACACTATGTTCCATAATGGCTATTTCTTCACATGATCAAATATGCCATCATTCTTAATGAAGATGCTGTTTGTTTTCTATTGAATATTGCTAAATTTTTATTGTATTTATATTACTTATTGATCACTGAATAACATCTTCAATGATATACATAATTCTTTGAAACATAAGAGCTTTTCCACTAACTACTTCATTCTAAATTCAAGTTGGGTATGGTACAGGCCTTCTTATAGCTGACAGATGGAGAAACTGAAGCTCACACAAGACCACAAAGCTGGCTGCAGCTGAGCCAAGACCAGGACATGATGACTTATCTCGTGTCTAGTCCAAGGCATTTCCCACTGGAAAGCACCGCCCATGCTGACCTGGCCTCGCTGGGCTCCCCCAGGGAGGGAGGCGCTGACCTGAGTTGCTGGATAAGGTCTTCGCCCTCCTTGATGACATTAAGTGTGGCATCCAGAGTGGCGGTCTGCTGCTGCTGGAACTGCTTGATCAGTTCCTGGACCGCATCCACAGAGTCTGCACAGACATCCTCCAGCATTTCCTTCTGAAGGTCTTCCATCCATGTCCATAGCTGTAGGGGATAGAGAAAGCAAAGTCTACTCAGGTCACATGGGAGTGGAGGGCTGGGGTTAAGGGCAAGAGTGTGGAACTCAGGTCATCCAACCTACTCTCAACTACTCAGTCAATATCAGACTGTCCTTCTCATCAGCACCCTACGGGTCAGTTTACATCTCTGTATTTATATTCACTATCCATCTCTGCTAAGTTTACTCCATTAGTACAGGCATTCCCTAAGGACAGGAATTACCCTCTGCTTTATTTTCTAGTGATTCTGGAAAACTGGTCTTAGAGCAGGAAGCTCACTCATTTTTGAGAGAGTGGGAAGAACAGGAAACTGATGGACAAATTCTATTTCATCTTTCATAAAGGAGGACTCTGCACAGTTCCTGCAGATAGCTAGAGGCTGATTCCCAGAAATGTATCATGATTTTATAAATACACACGAAAGAATGGGATGTTCACTAAGAACCAAGTGAAGATTAATTAAGAAAATATGTGTTAGGCTAAACTATTTTTTTCTTCTCAGGACTGCTTTGTTGGTTAGAAAGTTAACTACTAAAGAGGTATAGCTTATCTTAATTTCAATATAAGACATTTCCCTCGTGATATTCAAGGTGATGAAATGCAGTCAGGATGATATTACTGGTCAGACAACTTTAAAAGAGCTAGTTGAGTTCAGTTCAGTCACTCAGTCATGTCTGACTCTTTGCGACCCCATGAATCACAGCATGCCAGGCCTCCCTGTCCATCACCAACTCCCAGAGTTCAACCAGACTCACGTCCATTGAGTCAGTGATGCCATCCAGCCATCTCATCCTCTGTCGTCCCCTTCTCCTCCTGCCCCAAATCCCTCCCAGCATCAGAGTCTTTTCCAATGAGTCAACTCTTTGCATGAGGTAGCCAAAGTACTGGAGTTTCAGCTTTAGCATCATTCCTTCCAAAGAAATCCCAGGGCTTATCTCCTTCAGAATGGACTGGTTGGATCTCCTTGCAGTCCAAGGGATTCTCAAGAGTCTTCTCCAACACCACAGTTCAAAAGCATCAATTCTTCGGTGCTCAGCTTTCTTCACAGTCCAACTCGCACATCCATACATGACTACTGGAAAAACCATAGCCTTGACTAGACGGACCTTTGTTGGCAAAGTAATGTCTCTGCTTTTGAATATGCTATCTAGGTTGGTCATAACTTTCCTTCCAAGGAGTAGGCATCTTTTAATTTCATGGCTGCAGTCACCATCTGCAGTGATTTTGGAGCCCCAAAAAATAAAGTCTGACACTGTTTCCACTGTTTCCCCATCTATCTGTCATGAAGTGATGGGACCAGATGCCATGATCTTCATTTTCTGAATGTTGAGCTTTAAGCCAACTTTTTCACTCTCCTCTTTCACTTTCATCAAGAAGCTTTTGAGTTCCTCTTCACTTTCTGCCATAAGGGTGGTGTCATCTGCATATCTGAGGTTATTGATATTTCTCCCAGCAATCTTGATTCCAGCTTGTGCTTCTTCTAGTCCAGTGTTTCTCATGATGTACTCTGCATATAAGTTAAATAAGCAGGGTGACAATATACAGCCTGACGAACTCCTTTTCCTATTTGGAACCAGTCTGTTGTTTCATGTCCAGTTCTAACTGTTGTTTCCTGACCTGCATACAGATTTCTCAAGAGGCAGATCAGGTGTTCTGGTATGCCCATCTCTTGAAGAATTTTCCACAGTTGATTGTGATCCACACAGTCAAAGGCTTTGGCACAGTCAATAAAGCAGAAATAGATGTTTTTCTGGAACTCTCTTGCTTTTTCCACGATCCAGTGGATGTTGGCAATTTGATCTCTGGTTCCTCTGCCTTTTCTAAAACCAGCTTGAACATCTGGAAGTTCACGGTTCACATATTGCTGAAGCCTGGCTGGGAGAATTTTGAGCATTACTTTACTAGCGTGTGAGATGAGTGCAATTGTGCGGTAGTTTGAGCATTCTTTGGCATTGCCTTTCTTTGGGATTGGAATGAAAACTGACCTTTTCCAGTCCTGTGGCCACTGCTGAGTTTTCCAAATTTGCTGGCATATTGAGTGCAGCATTTTCACAGCATCATCTTTCAGGATTTGGAATAGCTCAACTGGAATTCCGTCACCTCCACTAGCTTTGTTCGTAGTGATGCTTTCTAAGGCCCACTTGACTTCACATTCCAGGATGTCTGGCTCTAGGTCAGTGATCACACCATCGTGATTATCTGGGTCATGAAGATCTTTTTTGTCCAGTTCTTCTGTGTATTCTTGCCATCTCTTCTTAATATCTTCTGCTTCTGTTAGGTCCCTACCATTTCTGTCCTTTATCGAGCCCATCTTTGCATGAAATGTCCCCTTGGTATCTCTAATTTTCTTGAAGAGATCTCTAGTCTTTCCCATTCTGCTGTTTTCCTCTATTCCTTTGCATTGATCACTGAGGAAGGCTTTCTTATCTGTTCTTGCTATTCTTTGGAACTCTGCATTCAGATGCTTCTATCTTTCCTTTTCTCCCTTGCTTTTCGCTTCTCTTCTTTTCACAGCTATTTGTAAGGCCTCCCCAGACAGCCAAGTGTAGTTATTTGAATGGAATAAGTACTGGAAATGATGAGGAGTAGAACTGAATTAGTAAATTAATGGATTGATAGCTCTTCCTCATAGTGAAAACAGGTGGCCTTCCATGGTGCTCCACTTCTAAATGCTCTCAGTGAGCATTTTCATGAGTGGTGGAGGGAAAGACATGTCTGATGTTTGCTTAGAAACAAGGAATCTTCCCCTGGTTAGCAGAAAAGATAAGCTCATGACTCTACCAGGAGAAAAGCCAGTAGAGATAAAAAATTGATAGAAGGAGCCAGAAGATGCAGACTGTGACTGCTGTTCTTCCCATAACCTGTGGTGTCTCTGAGTACATCACCTGTGCTTGTCAGACTTCACGTGTAACATAGGCTGAGGAGAGCATAAAGTAAAAGTTAACTTACAGTCCTAACGTTCTGTAAGTTTTCCATGTCAAAAACATGGATAAACATCCATCTTAAGAATATTATTTCATCTTGCTAGTTCTCATTATGGTAAATCATGGTGTGGCCTTTGTAACAAGGGGTTAGAAAAGAGACAATAAAGAGAGACAAAAATAATCTTCAGACTTTTGACAAGTTATTCTTGTCCTTAAGAGAGTAAAGGCCTTACGTGTGACATAAGAGGTTGAGTTCATAAAACTAAGAAGCCCTGGAGGTAACAAATAAAGGGAGGTGTTCTTTTGGGACAGGTAAGAACTTCTCTGAGCTTCAGTTTCCTAATCTACAAAATGGAAAGAAAAAGATTTGACCTGCTCACTTCAAAGATTATGAAAAATGAATTATTTACTTATTATCAATGCTTTAAATAAACAGATAGCATTATTAATAAGCCATTGCAAATTATTATTCAGTGTTTCTGTCATTTAGCTGTTTGTGTCTGGTTTAGTTCAATTTACTTATTTATTTATTTTTTACAAATAAGCTTTCTGTTGTAAAACACAAATTTTCGAGACTATTTAAGCTGAGGCACATTTTCCTACAGATATGAATGTATCTATTTCAAATCAGTATGAAATCAGAAAGTTCAGGATATTGGTCACTATAACTTAAAGTTACTTCAGACTTTCTGGCTGCTGTTTTTCCTAGAGCAAAACCATTTTCCAACTATGCTGAAGTCCTTGTGTATGAGACAATGGAATCTCTGAAAAATTGCTATATAGAGAGGCAATATAGCATAGCAGTTAAGAACTTCTAAA
Source organism: Bos indicus x Bos taurus (assembly GCF_003369695.1). NCBI lineage: Eukaryota > Metazoa > Chordata > Mammalia > Artiodactyla > Bovidae > Bos > Bos indicus x Bos taurus. Next base: position 68,543,000 of record NC_040076.1, on the reverse strand, counting down.
TCAACAATACATTAATTTAAAAAATTAAATAAAGGAAAGAAGAAAGAAAGAAAGAAAGGGAGGGAGGGAGAGAGAGAAAGAAAAAAAAAACACAAAAGATAAGAAAGAACGAACCCCCCATTCTACCACATATTAACTCTATAACCTTGGGTAAGTAATGTAATAGTAATAGTTGTTATCCCTACAGAGTTGTAAAGATTATTAATAAAGTGATATATCTGTGTGTGTTATGTCTTTATGTATACACACACAAATAAATGAGATACATGTGTGTATGTATATATACCAGAGAAGGCAATGGCACCCCACTCCAGTACTCTTGCCTGGAAAATCCCATGGATGGAGGAGCCTGGTGGGCAGCAGTCCATGGGGTCGCTAAGAGTCGGACACGACTGAGTGACTTCACTTTCACTTTTCACTTTCATGCATTGGAGAGGGAGATGGCAACCCATTCCAGTGTTCTTGCCTGGAGAATCCCAGGGACGGGGGAGCCTGTTGGGCTGCCGTCTCTGGGGTCGCACAGAGTCGGACATGATTGAAGTGACTTAATACATACACTCTACATTTATATAAATTTTATATATAAATATATACATATGATATAATATGCATATCACTTAGAAACAGTGCTTGGCATATAGTAAGTGCTAGATATTATTATATTTAAAAGATATTTTTATGCAAGTCACCTCCAGTTCCCACTAGAAGACAGAGGAAAAGTTTGAAGTACTCCATTTTTAAATTGGTAAAAGATCGATACTGGATTTGATCTTTCAATATGCTAACATGAGTTGGGCCCCTCTTTTCTGTTTTTTGCAACTTTTTCGTGGGATATCTAAAGAAAACCTAGAGATTGAAAAGTCCAGAAATTTCCTTTTTTTTTTTTTAATTTTATTTTATTTTTAAACTTTACATAATTGTATTAGTTTTGCCAAATATCAAAATGAACTTTTTAAAAAAGCAAGAAAAGACAAGACTATGTGAAGAGAGAGAGATTAAAATTGTGGACAGGAAACAGGTCACTTAAGAAAAACAAATTTAGTGTGTCCAGGTAGAAAAGGCACTGGATGGAAGACTTCTCAGGATGAGGCTGGTATTCCTATTACCAGAATGAGAGAGCTCAGAAGCTTATAGATATCTTAAGGAATTTATTTTATTCAAGATAATTTTGTTCTCAGTACCATCCTTAAGCTATTTTAATGGCTTCATAGCTTGGAGTTTCTTTTTTTTTCTCCTCTTCAGTAAAAAACTTGAACATTTCTGGTGTAGGTCTAGGGAAGAAAGTCAGCATTATTCTGTTCTGAGGAAATCCACCATGACTCATGACACTCCCTCCACCTGATAACCATGTAGCTAAATTATAGGGACCAGTCAAAGATCAAACTTGTCAAACACGAGATGTCAGTGTAACAACAAAAAGACTAGAGAAAGATTAGGTATGTCTGAGGAAACACACCAACCTTGGGAGTCAATATCATTTTAATAAAAATGTGTCCTACTCCTGTATATTCTCTGATTAATGAGTTGAAGTTGATTTTTCACATTATCAGGTCATATATTCTACTTTATTATAAAGAAAATCTTGTCTGCTACTATTGCTGCTAAGTCGCTTCAGTCGTGTCTGACTCTATGCGACCTCAGAGATGGCAGCCCACCAGGCTCCCCCGTCCCTGGGATTCTTCAGGCAAGAACACTGGAGTGGGTTGCCATTTCCTTCTCCAAAATCTTGTCTAAGGTAGTTTAAAACCTACCACTAAGGAAAATCAACTAAGAAATCAATGATGTACAACATAGATGCCACTCAGCCCAGTGGTCAGCAGCCTGGTGAGGAAAGGAAAGGGCCCGTCTACCTTCAAGAGGATAAAATGTCAAGTAAAATTGCTATGGAATTTGACTCAGAGATAGGGAAGCACCAAAGACAAAGGGTTAGTGATAACATTTCTTCATTTTTCCTTCTGTAAAAACAAAACCAAAACAAAACCCAGAGGGAAAGAAGTTCTTGAATGGAATTGGTACATACTGGGGATAATTCTCGATCTTGCCCTTGTCCTAGCTCTATGATCATGGGAAAACTACTTCCAGTACTTCATACTTAAAGTACATGTGCATAAGTGTGTGTGTGCAGGTGGGTTCTCCAGAAGCTGACCTAAAGAAGAGAGTTGTAATCAAAATGCCTCTCTAAATTGAAAAAAACTGCAGTCACATCTTTGACACCAAGACACCCAAAGTCCAGAGAGTTTAGCACCACTTTGAAGATAATTGCACTACCAAGTTAAGATACTATTTAGTATCTGGAAGGCTTGAGTGGAGAACCACAGGAAAGCATGCACAGTCGCCCCCTGGTGTCAGCAAGCTTAAATTGCAGGCTCATAATTCTGAATAAGCACCTCTGAGGGATAAACATTAACATCAGCGTGACTAACCTATGACTAAGGGCCCATATTCCGTTCCTTAGGCTGTAAGTTTTCTACTATCTGAATTTCCTGTAGGTCTCTTTCTGTCTATGTGTCCATCTGACTTATTCTTGAAGAGCATGCCTAGACTGAAAAGAGTCCAAATCAGAGAGTCACTTCTATTATTAATTTATTCATTATCAGGGAGCCAACGAGACTGAGTCAGAATGATCTTGTAGTTCAAGTTATCACAAGCCATTGCCAGAATGAGGTGAAATCATGGAGTGAGTGAGGCAGCTCAGGAGCAGCCACCACATGTTTCTTCCTGCTGTCCTCCATTTCCATTTCTCTCCCCTATGATAATCTTCCTAACCCTCTGGTTATCTACAGTCTAAAACATTAATTAGCACTGTGCCTCTGCCACCAACCCACCTACTCCCGAGAAAAAAATCTCCTGTTTCAGCCATTTCCAGATCCTCTGTTCTTGATCAAACACACCTGTGCAAAGACCATTATTTCAGGGTTCTGCTCTCTGCTTGGCAAAAATTATTTGGGCCCTGCTTCCCAGGTGGGAGCCTGGTGGGCTACCATTCATGGGTTTGCAAAGAGTCAGACGCAACTGAACATGCATGATACATACACTTAGGTCTCTTTATGTGTTCTCTCAGAGAACACATGTAATTATGGCCCCAAATACCTATATCCAAAAGAATGAACTGATTTGAGCCTCTCTGAACTTTTGTAGAGGGGGGGTTAAGGCAGCCTTTCAATGAGCTACATAAAGTTTGCTCTAAGACTGAAACCAGTGAGTTCAGGAAGGGCCAGTGCATGGACCCCATTCTGCTTACATAGAGGGGCAGCCTGAGAAAAGGGCAACTGAAAAGGGCAGGAAGGGAGAGACAGGAAGGAAGAAACTAGCAGGTCTGTAGAAATGATGAGGCTTATGGATTTGGACAGTTCTGGTAGCCATTGTGCTGATACAACTGATTGACTCCTGGAGATGCAAAAGGAACACCAATTCCATGGGATGAATCACCCTCCCTCATTCTGAAGGCATCATTTTCCTTTGGCATTGACTACCAGTTTTTATCTCTTAAATAAATACCATACCAGCCTAACAACTGACATGGAAGAAGAAGTTGTTCTGTTCTTAAGGCCAATAATCCCTTTTGAAAACTGATTTAGTTTTTGTTCTATAGTGGGCAAAGGGATATGTGTGTATGTGTGTATCTACGGCATTTGTGGTATATGTACCTATTTGAGCAGGAAATAGCATGAAAGAATGATTTCACAGGGTTATAAACAATTGGAAATGGCATTTAATTAAACATTTAACAAAGAGCTGAGGTTGATTATCTTGGATACATTCCTTAGTTAATTTGACTCTCATATTATGACTACAAAAATATCTAAAAACAGTTATTTTGAAAACCCAGCAATTGCAGCATTTCCATGGAAACACAGCAAAGAGAGAGAATTCTGCCTGGACAATCTCTGTGGAGCAGATGACACTTGCCACAAACGCCTTTTTTCTAAATGCCTTTTTTTTCCCCTGGACAAAGAAAATGAGGACTTGAGTAAATACTTCTCCCTACATTCTCCCTGAGGTTTCTAGACCAGCAAACAGCCAGCTAGCCTCTTGTCCCCAGGCAAAAGGAAGATATTTGAAAGTTCAGCACAATTTCTATTAATCGCTGAGGTTCTGGATGCATAAGAAAGTTCCAAGCACATGTTTGTCACCTCTCTTTATTATGTAGCTCTTCTCTCAAAGTAGAGATGGAAAGTTTTGTTTTTATAAAATAATATTTATTGGGATTGTTCCTTTCAATTGAAAATATTAAAGAAAACTTATAAAACAAATAAAATATTCAAAGGAAAATTAAATCATTCATAACATTCTTAACTTCTTTGGATACTTCCTTCTAGTCTTTATTCTAAGTGCGTAATCAAAATTGTGGTCGTGATAGATATACAGCTTTTTATATATTATACCACAAGCTCTTTCTCATATCATTAATGATCTTTGACACTGTGATTTATAACTGTATAATATTTCACTCTATAGATTCATTATGATTTAATGAATCACTTAACATGGAATATTTAGATGGTTTCTAATTATTCAAGGTTATTACTAACACTGCAATTAAATAATTAGAAGCCTTTAAGCCTCCGGACGCCTTTAGTCACGAAGAATTCACAAAGCCAGCAAACAGAATCAAGCAGACTCTTGAATCTGCGGAAGAAACGAGCCTGGGGGACATCTTCCTCATATCTTCCTTCTGTTTCCCCTCTGATCCTAATTAAAGTACATCTTTGATACAGCTGAGTAGAAAATTATTCTTCCATTCACTCTATTTACTGTAAGAGAGAAAACATCCATAGCAACTCAAAATTCCCTAACAGACTTGTGGACTAGTAAACTTGGCTACTAACCTTGCCATGAGTAAAAATCAGAACTTTGCCTACAGAGTAAAGAGGATGGAGTCAAGAGTTAATTGACCAGGATCAGCCAGGATCCACACTTAGCAAGGTCTGAGAGGCGGTGTGTCTTGAAAGGCATTAAACAGAATAGGGAAAGAGCAAACCACAGGTGTTCCTTCATTAGCCCATTCAAGGATCCTCACTTCTGACTACCCAACAATCCATGTCTGCCTGCTATACAGGCTGTAGAGGAAAGCTCCCACAGGCAACTCAGATTTCCCCACCTGCCTTTCTTTGTTTACACTGTCCGTAGAGTTCAAATCCAAGAACTGGAGTAGATAAATGATGCAATTGAATGGGCTTTCCCTCACCTTTTTATTTTTTCTATTTTCTTTTTTTTAGGAGAAGTGACTAGCTTCTCATTGTCAAGTAAGCCTGTTTAATATTTATTCAGCGTCACTAAGTATCAGACACAGCAGCAGAAATATTAGAATCTATGTTTACACATCTAAACCCACATGTATACTTACATATGAGTACCCCCAATTTAACGAGGGAGAGTCAATAATCTCAGTGAGATCCCAGCATTGTTGATGAGGTACAGACACAGTGCTCCTATCCTGTCTGGGTGGGAAGCTGGAAGCCCCAGGGAAGAATTTCAAGGAAAAATGATGCCTCTGAGTTGAGTTCTTTACAACCTACTTTAGAGATGATCTAAGGATAAATTTTGGAGGGAGTTTTCCACTAGGAAAAAGTGGGTATTAGAATTGTACGACTCAAATTTGTAATGGTCACCATCATAATTATCACAAAATAATAGAGACTAAGTAATTACCCCAAAGACACATAGCCGTGCCCAGTGAAGATCTGGATCTGGAAATCTGGCATCTAAGATCTTGCTGCATCTAACATGTGTGTGTATAACACATATGCATAAGTGTGTACTCACATACACAGGTCGTATTCTCTACTCTGTATAAAAGGGGCCTCAGACTAATTTGGGGGTAGGAAGGTAACTGAGAGGAAACAGGCAGATAAAAAGTCCTAAAGGATGCCCCACCATGAGGAGCCCCACTATGATAGCCACTCAAAATGATACTTTTCTTTCCCTTCTGGAAAAAAGTTAGAATGTATATGATCTGAGAGTTGTAGATCTCTTGAACAGAAAAGGCCTCACAATCACACACCCCTTTGCATCCAGGCAGGACTGCTCCTAATTTCTCTCCTATTTTGGGGTCCCAAAGATAGAGACTATGCTACTTGCCGACAGCCTCAAATAAATTCCTGGGTTTAGAAAACTCTTCCAAGTCTGTTTCCTGGCTGTTGTACGAAAGGCCAATGAGAAACAGCAGGGGCTTTAGAGTCAGAAAGATCTGGGTTCAATCCTTACATTTACCACATCCTCACTACAAGACCTTGGGCAAATTATTAATTTCTCTGATATATAAAATTAGAATTAAAAATGACAATTCTCATTGCTATTGACTAGACAGAGGAATAGTTAGGCACATAGTAGGGGAAATCCGTTTTCGTTCCCTCTCCCTTTCTCCACCTGTCCCAGTAACATCCCACTCACCTTGGTACTATTTCATACAAATGTGGTTGCATAAACTGAGCCATGGTGGGAAAACAAGTCTCAGATTCAAACAGGACCAAACTTAGCAAGGTTTGAGAGCTATCTTGGAAAACAGTGGTTAATAACTGCATCCCTGACTATTCTTTCACTTTTTTCATCTAAGAGCTACCCTGCCTCTGTCTTGGAGTTTGGAAAGGTAAAAAGATGAGTAAGGAGAAGGAAGAAGAGCAGAGGAGACGCGAGAGGGAGACAGGAGGACAGAATGCATGGTAGCAGGTAAGAACACGAGCACAGAATTTAGGAAGACAGGTCAAGACCCTGCTGCACTGAGCAGCTCTGTAACTTCAGACAGGTTCTTTTCTGGGCCTTAGCGTCTTCATTTGAAAATGTGTTGAATAAAGTCTGTATCATAAGATTCTTACGAGGATTACATGAGATGATGTATGTGTCTAGCAAGTAGTCAATATTCAATTAGAAAAAGATACTACCTAATATACACTGAGTGCTTGCAACAGACCAAATCTTAGGCTAGATAAATCACATATATCACACCAGGCTTAATTACTATTATTAATTATGATTATCGACATCAAATAAAGAAGAAGAGGAGAAAAAAAAATCTTGAAATCACATTAGAACCATAAAGGGCCTTAGGGACATTGAGTCTAACTGCGCAACTTTATAAATGCGGCAACCTAAGGCCATTGGAAAAGACTCTGATGCTGGGAGGGATGGGGGGCAGGAGGAAAAGGGGATGACAGAGGATGAGAAGGCTGGATGGCATTACCGACTTGATGGACGTGAGTTTGAGTGAACTCTGGGAGATGGTGATGGACAGGGAGGCCTGGCGTGCTGCGATTCATGGGATTGCAAAGAGTCGGACACGACTGAGCGACTGAACTGAACTGAACTGAAGGCCAGAGACACCGTGATTAGCACAAACACACAGGGTTTTATAGCAGCAGGCTCTGGACTAGAATCCCACCCTCCTTGCTCCATGTCCAGAAGGCTAAAGATGCAGCTAGAGAGCTTTCCTGGGAGCTTCAGTTACCTTTTCAGGAGCAGCACTTCCCTGGAAACTAACCTGGTCCACATCTCCTTTGGCAGCCTACAGCCCCACAGTCCTCACAAGGAACGTGGCTCTTGTTCATTCATGCTCTTTTCTCTCACCCACAGCCTCATAATTAAAAGAGAATACACATGCCTTTGGTTTCTGAGACCTTATTAAGAATCGAGTAAGCCACAGCAAGCAGACAACCAGGCAGGAAAACTTGGATTAAAGCTAATCCCCCCCACACCCCCCTTGCTTTACAGACTCTCATCAGAGGGTGGTTGTAGGTCCCATGGAGAAGAAGCAGAGCTAGCTTCACAGGGCTCCCCAGCCCTTCATCTGCCTGGGGAATCTCAGTTAGAAAACATCTTTTCATGTTTAATTCTGATAGACACTGCAATGATCTGTATTCATTCCCACAGAGAGTCAGAAAAGCCTGTGAAGGAGAAACAACCAGGCTTCTTAAGGCATTTCAAATATCAAAAATCAACTTAATTAAGTAAGGTTAATATTTCTTCCTGAGCAGCAATCCAACTTTAATTGATACTTCATAAAAAAATTAATTCCTGGGGGAGTACAAGCATGTATACACCTAATGAGTTCATCTGTCAAGGGTGTTATTACAGAAGATGTTAAATGTGCCTCCTCACCGGCCACTTAGACTGCCCCGTGTTAATCGGAGCCAAAAAGCAACCATAGGTCTGCAACTCTACTGCTCTCTGTGGGCTCTTTGATCCTGCCAACAATGTAACATGATCCATCCTCCTCTACCCTGTCTCCACTCTGTGAATGATTCAGGGGCCAGATTTAAGCCCAGCCTCCTGCATGGACGGCATCCCAGTTTCCCTCCCTTCACTGGCTTTTGCTCCACAATGAGAAAGGTTAGGACACTCTCACTTTATTAGCACACTGTGGCAGACTTCATTAGATGATTTAATCCTCTGTTTAAAAAAAATAAAATAAAAACTTTGAACAGATTTGCAAACTCTCTATATTCCCTGCTGGTAGGAAAGATGATTTAAGTTCTGCAGGACTCTGATTTCTGATGGGAAACATCAACCAAGAGAAACTGGGTGTTGCATGGGAAAGAAATCTCTGATCCTCTATTATTGCCTCTTAAGGTGACTATTTCTATACTAGGAATTCCCAAATTTCTCCAGTTGCAGACTGAATGCTCTAACAGACCCCCCCAAACCATCTGCCTCCCCAGCCCTCTCCTCACTAGAAATAACGAGGAAATTTTGCCCCATATTGGTTGAGACCTCAGTGTAAATTATCAGGAGCAAGTTGTTAATATCATCAACCTCAGGAGGCTAGTAACTTCCAGACCACCCAGGACACCAGGCAGACCTCAGGGAGCTAGGACATCGACCTGACTGTTGCCAGAAAAAAGCAGCCCAGCCCAATGCCCCTCCTTGCTAACTGCCCATACCTCTTTGGTGTGAGTATGGAAGGAGACAGACATGTCCAGCAGAAGCTTCCGCTGCTCCACCCTGCGCACGAAGTCTTGGATGCGCACCTCCAGGTGTCTAGCTGCCTTGTAGATCTCCTCCGGGTCACATTCCCCTGTCTGAGCCAGCTGCTCTGCCGCTTCTAGGAGCTTGTCCGCATTGGTGTATGTATTCTGCCAGCAACGACAGTGAGGAAAAGTCAACTTGCAGTCACGAATGGAGCGTCACGTCTTCCCCCAGCCCACCAGGGCTGCCCAGAGCTGGAGCGCAGTGCGTGGGCACTGAGCCCAGAGCTCCCTAATCTGGCACGGAAGAGCTGAGTGCCCAGCTCACCCACCACCTCCCAGCAAGCCAGCAGCCTGCCTGGCAGCTCAGCACAAGCGGGTACTAGCTCAGTGCCTCCTCTGTGCCTGGGATTTCTCCCAGGTGGGGTGTCCTGGAAAGAAGTGAGCAGACATGCTAGAATCTCCATTCCTCAGCCTCGCCTGGACCCCCTACCCTTAGGGAGATCCACCACTGCCCTCACCTCTCAGGCTGTAACTGCCAGAGTTGGAAATACCTCATCCACAAAGATCAGCTGTGTTTCTATATGAGAACACCAGAGAAATAATAACTGGGAAACTTGCATGACTTTTCCCCCAAGTCCCTTATAACTACTGGTGTTTATCTTTTGGAACAGAGCTATCTCTTTGGAGGGGAAAGGGTCAGAACTCAGGGAACTGACAGAAGGAAGCAGCCACAGCCAGAGTGAGGAGATACAGGCAATTCCCTGTGTGCCCAGTAAAGGCTTAAAGCTTGCAGGAAGGTTGGGGAGGTGTCTGGTGATTTTGTTTATCTTACGCTACTGCATGCACGCACACATGAACACACTCATTCTCACACACACACTCTCCTCCAAACCCCTGTCTATGTTCTCCAGAGCATTTTGAAAAGCAACCAACTTGTAATTATTGCTCATCAGGATGGAGTCACTGCCTCTGCAATACATGTATGTCAGTTAGTACATATATGCCATGGATACAATTTTTCCTGGGTAGGCTTCCTGTAAAAGAGAGTTCCAGACAGACCCTTAATTAGAGCTGGCGGCTCAGATGCACATTATATTTCTCAACACCCTTATAATGACACAAGGCCCAACAAAGTGATGAACAAGTGAACTGGGGATGATATGAAACTGGCGGCAGAAACAGTCAGGATCAAGTGCAAAGTGAGTGGAGAAGTGGAACGAATTTTGTAGCAATGATTGTGCGTGGTGCTTTACTTTGCCTATATCTGAGTGGTCTCCGGTCCCTGGAGAGTTCACTCACCTGAAGACCTGGGTGTTAAAGGTTGAATTGTGTCCCCTCTAAATTTGCATGTTGAAGCCCTCAGCCCCAGGACCTCAGAATGGGGCCCTTATTTGGAGACAGAGTAATGGCAGAGGTAATTAAGATCAAATCATAGTGAAGTAGGATTCCTAATTCAATATGACTGCTGTCTTTACAAAAATAACACCATGTAAAGACAGGTACCTCCCTTGTGGTCTGCGCTTAAAGATAGGTCCCATGTGTCACTCACTGTGGGTTCTTCATGCCAGACACCATGGCTGGTAGACAATAGGCACTTACTAAATGTCTACTGAACGAACAAGACTCAGAGCTTGAATGAGCATGTCATGTCTGGGTAAGTTGAGCTAACCTCACTAAAATTGGAGAGTAGAAGGAAATCATATTTATAAGGCAGGGAAGGGCCAGATAATAGATTTTACAGTGAAAGGGAGAGGAGAGCCGGTGGGAGGGCAACAGGGTCAGCACTAGAAGCAGGGCTCCCTTCTTTACCTGTTTCCCAGCCCTCCTCCCCATCATGACTGGAAAGAGCCTCTAAAATTCAGACCCAGTCATAGCTCTCTTCCACGTAAAACTGTCCAGTGGCTTTCCACTGCCTCTGGGGTAAAACCCCTCAGGGTGCCATGCAAGGCCCCTCTTCATCTGACACTTGTTTTTTCCCTTCAGCCTCAACTCCCCTAAAACAGCCTGTGAAATAAATTGCTTATACTTCTGGAAACTCATAGCACTGGGTCTTCCCCTGTGCTTCTGCCTAGGTTGTCCTTCCCCTACTTTTTTTCCCATGACCAACTCTTACTCACCCTGTAAGACCCAGCCCAGGTGTCACTTCCTCCAGGAAGTCCACCCTGAGATCCACTTCCCTCCCAAGGTTGGCCTATATGAGCCCCTCTGAGCTCTCAGAGTGATCTGTGCCAAACCTCTTCTTGGTTCCTGCCATATTCTAATGCCAGTGTTTGCCTTTCTCATCCACTTAGGGGCAGGCAGTCTTTCACTTCTTTCCCTTGGTGCCTGGTACCAAGTAAGTGCTCTATAAAAATTTAATGAATGAATTAATAAATTAAAGAATACATCAATCCCCACCAATCCTAATGTTCAATCCTTAGCCCCATCAACTACTTGGTACAAGATCTTATATGCTAGAATTTATGTTCAATGTTTAATCTCATTTGGTTTATCCTATTTCCTGGCAGAATCCTGAAATAAGAATGTGCTTATAGAATATAAATTAAAGTGTTAATGGAGCAATTCACTGATACCTGTCATTGCCCCAATTGGGCAATCCTTGTCCCACTGGGGCAAGGATCACAACTGGGGGGGCAACGGGGTCAGCACTAAAAGCTGGGCTCCCTTCTTTACCTGTTTCCCAGCCCTCCTCCCCATCATGACTAGAAAGAGCCTCTAAAATTCAGACCCAGTCACAGCTCTCTTCCACGTAAAACTGTCCAGTGGCTTTCCACTGCCTCTGGGGTAAACCTTCTCACCTTCTGACCAAGCCAACAAGAGTTTCTACCCCAGGGCCAGAATCCAACTCACTATGGGTATAGTTCCTAGGCATTCTTTGGCTCCTCAGTCTCCTATCCTCTGCCTTGGGTTTGATCCCTTGATGACATTTCCTAATTGGCATTGCAAAAATAGGTTACGAGTAGGGGGACATCAATTCCTCAGCCCCTGGGGCTTTTAGGCAGGGCCTGTGGTAACTGGAGCCCTGGGTCAGAGATTTAGGCCATATGGATGGCTGCATTTCCTGTTCTTCCCTCCCTCCATGCCTGTGTCTACCAGGTAAAAAGTTCTAGATAATTCAGCCCTTACGTTGATGGGCATAAATCTCATCTTCACCTCATTGTGCTTTGCAGATCCTGCTTTTTGTTTTACAAACTGAAGGTTTGTGGCAACCCTGTGTTAAGCAAGTCTATCAGCATTGTTTTTCCAACATCAGCTCACTTCATGTCTCTATGTCACATTTTGGTAATGCTTGCAATATTTTAAATTCTTTCATTATCATTATCTTTGTTGATTTTTGATCATTGATCTTTGATGTTACTACTAGGACTTACTGAAGGCTCAAATGATGGCTAGCATTTTCTAGCAATAAAGCATTTTTCAATATCATGGAGGGCATTTATTCATTTACATTGAAGGTCTCTTTACATCTGATCATTTCTACAGCTGTGCATACACAAATAACTCAAACATGAATCCTCCAGAAATTTAGGTTCATATTTGACTTCAAAAACACATCTCTAAAAGTCCCAAACTGAATCCTCCAGGAATTTAGGTTCATATTTGACTCTATAAACACATCTCTGACAGTACCATCAACTCCCCAAGTCAACATATCCTTCTGGAATCCTGCGCCCCTACTGGATCACATTTACTTTTCTCGATCACACTGAGCTAATAACAGAAACCAGGGGTGTGTTTTCCCTTCGTAATGTACCTATATCCTAGATTTCAGTTTCCAAGTGTCCTGAAGAAAGCTTCTGATAGAACCAACAACTAGGTAGGGTGTTACAGCATTATGTATCGGAACTCAGATGATCACACATGTCACCATCACAGTGAGGACAGGGGCTGGGCCTAACCCAAATCTTCCTGGGACATCCTAAGTCTGTAAGAATCTCCCAAAGTTCAGCCTGTAGCTGGGCAAGTCTCTCCTGATGAAGAATACCCAAAGTGCTGTAACTCTCCCGAGGGACAGGATAAAGCTCTAGACTTAAGTCAGGAAGCCTATCAGTATGATGCAGGAGACTCTCTAGGATGGCCATGGAGATGAGATTTCCACACACGCTGATGACCCTGAGCTGGGAGCAGTGGCTCAGGGCAGGCAGAATGGCCGTGAGATGGGAGTCCATGATCCCATACAGGTTTAAGTCCAGTTCTTCCAGAGAGCCTACAACTTTCTCCAGCAGAACTTGGAGGAGCTCAGGACTAAAGCTGGTCAGGATAACACCACTCAGATTCAGGCCCTTTAGCTGATAGATGTTCAGTCTCTGGGACAGATTGGTCAAGTCAGATTCTCTAGACAGGCAGTTGGTTACTGAGAGGTTGTCCAAGGCGGGTCTTCAGGCATCTGAGTATCTGGCTCAGATGGCCTTCCAAGAAAGATGGAGATTCCATTAGGAGATACTGGAGGTACTACAGCCTGAGGATCTGAGAAGTAAATTGCAGAAGATGCTGATTGTCCTGATCCTCAACAGCAGACACATGAATGGGGCAGAGAAGGAGTTTCTGAACATTGCTCATCTTGCCCAGCTGATCCTCAGCTGGCCAGAGTGGACAGCTTCTGAGTGAAACTCAAATCCACCTCCTGTACACAGTCCAGCTTCACTAAACTGAGAACTCTCTTAATATCTTCCGTAGACACTGAAATAACCTTCATCTTCTTACAGCATAGGTGTATAGAGCCTTTTCTCTGTCCCACCCACATGAAGAAGTAAGCGGGGAATTTACCCAGGCCTTTTTCTTGAGACAAAGTTCTATGACTACCTCCCAGGGAGCCAAGGGATGCTTTGTCCTTGACATGTCCTCAGCCACTGGTGCCATCGGTGAGCTTGAGGGTACATAGTCCATGTCTCCAGACCACGTCCTCCAGAAGTCCCAGCCAGTATTCCTCAAGTCCAGCACCTGAAATTTGTACTTCCTGGGGTGAACCTTCTGGGCCAGCAGGATATCAAGGCCATCCAGCACTGCTTGTAAGGTTCCCTTGTAAGGCTGCTGCATCAGGCCCCCCAGAGTCAGGTGGGCAAAGGGCCAGGCTTGCACCATGGCCTTCAGGGTCTCACTATGTCTGCCAGAGAAGGTGACCATGAATAATGGTGGGTAGAGCTCAGTAGGCAGACACTCCAAAGAGGTGATGGCTGAGGCTTCGTCTCTCATCAGGCTTACTGCTGCTAAGTTCACAAATCTGGGTGGGTTGTGAACACTCATCCTGACTCTTCTCTGAATGGAATCCAGCTCTGATCTGTTTGGTGGGTTGCTCAGACCTCAGACTTGGTGGAGAACACAGGCAGTGACTCCAGAGTGAGAAGCTTCTGCATCTCTTCTTTGATGATTGATGCTTTTATAGAACTTTTCTAACCACATCTGCCCTCCTTCCAACCACTAACTTCTAATCAGAAGGCACTTCCTGATAAGATTCCACAGTGCCCCTCAGGTTAACCCTGACTGGGTTACTGTCAATCTCCATATGAATTGATTGAGTCAGACCTTCATTAATAAAAGAGAAAGAACAGGGGGAGAGGTGGTGGCATCAAGGATTTATTCATTGATTTACCTCAAAAAATTGGATTGAGTTTTGCTAATATGGACAGTTGTATCCCTGGATGTGAGAAAGGGAAAGGATTATGGGTTTCTGACATTACACAAAAAGCTAAGTCAAAAACAATGTCTTCAACATATCATTGTTGGGAGATCTTTGGCAAAATCAAAGTTGTTAAATGTCCCAGAATTAAAACAGCTTCATAAAGGCAGTGGTATCATTTCCAAAGGAAACAAAATAAACTCCTATTTCTTTCAAGTTGTCACTTAGGTGTTATATGAGGAAGATAGCAAATTATGAGTGTATTCAGAGAGTTAAGGGATGTGCAATTGGAGATGTGGTTGGACCTCCAGATTCAAGTTCTGACTTATTTAAAGAACATCTAGTCAAAATCCTAATGAGAATTAAGGGTGGGTGATGGGCAGTGTGGTGGTGGCCATTCCTAAAGGGACCCTGTGAATGACTCAAACAGCATCATATATGTTGTTTTTTTGTTTGCTTTTCTCTTGGGAAAGAGGGACATTAAAGACTTTTCTTTGGGTGATATTTAGAAATTAAACACAAGAGGCTAAGAGGAGACAGTGTCATCTTTGAGGGTGTTTCCTCCTAGAATGTTGCGATCAGGACAGCAAATTGACATGAAAAGACTAAATCTGAGAATGTGAGCAAAGGGAGACATGACCAGCTCTGCACAGGAGGGCATTTTCATGTCTGGGAGTCAATGATGGTGGTCATTGTGGGCTCTTTGGGAACTTGGAGCAGGGGGTGAAACAAATGTGGATCAGTCCGACCTAACCTTGTGCTCAACATGGCCACTGCTACCAGTAAACACTGTCTTTCAGGTTCTTCACACAGGGGATGAGCCGAGATGGCAACTGACCGCAGGCGTATTCTAGGGACATCACCAGATGGTCAACACCAAAATCAGATTGGTTATATTCTTTGCAGCTAAAGATGGAGAAGCTCTATACAGTCAGCAAAAACAAGAACAGGAGCTGACTGTAGCTCAGATCATGAACCCCTTGTTGCAAAATTAAGACTTAAATTGAAGAAAGTAGGGAAAACCATTAGGCAATTTGGGTATGACCTAAATCAAATACCTTACGTTTATACAGTGGAAGTGACAAACAGATTCAAGGGATTAGATCTGGTAGACACAGAGCCTGAAGAACTATGGATGGAGGTTCATGACATTGTACAGGAGGCAGTGATCAAGACCATCCCCGAGAAAAAGAAATGCAAAAAGGCAAAATGCTTGTTTGAGGAGGCTTTATAAAATTGCTGAGAAAAGAAGAGAAGTGAAAGGCAAAGGAGAAAAAAAGAAAGATATACTCATTTAAATGCAGAGTTCCAAAGAACAGTAAGGAGAGATAAGAAAGTCTTTTTAAGTGAACAATGCAAAGAAATAGAGGAAAACAACAGAATAGGAAAGACTAGAGATCTCTTCAAGAAAATTAGAACTACCAAGGGAACATTTCATGTAAAGATGGGCACAATAAAGAACAGAAACGGTATGGACCTAACAGAAGCACAAGATATTAAGAGGTGGCAAGAATACAAAGAAGAACTATACAAAAAAGATCTTAATGACCCAGATAACCACAATGGTGTAGTCACTCACCTACAACCAGACATCCTGGAGTGTGAAGTTAAGTGGGCCTTAGGAAGCATCACTACAAACAAAGCTAATGGAGGTGATGGAATTCCAGCTGAGCTTTTTTCAAATCCTAAAAGATGATGCTGTTAAAGTGCTGCACTCAATATGCCAGCAAATTTGGAAAACTCAACAGTGGCCACAGGACTGGGAAAGGTCAGTTTTAATTCCAATCCCAAAGAAGGGCAATGCCAAAGAATGTCCAAACTACCACACAACTGCACTCATTTCACATGCTAGCAAGGTCATGCTCAAAATTCTCCAAGCTAGGCTTCAACAGTACATGAACTGAGAACTTCCAGATGTTCAAGCTGGATTCAGAAAAGGCAGAGGAACCAGAGATCAAATTGCCAACATCTGCTGGATCATCGAAAAAGCAAGAGAATTCCAGAAAAACATCTGCTTCATTGACTATGCTAAAGCCTTTGTGTGGATCACAACAAACTGTGGAACATTCTTCAAGAGATGGGAATACCAGACCATCTTATCTGCCTCCTGAGAAACCTGTATGCAGGTTAAGAAGCAACAGTTAGAACTGAACATGGAACAACATACTGTTTCAAAATTGGGAAAGGAGTGCATCAAAGCTGTATATTGTCACCTTGTTTATTTAACTTACATACAGAGTACATCATGTGAAATGCCAGGCTGGATGAAGTACAAGCTGGAATCAAGATTGTCAGGAGAAATATCAATAACTTAGATATGCAGATGACACCACCCTAATGGCAGATAGTGAAGAGGAACTGAAGAGCCTCTTGATGAAGGTGAAAGAGGAGAGTGAAAAAGCTAGCTTAAAACTCAACATTCAAAAACTAAGATCATGGCATCCGGTCCCATCACTTCATGGCAAATAGATGGGGAAAAAATGGAAACAGTAACAGACTTTATTTTCTCGGGCTCCAAAATCACTGCAGATGGTGACTACAACCATGAAATTAAAAGGCACTTGCTCCTTGGAAGAAAAGTCTAGATTTGTCTGACAAATCTAGATAGCATATTAAAAAGCAGACACATTACTTTGCCAACAAAGGTCCAAACAGTCAAAGCTATGGTTTGTCCAGTAGTCATGGATGCGAGAGTGGACCATAAAGAAGGGTGAGCGCTGAAGAATTGATGCTTCTGAACTGTGGTGTTGGAGAAGACTCCTGAGAGTCCCTTGGACTGCAAGATCAAACCAGTCAATCCTAAAAGAAATCAACCCTGAATACTTACTGGAAGGACTGATGCTGAAGCTGAAGCTCCAGTACTTTGTTCACCTGATGCCAAGAGCCGACTCACTGAAAAAGGTCCTGACGCAGGCAAAGATTGAAGGCAGGAGGAGAAGTGGGTGGTAGAGGATGAGATGGTTAGATAGCATCACTGACTCAATGGATATGAATTTGAGCAAACTCCGGGAGATAGTGAAGGACAAGGAAGCCTGGCGTACTGCAGCCCATGGGGTTGCAAAGAGTAGGACAGGACTGACTGACTGAACAACAATATTCTAGGGACTCTGGGAGCTGAACCATAATCCCTCACATTTGGTTATTCTCACAATATTTTAAATTCTTTCATTATCATTATCTTTGTTGATTTCTGACCAGTGATCTTTGATGTTACTACTATAACTTGCTGAAAGCTCAGATGATGGTTAGTATTTTTTTAGCATTAAAGCATTTTTTAAAAAGTCATATACATTGTTTTTTTAGACATAATGCTATGGCACACTTAACAGACAAAACTTTTATATGCACTGGGAAACCAAGATTCATGTGGCTCACTTTGTTTTGGTATTTGGTTTATTGCAGTGGTCTGAAAGTGAACCCACAACAGCTCTGAGGTATGCCTTCCTTCCATTCCCCCTGCTGCAGCCTTGGCTCATGACTTTATGCCTTTCCTCAGGGAGGAAACAGAGCATTGCAGGATAACTTGTCTCTAAAAACATTGGCATCCCAGCAATCTAGCTGTGGTTTCAGCCTCCTTAGGCTGAAGCAGAAGGATGAGAAGTAGGCTTTTTAAAGACAGAGTGTGGAAGAGGCGGCGAGTGAAAACACTTGTGGAGTTAAGAGGTGACCTCCTTGATAACATGAAGTTAGCACTCTGGGCCCTGTGCTCTGGGGATGAGGACGGATGAGGATGGATAAGGCCAAAGTTCCTCTTATAATTCAAAAGAGGTAGTGTGGACCGGAGGATGTAACAACCAGAGGGCCAGTATAGAACTGTCCCCTCCTGACGATTATTTTTCCAGGCTTGGAAATGGACATTTGCCTTATCTCCTAGTGTAGCTAGTCCTAAGTTTAAGGATAAGTAGTGATCCAAAAGTTCCTTTGTAAGACTCTTATTTAGCACCAGGAGTGTATATTCCATGTAAATGGGAGTTAGATTCCCAGGACAAAATAGAGAAAATCAGTTGAGCACATAGCATTTTTTTTTTTTTTTTGGCTATGCTGCATGGCATGTGGGATTTTAGTTACTTAATCAGGGATTAAATCTGAGCCCCCTGCAGTGGAAGAGCAGAGTCTTTACCACTGGGAAGACTCCATACCATATTTAAAATATAGTACTAGCTTCTCAGGTGGCTCAGTGGTAAAGAATCCACCTGTCCATACAGAAGATACAGGAGACCCAGATTTGATCCCTGGGTTGGGAAGACCTGCTGGAGGAGGAAATGGCAACCCATTCCAGTATTCTTGCCTGAAAAAAAATCCCATGGACTGAGGAACTTGGGGGTTACAGTCCATGGGATCTCAAAGAGGCAGACATGACTGCGTACGCAAGCTCACTGATACAGCACATCAGTACAGTCAAAATGTATAACTAGGGTGATACAGGAAAATGCTTTTCGGTTTTCATTCCAGGGCATCAGGCACATATTTCTCCATCATCTGTTGGCTCTTGGAGAGGACGAAGGGATGGACTCTGATGATAGCAAAGTGGTCTTTGGTGGGAAGCAATAGGATGGAAAGGAGGAAACCACTTGGTGCCAGTGATGGGTTAACCCACCACATTACGTCTGCTGGAAGGACATCTGCCTACATATCCTGAATAAAGGAATAAACAGTAGTTGTCTCCATGAGGACAATTTGTGTGTCCAAACAAGGAGTAACTAATGACTACTCCTAATCAGATGCTCCTTCAATTGGAGACTGTCTATACAAATCTGCTACAAGTCTACTAATTGGGACTGATACCAAAAATAACTATTGCACTTGCCAATACTTCCCAACACAAATAGTGTGGGAGCTGAGAGTATCTCTGGGAACCTAAACACTGGCTTTATCACATTTACATATACAATCATCACCCTGTCCCATTCTCATACACATCTCTACTTGCTGGAAAGCATTTTCCTCTGCACGTCTAAAATGTTTCAACACCTCTTCCTATTAACAATAAGTGGTGTATTTTCAGAACTCCACATTTTTAAAGTAAAGTTTTATTTCCTATAGTCTAACTTTTATGTGTTTAAGAACACCTAGACTGAGTAATTCTGAGAAAAGAATAGCAGTTGTTCTTTGCCAGGGTGTTCTCCTTTACTGATTTTCTCTTTCCTTCTTATCCTCAGTAACCCTCTTCATTTACAGGCTATGCTTTAACCTTGATGTATTTTCTTTTAGTTGCAGGCCAGAAGCTGAGTATCTAGGTATTCTCAGGCGAAACAGCAGAAGAGATAACAAGAATTAACTATTAGCATATTACCTATTTAATATAATGATAAAAAGCAATGCTTTGTTTCTGGACCAAAAGCCAGGGTCAATCCTAGAGGCTGCCAATACTGGTTACAAAACATGATCTGTCAGAAAACATCAGGACCAGCTTGTAAGAAAGGACCAACCAGATTTCAGAAAATTTGGCCACCCCAGGGGACTGAGACACAAAGCAAGGAAGGACTTTCTCCTGGACTCTTCCCACCTACGCCTCCAGGGCAGAGAGAGCAGTGGATGGCAGAGACTGGGCCAGGTCTGATGCTCAGACTGAACAAAAGAAGACGGTATATACAGGAAGGGACCTAGAGGCCAGAGACTGGCCTAGAGCTGCAGGCTGGGACTAAAAGAAGAGTGAGGAGAGAGAGCCCTAGGGAGCTGAGCAATTAGAAGATCAAAACCAGGAGAGTGCCATGCAGACACAAAGCTCTGAAGACTGCTCCTGCTGCTGCTGCTACTAAGTCGCTTCAGTCGTGTCTGACTCTGTGTGACCCCATAGACGGCAGCCCACCAGGCTCCCCCGTACCTGGGATTCTCCAGGCAAGAATACTGGAGTGGGTTGCCATTTCCTCCTCCAATGTAGGAAAGTGAAAAGTCTAAGTGAAGTCGCTCAGTCGTGTCTGACTCAGAGGGAAGTATTTAATCCTTTTCCCACTAAGCAAGTCCCAGATGCAGCCAGCTGGCAACTATATTGCTGCTGGGAAGCAACCCACCACCCCAGCATTATGGGAATTTGATAACACAGTCTCCACCCTGGCTACCCTTCCCCTCCTTCCTCCTCGTCACTCAGCTCAAATGGGCAAAATAATGGAGGGGAACATGTAACCACAAAAGAAGAATAAGGACAAAAATGTTTTAGAAGTGAAGAAGGCAGACCTAAGTGTTCAGATATGAATTTGTGGATTGCCCAGTAGCCTGGCCCTATAAAGTTCATTCTCACGTGGAATTCTTGAAGCCAAAAAATAGCGGTTGGTGAGACAGGATCTCCATGGAACAGAGATAAGTAGGGCCACCTGCTGCAGGGTTTGGCAATTCAAGAGATTGGGGAGGCGGGGAGCTGTACCCAAAATGCTGTTCTCTCTCAAAAGAGTAACTTTGCACTGTTGCTGTTTTTCCTGTTTTCCATATTCTATGTTTGGCTGTCAGTGGGAGGCAGTGGGCGGGAAGAGGGAGAAGGCAGGCCTTTGGAGAAAGACAGTTGGTTTGAAAATACTGCTGAAAGCCTTGGGGCTTGTGGACTTACTTTCTCTTCTGTTCTATCCTGAAAAGGGCAGACAAAAAAAGATGTGCCTGACCCAGGGAAATGGGGGTCAGGTGAAAGGGGGAATGAGCAGAGGGGCTGGTCCACACTTCTGCTTCTGCCCCAGTGAGCACAGTGCTTCTCGAGCCCTTTCACCCCCATGTGGTCACATATAGCCCTAAGTGTCCACATTCCGATCTGAAGGGAGCCCACTGCCTATGACCCTCTTTATGAATGGTGTTCCTGCTCATTTTCAACTTCATGGACCCTGGACCCCTATCTGCCCTGTTCTTATCATAGCTAACCTCCCTGGGTTTCATCCATAGACTCTACGAAACAGGGTCTCTTAACAGCAGCACTGATATCATTTTGGGCTGGATAATTCTATGTTAGGGGGCTGTTATGGGTTGAGTTCTGTTCTTCCAAAAAGGTATGTTGCAACCTTAATGGCCAGTACCTGAGAATGTGACTTTTTTTTTAAAGAAATAGTGTCAATGAAGGTAGAATTAGTTGAGGTCAGACTGGAGTTGGGTGGGCTGTAATCCACTATGACTTGTGGCCTTATAAAAAGATGAGTTCAGGAACATACAGATACAGAGAGGGCACTGTGTGACACGAAGGCCAAGGCTGGAGTGATACAAAGGAATACCAAAAACTGTCAGCAAACACCAGAAGTCCAGAGAGAGGCTCGGAACAGATTCTCCCTTACAGAAGGAACTAACCTACAAATACCTTGATTTTAGTCTTTGAGCCTCCGGAACTGTGAGACAATACACTTCTGTTGTTTTAAGCCACCCAGTCTGTGGTCCTTTGTTACAGTAGCCCTAGGAAATTAACACAGGGCTGTTCTCTGTACTGCAGGGTGTTTAGCTGCATCCCTGCCCTCGACCCACAGGATGCCAAAAGCAATGCCTTCCCCAGATGCCAACCCAGAATGTCCTCGGACATTGACAGACATGCCCTGGGTGGAGGTGGGGGATGGGCAAAAATGTCTTCCAGTGGAGAAGTTCTTTTAGATCATAAGACCATCAAGGAAGCTCCAGTGAGGGAGCCCATACAACCTCCTTAGCTTATACTGCTTTTCTGACAGTCCCTCAGATGGCAGAAGCCTTAAGAAATCTAATCCTGTGGTTCGCATAGGACAGGACTGGGCAGTAGATCAAGGAGCCTGGGGGAGAAAAGCAGTGTTCAGGTCCTACCCCAGATTACTCAAATCAGAATGGGAGCTAAGGAGGAGGTGGGGGAGGGGAGTATCCAGCAGCATATGTTTTTAAAAACTTAAACTTATATGTAGAGTACATCATTCTAAACACTAAGTTGGATGAATCACAAGCTGGAATTAAGATTGCCAGGAGAAATATCAATAATCTCATGCAGATGATACCATCCTAATGGCAGAAAGTAAAGAGGAACTGAAGAGCCTCTTGATGAAGGTGAAAGAGGAGAGTGAAAAAGCTAGCTTAAAACTCAACATTCAAAAAATGAAGATCATGGCATCTGGTACCATCACTTCATGGCAAATAGATGGGAAAAAATGGGAAAGTAATAGACTTTTTCTTGGACTCCAAAATCCGCAGACAGTGACTGCAGCCATGAAATTAAAAAATGCTTGCTCCTTGGAAGAAAAGCTATGACAAACCTAGACAGCATATTAAAAAGCAGACACATCATTTTGCGAACAAAGGTCTGTATAGTCAAAGCTATGATCTTTCCAGTAGTCATGTACAGATGTGAGAGTTGGACCATAAGGAAGGCTAAGCACTGAAGAATTGATGCTTCTGAACTGTGGTGCTGGAAAAGACTCGTGAGAGTCCCTTGGACTGCAAGGAGATCAAACCAGTCAGTCCTGAAGGAGATCAACCCTAAATATTCATTGGAAGGACTGATGCCAAAGCTGAAGCTCCAATACTTTGGCCACCTGATGGAAAGAGCCGACTCATTGGAAAAGACCCTGATGCTGAGAAAGATTGAGGGCATGAGGAGAAGGGGACAAGAGAGGATGAGATGGTTGGATGGCATCACTGACTCAATGGACATGAGTTTGAGCAAACTCTAGGAGATAGTAAAGGACAGGGAAGCCTGGTGTGCTGCAGTCCATGGGGTCCCAAAGACTCGGACATGACTGAGCAACTCAACAACAACAAAAGTGTTAGTCACTCAGTCATGTCTGACTCTTTTCGACCCCATGGACTGTAGTCCAGGCTCTGTCTGTGGAATTCTATATGCAAGAATACTGGAGTGGGTAGCCATTACCTTCTCCAGGGGATCTTCCCAACCCAGGGATCAAACCTGGGTCTCCCACATTGAAGCAGATTCTTTACCATTTGAGCCACCAGGGAAGCCTGTAAAAGCTTCCTAGGTGACTATAATTGCAGTCTCTCCTGCTGCTGCTGCTGCTGCTAAGTCGCTTCAGTCGTGTCTGACTCTGTGCGACCCCATAGATGGCAGCCCACCAGGCTCCCCCGTCCCTGGGATTCTCCAGGCAAGAACACTGAAGTGGGTTGCCATTTCCTTCTCCAATGCATGAAAGTGAAAAGTGAAAGTGAAGTCGCTCAGTCGTGTCCGACTCTTAGCGACCCCATGGACTGCAGCCTACCAGGCTCTTCCGTCCAGGGATTTTCCAGGCAAGAGTACTGGAGTGGGGTGCCATTGCCTTCTCCGATTGCAGTCTCTATCTAAGGTTAAAAGCACTCTCTAGGCGTAGGGCTCACAGCCTGGGCTGAAATTCTAAGGTGACAGGAATCTCATCTTTTGCCCCCAAAGAGCTACAGGTTTTGAATGAATGGTAATATTATTAATGACCGGAAAAACCTGGAGAATTTAGGACTATAATGAATTTAACAGTTTACCTAGTAGCTTAAATACAGTAACTATGGTTTATAACAGTAAAAAATAAACATAACCAGAATGTTCAATACTGGGGGGAGGTTACTACACTGTGGGCTTTCCTGGTGGCTCTGCCTACAATGCAGGAGACCCAGGTTCAATCCCTGGGTTGGGAAGATCCCCTGGAGAAGGAAATGGCCACCCACTCCAGTATTCTTGCCTGGAGAATCCCAGGGACAGAGGAGTCTGGCTGGACATGACTGAGACAACACTTTTAATACACTGTGGTATGACCAAACGAGGCAGTCCTCACGATTATGCTTTGAAGACTATCTAGCAATCTGAGGAAGTATCCCTGATGTAAGATCAAATGAAGAAGTCAGCATAAATCAAAGTATGGTCCTGGTCCTAACTACCTACCTATCTACTGGGAAAAACTACTACTGGTCATGATGGCTGCCAGTTTTGGACCCATCTACAAACATTACTACAGTGGAAGGTAGCAATGCTATTATGTCATGTTATAGATGAGAAAACCGAGGCTTGGAAAGGTGAAAGAATCTGAAATCTCAAATAAGCTCACATAGCTGCTGAATAGTAGATGTCAAGGTGGAATTCACACTCATTTGACTCTAAGCAAAACGTTCTTTGCATTTTGCTGTGCTGACTGGAAACTTGCCAATAAATATTAATAGTTTATATATAACTATCTCTAAGCTATATTAGGGATATGATTTTCCCCACTATTTTCTTGTTTCCAAATGTTCTATGGTCAGCATGTATTAATTTTATAGTCAAAAAAATGGGAAAATCATTTGAAGTAAAAAAATTATATGCAGGGCATTCTTTAGAAATTATTCCAAAAAATAAACCAAATTTTATGTTTACATGTGTTTGCTTCTTTTTGTCTGTGTAAGAAGAAAAACATACAAATTAACTGTGATTGCCTTGGGAGGAAGGGATTAGGAAGTGGGAATGGAGGGATAATTAGCATTTTTATTTACACATATCTTTGCAAGGTTTCGCTTGTTATTGTAACAATTAGGAATCTCTTTCAAACTTTGAAAAATACTAAATAAAAGAAATTTTAAAGGAAAACATGGGGATCTAATATATTTTTGTCAATTGTGTAACATCTAGAAATACAAATAACTTTCATTATAAATGTATTTATGTTAGAGATGGATGCATTTCCTAGTTCTGGGTTCCCAAAGACACTCATGCTTGAGCAACCAGTGTGACGTATTCAGTCATACAAAAACGCACAATCTCTCTGTAGCCCCAGTCAGTGATTTCAGCTTTCTCAGTTTGGATTTTATGACACTGCTCAGCATAGCTCAGAAGAAACATGATTTTGATATGACATATATATATGCAAAAAAGATCCAGTCAAAAATAATCACCTATGAAATCTTGGAAATTATTTCCCCTGGCACAATGCCAGCATCAACTACCCAGGACCCTGAGCTGTCTCCCACAGCAGGAAAAAAATAAGAGACATGTCAAATTTGAAAATACTTAAAAGTGAGGCTGATCCTCAGACAATACTCCCAAGAGCCTCTGTCTGGAATGCTGCTATAGGCTTTGGTTGAAAGCCTTCCTTATCACCATCACATAAATATCAAAGCCCTCATGCCGATGGCATGGAGCTGACAGCAGCACAGAGTGACAGGCAAGGGCCAGTCCTTGGGTACTTATGTGTATGAAACTGACAAGGTGATGTGATTGAAAAGCTTAGGGCCTTTTAAATAAAAGTCAGCAAAATAAAGATGGAGTGATGCAAAGATCAAAGGAATAATAGAAGAATCATTTTCTTCTTCTAGAAGAAGAAAATGATTTTCTTCAGATTCTTCTAGAGGAATCATTGTCTCTCTCCCTATCTTGCTGATGCACTCTGGGACTGTGGTTTCAGTGGCTTTAGAAGGTCCAGGTCACTTATATCTCACCTTCCCCAGGTGTGCCACTAAGATCATCATCATCATCCAAGAGAAATAGGGATTTTAGCCACAGGACTGCTCCAGGGCCCACGGGAGGTGACACATACTGCTCTAGGGTCTACATTCCCTAACCTGATCAGGTCTCCCTGAATGCAAGCCAGCCCTAGAAGGGTTCTGAAGTGTTGGGAAGGACCCTCAGTAAGGGCAAAGGAAAACCTTGGCCTCTGCAGTGGCCCTGAAGGTCTTTCTACTCATGACTGAAATTAGTGAACATGGCCATGCATCCTGAGGCATCCAAAAAAAAAAAAAAGATGAATTATGTTCAGAATGATCTATATATAAAGCATAGAAAGTTTAAACTGTATTTCAGAAAGTTTACCATCAATAAAGATGACCTTTGAAAAGTTTCAGCATGAAGTGGTTAGGATTAAATCTTGGTTCTCTATGAAATAACAGAGTAGTTCATTCTCTAACAATGAGAAGGAAATGAGGTGTGACAGTACAAAGTGATGATGTGATGCTCGGTGTACACTGGATAACAAATGACTGGGTAAATGTATAGGCCTGCAGAAGGTTTCAAAAACAGGCACGTTTTTGAGCCAACTTCAAGAAGTCTAAAATGTGAAGGATAAGAGGAGGAATCTACCAGGCAAGAGAATGGCTTGGGCAAAGGTCCAGATTGGAAAGTTGGGAAGATATGAGAGCTCTTGGCAAGGAGCTAAGAGAGGCACAGTCCTGGGTTTTCCCCCTTCAAGCCAGGGCTGGTGATGGAAAGCTTGCTGGGGGTAAAAAGAAGTGGCACTTGGTTCTTCAGAAGAACAGCCACTCTGTTCAGAGAAGCCCAGTGTAGGAGTCAGAGAGCCTAGCTCTAGTCCTCACTGTGGAATATGTCCAGAACAGTGGCTGTGTGATATGGAACAGTGGTAGGGAGTGGGCTGAAAGAGGCAAGAGAGACAGAGGAAGGAGACCTACACAAAGGATGGGGCCACCTGCACTCCCTCCTCAAAGAGGACCAGGCTCGGAGATCTGCTCTAAGACAGAAGAGACACCATATATCCACCAAGGACCGTTTACCACAAATTGTCCCCCAAAACCCAGGGCCCTCTGAAACCTCAGGATCTCCATTTTCAAAGAGTAAACAACATTTTCTTGTTTCCTTAGGTGATCAATTGAAGACACTCACCCACTGGAGCATTCCTTGGAGCAGAGATGCTGCAGGAGATCAAAGTCTCCCCACATATGGCCTCCAAGGGAAAGGGCAGAATCCAAATAGCTGGAGATCAACTATGAGATAGGGAAGGGTCATAGAGTTCGGTTTCATATCTCATCATTCACCTCATTATCTGGAGTTCTTGAAAGTTCCTAACTTTCACAGACCAAGCAGTATCTTCCATGACCAGACTATACCCATAATGCTCATCATGAGAACCTTGGCATGATCATGAGTAATTAAGTACAACTCCCCTCCCTCAATACAACAAAGGGGAAATTAAGCAATGAGGATTCTTTACTGCTGAGCCAATGGGGAAGCCCAGAGGTTATGTGAACTCAGAAGCAATAAATGGGAGAAAGCTGGCTAGGTGGTAAGGTCTGGCAGGGCATGGATACATTGACATAACCCTAAAGAAGGTAGAGGGAAGGGTCCCCAGGGCTTTCTGAAAGCTGTGAGCAAGGCTTCCTTGTTCTCTTTGGGCAGAAGGGTATGTAAGAGAAGTGGCCACCGTGCTCTGTGTACAAAGCATCACGATGTTTCCATTTCCAAAATCCACCTCTGACCCCAAACTCTCCCTGATCTATACTTACATAAACATCAGAACAAGGCTCATAAAATTACTAGCTTTAGCTTTAGAATGTGGGAAGTTTCCCGGCTAATCCCTGCTACGCATGGGAATCTGGCCCTCAAACAGTGTCAGAAGTCTGGGGCGTAAAGAGTTCACTTAAACTCAGAGACTGGTCAGCACATTCCCTCTCTTGGGAAATAGCCGGTATGGGGCAGCAGCATCAATCTTTTCTGTATCTTTAGCTCCTCTTTCCTGAGCATGTTCCAGACATGATCTCATCCACTGTCATTATATGCCCTGAGTAATAATGATAATTTACATCTGCTTTGTGCTCTAGACTTAAAGCGTTTTTAAGTACATTATCTCATTTAATACTTACTTCAGCTATGATGGAATAAACATAATCCCCACTTTGTAGATGTAGAAAGGCTGTTAGGCGACCTGTACACATAGCCAGAGTGGCTCTGGGCTTCCTACCCAGGTGTTCCAATCCCTGTGCCCTTCCTTCTCACTGGGATCTTGTTGCCTCCCACAAGGAAAAAGGGAGGAAGAATCTATAACTCTCATTTTGTTGATGATATGGTTATAGCTTTAATTATCGAAATGGCCTTTATGTGGGGCACAGGATAAGGAAAGAATCTAGGAAAATAGTGTGTCAAAGTCATCTGGTACCAAGTCATTTGACCACCTGAAGCCATGATGGGATGTAATTCCTTGGAACAAATTTCACACCTTTCTAACTTTATAAACTTGTAAAACTTTTACCAAAGCCACAGCAGGTGGGTCAGACCCAAGTTTTGCATCCAAATAACCCTCTCTTCTGTAGCTGGTCCCCCAGCCCAAGCAAATGAGACTGACCTTATTAAATCCCAAGACACTAAAGAGTCCATGACTTCCCTAGTAGCTCAGATGGTAAAGCGACCGCTTGTAATGCAAGAGACCCTGCAGAAGGAAAGATCCTTGGGTCAGGAAGATCCCCTGGAGAAGGAAATGGCAACCCAATCCAGTATTCTTGTCTGGAAAATCCTATGGATGGAGGCCCCTGGTGGGCTACAGTACATGGGGTGGCAGAGAATCAGACATGGCTGAGCGACTTTCACTTTCACCTCACTTCAAAGAGTCCATAAATTTAGAGTCCAAGAAGGCTCCTGAAGAAGAAGAAAACTGAAACATGTCTATCACATGGATTTGGAGTTCCCTTTTTAGCCTTATTCGCTGCCCCCTTCCCTCAGAGTTATTTTCAAATTCTATGCATGTGATGGACTAAAGTCCACCAGAGCTATTTCAATCCATACTTGACATTGCTGAGGCTCAGATATATTATACAAAATAGCCCAAAGTGTGAAACACCATGGGGACGTGTAATTACAGCTAAGGTTGCCCATGCTCCTAGAATATAGTAGGACAGCTGTGCTAGTCTCAGAAGATGAAACTGAGTTGCTCAGTTGTGTTTGACCCTGTGCAACCCCACGGACTGTAGCCTATCAGACTCGTCTGTCCATGGAATTCTCCAGGCAAGAATACTGGAGTGCGTTCAGTTTAGTTCAGTTCAGTCGCTCAGTCGTGTCCGAATCTTTGTGACCCCATGAACTTCAGGATGCCAGGCCTCCCTGTCCATCACTAACTCCTGGAGTTTACTCAAACTCACGTCCATCAAGTCGGTGATGCCACCCAGCCATCTCATCCTCTGTCGTCCCCTTCTCCTCCTGCCCCCAATCCCTCCCAGCATCAGAGTCTTTTCCAATGAGTCAACTCTTTGCATGAGGTGGCCAAAGTACTGGAGTTTCAGCTTTAGCATCAGTCCTTCCAAAGAACACCCCACCCAGGACTGATCTCCTTTAGGATGGACGGGTTTGATCTCCTTGCAGTCCAAGGGACTCTCAAGAGTCTTCTCCAACACCACAGTTCAAAAGCATCAATTCTTTGGTGCTCAGCCTTCTTCACAGTCCAACTCTCACATCCATACATGACCACTGGAAAAACCTCAGCCTTGACGAGACGGACCTTTGTTGGCAAAGTAATGTCTCTGCTTTTCAATATGCTATCTAGGTTGGTCATAACTTTCCTTCCAAGGAGTAAGCATCTTTTAATTTCATGGCTGCAATCACCATCTACAGTGATTTTGGAGCCCCCAAAAATAAAGTCTGACACTGTTTCCACTGTTTCCCCATCTATCTGTCATGAAGTGATGGGACCAGATGTCATGATCTTCGTTTTCTGAATGTTGAGCTTTAAGCCAACTTTTTCACTCTCCTCTTTCACTTTCATCAAGAGGCTCTTTAGTTTCTCTTCACTTTCTGCCATAAGGGTGATGTCATCTGCATATCTGAGGTGATTGATATTTCTCCCAGCAGTCTTGATTCCACCTTGTGCTTCATCCAGCCCAGAGTTTCTCATGATGTACTCTACATAGAAGTTAAATAAGCAGGGTGACAATGTACAGCCTTGACATACTCCTTTTCCTATTTGGAACCAGTCTGTTGTTCCATGTCCAATTCTAACTGTTGCTTCCTGACCTGCATATAGGTTTCTCAAGAGACAGGTCAGGTGGTCTGGTATTCCCATCTCTTGAAGAATTTTTCACAGTTTATTGTGATCCACACAGTCAAAGGCTTTGGCACAGTCAATAAAGCAGAAATAGATGTTTTTCTGGAACTCTCTTGCTTTTTCCATGATCCAGAGGATGTTGGCAATTTGATCTCTGGTTCCTCTGCCTTTTCTAAAACCAGCTTGAACATCAGGAAGTTCACGGTTCACATATTGCTGAAGCCTGGCTTGGAGAATTTTAAGCATTACTTTACTATCGTGTGAGATGAGTGCGATTGTGCGGTGGTTGGAGCATTCTTTGGCATTGCCTTTCTTTGGGATTGGAATGAAAACTGACCTTTTCCAGTCCTGTGGCCACTGCTGAGTTTTCCAAATTTGCTGGCATATTGAGTGCAGCACTTTCACAGCATCATCTTTCAGGATTTGGAATAGCTCAACTGCAATTCCATCACCTCCACTAGCATTGTTTGTAGTGATGCTTTCTAAGGCCCATTTGACTTCACATTCCAGGATGTCTGGCTCTAGGTTAGTGATCACACCATCATGATTATCTTGGTTGTGAAGATCTTTTTTGTACAGTTCTTCTGTGTATTCTTGCCACTTCTTCTTAATATCTTCTGCTTCTGTTAGGTCCCTACCATTTCTGTCCTTTATTGAGCCCATCTTTGCATGAAATGTTCCCTTGGTATCTCTAATTTTCTTGAAGAGATCCCTAGTCTTTCCCATTCTGTTGTTTTCCTCTATTTTTTTGCATTGATTGCTGAGGAAGGCTTTCTTATCTCTTATTGCTATTCTTTGGAACTCTGCATTCAGATGCTTCTATCTTTCCTTGTCTCCTTTGCTTTTCACTTCTCTTCTTTTCACAGCTATTTGTAAGGCCTCCCCAGACAGCCATTTTGATTTTTTGCATTTCTTTTCCATGGGGATGGTCTTGATCCCTGTCTCCTGTACAATGTCATGAACCTCATTCCATAGTTCATCAGGCATTCTATCTATCAGATCTAGTCCCTTAAATCTATTTCTGACTTCCACTGTATAATCATAAGGGATTTGATTTAGGTTATACCTGCATTAGCCATTCCCTTCTCTAGGGGATCCTTCCAACCCAGGGATTGAACCCGGGTATCCTGCACTGCAGGCAGATTCTTTACTGTCTGAACCACCAGGGAAGCCCATACTAGTCTCTACTGAAACTCAAGAGGTAGTGCCTTGGGCCGGCTGGGCAGCTGCCTTGCATATCCTGAGACAAATAAAGGGATCCTATCCCAATGAGGCTTGGATATCACCTGGTACCACAGGAGGCCACAGGAACTCAGCTCCCTCTGTCCCAAACCTGCTTGCCTATCCATGTGGAATAACCAGATGTAATGCTTTATGCCTGTCAGAACTTGGCAGTGGGCTTTTTTTTCCTCCTATTAAAAAATTATTCCAAACATAATTGGTTCATGAAATATCTCCAGTTGCTCAGCAGAAGAGAAAAAAAACATGTCTATTTGGTGGGCTGTTCTTGTTGGTGATGTAAGTTTAGCTTTCAGTTTTCATAATATTTAGCCTGAAACCCTTTCACCTGAAGCTCTTAGGTGCTGGTTCCTGGAACCGTTGTCCCAGAAGCACTCCAGTCACAAGTTCTCAAAAGCCTTTACCCTAGAGCCCAGAAACTCCTGATTTGCCCATCACAGCTACAGAGGACTCACGTCACACAGCTCTTAGGGGTCCTGGAAAGTACTACCACCTAAAACCACACTTGGGTCAGAACCAAGTGCTGCATCCTGGATCCTGGCTAGAACCCTGATTTCAGGAAAGGATCTCCCAAGAGGAGATGGAACAAACAAAATGGAAAAAAAGAAAATGGGAGGTACAGAAAAAGCAGAGAGGGAAGAAGGGGGAGGAGGAGAGAGGCTACAACTATGAATGTTTTGAAGGATTCCCCACCCACCCACCACCACCACCTCCACCATCACTGTCTCCACCATCATCTTAGCCAATTTTAGGGGCTCAGAATGTCCTCACATTCCTCTAATATACATGCATCTACAATGGGGAACTGGAAAGTCTTGGGAGGGCATTTGTAAGTAAGTTGCCATTCTCTGAAGCTTTCTCTTGGGAAATGATTCTGAACATTTGGCTTAAACCTAGCCCTCTGTTTTCAATGCTTATTTTGCTTCTCTTTACCAACTTATAACTGTACCTACTTTAATAGCCTATAATTATAGTTACTAGAATCTGGGAAAGAGTAAAAAGTCTCAATATAAAAGACTTCATCACCAAAAAAACAAAAACAGAACCACTGTAGATATTTATCCATTAACATGGATATATCATTAAGTGAGAAAAGCTGACAACCAACATACATATATGTATAAATAATGGAAGAATAAATATCTGAAAGAATTAACACCAAAGTATTAGCAACTAAGACAGACAACTGAGTGGGTAAAATATTTTTGTTCCTTTAGGCTTGTCTGTATTTCTATATTCATATGGGTATATTTTTCCTTTTACCCTTTGCTGTTTGCTTCCTGTCTTTTCACAGCTATTTGTAAGCCCTCCTCAGACAGCCATTTTGCTTTTTTGCCTTTCTTTTTCTTGGGGGTGTTCTTGATTCCTGTCTCCTGTACAATGTCATGAACCTCCATCCATAGTTCATCAGGCACTCTGTCTATCAGATCTAGGCCCTTAAATCTATTTCTCACTTCCACTGTATAGTCATAAGGGATTGGATTTAGGTCATACCTGAATGGTCTAGTGGTTTTCTCCACTTTCAATTTCAGTCTGAATTTGGCAATAAGGAGTTCATGATCCGAGCCACAGTCAGCTCCTGGTCTTGTTTTTGCTGATTGTATAGAGCTTCTCCATCTTTGTCTGCAAAGAATATAATCAATCTGATTTCGGTATTGACCATCTGGTGATGTCCACGTATAGAGTCTTCTCTTGTATTGTTGGAAGAGGGTGTTTGCTATGACCAGTGTGTTCTCTTGGCAGAACTCTATTAGCCTTTACCCTGCTTCATTCTGTACTCCAAGGCCAAATCTGCCTGTTCTTCCAGGTGTTTCTTGACTTCCTACTTTTGCATTCCAGTCCCCTATAATGAAAAGGACATCTTTTTGGGGTGTTAGTTATAAAAGGTCTTGTGGGTCTTCATAGAACCGTTCAACTTCAGCTTCTTTGGCGTTACTGGTTGGGGCATAGACTTGAATTACCGTGATACTGAATTGTTTGCCTTGTAAATGAACAGAGATCATTCTGTCGTTTTTGAGATTGCATCCAAGTACTGCATTTCAGACTCTTTTGATGACTATGATGGCTACTCCATTTCTTCTAAGGGATTCCTGCCCACAGTGGTAGATATAATGGTCATCTGAGTTAAATTCACCCATTCCAGTCCATCTTAGTTCACTGATTCCTAGAATGTCAATGTTCACTCTTGCCATCTCCTGTTTGACCACTTCCAATTTGCCTTGATTCATGGACCTAACATTCCAGGTTCCTATGCAATACTGCTCTTTACAGCATCAAATTTTGCTTCTATCACCAGTCCCATTCACAACTAGGTGTTGTTTTTGGTTTGGCTCCATCCCTTCATTCTTTCTGAAGTTATTTCTCCACTGATCTCCAGTAGCATCTTGGGCACCTACTGACCTGGGGAGTTCATCTTTCAGTGTCCTATCTTTTTGCCTTTTATACTATTCATGGGGTTCTCAAGGCAAGAATACTGAAGTGGTTTGCCATTCCCTTCTCCAGTGGACCACATTCTGTCAGAAATATTCAAGAAAATTAGAGATACCAAGGGAATATTTCATGTAAAGATGGGCTCAATAAAGGACAGAAGCGGTAGGGACCTAACAGAAGCAGAAGATATTAAGAAGAAGTGGCAAGAATACACAGAAGAACCGTACAAAAAAGATCCTCATGACCCAGATAATCATGATGGTGTGATCACTGACCTAGAGCCAGACATCCTGGAATGTGAAGTCAAGTGGGCCTTAGAAAGCATCACTACGAACAAAGCTAGTAGAGTTGATGGAATTGCAGTTGAGCTATTCCAAATCCTGAAAGATGATGCTGTGAAAGTGCTGCACTCAATATGCCAGCAAATTTGGAAAACTCAGCAGTGGCCACAGGACTGGAAAAGGTCAGTTTTCATTCCAATCCCAAAGAAAGGCAATGCCAAAGAATGCTCCAACCACTGCACAATCGCACTCATCTCACACGCTAGTAAAGTAATGCTTAAAATTCTCCAAGCCAGGCTTCAGCAATACATGAACTGTGAACTTCCAGATGTTCAAGCTGGTTTTAGAAAAGGCAGAGGAACCAGAGATCAAATTGCCAACATCCTCTGGATCATGGAAAAAGCAAGAGAGTTCCAGAAAAACATCTATTTCTGCTTTATTGACTATGCGAAAGCCTTTGACTGTGTGGATCACAATAAACTGTGGAAAATTCTTCAAGAGACGGGCATACCAGACCGTCTGACCTGCCTCTTGAGAAACCTATATGCAGGTCAGGAAGCAACAGTTAGAACTGGACATGGAACAACAGACTGGTTCCAAATAGGAAAAGGTGTATGTCAAGGCTGTACATTGTCACCCTGCTTATTTAACTTCTATGCAGAGTACATCATGAGAAACGCTGGGCTGGAAGAAGCACAAGCTGGAATCAAGATTGCCGGGAGATATATCAATCACCTCAGATATGCAGATGACATCACCCTTATGGCAGAAAGTGAAGAGAAACTAAAGAGCCTCTTGATGAAAGTGAAAGAGGAGAGTGAAAAAGTTGGCTTAAAGCTCAACATTCAGAAAACGAAGATCATGACATCTGGTCCCATCACTTCATGACAGATAGATGGGGAAACAGTGGAAACAGTGTCAGACTTTATTTTTGGGGGCTCCAAAATCACTGTAGATGGTGATTGCAGCCATGAAATTAAAAGATGCTTACTCCTTGGAAGGAAAGTTATGACCAACCTAGATAGCATATTGAAAAGCAGAGACATTACTTTGCCAACAAAGGTCCATCTCGTCAAGGCTGAGGTTTTTCCAGTGGTCATGTATGGATGTGAGAGTTGGATTATAAAGAAAGCTGAGTGCCGAAGAATTGATGCTTTTGAACTGTGGTGTTGGAGAAGACTCTTGAGAATCTCTTGGACTGCAACGAGATCCAACCCTTCCATCCTGAAGGAGATGAGTCCTGGGTGTTCATTGGAAGGACTGATGTTGAAGGTGAAACTCCAATACTTTGGCCACCTGATGAGAAGAGCTGACTCATTGGAGAAGACCCTGATGCTGGCAAAGATTGAGGGCAGGAGGAGAAGGGGACAACAGAGGATGAGATGGTTGGATGGCATCATTGACTTGAAGAACATGGGTTTGGTTGGACTCCTGGAGTTGGTGATGGACAGGGAGGCCTGGTGTGCTGTGGTTCATGGGGTCACAAAGAGTCAGACACGATTGAGCGACTGAACTGAACTGAACTTCTATATTGAAAATGTGTGGTTTTGTAATTAGAAATTTTTAAAAAATAAAATAGAAGCTTCATTTGGAAAAAATACAAAATGAGAATTGAATAAGCTCAGTTTTTCCCATTACTCTGAATGTACATGAGCTAGAAGCATGGGCTCTGGTATCAGACTGTCTGGGTTCAAAGCTTGTCTCCAACACTTGAATGATCATCTCTAGGCCTGATTTTTTCATCTGGAAATTGAGGACAACATTAAAATCTACTGCACAGAATTGTTTCAAGGATGAAATGAGATATTTCTTATAAAGGTATGTATTCCGTAAATGGCAGTTATTTTTATTACTTATTTTTACCTGCTTATAGCACAGGTTTAAAACACTCTCAAAATGTTTTTATCCAGGAGAAATATTTTCATTGTATAATTTGCATACATTCCCCTATATGCAAATCCATCACGGTCTCCTTCTCCTTTTCAGCTACAACAATGCTGGCTTCCAGAGGCCTACCCTGTGGGCCCAGTGTCACAGAAATGAAAGAAAGGCAGAAGAGAAAGGAAGCCAGTATGGTTTGAAATCAACTGTTGGAAGACATGGTAATACATGGCTTGCTTTCAGAATCAATACCGGGCAGATGAGGAAGCTCTTCTCTGGAAGAGCTTTCCTGGTTTCCTTTCTAAACCACATCAGCACTCTCTGAGGTCAGCAACTTGATTCTTCCCACCAGTGTGTTAGTCTCACTGTGCAAGGTAAATATGTGGTCACCTTGTGGAAGTAGTGCCCACACACTGGGGTCCCTCTAAGGAAGAGCACTGAACCCTTTAGAAGGGAGAGCGCTCTCACTTGGTACCCAGACTCTCTCCCCTTCCTTCCCCTTTGCTGAGGCCCCTTGTAGGCTCAGATTCAGTCCCATGACAGAAATCAAATGGTGTCACATGTCTTACCAACAGGCTAGTCCTCCATATCAGGTCTCACTGGCAGCTAACTCAGCCTTGCCCTGGTGTTCACATTTGGTAATATGGCTTTTACCCCTATCCCTGCCTTACCTGGTGCCCTAGCAAACCTGCCTCTGATTTGCAGCACAGTAACTGAAGCCTGCTAGCTGTTAAGAGAGCTTGCTATCTGTTAAGAGTCTTCTCAATGCAAACCACCAATCTTCCTCCTCAGATTTCTGAATACACTGACTCCCAGATGCCCAATGCTTGGTACCCCCTATCAGCCCAAGGCTGAATGTACCATTACTCTATTGCTTTTCCATGATTCTGACTGGTCATATTGGATGGACCCCTCTTCCATATGCTTAATCTGAGGGCCAAGCTTAGTTCCTGTAGCTGATCTTTCCAGTCGGCACCTGACCCATCTCAAAGGACAACCTTACTTTTTCAAACATAATTAGGCAGACCAGGCAACACCTGGGGCTTCCCAGATGGCGCCAGTGGTAAAGAACCTTCCTGCCAATGCAGGAGATGCCTGAGACAAGGGTTTGATCCCTGGGTCAGGAAGATTCCCTGGAGGAAGGCATGGGAATACACTCTAGTATTCTTGCCTGTGGATAGAGGAGCCTGGCAGGCTACAGTCCATAGGGTCACAGTCAGTCAGTTCAGTCAGTTCAGTCACTCAGTCGTGTCCGACTCTTTGCGACCCCACGAATCGCAGCACGCCAGGCCTCCCTGTCCATCACCAACTCCCGGAGTTCACTCAAACTCACGTCCATCAAGTTGGTGATGCCTCCAGCCATCTCATCCTCTGCCATCCCCTTCTCCTCCTGCCCCCAATCCCTCCCAGCATCAGAGTCTTTTCCAATGAGTCAACTCTTCGCATGAGGTGGCCAAAGTACTGGAGTTTCACCTTCAGCATCATTCCTTCCAAAGAACATCCAGGACTGATCTTCTTTAGAATGGATTGGTTGGATCTCCTTGCAGTCCAAGGGATTCTCAAGAGTCTTCTCCAACACCACAGTTCAAAAGCATCAATTCTTTGGTGCTCAGCTTTCTTCACAGTCCAACTCTCACATCCATACATGACTACTGGAAAAACCATAGCCTTGACTAGACAGACCTTTGTTGGCAAAGTAATGTCTCTGCTTTTGAATATGCTATCTAAGTTGGACATAACTTTCCTTACAAGGAGTAAGTGCCTTTTAATTTCATGGCTGCAATCACCATCTGCAGTGATTTTGGAGCCCCAAAAATAAAGTCTGACACTGTTTCCACTGTTTCCCCATCTATTTGCCATGAAGTGATGGGACTGAATGCCATGATCTTCGTTTTCTGAATGTTGAGCTTTAAGCCAACTTTTTCACTCTCCTCTTTCACCTTCATCAAGAGGCTTTTTAGTTCCTCTTCATTTTCTGCCATAAGGGTGGTATCATATGCATATCTGAGATTATTGATATTTCTCCCAGCAATCTTGAGTCGGACACAATTGAAGCAACTTGGCACAGCACACACAGACCACACCAGGCTGAGTCTTGAAAGGTGACAGTACGGCACATGACAACCCTTCCTGGAGGGGAGTGAGGCTTGGAAGTATCCCATCACCACCACTACCATGGTCACCACTGCTGCTGCAGAGGCCACCATTCACCAGGCACCACCTATGAACCAAATGCTCTATTAGGCACATTCCATGTGTTATTTCTGACCCTCAGTCTTCAGGGGAGGTATCACTATCTCCATTTTAGACATGACACTGAGTCTCAGGAAAATTGATTATCACAGGGTCCAAGGCCAACAAAAGGAAAGAACAGATTGACTGCAAATGCTACACTTTTCTTTACTATATTGTAAAAATTACAACTGAGAGGGATGTCTCAAATAGGTTCATGGAGCTATCAAGGGGGATGTGGTCTGAAAACAAGGAGGTTTTGTTAATGAATGCCTGACTTCAGCATAAGGTAAAAAGGAAGAGATAAAATAATATCCTGGGCTGGGTCAAGTGTAGTCCACTTTTTGCTAGGAAATGGAAATGAAGACTCAGGCCAGATACTGGCCAAGTTAATTGTTAGATAGGCCAAGCTCCAGCAGAAAGCATAGCAAGCTATCACCAACCGTGGGTACATGTGTTTCAGATGAGGCAGAGGATAGGCAGAGAATAGTGAGAGGCAGTCATAGGATTCCACAGCTCTGGGGTCACACAAAACCTTTAGATAAGAAGATGTCTTAGAGGGTCATGTAGGTGACCCTGAAATCCAAGGGAATTCTTAGACACAAGGCGGGAAAGAGTGTCACTCAGCAGTCCTGTGGCCACAGGCTAACGTGTGGCTGTCTGAGGGGTCACCCAGATCCATACACAAAAAGGACTAGGAACTGGTTCTGGGGTAGAACTGAGCATCCTGCCAGGTCTGATCCCAGAGACATCCAGAGCTTTGTGAATCAAGAGACTCTGCAGCAAAAGGGTTGAGAGCCAGGGCTTTGGAGTCAGACTACTGGGATTTGAATCCCAGTTCCACCACTTACTAGTTCTGCCAACTCGACCTATTGTTTTACTTCTTTGCCTTAGATTCCTTGTCTGTAAATGGGAATGTCAATACCTAACTCATGGGATGTTATGAGAATGAAGTGAACAGGGTCTGGCACATAGAAAGTACTCAGCGTTACTGTTATTATTATTGTTGTTGTTAGTCACTCAGTTGTGTCTGACTCTTTGTGACCTCATGAACTGTAACCCACCAGGCCCCTCTGTCCATGTTATTATCTTTAGTACTGTTGTTATTAGGATCTCCTCAAAAGGGAGAAGGAAGAGGTAAGACTTGATGAGTACTCAAAGATGAACAGAAATTGGTCAGGGTAGTTAAAGAGCCAGGAAGGATTAGAGAGGAGACTGCATTGAGACTTGGGAGCATGACCTGTTCAGTTAAAACCCTGAGACAGCAAAAGTATAGAGTGGGGTAGAGGGAGCACAGAAGGGATAAAAGGTAAAACCAGAGAGGTCAGCAGTCAGGTTCTAGTATCAAGAGCTTGAGGGACTTTCTTTGAGTCTAGATGGTAAGAATCTCCCTGTCAATGCAAGGGACATGGCTTCAATCCCTGGTCCGGGAAGACCCCACATGCTGAGAGGCAAAACTAAGCCTATGTGCCACAACTACTGAATCTGAGCTCTAGAGCCCGTACTCTGCAACAAGAGAAGCCATTGCAATGAAACGCCCATGCACTGCAACTAGAGAGTAGCCCCTACTTGCCACAACTAGAGAAATTCTGCACAGACAGAAAAATAAGAGCCAAGCTGTCCTTTATTTAAAAAAAAAAAAAAAAAGTTTGAACTTAATCCCAATGGGAAGATACCCATGAGTACCATAACAAATGGAGTAACACAATGAGATGTGCATTTTAGGAAAACCACTCTGTAGCAAGTTGTGCATGGATTTAAGGAGACCATGACTAGAGTCAGGGAAAACAGGAGAATACTGCAATAATCCAATCAAGAGATAATGAGACTCTGATCTGGGGCAGTGGTAAAGAAGATGGAAGAAAAGGGACATTAAAGATATAGTCAGTAGAATTTTGTGAAGGATTCAGGAGGAGTGAGAGTCAAGAATGACTCCCACATTTCTAGCTCAAGCAGCTGGATGGTTGGTGCTATTCACTGGCACAGGGAACACAGGGGTAAGAGTATACCTGGAAGGAGTAGAAGATGATCAAATAAATTTTGGAGACATTAGGTTGGAGAATCCTCTGAAAAATTGAAGTGGAAATGTCCAGAAAGCCAGTGGGTTTTCAAACAGGAAGCACAGGGTGAGACCAGAGACAAGACATGGATCTGGAAGCCATCAGAGCAGGGGGCCAACTGAGAGTGGGAAAGAGTATAAAATCATGCAGGCAGTGTAAAGGGAGAAGAGAAGGTCTGGGGAACAAATCCTGGGGAAAAGTAGAAGAGCCTAAGAAGGACCAGTAAGAAAGTCATGTGGAAACCATGAGATCCAGATGTCATGGAAGGCTGACAACGAGGGAATTTAAAAAGTGGCTGACAGGGTCAAATGCTGCAGGAAGACCAATATCTAAAGAGTATCCTTTGGATTTAACAAACAAAAAGAAACGTTCAGGTGGAGACTTTGGTAAGATTAACCTCTATTGAGTACAGAGAACAGAAGCCCAATGGCAGAGGTCAAAGGGCATCTAGGAGGTAAGGAAGTAAGTGCCCATGCAACTACAAACTGTTCTCTTAAGAACTTGGGCGTTCAAGGGAAGGAGAAATGGGAAGTAGGGTTTCTTTTTATTCATTTGTTTGTTTTTTTTAAGATGGGAAAAACTTGAGGATGTTTAAGGAAAAAAGAGTTGCCTCTAATGTAAAACCTCCCATGATAAGAAGCACACTGCATCACAAGACATTTCATTCTGGCTTTGGATAGTGTATAAAAAGTAATTGTGGGTTGGAAATGATACATGAGTTAAGCTAAAATTAGCTTCACAATACCTTTCACCCTATCTCTTCTACAGGAAGATTTCAACTATCAAACCTCCACCCACCCCAACCTTCCATAAAAAAATATTTACTCAAAATAATTGAACATAATTGAACATATAATTGAACATATCCAGTTATTTCAATGTCGCTATCTTGGCAGGCTTCCAACAATCACAGCACAGTTTGTCAATAGCCTTTTGAAAATATATTTTCTAGAATTAGGCACAATATTCTTATATGATCTAAATAGTGCATAAAGAAATTCTTATTTCTCTGGTTGAGAGATTATATTTTAATTTGTATCATCACTCAAATGTCTTTAATATTCCCCTTTAAGAGAAATGTCTAAACTCTTTAATCTAAAGGTCAAGGTTCTTGAGAGTCTTTCAAGCTTTTCTAAAATGATCCTCTCTCTACATTGTATTAATAGAACACTTTGCTCTCATCAACTTATTAATGTTTTATTTACGGTGTCACAATTTACAGGAGATGCCAGGAAATTTGAGGGTTCTCATAACCACTACAGTTTTCCCTGAGCCAGAACTGAAACCATATCAGACATTCCTATATCCTCCGTCTAACAGAGGAGACTATGGTCCTCTTGAGTCACAAGCATGGCTTTCTGTTTGCTCTCCTTTAATCTCTCTTATTTCTTCATATTGTTTACTACCCTCAGGCTTGTAGATCTCATATAGATAAGAACCTTTCTAATATATCCTTAGCCCTCCTATGAAAAGAGTCTAAACAGAAAACCTTATACAATTGCCATTTTTTACTTATGCTTAATACCCTAAAGTCTCAGGAATATTTACATTTATCTTTTGTTAAAGTCTAAGTACCTTACTTATTACACATGCCTTTTGTTGATATATGGATAAGAGAGACTACAAATATTGTTTACAATCTGTATTTTTGGTATTTTTCTAACTTAAGTTGACCTACGGGCATTTCCTTCAGCAAATGCTTCTTTCTGTGTTACCTGTGGGCCTCACATATCTGGTTTTGGCTTTACTGGGGTAATTTCTCCTTCCATCTCAAAATTCACTTAAATCCTTCTAGACAGATCAACGTTTCCTACCAAAGCACATCCTTCTCAATCTTTACAAGATGCACTCTGCCCCTTGCCAGAAGTCCGTCATCCTGGCTTTGCAGGATATCGTCCAAAAGACTTTTTAAAACATCATTTACACAGGAAATCATTTGTTTCTCAGCCTCCCTTCTTTCTCATAGTCACTTCCATCATACAGAACAAGAGATAGAAACACCATTTGTGCTTCTGAATCTTTCGGTGTGCCACCCAGAACTTAGCCATTAAGAACAGACTCCCAGTTCTTCTGAGTTTGCTGTCTGTTCC
This sequence comes from Bos indicus x Bos taurus, assembly GCF_003369695.1. Taxonomy (NCBI): domain Eukaryota; kingdom Metazoa; phylum Chordata; class Mammalia; order Artiodactyla; family Bovidae; genus Bos; species Bos indicus x Bos taurus. The sequence continues at coordinate 68,500,638 of NC_040076.1, read as the reverse complement.
ACACAGGAAGCAGCAAAAGTGGTGGCGGGGGCGGTGGGCAATTCACAGTCTTGATAAGAAGTTCTTGGCAGGCTCTATATAATATCTTGGATATTGGCTCCGACCGCCTCTCAATTTTCCACATCAAGTCTATAGAACATGACCTTAAAAACCCTTGTTTGGGAATTATCCACTATATAAAATATCTTTCTTCTTCCTGACAGTGGTCACAAGACCCCTCCCATCAGCTCATGCCAGTAACTTCTCCCTAGCGAGAGAAGGAGAAAGAGGAATGTATTGAGTCCGCCCCAGTGGGAAGAGTGCCAGGCAAGCTCCAAAGGGTAAGACTGTCCTTCATTTCTCTGCTGTTTCACATTCTTCCACTTGCCCACTTCATGACATTAATTTATCAGCATTTTCCTGGCTTTCTCACCATTTTTTCCATCCTGCCTAAGAAGCTTTCATCATCTCTAATAAACTGGTGTGTGAAAAAGTATCTACTTAATCTCTCCCCGCTCTTCCTTCTGCTTGCATTTGCAGCTGCTATAATTGGTTGCCATCTCAGGAGTGACAAGAAAGATGGAACTTACTCCAAAGGTCACTACACTACCTCTAGGCAGCCATATTTTTTGGATCATCAAATGAACTAAGGCTTTATCTCGGTTTCACTAGATGTACTCCTTGAAAATTCTAAAAGAGTAAAGATTACGTCCCCTCTCTTACTGCAGGACTTCTTAAGAGGGTTAGAATACTCTGGCTGCATGTTTTTCATTAGATTGTGAGTTCTGCAAGACAGAAACTATGCATTTGTTTCATTTTCTACAGGGCACTACACAGAGACTTGATGGGACATGGAAACTGAGTGTAATTGTCCAATTCTGTGGACATAGGCTATCCATCTCTATGAATTATCCTATTCTCCTCACCCCTACTACCCTGGTAAGTTAGCTGATTATACTTTGAATATCGTTTAGGGGCAAGGTCATTAGTAGGTCCACCAAAATATTTCTCTTCCATTTTTTGCCTTTTTTTGACCCTAAGACTCAGAATGAGGTTTTTTAAAAATGTATTCAAGGTTGAAGAAAAGCAAGGATCAGCTAGAGAAATAACTAATCAGAAATTACTGAATGAAGTACCTAATTGTGACTGTGTTTTTAATATTTCTTTAACTCTTTCTTTGAATGGTCTGTTCTTTCAAAAATGTTACACTAGTGCTTAGCTACTTAAATGTGACTTGTGGCTTTGAGATTTTAAAAAATATATATTTGAATGTGAATGCTTGCTAATTTTTGACTAAACCAGCTTACAGAGAGTCTGGCATTTCAGATAATGAGGTCATACAGCAGACCATTAACAGAGTGGGCACAGCTGCTCTCTAAACCACAAGCATTTGTATACTCCCCTGAGTTATAGAAAATATCTCAGGACAAAATGGCAGCACCATTGCCCATTCTACCTCCTGAGCAGATAGGGACGCATCTGTCCCCGGACAGCTATGCTCAATTCCATTCCTATGCTTGTTTATACCGCCAGTGACATTTAACATGCAACACACACACACATTTATATATATATATATATATATATATACACACACACACACACACACACACACACAATACACATATATACACACATATATATAACGTGTGTGTGTGTATGTATGTAATAAGTGTTTTTAAAAAATCTGATTTACTCTATCACCTGAGTCATTTGTTAAGTTTATGGGCAACTTGAGTCAAGTATCTGTCTGGACCAGAAGGGGTCTCCTGGTCCCCAGCTCTTCTATATTTGAGCATGGACAATCTCAGCAGCTTAGACTAGAAAGGCCTGCAGAGACACCTGTTGGTGAGCCCCCTGGCCTTGACCCCTCACCATCTGTCTGTCAGGCTGTCATGACTGAGGCTCCCTTACTCACGCAGCTCGGCTTCTACATAGGCTGTTGAAAGAGTGCCATCTGCAGGATGAAGGAGGACTCATAAATACTTAATTAATTTCCTTCAAATGAATTAAAATGTATTCAAAGGTAATCAACACAAGATTTAAGTTAAAGTTTAATGACAGATAATGAATTGCAACATTCATTCTTCACAGATATAATTTCTTTCTATTTATTTTAATGACTGCCTTAAATATCTTTACCTCAAACAGTAACAAGCAGTGAGACTCAAAGGTGCATCCACTATCCCATGAGCGGAGAAGTGTTGGTTCAGGGACTTTGTGCTGCTCTAGACCTGTCCCTGGAGAAGGCAATGGCAGCCCACTCCAGTGTTCTTGCCTGGAGAATCCCAGCGACGGGGGAGCCTGGTGGGCTGCCGTCAATGGGGTCGAACAGAGTCGGACATGACTGAAGCGACTTAGCAGCAGCAGACCTGTCCCCACCGGCAGCCACTTCTCTGCTCTTCCCTGCAGAAGGGCATATTTCCAGGGACTGTGACAGATGAGACAGCTCTTTTCCTGCTTTCATTCAAGACAGTTTTTAAACTTGAATGCAGAAAATGGGAGCTCAGAATTCCCTTGTCATATCAGCCTTGGGTCAAAAGAATCATAAAATCATGAAGCTGAAAGAGGTTTCTGCACTCAGTCATGACCCTCTGTAGTGCTGCTGACCCGTGGCTCCCAGCCTCTGACTTCATACGATGTGTGATGCCCTTCGTGACTGTCTCATAACCAGCAGCCCATAACAACCAGCACAGGTTTCTAATGCTTTCACTGATTGACACTGATCTCTAACTCAGGAATTATCTAATTCTGGGTCAAATCCACTTCTCTCCTCCCAGTGGCCCTCACCTAGTTGAAAACAGAAGCAAGAAAGAGAGAGCCCTCTCCTGCCTGGATCACCTCCTTTCTCATCACTTGAGCATGATGGTCACACTGCACAGGACAAAGCAGAGCTGAGGCAGCTGGCTACTGACTGTCCGTCCACCTGCCTTCATCATGGTCACGGGTGCTTTTCCTATGGGGACTACCAATTCTAGGATGCTAGGCAGGTCCACTGCCCACTCCCTTCCCCAGGATGGGGACAGGGAACAAGACATGAACAAGGATTCATTTCCAGAATATGAGGCCATCTCCAGAGGCCTGTTTGCAGGGCAGTGATGTGGTGACTGCACCTGCATGTCCGTGTTTCCTCTGTGGCCCACACCCACTGCGCTCCCTTTCCGGAGGAAACACTCCTCCTAAAAGCAGGAGCCTTTTGGAAGGTACAACACTCTCTTCTCTCATAAAGACACAGTCTAATCAGGAAGCAGGAGCAGGGAGAGGTGGATTATATCAAGAGATTACTTGTTGGCTGGACAGGGAAAAGTAATGCCTGTGACAGAGGAAGCCTCCCCACTCTATTTTCTCTCTGACCTGTAATTTACATGAGCAAACTGGCAACGGATTTTACACCCAATTCCTCTACCTCAGTAAGGAAAGACAGCATGGGGTTAGGGTTATCATCCTGTACTGATACCCTTCCCAGCTACCTCTTCCCTGCCTTACTCTTTCTACTGCAACTGTCTGCAGTTGACAAATATTTATTTACCATTCATCTAGTGATCCAAAACAAGGATCTCCTTGCATCAGGCAGGAAGGCAGCCCAGAATGTCCCACCAAACACCAAAGCCACAGCCCTGGTCTCCCTCTCCAGGATCCAAACACATACAACCATTCACATCTCACCTGAGCCACCTCTTCAAAGTCATCGTGCCTCTTCTGCAGGGCCCGAGCTCGGTGCAGAGACTTCCCGACCCCTGTGTGCTTGCTGAGAAAGGCCTCGCCGTGGTTTTCAATCCAATCTAACACCTAGTCAGAGAAGGAAGACAGAAACAATGACTTCTTGGCAAAAGGAAAGACATGTGACAACATGTGTGACCGCTAGGCTATCAGAGTCCCATCCCAATTAGAAAGTGGCAGTCCAGGTGGAAATGTTCAATCCATGATAGGGATTTCATTACTGTCATTAGCAATATAACAATCCCATCCTTAACTAAGTTCAGCTCCTCCTCTTTGATCTCCAGAATATCCTCTCATTACTTGTTCAGTTTTTTCAGCCTTAATAAGCCCATTATTTTAAACAAGCTACATAGACCACCAGACACAGTTTAACCCTCTCACAACTTTGACTCCAACCATAAAGTCAGACACACTTGCAGGAAATTAGGCAGTAATCCCTGGGTCGGAAAGATCCCCTGGAGTAGGAAATGATAACCCACTCCAGTATTCTTGCCTGGAAAATTCCATGGATAGAGGTGCCTGCCAGACTACAGTCCATGGGGTCACAAAGAGTTGGACATGACTGAACCACTGAGCACACATACAGGCGGTATCAGGTCAGGGCAGTTCCTTCGCTCTCACTCCACCATAAAAATGCTCATGGAAGTGTCACTAAGTCATGGGGACCCTGCCTCATTGCTCTCCTAGGACTCCATCCCTAATACTGGAAGTAAAGTCCAGAGTAGTCAATCCCCAACTGGAACTGTACTAAAGATAGCCCATCACCAGGACAATTGTGGTCTCTGGTTTCTTTTCATCTTTCTCCTCCAATCAGCATCAACCAATCAACCAAATAAAGTAAGGTCTTTAGTATCGCTGATGCTCTTGGGAAGCAGTAGAAACTCCATGTTCTCCCGACTTAAGGTATAGTGATTGGCCTCAAGACATTTTCCCTGGAGTTGAGGGCAGCTGAAAAAGAGGGATGGGTGAGGGAATGCTGAGAAGGTGAGGAAATATGTTGTCCTGAGGGGCAGTAAAACCCTTGAAATATAGGCAGGATCAAAGCCTGGAGTCCCTTTTGCATTTGTCCACATCAGTTCAGTTCAGTTCAGTTCAGTCACTCAGTCATGTCCGCCTCTGCGACCCCATGAATTGCAGCATCCCAGGGAGAAGGGAAGCAGTTTATCTGGGCTCTGAGAAGTTGGCATTCAATAAATCAAATGGCCACAATTAAATCAGAATTACAGGACAGACATACCTATTGCAGATCCTGCCAAGATTCAACTAATGTGACTCTACTCCTACTACAGTAAACTTCAACTAAACATTTGATTAATGAGGTGCTAGCTTTCTCAGATTTTAGAAGGACTTTTGGGAAAATTATTTAGATGGACTAGGCCTGTTTAAAAGGATACTTTAATTTTACAGATACTTTCTTTTACAGATTGTCCTGTGGTAAGCAGAGAGACCAAATCATTGCCTGGATTGTAGGCATGGGAGTTATGGTTCTATAGAATCTACCCTTTGGCTTCACATCCTCTGACATTTGAGACAAATTAATGTCTGCAATTGTACGAAGTATGGAAACTTTCAATATCATAAAGTCATACCAAGATGGTATTAGAGAAAAGCACATATAAATATAAAAATGAGGTTTAACAAAAGTACATGGTATAAAGCCAAGTCAGGTAATTATCCATGAAAATGAAAGGGGAAAAAAGCCTTTAAAAAATAACTTTATCTAAACACTTAGTGTAAAGAGCTTAAACACTTTAGCAAAAAGAATTTATATATAACACAGGGAACTATATTCAATATCTTATAATAATCAATAATGGAAATTAATCTGAAAAAATATATGTATAAAACGGAATCACTTTGCTGTACACCTGACTCTAACACAATATTGTAAATCAACTATACTTCAATCAAAAAGATTTTAGACACTAACAAAAATCTGACAATACTTTTTAATATTCTGGAGGCATATCTGCAGAAAGAAATTGCAATAGTAAGTGAACTGAATTTTTACCTTTTGCAAACACTGAAAGGCAGCACTGAAAGGAACTTTAAATATCCCTTTCTCAGAATAAAGAAGAGCCTACTTTTCTTTTGAGTTACTTATGGTGATATTTCAGCAAAAAAAAATCAGGAGAGTGCATTTTTACTTGACTTACCACAATTTGATCCCACAGTTCTGTACAGTAAAAGGGATGATGGGTATTAGCATGCAAAGCCAAAGATAAACATTTCTAGTCACAAATTTTTCCATATATTGTGTACCATGGATGGTGTAACTTTATAATTTTTATGCATATTTAAACTTTCATTAATCCCCTTTTGAGAATGAACTGAAGCTTGGAGATAATTTTTATATACAAAAGAGCTGTCTTGTAGCTTTTCATGAGTGCTTTGGAATTTATGACGTATTTTCAGATCATAATTTTTTTTTTTTTAAATTCGTTTTGAGTAGTTAAGTGTGATCTACTTCTCTGGCACTTTTTTCATGAATTTTATTTTGTTCCTTTTCATTTTCAACCTCTAAAATTTCAATCTATTTCATTTTCAATAAATATTCTAAATAATATTCTAAAGCAAATTGGTTAGAGAGAAATGTTTGGTATGTACTAGTTCATAAATGGTTAGCTTTTATACTCCCTGGGGGTGTTTTCACAACTTTTAAACATTTTCTTTTAAAAGCAATTTGTTTACTGTTTCAGTTATTTTGGTTTCTTTAAAATGTCAATTTATTTTCCTTTTGTGACACCTAGTTTACTCAATTAGCTCAAATTTAACCACTTAAAAGTCTATTTCATATTTAAGAGGCTTTTACTTAGTTTACACATAACTTTGCTCTGTGATGTTACATTGTCTCCGTTTAGTCTAACTTCTTTCATTAGAACTGGAGCTGTGGGGAAAACAGTGCAACCTCAATGCCGATTCAGGGACTGCAGGGAAATCAACTTAACAAATATAAAAGCAAAAGATTTAGGAAGGGAATAAAATTACTTTAGTAATACATAGAGACTGAAGAAGTACCTGAGGACAGATAAACGTAATCAATGAATTGTTCAAAATGATAATTTCTGTCGATTTTGTTTCAGACAGTTCATAAGCTCTCTTGACCTTTGATTTCATGGTCCCCAACCCTGGGGATACAGGGTTCTAACACGGACTGCATAGCAGAGAAAGGTGCTTGTGAGCAGACACCAGCAGTGCCTGGCACTTAGCGACACACTGTAAATTAATGTGCAGCATCGGAAGTCTAGTGAGACCCAGAACCTGAACATCACTGGCTGAAGAATAAATTGAGTTTCTAGCCTCACCCCGGACCCTATCAAAGTGTAAGCACCAATCAAGGTACCCCTTATTTGTGCCCCTTTATTTAATTTCTCTCATCTACAAGATCTTATTTAAAATAGTCAATTATCAGTTATAGTTAGGATAGTACAGGATGATAGGTAATGATACTTCTGATGGTTTTGAATTGGTATTTAAGTGTTTCCAACAATAGGAGGTTTTCCTTTTATTTTTTGTCTGAAGGAAGGGTCTTCTGGATGCAGAGAAGCATGTGTGGGATATGGCTATTCACATACTCTAATAAATATATATTGTTCGTCTTATGGTGGCCTAGTGTCAGGCCAGAGGACAGCCCGAGGTGCAGGATTAAACAAAGCAGGGCTGGCCCTGACTCTAGGAACTCAGTCTAGGTGGGTAATGAGCACTAGATATGAAACCACACAATTCATCATTAATGGCAAGGGTGAAAAGTGCCAAAAGCCAGGGAAGCTCACTCTGAAGAAATGAGGTTTAGCTGAGACCTGAGAGACAGTAGGACTTAACCAAGTTAGCAACTGAAAAGATCAGCATGGCTTAAGCAGGCTTTAGTAGGAAATGAGCCCAGAGAAGGCAGGCACCAGATAGAGCTAAGCCTTGGTGGGCTGAGCTCCATTCCAGTGTTTGGCCTAAGAGCCCCTAAAAGGCTAACTAAAGGAGGAGAACGACACCATCAGATTTGATTTAAAAATTATTGCTCTGACTGCTTTGTGGAGAATCGATTGGATGAAGGCAGGAAAACAGGAAGTTCCTATAGAAATCCTGACAAGAGGCAATAATAGCTCAGATGAGGCCAATGGCAGTGTCTGTGAGGAGGCAGGTTTGAGTAATATTTAGGGGACAGAATGGCTAGGATTTGGTGAGTGGGCATGGGGTGATGAAGAAGCAGGTGTAAGGTTAATCCCTCCAGGAGAAAGCCTTGAAAAACTGGGTGGAAGAGGAACTTGTCACTGGTACAGAAGCAAGTGAATCACAAGGGATAGCAGATGACAGATTTTTTCATGTTTTCTTTCAATTTGCATACTCACATTCTGGTTTTGATAAATGACAGGTGTGCGTCTGAACTTGAGTGGGAAGTAGCACCCAATGATAGTTCTCAATCTGATTCTGGCAAGATGTGCCTTTAATTTCAAAGGAGTAATTTTATACACGAAGGTTTAAAAATAAATTATAAATTATTAATACAGCTGGATCCTAATGATAAAAAAATTAGGGATATGAAATCCATCTGAAGAATTATAAATTTAGGCTTACATCAAATTAACCCTTGCATTCCTGAAGGCATTTCACTGGGGTATAATTTTTGGTAGTGGTGGTTTAGTTGCTAAGTTGTGTCCAACTCTTGCTATCCCATGGACTGGAGCCCACCAGGCTCCTCTGTCCATTGGATTCTCCAGGCAAAAATACTGGAGTGGGTTGCCATTTCCTTCTCCAGGGGATCTTCCTGACCGAGGAATCGAACCCAGGTCTCCTGCATTGCAGGCAGATGATTTACCAACTGAGCTATGAGGGAAGCGTTAACATGACATGTGAAGTCCTCTGTGACCAGCCCTACCTACCCCAAACTCCACCTCCAGCGGATTCCTGTCCCACCTCTCAATATCCCCAAAACTGCTTGTTACCTTCTGAGTTTTGTTCTTGCTATTTTTCACTTCACATGAAATGTCTCTTTTTTTCTCCCTACATCTACTTCCCAGGCTCCTTCGTATTTATCCTTTAAGCACCATCTCAAAATCTCTAGTTTTGGAAAGTCTTTTCTCTTTAACAGCCCACTCAGGCTGGGGGTGGTATCACTCTGCTCTGTTCAAACTACAATTATTGCCCACAGGCTGGTCTCTTCCACTAGACTCTGACCTCTCTGTGATTCCTGTACATAGCATGGTACTTGGCAGAGGGGTTTGCTTAAGACATGCTGAAGTCAACTCAAACTCGTCCTCTCAACATATGACTCTGAATGTCTCTAGCTCCATACTCCTTAGCTAGGACCCTCCATTTCAGTACCTCTCACAGTCTGCACTCAAAGTTCTCCCTTTGTGTGTATCCTCCCTCTGCACTGCCTCACTTTGCAGGTGGTTCCTGAAGAAGTACAAGGTTTCCACCACTGTATGCTACCCTTTCATCACTTGCCTGCCCCCAGTGTCCCCACCAGCCTTGCACACGCAGGAGATACTCAATGAATATTTATAGACATGAATAGTCAGGTGCAAGCATGGCTGCCTACTGTCTCAGGGAAAGCTGTGCCAACCCATTCAGCCGGAGGCCTGTTCTTTGCCCTGTCACTGGGGACAGTAGTCCTGGTCAGCCCAGGACTCCTCACCACAACAGCAGGCAGGTAATCTTGCAAACCACTTGTAAAGTTCTTCCTCCTTTCTCACGCCCCAACTTTCCCCAACTTTTTCACCAGAATTAGTCCTTTCCCAGAACAGCCTTTTCCAAGGGAGGACACTCACATCCTGAACTGGATTCAGGAGTCAATCTAACAGCCATTATGTATAATTCCCTAATCACCCCCTTTCTTCCTCATCTAATTGTGTTTATTCCAACCAGTATACAATCAAGACTCTGTTTTTCAGGGGAGGAGACAGTTATTTCTAGCTGCTAAGGAGAACAGAAAAGTCCTTTTGAAGAGAAGTATTGATATTTTCTGAACTGTGGGCATGAATGCAACCAAGTGAATGGGAGAAAATCAAAGGTGTAGCTGCTTTCTGTCCTGGGACTCTGATTTTTTTGATTCTTCTAATATGATAGAATCTTAATTTTGGAGAAGGAGAGAGTGACTCTTTCCAGTATCGTTGCCTGGAAAATTGCATGGATGGAGGAGCCTGGCAGGCTACAGTCCATGCGGTCACAAAGAGTCAGACACAACTGAGTGACTTCACTTTCACTTAACACTGGAGAAGGACTCCAACTTAAAATGCAGGAGGACCCTGCATTTTAAGGCAACTACCTTTGAACACAGTTTTAAGTTGATGTCTAAGCTCTGTTTACATGAATGGTTTAGGTGGCTAAAGCATCACCAAAATGTGCACCATCATAAATTAAGGGCATCATAACTTAGAGGAACCTAGGTTCTTGTCCATTCTCCCTTGACTCACTGTGGTACTCTGACCGTTCTCCTGTTTTCATGAATGCACCTAGCTCATTCTGGCCCCAAGGACTGTGTAGGTTCCATTTCACATACTTGGAACCTTTTCTTAAACACATTCCATGGCTTATTCATTTAGCTCACTGGCTATCACTTAGCACCTATGACATATTTGTTTGTTTGCAGTAGTGTTTTTCTCTACTTCCTAAATATAAGCCCCACACGGGCAGGGGCTTTGTTTGGTTTACTGCTAAGTCCTCAAAGAACATCAGCTGAATAAATGAGTGAATTAACTCAACCAATCTGATGTGAGAACTTTCTGTGTGAAGAAGGGCAAAACCATGAAAAGAAATGAAGATGTTTAGCAAACAGTTGTGAAATCAGAATTCCAACTGATTCCCTCCCTGGCTCTCCCTGATCAATCATCTTATTTGAAATATGTTATTAATTTTGTGTCATAATCTGATCCCTGATAAAATAGGCAAGATGTTTTACATAAAGTGAAGAACTGCCCCACTCAGTTCTTCACGCCCCCCTACCTCCCAGCCCCACCCCTCAACTCTGTAGAAGCCATTATTCTGAGCTCAGGGAGGAGGGCTGACACGTCATCATGTGTCAACAATACATTTTGTCCTGTTAAAGGCTCCAGTACACATGATGTGTGAGAGTACCCAGGACAGTCCATCAAATCATTATTTCTGCTTCCTTACACAGCACACTGCACATTAGTTCTAAAGGGGAATGGCTCATCCTTTGCCAGCACCACCCTGCTCCCCATTGGCTGTGACTGGAGAGCATGTGGGCAACACTTGAAATGCCCAATTATCAGCAATTATCAGTTATCAGCAATTCATTTTCTGTCTCATCTTTGGAACAAGTATGATCAAAATAAATGTCTTGCTATGGCAGGGAAAGCTGTCACGTTTCCAAGAGGGCTCAGCTGAAACTCATTAGCAGGTGAACAGATTATCTTCCCCTGAGAACCATGGTCCTGTCTCCTGACACATGTGATGCCAGGTGGAAGCCAGCTAGGAGACCAGCAGTCTTCCTCCCCTGGGCCCCTCCACTCTGGCCAGCCCTACAGGCTGGGGTGACTGGAACTCATCTTTGTCCTTGGCAGCTTCCTGAGAGCATTTCCTCACTACAGTGCCTTGATTCCTGTTTATGGTATCACCACACTTTTCATCACTAAGAACTGAATCTCTCAAGTCAGAGGCTCTCAAACTTTAGAATGCTTCAGAATCACCTGGGGTTCTTTCTAAAACACAGGCACCATGTCATCCACAGATTCTGAACTAAATAGTGTGGAACAGGACCAGATAATCTGTTTTTAACAAGCCCCAACTCTGCCCAGATGATCTTAATGCCAGAGATCTGAAACCCTGGCAAGTCCCCCCCTAAACTGAGTTTTTAACTTCTCTATCCAAAACTGTATTCCTTTTATTATCCCACCCCTGTTCCTCTCAGGATTGAGGAACATCAAAGAAAGGGAGGAACTGAAACTGAGTAGGATCTCCGAGGTCCTTTCAGGTGCAAAAGCCTCTCCATGTCCCCTGTTCTTGTTTGGCCTTCCTCAGGTTTCAAAGAGGAGGCTCATGTAGTTAATGATTAGAACAACAGAGCCACAGGACTCCTAGTTCCTCCTGAAGGAATACGGATAACAATCTGGTGCGTATCTTTGAGTCGTTCTGCAGAAACTAAGATCACTCCCACCCCTATCCAGGGGAGAGTGGTGATTACATGCTGACCACAAGCAGTAGACCCCAGACTGGATGGAAATAGAAGGTTGCTAATTAGGATTCTCGAAACATCACCCTGTTACCTCACCACCAACCAATCAGAAGAATGTCCATGAACTGATCACATACCCTGTGTGTGTACCCCTAATGTTGCCTTTAAAAACCCTTCCCTGAAAACTATTAAGGAGTTCAGGTCTTTTGAGCACCAGCTTCCTGTTTTCCTTGCTAGTCACCCTGCAAAAAATACTGTACTTTCCTTCACTAGGACTTGATGTCAGTACATTGGCTTTGCTCTATGTTGGACAAGTGGACCTGAGTTGGGTTCTTTAACTGGTCCAAGAACCACACTTGGAAAAATACAGTTCCATATTCATAACTGACACTTCCTTTGCTTTCTATAACAAAATGGACAGCAATTTTCAGTGATGCTTTTTCATAAATACTCTCATATCTACCCTCGTTCCCATCACTTCAGTCAATGACTGTGATCCCACAATCTTCCCACTCCAACTCAGTCCTCTGCTGGCACAAAATTACCTCAGCCCTTCACTCTGATAACCTGTTTTCTCTGGTCAGAATCTTTTCTAGTTCTCCACTAGTTACAAAGTGTGAATCTTTTATGCTTTAGCCTGGTATTCAAAGCTCCAGACATAGCACGTTGAGGTCAAGGACACGCTGAGTACATGTTTATCAGAAATGTCCTTGGATGGTGACTGTCTGGTTGTTCAGTCACTATGTCCTATCTGACACTTCGCAATGCCGTGGACTGCAGCATGCCAGGCTTCCCTTTCTTTGCTATTTCCCAGAATTTGCTCAAATTCATGTTGAGTTGGTGATGCCATCCAGCCATCTCACCCTCTGTCACCCCCTTCTCCTTCTGCTCTCAGTCTTTCCCAGCATCAGAGACTTTTCCAATGAGTCATCTGTGCACATCAGATGACCAAAATACTGGAGCTTCAGCTTCAGCATCAGTCCTTCCACTGAATATTTAGGATTGATTTCCTTTAGGATTGTCTGGTTTTATCTCCTTGCTGTCCAAGGGGCTCTGAAGAGTACCATAATTATGGTACCTCCAGTACCATAATTTGAAAACATCAATTCTTCAGTGCTCAGCCTTCTCTTGGAGAAGGAAATGGCAATCCACTCCAGTATTCTTGCCTGGAGAGTCCCATGGACCAAGGAACCTGGCAGGCTACAGTCTGTGGGGTTGCAAGAGTCAGACACAACTTAGCGACTAAACTGCTGCTGCTGCTGCTGCTGCTGCTGCTAAGTCGCTTCAGTCATGTCCGACTCTGTGCGACCCCATAGACAGCAGCCCACCAGGCTCCGCCGTCCCTGGGATTCTCCAGGCAAGAACACTGGAGTGGGTTGCCGTTGCCTTCTCCAATGCATGAGAGTGAAAAGTGAAAGTGAAGTCGCTCAGTCGTGTCCGACTCTTAGCGACCCCATGGACTGCAGCCTACCAGGCTCCTCCGTCCATGGGATTTTCCAGGCAAGAGTACTGGAGTGGGGTGCCATTGCCTTCTCCGAGCGACTAAACTACTACTAGTAAAATTCGCATTGGAGAAGGAAATGGCAACCCACTCCAGTATTCTCTCCTGGAGAACTCCATGGACAGAGGAGCCTGGCAGGCTGCAGTCCATGGAGTCACAGAGAGTCGGACACAACTGAGTGACTAACACACACACACACACACACACACACATATACACACACACCTTTCTTTATGGTTCAACTCTCACACCTGTACATGACTACTGGAAAAACCATAGCATTGACTATATGGACCTTTGTCGGTAAAGTGATGTCTCTGTTTTTTAATAAGCTGTCCAGGTTTGTCATAGCTTTTCTTCCAAGGAGCAAGTGTCTTAACTTCATGGCTGCAGTTACTGCCCATCCACAGTGATTTTGGAGCCCAAGAAAATAAAATCTGCCACTGTTTCCACTTGTTCCCCACATATTTGCCATGAAGTGATAGAACTAGCTGTCATGATCTTAGTTTTTTTGAATGTTGTTTAGTCACTTGTTAACAATAAAAGAGGAACTGAGGACATTAAAGGTGTTTAAAATTACAGTGGCTCAAGAAAGCCCCGAGGCTCAGTAACTTCTGGGGAGGGACTTCTCACTGCTTCTCAGGACCCACCAGCTTCCCAAGGCTGCCAGAGGGAGGGACCCAAATCCTTCCTTGGAAGGTGCTCATCACAGAATGACCACTGTTCAGTCAGAACAGAGTCTGCAATCAGAAAATCAAAGTAAGCACCAAGGGAGAAGACCATGACAGGGAAGGGAACAGAAGGTGGAAAGCAGGGCAGAGAGGAAGGCGGGTGAGGTGTAGAGTGTGAAGGGTACTAAGGGTCCATGAAATTCCAGGCAGGAGGGTCTGAGCACATCAGAGGCAGGCCTCCAAGGCCCACTTCCCAGCCCTGCTAATTCTAGCTGGAGAGTACATGGAGAAGACTGGAACATACACTTTGGTGCCAGCCTCCTCCCACAGGGAGAGGGATAGAGTGCCCCCTCCAAGATCAGTGACACAGAAGAGTCAGATGAGAAAGCTTCCTCATCCCCACTCCAATCAGAAAGCAACCCTGACTGGCAGAGCCCTCTGTTTCTCCCCTCTCTACTTCCCCCAGTTCAGCCAAGCCCAAACCTGCTCACTTTCTGGACACCCGCCCTGCCCAAAGAATCATCAGTTGTCTACTTGAACAGATTTGAATGACTGGATTATCACCATCAAAATTTAACTGAGAGTTTTTATACTGCTAAATACTACCATGGGCAAATGGAAATTATTCAAGATACTCAAAACCACCAACAAAGAAAACACCAACAATGTTGAGGTAATGTAATTATGGTTGTGAAAAACAAGTGAGAATGGGTAGGGCTTGTTTTAGGGGCATTTTTTTTTTTTTTTTAGGGGCATTGTGTTAGATATAAATAACCATAGCGGGCCATTTTCTAATGATGGAGCGGGTGAAGAGCGTCTGAGTGCGAGTGTGATTGCCTGTGTGGGTCTTACTGCACAGGCAGTTTGGGAATGAATCTCATCTGTCTGCAGTTATGCAATCTTGGGCAAGTCTCAGCCTTTGGGACTAAGTAATCTATCTGGGCCCTTTGAGCAATGACATTCCAGCACTAACTTATAAACCCCTTGAGGGCAGGGGCTGTGTCTCTCTGCATCCCCATCATCCAGCATAGTGCCCAGGGCATAGCAGAGAGGCTAAGAGCATGGACTTAGAAATTCAGTGGAAGTGGGTATAAATCCTTCCTCTGCCTCTAGCTATGTGACCTTGTACAAGTTTACTTAACCTTTCTAAGCCTCAATTTCCTTATCAGTAAGATGAAGACCAAACTATCACCTGCTTTATAGTGTTGGAAGATTAAATAAGATAAGTGATTAGATATTCAATTGCTCATAAAGATGAATCATGAGCTATGAATAATAAAACGTTTATAGACACATTTAATCTCAGGAAAAAAAAAAAATCTCAGGGCTGGAATCCAATCTTACCTCTGATGTTTGAATCTCCTCCCTGACATACCCACCAGCTACCACCAGTTGGCATTTCAGATTTTTGAGAATGATTCCTACTGTGTGTGTTCCCCCATCTCCCTGGGACTATGTATGCCCTGGGTGAGATTTTCCTTCTCAGATGCTTTAATCCTTCCTTTTTATAAGAAGAGTTCATTTCTAGACCCATCATCATTCCAGTCATTTTTTTCCTAAGCATGCAATTTGTAACCTAAAGTGCTCACCTTTTATTATGCAAAGCTGTTAATTGGATTATACAATGCCCAAACTGGTTTAGTATGATTAAGGGGCTTTAGTCATTATAGCTAGTAAAAGATCCACTATCTGGAGTTTAAAAAAATTACCCTCAAATCCTTTTTACACATTGTTTGGCAGGCAAGAGCTGACACAGTAAAAGCTATAGCTTTCCATATGAGGCTTCAGTAAAAACTGAGAGAAACAGGTGAGATTCATTTGTAGTACAGAACTATGGATTTTAATATTAATGCATTCATTCAGAATGGAAAGTCACTGAGCCAGAAAATACTGTCATCATTGCCCCTCCCTAACTCACTTTTGGGCCACTTAAAAGCAAAACACATTGTTCTTAAGGGAGGGCACTGGAACCTCAAACAGGTCATGTCCTAACCCTTCCAGCCTGACCTCCTGCTATCACTGCCAAGAGCAGGCACTCAGTTAGATTTCCTCTTCCCTGTCCCCTGGCTGTAACTTAGCTCTCCACTTCCTGGCTATCCCCAGGAATACCATCCCCAGATCCTCTGCCTGAGCTCCAAGGACCAGTGCAAATGCCATTCCAACCATGGGAAATTTTCCTGCTGTGACTCCACCAGCCCATTGTTGTCTTGCTTCTCTGGCCCTAAACCCAGACAGACACCTGCCACTGACACATCCTCAGGTACATATGTCTTCTCTCAGGCCAGGGACCCCCAACTCCTAGCACAGGGGCTTGCACACAAGTGTTTCAAAACACTTTACCAATTTATTCTTGCACCACAGGCAAGGGGAAGAAGAAAAGGAGGTAGAATAAGACAGCTTACAGAGATACTCATGACAGTTTCTCTGCCTGTAAAAATGGGATGGAATTTGCATCTGTCAGAAAGATCAAGACTAGCTACTCCTTGTTCTTCTCAACAAAATTAGGTCTATCTGGGCTCAGAAGGAGCCCATGATGGAAAGATAAGTTGGCTGATATTGTTGTGAAATGCTCTTTTGGCTATTGCTTAGTAGGGAATGGCAGCCCACTCCAGCATTCTTGCCTGGGAAATCCCATGGACAGAGGATGGGGTTGCAGAGTCAGACACAACTGAGGACCAACACTTTCGCTTTCACTTTTAGTACTGTTCCACTCTACGCTGGAAAAACAACAGCACTGAAAATTATTCCACTAGCAATACTATGGCAGGTGTGCCCTGTCCATGCATTTCTGCATCTTAATGAACCCAAGCTCCAGTTTCATCCTCAGAGACTTATTTTCACTGCCTCCAAGCCCAGAGGGGAAGAGAATGGTAAAAGGACACCTGTTGGGACCCAGAGAAGAGCTAGCACAGAGGTAATGTGTCAGGCCGATTCTGGCTACATAATGTCTAAATCTTGTTTTCACTGGTGTCTATCTCGATTTCAACCTCTCTGCTTTACTCCATGCTTTGGACAAGGTAATCCTGCTTGGGAAAAGACCACCCCCAGAAATGGCAATGTGATAAGGAGTCAGGCACAGTGAGAGGTTGGCTGGTTCTCCCTCCTCTCTCCACAAGCAGGAGTCCCTGTCTCTTTCTCTTCTGTCTCTGCCCCACCTTCCTCTTTCTCTTTCTCCTCCCAGCCCATGTATGTCTGTTTCTCTGATCTCTGTTTTTAAATCTATCCTTTTCTTTCCCATCCCCCACAGTCCCTGTCTCTCCTTTCTCTCCCTGTTCCAGGGTGTGTGTACGTGCGCGTCTGTCTTTCTTCTCTCTCTGTTAGGTTGTATGTATCCCTCCTGTCTCTCTTCTGTTCTCCTTCTCTGTCTGCCAGGCTCCTTTCTCGTGTGACTTTTCTGTAGGATACCTGGACTGGGAGCCAGAAGACTTAGTTTCTGGTCCTGGAACTACCATTAACTAGCTGTGTGGTTATGACCAAGTTGCTTTACATCTCTGGGACTCAATTTCCTTGACCTATAGTAGGTGAGACTGGGTGCTCTTCCAGTCCCTAGCAGTTCTGAAATTTTTATCATTGAATGAAATGAAACTCAACAGATCCATGAAGCAGTTGCTATTGTAGAAACAAAGGAATCAGGCTGGGGGTTCCCAACAGCACAAGCATCAGGGCACACCCGAGTACTACTCAAAGAAGATGTGACTAAACCCAGGCCATACTGCTGGAGGATCTACTACATGCTAGGCAGGCACTGTGCTTACACCTCATTCAGTCCAAAAAGATAGGTATGTGATGTTTCCTATTTTAGGGGTGAGGAACTTGAAGCACCAGGAGTGAAGTCACTTGCCCAAGGTCCCATGGCCAAGACTTGTCAGGGCAGGGTTTAAACTCAGGCTCTCTGGCTCCAGAGCGCATGCTTTTTATCCACAATGCTATATTGCCCCAGCCACTGATGCTCATTCACAAGCTTCCCACTTAGGCTGTAGAGTAAACATCTCTCAACCCCAAATGTGCTCAGGAGTCTTGGATCCAGACTATATGGTTAATCAATTCTCTCCTCTTTCAGGATAACAACTCTGACTTCTTGCGCCTCGGCCTGTCCCATTAATACTTGATTGCTGTGCACCTGCCTGGCATGCTCAGGTAGCATGGAACTTTCTACTTTCAAGTGTGTATCTTTTGTTGCCTTTCTATGTAAGCAGGCATCTTGCCAGAACCTAGTATAGTGTTGGGCTCCCCGCCCAGGCCCCCCCTTGCTGCATAGCTGATGGGCACCAAGATGCTTTGTAGCGCTAATGCTATGTCCCTGAGTCCCCTGCCCGGGGGCTGTAAGTAAGTATCTGGGACCCTGCCGCCTTCCACGATTCCTGCACGCAGACCCCAGCTACTCCCTGGCAACTACTGAAGGGGCTGGGAGGGAGGATTAGCTGGTGCTCAAGTCATAGAGGCAGAAACTGGGGTTCTCCAGGGACTATTTCAGCTCAAGTCAGCAAATACAGAAAGAACTCCAGCTTTATGCCAGACAGCTAAGAGTTGTAAGGGGCACAGAGAAGCAGCAGTCATGCCTCCTGCTCTCAAGGAGATACTGGAACAGAAGAGATAGAAAAATGCAAAATAAAAAAATGATAAATATATAAAGTTTCAATAGCACTTTGACTTTTGTGTTAAATTATTTTTTATGTATGTGGATGCATGCATGCATGTCAAGTTGCTTCAGTCATGTCTGACACTCTGGGACCCTATGGAATGTAGCCCACCAGGTTCCTCTGTCCATGGTATTCTCCAGGCAAGAATACTGGAGTGGGTTGCCATGCCCCCTCCTCCAGGGGATCTTCCTGACCCAGGGATCAAACTCAAGTCTCTTATTTTTCCTGCAGTGGCAGGTGGGTTCTTTACCACTAGTGCCACCTGGGAAGTATGTGTATATGTGTGTGTGTGTGTATATATATAATTAAATATAATTATATAATTGTGGGAGCACAGAGAAAGGAAACTACTTGTCCCAATCTCATTGTGAAAACTAGGACAGGCTCCTGCATGGCTTGCAGTTGGGAGACCAAAATCCGAGTTTGTCACTGGAACCACCGAGTTCATCATGTCCAGTGACCTCTGAAGCACCAGCTCAGACACTGATCAGATGCTGATGGTTGCTGGGTGTCAGGAAGCATCTGAGACCCATCACAAATTAGTAGCCCCTGTTTATCACATTCGTCTTTGCATATCTGTCCCAGAGTCAGATATTTGGTGAGCGAGAGTGAGTGGGACAAATGGCTGAATGACATCATGTCTTCAGAAGTCACATTCACATGTCCAGAAAAGAATAATGGAATTAACCACCCTGGGGGATTCAGTCCTCATGGAAAATCCAAACCCTTTTACTTCTACCTCATAATCTGATGGCTTTTATTGAGTGCCGACAATGTGATTCACTGATAGAGGTGAACTGATAGTGTCTGTATTCCTGGAATGCTCTCGTTTCTAAGAGCATGATGTAAAACAGTCAGCGGTGTAGCTTTGTTATACTTTCCCCCAGCTGTAGTGTAGACGTCAGGGTGGCCATGGAAAAGTCTGATAACCGCTATTTCCAGAGAGTCTGTGTCTAGATGCCGCCCTCCTAATGGGGATGTCTTTCCCCACCCGCCTCACAGCCCTCTGCCCCTCTCCAGCATCGATCCTACACCATCCAACAGCCATGAAAACAGCAGGAAGGCAATGAGCACACCAAGGAAGCTGCATAATACATGGTACAGAAATCTCCAAAAGTCACTCAAAACAGTAACCTCTCCTCTGTGTGCCTCTGGAGGCTGGCACCTCTGTCTCATTCACAGACCAACTCTGCGGCCTCCTGTGCTCAGAGATGATACACTGATCTGAACAATTCCAGACAGCAGGAGCAGACAACTAAAGCATTTGCTTCTCCATTCCCAGCAAACCCCACAAGGGTTTCAGAGCCTGGGCCAGCACATCAGCAGTTCCCACCTCTCCTGAGACTAAAGTGTCACCTCTGAAGTCTCCTCACTGCCCTAGCTGGGGGGTGGGGGCTGCAAAGGAGTTAGGGCAGCCCAAGAATATGGGACACTTCTGGAGGGCTGTCTACTCCTGGGACTGACTGCATGGCGGTAACCCAACACACAGAGGGTGTCACAGCCCCTGATAGGATGCCCTGCTCTCCCTCCAAACCTATCTCCTTCTCAGGGTACCCAGTGTAAGGTCTCCCTAACGACAGCTGTAAGGTGAACCAACATTCCAAAGATACATCCAGTTAGCTTTCCATTTTCCATGTATGTTTCGATATACTTTTTGACTACACTTGGTCAATATCACAGGAGGTGTGGAAGCAGAGTGAAATGCTATTTTATGTGTATAAATCCTGAAATTATGAGGTGGCCACAGAAAAAGTCTGAGAACATGAGTGCTCCCACCCCTGCCTCTTGCAGTGAACCAGCAGGGAAATGATACTAAAACTTAACTCTCATCTCTAGTTCCCAACCACCCCCTGCTCCAGCTATTAGTCCTCAGAGAAAAGCTCCCAGGGGTCCCCAAAGAGACAGACAAAGGAAGTATGAGGAGAAAAGAATGGGTCATTTCATCCAAAAGGGTATTTGTGGCAAGGCTATCCTTTTATAGTTAGAAAATAACCATTTCTTTACTCTCTGTGGTAAAGAATAAAAGCTATGACTATTATAATAATGCAAGAAACAGATTAAGCCAGAAGTAACCTCTAATTACAGAACATACAATTATCAACAGCCCATCTTTTAAATCTGGTTTCCGAATCAAGCTTGCCAAAGAATCCCCTAAAGGCTCTGTATGCCACCACCCCCCAGCTCCAGCAGGCCACCTGCATCCCTGGTTGAGAAGCGAGCTGGCTGGGGGTCCAGCCCTGACAGTGCTCAGATACCCACCACCCCAGACCCAGAGCTGTCCAGAAAGCTAATGCCTGGGGGACGGTCAAGCTTTCCCCAAAGAAAACAAAGTCATGATTGCAAAGAATTGCTCTTTCTCAGATTGAGCCTCCCTTCCCAACCCCAGGCCAGGTCTGTAAAGCTGCTTAAGTGAGAAGCATCAGTGAACAAGTCTGGATGGGTATAGGAGGGGGTGGGGGCTGCTGGGGGCTGGATTGCCCTCTTCCGTCCATAAATCAGGCATCCCCAGGCCTGGTCACCTCAGTGAGGGACTCAGGCATGCCTGCCTGGTCTGTGACAGATGCCGGGCGGGGGAGCAGTGTGGTACCTGCTGGACGTCCTGCTGGAAGACGCAGAGCTGCAGGCGCTGGTGGAGCCGCACCTTGCGGTGCTGCCAGATGCTCTCGAGCCGCCGCTGGTGGTGCAGCACTTCGTGCACCACGTCCAGCACCTGGTGCACCGCCTTGGAGTAGTTGGCTGTGGCTGTGAGGGACTCGGAGTTCCCGGGACTCAGGGGCCGCTGCAGCACATCCAGCAGTGCTTTGCCGTCCTGGCTGACCTGTAAGATGAGAAAGGTCAAGTTGAAGGAGAAGGGGGAGGTGGGGTGAGGCACAGAGAGGCAAGGCAAGCTGCCAGGGCCCCTGGTTGGAACAGAGATTCCCACCCAGATTCATGACAGCCGAGGAGTGTGCCACCAGAGCTGACCCAGTGTTCGGCCTGCAGCCTGGGGAGGTGCTGGTGCTGCAGCCATTGTCTTCAAGACCCTGAATCAGTGTCTCTCTTCGAATTTCAGCTTTTTCAGGGCAAGTACTCTGCCTTGTTTATCTTTCTCCATGCCTAGAACAGTGCCTGACACTCGGTACTTGATAAATATCTTGACTGACTCTCTAACTAGGTTAGGCAACAGAACTCCACTTTGGGAAAAAAAACCTGAATATAAGCTGTCACCATAAACCCCTCTGCCTCTTCCTTCCTCACCTTCCTTTGCCTAGCTCTGAACTTCTAGGTGTGTGACTAGAGGCAAGTTACTTAACCTCTTTGGGCCTCAGCTTCCTTGTGTGTGAGGTAGGGATAGTAATGGCACATACCTCAAAGAGTTGTGGTAAGGATTAAATGAATTAACACAAGCAGAGTACTTAGTTAGAACAGAACCCAGTGTGTAGTACTGGCTACCGAATTCTATCTTTATCATCATCATCATCATTTCTCTGTCTTGCCTTTTTTATTTCCTTGTCATTTTCTTTCTTTTATATTTATCCTTCTTTCACTCTTTTATTCAACCCCCTTTTTTTTTATCCTGAAAACATGCAGAATAAGTGAGTGACCCTTGGATTGTAGACACAACATCCATGCTCCTGGGTTCCCCAAAACTCACCCTCAGTGCTAAAACCAGTGGGGGTGACATTCCCTGTCAATCCTCACCAGATTCCTGGCAATATTTCTAGAAAGTGGCATCATCTGATTGACACTTGTGGCTCTCCAGTGCTTGGCAGAGTATCCAAGGAGCATGTGTCTTTCTAATTTAAAACAGTGATGACTACGAATTTTAAGACCCCAAATTAATCTGGTTAACAATGAAGTCAAAGTTAACAAAGAGTTAAGACGGTCTTTTCCTTCCAAAAACGTGGCAGAGGAGGTGTGCTCCCACTTCTGGCCTTATGATGACGAAGAGGGAGCTATTTGCTGGGCTTGCAGGTTCCCCTCCCCTACCTGCACATCTTGATAATAGCTTGGCTGGGGGTTCAGAAATACAGAGCCTGCAGTTACTCCCCTGTTGATGGAGCCACAGAAGTGCATGGGGGACTGTGGCATGATTAAGAAAGGAGAACACATGATTAAGGTGGAGAACGCAGCTGAGAAAGGAGAGAGAGCCTGGCTGGAGGAAAATGACCAATTTTGATGACCAACTCCATCCACCCCATTCTACTGTGCTGCCTCCTACGATGTATTGCCAGGAGAGGGAGAGGGGAAGTACGTCATCAATAATAGAGACATGAGTAAGATACACATTTTGTGGCCATACCCGGGAGAGCTCTCTTCAGGGAATTCTGAGCAATGCTGCCTTTGGGCACTGTGCTCTGTCCAGGGCTGGGTGGTTCCAGTTGGAGGGCCAAGTCCTAAAACTCAAGTCAACCCAAGTCCCAGCCCTCAGCCTCAGCCCACATGTGCAGGACGCAGGGGCAGTCCACTGCCCTCTAAAGTGGGCTTGAAGGGAGCGTCTCCATCCCACAGTGCTAGGGCCTGAGAATTAACTGAGAGAAACGCCGTGTCTCTCTACATATATTATAATCACACTCCATGAGTGTGTGAGTATAATATTCCTCTCATTTATATGCTCTATTTTTATATTTTATAAAGAGTAAATTTAGAGATTCTTGACCCACGGGCAGAGGCACAGTTCTGTCCTGAGAGAAAGCCTTTGGCTGTGAGCATTGGAGCTGGTGAGATCAAATTTGGCTCACTAGTTCTCCTCTCTCTGCCTCTTAAAATGATGAAACCTGTTACCTTTTCAGTACTTATTACTGTCAGGCACTGGGCCAAGTGGATTATACAAATTACCTTTACAACTCTTAAAACTACAGGCATTTGTTATTACTTTCATTTCACAGAGGAAGAAAATGAGGCTTTGGGTGGTTAAGTAACTTGTTTGAGGTCACACGGGTAAGAGAAGGAACCAGGATTCAAATTTCCATTTTGACTGTGGCAAAAACTCTTATTTTCACTCAGTTGAAATTAGTTAGTTCTTTGACTTCAACAAGCACCAAACTTACTTGGGTTGATATTTATTGAAATGGAGGTTCCAGGTTCTACTTCTTGACAGTCTGATTCAGCCTGGCATGGAACCCAGGAATCTACACCTTTAACAAGCACCTCAGGTGAGTCTGAGGCAGCTGGTCCAGGGACACACTTGAGAAACAGTGCCTTAGCTGACCTTTCCCCCAAGAAAATCCATGGGCCAGATGTGAAGACTCTTCCCTCTTCTCATCCAGCTTTCCTGATCAGCCCATCTCTTCACATCCCTCAGCTGCTCCCTCAGAGTTCACATCACTTAACAAACTTATTGGGCTGGGTGTATTCACACACATGTACCTATAGACTTCTTTTCTTTTACTTTAAAAGGAAATGTTTCCCCCTTAACTTGTACCATGTTCCCAGTCTTTGATTTTCTAGCATAAGAGCTGTTTAGTTGGACTTTCACTTCCGCAGCAGCTTCTCACTCCTACAAACACTTATCTCCACCCCATGGTGAGTTGTCCTCTGGACCTGCCAGTGAGGAAATTAGTACTTTTTTTGATGAGCTGCTTCATAAAAGTGGTGACAAGGCTAGTGTGTACATGCCTGTTCACCATCCAGAAAGCTCCAGAGGAGCACAGTCTTGCTTTCTTACAGTCCTTCCTCTGACAGTCCAGTCTTCACACACAGGGTGAGGTGCACACACACATGTACACCAATGTGGTACCTGCTGATGGCTGCATTTTTCTGCTTCCTGGGCGGAGACCATCATTCACAGATCAAAGATCTTAAAGATGTCTCCGAAAGGAGAAAAATGGCCTCTTTTCTTCTTAGTCCAACCCAAGCTATTTCACAGCTCACAGGCTGGCGCTCTTGCCACCCACGCCCATACATAGCCAGGACCCGTGGGTGTCCTGCTTGGTTCTCACCTCTGTGTAGGCTTGGGTCACCTGCTCATACAAAGACTGGTGGTGGTGGATCGCCAGCTCCAGGTCCTGCATCTCAGAGGGCAGGCCACCTTCACTGCACATCTTGCACCAGGCATCCACTCCTGACAAGAACTGGAAGGAGATGCCAGCTAGGTCAGTGTGGGAGCACTGGGGGCGGGCAGTGACAGGCACAGACAGATACCTTTAAGAAGCATCAGGACCTCTGGAAGCTTTCAGAGACCACTGCAGAAGGTGGAGTTTTTTCTTTAATTCTATAAACACCAACCTCAGGAAACAAGTCAGACCCAAATACCTATTTAGAAAGTGTAGTTTACACAAAGAAAGATGACTACTATGAAACTGCTGGGGATGGAAGTTGTCTTCATGTTCAGTGGGCTATATCCACTATAAAATACACGTGTGAAAACAGCTCACTAAATTATATGTGTACATGAGAGATGCTTATCCTGTGCATGCTCACACATGAGAGGCAACATATAACAAAATGGGATATTTACACATACGTGCTTTGCAATGTGGATATCTAGCTGTGAAGAGGAGCAAAGAACGCCTCATAAAGGCCCATCCAGCACCCCAGGGAACTTGGAGAGACCATTCCTACAGGGGATGGAGATTAACACTCAATAAGATTCCTGCTGTTGGGTCAGAACCCCAAGGGTCTGGCAGGGGGAGGGGAGATTAAGGACAGACTGCACTATGTCTAGAGTGACTCCTGGGATGTGATATATAGATATAGATCTTGACAGAAATCAAATTATTTAAAAATTAAAATTAACAACTGTGGAAGACTATGGGTCTCCATGCACAAAGGGTAAGCTAACTGAAATCACTCAGATTTATTGGGTGGAAAATACACCTCTAAAATGCAGATAATTCTTCACCCAGTAGTCTGGAATGGTTCTGTCTATGATTCTTCTTGCCTGACTGCACAGCTCCATTTAAATTAATTGCCTAAATACCTTTTTATCTCATTGCCTAGAACAGCCCATCTGAGGACAATAAAGAGCTGCCTAAATAAATGCATTGAAAAAATAGCCTTGAATCCATTGTTTGGTGTGTGCGTGTGTGTGTATGTTTTCCAGCTAAAAATAAGCATGGTTTATGAGTTTCCCTGAAGGACTGGCAATCTTGAGAAACTGCATTAAAAAAAAATGGATACAAATAAAATTTCTTCTCATTCGAAGTAATCCAAGTCAGGAAACAGCAAATAAAAGTTGATTCCTCCAGTTACTCTCAATTCTGGTATGTGCTTCTACAACTGCTTGAGTCGTCCTCTTGGTATTATGTCAGCTTTCAGTCCTTAGCCAGTTGGCTGTGGCGGTTGATTTTTCATTCTGTATGTTTATATTGCATTAAGCCACCTCCTAACAATTCTGGAAGAGTGCTGGGTATGACCCAGTATCAATCTGCACGTGTTTTCTAATACCTCAGAAGCTGCTTTGCTCCATCAACAACCATTTTACCAAGGAACCTGAAAGTAACTTGACGGTTATATGTCAATCATGGGGGTGGGACTGCTTCAAGGCCTTTGGGATTTCTTGGTAACACTCTAACCAGAATCCTATATCAGACCCCACACAATGGTCATCTCAAGGACAGAAAGAGAGGCAGAGAGGGAGGCATTGAATCTCCATTGCCAATCTGGAGAAATCTTGAACAACATTTGAAGTAATAGGGTTGAAGAGAGAATAGGAGATTAGTTGTGAGTATTTGCTACTACCACCATTATCATAAAAAATAATAATAAAACGTTAGATTCCTCTCAATGTGTAGGGCTGCTCTTAACTTATAACACAGAATTTCAGTTTCTGGGAAAGGCTCAGATAGAATCAGACACAGGGTAGAGGAAATACAAATATACCAGGCTAGTATGTTGAACATATACCCACAGTAGTAATGTTTACCATTTAATAAACACACTAAGCACCTAATGTTCCATTTCTAATTCTTATAACAGTGCTGTGAGATTTATGATCATCCCCACATTAGAGATGAGCAAACAAGCTCAGAATGTTGAGGTGACTTGCCTAAGAGTTAATGATCAGAACCTACATATGTCTGGCATCAAAACCCAGACTCTTTCAATTATTCCATGCTGACTTCCATGTTAGGTGGGTAACAGAGGAAGAGATTTAAGGAATGACCTTGTGTCTGACTCTACATTACCTATGAGCTAACCAAATGTCATACAAAGAAAGAAATTTAGAGGATAAGACCATGGCTTTAATGTTAGACACACTTGATCCCAGATACCTATGGATTGATTTTCACAATGGTGTATGAATAAACTTTTAATAACCAGCATATATATGTGTGTGTGTACACACATGGTATGTTATAAATTTTACTGCTATAAAAGATGTGTAGCACATACATAATTTACAAAGAAACTGTAAATTTAGAAGCATATAGAATGCTTATGATAAATTCCATGTAACAAATTAATTCTCACAGATGCTTCTATTTGTAAATGAAAAACTTATATAGTTACAACACAAAAGCTGGTTGGTATTTTAACTTTCGTTAAGGTATAAGACAAAAGTGAAAAACACCTGGAGACTTATGTCAGAATGTTACTCATTCATCAGTGATTTTAAGTGGCTTTTTTGCCTGAATGAAATTATATTTTTGAATATCAGAAGAATATTTCCTTAATTTTGTGTTCTATTCACAGTGTAACAGCTCTACACAGGGCACATTTTTATACTAAATCTAAATTTTAAAATATTTTTTCTTTCATTTTTTTTTAAAAGATTCTATACAATCAATAAAACAACAAATTAAGCACTGGTTTGTAACACTTGATGATTTCCATGGTGTAAAACATCTATCTTGGTCTATTTCAGGCTACCAGTGTGACATCACCAACTGTGGAGCTGGGAGGAGGTGATCAGCAGCACACAATTGTATACTTTTTCCACCATAGACATAAATATTAGAAATAATCTCAAGAACATAGAAAATAATAAGACCTATTGAAATAATTGAAAATGATGAATTTTGAGTACTAATTACCTTTGTTTTTAATATGATATATTTAAACTTATACAGTTTGAAGTAATGGCTATGTTTAACAACCAGTTCATTTTTTAAATTTGTGAAAATTTAGCTGTTGGCTCTTCCTAAGCTGGTTAGAGTCAGCTCCTACACTGGATCTTAGGCAGGTCACTTAATCTCTCTGAGCTTCCCTGCTCCTCTCCATAAAATGGGTTAATAATGTCACTGGCCAATGCCAGTAAGAAAATGGCAACAAATAATAATTATTTCTGTCCACTGTATTATTATTATCCACAGCAAATGCTTCATGTAAAATTAGTTTTTCCCTGATAAAACTTAATGATCAGTTTAGTTTCACTCCTTGGTCTATGTTCATGGAATGCAAACTAAGCAGTCAACACACACACACCAATAAACTAGTAAGCAGAATGTAAACAGGGTCTGGGTTCCTTCCTGTTTGAATGTAAGCAAAGCCACTAAGAGTTATCAATGTCTCTCTGTGTACACAGGGGCCACGACCGTGGTAGAACATGGGTTTTGTCACAACTACCCAACAAGGTCTTCAGTGTTTCAAAAAGAGAGGAGGGGCTCTCTACACCTCAGGGTATGTCCCTCCCAACCTGCCCTGTCTCTGCCCCTCCCCACCACCAGCAGCTGCAGCAGTTCCCCTTGGCCTCACCTGCTCAGCCTTCTGATGGAACACAGCAGACATGGCGAGGATGGTGCTGCGTTCATCCAGGGCAGCTGCGAAACTCTTCCACTCCTGGTCTAGCTGCGTGGAGATCTGCTTGATTTGCTGTGAAGCATAGTGGCCAGCCTCTGAGAGGCGGGAAGCCACAGACATGATGCGGTTGATGTTGACATAGGCATTCTGGGAAGCAAGGGAGAGTGGTGCTTAGTGGGGCAGGCTGAAAGGGCACCCACAGAGCACTCTGGGGTGGGGAAGTACATAGTGAAGGAGGCCACCCAAACTGAAAAGTTTGAAAGAGGCTCTATCAGCCATATTAGCATATCCATTTTAGGCCCAAAGGAGGCCTTTGTTTACATATTAAAATTTCAGCAGATGGCAGGTACAGAAACTGAGCTTTTCCATTCTGGGGACCAACACAGTTCCTGTGGTTCAGACACTAAAGAATCTGCCTGTAGTGCAGGAGACCCAGCTTTGATCCCTGGGTTGGGAAGAGCCTCTGAGAAGGGAACGGCTACCTACTCCAGTATTCTTGCCTGGAGAATCCCATGGACAGAGGAGCCTGGCAGGCTTCAGTCCATAGGCTTGCAAAGTGTCGGACATGACTGAAGGGACTCAAAGCGGCACATGGCACATTAATACCCGTGAATACAGTCACTTTACATGGACGACCTTAATAATCCTCACAATCACCTTATGAGGTCATGCATGGGGACAACATGGTACTTCCAAGAGTTTCTCGCTAGAAGCAATGGCTCAGACCAAGGCAAAAGCAAGAGGAGGAAAAGGCACCCCTCTCAACTCAGGAGAGGGCTGTACCCAGGGCATTACTACAGTAGGGCAGCAATGCGCAGAGAGCAAAGTACACAGGTCACAGGATAGCCACACATCTTCCTACCACCAAGTGAAGACTTTACTGTCCCCCGTTCCTACCCCCACCAAGGAAGCAGGTGAATAAATAAAGATAGCATGTGCTGTGCTTAGTTGCTCAGTCGTGTCTGACTCTTTGCAATCCCACGGACTGTACCCTGCCAAGCTCCTCTGTCCATGGGGATTCTCCCGGCAAGAATACCGGAGTAGGTTGTCATGCCCTCCTCCAGGAAAGACAGCATATGAAGCCACAATATCCACACTAAAAATAAGACCCGTGGAGCCCTTTCTTATCCCTATGTGATTTAGGAACATTTCCCCACCTGACCTCAAAAAGGCACCTGTGAGGTTCTCCTGGCCCTGCTGACTCCGCTCACCCTGTGTTTTGTTTACATCCATTCTCGTCTTTGATTGCCAATTAAAAATTCATGACCATGTGTTTCATTCCTTACTAGGCCGGCAGAAAACTCTCCAGGAAGAAACAAGACAATAGAAAACCCACAGAAACAAAGACAGTAGTGAGCATGGTTATTTTTAACTGCTATCTCCTATTAATTGTCTGAGGTGTCAAAACAATCAAGCAATATTGTGGCACCTGCAAGGAGCTTTTCTGACTCACACAATGTCTGTCTGAAGAAGGACTAGGGTGGCAGGTTGCTTGCACACCTTTGTTCTTTGTTACAAATCTTCTCATATGATAATAAATATTCTTTAGCAACGGCATTTTCTCTTGTCTCTATTAGCTCAGTGGTAGTTCATCAATAGTGGGTAAGTTTAATGAAGGTTCTTTATTTTCTTTTCCCTCTTCCTTCATGGTCCCTACTCATCTTCATTGTCCCTGACCTCAAGCATTCTGTCCCAAATCTGAGACAGGTTTATAAAGTGGTTCTTCATTTAAAAGGTCTCTGTGAAGGTTTAAAGGGTTAAGTGAAGCACTTAAGCACAAATCCATCCTGATGTCTATGCGTGATTTCTTCCTTTAGACTGGCCTGAGACCTTTCTGATGTAGCATGTTTCCTTAATAGAACTAGAATATTATTAACTATTATTATTTGAAATAACTATCCTTCAAGGATTTAGGAATCATTATCGGTCCTGTTTTCTGAGTTAGGACATAGATTCTTCTTAAAATTAAACTCTATTTATAGAACTGACAAGAAAGACCAACTCTGAATTAGATGGAAAGAAATGGGGAAGATGGGCATACACTCAGTTTAATAGTTCTGTCTTCTAAGGGACTAACATCTGGATTTCCCCCAAATTTCCTGCTAGGGTTTCACCCAAAGCAGACTTTGGGTGAAACAAGGATTTGGGGCAGATTGTTTATACAGGTATGATTCCAGGAAGCACAATGAGGGAGTGGGCAAGTCAGAGGGAAGGGAGGCAAATGAAGACAGTATGTGCTCATTAATGGGTTACTGCTGTGAGCACCTGGGGGGTCCTCCTTCCTGAAAACTTTAAGAGACTGTATAGAAAATACTTCCAAACCTCGCAAGGGGAGATGAGGGATCTGGAGTATTAATGCACCAAGTACCATCACTCATGGTTGAAGTTCCTCCTGGAGTTACTCCCTGGCATTTCCAGCCTGGCCTATACACAAGCCTAGTACACTCCCCAGGCCAGAGAGTGACCATGGGCAGAGAAACGTGGGAAGCTGTAATTGTATATGGGAACCAGATGTCCCTTGGGGCAGACTGAGGGGTATGAGTGGGACATTGACAGAGTCTAATAAAGCTCTCCTTCCAAACTAGGTTCAAGTCCTGCAAACCCTCCCCACCCTCATACATTTATCCAGACCTATCTAGTTTTGCTGGGTTTTCCTGTCCTGGGAAAGACCTCCACATCCTCTGGCCAGATGGGAAGCAAGAACAGCAATAAAGAGCAGAGCATGGCCAGTCCCCAGGCTCTCTTGTGTGTACAGCATGAATGCCTGGCCCTTTGTCATCAATGCCTGTTTTATGTTCTCTCCCCACAGGGACAGGGAGACATGTTCCTGCTCACTTTCAGGAAGAACTTTCTAGCTATTAGAGATGTCGAATTGTGACTACCACTGGAGGCTGTTAACACTTTGTCACTCATTCAAATGTTTATGGAGAGTGGACCAGGCTCTGTGCTGGGGGCTGTGGGACATCAAAGAGGAATGAGACAGGATTTCTGTCCTCAGGGGCTCACAGCTGAGACTTAAGGAAAGTCCTCAAATAACTGTAATTTAAAGCAAAATGAAGTAAGTGTTGCGACAGAGGTAGCAGCAACTCACAGTGGGGATGCAGAGAGAAAGAATCTGAACCACCAGCCAGGATGTTAGGAAGGGGCTTCCTGCACAGAAGGGGGTGGTGAAGCTGGCGGTCCTCCAAGGCCCCCTTCAACCCTTAAGCCTGTGATCATAAATGAAAGCTAAAGACAAACAAATAGAAAAGACCATAGCTTACATTTCACATTCTAGAGACTAGCACAGTAAATGCCTTTTTGTTTCCTTATCAGTGGGCAGGGAAATGTCTTACTTAAGCTAACAAATGATTATGCTTCACACAAGTAGAGGCAGTATTCCTCACAATAGAAGGATAAATATAATGTTGACTCATGAATTTGCTCATTGTTCTTCTCCATAGCCCCTGTGCAGAATAGCAAAACACTGCAGGCAAATCACGTGGCCCAAGCTCATCATCTTCATCTCCCTGGAGCCTAGAACCCGAGACAAGTAGGCAGATGGATTCTAAACTGGAGTCACAAACCAAATAACCAGAGATGAATGGAGGAGGTCTCCCATCACTTAAAAGGACAAAGTAAGGTTAAGAATCCAAATATATAGGGTGCTTAATCGTTAGGCCAGAGAAGGCAATGGCACCCCACTCCAGTACTCTTGCCTGGAAAATCCCATGGACAGAGGAGCCTGGTAGGCTGCAGTCCATGGGGTCGCTCGAGTCGGACATGACTGAGTGACTTCACTTTCACTTTTCACTTTCATGCATTGGAGAAGGAAATGGCAACCCACTCCAGTGTTCTTGCCTGGAGAATCCCAGGGACGGGGGAGCCTGGTGGGCTGCTGTCTGTTGGGTCGCACAGAGTCGGACACGACTGAAGCGACTTAGCAGCAGCAGCAGCAGCAGCAGCAGTCGTTAGGCACAAATGTCATGGCCTTTGGTCAACCCCTCTGTGTAGTTTTTCTGTGTTACTGTTTATGCCTCTGTTAAAGAACATCTGGGACTCACATTTGTCTTGGGAATATGGCTGGCAAGAATGGGTATTTTGAATCTTTATGGCCTTTCCATTTCCTACCAGCTGCCTCCTCCACTCTCTCTGCATGACTCTGCTGTTCTTCCCTGTCAGCCTTCAATGCCCTCTCAGCTGTAGAGTTGACCAGCAGTCAAAGACATCAAAGTTGTTAGACCAGGAGCCAGGAGTTAGATGTGAGTTCTGGTCCAGCCCTGGCACTCACTTAAGATGTCATGTGCCTCCTCTGTGCCCCAGCTTCCTCATCTGTACTATCAACTGAAGATCTGACATTCCATTTCTGAGTAAGCAGTGTTGGTGCTATATAACCAGGCCTCGAGGTATTCCCTGATTCAAGGAGAGTGTCCAGATTGAAAGTAGAGAGAACCTAGGAGGTCACAGTCTTCTTCTGTCTCATCTCAGTGCCTGGGGGAATACCTGCTAAATCTAGACTCTTTTCTATGGAGGCGGTGAGGCATACATTGAAGCAACAAGAGTAACTCAAAGCTGTCAAGTATCCATGCGCAACGGGGCGGTTTTAAACAGAAGAGTAATACCTGGTTTATGCTTTCAACAAACTGCTCTGTTTGCTAAAAGGCTAGCAAGAGGATGCCTGCCTGGAGTGAGACCAAGAAGAGCAGTACAGCTCAGCCTAGGCTGTCTGCATGCCTCAGCCCCTCAGCCCAGCTCTGCTCTCTGCTCCGTCGCGTGAGATCCACGCCTGGAGCTGGGTGACCAAAGACCAGCCTCTTCACCCAAGCTGAGCTACCAAGACTAACCATATTCTCTGACCAGAAATTTAACAATAGGACTAATAATTCTGGCTTAGTGAGTATCCTATTAAACCCTTATCTCAACACTGCCTTATCAATTTACCCCAGCCCCCAAGTGCTGCTATTATTATTATCATTATCAAAATATCGCACTGTCCAAGGTTTAAGCACGATCTGCCCTGCAGAAAGCAACCCACCAGCAGCCTGCTCTGCTGCACCAGTCACCCCCTGCCGTCTCCCCTCAGAGCCATTCCTCTGATCGTTTTGGTCACAAACAGAAAAAAATAACTAAATTCAGCAAAATCATGCTAACTTGAAATCCTCTCTCTATATTTACACCTTGCCCCCACTTTTGTTGCCTATAAAATTCTGTTTTCTCATTTCATTCCTGTAGTCAGTAACTGAAGATCAGAGGATGGACGACTCGTCTCTTCTCCTGAGGTCTTGTCTCCTCCTGTGATTAACTTAAATCAATGAAACAGAGTCATTCTGCTGAAATTTCTATGTGGCAGAATCTTGATGAAAGTTTTCAGCCCTGCCAAAGGCTCTCACTTTGAACCTGGCCCCTGGCTCCTCTGACTGGCTACAAAACATGCAAAGTTGCTTGCAAGATAATGATAACTTTCCACATAAAAACCCAGCTAAAATTTCTCTTTAAATGTAGTCTCTTATGTGGTATACTCTGAAAGAAATCCTGGTTCTTTTTGATGCAAGCTATCATTTTGGTAACCCTGGGGTCTGTGTCAGGGGCTGATTATAAGAACAGATTGTTTCTGAATTCATATATTATTTGAATCCCATTCATTTCACTCCTAAAATCAGGAGTAAATTTTATATTCCTGTGGTCATAGGTCCCCACCCTGAATCATAAACTCCCTGCTGTGGGCTATATGAGATAACATAAAGCATCCAGTCAGTCTGTGCCTGGCATATAACTGATAACTCAAAGAATATCATATCTTTTCCCACATCTAAGTGCAGCAGTTTGGGGTTAACTCTCCTCTCCAAACTAAGTGCAACCCAAATCAAAGTATTAGTAAAAAGTAAGACAAAAGAAAAATCTATCAATGATTCCAACTAGAGACAAATATTCCAATAAGAAGCCAGAGTCCCACTGTACTTCACAGAGAGTTTGCCACAAAGTCCCCTACTATTCCTGAGAAAGAGCCCCTTGCACAAGAGCCTGCGACGGTAAACTTCCCTCGCTGTCTGTCAGGCCACTGCCCTGAAAACCACACTTTCAGTGTTAGCAGAAGCCCTTCCCCTAGGATTCAAGGGTCTGTGGCCCTGAATTATTCATAAGCCTTTCTTTGATTCAGAAAGATTGGAGAAATCAGAGTTGGCTAGTGACTGATTCTGTGAGCCATGCCCTTTCAACCTTAAGCTGGAAAAATAGAGGTTCTTGTCTTTGGGATAGCCTTCTTAAGGTGTCTCCACTACCTTGATATGTGTGAGCCACATCCAGAGCGCCCAGAAGTGGGAATGTCCCATGTTCATACAAGGGGATAGATCCATCTCCTTATCAATGAGCATATTGCAAAAGGTGGCCA
Organism: Bos indicus x Bos taurus; assembly: GCF_003369695.1. Classification (NCBI taxonomy): domain Eukaryota; kingdom Metazoa; phylum Chordata; class Mammalia; order Artiodactyla; family Bovidae; genus Bos; species Bos indicus x Bos taurus. The sequence goes on along the minus strand of NC_040076.1, from coordinate 68,465,966 downwards.
AAGCCTCTTCCCCAGCCCAGCCAAGGGAGCCTGTCACTTTGTTGTCCAGGGGCACATTTCTCATCATCACCTCCAGAATGGCAGAGGGGATTTACTGAACTGTCTCATCTCTGCAAGGAATAGTCCTGGGCACAAGGTTTTCAATTCCATTCTGCTCAATGGGACTGCAGCTTTTAAACTATCATAGTGAAAATGGAAGTTGTGAACCGACAGGTCATCACAGAAGGTAAGGCCAGCTACCACAGAGGGGCCACTTTCCTGAAAGGGGCTCAGTCCTCTAGACAAGCCCTGCAGATCTTGTCTCTCCGAATCCAAAAGTCCAAGGAGGGAGGCCAGGCAAACGATCAGTCAAGAGCCAGGGTACTGGGCAAAATCATTCAGGTCAAATGCAAACTGAATGCTAAATCAGAATGTGAAATACAAAATATATAAACCTCAGCTGATAAAAATATTATGCAAACCAAAGAAGCACACCCAAAGGTTACTGAATGCTATTTTGTACTAGATATGCACGGTGGGTGGGGAGAAACTTTTCTTTAGGGTCTTTTTCTGATCTTATTTCTCCTGTGTATAGAGAAGTTTTTTTTTTTTTAAGTAATTTTGAGTATATATATATATATACAGTAATTGGGGGGAAATATTCTTAAAGCTATATAGAGGAAATATATTTTTTATTTTTATATATTATATATATATTTATCCCCTAGTCCTTTCCCGCCCCAGTGAAGCTAGTATTCAAAGCATCAAATGTCTATGAGTGATGGAGCTAAGGGGGAATTTATGTTCAACCTTCTACTTTTATCAAGCTCATTCTTTTTCCTGAGACACAAAGGTTGTTTCTAGTTCAGTATCACTGAACAAAAAGTTCAGTGCTTTTTGATCCCCCTCTATAAATAATGCTGAGGGTTGCAGTACATTTTTAATTTTAATGCATTTTGTATTTTAAATATTACTTAGTTTTAAAAATTATTTTAATGTACCTTTAATTTTAATAGATTTGATCAAGTTACATTACATGACAGCTCTAATTATTCAAACGTCCTCACAACTTTTTACTTTGGTAAAGCATTTTTTTTTGCAAGTAAAGTATAATTTATTTACAAGTAATAGGCAAGTTTTAGTGACCAAATTATACTTTAAGAAGGAAAAAATATAAACACACTTTATTTAAAAAATTTTAGAAGCCAAGTTCATAAACAATCTAATTTTATAGTTAGAAAAAAATAATAAGACCCAGACATTTCTTGAATCCGCCTAGTAGGTGCTTAAAAATTTGTAAAATCAATTAAGTAGTATGTTCAAAGTCACAAAAAAAAAGAGAGGCAAATTGGGACTAGATCCAGGTCCCCTAATTCCTAGTCTGCACAACCCCTTTACTTATACTACCCTTTTCTCTTGCCCTACAGATCATTCAAAGTATTGTTTTTGTTTTTTTCACAATACTCTTAAGAGAGCCACGAGGAGATGTATTTGGATATCTTCCCAGGCAGCTTTCAGAGATTTCATGAGTAACATTCAGAATTAGTAAGAAAATAGAGATTGTGCCAAGGCAATGGAAAAAGCTGACCATCACCTCCTTTTTCCCAATTAATAATACCATATGTACTGCTTACATCTTTGCATTACCAAACCCACTTTGGGTCCTGAAACTGTTAAAGCATCAGCTTATGATTAATTACTTGAACATTACCATGTAAACCTGCTGATCCCACCTCAGAACATATGGGCATCGGGATAGTTACTTACATCTGGAGTAAGAACTCTCCATGCTTGAAACTCTACTGCAATAGCCATGAGATGTGGTGAGCTCTAAATGAAACCTCTAACTTCTGCCTCCCTCAAGCCACAGGGTGCCCTCTAGGGGGCCTAACAGGCAGCTGATGGATGACTATCTGGTCAGGTCTGGCCAAACAGTAGGTCAAACCATGTGGAAGCCATCTGTCTCTGTCGGGCAGAGAAAGGAAAGAAGCTGGAAGAGCCCTGGTGCTCAGCAAAGATAACACTGGCCCGTGAATCCCTCAGTCTCTCTTGCCTGGCTTGCTGTAGCAATGTTTCCTCCAGCAATTGCTTTACAAACCATTAAACAGCCATGAAAACAAGTGCCTGGCCATATGTCTGAGGGCCAAGGAAGCCCAGGAGCAGATTTAAGTAAAAGAGAAAATCTCTCTCTCCTCTTTTAGTTTTGAGTGAAACTTCCTTAAAAGGGTGAGTGTCTTTGCATGAGGCATTTTTTGTGGGATTGAAATGGTAGGGAGGGATGAATATAGGCTGGAATCAGATTCAAGGACACCGTAAGTAAAGAGGCTAGAAACAAAACAGCTCTTTTGAGTTGCTGCTGCTGCCAAGTCACTTCAGTCGTGTCCGACTCTGTGCGACCCCATAGACAGCAGCCCACCAGGCTCCCCCGTCCCTGGGATTCTCCAGGCAAGAACACTGAAGTGGGTTGCCATTTCCTTCTTTTTGAGTTAAGACGTAGTAATTTCAGGATTCCTTTAAGGTTGGAATCAGAGATTATGAAATGTCACAGAAACACCAGTATTTTATACCCCAGGCCTTTCTCCTATATTTTCTCTTGACTACTCAGAGCTTGGTCTGAGACACCATCACAACCCAGGAACTGGTTAGAATGCAGAATCTCAGGCCCCTTCCCAATCTTCTGAATAAGACTGCATTTTAACAAGACTGTCTCAAGTGATACGTATACACATTAAAGTTTGAGAAGCTCTGTAGACAGAACTGTGAGGAGCTGTCCTGAACAAAAGGAACCATTTCTTCTGGCACTCTCACCCTAAGAATGATAAGAGCTGAACATGTGCCAAGCATAACATCATGCCAAATGTTGTGCTTAAAATGCATGATCACATTGCATCCTTACAATGTCTGTGTTTGTCAAAGGCACTATCACTGTTCTCCATTTACAGACGAGGTAGTGAGGCTCTGAGAATAACTTGCCAATGATCTCACAATTAGGAAGGAAACACAGAGCAATGGTTAGCACCAAGTGCCCGTGCTCTTCTCCACTGTGCTGTTTTACTTTATCATACACCTGAAAGCAGTTGAGCTGGCCAAAGATGTCCCGAGAGAGAGAGAGGAGAAATGATGAAGAGAAATTGCTCCCAAAGACCCAAAAAACTCAAATTCCAGAAAATAGGTCTCCTGGAGACAGAATTCAATAAGAATTTCTACTTCTCTGAAGTCTCCCCACTGGGGCCCTTGACTTGCCCATGCAATGCCTAGAATAGCTCTGCTCCAGAATGGGCATGAGCCTGGCAGGTGGACTTTTCTTGTCCTTTCCCTCCTTGGAGGAAAAATCACAACCTGTAAATCCAAGACCAGTCACCTTGAGGAATAGGTCCCTGCCTCAACAGGACCATAGTAAAGCTCAGGATTAAGACAATTCTTTGACCCTCGATATCTTGACTTATCATTGGAGACTAAATCTGCTATCCTATTTGTTTATTCAACCATTCATCCAACAATGTAAGTGGAGAACAAGACAAGCAAAACTCCTATGTTCGTGGAGCTTACATTTTGGAAGCGCCATTATTACAATAATGTAATATCTATTATATACTACCTATTTAGGTGCTATACAAAATTCAGGTGGGGAAAAGGATAGTGTATGATGGGGCTGAGAAGTGCTACTTAAGACAGAGAAGTCAGGGGAAGCTGACCTCTGAAACTGAGGGTAAGACTGGAGCTTAGCCCTGAATGAAGTGAGAGAATGAACAGCCAGAAAGAGGCTGCAGGTAGAGGAAATAGTTGGGGCAAAGACCATGAGGCAGGAGTGACCTTGGAGCATTCAAGAAACAACAAGTCGAGGGTGGGTGGAGCAGATGAGTAAGTGATAGAGGATGAGACTGGAGGGGTAATGGGGGTCTAGGCCACAGAGAGCCTTATAAACCATGGTAAGGGACTTCAGCTTTTATCCTGAGAAGGACAAGAAGACATTAAAGCATTTTGAGCACAGGAGTGACATGATGTGAAGTACCTTACTTTTGGCAGGATCACTAGGGCTGTTATGTTGAAAGTGGATTGTAAGGAATCAAAGGTGGAAGCAGGGAGACCAGATAGGAGCTACTACAATAGTCCAGACAGGTAATGGCTATGGAGGTGGTAACAAGTGGCCAGATTCTGGATTATTTTGAGGGTAGAACCAAAAGGACTTGCTGATGGAAATCCTTTATGCTCTTCCTTATTTCTGGGCCTCTGGTTGCGTCACAAAGTCTGAGTTCTGTTTTTTTAATTTTTTTAGCACTGCCCTTTTCTCATTTGCCTATTTAACCCAGACCTCTCAGTTCTCAAATATTCTGATTTGTAAACGTTTTGCTTGTATGTCCCTGATCCATCTCTGTCCCTCATCTGGTACTCCTGGTCGGCAACCAGCCATGTCCCAGAAGACATATGCAGTGCTGCTCCTGCATATTATTATTATTAATACTTCATATTTGTGTCATGCTAACAGTTAAAGCCCTTTGGTGTACATTATCTGATCTGACGTGTGAGGTTTCACAGACCATTTCACGTCTTTCATTTGGCTCCAGGAAACCTCAGAGAAGAAGCATGAGTCAGCTTTGGCTGAATTTCAGACAAGTTAACTCCTTGGCAGCTACAGACCTGGCAGAGAGCAGGCACTGGCTGCATGTATGTCAAAGTGTGTGGGTAAACTGAGCTACAAGGCTCAGGGGGCAAACATCCAGAGGGCAGAGCAAATATCCTGAGGGCAAGGTACATGCTGACAGAGGGCCTCTGAGAGCAGTAGATTGAAGCTAGAAAAGTGGTATCAGGGGTGTTGGGCAGAGAACCAGGAGTGAGGGGGAAGAACAGGGAAAACTGGGCCCTGGAGGGGTGGATGATCAGGAGAGAAGGCTGAACTAGGCCAGTGCCAGCCACAAGTCAGAAATCTGTGTGGTCAGTCAAGCCCTGCAGGTCAGCTCAGAGAAGCCTTCCAGGAAGGGACCCGTGCCAAGTATCTGGGCAGCAGGTGAGGGAAGCCAGCATTGTATACCAGAGTGACACTGAGTAATACAGGGTGGTTCTTTGCCTATGCCAAGGAGCTGCTCTCTGTTTCTGGTTAAAAAGGAGCCAGTCCTCAAAACATGGCTGATCAGTGGGTAAAGGAAAATGGGGCACCTGGAAAGGCTAGAGTAGGGAGCAAAGACAGGAAGCAGACAGATGCTCTTTCTCCCTGGATACTCTTGAACTTGAAGAGAAGTCCTCCAACTCCACAGACTAATTAATCGATAGCTTTAGAGTCTGACCTCAGGGATAGTGTCAGCTGACTTATTTTCTTAGTGCAAAGCATATTCCTTCTCCTTTGGACAATTCTAATGTCAACAACGGTTCTAAAAGCATGGATCACAAATGGATCCTGAGCACATCAGAAAATAAATCTAATCCTTCTCCTGAGTTGGAAGGAAAGGGTAACTCCATTCACAAGGCTGTTTGTGGAAATACAAACATTGCATCCTGTTCAACTGATTAGTAAGAAAAGGTCTGGTTGGAGATACATGTATTATTTTACAAGCACAGGTTTCCTTAGAAGGCCTGCCCTAGGGACTCTCAGTGTTAACAGAAAACACTGGATTATATTCATTCTTGCCAAAGAAGGACACATTTTAATGGCTTTACTTCCATCTTTAGGATTAGAACCTCAGAAACCAGGATGCGTGAGGTCAGGTTGAACTTAAAAGATCGAGTCCAGTGCTTCCTGAACTCTATTGTGTATCACGTGTGGACCCTTAGGCCTACAGGGTATTTTCTCATTTCCCTTTTTATTTTTTTCTTTGATCCATTATATACTAAAGAGAGCATTATTCAATTTCCACATATTTGATAATTCCCCAAATTCCTTCTGTTGCTGATTTTTAATTTCATTCCAGTATAGTCTGAGAACATATTTTATGTTATTTTTATCCTTTTTATTTATTAAGATTTGTTTTATGGCCAATATATAGTCTTATTTTGGACATGTTTCATGTGCTTTTGAGAAGAATATATAGTCTGCTGTTGTTGGGTGGAGTGTTCTATAGGTCAATTTGGTTTTTTTCTTCACTCAAGTCTACTATTTTCTTACTGATCTTCTGCTTAGTGTTCCAATCATTATTAAAAGTGGGGTATCAAAGTCTCTATTAATTTTAAATTGTATATCACCCATCATTTTTGTCAGTTTTTGCCTCATTTTGGGGTTACATGTTAGGCACATATGCTTTAATTGTTGTATCTTCCTAATGGAGTAATTCTTTCATCAAATGTTCTGCTTTTTCCCCAGTAACATTTTTGTTTAATTTATTTTAATTGCAGGATAACTGCTTTACAATACTGCGTTGGTTTTGCCATGTATAAACATGAATCAGCTATTAGTATACATAAGTATACACATGTCCCCTCTCTCTTGAACCTCACTCCAACCCATCCCACCCCTCAAAGTTGTCACACCACCAGGTTGAGCTCCCTGAATCGTACAGCAAATTCTCACTGGCTCTCTATTTTACATATGGTGATGTATATGTTTCCATGCTACTCTCTCAGTTCTTCCCCTCCTCTCCTTCCCCCACTGGGTCCATAAGTCTGTTCTCTTATGTTTGTGTCTCCATTGCTGCTCTGCAAATAGGTTCATCAGTATCATCTTTCTAGATTCTATATAAACACATTAGTATACATTACTTGTTTTTTTCTTTCTGACTTACTTCACTCTGTATAATAGGCTCTGGGTTCATCCATCTCACTCAGTTCAGTTCAGTTGCTCAGTCATGTCCGACTCTTTGTGACCCCATGAACCGCAGCACGCCAGGCCTCCCTGTCCACCACCAACTCCCAGAGTCCACCCAAATTCATGTCCATTGAGTCGGTGATGCCATCCAACCATCTCATCCTCTGTCATCCCCTTCTCCTCCTGCCCTCAATCTTTCCCAGCCTCAGGGTCTTTTCCAATGAGTCGGCTCTTTGCATCAGGTGGCCAAAGTATTGGAGTTTCAGCTTCAACATCAGACCTTCCAATGAACACCCAGGACTGATCTCCTTTAGAATGGACTGGTTGGATCTCCTTGTAGTTCAAGGGACTCTCAAGAGTCTTCTCTCCAACACCACAGTTCAAAAGCATCAATTCTTCGGCGCTTAGCTTTCTTTATAGTGCGACTCTCACATCCATACATGATCGCTGGAAAAACCATAGCCTTGACTAGATGGACCTTTGTTGGCAAAGTAATGTCTCTGCTTTTTAATATGCTATCTAGGCTGGTCATAATTTTCCTTCCAAGGAGTAAGTGTCTTTTAATTTCATGGCTGCCATCACCATCTGTAGTGATTTTGGAGCCCAGAAAAATAAAGTCAGCCACTGTTTCCACTGTTTCCCCATCTATCTGCCATGAAGTGATGGGACCGGATGCTATGATCTTAGTTTTCTGAATGTTGAGCTTTAAGCCAACTTTTTCACTCTCCACTTTCACTTTCACCAAGAGGCTTTTTAGTTCCTCTTCACTTTCTGCCATAAGGGTGGTGTCATCTGCATATCTGAGGTTGTTGGTATTTCTCCTGGCAATCTTGATTCCAGCTTGTGCTTCATCCAGCCCAGCTAAAATGCATTCCTTTTTATAGCTGAGTAATATTCCATTGTATATATGTACCACAGCTTCTTTATCTATTTATCTGTCAATGGATATCTAGATTGTTTCCATGTCCTAGTTTTTGTTTTGAAGTCTATTTAAAAGTCTGTTATTAGTATAGCCACTCTGGGGTTTCTTATGATTGCTGTTTTATCATTTTTCCCATTCGTTTACTTTCAATATATTATAATCTTGAATCTAAAGTGTTTGTCCTATAAACAGTATATAGTTGGATCTCATTTTTTAAAAATCCATTCTGACAATCTCTGCCTCAGATTAGATTGTTTAACCCTTTCACAGTTAATGTCATTATTGATACAGTTGGATTTATGTCTGCCATTTAACTGTTTCTATATGTTACAAGTTTGCCTTTATAATTCTGTTCTTTCTAGAGTGCTTTATGTATTGTATTTTATAATGTAGCACTTTATTATTTTGCTAACTTTTGTTCACTACATATTTTTTGTTATTTTCTTAGCTGTTGTTCTAGGGTTTACTATGAATATCTTAACTCATGAGAATTAGCTTCAGATGTATACTAACTCAATTCCAGTGAGATATTAAAATGTCACTCCTGTGTAGGTTCATTCTCTTTCCCCAGTGTTTTGTGATGTTGTTATTATATATATTACATCTCTCAGTGTTATAAACCCAACATTAGATTTTATCACTTTTTATAATTTATGTCTTTTGAAGCTGAGACAAGAAAGTACAGTAAATATAAGTCTACAGTTCTTATTATATCAACTTCCTTATTTATCATTTCTAGATCTTCCCTTTTACCCCTGTGCCCATCCTTTATGCTGTCACTGGAAAATATGTTACATTTCTGTATGTTTTATGCTCAGTAGTACATTACACACATATTATTTTATATAATGGATTTTTAAATCAGTGAAGAGAAGAAGAAAAAATTTGCAAGTATACTGTCTTTTATAGTTATATAATTACCTTTCCCAGTGGTTTTTGTCTTTTTGTATGGATACAGATTACTGTCTGGGTTACCTGCTTTCACTGTAAAGAATTTCCTTTATTTCTCATAAAGTAAGTCTGCTAGCAAAAAATTTCCTCAGTATTTGTTTATGAGGAAATATCTTTATTTTATTTTCATTTTTGAAAGATATCTTTGCTGAATACAGGATTCTTGGTTGACAGTTTTTTTTGTTTTTTTTTTTCCTTTAAGCACTTTGAATATATTATTCTATGTCTTTCTGGGCATGATTGTTTCTGATGAGAAATCATCTATTATTCTTATTGAGATTCCCTTGTGACAATTCATTTTTCTCTTGCTGCTTTCAAAATTTTTCTGTCTTTGGCTTTCAGTAGACTATGATGAATCTATTTATGGATCCCCTTCCTTTATCTTACTTGGAGTTCCTTGAACTTCCTGGCTGTGTAGATTGCTTTTCAATGTTTGGGAGGACTTCCACCATGATTTTTTTTAACTGCAAAATGTTTACTTTAATTTTTTAACATTTTGTCTTATATTAGAGTATAGTTGATTAAAAATGTTGTGCTAGTTTCAAGCACACAGCAAAGCAATTCAGTTATACATACACATGGATCTGTTCTTTTTAAAATTCTTTTCCCATTTAAGTTGTTACATAATACTAAGCAGACTTCCTTGTGCTATATAATAGGTCCTTGTTGGTTATCCATTTTAAATATACCAGTGTTGTACATGTCAATCCCAAACTATCCCTTCCCCCAACTCTTTCTCTCTGGTAACTATAAGTTCATTCTCTAAGTCTGAATCTGTTTCTGTTTTGCATCATTTGTATCATTTCTTTTTAGATTCCACATATAAGCAATTTGTTGTTCAATCGCTAAGTCATGTCCAACTCTTTGTGAACCCATAAACTGCAGCACATCAGGCTACCTTGTCCTTCACTATCTCCCAGAGTTTGCTCACATTCACATCCATTGAGTAGGTGATGCCATCCAACCATCTCATCCTCTGTCTCCCCCTTCTCCTCATGCCCTCAATCTTTCCTAGTATCAGGCTATCTTCCAATGAGTCAGATTTTTGCATCTGATGGCCAATGTATTGGAGCTTCAGCTGCAGCATCAGTCCTTCCAATGAATATTCAGGGTTGATTTCTCTTGGGATTTACAGGTTTGATCTCTTTGCTGGTCCAAGGGACTCTCAAGAGTTCTCCAGTACCATAATTCAAAGGCATCAATTCTTTGGCAATCAGCCTTCTTTATGGTTCAACTCTCACACCAGTACATGACTACAGGAAAAGCCATAGTTTTGACTATACAGACCTTTGTTGGCAAAGTGATGTCTCTACTTTTTAAAATGCTGTCTAGGTTTGTTACAGTTTTTCTTCCAAGGAGCAAGTTTATAGTCACCATCTGCAGTGATTTTGGAGCCCAAGAAAATAAAATCTGTCACTGTTTCCACTTTTCCTCCTTCTTTTGTCATGAAGAGATAGGACTGGATGTCATCATCTTAGTTTTGTGAATGCTGAGTTTCAAGCCAGCTTTTTCACTCTCCCCTTTCATCCTGATCAAGAGATTCTTTAGTTCCTCTTAACTTTCTGCCATTAGAGTGATATCATCTGCATATCTGAGGTTGTTAATATCTCTCCAGGCAATCGTATGTAAGCAATATCGTACAATTTTTCTCTTTTCTGAGTTCACTCACTATGACATTCTCTACATGCATCCATGTTGCTGCAAATGGCATTATTTCATTCCTTTTAATGGCTGAGTAATATTCCATTGTACATATGTACCACACCTTCTTTTTCCATTCCTTTGTTGATGGACATTTAGGTTGCTCTCATGTCTTGGCTATTGTAAACACTGCTGCAATCAACATTGGTGTATATGAGCCCTTTCATACCATGTTTTTCTCTAGATATATGCCAAGGAGTGGGATTGCAGGATGATATAGTAGCTCCATTTCTTTTTTTTTTTAAGGAACTTCCATCTGTTCTTCACAGGGATTCTACCAATTTACATTCCCATCAACAGTGTAGGAGGGTTCTCTTCTCTCTACACGCTACCCAGCATTTATTGTTTGTGGATTTTATGATGGTGGCCATTCTGACTGGTGTGAGGTGATATCTCATTGTAGTTTTGATTTGTACTTCTGCAAATCAAATAATTAGTGATGTCAAACATCTTTTCATGTGCCTCTTGGCCATCTGTATGTCTTCTTTGGAGAAAGGTCTATTTAGATCTTCTGTCCATATTTTGATTGGGTTGGTTGTTTTGATATTAGGTCGCATGAGCTCTTTGTATTAATAAATTTTAGAGACTAATCCCTTGTTGGTTACATCATTTGCAAATATTTTTTCCCATTCTTTGGGTTGTCTTTTCATTTTGTTTATGGTTTTCTTTGCTGTGCAACATCTTTTGAGTTTAACCATGTTCCATTTGTTTATTTTTATTTCCATTAATCTCAGAGATGGAATGAAAAACATATTGCTGCAACTTATGTCAGAGAGTGTTCTGCCTATGTTTTCCTCTAAGAGTTTTATAGTGTCCAGTCTCACATTCAGATGAGACCTAAATGGAGATTAAACAATATGTTATTAAACAACCAATGGATCACTGAAGAAGTCAGATAGGAAATTAAAAAATGCCTAGAGACAAATGAAAACAAAACACAAGGATCCAAAACCTATGGGGTATAGTGAAAGCAGTTCTAAGAGGGAAATTTATAGTAATACAGTCTTACCTCAGCAAACAAGAAAAATCTCAAATAATCTAACCTTACACCTAAAGTCACTACAGAAAGAAAGAACAAAGAAGCTCAATCCCAGAAAAATAAATGACCCAATCAAAAAATGGGCCAAAGAACTAAACAGACATTTCTCCAAAGAAGACATACAGATAGCTAATAAACACATGAAAAGATGCTCAATATCACTCATTATCAGAGAAATGCAGATCAAAACCACTATGAGGTACCATTTCACACCAGTCAGAATGGCTGCGATCCAAAAATCTACAAGCAATAAATGCTGGAGAGGGTGTGGAGGAAAGGGAACCCTCTTACACTGTTGGTGGGAATGCAAACTAGTACAGCCACTATGGAGAACAGTGTGGAGATTCCTTAAAAAACTGGAAATAGAGCTGCCTTATGATCCAGCAATCCCACTGCTGGGCATACACACTGAGGAAACCAGAATTGAAGGAGACACGTGTACCCCAATGTTCATTGCAGCACTGTTTATAATAGCCAGGACATGGAAGCAACCTAGATGTCCATCAGCAGATGAATGGATAAAAAAGCTGTGGTACATATACACAATGGAGTATTACTCAGCCATTAAAAAGAATACATTTGAATCAGTTCTAATGAGGTGGATGAAACTGGAGCCGATTATACAGAGTGAAGTAAGCCAGAAAGAAAAACACCAATACAGTATACTAATGCATATATATGGAATTTAGAAAGATGGTAACAATAACCCTGTATACGAGACAGCAAAAGAGACACGGATGTATAGAACAGTCTTTTGGACTCTGTGGAAGAGGGAGAGGGTGGGATGATTTGGGAGAATGGCATTGAAACATGTATAATATCATATATGAAACGAGTCACCAGTCCAGGTTCGATGCACAATACTGGATGCTTGGGGCTGGTGCACTGGGACGACCCAGAGGGATGGTATGGGGAGGGAGGAGGGAGGAGGGTTCAGGATGGGGAGCACATGTATACCTGTGGCAGATTCATTTCTATATTTGGCAAAACCAATACAATATTGTAAAGTTAAAAAATAAAATTAAATTAAATTAAAAAAAAAAAGAAAACCCAAAGTTAATAAAAAGAAAGAAAGAAATAAAGATCAGGGCAGAAATAAAATGAAATAGAGACCAAAAAACAATAGCAAAGATTAATGAAACTAAAAGCTGGTTCTTTGAAAAAATAAAATGAATAAACCTTTAGACAAACTCATCAAGAAAAAAAAGGAGTGGGTTCAAATCAATAAAATTAGAAATTAAATAGGAGAAGTTACAATTGACACCACAGTAATATAAAGGATCATAAGAGGCTACTACAAACACTTATATGCCAATAAAGTGGACAACCTAGAAGAAATGGACAAATTCTTAGAAAGGTACAACCTTCCAAGACTGAACCTTGAAGAAATACAAAATATGAACAGATAAATTACATGTGCTAATATCAAATTTGTGATTTAAAAAACTCCCAACAGACAAAAGCCTAGGATCAGAAGGCTCCACAGGTGAATTTTCCCAAAGATTTAGAGAAGGGTTAACACTTATCATTCTGAAACTATTCTAAAAAATTGCAGATGAAGGAACATTTACAAACTCACTCTATGAGGCCACTATCACTGTGATACCACAGCCATATAAAGACACTACAAAAAAGAAAATTTCAGGCCACTATCCCTGATGAACATAGACACAAAAATCCTCAACAAAATACTAGCAAGCAGAATCCAACAAAACATTAAAAGGATCAAACACCATGACCAAGTGGGATTTATTCCAGGGAGGCAAGGATTTTTCAAACTCTACAAAGCAATAAACATGATACAGGACAATAACAAACTGAAAAATAAAAACCATATGATCATCTTAATAGATGCATAAAAATGTTTTGACAAAATTCAACACCCATTTATGATAAAAACTTTCTAGAAAGTGGGCACAGAGCGAACATATCTCAACTTAATAAAGACCATATATGACAAACTTACAGCTAACATCACACTCTACAGTGAATAGATGAAAGCATTTCCTCTAAGATAAGGAACAAGACAAGGGTGTCCACTCTTGCCACTGTCATTCAACATAGTTTTGGAAGTTGTAGCTACAGCAATCAGAGGAGAAAAAGAAAAAAGAATCCAAATTGGGAAAGAATAAGTTAAACTCTCGCTGTTTGCAGATGACTTGATACTATACATAGAAAATCCTAAAGATGCTACCAGAAAACTACTAGAATTTATCAATAAATTTGGTAAAGTAAAAATTGGTTACAAAATTAATACATAGAAATCGGTTGCATTTCTATACACTAACAACAAAAAATTAGAAGGAGAAATTCAAGGAACAATCAAATTTACCATTGCATCAAAAAGAATAAGATACCTAGGAATAAACATACCCAAGGAGACAAAAGACTTGTACTCCAAAACTATAAGACACAGATGAAAAAAATCAAAGATAACATAAGCAGATAGAAAGATAAACCATGTTCTTGGATTAGAAGAATCAATATTGTTAAAATGACTATACTACACAAAGCAAGCTATAGCTTCAACACAACTGCTACCAAATTACCAATGGCATTTCCACAGAACTTGAACAAAAAAAAATCTTAAAATTTATATAACAGAGACACAAAAGACCTTGAATGGGCAAAGCAATCTTGGGAAAGAAAAATGGAGCTGAGGAATCAGACTCCCTGATCTCAGACTATACTACAAAACTATAGTAATCAAGACAGTAGAGATATAGATCATTGAAACAAGATAGAAACCCCAGAAATTAGTCCATGCATCTATGGTTAATTAGTCTATGACAAAGGAGGCAAAACTACACTTAAAAAAAAAACATATTTATAATGGCTACTTTGAATCTTTGTTAAATTTGGTATCTGGTGACTATCGGAGGCATTTTCTGTTTCTTGCTTTTTTCAGCAAGTGCTTTTTATCTGTTTGTCCCCTCACCCACAACTTCCATTCATACATTTGTTTCTTTGCATAACTTATAATTTTTTGTTAGAATCTGGACATTTTAGATAATATATTGCAGCATCTCTGGGTACTGATTCCTCCACTTCTGGGGCTTGTTATTGTTATTTGTTTACTTATTTGTTTAGTGACTGGCCGGATTATTTTAGTGGGAAAACTCTGATGTTGTTCCTTATGGGGTACAGCACTGGGTATGCCTACAGTCACCCTGGGATGACACTGGTCTTCATAGTCATCTCTTTAACTTTCTCTTTCCCTGACCACATCAAGCTGTTAAATTTTACTAATTTCCAGATCACTATTGTATTGTTTCCCATAATGTCCTGGGGGTATCAACTGCTCCACAGATCTATCCAATCAAATCCAAGCTCCTTTGAAGGGATAGATCCTGAGGCCAGTATTTCAGATTTGTTCTGACCCCAGGAGGTCCTTTTCTCTCTGGCAAACTAACCTGCCTACTATTCATCCTGTATCTTCAATTCTCTAGCAATCTTCTCTTAGTTATCTCTCACCATAACTTCCCTAAGGGCATTTTTGAGAGTGCTACTGGCTTGAACTTCTCCACCCTCTGTTGAAAATAAAATCAGTTGCTTTGGGAAAAGATTTGGGGCTCTCTGCTTTATATTTTGCTTCTACTCCAAGGCAGTGCTATGCCCATGATATAGCAGCAGCTCCATGAGTGGGGGGCTAAGCAGAAGATGCTCCACCTCTTGGCCACACTCACCTAAAACTTAACTTCAGCATTCGGTAGCTTGGAGCAGGATAGGAATTGTTTTATCCGAGAAGAGAGTCCTTCAGTTGGGAACTAGGGAGAAAGGGGATCCTGTGTTCCTGGTTGCACTAGTCTCGAGCAGAATTTCCATCTCACTGAGGTGGAAATGGGGAGAAAAGAGGGTCCTCGTTCAAATACCACAGATTCACTGTTCTTAGCAAGTTTTAGTACATTTTCTTGAATAAATGTTTCTTCATTTGTTGTATGCACTTAGGAAAATTTTTAGAGACTTTTTGTTTAAAACATGTCTGCCAACCCACTGTATAGCACAGGGAACTCTACTCTGTAATGGCCTATGTGGGAAAAGAATCTTAAAAAAAAATACTTTCACTAGAGAGTAAGTCTGCATAGCTCATCATTCTATCACACTGGACACACACTGGACACACACTGGACACACACACATCATACTGGAAGTGGACTCTCGTTCAGAACACGTAATGCTACATTTTAGGGCATGACTATTTTATACATATACATGTCCACAGAATAATAGTT
Organism: Bos indicus x Bos taurus; assembly: GCF_003369695.1. Taxonomy (NCBI): domain Eukaryota; kingdom Metazoa; phylum Chordata; class Mammalia; order Artiodactyla; family Bovidae; genus Bos; species Bos indicus x Bos taurus. Next base: position 68,450,409 of record NC_040076.1, on the reverse strand, counting down.
TGCTAACTCTAATATGTACATAAATTCACCAGTGAAACTTGTTAAAAATGGAGGTGTGGGGGTCTCACCCCCCAGAGATTAGAATTTTCTAGGATTTTCTAGTCTTCCAGGAGTAGAAGCCAAAAAGAAACCTGCACTTTTAGCAAGTGCACTAATGATTCTTTGGGGAAAAAAATTTCACTAAAAAGACTAAAGCATATCAGCAAAGATGTCTCTTCTCTTTTTCAGCAGGTTCTGTGTCTACTAAGAAACTTTGCAGCTACGGCAGGGTCAAACCCTATTAAACATTACTATAGTGCGCGTGCAAGTGTGTGTGTGTTTTCACCAAAACCTAGAAATACTGTCATTATAGGAAGTGCTGCTGCCTGTTTGCGGGTAGGGAAGTGCTTGCAGAGTCACGGTTTGGGCCTGCTGAGAATCAAAGGTGACAGAAGACCGCAGAGCTAGGCTTCTCAAATTGGGTCAGGAAACCTGCTCAGAATCTTTCCCTCTTTTGCACCAGGTTTGATTTCTCCTTGGTGTTACTATTTGTAACTTTCCCTCAAAACAAAGAGAGTGCCACAGGCTTTGTTGCAATTGGTCTGATTTGCACACCACCAACTGACAGTTAGTGCCTCTGGTGAGCAAATTAATAGCACTAAAGCAGCTATCAACATGCCGCTGCAGAAATGCTTCCTACTGCCCAGCTGCACATGGTTATCACTAACATGAGTCCTCACAGTCATAATCATAGAAAATGAATATCATTTCATATTTTAAAACTCTAGACAGAAACTATTGGCAATTAATTTTTTCCCAAAGAACCAGCTAATTAAAATTGTAAATAACACTGTTATGCTTGTATGTACTTCTGTGAGTGTCTTTTTCATGAGTGACTGGAGCATAGATGGCTACATAATGGTTCTATTGCCCATTACAACCCAAACTCTACTTCTATCTGCCCACACTCCCATCAGAGGAGGAGGCCACACTCAGGGCAAGGAGAATTTGTAAGAAAGGCTTTCACAACAGAAGACATATCAGGAAAAAGGAGGGCCCCAGAGAGCTCAGGAAATCTGGCTTTATGAGGCACTATAAGAAGCCAGAGAATATTTATCTACTGGGTTTAGTAGGTAGGTTATTATTGTTATTATTGGAGATGAAAAAAGTATAATAGGATTCCCCAGTTGAAATTGCAAAAAAAAAAAAAAAATTCTTGCCATAACAAAAAGGCAAAAATCAAGCATTTTAAACCATTTTCTTTCAGAGTTGCTCACGGACCGTTCTCAATGGGGCATTACTCCCACACTCTCCACGTGTTAATAACTGATAGCCTTTACTAGTACCAATTCATAGATAAAATCTAGGATATTTCTGATCTTTATCCATAATTTGCTGATATGCAATTATTTCTCAATAATGGTCATCTCAGCCGGAGTTGGGTCTTTAACTGGTATATAAAACTAGACATGAAAACAAAACTTAAAAAATACACAAATTATAACTAGATCATTTTCATTTACCAAATGATATACATAGGGCTTCCTTAAATTATAAAGAAGAATTGGTACTTTACAGAGTTAATTCATGGGTGTCCCTGGTGGTTTAGATGGTAATGAATCTGCCTCCAATGCAGAAGACCCGGGTTCAATCCCTGGATGGGGAAGATCCCCTGGAGGAGGGAATGGCAATCCACGCCAGTATTCTTGCCTGGAGAATCCCATGGACAGAGGAGCCTGATGGACTACAGTCCATAGGGTCACACAGAGTCAAGCACAACTGAAGCAAGTTAGCACAGCACAGCAGTTAATTCACAGACCAATAATTACTATCAATTAATGAACAATAAGTCAATACTAATTATTAATTGAAAATGCACCTGACCTCTCATCATTTAAATGGAGCCTCTTTTGTTATTCTCCATCATAGCAGCCCTACTCTTCCAACACAAGACTTATTGATTTATGATTATATATTTACTTATGAAATTATATAATATCATCCATCTCCCCATTGAACCTCAGTTGGAGAGACCATCTCTCTTTTATTCACCACTATATGCTCAACATCCAGCACAATGTCCGATACTTAATTATTTCTGGAATGAATGAAGAAAGAAGTCATGAGGTTCTTGGGATCTTAAATTGGGGAGGATGATCAATAGGCTTTAGAATTCCCTCAAATCCCCTGAAAATATTAATATCTTTAAAACATTGTCTACATACATTTCTCTGCAGAGAAGACTCACAATTTTCATTAGATTTCAAAGGGGCTTGTGACTGCGCAGAAAGGTAAGGGATCACTGGCTTATTTCAGTAGTAAACCCTAAAGCCTATCAATCACCCTCCCCAATTTAAGATCCCAAGAACCTCATGACTTCTTTCTTTACTCATTCCACAAATAATTAAGGATTAGATGTGCTGGATGTTGGGCATATAGTGGTGAACAAAAGAGAGATGGTCTGTCCCACAGAGGTTCCAGTGGAGAGACAGATGACATGATAAGGATTCAGTAGCAAACAACTCACCTGTAGCCTGAAACAAAGTATGCTACATGTACCTTTAGGTGGACAAATGTGTGGCATATGTGTAGGTCCTGTTCCAAGAACCAAAATGTAAATGTCTCAGTGAAATTACAGAACAATCCACATTCCCACTTCCCCTGAGTAACTGATCATTCCTACAGTCACTGGGCTCCATCAGTAGCTGCTTAAATTCATCTGTTTCTTGGCAGCAACATCCATCATTCAGGCCAGAGAAAAGGAGTCTGTAATACCCTTCTTTTACCTGCTTGGGATGATGACATCCATTTGGGGGAAGTTCCTTTTAATAACAAACCTGTAAACCTCCCAGTTAACAAAGGCACTCTTCTCTGTCTATAATGCGCTGGTTTGGGCAATTTGATCAAACAGCACTGGGGTTTCCCTTCCCCTGCCTGCAGCTGGAGAGGAAAGCCAGGATAATCAGGCTAAATGGGCCTCTGAGTGCTGCAGGCACTCATGGCAGTGGGAGACTTAGAGATGGGCTGGAACATATTAATTGGCTGTTGTATATTAAAATTCCTCTTCTTCTCTCCCAGCTCCAAAAGATGCTTCCCTTCAGTAAAATTCTTCCCTCATTTTAATTTTTTTTGTCCTGAAAATGGAAACATCAAAGGTAAATTTGTCAGAGGAAAGAGTTTTTGATGTGTCATTAACTCTCAGTTATCCATCTTAACAGAGAAGAGCAGTGGTGCAGATAATTCAAAGCCAAAGCTCTCTCTATTTAACTTTGTAGTTCATTGTTTTGAGGGGCTTGGTAGCAGACTTACCTCTCTAATTATGTTTGTCTTTGGTTCTTATTAAAATGAGTTTGTCTGCCTTAGGGCCAGGCAGTTGGGTGACATGAAGATTCTGGTACAGAATTTGTAAATTTCACCAGGGGAAATCTACAAGGCACACAGATAATCAAACCTGACTATATTTGAGTTCACATTCTTAATCACTTGTGATCAATTGCTTTGCTCCTCTGTGACTAAAGCAAACCTGAGATGAGACATAATTATAGAAGACTAGTTGGAAGAGAATGAGTCTTTACATTTAGATAAGACAAGACTGCTGTGGCCAAAACTGATAACAGTCAATATTGATGTTTTCCCTGCCTGGTCCCACAGCCTTCTATTCTGAAGCCAGAAGTACCTTCCCATGCAAATCCCCGTTTTGTACAGATGAATAAATGCTGTTCATCTGTACCTGATTATCCTGCAGTGACTCCCTCTGCTAACCATTAGGGTTATTCACAAGTACCCACTCTCTCTTCCCCAATATGTGGAGGTAAGACCATATATCTTCACACACGAAGTTAGATGTGGCCGTGTGACTGCTGTTAGGTAGTAAAATGTGCCACTTCTAGGTGGAAGCTTTCAGAGCTAACATGTGCCTGGAGGCTTGCTTTGTCTAGTGAGGCACTGGCTGCATCTGAGACAGTGGCTGCTCCCTCAGCCTGGATCCCTGAGTGACTGTGATGAGCAGAACCCCCACCAGCCAGTGATGGGTACATGGTAGGAACAAGAAATAAACCCCTATTGCTTTACATCATTGAGACTGTAAGGTTCTTAGTCACTCAGCATCTCTTGTTGTTTAGTTGCTAAGTCACGTCCAACTCTCTTGCAACATCATGGACTGTAGCCTGCCAGGCTCCTTTGTCCATGGGATTTCCCAGGCAAGAATACTGGAGTGGATTGCCATTTCCTTCTCAGGGGATCTTCCCCACCCAGGAATCAAACCCGTATCTCCTGCATTGATGGGCAGATTGTTTACCACTGAGCCACCAGGGAAGTCCATACAGCAACTCAATCACAGCACATATCAAACTGTGCCATGACTGTCTGAGTTATCTCCCTTATTAGACACTGAAAACTTGAGGCCAGAATTATTTCTTCTTCAATACATTAAGTCCAGTGTATAACATAATTAAAATAACTCCTTAGAAAATGAAATTGTCTTCCTTCCTGGCCTCTGTGATCCTCTGTGTTTATGTTTTTCTAACATTTGCCCTCCTCCTATCATCACCAGTTGAAATGATAAGGTGTCTTTGACATTCAGATATATGGGGAATGGCAGAGATATTCTTTTGGACCAGCAGTACAAGTAGGAAGAGCTGGCAGAGGGGAGAGAGAGAGAGATGTTGAGGCATACTTAGGCTGCAGGCATTTCAAATACAAAGGGTTCAAGAGGCAGACAAGATTTCAAAGTCTTGGGGTGACCACATGGAAAAATAAGTATCCCAAAGTGTTAGTTTCTCAAGGAATCACAGGTATTATCTAGACTAGATTCTTATATCATCAGCATCATTAATATCACAATACCAATACTTACTGATAATGGACTAAGTACCAGGCACATCTCCAGCCACCTTACAATTAATTCAGTAAATCTTCCCAACCACCGTATAAAGGAGCTATTATTATTCTGACTTTACAGATGAAGAAATTGAAGGACAGAGAAGTAAATTTCCTCTGACCACAGCCATTATGTATCCCTCAGTGTTTGAATTCAGCATCTGCTTGAACTCTCCCCATCACGGGGGCTCTAACTTCCAATACAAGCCAACTCCTGAGCCATATCCTGCCTCCTGCTCCAACTGTGGTCCCCTGGACAGTTCTGCTTCCTAGACCAACAGGAAACAATTCCACCTCTTCTCTGCAAGGCAGCCCTTCACATGTCTGAAGGCAGCAATTGTAATGCCCTGCCAGGCTCCTCTCCTCTAGTCCAACAACCCAGTCTACTCACTGGTTTCCAGCATGTCATAGACTGAGGTCCCTCTCCATCAGCTCAGTGACTCACATGTGCCAGTCGGTGGAGTCAGTGGAGTAGAAAGGGGCACTCTCCCTTCTAGTACAGCATAGGGCTGATAGCTTCTACAACCGCAGCACATTCCTTTTACCATGTAAAGCAGGGTTCACAGGCCGAAACGGGGCCATAATCTGCTGCAGGAATAGCCGACTCACCGCATGCTCTGCACACGTCCCCATGCTAGCAAATGGAATGCTAAAAGGGGCTTCATGCTCAGAGCTTCTCCTTCCTACTCAGGTTGGAAGTCCGTTTCTACCCTCTGTATCCCAACCCCTTTCCCCCTCATCATTCTCTTGCCCCAAGAAAACAGGTCCTGCACTCACCATGGAGTTCATGGCAAAGTGATTGTGCTGTGTCTGGAGGTCTAGGGCGTGCTGGTAGCTGACTCCAATCTCTGTATGGCTCTGGAGGAATAACTCCTTGTTGTGGCTTATCCAGTCAAACATCTGGAAGGGGGAAAGAAGACACAGATAATGGTTATGAGTTCAACAGCAAGAAACTTTAAGAGCTACTGGAAGAAAACCAGCCCTTCTGCTGGTGCCCAGTGAGGACCAGACATTGTGCTCAGGGTTGGAGTGCCCACAGCCTGGCTTCCCAGAAGAGCCCTCCTTAGAAGAAGGCCCCACCATCAGCCTCGATGCTTCCTTACAAAGTCTAGAGGAAAAAGAGAAAATGAGTAAGAGGACCAGGGAGAGTTAGGAGAAAGCTGTTCACTATCAGCTGCTGCTTTTAAAAACTTTTAGAAACCTTTACTTCCCCTTTTAAAAACTTTTCAAAATCATCAAAAGAACCCCACACATGCTTTAGGGACAGGACAGGTGGGAGGTTTCATGTATCCCCTACTGCACCAGCAGGAGAGACCCTTGTCGGAAGCCACAGAGCATCCTAATATACTCCCCTCCCATTTACACTGCCTGACCACACACATCGTTGAATTGACTCTGAATGGAATCAACTTTTCTTTTGATCCCACAGCCTCACAATTCCAGGGTTTCTGCTATAAGCCATGAGGAATCAGAAGAGGAGGATTTTAAGGGTAGGGTAAATACTGCCTGGCACAGTGGGCACTGAGCCATTTTCCTTCCCCAGCTCTGTACCTGGTTTTCATTTAGGTTTCTACCTCCTTCCCAGGCAGCCCATTCACTTTTAGGGGAGCTGATCAGAATCTCAGTTCCAAGGAAAAGCCTGGTCACTCTAAGGGTTATCGCTTCTCAGGACACCAGATCTAAGCTAATCAGTGTATGACATTTCCTGACTGATGGGATTATCTTAGAAACATGTCCAACTCTTTGTGACCCCATGGACTGTATGTAGCCCGCCAGGCTTCTCTGTCCATGGAATACTCCAGGCAAGTATACTGTAGTGGGTTGCTGTTTCCTTCTCCAGGGGACCTTCCCAACCCAGGGATCAAACCTAGGTCTCGTGCATTACAGGCAGATTCTTTACTGTCTGAGCCACCAAGGAAACTGGTAAGAAATAGGAATGTTATTCAATTCAGTATAATAATACATGAAGGGAAGTTTGCTGGAAACTTCTGGGAAAACAGAACTGCAGTACTATAGATACAGTTTCTCTTCCTCTGACACTGTCATTGTGACCCTGCACCTCAAATTGCTGAATTGTCACAATTCTGGTGGTAGCTTGAGGGAGAAGTCAATGGGCAGAGAAAGGGTGTAGCCAAAATAATGGAAAGAAATAGGCAGAGTTCTGCTTGAGCCTTGCCTGATCACCACCTTCTCTCTGGACTTCCTTAGTACCTGAGCCAATAAATCCTCTTTATTATTCAAACTGGTTTAAGCTGGATTTTCTGTAATTTTCTGCCTAGAGTAGTCAACTGATATAGCCAGGAAAGATGTTAAACTTTTGGAGAAGAGGACTGCTGCACTTGGAACTCAACGCTCAGTAGCTTGGGATGAGCTAAAGACTGCGGCTCAGTTGCAGAGAAGAGCAGGGAAGAACTGAGCAGAGATGCAAGCTGAGACGCTGCAAAATTCACGCCAGCTTTCCTCGAGGCCGAACCACAGCCTCATTCCATTTTCCTCCTTTAAACAGACAAATGAATTTACTTTTTCAGTTACATTTAACCAATATTTATTGGACACTCATTATATGCCCAGCACTGTTCAAGGCAAAAATGATTAATATGTGCTTCTTGAGTTTAAGTGGCTTAAAAGCCACTGTGAACAGCAAACGTGGACTCAGATACAATGTTAGTATAACTTGGCATATGACAATTAAGATCACAATTTGAAAAGAAATCTATCAAGATAAAGGTCAAGATGGTGGATCAAGGTAGCTGCCACTCTTTGTGGTGTGGAGACAGGAAAGAGCACAGAAGGCTTCCCAGAGTTGGCGACACCTGAGTTGATCTTGACTCAGGTAGGAATTAGCCAGGGGAAGATGAATGAGAGGTAAGCTCCACACAAAGGGGAGATCAAAGGGGCAGAACTCCGGGGCAGCCCAGTGTGTGAAGGGCTCTGAAATCACCACTTTTGTGCTTCTGGACCTGATGTAAGGAGAATATGTGGCTGAGGAGGTAGATGGGACCATGAAGAGCTCTGGACACAGACTTTAGGAAACCTGGACTATATACTGTGGGCAGCAAGGCATCAGTGGAGGGCTGAGCAGTGAAATTCGATGTCAGCTTTGAGAGCAGTGTGGGATGGGAGACTGGAGGGGAGATATGGAGCAGTGAAAATGGTTAGGAGGCTGTTACAGTAATCCTGGGGAGCAAGAGAGATAACCTGGAAACCTGGGTGTAGGGAATGGCAGTGGAGTTTGAGAAGTGGGCAGAGTGAGAGCTACTAGGAGGGGACTGAGGACTCCCAACTGTTTAGGAAGTGGGGGTGAGGGAGAGACAGGGATCTGGAATAGCATCCTGGGTCCTTGTAAAAGAAGATGTCATGGCACTACCTCAAGAGGAGGGTGAGAAGCTGGGGTGAGGGAGGAGAGATCGTGGTTCCATTTTAGAAACTGAGTTTTAGACGCTTAGGAGAACTTCAAGTGAAGGTGTCCTGTGGGTAGTTAAGAGTTTTGTCTGGAGGTCAGGAGAGAGATGTCAAGGCTATGACAACCCACACATAAGCATAAACAAACCACCTTCCCAAGGCAAATGGGCACGCTTTGATTTAGAGAGGATTCTCCCTTCTGAATTACCCAGATCACTCCCTGCTACCTACACAGATAAAGGGCAAAGTAGCATTCTTCACTTTCGACTGTCCATGGATGTCCCAGGCTAGGGAAGCCTGTGGAGGCTGGTTGGTATTGGTGGTGTGCAACACCCTGGTTCTGCCAGCCATAGCCAATCCCATACCAATGGCATATGGTTGGTGTGGCACATGGTTCTTAAAATTATTATTAAGGACAAGAGGGGAAGAAGACAAGCTCCCCTGGAGACTAAAGGAATTTCATTGTGTAATTTTTGTTCTTTAAAATTCTACCTCTCAACCTCATTTTAAAATAATTCTATCTCTTTTTCTTGTTGATGAAAGAATCAATAAAATTAATGAAAATCTGAAATGCTTGAAGTCCTTAGAACTTGGGATGAACTCATTCCTTATATTTTCTTGGCTATCCTAGTGGCCTGGAAGTGACCTTCCCTGTATTTTCTGCTAAATGACTATTTAGATATGCTAATAAACAGAGAGTTATGTGCTAGCATCAGAATTATTAGATTGCCTGGCGCCAGGTCCCTGCTGGACTACAGAGCAAGGAGAGCTGAGCATGGGCCAATTAGGGAGGAAAAGCAGGGACAACAGTGAGTTAAATGGCAGGTGACAATAGAAAGTGCTGGAGGAAGTACACATCTCATTGAGTGGACTTATTACATGATCAGGTCTGTGCCCAAGCCATTTTGCCCCATCTGCCTTCCATAGTGGAGCACATGAGCAGTCTCTGGGGGCTGAACTTTTTGGGGAACTGCAGCTATGCTCGGAAAAGGCAATAGCACCCCACTCCAGTACTCTTGCCTGGAAAATCCCATGGATGGAGGAGCCTGGTAGGCTGCAGTCCATGGGGTCGCAAAGAGTCGGACACAACTGAGCAACTTCACTTTCACTCTCCACTTTCATGCATTGGAGAAGGAAACGGCAACCCCCTCCAGTGTTCTTGCCTTGAGAATCCCAGGGATGGGGGAGCCTGGTGGGCTGCTGTCTATGGGGTCCCACAGAGTCAGACATGACTGAAGCGACTTAGCAATAGCAGCAGCAGCAGCAGCAGCAGCTATGCTGGAGGCTAGATGCAGTGCTCCAAAGATGTGACACTCACCTCGTGAAGCGAGAAAAAGCCCTGCTCTAGAGGCCAAATAGTCTACATGATAGCAGGAACCAGGGTTTCTCCAACGTGGCTGTTTTCTAGGGACAGTCTCAAGTCTCCTCTGGGCCTGAATCTGCTAATTATATATAACCCTCACCTTTTTGAACTTGGCTGCCTGCAAGGATCATCAGCATTTCTGCTGCATTCAGTGGAACCGGCAGCAGAGAATGTGTGTGTGTGCATGCATGCTCTCAGGTGGGTGTGCACTTAAGCAGGATGAGGACAAGACTGGGTCTGGGCCTGGCTCTGTCACTAACTACCCGTGAGACTGTGGGCAAGTCTCTTCATTTCTGTGCTTCTCTTCATTTGCAAGGGATAAGTAGTACCCAGAATGGAAGTAAGCATCCTGGCTTACAACTGGCTCAATTGGGAAACTTATGCAAAGTATTTTTTTCCATTCAAAATAAAAATTAGTCTTATTGAGTCTCCTGGATCAGAATACATATTCATTGTTACAAAGTACACTTCTAACTTTTGATTACAAAGAATGTCTGTGAGAAAACTGGCATTGTTTTGACAGCCAGAGAAAGGCAGCTTCTTAGTCTTAGCCCTGGTATCTGTCTGGAGCTTTGGAGTTCAACATGTCCATTCACACACATCATCTCACTGCCTCCATCAGGCCCAATTTACAGACAGCAAACAGGTTCAGAGAAGTGAAGCCCACCCAATGGGCTTTATTCATTTCACCCAAGGCACATTCACTGAGTGTCTGCTGATCCAGGCTCGAGGGATACTGCCCTGCCTCCTTGACTACAGGACCTCCTCTGCCCAGGCTCCGCAGAGCTGTTGCCCCTCAGAAGGCAGCCACCAGGGCACTATGAGGCTCCAGCTGTGGTAGGCCACTGTCCCTCATAGGCCACGCACTGTCTAGTACCCAGCCCCCTCCTCTCTGCCTCACCTTTGCCCTCTCAGTGCCTGGAGATAGCTGATTCAAACAGCTACACTTCTCTCAATACTTCAGCTCAGTTCAGTTGTTCAGTCGTGTCTGACTCTTCACGACCCCATGAATCGCAGCACACCAGGCCTCCCCGTCCATCACCAACTCCCGGAGTTCACTCAGACTCACGTCCATAGAGTCAGTGATGCCATCCAGCCATCTCATCCTCTGTCGTCCCCTTCTCCTCCTGCCCCCAATCCCTCCCAGCATCAGAGTCTTTTCCAATAAGTCAACTCTTCGCATGAGGTGGCCAAAGGTGGTTTCAGCTTCAGCAGCATTCCTTCCAAAGAAATCCCAGGGCGGATCTCCTTCAGAATGGACTGGTTGGATCTCCTTGCAGTCCAAGAAATACTTAGTGAATGAAGGTAATGCGTGAGCAAGCTGGCCATGGGTTCTGGGCTTGCTCATCTCCAGACAAGCTGACCCTTTCTAAATTCCCTTCCAACTAGGACACTGCGCTTGATTTGTTTGAACTGGCTTCTCTGGAAGACACTTCAACTAGACACTTGAAAAAAACTCTAAAGAAAAAAAAATTAAAGGAAATATTTCCACAGTGGTTTCAAACATTTTGAACTCTTTATTGTTGTTGTTGTTACTGTTGTTTATTTTTTTGAGAAGCAGCAAATGGTAGGTTCCACAAAATGTAAAAAGACAACAAAATTCCTCCAGGAGGAAAGTTCATGTCTAAATAATGAAATTTTATCTCTTTGTTTGGAAACCAACATAGTTTCATCTCATTAAGAAGATGAATGTTACATGTAAGCTATTTGAGTTTTTTTTCTTCATATTTTGCTAAGTAATTTTTTATGCTGGCTAAAACTCAGTGAAAATATAAAAATCTAGTTTTTAATATATAATAAATGATAGAATCTATTTAAATGCAAATTAGGAAACTAAACAGAAACATTTTTATCCTTTTAAATATGGGGGTAGCTAAAAGATTATTATTGTTCTGTTCTGTTTTTAATAAAGCATAAGCTATTTCATAGAGCAAGGATATTAAATAAGGATCCTGGACTTATTTCCTTCATTTGCCACATTTAGCAACAGAATCTGATTTAGTTTTAACTTTCAAACCAACTTACCACCTACTGTTAGAATTTTATGCTATCTGTAATTTAAATTATATCGGTTTTAATTTGCTCATATCCAGGTTTGGTGACTTGATTGAGAGGATAGAAGACGACTAAGTGATTTTCTTTTCTAAGTATGCACATTCCCGCACTACCTGTTGTCCCCTGTATCCTGCTTATATACTGCATTAACCCATCCGTGAACGCCTATGCCCTAAAGAACACTAACAACCTCCTCGCCAGAGAAGCTTGCTACATCTGAAAACTTGCTGTGCAGTCAATTCCACAACAAAATGTTATGTGTTTTATAGCGTAAAGACGAGGTTTCAATTCAGGAGACTTGGGTTCTAGTATAGACCTGCTTTATAAACTTTGACAAGTTAGTTAATGGTCTGAACCTCAGTTTCCTTATCAGTGAAATGGGGATAACAATTTACACTATTTCAACCTTATCATAATAGTGAGATTAAAATAAGACTATGAATTTCATGCTTCAGTAATTGCTACATACCAGATAGATTTTTAAACCTATATAGTGAGCATATACTATTGCACATATTTCCCTAATGTTTGTGTCAGAGCAGAGAACAGATGAAAGGTGTGGATTTAAAATTGCACAACCTTCACCCTACTGCAAAATCACTGTGGGCTCATGGAAATTACCCCTGAAGCTCATACACAAACATCCACAGCCCACCCCTGCCGGAGACATGCTCCCAGAGCCACCACAGGGCGCTAGACAGACCAAGGACACCTGTGCGTCTTTCCTCTGCCCCAACCCTGACATACACTTGGGGTGAGAAAGAGAGGGAGGGAGAGAGAAAGAAAGAAAGAAAGAAAGCCTTTGCTTACACAGGCCTAAAAGCCCTGCATATTCTCTCAGGGTCATGCCTGAGGGCATTGTCCCCTCCTGGCCTCCCTGTGTAGCCCAAACAGTGGAACAGTGATCTAACCTTCTCCTGCCCTCCCCCTTCCCCATCCTCTCTGCCACATCCCAACCCTTCACTATTACAGACTCAATCCCTTTGACTTTTAACAGTTTTTCACCCAGGAGAGACTCCTATTAAAATGCATCATTCCTGCAACCCCTCCTGAAATTGGTTTATCCTGGACACAGAAACAGTTCATTAAGAAAGCAAGGCCCTTTGTGAGCATGACTTAGGGATGGGATCCTAAAATGGGGTGGCAGAGGAGCCCTAGACCAAAAGAGACAGGCCCTAAAGTGGGAGTGGGAGAGAACCAAGGGCAAATTTCCCCACTTTACAACTCTGCTTTCACAACTCTGCCTGACCCCGGGAAAATGTCTTCAGGCAAACAGGGACACACACAGACCCCATGTGTGTGTTCTGGCCTAGGACCCTTGTTGTTGTTATTCAACAGCCCAGTCTTATCTGACTCTTTGAGACCCCATGGACTGCAACACACCAGGCCTCCCCATCTCTCACCATCTCCCGGAGTTTGCCCAAGTTTGTGTTCATGCCGTCCACCATCTCATTCTCTGATGCCCTCTTCTCCTTCTGCCCTTGATCTTTCCCAGCATCAGCGACTTTTCCAATGAGTCATCTGTGCTCATCAGATGACCAAAATACTGGAGCTTCAGCTTTAGCATCAGTCCTTCCAGTGAATATTCAGGGCTGATCTTCCTTAAGATTGACTGGCTTGATCTCCTTGTTGTCCAAAGGACTTTTAGGAGTCTTTTCCAGCACCACAGTTCGAAAGCATCAATTCTTTGGCATTCTGCCTTCTTTACAGACCAGCCCTCACAACCATATGTGACCACTGGGAAGACCATAGCCTTGACTATACAGACCTTTGTTGGCAGAGTAACATCTCTGCTTTTCAACACACTGTCTAGGTTTGTCATCGCTTTCCTGCCAAGAAGCAATCTTCTTCTGATTTCATGGCTGCAGTCACCGCCCACAATGATTTTTGAGCCCAAGAAGAGGAAATCTGTCACTACTTCTACCTTTTCCCCTTCTATTTGCCATGAAGTAATGGGGCCAGATGCCATGATTTTACTTTTTTTTAATATTTAGTCTTAAGCCAGCTCTTTCATTCTCCTCCTTCACCCTCATTAAGAGGCTCTTTAGTTCCTCTACACTTTCTGCCATTACAGGGGTATCATCTGCATATCTGAGGTTGTTGATGTTTCTCCCACTTATCTTGTTTCTGGCTTGTAACTCATCCAGCCTGCATTTCTCATGATGTGCTCAGTCTATAGGTTAAACAAACAGGGTGACAGCAGACAGCCCTGTCGTACTCCTTTCTCGATCTTGAACCAATCAGTTGCTCCATACAGGGCTCTAACTGTTGCTTCTTGACTCACATACAGGTTTCTCAGGGGACAGGTAGGATGGTCTGGTATGCTTTCCACAGTTTGTCATGATCCACACAGTCAAAGGCTTTAAGTGTAGTAGATGAAACAGAGATAGATATTTTTCTGGAATTCTCTTGCTTTCTCTGTAATTCAGCAAATGTTGGCAATTTGATCTCTAGTTCCTCTTCCTTTTCTAAACCCAGCTTAGCCATCTGGAAGTTCTTGGTTCGCATAATGCTAAAGCCTAGCATGCAAGATTTTAAGCATGACCTTTCTAGCATGGGAGATGAGTGCAAATGTCTGATGGTTAGCACATTCTTTGGTACTGCCCTTCTTGGGAATTGGGATGAGGACTGACCTTTCTCTTGTGGCCACTGCTGGGCCTTTCAGATTTGCTGACATAATGAATGCAAAATTTTGATGGCATCGTCCTTGAGGGATCCTTAAGACCCTTCAGTCTTTGTTTTCAATTATCTGCTCATCTAGGATTGAGCTTTCCTGCTTTTCCAAAGCAGGATAGAGAAAGAAAAAGTAAAGGACCCCAAGATGTGGACCTAGTTTGTAGTTCCCCAGAATTCCCTACTGAAGGGAGTTTGATACCTTGCCTCTTCTGTATCCTGCAGGCCTGCAGACCATAAGGAGCTCAAGGTTCTGGGAGATAGTCTTTACACTGGTGTCTATAGACAGGGAGGCAGTTGGGACTTGTGCCTGACAGACAGTTAATAAATACCTACTGAAGGGGAGAAGGTGTTCTGGGCCCTGTCTGTTCTTCTTTAGGCTTTTGGAATGACAGCAGGCATAGCTGTATATATGGTACAAGAAAGAAGTCAATTTTATCTATCACCATAAATCCAGCTCTTCTTAGAGGATGGCTCAGCCTGGTTACCTGGGAGACCCCAGCACTGGCCTCAGGAATCAGTCAGGGCACCAAACAATATCACAGGCCAGGCTGTATCTCTGACCTGCAGACATGCTATTGCTGCTCTAGCATATTTCTTACCCACTCTGACCCGCAATTCCCTAATTCCCAGATCTCAGATCTAACATCCTAACTCACATCATGATACTCACATCTAGAACTGCCCAGTTTCTCTATAAAACAGATAAATGTCCCTGTTTGCTCCCATTGTGAGCAAGGAGTTAATAAAACCCTTTCCCCTTGAGCATGCTAATCTGACCTTCAGTTAACACCCTAGTTCTGTTTCCCTGGAAACAGATAAAGACAGTATGTGCCAACATGTTACTAAATCATGTTGCCTATGGTTAAAAAAAACAACTACTCTCCCAACTGGTAAACTGAATCTGGATTGGAAAGACTATCAATGAACTATAAATAACTGGTGGGGATAATGTTCCTTGATCTTCCCTGAAGAGGGTGACTCTTGTAACTAAGGGTGTGTCCATTGCCAGAACCCTGGAAGCTGTGTCAATAGAGTTGCTATAAGAGATACTGGCTCGTGTGAGACATGGGTTATTGAGCCGTGAGAGCTTCTGCAGCTGCCCACCATGGATCTTGTCTCCTTGCACCTGAATTGGCCCACTGCAAGGAAACCATAGCTCCCATCTTATATTGTCCTGAGTGGATCAGCACCAAAGGTGGCCCATAGCAGTCTTTGAGTGTGAATGCTCAGTGGAGTCTAAGGAGACTCCTTAGTATGTGTGGTATCCATATTGCAGAGCCAAATCCTGTGTACATAGTCTCTCTTTGTCTTCCCTTTCCCCAGGCTCCTTTCTCACTTTCAACTTCTCTCAATATCAGCAGTAATAATGGTAGCAACAAAAATAATAGCAACTAACATTTGCTAAATGCTCATCCTGGGCTTCCCTGGTGGCTCAGTCAGTAAAGAATCCGCCTGCAATGTGGGAGACCTGGGTTCGATCCCTGGGTTGGGAAGATCCCCTGGAGGAGGGCAGGGCAACCCATCCCAGTATTCTTGCCTGGAGAATGTCCCACGGACAGAGGAGTCTGGTGGGCTACAGTCCATGGGATCGCCAAGAGTCGGACATGACTAAGCGACTAAGCACAGCACAGCACCTTGTGCCAGGCACAGCTCTAAGCATTATTAACATATAACTCATTTACTTCTCTTAATAACATCCTAATTATCTCTCCAATACTAACCCCCAATATTATCATCTCCATTCTACAAATTGAGAGACTAAGGTACAGAGAGGCTAATTAACTTGCCCAAAGTCACAAAGCTAATAAGTGGCAGAGCCAAGATTCAAACTCAGGAGGCCTAGTTCCAGTGTTGATATTCTTAACCCTGTTGCTCCACCTTCCAAAATGCTCAAAGCTTCATTTCTGTCTACCCTTCTCTTTTTCACCAAACTTTCAGACGTACATTTGGCCCCTTGGCTGCTTTTGTTTTCCTCCATCCACTTCCTCTTTAACCGCTTGTAATATCTTTTGCCTTTACTGCTTTCCTAAGTCTGCACTCACCATGAAAACTGACTGCCTCCTCCTTTCTGAGATCTTGACCCTATCCTTGATCTTGCATTAAAATCCAGTGCCGTCAATTCTGCCGTCCTTTCGACTGGCTCTGACCCTCTAACAGAGGCAGGCCATCCGGCTGCAGGCATGATTCGCTTTTCCCTCCTGTTTTCACAAGTCTCTGCTGCTGCTAAGTCACTTCAGTTGTGTCTGACTCTGTGCGACCCCATAGACGGCAGCCTACCAGGCTCCCCCGTCCCTGGGATTCTCCAGGCAAAAACACTGGAGTGGGTTGCCATTTCCTTCTCCAATGCATGAAAGTGAAAAGTGAAAGTGAAGTCGCTCAGTCGTGTCCGACTCTTAGCGACCCCATGGACCGCAGCCTACCAGTCTCCTCCATCCATGGGATTCTCCAGGCAAGAGTACTGGAGTGGGGTGCCATTGCCTTATCCTCACAAGTCTCTACCCAACACTAATTTCTCCCGGGAGAATCAGGGCTTCACAGACTCAGGCTCTCTTGACACACCACATCTAGTCTCAGCATGACAAAAACAATAGAACACTCTAATTTCAAAAGCTCACCAATTCTTCAATCGTACACTGATTTATCTAAACTTGTCTCCTAATTCTCTGCTGCCCCTTTATGGCTGTCCTTCATGTCCTTCACATCCTCACTGGAACCATCTCAACCCTTAGCCCTCTGCCTTTTATTCATCGGCTTTGTCCATTTGAAAATCCATTCAGGCTCACATTTTCAACAACCCAAATATTATTTCCTGTTTCATGTGCCACATCCTGTGCCAACTACCTTCACAGACTTTCTTATGTAGTCTTTATAATAAGGCAAAAATAAGGTATTGTTAATTTCGCTTTTGACATAGTGAAAACTCAGTACAAAGAGCTGAAGTAAATTGCCCAAGATTACACAGCTTGTAAGTGATGGAGATAAATCCAGAATCTAGTGTCCATCTGAACCTAATTTCCTCTGTTCCAGGGTGCTCTCTAACCTCAACTTCCCTGATAACTGACAAGAAGAAATATGTGGCTCTGCACAATGAGCTTTACACACATTATTTCAAGCCTCAAAACAGCCCTTTGAGTTAGATACCACCATCACCACACCTTTCTGTAGAAGAAACTGTTTGAGAGATCAAATAATTTGGCCAAGGTTGCACAGTCTGGGTGCATATTAAAGCAAAGTCTATATGACTTCAAATTCCATGCTTTTAAACTACTATCCAATTGTCTTCCAAACGCACACAATTTTGGATTATTCCTAGTCACCTGGTGCCCATGAATTCAGTATGAATACCCCCTTGTTGTAGCATCAGCATCTCAAACTACTCTGCCTGCTCTGTGAAAACTCTTAGTTTCTCTTGATCCCCCACATCGTCACCCTGCCCCCCTGAAGTCAATGCATTGTCTTTCTTCAAATCATTCTGAAATATACCCTTCACTTTCCACTGCTACGGATACTCACTGCTCAGCCCCTCCTGCAAAGATTACTGTAATTACTCCCTTACTGGTTTCCCTGACTCTGTTTTCTTCTTTATACAAAGCAATCTGCTCCACCAGGCTCACTGCTCTGATACACTACTTTTACCCTGTCATTCCCTCAGTCCAAAAAAAAAAAAAAAATCCCCAACAAAATTATTGTTGCTATCTATTATCTATAATTCAAAATCTAATCTCCTTATTCTGGCATGCAAAGTACCTCCCCCTTCCATGCCCAACTGGTCCATATCTGCCCTTCTCCCTGTTCTTTCACACCACTGTCTGCATCAAGCATCCTTTCCTTCCATATTCTATTCAGCACCAGGCAAATAAATCACACATGCTCATTGCCACCCCTACATATGTGTTCACATCTCTCCTTCCATACCCAAATATCCAATTTACTTCCACCCTTCAAAATGTACCAGAAGTCTCCTTTCCTCTCAATGATTTCTTTGACCAACTGAGCCCATACCGATTTCTCTTTCCTCCAAGTTCACTGCCCAAGTATGTACCATAATCCACAAACCTAACCTTCATTCAGAACTACCTAAAGTGTTTTCTTAAAAAAGTATAGCTTCCTAGGCCCTATCCTTGAGATTCCGATTCAGCAGGAACTCTGCAGGTAAATCTGATGCACTTGCATTTTTATCTAAACAGTTCATGTAGACTTACAGTCTGTTTTTGATGGGGTAGCTAGTAGGGAACTTAACTCTACCACATGTACACTAGTTAAAAGCATTGGTTAACAACCAACATAAACCACTGATCCTTGATGGAAGGGAAACATACAAGTAAGCCCCAGGCCCACCCTGGCTTTCTCCCTGAGTGTCTTTTCCAAACTATGAAGCCAAGCAACAGGAGCTGAGCAGAGAGCAGCAGTCTTAATGGCTGTAATACAACAGAGACTAGACTTAGGGGCTGGTAGGGTGGTGGTAATTATGGTGATAGGAAATTAGAGAGGAGGGAGCTAAGAAAATGAGACCTAAAAATCTTCACCAAATTTCCTTTAGGTCCTTGGCCAAATCCTAAGCTGTGCATAGGCAAGGTGAGATTCCAGAAGGTCCAGGAGAGAATAGCTGTGGTATGTGGAAAACTGAAGAGAAATATCAGGGGCTACAGTGCTGAGGAAATGTTATGAGTTCTAAATCAAACAGTATGAAGAGACTTTGGTGAACTCTGGACACTCAACTGGAACCCCAAAAAGACAAGACTGGTAAGAGTAAGAACTGCATCCTAAGAATATG
The DNA here is from genome assembly GCF_003369695.1 of Bos indicus x Bos taurus. Lineage (NCBI taxonomy): Eukaryota > Metazoa > Chordata > Mammalia > Artiodactyla > Bovidae > Bos > Bos indicus x Bos taurus. Next base: position 68,431,282 of record NC_040076.1, on the reverse strand, counting down.
GGCTATATCCTAGAATTAAAGAAAAGATGGAAGTAGATACGTCATAGCAAAGCCTAAACCAAGGCTCAACAGGATCACAATCTGTAGTTTAACTGCATCCCAGAACTAAACTTAACAAAATTTAGAGGAGGATAACCTAATCAAGTGGAGAAGGCAATGGCAACCCACTCCAGTACTCTTGCCTGGAAAATCCCATGGGTGGAGGAGGAGCCTGGTAGGCTGCAGTCCATGGGGTCATTAAGAGTCGGACACGACTGAGCAACTTCACTTTCACTTTTCACTTTCATGCATTGGAGAAGGAAATGGCAACCCACTCCAGTGTTCTTGCCTGGAGAATCCCAGGGATGGGGGAGCCTGGTGGGCTGCCATCTATGGGGTCGCACAGAGTCGGAAACGACTGAAGTGACTTAGCAGCAACAACCTAATCAAGAGGCTGAACAATATGTCATCTATAACAACCAGTAGATTATTCAACCTATGAAGGAGAGAAAAGTGACTAAGAATAAAAAAAATTAAAGTCGATAGAAACAGAACCTGAGATGATTAGGCTATAATTTAGCAGACAAGACTTTTGAAAGAACCATGATTAACATCTTGAAGAAAATAGGAGGGAAAGGCACAAAATGAATTAAAAGGTGAACATAACAACAGAGTCCAGTCTTCTGTTTCTTGTAGCCAAAAGCATCCCAACATAAACAGTCACATGCTCAGGATGCTTAGCACACTGTTTTCTTCACTTATTGAGCGCCCACTGTATTCCAGATATTGGATTAGAGACTAACGAGAAAAGATCAAGGTCAGAGTCTAGTGAGGGAGGCAAATATATTTGATAGTCTGTCACTTTTAACTGTGAAAAGTACTATGAAAAGTGTACATGCCCTGGAGAAGGAAATGGCAACCCACTCCAGTATTCTTGCCTGGTAAGTCCCATGGACACAGGATCCTGGCAGGCTACAGTCCATGGGGTTGCAAAGAGCTGAACATGACTTGGCAACTAAACAAGAACAACAAATATGTGTATGTATAACTGATTCACTGGTGCAACTAATACACCATTGTAAATCAGCTATACTTCAATAAAAATTTAAGAAATAGAAAAAAAGGCAAAGGTCAAAATGCAGAAGAAGTAGGTCTTTATTTTGTGGTGGAGAGGAACCACTGAAGGAAACTGATAAGGTTGAATTCACTTCTAACCCTAAATGGGTCTCTGCACTGAAGCCCTCAACACACAGTCATTTATCTCATTGCAAAGAAGAGTCCAAGGCAGCCACCATGATCTCACAAAAAATCAACTAACACATTACAGGTTTCTCCATGACCGAGGGCTCTCCCACACAGCCCCCTGCCTCCTTCCTTCCCCTTCTCCTTTTTCTTAAAAACCCTTCAGCATCTGAGATGAAGAAGATAAATATAAAGGAGGAGATGCAGATGACATACAAAAGGTGCCTGGCACAGTGCACTGCACACAGTAGATGCTGAACACGTGCTAGTTCCTTCCCACTTTCTTCCCCTCCTTATCCTGCCAGACAGGATAAGCTGCCAGTCACAGGTAGCTGCTTTCTGACTAAAGAAACCCAGGCTACAACTCTCCACGCTCGAGTCACACACTGTCCTAGAAAATCAGCACACTCCTATTAGGCCTGAAAAGGCTATTCTCTTCAGACTTGCCCTCTCATGCTAAGTGAGGTAATGAAAAGTTTCACCAAGTCAATTATTAATATAAATATTTTCAGAATTTGAATAATGTTTTTATTCTTTGCATTTTATTTCCAGTCTGCTTGCCTGGATGGACTAAATTTCCTGCAGTCCTGGCAACACACACACTACCCCATTGTGGGAAGGAACGGTCACCCAGGAGCCAGCAAGTCAAGCAGAGGAGAAACAGGACCAACCAAGCCAGGAGTCAGCCCGGGTAGCCTTGGGATATTGACTCTGAGTGGCCAAATTCCTTCCATCTGAACCACAGATGATGATAAAATATTTTCAGGAACAGCATGAGGGAATGTTTACTCACTTCCCAAAATGTAAAATTGAAGAGGTCAAACTCAATTTAATTCAAGCTGAGAAAATAGTGCCCAACTTTATCCCAGAGCTAAATTTAGGCATAAACCGAGTTCTGGCCCTGGCGAGTTAATTTATATGAGCTAATGCTTGTTCCTGGCCTATAAGATACACTCAGTAAATGGTAACTATTATTGTTACTGCAAAAATGGAGTGTCTGTTGGATGTTCTCACTCAGTCCTCCCACACATCCTAAAATCAGCTGTCGCAATTACTTGCACATCTGGGGAAAAAATTCTACGTGGACTGAGGAGGAGGTGGCCTCCCCTTCAGGAGTCCCTGTTCCAGAAAGGGGGGCAGGTGCTATGCTGGAAGGGGTCTGGACTAGGTGGGCTTGACTCTGAGCAGAGGAAGAAAGCTAGCCCTCTCCTTTTCCCTTCTCCCCTCTTCCTATGGCAACAATGAGGCTGAGAGGTGGGAGACCACGAGGGAGCCAGGCTCAGGTACCTGCTGGAGAAGATGCTCTATCACGCTTCCAGCTTCCAGACCCCACCTAGCAGAATATACTCCATAGGAACTCAGGAAAGACTTAGGAAGGAAGAGCCCAATCTTCAAAACCCTCCATTTCCTTAACAACCTCATTCAGAGGACTAAGGTAAATTCTTGTGTTTAGATAATGCCACTGTCCCTAAGAGCAGAGCAGAAATGCACTAACCAGATAACTCCTGGTAATGTTTTCAATAACCTTCATCACCACATCTTTGACTTCTCCATGCCTTAAGAGAAACCAACATTTGAAGTAAGTCATTTATCCTCCTTCCAAAGTGCTTTTGGGCTTTCTTTTCACCACCTTAACGCCCTAACATAAAAGTCTGGTGGTTCCCTTAGTCCTCCTTCCTCCTTGACCTCCAATTAATCACCATGTCCTATTTTCTTTCCCTTAGACTATCTCCAGGGCTAGCCCCTCTCCTTTCCTCTCTCCCTGTCAATTCATCTGCTCACATTTGGATTAGTATAAAAGGACAAGAATTGGTTTCCCTAACTCCAGCTCTTTCTGCCCATTGTGAGAGGAAACCTGTTAATTCCAATTTTTAAGCAATAGAATTGGAGTCACATCTCTTGAAGCCACTCAGCAGTAGGTGGTGCTCTTGTGCCAACTCAGAGCACTCACAAAAGTTTTGTTCCATCAGGCAGCTTATTGAGTGCCTCTGAGGAACGCAGTTATCTCAAACACTGGCCCTGACCTCTGGGAATGTGTAATATCACTGCATTGGAACAGGGCCAATTTGATAGATAAAGACTATGGAAAGTTTCCCAGAGGAGAGAAAGACCACCTCCATCAGAGGAGAGTGGGGAAAGTAGCTAGGCCTTCAACTAAGATAGGGTTTCAATAGGCAGATAGGAGGGAGGTCGGTATAAACACAGGTGTGAGAGGTGGGCCTGTGCAAAGCACAAAAGAGGTTTTCCTGACATCAAGGCTGAAGGCCCAAGTCCAGTCTCATTCTCCATTCTAGGACCTTCTGGTTTGCACCTCCTCGGACACCTCGGGACAAGGGGTATCCCAGGGAAATCTTTAGAACAGGACACGTGCCTCTCTCAGGTGAGACAAGTCAGTCCACCCATTTGCATGGAAGAAACCAACATCCCTTTTTTCTCTATACCAAGAAAGGGCAAGAATGCAGCTTTCCTCCAGTCCCTGGTTACTCAGGGAGTGGTGGGACTAGATTTCTGACCCCCTGTTGTGACCCCAGGTAATCGACATGGCAAGGACACCCCTCCCTCTGCTGCCCTCCCCACCGCCTACAGCCCACATCCTCCCCATGCCGAGCCTGAGCTGCAGCCACACTGGACAGAACCTACTCTGTGCCTCTGAGGCTGCCATGCCTTTGCTCATGTTCTTCCCTGGCCTGCACCCCAACCCAGGCTGAAGGTTTCCCTCATGCTCTTCCCACAGCAGTGACAGGTTCTTTGGTCAGCTTTCCCTGTGCAGCAGCTGTTTGCCAGTGCCTCCCCACTCTAGTGTGGTAAATAAAGCCTGACTCCAGTTCGTCTTCCAATGGCCTGTTCCCAGTACAGTATCTGGCATTTATTTAATTGGCTTGTCTTCAGCAACAGTGTTTTAGATCCTGCCAAACTGGGCACACACTTCTAACTTCCTTCCTCTAGCTTCCCCAGACACCAGGGCCCTACCTCACCTCTATGTTTTGCTGCCACATGCTGGCCACTGTCTGCTCCAGTACCCATGCTGTGGACGACCCTGTACTCTCTGCCCTTCTTCCCATGCCCTGAAAGAAAGCCCCCCCACCCCACAAGCCTCTTCCACTCTTGATGGCCCAGCTGCAATTGGTCTCCATAAACCTATCATCTGCTGAGCACCTACTGGGCTCCTGGCATACTAGATGCTTCAGATACATTTTCCACAATCCATACAACAACCCTAAAGCACGTATTAAAAATCTACGTTTTACAGATAAAGAAACTGCTCAGAGAGGGCAAACTCGCCACAGATAGTCAATCAGCTAGCAAGTGGCTAAGCTGCAATTCAAAACCCAAGTCTCTTGTGATTGTAATGCCAGTGCTCTTTCTAGAAGCCTTGGCTGGGTCTTCTGGTGGCCTATGCATGCTGCCCTCCATGGGAGGCCTGAGCCACACAGGGAATCACCCAAGGAAGGAAGCAAGACCACAAAACAAGACCACAAAAGGGAAGTGAAACAACCAGTTCCGAGAGAATGAATGCATCCTAGAAGGCTGGGGTAACAGGCTAGAGGAGGTGTGTGGGCACCGAGAAAAGGGCCACCAACAGGAGAGGAAGCAGAAGGGGCGCTTAGGGAGGGCAGAAGGTGAAGGGGAGGGAGGACAGAAGGTGAAGGGAAGGGAGGACAGAAGGTCAAGTGAAGGGAGGAAAGTGGCTTCTTCAAAGTAAAATGCCTGAGAAGAAATCTTGGAAAACAATTTCTGTTTATATCTCTGATGAGTGTCCTTCTTTTCTGCTGCTGCTGCTACTGCTAAGTTGCTTCAGTCGTGTCCGACTCTGTGCGACCCCATAGACGGCAGCCCACCAGGCTCCCCCGTCCCTGGGATTCTCCAGGCAAGAACACTGGAGTGGGTTGCCATTTCATTCTCCAATGCATGAAAGTGAAAAGTCAAAGTGAAGTCTCTCCGTCGTGTCTGACTCTTTGCGACCCCATGGACTGCAGCCAACCAGGCTCCTCTGCAGACAGACTCAGAGTAACAACCCAGATTCTGGAAAGTACTGTTAGCATAGTGTCCCAGTTCTCAGTTCTGAAGGGTCATCTTGTGGGGTCCACATGTAATGGGAGGCCACCTATGACACATATGACAATTCAGGCTACTTCCAGCCCTCATAAGAGACCTGGGAGGGTGGGGGGAGTCAAGCCTGCTGTGCCCAGCGTTCCCGCCACTCCTTGTTCCACTCTGCTTTTCACACCCACTTCCCATGCAGGCCTGGCCACCTCAGCGCACACTGAGCACGCGGTGTCCTGAGCATGAAGCAGAGTGAAGGACAGAGCGGGAGACCAGGTTTTAAGGAGGAGAAAAACAGCTTCAGGAGAAAACACGCACACAGGCATTCTGCAAAACACTGTGACGTGGATTATTTTTGGAATCTAATGTTTCTAATGTTCAAGGGGAGGAAATGAAAAAGAGGAAGTAGAGATTCCCGGGACCAACAGGCTGGAAATAATACAGGACACGATGTCCTGTGTTGGGTGGGACACAGACACACTTCCTTGCCCTGAGCCTGAGCCCAGGCAGTGGGAGCGGGGCGGGGCAGTGGAACGGCCTCAGCAGGAGGGAGGGCAGGAGCGAGGGGCACCGGGAACCTTTCTCCAAAAACAGCAGGAAGTTACAAGCCACCCAGTAAAGACTTTATCTCAAAGGTCATAGTTCTTGGAGGCCTCTCTCCCAACACCAAGGGCTCAAGCAAAGGAATCACAGAAACTTGTCAACATGCTCCCTAGAGGCCCAACCAGTGCTTGCCCTCTTACCATAGCAGCGGTAAGGTCACAGGTCAGGTGACCACCAGCCTCCACTCCACCCCAGTCTCTCTAGCCACCTCCTAGGTTACTGGCCTATGCACTCTTTCTCCTGCAGGGCAAGGGCAAGATTGGTATTGCGGTGCGTGCGTGCGTGCGTGTGTGTGTGTGTGTGTGTGTGTGTTGGGGAGGGGGAGGAAGCCCAGCCACAGAGCAGAGGGCCCACCTTCCCACTGCCTACCTGACACTATCCCAGGCACACCTCCCACCGTTGCCAAATCTCAGCTTTCTCAAGTAAAATGGTGCTCACATTCACACCCCCACCCTCCCCGACAGACAGGAGACCAAATGAGGAGCCACCAACTGCGTGACTCTGGGTGGGTCTCTGCTCTGGGTCAAAGTTTTCTATGTAAAAGGAAGGGCTGGACCAGAAAATCTCTAAGGTCAGGGGTGTGAGAACACTTTAAAAACCGACATTCAAAAAAAGATTTCATATAATGACAACAATAGCACTTCAGTCTGACGAATGACACTGTTGGCTCAAGGCGTGTGGGGTTGGAGAGGTGGCCAAGAGAAGAGGCAGTGAGCCAAGTGTGGGGCAGGGAGGAGGAGCACTGCGTTTCTTCCACACTGGCTCCAGTGGTCCTTGTCACCCCAGGCACAGTGAGATCTAGGGTCCTGCTTTGGGCTCTGGGGAGTGAACAGAAGTGTTTGTACCTCAGAGGGAAAGGGCAGGAAACAGCAGTGGATACTCTGTCCAGTGGGTATTAGTGTTGCCCACTGTGATGCTCTTCACCCATCTTCTCAGGGTGACTAACATGAAAGAAACATTATTTTGTTTGCATAGACCTCAGAGAATATAAGAATGCATAGACATTTCTTGGATAAACTGCAGGAAGCTCTGGCTGCAAGACTGTAAGAGAATATGACAAATATGCTCTCTGCTCTAACGCATGGCAGAAGGTGACAAGTGTCTCAGGTGTAGCTCGTGCATGGGGACGGGTGCTCTCCTGCACCTGAGGAGACTTGCTGTCCTCTGTGGCTGTTTCAAGGACAGACACTACTTTTCCAGAGACCTTTCCCTTTGGCAGCTCCCCCACCCTGACTCATCAGATATGATCCCAATTTGACCTGGTGCTTCTCTCTTTTGCTTCATCCAGGGGCACCACACAATGCAGTGATCTTGGGGGACCCTCATGAACCTATATCATAATCGCCAACTTCTCTCAAAACTCAGTTCTTAACTTCATTCCACTAGGGATCATTAAAAATTATTTGGAGCAAGTTCATTTGAAAGGTAGCATCGATCACACTCTTTGAGGTCTCAGCAGGTGCCTGATGACTAAGAAGTAAACCAGGATTGAAACAGCACAAGGAGAAGGAAGGGAAGCCAAGGTTAAGGGAGCAGTGATCTGGGCTAGGCACAGGGCTGGGGCCTCCACACATATCATCTCATTCAATTTTCCTAACAACCCTGGGGAGCTTTCTTTTTTTAATCAGGAAAAGAACTCAACAAATCATGATTCTATTTGCTGAGAAAAGCTTCTCTTTCTCATTTTCCATCATCACCAAAATGATAACCCTGAAGAGAGAAAAGTCAACTGAAGATACACAGGGGAGGATGAATAGTAAAAAGGCAAAAATTACTGTACAATTGTTGAGCTGTGAAGGGGCTTAGACACCATGCAGTGTGGCAAGTCTCAAAGGAGAAGGAATGTCAGCACATTTGGGTTGGGCGGAGAGGGGTCTTTACTCAACCACTCTGGGGATTGTGAAACACCCCCTTTACAAGGCTACTTTTGACCACCACTCTCACTACTGTGACCACACACATGCCCCGCCACCCTCTTTATCCCAGTGAAGGTCATTTTCACAAACAGAGAGGATTGTACATGAATAATATCATGTGGAATCAAGAGAGAAAGTCAAAAGACACTGAGATAGCCCAAATTCTTCATCTCTGTTTTGTTGGGAACATAATTGGGGATCAGAAGTTAAAGATGTGCCTAAGATCTCCTAAGTGCTAAGTGGCACCCCAGGCCGCGTCAGAGCCCCCTCTCACAAGACTCTATTTCATCACAGACATGGCACCCATGAGTGTGAATAGAATTTCACCACACAAGGATGAAAATGAAGGAACGAATTTAAAATTAGGTTCTCCAAAGGGAGCTTTCCCACAGGTGGCATGGTAAAGGCAGCCATTGAGGTCAGGCTCCTCTAAGCAAACGAGAGGTCCTCATCTGGGCAGGTGCCTTGGTCATGGAGGAGGCAGGCACCTAAATATCCTCCCAAGTGTGGTGATAAATACCTTGTCTTGGGTGTGTCCCACATGAAACAAATACAACATGCAGTATAAACTGATAATAAGCACAATTCTAATACTGGAAGCCCACTGGATAGCTCTGTTCATTCTTTGGGGGATACTCTCACAGGAAGTGGAAATATATTCCTTCTTTCCAGAATGGCTTTGAACAAGATTAGAGGGCCTCCTGGATAGACATCGTATAGCCTCCTTTATTCAGAAGCAAAATAGAAAAAGGTTCCTCCATTAATTAAGTCAAGTTTTGCCCTAGAGCCCTTCTAAGAGCTTCCCTTTCCCTACAAAGACTGGAAGATTGTAGGGAATCTTCCAGCAGGCATCCGGTACAGCAGCTCTGGTATTCTCTGATAGCTATGATCAGCATCAGCACATATATGGGCAGCAAGAGGTCACAATGGCGGGTGTCAAGATGACAAGGCTGGGTTTCCTATAGTGCATGGAAGGTAAACTCTTGTATCTCAAGAACTCTTCCAATTCTACCATTCTAAGATGTACCCTAGGCACCCAGGAAAAGTGGGGAGCTAAGGAAGACACTCCACTGAGCTGTAACTGTACCCACCCTTCTCTTTTCCAAGGAGGCATCTACCATGAGTCTACTTAATGACTCTTACAAACTGTCCCCTAATGGGGAAGAGGCCTCCCTTCTCTCCAGTAATGGGATGTGATTGCAGGGCAGATATCTTCATCACACAGGATCCACTGCAGCTAGTGGGGCAAATAGCTATGAAACAGGGCTGCAAAGAGAGTCGTAATCTGTGCCTGGCTAATGAGGAGAGACTGGACCATGCTCTGTGAACACAGTGGAGGACAGGCCCATTAGTTACAGACCAGAGGGCACAGGGCCCAGGCAGTGGTGCTCATCTTCCAGCAAGATGCGTTCTGTGTTACTCGAATCACCTCTGAATTACCCAGCCCTCCCACAAATGGCTCATTAAGGCTTTCCTGTCATTTCTGAGCTGCAATATTTCCCTTTTCTAAGAACTCCTTAATCACAGAGGCTGTGCCTAGGACAGTGGGGTGCACACAGCAGACATAAGTAGTAATAAATAGGACTTGATGACAACCTGCTGCTGACAGACAGAAATTCTGGCTCACTCATCTTTATCCAAGTGCCTTGTTTTGGGCTCATGACAGCTGCTCAGCAGACGTTTATTAAATGAATGGGTGGCCTGCCTTATGAATTATCTGTAAAACAGAGTCCCTCCTCCCTAAATGTTTAATTGGCAGAGAAAATGGCTCCTTCATGGCCACCCCCGAGATGAGGGATGCATGGGGTCATTGCAGAGGTCAGGGGAAGGTGGTGAGGGGTGGTTTCACTTCTCAAGGCCAGCTGGCAAATGGGAAGTGCTGCCATTATTGAAGGCCTGGGAAACAAGCTGTCACCCACAGGGCCAGAGAGGAGACCGCGTCCACCCCTTTATAAAAATAGAAGCTGGGTGATCACCAGACTCCTCCAATTGCCAAGAGCTTCCCAGATCTGGAGTCAGAGGCCTCCAACAAGCCTCCCACCAGAGAGGAGGCTAAGACATGGCTCATGCAGTAACTATTTCCTCAGGCCCTTGTTTAGATGTGGATCTGCTCACATAACTCTTACCCAAACCACCATCCTCCTCACCCTCTTTCCAAAACACCAAATAAGTCAAGGGCTGAGGCACTTAGTTCTGCACAGATATTTTAAATTAATCTTGAAGCAATTTAAAAGGATTATTTTTCTCCCCTGCCCCTCACCCAGCACATTTCTGTGGCAGCTAGGTCAAGCCTGAGCAGCATTTCCACCACTGACTCAATATCAAAATATTCCTGGGCTGCCTTTTCCCTATCAGCCTTTCACTCCCTCCGTTGTTTTTTTGATATTCCTCCTCGCCTCCTCTGCACGCACACATGCACACACACACAAACACACACACACACGTGCACAAATATGCAAGCAAATACACTTCTCTTTAAGGCATGAGCATGGATCCTAACAGAGTCCACATACAGAATTCAGGGATCGTAGACTTCAATAGGAAAAAAAATATGCTTTTATTTTTATCCACCGTATGCAGGTCAGGAAGCAACAGTTAGAACTGGACATGGAACAACAGACTGGTTCCAAATAGGAAAAGGAGTACTTCAAGGCTGTATATTGTCACTCTGCTTATTTAACTTCTATGCAGAGTACATCATGAGAAACGCTGGACTGAAAGAAACACAAGCTGGAATCAAGATTGCCGGGAGAAATATCAATAACCTCAGATATGCAGATGACACCACCCTTATGGCAGAAAGTGAAGAGGAACTAAAAAGCCTCTTGATGAAAGTGAAAGTGGAGAGTGAAAAAGTTGGCTTAAAGCTCAACACTCAGAAAATGAAGATCATAGCATCTGGTCCCGTCACTTCATGGGAAATAGATGGGGAAACAGTGGAAACAGTGTCAGACTTTATTTTTTGGGGCTCCAAAATCACTGCAGATGGTGACTGCAGCCATGAAATTAAAAGACACTTACTCCTTGGAAGGAAAGTTATGACCAACCTAGATAGCATATTGAAAAGCAGAGACATTACTTTGCCAACAAAGGTCCGTCTAGTCAAGGCTATGGTTTTTCCTGTGGTCATGTATGGATGTAAGAGTTGGACTGTGAAGAAGGCTGAGCACCAAAGAATTGATGCTTTTGAACTGTGGTGTTGGAGAAGACTCTTGAGAGTCCCTTGGACTGCAAGGAGATCCAACCAGTCCATTCTGAAGGAGATCAGCCCTGGGATTTCTTTGGAAGGAATGATGCTAAAGCTGAAACTCCAGTACTTTGGCCACATCATGATGCTGGGAGGGATTGGGGGCAGGAGGAGAAGGGGACAACAGAGGATGAGATGGCTTGATGGCATCACCAACTCAATGGATGTGAGTCTGAGTGAACTCCGGGAGTTGGTGATGGACAGGGAGGCCTGGCGTGCTGCAATTCATGGGGTCGCAAAGATTCGGACATGACTGAGCGACTGAACTGAACTGAACTGAAAGAAGTACCTAAGTTGCTATACTTTAAGAATTTTAATAACTGTACTTCAATAATTATTTTCCAACTGGCAGTGTGATCTTAGGGAAGCCACTGTACCTCTCTGAGCTTCCATTTCCTCCATATGAATTAAGAATAATAATACACCATACAATTCTGTGAGCATGAACTGTGAGGCAGCATTACTGCTTGGCTGCCTGGTACTAGGCTGACTCTAGGTCAGCCTTCTCTACCTGGGGGCTTCTGCGGTAAGGCATGTTATGCTGTTTTGTTTTGTAAATGGGCACTGTCTGGGCCCTTTTAGGCTTTCCATTTCCTGAACTTGAAGGATGCCGTGAAGTGCCTCAAACTCAAACACATCTAGGCAGACCCAAGTCCCCTACCTCCCTGAAACAGGCACCCAGGCCAGGATGCAAAGCAGATCTCCTACCTCAGAGCAGAAAAAATCTCAAGTAAAAATGAAATGCTCCAGACCTTTCCAACACTGGTCACAGAGGCCAAAACACATGGCTTTGGCTTTACAGAGTAGCTGGCTCCTGACCTGCTGTTTCCTCTCACTTGGATATGAGCAGGGGGTTCTGCAGTCCATGTGCTCCAAACCTCAGGCCCAGGCCAGGCTAGGGTCAGACTCAGGCTGCCTGGCCACTGGGTCAAGAGTCCTCAGAAAGGGCAGAGGAAACCTTGAAACTCCAAAAGTTGTGCAAGAAACTTCTATCTCTTCCAAACTCTGGATTAAATGATGTTTAAAAGTTCTGTTGTAGAAAGGGGTCATGCACTCTTTTAAAATTATATGTATTGATTTTCATCTGATTATAAATTATAAAAGATTGGAAAGCACAGAAAACTTACACAGAGAGATTAAAATTAATCATAATCCTTGCCCCTGGAAATAAAAACTATTAATGGTGAATGTTTTTCCAGCTATACCTATATTGGCACACTTACTATATAAACTAGGATCATAATTATATAGTTTTGTATCTTGATTTCATCACTTAAAATACCTAGAGACATTTTCAGTATAGGCTCTTAAAAGACACAAAACTATTATATCAGACACTGTCTGTAAGACTCACAGGTTACTGAGAGTCATGGTGTTCCTACTAGTGATATTATGTATTTAAATTTTATTCCCAGAAAATTGATAAGAGAGCCCCTTTCACTCCTCTTAAAAGTATATGCAGCAGTCAACTCTCTTCTTTAGCTCAGAGAGCATCTAGAGAAGATATTTTGCATCCTTAGCCAAGAGGCACTATAGGGTATTTTCCTTTTTCACTTTTCTCTTTTTCACTGATAAGGGGAAAGCTTTGAAAATTTACTGCTGGAAAAAATATCTTGCTTGAGAAAATGTGCAGCAGTGAGGAAAAACCTCCAGAAATAAAGTGGTATGGCAGGAAGAGAGCCCTGGACTTCAAATGGAAGACAGCTAGATTCCCATGTCAAGCTCCTATTGTAGCCCCAAGATCAAAGAACACCCAACATCACCCACTCAAAGGGCCAAAGGACTGTATAGACTAAATGAGACTCTGTATGCAGAAGTGCTTTGTCAATAGTCAAGTATAGTGCAGGGCAATAATCACTAAGTCATGTTGCGGCTGGTAATAGCATTGTTACTTCTGTTGCTCGGCCGGCTTGACCCATTCACAGCACGCCCCAAGAGGGGCAGTGTCCAACAGTGCAAAAATGTGGAGTCTGCAGCCACGCTGCACCTCCTAGTTTGCCCAAGATATTTAGCTTCTCAGTTTCTTCATCTGTAAAATGGGATGATGATAACATACCTACCTCGTAGGACTCCTGACAGATTAAAATGGGTTAATTTACACACGGTGCACAGAACAGTACCTGATGCGTAATAAACACTACACGAGGGGAGCTTTAAAAAGCTGGACTAGCAGTATCTGTGTGTGCCCCCACCCCAGCCCCACTCAGGTCTGGCCGGCACGCCCCTACCTTTTCAGCATCCTGCTCGAAGAGCCGCAGCTGGAAGCACTGGTCTAGCTTGAGCTTGCGCACATGCCACATCTGGTGCAGGTGCTGCCGGGTGGAGTGCAGCTTGTCCAACAGGCTGGTGATCTTGGGCACCAAGCTCTGGAAGTCGGCACTGCCCGGGATGCAGTTGCGCCCTGAGAAGCCGTCACTGCAGCGGATGCACTGCAGCAGTCGCTGCCCCTCCCGGTCCAGCTCCTCCACAGGCGCCTTCAGCACCTTCTTCTTCAGCTGTGTGTGTTCATCAATTAGCCGCCTCGAGCCCTCCACATCCACAGGGAACTCCTTCCGGGCCAGCATCTCCTGCAGGTCTTCAAGGCGTGAGAGCAGGTGTACGGCGCTGTTGAAGAACTCCTCCAGGGAGAGCCGCAGCTCGATCCACTCCTCGTGGTTGTAGTCCAGGGAGCCATCGAACTCCTCCGTCAGCTGGGAGGGGTCCACCAGCTTCGTGAGGCCCTCCACGGACACCATGCTTGTCTGGGATGGGCAGACACAGAGAGGGAGACTCAGTGATGCATGGGCAAGTCTGGGGAAGACCCCCAGGGGAGCCGTGGTCAGAAAAGAGAAAGTCAAGAGGAAAGGCCAAGATACGTCTAGAAAATGACCAGACCCTGCCTGGAAAAGGGCAAGTGGGAGAACGTGCAGCCTCCTGATCAGATGTCACAATCAGCCAAGGTCAGTAGTTTCAACAGACTAGCTGACTGGTTCAAAAAGTCTCTTCACCTGCCACCATTTGCCACTGAAGGAATGACTGTCTTTATGTCCCTACTGTCCTCATTTTCCTCTCCCCAAGTCCACCACAACAGGATGCTAGAAGCTGGGAGAATAGACTGAATCTAGTCCCAGGGGCCTAGTTCTCAATAGCTTTAAAACCCAGGATCCTATCCTCATGGGTGGATTAAACAGTGAGGGTCAGTTTTGAGCTGCAAGGGTCTCAGAGTTGATCTTCCTGTATCTGTCCACGAGTAGATGCCCTTCTCTGGTGCAGAGAACAGACAGGGCTTGGGGACAGGGAGTCTGGGCCCCCCATTTTCTCTGAGCCCCCTACAAGCTCTTAGAGAGTAGAGTGCAGAAGGTTTGTCTCTGGGACGCAGAGCAGCAAGTGATGGCACAGGAAACCACTCTAATTTACCAAGAAAGATCTTTTCCTTCCTACAGGATTACCTGATTCTGTTTCCTGGAGAAGGAGAGGCAACTAGAGAATATCTAGATCCAAGGTCCAACCCTACAATTAACAATTGTGCAAATTAGGTAAACCAAGTTTGCAGAGCTTCTGTTCCTTCCACTGTATAATGGAGATAATAATGGGCTGTGTGTAAAGTGCCTAGGGCACAGAGTCAGCGCATGCTCAGACCCAGTTAGCGCTCACTGGGATAGCGCTCATCCTTTCTGAAGCCCTTAAATGCACATGCCCTTCTGTCTAGCTGATCTTTGAGCATCTCCTCCTCTTCTCCCTTTTCCCTCTATCTCCTTCCAAAGACATAGAAAGGGGCTCTGAAACTGGACTGCTCATCAGAGCCCCTTGGCAAGTTTACGAAAACACTGATGCTCAAATCCTTGTCCCTAGAAACTCTCATCTAGTTGGCCTGGACTGGAACTTGGGCATGGGTAGCTTTAAAAGCTCCTAATGTGCAACCCGGAGAAGGCAACGGCATCCCACTCCAGTACTCTTGCCTGGAAAATCCCATGGACGGAGGAGCCTGGTAGGCTGCAGTCCATGGGGTCGCTAAGAGTCGGACACGACTGAGCGACTTCACTTTCACTTTTCACTTTCATGCATTGGAGAAGGAAATGGCAACCCACTCCAATGTTCTTGCCTGGAGAATCCCAGGGATGGGGGAGCCTGGTGGGCTGCCGTCTATGGCGTTGCTAAGAGTCAGACACGACTGAGTGACTTGACTTTCACTTTTCACTTTCATGCATTGGAGAAGGAAATGGCAACCCACTCCAGTGTTCTTGCCTGGAGAGTCCCAGGGACAGGGGAGCCTGGTGGGCTGCTGTCTCTAGGGTTGCACAGAGTTAGACACAACTGAAGCGACTTAGCAGCAGCAGCAATGTGCAACCAGTGACACACCTCTGCAGATCCAAATCCCTGCTACTCACAACGCAGCCCTGGAACCAGGAGCACTAGCACCACGTGGGAGCTTGTTAGAAATCCAGGATCTCAGGCCCCACCTAAACCTGCTGGGTCAGAATCTGCATCTAAGATCCCTAGGGACTTTGTGCATTAAATCCAAGAAGGCTTCTTTTAGAGCACTTTCCCCCTTTGAATTTGGCCCCAAGTTTACCACTTCCGGGAAGTCTCCCATGATTTCATTCACCAATTTTTCTTTAAGTATCTGCCATTGAAAATGCCAGGACTCTCATCTCTTAGCACTTATTGCCTCAGTCTATACTAAGTACTGGAGAAGGCAATGGCACCCCACTCCAGTACTCTTGCCTGTCAAATCCCATGGACGGAGGAGCCTGGTAGGCTGCAGTCCATGGGGTTGCTAGGAGTCGGACCCGACTGAGCGACTTCGCTTTCACTTTTCACTTTCATGCATTGGAGAAGGAAATGGCAACCCACTCCAGTGTTCTTGCCTGGAGAATCCCAGGGACGGGGGAGCCTGGTGGGCTGCCGTCTCTGGGGTCGCACAGAGTTGGGCACGACTGAAGTGAATTAGCAGCAGCAGCATACTAAGTACCTCATCTGCTCTTTGTGAAACACTACTTTATAAGCATTCTTTCAAGTGGGAAGCTCCCAGCTCTCTCTCCTGTTCTTCATGGTTAAGGAGGTAAAGACCAGCTTTCTCAACTTGGGGTGAAGCGGGTGCAGGGAGATGGAAAATGCTGGGCAGCTGTGCTGAAGCACAAGTTTGAAGACTTGGAAAGACTGTTTCCAGTCATTTCAACTAATAAATTTATAAGCCTGTTGTCACTGCTTCTGTATATAAACAAACCCAAAATACACAAAGCATTTATTTCCCTACAGGACTCCTAGTGCTGGGGAAGATGAGAGTTAACTGTTTTTACACCAAGTTGAATTTCTCATATTATTTACATAGAGAACTGCCTCTCAGCTGGTCTCATTGCTGTGCTCAAATTGCAGCCTACTGGGGCCACCCCCCCTCCACACACACACACACACACACACACACACACACACAGGTGCTCCCGGCCCCTAGGGCCAAGCCTCTGGAATGGGAAGTTACTGATAGATTAAGGGCAGCTCTGCTTTCCAACATGAACACATACTGTACTCAGGGTTCATCCTCTTGCAGATGAGGGCAAAGTTCCCAGAAAGGGGGAACAGCTCGGATTTGGCTGGAACAAAGATTCCTAAATCATTGCTTTAATATGTTGTCACTAAAGGCTCTCAGGGGACTCATATGGCCTCTAGAAAAATCTAGTTAAAAAACAACATGTTTTCTGAGTGTAAAAGTAATACAAAATTCTCAAAAGAAAGTAGAAAAACATGAAAATCAAATCACTCCTCCAGCCACCTCAAATAAAGCACTGTTACCATTTTCATGTATTTCTCAGTCTTCCTCTCCATATACTATACACTTAAAACCAACGGCATTGAAACATGTATAATATCATATATGAAACGAGTCGCCAGTCCAGGTTCGATGCACAATACTGGATGCTTGGGGCTGGTGCACTGGGACGACCCAGAGGGATGGTACGGGGAGGGAGGAGGGAGGAGGGTTCAGGATGGGGAACACGTGTATACCTGTGGCGGATTTATGTTGATATATGGCAAAACCAATACAATATTGTAAAGTTAAAAAAGAAAAGAAAAAGAATTAGATTAGACTATTAGATAATTAAAAAAATAAATTATATTGCTAATACTGTCTTATAACTTGTTTTTAGAAAAACAATATATCATGCACATTTTTCATTGACACTATTGTTCTAAATATGATTTTAATGGCCTTATAGTACTTGTGTATTAATGTAGCCATAATTAATGGATATTTAGGATACAAACTATACGTATGTTTGTATATATATATGTATATGTGTAAATATGTGTGTATACATATGTATGTATATTACTGCAAAAAACAATGTGATGAATATCCCTGTAGACATTTGTTTGTTTATAATTATTAGTTATTCACCTTTTTTTTTTAATTTTTATATTAAAAACATTTTCCTAGAAGGAGAATTAAAAGATCAGTAGATATAAACTCTTTTTAAGGCATCTGACCCAAATTACAAGGTTGCCCCAGAAACAATTCCTCTGACTTCCACTCACCAGTAGACACAGGACTGCTTAAAGACTCTGTGCCCTTGGGACAATCTCGTGGGCCTCTCCTCCCTTCTGAGAATCTCACTGGAAAGGCCACAGTGACCCAGGAATCCTGAATTATCAGCCAGTCCCTGACATGTTGGGGATTTTAGGGTGGTGGAGAAGGGCAGGTGAGAAATGGGTGGGTGGCAGAAAGGGGAGGAAACAGGAGCTAAGAGAGAGGTCGGCCTCACCTCAAAGATGAACTTGGAGCTGCCAAAGTTGGTCTTCTGTTTCTGCCAGAAGTTGTCGGGTTTGATGATGAGGGCCACATGGATCTCAGCGGGAAAGGCTTCTTGCAGCGTCTTGAGGAGGGGCTTGATGAGGTCCCACTTGGACCCCCGCATATCGATGATGACAGTGAAGCCACGTTTGCACACGTCCTCGCTGTGGGGAGGTCAGAGGGCAGGCATGGTCACTCTGGGCTGCTGCGACTTTGCAGTACACAGTCGAAAAGCATCTGGAAACCTGCATTCCTCTTAATCTGGACCAACCTTCCAACTTCACACCAGGTCTCCTGGCTGTCTTCCAATGTAACTCAAAATGTACTGCCTCAGAAAACCTTTTGCGATTAACCTCATTTGACCAAGGGCATCTGGCTTCTCCCAGCACTTAGCAAATAACTCAGCCTTCCCTGTAGTCAACTGCACTTGTTGGGACGTTTATGGTTTCAGCATTCACTATTGTGTTAGAGTTTCTTTTAATTCTTGTCTCCCTCTCTTGCTTCTGGGATGAATCATCTTTTCTCCATTTGAATGTTGTACAAGCTCTCTAAAGACAGGGATGTTGCTGCCCTTAGATCTGAAATGGAAAGTCCTCGGCATGAGTGCTATCCTTCCCCAGGCCCACATCAATGGTAGCCACTGGAATGCTTTACCACTGAACCGAACCTGGGCCAAAGAATCTTTTTCAAAAAAAGGGATCTAGGCTGATTCTATCAATTGATTAGAGATGGTACACAAGGTATTGATAACACCACTGTATTTAAGACGTATTACTTGTAGTTCAAATTGTATGTCAATTTTGACAAATTGTTGGGTAATGCCAATTACTCTTAAATGGCCAAGCGTGGGACTGATTAGAACAGTGGATGTGGTCCCATAGTCTCACACACTTCCATTACAAGAGTCGGGTATAAAAAGGCACATTTCAGGAAGTTAAGTAAGGGGAACTACTCTTGAAATTAACGCAAGATGAAATGACAGTGACCAACTTGAAAACTGAAAACTAATCAGACTAAGTGAATCAATATGATGCTACAAACTTATTTAAACACTTGGACTTTATAACACCTAATAATTTAAAGAAAAAAGAAAGTCAAAACGGTTATAACATCTCAGTTTGGAATAAATTCTATGTTTTGGTAGTTAGGGGGCTTTTCTTGCTTTATTCAATCTATGTATTTATTTTCTAACTCAAAACAGACTTTGGTTAATTCACATGTTTGTATAAATACTGGTGTAACATTTCCTTAGGGTGCTTGTCTTAATTTTCTATTACCCAGACTGTACTCTGGAGAAGGCAATGGCAACCCACTCCAGTACTCTTGCCTGGACAATCCCATGGATGGAGGGGCCTGGTGGGCTGCAGTCTATGGGGTCACTAGGAGTCGGACACGACTGAGAGACTTCACTTTATTTTTTCACTTTCATGCATTGGAGAAGGCAATGACAACCCACTCCAGTGTTCTTGCCTGGAGAATCCCAAGGACGGGGGAGCCTGGTGGGCTGCCATCTCTGGGGTCGCACAGAGTCAGACACGACTGAAGTGACTTAGCAGCAGTAGCAGCAGCAGCAGACTGTACTCGCTTAAAGCCCTGTGCATGTTGCATGCTCCACAGTCATGTACCACCAGCTACCAATCACTTATTGCTACTGGAGGTAAGGCTACAATTGGAGGATTTAGTCTACAAATGGAAACAAAATTCTGTTTCAGGCTTCACTCTCGAATCTCAACCAGTGATAAACTTGTCAGACTTTTGAAGAGACCACAGCTCTTGCAATTGTGTGAATGCCTCAAGCATAAGGCAGCTTATTGGGCCTCCCAGTTATACAGGAAACTCCCCAGGCAGGACAGACACTCTTTCCATTTCTTCTTGTTGACACAAAGGATTAGACTCAGCAAGGAAGAAGGTTGAGCCTTCTGTTTCTCCGCAAATCCTATATCCCAAAGGAAAGCAGTTACTTCTCCTACTCTGACATTTACTGAGTCAGTAAGGGCCAGCGTGATTCTATATTATTGTATGAAAGCAATGTACCTTTTACTTAAATTGCAGAATTTCTTTCCCATTGTAAGAAAACACCTGCTAATCATAGAAAAGTTAAAATATTCAGAGATCTGTATAAGAGATACTAATGATAGGGATGTATAATACTCAGGCCTATTTCCTTCCAGCCTTTTTTGTGCATGTAATTTTCATACCCTATAGTGCTCTACCTTTCACTGCAACACAGAATTTTTCTCATGTCTCAGATTTTTTTGAAATGATTACATTTAATGGCTTCCCTGGTGGCTCAGAGGTTAAAGCGTCTGCCTGCAGTGTGGGAGACCAGGATTCGATCCCTGGGTTGGAAAGATCCCCTGGAGAAGTAAATGGCAACCCACTCCAGTATCCTTGCCTGGAGAATCCCATGGATGGAGGAGCCTGATGGGCTACAGTCCATGGGGTTGCAAAGAGTTGGACATGACTGAGCGACTTCACTTCACTTGCAGCTCAGTCAGTAAAGAATCTGCCTGTAGTATAGGAGACCTGGGTTTGATCCCTGGGTTGGGAAGATCCCCTGGAGAAGGAAATGACAACCCACTCCAGTATCCTTGCCTGGAAAATCTCATGGACACAGGAGCCTGGTGGGCTGCAGTCCATGGGGTTGCAAAGAGTTGGGCACAACTGAGTGACTAATACTTACTTACTTAATGACACAAAATCCATCTTATAACTACACCATAGTTTATTTAATCATTCTCATTACAGCTTTACAAAAGGGCACATCAGTTTACATGTATACCAGCAAAGCATAAGTGTACCCCCTGCCCCAACTACTGTATCCTCATCAGCACTGATTATTGAATTTTTTAAATCTTTGCCAATTTTCTAAGAAAAATATTGTATTACATTTATATTGGCATTTCTTTGCTTACTGGCTATAGCTTATTGACCTATAAGAATTTCTTCTGTGACTTACCTGATCATTTCTTTTAACTATTTTTCTATTTCAGTTCAATGGCATTTCTTATTGAGCTTAGCTTCATTTGCAAATGGAAGTCACTTGGTCTTGTCTGACTCTTTGCAACCCCATGGATTATACAGTCCATGGAATTCTCCAGGCAAGAATACTGGAGTGGGTAGAAGTTCCCTTCTCCAGGAGATCTTCCCAACCCAGGAATTGAACCGGGGTCTCCTGCATTGCAGGCAGATTCTTTACCAGCTGAGCTACCAGGGAAGCCCAAGTCTGACTCACATTTGCTGCATGCCCACTTAGGCCAGGCATTGCACAGTAATAGGGGGTCTTCCCTTCTCTTAGAGATGACTGACTTCCTTGTTTACCAGCTCCTCAGGCCCCGTCGCTGTTACCATAATTATGTAGACATGAGAAAACCCCATCCCTAACAACAAAGAGTCAGTGTTGCTACCAAGAGCTGGAGTTTGACTATCCCAGATCTCAATGTGGTCATCAGTAACAGCTCACACACTGTTAACAAATAATTTCTGACAACTAAAAGGGAAATCAGGTACTAATACTCTCTAGGAAGTTCTCACTAGCTCAGGAGATGGAGAAAGAGGCCCAGAGGCTGAATGCTGAGAGATAACCTAATTGGGCTTCCCTGGTGGCTCAGACTGAAAGGAATCTGCCTGCAATGTGGGAGACCTGGGTTCAATCCCTGGGACGGGAAGATCCCCCGGAGAAGGAAATGGCAACCCACTCCAGTATTCTTGCCTGGAGAATCCCACGGACAGAGGAGCCTGGTGGGCTACAGTTCATGGGGTCACAAAGAGTTGGACATGACTGAGCAACTAACAATTTCACTTTCAACCTAATTGGCATCTCTCTGTGAAAATAGCTAATCTACCAAAGTGCTTTCTCTGTGTGATTTGAATCAAAAAGCATAGCCAGGGGAGGGTAAGGAACTTTTTATCATGTGCTTGTTGTGCCACGGACTGTGGTTAGACACTTAACCCATGTTATTTCATTTTGTCCTCACAATGACCTATAAACTTGGCGTGGTTATCATCATATAAGAGATGATGCCACGGAGGCAGAGGATGTGCCTAAGGTTACGTGACTGGTAGGTGCCCAGCACAGAATCCAAACCAGGACCACTGACTCCAAAGCCCACACTCAGGTTACCACATCAGATCACACCTACCAGTGCACTACATGTGATGCTTTTGTGACTGGGTGTGGAATGAAGGGTCAGTGATGAGGGGACCAGATTAGGAGACGGGGGAAATTAGGGCAAGGAATCCAAGTGTATGGCTTCATTCTACAGTCTTCAAAAATCACGAAAGCACAGAAGCAAAAGATCATGGCAAATTCAGAAAGTTCAAGTAATTCACTTTGGTTTAGGCACAGGGGTAAGAGACAGCGTGGTGAGACAGTGTGGTCCGACTGCCTCAGAGAGCCCTATTCAGGCTCTGACCCTCCTTTTCCACACCCTCCCCCCAGAGAATAAGGAGACTTGCCACAGAGAGTCCAGGCTGCCCCTACCCTTTTCTAGACCAAATTCCTTGTCCCTGACATCCTAAAATTTTCAGCTCAAAGGGCCCTTAACCTACTTCCTGAGCTCATATGTGCCTCTCTCCTACGTTCCATCCCCAGGGGGTAAAGAACACTACCAGTGTGAGCACCTTGGTCTGAGGGGTGGCAAAGAGCTGCTATTTTCAAAGATGTGGCTAAAACATGGATGTGTCAGCCAGGGCGACCACATGCATGTAGGGGGCCCTTCCACAATCAAAGACAGACCTAGGAGGTAGGCAGAGAAGTGGGGCAGAGCATGGAACACAGAGAAGTCTAACAAATATGAATCTGAAGTTAGCCTCCTAGGTTGCTATGAAAATATTTTTGTCAAGGTGGAAGGGTAGACCACATTTTTTCCTAACAGTTCATTAACTTGCTATATTAATTTTCAATATTTAGACACAGGGTATGTAGGTTTCCATTTGTACTCCTGCCCCACCTAGCATTGCAATGTTAGAAGCAGGTCTCAAATTCAGAAGCAACTTGTACCACGGCAGGAGTGCTGCATTTATCCCTAAGGGCAATGAGGGACAGAACATGATCAGGTGATTTGGGAAGATTACCCCTCCAGGTGTGCAGAGGGAGAATAAATTGGGGTCAGCCAGACAGAGTAGGAGAGCAAAAGCAGCAGAAGCAAAGAGACCACCTCCCTAGGACTAAAATGTGTCCTAAATGAAGCCTTTCTTGGGCTACCTGATTTAAAGCTGCAGCTGTCCTCTACCACTCCCTACATCCCTTCCCTGATTTATAGTCTCCTTAGTGTTCTTGCCTGGAAAATCGCAGGGACAGGGGAGCCTGGTGGGCTGCCATCTATGGGGTCGCACAGAGTCGGACATGACTGAAGCGACTTAGCAGCAGCAGCAGTAGTACTCATTAACCAGTGATTTGGTGGCAAAGACAGTAAAGAATTTGCCTGCAGTGAGGGAGATGTGGGTTCAATCCCTGGGTCAGAAAGATCTCCTGGAGAAGGAAATGGCAACTCACTCTAGTATTCTTGTCTGGAGAATTCCATGGAGAGAGGAATCTGGTTACCATCTAGAGTGTGTATTTTACTTATTCATTTTTACTGTCCATTTTCCCCTTAATGGAAAGTAACCTCAATGAGGGAAGGGCTGTTTGTGTTGACTTCACTGCTAGATTCCCTGTGCCTACAGCACCTGGGGCAGGCTAAGACTCAACATATTGAGGAAGGAGGGTAGCAGGTAAGGGTATGATAGAATCTAGAGCCAACACACCTTGGTCAAAATCCCAGCTCCATCATCTACCTGTTGAGGAAACTTAGGCAAGTACCTTTAAACCTCTACATCTCAGTTCCTTCACTATAAACTGTGAATAATAGTAACTACATTACAGAGTTATTTTAGAGATTAGGTTTGTGAAGATACATAAAGCACTTACGGTGGTGCTGGGCACATATCCCTACTATGCAAGTCTAAGCTTCTGGGGGAGACACTGTTGGTGTCCCACCCAGGGCAATTCTGTTGATCTTTGTGCCCAGTCCCCAGCCCATAAGTGTTGCGGCAATTAGCTTATGCCTGAGACCATCTCAGGAGACTTGCCTTTGACTGATGGGTGCACTTTTCCAAAAGACATGTGGCAGTTATACCCCTATCCCAATGGGGCCAGTGCTTCTCTTATACAGAGGTGCCTTTCACTCAAGGCAGGGTATCTCTGAAGTGTGACTTATATTCCAGAGCCTTCTCTCTCCCCTGAGTGTCACCACTGGACTTCATCTTTGCTCAGTCCTGCTCCTTCCTACTCTGTACCTCCAACTCCTTTACAATTTTTTCCTGAAGAGAATGCCCTTTAACAGACAATTTCTGTCTGAGTCCCTGTCTCAAGAAACAGTCACACATACATCAATTTCATAAATATATGACATTCTGAAGGCAATCTGAGGTATAGTCTTGAGATTAAAAGAGAAATATGAGTTGCAAATTTTGACTTGGGAGTCATACTATGCCTGGCACATAGTAGGTGTTCAATAACATTTGCTAAATGAATAATCCATAAACATTGGCAGCAGATATGCACAGAAGTGGGTGACATCACCCAATGAAGACAAGTAAGATGAAAAAAGGGCTCCCTGATAGTTCAGTTGGTAAAGAATCTGCCTGCAATGCAGGAGACCCTAGTTAGATTTCTGGGTTGGGAAGAGCCGCTGGAGAAGGGATAGGCTACCCACTCCAGTATTCTTAGGCTGCTGCTGCTAAGTCCCTTCAGTCGTGTCTGACTCTGTGTGACCCCATAGATGGCAGCCCACCAGGCTCCCCCGTCCCTGGGATTCTCCAGGCAAGAACACGAGTGGGTTGCCATTTCCTTCTCCAATGCATGAAAGTGAAAAGTGAAAGTGAAGTCGCTCAGTCGTGTCCGACTCGTAGCGACCCCATGGACTGCAGCCTACCAGGCTCCTCTGTCCATGGGATTTTCCAGGCAAGAGTACTGGAGTGGGGTGCCATTGCCTTCTCCGATTCTTAGGCTACCCACTCCAGTATTCTTGGGCTTCCTTTGTGGCTCAGCTGGTAAAGAATCTGCCTGCAATGTGGAAAACCTGGGTTTTATCCCTGGGTTGGGAAGATTCCCTGGAGAAGGGAAAGGCTATCCATTCCAATATTTTGGAGAATTCCATGGACTGTATAGTATAGTCCATGGGGTCGCAAAGAATTGGACACGACTGAGCAACTTTCACTTTTAAGATGAAAAAACCGGCTTCTGAGTCTAGGATAGAACTGATGTGAATATCAATTTTAAGAGATAGGAGAAGAAAGTAGCTGAAGAACAAATACAAAGAGGTAAGATAAAACTGGGAGAGCAGTGAAGTCAAGAAAATCAGGGAGGAGAGGACTTCAAGGAGGAACTACAGCATCAAGTGCTCCAGAGAGGTAGGTCTTAGCTGAGATGAGAACTACTGCATTTAGCAGCTACAAGGCCTTAGTCCAGTTGGTCAGCGCAATGTCACTGGGCACTGGGGCAGGAACTGGGTGGGGCAGGAAAGCAGCCTT
Source organism: Bos indicus x Bos taurus (assembly GCF_003369695.1). Taxonomy (NCBI): domain Eukaryota; kingdom Metazoa; phylum Chordata; class Mammalia; order Artiodactyla; family Bovidae; genus Bos; species Bos indicus x Bos taurus. The sequence continues at coordinate 68,405,967 of NC_040076.1, read as the reverse complement.
CCTAATTGGTCTCTGAGATGATGGGAGAAAAGGTCAAGGTCATCAGAGACAGGATTTGGTGCACGTACTCCAGAAACCAGCCGAGTTCACACTGCTCTTTGGCTATGCCCAACCCCACAGAGGCCACCAGGCCGCCTCTTCCTCAAGCCTGCATACCCCCAGACCTCCCTTCCTCTCACTCAGTGTGCTCACATGGGGAGAGCTGCAGCAAGACAATTTACACTGGAACATAACTAGCAGGTGGTCATCCTTTTCCCTTTAGGATATTTACCTTTTCAGTGATATTTCTTAGCCCAAATTTAATCTTCAGGGGAAGAATCTGCATTGTGTATGGTGAGGATGGGAGCACAGAAGGTGAAGTTTGGAGCAGTGGGCCTTCAGATCCCACTAAGTAGGGGGAAGGAGACTGAGTGACCCTTCCCATCTCTCATACCCTCTGCTTTAGAGGTAGAGTGCAGTCACTGCCCTACTCCCCCTGCCCTGCTAATTTCCCATATGGCACTTGAGACCTGGGCCCTGTTGGCCAGCTTCTCATCCTTTGCAATAAATTACAGTTCCTTCCAACTGAGCTGTGAACTGTTTCATGGACTCTCAGGGGCTCTCAGGACATAATGTATACTGAATGACAGGATGATTGATCAGATAGTTCTTGTACTCAGTTCTACACCATTTACTCTTTTGTTCTTATGTGTCACTGGGGCTGTTTTCACTCAGCAAGCCCATGCTACCTCAAAACGGCATTTGCACCACTTTATGGCAATGCTTTTCAAACTTTACTGACTTTCATCATCACCTAAGACCCTTATTTAAAATGATGAATTCAGGAGCTTCCTTTGTGGTCCAGTGGTTAGGAGTCTGCCTTGCAATGCAGGGGACATCAATTTAATCCTTGGTCCAGGAAGATTCCACATGCCACAGGGAGCTAAGCCTGTGAACCACAACTACTGAGCCCATGTGCCACAATTACTGAAGCCAGACTGCCTAGAGTCTGTGCTCTGAAGAAGCCACTTCAATGAGAAGCCCACACACCACAACTACAGAGTAGCCCCTGCTTGCTGCAACTAGAGAAAGCCCCTATGCAGCAAGGAGACTCAGTGAAATCAAAATACAAATAATTTTTTTAATTAAAAAAAAAATAATGATTTCAGTGACCCTTTTCAGATACTTTGATGAAAATCAGTCTGGGATGAGCTCCAGGAATCTCCTAGGTGATCCAAGGACAACACCTAGACTCTCTTAGGCGTGGTTTGTGCGAGTTTAATGATGTGCACTTTGTCTACAATAGATGAGGCCTGGCGTTAATAAACAGGTGATAGAATGCAACTCCACAGTCTGAATGTTGTTTGCAGGGAGGATGGACAGCTGTGCTATACAGAAGTTGGTCAAAAATGTTAGTGAGTTCCTCTCTTCATAGCCTTATGCTCTCTTGAAGGGAGTTATTTATTGCAAGCCCAGGTATATAAGCCTTCACAATGAGAGACTAGTCATGAAGGGGCTTCATAAATAATACAGTGTCATATATTTTTCATTAATTTTTTAATCTAACAAATATTTATTGAGCACTTACTCTGTGGCTGGCCCAGTGCTAGGCACTAGGGATATAAATGTGGATAAGACAGAAACATGAAGGTTACATTCTGGGGCGAGAGATGGACACAAGACAGTGGCTAGATCAATAGAACAAAAGCAAATTGTGATAAGTCTTAACAACTTATCAGGTGGCCAGAACAGGCCACTATGAGGAGCTGACATTTAAACAGTGGCCAAAACTATAAGAAGGAGATAGTTAAGGGAATGTTGTAAAAAGAATAATGTAGGCAGAGGAAACAGCCTGAGCAAAGGTCCTGAGGTGGAAAAGAGCCTGTGTGCTGGCTGATCCTTCACTATGGGGAGGAAACAGGGGAAGTGAAGTTCATAAGGAAGCGGGAGACCAGCAGCCAGAACTGGCTGTAAATATTGAGGAGCTCCAAACTCTAACCTGGAGAGAAATATAAACTGAGAGCCAAACTTGGGGCAGCTTTTTTTTTTTTTTTAATTAAAGTGGGACAGACACATAGATTGTTAATTATTATTAATCTACATGTATGTTCATGAGAATCTATGTCTGCTAAGTGTTTTAAATGCATTATCTAATTTATTCCTCACGTGAAACTCACAAGTAGCTTCTATTATTATCTCACCCTATAGTTAAAGGAACTAAGGCCCAGAGAGGCTGAGTAACTTGCTAAAGTCATCAGGAAAAAGTAAAATCATATTTGAATCTAGTCTGATTGCAGTATCTGTCGTGCTGCCTTGCCTCAGAGAGAAACAGAACACTTGAACCTGAAGAAACGTTAGTGCTTACCCTGCTGATCCTTCATTTCAGAGCTAAGGGCAGCGAATTCCAGAGGAGGGATGCGATTTGTTCAGAGTCACACAGTTGGGTGGATGTTTTGTATATTTAGCTTCCCTGGTGGCTCAGGTGATAAAAGCATCTGCTTGCAATGCAGGAGAGACGGGTTCAATCCCTGGGTCAGGAAGATCCCCTGGAGAAGGAAATGGCAACCCACTCCAGTTCTCTTGCCTGAAAAAGTCCATGGCTGGAGGAATCTCGTAGGCTATAGTCCATGGGGTCGCAAAGAGTCGGACACGACTGAGCGATTTCACTTCACTTTGTATATTTGAACCAGACATCCAGTTGTCAATCTGCCCGTTCCATATCTTCTATTAAGCCACAAGAAGTTTGGAACGGAGACATCAAGTAATCTGGTTTGCAGGGCCAGTATATCCTATTTTGAGCATCAAAGTTCCTTCCCTGGGAATGAGGACTCTGCTGTTTATGGTTCCACTGAGCTCTGGCAGTAGAGAGATAGCCTGATCCCCTGTGCCCCAGCTTCTGTGGTGCCAACTGAGATTTACCCCATATATATGAGTGCCTGACAGATTCTCACTTGGAATAGCTACTGGAATAAATGTAACAATGACCCATCCTGGTGGCAGGTGGGGGAGCAGAGATCAGCAATGAGTACCACTCCAGTGGAATAGGTGAGGAGGCCTCAAGGGCTTCTGCTTAGTGTGTGCTGATGGGAGCTGCTCAGGTGCTGTTAATTGTGGGGTACAGGGTGTGTCTGAATCCTAGTGTGGGGACCTGGGAAGGCCCAGAGCTTGGGCTATGATGGAGCAGAAGTAGATTTCAAATCAGACCTATTTTCCAAGGAAGGAGACAAACTGAACACTGGGGTAGAGGGCTGGACTGGTCACTGAGGAGGGAGTGAGGGACAGGACGGCCAAGACAGATGGGAGGACTTCCTGTCTCACAGGGCAGCAGGGCCCTACCACAACACAGCTCTGGCCCCACAGGAGCAAGCAGGACCCGAAACGCAGGATGATCTGGAGGGATGATGAAGTCTTACCACGGTGCACGGACAGTTCACAGCGAGCAACAGAAACCAGCAAAGTGTGGAATGAAGGGTAGCCCCAAGAAATCTCCCACTTCACACTTTCCTTAGAACTACACTCTACCCATGTCTCCCTGACATCATTTCAAGCTGAACTTCTCCATTCAGAATTTGAGCATCAAAAAAGGTCCTTGGAGTTCTGAGAAGAAAACCATGCCCTGACCCATTTGTGTCTGAGTTCTCAAGCCATTCCCAGGCCATGGAGAGTCCGTGGCTATGGGATCCCGATTTTGTTTCGCTCATTTTGTCTATCACGCTGATCTGTGTTAACCTGTTTTCTGCTCTTTGGTGCTATTCTAATAGCAGCTTTCTGCTGATTGCCCCAAACCACACCACACCCACTTTCTTAAACAACCAGAAATCAGCAGGTGTTAAAGAGAAGTGTTAAAGACACATTAGCACCTGCTTTAAGCTTTCTAAATGGTATAATCAGAACCAAAAAGAACATTGGAGGAGGCAGTGCCTTACAGAGCAATGAGCCACTCAAGAGAATATCCTGTAGTGAGTAGGAGATCAGTCACACAGACAGTTCTCAAATTCAGCCTGCACAGCATTAAGGTTCCTGTTTGGCTGCATGTGAAAAGAAGAGGAGAAGCTCAGAGAGGGGGGAGGGCTCCCGTGCTTGTCCTGTACCTCTTGGCAGACTCAGGGGTGTCTGTCCACTATCAGCTGGCTTTTATAAGGTGATTCATCTACCATCAAATCCTTATCAGGATCCATGTTAATCCATCCAGAGGGTTTTTTTTTTTCCTTCTATGTTTGTTTCTTTAAAAAAAAAAAAAATTATTTATTGTTAGCTGTCCCTGGTCTTCGCTGCTGCACAGCATTTTTTTCTCTAGTTGCTGTGAATAGGGGCTACTCTCTAGTTGGTGCATGGGCTTCTCATTGTGGTGGCTTCTTTTGTTGCAGAGCACAGGCTCTAGGATGTGCAAACTTCAGCAGTTGTGGCACGTGGGCTCAGCAGTTGTGGCATGTGGGCTCAGCAGTTGCAGCCCCCAGGCTCTAGAGTACAGGTTCAATAATTGTGGTGCACAGGCTTAGTTGCTCCACAGCATGTGGGATCTTCCCGGATCAGGGATCCAACCTATGTCTCCTACATTGGCAGGCGGATTCTTTATGTTTTGTTTCTGTATTTTGTTTTGATTTACTGGAAGACACTCTCTGTCCACTTTTCCAGGGTATGATTATTCCAAACAACTTGTGTCTTTTCTATCCAATTACCAACACATCTTTTGCCTCTGCACCTCTGATCTGTGATGCCAGGGCTACAGGGCAAAGCTCAGAGATGATCCTTTATCCAAAACAAAGTCTCAATCCTTTCTCTGTAATGTGGGGAGACTGACTAATTGGTCTCGGGTTTCGGCTCAGCAGTGTTTAAAAGTTCCCTGGAGATGTGAACATGCAGCCATGGTTAAGTGCCCCTACAATAAACATTCTAGAGATTTTCTTGCCTGTTTCTGGGTCTAAGAGCTCCCACTTGCCAGTTCCCCACCCTTGACTACCAGAAGCCAAGCCAACTCTTGCCCAACTCAGCATCCCAGGTAGATCTCTCAATGGAGTCCAAATAAAGAAGGGTTATGTTTTCTACTGCTTTAAAGTTTGCTGTCTAATTCCACCCAAATGAAACTGTTTTTAAAATAAAAAAAAAAGAAAAGAAATAAAACATTTTGACTGCAGCTGTGCCAGAGGCAGAGATGTAGCCGATTCTCTTTTCTATCCATGGACAGAGTGTGGTGAAGATTCAGGCCCCAAGATTACTCCCACATCCCCAAGTATGGCCATAAAGTAACAGGTCAATGGCCTAAAAAACACAGCAAGACCTCTGCACCCACAAACTGACTTATTCTCAATGCTGTCTTTAAAAACACTTTCTAAAAATAAAAAACCAAAAATGCTCAAAAAGAACAAGATTTTCCAGCCTACAGATAGTCAAAGGAGCATGCCATAGACTGAAAGGAGCTCCCAAGAAGAGTTCCAGAAGTGGCCCAACTAACAGTAAGATCAAAGTAAAAGGATGCAGCCTTCCAAAGGAAGGTACCTGTGGGGGCCAGCCTGGTTAGAGGCATATAAACCTAGAATGTGTTAACCTACCAGGTTATATTACCTGACAGTCTCACATTCTCTGAAACACAACTTCCATTCACCAAAGAAAGACACCTGCTTTCTAAGCCAGACTGGTCTGGGGCAGGGCACTTGGAAGGAGGTACTCTCAGCTAGGAGAAAAGGATCTGGGAAACTTGGGAGAAGCACCAGAACCATTGCTCCTAAAAGTTTGAGGCTGGCTGGCTAGAGAGAGCAGGTGGCAGAGGGGTGGGTCCAGGGGTGTGGGATGGAAACTGACATTTCCATTTCCCAACCTCAGCCTCCTGTCCTATTTCCTATTCTCCTTCATAGAGTTGTTCACCCCCTCCTTCTAGGGCATTCAGAATATGAAACAGAAATGAAATGGAAACCAAGGGAAAGAAAGAATGAATGAAAGCCCAAAACAGCAACCTCTCCACACTGCCCTCCCCTGCCGCTCCCTAGACCATCCCCAAGGCCATGCTCCTCTGGCCTTCACCATCTGCGCTTTCCCATAGTCAGGCCAGGTGAAAAATCAGGCATCTTTTTTTTTAACTTAAAAAAATATGCATCATTATAAATTGCTCATACTTCTGTGAGTAGTAGGCCAAAGACTGAATCCACATTCCAAAGACTGTAATCTAACCACAGTGTCTCAGTCACCCCAACTGTCAGACACAGGGAGCTTTTCCAAAGCCGGGAGACAGAGAAGAGAGTTGACCCAGGAGAGGCTGCAGCAATGTGCCATGTGCCGCCCCACCCACACAACAGGACTTCTTGCTCACTGCAATCTCTGTTGCCATCACCACTCTTCCTCCTCCTCTCACTGCACCCCCACCTCTCTCACCCTCTCAAGGGGATCCCCTCCTCTCCAGCTGGGCTCCACTTTCCTAGCAGGGCAGGTGGAATCCTCATTAATAAACCACACACTTCCTCCAGGAAATAATCATTGGTCAAAAGTGCCTGCATATGCCTCCTCTCCTCCCTGAGTAACAATCACTTTCTTGAAAGCCCACTGCTATCTCCCTGTACATACAGACAAATGCCCAAATAACCCATTAACACAGACCCCTCAGCTGTCTTTACGGTCACTGTCAGGGCCAGGTCCACTGGACTTTGCTGAGGCAGGAGCTTCACTTGGCGCAGAGCAGGCGGCCTCACCTAGCTTCTACCTTCTGACACCAGCCAGGGTCTCTGTGATTTCCATGGTGGAAAACCTCGGTAAGGCTCAGGCACAGGTGTAAACCTGAGAGCAGTGAGGGAGGGAGTGGAGACCCAAAGGAGAAAGTCAAGGGAGTGGGACATGTCTGGAATTTAAACTAAACAGGAAGGGCTCCTGCATGCCTTTGCCCTGACCCACAGCTAGCTTAGAGACTCTGAGAGCTTGTGGGTAAGGGGATAATTCCTCCACACAAGACTCCAGGGAGGCCCTGACCCCAGTGACTGTCAGTGACAGTTCAAGGTTGTAACCACCAGCCCCAGCAACACCACTGGCCAGCTGGCTGACCCTCAGCATCTCGCCACACTCTCTGAATAGCACTCCACCCTTTTAAAGTGAAGGGGTTGGCTTGGCTGACCTCTGCAATCCCTTCCTGCCTCAAATTCCAGGATCCTAATCCATCTACTTCTTTTGAAATTCAGTTCAGATTATACATCCAATAAACCGTCTCTGATGACGTCCACTGAACTGCTATGCTTATTTAACAACTGCCTAGAAAACGTATAGTTTGTTTTCTCCAGTGGGTCCTAGGATCTCTACCAGACTGAAAGCTTTTCCAAGGCCAAGAACTAGGTGCCCTCTCAGTCTGCAAGTTCAACCTGAAAAAAACCAGAGGATTATTTGAACATCATTTCTAAGTTGTTGTGTATGTAAACTAAACAATTGTCCCAATTATTCACAGATTTAAACCTGGACTGATTTGCAGGTGTCCTAATGGAATACTTTATGCCCATCGGGGCTAGGTCAGGGGGAGGAATGGTTCTTGCCTTTCTCCAGGTCCAAAACAGGGAATTTCTTCCTTAGTAAGTAAGTTCTGAAGTCTGAGTTTCCTGCAAAGGAAAACTGCCTCCAGTCTAGAAATGAGAGGACAGTCTCTTCTGGGACAGGGCATCAGGGTGGAGAGTGTCACAGCACAGGTTCAAACGTTGCCTGGAGCACCAGGCCAAGAGGAGTTTCCGTGCAAAACCTGGCACACAAATTGCTAGCATTGTAAACATGAGATTCCAGCTCAGGACTGCATGAAACAGTCTGAGATAAGAGGGAGAAAAATGTATTGGTTTTAGAGTTTTTCAATAGTTCTCAAAACCAAAGCTGGTCCTTGTTTGACCTAGAATAAGATGGGGGGTGGGGCAGAGGAGGCCCTGAGAGAAGGCGAAAGAGGGAGCAGGACCATCAGAGTGCACACTTGGATGATGTCAGTAAGTGACTCGGAAAAGCATTCGTCCTAGCTGAGTCACGGTGGCTCTGACAAAGCGCTCGTGTCTGGGTTCCGGAAGAAAAAGGGCTGGCTGTCACACTTGCTAGATATAGAAACAGGAATACTTCTTGTTGATGAGACAGCGTCCACTCCCAGCTCCCTGGCATGCTCCTCCACATTCTGTCCTCTGATAGAAGGCTCTGCAGTGGAGCCAGTCCACCCACCCAGCCCAGGCCCCCTGGGTACAGCCCCTTACAGAGGAAAGAAGACATCCCAAAGGAGCCCTGGGTCTGACTTCAGTGACTTCATGTCTGGAAAAGAGAGGCTGGCATTGGCTCTGATGGGATGAGAGGGTGAGACACTGCCCTTTTCTCTTGGGGCTCTCCCAGTCTAAGGGAATTCAGCCAACTTGCAAGGTGCTGCTCTGTAAACTTCCAGCCAAACAAGACCCACTGACCCGCCCTCAAGCTGTTTTCCATCTATCAGGGAAAAAGCTTTGTGAATAATCAGAACTCATGGAAGACAGGGGACCCATCACCACTACCTGATGGGTTTTCCAGTTTCAAAAGTCTTCTTCAAATTTTTTTCAAAGTATTTTGTTCTGTATAGGTGATGCCAGACTTTCAAGAGAGAAATTCTTTAAAAGTTGTTTTATCTAAAGCAATCCAAGGAGAGATAAGGTGGAGTAAAACAGGTAAGGGGGAAATCTCCTTCTTATAATAAAAGCTACAGGGACAAACTGGCATAGAGATTTCCCACACTAGTAAGTAGATACACCAGGATTATACTCTTTGCACCAAAAAGCCCTACATGGTGATTTTTTCTTGTTCTCCTTTCCCATGTTTGGAGAGAAAAAATAGAACCTTTAAGGGGAGGTTTGAAAAGACAAATTAAGATGTCAATCTTCAGTGTTTGTGGCTAATGCAAACAGTGAGGGAGACAGTAGAAATTTCAAGAGATAAGTATGCCTGGGGCACTGCAACTTCAAGTCTACCTAAGACTGAAGACAAACCAATAGGAGTGATTTTCTTTTTAAAAAAGGATTTTATTTTATAAAAGGAAGAATTGATATAGAGATTCTACATTATTTAAGCATTTTTACCCAAAATACCATTATTATAAAATTCTCAGTTTCAACTGGAAATTATTACATATTCAAGCTAAAGATTTCTACAAACATTATTTAATATTTCAATGTGAAAGTGTAAGTTGCCCAGCCAGGTCTGACTCTTTGCAACCCCATGGACTATACAGTCCATGGAATTCTCCAGGCCAGAATACTGGAGTAGGGTAGCCTTTCCCTTCTCCAGGGGATCTTCCCAACCCAGGGACTGAACCCAGATCTCCCACATTCTTTACCAGCCCATGGACTATACAGTCCATGGAATTCTCTAGGCCAGAATACTGGAGTAGGGTAGCCTTTCCCTTCTTCAGGGGATCTTCCCAACCCAGGGACTGAACCCAGATCTCCCACATTCTTTACCAGCTGAGCCACAAGGGAAGCCCAAGAATACTGGAGTGGGTAGCCTATCCCTTCTCTAGCAGATCTTCCCAACTCAGGAATTGAACCAGGGTCTCCTGCATTGTAGGCAGATTCTTTACCAACTGAGCTATCAGGGAATTTAATATTAAACTCATCCCGTAGTTCAGGAAAAATAATTATCACTTAGTGATTACTTAAGTTTAAATGTTTCAATAAAAATTTAAAAAGTAAAGCCTAGAAAATCTAAGGTCTAAGGAGGAGAGAGCATAATATTTGGAGCCCTTGACAAAATCCACCTGTATCTTCCCTGGAGAAGGAATGGCAACCCACTCCAGTATTCTCGCCTGGAAAATCCCATGGACAGAGGAACAGCTACAGTCTATGGGGTGGCAGGGAGTCACACATGACTTAGCGTCTACACCACACAAACCATCTCCATCTTCCAGGCAGCTGAGCTAATGTACTCCACCACTTGGTGGCAGCATACCTAAACTGCCAGAGTGTGTAAAGGGTAAAGTGTTAGCAGTTCAGCTGTGTATGACTCTGCAACCCCATGGAATGTGGCTCACCAGGCTGCTCTGTCCGTGGAATTCTCCAGGCAAGATTACTGGAGTAGGTTGCCATTTTATACATATATAAGGCTTCCCTAATGGCTCAAATAGTAAAGAATCAGTCTGCCATGCAAGAGATCCAGATTTGATCCCTGGGTCGGGAAGATCCTCTGGAGAAAGAAATGACTACCTACTAAAGTATTCTTGCCTAGAGAACTCCATGGACAGAGGAGGCTAGCAGGCTACAGTCCAAGTGGTCGCAAAGAGTTGGACACGACTGAGAAACTAAGTTTCACTTTCATACATATATAATAAAGGCAGTCGCAACAAAACTAATGGAGAAGGCAATGGCACCCCACTCCAGTACTCTTGCCTGGAAAATCCCATGGATGGAGGAGCCTGGTAGGCTGCAGTCCATGGGGTCTCAAAGAGTCGGACACAACTGAGCGACTTCACTTTCACTTTCCACTTTCATGCATTGGAGAAGGAAATGGCAACCCACTCCAGTGTTCTTGCCTGGAGAACCCCAGGGATGGAGGAGCCTGGTAGGCTGCAGTCTATGGGGTCACACAGAGTCGGACATGACTAAAGCGACTTAGCAGCAGCAACAAAACTAAACTGACATAACATGAAGTGTCAGCATCCAATATATTCCTCCCAAACATGCACTCATCTCACATGCTGACAAAATAATGCTCAAAATTCTCCAAGCTAGGCTTCAACAGTGTGTGAACCTAGAACTTCCTGATGTACAAGCTGGATTCAGAAAAGGCAGAGGAACCAGAGACCAAATTGCCAACATCCACTGGCTCATAGAAAAAGCAAGAGAATTCCAAAAAAAAAACATCTACTTCTGCTTCCTTGACTACACTAAACCTTTTGACTGTGTGGATCACAACAAACTGTGGAAAATTCTTCAAGAGATGGGAATACCAGACCACCTTACCTGCCTCCTGAGAAATATGTATGCAGGTCAAGAAGCAACGATTAGAACTGGACTTTGAACAAAGGACTGGTTCCAAATTGGGAAAGGAGTACATCAAGGCTGTATATTGTCATCCTGTTTATTAAACTTCTACAGAGAAGGTGATGGCACCCCACTCCAGTATTCTTGCCTGGAAAATCCCATGGACGGAGGAGCCTGGTAGGCTGTAGTCCGTGGGGTTGCGAAGAGTCGGACACGACTGAGCGACTTCACTTTCACTTTTTCCTTTCATGCATTGGAGAAGGAAATGGCAACCCACTCCAGTGTTCTTGCCTGGAGAATCCCAGGGACAGGAGAGCCTGGTGGGCTGCCGTCTATGGGGTTGCACAGAGTCGGACACGACTGAAGCGACTCAGCAGCAGCAGCAGCATGCAGAGTGCATCATGCAAAATGCTGGGCTGGATGAAGCACAAGCTAGAGTCAAAATTGCTGGGAGAAATAACCTCAGATATGCAGGTGACACCACCCTTATGGCAGAAAGCGAAGAGGAACTAAAAGCCTCTTGATGAAAGTGAAAGAGGAGAGGGAAAAAGCTGGCTTAAAACTCAATATTCAAAAAACTAAGATCAAGGCATCTGGTCCCATCACTTCATGGCAAATAGATGGGGGAATAATGGAAACAGTGACAGACTTTATTTTCTTAGGCTCCAAAATCACTGCAGATGGTGACTGCAGCCATGAAATTAAAAGATGCTTGCTCCTTGGAAGAAAAGCTATGACCAACCTAGACAGCATATTAAAAAGCAGAAACCTTACTTTGCTGATAAAGGTCTGTCTAGTTGAACCTATGGTTTTTCCAGTGGTCATGTATGGATGTGAGAGTTGCACCATAAAGAAAGCTGAGCACTGAAGAATTGCTTTTGAACTGTGGTGTTGAAGAAGACTCTTGAGAGTCCCTTGGACTGCAAGGATATCCAACCAGTCCATCCTAAAGGAAGTCAGTCATGAATATTCATTGGAAGGACTGATGCTAAAGCTGAAACTCCAATACTCTGGCCACTTGATGCGAATAACTGACTCATTAGAAAGACTCAGAGGCTGGGAAAGATTAAAGGCAGGAGAAGAAGGGGACAACAGAGGATGAGATGGTTGGATGGTATCACCGACTCATGAGTTTGAGCAAGCTCTGGGAGTTGGCGATGGACAGGGAAGCCTGGAGTGCTGCAGTCCATGGGGTTGCAAAGGGTTGGACGTGACTGAGTGACTGAACAGAACTGAAACATACACAACCCCAAATACCAGTGAGGGGCATCTGATAGAACCTAACCAATGACAGGTGAAGAGAGAAATAGAAACATGTTGAAAATATTTACATAATGAGAGAGGGAATACGTATGCTTAGTTGCTCAGTCGTGTCTGACTCTTTGTGACCCCATGGACTGTAGCCTGCCAGGCTACAGAAAGCTGGGTCCCAGAATCCATAGGATTCTCCAGGCAAGAATATTGGAGTGGATTGCCATTCCCTTCTCCAGGGGATCTTACTGACTCAGGGATCGAATCTGGGTCTCCTGCAATGCATGCAGATTTTTTACCGTCTGAGCCACCAGGAAAGCCCCAAAGGGGGAGGGAGAAACAACCCCAAATCTGGAACCCACAAAGTGAAAAATACATCCTTCTTCCTCAATGCCAAGCTCTCTCTCTGGTATCCATATTTAGGGATCTCCCTCACTTACAACATTCCAGACAAATGAATTTGAATGAAATTTAAATCATCCTGATTCCCCAGCATGAATTCCTGAAAAATCTGAATACTCTGGAACTTATTTCACCTGCAATGCAGAAGTTTACCTAATCTAAGTGGAAACAGCAACATTAGCTTCCTAATCAGCCTGCTGTCGGTAAGCCATAGATCTCTGAATCCTAAGAGAGCGAGCAAATGACTGTACCTAAGCTTTAGAGGCTCGTTCAACATTGCTGCCCAGAAACAAACTCCAAGGAGACCCAACTTTCTCAGCGGAAGGCAGATGAGGACCTCAGCTCAGACGAGAGCAGAGGAGATTAACTACCACTTTATGCCAAGCCAGGAACTCAGTGCACAACCAGCCAAGGAGATGAAATATACCCAGAGGCAAAACAAAAGATTCACCAAGGGCAAAAGCAATTAAGTCATCATAGATTTCTTATCAGATTTGAACTTTAATGTATGGTCCCCCTTTCAACATTCCTATTAGTTTAGGCAAGTTAAAGGAATCCTCCCCTGGACGACCCCAAAGGGCAATTCTTTTATTCTTTCAAATCCAGGGATAGGTTTAAGTGCATAACCCTAAATTAGGGTTCTTGATGATGGTAATGACAATGTTTTCACAGGGGGTTCTGGTCAGTGAGGAGTGTAAAAACTTAAATTTGGAGAAACAAAAAGACTTGGAAGTCTATAGCAAGGCATACCGGAACTATAAATTGGGAAATTTGGAAAGAAACGTGGCAATGCAGATCACTAGCCTTAAAAAAATCCAAAATTGCCACGAAACCATTTAAACCATTTAAACCATTTAAAATGTAGACAAAGGTTCATACACCAAGAAGTTTACTGAGAGTCATTTATAGCAATGAAGTTTTTAGAAATGACTTGGCTATCTAATGATAAGGTTAATTAGAATATGGTGTATCCAAAGATATACTATTATGCATAAAATGTTATGAAAATATTCTTAGGGTATAATAGTAAGTGGGATAAAACATGAAGCAAAATTAAATAAACAATATGATTCAATTCTGCTTTACAAAATCTCCAATAAAAAGAGATAGAAAGAAAAATGTCAATATATTAATTGTTTATATTTCTAGAGGGTAGAGTTACAAGTGACTTAAAAATTTTTTCTATTTTCTGCATTTATTTTTATAATAAATAAATAGTTTTCTAATTTTAAAATAGGCCAAGACTTTATCACACTATTAGGTGTATATATATATATATATATATATATATATATACCCATTAATTCAGTATTTATTATAGTGATGATATACTCCTAGATGATACTGATCTTATTACTATTACTACTATTCCTTTTAGCTCTTATTCTAACCTTAACCATTATTGTAACATTGACTTTAAGGGACTTCCCCTAATAGCTCGGTTGGTAAAGAATCTGCCTGCAATGCAGGAGACCCTAGTTCGATTCCTGGGTCAGGAAGATCCGATGGAGAAGGGAAAGGCCACTCCAGTATTCTGGCCTGGAGAATTCCATGGACTGTATAGTCCACGGGGTCACAAAGAGTCAAACACGACAGAGCGACTTTCATGGGACGGGCCCAATTTAAGGACTTTTCTGTAGCTCAAATGGTAAAGAATCTGCCTGCAATGCAGGAAACCAGGGTTCGATCCCTGGGTTGGGAAGTTTCTCTGGAGAGTGAAGTGAAGTCTCTCAGTCATGTCCGACTCTTTGCAACCCCATGGACTGTAGCCTATCAGGCTCCTCTGTCCGTGGGATTTTCCAGGCAAGGGTGCTGGAGTGGATTGCCATTTCCTTCTCCAGGGGATCTTCCCGACCCAGGAATGGAACCCGGGTCTCCCGCATTGCAGGCAGACGTTTTACCATCTGAGCCACCAGGGAAGCCAGGGACTGGCAATCCACTCCAGTATCCTCGCCTGGAGAATTCCATGGACAGAGAAGCCTGGTGGGCTACAGTCCATGGGATCACAAAGAGTTGGACATGACTGAGCGATTAAGACACACAAACTTGACTTTGATAAAGTTGTGCTAGACACAGTGAAGGACAAATAACAAAACAAGGTCCCCACTGCCAAGCAAGAAAAGGGAAAGAAATCGGCCATCAGCCCCTGCTGTGTGCCAAGACCTTGGCTAGGTACCTTACATGTGTTCTTACGTGATCCCCACTACCTTTATGTCTGGTGATATCTGTGCCTATTTTATAGGTGAGGAAATTTGTCAGCTACATGTACATTTCTCCTCCCAGAGGGGAAGGTTCAGAGGTTCATTCTTCCTGGGCTGGAACACTCTGCATAATTTCCAAGATCAGTAATTGTCCTTGAGGCCACTCCTTCCTCCTCTACTAGTCCATAGTTCCACTCCCAACAAGTCAGTGGCAATGTCCAAAGTCCCTTCTATGGGTCACCTTGAAGATGCACGTGAAGAAAAAACAACACTCCCCTCTCCATCAGGGGTCCTTTTGTCCAGTGCTGGGTCCTTGATTCATCACCTAAAGGCGTTTACTGGAAGCATTTCTGGAATAATGAGAGCAGCTTCTCATAGTTACGTTATGACCACATGGTTTCTGACTCTGATTGTCCAGGTTATTGTTCTCCAGGGAATCACAAATGCTTGTCTCTGCATTTGAAGCATCACAGTAGGCTCTTCAGGGTTTCCACAAGCACCCCCTGGGCCCTCTGCCTCAGGAGACACCAGCATAGACACACACCTGCCAAGTCTGGCAGTGGCATGGTCAAGAAAGTGAACTAACTTCAAAATGCCTATCGGCTGACTGCTAAGTAATGCCAGAATCATGCTTCTGATATCAGAGCAATGCAAGATCACTCCAGGCAGGTGACTGAGTGAAAGAAACATCTCAGACCCACGGAAACAGAACAGGATGAGCACCCTAGAATACAATGGAGACCACCCCCACCTATCCAGTTTATATGTTCAGGGTCCCTACTACAGACTTTCACTCATCTCTTTAAACAGTTTCCAAGGTCTTCAGTGCTTTAATTTTTTCACAGCATCCCTCAGTGTAATTCACACTTAAAAACCTTTGACTGTTCATCCACAGATGAGCATAAATGAATAGAACTGTGTGTCTAAAACTGAGCACACATACATGGGAGAGGAAGTTTGAGGCACCAACCCCCACCTCCATCACCCTGCACACCCACAGCCACCACGGGTGTCTTGGCCAGCAGAAACCTGAGCTTCAGACAATCACCACCTGCATTTCCCACCTGCAACAACCTTCATACTTAGAATCTAAAGAGTATCTTGGACGACACAGGTTTGATGGGACACCACTGCCCACCATAATTAGAATCATCCACCCTTCTTCTCAGAGAAGGCAATGGCACCCCACTCCAGTACTCTTGCCTGGAAAATCCCATGGACAGAGGAGCCTGGTAGGCTGCAGTCCATGGGGTCGCAAAGAGTCAGACACGACTGAGCGACTTCACTTTCACTTTTCACTTTCATGCATTGGAGAAGGAAATGGCAACCCACTCCAGTGCTGTTGCCTGGAGAATCACAGGGACGGGGGAGCCTGGTGGGCTGCTGTCTATGGGGTCGCACAGAGTCGGACATGACTGAAGTGACTTAGCAGCAGCAGCAGCATACGTAAGCAATAAAAGATATTTAAAAGGGATCTGGAAAAGGATAAGATTTAGGCAAATGTCTTCATTGGCTCTATTTTCTGAACTTTACATCACATTCTTTGCAGTCTTCTTTAATTGATGGGGCTTCCCTGATAGCTCAGCTGGTAAAGAATCTGCCTGCAGTGCTAGATACCCTGGTTCAATTCCTGGGTTGAAAAGATCTGCTGGAAAAGGGATAGGCTACCCACTCTGGTATTTGTGTGCTTGCCTGGTGGCTTAGCTGGTAAGGAATCTGACTGGAATGCAGGAAACCTGAGTTCAATCCCTGGGTTGGGAAGATCCCCTGGAGAAGGGAATAGCTACCCACTCTCATATTCTGGCCTGGAGAATTCCATGGACTGTGTAGTCCATGGGGTTGCAAAAGTCAGACACAACTGAGCAACTTTCATTTTCACTTTCACTTTCAGATCAAAGGGCAAGATACCACCGGCACATCTCAACAGGCCCTTACAACAGACACATTCAGTGATGATAGATTCCATAGCTTGGGTTCTCTCATGCTGAATACAGTGGGAGGAAATCCTTGCAGCTTTCACCCCTTCATCTTTTAACTTTCTGGCCCTCTCTATTTATTTCTATTTTCTGGTGACACTGCACAAAGACAGTGCTGGCTATAAGCCCAATTTATCTGTTGCTGAAATTGTAGAATAAGAACAAATTATCAGGTAATAAGCTGAATATTGGCACGTTGGTTTGATTGACATTACAGAATATCCCATCATTATTTCTTGTCATTTTTCCTCACCAGTGTGATACCTGTATTCCCTGCTAGAACACTCAGCATCTCAGCAGCATTGCTATTAAGTGCCAGATACATCAAGGTGCTAACAATCAGTGCCCAGAGGAGCCACAGAAAGCTGATCATGACAAAGCAGGATAACAATGAAGAAGAGGAAGAATACAATGCAATAAAAATAACCTGGGATTTCTTTACTAGATACTTAGAAATTTCTATTCCAAGCATATGGTCAACTCCCAATAATCACAGTGGGTAGACTATCCATACTATGAGCAATGCTCGGGCAACTACTCTCAGCCTAGATTTTGTCTCTCAGTTTCTAGGGACACTCATCCACTGCTTGTTTCTGAGTATTTCTTTCCCACTCCTTTCATGTAAAAGTAATTACAAGCAGATATCAAGGCAGAAGGACTAAAAAGTCAGATAAGTATAGGATGGATGAGAGAAAAGATAACACAAGTTTACCAAGATCCCTAACTGTGCTTCAGTTTATGGTAGGCACTCAATAAATATTTGTTGAATTAAGTGAATGAAGTTATCAGAAAGTTGAATTAGGAGACTTTTAAGGCTTTTCTTCCTACCCTAATTTCATCACTCCTCAAAATAAGATAACAGAAATCTCGGAGAAGCCCCAGGAGATAGATGTTCAGACTCATCAGGAGCAAAAAAGGGAAGTTGGAAAGGACTCATCGCAGGCTGAGATGGATTCCAAAAGAGTAACTGCTGCTGTCACAGTCACACTCTAGAATCATGTTTAGCCCCACCCAGAATGCAAGGGGACTGGAAAAGAGTTCTCTTAGAATTTAAGACACACACAAGATCTGAAGCGAAATTCCAGGCCTTAAATAATTTAGGGGATTTGAGAAAGAGAGTATGTTTATGGGGTGGTAATACTGTTTTGAGGTTATAGATGTCTATAACGTGTTTTCCCCCAGTATCATAGAAACACAGAATTCAGGGCAGGGAAGTTTCTTAGAAATGATCTGATCGGCCTCCAACCCACTGTAGAAGTCTTGGACAGGAAGCTCACTTTCTCCAGGGGCAGCGGCAGCAGTGCTGGACAGCTCCCACCTGGGCAGATCGTCTCTCCACTTCAGGTCCCGACCTCTCTAACTTCTACCCGTTGATGCGACAGAGACCATGCCTGTTCCCGCCTCTTAGGGGCAGCACAGCTCTCCTGATACCTGAAGTCAGGAGTCACTTGTCTTCCATTTTCACCCCCACCAGAAAACATCCTTCAACTGCAGAAACAGTTTGTGGATCCCTTAGTATGCTGCTCTCCTGACAATATTCTAACTGGTCCACATAGCTCCTAAAAAGGAGCTGGCAAGGTTCAGTGTAGCAGACTGAATGCAGTGGCCCAGACATAACCTGTTGGGACTTTTTCTTCCCATTCATTTCATACAACCATCCTTCTTCCCAGACTCTCTTGGGTTTTTGTTCCCTTTAGCTAGCAGAAACCTTTTCCTTTTAAATCGCTTACAATCTGTTCTGTCCCACTTTTGCTTAACAGGTCAGAAATAAGTTCTTTTAATTGTTCACTTTCTGTTTAGAGTATGCAGTAGCTGCATGGATATGATAAACCTACCAGAAAGAAAATCACACCCTTCATATTTATAAAGGGCACACTGTAATAACTCATAAATTATCACAACCCTCTGTTTAATCACCTATTCTAGAACAGTGCCCAAAGTGGCCATCGAGCTGATTGGTCCCTTAGATTCTGGGATCCTCTTTCATCACTTATTGACCTGTTTGCTTGTCTTCTCTTGCTTCATCCCTACCCTACCAGCACAGTTATATACTGTACTGTCCTTTATGGTCACTGGTTTGGCACTCAGTAGGCAAATACTTAGGTTTTTCCTAACTTTCTCAAAATGTCTGTTCCTGCTCACCATGAATCCTAAATCAGCCTGGCTTATAGAGGCTCTAAATATTTGTAAAATAAATAAATGATAAATGCTTGAATAAATGAGTGTCACCCACAGGTGATTACCCCAGTCTGAAGAGCACATTCCACCTGACAGAAGCCTAGCTTTATAGCCTCCTTGGCCATGACCCAGAATAGTCTATTTCTTCTAGTCAGTGTCACCTGCCTAAATCTAGCTGTTCATTTTTGCAGATTCCTTTCTTTCCAAAGCCAGGGCTAAGCAGAAGAATGGCAACACTATCTGGTGTGCTAAGTGCTTCAGTTTCCTCCCCAGACCTCACTGTCATTGGAATAACCCTGTTCAAGGTTTTGTTTCCAACAGTCATCATGTGTGAACTTGTGGCCAACAGAACTAGGAAGCGATAGGTGGGCATGACTAGTTGGTAAGCTCTTCAGCCTGCCAGGTACACACACTCCTGGTAAACACAGGCCCCTTGGGAGGGAGGCAGCAGGCATCCCTGAACAATTTTTCCCACTGAAAGTAGCAACAGCATTTTTGCCTCCCACCTGCCAGAACCTGTGAACCTTTTCTGTTATCAGGAGCCTAGGATGCAATGCTTAGGACTACCCTCAGGGAAGCAAAAAGCCTGAATCTACTATGCTCTTTCCATGATAACCTATTGTTTATACTTTTTCATGACCTTCCTCCCAGCTCTTCTTGAGTTTTGTTCTCCTTTACCTAGTAGAAATCTTTTCCTTTTTAATTGCTTCCAATCCTTTTTGTCCCAGCTTTGCTTAACAGTCAGAATTAATAAAATGTTCTTCCAATTCTTTCGCTTACTATTAAAGAAAAGAAGAGTGTGCATTAGCTTCAGGGATGTGATAAACCTATCAGAAACAAAAACATACCCTTCAGGATCCCAAATTTCTTCTGACTCTGAAAGAACTAAGAGTCTGTCATGGGTCCCCATGAAAACTCTTCCTGTAAATTGCTTTAGGAAATGCTTGGTGTTATGCCTGTTAGTAGTATACTTGGGAAAGATGCCTTTAAAATTGCTTAGCCCCTCAATGGCTAAATTGCTAAATTACCTACATCAATCATGGGTTATTTAATTCATCTCCTTGCCTCCAAGACAGATGGGAATATTTCTTCTGAATAAAGACCTCCTAAGGGGGTGGGGGGCGGGCGGGGAACCTTCTGTTCTATTCTTTATCCAACTCTCTTATACTCATAGTTTAGAAGCTCTTCTTTGGATACAACCTAAGTCCATTTCATTGGAGCTTAAGACTTCTTACCTTTATTCTGGTTCTCTGTGGATACCATAAAGAAAAAAAAAAGCCATCATTTGACATCTATTTGTTCACAGCCTTCTGCTCAGAGCTCTTCATTCTGTTCAACATCCTTCCAAGCATTTGATGACTGCCCTTAAATCCCCTTTACCACCTGCCCACCACCATCCACCAATCCTTATACATGTGTCTCCCCCATAGCTCTTTCAAATGCAGTGATTGCCTCAATTGACATCTGTTTCAAGAACTTAATCAGCACGTTCAACAATTATCCAAGGTCTCCCCGCAAAGGCAGAGCTCCTCTGTACAATTTACTGCTTCCTCTATAAAATGCAGAGAGACAAGATGAAAGTTCTAAAAGCCCCAGGCACCACTTCTTATTTGCCACAACAAACACTTGACAGACTCCAACCCCACTAAGTCAGAGAACAGAGTTCTCACTGACCGTGAACAAGGATGGGGAGAGCACCAGGGTAGGAGTCAGGAGGGCTCTGAACCAAGCTCTGCCACTGACCACCACCACCCCGTAAGCAACTCCAATCCCACACAGATGTTGTTTCCAAAGTAAAACACGACATGTATTTGCTTGGATTACTTCTCAGGGCTCTTCTGGCTCTCACATTCCATGTTCCTCTAACCATGCAAAGGCCTCTCCTCCACCTTCTTAAAAGATAAATTCCATGTCCCTAGCATGTCTACCTTGCCACCCTCTGAGCGCAGCACCACCTAGAAACACTCAGAAACCAGTGTTTCTCAATCATTTTTTAAAATCATCATCCTGCCACAAAAGAGGCTTTTTATACTTTTTTCCTTAATCAGCCCCAATGAGATTTTAATACCATGAATATATTGTATATATGTTTATGCACTATATATTTAACTGTGCTTAATACATGAAAGTTTTTTTCTGTGTGTGTGCTGTACACAAGAACCAATTCGCATCCCCCTTGGAGGCAATATTGCCCCCATTGAAAATTCATGACCTAGATCGAGCTGAAGGCTGCCTCTTGAATGATATAAGTGGAGCTATTTGCCCTAAACTCTAAAAGCCACAAACATATTCAAAAGCCAGAGGTTTTTTAGAAAAAAATCCATTACACAAGCCAGAGTGGAATCAGCCAGAATTTCCATTTCCCCAAGGCAAAGAATGGCTTCCCATCCCTGCCCCCACAGGCCACACTGTCACCTGTTCCAGGGCCTGTCCTGGTCCTCTACGCCTGGAAACTTCACCTCTGCCCATGGTTCCAGCATCCAGCTTCCACTTTGTTCATATGAATCCCAGCAGTAACAATGGGAATGCTGGGAATGAGGTGAACAATAGGTATTGACGTAACAGAAATAATTAGAATCCATTCCAAGGGCAGACAGCTTACTTGCATCAGGCCAGCTTCCCCCTCTCTCCCCTGCAGAACTTTCACCTTACCTTGGCACGCTGGCCAGATAGGTCACCAGTTTCCGCAGGTCTTCCTGTCTTATTCTGTCATGATTGCTGCGAGCAGGGAAGGTCAGGATGGGTCCACCTCGCTTATCACGGCCCCCTGCAAGGAAGAGAAGGATGTTTAAGAAAAACCAGCTAGAAACTGCCACAGAGGAAAAAGAATTCTCCTGAGTGCTAGATAAAACAGGCAGAAAGATGGTACCCAGAGAAATCTGGTCACTGCCTTGGGCAAGGGCAAGGAGTTTAGATTCGTGACCTTGGGCAAGTCTTTTGACATCTCTGTTGCCTCATCTGCAAAATGCAGATGAAAATAATGATGACTACATTACAGGGCTGCTGCAAGACTTGATAAGATGGCACATGGCGAAGCACTTTGAGAAGTACTCTCTACAAATACGAGATGATAATGAAGGAGGTGATACTTGCTCTTACTGAGAAAACAAGCCAATGAAAGTGCTATGGTCTTTGGAAATTCAACCTCCAGTTTACTTCTCTTTGCAGACCTCTATGAGCAGAGTGCTCAGGGTTAACTGAATACCGTGGTGAGAAGCCCCTAAAGCATCCAGCTGGGACATCATTGCTAGGAGGTTTTTAGGGTCATAGAAAAGACCTAAGTGTGGTCTACACAGCCAAGGATCCACCCCTGCCTGCCTGCCTAAGTGCCACCTGTCACTCTTGCTGGAGAAGCCCATGAATCTTCATTGGAAATAGGATGCTCAAGGTCTTAATCACTGCAAATGCATATGTACACACTATGATTACAAATGTCTTCTAAACATCTGGTTTAAAAAAAAAGTGGGGAGGAGTAACTGCGACAATGATCATTGTTTGCTATCAGGATGCTGGGGTTTTACACGGTTGCTTTTTCTTTCCTCTATTTTCCAAACTTTCTACTCCTGATTTATTCTGTGATTAAAAATTTATTCATTAGTGGATGCTATGATTAGGAAGCAGGACCAAATTTCCCAAAAAGGTTAAATGAGGACAAAGCTAAGGTGCAGTAACTGTGTCCTTACAGGCACTGGCCATTTCACAAAGAAGACTCTGTCATGATCTCAGGCTGCCACCTGACAGCCCCAGAGCAGGTCTACAAAGGGATCCAGTGCAAGAGGGAGGAAAGGCTGGCAAGGCCACCACCAGTACTGGAAAGCAAGCTTAAAGGTCAGCGCCTTGAAGAAGGGCACTTTCCAAGCCTCCCAGGATCCCACTCAAGTATGAGTTCATGAATATTGTTTCCCTCTGATTGTGGGGTCCAGAAATCACAAGACAGAGGGAGTCTAAACAAACAAAGTCCAACTCATTGCAGGATACTCCTCAGGAAGAAATAAGAAGGCTGCAAGGAGAAAAAGGTCAAACAAGATCATGGCCACTGAGAGATCTGGCCCTGAAGAAAAAATATTTCACCACCACCATCCCCCCTCCCTGCAGCCCCCACCCAGCCGTATTTGTGTACACATACCGCAGAGTTGGATCCTGACCCCCAACTTCAAACCTTAAAAACCACAGGCTCTCAGCTCTGAATATGGGTGACCAATCTCATCTCATCTACCTTGGAAATGATCTCCATCTCCCAACTGCCTTCACAGGGGGAAAAGGAAGTAAAGGGATCAAGAGGAAAGTTTCCTCAAAGCTAGGAGGCTCTCCCTCACTATCAACCTTCGCCTGCAGTGTTGACCTCATTTGAAAGATTTTCACTCTTGGGTGGTTTTAACTGCAGCTATTGCCTTTCTCACAGTCTTTCTTCTGTGGATGGTTTAAGAGAAGGGAACCTGGGGAGCCAAGGTTGGTGTGATGGCAAAGACTACCTAAGAGGCTTGGAAGGATGTGGGCATTGTCCCTCCTGAGCAGAAGCCAGTTCTTACCTGGGAGTCAAGAGTTTCATAATCTTGGCTGCAGAAGGTTCCAGATGGTGGTGAGTGGTGGCGGGGGACATGGGATGGGGAGGGTGGGGGAGATGACCCAGGGGAGTGGAATCCCTTCCCTCCAGGAAAAATGAATGGATATGGAGTCCAGAGTGGGCAGCCAGACCAAGCCAGGTATTTTTCAGAAGGAAGATGAACTTGCAAGATTGTAGGAAGAAAAGGAGGAACAGGCATAAAGGAAGAGAATCTGTGCTGGAAAAAATGGAGACAAGGGATGGATAAAGGCTTCAGGACAGGTACAAGAGGGGGGGCCCTGACCTTTTGTCTGTGGTAGACTCAAACAGGAAGGAAAAAACAGACATAAGTTAGAAAGACAAAAAGTTCAGCCTGCCTAGGAGACACTTTCTCTAGGTAAAATAGTGTTGAAGGTCAGAGTAGGCTTGAGGTACTGGGGAAAGGGAGGATGGACCATCTTTGGAGAGTGTTCCTAGAGAATGGACAGCCAGACTGGGTAT
Organism: Bos indicus x Bos taurus; assembly: GCF_003369695.1. NCBI lineage: Eukaryota > Metazoa > Chordata > Mammalia > Artiodactyla > Bovidae > Bos > Bos indicus x Bos taurus. The sequence continues at coordinate 68,381,999 of NC_040076.1, read as the reverse complement.
GATGTAGGTTTAAGGGTAGGTGCAGGTATCTGGCTTTAATGAGAGCTCTGTTGAAGGTCTGGCCATGGTGTCCGTGCTAGCCTGTAACCTGAGCAAAGGCAGAACAGAGCTCATGCATAGATTAAGTGGGGAGGACTTGGGGAGGAAGGAAAATGGCCTGCTTCTTTGTGAGTTCTCAAAAGAGAGGGAACAGCATATGTTTTATTTACCTGATATCCATACTTCCCCAACTGATAGGGGAACACCAGAAGCAGTCATGGGTAAGAAGATAAGGCTACAGACAGACATATCAAGGTCAAGGTCTTGAATGTGCGTGGCTACAGTAAGGAGGTGGAAGACTTCAGTGCCAAGGAGATTGAGGAGCCATGAAGCTGTAGGATTTGACTGATAATTAACATGAGTGCTGAGGTTCCAGAGGGCACTAAGTAGAGATAAAGAATGAGAACCCTTTGCTGAAGTCAAGGTGCATTGTGGAGTGGGCCCCAGACAGTGGAGACAAAAAAAGCAAAGTTTTTAAAAGATGATAGAGATGATGGCAGGATCTTCAGCAGCGCCATCCCCTTACTTATCCAACACCTGCTGTTTGCCAGTTAATTGAGGCTTTGGTGCTGGGAATAGAGGCTGGGAATATAGAGGATAAATAGGGAGGGAGTGGTCTGATGTGCTAGAAAAGGCACTGATCTCCTTCTGCAAAAGCAGGGCAGGACAGGCCTAGGTAGGAGGCAAGTTCAAAGGCAAGGGAAGTTAAGGCTTTGCTGATTGAGGTGGAGGAAGATGGCACTCATATTTTTCAGGGGGAACCAGGCTCCAGTGGGGACAAGTAGATTAGGGTAATTTTGGAGGAGGACAAGAAAAACACCTCTAGGGAATCATACCAAAAGTTTGGCCCATACAACTGTAGTTCTGCAAGATGCTGATGGATACACAGGGTATTTTTAAGAGAATGTGTTATTTGTATTTTGGGAAATGCTTTCATGTTTTGAATGGACAGTCTCCAAGAAGGTGGCTACAATAGGCAGCATTACCCAAGTTTACTTGAGAGTAAGCCCTTTTTTCTTTTTTGAGGATCATCTCATGTACCTGTTTTTCTATGGAACATGCTTTGAGACATGGGTCCAGAGTATAAATGGTGGTGCCACGGCAGTGTGGAGTTCCTCTGAGAACAAGGGGCATGATGTTGATGGTTGATAAGGTGGCAAAGAGGGACATCGGGAGGAGCCAGATGAGGGTGTGAGCACACACAGAGAACAGGGTGAAAAGGGTCTGCACAGGGAGGCTGGAGAGAAGGGACAATGGGTGCTGAAAGTGGGAGGCAGAAGCACATGAAGGAAGCTGGAGAGAGAGCAGAGGGAGAGCCCATGGCTGAGAACACAGAGCAGGATGGGGCAGGGCTGGAACGATGCAGGCTGCCTGAGCACAGCCACAGATTCTGTTGCACACACGTGCACTCGCCCACACACTGGTGGGCCCTGGATTATTCCAAATGCCCGTTCCCATGGCAGCACAGCTTCCCCTCGCCTTGGCCACACCAGGGCACCAGCAGGGGAGGGGGCTTAACCAGCACTTGGTTTCTCTGCTCAACACTTCCTGCAGGGCTTCTTCTCAGAGAGACATGGATCCGGTACACTGCATTACTTAATTCTGGGTTTCTTTATTTTTATTTTTGTGTTTGGTCTTCTAAAAGCTTAGGATACAAATGCCTTTTTTGGTTTGTTTTTTGTTTGGGGTTTTTTTTTTAGCTGCAGCCAGTCATCTCTCTGGCACCCTCAGTGTCCTTACCAGGCACAGAAGGACAACACTCCCTAAACCCCAAAGTTCCTAGCACCACTTGCAAATGAATAAGACTTACCTCACATAGAGAACAGACTTGTGGTTGTCGGGGGAAAGGGTGGCCCACGTGGACACGTGGGCATGAGTTGCCCACTGGCCCCCTTGGTCCCATTCTGGGAAGCAGCTACCTGCCTCTCACTTGACTGACCATCTTTCTGGCACATTGATGCTCTGTACACCCTGAGGAAACCTCCTGACGCTTGGAAAGCTCTTTTCTAGGGCTGGCTGGACCCTGCTCCAGGGCTCTAATGGAATTCACATGGGAAAAAATAAGCCACAAACAATCAAGCTAGGGTCCCGATGCCAGACTGTAACATGTCTGCATTCATATGCCCTGAACTGCTGTCCAACAGGATGGTGCTCAGAAGGTATGCATTAAAGCCAGGATGACCTCCAGGAGGAGGCAAAGTGGGAACTGACTTGGGAAGCAGAGGAACGGCTCAAAGGCACTGCAGATAGAGGGAGCCTCAGGCATAAGAGAATGGAAGGATGAGCAGGACACCTGGGCAGAGGTAGGACACCTGGTTAAACAGGCTCAAGGCATTAAAGAAGAGGAAGAGAAACGCTCTGGCTCCCTAGAGATTGTGGCCATGTCCTGGGAGCCCAGATGATGGACAGCAGTAGAGGTCAGAGCCCTGGTGCTACTCAGCAGTCCCAAGACTTCTACACAAGGTCTTCCCAAAATGCTCAGTGAGCACTCAGATCCAAGTCTATGAAGGCTTCAGAGGCTGTCTTCTGTCTCCACCCATACTGAACTCACTGCCACCTGATCGAGTCAAGGATCCAGCCTAAGCTTCAGCTTCTTCAGTGACAGGGGCTCATTACCTAATAAGATATACCAGTGCCTAATGCTAATGGAGAAGGGGAGCTTCCCAGCCACTCTAACAGCAAAAACAGTAGCAAAACACTATATTATTATTACCACTACACTGCTGTGCTTAGTCGCTCAGTCGTGTCTGACTCTTTGCGACTTCATAGACTGTAACCTGCAGTAGCCTGCCAGGTCCCTCTGCCCAGGCAAGAATACTAGAGTGGGTTGACATGCCCTTCTCCAGAGGATCTTCCTAACCTAGGGATCAAACCCAGGTCTCCCACATTGCAGGCAGATTCCCTACCGTCTAAGCCACCAGGATACCACTACTACTGCTACTACTACTAATACTAATATAGAATGCACTTAGTACTTACAAAGGCTTGACTACTCCCATCACATACTCCGCCTTCACTTCCCATCCCTACACTCTGAGTTATCAGTCTCCCCTCCAGTCAGGTGGGAGACACCTGCTGCTTGGTTTCTCCTTCCTCAACCCCCCCGCCCCCTTTCTCCCTTCTCTCCATTTTGGCTGTCACCCATCAGTGCGCCCAGCAGTGCCTATGGAGTGAACCCCTGCACTGAAGGACTCTGCTGGCTCTTTCCCTGTGATTCCATTGTCACTCCTTGTAGATGGCCAGAATCATCCAGAAACAAAAGTTCAATCTATGAAGGCTAAGTACCTGGGTGTATTTTTTAAAAATCTGATCCCTGGCTATGCACACTGCCATTCCCTCAGCCCCTGCTAGAGACTCTGAGCCAGGAGGCCTATATTGATGGCCTAGAACTGGCACCCATAGTGATGCTGGTACACCTCATAGTTCAGTTTCAATTACATCAGCAGTTACCAGACTTTTTATTAAAGGGTCAGATGGCCTGTGGTCATCTGGTCTCTGGTAGAACTACTCAACTCTGCTATTACAGCAACAAAGCAGCCATTGGCAACACTGGTAGTAGACTGAATAATGGCCCCCAAGCATATCAAGCCCTAATCTCTGGAACCTGTAAATGTTACCTTATTTGGAAAAAGAGTTTCTATAGATAGTGATTGTTAGCGCTCTAGAGATGGAAAGATTATCCTGGGTGGTCTGAGTGGGCCCCCAAGTGAAGTCACAGGTATCCTTACTGTGAGGCAGAAGGATCTAACATAAACAGAAGAGCAGAAGGCAATACCACCAAGGAGGCAGAGACGGGAGTGGCATGGCCACAGGCCAAAGGATGCTGGCAGCCCCCAGAAGCTAAAAGAAGCAAGAATCAAATTCTCCCCCAGAACCTCTGGAGGGAGCACAGCACTGCTCACATCTTGATTTCAGTCCAGGAAACTGATTTTGGACTTTTGGCCTCCATCACTGTGAGCGAATACATGTCTATTGTTGTAAGCCACCAAGTTTGTGGCAAGAGGAAGCTAATACACTACTAAACATGGGCTATGTTCCAATAAAACTTTATTTGCAAAAACAAGTGCCTGGCCTGCAGCAAAACACAGGCTATAGTTTGCTGATCCCTGAATTAGACATTAAAAGGACTGGGTGCACAAGACATGCTATAGAGAAAAGTCAGAAATGAATATTATTCAGAAAAACAAAAAATAGATACAATTACTCACTTGAGTTCCCTTTGCTAGAAGAAGAGATAAGGAAGAGCCAGAAAAAAATTTACATCTCTTGTCCTTGACCCACTTAGAGACGAAACTAAATAAAACCTGTGGGAAGGTGTGAAGGGGACAGACCCTTGCATCTCTCAGAGGGGCCTCAGCAGCTCCCACAGGCCTGACAGGCCTGGAAGGGTAGGGCAAGGTGAGGTGGATGTGCGTGGGTGCATGATGGACCCACCTTTGGTTGTGAATGTCCTCCAGGACACCCAGTGGGGACCAAAGTGCTCCTTTCCCTTTCTGCCTACCTCTGGAGAGAGGAGCAGCTGCTTTGAACATCACCACCACCCCCAGCTCTTTCTCATTAGCACACAAAGAAGTGCATGCCTGCACACATTCCCAACACACACACACACACACACACAAACTTCTCTAGATCTGTAACAGAGGAAACTTGCATAGACACTCACCAGACACGAAGGCCACTTTTTCCTTTAGGATGGGAAGGACATCAGAAGCTTTCAAACCATCATTCCGAAAAGAGCCTGTCAGAGAATAAAACAGAAGGAATTAGAGTGAAAGGGGTCAAAAGACTGAATCCCTCGGTTCCCCCTTAGCTTTTCAATCCCCTCATGGGCCAGAAAATAATGCCCTCTTTGGGGCCCACAGCCTAGCCCAAGAGCAGGAGAGGCTCCACAACAGAAAGGACACTTTGATATGATGCCAGTCCACAGGGGTGACCAAGAGTATGCCCCTCTGGGTCCTTTTCAAGAAGAGGACAGTGCAACTCACCCGCCCCCCCCCCCAATTATACACAAAGTACCATGTCCTGGGAGCAAAACTACAGCCCCATTGCTGTGCACTTGAAGATGGGGGCTTTTTGGAAATCGTTTTTGTACTTCCAGTGCTAGCACAGTGGCTGGTACATAGTGAATGTTACACACTAGACACTCAGTAAATATCTGTTGAACAAGTCAAGTTAACATCAAGGTGGACCACAATGTCCTAAATAATTCCTTTTGCTTTTTCCTCTATGTGGCATAGCAACTGTTAGTCTTCATTTTACAGATGGAAAAAGTGAAAATTCCTGAGAAGCAAAGTCGAGCAAAACATTTTCCAGCTCTTCTCCCTTCCTTCAGTGTCACTGTCATCAGTCCACATGAACGACTGATGAGCAATGGCAATTCCACGGGAAGCAAATGCACTCCCTTCTTCAGCAGCTCACTCTCTGCCTAAATCTCATTTCTCAGGTGGAAAGTCATTTCTGGGGTCCAGCTGAGCTCCTGTTAGGAGGCTGGAGGCAGAGGCCTGGGGCTCACACAGAATAGAAAATAACAATGTGCCTGGAGAAACAGCAACCTCAGGAAGCAAAGGACAACCCAGGCTGGTGTTAGATGTGTGGGAAGGGAGGACTCAGCTTACACATGCACACATACAAACTCCAGGCCATCTCACCACCCCTTGTCATTTATCCTGAGTACCCCAGAGGACTCTCAGGGAGAGCCAGCCCACACTCAGAGCCCTGCAAGCTGTAAATGGAATTTCTGCTGTGTACCACCTTCAGGAACATGGCACAGAGGGACCCCAGAAGAAAGGCAGCCCTGTGTGGGCTCAGTGAGACAGAGCTAGAGACCACGGACACCCCTTCAATGCCTTTCTCCACTTGCTTTCTCCCTTGTGCGCCCAACCTGATAATCTACAAAGGGGAGAAACGTGTTGAGAAGGATGGTCTTGCTCAAAGCGTCTCAATTCCTAATCACTGACTATTTCAAGCATCCTTGTTGGGAATTTTGGCAACACCCCAGGACTAAGATCACTGCCTAGAGAAGGGAAATAAGACAGTTGCACACTCAACCAAAGAGGAGAAGCAGGCTCAGAATGCCAGTGTCCATGGTAAGAGGTCATATGCTAGCCCAAGACAAATTTACAAAGGATCTCTGACCCTTCCATCTATTTCCTCATTTTCATTTTTCACTAAATGTAGACAGTGATGCTTTTTGCTCATCAGTTGCTTCTCTTTATAAGCTGACCCAGAGCAGCTGATGCTGAAGTAACCAGCTGCAAGGCTCACTTTGAGAAGACTGTGGGCAATAGAAGAAAAAAAATAACACCATAAAAAGAAAGTTCTAACTATAGGACTTTTTGTACTTTCTATCTTTGTTTGTACTGATCTTTATGCTCTGACTTTATCTTCCAACAAAGGAAAGCTATTAAACCTCACCAGTAGAAAGTAATTAGGATCAATGTGCTGCTGCTGCTGCCAAGTCGCTTCAGTCGTGTCCAACTCTGTGCAACCCCATAGATAGCAGCCCACCAGGCTCCCCCTTCCCTGGGATTCTCCAGGCAAGAACATTGGAGTGGGTTGCCATTTCCTTCTCCAATGCATGAAAGTGAAAAGTGAAAGTGAAGTTGCTCAGTCATGTCTGACTCTTCGCAACCCCATGGACTGCAGCCTACCAGGCTCCTCCTTCCATGGGATTTTCCAGGCAAGAACACTAGAGTGGGTTGCCATTGCCTTCTCCAAGGGTCAACATAAATTATCGTAAAAAATTACAAATAGATACATAGATAATTTTTCACCATGATGCAATAAGAATAAGCTTCAGTTTCCTGGGCAAGGAAGAGTCCTATTAGACTTTACCAGCTAGACAGAGATCATCTTTAACACATGAGTTATGTGCACAGAATGATATATCTGCATCAAAAGTTTTATTTTCATATATGGAATACATCTTTCTATACATCAGTTTTAAAACATTCTCCTTGACATCACTACATACACTATTAATTTCTAGAGAAAAAAACTTAATAAGTTAAACTTCAGTTCTGTGTCCTTCCAGATTATTTCCAAGTTCAAAAACAGCAAGACCCAAGCTAATGAAATATTACTGTATAACAACAATCCACATAACCCTCTTGTCTCCTAAACTCTTGTCCTATTTTCTTCCACTGTTGTTTCTCTCCTGCTCTACCATGTTAAAGTATACAGAAAATGAAAGTCGCTGTAGCCTTTTCCTTCTCCAAGGGATCTTTTCAACCCAGGGATCAAACCCAGGTCTCCCACATTGCAGGCAGATTCTTTACCAGCTGAGCCCCAAGGGAAGCCCAGTAAAGTATACAAGATGGCTCTAATTTCCATACAGTTCCCAGACAATTAAGGAAGAAAATGCTATAACAGAAGCAAAAGGTTACCCATCCTACCACCTCCCACCTGTAGAGAGACAGAGAGAGAGCGCTTGGAATTCCATTCTGCAGACCCCACTCATCAAGCCCCACCTCCTCCTTCTCCACTCCAGACTCCAAGGCCTGAGAGAAGAGGAGCAGCTTATCCAGGCAGCTTGCAGTTACTGCTCCAAGTATATGTCACTATCTTGGGTTGGGCTGGTCTATGATTCCTGGCAGGGGTTGGGGGTCCTTTCTCTTCCCAGGCCGGAGTTTTCCCCATCCAATTCAGACCACAGCTGAGCTATTTCCTAGGTTGTGTGTCCAGCCATAAGAAAACCTAAAGGGTCCAGGTTTACAAAATCCCTAACTAAAGGATAATCATTTCCAACAGCAACAACATTTTTCACATTATAAAAGGATGTGATCCAGGGTCTCTTTAAATAAAAGTTGCCTTAGTGGTTTGAATTAGTTTCCTATTTGCCAGAAATTGAATTACAAATAACTTTTCAACAATGTATGTATTATGTAAAGCCAAGTAGAGCTAAACTAATTAGTCTAGCAGCTCAGAAGTTGGTGACCTTGCATAGAAAACCTATTTGCACTGGCTAAAGATCCTATGTATCAATAACCCCATGGCCCTTGTGAAACCAGTTGTCATACATAATCTGTAAGAAAGGAAAACTTCATTGAACACTAACTCAAACAGAACCAATGAAATAGCAACATGTTTTCACTACTAGGTACATGTCTGCACAGACTCATAGTAAATGTTCAATAAATATTTGATGACAAAATAAATATATGAATGAAATGTTAACCTTTCCTAAAGTGACTTGCACAAGGTCAGTGGCCTCATCTGTCACACCAAATGCTGGTGATCTGAGTAGATGATCTCCAGAGTACCACTCAGCTCTAGCATTCTGAGACTTTTTAAACCTTTTCCTCATATTTATTGGCCTTTGAGATCCTTAGATTATCAGATCAGTATGCTTTGAAAGAACCAATTTCCTGACATGATTCAGTATACTTCAGGAAGACAGAACAACTCTTCCTTGGACTTCCAGTCCATTCTTCCCCAGGAATCAATTTAGAAACTGGAATACTCAGGGCACATCGCACCATTTTGCAGACAGCCAAGTTACCAAAATGAGAGACTAGTGACAGGAGAACTTCCGGGGGCATCACACTTTGAAGGAGGCAGGCCTGAATGGCAAATTCTCTCTCTGATATAAAGGTATATTTGATGGCACTAATAGACTATAAACCCTAGGTCCCTTGCTACCTCTAAAGAAAGCCTGGGAAGAAATAAAAGCCCCTGTGCTCTTGCAGTTACTGCAGGAAAAGAAAGAACCAGGGGGCTCCCTCATGGACCTGACCCAACATGAATGCTGTGCTTTATCTTATGGACAAAGACACACTTCGCTGCTGCTCAGTGCTAGTCCCACCCCATTCACGTCCTGCTGCTGTCAGAATTACAAGCCTGCTGTTCTGTTAATTAGCAACGTTCAAATGCTCTACATCTATTAGGGAAGTAAAAGTTACCACTGCCATCGCCCCAGGATCTCCAGCATGGGTCTTCTCCAAGCCCCACTCTTGCCTACTCCTCACTCCAAATGGGCTATGCTCACATTGCTGCTGCCTGCTCCTCTTCACATTTTCCTAGTCACTGTTCCCATGCAAGAAGATGCCAATCACCCTCATCTGGCTCCCAGCCTCTGTGTGGCTCCCTGAGGCAGGAGCACAACTGGCCCTCTGTCACAGGCCCTGTCTGTGGTTCTGTAGCTCTGGGATAGCAGGGAGTCTCTCAGGGGAGCTGGAGCATCATCTAGGTAACCTTCTTTAGGAAGCAATCCTGATTTCAACAAAAAACAAATAAGCCACTGTTGAACATTTGGAGGTGAAAGCTGCCAGGGTACCCATGGATTGCTTTTTGTTTCCTTTTGGTTTGCAGTCACTCCCCCTTAATTTGCACTTAGAAGTTACTGTGTTAAGTATTCTAATGTTGCATCAAATGGGCCCGAACCCTGTTTAGCTACTGAGACAGCAAGTTGCCCAGTGCTCTGGTCTCCATCTCCTCTTTCCACTCCAACCCTGTGTGTCCAGGATGGAAGGCTTGATCATGGTGGCACTGAAAGACTGACTGATCTGCCACACAAAAATGATTTGGCTTAGAGCTGAGAGTTCCAAGAGCTCATTAGGCCAAACCTTAGTTTGGGCACTATTTGGACAATTTCCTATTCCCAGAGTCATTCTTTTATCAATTATTTCTTGAACCCTATTATGTGCGAGGCCTTATGTTAAGCTTTGGTTATACTTTGACAAGTAAGAAATGGATCCTGCTCTCCAGGAGGCTTCCAGGCAGAGGTAAGTAGGCATGCAGACAAGACAGTGAGCTATTGTCAGAGATAGGATAACATGAATGCAAAGGAGTCCAGAGGAAAGCCTTAAGGATGAGTCCTAACTGCTTGCTACTTAAAGTAACAAGCATCACCGAGCAGCTAGAACCTTGCTAGAAAAGCAGAATCCCAGGCCCTACCCCAGACCTACAGAAACAGAACCTGTATTTTAACAAGAAGCTCAGGTGAGGAATACACATCATGTTTAGGAAAGTGCTATACTCTAAAGTTTGTCTTTGTATTCCAGAGTTGCCTCAGAAGCGGAGATAGACAAAAGCATCCTTTAGCCCAGTCTAAACTGAACCCCTAAAATCTGATCTAGGGCTTCTGCTCACGGCCAACCCCCCGCATAGGATTCCAGAGATTCAGCCATTACTCTGTGACCCAAAACTCAAATCCAGCTCTGGAATAAAAAGGCTATCCAGGAAGGCTATCCTCCTCCAGGGCACTGAGACTGGACCATGTCATATTTTTTTATGGTAGGAACTTTTATGAATAACACTTGTTCAAACTGCTCAGAATTTTGGTAGTTTAAATCACTTTCTCATAGACCAGATGCTTTAATTTCACAACAAATCTTCCTCTACACCAGGCCTCAGACCCCTCTGCCTTCTGGAACTGTTCTCAGTACCACAAGCACTGCCACTGATCATATTTACAGGCCAAGATGCCATCTCTGAGACAGCCCTGGAGGATAGAGCATCCAAGTGGCGTATGCCTGTTTGCCACACCTGCTCTCCCACCCACGGTACAAAGCCCTGAACACTGGGCAACACTGGATGAGAAACAGAGAAGGAGAGGGGCTGTCACCCTAGGGAGCCTCACATCTATGGAGAGCACAGTGCTCATCCCGGGCAATTTGCTCCTTAGGAGAGGAGACCCAATTTTTGCCCTCTGAGAGTTTTCTGCCTAATACCTAATGCCTATTTCCTCTGACACCAGAAAGCTACCAGACACAGTACAAAAAGATAACTTAGATTCTGAGATGCTGATAAAGATCCTCCCATCTTGCCTCCAACATGGCTGGCCCACATCCCCTCTACCCTGATTACTGCTGCCATCACCCACTGAGTTACCAAAACAGAACCTTGGAGGCGTATCCCAGACTCCCCTCCATTGCAAATATCGATTCAGTCACTTGATACTGTTGATTCTGCCTCTTCAGTCTTTCTCTAATGAATCACTCCTTCTGGGCAGTTTGTTTGACCACCCCCGTCAGGTTGAGCTGTCCCTGACTATACCTTGTACTCTGTTACTCCTAAAAGGCATTTCTGGGTTTTCATTCTGTTCCCCCATTAACTGCCCACCATACCCCAAGGGTGGGGACCATGTCTTACTTGGTGCTCTACTCTAGCACCCAGCACAGTGCCTGTCATGCAAAAGAGGCTAAAGAAATACTGAACTGAGACTGAGCACACACAGGTCCTAAGAAGACAGAGAGTAAGAGTGGTGAGTGGTCAGGATGGTTTCCCCAGGAGGTGATCTTTGAACCAGATTTTGAATAAGGGAGGGGCCAAAGAAGAATGCTCTGATGGGAAGCAGTACATGCCAAGGCAGAGAGAAAGGGGAAAGCAAACCGTGTGCTATAGATGGAGAGATTACTGGCTGAACAGAACAGCAGGGTTAGAAAGGCATGGTGGTAAGGGGTGGGCTGTGTGATCTCACTCTGAACCTGATCATTCTCAACAGGTTGGGCTCCTGAGAAGGCCTCCAGCAAAGATGTGGCTGCAAATGCCTACAGAAGCTCAGAGAGCTGGATTGTGCCACAGTAAGGACCAGAGCTGGTAGAATCTGGCTGGTCCCGAAGGAAGGCTATAGTTCCGGAATGGATTTGGATCCAGCAGGCACTGACTCCAACCTCCATGAGACATCCTGTTCTGTCTTCAGGGAGACAGGGTAGGACGGGACACAGCCCCTGCTGAGGTGGCTGGTGGGATGGGGTGTGGGGGGCACTGGAGCTTGGCCTCTTTGTATCTTCTCCCTAGGTTCCAAGACAGGCAGGAGGAATGTTTGCTTGCAAGGTACCTCCTGGGAGCCTGCCAGGCTGGGAGTTTGGGGAAGACCCCATGAAGATGCAACATGGAACGATTCATAAAGGGAAGAGACTCAAGGACATGGCTCCTTCTGTGTGGGGACTAGTTGGGGGAAAGCTCTTGGGAGAAGATGCTGTCAGTGCAGCTGGGATGAGAGGGAACCCACTGGTGCAAAGAGGTAGTGGTCTTTATTCCCCTCACTGTCCTTTCTTTCCATCCTCTTTTCCTATATTAATTCAAGACAAGGATGAGAGGGGAAAGGGTAAGAGAGATAAAGAGCTGGAAACACACACACACACACACACACACACGCAGATGGAAGTGATTGTCTTGTCTCGTCTTTATAGACGCTAATGAGCTATTGAGGCAACTGCCTGTGGGAAACTCTTTCAGGGACTATAAATATGTTCCTTGGCACTCTCCTTAAAACACCTGCCACTGAGGCAGGAAGTGTGTGCAGAGCTGAACGGAAGGAACAAATCTGGCCAAGAAAGAGAAGGAACAGCTTTGTGCCAGCAACAGACACACAGCACAGTGTGGGAATTCATTGCCTCTGCCCAGTCTGGGGACCCATTGCCTCCAGTCAGGCTGACTCCCTGCAGTGTCCTTCACCACTGACACTTGCAAACATCAGATCAGCCAGCAGCATCCTCCCACCCCACGAGGAGCAGCCACGGAGCAGTGATAGTGCGGCAGGCTCTCACCCCCACAGCACCAGGCCATAGCACTTCTGAGAGAAGGATAGTCACAAGCCTCAGCTCACCTGATCTTAATGCAGAAAGGGAGGGGCAGGGTGGTGGTGGTGCAAAAAAACAAAAGGGCTCCTCTCTCAGTAATTACTAAAATTAAGCTTTTCCAAGCAAACTGATAGGCGTTATGCCAGAAACTGGCAAGGATGGCCAGACTGAGCCGTCTTTACATGAGAGGATGCAAGGTCTACCTTCTCCGAACTCTGGCATGCATCTGAATGTCACTCCTCACAATGACCACTTTCTGCCCTTCTTCATTGTGAAGTGTGCCTCTTCCCCACAGTACCTTCCCTAACTCCTTCCTGACCCCAGGCTGGCCCGGCTTTCCTTCTCTCTACATCACATGGCAGGCACCCCACTGCAATGAGGTCTCCACCCCTTAATTGAGATCTTTGTCTAGACTCTTAAGCTCTTGAGGGAAGGAACTGGGTGCTTTTCTCCATATCTCCAGTGCATGGCACACAGCTGGTGCTTAATGAGTGACCTAGGAACTGAATCTTATTCATCCACAGTGCCTTCTACACAAACGGTGCTTAAGAGCAGCTGTGCCTCTTCCTCTCCTGGTCCCGCTTTGTGCCTGCTTCCACCCCATCTCCATCTTTCTCTCTCTCATGCTTCACACAAACTCTAACTTGACTGTTAACTTCCTAAAGTCAATATTAGATATAAAGGCCTGGCTAATAGGCTACTTCTGAAGAGCAGAAATGTGTAACACTTACCATTACTAAATTAGCTCCTTTAAAGATCACTAATAATTAGCACTTTAAACATATGGGTAACACCTCTCTGAGCCCAGCTAATGAGCAAACCATTTCTGTTTATTCTTCACAAGCTTTAGCATTAGCTTGAGTTGAGACCTCAGCTGCAATACAGGTTCACTCACTCTCCCTCCCTTCCCAGAAAAGTTGCCATCATTTAATGTACTCTGGACACAAGAAAATGGCCACTTCAAAAGAAATTATACCGCTCATCACTTTTTTTAACAGAGTCTTTTCTAACTGATCAGGTTATTTAAAGTACTCATACCTTACAGATGGTGGTGATGGTGGGAGATTTATTGTCTTTTTGTTACACTGAGCATTACTCTTGGATGGGTCCTCAAAGTAACACAGAACATTAGCCAGAGATGAATATAAATAAGCTGTTGAACATTAGCAGTATATTTGCTTTTATACTATGTTTAGAGAGAGCTATACAGGTACTCAGAAGCAGAGGGTGTGTACTATGGAGGTTTTGACATATAAAAGGTTTACTCCTTGGAACCCTCACTCTCAATGTCTTTCCTTCTTCCCCGTGTGCATATCAATAACATTTTAATTAATTTTACTTTAATCAGGATATTATGACTTTAGTTAAAAATGAAACTGTTGACTTGAAGAAAAGTCAGCTTAGGCCTCTGTCATTATAGAAGGCGTTCAAGCAGGCATCCAAACACGAAATGGCCCATCGGTGGAAGCAACGCCAGAGGGACATACTGGGCACAGACTGGACGCAGGTCCACCACAGACATGGAAAACCTAGGGCCTAAGTAAAAAACAGGTTTGCAAAATTGCAAGTGCAGCCTGATAGGTGAGAAAGGCCATACCCGAAGGTCATATTGTTGAATTAACTTTAGCACACTAAAGCCCCTTCTCCCACTTTAAGGACATGCGTGCTGCTGTCCTTGGTCCTGAGTTAGATGTTCAGTTGCTACTCAGAGTAGCTGCTGTCCAGCCTGCCTTAGGATATATGAACCAAATGAGAAAGAGTCAGAGATGATAGAGACGTTAATAGGTATCAGAAAGATAAACAAATACGAAAAAGTATTGAAGGGCATAGACATGGAGACATTACTGTAGCGAATTGAAAGAGTCATTTGGGGATTGTTTTCAAATAATTGCAGCAATGAAGAAAGGTCTGTGTACATCACACGACACAGACACACACACACACACACACACACACACACAGACACACACACACACACACACACACACATACCTCCCATGGAAATGAGACAGCATGAACTCATGTCCCCCAATATTATGTGTTGGTTTCTGAATAAACTGACATAGATGGGTTGGTCATGGAAAGACTCTTCGAGTTTTAAGGAATTTTAAAATCTCTCCTTAAGTATTACCTTAAGCTATTATCTAAACACTGTACAATTCAGCTCAGTAAATATTAACTGAGCATCTATATGTGCCAGGTAAAGTCCCAGTCACTATGGGTAAAATGAAAAAAATGTAGATTTTCTGACCTTAAGGGACTTTCAGTTTAGAGGGAGACTCAGACATGTCAACATGTAATCTTAATATCAAGTAAGGAGCATAATGGTAGAGGTACACACAAGGGACAAACATTCAGAAAATGCCAAAGGGCTAATGCAACTCAAAGTATAAGAAAGTGTCTGAAAAGTGAAGGGGCAGTAACTAGAGAAGAGGCAATAGGTTATGGGTACCTCAGCAAGGTCCAGGACTAGACTGGACAGTAGCGAGTACTGAGGTCTCTCTAGTGGGTTTCAGGGAATAGAGAAGAGTAGCTAAGACATGGTGAGTTCCCTCCTACAACCCAGACCCTCTCCATAGTATCAGAGTGATCAGTTAATGTTTGCCAGAGATAAACAACAAAGTTCCCTTACAGACTTAGCATTATGAGGAGCTAACATAAGTTAGGAAATGACCAGGATCAGGAAGGGTCTGACTCATGATGCCTGATATCTCTTTAGAAAGAAGCATAACCATGTCACCAGAGAAGGAATGGCAGCCCACTCCAGTATTCTTGCCTGGTGAATCCCATGGACAGAGGAGCCTGGCATGCTACTCTGTCCATGGAGTCTCAAGAGTCATACACAACTTAGCAACTAAACTACTAATTACTACTAACCATGTAATGTGTCAAATTGGAAACCAAAGTAATCCAAATATCTCATGAAGCTAGAATTCTTCTCCAGAATATGGAAAACAAGGATCTTGGGGCAGGGGAGGGTATCTGCAAAGGGTTGCCTAGGTAACCTTCAACTCTGCTCACCAGAGGACATACTAAGCTGCACATTCCAGGAGCATCTGGTAGACTGAAACTGGCTTTTTAACCTTGCATCAAAATGTATGTGGTGGGAAAGGCCTTGAAACTCATGAAAATACATGCAATTTATTGAATATATGTCCATACATGTTCACTTTTCTGAGAATTGTGTAATTCCAGTTTTCATGAGATGTCCAAGGGGTCAATGGCTCCCTAAATGGTAGAGAACCACTGGTCTAAAGCAAAGTCAAATGAGAGCCTACAATCTGTCTTGAGTTCTAATCAGTAAACCCTATCACCCAGCATCTGTCTCACTCATGGCCCACTAACAGGGTTTAGCTGAGACCCAATACAGTTGTTGGGCTTTCCTGGTGGCCCAGATGGTAAAGCATCTGTCTGCAATGCAGGAGACCTGGGTTCAATCCCTGGGTTGGGAAGATCCCCTGGAGAAGAAAATGGCAGCCTACACCAGTACTCTTGCCTGGAAAATCCCATGGACAGAGGAGCCTGGTAGGCTACACAGTCCATGGGGTTGCAAAGAGTCAGACATGACTGAGCAACTTCACTTTCACTTTCACTTCAATACAGTTGTTGGGCTAGAAGAGAAAGTAACTAGAGAAGACAAATGATTTAGATTCCTTAGCTTGGATAAGAGGAATCTGAGGCAGATGGTAGGATGTGAAGGCTGAGTGCCAGATCCTGTGTTCCAAAGATAAGCTTCAGAGATGGTTTTCTCTTATTACAGAGTTACTGAAAGCCAGAATGAGTGAGGTTAAACACAAAATGAGTTGTGTAAATGTCTAGGTAGTGCCTTTGCTGGATGCCTTCTTAACTGAAGATTTCCCTGGTTTCTAGCAAAGTGATGACAACTTGACCCAAGACCACTCCTAGACCGTGAGGGGTTATGGTCAGAATTAGAGCTGACAGAGAGAGTCTGCAAACTTATTTAACATGATCCCCCGGAGGCTGCATTGTGGCAGGATGAGAAGGAGGCTCTCAGATGTTCCTAGTAAGGCAGCACACCAGAACAAGCCTGGCCACTATTTGCTCATCAAATCATCTTGTACCAGATGGTGAGCTCTCTCAGGGTAGCACATCCTGAGAGGGAGCTCACATCCCTGAGTAAAGCACAGGCTCTGGATTCAGACAGAACTAAGTCTGACTCTCAGCTCCAGCACTTATTAGCTGTGTGCCCTTGGACAGCTTACTTAACATCTCTGGGTCTGTTTCTTCATCAGAGATTTAAAATATCTACCTTACAGGCTGTGGTGATGATTAAAAGAGAAAATCTATTTGAAGGTACCAGACACATAGCTGATGGTAGGTCCCCATGATACTCCTCTCCTTCCTGTTCATCTTGGCAGTCCCAGCATGGGCCCTAGTATGTAGTAAGTGTTGACTGTGTCAATAAATGAGTTAATGAATAAGTGAATAGAGTAAATTCAGAAGACAGCAACTAAAAACTGCCTTCCCACCTTCCCACTACATACCTGTAAGCCAAGTTGCTCATACTTAACTGTGTAGTTGCTCTGAATTTTTATCATTTCTTTCCCCTACCTAATATCGGCTATTTGGCAAGCACTCCAACCATTCCTGCTCCCCAAAGCCTGGTTCCTCAGATGCAAAAGAAAAGTATCCCCAATGGGAGAGCAGCTGCTGACTGAGTGCTCACCCTGTCCTTCTACGTCCAGAGAGCTATGGTCCTGGGCACCCCTTCCACACTAATCTCTATGTGCTTGTCCCTGTACCTAGCCAGCCTTGCCTCTTCTTCCCTAGCTCCTCTTCCCCACTGCTCTGGATTCCAGACGAAGGTGTACTAATTCAGATGGCATTTCTGAGAAGTACCCCTACTGAAAACACATCCCAAAAGCAAGGCCACCATCTGAGATGAGATGGGCCTGACATCTACCTGTAGCAGAATCTTCACAGCCCTGTGAGGAGACACAACAGCTTGTGGGGAGAAACAAGAGGCCTGAGGGGAGTCCCTGTTCTGTGGATCTTTTCCCTTGTTGCCCTTGAGTTTTCAAGCCACTGAGTGGAGAATTCACAGAGGCAGAAAGGGCTAAAGAGGTCAAAGAGCTAGGTTTGGAGGCCAGGGGAGTGGCAAATACAAATCAGGGTGAGTTGAATCTTCAGTCCACCTGCTACATAGGATAAATGGCCCCAAGCTGCTAAAATTCTCTGTTCTGGGTGCTCTGAAAGTCTTTTCTCATTTATTTTCCAATACTTACAATTTTTTTTTTTTGCCAGTAATCTAAGCAGAATACCTCTAGGAGGCTGGGAAACCAGACCTTCTTTGCTCTCTTCTAGCTTCTTAAAGAAAAGGAACCCTTAACCATGGCCAGGGAGCTGTGAGGCTGCCTTGTCCATGGACAAATGCACACATATACTCAGAAAACAGCTTATATGCTAAGTACTAGAATCATATTAAAGTAGGGAGTAATGACATTCATTATGGCTTCATACTATTGAAAAATCACACAAAACCTAAATGTTGAACCACAGGGGACTGGTAAAACAATCCATGGTCTAACCACTCTATGTAACCATTAAACATGACTGTACAATAATAATTAATGCCACAGGAATTGTCATGGTATAAGGTTAAGTGGGAAAGCCAGATTATAAAACAGCATGTGCAACCTTATCCTAATTGTATATACACTGGTGTAAGCGAAAGTGAAGTCACTCAGTCGTGTCCAACTCTTTTTGACCCCGTGGACTGTAGCCTACCAGGCTTCTCTGTCCATGGGATTCTCCAGGCAAGAATACTGGAGTGGGTTACCATTTCCTTCTCCAAATTGTACAACCTTATCCTAATTGTATATACACTGGTGCTGCTGCTGCTGCTAAGTCGCTTCAGTCGTGTCCAACTCTGTGCGACCCCATAGACGGCGGCCCACCAGGCTCCCCCGTCCCTGGGATTCTCCAGGCAAGAACACTGGAGTGGGTTGCCATTTCCTTCTCCAATGCATGAAAGTGAAAAGTGAAAGTGAACTCGCTCAGTTGTGTCCGACTCTTCGCGACCCCATGGACTGCAGCCTACCAGGCTCCTCCGGCCATGGGAGTTTCCAGGCAAGAGTACTGGAGTGGGGTGCCACTGCCATACGTGAGTATAAAAACCAGATACACATACACAGACAGTGGTTATCTCTGGAAAATGGGATTATGACTAATTTAATGGTTCTTAACTGTTTTTCACTGTCTAATTTTTCTTATCCTTAAAATAATTGAGAAGAGCAAGTTCCCTCCTTTGTATATTTATCTTTCATTTATAGGATCCTTATATAATAATATTCATGCACTTAAAACATTTAATAATTAGGTTGTGGTTATGACAGCATCTGCACCCAACATTTTAAATCAAACGTATTTAAAGTTAAGGATGGCTGTGTTATTCAGCTGTTCACTCTATGATGTGATTCCATGGCAAATTAAAAAGTGGCTACCATTCATCATAGATAAAGTTGTTCCATGACTGAAAAAATGAACTTCAAAGAAGCTGTAAAAAGAAATTTAATTTTTCATTAAATCCCATTCAAAGATTTGCCATATATCCAAATAAAGTTTATCTCAGGAAGGCAAGATATTAAAGATTCAAGTAAAATAAAATTCAAATAAAATCAACATGGTTTTAGATTAAAAACTAAACATTATATCAGTTGAATAAATTTTTTTTAACATATGCTTAATTACTTTATTGTAATAAAGTCAGGCAGACATGCTAGGGCAAGAAGGAATGAATTTCTAAGTACTTATTATGTGCCAAAGGGATTTTCAACTAGGCTTCTATTTGGAGGAATAAGTGGATAATAAGGGCTTCCAGGTGGCTCAGTGGTAAAGAATACACCTGCCAATGCAGAAGACGTGAGTTTGATCCCTGGGTTGGGAAAATCCCCTGAAGGAAGACATGGCAATCCACTCCAGTATTCTTGCCTGGAGAATCCCATGGACAGAGGAGCCTGGTGGACTACAGTCCATAGGTCGCAAAGAGTCAGACACAACTGAGCGACTGAGCATGCATGCACATGGATAAAAATAATTAAATATGTTTTTGAAAAAAGATGAATAATGGGTTGGGTTTGCCCTAGTAGATATTAAAATATATATTTTTTAAACTACAATTATTAAAAGGTGGCACAGACACAAGGATTAACATACAAATGAATGGCACCTGATTCATAGACCTAATACAGACCTGACATTTAAGAACCTAATATATGATAAGAGAAGAAACTAAAGCAAAGGAGAAAAGACAAATTATTCAATAAATGGCACTGGAAAAACAGACTAGTTGGAAAAGAAAAATCAAGTTAATTCTCATAACTTCACTCTATACACCACAATAAATTTTAGACAGATTAGAAAACCAAATCTTAAAAATGACGTATACAAAAACACCTTAGGAGAAAACATGGGTGAGTATTTAACTGACCCCTGAATGACAAAGAGCTCTCTAAACATGAAAACACTGAAAAAAATAAAAAAGGAAAATATCTATGATTTTTGTCTATGGAAATTTTTAAACTATACATCAGAGTATAAACAAAACTTAGAATGCAAATGACAAGCTGGAAAACATATTTGCAACAAAACTGACAAAGGATTAATACTATTCCCACCTGAAAAACAGGCAAAGAATATAAATACACATTTCAAAAAGAGAAACAGCAATAAACAAGAAAAAGGGGTTGTGAGGCTTATGATGATATTTCATTTTCTTCTTCATACTGTTCTATAGCTTTCAACATTTCTTCAGTGAACATGTATTATATTAAAACTTTTAAGCTGTATATTTATATTTATGTGAAGACCATATGAAGAAACATCCAAAACTCAAATCTGTAACAAACCACCTTTTTTCCCCCTTGTCTTGATTTTACAGTTCTCTGCCTCCTTGATCTCTTAATATCCATGCTACTCATCTGTATCTCTCTTTTAATTTATCTGCATGTTCCGTCATTTGTTCTTTGGGGTTAATCCCCAGAAAAAGAAGCAGGGCCCTAGAAAAGGTCTGACCTGTTCTATCAGTCCCCTTTCCTCCAGGAAGACTTCCCAGATCAGGCATGAGTATCAAGAGATTTCTAATGCCCAGAAGTGGTCCCATGTTTTCCAGTCAGCGAAGTATCACCGAAGAGGAAAGCAGGCAGCCTTCTCATTGGAAATCCTCCCAACTTGTGTCACTGCCAATCCCCTAGAGTTGGGAGTGAGGTTCCTGTCCCTGCTTCATGGTAGGATCACAAAAAAATGTAAAAGATCACCCACAGGCTTGGGGAGAGGCAGGTAGCAGCTTCCCTCTGACAGCACAATGGTGAGAATGAGTCCATCACCTGTAGCCTGACATCTTGTGCTCTCTATTCTTGGCATTTTTGTATGCTAAATGATGAAGATCTTTTGATGACTTGTCCTTTCCCAGAACTTCTTGACTATGCCACTCACAGAGCTCTTAGGCCCCATGGGGTGGCAGAAAGAGCACTGGACTTGGGAGTCAGATGATCTAGGTTCAACTCGATATATCAACTTGGCCACTTTGAGGAGGTTCTTCACCCCTCTAGTCTCTCAGGTGTGAGGACATAACTCTGCTGATTGAACCCTGAACTCTAGGCAGGCACCAGTTTGCAGGGCAAACATGGGACTAGACACTGGTTAACTGTGTGGCTATGTTCCCAATCCCATTCAGGGAACACGGTTCCCAGTGTAGGGTGAGGACTCTGTCAAAATAACCAAAGTCACATCCTTGAATTCCTACATGTGCTAGGACAAGTGGATGAGTGAAACCTGAGAGTCAGGCTCAGTTCTTCATGAAATGCCAGACCTAGTCATGTCCTGCCACCTCTTCCAACCTCTTTCTCTTCCGACAACTGAATGCATCCTTATAACCTCTAGATGCATGAAGAAATGGATCACCATCCCAGGGCCTTCACATCTTTACCAGTCTCCCAGAGTAAAGCATCACTTCGTCTTACCTCCCTCTCCCATGACCCTCATCCAGAAAGAACTCCTAAACGTGCCCAGCACCTCTACAAACAGGTCCTGGCAGTGGGTTCATCAGAGACAACAACATTCCTTCTCAGAGCCCTGGTCTGTGACAAAATGTGCCCCGTCCTAGAGCACCCCACTGGGGGGCCAGAACCAGTGGAATGACATATATAGAAAACCCTTACAGACTGCCAGTCCTTCATTTACAAGAAAGGGAAACTGAGATCCAGTAAGAAGAAGGCACTCAAGGCCACACAATGAGTGTAGAAATCCAATTTCAGTCAAGCATTCTCTGTTCCATACCACACAGCCTGAAGAGTATCCCCACTATAGATGCTTAATAGTAGAATGCAAGTATGGGTAGATGATAATTCAGAGCTTTGCTATTCAACCAGCTACATGAGGCTATTTAAATATCAATTGATTAAACAAAATTAAAAATTCAGTCTCTCAGTCACATTTGACGTAGCTAATGGCTGTCATATTAGAGAACATAGAGAATATCTTCATCACTGCAGAAAAGTTCTACTGACAGTGCCAATCATTTAGATGGATAGAAGATGGATAGATATCCTACAAGAAGAAAAGCTCCCTGGGGTCAAGGTCTATGTCAAGTACTCCCTTGAGAGGTACTGAGGAGTGCTCTCCATATCCTATAACCAATGACTCGATGACTGAAGGAACAGCCCATAATACAATCAATAAGGGCTCAGCCAGTGCGGATCACAAGTCCAAGAGACACAGATCGCCATCCAAGGGAGCTTCCTGGGTCTAAGCACAGGAGTCTATGGAAGAAACAAGTGGCTTCTGTCTCCTCTTTTTTCAAAAAGTATGATTATCAATTTTTGAAACTTGATCAAATTTTCCCATAGGTACCAAAGGTCTCAGTTACTAACCACCAAGCCTCATACAGATGCTTCTGAGCCTCGGTCATTTTGGGAGGCAGCTGTGCAGCAGGCAAAAAGAAGCTGAAAGGAGAAGGGAAATCCTCGGGTTCCCTAGTGGGAAAGTCTTCACTAACCTCTCATTTTCAAGAGGCAATTTGAAACCCTGCATGTGTGCTTACTTTGTAGTGTCCAATCACCCTCCATCAAGCCAACAAAAAGCTGACTGGTTATACCAGAAATCAGGCTGTCATGCTATAGAGAAAAGTCAACCTGCCCGATAGCTTTGTAAGCCCACAGTCCAACACGTGACAAGGTGAAAAGTCTCTTAAAAGACTGGGTGAATATTCTGTCAAGAAAAAAGCCCCTTTGCAAACAGGCTTGACTTGTTCTGCTCTATTCAAAATTTGGATTAAAAGCCTGATTAAGAACACTTGCCAATTAAAAAATTAGCTTTAGAAATTTCAGGATGCTCAGCCTCCAGTAAAGATATCCTTAAAAAGATTTTATTGGAAAAAAATTGCTTTGCAATATCATGCTGGTTTCTGCCCTACATCGACATGCCAGCCAGATGACCCCTCCCTCTTGAACCTCCCTCCTATCTCCCACCCTATCCCATCCCTCTATGTTGTCACAGAGCATTGGGCTGAGTTCCCTGTGTCACAAAGAAAATTCTTACTACATAAAGTTTCAGTCATTAAAATGAGAGACATCCGCTACTTACAGAGAGCAGAAAAAGACCAGGTCCTCTGGATATTTTTTCTTTTTTTTAAATTGAAGTATAGTTGATTTACCCCTGTGTATTTTCAACACCTGAAGATCCAACTATACATGAGACAAAGAAAAGATCTATTCTGAATTCTACTGGCTCAGTTAAGGCAATAAATATAGTTAATCTTTAGTTTTAATAAGATCTCAATGAACATTCAGTTTCTTTTCTATAGCCAATGAGTATATTTTTATTAGTTCACACTGTAGTGATTAATAATCTACTTTGCTATTTCAATTTTAAGACATTTTTTCTTATAACAATAGAATTCTCTTTTGCTTTGGAGTGCCCTAGCTCCATTTTTCCGGAGAAGGCAATGGCACCCCACTCCAGTACTCTTGCCTGGAAAATCCCATGGACAGAGGAGCCTGGTAGGCTGCAGTCCATGGGGTCACTAAGAGTCGGACATGACTGAGCGACTTCACTTTCACTTTTCACTTTCATGCATTGGAGAAGGAAATGGCAACCCATTCCAGTGTTCTTGCCTGGAGAATCCCAGGGACGGGGGAGCCTGATAGGCTGCCGTCTATGGGGTCGCACAGAGTCGGACACGACTGAAGCGACTTAGCAGCAGCAGCAGCAGCAGCTCCATTTTTCAGGAGGAAGATTCATCAGTATTCAACCTCAAAAAAATGTTAGTATCCCTGTGCCTCAGTTGTACCATCAGCAACATGTAAGTAGCACCACCTCACAAATGTCGTTGTGAAAATTAACTGAGATTATGTGCATGTGTTTTGACTGGTTCTAAGGAGTAAATGCTAGGTGATGGAGTGAATGAATGAATGAATGAAGTGTCTGAACTATGTGACTGATTTGTCAATGGACTCAGCTATACAAACCTGGAAGCAGACAAACTGCAGAAACGATTCACAATTTAAGACACAGTCATTCATGTACTGTTGGCTCCTAAAATTGTAGATACAATAAGTGGGAGGAAATAAGCTGCCTACAGAAAGCATGCCTTGCAAATTCAGGCTACTACAAAGGTGAGAACATTACAGTTTTCCCATGAGAAAAAATCTTCCCTTCCAATCTAAAGTTTTATGATTGTGTATTTGTGCAAATGGGAAGTTAATCTAATAAGTTTCAGCTTTGGAGTTATAGGATTAAAATCTACCCATCAAAATCCATATGTAGATTTGGATTTGGAAGTGTTCCCCATTTGACTTGGATCCAGGTATGTATAGAGTAATTGAGTCATAATTATGTTATTGTTTCATGCTATAATGTTTCTGACATGGAAGGAAACTGGACTGAGAATCTGAAGATCTGAGTTTGCTTGTGGCTTTTTCAAAGTCTCTTCCCCCTTCTGACCTTCATTTTGAACACCAGTAAAATGAACAAGCCAGGCAAGATGATTACTGAGGCCAGTCCTCCCCGAGCTGTCCTGTGCCTAATTCTGTTTGTTGTAGAAGAGATAATGGTGTGCAAGAAGATAGAGAAGCAGGCACCCCAGAGAGGAAGTGAGAACATAAGGGTGAAAATCATGCTAGGAAAATACCATGTTTAATTAATTATAAAATGTATCATTAGTTTATATACCACTAAGAAAGAAAAGAAGCAAGGTTCGATGCTGTAAAGAGCAATACTGCATAGGAACCTGGAATGTCAGGTCCATGAATCAAGGCAAATTGGAAGTGGTCAAACAAGAGATGGCAAGAGTGAATATTGACATTCTAGGAATCAGCAAAATTAAATAGACTGGAATGGGTGAATTTAACTCAGATGACCATTATATCTACTACTGTGGGCAGGAATCCCTCAGAAGAAATGGAGTAGCCATCATGGTCAACAATAGAGTCCGAAATGCAGTACTTGGATGCAATCTCAAAAACGACAGAATGATCTCTGTTCGTTTCCAAGGCAAACCATTCAATATCACAGTAATCCAAGTCTATGCCCCAACCAGTAACGCTGAAGAAGCTGAAGTTGAATGGTTCTATGAAGACCTACAAGACCTTTTAGAACTAACACCCAAGAAAGATGTCCTTTTCATTATAGGGGACTGGAATGCAAAAGTAGGAACTCAAGAAACACCTGGAGTAACAGGCAAATTTGGCCTTGGAATACAGAATGAAGCAGGGCAAAGACTAATAGAGTTTTGCCAAGAAAATGCACTGGTCATAGCAAACACCCTCTTTCAACAACATAAGAGAAGACTCTACACATGGGCATCACCAGATGGTCAACACCAAAATCAGACTGATTATGTTCTTTGCAGCCAAAGATGGAGAAGCTCTATACAGTCAACAAAAACAAGACTGGGAGCTGACTGTGGCTCAGACCATGAACTCCTTATTACCAAATTCAGACTTAAATTGAAGAAAGTAGGGAAAATCACTAGACCATTCAGGTATGACCTAAACCAAATCCCTTATGATTATACAGTGGAAGTGAAAAATAGATTTAAGGGCCTAGATCTGATAGACAGAGTGCCTGATGAACTATGGAATGAGGTTCGTGACATTGTACAGGAGACAGGGATCAAGACCATCCCCATGGAAAAGAAATGCAGAAAAGCAAAATGGCTGTCTGGGGAGGCCTCACAAATAGCTGTGAAAAGAAGAGAAGTGAAAAGCAAAGGAGAAAAGGAAAAATATAAGCATCTGAATGCAGAGTTCCAAAGAATGGCAAGAAGAGATAGGAAAGCCTTCCTTAGTGATCAATGCAAAGAAAAAGAGGAAAACAACAGAATGGGAAAGACTAGAGATCTCTTCAAGAAAATTAGAGATACCAAGGGAACATTTCATGCAAAGATGGGCTCAATAAAGGACAGAAATGGTATGGACCTAACAGAAGCAGAAGATATTAAGAAGAGGTGGCAAGAATACACAGCAGAACTGTACAAAAAAGATCTTCACGACCCAGATAATCACGATGGTGTGATCACTGACCTAGAGCCAGACATCCTGGAATGTGAAGTCCAGTGGGCCTTAGAAAGCATCACTATGAACAAAGCTAGTGGAGGTGATGGAATTCCAGTGGAGCTATTTCAAATCCTGAAAGATGATGCTGTGAAAGTGCTGCACTCAATATGCCAGCAAATTTGGAAAACTCAGCAGTGGCCACAGGACTGGAAAAGGTCAGTTTTCATTACAGTCCCAAAGAAAGGCAATGCCAAAGAATGCTCAAACTACCACACAATTGCACTCATCTCACACACTAGTAAAGTAATGCTCAAAATTCTCCAAGCCAGGCTTCAGCAATATGTGAACCGTGAACTTCCTGATGTTCAAGCTGGTTTTAGAAAAGGCAGAGGAACCAGAGATCAAATTGCCAACATCCACTGGATCATGGAAAAAGCAAGAGAGTTCCAGAAAAACATCTATTTCTGCTTTATTGACTCTGCCAAAGCCTTTGACTGTGTGGATCACAATCAACTGTGGAAAATTCTGAAAGAGATGGGCATACCAGACCACCTGACCTGCCTCTTGAGAAATCTGTATGCAGGTCAGGAAGCAACAGTTAGAACTGGACATGGAACAACCGACTGGTTCCAAATAGGAAAAGAAGTACGTCAAGGCAGTACATTGTCACCCTGCTTATTTAACTTCTATGCAGAGTACATCATGAGAAACGCTGGGCTGAAAGAAACACAAGCTGGAATCAAGATTGCCGGGAGAAATATCAATAACCTCAGATATGCAGATGACACCACCCTTATGGCAGAAAGTGAAGAGGAACTAAAAAGCCTCTTGATGAAAGTGAAAGTGGAGAATGAAAAAGTTGGCTTAAAGCTCAACATTCAGAAAACGAAGATCATGGCATCTGGTCCCATCACTTCATGGGAAATAGATGGGGAAACAGTGGAAACACTGTCAGACTTTATTTTTTTGGGCTCCAAAATCACTACAGATAGTGATTGCAGCCATGAAATTAAAAGACGCTTACTCCTTGGAAGGAAAGTTATGACCAACCTAGATAGCATATTCAAAAGTAGAGACATTACTTTGCCAACAAAGGTCCATCTAGTCAAGGCTATGGTTTTTCCTGTGGTCATGTATGGATGTGAGAGTTGGACTGTAAAGAAGGCTGAGCGCCGAAGAATTGATGCTTTTGGACTGTGGTGTTGGAGAAGACTCTTGAGAGTCCCTTGGACTGCAAGGAGATCCAACCAGTCCATTCTGAAGGAGATCAGCCCTGGGATTTCTTTGGAGGGAATGATGCTGAAGCTGAAACTCCAGTACTTTGGCCACCTCATGTGAAGAGCTGACTCATTGGAAAAGACTCTGATGCTGGGAGGGATTGAGGGCAGGAGGAGAAGGGGACAGCAGAGGATGAGATGGCTGGGTGGCATCACTGACTCGATGGACGTGAGTCTGAGTGAACTCCAGGAGTTGGTGATGGACACGGAGGCCTGGCGTGCTGTAATTCATGGGGTTGCAAAGATTCGGACACGACTGAGCGACTGAACTGAAGAAAGAAAAAACTATTGCAACTACCTCCTAATTTGAGAGATGGCAAAATGTGACGGGGAATCTCATAATGAAACATGGGAAAGTATTTATTACATTACTGGTTACTATTATACTCCAGGCACTAAGCTAAGTGTTTTAGATATATCTTTATTTAACTCAAAAACAACCCTACGAGATAGAAATGTAGGATCTTATATAAAAGATCAGCATTTTACAGAAGAGATAATTGAGGTACAGAGGGTTTACATTATTTGCTTAAGATCCTCTAACTAGTCCATAAGAAAGGTGAGATATGAACCTATAACTATTTCACTCCAAACTCCATCTTTCTAACCTTTTACTCTTTGAACAAGGCTGGAGCATTTGATGCAAAGTGAAAACGAGCATCTGATGGAGACAGGGCTGAAACATTGAAACTGTCAGGATACATTAAAGGAGCTTATTAGAGTAAAATACTTAGAACTAGAATGGACCTTAAAGACAATGTATCACAAGCATATACTTTACAAAGAATCTAAAGCCCAGAGAGGGGATATGTCATTTGTGCAAGGTTATATAGCCAGTCCTAGTGGCTCAGACCATAAAGAATCTGTCTACAATGTGGGAGACCTGGATTCGATCCCTGGGTCAGGAAGATCCCTTGGAGAGAAGGGAATGGCTACCTACTCCAGTACGCTTGCCTGGAGAATTCCATGGACAGAGGAGCCTGGTGGGATTCAGTCCACGGGGTTGGCAAGGAGTCCAACACAACTGAGCAATTATCACTTTCACTTCACATACAGCCCATCAGTGTAAAAGCTAGGATTCTAGAATTTTGCCAGGTAATAAAATCAAGCTTGCTAGTCTATAACTGCCTGAATCTGGCAATTCCCATCTTTTTACATCCTAGGCATTTCCCATTCTTATGCATTGATTTCTTAGTGATTTGCCTGTGATGACATAGGCAAGTTCCTTCAGTGTTCCAGGATGCAATTTATTCAAGACTGAGATACAGAGCATTCTCAAAGCAGTGTGGGGAGGTGGACAGAGCAGGAGGGCCGGGGGTTCTAATCCCTCTAGCTCTAGAAACCCTGCAGGCTTAATTTCTCTGTCTTGTGGATTCATATGTAAAACGAGGCTAACAACACTAATCTCACACAGAGACAATGTCTACAAAGTCCCGATGGTGCATCAATGGCAAGTATTTTGGCTAAGATTGTTGCAATAGCTTGGGGTTTGTATTATGCGCTCACCTTTCTTGGCCGTCAGTTCTTACGTGGATAAACTGTTGGGCATTTTCCAATCTGAACTATACCTTCTTTGGCTGGATACAGTGGGAGCAGGATGACAGACTTGACCCTTGCCTTCTCCATTTCCCTTTAAGATGATTCAACTTTTCCAAGAAGAAAACCAAAACCCTTCTCTATACTGTTCTCAAGCTTGTCTCCTGCTAGCTTTAGTTTTGTTACCTGACTTTACTTTAAATTTTTGTATAAGGCCTTTAAACATCTAGCTCCTCGAAGAAGACCCTTTCCCTTCATAATTCATGCTGCTCATCTTAAAGTGAAGACCAACCTCTTTCCAAAGTGTGGGCAGTCCTCAAGATAGTCACTTGAAGCTCAAGGTCAAAGCAACCTACATCTAAACTTCCAACCATTGGGAATTGAGTGCCAGTACAGGAAAAACCCCTTCCTACCTTTTCAGGGATCTTTGTTCTTCTAGTTATACATGTGTGAAAAGACAATGTGTGATAATTATGTTGCAGGCTGCCAGGAGCTAGGGCGGACCCTCAAGCTGGGAAGTGGAAACTGCCAAAGAAACTGAGTAGCCAGGATGTGGGCTGACTTAACAGTCCTACTTTCTATTTTAAAGGCACCCAACTAGGGGGAAGCATGTACCCAGCTCCACAGTCAGCCACTCTATGGAAAGCCCAGCTGGTGAAACCAGCGGGCATAACCAAGGCACCTCCACCTCTATGGTGATAGCCTACCTCACAAAATACATGCTTTGTAAATCAAGCATCACAAGAGCCCAAATTTCAGCTCCCGCTTTTGCAAGTCCTCGTGACTATTCTGTTATTGCTGCTTTTGTGGGACTTGGCAGTAAATGTTTGCTACAAGGATTAAAGGCTGCTGGAGACCTGGGTTCAATCCCTGGGTCAGGAAGATCCCCTGGAGAAGGAAATGGGAACCCACTGCAGTATTCTTGCCTAGGAAATCCCATGGACAGGGGAGCCTGGTGGGCTACAGTCCATGGGGTCACAAAAGAGTCAGACATGACTGAGTGACTAACACACCTACAGGTGGAAATCCTAAGTGCCTTTCATACCTGATGTGAAGTCTCACACCTACCCTCTGAGATATATATTATTTCTACATTTTATGGATGAAAACTAAAAGTGAGTGAAATCAAATAATTTACCCAAAGTTATAGGACTAGGGCATAGGGAACTCTATTCAATATTCTGTGAATAAAACCTATATGAGAAAAGAATCTGAAAATAATACCTGTGTATATATAATTGAATCACTTTGCTGTACACCTGAAACACAGCATTGTAAATAAACTATACTCCAATAAATTAAAAAAAAAAAAAAACTGAAAAAGCACAAAGTTATAGGGCTAGGAAAGGATGAAGTCACAATTTGAATTCAGGTCTATTCCATTCCGATAACTGTGCACAAAACCTCAAATTATATGGATCTATCTCATCTAGTTCCTGAGCACTCTGGGTCAAGGCACATTCGAAGCATCAGCAGTCTTAGACACACAGTTTGATGTGACTGGGTTGAGCCTCCAGTGCC
Source organism: Bos indicus x Bos taurus (assembly GCF_003369695.1). Lineage (NCBI taxonomy): Eukaryota > Metazoa > Chordata > Mammalia > Artiodactyla > Bovidae > Bos > Bos indicus x Bos taurus. The sequence continues at coordinate 68,351,588 of NC_040076.1, read as the reverse complement.
TGAGTTTCTATAGAGTCAGAAGATAGTCAGACTGCTGAGCCTCTGCCTCGGTTTCCTGCTGAGCACGGCAATTAGTACCCTGCAGCTAGCATTGTGATCTAAAGCTCCACCTGACTGATTAGAGCCTTGCTCATCATTTGCCATGCCCCTCAACTGGAGCAGACCGGAGGGAAATGTCTTAGCCCTGTGCTCCCAAGTCACTGTCTGGGAGCCTGCCAGGAGTGGATAGATTGCCCCACAGGGTAGGACCACAGACTCCCTTGACCCTGAGGGTCTCTCACCACTTGTAGACTCCGGTGACACCCTCTCCCAGGATTACCCTTATCTTCCCCTACCTTGGATGGTGGATGGTGGTGCTGGCCTGAAAGAAACTTTCTTTTGTGATGCTCCACTGGATCCCATGTATTTCACTGCTCAGTTGTGTCCGACTCTTTGCAACCCCATGAACTATAGCCTGCCAGGATCTTCTGTCCATGGGATTTTTCCAGGCAAGAATATTGGAGTGGGTTGCCATTTCCTTAAGCATCACAAAAGAAAGTGATCCATGGTGGCAACTATTTCCACCAAGCCCTGTAAGGACAGGCCAGAGACTGGCCAGATGCTCACCAAACCCATTCCCTCTTCTTCTGGAGGACACAATTCTTATTTTTTCCACTCTCCCTTGCATTTCAGAGCAGTCATGTGACTGAGCTCTAGCCAATGAAATATGGGCAGAAATGTTATGTGCCACTTCCAGGGCTAGCCCATAAAATCGTCCCACACATGTGTCCTCTACTCTCTCTCTCTCCTCTTCTGAAGGCTGAAAGCAGAATTCCACTAGAGGACTCCAAGGAATGGCAGAGTCACTAAAGAGAAATGGAACATCTGGAGTGAACTATGATGTGAGCAAGAAATAAGCTTCTATTACACTACCCCTGATACTTGTAGATTATTTTAGTAGGCAACATATGATGACCAATTAGCAGAGAACACCAACACTGTTGACATAATTTTGGGTGAAACATGGTGATGGTAAACTACGCAGGCTGAAGAAATTACTTTCTCCATTCCAAAATCTCTGTCTAGTGTTAATGTGTGAGGAGTAGACAGGTCTCATTTAAAAGCAATAAGGATATGGCAGTGATGCGGGTACCAAAACTTGTGGTAGTTTTGTGGGAGATAAATATAAAAAAAGGAATAATTTAGGGGGACTTAGAACTACTTAGGACTCAGTAGTTAGCTGGGCTCTCTATTCTCCTCTCTGAAAAAGTTGATCCATTCCCATGCCTCTGACAAACACATGTGAAAGTATCAGGTAAATTTCAAAGATAGATAGATATTAACACAAAGCACTGTGATTGTTTTTATTCCCAAATCTAAATTCTTGACCTTGTCTCTCACCCAGCCTAGCTCCAGCTGCATGGCCAACCACCAGCAGGTATTTCCATTTGGATGCAAAGTTCAAATCTTCCTCTATTCTCAACTTTGTCCCCATCCTGTCAGAGAGGGGAATCATCACTTGCTTCACACCTAACATATGCCATATCCGTACGTAATAATTATAATATATAATATTATATATACATGATTATAGTAATCACCTAATTAAATTCTCTTATATTCTTTCCTGATATAAATGTCATTATCTCATTTTGCAGATGTGGAAACTGAGATTCATAGAAGTTATAAAACGATTTGGCCAAGGTCACACAATTGGTAACTAGGAAGAACAATTTTCATTTATGTAAAACCTATAACTGATGAGAGTGCTTCCTTAAACAGCTAAATACACCTGGTGGTGTGCTACAGCCTATTGTTCTGGTGCCCAAGAGCCAGTGGTAATCATCAGAATTTTTGCCAGCTGGTTGTTAAATAGGTTGGTAGCTTGAAAACTGCCACAGACAGAAGTATTTACACGTTGGAAATTGGCAAATGCTACAAAGGCTACAATCAGGACTTTCATTCCTCCATCACTAACAACTCTTTCTATTTGGACCAGTTAGGCAGGCAACACTGTTGTTCTGTTGAGATTTCAGGAACAAGAATTAGGAGGAAAAAGCCTTATGGAAGACTTTGCAAACAAAAAACTAACAAAAGTAAAGGCAAACATTACCAAGATACAAAGCAGTGAGGAAGAAGTATGAGTCCCTCAGAATGGCTCAAGCGTCTAACAATTCCATACAAGCTCTCCCAGTAAACTGGTAAGAATGAAAAAGAACGATGCCAGTTTAGGAGGAGAAGCAGTTAAACTGTAGGGCAATGTGAAGAAATGCTATGGAAAGAAAGATCACAGAGATTTAGTTTTAGAACTAAGGGACGAGGGAGGTATTACAAGCCCCTTGGGGTCACTTCTGAACTAGGGATTATTAAAAAAAATTTTTAACCCCCAAATCTGCAGTTAGCACATTAATGCAGCAGCATGGATAATCCAAAGCAGAAGATAAAATCACATGATGCATTCCAAAGCCAAAGATAAATAACTGGAATACTTCCTTTGATCAGCTGCACATAGTTTACCTTTTGTAATCAAAGTACCTTAATTAGATGAGCATGTGTATATATACAGTATTTAGGGAAAGGAGGTTAGAAGCTTACAAAGTGGTTAGGGGCATTCAGCCTGCATTCACTTTTTTTTTTTTAAGTAAACACTCCCCCTGTGGACAATAATCCCCATGTGAAAAATAAAAAAATTGGTGTTTTTATTTGTGGCCTAGAGGAATTATTCCCAAACCTGGCTTATCATCAAATTTGGCTGAAAAAAAATTTAAACATAGACTTTGGTATCTATATTTAGATTTAGATTCAAGGAGTATAAGAAACAATATGTGTTTGCCAGAACTGAACTGAAAGACTCATAAAAGCATAACACCAAAGCAATAATTTTTGTTAAAGGATTAAAGAATCCTAAGAAGAAACCTAAACAAGGTTGACCAACCAACCCCAGTAAGGCCAGGGAGGGAAAAACACTTAGGGCAGAGGGACTGAGGGAATTCCAGTTTTTGAAGAGATTACACCAGATGAAGCTGGACTCTAGGAAGGAATACTAATTGCCACTTATTAGCTATGTTTGAAAAGCAGAGACATTACTTTGCCAACAAAGGTCCATCTACTCAAGGCTATGGTTTTTCCAGTGGTCATGTATGGATGTGAGAGTCGGACTGTGAAGAAAGCTGAGCGCCGAAGAATTGATGCTTTTGAACTGTGGTGTTGGAGAAGACTCTTGAGAGTCCCTTGGACTGCAAGGAGATCCAACCCGTCCATCCTAAAGGAGATCAGTCCTGGGTGTTCTTTGGAAGGAGTGATACTAAAGCTGAAACTCCAGTACTTTGGCCACCTCATGAGAAGAGTTGACTCATTGGAAAAGACCCTGATGCTGGGAGGGATTGGGGGCAGGAGGAGAAGGGGATGACAGAGGATGAGATGGCTGGATGGCATCACCAACTCAATGGACATTTCAGTGAACTCTGGGAGTTGGTGATGGACAGGGAGGCCCAGTGTGCTGCGATTCATGGGGTCGCAAAGAGTCAGACATGACTGAGGGACTGAACTGAACTGACTGAGCTATGTTTGGGGAGAAGGCAATGGCACCCCACTCCAGTACTCTTGCCTGGAGAATCCCATGGACGGAGGAGCCTGGTAGGCTGCAGTCCATGGGATCGCGAAGAGTCGGACATGACTGAGTGACTTCACTTTCACTTTTCACTTTCATGCATTGGAGGAGGAAATGGCAACCCACTCCAGTGTTCTTGCCTGGAGAATCCCAGGGATGGGGGAGCCTGGTGGGCTGCCGTCTATGGGGTCGCACAGAGTCAGACATGACTGAAGCAACTTAGCAGCAGCAGCTATGTTTGGAGGGTGAATGACAATCTCACTGGGCTTCAGAATTCTTATCTATGGGATGAGGAGATTCACGCCAAAACTGAGAGGTGCTTTCCATTCTCCAACTGCCTATCACAGTTTCTAGCACAGAGGAGTTCATTGTTAGCTACTGCTCTATTATTATTTTCTCCTTTCACCCTGCTTTGGGAACATTATCCATTTCCAAAGCTATAGAAGCTGTTGCCTGGGTGCTGCCAACCTCCCTCTCCTGCAGCACCCTACAGCAGGCTCAGAGTACAGGATGACAGAGAAGGTTCATCACTGCACCAGGCCAAAAATCAAAAGAGCCCCTTTCACATGGCTCTGCTTTCAACTCTGCATGACCTTGAACAAGCTTGCTTCCCTTGGTCTCAGTTTCTAGTCCTGAAATGGGCACAATAAAAAAGAACCTGTCCTGGCCAGAAAGCTCTAATGAAGAGCCCAGGAGAATGGGTTAATATTAAGCTCCAGACAGTTCAGGGATAACAAGACAGTTGTCACTGTCCCTGGGAAGCTCTCCCTCCCTCCTGTGTCAGGGAGATGGTTGGTACTCCCAACCTGCTGCACTGAGCTTCTGCTCATTGGAGACTTGATGACAGATTGCACCAAGTTTCTGGGAGACAAAATGATCTCTCCAGTCTCAGAGCTCTGCAGTGAGGAGGAGGGAGGATAGGAAGCTTCCCCTGAGTACTGCAACCAAGGTTCCTGAGAGCAGCACATAAAACATTCATGGAACTCGAGCCACCACTAGAACATGTCCGGGGGTATAGGAAACAAGCAAAGCTAAGAGTGGAGAATGCTTCTGGCCTACCCTGCCAGCTGCCAAAACCCAATGGGAACCCGCTGGGGCCAGCCAGGAGCAGCAGGACAGTTATAGAGGGCCACAGCAGCTTGAAAGCACCAGAGACTCTGGAAGAGTCTCAGGAATTAAGGGAAGGGTACTTTGTTCCCTACCAGAGAGGAAAACAGGCATGTCTTGAAAAAAAAAAAAAGGTGGTGACGCAAAATTAGGAGGGAAGGACCCTAGTTTGTACCTGTTGTAAGAGATCATCACAGGAGAGATGAACAAAGGCCACATGTTGGAGAAGGAAGACTTGGGAAGAGGGAAAGGCTGATGAGTTTGTGAGAATGCAACCTGAATAAAAGTGAAGGAGAGAGACAAAGAGGAGGAGAGAGGGTTCCAAAAAATTAGGATACCCAAACTTAATTAAAAGAGTAGGGTGGAGTGGCTGCTACTTATCAACACGGGAAAGAAAATTCTAGATCTTTATGCTGACTTCTTTCTAATTTAAATTTTCTAAGTCACTTCCATGTAAATGAAGTACACCAAACACATGGGATTTCACACTTCCAACTTGAGTTAGCTCTGAAGTCACCATATTTTCTCTCCATCCACCCCATCCCCTCATCAAGTGAAGGGAGGTAGGAGGTAGGGAGGGGTGACAGGGTGAGGAGTGACAGAAAATGCCCAGATGGCCCTAGCCTGCTGACTGGGTCATCCTCATTTCCAGCAGCTCTTGCTCATAGCTCCAAAGCCCAAGTCTAACTAGAGATGAGGAGATAGCCCAGGTAAAAGCCACTTCTTCCTAAGATGGAAGCCACATCATTGGAGTAACTCCCATGGCTACGTTTATGGACTTAATTCATATCAAATTGATTTCAGTTCAGTTCAGTTCAGTCACTCAGTCGTGTCCGACTCTTTGCGACCCCATGAATTGCAGCACGCCAGGCCTCCCTGTCCATCACCAACTCCCGGAGTTCACTCAAACTCATGTCCATCGAGTCGGTGATGCCATCCAGCCATCTCATCCTCTGTCATCCCCTTCTCCTCCTGCCCCCAATCCCTCCCAGCATCACAGTTTTTTCCAATGAGTCAACTCTTCGAATGAGGTGGCCCAAGTATTGGAGTTTCGGCTTTAGCATCAGTCCTTCCAAAGAACACCCAGGACTGATCTCCTTTAGAATGGACTGGTTGGATCTCCTTGCAGTTCAAGGGACTCTCAAGAGTCTTCTCCAACACCACTCCTTTTCCTATTTGGAACCAGTCTGTCGTTCCATGTCCAGTTCTAAATGTTGCTTCCTGACCTGCATACAGGTTTCTCAAGAGGCAGGTCAGGTGGTCTGGTATTCCCATCTCTTTCAGAATTTTCCATAGTTTATTGTGATCCACACAGTCAAAGGCTTTGGCATAGTCAAATTAATTTACATATCCTTAAAAGTTAAACATTCTCCAAAAGTAAACATTCCCATCTTCTACTTCTTTATGTTTAATGTTCTCCATCAGATCTGGAGTTCCCAATGGCAGCTCTAGACTTCTCCCTTCCCACCAGGAGCTTTGGGAGAACAGAAATCATACCCATCAAACTGTACAGACCCCAGCAGAGCCATAAACAGGACTTCGTGAATACTTTTTGATGAGGATGGCATTTTAAATCCTTGTTATTCCCTAAGGATTCTCCTCCAGGAAGAGAAAAGTTCTGAGAACTAGCAATGCCTGTTAAAAAGGAAAACACACAAGGTTCCAGTCTTCCGTGGGGAGTGCCAAGGCCTGGAGTGACCAGGAGCTCAGCCAGCCGGAGTCAAGGAAAGCCATTGTTCTTCCCGCTATGAAGGACGACTTGCACCATGCAATGTCTCCACCACCCTCTGAGCCCCAAATTCAGCTGGGACTTCCCAGACCTCACAATCCTGCATTGGTTAGGATTGTGTTTGGCCGAGAATAATGGAAAACCCCACTTATACAAGTAAGGTGCTTATATGTCTCAAGAAACAAGAAGTCTGGAGCTGGCAATCTGGAGCTACTTCAATGGTGACTATATTCTTGATCCACCATCTTTGCACATGGCTTTTGTCTCTTGGTCACAAGATGGCCACAACACCTCCTGGCATCTTGGTCCCATTCCAGGAAGGAAGAAGGGTGAAAAGCAAACAGCTTTCTCTTTGGGTGTTTTTATCTTTACTTGAGAAGAGAAGGCCTTCCCATTGACTTGTGCCTACATATCAAAAGAATCATGTCACATGGTCTCTCCTAGTGGCAAAGGAAGCTGGAAATGTAAGTATTTCACTCTCCACCCTTCATAATAAACGAAGAAAAGGGAGAAGGTCTTTGGAATAGATGCAAGGTGTACCAGCTGCAGTATTTGTGCCATTCATACAGATTCACAAATCAAAAGGACACACCCTCCTAAAAGGGATGATGTGGGGTGCCTCTTGATTGTCTGTTCTCTTAAATGGGGAAGGCTGTGAAAAAATGTACCCAAGGCTCAGAAAAGACTCCTGGGCTCCCAAATGTGCCCCCTTCCACTGAACATGCTGAGTCACTTTTACATGTATTGCTCACCACAATTCCCCAGGGCACGGATAACCTATCCCACTTTTAAAGATAAAGAAGGAAAGGCTAATACCAAATGTCCATGGCTTACAAGAGGGAGAAACAGATTCTGAACCCAGATTTCTAGTCTCAAATCAGTGCTCTTTTCTTTACACCATTGGTCATTCTTATACTGCAGCCTATTCCTGCTGTAATCCCTGAACCCTTCCTGTTTATGACAATCCTTTCCCCTTTTAAAATGGAGATTAATGCAAAAGGAGAAGACAGGGCATAGGGAATCTGGAAAATACCATAAAAGGTTGGAAAAGATCAGGAACCTCTCACTCTTGCCAACAGAATGCACTCTCCCAAAACTCACCCAAAAGAGGTTTTAAAAAACCAAATTCATGAATAGAAGATGTCTTCCAGGGGTCCTCTGCTCCATGGCCCTCACTCCACCCACCTCAAACTGCAGAGACAGATCTTGGAGTTCCCTGGCATGTCTGCGACTACCCCCCAATGCAGGTTGCTGCACAGGCTCGGCATTGCTCAGGCTAGCCACGTACTCCTCCAGCAGAGCACTTCTATCCCTGCATGGCAATTGCCTGGCCACTGTTTTGACTTCCATACAAGACCCTTCACTTGTCAAGAAAAAAGGACTAATTCAATATCCTATCTGCAGCATCTAGCATGATGCCTGGTACATGGTAAGGTCTTAATAAAATATATTCAAATAAATAATGCAAAACATCAATTCTTATTGTAGTATCTGTGTATTTCTTTTTGTCCTCTCCAGAGTAGAAACAGAAAGCAGCTGGTCACTCTGGTAGGAGCTCAAATAGACTCCACAGACTCCAAGGATAGTAGAATTCGAGCCATTCAGCACAAATTTCTTAGGATGTAAGATCCAAGGAGGCTGAAATCTACAGCATTGGAAATGATGTTTCTGTATTTTGGGGTGGGTTGAGGGTGTGAGAAGGAGAAGGAAATGAGCTCTGAACTTCTAACTCTTAGTGGGACTCTTGGTGCAAGAAAAACAGAGAAGAAGGGAAATGGGAAGAAGCGCAGCCTGGAAGCAACAAGAGTGAATGCCAGACGCTACGTGAGCTTCCCATTCAGCGAATCGGTGCTTCGCCACACAGGCAGCCTGGACTCGACTTCAAAGTCCCCCTGCCTCTGGCTTCTCAGGCTCTTTTTTTAGCTTAAGTCCATCCTACTGCTTTGCCCTGACCCCTGGTACCCTGCCCCTGACTCTCTCCTAGCACTGATCCATCATGCTTTCATAGATTCCCTGAGTCTAGCTGAGGCCCCAAGATCCATTCCTGCTCTGCCCACTGCAGCCTGATGGAGGAGGAGGATGAAGAAGCGAAAGGCACCTCTTAAGTAGCGGTTCCTAGCCTCCCTGGAGTCAATGACCCCTTTAAGAATCTGAGAAAAGCCACAGGCTTTGCCCCTGCTACAATTGCACATATGCATACAACCACAAAATTTTCATGTGATTATAGGAGCTTGAACAGGCTTCCCAGGTGGCTTAGTGGTAAAGAATCCAAGGAGCCTGGTGGGCTACAGTCCACAGGGCTGCAAACAGTCAGACATGACTGAGCATGCACGCACATAGGAGCTGGGCAGACCTCCAACAAAGCCTACTCATGAACCCAGAATAAGAACTCCGGGTCCAAGGGCAGGCACAACTTTTGTCTTAGGGCTGTTGCACTCCCTGGGAGAAGCTCTCAATGGCCTGGGCAGGCCACTCCCAGCTTGTCTTTCCCACATGGAAGCTTTTGGAACAGTGAGAACACAAATTGTCTCTTTGATCCCTCCCACCTGAGAATCCTTTAATGAAAACACTAAGTGTTTACTGTGTGGCAAGCTGTGGGAAGTCAAAGGAGTGACACACATCTTCTGGAAATCTAATCTTCACAATGAACTTGTGGAGCAGATATTCTCCCTTTCAGATGAGGAAATCAGGCTTAAAGAAGTTAAGGAATCAGGTGGTCACACAAATGCATAGTGGGTTATGGAATACAGAATCAGACCCAGGCTTATCAGGGGTCCATGGCTGCTCTTGTGTGCACCACATTCGAAACAGTTCCCAAGCCTAGATTACCGTTGGAAGTAAGCAAAAGAAAGCTCCCCTGGCCACCCAAAATCTAACCCCTCCCTCCTTGCCCACAAAAGCCTACAATTCCACAATCGGAAATCTAGCCAAAGAGAGAACTAATGCCTCATGGTTATGAAGCCATTTCTCTGGTTCTATATCAGTGTGGTTTTGCTGTTTGGACAGCTCATGGAACTGTCATCTGAGTCACTGAGTGTAGACCAGAAGACAGGGTAGGGAGCACTCCAGCAGGAAGTAGTGAAAGCAGCTGAAGGTGGGTTGGAGGACATGCTAGAGAGCATCTTCGAAGATGCAATGAAGAAAACTAGCTGGCAGATGGAAGGAACATTCCCCGATAAACTGTAAAGCAAGAAAAAATAATAAGACAACACCTGAAAAAGTCCTTCCTATGAACAACACTGTAGGAGCTTGAGGTCAAAGCAAAGGACAAGTCCTACCTTGTTAGGTAGCTGTTGGAGGGTTTGGGGCTGGAAATGGCCTTTAGAATGGACTATTTTCACATGCTGAGACTAAGCTGGTGATCAAGCCCAACAGAGATCATTCAGGAAAGATGTCACCCAAGCTGGAAGAATGTCACAGCTTGGGAGGAGTGGGGTGGGGACTAAGTCAGCCTATGATTTGACAGAGTCTGGAATCCAGGAGACAGTGAAAGCAATTTGGGAGCAAAAAAGGGGAGAGGAAAAGACCTCATTCTGGGTGTCTGTTTATAACCAGCACCTAGGGCTTACTTTTAGAGGCCAGAGGCAAGGGCTTGATAAGCAAGAGGGCTGGTCTTGACTAAAGCACCTGAAGAAGGTTGGGCCCCTTCCCCCAGCATCATGGAAATTCAGGAAATCAAATTAAAAAATTATAACATAGAATGAAAATTAAAAGTTTAACATGCTATAAGTCTGCAGAATAGCATATTCTCCAAACATATTAGAATTGATATAAGGCAAAGCTAGTCAACAATACCATTATGTATGTATGTAAAAATTAAAAAAGTGTTTATAATTTTTTGTTAAAATAATCCCAAATGGTCAACAATAAGAGTGTAGTTAAATAAATCACAGCATAATTGTTAGGTATGTAGGGTCTGAAATCAGAATGCTTAAAGTCCTGGCTTTGTCAGTCAAGAATTATGTGCCCTTTTGAAAATTTAGTTCCTTAAGCCTCCATTTCCTCACCTGTAAATGGGTATAATTATAGTAATTGCCTTCTAGTATTATTATTTGGCACAGTGCTTGATATATTCCTAGATAACTATATAGCAAGAAATTATTCCAGAAAATGTTAGCTGGCAGTTTTGTTGTCATTTTAGAAAGCAGGGAAAATCACCAGGCCATTCAGGTATGACCTAAATCAAATCCCTTGTGATTATACAGTGGAGGTGATGAATAGATTCAAGGGATTAGATCTGGTAGACAGAGTGCCTGAAGAACTGGGCAGAGGTTTGTTAACACTGCAGAGGAGGCAGTGACCAAAAACACTCCAAAGAAATGCAAGGAGGCAAAGTGGTTGTCTGAGGAGGCCTTTCAAATAACTGAGGAAAGAAGAGAAGTGAAAAGCAAGGGAAAAAGGGAAAGATATACCCAATGAATGCAGAGTTCCAGAGAATAGCAAGGAGAGATAAGAATGTCTTCTTCAAGATAGAACACTATTGAGCCATTAAAAATAATTTATAGAAATATAATATTGGAAGATGTTTACAAATAACTTGTTTGGGGTCTTAAGAAGGAAATTATAAAAGCATGCATGCTTTATTTTTGTTATTCCTACATTTATATAGTTCTGTATCTATGTTTTATACATGTATTTTTTTCAATTTAAATATAGTTGATTTACAACATTGTGTTAGTTTCAACGTGTATGTATTTATGTGATTAAAAAGATGAGAAAAAGATTCAGAAAAGACTAGCCAAGGAGAAAAAGAAAGCACTTTTGCACTCAGAAATGAAGACAAGAAAGACCAACTTCAATACAGCCAGAAAAAGCTCTAACGGAGTATGACGCTGAGGAATTTCTTTGATGTGAGCTTATAGAAAATTCCTGGCTGTCACTGCTGCCCCTGCCTTCACCCTGCCCTTCTTTTCACTTGTCCTCAGTCCATGAGCCAGGATTTGAATCTCTTCAATTGCAGGAGGGTGGAGAAGAGCTACTCCACGTTCAAGGTCAGGAGGGCTGGCCGTGAGGAGATATCCCTCTTCCAAGGTAAGGAGCAGTGGCTGCGCCTTGCTAGAGCAGCTGTGAAGAGATATTCCACATCCAAGGTAAGAGAAACCCAAGTAAGATGGTAGGTGTTGCGAGAGGCATCAGAGGGCAGACACACTGAAACCATACTCACAGAAAACTAGTGAATCTGAACACACGGACCACAGCCTTGTCTAACTCAATGAAACTAAGCCATGCCGTGTGGGGCCACCAAAGATGGGCGGGTTATGGTGGAGAGGTCTAACAGAATGTGGTCCACTGGAGAAGGGAATGGCAAACCACTTCAGTATTCTTGCCTTGAGAACCCCATGAACAGTATGAAAAGGCAAAATGATAGGATACTGAAAGAGGAACTCCCCAGGTCAGTAGGTGCCCAATATGCTACTGGAGATCAGTGGAGAAATAACTCCAGAAAGAATGAAGGGATGGAGCCAAAGCAAAAACAATACCCAGTTGTGGATGTGACTGGTGATAGAAGCAAGGTCTGATGTTGTAAAGAGCAATATTGCATAGGAACCTGGAATCTTAGGTCCATGAATCAGGGCAAATTGGAAGTGGTCAAACAGGAGATGGCAAGAGTGAACGTCGACATTCCAGGAATCAGCAAACTGAAATGGACTGGAATGGGTGAATTTAACTCAGATGACCATTATATCTACTACTGTGGGCAGGAATCCCTTAGAAGAAATGGAGTAGCCATCCTTGTAGATATCCTACAAGAAGAAAAGCTCCCTGGGGTCAAGGTCTATGTCAAGTACTCCCTTGAGAGGTACTGAGGAGTGCTCTCCATATCCTATAACCAATGACTCGATGACTGAAGGAACAGCCCATAATACAATCAATAAGGGCTCAGCCAGTGCGGATCACAAGTCCAAGAGACACAGATCGCCATCCAAGGGAGCTTCCTGGGTCTAAGCACAGGAGTCTATGGAAGAAACAAGTGGCTTCTGTCTCCTCTTTTTTCAAAAAGTATGATTATCAATTTTTGAAACTTGATCAAATTTTCCCATAGGTACCAAAGGTCTCAGTTACTAACCACCAAGCCTCATACAGATGCTTCTGAGCCTCGGTCATTTTGGGAGGCAGCTGTGCAGCAGGCAAAAAGAAGCTGAAAGGAGAAGGGAAATCCTCAGGTTCCCTAGTGGGAAAGTCTTCACTAACCTCTCATTTTCAAGAGGCAATTTGAAACCCTGCATGTGTGCTTACTTTGTAGTGTCCAATCACCCTCCATCAAGCCAACAAAAAGCTGACTGGTTATACCAGAAATCAGGCTGTCATGCTATAGAGAAAAGTCAACCTGCCCGATAGCTTTGTAAGCCCACAGTCCAACACGTGACAAGGTGAAAAGTCTCTTAAAAGACTGGGTGAATATTCTGTCAAGAAAAAAGCCCCTTTGCAAACAGGCTTGACTTGTTCTGCTCTATTCAAAATTTGGATTAAAAGCCTGATTAAGAACACTTGCCAATTAAAAAATTAGCTTTAGAAATTTCAGGATGCTCAGCCTCCAGTAAAGATATCCTTAAAAAGATTTTATTGGAAAAAAATTGCTTTGCAATATCATGCTGGTTTCTGCCCTACATCGACATGCCAGCCAGATGACCCCTCCCTCTTGAACCTCCCTCCTATCTCCCACCCTATCCCATCCCTCTATGTTGTCACAGAGCATTGGGCTGAGTTCCCTGTGTCACAAAGAAAATTCTTACTACATAAAGTTTCAGTCATTAAAATGAGAGACATCCGCTACTTACAGAGAGCAGAAAAAGACCAGGTCCTCTGGATATTTTTTCTTTTTTTTAAATTGAAGTATAGTTGATTTACCCCTGTGTATTTTCAACACCTGAAGATCCAACTATACATGAGACAAAGAAAAGATCTATTCTGAATTCTACTGGCTCAGTTAAGGCAATAAATATAGTTAATCTTTAGTTTTAATAAGATCTCAATGAACATTCAGTTTCTTTTCTATAGCCAATGAGTATATTTTTATTAGTTCACACTGTAGTGATTAATAATCTACTTTGCTATTTCAATTTTAAGACATTTTTTCTTATAACAATAGAATTCTCTTTTGCTTTGGAGTGCCCTAGCTCCATTTTTCCGGAGAAGGCAATGGCACCCCACTCCAGTACTCTTGCCTGGAAAATCCCATGGACAGAGGAGCCTGGTAGGCTGCAGTCCATGGGGTCACTAAGAGTCGGACATGACTGAGCGACTTCACTTTCACTTTTCACTTTCATGCATTGGAGAAGGAAATGGCAACCCATTCCAGTGTTCTTGCCTGGAGAATCCCAGGGACGGGGGAGCCTGATAGGCTGCCGTCTATGGGGTCGCACAGAGTCGGACACGACTGAAGCGACTTAGCAGCAGCAGCAGCAGCAGCTCCATTTTTCAGGAGGAAGATTCATCAGTATTCAACCTCAAAAAAATGTTAGTATCCCTGTGCCTCAGTTGTACCATCAGCAACATGTAAGTAGCACCACCTCACAAATGTCGTTGTGAAAATTAACTGAGATTATGTGCATGTGTTTTGACTGGTTCTAAGGAGTAAATGCTAGGTGATGGAGTGAATGAATGAATGAATGAAGTGTCTGAACTATGTGACTGATTTGTCAATGGACTCAGCTATACAAACCTGGAAGCAGACAAACTGCAGAAACGATTCACAATTTAAGACACAGTCATTCATGTACTGTTGGCTCCTAAAATTGTAGATACAATAAGTGGGAGGAAATAAGCTGCCTACAGAAAGCATGCCTTGCAAATTCAGGCTACTACAAAGGTGAGAACATTACAGTTTTCCCATGAGAAAAAATCTTCCCTTCCAATCTAAAGTTTTATGATTGTGTATTTGTGCAAATGGGAAGTTAATCTAATAAGTTTCAGCTTTGGAGTTATAGGATTAAAATCTACCCATCAAAATCCATATGTAGATTTGGATTTGGAAGTGTTCCCCATTTGACTTGGATCCAGGTATGTATAGAGTAATTGAGTCATAATTATGTTATTGTTTCATGCTATAATGTTTCTGACATGGAAGGAAACTGGACTGAGAATCTGAAGATCTGAGTTTGCTTGTGGCTTTTTCAAAGTCTCTTCCCCCTTCTGACCTTCATTTTGAACACCAGTAAAATGAACAAGCCAGGCAAGATGATTACTGAGGCCAGTCCTCCCCGAGCTGTCCTGTGCCTAATTCTGTTTGTTGTAGAAGAGATAATGGTGTGCAAGAAGATAGAGAAGCAGGCACCCCAGAGAGGAAGTGAGAACATAAGGGTGAAAATCATGCTAGGAAAATACCATGTTTAATTAATTATAAAATGTATCATTAGTTTATATACCACTAAGAAAGAAAAGAAGCAAGGTTCGATGCTGTAAAGAGCAATACTGCATAGGAACCTGGAATGTCAGGTCCATGAATCAAGGCAAATTGGAAGTGGTCAAACAAGAGATGGCAAGAGTGAATATTGACATTCTAGGAATCAGCAAAATTAAATAGACTGGAATGGGTGAATTTAACTCAGATGACCATTATATCTACTACTGTGGGCAGGAATCCCTCAGAAGAAATGGAGTAGCCATCATGGTCAACAATAGAGTCCGAAATGCAGTACTTGGATGCAATCTCAAAAACGACAGAATGATCTCTGTTCGTTTCCAAGGCAAACCATTCAATATCACAGTAATCCAAGTCTATGCCCCAACCAGTAACGCTGAAGAAGCTGAAGTTGAATGGTTCTATGAAGACCTACAAGACCTTTTAGAACTAACACCCAAGAAAGATGTCCTTTTCATTATAGGGGACTGGAATGCAAAAGTAGGAACTCAAGAAACACCTGGAGTAACAGGCAAATTTGGCCTTGGAATACAGAATGAAGCAGGGCAAAGACTAATAGAGTTTTGCCAAGAAAATGCACTGGTCATAGCAAACACCCTCTTTCAACAACATAAGAGAAGACTCTACACATGGGCATCACCAGATGGTCAACACCAAAATCAGACTGATTATGTTCTTTGCAGCCAAAGATGGAGAAGCTCTATACAGTCAACAAAAACAAGACTGGGAGCTGACTGTGGCTCAGACCATGAACTCCTTATTACCAAATTCAGACTTAAATTGAAGAAAGTAGGGAAAATCACTAGACCATTCAGGTATGACCTAAACCAAATCCCTTATGATTATACAGTGGAAGTGAAAAATAGATTTAAGGGCCTAGATCTGATAGACAGAGTGCCTGATGAACTATGGAATGAGGTTCGTGACATTGTACAGGAGACAGGGATCAAGACCATCCCCATGGAAAAGAAATGCAGAAAAGCAAAATGGCTGTCTGGGGAGGCCTCACAAATAGCTGTGAAAAGAAGAGAAGTGAAAAGCAAAGGAGAAAAGGAAAAATATAAGCATCTGAATGCAGAGTTCCAAAGAATGGCAAGAAGAGATAGGAAAGCCTTCCTTAGTGATCAATGCAAAGAAAAAGAGGAAAACAACAGAATGGGAAAGACTAGAGATCTCTTCAAGAAAATTAGAGATACCAAGGGAACATTTCATGCAAAGATGGGCTCAATAAAGGACAGAAATGGTATGGACCTAACAGAAGCAGAAGATATTAAGAAGAGGTGGCAAGAATACACAGCAGAACTGTACAAAAAAGATCTTCACGACCCAGATAATCACGATGGTGTGATCACTGACCTAGAGCCAGACATCCTGGAATGTGAAGTCCAGTGGGCCTTAGAAAGCATCACTATGAACAAAGCTAGTGGAGGTGATGGAATTCCAGTGGAGCTATTCCAAATCCTGAAAGATGATGCTGTCAAAGTGCTGCACTCAATATGCCAGCAAATTTGGAAAACTCAGCAGTGGCCACAGGACTGGAAAAGGTCAGTTTTCATTCCAATCCCAAAGAAAGGGAATGCCAAAGAATGCTCAAACTACCGCACAATTGCACTCATCTCACATGCTAGTAAAGTAATGCTCAAAATTCTCCAAGCCAGGCTTCAGCAATATGTGAACCATGAACTTCCTGATGTTCAAGCTGGTTTTAGAAAAAGCAGAGGAACCAGAGATCAAATTGCCAACATCCGCTGGATTATGGAAAAAGCAAGAGAGTTCCAGAAAAACATCTATTTCTGCTTTATTGACTATGCCAAAGCCTTTGACTGTGTGGATCACAATCAACTGTGGAAAATCCTGAAAGAGATGGGCATACCAGACCACCTGACCTGCCTCTTGAGAAACCTGTATGCAGGTCAGGAAGCAACAGTTAGAACTGGACATGGAACAACAGACTGGTTCCAAATAGGAAAAGGAGTACATCAAGGCTGTATATTGTCACCCTGGTTATTTAACTTATATGCAGACTATATCATGAGAACGCTGGGCTGGAAGAAGCACAAGCTGGAATCAAGATTGCCGGGAGAAATATCAATAACTTCACATATGCAGATGACACCACCCTTATGGCAGAAAGTGAAGAGGAACTAAAAAGCCTCTGGGTGAAAGTGAAAGAGGAGAGTGAAAAAGTTGGCTTAAAGCTCAACATTCCTAAAATGAAGATCATGGCATCTGGTCCCATCACTTCATGGGAAATAGATGGGGAAACAGTGGAAACACTGTCAGACTTAATTTTTTGGGGCTCCAAAATCACTGCAGATGGTGACTGCAGCCATAAAATTAAAAGACGCTTACTCCTTGGAAGGAAAGTTATGACCAACCTAGATAGCATATTGAAAAGCAGAGACATTACTTTGCCAACAATGGTCCGTCTACTCAAGGCTATGGTTTTTCCAGTAGTCATGTATGGATGTGAGAGTTGGACTGTGAAGAAAGCTGAGGGCCAAAGAATTGATGTTTTTGAACTGTGGTGTTGGAGAAGACTCTTGAGAGTCCCTTGGACTACAAGGAGATCCAACCAGTCCATTTTAAAGGAGATCAGTCCTGGGTGTTCTTTGGAAGGAATGATGCTAAAGCTGAAACCCCAGTACTTTGGCCACCTCATGAGAAGAGTTGACTCATTGGAAAAGACTCTGAAGCTGGGGGGGATTGATGGCAGGAGGAGAAGGGGACGACAGTGGATGAGATGGCTGGATGGAATCACCAACTCAATGTACATGAGTTTGAGTGAACTCCAGGAGTTGTTGATGGACAGGGGGGCCTGGCGTGCTGCAATTCATGGGGTCGCAAAGATCGGACACAACTGAGCGACTGAACTGAAGTGAATCTCAGAAACAGGAAACAGAGGCCTCCATTATTATCAGTATGACTGATGATAACAGTAATACCTCTCATGGGAGGAGCACTTCATCTTTTCTATGAGTGCTTCACACACCCAACCAGTCTTTAAAACAACCTTTACCTGAGCATTGACCAAGAGTAGGACCCCATCTGCAGCTCATCCCAGTCTGAAATGCACAACCTCCCCCGGGCCAGGAATTAAATGAGTAAATCAGGGATGCTCGCTCAGGCCACACAAATCAGGAGAGGACCATGTACATCATGCAGATGTCACCGAAGGGCAGTTCTGAGGGTTTTTGGCTAAGACTGTTACCAAAACTCAAGTCCCTGTGCCTGCCACACAGTGAGCCAAATAATACCAAAACGTCTGAATTTGGAGCGAGAAAGATTTACTGCAGGGCCCCACAAGGATTGAGTGGATTATGCCTTAAAACCCCCAAACCCCTCAAAAGTTTTCAGCAAAGCCCTTTTCTAGGAAGGTGAGAGAAGGGCATGGTTAGTTGTTGCAAATTTCTTGGTGTCTGCTCTTGATGTCAGTCATGGCCAGGTAACGATGTTCCTATAAATCTCTACCAAACAAATGTTATTGTGTTTTTACAAGAAAGGACAAGGTCCCAAGGGTCAACTTTCACCCTCCAAGGTCCAGGTCCTGGCTAAGAGGAGACAGATCTCAGCTGGCTGCTCCTTCAAGGCCATGTCCCCAAACCCTGCTCAGCTGTCATTGCTGAGGGAGTCAGGTGCCCAGGACCCAGTTGGCCCTCAGACTTCTCATGCAGCCTGTATAGTGGGTGCTAGGTCCCAAGGCAGCCTGCCAGCACTATTAGGCTGCAAGGCAGGGATGGAGAGAGGTTCAGCCCTGCCTCAAGGCCTGGGCCCATGTGCAGCCTTGGCAAGGGCTCTGGAGCCCTGCACGACATAGCCCCCCAGCCTGTTCCCCGCCCACCCCGCCCCCAGCCCACCCACTGGCCTGAGGCTTACCTCTTACCTCACTCTCTGCCTAATGACCATCATTCCAGCAACAGTTGGCTGAACAGCCCCATTAACGGTAGATCATTGACAGTTGGTTGCTTGGGGGAGGGGCCCACTGTAGTGGTGACCAATGGCTGAACAGAACCACTAACGGTCACACATGGACAGTTGGTTGCTTGGGGGAAGGGCCCACTGCAGTGCAGACCAATGGCTGAGCAGGACAACTAACGGTCACACATGGACAGTTGGTTGCTTGGGGGAGGGGCCCACTGCAGTGGTGACCAATGGCTGAGCAGGACAACTAACGGTCACACATGGACAGTTGGTTGCTCGGGGTAGGGATCCTTTGCAGTGCTGAACAATGGCTGAGTGACCATTAATGGTCTCATAGTAACCATTGCTTGGTAACAGGGTGAGAGATAACAAGCTGAAGGGGAGCTATAAATAATGATGAATCATATTATGCAATAGAGGAGGGCAATATGCAACCCTTAGCATGCAGCAGTTGCTGGGCACCATTACGGTGCAAGCCACTATGGTTATAGTTACTGCAAGATCACTACCATGGGATGGTTAGAGTGGCAGCAGTTAGGGCTCCCCTCTCAGTATAAGCAGCCTGAGGAGCCTGAGGGCCAGTAGGGTCCTGGATGCTTGGCTCCTTCAGTGATTACAGATGAGCAGGGCCTGGGGACCTGGCTGAGATCTGTCTCTTCAGAAGCACCTAGGTACTGGTGGGAGGACTCAGACTGAGTGCTGGACCCAGGCAGGGTAACCAGCCAGAGCAAGGACCCCCTCCTCTTAGCCAGGGCCTGGACCTTGGAGGGTGAAAGCTGAACCTTGGAAACTTGCCGTTTCTTGTCAGAACAGAGAATAATATTTGTTTGGTGGAGATTTACAGGAACATCGTTACCTGACAGTGGTTTGCCTCAAGAACAAAGGATTTAGCACCAAGAAATCTGCAACAACTAACCACGCCTCTCCCTCACCTTTCCTAGAAAAGGTCTTGCTAAAAGCTTTTAGGGAGTTTGGTCTTTTTAAGGCATGATCCACCCATCTCCTTGTGGGGCCTGCAGTAAACCTTTTTCTGTTGCAAACTCCAACATGTTGGTAATGTTTGGCCTCAGTGTGTGTCAGGTACATAGACTAGCATTTCGGTAACAAGATCAGTGGAGGCATGGAAAACACTCTACCCCATTTCCCATTTATTCCCAGTATTCAGAGTGGGTAGCTGGGGAAGAATTCCATGCCCTGAGGACAAAGCTGGCAATGAAAGAAATGTCCCCAGTTCTCTTCCTCTGGGCTCTGGGGAGCTCTGCCTCCTCCCAATGCAAAAGAGCAATTTTGTTGAGAATCAAAACAATTATATGTGTGCATGAGTGCAGATGAGTTTGATGCAAGTGTCTGAAATTAGGGTCCTGGCAGGTAGGCAGGCTTTTGCAGGCTTCGGCAGCTGTCCTTTTGTGCAGAAGCACGGATAAAGCACCCCATGCTCACTGCTAAACTCGGCTCCTCATTGTTATCCAAACAATGGAGTCAAGAGGTAGATGAGAGTGGAGGCAAAGAGAGGGGCATTGTGGAGCCAATTCCGTGCCCAGGAATAAGCATCCAAGGGCAGTGATTCATTGAGGCTTTATATTTTAAGACCTCCTTTCAGGGCAGGTTGGATAAGCCAGGTGGCTCTGTAAGGGCCTTGGGGAGGAGAAAGAAAAGACCGATTCCATCTTCCCACCTTGCCCACACAGGGAGACTCACAAGGAGGTTCTGGAAATGACAACATTCTATTAGGACTCTTAGAAGGTCAGGGTCCACTCGCAAGGAGCTCCCTCTCCATCCTCAACAAAGCACTTCAACGTGCACCATCAGTTTGATCCTTACAACAGGGGAATGGACAACCTATCGATTTATAGCAGGCAGCATCCCAAGGACCACGTCACATAGGAGGTCTTGAGGAAAGTGAGGGACTCTGTGGGGAAGAATGAGGCCCTGTGAGGTCTGGTAAGCAAGGTTTCAGCAGCTTGGCTAAGCTCCAGGAGAGAAGGTAATTAACACAGGGCTGCAGGAAAAGTTCTTTCCACCTTCTGAATGTGTGGATGTGGTTTCTTCTAAGTCTTAACCTTCTCACTAATTCTTCCCACATCTCTTCTAGTAGTAATAACCAGTCAACTTTGCAAACAGACTCTAAAGTATTTGTGGTCCACAGACATTTACCCCAATGTGCAGTATTTGCAACAACTACATACACATGTTCTCATTCTGGTGATTCCCCCAACCTTTCACCTAACCCCCTACCATCGAGATTCGCTTCTCTTCCTAACATTCAGGTCTACCAGCTCAGGGTCCTCGAACACATGGCCTTAGAAAACACACTTTCCCTGATATTCAGCCCTCTTCTTGTGAAGCCATAGATAAGGGCCCATCCAGGAAGGGAAAAAGACCAGGCTGAAATCTGAGAAACCACACTGATCCAGAGGCCCTGGCGGTGCCTAGTGTACAAGGAGCACTGGGCAAAGGCTCGGTGCCCTTTGGGTTCAGCTTCATCAGGAAATATATCTCCCAACTCAACTCAGATACTATTGATACTTTGTCCTGCTCTTGTAGGGCAAACCATTTATGCTTTAGTAACATGGAGATGCAGGTTTAACGACAGGTGACAGCCAACAGCAGGTCTTACATGAAGATTATTCACTTCCATGTTCACCTGGAGGTAATGTTCATCCTGGTGGGAATAAGGTTGTCACTCTTTTTGAATACTGCATTTCATTCTAAGAAGTAGGTACTAGTATCATGACCACCAAGAAGCTGGAACCTAGGGAGGCACCTAACTTGCCTATCATCACACATATAATAGAGATAAGGGAGCCCGGATTAGAATTGGATCTCTCTGAGTCCAACGCCCCAAATCTGCACCCTCCTTGCCCTGGAACTCCTTCCCTCTCCTCCAGACCTATCTGAATCCTGCCATGTGACTCTATACTAATGGCATCACTAGAAGAGACCTGGGGGGATAGTCCCACTCATATTGATCTCTCCTCCCTCTGCTCTTTTATTACACTCACAGTCTGAGGTACTCCACCTAGCATTTGATTTTTTTTTTCACTCTCCTATTTCTCTCTGATTGCTTCATATGTGACCTCTTGGCTCCAAATCAGTCCTTGATCCTGGATCATTTTCTCTCACTTCTCCCACTATGCCGTGGGCACTGTAAGCACTAGTGAACAATTAGTTTGAGAGACACAGATTCACACTCTAGTTGGCACCCTCTTTCTGGGGTACAGAATTTCAAAAGTCAGAATTTTTCCTAATTCTACCTTTTTGGCTCCTTTTACAAATTAACAGTTGTGTTTATGAATAATTCTAAAGAAATGGGAAAATGCTTATGATAAAATGTCAAGCTAAAAGAGAAAGGATGCAAAAATAAATATACCTGTCTGAGTTCAACTATGTAAAAAATACATTAAAAGGTTGGAGAAAATATATTAAAGAAAAAAGAAAATAAAGACTGGAAGGAAATATACCAAAGGTTAAAGAGGGGTTATCTCTGGTAGGACTATTAAAGATTGCTATTTTTCCATTTAGTTTTCAGTCTCTCTTTTGGAAATGTCAGAAACTGCACTTAAATTCCAGAATGAAAGTCAAATTGGATTCTATCTGTAGAGGAGTCGGTGAGAGTGAACTTGGTGGTGAAAAAGAGTTACGTTAGGGAAAAAAAAATCTAAAAATATTTCATTCAGGGTCCAAACAGACAAACAAAAATCACTCTAGGAACTAAAAATGGAGGAAAATTGACTACCCAAACAACAGAAAAGCTAAGACGCCAAATAGGATGGCGTCAGAGTCACCCATGGAAACTTCCCATTTCCAGGACAGGTGGGCCTAACTTCCTTCGCCCAGAAAATGGAGCCATCAGAGAGAGAAGAGAATAATGCCCCATCTCCTTTTTTCCTCCACCCTTCAGTTTCCTGCCAGTGTCTTCCATTAGTCAAATTCAGTTAGAGGCCAGATCTCACGGGGCCTGGGAAACACAGTCTGCAGGGGCTGGCAACCTGCAAAACCCAACAGGGCAGGACAAGCTGGGAGAGGAGGGGATCCGAAGGGAAACTCTCTCAGGACCAGCACGAAGGGGGCTAAATTAGATCAAATATCAAATTCTAGGTCAGGTCAATACAGAATAAAAGGACACATGTTGACAATTTTCAGGAGTATGTAAGTTTTGCACACATGCAATTAGTTCAAGGCAAACACATTCTATTTTAACAGCCATCTAAATATCAGTATTTCCCAAACTTTCCTGATAGTAAGAGTCCCCTGGAGTTATTTGTTAAACACACAGGTTCCCAGGCCCCTACCTGAAGATATGAATTTTGATCTGCCCAGACCTTCTGTGGTAGACTAAAAGACGGCAACAAATTGTTTGCTGCTGCTGCTATTGCTAAGTCGCTTCAGTCGTGTCCAACTCTGTGCAACCCCATAGATGGCAGCCCACCAGGCTCCCCCGTCCCTGGGATTCTCCGTTGCCATTTCCTTCTCCAATGCATGAAAGTGAAAAGTTAAAGTGAAATCGCTCAGTCGTGTCCAACTCTTAGTGACCCCATGGACTGCAGCCTACCAGGGTCCTCCATCCATGGGATTTTCCAGGCAAGAGTACTGGAAGTGGGGTGCCATTGTCTTCTCCAAATTGTTTGCTAGTCCTCCCATTAAGAGACAGAGTCCACTCCCCTTCCTTTGCATCTGGAATGGTTTTAGTGACTTGCTTGACCAATAGAATGAAATGGAAGGAGCCGTCTACGGCCTTGGAGCATCTGCCGAGTACCCTTGAAATACTCACAATGAGAAAGCCAGCCACGACACAGGAAATCTAACTACCCTGAGACCCCCATCCTATCAGAAAACCCCAGAGAGCCTTGTGGAAGGACCACACAAAGAGAGGGAAATGGCTGGCCAGCTCAGCTGTTCCCCTTAGCATCAGACATGGTATGAAGAGCTGTCCTAGACATCCCAGCCTCTGCACACACAATGTGAGAGTGTGTGTGTGTGTGTGTGTGTGTGTGTGTGTGTGTGTGTGTGTGTGTGTGTTGGGGAAGCAAAAGATGGTAGGGAAAGAATCTAGCTACAGCCAATATGGAAGCCTCAAACATAGCAGTAGTGTACCTGTCCCAGCCATCTCTAACCATAAGAGCCACCCCTGAGGCCTCAAATGTTATGAAGTAGAGATAAGCCACCCCCACCGTGCCCTGCCTGAATTCTTGACCCACAAAATCATGAGCATAATAAAATGGCTTTTGTTTCAGGCTGTTATGTCTTGGGTCAGCAACAGATAAAAGGAACACCTTGCCAGGGATTTGAGAGTCTTCAGAAGTGATCTGGTACACCCCCAGCCTCCTCAGGTAGGACTGTGTTCCAAGTAACTGACAGATGGATGTCAGTGTTGGTGATGGAGGGAAGGGGACTCGTTAGAGTTTTGAAGATAAATGACAGCACTCAGACACATAAACACTGGGGGGAAAGTCAGAGGCCCTGGAAGGATTCAGAGAAGAACTGCTCCCTGGTTTTTGTTTTTGTTTTTTCCAGCTTTGGGGCTTGAAAACAAATTCTTTTCCTCTCCAAATGCTTTCTGCTCCTCAGGTCCTATCTATTCTTTATCCTGTCCCTTCATCACCTTCCAACTCTGTTCAAAGTTGCTTCCTAGAGTAAGTAAGACCTGACCTGGTTCTAGTTTCATTTTCTACATTTCCTCAATGGCCATGCGCAGAAATTGAGGAAAATAATTGTGGAGTAAAATAAGGTAGTTTGGGAAAGTAGTTATGGACTGTAAAGCACTGTATAAATAAATATTTCCCTCGTATGTTTCTTTTTATACAATCTTGTATGTAAGACTTCTCCAGAGACAAGAACTGGGTGGTCACAGGGAGAAGCATTTCTATTTCCTGCTTCCTGTGCCTCTTTCAAAACTCCTGGAATCCCATGCATGCTCTGAGGGTATGCGCTGATACCACATACAGTATCAACACTTGAACAAATATAAGATTTGAAGCCTTATGAGTACTTGGATTACTGTCTCAGGACACATTCCACTCCATCTCCATTCCAAGGTAAACCTGTGTGCTCAGTCTTGCCTATGTGACATATAGTGAGAAGACCAGAACAGTCTTCAGTTCAGTCGCTCAGTCGTGTCCAACTCTTTGCAACCCCATGGGCTGCAGCATGCCAGGCTTCCCTGTCCATCACCAACTCCCAGAGCTTGCTCAAACTCATGTCCATCGAGTCAGTGATGCCATCCAACCATCTCATCCTAAGTCCCCTTCTCCTCCACCTTCTTTCCCAGCATCAGGGTCTTTTCCAATGAGTCAGTTGTTCCCATTAGGTGGCCAAAGTATTGGAGCTTCATCTTCAGCATCAGTCCTTCCAATGAATATTCTGGACTGACTTCCTTCAGTATTGACTGGTTTGATCTCCTTGCAGTCCAAGGGACTCTCAAGAGTCTTCTCCAACACCACAGTTCAAAAGCATCAGTTCTTTGGTGCTCAGTTTTCTTTATAGTCCAACTCTCACATCCATACATGACTACTGGAAAAACCATAGCTTTGATTAGATGGACCTTTGTTGGCAACGTGATGTCTGCTTTTCAATATGCTGTCTAGATTGGTCATAGCTTTTCTTCCAAGGAGCAAGCATCTTTTAATTTCATGGCTGCAGTTACCATCTTCAGTGATTTTGGAGCCCCCCAAAATAAAGCCTGTCACTGTTTCCATTTTTTCCCCATCTATTTGCCATGAAGTGATGGGACCAGATGCCATGATCTTCGTTTTCTGAACGTTGAGCTTTTTCAAATTCCTCTTTCACTTTCATCAAGAGGCTCTTTGGTTCTTTTAGTCTCTTTAGTTCTTTAGGTATTGCACTGGGAGGACAGTCTTAGTGCAATACCTACTCACTGGGAGACTTGAGGTGTCAGGTATTAGACAGTTCTCCATGGTGCCCTGCAATTATGAGCAGATGCCCTGATAACTTGTGTTTCACACCACCTTTTCCCTCTGAGGCAAAGAGCAGATTTGTTTGCTGGTCAGTGTAATAAAGACATCTCCTTCTGGGACAAAGGCTAGGCAGATTTGCCTTACCTGTTCATGTGCAGCATCTGTCAGGCCTCCTCTGCATGGCTGCTGTGGGTAAGGGGTAGCCACACAAATATGCTAAAGCTCATGCTACTGGTTTTGCCATGAGTAACGAAGTCCTTTGTCTCTGACCCAGGCTAACTTGTTAGCTTGCAAACAGGTAATAACTCAGGCCCTTCTGAGTTGGAGTTTTTGGCCACTGGGTACTAGAGTACACACTCCCCTCTCCCCTAAACACCTGCTCCAGTTTCTCCTGTTTTTCCTGTCCAAAGTACTTCCTTCTGTCAAATCCTTGATGACAAACCCACTGCCTGTGCTAGCACAAGACAAGAAAAGCTGAAGGTAAATGTAATTAAGGGACTAATTCAAGCACTAGACACCAATTTCTGTCAGAACCAGCCTTGCTGAGGGGATAATGATACTAAGTAAGGCAGCTTTTGCTCTGAAGAAAAATCTATTCAGAAATTTCATTTTTCCTACACAGCTTTTCTCCTCAACAATCCCAGTCCACTCAGGACTGTTTCTCACTGTCCTGAAAGTCCACATCCTCCACTCCATTGCTGCACTGCAGAATCAGTTTATTTAGACACCTTGTGAAAACTGCAGATCCCTGTTTCACCCCCAACCTACTGAGTCAGAGTCTTTAGAGGTGGGGTCCTGGAACTTGCATTTGAAACAAGTGCCCAGGTGATTGTAAGTATGCCTAAATCTGCTTTAAACACTGTGGGCTCAATCCTGGCTTAACATGAAAATATGATGCCCAGGTTCCAGGCCAGAAAATCTCATTAATTTCTCTGGTGTGGGGCTTTGGTGCAGTTTTTTTTTTCCTAATGCTTTCTTAGAAGAGTCCATTTGCAGTCAGGATTCAAAACCCCCAGTCTATTTACCCTAATTGGAAATGCATATATTTGGAGTTTTCTCTAATATTCTTCTGCTCCAACATCCCACTGCCCTTCAACAAATGTGTTTAGTTCTTCTCCCTTTGAATATAAATCTTAAGACTTTCCTCCACGTGTAACTCTTTAATAAATCACTTACAATAGAAATCTACCCTCACAATGTACAGTTAATTGGCCCATTACCTTTCTTTCACTCCACCTAGGGGCTCCAGTTAATCCATTTATAATTCATGTATCCATTAACCCCCATGAGCCTTGCTAAAGGTATCTCAGCAACCACTGGGTTTCTCCTGGCTTATGACTCTGCCATTCAGAGTCAATTCTCCCTGCCTCCCTCCCTATCCCTTCTCCTCAGCACCCAAATCTTTAGGGGAACAGAAGCCCGGGAAGACACCCTTCATACCCACAGGTCTGGGAACATTTGCTAATAAAGTGGAGTCCAAATGGTTGCTAAAGATCATAGCTTGTCATCCCCCACACACTCCCTCTGTCTGGATGGGTGACCAGGGTGCCACAGAAGCCTCTATTCAGATACTAAGTTCAGCAGGTCTGACGTAGAAGGCCTGCTTTCTTCTCACTGTGCTCTCGAGGGTACCACTTAACAGGAGGGTTACTTAGGTACCTCTAAACATAAGACATTGACTTTTTGTTTTTTGGAAATACTTCCCATTCCATCAACCATATCAATATATTTATATCATAAATTTCAAATGCTCAGTATTGTGTTTGATTTTAAAAATTGTTTTTATTTTTTTATTGGAGGATAACTGCTTTACTGTTTATGGGGTTCTCAAGGCAAGAATGCTAAAGTGGTTTGCCATTCCCTTCTTCAGTGAACCACGTTTTGTCAGAAGTCTGCACCATGACCCGTACGTCTTGGGTGGCCTACATGGCATAGCTCGTAGTTTCATTGAGCTAGGCAAGGTTGTAGTCCAACTCAACATTCAAAAAACAAAGACCATGGCATCTGGTCCCATCACTTCATGGCAAATAGATGGAGAAACAATGGAAACAGTGACAGACTACTTTCTTGGGCTCCAAAATCACTGTGGATGGTGACCGCAGCTATGAAATTAAAAGATGCTTGCTCCTTGGAAGAAAAGCTATGACAAACCTAAACAGTATATTAAAAAGCAGAGACATTACCTTGCCTACAAAGGTCCATATAATCAAAGCCATGGTTTTTCCACAAGTCATGTATGGATGTGAGAGGTGGACTATAAAAAAGGCTAAACACCAAAGAATTTGATGCCTTCCAATTGTGGTGCTAGAGAAGACTCTTGAGAGTTTCTTGGACTGCAAGGAGATCAAACCAGTCAATCCTAAAGGAAATCAATCCTGAATATTCATTGGAAGGACTGATGCTGAAGCTGAAGCTCCAACACTTTGGCCACCTGGTGTGAAGAGCCAACACATTAGAAAAGACCCTGATGCTGGGAAAGACTGAAGGCAGGAGGAGAAGGGAATGACAGAGGATGAGATGGTTGGATGGCATCATTGACTCAATGGACATGAGTCTGAGCAAACTCTAGGTGATGGTGAAGGACAGGGAAGCCTGGTGTGCTGCAGTCCATGGGGTCACAAAGAGTTAGAAATGACTGAGTGACTAAACAACAATTACTTTACAATATTGTGTCAGTTTCTGCCATGCAACAACTCAAATCAACTGTAACTATATGTATGTACGTATATACATACATACATACATATGTGTGTGCTCCATGTCTGCCCCACTTGCTGTGCTTTTTAGGAGGCTCTCCCGTACCCCTACCAAGGTGAGCTTTGGACAGCACTGCCAAGTCATCAAGATCATTGATATATTAAATCACTAGCCATTTCTGCCAGTATCATTCCCCTCTTCTGCCATACTCCCCTTCCAGAAGAATAACTAGCCCCACACTCTCACCACAGTCACCTCTGTCAAAACTCCCACTGAGTAGGACTCTTGATAAACTCAGGCTTGGAGTGCTGATAAGATATGGCCAGGGAAACATCTTATGTCAAAAGAATGAGTCACTTTAATTGTCAAAATGTGCACTGGGTTGAGCTGGAGAGAGAGATTTTCTAAGGGGAAAGCGAGAAGGTTTTTATTCCTAGGATAAAGTAACAAGTTCATTAGCCTCAGCCTCTGCCTAATGAAAATATAAACTGGGGGAAGTAATCAGAGATCTTAGCATTTCATTCAGTAAACAAATGGGCACCTATTTGCAACAGGTTCTGATTGGGCACTGTGTGGATTTAGTAATGGATGACATATGTCCTTTTCTACCATAAAAAGCAATCACACATGAAGAAGATACTTGGATAAGAATGGTCAATAAACCACAAAAAAATGTTCAATATACTAATCATTGCTGCTGCTGCTGCGGCTAAGTCACTTCAGTAGTATCCAACTCTGTGTGACCCCATAGACAGCAGCCCACCAGGCACCCCCATCCCTGAGATTTTCCAGGCAAGAATACTGGAATGGGTTGCTGTTTCCTTCTCCAATGCATGAAAGTGAAAAGTGAAAGTGAAGTCGCTCAGTCGTGTCCGACTCTTCGCAACCCCATGGACTGCAGCCTACCAGGCTCCTCTGTCCGTGGGATTTTCCAGGCAAGAATACTTTTGAGTACTTTTTTGAGTGGGGTGCCATTGCCTTCTCCCACTAATCATTACGGAAACACAAATCAAAACTACCAAAGAGATACCACCTCACACTCATTAGGATGACTACTATAAAAAACAAAACAAAAACAAAATAATGTTGGCAAGGATATGGAGAAATTGAACCCTTGTGCACTGTTGGTGAGAATGTAAAATGGTGTAGCTGCTGTAGTAAATAGTATGGCAATTTTAAAGACAGAATTACCAAATGGTGCAGCAATTCCACTCCTTGGTATATTAAAAAAAAAAAAAAAACACCTAAAAGCAGGTCTTAATGAGATATTGGTACACCTATGCTCATAACAGCTTTACTGACAGTAGCTAAAATATGGAAGCAACTCAAGTGTCCATTGACAGATAAATGAATAAACAAAATATGGTATGTATATACTAGTATATTGTCTGGCCCTAAAAAGAAAAGAACTTCTGACACATGCTACAACAAGGATGAACCTTGAGGACCTTATGCTAAGTGAAATAAGTCAGCCACAAAGACAGATACGGTACCTTAGACTGGGCAAAATCATGGAGAAAAAGGTAGAATGGTGGTTGCTAGGGGAGGGGATAATGAAGAGTTATCATTTAATGGGTACCTGGATGACACTTTGATTGCAGCCTCATGAGGGGCCATGAGGCAGCAGACCCAGTAAGTTGTGTCTACACTCCTGACCCACAGAAACTGTAAGATGAAAACTGTGTGTTACTGTAAGCCATTAAGTTTCAGAGTAATTTGTTACACAGAAATAGATAACTAACACACTACCTTCAAGTCCTCTCTCTAGCCCCCAAAATGTGCCAGCCTATGGTTTCGATTTCTGACTAATTAATATCTTCCAATATCCACATCTGGGCTTAAGTTCCTTAGGATAATTTTATATTATATATAATTTTCATCAGATTGATATTTCCTATGGCAGAAGGATGCAGTCACTATAAAGGCATTCCTGGGCTCAGAACAGTCAATGTGGAAACATTCAAACTGAGATTGGTAACAGGATTCTCATTCTTGATCTGCACAAGGTCTCTGTACCCTGTTTCTAAAACACGAGGGCACTCACTCTCCCACCTGGCTTGGTTTCCCTTTTCTACTGCCTCCTTTCTTTCTTTCCCACCAAAGAGATGCTGTTCTCCTATATTCCTAAGAGGAATCACTTTCCACTATAAACTGTATTTTCACAGAACATCCTAGGCCTGTCTCTTTTCTTTATTTCCAATTCTCTCCAAACTACCTTAGGAAAAGATCTCCTTCTCCCTCCCTTCTACCTTCTCCTCCCTGCTTTGTTCCATTTTGAGCCAAAAAATAATCCTAGTCATGACTGAAGTGCAAGATCAGTACCAGGAATTTACACCTGTATCAGGAAAAAGGCAGAACCACACATTTTGAAGTAAATGAGAGCTAATAGCCAAAGCTAACAACTCGAAAGCCCTTGGCAGCACCCCAAATCAACATCCGAGCCTCTACAAAAACTTCAACGCCCACCTCCTCATCATCTAACTTAACCTGCTTCTGATCATAAGCAGCTTGGCAGAAAAAAATAAATAGGACTTTCCTTTGCTGAGGTCTTCATTATCCATACAATTAAAACAATGTGTTCTCTATTTTTTTAAATTGCAAATGCATGATATGTGGCGAGTTATTTTGTATTTAGCCTGAAAGCTAAATACACATTACACATAAATGTGTTTTTTAGAAAACTATAAGGCTAGTTCTGCCATCTGACCTCTCAATGAATTTTGAGACAGAGCCCACTTGTAAGTTGGGTCAGAGAACCTGCAGAGTGTGAATGGTGTTGTTCATTAAGGAAGTGAGGTGAGAGACAGGCAGATGTATAATTACAGGCAAGGGGGTGGAGTAGAGCTGAGAGGAAGGAGACCAGGGAATGAAGTGAGTTCTGTGGAAAAGAGGACCAGGGGAGGGGAGTGGAAGGAAGATGCTATTCTCTGAGTAACTCACATGTGAGGGACACTTAGTAAACTGAATCCTCACTTCCACCCTGTGAGGCAGGGCATCTTCTTCTGCCACTTTTCAGATGAGGAGCCTGGTTCTTAGGACATTTATATGATCTGCTGAAGGTCATGTAGCTCATAAGCGTTGAGGTCAAGATTTCAACTGGGATCTTTTTGAATAGTCAGCAAGGTCCTTCTGGCACTTCTCTGTGCATCCACCCACTCCCTTCTTTATCTGGGCTCCTAACAGCCAATGTGGAAACATCTAAACTTTATCTAGGTGGAAAAAAAGGAGGAGGTGGATTGTCCCACTTTTCTTGATGAAAGTTGGGGCAAGGAAATGCATAAGAGGAAAGTAGCAGATAGAGTCTGTGAACCAGAGAGTTTCCATTTCCTAAATCATGGAAAACTGTTTGGCTTTTAACGTAGGAGCTGGAGGACTGGTGGGCTGGGTCTTGACTACTCAGAAGGAATGAGAAGAAAAGGCCAGGGGACCCCTTCTCAAAGCCACCACAGTCTCCCTGGGCAGGTGAGAAACAGCAGCCCCAGCAGAACAGGGCCAAGGCAAGGAGAGCAGCCAAGAAGGGCCACAGCAATGAAACCAAGAGCAGCTAATACCAGTTACCCAGGCACAAACTTGGTCTCGTCTTGATCAAAGTATATGCATATGATTATGGTTGGGGGAAAACTGAGGGAGGGGAAGCTACAGCTTAATGAAGAAGATACAGCAATGTATCCTGGGCATTTGTTTCATTAAAATGTTTGCTCTGAAAGAATTATCTTCCTTTTGCTTGCTTGCTTTGTGCTATTTAAACATCACCCTTTTAATAATAAGGTATGCTGCGAATCCAATAAGAGGGATATAGAAACTGTGTCCAGCTTTTATCTCAAGCAAACATTTGGATGCCACTGCTTGGACTTACACTTCCAGGCAGAGCCCAGGTCTTGCCTTGGGAAAGATCCCCCCAGGGGATGCAGATGCAAGTGGTCCAAACCCACTTTAGGAAACTGGCTCAGACCAAGTGGCTATAGAAAAATCTACCTTTGGCAAGGATACACTGATTAGACTGGGACCGCTCTTTAAGACATAGGGCTTAGGAAACTGAGGGGAAACTGTTGCAGGATAAGAAAAACTGGGCTACTGGCCACTAAAATACAATGACCACCAGCATACTCCACCTGCACTCCTCATTGACACTTCACAACTCCTCACTGACTCCTTATAACCCTCCCATCCCTAATATTGCTCCCAGTTAACTGCCGATCCTGATGTTTTTACTAGACCACAGGCTGAGGTCAAGGTTGCCAGGATACTTATTGTGTTTAAAATGCTGCAGGAAGAGAATAGAGGGGTTTGCCTGAGTCCACACTTGTCCAAGCAACGGCCTTGTCCTGAACACATGGGAGGTGACTGGCTTTCCCCTAGGGAGGCCTCCCCTAGGTCTCCATCTGCACAGGGCAGAGCCCCCAGACTCCTAGGTCCTATGGAAGGCAGGGGGAGAGCAGAGGAAGCCAGTTGGCACACCTGCCCCCATGGTGGTGCCCACCTGGGCATCTGTCCACCTCTAACAGCAGAGACCACCTCTGCCTCTTCTCAGGGAAGGTCAGTGATCTTTACTAAGTGCTCTGAGACCTTGGGATGTGAGGGGCCTCCCTGCCCCAGGAGTCTGACAGGAAATCAATCTGCTGTCTCCTTTGCTTTCTGAATATTATGAATGTCCATCAGGTAGGAGTCTGACTCAGATGATCTCCAAGGTCCCGCCTAACACCAACACTCCATAATTCCTTTTAGCCTTTAGGTCTGAGGATGGCTTTTTGGCTTGAGGCAAGGATAAAACTGACATAAAGTTAGCAAATGCAGTCACCTCCCAAACTGCCTTGAAATCAGAGGAGAGTAGTGGCATGAATAATCCAGAATTAGACCTTCTCTTGCATTGGAAGAAACTGAGACCAGATTGGAGGAACTAGTTAAAGATGAGGTGATATGGCTGACTGTTGAAGTTGGACTGGGGCCAGGACTCCTGACTTCTAGTGCTTGCCCCTCTCCATCGCTCAGGTCTGCTACGTTTGGCTTGAGAGTATATGCCCTGACTTTTGGAACCAGCAGCTGCTTTCTGCTCATAGGGATATTTGGTTCCAGCTAACATCCGTAAGAGTCAAAATCTTGAGCACATACTGGTCAGATGATGAGGACAGGTGCCATGGCCATGTTTGAGGGGCAGACAGAAGCCATCCCAGGTTTTGCAAGTCATCATAAATGTATCACAATGTGGGTGATTCACATAGAGACTACTGAGTAATAAAAATGATCACTTCACCAAATACTATTAAGGGGTTCCCTCAGGATGGATTGCCTGGTAACTCCAACCATCCCACTTGATGTTTTTATAGATGATTCTGATATGATCCTAAGTGAAGTCTCTGCTAGGAGGTGGAGAGCAACTGAACATATTTACTGTTTCAGGAAGACTGACCCAGGTGACCTACCAAGGAGAAAGGCAGGATGAGACAGGCTGGTCAGGAGGCTTTTGAAGCAGCTAGGCATGAGGTTAAAAATGGGGATGAGAGGGAAAAAATGGAATGCAGGCAAGAGGTTATAAACAGCTACTGGATCTGAAGACTAAGATGAGGCGGCCATTGGAGAAAAGAAATCAAGAAGAAACTCAAGGCTTTAAGTCCTGAAAAAGAAAAACCATGTATGTTGGGAAAAGAGGCTGAATTTCACTTTGGACATCTTGAAAAGGGTATTCACACAGAGTTCATACAGAGCAGAGAGAAAGGAGAACCTGAAATCTAAAAGGTATGTGCATGCACATCCATGGTGATCCAAAGAACAGGCCTGGATGCTCAGCAGGGCACATGCCATGCTGGGCGCTCAGGGCCTCCAGATGTGTGTGTGTGTGTGTCTTACATTCCTAACATTCTGTAAGCATCTTGAGGACGGAGAACTCGGCATGTTGTTATTCCACATTCACCACCATACCCAGTACAGGGCACACGAAGCACAGAACTGAGAAGTCTCCTCTGGCAGCACACATGGGGCCCCATCAGTGGTCTCCCCTGCATGTTAGCCTTCATGTCAACAGAAGTCACACTGGCCCAGGGCCATAGGGGCCTGCCAGCTGCCCCCTTCTCTTAGAGGACAACACAAGGTCCCCACACAGACTGAAAGGCAGAAAAGGAAGCCCCTCTCTGGATTAAACCCTGCTGTTATTTCCTCAGTTCTAAAGATGATGACCAGCTCATAAAACTCGAGTCATTCTCCAAATATCTTTCCTGCCAAGGATTATAACACTGAAATCAAGAAAGGAAAAAGAGCCCTGACCAACGAGGGAAGTCAAGACTCTCCAGGCTCCAGGTCTTGTGGATGAGTTCCCAGCCACAAACCCTTCTACCTGCAGCTGAGCCCACATACACAGGACCCTCCTGGGCCAAAGCCCACCTCCAGTTCCTGACTACATAGCCTTCCTGTCCCTCCCTGGACCCTGGGGCAAAGGTCTACTAGCCACCATTCCACATCTGCCCTGTGATGAGAAGAGCAGGGTTGGGACCTTTTCCCCAAGGCACCTGGTGAAGGCTAAACAGACAAGCTGATACCTACATGTGGATACATTCCTCAAACAAACTGGTGCATCCAATCTCTACAGATTTACTGTCACTGAGGAACATATTAAAGATAAGGCCTCCCTCTTTCCCTTTTGTCTGAGGCAGAAGCCAGAAAAGATGATTAGGAGTGGAGAATGCCCAAGAAACATAGTGGCCTGCATTTGCCAGAGGTACCATAAAGCTCCACATCATCAGGGGAGATGGGGGCTCTGATGTGGCTCACCCCACACCTTTTGCGTGTGATCAGGGAGCAGAAGCTGAGAGCCCAAGCTCTGCAACAAAGTCCTGAATTCACATCCAAGATTCTGTCTCCAGAGCACACCTCCAGCATGTCTGCAGGCTGCTTACTGGAAAGCCCTCTTACTGGAAAGCCCTCTTCTGGCTATGCTCTGCCAGCTCAGGCCTGGTCAGTCAGGGCTACTCTAGGGGCTGGGGGTTGGGGGGTTAGGTGGAGCTGGCGGAGACCCAGCACCAAGCCACATGCACAAGGGCCCAAAGGGAGCCCTGCACTTGTGCCCTGCTCCAGAAAGAAAGCCGTGATTTCAGACCTCTGGGCACTGTGCCCAACAGCCTGACATCCTAGGAAGGCAGGCGAGGCCCTGCTGGCTCCAAGAAAGGAGCCTGCCATGGAAGTAACTGGTGGAGGGGCTCCATGCAGACAACCCAAATCTGAGGGGTGACTGGCAGCGATGAATGAGCAAGGAAGCCTTGTGCCTAAAAGGGGCAAAGTTCCCACCTCACTGCTGCAGAAAATCTGCTGGAACATCAAGGATGCCTAGGCAGTGATGAATGGCAGGGCATTCTCTGCTTCACAGTGTCAACAACAAGCTTTATATATATATTTCCCCACACTTCCTGGAGAATCTTCAGCTCTGCCCAGCTGGGCACTTCGAAGGCTTTGTCCCAGCTTCTCCAGTTGGCCCTGAGATAGGGCCACTGAAAATAACAGCAAACCTTGATTCTTTCCCCAGTTATCACAGGGCCTGGAGGCCAAGGCAAAGACGAAGGAGGTAAAGGAAACTTCAGCACAATGGTTTGTGGACCCTACCTCCTCCTCATCTACCTGCCAAATCTTCAAATCAACCTAAGCACTGCTTCATCCACAAAGCATAACAGAGGGCTAATGTCTACTCCCAGTTGCGTCTGCCCTTTGCTAACTGCATGCCCTTCCATCCAGTCTGGGACCACCATGTCCACAATCCAAACAGCAGTTCAGTTCCACTCACTCAGTGGTGTCCGACTCTTTGCGACTCCATGGACTGCAGCATGCCAGGCTTCTCTGTCCTTCACCATCTCCCAGAGCTTGCTCGAACTCACGTCCATTGAGTCAGTGATGTCACCCAACCACCTCATCCTCTGTTGTCCCCTTCTCCTGCCTGCAATTTTTCCCAGCACCAAGGTCTTTTCTAATGAGTCTGAATATAGGCCACAACTAAGGCTCTGTCCTCCCACGTTTCTCTTTTCAAATTTCTTTTTTCTCTTTATCAAATTTACTCTAGCTATTATAAAAGCACTACATGTTAATAACCCTGGCAAGTTATTTCCTTAATCTCACGAAGCCAGATTTCTGGGCTGGCATGGCTATAGGGGTGGAAGCTGACTGTGGCAGCTCTGACCATTCCTATTACGTCTGCTTTCCAATAAATGCTTTCTCTGAGATCAATGATCAGACCCATCAATTAAAAAACAGTTCAATTAATACAACTTCATGTGACACACAGCTTTTTTGAAATGCGGCTATCGTATCCCAGGAGGTAGATCATTTAAAGTGTGGAATCATCACTTCCTGTAGATAGCACAGGCCCAGCACGCAGGCAATAGTGAGGTACAGTGTTGACAGAGTCAAGAAGAATCACAAAGCTATCACTTACTGTGCACCTACTACATTCTAGGAACTCTGCTAGGCTCTGGGCAAATGTTTTTCTCTTATTCTCAACAAACTTGCAGAACAAATTCAGATCCCCAGATAAGGGAAGCTAGGCTAAAAGACTTACCCAACACCTCAGATCTGGAAGCCCTGGAGTCCAGTCTTCTGCATCCAAATCCACTCTGTTGTCCTAAGCAGAGACCTGATTCCCTGTGGATCATTTCTGGCTGTTCCCTGCAGTACTCAAGTAGAATTTCTTGCCATCGAGAGCAAGAAATTTCTTTCTGGCTTTCTCAGACTTCCTCCTCTAACTTTCTACAAGGGACTGAGAGGAGTTAGGTGGAGCCATTGTGACCTTCCCAGCCCACAGCAATCAAGACAGAATAAAGCAGGAAGATCTGTGGGAACTCAAGACCTTCTGGCCATTATGCCATGGTAAGGTAAAGGAGGATGTGCAGGGGCGGGGGGGCGGTGGGGGGGAACCAACATGATTCAGGAGCTCTGAATGAGGAACTTGAATTCGTTCTCCCCTTAAAATAGAATCTAATGATTCCTGGAACACCATCACCCTCTGTTGAATGATTTACATCTTATATGAATCACACAAAATAAATACAGTCATATTATGGATGAGGAAAATAAGATTCAGAAAAGTCAACTAATCTACTGAGAGCCACACAGCCAGTCAGTGCAAAGGTGAGCTGGCTAAACCCAGGTCTGTCCAACTCCAAACTCATGCTTTTCCACCCCGCCAAGCTGCCCTCCTTACTAAGCATCCAAAACATATTTTGGTAGTGCCAGGTTTAGGGAGCAGACGCTTAGGACACCCATCAGAACTTTTCTCATATTATGAACCCCCAGGAAGATGATTTTATTTAGGGACCTTGATGGTAACTGCTCACAGCTATTAAGCCATCTGCCTGAGAATCCAAATTCTAATTTCTGCTACAGGCAGGAATTCCTCAGGGAACATGTAGTTCAAACTTCAGGAAGAGTTAGAAAAACATAGTCCTTCTGTGGTAGATTGTTTACAAAGCTGGTCACATTGAGTCCTCCCATCCACATGTACATGCTCCTCTGCAATGTGACTGTCCCTCTGTCCATCATGAGGTGGCATCTATCTCCTTACCCCTCCCCACCCCAAACCTAGACTAGTCTGAGACTTGGTTGAGCCAGCATGTAGCAGAAGAGACACTGTGTGACTTCTGGGTTTTGACTTCAGGAGGTCTTGTATCTTCTGGTCTCATCTTCTTGAATACTTCTGCCATTACGTAAAGAAACTCAGTCCTGTCTTCTGGTGGACGTGAAGCCATCAGATGAACAGAGAAAGACACCCACTGACAGCCAGCACCACTGCCAGAAGTGAAGCCATCTGAGACCATCCAGCCCCAGTCAAACTGTCAAATGACTGCAGCTACGTAACTGACCCCAGCTGACCCCAACCCAGATCGCTGACCAACAGAACTGTGAGCAAATCAGCAGTGTTTTAAGCCACTAAGGTATGGGCATTTTGTTACACAGCAACAGGTAACTGATACAACTTGCTTTTTGCCTCTGGGAACACTTCCCTCACCTACACCTCTCAGCAATACCCACCCACCTATCTAGTGAGGAATCTCTTTTGGTTCTAGGCAACTCCTGCATAGGACTTCTCTCAGAAGTTTCTTGCTGATAATCACTTTCATTCGGCACATTTGATGCAGTGTACCCTACAAGGCCAGCACTGTGCTGGCAGACACAGGATATTCAGGATATTTTCCTCAATCAACTCATGGCATTACAGATGTCAGTAACCCAAGCCCCCAAACAGCACCAACATAGATAGAAATGTGGGCTGCAGAGCTGAGCTACCAGGTCACCAGAGTATGTGCCTGTGGTGGGCAGAAGTGTAAATATATGAACAATATCGAGAAAAGTCATTTGGGGTCCAATTTCCCAGATCACCTTACAGAAGATTACTCCAGTGCACACATCCATGACTTCTGAGAGCATAAAGGAAGTGGGAACTGAGGAAGACCATAAAGTATATGTCAGGCAAGGCACTGACGTGGCTCATGGCCTGAGACTCCACAGGCTCCAAGAAGCCCTGAGACTGGAACCAGAGAGCACATATAGTCTTGACTGCATAAAGAACTGAGCCCAAGGGTTTCACAAGGGCTCATAAAAATGGAAGAGGTTTAGAGACTGCTTTTATTGATGCACAACTCCTCCGTGTGTACTCAAGAGGAAAATGTCTTCTCTCATATATCAAGCTGTTGGTCACAGTCAACAACTCCCTGCTGTCTTCTGAAGAATTCCAAACTTCTAATCTGACATGCGGGGCTCTCCATGAGCTGTTGCTAAAGTCGGTTCTGGGATTTGATTCCCAGAACTAACACTACTCACCAGCTGTGTGGCCCTGGACAGGACACTTCACACTTCTGAGTCTCCGTGTCTTAATCTGAAAAACTGGGATTTTACATGCATAGGTAAAAGGCATGCCATGAAAACTAAAATAACATAACAAAGTGCCCAATATTGTCCCTGGCAATGGGTATTGACTGAGTGTACAGTTCCTTCCCAGAATTCAACATTTTCCATCACAGAGAACAGTTAGTTAGATGCCAGGAAAGAGGTCAGGATTCCTTGGAATAAAGGCTAGAAGCTTGATGTGGTTGGTAAAGGACCAGAGTGATGCACTATGTCTCTGTGTAATTGGTTTTGTTTCTTACTGCTCATCCCAGCTACATCTACACAGCCATCAGGTTTTTTGGCAAGGCTTTGGCAAGGGATCTCTTGAGACAGGCACTCTGAAATGCTCTTGCTTGCACCTTATCCAAACCAGCTTCCTCTTGCCTTATACCTCATATCCAACAGTGGGCAATAACCTCTTGTACTCAGAACACTGGTCCCATTTGAGGACTGTTCTCACTCCATATCTGGTTTTATGAGTGGAAAAAAGTGGTTCAGATGGTAAAGAATCTGCCTGCAATGCAGAGACCCAGGTTCAATCCCTGGGTCAAGAAGATCCCCTGGAGAAGGGAACAGCTACCCACTCCAGTATTTTTGCCTAGAGAATCTCAAGGACAGAGGAGCCTGGTGGGCTACAGTCCATGGGGCTGCAAAGAGTCAGACACGACTGAGCGACTAACACTTTCAATTTCAATTTCCTTAGTTCCATCTCAGCAAGGCACCACTCCCATATCCAGGCAGACTGAGAGTCCCAGAGAGACTCACCCCCAGCTCTTCCCCTTCTGACAGGAAAGTCAGTCCATTGTTGATCATAACTCCTTCCTGCCTCTCTCACACAATGCACACTGATATTCTATAGTAAAATGGGAAACGGAACTAAGAGAAATAAATCTTCATCAGAGACCAATCAATACCATTGACTGGGGCAGCTTTTCACTGAACATGAGGCGCCAGGGAGCTATGGAGATCCTCCCCTCCTTCTCCTAAAACTAAATGTACCACCCCTCTACCAATCCCTGGGATTTCACTGCAGGGTAGTCGTATTGCCCACAAGTATTAACCTCTGCCCAACTAGAGCCTAAGGCTGAGCAAAAGCTACATCTACTAAAATGTCAACCATTGGCTCAGGACAAAAGAGAAATAGGTTCCTTCACACCTGTGAGCCTTTGTCCTGTGGAAGGGCCTCCCTTCCACAGGAAGGGAGTAACCCACACACACCTCTACCCTGTCATTCAGACAGCCCATAGAGCACACACATTTAGTAAAATGGAGTGGTTCCCAGTCCAAGCATCAATTCCCACGCTCCACCAATCCCATCCAAATCACAGCACTGACCCCTCATAAGAGAATAGAAATAATTTAAGTGACTCAATGTGCCAAGCCTTCTGGTCAGTCCTTTATACAAGTCATTATCATTCATTTCTACTACATCCCTCTAAGTAAAGCATTATTATTTCCATTTTACATATGAGTAAACTGAAGCTAATAGAGCCTAAAAACATAGTCCATGCATGAGTGCAAGTCACTTCAGTCGTGTCCAACTCTTGTGACCTTATGGACTATAGCCTGCCAGGCTCCTCTGTCCATGGGATTCTCCAGGCAAGACTACTGGAATGGGTTGCCATGTCCTCCTCCAAGGGCTCTTCTTGACTCAGGGATCAAACACACATCTCTTATCTCCTGCACTGGCAGGTGGGTTATTTACCACTAGTGGGAAGCCCACCTGGGACTATCTACATAGTCCATATAGGATTAGAACCAAGGCCCATGTAGCTATAAGTCCATGACTTTCCAACCAGGAGTCCACTTGTAGAGTTTCACTCTCTTGGTATGTATTCTGAAAACATCTGCCTATGTCTGAGTGTCTACATGGAACAGTGTGTGCTTCAGTCACTGGTTTTCGGTAGCTTCCAATACAGTGTCATATTTGAAGGTAGAATTGACAATGGTGACAGATGGGGTTGTCTTCCAAGTCATTCCCAGAGTCCTCCCTGTCAGAGGCCCAGAGACCTAACTCAAACCAGAGGGCATGTAAATGTAGTTGCCAACAGTCATCAAAAATGACATATTTCTTCCAATACTTAGCATACTATGTTGTCATGGCAGGAATTTAGACCATGATGAAAAGACATGAAAAGAAGGAGAGAGATGTGCGGAGAGGGTAGACAGAGTCAGTCACCTTTTCCATGAGCTCACTCTGCACCCGGGGAAGAGGGTGGCACCTCGAAGCCTCTTCCCAGGGAGCTCCCTCTAGTTTTCAAACCTAGCTGAGCCCCTGACCAGGCACAACTTAGGACTCACCACCACTCCAGGAGCTCCCTCAAAGTTGAGGCAAACAACTCTCTCTGCAGAAGCCAGCTCTCCTTGCTCTCCCCTGAACCACCCCCCATCCTCTCTAACCCAGGTTCCCAGAGCTTAGACCAGGTAGAGAGCCAGTTGCCAATGGCAACCAAACCAGACTGCTTCAATTCCAACTCCACTTTGATTGGTCTGAAGGGATGGAAGTCAAGGAGGGGCCAGGACCGAGTTGCCTTGTGTCTAATGCATTCACTTAACAATCATCATGCCTTGCACTCATGCAACTCTTCAACTTTTCTAAGGGCTTTCCAGTATCATCTCATCATCTCTTAATCTTGCTGCAATCCTTGAGGTGAATAACAATATCCTCAGGCAGACAGGCACTCCTTGCAGTTGCTTTGTCCCTCCCCACCAGACTTAGCACCTTTGGAGACTTAAAAAAGACTTTCAGCAGAGGAAGAGCAGGAATCTGATCCTCTCAGTACAAAGCCACAGATTCATTCAGCCTTGAGGTGGATGGAGTCTTAGCAGCTCTTCAACTAAACATGTCTCATCCCTAGCAGGGGTGCCCTCCTAATCAGCACCCTCCAATAGAACTTCTTGTGATGCTGGAAATACACATATCTGTTCTGCACTACTGTCCACGGGGGCCACATGGGACTATTGGTCACTTCAAATGTAGCAATTTGATGGAGAAGCTGAATTTTTCATTTTATTGTAATTGTAAATAATTTTAATAGCCACATGTGCTAGTGGCTACTGTATAAGACAATAGTGTCCCAATCAGACCTCACTGCGATGGTAACTTACTGCCTCCGTTTACTGCTGTCCCACAGAACAAAAGGTGTCATGGAATTCGACACTGAGGATACTCAACGTATGTGCCAAAAGAATCACTTGGTGCAAAGGTCAGCTGGATCACTTTTGCCTACAGTTTGGATATTGAGTGCTTCAATTACAAAATGCTCACAAATGCCTGCAGACTGAGAAGGCTGGAAACAGAAGGCACGGAAGGGCATTGAGCCCAACCCCTTCAGAAAACAGACTAGCTACCCTTTTCTCCTCAGATCACACCTGACAGATTCATGTTCCCTAGGAAATTCTCTGTTGGTCCAACTTTCTCCCAAAGTTGCTGACTACCTTCCCAATGATTCTCTACCTGCAGGTATCCCAGGGCGAGAGCCAAGCTAGGGAGAAGTTACATCTGTCACTTTGCTTCGCCTCCTCAAAAATTCCACAAGGGCCCACAGGTCAGCAGTATCCCTCAGGAAGAGAGCTGTGGGCGTGCTGGGCCCAGGCTGCTAGTACAAGGTCCTCAGGTTCTCTCTAGTTCCTGCCCATCTCCATCTTCACTCATCAGTCACCTATTCGGAAATCTCCAAATTTAGATGTTCAGAAAACCATATTTTCCTCTCAGATTAGCTCAGAGCAGTGGTCACAGTTTAAATTTGGGGCTTCTAGGCAAAATTGCTTCCCAGAGGAACCTCATTCCCTTTGTTACTTTCTGAATGGATCTCTAGAGAGAGGGAGTGCCCACTGGTGTACGCCCTAGAAATGAAGATTTTGAAGTTGTGGAGAGATGGAATCTAATTTTCTTGTAAGAAGAAAAATATCTGTGGGGAGCCAGATCAAGATGGCAGAATACATCAAAAATACATCTCCATGTGAAATAATTCTCACAAAATATCTGCTGGCAGAAAATCTCATACAACCAAAACTACAAGACAAATATTTACTTTTCCTGTTTTTTAAACTAGAAATTAAGAAGAATGA
Source organism: Bos indicus x Bos taurus (assembly GCF_003369695.1). Classification (NCBI taxonomy): domain Eukaryota; kingdom Metazoa; phylum Chordata; class Mammalia; order Artiodactyla; family Bovidae; genus Bos; species Bos indicus x Bos taurus. The sequence goes on along the minus strand of NC_040076.1, from coordinate 68,308,341 downwards.
ATATGTAGGACTGTCTAGTGTTTATTAGTATTATTTAGAGATTTCCAGTCACACTGTTGTACCTACAACTCTTCACCCATCCACCATGTATTGAACATGGTTCATACTCTTTCCAGTCACTATGCTGGCCATAGCATTATCTTATAGAGGAAACAAAGAATACCCAGCCACTCAATATTTATTGAGCCCCTACTAGACAGAGTTCTTATCTTCACAGAACTTATATTCCAGTAATGGAAGGCTTTCAATACTCTGTGTACAAAATAAAAATATCATTTCTGATAGTGTAAGTCCTAAAAGAACATAAAGCAGTAGGACTGGGGAGTGATGGGTAGAGTGGGGGATGTGCAGTTTTAGTTCTAGTGGTCAGGAAAGACCACTTGAAGGAGGTGACATGAGCTAAGGCCTGATCCTTGGGAAGGAAGCAAATGAGGAGGCAAGGGAAGATGCCCCATGGAGCAGGAAGAACATGCGCAAAGGCCCTGAGAGGAGAACAAGCTTGGCAGGTTTTAGGAATAGCAGACTGGCTGCAGTGAAGTGAACATGTGGGAAGTAGGAGAAGAGGTCTGAGAAAGAGGCAGGCTCACATTATGGAGCTTCTGACAGGCCTCAGTGAGAGGAAGACACTGGGGGCAGGGGGTTTAGGCATGAGAGAGACAGGATCAGATTTATGAATACTGGAGTGGGTTGCCATTTCCTTTCTTCAGGGGATCTTCCCGACCCAGGGATTAAACCCACATCTCCTGCATTGCAGGCAGATTCTTTACCATCTGAGCCATCAAGGAAGCCCCGTGAGTAAAATACATTATTATAAAATATAGGACAGGAAGAGTACTGTAAATCATGCCATTACAAAGTATTATAGGAACTATGCTAATAAAGAAACCTACACTGCAGGGAAGAAGCAAAAAAACCACTAGGCTTCTCAGGATGCTGGCATTCCAGGCCATAACGACAGCTGCCAAGGTGTGGAAGTGTGAGACAACACATGTAGACATGATGGCACATTGGAGGGACATAGGTAATCAGCATGGAGGGCAAGTGGGTGCATGCACGGGAGGTCTTATATACCAGCCTCAGGAATTGAATTGATTTTGCATGTCACTGGTTCTTAAATTGGCTCTTAAAAATACTGGTACCCAGCCCCACACTGGACTGATTCCATCAGAACTTCTGAGGTGGGAAGACAGGCACCAGTACATTTAAAAGCTCTCTAGGTAATGCTAGTGCACAGCCAGGGTTGACAGCCACCACTGTAGGTGATGACTGAGGAGCCTTGAAGGGTTTGAAAGGAGCAGTAACAATTATTTATTTTCCATAACAGATTTGTTTGTCTAAAGATTATATTTTAGAATACAGTATTTTTAAAGTATAATATATTCAGGCAATGAAGACAAATTATTAATAATTACCTACATTTGCATTTTAAAGTTTTGAACATTATTGCAAATGGAGTCACGAGTTTCCATCCCTACTGAACTCTGGCTCTTCTGACAGTTTATGAGAAATCTAGCAACATCTAAACAGAAGAAACCATCAGCAGTTCACAGTTGATGGACTTTAGAACCAGAAGGATTTCCCCTGAGAGCCTCTTTATTTTACAGATTTGGGAAAAATAAAAAATAAAAAGAGGCCCAGGAGGTGCTATGACAAGGCTAGGGTTATCCGGGATTAGCAGCAAAGGTATAATTGGAACCCAAGCTCTCCACCACACCACGCTGCTGCTTGTTTATTAGAAAAGCCATCCCAATGTCTGGACTCTGCATTTTTCACAATACTAAGTAGATCATGAAAGTGCACTTAATTTTATAAGAGAAATATGAGAGGAAAAGGACAGAAAATAAAAATCCAAACTAATCAAAGGCAGTTTGGGTCACATAGAACTTTATTTTTCACATTAACTCCTTGGTTTATGACCTTCTGATGCTTTACTTTGATATTTTTGATAGTTTTCTGTAAACAGAATTTGTTTAAAGGAAGACAGGTTTTCTACAGATCAGTAGTTCTTATTCAAGGTGCATATTTCAAGATGTAGACCCACATCTTTTTCCAGAAGATGGAAGAATTTGAAGTGAGTGTCACAGAAGACTGGTCCTCTCCCTGGGCTCCAGGATGCATTTGCAGGACAGAACCCCTGGCTCTATATTAGAATCAAACACCTTAGGATTTTTGAGCCTATACTTGGTAATACCATTCCAACACTGAAGGCTAAAATATGCTGCATATTTTATAGGTGTGCCAGGCAAATGCAGCAGCAGTGCCACCTGCATTTTTACTGCCACCTTTGAGCACAAGATCCAAGATTCAAGTGGCAGCAGCAGCCAACCATGTGGTTCTTCTCCAACTCTTGATGAAGTCTTTTACTTTACTTTCATCTGGACAGGTTGGAGGAAGCACACAGACATTTTATTTGCCAGCTGAGTTTATCTGAAACAGAGGTAAGGGATGGTTCAGCCAAGGTCACTGTTTAATCCGGATGCAGTGACAGCTATAGAAACTGATTTTGTCCATTTAAGTATGTGAGAAAGACACTGCTTCTTACTCAGAATGACCACAGAAGAGATTGGGTTCAGGCTGGACCGTGTGTAGGCTATGAAAGCTTTGACCATCCCCAGCAGGAACAGATGTTGCAACTGAATCAACAGAAAAACAGTGGCTTGGCCAGGTAAGGCTTGGTCATGCAGAGGAAGCAAATCCTCAGGAATTAAAAAAAAAAAAAAATCAGTCAGGTGGCCCAGGAGAAGACTGTGTGCAGGGAAGCTCAGAAGGAGGAGCACAAGCTTAGAAGCTGGCTCAGAGCAAGCCTGCAGGTGAAAAACAGGACCATGGTCAAGGGCCACCCAGCCCAGGGGTGGCCACTTCTGACGTTAAAGGGACAAAGCTCATCAGGACAGTCATCAGTACGTTCTTCAGCCAGAAATCCTCTGAAATTATCTCAGGATCTTCCTAGAGTAGACCAGAACATTACTACTGTCTGGAATAGAGACAAGGGTTTCCAGAACTGGGTTATCTTTCTAAGCTATGAAACTACAACTTATAGTCCTTTAAGATCTTCAGATATTACTTTACTGAATAACTTATTCTTAAACTCCCAAGAGGACATCAATCCTCCACATTATCTAGTGTTTTTCTACAGCTTCTCAGTGTCTTTTATAAAATTATCCAATTTTTTTTCCAACCCTTGAGTAACAGTCCCCAAATTCAATGTCCTGTTGTAATATTTATACATCTCTTCTATCTTTCTATCATTTCCTTTTCCTTCTTGCGTACCCTCAACTCTCAAACCTATTTCTCTATGCATCTTAGAACCTATTTTCCTCCCCTACCTATTTTCTCGAATGCATCTGGCTTATAAAAATCTACAAAGAACACCGACAAAAAATATTTTTTAATGTCAACAGGTTTAGGCTACGGGATGCACACTCTGATGCAGCATCAGATGGGGACATTTTTCTCCAAACTGCTTCCACATCACTTGCAAGGTGATTTGTCAAAACAAATTACCGCTCTTCTCTGGAGGATTTCATCTACTCCATACATGGTGGTCGCCTTCCATTTTTAATGATTCTGAAAACACAAAAGATGTTTCAAGTGTCCTATGACAGAATCTGAGGTTCCCTCTCTCTGTGCAAATGATCGACCCTCCACTGCAGGAGCTGCTGGCTCTCATGGGTGCTTTCATTGCCCATGTGTTCACAGCCTCACTCTGAAGAGGTTTGCTAACCTGTCCTCTGAACTTGGGGCTAGTGAGCACCTGAAACATCTAGCTAAGGTCCACTTTCAGGCATTCAAACCAGCATGCCAGAAGAACCCACGCTCTTTTTCTTTCAATCCTTCTCATCTTCAGACATCATCTTACTCATGATGTGTTTTGAATACGGCGAGGAGGACAGTGGGTGGTTGGCATTTGCTCCCCGTGTGGCCCTGGTAAGGACACTGAGGTTTCCCACATGGCAGCAGCAGGGAGGGACTGCAGTGCTAGGAGGAGGGGCCGGCATTTTCTTCATCTTGCACATTCACTTATGAAGAAATTTTTATGCAGCAGACACATCCCACACATGAAGATATATTCACTTCCTTTAGACACACTTATTTCCTTGGGTGGTTTTGGAGGTCAGCTTATTTCTCTCCTTTGGAATAACCTGCAGTTAGAAGGGCGTCGTGTGCAGGAAGGAAGTTGCATTTTGCTGAGGAGAAAAAGGACAAAACTGCAGTTAGTGCCTCTCTTGTTTCTAGATAATTTTCTGTAACGTATAAACTCTGATAACAGCCTCTTCAGAGGGTACTAAACAGTATTCCAGCTCTGAAAGCCCCACCTCAGGAGTAAGATAAGGTATTTGACTTTGCCTCTAAGCATGGCTCCATAAGAATTCAAATATAATTTATACACATTATGGAAATATGCCACTGCAGCTAAAACAGACTGTGATGTTCAGTTTAGATAAATTTAAACTCTTACCTTTCTGTGAGGAGACATCTCTCTTTCCTTTGTGAATCTCAAAGTGAAGGGCCTCCAGGAGCTGGTCTCCAACTTCCTGCCAACTCCTGCACCTTCAGCTGGCTCTGCCCCTGCCTCTCCTGACTGAATGAGGCAGGGTGCTCCTTGTTTCGCAACCTCCAAGGCTCCAGCGAGCGTCTGGGCCACGTAGACTCTAAAGGCCTAGTTAGGAGGACTGGGACTTGTGCTCCAACCTGTGGAGCAAAATTCAGCAACAGGAGGCCCACCAGGAAGGCACTGATTTTTCCTATCCCAAGCCCCTCTTAGTACATTGGCTGCCGGCCCTGAAGACAGAAACACATGCGACCATTTCATCTGAGAGCCATACCCGGCTCTGTGCGTGACTCAAACCACCTGGCACCATGGGCAGTTATCCACCATACAGTGCTCTGTGTCGTTATCAGAGATGATGTGGAGGAGGCACAAGACAGGTCTGAATACAAAACTTTAAACATTTGATTTTATGCTAAAATGAAACAATTTCTCAATCCAAAAAATGTCCATCTTTCCGAGTTATTTTCTGGGCCTTCAGCCTGTGGGGGTTCCTGAGAAAGAGAGAGGCCATTAGGCAGTGCCTGTGGTTCTGATCTTCAGAAGCAGCTCGGGAAAGAAGAAAATTGCTATGAGGCTTTGATGTGGATGCCCACAGGCCTGGAGAATGAAATGTTTTGGGAGGTGTGCAAATAGTTCTCACTTTTCAGAGCGAAGTCGGAGCCAGAATACCCGGGTCCATGATAGTACAGGACATTTTTGATGAAGTGTGTGAGGCCACATGACACTCACATATTTCTGTGCTGTAGATGCAGACCTGTGTCCACTCAGTGGAAGAAGGTGAGTGTGGGATGATCTGAGAGAATAGCATTGAAACATGTACATCATCACATGTAAAACAGATGACCAGTGCAAGTTCAATACACGAAGCAGAGAATCCAAAGCCGGTGCTCTGGCACAACCCAGAGGGATAGGATGCGGAGAGAGGTGGGAGGGGGGTTCAAGATGGGGGGACATATGTATACCTGTGGCCGATTCATGTTGATATATGGCAAAAACCATCACAATATTGTTAAGTAATTATCCTCCAATTAAAAAAAAAAAAAAAACTGTGTCCACCCTAACCTCCTGGAATAAAGAGTACATTGTGAATCAAAGGGAAGGAAGAAAGAGGAAAGCATAGAGTTGGAGAGGGAGCATAACCTTGGGGGCAGAGGCAGAACCGGCGAGATGATCTCAGATCATCTGTTATTAAGCACGGCCATACAGTTCATTTCAATCCCCCTCCCAAGGGAACTTACAGAGCCATCCAAAATAAATAATATATTGTGTTAATTTAGTCCCAGTTAACAGGGCCAAGGGCTTCCCTGGTAGCTCAGTGGTAAAGAATCGGCCTGCTGAGCAGGAAACTTGGGTTCGATCCTTTGGTGGGACGATCCCCTAAAGAAGGAAATGGCAGCCCGCTCTAGTATTCTTGCCTGGAAAATCCCATGTGCAGAGGAGCCTGGTGGGCTACAGTCCATGGGGTCACAAAATGTTAGACACGACTGAGCGGCTAAACAGCAGCAGCAGCAAACAGTGCTTACCCTTCCCAATGATTGTAAATGGTGAGCATTTACCACAAAGTGCAATAATCAGGGTGTCAAATTTACCTGAATATCAGCTTAGTCCAGTATCTGTATTATTTTGTTTTGGGGGAAAATGCTTGTGCTTTTTGTTCATGGGAAAATATACATAACATACAATTGTAGCCATTTTTAAGTGTACAGCTTAGTGGCATTATATATCCACGTTGTTGTACAGCCAACACCTTTCAAATGGCATTAAGTATACTCACCTTGTATAGCCATCACCACCATCCACCTCCAGAACTTTTTCATCATCCCCAGTTGAAATCCGCATTACTTTTCACACAGTCTATGAGCCACCCCGGAACTTCAAAGGATGAAGCCCCTAACTACTATTCTATGCAGTCCTGGGGAGGACTCTAAGATACAGTATTATCTAGCATTTTAAGCTTCACAAAGTTCTTCCCCAATGCCCACACCAACCTCATTTGGCTCCTGTAAAAGGGAGGAGGCCAAGGCTCTGCGAGGGAGACAGACTTGCTCCAACAGACACCGACAACAGTGGAACCAGCTCGGCTTCCAGTGCACATCTCATGACACCTCATCACATCCAACGCTGAGAAGGAGGACGCGAGAAGGCCCTGCACTGGTGCCCAAGACTATCCTCCAAGGGCTGACCTATCCCTTGTCCCACCCTCTGCTTTGTGGGATTCTCACTGCTTTGGGCAGAGCGCCAGAGTTGCCTGGTAGCCCAGAAAAAGACGGCAGCTCTCTCACACAGCACTCACTGCAAAACAAACTTAGTTGCTGGCACTTTCTTTTTCCTTTCCATTTTCATTTCCATGAAAACAAACCCACTTCCCATCCGCTTCTTCACAAAATCGCCATAACATACTCCCTACCACGCTTCCCTCGGTGTTCTTCCCAGCAGACAGGAATAGAGGAGGTCTCTATTCCTAATCAAGATCACTGGTTTAGCCAGATTTCATCTGCATAAAAATAGGAGTGCCCAGGAGATCCTGCCTGGTGAGAGTTCTCCTTCCTGTACCTTGTAGGGGTGGCTCTGCCCATGACTTCCCATCAAGCTCAAGATGCCCCCAGTGCTTCTCAGGTCACCTCCGTTCAGGTGACCAGGAGCTTTCAAGAGGAGATTTGCCATTGTGTAGTTCTGGGCAGAATTGCATCACAAATGATAAGTACAGACTTCTTACCACAAACAGAACCACAACACCACAACATTGTCACAGTATTACACACATACACTAGCACCCAAGAATTTGATCCCCTGAATTTCTGCTGCATACACCCCAAGTGCATGCTGAACCCCACTGAATTCCTTTCTTAGGGCTGCCACGACAAATCACCACAAACCAGATGGCTTAACACAACAGAAATTTATGCTCTCAGAGTTCAACCCCAAAGTCCAAAATCAAGGTGGCAATGCCCGAAGGCTCCAGCCTTGGCTCTTCCTGACTTCTAATGGCTCCTGAGAATGCTTGTCATTTTGGGGCTTGTTGCTCCACCACTCATCTCTGTTCCTCCTTCACATGGCCCTCTTCTCCATGAATCCTCTGCTCTCCTTACAAGAACACTGAACATGGGATTTAGGATTCACCCTAATCCAGTATAACCCCATTTTACCTGAACTAATTATTATCTGCATAAGTCCTATTTCCAAATAAGCTCACATTCTGAGATTTTGGGTAGACATGAATTGTTAGACAGTGCTTATTCAACCCATGATACTCACCTCTAAGATATGTTCAATCCAGTGTCTCACTTTGTTTTCTTTGTTTTTGCCTTCTCCGTTTCAATCCTACTTGTGACTGACCACTGCCTTGTTGGAATCGTTTCCAAGACATCTGCTTCCATCCTCAAAACCCTATTCAAATCTCCAGACGGCACTTTAAATGGGTGCAGACCTCACCAGGTCAAGGAGGAGATGATACTAAGTTGCCCACAGAGGGTTCAATACTTCAAATATCCGTCTCTCCCCATTCATGCAAGAAGTTGTGTGCACTCAACTCACATTCAGCATTGCACTGGAGGTTACAGGTTTCCTGCCCTCAGGGAACTTAGTGCACAATACAAAAATGGGCAACTGCATGACCAGATGAGCAAAGCAAGCAAAAGGGTGAGGCAGTGAAGGAGGAAGAGGATATAAGCCATGCAGGAGCAAGGACACAGAGACAACCTGGGAAGAGGCAGGAAGACACCAACAAGTCCAGAATTTTCAGATCTCTTCAAGAGACTTAGAGATACCACGGGAAATTTTCATGCAAAGATGGGTACAATAAAGAACAGAAACCGTGTGGACCTAACAGAAGCAGAAGAGATTAAGAAGAGGTGGCAAGAATACACAGAAGAACTATACAAAAAAGATCTTAATGACCCAGATAACCATGGTGTGATCACTCACCTAGAGCCAGATATCCTGGAATGTGAAGTCAAGTGGGCCTTAGAAAGCATCACTACGAACAAAGCTAGAGGAGATGATGGAATTCCAGTTGAGCTATTTCAAATCCTAAATGATGCTGTGAAAGTGCTGCACTCAATATGCCAGCAAATTTGGAAAACTCAGCAGTGGCCACAGGACTGGAAAAGGTCAGTTTTCATTCCAGTCCCAAAGAAAGGCAATGTCAAAGAATATTCAAACTACCTCACAATTGCACTCATCTCACACGCTAGTAAAGTAATGCTCAAAATTCTCCAAGCCAGGCTTCAACAATACATGAACTGTGAACTTCCAGATGTTCAAGCTGGTTTTAGAAAAGGCAGAGGAAACAGAGATCAAATTGCCAACATCTGTTGGATCATAGAAAAAGCAAGAAAATTCCAGAAAAACATCTACTTCTGCTTTATTGACTATGCCAAAGCCTTTGACTGTGTGAATCACAACAAACTATGGAAAATTCTGAAAGAGATGGGCATACCAGACCACCTGACCTGCCTCTTGAGAAATCTCTTTGCAGGTCAAGAAGCAACAGAACCGGACATGGAACAACAAACTGGTTCCAAATTGGGAAAGGAGTATGGAGCTATTCCAAATCCTGAAAGATGATGCTGTCAAAGTGCTGCACTCAATATGCCAGCAAATTTGGAAAACTCAGCAGTGGCCACAGGACTGGAAAAGGTCAGTTTTCATTCCAATCCCAAAGAAAGGCAATGTCAAAGAATGCTCAAACTACCACACAATTGCACTCATCTCACACACACGCTAGTAAAGTAATGCTCAAAATTCTCCAAGCCAGGCTTCAGCAATATGTGAACTGTGAACTTCCTGATGGTCAAGCTGGTTTTAGAAAAGGCAGAGGAACCAGAGATCAAATTGCCAACATCCACTGGATCATAGAAAAAGCAATAGAGTTCCAGAAAAACATCTATTTCTGCTTTATTGACTCTGCCAAAGCCTTTGACTGTGTGGATCACAATCAACTGTGGAAAATTCTGAAAGAGATGGGAATACCAGACCACCTGACCTGCCTCTTGAGAAATTTGTATGCAGGTCAGGAAGCAACAGTTAGAACTGGACATGGAACAACAGACTGGTTCCAAATAGGAAAAGGAGTTCATCAAGGCTATATATTGTTACCCTGTTTATTTAACTTATATGCAGAGTACATCATGAGAAACGCTGGACTGGAAGAAACACAAGCTAGAATCAAGAATGCCGGGAGAAATATCAATAACCTCAGATATGCAGATGACACCACCCTTATGGCAGAAAGTGAAGAGGAACTCAAAAGCCTCTTGATGAAAGTGAAAGTGGAGAGTGAAAAAGTTGGCTTAAAGCTCAACATTCAGAAAACGAAGATCATGGCATCCAGTCCCACCACTTCATGGGAAATAGATGGGGAAACAGTGGAAACAGTGTCAGGCTTTATTTTTCTGGGCTCCAAAATCACTGCAGATGGTGACTGCAGCCATGAAATTAAGACGCTTACTCCTTGGAAGGAAAGTTATGACCAATCTAGATAGCATGTTCAAAAGCAGAGACATTACTTTGCCAACAAAGGCTCGTCTAGTCAAGGCTATGGTTTTTCCTGTGGTCATGTATGGATGTGAGAGTTGGACTGTGAAGAAGGCTGAGCGCCGAAGAATTGATGCTTTTGAAGTGTGGTGTTGGAGAAGACTCTTGAGAGTCCCTTGGACTGCAAGGAGATCCAAGCAGTCCATTCTGAAGGAGATCAGCCCTGGGATTTCTTTGGAAGGAATGATGCTAAAGCTGAAACTCCAGTACTTTGGCCACCTCATGCGAAGAGTTGACTCACTGGAAAAGACTCTGATGCTGGGAGGGATTGGGGCAGGAGGAGAAGGGGACGACAGAGGATGAGATGGCTGGATGGCATCACTGACTCGATGGACGTGAGTCTGAGTGAACTCCGGGAGTTGGTGATGGACAGGGAGACCTGGTGTGCTGTGATTCATGGGGTCGCAAAGAGTCGGACACGACTGAGCAACTGATCTGATCTGATCTGATGTCAAGGCTGTATATTGTCACCCTGCTTATTTAACTTATATGTAGAGTACATCATGCAAAATGCCAGGCTGGATGAAGCACAAGCTGGAATCAAGATTGCAGGGAGAAATATCATAACCTCAGATACACAGATGACACCATCCTTATGGCAAAAAATGAAGAGGAACTAAAAAGCCTCTTGATGAAAGTGAGAGAGGAAAGGGAAAAAGCTGGCTTAAAACTCAACATTCAAAAAACAAAGATCATAGCATCCGGTCCCATCACCTAATGACAAATAAATGGGGAAACAATGGAAAGTGACAAACTTTATATTCCTGTGCTCCAAAATCACTGCAGATGGTGACTGCAGTCACAAAATTAAAAGACGCTTGCCCTTTGGAAGAAAAGCTGTGACCAACCTAGGCAGCTTATTAAAAAGCAGAGACATTACTTTGCCAACAAAAGTCCCTCTAATCAGAGCTATGGTTTTTCCAGCAGTCATGTATGGATGTGAGAGTTGGACTATAAAGAAAGCTGAGCACCGAAGAATTGATGCTTTTGAACTGTGGTATTGGAGAAGACTCTTGAGAGTCTCTTGGACTGCAAGGAGATCAAACCAGTCCATCCTAAAGGAAATCAACCCTGAATATTCATTGGAAGAACTGATGCTGAAGCTGAAGCTCCAATACTTTGGCCACCTGATGCGAAGAACTGACTCATTGGAAAAGACCCTGATGCTGGGAAAGATTGAAGGCAGGAGGAGAAGGGGACAACAGAGGATAACATGGTTGGATGGCATCACCGATTCAATGGACATGAGTTTGAGCAAGCTCTGGAAGTTGATGATGGACAGGGAAGCCTGTTGTGCTACAGTCCATAGGGCTGCAAAGAGTTGGACACGACTGAGCGACTGAACTGAACTCAGAATTTTCAGGGGGCTGTAAGCAGATCCCATCTAGATGGGGTCTAGATGATGGCTCTGCTGAAAAGTGTAGGGTCATCAGTGTTAAGGTTGTAAACATATCTGTTTGTAGATGTGTACCTGATCCTGCAGGGCCTTGAGTCCAGGCCAAGAGGACCCATTAAGTTTTTCTAAGCAATTGGGAGGGCTGACTAAGTCATGTTCAGGGAAGCCAGATCTAGTTGGGTGTGCATGACAGACTAGGGGGGAGTCACGAGCTGGCAAGGAAACACTGGCTGGGAGCCCAGTTAAGAAGACAGGCTTGAGGGCCAGAGCTTTATTCCTCTGCTATCAGTGAAGACCCATTCACAGCCGAACCTTCCATTAGACTCTGCAGTCAATACAACCATCTGGACATGGTTGGGGGTGACGTGGGCATCCTGGCTGCCCTCCAGCCCTCCCTTCCCATTATTGTGATGAGTTACAGAGGGCACGTCAGGGAGAGTGTTCAATGAATTCCGGGAATGGAGATCCCCTTTGGACAAAATTCCCCAAAGAGGAGCTCAGGAGTACTTTGCAAATCAACACACGAATGCCTCTTATGGACAAGAGACTGTCCTGAGAGGAGAGCACCACAGTCTCAGTTCAGATCCAGCTTCTTCCCACTGCTGCATTTCCCCAGGACTGGCACTGGCGTCCAGGAGGTAATGAAGCAACGCCCAGCTCAGGCACCGCTTCCCACAAGAGGCAACCAGATGGGTGATTATCATCTCCTCCACGAGACTGGAAACTCCCCACCTCCCATAAGGCTCCATCTGGGTCCCTCTGGTCACGAGACATGAAGCCCAGGGGAGGCTATAAATACAACCCCCTCCCCCGCCCCACCTTCTCTATCCTCTTCATCTGTCCACAAATTTTACTTGGGACCTTAAGGGCCAGAGGGTGGTGTGGAGGTGACATGGATGGAGCAGGAGCAAGCCCAGAATGTAGGGGGACAGAACAGTCTCTGAAGTTCTCAAGGCACATCTCTGAGCTTGTCTTCTTGCCTAAGCCTTCCTGGAGAAATGCAGGCAGAAGGGAGCTCAAAGGAGCAGCAGGATGGCTCATCCCTTCGGTTTCCTTTCTCCTTAAGAAAAGTTTTGTGTACCATCACAGGAAGCCTTCACAGGCCCCACAGTCACAGCCACCCTTGCCCGGCTGGAAACCAGCCTGGAGCAAAAGGCCTCAGGAGAGAGCCCGGGGCAGGCACACCCACCACGGAAAAGGGGTGGGTGTGGAATTTCCTGAGTGCAGCTTAGGCAGAGGAGAGAAAAGGCACACTCTCCATGTCCACCTCCATTGGCCTGGAGGCTCAAGCTCCGCTAGTAGATGGGGCACAGGAAAGCTGTCCACGAGGAAAAGGACCCTCCTACAGCTTGTTTTCACTTTTTCAGCAATCAATCTAACTTCAAAGACATAACTTCCACCCCCTTTATTTCTGAAGGGAGATGCAAACGGGTGATCTGTTTGGACTAAAATTAAACTCCCTCTGTGTAGCTTCTCAATGGTATTCATTTATTGAATCTGACTCACACTTTTGATGTGGAAAGGTTTTATTAATATAACTACTTATCCCAGCCCACTCCCACTGGGATTCATGGCTCTTGCCCAACGTACATTTTGGCTAGTTCTGTTACCTTAAATTCTACCATGGGTTAATGTTTCATGACAAGCACATCCACAGTGAGAAATTCCTCGCTGTCTTTAGGTAACAATTATGAAGCAAAATTGGAAATGGTAAGCAGCCTTGTCTACCCTGGCAAAGACTCCCAGATTAGGGGTCTGGAGGCTCAGGGTCTTATCCTACAACTATCCATGAGATCCAGCCACTGCCTCTTCAGAGTCTTGGGTTTTTCATCTGTAGAATGAGACCACTGGCCTCACACAGTTCTCAGTTCTCTTCCAGCTCTGACTTCCTGTGATTGTAAAAGACATTTTAAAATATCTCCAGGGAGAGAAATCTCACAATATTATTTAGTCATGAGAAGATTGGACTAATGATATCTAATATCTCTGAGTTCTGAAAGTCTGTTATTCAATTATATACAATGGTTTTTAGATGTGCATAGTAAAACAAAAAACCAAAAGTTTAACAAACAGAACAGTCTTCTTTAAATGCCCATTTTAAAAGAACAGAAGTTAAAGAGCCTAAAATAAAATCTCTAGCCATTCTGTATACACACAGAGAAAAAAAGTGGATGAGATTAAAGCTATATAATATCTGGGGCAGCAAGACTTTGGTGACCATGACACTTGGCTGACTGAAATAAGACATAACAATTACCAAAGGGAAGTTATACCACAGTCCTAACTCCACGTCACCACTACATCTTTTGCCATTAGACACAAGTGGAATCCAAAATCCCAAAGTATGGACAGCACTATGCAAAAAAGATTAATTCTCTCTTAGCAAGGGCACTGCTCTCTCCCTCACTCCATGGCAGACCCTAGGGCAGTAGAACAGCGTCTCAAGATACTCAAGAACATGGGTAGGACAACTAGAGCTCCAGCAGGTACCAGTCTGGACAATACTATGAAAAATCTGACATCAGGTTGAAGTTACAGTCATCCTGGTTAACAGGCCATAGATGAGCTCAGGTCACAATAGAGGTACAAAGAGGGGGTACAATACAGGACAGACGAGTGGCACTCATTACCAAACACTTAGCTACGTCTGGTTACAGCAGGGAACAGTAACAGGCAAGAGTTTTGGTCAAGTGATCAAGGATCAGTAAGGTTTTGTTGCTGCTGCTGCTGCTAAGTCGCTTCAGTCGTGTCCGACTCTGTGTGACCCCACAGATGGCAGCCTACCAGGCTCTGCGTCCCTGGGATTCTCCAGGCAAGAACACTGGAGTGGGTTGCCATTTCCTTCTCCAGTGCATGAAAGTGAAAAGTGAAAGTGAAGTTGCTCAGTCGTGTCCAACTCAGCGACCCCATGGACTGAAGCCTACCAGGCTCCTCCATCCATGGGATTGTCCCGGCAAGAGTACTGGAATGGGCTGCCATTGCCTTCTTCGAAGGTTTTGTTAGGCCCTAAGTTTAGCCAAAAACTATCATTTAACACAGTCAGAAGTCATCTAAGCCCTCAAGGGCTAGGAATAGATTTTGAGTGCTGGCATATAGAAGATTCTCAACTGTATTTCTTGATCAAATGGAAACTTACGAAGAAGCTATTGCTCCACTGTTTGCTGAGCAATGTTTCCCATTGATGGCAGCTCAGGCTTCTCAGTCACCCAGGAGAGGAGAACAGGACTGAGGAGTAAGCTTAAAGATGCTTGGACCAGCTCCAAGATCCCTCGGAAGTAGAATTTCACTTCATCGACCAGCCTGTGTGTCACTTATGGAAAGGAGCTGTATTATCGGGATGCACTGATGATCTGACGGTGACTGATATCCTCCATAGATTGAGTTGGGTTGGGCTTTTGGAAAAGGGGTGCTCACTCACCTGAGGAAACACCCCTCAGCAGCACCTGAGACCCAGATGCCCCAAGATCTGAGAAAACTTGAAAGATTTCTGGTTACTTGAGGTAGTCAGACCCTCCACAGAGTCATCAAAATAAACAAGCAATTAGAGGCTTTGGGTACCTAATGCCTCAGCAGGACAATCGGACAGATGGGATGAACCTCAAGAATAAGAACCAGTTAACCCTATTTTGAGTGAAAGTATTCCCTTATTAAGAGAAGAACTGACAGATAAAGTAAGGAACATTGTCAGTTGAATATTGTGAGAAATTGTATTTAACTTGAAAATAAATATTGCATTCCTATCAAATCCATTTCTTATGGTGTATCTATCTTCTAACACAGAGGAAAATTAACTAATAAAATTGATTTTATTAGAATTATTTTATTTGGAGAAGTATATCTAAGTACAGTCTGTGAGTCAGTGGGTTTTATATCTGGGAACTTTCTAGACCTCTGATCTTGTCCTGGCCTCTCTTAGCCATCCATACCTGTGCCAATAATCTCACTAGCCACTTATCCAATAAAATCAAGCTCAAAGTAGTATCAATTACTTGATGGCACCTCCAAATTTTAATGCATGGAAACAGACCCACAAATATATATGTATCCCGTGATTCATGACAAAGGTAACACTACAGAGCTGTAGGGAAAGAACACTCTTTTCAACAAAAGACTAAGTCAACTGGATGGTAAAACAGGAAGAGAAAAAAGAATCTTTCCCTCACTAGACACAAAGAGCACTTCCTTTCTGTGTAAGCACTTCAACTTTTGTGAAAACACTTCCTTTTACATCTAAATGTGAAAAGTAAAATAATAAAGCTTTCAGTTAAAAAAAAAAAATTGGGGTAGACAAAGATTTCTTAAACAGGACACAAAGAGCATTAACATTAAAAGAAAAAGCTTGGACTACATTAAAATACATATTTTATCAAAATACACCATAAAGAGCATGAAGAGCCAAGCTATAGACTGGAAGAAGATATTCACAATGCATATATTCCACAAAGAACTCATATCCAGAACATACAAAGAACTCCTACAACTCAATAAGAAAAAGGAGATCATTCCATAGCAAAGGCTAAGCAAAACAAGTGAAGATTCACTTTACAAAAGAGGGCATCCAAATGGCCAATAAACATATACAAACGTTCTTGACCTCATTCATTATCAGGGAAACACAAAGTCAAACAAAAAGCAAAGCCACAATGAGGCACTATCACATACCTACCAGAAGAACTTAAACAGAAAAGACAAATAACACCGAGTATTAGCCAAGATGTTGAGTGACTGCAAGTCTCCTACCTCCTGATGGAGATGTGAATTGTTATAACTCTTTAGGAAACTATTTGGCAGTACTTACTACAGCTAAACATAATCATCTTCTAGAGCTTAGTAACTACTCTCCCTGGTATATACTCCACAGTACTGGGAACATACACTCTTCAACAACAGCTTTATTCATCATAGCCCCAAACTGGAAACAACTCATATTCCTTATACAGTAAAATAAACAATTTTTGGTGCTTATAGACTATTATATCACAATGAAAGTGACATACTTGCTACACACAGCATGAATTAATCTCTCACATATAATGTTGAGCAAAAGAGGACATATACAAAATAGTACATACTTTAAGATTTCATTTATATAAAGTGTCAAAACAGACAAACTAATCTATGGTGCTAGAAGTTACCCTGGATAGTGCCCTTGAGAGGAGAGACTAGTGAAGGAAAGGGGATACTTGGGGGCCAGTGTTCTGGGTGCTTGTAATGTTCGGATTCTTGATCTGTACCCTGCTTTCTCAGGTATGCTCACTGGGAAAAATTCATTGAGCTGTATGCTTAGGATTTGTACACGTTTTCTTTTATATTTCAATAAAAAGTTAATAATGAGAAAACACAAACACAAAATAAATTTAAGGCATAAAGTCTATGGGGGGGGGACATAAAAATCTACCTTCCAATCCAAACCTATTAAATGACAGCAAAATTGACAGCTTCTGTTTAGATTATTCTGTTCTCAAATGAAAATTTGACTTTATTTAAGATATAGGCCCCACTTTTCAAAAAAAATTGGAAACCACCATCTTATTGAACGAACACACATTAGAGAGTTTTCAGTCTTCATCAGAAACTTTTAGGACATCAAAATTGTTAAACTTTGCTTGGTTTACTTTTACTTTTTTTCCTATGTTTATATTGTTGTTGTTTAGTCGCTAAGTCATGTCCAGCTCTTTTGCAACCCCGGGATTGTAAGCCCAGCAGGCAAGAATACTGGAGTGGGTTGCCATTTTCTTCTCCACACCATCTCCCCAACCCAGAGATTTAACCCATATCTCCTGCCTAGCAGGCAGATTCTTTACTACTGAGCCACCAGGGAAGTTCTCCATGTTAATATGTGGGTTTTTAAAAATATAATTTCTCTTGGGTAATATTTTCTAATGAAGATTAGCCACCCTAGTACTCATTATAGCCAGCAAGCAAATTAACCTGAACAGAGCACAATCTACCCAATCCGAATCTGGGGAAGGTCAGCCAGTGATCATTATTCATATCTAACAGCTTCACACTCATTGGACAGGGAAGACTGGGAGCAATTATCTCAATAATCCAAGGCAGGAAACACAACCACACTATTCAGGAAAAAGAGTGGGCCACAGGGATCAAAGTTGCTCCAGTGAAATGGAGCCTGGCTAGCCAGAAAGAGCTCATGTTTCCCAAGCGCAGGCTTCCACCCTTTCTGGAGGAAAGCTTTTCCAGGAGATGGGAACATTCTCTTCCACCCCTTAGACCAACATTTGTACAATGCCTATGGTTTACAAAGTTGCCCAGATACTACTATCATCTGAGTCTTATGCTCACCCTAAAGTAAGATTATTACTACCTCCTTTTTGCTGATGAAAGAACTGAGGCTCAGCAAGCTAAAAAAAAAAAAAAAAGAAAGTCGCTAAGTCATGTCTGACTCTTTGAGACCCCATGGACTGTAGCCTACCAGGCTCCTCCATCCATGGGATTTTTCAGGCAAGAGTACTGAAGTGGGTTGCCATAAGGTCCTCCTTAAAGCTGCAGGACTAGAAAGTCACACAGCAAGGACAAGGCACATTCAAGCACAATGCGGTCTCCTCTACCATGAGGTCTTCTGACTTCTCTCCAATCTTGCTTGTGAGAATGAGAACATAATTCCAAGACTTGAAAAAAATAAATCTAGGGCTCTTAGACATCAGGCAGCAGGCAAGCTGGAAACTGTGCCCCAGCCCAAGGATGGTGTTCATACCTTCACGATCATACTTCCTGGAGGCACTGGGAAGTGGGGGAGAGGACTGGGGCAATTTGCTGTCGAGTGTAGCAATGGTCTGAATGCCCTAGTCCAACTCCACTGCAGAAAGATCATCAGCAACAACGAAACATGCTTCATGAAACATCAGGTAGGTCTTCTTGCAGATGGAACTGACACATGGCTTTGAAATACATACCATATAGTTCTGAAATCCATTCACAAACATGGTAAGGTTGATTTCGCTAGAGATGACATGTCCCCAGTACTAAACAGCATAAAGAGCACTGGCTTTGGAGTCCAACAGACCTGGCTTTGAATCCCAACTCTACTTTGTGAAGACACATCTAGTGAACAAGTTACTCTTCTCAGCTTCAGTTTCCTTGGCCATAAGAAAACAATAATATCTGTTCAGAATCACTGTGAAAATTGATGAAACAACATATGTAAAGTTCCTTTCCCTGATTCCTACTTTAAAAAATCTTTTCCTGCTTCCTACTTTAAAAAATAAATAGATGGTAATAAGATTAGTTTTCTTTGTGTGAGTTTTTAAAACATATGATAAGTTTGCGTCTTCCTTGGCAGCTAAAATGAAATAAAAACATAAATCATTTATTTTTTAAATTAAATTTATTTATTTTAATTAGAGGCTAATTACTTTACAATATTGTATTGGTTTTGCCATACATCAACATGAATCCGCCACGGGTGTACACGTGTTCCCAATCCTGAACCCCCCTCCCACCTCCCTCCCCAAACCATCCCTCTGGGTCATCCCAGTGCACCAGCCCCAAGCATCCTGTATCCTGCATCAAACCTGGACTGACGATTCGTTTCTTATATGATATTATACATGTTTCAATGCCATTCTTCCAAATCATCCCCCGCCCCTCCCTCTCCCACAGAGTCCAAAAGACTGTTCTATACATCTGTGTCTCTTTTGCTGTCTCCCATACAGGGTTATCGTTACCATCTTTCTAAATTCCATATATATGCGTTAGTATACTGTATTGGTGTTTTTCTTTCTGGCTTACTTTACTCTGTATAATCGGCTCCAGTTTCATCCACCTCGTTAGAACTGATTCAAATGTATTCTTTTTAATGGCTGAGTAATATTCCATTGTGTATATGCACCACAGCTTTCTTATCCATTCATCTGCTGATGGACATCTAGGCTGCTTCCATGTCCTGGCTATTATAAACAGTGCTGCGATGAACACTGGGGTACATGTGTCTCTTTCAATTCTGGTTTCCTCAGTGTGTATGCCCAGCAGTGGGATTGCTAGGTCATATGGCAGTTCTATTTCCAGGAAATAAAAACATAAATCATTTAAAATATACCTTATAGGATAATCATATATGAATATATAATCACCTTCTCAGATGGCCTAATTTAAGAACCTTGACTTATTTTTTTTTTCCACCTGGAAGTAATCTGATTAACTCAGTGCCTGCTTCATTTCCTGGAATAGAAATTGCAATAATCTTCTCCTTAATTTCAACAAATGATTAACATGACCAAAACATGTGAGCTGTAGTCAGAATCCAGCTCCTACAATTTCATCTAGAACTGGAGTTACCAAATGCTGCCTGAAAGAAAGATGAATATCTGATTGTCTGGTTAACTCCAGATGTTGTCTTAGGCATATTCCACAGGTTACCCAAAGAAGCAGAAATAAAGGGTCTTATATTTAGCTGCCTATGACTTTCCTTTTAAAAAGAAAAAAAAAAAAATCAAAATCTATAGGTGTTCTTCCATGAGAATGTTTTGCTTTCACCTCAACCCCCATGAATACCCTCAACCCATAAACTGGTCTGCCTTCTCAACTGTTCTATTTCTGCCCATGCCTGCACATTCTTAAAACCTTAGAAACAAGGAACTAGAAAGATTTCCGTTAAAGCCATTCAGCCTAATATCAAAAAAACGCAGGAATCATTTCTTCTGCATCCCTGACAATCTGCTATTAGCAAAGTACTTCCAGTGTAGGGGAGACAGCTACATACTTCTCTGCTGCACCGTTTCCATTCTTGGTTAAATTCTTCTATAAATCCAGCTGGGATGTTTCCCCTTTAGTTCTTCCCCCATTCACTAGTCCTAGCTCTGCTCTCATGAACAATGGGGGACATAGATAAATCTCACCAGTCCTCCTTATCAGAGGCTCAGCAATATGGAAGGCAGTCATTATGTTTATATATACATTTTCTGCTCTGAATCAAACACTCAATTCAAATAACACTTGTTGAGGGTCAACTACGTGCCTTATATTGCTTTAGGGGCTAAGGCAGGAGAGCTACATAACACATGGCACCTATACGTGAGACGCTGACACCAGTCCCTAGGAACAATCTGGATGTGACCTGTGCTTCCAGACCACCCACCCTCTCCAGGTACACTGTGGCTTGGTGATGCCTCTCTGAAAGCATGGTACTTTGGGGTATTTACCCAAAGAAGTTGAAAAGTTATGTCCACACAAAAACCTGTATACAGATGTTTATAGCAGGTTTATTCTTAACTGCCAAAACTTGGAAGCAACCAAGATGTCCTTCAATAGGTCAATGGATAAACTGTGGTGTATCCAGACAATGGAATATTATTATTCAGGGCTAAAAACAAATGAGCTATCAAGCCACGAAAAGACATGGAGGAACCTTAAATGCCCTTTACTAAGTGAAAGAAGCCAACCTGAAAGGCTATATACCGTATGGTTCCTACTACATGACATTCTGGCAAAACTATGGAGACAGTATAAAGATCAGTGGATGCCAAGGGGGAGAAGAAGGGAGGGATGTATAGGCAGAGCACATGGGATTTTTAGGGCAGTAAAACTTCCTATGTATGCACCTATAATAGTAGACACATTATATTTTGTCTTAACCCATAGAATATACAACACCAAGAGTGAACCTTCATGTAAAATGTGGACTTTGGGTGATTATGACACGTCAGTGTGGGTTCATCAATTGTCACAAATGTACCGCTCTACTGGGGGATGCTGACAATGGGGGAGGGTAAGCATGTCTGGGGGCAGGGTGTAAAAGTGGGAAATCTCTGTATCTTCCTCTCAATTTTTCTGTGAACTGAAATTGCTCTTAAAAAACAAGTCTTTTTAATGGAGAAGGAAACAGCAATCCACTCGTCTTCTTGTCTGGAGAATGCCATAGACAGAGGAGCCTGGCGAGCTACAATACATGGGGTCGCAAAGAGTCAGACACAACTGAGCGACTAACACTTTCACTTTAACAATGGGCACCTAAACCTCTCCAAGCCTCAATCTCTTCATCCTTAAAAAAAGTTAATAGAAAATAGATGGGTAGGTCTGTATGGCAAGGTCGATTTCCTGGTTTTGATATGGTACTATAGCTGTGTGAGATGTTGACGGTAGGGGGTGCTGGGTGGAGGGTACAAGGACCTCCCTGTATGTTTCTTTGCAACTTCCTGTGAATCTACAATTATTTCAAAATTAAAAGTTTAAAAATAAATGGGTAGATGGGATGACACTGGCAAAAGCTGCTGATAAGACAGTTCAGTTCAGTCAGTCACTCAGTCGTGTCCGACTCTTTAAGACAGTTCAGAGTCTAATAAAAAGTCCAAACCAGGGTGGGTCCATCTACTGAAATATCTCTGGAAGTGAGCACCAAGGACTGTCAGATCAGCATCCACACCCTGCCTCTCACTAGGAGGTAAGGCATCTTTCTGGAATGGCAACCCTGAGCCCTGTGTTCTGAAACTACAGGGCCTTCTCCTCATTCCCATTCTGGAACAACTGGATGGGCAGAGTCTGTGTCCTGTGCTCTGTGTCACCTGGACGGACTCCGTGAAGAAGGGGAGGGGGTCATGAGCCATCAGGTCCCAGAGTCCAACATGCTTTAACAGGCAGGCCTGCCACTCACCAGCTATGGTGGCCTCTTCCAGACTCCACAAGATAGGGATGGAGACAAGCATGTTATCACACAGGTTGTGAGAGGAGTCAATGAAAGAATTCACACCAAGCACATATAAAGCTCCAGTAGCTACTAGAAACTCAATAAATGTTCATGGTCTTAAGAGCCTCCTGCATGAGTAAGGTCTAGGTTTTCAGGACACACTCTTACTCCCTTTTCAACATCAGACAGAACACGCGTCCTTCCCCACTTGGTACCTTTCAGCTTGCCATGACGTCTCACATTTCCCACTACTCTAACCAGAGCTTAAACCATCTGCAGTAAAGGACCAGTTTAGCTTGTTTGGCTCATTTTTTTTAATCCAATCTGTCATAGACTGGTACTTTGATAAAATACAGTGAAAATGAATTACTCGAGAAAGGCAAATTAAAAACAAAATATAAGGCCTCGGTCTTTTTTTTTCTTTAAATTTTTACATTCAACAGACAAAATTGCCCTGGCAAATTGCTATACAAGTTTCTAAATGCTTCCTTTCGATTTCTGTACTTCTCATTACTGACTGCTAACAGCTGGCAGAGCTGAGCCGTGGCTTGCACTTTCAGTCATGCCTCTTTTGTACCTTTTCCTCCAAGTTCCTAATAATCTTATAGTCATAAAATACAACTGGGTAGTTTAAAATCTCTATTTTTTATATTAATATTAATTTTCCCAAGACAGCATATTTTTTTTTAGTGCCACAGTCACATCCATGGTGCCTAGCATGGGGCTGGTGCCTCATAGGGGCTCAAATCCTTGCTAATACTCCAAATATTAAACCGGCATATTACTTTTACTTTTTCACAAAGTGCGTTTGTGAAAACCTGCCCAATGAACACATCCTATCTTTGTAGCATCCCTATTATTTGCCTGCCTTCCATCTATTTGTGTTTGTCTTTTTCACCACCTGCTTCATCTCCATTTAACTGAAACACACCAGATATAGTCACTGTTTCTCTTCCACTGAGGGACAAGACAGGACAAATCACTGAAAATCCCATTCATCAGAAAAGCTGGCTCTGGTTCACCAGATAAACATTCAAGGAAATGGAGTGCTTATATTAACACACTTCCAGGAGATACTGTTATTCCGTCTACTGCTGGGCCTGTGATAGCCGCTCGATAAACTTTTATGTGAACTAGCCATGGAGCACTGGCTACATCTCAGGGACTACAACACACATCTTTATCTTGGGTAGAGAGACCAACAGTGGTGATGAGTGCTGTTACAGGAAGGAGCCTCAGGCCATTTAGACCAGTGCTTTTCTACCCTGGCCACATAACAGAATCACCTGTGGAACTCTCCAAAATCATACTCATGCCCGTCCCACAGACCCAGAGATTTTTTAAGGTAATTATTCTTGGATAAAATGTGGACATCAGTATTCTTCAGGTTCCATCACTAATTCCAGTGTGCAGCTAAGATGAAAAGCCACTAATTTGGCATACCCTCCCACCCATACTGGTACTTAGCAGGTGTTCCTTAGATGTTTGTTGAGTGGATGAATGACCCATTCAATGAGTGTGGCAAATGTGGAGATGGTCTTGACTCCTGTCTCCTCACACCCTTCACTTTCAGTGTGCATCTCCTCTCAAGGTCCAGCCTTAAACTCTAGCCAGAAACACCCCCTTTCCATCCTCTTCCTGGTGGCAGGAGGGCTTGTTTCTCCCAGGGATTACTGTCCCTAAAAAAGCACTAACTTAGCTCATCCTCACCTTTGTCAAGCAGGAAAGTCCAGGACTTTCTACACATCCAGAAGGCCCCCACAAACAGCTCTGGCCCCACTCACACAGGATAGGAACATGTTATCTCATATATCTTGTGTTTATTTAATGCTTGTTCCCTGACTGTTTTTCTGGCGGTCCATGGGACCATGATGCTATCTCAGACTCCAGACCCCAGAGGACAGAGGCCTGAGAACACTTAGTACCAAGTGACTGATTCGTGAAAGTCTAGTAAATGGACACTGTTGTGCTCCTGAGGCAGGGCCAGAAGGCAGGAAATAGGCAGTGTGAGAGGTGAAGAGGGGCGGGGAGTGAGGCAACATGTTGGCCTGGAGGGGAGATGAGATGCTGGTGCCCGCTGTGGGCAGGCATGGGGACACATGGATCAGGAAGTGTCTGCAAACCCATCCAAGGGCCAGGGAAGAGCTTCACTGAGTTCTGAGTCCTCTGCTGAGAAGTGTGCCTGCAGCTGCCCTGGCTTCTGACCTCAGGCTGATCCCCTGGCAGCTGCTGCTGCTATTCTTAGTCCAACAACAGCCCCACCCCAGCCTCCTCTTCAAACCTCTTTCCATGACCCCAAAGGAGCCGCTGAACTTTCAATCTCCCTCTGGACCCTGAACCTTCCTGTCCTTGACTATGGGGACGTTTGGAAGGAGATGAACACAGGGTAGCTAAAAGACAGTTGTGAAATCCAATACATATTTTTTAATATAGAAAGGAAGAAAACAAAAGAAATACATTAGGTCCTTCCTCTTACCCCCCACCAAAACAGACATTCCCTGGGTCTCCCCTTCCTTGCCCATCCACATATTGATGACATCTCACTACTAGTAATGGGCATTTTCTGGTATGTTTCTATCTCCCCACTAAACAGGGAAAAGGTAACTCACACTATTTGGGCACCCCTGTTTCCTGGCACTCTGCTGGCCTTTCCAGGTAGTGCTAGTGGTAAAGAACCCACCTTGCCAATGCAGGAGACATGAGACGTGGGTTTGATCCCTGGGTCAGGAAGATTCCCCTGGAGGAGGGCATAGCAACCCACTCCCATATTCTTGCCTGGAGAATCCCATGGACAGAGGAGCCTGGTGGGCTGCAGTCCATAGGGTCGCAACGAGTCAGACACCACTGAAGCGATTTAGCACACATGCTGGTCTCTGCTTTTTCTCATACAATTCTTCTAATCCATGAGCTATGTTAAGAGACCCACCAAGGGTCACAGAGTTTGCAGTTGGCACAGCTGGGATTCAAACCTGGTACTTTGTGACTTCAAAGCTGACAGAGCATCATCTTCTCCTGAATGCAAGTACCATACTTCTGTCACCAAAAAGAATAATCTTCCCTCAGCCCTAACGCAGCTTCTCAAGGCAAGAATCATGAAGCCCCATTAGACTGGTTCCTCCCACTGGGCTCTATAAACCCTGTGGGCTGACTGAACCATCCGCTTCCAGAAAACACAGAGAGGAAAACATATTTGCCATCCACATGCCAGTGAGAAACGAAGAGATATGTGGCTTCTCTTGTTACATCAGATTTTTAGGAGGCTGAAGAAAGGGAGGAGGGAAGCACCCAGCCAACAGAGAGGAATCATTGACCACCCCAGGATCCATAATAACATTTCTGAGTCCCAGAAACCTCATAACTGTAGGGATTATGAGAAAGTGATTCATTTATTCACCATCCAGTAGATACTTCCTGAGCACCTACTATGTGCCAACATTGTACTAGGTGCTGGGAGAAGAGGTGAAAAAGCCATCAGCCTCTGTCCTCATAAAGCTAGCAGCTATTGGAGGACATTTGTGGGGTAATGGCATCTCCTGACACACTACCATAAATTTAGAGCTGAGGCACTTTTAAGGGAGTAGGAGGAGGAGGAGGAGTTAAGGAACCCAAACTCGTTGCTATGCAACCGTGATGATTATTCTTAGCCAGGGCAGGCAGCACAGCAGCACCGCTCAGGGCGTGGGTGGGGGAGATGGGAGCGGGGAGGGCGGGGGGTGTGGCGGGGAAGCTGAAAGAGTGGGAGTGGGCCCTCTCCAAGGGCACAAGTGGACACTGAACAGAATCACACTCGCCAGAGGCAGACAGAATATGGTGGGGACAGCCCCCGAAACCACAGAGAGGACCTCCTGCCCGGCTACGAAAATCCTTGTTCTTGGGCCTGAAATTAACCTTCTGTTACTATAATCACATCTGTACTGAATACCAAAAAGGGACAAAGAACAGCACAAATGCTGGCATGTTTCTTGCCCGGGGGAACACGCAGTCCACCAGGGCAGTGAGATCCATAGGCACAGAAACAGTCCATCCACAAGTATTTATTAAGCTTCTCCTCCATGTGCATTCTGCACTGCACAGGATGCTGTGGGGGCGGAGGCAGCCCGGGGGCTGAGGGAGGGCACAGATCGTGTTGGCTGCACAGAGGCCAGCACCATGCTGACCGACACTGCTGGGTCATGGCTCTGAGTGCTAGACCTGGCTCAGTCGCCATGGGCTCCAGGCAGCCTGGGGCTAGTTGTTAGACGTCTCTGAGCCTCAGTCTCCTGATCTTTAAAACAAGACTTACACTAAGCAATCCTTCCAGTTCTGACAAGTCTTTGCCATTATAAACACTACAGGATTTCAGGGGAAGCACAACGGGGTACGTAATAAAATACTCAGGAGCTACGTGGAAGAGGGAAGATTTGAAGATGGGGTGGAGAGGTGGGAGACCGATGTTTACTGAGGGCCTATTATGTACCTTTACCTAAGGATGAAGGATTTTCAGAGTTGAAAAAGCCAAGCCTCAGGAAGGTTGAGTAACATGCTCAAAGCTACATAGCCAGTAAGTAGCAGATCCAAGATTCAAACCCAGATCCACCTGGTTCCACAGCCAATACACTTGCCACGGGTTCCCACTGCTTCTCTAAGACGGTAGGACACGGATAGGAATGGGGGTGTGGGTAAGCAGCATGGACAAAGACACTGGCAGCTCGAAAGCCTCCAGGATTAACAAGGGAAGACTCCTGGGGGCTGTGTGGGGAAGGAGGGTGTGGTGAGCAGAAAGAATGAGAACTGGGCAGTTCTCACTCACAACACTGTGCTTTGTTGTGCTTAGTCGCTCAGTCGTGTCCAACTCTTTGCGACCCCATGGACTGCAGCCTGCCAGACTCCTCTATCCATGAGGATTCTCTAGGCAAGAATACTGGAGTGGGTTGCTATGCCCTCCTCCAGGGGATCTTCCCAACCCAGGGATAGAACCCAGGTCTCCCACACTGCAGGTTAATTAATTCTTTACTGTCTAAGCCCTAGCATTGTGCTAAATCCGAATAAAAAGAAAATGTTATATAAAACAGTCTTTACCCTAAATTGGGACTTCCCTGGTAGCTCAGACAGTGAAGAATCTGCCTGCAATGCAGGAGACTCAGGTTCGATCCCTGGGTTGGGAAGGTCCCCTGGAGAAGGAAATGGCAACCCACTCCAGTATTCTTGCCTGAAGAATTCCAAAGACAGAGGAGCCTGGCAGGTTGTATAGGGTCAGACACAACTGAGCAACTAATACTTTCACTTGCACTTTTCGTCCTAAATTAATGTGCAACCAAGGAGATAAAATGTGAAAACCAACAATTAGAGAAATACTCCAAAAAAAGTCCCAAAGAAGGTGTTCAAAAGTACAGTATATCATAGCACAGTGTAAGTGGGGGGGACTGCTGCTTCTGATTTGGGTGACCATAGATCTGTGGAGGAAGGGGAGTGGATATGAGCCTTAGAGGATTCCATGGGGCACGGTTGGGGGAAGGGGAGAGAGGTAAGGACATTTGGGACAGGAAAAATCTCATCCTGGGGAGAAAAGTGCAGAAATATGCTCTCTCTGCTTAGAAGACAGAGCTGGTAGGAAACAGCTGGCTTGAGAGAGACTAGAGCACTTTGGCTGATGGAGTGAAGAGTCTGATCCTTAACTAGAAGGCTGTGAGAAGTCACTGAGCACACTTGAACAGGGGAAAGACAGGCTGCAGAGGGATTGATGTAAAAGGCAACCAGCAGCACTTAGAGAGCCAGGCTGGGCTGAGCAGGGTCTGAACAAGGGGGTCACCTAGGGATTGGCAGGGAGGACAATGTCCTCAGTGTTTCAAGATGAATAGGAAAGTCCTGGTGAATGGGGTGCAGGAGACGCTGGGAATGAGAGTCAACCTGAGCTTCAAGAAAATGATAGGGTCATGTTCAAAATCAGAAGCCTAGCAAAAAGTAAAATTTGGGGGGAGGATGGTGATGAAGTTGATTAGTTTCATTTTAGACATTCTGTCTAAGGTTCCTTTGGGATATCCAAAATCATGAATCAAAACTCAGGGAAAGAAAAGCTTAGGCTGGGGGAGGGAAGGTGGGCTCATCCATTGTCCAGGGTGAGAGGAGACCACCCTTGCTCCTGAAGCCCCCAGGAAAGGCAGGACAGCTGCTCTGTGAGTTAGAACTATATGTCCTGATAAGAGAAATCACAGGAGAACGGAAACAAAATCTCTGAGCCAACCCATAATTATTCCCATCAATAGACATAGTGAGGCTCTCTGTCAGGGTCAGGCCCAGAAGAATGGAATCCGCTTCCCTCTTCAAGCTGTAATCCCTTCTGGGCTCTTGGGAGAGACTGTCAGCATTTGTCAGGGACAGGGACTACAGAGGACCACACCCAGCATCTCAGTATGGATACAAGGAATAAGATTTTGGAGTAAAGAGTTCTGGGTAAGAATCACGACAGCTCTATCTTGAGTGTGGGCAAGTTCCCCAACTTCTGTGAAGAATATAAAAGACAAGCTTCAAGTACCTGACATAGTGCAGGACGTACATACAGTGTCAGTTAAATGTTAGCTCCCTCCAACCCCACCCCAGAGCAGGCCTTTCTGTTACTGATCAGTTCTTATTGATTCAGTTTTTTTCATTAATATCTACTCAGAAGACCTAGTTATACTCTCTGGGATAACACACAAAAAAGTCAGTTTCCCCTTCGACCTGTCAAATGATATGTTTCCTCTGAAGCTGGATTTGACACATCTTGAACTGAATTTCATCCTCAGGATAAGGTCTGACAGATACAGAGCAGACAGAGGGTATAACTGTTCTATAAATGCAGCCCAAAGGCCCCAAAATATCATCTCTGCCTGACTGTTAAGGACATATGAAATTCTACCATTAGATTTATTTCTTTAGCCTAACTTTCTTCTTTTAAATAACAAATTCTCCCATGAGGAATACATTGAATTGTTGTTGTTTAGTTAAGTCCTGTCCAACTCTTTCTGACCCCATAGATTGTATAGCATGCCAGGTTCCCCTGTCCTTTACTATCTCCGAGTTTGCTCAAATTCGTATCCATTGAGTTGGTGATGCTATCTGGCCACCTCATCCTCTGTCGTCCCCTTCTCCTTTTGCCTTCAATCTGTCCCAGCATCAGAGTGTTTTCCAGTGAGACAGCTCTTCACATTAGGTGGCCAAAGTATTGGACCTTCAGCTTCCGCATCAGTCCTTCCAATATTCAGGGTTAATTTCTTTTAGGATTGACTGGTTTAATCTCTTTGCTGTCCAAGGGGCTCTCAAGAGTCTTCTCTGGCACCACAATTCAAAAGCATCAATTCTTCAGCACTCAGCCTTCTTTATGATCCAACTCACGTCTATACCTGACTACTGGAAAAACCACAGCTTCGACTATACGGACCTGAATGAATATTGAGATCTGAGCAATCAATGAACTAAAATGGATAGGAATGAGTGAATTTAATGCAGATCATCATTATATCTATTACTGTGGGCAAGAATCCCTTAGAAGCAATGGAGTAGCCCTCATGGACAACAAAAGAGTCTGAAATGCAGTACTGGGGTACAATCTCTGACACTGTAGTCAGAGCCACGAGGCACTTCCAAGCAATGCAGAAATTCTCCTTTGTCACCCAGCTAGGCTTTCCTTTGCCCACCACTCTCTGAAACTGTACCTTCAATAATGACCTATGATATCCTATTTTCCAAATTCCAGGGTTCCACCTCACTCCTTAGCAGACTGGAGGCCAGCATCCACATCTTCCTTGAAACCCACGTGTGAATATGCCCAAGGTATCTCAGAGTTACCACTCTCACGAGCCGTTTCACCTGGCCCAGGGCTCTGCCCTTCTCCTCTGCACCAGCCCATCCCCAACAAGGCAGAGAGCCTTTCCCCATCCTGCAGGTCTCTGCAGAGAGGGAAGGGTGGTTCCGAAGAGTGGTTCTGAAGTCTCTTCCACAGTGGGCCAAGCACACAGCCAGTGCATAATAAATTGCACACAAAGCAAAGGGAGCCATCATATTCAGATGCTGGCCAGAGTGTGGCTCAAGAGGATGGTGCCCCAAGAAGTGAGCCACAGAAGGAAAGGACTTTGCTGTGTCTCCAAGGGAGTTTCCGTTGCTCAACATATGCAACCTGATCCACAAGCACCTGTTCAGCGTGTTTTCTCCAGAGAACAACGTAAAGGGAGTGCCCCAGGGCCCTTTGCCTCCTTGCTACTCTGGTCTCCGTGTCCAAGGAAACGTTCTCACAAAGGACCACATCTCCGTAGAAAAAGGTTCCAGCAATGGAACCCTGAGAGGAGAACCCTCCTTGGCCAAAAGGGGCTTTTCTCCTCCAGCCAGCTTCCCCAGTCCCCTGCTGCAGGCCTCCAACATCCTCCCGGGCCCCCACCGTTGCCTGAGCTGCACCAACTTTCTTGGGATGCAGTCTTTCTGTCACCTCACTTCTTCATTATTTGTCCCATGATACACACAAAGATAAACAATATCCGAGATCACCACACTTCCAACCACTAGGCTCCCTCACACCAAGGTCTTTCCTCTCCTCCCAGCAGAAGTGCCATGGAGGGGAAGACCATGCTCTCCCGTGACAAGTGTGGAGCTCTCTGAGGACCACAGCCATGACCAAGAGTCACATGTCATCCCCAACTGTTCCTCCCTCTGGACCCACTGCTTTTCCTTCAACTACCAGCAGAATTCTGCCCATACAGGCCACCCCCAGTTCATGCTGGTGACTCAGAGTACACAAGGAAAAACAAGAGGCCCCAGGATAGACAGGGAGATACAGATATGCAAGGAAAGGTGGAAGGAGAGAAGGCAGGAGAGGGTAGGACTGGAGTGAACCCTTTGTGAGCTCAGCCGTTTCTTACACCTTATCTTAGTCACCCTTGTCATCTTTGGCCCTGGTCCTGATGCCTGAGATTCACCCTTTGATCTGCTCCTCCGTCTCTGCTCATTGCGTGTGAAACCCTGAAATTTGTCAGATATTCTGAGCTCCAGACCCATGAAGAGAGTTGCCAAGGCAACAGAATACTCCTCTTTGGTTATAATTATTCGTGGGTGATGCCACTGGTGGAGTTAGAGCTCAGCTGTCTACCCCACTCCCCCTCCTTAGGCAGGTCTGGCTGGTTTCAGTTGAGGTAGACATTAATGGCTTTGACAGGGGGATTGGAATGGAAAAGAGTGGGTCCCTCCAAAGACCGGCTAAGATGCTACCTAATGGGCCACCCAGTAGGGAGACAGGATTTTGCAGTGTTGATTAAATGCTCTGCTCCTACTGGGATGGGGTAGGAGGGGGATAGAGAGAAGACTGTCAGAGGGTGCAGCAGCATGAGCTGTGGGAGAGGACTCCCGCAACCACGGTGCCAGGCCATGGCACTCAGGACAGGGGCTCGAGATAATACCAGCCTGCTCGGGCTAGGGGGAGGTGTCTGGGGCCTTATGTCCTGTCTAGGTTTGTTCTGACCTCCCTTGTTCTCCACACTTTCTCCCCAGACCTTCAGAGACACAGACTGCATAGAACACACTTAGGCTCAAGTGCCCAGGCCCCGGTGCTACTCAGGGAAGACTGCTCAGCAGATATTGTTCCATTCAGAGGGCTAGCTCAACCATTTCCTGCGTCCAACCCACATCTGAGCCCCATTTCTAGCCCCTACCCTTCCCTGGATCTCAGTCTTACCATCTCTAAAAGGGAAGGGCTTTCCTCTCCTCCTTCTATCACTAACATTTCTGGAAAAGGTAAAAATACTATGAACTTTTACCTGTGAGGGCTCCTCGGAGAAACTCTTTAAAGAAGCAGTCAGTACCAGCAGCCCCACCACCAAGAGGCAGGGGTCCTCAGGGGTCCTCAGAGACCCAGGCTCTCTTGTTTTGAGGGAGACAGGGCACAATAGTCCAGAACAAGGTCTCTTACACTCAGCCTCCCTCTTCCTCCATATCTTCACCATCATTACCCACATGCACCCACTGCCCTCAGACTGAGCTGTTCACTCAAGGGGTGCTTCCTCCCCCTACCCTGCTCACACCATGATCACTACACATCTCACACTCACTCCTCCCACCAGGACCAGCAGACTCACCTCCCCAAAGCCTCCACAGCCACACAGCCCACAGGACTCTTCTCCCCACTCCTAAGACTTTCCACCTGCACCAATCATTTGACACATCCCTCTCTTGTGTTTTTATCAGTCTTGTCTTGAAGGCCTCACAGAGCCTCTAGACAGTGCTGTGCACATAGTAGGCACTTAAGTTTGTTTGAGGGTGGATTTTTAAAAATTATTCCTTGTTCAGCAAAACCAGGTGACTCAAGCCTCCAGGTGTCTGAGCACGTCCTTCCGGAGAACGGGAGCTCCTCACATCCTGCTATACTTCCCAGCATAGTTCTCCTCCTCCTCCCCTAAATACACCGTTTCCAGCTGCGCAAACTCTCACAGCTGTTCCACCCCATCCACCTTGTCCCCTACTTGTCTGGATGGCTTGGGACCTCACTCCCCTCTGACCTCACTGAGCCATGTTTCCCTCACTAGAGGCCCCTGAATTTCCTGTGGAGCACAAGCTAGGCGTGTAGCTTTAAAGCAACATCACCAGCTTGGTCACAAACACCCTGGGACAATGCACATCCATGACTGTCTTTTCCCAGGTCACACCCAGCACCAGGAGTCTGTGTCCAGGCTTGGAATTCCAGGATCTCTTTGCTGCCTTGAACCTCTACCCAGAATTTCTGGGCCTCCAACACCTCTGGGTTTCCTGGCAGGAAACTGGTATTGTCTCTCCCTGTGAGGAGACTATAAAGACCAACAAACTCTACGCTCTTCCTGGAGCCTAAGCAGATGTCAGGCCCACCCTACATGCTCCCATGGGCTCCCCGAGAGTAGGCTCAGTGTCATGATGAGAGGGTGGGCTTTGCTACCAGGCAGCCCAGGGTTCAAATCTTTGGGTGATTTGATAATATACCCAAGTCAGCCATCATCTATTGATGGGCTGCTCTTGTTCCAAGGGGTCAGGTGCTCTCAGAGTATGGTCCTCACACAGGCAGCATGAGTAGGATCTGGGGACTTGTTAGATATGCTATTTTTTCCTGATTTGTGGGCTCAGGAACTGCTCGTTTTAAAATTTTTATTGGGGTATAGTTGATCTACAACATTGTGTTAGTTTCAAGTTTTCAGTAAAGTGAGTCTGTTATACATATATCCATTCTTTTTTAGATCCTTTTCCCATATAGGCCACTACAGAGTATTGAGTAGAGTTTCCTGTGCTATACAGTAGGTCCTTATTAGTTATCTACTTTAAACATAACAGTGTGTATGTGTCAATCCCAATCTTCCTTATCCCTTCCCCCTCACCGCCCCCCATAACCATAAGTTTATTTTCTACATCTGCAACCCTAAGAAATGCAAATTCTTGGGCCCACCCCAGACCTGCTAGATCAGAAACTCCAGCAACCTGTGTTTTAACAAACTCTCCAACTGATTCTGGTGCACATTCAAATTTGAGGACCACTGACTTAGGTCTTGCATGCATGACTCTTTGTGACCCTATGGACTATAGCCTGCCAGGCTCCTCTATCCATGGGATTCTCCAGGCAAGAATACTGGAGTGGGTTGCCATGCCCTCCTCCAGGGGATCTTCCTGACTGAGGGATCAAATTTGAGTCTCCTGGGGTTCTTGTATTGCAGGTGGAGTCTTTACCCATGATATACAAAAATGAAAAACCTATAATCTAAACCAGCAGTTCTCAGCCCTAGCCACACATTAAAATCAGAGGGGGAGCTTTTAAAATGACACCAAAGCCCGGCTCCATCCCAGAGTAATTCCATTAGAATTTCTAGGAATGGGTAAATAATCATAATGCAATGTGCTGAGAGCAAAGACTAAACAAGCGTGCAGGCAACTGAGCAGAGAGAAGGCGGTGAGATCAGGGCAAGTGGGTTCACTACCTGTGCCTCTGTTTTCTTATCTGTAATATGGGGATTGCAACATTCACCCTACATGAAATGATGTACCTAGATGCCTGCTATACAGCAGATGCTAAGTGTGGGCATCAATTCCTCTGTTCCCCAGACCTGGCTCTTATCCAACTCTGAGCTCAGTAGCTGGACTGATGTATTTAGTATGCCCCACATTAGCTCTTCGCCAAGGATCCCGCCCCACCAAGGAGAGACCTCCTGGCTAGCCGTAACTTTGGACAAGATCTCTTCGGCAGCCATTTCAACATTTCTAAAGTCTTTGGTCACCATCCTGAAAAACAGCCTGAGTCCTTGAGAACCAGAGTATTCCCAGAGAGCTGCTCACAGCCCAGACCCCAGCTCTCACATCCCCAGTTCGTTCAAAGGCCAGCCCTCTAAAACAGTGGACAAAGGCCTCCTGAGTTACACAAGGGACACATACATGGTCCTACACCTGCCCCTTCTCAAGCTTTTGCCTGTGGCTCCAGGCAGGTCCACGGGCCCAGGGGAAGCTCTCTCCTATCAGGCAGATGCCCTGGTACTGAACCATTCTTATTCCATCTCCCTCCTCAGCAACATCTGAATGCGGGCCTACTGGGGACTTGGCAAAAGTACCAAGCTCATTTCCCCTCCCTCCTCACAAGGCACAGGAGTGGGTGTGCTGTCACAGACAGCACGCTGGGCCTCCCCCACAATGCTGCCAACCCCCAGACCCACAGGCAACCCCATGGCTCCCAAACAGAGCAGAGGGCTGCCCTTGTGGCTGCCTCCTTGGGCTCTGTGCTTATCCCAGCAAATGTAAAAACATTTTTGGCCGCTTGAGAACAATCTTCTCTGTCATTTAAAATGTTTTAAAAAGCGAATTGCGTCATCACTTCATAGGCAAACCTAGCTTTTTTTTTTTTTAAACTAAAAATGTAATCACTCAGCTTGCCCAGACTTGGTTTCCTCTCCCCTGGATTTCATCAAATGAAGCTGGGCTGTTTCCTAAAATCAAATTAGCATTCAAAGAATAAAGTTTTGTCACCACAAAGAATGTGCTGTGCTATGCTTAGTCGTTCAGTCTTTGCAACCTCATGGACTATAACCCACCAGGCTCCTTTGTCTGTAGGGATTCTCCAGGCAAGAATATTGAAGTGGGTTTCCTTGCTCTCCTCCAGGGGATCTTCCCAACCCAGGGATCAAACCCAGGTCTCCTGCATTGCAGGCGGATTCTTTACTGTCTAAGCCACCAGGGAAGCCCATGAAGAATAGTTTAAAACAAACAAACAAGAAAAGCTCTGCACCTCCAGATTGGGAAACAGTCTCCAGAATGCAGACCCCACAGAGTTGAACACAGGTGGCAGCCCTGGCCTCAGTTCCCCTGGAGGAGGTGCCTTGAAAGCAGCAGCCCCTCAGTAGGAAGTGGTCAGTAAAGCATCAGTCATGCCATTATCTATAAGACACCTAGAAACCAAGCCCCCACCCCAAATAAGGGAGTGGGAGGGGGACACACAAACAAGGAGGGATCTGACTTCAGAGAAAAGGGGCTAGACGACCATTTCTCCAGGAAAAACCAGGCCTATCCTCCTAAGAGGCGGGGGCTGCCAGGAAGAAACAGTGTCTTTGGAAGCCAAGGCCTGGCCTCGTTCCCTGCCCCTGACCCACAGAGTCCCCACAGAAGAATTTGGAACATGAGACAAGAAGAGAAATCCCTGCACAAACAGTCTTGGAGGAAGAGGAAAAATAAAGCAGCCACACAGCTTTCCCCCAGCTCTCTGAGTGGTAATGCTAGGGCCGGATTCCTTCCCAGACACCACAAAGTCATCCTCTCCTGGCCCCATCACCCCTCCTCCTTCCCCGAGTCCTGCCACGTGCAAAATAAGACCTCAGCCCAGGCTGGCCAGAGGAGAATGAGATATTTTCTCCTTGGCTCTGCATTTTCATTCAGCCTTAAAAAGCCCAAGCTGGGCAAGAAGCCTGCAAGCGTGTTGTGCTGCGCCTCAATGCTCCCTCCCCAGGGCTGGCTGAAAATCCCTGCGTTTCTCCTTCTTGCTCTGGCGTTCTCACTGGCTGGGGTGCCAGTCCCTGGGATCTGGAAGTACTAATGGAATGGCCCTTACAATGCTTAGAAAAGTGTGACCCCAAACTGAGCATTAGCAATGCACAGTTCTGTCCACCAAGACAAGCCAAGGTGGGGCTCCGACAGGTAGAGGGCAGGGAAAGGGTGCGCTATTGGTGGTATGCAGTCATTGGCACTAATGGTGGAAAGAGACACTGGGTAGCCAAAATGATGGACAGTTGATACTCCAGAATCAGGGGAACTGTTTCTTAGGAGACAGCATGCTTTTTCACAGCAGAGTTGCAAAGAATCTACTTGTTTAAAAATGAATTTCCATTTCCTGAATACAAAATACTGGGAAGGACTGGGAAACACATGAAGAGAGGAAGCCAGTTCAAGCTTTAAAACTGACCCTATAATAGACATCTAGAAATAAGCAAGAACTGGCTGTATGGGCAAGATGCATAGGAAGTTAGAGTTGAGAGGGACCTGAGACCACATTTAACCCCTGCTTTGCAGATTAGAGGGGCCTAGAGGTGGTGGCTCTGGAGAAGGAAATGGCAACCCACTCCAGTATTCTTGTCTAGAGAATCCCGTGGACAGAGGGGCCTGGTGGGCTGCTGTCCATAGGGTCACACAGAGTTGGACGTGACTGAAGCAACTTAGCATGCATGCATGCATGCATTGGAGAAGGAAATGGCAACCCACTCCAGTATTCTTGCCTGGAGAATCCCAGGGACAGAAGAGCCTGGTGGGCTGCCGTCTATGGGGTTGCACAGAGTTGGGCATGACTGAAAGGACTTAGCAGCAGCAGCAGAGGTGGTGCCTCAGATGATAAAGAATCTGCCTGTGGTGCAAGAGACCTAGGTTCAACCCCTGGGTTGGGAAGATCCCCTGGAGAAGGGAATGGCAACCCACTCCAGTATTCTTGCCCGGGGAAGTCCCATGGACAGCAGAGCCTGGTGGGCTACACTCCACGGGGTCACAGAGAGTCGGATATGACTGGGCAACTAACACAGATTAGAAAGCTAAGGCCTGGGGAAGTGAAGTGATTGCCTCATATTACAAGGCCCCTGGGCAGAAGAACCACAACTAGAGCTGGATGGTCTAAGTAGAGCCCTGTTCACTTGGCTACATTGGTCCAAGAGCTTCCCCTTGAAAAGATCCATCATCCCAACCACCTGATACCAGCCAGTGTGCCGCCAGGACCCTGCAAGGCTCTTGGCAGTGGCTGTTTCTGTGATTACCATGTTTCCCTACACAGAAGTCAGCCTCATGTGCTACTGACTACACTAAATCAACCACCAAAATGATTAATAAATTACTGCCCAATCATTCAAAATCACAGCATGGACTTTGATAGCAGCACCTTATCTGATTCAAACCAGTGTGCTGTGCTCAGTAATGTCCAACTCTTTGTGACCCCATGGACTGTAGCCCACCAGGCCCTTCTGTCCATGGAATTTTCCAGGCAAGAATACTGGAGTGAGTTGCCATTTCCTACTCCAGAGATCTTCCCCACCTAGGGACTGAATTCAAGTCTCTTGCGTCTCCAGCATTAGCAGCAGATTCTTTACCATTACCGCCACCTGGGCAGAGCCCGATTCAAACCAGGAGCTGATATCAATTTCATCAAGTTCTTGTATAATAATATTCTCAGTATTTGGGTGGCCCTTTTGAGTTTTTCCAAAATTCTTTGATATCTTATGTTTAACATTCTGTTCATCAAACCCCAGGGATTAAAGGTAGAGAAGGGGCTGACACACCTGTTTCACAGACTTTTCCAATGATTATCCATCAGTAAACAGCTGGTGAGTGAGGCCAAGAGACCAGCTGCTGCTGCTGCTGCTGCTGCGTCAATTTAGTCATGTCCGACTCTGTGCGACCCCATAGACGGCAGCCCACCAGGCTCCCCCGTCCCTGGGATTCTCCAGGCAAGAACACTGGAGTGGGTTGCCATTTCCTTCTTCAATGCATGAAAGTGAAAAGTGAAAGGGAAGTCACTCAGTCGTGTCCGACTCTAGCGACCCCATGGACTGCAGCCTACCAGGCTCCTCCATCCATGGGATTTTCTAGGCAAGAGTACTGGAGTG
The DNA here is from genome assembly GCF_003369695.1 of Bos indicus x Bos taurus. Classification (NCBI taxonomy): domain Eukaryota; kingdom Metazoa; phylum Chordata; class Mammalia; order Artiodactyla; family Bovidae; genus Bos; species Bos indicus x Bos taurus. The sequence goes on along the minus strand of NC_040076.1, from coordinate 68,270,143 downwards.
GGGTGCCATTGCCTTCTCTGAAGAGAGACCAGCAAAGGCCTCTTATTCCCAGAGCCAAGCTCTTTCCTGAGCAAGTTGGGAATAGGAATAAGAAGCTAAACTTTACAAGAAGTTTCAGAAGGAAGAGCCATAAGGATATTGTCTGTTAACCTGCAGGCAAACAGAAGATACAGGAGCCTGGGGGCTAACTACTGAGAATCATACGTCAGTCATACTTCCTTTTTCTTTTTTTTTTTATTAAAGTATTAATTGTACACAGTAAAGTGTACAAATCTTAAGGGAAGAGCTAGGTAAATTTTTGCATGTTTATACACTAACGTAACCATCCAGACCTCAGAACGTTTACAGCTACCCAGAAGGCCTCCTCATCCCCCTTCTAATTAAGAATAACCACTATTCTGACCTCTATCTCATACAATAGGTTCTTCTTGTTCTTGAACGTCATATAAATAAGAGAATATAATATGTATTCTTTTTTATGCCTGGCTTCTTTTACTCAACGTTCTGCTTGTAAGACTCTCCTATGCTGTCCATAAGCCAATGGTGTGATTCTTCTCATTGCTGTGTAACATTCTGTCGCATCAATATACAACAATGCATTTATATACATATACATGTATATGTATACATGTATATGTATACATGTATACATTATATACATATATATGCAATATACAACAATGCAATGATAGAAGCACTTTGGTTGCTTCCAGTCTGGGGCTGTCATGAATAAAGGTTTATGAACAGTCGTATAAACGTTTTGATGAATAAAAAACCCTCTTGTCAGTTGGGAATATCCAGGAGCAGAATTGGAGCATCATGGGTATATACAGAAATATACTACTGAAAATTTTTCAAAGTGACTGCATCCATCAGCAAAGAGAGTTCCTGGAGCGCCACACTTGGTATTATTGGTAAAGACTTCTTTTTACCAAGTAACCCGGGAAAGGCACAGCCCATACTTTGCAAGTATATCAGACAAAGCAAAGCCTTTATCAAAGGCCTATAATAAATCTTTATTTAACCTTTGTGATATCAGCTAATGAGAGAATAATCTGAAAAGTTTAACAGATTTAAGATGTTATCATCTGAGACCAGGTCAGACAAGGATGCGATGGATAATGAGAACTTTGGAACCTGGGAGGAGAGGACTTTGCTCAAGACCAGAGCACACTGACTAAACTCATCATTCGTTCTACAGTGAGAAGGACTAGAAATTGATTTCAGAGCTTCTTTTATATGCTTAATGATTCTTGGAATAATTTATTTTTCCCATTGCTGTATATTGTTTTCTCCTTCCATTGTGTAGATTCAATCAATAAATCCTTTTTATCTTAGTCCCCCCCCCCCCCAAAAAAAAGACTTCTTTTTAAAGTATCACTGTGAAACAAGGTACCCCAGTTAGGTTTTTAGATAACCGATTTTAATCTATAAGCAACTTTTTAATTCTAATTTTTAATTCTAACAATTCTACTTCTTGAACAGAGTTAACCACCTAACCCTTGCAGCCCACACAGAGGTGGGCAGAGAGATGTCTACTCACATATTCAATATCTAGCAATTTCACTGTCTCTTCTTTCATGGGTAGTCATCACTAAAGTGTCAGAAGGTCACACACCTTCTAATCACTCTTTTAGGAAATGTTGAAGATGGCCAAAACAAGAACTTAATTTCCACATAATCGTTAAGCCCATAAGTTCTAGTCTCATTGTGCATGGACATCTTTGCTGCTTTAAGGCTATTTCTATGTCCAGAATACTGAAGGTTGCCCTGTAAGTGGGCAAGTGAGTTATTACTCATTTCATTTGTTTTCATGCGGCTTGGCAAATGTTACTCAGTTATCAAATAATCAACACATATTTACAAAGCACATATTTTATGTTACTGAGCTAGACATTCTGGAAGCCACAAAGAAAATCAACATTTCTCTTGAGGAGGCAGGGCCCTAGGGTAAATCATGTGGAATGTTGTCATCTACCTTCCTCTTCTCATTTTAATACAAACTCTTTCATAGATGAAATGGAGTTAAAACAAACATCAGTGATGGCCTTGACCTTGGAGAGGAAAGCATGTCTTAAGAGAATGAAAATGGAAGAGGGGAGAACAAGCCTGCCCATAGGGCCATGGTGATGGGGTTAGCAGGCGTTTGGTTCTATCCAAAATGTCCATAAGGCACTTGGTCCCATAAGACATCTGGTCCATGTCGAAAGGTCCTTGAAATTTGGTCCTATCTAAATCATCCATGAATATATTTGGTCCATGCCAAATGGTCTTGGACAGGACCAAATATTAAGGATCTTTTGGCATGGACCAAACAAACTGCAATATGATAGAGTAACTGGATGATAGAAGGTGATGACTAACCTATAGTCTTCTCTTAGAACAAGATCAAATTCTACCTTATCCCTTCCTCCCCTGATATCTGCCCACCACCACCTTTTTTGTCCCCAGCAACTCTAAGTGTTATTGCCCATACCTCACCACTGGGGAATGTGTGCCCAAGACAAGATATATTCCCTGACCTTACCGAACATACCAACCTTAAAGAAAATACCCATGGAGACCACCAAATGCAGAGTTGACTCTAAAGAGGAGGCATATACAGGCAAAGAGTAGAAGGGCCTTGAGCCGGTCCTCAACGCAGGTCAGACAAGGCAGAGCAGTGGAGCAACGGTCGTAAGTGCTCTGCCCTCTAGCAGAGCAAGGAAAAGAGCAAGCATAAACATGGAGCCCTTAGAGTCTGTTAACAGACTGGACAAGCTTTCCACATACTAAATCACTATGATGCTAGGGTAGGATTCGGCTACAGCTCCTGAGTACAGCCTGGCTTCTTCACTCAAACAAAAGCTGCCTGAAAACCATGACTGAGAATTTTAGGAACTTTCTTAGAAACATCCTCAGATAAGCAGGTGGAGGTAGCTCTGTACAGTTTTGCTCATTAGCATGCTACAGCCCTCAATTTCTCAATTCAGAGTTTCTGACTTGGATCTCCAGACAAATGTAAATGACTAAGAACAACGCCGTGGCTTTTCTGGACTGGAAAGCTGCTTCTGCTCCTATGCAGAGACATAACCAAATTGATTTGGCAGCTAGAGGAGGGCATGGCAACCCACTCCAGTATTCTTGCCTGGAGGATCCTATGAACAGAAGAGTCTGGCGGGTTACAGTCCATAGGGTCGCACAGAGTTGGACACAACTAAAGCAACGTAGGCATGTACGACATGGCAGCAAACACTGAGGCGTGGGGGAGGGGACAGGGAGCAGGCACGGGAGGGTCAGAGCCATGCTGCTACTGCTGCTGCTGCTAAGTTGCTTCAGTCATGTCTGACTCTGTGCGACCCTATAGATGGCAGCCCACCAGGCTCTGCCGTCCCATCCCTGGGATTCTCCAGGCAAGAACACTGGAGTGGGTTGCCATTTCCTTCTCCAATGCATGAAAGTGAAAAGTGAAAGTGAAGTCACTCAGTCGTGTCCGACTCTTAGCGACCCCATGGACTGCAGCCCACCAGGCTCCTCCATCCATGGGATTTTCCAGGCAAGAGTACTGGAGTGGGGTGCCATTGCCTTCTCTGGTCAGACCCATGAGGTGGCTCTAAACCCCAGAGCCCTTCAGGACCAGGTGAAGAAGGCAGAAACAGCATCTGAGTAAGGGCAGAAGGAAAACCTGGCACGACGTCAAAGCCACCCACACGAAGACATGGCTGTTAGATCACAACGCTCCCCTCCATCGAGCTCACATCTTCTCCAGGTATCTTTTTGAGACAATTCACATTTTGGGTTTTGGCTGTTTGCTTTGTGTTATTCCCAGGAATCTGTAGTCTTATTCTATCTTGAGGGACCATTTACTTCTTACCACTTGGTTTAAACTTTCATTTGGTATTCCTGCTTCCCAACACTGTCAACTCACAGGAAACACCTCCCCTCTGTCTGGGGCAAAAGTAAAACTACCACTTTTTAAAATTTTATTTTTAATTGTAAGATAATCGCTGTACAATGTTGTGTTGGCTTCTGCCGCATAACAGTGAATCAGCACCAAGTACACAATGTCCCCTCCCTCAAACCCCCCTCCCATCCCCCCACATCCCCCTCCCCAGGTTGTCACAGCACCAGGCTGAGCTCCCCGTGTTACACAGCAACTTCCACCCATCGCCGGTTTTACATATGGTAATATATGTTTCACCGATACTCTCTCAGTGCGTGCCACCCTCTCCTTCACTGTGCCCACAAGTCTGTTCTCTATGTCTGCATCTCCATTGCTGCCCTGCAAATAACTTCATCGGTACCATTTTTCTAGATTCCATATGTATGCGTTAATATACAATATTTGTAAAACTACCACTTCTGAATGCCCAAACAGTAAAGAGGGATGGGGCTGAGACCTCCATCCTCAACCCCAAATTTTATTTCATCTCAGGCTTCTGTCTTCATCACTGTTTGTTATCTAAATAACCTTCGCAGGAAATATATCTTTTTTCAGGGACAAATGTCTCTTAATATACAAAAAGTAACAGCCATCAGTTAAACAAACATTAGTTGGTAGCATCTATGTCTCAGCACTCCAGGGTTCCATTTTCTCTGATGGCTGATCTGATTCCACTGATAAATTTGATATAGGAATAATAAACAGCTAGAAAAAGTCAGAGCGTGCATATCAGTAAGTGCTTCTTGAGGGCAAGGAGCTGGCCTTATTCGTTGCTGTCTTCCTAACACTTAGCCTAGACAAGCACAAAAGTACTGAATAAGTGTTAATTGAGGGAACACATGAATGAAGGAAATAATACAGTAACTTAAAACATACTGTCCACATCAAAGGCATAAATTCTAAAGGGACACATAATTACGGAGAAGTTTAGCCTGTAAGACTGTGGAGTAATAAAGTAAATGCAGCCTAAGAGAAAGAAAACAAAAATGAAAGAGACACAAGGATCAACCAAAAAGTCTAAAGCATTGCCAAATAAACTGTGGTAATAATAACTGCTGTCCTCAATTATCTGAAGGATTTCAAGTAAAAATGAAATTATATAGCTCCGAGTTCTATAGAGGGCTGAACTCAGATCAATGTGCCTATATTAGACAAAGTCAGATTTCAATTACATCAAATAGTTGACTAGCAGTTAGCTCTGTCCAACACTAAAGTGGGTTGTCACGTGGCGTCATTAGAAACTTGTCACCGAACCTATAGATCATCACTGCTCAGACATCGTCCAGAGGCAAATTCTGCCTCAAGTGGAAGTTAGATTCAGTGGACTCTAAGGTCTCATCCATAACTAAGACTCTGTGAATCTATAACTCTGTGATCAAAAGTGAATAGAGTCAAACAAAGCCAACTTCCTGGAAGAGGACAGTTTGAAGTCAAACTGGAAAGGAGATAACATGGAATTGGCAAATTAGTCTAGTTGCTTCAGTCAGCATTGGAGTATAGGACCCAGAAACCTTACTAAAGCGGGGAGGATTAGAAAATTTACCCTGTATAATTGTATAAGGGAAACTTCAAGGTCCATTGTCTTATTCACAGAACCATCTATTTAAAGTAAATTGATCCCTTCCAAAATTGTCAGATAATCCTAATCTAATGAAGTTGAAATGGGGAAATCTTATCAGATATTTAACGAGTTGATGCACAATGGAAAGACCATAGAGCTGGAAATTAAAGGAGGCCAACAAGGCAAGTCTAGTACACAAATCTGTAACCAATTTGAAACTTGTGAATGGTGGTCTCTGAGTGCCACCACAAAAGTGCCTATCCTGGCAGCCTTGGACTCTTGTCATTATCAAATCAGGGGTCATTATTTTATGAATCTTATTCTGTAGCTGAGCCAGACGTACAACAGTACCTTCTTTCATTTCACTTGGATGATGGCCAGACACAAGTCATTTTACTATGACTTAAAGAGTACTGTGCCCATCTGTTCACAATTGATGGGAATAATTGAGGGGTAGAATGTGCCAGGCACTCTTGGACAATCCTGTAGAAGTGGGTCAGGAGCTTTCTTGGCCATTCGCCATGTGACAACACTTCCTTCATCTGTGAACATATGGACTTGATGAAACTATCACTTGGAGAGCGTGGTGCAACAGGGCTGGGGCCATTCTATTTCCACAAGAAAATTCACCTAAGTTACAGCAAGGGAATAGCTTTTACATTCTATTACGCCTTGAGAAATTCTTGCAAGCATGCGTCCTTGTGTTGTACCCTCAAGTTAGAAAGGGAAAGTTGTGATTGAATGTCATCCCTGTCCACTGTCTTGAGTTTAAGATAGGGATATAAATCACCAGAAAGATAAGTGGCCAGATGAAGTCCTGAGACCACAAACTTCTGTTGTCCGTCTCCACTAAGTTGAAGCAGTGGTGGGGAGCAAGAAAGTGTTCTCAAATATTTGCCCAGGCTTTTGAAATAGTTCAACAGCTGAAGGAGAGAAAACTCACCATTAGTGGCTGGGAAAATAGTTTACAAAACACTGAATTATTTGTAAATGTAATTTTGAGTGAAAAAAAAAAAAAAGAGAGAGAGAACTGGCTGAAAAATCTTCCTCATGTCTGTCCGTTCAAGTTCAGAAACTCACTCATGACTTATTTTAAAAAGAGAGAAACAAAGAAAGAAAGAACAGAATCATTAATTTGAGGCAACGAAGTTTCTCCTTATTCTTGGCCAGGAATTCCCAAAACCATGATCCTCTTTAATTCAACTTTTCTACAGTGAACATCAAGGTAAACCATGGAAGCAGAAGAGATGTCCCTTTAGGGCATCCCAGAGGAGGATCTATGTATACCAGGCACTGTGCTAGGTTGTTCTGGCATAAAACAATATAAACAGTCAAAATCTCTGCCTAGTGGTCCCATCTTCTAATCTGTTAATGGAAGCAGTGTTTATAACCCCTGCATCAAATACAGTATTTCACAGAAAACCTATCACTCTCCACTTTACAACATAATTATGCTGTGCTATGTGCTAGAGGTGGAAAAGGCAATGGCACCCCACTCCAGTACTCTCGCCTGGAAAATCTCAAGGATGGAGGAGCCTGGTAGGCTGTAGTCCATGGGGTCGCTAAGAGTCAGACACGACTGAGCGACTTCCCTTTCACTTTTCACTTTCATGCATTGGAGAAGGAAATGGAAACCCACTCCAGTGTTCTTGCCTGGAGAATCCCAGGGATGGCGGAGCCTGGTGGGCTGCTGTCTATGGGGTTGCACAGAGTCGGACACGACTGAAGTGACTTAGCAGCGGCAGCATGTGCTAGAGGAGGGAAGGAGTATTAATAGGTGAGCTGTTGAATTCTGGTTATAAGCTGGTAGAGTCAACTTCTGGAGAAGGCAATGGCACCCCACTCCAGTACTCTTGCCTGGAAAATCCCATGGACGGAGGAGCCTGGTAGGCTGAAGTCCATGGGGTCGCTAAGAGTCAGACACGACTGAGCGACTTCCCTTTCACTTTTCACTTTCATGCATTGGAGAAGGAAATGGAAACCCACTCCAGTGTTCTTGCCTGGAGAATCCCAGGGATGGCGGAGCCTGGTGGGCTGCTGTCTATGGGGTTGCACAGAGTCGGACACGACTGAAGTGACTTAGCAGCGGCAGCATGTGCTAGAGGAGGGAAGGAGTATTAATAGGTGAGCTGTTGAATTCTGGTTATAAGCTGGTAGAGTCAACTTCTGGAGAAGGCAATGGCACCCCACTCCAGTACTCTTGCCTGGAAAATCCCATGGACGGAGGAGCCTGGTAGGCTGAAGTCCATGGGGTCGCTAAGAGTCGGACACGACTGAGCGACTTCCCTTTCACTTTTCACTTTCATGCATTGGAGAAGGAAATGGCAACCCACTCCAGTGTTCTTGCCTGGAGAATCCCAGGGACAGCGGAGCCCGGTGGGCTGCCGTCTATGGGGTCGCACAGAGTCGGACACGACTGAAGCGACTTAGCAGCAGCAGTAGCAGCAGAGTCAACTTCTTTTCCCCAAACCAAGATGGAGCCTCTAACTCATGAAGCCACCATTGCTCAAGTGGAAACACCTGATTGGTGGAGCCCAAGCCAAATCAACCCGAGGGGCTGATGGCCTAATTGTGTATTATCCAGGTTCTTGACATTACCTCCTCAGTCCTTCCAAGCATTTTCCTGCTTACAGGGGAACCAAGGACAAGGAGTGGAAGAAATTCATTCCAAGGTATTTTGCTGTTTGTGGGCAGTGTGTTGAAAGCATTTCTAGGAAAAGCAGATTATGTTGTACATTAAAAAGAGTGTTTGTATTTCCTCTGATTTTAATTATTCAGGCCCTCGGTGTCCTTGACTCCCCCCAGTCTCCCTGGCATGCCCAAGAAAAAAGAAGAGTGGGCCTAAACAAGGATATCTGCCAGCAGTGCCAGGAGCACCACATGCAGCCCTCTGCCCACCATAACCATGGCTTCCTGTCCTTTGCATGACAGCACAAAGTCACCTGCTCCTGGAACTCTTGCTTACGCACCATGCCACCTTGTCCCTTCCTCTTTACAATATTAGCATTTTGAGTCAGGTCATGCATATTTTTTGTTCTCATGATTTGGAACTGTCAGTATGAAAGAACAAAGCAAGAAGCATGTCATCTGAGGCCCTGGCTTCAAGGCATGGCTCCTCCTTGCTAGCTGGGTCACCTTAGGTAACTCTCTTCACCTGTATAAACTACAATCTCCCCATCTAGAAAAAGGTGATATATGTGAAGGGCTTCCCTAGTGGCTCAGATGGTAAAGAACCCACCTGCAAAGTGTGAGACTCAAGTTCAAATCCCTGAGTAGGGAAGATCCCCTGGAGAAGATAATGGCTACCTACTCAGTATTCTTGCCTGGAGAATTCCATGGACAGAGGAGCCTGGCAGGCTATAGTCCATGGGGTCACAAAGAGTCAGACACGACTGAGCCACTAACACTCACTTTCACTTTTCAGTCCATGTGAACCTTTTTGGAAATTGTAAAGCAGCCTGTTTCTATTGGGGGTGATGCATAAACCATGTGTCTTCTTTATACTCCAGAGTCTGAACTAGGGTTATACTCCCCCTCTGCAGGCTCTGCACAGATTTGGCTGAAATGTCACTGAATGCCCCTCTTGTTGCTACAGTGCTAACATGGACTCTGTACATTCAGAAGCCACACATATCATTATAAAGATGCCTACTGAGAAGGATCTTGTAAGCCCACCCTGTGTACCCCAGACAGGAGACAGGAGAGTAGAGCTAGCCCTCAGAGCCTGCTGAAGGACACAATGGCTATAGCCAGCTGGTGCCAAGACTTCTCCAGCACTGCAGGCCATGCAGGTACATCCAGCCCCATGGCCCAGGAGACAATAATCCTCAACTCCCAGGAACTTGATCTCCTCTTTAGCACCACCATCTGCAGAATGACCTTCACCACCACTGCAGCCAAACTCCCTGGCACCACTCACCTCACCATTTGGCAAGCTAATAGCCATAATTCTCTCACTGGAACTCTTTTTTTTTTTTTAGAGCCATAACTAAAATCTCTGATTGTCCAACAAAAATACCCAGGAGACCAAAGGGAGCAAGATGTTGTGTGACCCCCAAAGCCACTACTCGCCCTTCAGTGGTGCACTGCAGTGTCCTGTCTTCTTCCTGAGTGTCTGCTAAGAGGCCCACCCGTGATCAGAGGCATTTAGAGTGATACTGACTCACTCTGCATCTTCAACAGCTGACACCAATAAGCAGCTGCTTTGTTTTACAACAAAGCGAATTCAATAATTAATAGTCTTATGGAGAATTTCAATCCACAGCCTTGTTTAATAGAAATGCAAAGGCATCCCCAAACTGTACAAATGCTTCAAGTAGAAATAAATCGCTTTCTTGCATTTCATTGTACAACCAGGTATCACGGCCCCAGATTCAACCCTTCCCTAATGGTCTGATAAAGGAGGTAAGATGTGGCTGAGTGCTCGTGAATGACTTAAACAATAATTTATAAACATGAAAGAAATCCACATTAGAGTGCTTCAGAGGTAACAAGGATTTTCCCTGAAAAACTTGAAATGTCCTCCCTAGTGCTACCCAAGTTCTATCATGTGAAAAATATCAAGTTGAACTTCTTCCATGAGACTTTCTCTGATCTCTCCAGCCTAGAAAAAGTTCATTCATTCATTCAATATTTATTTATTGGCTATCTATGTATACCAGGCACTGTTCTAGGTTGTTTTGGCATAAAACAACAGTAAACAGTAAAATATAAACAGTAAAAATCTGTCTAGTGGTTCCACCTTCTGATCTATTAATAGAAGCAGTGTTTATACCCCCTGCATCAAAAATGTCTTTCACAGAAAATCTATCAGTCTCCACTTTACAATATAATTATTTTCCCAAACTCATATTACTCTCCACTTTACAATATAATTATGCTGTGCTATGTGCTAAGTTGCTTCAGTCGTGTCCGACTCTTTGCAACCCCATGGACTGTAGCCCACCAGGCTCCTCTGTCCATGGGATTCTCCAGGCAAGAATACTGGAGTGGGTTGCCATGCCTTCTCCAGGGGATCTTCCCAACCCAGGGATCAAGCCCATGTCTCTTATGTCTCCTGCATTTCCAAGCAGGTTCTTTACCACTAGCACTACCTGGGAAGTCCCATATAATTATGAACATATCTTTTTAAGCAGCATGGGATCAAAAGCACTTCTGATTATTTTTTTGGTGTGGTAAGAGAAGGTGCTGGGGCTTCCCTGGTGGCTCAGCAGTATTAAGAATCTGCCTGCCAAGAAAGAGACTCGAGTTTGATCCCTGGGTCAGGAAGATGCCCTGGAGAAGGAAATGGCAACCCTCTCCAGTATTTTTGGCTGGGATATCCCACAGAGAGAGAAGCCTGGTGGGCTACAGTCCATGTGGTGGTAGGTGTCAGACACAACTTAGCAAGTAAACCACCACCACCACCAATAGAAGGTGCTAAGTAAATATATGTTGAATGAATAGTTAGCTAATTGTGTGAATTAAACATGTTTTAATTTTCTTCAAATTAATTTTCTTCAATTAGCTTCTCCAAAGACAAGAATTTCTCTGTTAACATTTCTGTATCTTCTACAGCATCCAACCTGGTACCCAGTACCAGGACTGGGTACATGGCTCGTTCCAAATACATTCTTAGTTGAATTTAGTAATTCTCCTTGCAGTGGGGATTTCTCTTCCATGCCAATTCTGTTAATCATACTGTAGGTTTAGAAAATGGGAAGCCTAAGACCAAGGAAAACAATATAATCAATACTAAGTGACCTACAATCCCCCGACATGCTGACTAAACTATCTCTCAAAGCAGAGCACTGTGTCTGTGAGAGGGGAATAAAGTCATCATTCATCCATGAGGACTGACATAAGCCACCTGTGCATTGCAAGAAGAAAACCAGAATGAAATTGGAGCAGCAAGCCTGACTTTGGACAGGACCACTCATGAAAACATCCATCATGTGACCTACATAGGGTCTGCCTACCAAAAGACGGTGAACCCAGGAGTCAAGGACACCTCCCCATCAGGCGTACAGCTGCAGCCAAAACCAGTCCAGAGAGGCCAGAGACCCTGGACATGTACCCTTGCTTTCAGTCTTTTGAGTCTATCTCTTGAAATCCATGGAACAGCTAGCCTTGTCCTTATAATCCTTAAGGGATGCCTCAGATAAAGAAGTCAGTGGTTGGAGCTGACCTCTGTGAGGAGATGAACTGATATCCTTTACTACCCTAGCTGAGATCAGGTGAACTGATGATGCTTTCCCAACCCCCATGGGCATTCGTGAGTCCTGTCACCTAGACCACCAATGAGTATATCATTAGTGTTGGCAGCCTGAGAATGGCATAGGCATCTGTGTGTTACCTATACGGGCTTTAAAGTTCCAAGTTTTGGACATGTTCATAGGATATCACATGATTTACCATCTGAAAATTCAACTCACTTAGAAGCCTATCCTCCCCATTTCCAAAATGAGCAAGTACCCCAGGACCTTCAAAATCAATATTTAATGACCCAAAATTACTTTCCCCTTTCTATCACAGACAAGGCCAGACTTGGTTTCAGCCTTCCCAGATGTGAGCAGTCTGATCTCTGCTCACATTGTGTCAGCCTGAAAGTATTCTTGCCTCCTTCCCCATCCTTTTGATCCAGCAAGGATCCTGAAGCTGCTCTTGGAAGCTAGCAATGGCATTTAGTCATGCAAAGCAGGGAGTTGACTTCATTTTGCTCAATAAATATTTCATTGAGATTTAGAGAAATAAGAGAAACCTTATTCATGAGATGTATGTTTATCTTAATGATTCACAGCATAATTTGTTCCAATTAAATATTTATTTTAGTATCTTCTTAGGTCTGAAAACTTCTACCCATTCATCAGTGAGTCTTCATATCATCACCTCACAGATGTGAAGGTGCAGGGTAGAGCCTCATTATCCTCCAAACTGGAAGCTTTTCCTTTCCAGCTCCCTCCTGGTGGGAGCCTGGGTCATGCTTTTGCTGTCTCTGACACCTGCCCCAGAGCCCTCCAGTCCATCTCCATTCCCTGCTCCTTCTCATCTTGTATTTCTCAGCCCTATATACAATCTTAAATCTTATCTGGCTTAGATACCTCTCCCAGGCACAGAATCCCGAGAAATTGTATAGAACGGGGGTGAGGCATGTGCTGGGAGTTATGATATGGTCAAAAAGAGAATGGACTTGCAATAAAGACCTCTGAGTTCATGTTCCATTGTCACAACTTCTGGCAACTTCCCACTTGTATAATAGGGAAATACATATTGTTGGAAGAATCAAGTGAGATAATGGAGGTGCTTCATAAACTATAAAGAATTATAGCTCCCTCCCAGGGGTGTGACAATTAAATACGAAGATATTTTTCCAGTGTTTAGGACAAACCTGGTATGTAATAAATATTCAAATAAGCCATAGTTACTATAAAAATATAGGGCTTCCCAGGTGGCACTAGTGGAAAAGAACCCCCCTACAAATGCAGGAGACCCAAGAGACGCAAGTTTGATCCCTGGGTCAGGAAGATCCCCTTGAGGAGGACATAGCAATGCACTCCAGTATTCTTACCTGGAGAATCCCCTGGACAGAAGAGCCTGGCAGGCTACAGTTCATAGGGTCACAAAGCGTCAGACATGACTGAAGCGACTTCAGTTCAGTTCAGTTCAGGTCAGTCACTCAGTGGTGTCCGACTCTTTGCGACCCCATGAATCGCAGCACACCAAGCCTCCCTGTCCATCACCAACTCCTGGAGTTCACTCAGACTCACGTCCATCGAGAAGGTGATGCCATCCAACCATCTCATCCTCTGTCATTCCCTTCCCCTCCTGCCCCTAATCCCTTTACACACTACAAAAATGTTGGGGGTGTGGGGAGAATGAGTAGACTTCCAAGGCAACTTGAAACCAAAGGAATTTTACCTTTTGCATTAACTAAATGTCATTTCTAAAATTTTTAAATCCTTGGCACCATGAGAAAGATTTACTATGCCAAAGCAAAAGGGACTTCTAAAAAGTAATTATAAAGGCTTATATGTTAATAATGGCTTTGTACCTTGTATTACTAGAGCTAATTTCATTATCTGAGAAACTAAAAACTGACGTTCAGTAACCTGGTGAATGCTCCAATGCACAGCTCCTAAAAGAGCTTTGCCACCACAGCATGTTAAGAATCACTTTTTTAAGAAGCCATCCCAAAATATCTCCCACCATGTCTGAGTCATTCTATCCACTCTAGACACCACCCACCCCACTCCACACACACATACACATAGCCTTCATGTTCCTCTACTTCCGGAGCCAAAGAATCTTAAATTAACACCAGAGTGCATTATTTTCCCACTCATAAAAGGATTAGCTGAGTGACATTAGCCCAAAAGAATGAACCACTGGTACCAAGGCACTGCCAGGGTCAAAGAGGTTTTGAGCTGGGAGTACCTACTGAGCTCCCTTCAAATGACATCAATTCTGCCTTCCCTAGAGATAACTCTTAACAAATGTTTTAGTTACTTAAATATCAGACAATTTTCTGATTTTCTTTACCCCATATGCTCAAGGGGAAAACCCCATATTTTTCTCTTTCATAAATGAAATTCCCAGTAGGATCCCCTGTTCAGGGCAGCAGGTCAACAGCATACACTCATCCACTCACGCAGCCAGTACCCCCTCCTCTCCCTCAGAGCTGCCGCAGATCAGAATGAAACCTGTAGTGTCTGAAATCTGATCTTGTATCTGCACTTGATCTTCCATCTGTCACTTTTCCAATTCAGCAGAGGGCTGGGAGCTAAAAGATAGAGCAAAAGAGGTCTCCAGGAGTCCACTTGGCAATGAGCAGATGTTAACCAAATGGGAGAGATGTAACCCTCCTTCAAAGAAAGAAGAGGCCCAAAATCATGGCCCAGTACACCTTGGTGGCCAGAGGAGATTCCAAGATGTCACTTAATGGTACAACATCTAACTACCCCCAGCTGTCTAGGCTATGGGTATTCTCATCAGTTTTCAGATGGAGGAGTGGAAAAGAATATGAGGTGTAGAATAAGAAAACTTAGGTGAGAATCCTGACTCATCATTGTATGAGCTGGATGACTTGGACATACTTCTTTGAGCTTCAGTATCCTCATCTGTAAAATAGGGACAATACTATTGTGAGGTTTGAGATAAGCACCTAGGACAGTTCCTGGCAAATTAGGAAGTATTTAATCAATATCCCAAAACACTAACTTACAACACAAATACTATCAACAGGCCATATTCTCTGGATTCCTTTTCCAGTAGAAGGTCTAGATCTCTGTTAACTGTCTATACTATTTTTGCTGGCTCTTGCATGACTAAGAAAAAGCTACTGAGAGACTACCAGCTGGAATGGAAGATGTAGTCTCCAACCACAACCAGAGAGAAATTATCTAACAGATAATTTAGCCACAGAGTTCTCCTCATGAATGTAGTGTTGGGGCCAACAATGTCAACAACACCAGCAGGACATTTTAAAACATCACTATTTCTGGAAGATAAATCTGCACTATCCCCTTCATTTGGATACAGAAGAGAAGTGTTAAGCCATCAAATTTGCTTCTTTGTAGACCATGTCCTAACTTCAATACTTTGGCCACCTGATGTAAAGAAATGACTCATTGGAAAAGACCCTGATGCTGGGAAAGATTGAAGGCAGGAGAAGGAGACAACAGAGGATGAGATGGTTGGATGGCATCGCCAGCTCAATGGACATGAGTTTGAGCAAGCTCCGGGAGTTGGTGATGGACAGGGAAGCCTGGCATGCTGCAGTCCATGGGGTCGCAAAGAGTCAGACACGACTGAGCGACTGAACTGAACTGAGACCATGTCCTGGTCAGTAGATCTTATCTTTAAAAATGCATCCCCATCTTTGTTGACAATTTTGTCTTCTATACTGAGAAATGTTCCTGGAACCAGGGTCTCTTTATGGAAACCAATTTAAGTTTATGAAGCTGCTTGTATTTATGGTAAAATGAAAGTAAATCTGGCTGAAGCAAAGATCTACATTCCCAAGATGACTGACTGTTCATTTATGAGTTACCTCCCCTAGCTAACACGCAAGCCACAGGCTGCCCCTTGCACAGCCTTCCTACAGGAACCTGGTTCATTCAGGAGCACCAGGAAGGAGCTGAAAAAGTAGGGGAAACAAACAGCATTAAATCAAGGGACACACCCTCTACAGCCAAGGTCAACACCCAGGAGGGCAGCAGGGCTTGGACAGTGGCAGAAGGACTCCACCCACACAGCACTTTGAACAGAAGCTCTCTTCCAACTGGAGGCAAAGAGCTGCTAATCTGACGCACGCCCTAAACAGAGACGTGGGTAAAAATAAAATGACGACTGCTCCCCTGTGAGAAAGCCAGGAAGAGAACATATTGAAGCAATCACGGCCTGAAGCCCTGCCCAACACAGTGCTACTACCAAGTGACCTCAGTCAGGGACAGGAAAGGATTGATCAAGTTATTTTCCTTGCTCAAAATCTCCCAATAGCTACCCATGAACTATTGAATAAAATCTGAAATCTCCACAGTGTGGAACATAAAGCAACCTTTCCAGCTTTCTCTCTCATTATCCCAAATCCCTTACACACATACTCACAATGAGCATACACACTGGACTCCAAGTGAAGACTATCTCCCCAACTCCAAAACTTACCCCCAGCACCTCTCCTTTCTTGCCCTTCTCTATCTCCACAAGTTCAGCTTTTACGCATCCTTCAAGGCCTATCAAGGCCAAGTCCACAGCTGAGATTCTTCTCTCTCTCTTCACTGCTCCCATGGCACTTTCCAAATAAACAATCTTTTTACTTCACTGCAATTTCCATGAAGAAAAAGATAGCTTGCCTTGTTCATTCTCATAATAGTATCTTTGCAGATATTCAATATATATTTGTCAATTTAAGAAGTCTCTCAGTGCCAAGATGTTTGTTCTGTAACTTGAACCTTCTAGTCCTCACCAGACAAGAAAATTCAAATTCCACTGGCTTTGCCCGTTTCCTTTCTCATGTGGCGCGTCAGCCTCTGAAAAGTCTCATCGCACTGTGTCCAGGAGGCCCTTTCACATCTCCCCTGTGCTCCCCGGGTGACCCACCTGCATGTCCCTCTCTCCTGCTCTGGCTGCCAGCTGCTGCTGGAGGAGGTCTGAGGTGACCTCTCTGAGGAATCCAGCATCTGACCCAGGGTACTGGCTCCAGGGCTGTCCAATCCCCAACGCTCCAAAGACCAAACAGCCTGAGTTCCCTGGAGTCCCCCTGGCCCCTGGCTCTAATCTCCAGTGGAAGCTTAGTCTCCTTCCCCACTCTGTCCAGGAGATCGGCATCATCTCTCCCCAAGCTTCACACAGAACCCTCCTGAGAGCTGCTCCTCCCATTCTGAGCAGCACACACCCCCCTCCTCAGGGCTCATACCCCAGCCCATGGAATTGGCTAGAGATGGATATCTGGGAAAGAGAGTGTGTGGTCTCTCCAAAACCCATCTTCCTCTTCCTCCCATTCAAACCCCTCGCACAAACCAGGACCACTGGGCTGCTTGCCTCTCTGATGAAGTGGCCAGGACGTGTCCAAGTGGCCACAGTGTGCACTAAGTTACACTTGTCTCCCCCAATCAGCTGCCTCAGGCCTCATCCCTCATCCCCCTGAAGGAGAAGCACTGACTACAACCACCTTTCCTATTCAAAAGACAAGAAACCCTTCCTCTGACTTCTCCTTTCAGCACCTCTGCCCAGGGCAGACTCTACCTGTCCTGCACCTCCCAGGACGCCCCTGCCTCAGGCCCCTTCCTTTCTTCCTCCAATGGGCCTTCACCACTGCACACAGGTCCTTCTGTCCAGAAGTGATCGATAAGATTGGATTTCAGCAGATACTGCCCAGGGCCTGAAGCTTTATCAGTGCTGAAGCTTTCTATGCCTGCCAATTAGTGTGTCCATTATTCTGGGCTGGGTCATCCAAACCCTTAATCTACTTAATGGAGAAGGAACTCCAGGGAGGCAGGAAGCACCTTGAGCTGAAAGGCTGAACCTGCACAGCAAGCTACAGGGGGCAAGGAAGTGCCCTCAGGGGCAGCCCAGCTTGGCCGCCTGGCAAGTCGCCTCAAGGAAAGGAGGCAGGGTCTTCAAAGGAGTCACTGATGGATGACTCCACGCCTGCAGGAGACAACAAGGTGAGGCAGAAGTTTTTCCCCAGGGCCTCCCGCCAAACTTCAAGGCCAGAGGAGGTTGCTCTGCAATTCCATCCCTGACAACAGACCTGACTGCCCTCCCACAGGGCCCGGTATCCAGACTGGCAGCACAGGGTCTCCCTCACCCTTTTAAAACCTGCCCATCAAGCTGTGAGGCCCCAGATCCCCTCCTGACCATTCCACCACGCTTTTCTCATCCAAAAGGTAAACTGTAGGCAATATGGGTTAAGAATTAACAGCTAACACCACTTCATCCACACAGTAACCCTACAAGATAACGACTGCTATTGTGAGCATCTTATAAATGAGGAAATGAAGGCCTAGAGCAGCCAAGTGACATAGCAAATACTACGCAGTAGTGAGTGGCAGAGTTGAACCACTTTTGGTTCACACTGAACCATTCAGCATACTGCCTTAAAGGCAAGTCCATCACCGAACTAAGCCGAGCCACTGGGCTGGATGCTTCCAAACTTTATTAAGCTTTAGGTTTTTCTTTGTTTTTTAAAGGAGTCTGGTCGTGCAAATCAATAGCTTTAACCAGCAGAGTTTAAGGATGACAAAAGGGGACAGAACCTACTTCCGACTTTCACCCCATTTGAAAGCACCGACCCCAAACTCAGCTGTCCTCATCTGCCCATGACCAAAATATGCACACATTCAAGCTGCTTGACGCACCTTTTTTGGGTATCTTCTTTGAGGCCCATTGGAGGAAGAAAGGAAGGGGCCTGAGGTAGGGGGTCCTGGGAGGTGCAGGACAGGTAGAGTGCAGGACACACAAGAGCTAGCAACCTGGAGCAAGTAATGTACTGATAAAGGGAACTTCTAAGATGCAGTCAAGCCATGGACATGGGTCATGGAAAAGAGAGGGAGGGAGATGGATTCTGAGCCTGTGGGAGGCACTGGGTCAGGAACTGGACCTCCTTTCCTCAAGTGGAAACTACAGAGGGGCCAGACAGGGCAGGGCAGGAGGGCAAATGTCCCTCCTTATGGGTCCTCTTGTCCCAAAGAGAGGACATGGAGTCCATCTGATTTCCCAAAGGCAGGGAGCAAGGGGCCTGCCGGAAAGGCTGTCTTTGGAGGCCTCAGACCTCACTTCTGTGCTCCAACCCTGCTCCTAGGGAATGAGGGCAGGTGTATTAGAGCAAGGACAGCCTTCTAGGGAAGTGACGCTCGCAGAAGCCCTGCTGGGGAAGTGACACCCTTGTCCCCAAGGTCTGTGAGTATCCTTAGATCTTAATATGGTCCTTCTTCTGCAAGCTGCACCCCATTTCTGCCAGAAACACCTGGATGGACCCAGCTCACCCACTGGACCCATATAACATGCATTAGATTTTATACAGTACGAATTTATAAAGGTAATTTGTAGTGTGATTAAATTTTGTGAATAAATTTCCTATAAGGTCATTTTTTCTACCATAGAACTTTGGTTTTGAATATTTTGATTAAACAAAATAATTCTATTGTGATAGCAGGCTATATAAAATCTTTACAGTTTTTAGGTTCCAAAGTGAGTTTTCAAGGAACATGTCCTCAACATTTCTGAATCCTTTCCATTAGGGTGTGGCTTTACATTTTTCTGCAATCATTCCAAGCATGTAGTTCCCCAAATAGGCAAGAAACATGGCTACACTTAATCTTTTTCTCTAGCTGAGCAGAGATTGTGATAGATATAGTTGTTTTCCTGCTCAGTAGCCACTTACCCACTTCTTCCTGGCTTAGAGGACCCAGACTTCATTCAGGAATCAAGTATCTGTGTGCTTCATGGGAAGCAGAGACACTTTCAGCCCCACAGGGTAAATGCTACTTCTGTTACACTAATCGCGGAACTGGCATCCACTTTCTGGCCACTTGTCTGGGAATACATGAATGAAAAACAGTTTCTTTGAGTTGCTGCGCATTGCTCATGAGGCATATGAAACGGTGGCACCCATCCTGGACAGTAAGGAAGAGGACAGTGCGAAGAAACACAGTCCTGGGCCTTCATTTCTTGCAGTGGCTGGTTGGGCAATTAGGACTGACCCTCCCGCTGAAGAACATCTCTGGGGTTTTCTCTTAACTTTCTTAAAAGCATTAAAGAGCTAAGTAACTAGGCCAAAGCCTCGAAGAAAGTAAGAATCCAAAGAAGTTGCCTTAAAACACAAAGCTACTTTTTGCCCTGAAAGTATCTGGCAACCTGTAAGAAGCAGTGGCAAAAGGAAGCTGTGCTTTTGGCAGCCAGGAAGAGAAAAGGGAACAGAAATCAAAGTTCAGAGCCAGCCCAATGAAGGAACTCTGATATATAATACCCCACACTAAGCTGGGTTTTCTCCAGAGGGAGGGTTTCGCTCTCAAGGTAAAGTCAGTCTAGAAGAAATAAGCCAGCTCTTCTGAAAACTTGAAACACAGCTGCCTGTAATCTGGGTCCAAGGAACCTTGAGCATTCAACTTGGGTTAAGGTAGAGTTGGACTAGTGGTACCCCTTGGAGTCTGGCAAAAGAAAATGATTGCTGCAAGAGGAAGTCACCATTCTAGGCTTCAAATTATTCTCATACAATCTTTTTCAAAAATAATGACCAAAGAGAACACAAGGAAAAAGATACTTTGAGTAAGAATCATCAGAAACAGCAGACTACAGGAACAGACCCACAAAGACTTCAGATATTGGAATTATAAAATAGAGACTATGAAGCAAATATATCTATTGTGGTCAAAGAAATAAAGGACAAGCTTAAAAGATTTTCTTAAATTAAACTAAAAGCTTTTTTTAAGTGATTTGAAAGAGAAGTAAGGATTCTAGCACTGAAATATCTAACACTTGAAATTAAGTCAATGAACAAGTTTAATTGCAGATTAGATATAGCTGAATAGAGAATCAAACTAGAAGATAAACAAATATCATATGACACTTCTTATATGTGGAATCTAAAAAAAGTTATGCCAATGAACTTATTTACAAAACAGAAATAGACTCACAGACATAGAAAACAAACTTATGGTTACCAAAGGGAAGGACGGGGGGAGAGACAAATTATGAGTTTGGAATTAAAATATACACACTGTCTATGGAGTGGACAACCAACAAGGACTTCCTGCACAGGGAACTGTGCTCAACACCTTAAAATAAACTATAATGGGACAGAACCACTTGGCTGTGTACCTAAAACGAACACGTCATTGTAAACCAACTGTGTTTCAATAACATTTATTTAAGAAAAAAGAAAAAATTAACTGGAAGAGAAACATCTAGGATGTATTACAGAAAGATAAAATTGTGCAAATACAGAATGATAAGAAATATAGAAGATACAGTGAGAAATTTCAACTTCAATCACTTTCAAAATGAATTCAACTTCAAGGAATTTCCATTTTAATCAACTATATCCCAAAAGTGAGAGAAGGGAGCAGGGCGGCAGCAGTGGGGGGTGGGGGGGGAATGGCAGAGAATTTTCCAAAACTGATGAGTTGCAACCTGTAGACATCAGAAATCTAATGAACCCAAGTAGACTAAATAAGAGAGAATCTGGTTATGATATTGAGCCTCTGATTTAATGGTCTAATTTATGAACTTCTTGTTAAGCACTAAAAAAGGTAGGAAAAGAGGAGAATTATTTATGTCATTTTGAGTTTAGGTTGAGTTACCTGTAGCCATATCCTAAATGATATTCATAGTGAGAATGAAGTATCCACCATTTTTAAATGCCTGCTATGTGGCATGCACAACATATATATTTCAATTTTTCATAATTCCCCACAAGCCTTATAAGGTAATACATATTAGTTAATACAGGCTTGGTATACAGAAAAAATAGATTATTTCTTGTTCATATTATATCTTCAAAATGGTTCAGCAGAGGGCTATGTTCATAGTCACTCAGGGTCCCATGCTGATGGAGGCTTTAAAATCCAACAGAGATCCTGTAATTGATGAAACAGTGGGAGAATAAAGTAAATCATATTTTATTTTTAAAGCTTCCATATGGAAATGAAACACCTAATTCTGCTTACAATTCACTGGCCAAAGTAACTCACACAGCCAAGGATGTAGAAAAGTGGAATCTTACTGTGTGCCTGAAAGATGTAGAGCTGGAAATATTCAGCGATGACCTCTTATGACGACCACAGAGAGACATGACCCTAATTCTTCACATGAGGAAGCTGAGGCTCGGAGAGGTATTTAACACATGTTAGATGAATGGAGAATGTACTCACATTAATATGTCTTCTAAGGTAATATTATGAACATGACTATTTGCCCTTTGGTGAGGGAGGTCATGAGAAGACAAATGGAGCTGTGGTGTGATCTATAAGGAGACAAGCAAAGTACCAGTTGGGTCTCACTATGCTCTGTCCCAGAATCACCACTGTCAGGGGCAAAGCATGGGTCCAAGGCCACCAGGGGGCAAACACCCTAGTCCTTCCTTTGGTCCTTGTGCTAACCAGAGCCCTTCCTACATGGATAAGATGGGACAAAAATTGGCCAGAGAGAGTTTGCATACATGAACCAAGGGTTCTCACTATCTTACATATTCCAGGTGTTCAAGATGTGGTTAAGAGGGAAAAAAAACAATCCCACATAATTGAATCGGCCATGCCAAGTTTCTTAACTTTGATCTATGTAGATTCAGAGAGCTGGCCAAGGCAAAGGAGACGCAGAGTGTTCTCAACCCATCATGTTCAAACACAGGAGAAGGGGCCACCTTGTTCTCTTAGATCCTCAAGACCTTCCTATGAGGTGGATTTTCCAACCTGTAATGTGCACAATATTCCCCACCCCTCACATACCTATTGATGACACAGGCACCACCTCCTCCCAGGACCCACACCTACTGGCAGGCCCTCAGCTGCCATGTGTGTGTCTGCCTCTGCCAGCCCTGTCCAGCCTACTGCAACACAGCAGTATCTGCCTGAGATTCTCTCCCTGTGGCTGAGAAGGACCTGTGGGGTTCTTATTTATTTATGTGTTGGTTTATTCCGTCGCAGGGATGAGGCAGCGGTTAAGAGGAAGCGGAGGGAGGAAGAGGATGGGGTGGAGGTGGGGGTGGGGAGGGGGTAAGGGGGTAAGGCCCAGAAAAGAAGCTGTGGTGAGCCAGAGATTGGCGGAAGAAATGTCTTTATAATTTCAACTGCTTTTGAACCACACTGTCTCTAGCTGAACCCCCTGGGGTGAAAGGTAGGTGTATTACTGGGAATAGGAGTCTGTAACCTTAATTATGCCTCAAAGCATTTGGCTGTGTTCTTCCTGAAACTTCCAGAAGGGGAAAAAAAAAAAAATGTGGTTTCCATTACAGTGTCACTGAGGGACTTGTACTGGGGTTGGGATCATTAAAATAAAAACACTGATGAGTAAGCCATGGCATTTTTTCCTCCAAGTCTTACGTCCTTCCTCCACCCCTAGTCCTGTACTTTATTTTGAGACAAGCTTAAAATAGTCTATAAAATATGGAGCTCATTATATCCCATCTAGCAGATTTCATTTGGCATGAATGTAGATTAAAAGCCCCATGCCAGTTCTTCCTCCTAGCCTGAGTTTATAGGGAAGACACTCCTCTGCTTTTGCTCAGGGCTGAGTTCTTTAGAGCGTGATTCTGCAATAGATCAGGAGAGCCAGGAGGTGCCACTTCCAACTCCACTCAACTTATTTTTCATGATAATAACAAGGGAGGATAGAGAAAAAAATACAATTCTGCTTTTGGGGCTTTTTAGAACTTTTCCCAGAGCCTTGAAAAGCTTAATTCAAACTAGGCGCCCTTCAAACCCATGAATTCCTCCAGTCTTCCACATAACAATGACTATCTGGGCTGCTGAGCGCATTAAAAGGGGCAGAACTGAACTGAAACTGCAGGGGAATACAATGAAGAGAGGCCTCAACTAGGAGCTTTTGCATCCTTGCTTCAAAGGTAGGCTCAGCCAACAACTAACTGTATGGCTTTGAGAAGTGAAATCACCTCTTTGGGCTCAGTTTCCTCATCTCTAAAATGAGAGGTCTCTTCCAACTCTGTCTCTTTTTTTCTTTTGCTGAGGGTACAATTATGGAGGCAAAAGGATGAGAAATGAAACCTTCCTCTTACCACTCATCTTACTTGACCCAATACCATCTCTTGAACTAGTAAATTCCCTTTCTATCTGATAAAGCCCCAGTCTTCTCTGATTATACCTTCCCTCTGAATCACTAGAAAAGGCCCTGCATTTTCTCTTACCTGAATACCCTTTTTCCTTGCTCTACCTACATCCTTAAAAATCCAAATACAAGGACAGTGTGCTTCATAGTAAGTATATGCTGAGGGCTTGATCTATCAGTTTCTAACACAGTTCTTGCACAGGTATCATCTTCTCCCCAAGGGTCTCCCCCAAGGGTGCAGTATAGGGTTTTGTCTCTGAGGAGGGAGTAGGACTCAGTCAACGCTTGATGGCAGCGGAAGGCTCCACTCATTAGCAGTCCGCTCTGAGCTACCCAATGGCTGAGTACCAAGGTGACAGACCTACTCCTCCCCCCATACTCTCTGGCTTTGGGTCCCTCTGAGTCTCCTCAGCTACCTCACCTATGCAATGAGAATAACACCCCCTACACAGCCCTGCTGGCAGCTTGAATGAAACAGGTGAGCCTACGCAAAGTCTTGAACTACCTACCTCTTCAGTCACAGCCCATAACAGTGCCTACTCTTTTGCTAAGCGTATTAAGCCCATCCGAACTGCATTTCCTCATTTCTCCTTTTTCCTACTTAAAAATAGCTCTCTAAGCACCCCCTTCTTCCTTCCTTCCAGCAGAGGAAGCATTCTCCCTCCTCCAGTCTTCCACTTCCATCTGCACTCTTCAGTCAACCCAATCCTACCTCCTCCAGGTTGTTGCTGCACTTTACAGTACTTATCACAAGCTTTTTTCAACTGTCGCTTGGATCATGGATCATCTGCCTCACTCATTAGAATGTAAACTTCATGAAGATTTCATGCCTTATTCATACTGTATCCCCAGCAAATAGCTCGGTGCCTGGAACACTGTCAGTGCTCGATGAATATTTCTTGAATGGATTAATTGATCCATTTCTGTTCATCATTTTCAAACTTCGCTCATCACTGGCTCCCGCCCCCAGCCTCAAACACATTCAAGCCTCCCTTCTTTAACAGAACCATTGCTTGACCCTAATGTCCCATCAACCACCATTCTATTTTTACCTTGCATTTTCTGACATATTTCTCAAACAAACAATATGTGCTTGCTGCTGCCTCATCTTCACCACCTCCTCCCACTGCAATCTGGTTTCTCTTCATCAGGGCTGCTGAAACAATGCTATGAATCGTCATCAATGCCTTCTGTCACCGAACTCCTCACACTGCCCCACTTCCCTGCAGAGGGGGACCCCTAACTGTCCCTTCTTCTCTACCCTCAAGAATATATTGTATCCTGGCTTCTTCCTATCCCTTTGACACTGTCTCCTCACATCCACACTTTCCAAAACCAATCTATGCCAGTCACCTCTTCCCCTATACTGTCTTTCCTGAGCTAGTGTCAACTTCACTATCATTTTGGGGCAAATGACTCAAAACCATGCATCCCCCATCCTAACTCTCTAGAAAGACAGACATACTTCCATTGAATGAAGGAAGTGGGCATTTTGTTATGCTATGTTATACTTCTGTGTATTCTCAGCACCTCGTCTACTGCCTGGTAAATGAAAATTGTTCATTTCATTTTTAAAAAATGAAATGCTCTTGCTCTGCTATTATCTGTCTTTAACCTGATATGGAAACAAGACTCTTCACAGGATGATCCCAACCTACCTTTCCAAACTGAACTCTTACCACACAGAGACGTTCCAGGCAATCTATACTCTCCAACTTCCCTCCTTGCCATTAAGTACTACTAAAGCTTAAGTCAGTTCTCTCCTCTTTAATTTACCTGCCATTGTATTATTTACCATGGTATTTGTTAGTGTGTATCTCCCTTGCTAAATCCTAAAGCTTCATGAAGACAAGAACACTATCTTCTTCAGCACTGTTTTCTAGGCTCTTGAATAGGGCACATATAGTAGGTGCTCAGAAGATACCTGCTGAAGCAGTAATACTGCCTCTGTCCTTCCTCCCCCTTGTGAACGCATAGCACTTGTTTAGCAATTCAACATGAGATACCTTGTGGGATCACACAGATATATTGTAGTCACTGTGGATGCATTATCTACAGGTAATACACGTATTCTCCAGTATTCTTGCCTGGAGAATTGCATGAGCAGAGGAGCCTGGCAGGCTACAGTTCATGGGATTGTGAGAGTTGGACACAACTTAGCACCATCTTTTTATTACAGGTATTATCCACATAGAACCTTGGAACATTAAAGCTGGAAGGGATCCTTTTCATAAGATCCATCACTTGATAGAAGGGCCGACAGGGACTCAGAGATTACCACTGGTTCTAGATCTTTCAGGAATTTGAACTTTAAGTTCCTGAGGACAGGAATCCTACCTCCTACTCCTAAACACTCCCTGCTATACCTGGGGCTTAGTAGGTAGTATTACTACTGCCACTAACAATACTCTTTATTGTTTTGACAGTTTCTTTGGTAACATAGCACCCTCCATCCACAAGGTGAAGAGCAAACCCATCACCAACACTGGGAATCCACAGCTGGCTGTCTGACCATCCAGGGACACAGCTGTCCCACTTCTCCTCAGTTATCATTGAAAATGCCACAACAGAAGAACAAGCACTGGGAGGCCATGTGGATGCTCAGTCGCTCAGTTGTGTCTGACTCTGTGACCCAATAAGACTGTAGCCCACCAGCCTCCTCTGTCCATGGAATTTTCCCAGCAAGAATACTGGGATGGGTTGCCATTTTCTCCTCCAGGGGATCTTTCCAACCCAGCAATCATGCCCACGTCTCTTGCACCTCCTGCAGTGGCAGGTGGGTTCTGTACCACTGTGCCACCTGGGAAGCCCCATGCCACACTCAGAAAGTGCTATTTTACTGTTCTCACATCGCAGTCACCTCCTCCTCACCAGGCAGAAACACCACACCAGGACCACACAGCACAGCTATCAGTGTCCTTCCCCTAGCACTTGGCCTAGATATATCTTGTCTAGTGATCTCACACCACAGAAAAAACATCCCAGTGATACACTCTACTCTCCACTGACAGGGGCAATGGGCACCCCAGTTTAACACGTTTTCCAGAGAGAGAGAAAGATGGGGTCCCCCAACCTGTACAAGAACAGGTAGAAGAGAGAACTCATCCCAGGTGAGAGCTGGGGGTCCTGGATCTTGATTCTTCTCTTAGCATCTCTGTGACTAGAGCAGAGTCTTTTAACATTATAAGCTGATTTCCTATGTGTGAAAGTGGAACTAAATTAACTGCTCTCAGAGAGACATAGTGAGAACCAAGGGGTATAAGATACTGGAACTGTCAAGTCATTACAGTTCTCTACCCACAACCAACAATTCCATGACAATCGCCTCTGAGTTCCCTGGAGAGTTTGGATACTCTGTTAGCCTCTTTATTTGGGTTTCTTGATAAGATACAGTTTTAAAGAATCCATCTGCCAATGAAGGAGATGCAGGCTCGATCCCTGGGTCAAGAAGATTCCCTGGAGTAGGAAATGGAAACCGACTCCAGTATTCTTACCTGGAAAATTTCATGGACAGAGGAGCCTGGTGGGCTCCAGTCCATGGGGTCGCAAAGAGTCAGACATGACTGTGCGAGCACACTTGCGTGGCAGGATACAACGTTGAACCTGCTGTCCAGGTGAGAACACTAAGGGATGGGGAGACAAGGACCTGCCCTTGGGGACACTACTCACAATGGAAGAGACGGACCCCCGGAAGCAACAAAGCCCCTAAAACAATAGCAGTCTGGGAGTACAGCATGTCTTACTGAGCACTTATTCATACCAGGCCCTGGCCACACATACTAATGCCTTCAAGGCTCACGACCAGCCCACCAGGTGTGTCCTCCTACCACCCACAGGAGTCCATCGTGAATCACAGAACACTGGCCTTGCACCTAAATGCCCACGTGTCTTTGAACAGAACCAGTATGATTAACTGGGGGAACATTTTCTGGAGGACAAGGGGGCTATGTGGTTTGGAAGGGGAAGGATGTGGATTAATTGTGAGATGGGGAAGCTTCAGGTATTTCAAGTGGAAGCACTTGAATCATGAAGGGAAAATATGAAGGTTGCTGGGGTGTGGGGCAATGGGGAATTGTACTGAGAGAGTGTTTCAAGGGGTGCTGAAATCAAACTTTTTACTGAACAATAGGTCCCTTTAAGAAAGTGGTTTTGTGCCAAAAGCCAACTGAATAAGAGATATCTATTAGTGACTTAAAAACTAAGTTAAAGTAACTTCTTTGTGTAGTGTATGAACATTCAACTTCAATGGGAAGCTGATTACAACCTAACCTCCTCTAATTAGAAAATTCCCAGGAAAGAAAAACCAGCCTACTTGCTTTTCATACACAAGCTGTGATTTCCTTTTCCTCACCAGCCATAGAAAGGAAAGAACAAGTCATAAAGGTTGGCACAAAGAAGCTACATGCCATGCTGGGCACATATACGCAACAGGACAAGCCAAACCAAGGTGGGTCTCCAGCATTCAAGGCAGGCTAGGAACGGGCTAAGCAAGACAGCTTATGGTTACCAGGGAGGAAGGGTGGGAGGCCGGGACAGATTGGGAGTTTGGGATTGACACGCACACACTGCTATATTTAAAACAGATAATCAGTAAGGACCTGCTGTATAGCATAGGGAACTCTGCTCAATCTTCTGTAATAACCTGAATGGGAAAAGAATTTGAAAAAGAATAGATACTTATACACGTATAACTGAATCACTCTGCTGTATACCTGAAACTAACACATTGTTAATCAACTATGCTTCAACTTAAAAACTACAAAGAAAAGTTAAAAATTTTTAAAAAAAGGTTTAGTCAGTGATAGAAAATGACTGTAGTTGAAATTTCTGAAGAAACCTGCATGAATTATATCCAAAGGATTGTGTTCTTTTAAATGTTGTTCCTTAGCGCATTCCTTTGTTTACCACTCCCATATAGTGACTGATTTCCTCATTTATTTTGCTGAAAATTCCATTTTACCTATATTCTCTGGCATCTATGTGAAAGCCCGACAATGGGCAGTTCTCAACTGTGGCTGTCATTAGAATCACTGGCAGAGTTCCTTAAACATGCTGGTGTCCAACCCTCCTTCCAAGGACTCTCATTTAGCTGGCTGTGGCGGTGGGGGGAGGTCAGGGGGTGGGAAGGGAGGAGCTAGATGTCATGCTTTCTAAGAGCTCCCAGATGATTCCAGCATATATCCAGGAACGAGAACCAGCTGGTTTCTGGCCCAGAATCCAAAGCACTTTGTGGTAGCTACAGGAATGTACATGAAGCACCAAGAAGAAATTGGCGGCCTAAAGCTTATGATGTAAATTCAACATCTCACTTAAGTTTTCCACACACCAGTCATTTCTGTACCTCTGTCATCATTTCACCATATCCACATACCTCCTATAGTTATTTCCTTGATATCATTCTAAATCAACTCCATCTGTTAAATTTGTTTTTAAAAGAAACTCATAGACTGGGGATAATGGCAAAGTGACATAAAAAGGCAGGAGCAAGAGAAAACAAAACGTGGCTCTTGAGAGGGAAAAACACCCAGAAATGAGGGAAGGGCTTCCGTGGTAGCTTAGGTGGTAAAGAATCTGCCTGCCATGTGGGAGACCTGGGTTTGATCCCTGGGTCAGGAAGATTTCCTGGAGGACAGCATGGCAACCCACTCCAATATTCTTGCCTGGAGAATTCCCATGAACAGAGAAGCCTGGCAGGCTACAATCCACAGGGTCACAAAGAATTGGACACCACTAAGCACAGAAGGGCGGGTCCAGGGCAGGAGACCCAGGATCCATGGGGTCAAGTTGGTCCAGGCACAGCAGTGAGAAGGGATGAAGTCTTGGCTCTGGTTAGAGAATACTAGAGAATGCCACGGAATAGGGTTACATGTGGCCTGGAGTTGTGCCTTTAAAGGGACAGAGAGAGAAGACTGAGGGAACACAGGGGCTAGAGGAGGCAGATATCTGGGGCAGAGGGGAAGGCAGGGCAGAGTGTGAGGCCTAGGGAAAGCTGGTGGGAAGGTAAAAGGGAGACTAGGGGCAGGAATGAGGGGAGATCTGAGAGACGGGTGGGGCTAAGGCAGGCCTCGCTGGATAGGGTGAGAGCAGGGGCTGGACAGCACAGCAGAAGCAGACAATGGACCAAACAGGATGTCCTCCAGACACTGCCAAGCAGTGACCAGCAAGAAAGCACACAGGGACACCTGTAAACTGCCTGCAATCATCCCATGAGCTACCAGAGGTGGTCACTCCCACACACGGAGAAACACTGCCTAATGCGCTACCAATAAAGAGCAGCTGCCTTTTCACTCTTCCCTTTTATGACCAAAAAAAATTTAAGAAATGTAAACCCCCATCTCATTTGTCAGGTCCCCATTGATACACTAAAACTCAACAACAAAATGCAATGTTACTTCTCTTATACACACACTCATGTTTTAGATCTGTATGAACACCCTTCTTTTGATGGACAGATCCCACCATACAAACCATCTCCTTAGTCACCATCTGAAAGCACAGAACATGATCAACAGAGTTGACACATGCCCAGTAACAAACACTGTAAAAACAGCATCTGATATTAATGAAAGAAATCATCAAAATAATCATGTCTGAGCAACCTGGCAGTTCATTATCTTATAAATCCTCACATATAGTCAAGTCCTAGAAAACAACCCCTTTTATTTTCTTAAATCCTTACCCTTAATGAACAATGATGAGGGAGATAAAAGATTCATTTGCAATCACCAAGTATATGCATTGCCATTACTTCGTAAAGTTTATTTCCGCTCCATGATGTGTTCCAGTATTTTTCTCC
This sequence comes from Bos indicus x Bos taurus, assembly GCF_003369695.1. Lineage (NCBI taxonomy): Eukaryota > Metazoa > Chordata > Mammalia > Artiodactyla > Bovidae > Bos > Bos indicus x Bos taurus. Next base: position 68,239,606 of record NC_040076.1, on the reverse strand, counting down.
CTTTTCCTAGGTGTGTCAAATCACAGATTCATTTATCCCCCAGTCACAGCCAAAAGAATGACTCAGGCTGGCACACAGCTTGTCGATTATTTCATTTTCCTGGGCTAAACTTATCATTTCCCACTTCTTCTTATTGCTTACTTACTCCCTCTTCACTTTCTTGAGGTCTGTTACTTTCAAAATGATATGAGGCATGACAATGATAAGGGTGAAACAACAAAATCCTAAAAAAGATGATGAACGGAGCTAAATTCGGTTACACTAAAGACAGATCCCTGGGAATTTTGTTCACTGCCCAGAAGGACAGGTTCATCACTCATCCATTCATTCAACAAATATTTATTGAGCATTTCCCATGAGCCAGCTCAGCCTAGCACACCATATTATAGCATGCTGCAGTCTACACAAAGTTAGCTAACATTAGTTACTAGAGGAAAGTTGCTACATCTTAAAACTCTGCTTGACCATGGCTGAAGGCATCACACATGTACATGTATAATACTGTGATACTCATTAATCAGAACTGGGTCACATAATCAACACTCACCACCCCCCAAAACCTGGAAATAAGTTTCCCTACACAGTCAGAAGCTGCTAAAGACTCACATTAAATAAAACCCTGGAGATATTGTTTATGAAAGACCATCAACTTTCCAAATATAGCCACACATGTTGATGAAACATTCATGGAAGAACACATCTGGCAAACAATGTTTTGGGGAGAGTTTAATTAGTTAATTCATAAATTCACTAACCTGACATTTCTAACAATGCCTGACACTTTTACATGCACTAACACAAAAAATTTCCCCCAAATTCTATAATATAACTATTATTATTAACATTTACCATTTTTCAAATTAGTAAACCAAGGGTCAGTTTGAGGGTAAATCATTTAATCAAGGGCACTTAGAAAGTAATGAAGCCAAAACTTGAACCTAAGTTTGCAACTCATGGATTCAAGCACTTTCTAAAAAATAAAACCAAATTATTATTAATATAGCTTGTATATTAACATCTAGCTTTTTATAATTAGCATCATGTTAGTTTGAATCTTGTTTTAATTTACATAAGTATAAATTATCTCTATGCCTCTAACAACTCTTAATTGGACTTTTCTCAACTCCTGGTTATTAGATGCCACATATTCCTGTCTTTCCTAACACGTCTGTAAGACAGTGAGAATCAACAGCATTGGTAAAGAAAACTAACACTCAAGGGGCACTTTGCTTCCTGCCAGGCACTGGAATAAGTATTTCACTTGTAGTTTTTCCCTGCAGCAACCCTCTGAGTTGGTGCTGTCCTCATTACCATTTTCTTTTACAATGAAGGAGGCACAGAGAGGTTAAGAACTTGCCTAAGGCCACACGGATAAGGAGGATTCCCACCTGTGGCCTCTCCTTCCTCTGGTCTCTGATCTTCACCAGTAACAAATTCTGGCTCTCTTCCTAACATTCTCATCTCAAGTCTGGGCTCCCACTGGCCTATTCTCAGTGCTAGTGAGAGGCTGCTTTTCAGATGTGCTGGTTTGGCTTCCTCCATCTTTGATTTCTCCCCGATAAGAGCCCTGGTTCACCTGCTGTGTGCAGCTCTCTGCTCCCACCTGGTACCGGCCTCCTGGCACCCCTAAGACAATCCCCAGTACAGATGACCACACCCTGGGCTGGGCAGCAGAGCCTCCCCTAGGCCACTTTTTCCACCAGGATTTCATCTCAATCCTGCCAAAATTCTCTTAAAGGAGCCAACACTTTTAAAAATAACACTCAACATTGTTTAAAAAAAAAAATCAATTACTCAACCAAATTAACAGTGGCTTTTCCCTACAACAGAATGTCTGGATTTGCATCACATTAACAGGAGATTTAAATAACATGACTATTTGATGGTAAAATGTATTAAGGTCAGATTAACCTGAGGAATAAAACAGACTTTCCCTTCCGTTTCCACTAACTGCAAATTCTGTATGGCTCACCAATAACCCACAAAGGCAGCTGTCCTCCAGACAGATGCCAAGCTCCACGATGCTAAGGGGCCTCGTAAGGAGGAAATGAACACTTACAGAGCACCTACTATGCACCAGACATTATGTCATGTGTTTTACAGGTATGAATGAACTAAGAATTCTGCAACAACCCCAGCAGATAGGTCTCACCACGCCCATTTTACAGATGGGAAAACAAGCTCGTAAAGGTCTCATAAATCAGCCTAAGGTCACAGAACTGGTGGTGGCAGAGCTGAGACGTGAGCCTGCATGTGTTTGCCCCCAGCTTCTTGCTCAGGGACTATTCTTCTTGCTGCACTGCTCAGGGTTCCATCTAGAGTCCTGCAAGATGGAGCTTACCTTTGACTACAGTTCTGAGTTTGCCGATCAACCCAACAAGAAATGAGGTCCCAATATACACGTGCTTCCCAAATGGCCCTGGGCTCCTGATTCCCAGCTGGGTCACAAACATCCCCAGAAAAACAGCTACTTTTTTTTTTTACTTTCTATGGGCTGGCTACTCATCTGTTTCATTCCCTCTTCTCTCTCCGTGCTCTCTGCTCCCTCCTCTACTGTGTCTTCCTGTGTGTGTGTGTCTGTCTGTCTGTGTCAGAAAGCTGTGTGTATATGCATGCCTTCTGCTTCTGTCTCTTATACACACACACGCATGCACACACATTCTCATGTCCATTCTCGCCACCCCCCATCCCAGGAATACCTCGATCCAGCAGCCGGAGCAAGCGGAGATACCAAAGATACCACTGTTCCCAGAAACGGTCCGTCATCCCCCCCTGAACTCATCCTTCACAGCCAGTCCCCTCAGCAGAGCCTCGTCCCACCACCGCCAACTTGAGGAGGCCGGAATTTCTTGACGCTAGGCTTGCGCGCAGCCTGCTCGAAGCAAATGCCTGCCTGCGAAGACAGCCACCAATCCTCCCACACAGAGGCTGACTGTGCCGGGAGCCTGTTTCACAGCAACAAAGGAACAAGTGCGGAACACTGCCGCCTGGTGCAGACCGAGCCTGCAGGGGCCCAAAGGGAGGTCAAGAGACGCAGGGGAGGGCACCAGGGAGCACCTTCACAAAGAAGGGAGCAGAGAAGTGGTCTTGGGAATGAAACTGCACAGTCAAGGTCATATTTTAGATGTCATTCCAGGATCTCCTGCCATCCTGGCTTCCCCTGCCTCCCATGCCAAAGGCCAGTGGCTCTTCTAACAGGAGACAGGGATAGGAAGCCAGGAACTCAGACATCCTGGACTCTGAGGCCAGCCTACAAGAGCCAGAGCCTCACTGCCTTATTCCGTGGAAACCACAGGCACCCCAGGCCCAAGGCTGCTGGACCCATGTGGTCAGAAAAAGGCCACAGACTCCATCTCCCTTTGTGGATCCTCTGTTAGAGTAGAGAGAGCATGGACTCCAGTCACATGGATATGGGCTCAAATCCTGCTACCACTTAACAGTTGCCTGGCCTTGATCACTTTACTCCAACCCAGCTTCCTCCTCTGGGAACTAGAAAGAAGAGTATTTGCTTCACTGAGCTGTTGTGAGGTTCCCAAGAAGGGAAGGACCTAAAATCTCTGGTCCAGCACGTGGTGAATGGTGGTGCTCAAGGGCTCCTTCCCCCTTCTGCTCCAACCCCTCTTCCTCTAGCCAGATCCTCAGCTCCCATAGCCCTTACATCCCATGCTTTCCCACCTCTGTGTGAATGGCTCCTGGTCTTCCTGTCCAGAGCATGGCCATCCTACGGCCAAGTATTCACTGTGGCCAAGTCTTCCTGGTTTTACCAACACATAGCCACAGAGTCAGGCGGCCTTCCCTGGTCCTCCTTCCCATCTCCTGACTCAGCCACAAACTCCATGAAGACAGGATGTCCTCTGTGATCATCACTGAACCTTGAAGAGTCTTGAACTTTGCAAGTGCCTAAGTATTTACTAACTGAATGAGTGAAGAGGCAAATGTCTGTGCACGCCACATGGTTTTGTTTTTTAAGTTAGGAAAAGGAGTGGACTACAAAGGCCTCAGTCCCTGGGCACCACCTAAAGCCTGTGGAAGAATGACAGGCACCCTGGCCTTGTATTGCTGGGAACCCGTTTTACAGGATGCTGGCTGCTGACCCAGTGAGGCTGTGCTCCCAGGTGACCAGAAGTCCTGTTTGCATAAGTGAAGTCAAGAGGACCCCAGGTCCAGAACCACTTTGGACTCCAAGCCTAAAAACTACCCAGCAGCCATGTGCACATGCATCGCTGCTTTCGCGCAGCCCAGGCCATGCCAGCAATGTCTTCTCACTGTTCCAGTAGAAATGCTGGCCTCCCAGGCCTCCTGGTCTCCATCTGGAAGCCGGCAGGAGCAGGCCTCCTCAGCGTCAGCTCTTCCTGGAGGCTCAGGCTTCCAAGATGACACAGGCTGCAGATTCTGACAGAATTCAGACTGAGGAGGAGGCCTGGCCTAGGGCAGGAGCTAGGAGGGAGAGGGAGAAGGCAGCAGAGCCACGTCTCCTCCAGGCTGGCCCTGCCCCTGCTCCACCACGGCATCGTGGCTCCTTCATGAAGAGCAGCACTGGGACCGAGCACACCCCGCCACCCAGAAGCTACCTCACCGGCTCTCCTAGAGTTATTTTACTATTACCTTAAATGGACAAGACTCCAGCCTGTAGTTAACACAAGAATGCACACCCCTCCTCCTCTCTCTCCAGAGAGAAGTGCACTGACCCTTAGCCTCCCCCTCCTTCACGAATAGCAGGCTCCATCATTCAGGTGTGGCCAGTACTTTTCAAGCTCACAAAGAACTTTCACATCCATCTTCTCCCTCGGGCCTCTGAGCCACCCTGTGAGGTCTGTAGGATGGGACTCACTTTCCCCAGTGTACATAAGGGAAAACCCACATGCCAAGAGGTTAAATAACTGACTTATGGTCAAATACCTAGTTGGTGGCTGGGCTGAAGAAGTGTGTGCCATCTATCTCTCCCAAAGTGTTTCTGTGGCTCTGGATTGTTCTCTGGGGAAGTGTGATGTTTTTCATAAAGAGGTGGAGGCCCTCACAGTAGGGCAGGACCCTAGGGCAGTGCCGACAGGCCATAAGCACAGGCTCAGGAGGGGGCCTGCGTGTGGCCTCTTACTGAGTGACAGCCTTTCATCTTTTTCTTTGGCTCCGGGCTTCTGGCTGCCGAGGAAGAGCAGTCTCCAAATAAGAATGCCAAAAATGGCTCTGTCCAACCCTACTGGGGAGAAATCCGAGATGGGAAGCATGCACACATGGCTCCCACCTGGGTCTGAGGAGACCCAGACAGAGATAGGCTTTGAAAAGAGCACCTGCCTGTGAGGCAGAAAGTCCCAGTGACCGTGTGGGAGCTGTGTGAACTAGAATACTCTGACGGGGTTAATGCTACTCTACCACGTCCCATTCTCGGGCCTGGAGAAGGCAGCTGGCCCTGTTCCCCTCCTTCCAGTAATCAAGTGCCAAACATTCCACACAGCTTCGTTTTCAAAGACAGAGGGGGAATAAAGATGTTAACAACATGGGTGCAAGCGCTGCCCCCACAAACTGTAAACATAAGAACATAAGCGTCACCTGTGGGGTCAGGCCCAGGAGGAACCCATCCAGCCAGCAATTTCACTAAAGATTGGCTTCAGCCCATCACGCTGGGCTCCCGGGAGCTCCTCGGTCCACCACTGCTCATTTCTCCAACTCCCACAGAGCCTCATAAGCCTGCTTCAATGCAGCCCCTTCAGAAGATGAATACAATGTTCCAAGAGGCTGTCACAGTTGCCATTTAGCTGCAGTGCAATTAGAATGGACGGGATATTGGCCAGGAAGGGGCCTTATTAGGTTTTGTTGTTGTTGTTGCTTTGTCTTAAACAATACTCCTGTGGCCGATCCTTCTTTCATCACGGTCGGAGCAAGCATGGTCATTCCTGTTGGCATGGTTCCTGCAACCCACCTGGCTGGTGCTACGGGGACCCATTCTCAGAAGCAAGGAGCATCTCCAGGCCAGCAACAACCCATCCATCCCAGAGGGCTGATGCCTGTCTGGACGATCACCAGAACATGGATGTGTTCCCTTCTCTTCCCTGTTCCTTCTTCCTACGTGGCACTGTTCTTTCTCCTGCTATCCGCCCGCCCCAACATGGAAACACTGTGTTCCCAATCAGATAGAGCCAGCACAAGTGTATGGAGCAGAAGGCAAGCAGCACGGAGGGAGGGGAGAAGCAGTCATGTCCCAGAGCTTTCCCACCCATCTCCTGGGATGATGACCACTGTTCCCACAGTGGCACTGGCTGGCTTGTGGGACACACGGGCTAGCTCACCAGGGAAGGTGGTAGTGTTGCTAGTCTGCATAGCAGAGCGAAGACTATCTCTGCCCGAGGAAGTGGGCTCCACCAGGCTGCCATTTTGCCCTGCAAGCTGTACTTCAGTTGCAACATGTATCACACACTCCAGCAGACACCATCCTCAGCCACCTCCCACACCACTTCTGTCCCCTTGGCAATGAGCACCCAAATGGAGAAGTAAAGCCCTGTGACAACACATTCTCAGCAATGCTGTCCATGGATGGGACGGACACCGGCCCGTCTCTCCTGTGAGAGCTGAGTGTCCCCAGGTGAACAGGTTTCCTAGGTCCACACCTGAGGCCAGCACCTAAGACAGGTTATCACCTGTCACACTGAAATTCAAGCCCACTTCTCCCAAGAGGCCTTTTCCAGCTAACCTCGTTCATTCTCTATCTCTGAGGTTCTCAAAGTTTAATGGGCAGCAGAATCACCTTAGAGGGTTGGTTATCCAGGCAGGTAACTCGGTCTCACTCCCCAAGGCCTGCATTTTAAACCAGCTCCTCAGATGAGTCTGAAATGGGGATCTGTCTGCTTCCATCCCTGCTCTCCTCTCTTACTTCACTGAGCTATTCCAGTTAAATTCTAGAGTGTACCCTGTTTCCCAACACACCCTCGGAGTGCGGAGTTAGAAGAGTCTCCTGGAAGGTAAGGGGCCTTCAAGGCCCAGTAGAGGGTCCCAGACTGCAGGGCTGAGGAGCTGCCAGCCAGGAGGCTGAGAATCAGGCTCCTCTCTCCACAGGCTCCAGAGAGCATTCATCTGTACAATGGCTTTAAATGTCACCTCAAATATCAGGCCGGGTGGCAGGAGCTAAAGGCGGAAGCTCATTAGCCTGCCTTGCCCTGCTTTTGTGTGGCTTTCATCCGTGTTCACCTCCGACCTCCTCTGGGATCATTAACGCTCCCTCGACTGGGGGAGCCTCAGCTCTTGGAAACGTCACACAGCCCTTCCCCACACTGGGCTCTACACCAAATCGCTAAGTCAGGGAAATGTAGTCCCTTCTGGACACCTCCCCAGAGCACTTATTCCTCCCCCACCAATCGCCAGAACCCGTGTGGCCCTGACTCTCCTTCCATAGCATGCCACCCCTGGCCCCAAAAACCAAGCCGTGCCCTCATGCCTTTTCAAAGCTCACCCATCCTGGGCCTGTAAAAAGTATTATGATAAATAATCTCAACCCCTCTAAGGTCTGCACAAGGAGAGCTTAGTATTCAGACCCTCTGGGAGTATTTACATTTTGGCAAAAGATAATGCCCTAGATCAAAGGAAAGAAAACAAAGAACAAAAACAAACAAGCTTATAAATAGAACAGACTGATAGTTTGCCAGAGGTGGGCAACGGAGAGTGGGGCAAGCGGGTCAAAAGGCACAAACACCCAGCTATAGTAAATACACAAGTCATGGGGGTGCAACGCACAGCGTGGTAAGGCTGCAGGTAAGAACACTGTGCTGTATACACGAAAGGTGCTGAGAAAGTAGGTCTTAAAAGTTCTCATCTAGGAAAAAAATCTGTAACTATGTGTGGTGATAGATGCTAACTAGAATTACTGTGGTGATCATTTCACAGCATATACAAATCATTATGTTGCACACCTGAAACTAATATAATGCACTGTTGTATGTCAACTATAATATCAACTTTTTAAAAAGGGAATTGGGAAAAAATAGTATATTTCTACCATCACTGGGAATGCTAAATTTTTTTTTTTTGAGGATTTGTGTGTGTGTGTGTGTGTGTGTGTATAGTCTTCCCTGATAGCTCAGTTGGTAAAGAATCCACCTGCAATGCAGGAGACCCTGGTTCGATTCCTGGGTTGGGAAGATCTGCTGGAGAAAGGATAGGCTACCCACTCCAGTATTCTTGGCCTTCCCCTGTGGCTCAGCAGGTAAAGAATCTGCCTGCAATTTGGGAGACTTGGGTTCGATGGATGGGTTGGGAAGATCCCCTGGAGAAGGGAAAGGCTTCCCACTCCAGTACTCTAGCCTGGAGAATTCCATAGACTGTATAGCCCATGGGATTGCAAAGAGTCGGTATACATATATATACATAAAGTCAAAAAGCTTAATTTGTACAAATTATGATCCAGAATGACAAGTAAATTTATTCAATATTTAAAAAAAAAAAGGAAGGGGAGTGGAAGTCCAGGCCTTGGATAAGCAGCAGGGGTAGGGTGTGTTGGGGGCAAGGAGGAGGGTCCATGACTCTCTTCCCTAGCTCCATGGGCACGTGCTATTGGGTGACCTGATGAAGGCAACTCAAGGAACCCGGTGCCTCCTTTGCCTACCTCATTCATCCCGTAATCCCCCACCTTCCTACCCAGAAAGAACATAGTTGACTGCCCTCTCCAAACCCCTAAATTATAAAGTAGTTCTTCTTGAGGAAAACAATAAAACAATAAACAGAATGGACACCTCAGAACCTGATCCCAGAAGCCCAGAAATCCAAGAGTTTATTATTGCCTCCTCTGTTTCCCTCACACCTGGCAGGGGTGCCTCCCTAATCCCTCTACTAACAGCAGCTTCTTCACCCATCAATCAAGGTGGTGTGACTCAGTGACCTAAGGGTCCTTAGGTTTGGGGGCCTTTTGCCCCCCCAACATTTGGTTTCTCTTAACTCTTCCTCCCTCCTCTCAATTGCCACAGTTTATTGATTTAGAAAAACTTAAAGATGTCAGTCACCACAGCTGAAATCTCATGCCTCACTCAACCTGTGGGGAGCCCTTAGTGTCGAGAATCCTCTCCCTTCTCTCTTCATCCCACGCCTTCTCCATCCACTGAGAGCTTTTCCAAACAGACCCCTCAGCATATCCGCCCAGGAAAGTCAGATACAAATACACCAGACTACGACAACTGCGGTTGATAATCTTGAATATGAAGTTCAACAGGATCAAAAAGAGCCCACTGTATCATCAAACAAATACTAAATTTTGACTAGCATATATCTAGAACTAAACTTTTTTTTATATAATTGTTGGGTTTTTATTTTTTGGAAAATGTATAATTCGTGTTTGTTCCATAATGCAATCCACTATTACATCTGAATATTTGACTCACTGGAATGCCCTGACACCCACCCCAAAAGACACACACACACACACACACACACACACACACACACACAAGCACACTAGCCAATTTGAATTCTCTCTTCCTTGACTCTTATTTTTAAAAAGAAAGAATCAATTGCCATGATCACTTTACTTTTCATGAAATAAATTCTGCTTATGGTTCTTAAAAATAACCAATTCCCATAAATTCTAGAACTAATCCCTGTATGATCTGTTTATCCAGTTAATATGAAGCCTGCTAAAGTTAGGAAAGGGCCTGAGCTGAATCAGACCAACTGAGTTCAAATCACAAGTCTTTTTCTAACTGACTAGTAACTTGAGGCCAGAGAAGGCAATGGCAACCCACTCCAGTACTCTTGCCTGGAAAATCCCATGGACGGAGGGGCCTGGTGGGGTGCAGTCTATGGGGTCACTAAGAGTCGGACACGACTGAGCGACTTCACTTTCACTTTTCACTTTCATGCATTGGAGAAGGAAATGGCAACCCACTCCAGTGTTCTTGCCTGGAGAATCCCAGGGACGGGGGAGCCTGGTGGGCTGCCGTCTATGGGGTCGCACAGAGTCGGACACGACTGAAGCGACTTAGCAGCAGCAGCAGCAGCAGCTTGAGGCAAATCACTTAACTTCCCTAAATCTCAGTTTCTTCATCTTTTGGATGAAGATAAAGCTGACCTTACAAAATCTGAACAACCTGCACGAGGGAAAAACAAAGTAACATGTATGAAATATTAAGTACTGTACCTAACACAGCAGGTGCATTCTCCTACAATAGGCAACAAGCTTATGCCAGTTGAACTTAGCAATCCATGGGATCCAAATGGACAAATACACCAGCTTATAACAAAAAGGACAATGTTAGTTTTGCCTCTGAGGATAGCTGTAAGCCAAGTGGACCTTGTGAAGTGCTGAGTTAGGGACAAGTTAGGACTCCAAATCCCCCAGCTCTCCACCGGCCCTTCAAGGAGGGGCAGATTCCTACATCTTACTTGCCCAAATGCCCCAGCTCATCTGGCTTCTTCCCTCTGCCCTAACACAGGTTGCAAAGATCCAAGAGAGAGTCAATTAGAAAAAGTCCTTTGACTATGTCCACATGAAATATGTGGATGACTCTCAGTACTGAGGAGGTGGAAAACTTTTTGGAGTTCCTTGATATAGTTTCCGTGTAGTAAATGCCAATGATTTGGCTTCCCTAAAAGTCCATCAAGCCTGACCTCACAGCATGCATACAGGAAAGCCTAAAGATATCCATGTCAAAAAACAACTACTATAAAACTCCAAGAAGAAAAACGGACAGTCTTAGGGTAGGAAGTTTTTCCTAGGCAAGACACAAAGCTCAACACACATATATGCATTTTTTAATCTCTGAAGGAATATACAAGTCACCTAAGGAGAACAGGGGATGGAGAACAGTATTGAAAGGAATACTTCTCACTGAATATCATTTTAAACCTTTTGAATTTTGACCCTTGAACTGTACCTAACTTTTTAAAGAACATTTTAAGATAATGGAGTCAAGAATAAATGTAACTGTTCTTGGAGTCTAGCTGCCATGCTGAGAGAAGACCAAGCCACATGGGAAGACCACATGAAGGAGAACCTAGGACCCAGGCTGAGAAGCCCAGCTAGTCAGTCTCAGCCCCACCCATGCCAGCTGCCATCCACGAGTGAGGTCACTTTAGAGCTTCCTGCCTTTCCAGCACCATGACAGACACACGTAAAGCAGAACTGCCTACTCGGTCCTCACGATCAGGGAAATGGTAAATTGTTGGTGTAAGTCACTAAGACTGCGGGTGGTTTGTCACAGTGTAAAGATAAATGAAGGTGGGGGTCATTGGTGATTGGAGACAAGTTAAAGCCACAAGACTGGCTGATATCACAAGGAAGTATTGAAAAGGACTGTACCTTATTTCATCTTGAAGATAAAAGCACGTCTAGTCTCAGGACCATACCTGTCTGTCTACCTATCTACCTATCTTAGAATTTGAATTCTGAAGGCAGAATTGTCATAGGGATGTCTAATTAACTTGCTTGCTTGCATTTAAAAAAAAAAAGAGACAGATTTTCTCTACAGGAAGTAAATATATCTGATTTGGCTACTTGTTTTGACAATGAGAGATACCTTTTCCAATTCACTAAATTTGCAGCTCCCAGATTTTTAAGAAAACATATTTAAAGCCTGTTTATAATCTACAATGTGCTAGAAAACATTTTATTTGCAACCACTTAAACTTATGGTTTAAAAAAATGTTTAATGTCAACTTAGATGTATGAGGGGAATATATAGTTTTCAATATTCTTTTAGGGCATACATAAGCAAAAAAAGTCTAAAGCCCACTGAGGTGTATATCTCGGCAATTGTTAAAAATGATAGTTTTCCACAAATAGATACGAAAATATCTTCTAAACATACTATTGGGCTAAAAATGCAAGGTATAGAACAACGAAGCTAGTATTAACCCAATTTCGATAATAAAATGGTATAATAAGTACAGATTCAGATTTGCCTATATTTTCAAAAAGGAGCACTGGAAGGATTCACAAGAAATAACACTGATAGTTACCTATGGAAGGAGTGGATTAGGTAGATAGGCATAAGGTCATATTTGATCCTGTACTGATTTTTGAGCAATATGAATGTATTATATTCACAGATTTTTTAAGTCTTCAGGAGGAGAAAGGAATATATAAAATTATAAAAACATGAACAACATTAAAAGATAATCTAGGAGACAAATATATGCTGCATTGCAACAAAACATTACATAAAAGATTAAGATCTCAAATTTACAAAGAGCTCTCAAAAAAACAGAAAGAAAAAGGTAAACCTACTATAAAAATGAGTCAAGAACATGAACAGGAAATTTACAAAAGAAGAAACACAAATGATCGATAAAAAGTAAAAAGATGCTAACTTCTACTACTAATGATCAGGGAAATGCAAATAAAAGCATAAAAGCAGGCCATATTTCACCTATCAGATTGGAAAATATATATACATAACATGGCAGAAGAGTATATTGATACAGTGGTTTTAGAAATTAATTTGGCAGTACCTATCAACATTTATAAAGTGCACAACCTTCAATTCCAGCAATTCTACTTATAAAACTCTCACAATTACAAAAATGCTTCAGTATATTCTGTAAAAACTAGCAAGAAAAAACTGGAGATAACCTAGAAATCCAACAATAAGGAACTAGTAAAATAAACTGATATAATTATTGATACAATCTACATTACACTTTGAAACCAGTATAAAGGACAAGGAGTTTTATGCTGCTGCTGCTGCTGCTAAGTCGCTCCAGTCATGTCCGACTCTGTGCGACCCCATAGATGTCAGTCCACCAGGCTCCCCCGTCCCTGGGATTCTCCAGGCAAGAACACTGGAGTGGGTTGCCATTTCCTTCTCCAATGCATGAAAGTGAAAAGTGAAAGTGAAGTCGCTCAGTCGTGTCCGACTCTTAGCGACCTCATGAACTGCAGCCTACCAGGCTCCTCTGTCCATGGGATTTTCCAGGCAAGAGTACTGGAGTGGGGTGCCATTGCCTTCTCCAAGGAGTTTTATATATAGTGACAATTTAAGGATGTCCATGATATATTGTATGTGTGGGAGAAAAAATTTGCAAGATAATTTGAAATAATTTGTACTAGTCCATTTTTTTGTGAGAAAAGATAGAATATAAATACACACATAGACACTATGAGTATGTGCATAGAAAAGGAGTTCCGGTAGGACATTTACCAAACTGCTAACAGTGATTATCCCTAGGAGATGGGAGTAAGTGGTTAGAGAATTATATTTTACGCAGTTTTATATCCTTATAACTTTTTACCATAAGCGTTCATTACTTTGGTAATTTTGAAAGCATTTAGGCTGACTGAAGTAGCAGCTCAGGCTTTTTATGAAAAATGAGAGCTCCCTCAGGGCCAGGACAGCAAGTTCCTTCACTTCTCACTCACAGGGTCCTGAATGTGAGATGATCCACAGAGAACCCACAGGCCATCGGAACCGAGTCCCTGGACTCATGCACCCATTCCCTGACTGGCAAAGGCAGTTCATCCCACACTTCGCACCACTCCTTGTTCACCACAGGGATGGGCTAGGTGCTTTGTGACCTCAGCGAGCACTCAGTACAACCCACCTCTTCTCAGCCCACTCAGTCATCAGCCACTTAGACACCTTGTGGGACTTTGGTCAGAGATGGCAACTATGTTTCATATCAAGTTCCAGCTCTGGTCAGAGGCAGTAATTGTCCAGAGCTTGTGTTAAACAGCTACTATCTTCCCCTTGTATCAATACATATCTTTGAGACTATGTAGTTAAAAAACAAACACCACTGAGGCCACAGACAGGATGGATGTGGAAAGAGCGGCACTGCCAATTAGTGATGCTGCCAAGATGAGGCTGGAAGAGCCGTGGCAGGCAGACGGGCAAGTCTGCCATCCTTGCCCTTGAACAGTGGGCTCTGACTCACCGACACGGATACTCTCAAACCACTGTCTCTACTGGGAGTGTTGTCACTTAGGGGGTGAGGACGGAAGGGAGGCTGAGGGTGAAGGGAGGTGACAGCTGACTGTGGCTGTGTCTATCAGAAGACAGGGTGAAAGCAAGGAGAGCCTGAGGAAGGGGAAGGAGTCCCAAACAGCTGCAGATAGAAGGCTCCAAACATCCAGGTACAGTGCCAGCCCAGAGACTGAGTTCCATCTGTCAGGTCTTACCGAGTTCCTTGACCCGAGGACACGCAGCTGTGTCCACATAAGAAGATGCCTTCACAATTGTGAACAGTCCAAGTGCCCTGTTTGTTGGGAATTCACTCATCTTCTCTATCCCCACAACCAAAACCAGAAAAACCCAAAGCCAAAAAAATCTCAGAACTTCACGTGTTGTAACTAAAAACACTCAATAAACAAAGCCAGTCTTTGGGCTCCCTCGGGGAGTAATTGTCTAAGAATGCTTCTTTGCTTTTCAGCTGGTGAGAGAGAGACAGACGTGCTAAGGCTGTATGGAGCTCATCTTGAAAGCATTAATTTTTCCAAGCACCAACGTGCAGTTCCTGCACTTTTCCTGAGCAAGTGGCAGCAGGCTGTGAGGAGGCTGCAAGGACAACCCTCTGAGCAGGGTCTGCCTGAGCGAGTTTGGAGGAAGGGTCACAATCTGCCACAGGGAGGGGCTGCATAAGGCCTGTGGGGCACTCAGCTTTGGGGTGGATCACTCAATTCCAAAACGGGAAGAAAGCAAGCAGAAGCAATACCTCCACCTCTTTTCAGGCCCATTCTCTAGGGGCCTAATGGTGACCAATTAAAATCTTCTTCCTCACCCATCCCTCACCACCTGTAGCCCTGACAGCCACATCCAGTGGCCAAGCACCGGGAGAGGGTATCCAGCTTGTGGGTAGAGGTCTTTATACCAGTTCTCCTTCTTCTCTCCCCCTCTCCCTCACTAGGGATGGGAGTCCACCGTGGAGGCTGCGATCTGGCCATACACAGTTTATTCTTTGTTGGCCCAGGCCCATTCTCCCTAGGAAGTTGAGGACCCTCTGCTCTTCAGTCTGTTCACAGAGGACAAGACACAATGAACCATCTACAGCAACAAAGGGAAGTCTCATTGTCTGCCTGATGGAGGCAGACGTGAGAATTAGGATGTACCAGAAGTCCTGACCATCTTCACTAGACATTCTCCAAGCACAGTGCTATCACAGGGGCTTGTCCATATCCAGCAGCATGCCTGGATTCCCAGTGGGAAGCAGTGACCAACCCCTACCCAAGCTTAAATGCTGTATTACCATTAAGACTTCATACACCAGCCTACCACTGACTAGCTGTGCGAGGTTGCTCAAGGTACTGCACCTCCAGTACATCTGTTTTCTTATCAGTAGAATGAGGATGATGATAGCATTTAAATAAGTTAACAAATACAAAAGCATTAAAGGAGTACCTGGCACACCGTGAGTAATATATACATGTTCATGATTAATATTATTCTTATGAACTTCCAGCTTCCGCACTCCATCTCAGATAGCTATTTCAGTCCATTGCATGTGCTCTTCCAAGCTTTGGAATATTCTCTCCTATCTGTCATTATCTAAGCTATCTGTGCAATTCTCTAGTCTCTAGAAGGCCTTCCCTGCCCCGTCCAGCTGAGCTGAGTACTCTGTTCTTCCTCAGTGTCATATTAAATCCATTTTACATCAGACTGTAATTCCAGTTGTCTGTATGTCTCCTCAGCCAGGTCCGTTCATTTCTGTATCCCTTAGTGCCTGTCACAGAGAAGGCAATTGATAAACATATGTTCAGCGAATGAATGAATGAGGAATAGAAGAAGGGAAGCTTTCATTTATTCAACAAGCATTAAGTAGGTGCCCACTCTATGTCATATCCTGGACTATGCCTGGAAATATAGGAAGGAGCAGGATACCCAAGGGGCTCCCCAAGAACTCATAGTATGAAAAGCAGAATTTCTACCTTCTAGCAGTAACTCAAGAAAAAAACAAGGGGTATGTGCAGCCCTGCCCAAGGCAGGAGATCACTAGGTCCCAGAGGGAAGAAGTGGTTCTTGAAGGGAAATACGGTTTGCCCAGAGTGGGTCTGTTTAACTTGAAGCAAACAATGGAAGCCCTGAACATAAGATTCTATTTATTTTCCCTGTATTGGAAGGATAAATGTAGCTTTGCAAGACCTATGAAAAACAAAAGGTAGATTCTTCTTTATGAGGGTGGTTTATTTACCCAGGTACTATTCATCAAAATCTTCCTAGAGCAACACTGGTCATATCATTGCACCCATGCTGTCTGCAGACTATCTTCACCAGACTGTAGACTCCTATGGGCAGAGACCATAGCTGGTGCATTTTTGTATTTCACCCGACTCCCACCTGCCATTAGCAGCTATGCCAGCACAGTGCTGTGTCCAGGGTAAAGGAACACTGCAGCATGCAAATGAGGAACAGCTCACTCATTTTGTATCATTTCTTCCCTTCTGCACTTCTCACTATGTTTTTACCTTTGTTTTGTTTATCACTTAAGGGAAAAGAAACATCAAGAGTAAAAGGAGTGTTTGTTGTTCCTTCTATTTTTCTTTTCTGAACCAGAATTGACACCACCACCATCCCATCCCACAAATAAAGATGGCTGTGGGATTTTGGAGATCTACTTGGCTGTAACTCTACCAGAAGCCTCTGACAGCTCAGGCCCACTGACAAAGAAAAGGAAATAGAATTTCTACTTATAGTAAGAAAAAGCCAAAGCAACTTTTTCCTTGGAGATTACATCATAGATACTTGAGGTTATGTTTTCCATACTGGATGCCCTAAAAATGAGCTTCTTTTCCTGAATGAAAATTCAAAGCCTAGCCACCACCAAAAGGGCAACAGAGCTCCCAAACCCCAGCCTGGGGAACAGGGAGCCCCCAAGGACCACCGCCCTGTGGTTGCAGCAATGTGACTGCACATCAGAGTTGCAGGCTTCATCACTCGCTCCAGGACTCTGGTCCCACCATCCCTCTTCTCTTGAGGACTGTCTGTGGGCATATCATAAATACAAATTTCCAAGCCAGGTAAAAGTGAGTTGGAAATTACCTGCCTCATCATTTCCATCATTCTTACGAATAAGGTAGATTAAGATAAAAAGGCCTGTGACTCAGACAAGGTCCTTTTACAAGAACTGAACAGAGAAAACACGTGTCCACGGTTGTGTGTCAAGTCCATGCACCTGCACCTGTGGATGTGTCCATGTGATTACATCTCTGTATATCTCCGAACAAGACTGGAAATATAACCCAAGGCACTGAGCCGATCACTAAGGCTGCTATGTCTCTGCCACCAGACACAGTCTCCCTGGGAGACCAAAACTGGTTTGGGAACATATATGGAAGAAGGGTAATTTGATAACAGATAGTTTATGTTTTCCTAGTATGTCTGAGATGGAAAGTACTCTTCCACAGAGGTACACACAAGCACTGCCCATTAAAGTGTTTCCCGCACGTACTTTAAACAACTCTCATCTTGAGCAATGCGTATCATCTTCATCTCCCTCCATGACAGGCCTGTGACGGTGGGTGGGCAGGAGAACAGCATAAAGTATGTGCCTGGATCTCTGCTAAACCTTTGGCAAATGTCCTCCACAGCAGTCTTACAGATAAGATGGTGAAAAATGAACAGGATAAGAGTAGAGCTGGGTGGGATTACTGCAGATAAATTGCAGAACCCTAAGAGTGTTTATTAGGACAATACAGTGAGCTTTGGGTAGGATACAGGTCTCTGGTGGTAGCCACAAAGCTCTTCCCTTGACTGCTGCATTTTGACTTAAAAAGAAAATAGTTTCTAAGATGACAAGATGAAAGATATGCCTGATGGTATGGACAGATGACACAAAACTGGTATAGTGAGGTTAATACTGTAAGAGATGACCAAAATCAATAAATAAATTTATCTCAGTAGATTTGAACACTAGGCCAAAATTAACAAGGGCAAGCTTTATGCATGAAATCTACATTTTAAAATTAAAAAATGTACCTATTACTCAGCTTAGCAATTCCAATCCTTTGTATCTACCCTAGAGAAATAATTGCCTATGTGCATGCTTGTTCATGAATGTTCACTGCAGCACTGTTTATAATGGTAAAAAATTTAAAAAAGAAACAATAGAAGAATTGCTAAAACAGCTATGGAATATCCACCATGAGAAATACTATCTGGAAGATTTTCAAGACATGTCATTGCATGGAAAAAAAAAAAAAAGTTGCAAAATGATATAAAAGCCCTATATGTTAACCTCAGCCATATATACACAGAGAGATATTTACAAATTTCCACAGATAGACAGACATATATGTAAATACATGGAAAGGTCTGGAAAGTCCCTGATGTCTGCTACCAGGATCTACCTCCAGGGAGAAATTAAGTTGGTATGAAGTAAAAAGGGCCTTTGACTTTACTTGTAACATCCAAAATTGAGAATGTATTGTGTTAAACTATGTGACTCAGCTTTCATTTTACAGTCAAGTCTTGCTTTTAGCTTTTAAAAAAAAGTTCAAAAATATGGGGAAGGACACAAATTCTTGGGTTTTCCATCACCACAAATGTAAGAGGGGTCAGCACTGTCAGACTGCAGAAAGCTACTTCATACTACCCAGAATGCATCTGAAGCCTGGTGCCCAGGCAGCCTGCAAGGACCAGGGATCACTCAGCTGATCAAGTCTGCAGCGCTGTGCTGGATCGAAGCCTGGCAGCACAATTAGGCAGGGACACTGACAAAGTAGAAAGCAGCTAAAGGAAAGAAATGCCTATAGGGAGCCTGAAAAGCATGACTTCAGAATAAAGACTGAAGGAACTACAACTGTTTAACCTCAAAACAAGATCACGGGGAGCCAGACAGGCTGCTTCCAATATTTGAAGGGTTATAATGCAGATGACAAAGCAAACTTATTTTGGGTTTTTCCAGAGGTAAAAACTAGGATAAATAAAAACAGGTAATTCTACCTATGAAACATGAATAAAAAGAAGAAATACTCTGATAGAATAGAATGAATGACAACAGAACAGTCTGTCGAGCAAGATCATGAGCTTCCTGTTACTGGAGGCATTCAAGTAAGAGAGTCTATGTGAAAAGATATTGGATTTCATTAGAAGCAAAACTACGTGATCTATAAGATCCCTAACGACTCTAATACTTTACGATTCTATATTTTGGCTGCAGAATCAGTTTTCAATCAATGTGTACCCCCCGTCAACTTCAAATCCCACAGGTGGTGTATTCTGCCACCAGGTGGCAGTAGATGCCTTTGGCTCTGGGTCCTAAATGTTAGCTGCGGTGGAAAAAAAAGCAGTTTTATGAAATGTTTTTAAATAAAAATTTAAAAAGAACAGATGCAAGCATGAAGTCCCAATGTAGCCCACTTCAAAGGAACATTAAGTGTAATTTATAATTTTTCCGATTATTCTATCACAAGGATTCTTAATCACCTGCTTTCCTCTTGAACATTTCCTTTGTACAGGGTCTACAAAGAGAGCCTTATCTTCTTCTGTGGTCTCCTCTCTCTGGTGTCAGGTTTCCTGACTTGCACCCAGTTCCAGATCTCTGCATCTCCTCAATGCAAAAATCTCTGCCTCCTCTGCAGCTGCAGACTGTGTCTACTACTACAGTCTTTCTTCCCGACCCAAGCAGAAGACCCAACACGAGGGTCAGAGAAATACCCCAGCCATTTCCTGCTTCTAGCTGTCCTGCCTCTGTATCCACAAAACAAGCAAGCAACAAACAAAAACAGAATAGACCGAGTCGCTGAATCTCCACACTCTGACAGCGTGAAAGTCTATGATTATCTTTTCCCAATTAGAAGAGAATCATCTCCCACCCGGCTCTTAAAGAAAGGAGAAACTTTGTTCTCCAACACAGCTGTCAGCTTGGGTGTTGCTTAAAATTTGAATACAATCAACAACCCTTGTCCCAGTCCCTAGCAACCTAAAATGATAACATTGCCTTGGTTACAAATCACTTCAGAAAACCTGGTTCTCAAAAAGTTATCTCTGTAAGAGCTTGTGAATGAATGAAAACAAAGCAAGGTTTTCTTAAAACTGAGACTTAGAGCCGCTTTATCACAATAAACCATGTACCTGAGTCAAGGTGTCAGTCATCCTTCTGCATCTCAGGTGAAACGCCTCTTCTTCCAGGAAGCCCTCAGGAGACCAGGGCTGAGTTGGCTGCCCCATGCTGGGTGCACCAGTAGCATCCTGTGCCTGCCTTGTCACAGCCGGCCTTACCCTGTCACTGTCCTTACCACACTCACTTCAGTGGCCTCTGCACTGGCCCATTTCCTGGTTACACTGCAGGATTCAGGAAGACCCAGACTATATTTGTTTCTTTTACAACTGAATCCCCTGAACACTGCTGCTGCTGCTGCTAAGTTGCTTCAGTCATGTCCGACTCTGTGCGACCCCATAGATGGCCTCCTACCAGGCTCCTCTGTCCCTGGGATTCTCCAGGCAAGAACACTGGAGTGGGTTGCCATTTCCTTCTCCAATGCATGAAAGTGAAAAGTGAAAGCGAAGTCGCTCGGTCGTGTCCGACTCTTAGCAACCTCATGGACTGCAGCCTACCAGGCTCCTCCGTCCATGGGATTTTCCAGGCAAGAGTACTGGAGTGGGGTGCCATTGCCTTCTCCGTCCCTGAACACAGTAGGACTCAATAAATATTCATGAAACTATCATAAATACATACATTATCAATTAACTAACTGACGTGGAGCCCAAGTGTAGGCAGCTGCTCCACTGAGGATATTATTTATCTATTTCACAAACATTTCCTGAGCATCTCTCGTGCCACTGTGGTACAGGATGTGTCAAATGCAGGCTCTGCCCTCAAAGAGCATGCAGTGGGGGAAGGAAGTCAATGACACGAATACCTATGCTGTGAAGTAGACACACAGTAAAACCAAAACAGGATGGATATTAGAGAACGAGAAAACAACCAAGGCACTGGGGTCACCGAGCAGTTCAAAGCGGCTGGAGCTGAGGCTGTGGGACAGGTAATACTGGAACCAGAGTCTGGAGGCCCTTGAATAAAAATTTCAATTAAATAGTCAACATGTGGCAGGGTAAGAGCTTTATATATATGATTTCACTTATTTCTTGAAACAGTTCTATGTAAAACCATCCTATTACAGAGAAGGAAAAGTCTCAGAGGAGTCAAGAAAACTGCCTAAGATGACACAGCCAGTAAATGCCAGAGCTGGGTCCACACCTAGGCCAGACTAATGACAACGACAGGGCTGTAGGGCTTTGGAGACTGAGATGCCAAGTTAAGGAGCTGTTACTTTATCCAGTGGGATGCAGGGCCACTTTGAGTAGGAAAATGCCCCAAAGACTGAAGATTTATCAGACAGTAATGGAGAATGCATTAGGAGCAGTCAGGCTTGAAGCCTACTGCAATGGTCCCAACACTATATCACGAAACTCCTGAACAGGGAGAGCAGCAACAGACTGGAAAGGTGGTCCCAAGCTGAGGAATCCAGGAAGAGTGGGGACAGTCTAGTATAATCCCAAGGTATAAACCTGAGTGATAGAGGGCAAGGCTTCGAAAGTGGCATATGCCTGCTTCTCTAGTGCCTCAGCATGTGTGCACGTGTGCCTGGGGGAAAGAAAAGGACAGACTGCAGCCAAGGATACAGCTCCAAAACAGGGGGCAGCCTAAATACCCAGCCCCACACCTTACTATGCACTGCTGCTACCTGCAAAATTACCGGAACTATGAATTCCTGGAACCATCCTCCGCACTTGGAGCACGTGAGCTCCAGTGACTCACAAAAGCAATAATTTGGCATGAGGCATCCATAGTGTCTTCCCAGGTCTGGTCTCCTCCAACCGGCCTGCCCCAACATAGAGAACGCCTGGCCCCAAATCAGCACCAAGAAGCAGAAGAGTGCTAGAGAGACTTACACACCCCAGGCAGTCATCCTGACTCCCTGTAATCTTGGGCCAAAAGCTTAACCTCTCTGGATCTGCTTCCTCATCTGTAAGATAAGCAGTTTGGATCACAATCAGACATTGTACACTGGAGGCCCACAGCCTGAACTCATCCTGCTAATGGACTTTGTTTGACTAACACAAAGTCTTTTAGTTGAATTAGTTTCAACATTTTAAAACAAGGCTATTTCACAAAGAAAATTCATATTTAAATCCTCTCTGAAACAAGATCTGGCAACAAGGAGCTCACATTCCCACATGGCATCAATCAGCTGGAGCTGAGTGGCTGCAGCTCCCCTGATATGAGGGACCACTCTCCAGTCTGCCAGAGTCACCACCACTCCCTACTGCTTCCTTACAGACTCCACTCACCATCTACAATAGGCCTGCTTCAAAAGTCTCAGGTTACTGGTCTGGCTCCTGGGGGCACTTGAGTTCACGATTCCTAAGATGATGATGATCTAAAATACCATCATTGTAAGGCTTAGGAACTGCGGACAATAAACAGGAGCACAGAGAAGTTGGCAGTGAACTCCCCACAATGGCGGATACAGGTCTCTCAGAGAGGCAGGGATTTGCTGCAGCTGAAGAAGGTTTATTAGAACGCGTGTCAGACCTGCCCGCCATACCCACCCCCCCAACCAGGAGGAACTCACAGATGACATCAGCTTTGGACATAGTCAGAGAAACCCCATCATGAAGCAATTTACTTCCCCAGTCTCTTTAATTTAACAATTAGCTTAACAACCCTGATCAGGCACTTGCTGCTGGAGCATAGAAGTGATCCTGACCAGCAGCAGCTTCAGCCTAGAATCTTCACAAGGTCCTTTCCCTCAGTGCCCTTGCTTCAGCTGGGTTGGCCTCTCGGGTCACACAGACAGACATTCTCAATATTTTCAAAGAGGTTCCACCTCCTCCTTGAGCCTCCCACTTGAGCTCCTTAGAAATTCTCCCCTGTGTCCAAAATCAATTTCTCCTACTGCAATTTTAGCCCCTTCTCTGTTAGTCTGTCCTGCAGAGATGCTGGCCTCATCACAGGAAGCATGCAGGCAAGAATGCTTTAGCCAATCACTTCTCTGGCTCTTCGGGAGCTGGGGTGTGGAAGGGAAGTCTGAAGACAGTCCATGCTGCAGGAGAGAGGGTACGGTCCCAAGGCTGGAAGCTTTGTACACCCTGGGCACAGATCCTGACTCAGAGAATGAGTCTCAGGAACTGGGCTTGCCCTGACCTGGACAGCAAGCTCAGTTCTCCATCTGCACTGCCAAAGGGCCTCTCAGTACAATGCACAGTGCCTCCCTTGCCCAGCTCATCCTGCTCCTGCCTCCAAGGCCTTTCTCAAGGGGTACCTTAAACCCCAAAGGCCATATGCCAGAGAGAGATGCACACACATTGGTAAGGGGAGACTCAAGAGGGGAGCTTATAAAGTCACAAGTCCACAGATACCTGCAGGATATTTTGAAAATACAGTATTAGAATTCCCAGGATAGAAGGGGTGAGACTGGGGACCACAATAGCAGACCTCAAAGAGGAAAGCATCACTGTGTGACTAGGGAGAAATTTCAAAGAGGCCATGGAAGGAGAAAAGGCCAGGAACTAAATGACCCAGGAACTTAAATCAAGCCAAAAATAAAACTGAGGAATGCCAGTGTCAAAGCTAATCACAGAGATTATTCTGTTTCACCAAAGAGACACAATGAGATGAAGAATCAGGGGACCTGTTGGTGGTGCTCCTGGTACAAGAAGTATCCTCAAGAAAGGAAGTTCTTCCCAAGTTGCCCTCCTCCATTGCCAGGACTGAGGTCAGGGTTGAAAATGCAGTTAAGTGCTCAGGAACCTGACTGACAAACGAGGTGTAAATAAATCACCAGGACCATATGGCGTCCACCTGGCAGTCCTGAAGGAATTCAAGGGTGAAATTGTAGAGCTGCTAACCAAAATGTGTAACCTCTTATTTCAAAGTCACTTGTGCCCTAGAACTGCCAGAGTACTCATGTAGCCTCCATTCATAAGAAAAGACCCAGGGAGAATTCTCATTTTTCAAGCCAGGAAAGCCAGCAAAATATATGTGAACAGGACTACTAAGCATGTAAGCAAGCATGACCTATCAGAAGAAAAAAACAGAACAGTTCTGATAACAGCAAAGCATAAGACTTTTTAGAGTAAACATTAATGTGAATTAAAGAGAATCTGTGGGTGTAACTTACATAAATTTCCAAGAAATTATTAGCAAGGGATTATAGTAAAAACACTTTTTTTCTTTTTTTCCTATTTTATTTTTAAACTTTACATAATTGTATTAGTTTTGCCAAATATCAAAATGAATCCGCCACAGGTATACATGTGTTCCCCATCCTGAACCCTCCTCCCTCCTCCCTCCCCATACCATCCCTCTGGGTCGTCCCAGTGCACTAGCCCCAAGCATCCAGTATCGTGCATCGAACCTGGACTGGCAACTTGTTTCTTACATGATATTTTACATGTTTTAATGCCATTCTCCCAAATCTTCCCACCCTCTCCCTCTCCCACAGAGTCCATAAGACTGTTCTATACATCAGTGTCTCTTTTGCTGTCTCGTACACCGGGTTATTGTTACCATCTTTCTAAATTCCATATATATGCGTTAGTATACTGTATTTATGTTTTTCCTTCTGGCTTACTTCACTCTGTATAATAGGCTCCAGTTTCATCCACCTCATTAGAACTGATTCAAATGTATTCTTTTTAATGGCTGAGTAATACTCCATTGTGTATATGTACCACTGCTTTCTTATCCATTCATCTGCTGATGGACATCTAGGTTGCTTCCATGTCCTGGCTATTATAAACAGTGCTGCGATGAACATTGGGGTACACGTGTCTCTTTCCCTTCTGGTTTCCTCAGTGTGTATGCCCAGCAGTGGGATTGCTGGATCATAAGGCAGTTCTATTTCCAGTTTTTTAAGGAATCTCCACACTGTTCTCCATAGTGGCTGTACTAGTTTGCATTCCCACCAACAGTGTAAGAGGGTTCCCTTTTCTCCACACCCTCTCCAGCATTTATTATTTGTAGACTTTTGGATCGCAGCCATTCTGACTGGTGTGAAATGGTACCTCATAGTGGTTTTGATTTGCATTTCTCTGATAATGAGTGATGTTGAGCATCTTTTCATGTGTTTGTTAGCCATCTGTACGTCTTCTTTGGAGAAATGTCTATTTAGTTCTTTGGCCCATTTTTTGATTGGGTCGTTTATTTTTCTGGAGTTGAGCTGTAGGAGTTGCTTGTATATTTTTGAGATTAGTTGTTTGTCAGTTGCTTCATTTGCTATTATTTTCTCCCATTCTGAAGGCTGTCTTTTCACCTTGCTAATAGTTTCCTTTGATGTGCAGAAGCTTTTAAGGTTAATTAGGTCCCATTTGTTTATTTTTGCTTTTATTTCCAATATTCTGGGAGGTGGGTCATAGAGGATCCTGCTGTGATGTATGTCGGAGAGTGAAAAACACTTTTTTTAACTGACTAATGATGCGACAGGGAAACACTTTTTCAGTATGCTGACTCAGAGACCAGAAACAAGTAAAAAATTAATAAATTTACCATATTCAAATTAAGAAATAAAAAAGTGGAGTTCTTAAGGCATGAACAGTAGAACTGGTCTTATATAATATTCTTATAAATAATCTGTTGGAGGTATCGGAGAGCTACTCCACAGGTCTACACTCTTCCAGGCAAGAAAAAGAACTACTGATCCAAAGAAATGATAGGAAAGTCTTTTCAGCTTCTAAGAGTTGATGTGAGACAGAAGGCTGAGTTTCAATGTGATGGGATCTATCTGCCCTGTGACAATTCCTTAGTCTCCTCTCCCTTGATAAAACAAATTCTGGACTCCATTCTCTGAACCTTATGGACGTGGGCCCCAAAACCTACATATGCTTAAAAAATAGGAACAGATACAGATATAACTCACAGAAGATGATTCTGAATAGACTAACAGAGAGACTGTTTACCACATCTGGTTAAACTCTGACCAGTCAGGTTCACCATGGGCTGGCCCTTCTTCCCTCACCTGCAGTGCCCACTCAATACATAGAACTTCAAACTCATAAACCAAAGGCAGACATCCATAGAAAAACCAGTCTGAAGCTATGAACCAAATATTCTAAAACAAACAAGAGTATGACTGGATTGAATTACTCCCTTGAATTAATTTCTGTTAACACATCTTAGGTCAGGCTAATAGCTGGGAGCTAACCAGAGAAATGCAAACCTGAGTGGTTCAGCATCTCTTCCTTGTGATCCACATCTGTCCAGCCCACTTCTCTGACTGCTTATAACATGAGTGGCTGCCACATGGTCAGAGGCTGTGTACCACTTTCTCAGCACTATCTCTGCTTATCCAAGTCCATTCATTCCTTCAAAACGAGAAGCAAAACAACTCCTCACCATTAGCATCATGGGAATTTAAAACTTACTCTTTCATTTTGGGGCTTGAAGTTAGTGTTTTGTTGGAAAATGCAGGAAAAAAAAAAAAAGAGTTCTATATTGTGTCACCTGCTAAAACTTGTTCTTATGTAATATAGTGGCTACATCAGTTCAGTTCAGTTCAGTCACTCAGTTGTGTCCAACTCTTTGTGTCCCCATGAATTGCAGCACACCAGGCCTCCCTGTCCATCACCAACTCCTGGAGTTCACTCAAACTCACATCCATCGAGTTGGTGATGCCATCCAGCCATCTCATCCTCTGTCATCCCCTTCTCCTCCTGTCCCCAATCCCTCCTAGCATCAGAGTCTTTTCCAATGAGTCAACTCTTCGCATGAGGTGGCCAAAGTACTGGAGTTTCAGCTTCAGCATCATTCCCTCCAAAGAACACCCAGGACTGATCTCCTTTAGGATGGACTGGTTGGATCTCTTTGCAGTCCAAGGAACTCTCAAGAGTCTTCTCCAACACCACAGTTCAAAAGCATCAATTCTTCGGGGCTCAGCTTTCTTCACAGTCCAACTCTCACATCCATACATGACCACTGGAACATACATAGGTTCAAATCGTGGCGCTGCTAGTCACCAGGTGAGTAAACACAGAGCCCAACACCCTCACTTGTCAAATGGATGGTATAACATTCACCTACTTCAAAGGGCAGTTCTGGGAATCATTTTAGGTCATGTTTAGAGCTTGGTACAGTAGCTAGTGCATAATAAACACTCAACAAAATTCAGCTGGTACTAATAAAGTCTCCTTACCTCTAGATCTAACAAAGTAATTCCTTTTTTGACTTTCTCCTCAAATCTAACTGTAGCTTTTAAGAATTTTTCAAGAGGTAACTGATTATAGCTGCCTCTGATCTACAACCCTTCAGGGCTCAGCTGTTCTTTTACGTCTTCTCGAGCAGTATTTGCTTAGATCTGTCTGTATGTCATTTCATAAACTGTGAAGTCCCTTCCGTGTGCCAGTGTCACCACTGCCTGTTCTTGGGTAAAGTTTGCACGCAAACTGGCAGCAAGCCTAATTTTACCAGTAATGGGCCACTAACTGCTTCCAAGAGAGTCAGCATATGAAACTGTTTTTGATGAATCTGTCGAGGTAAAGGGGGTGCACTGTGACACTAGACTCTGTCATCACTTTGAGAGCAGATCTATTGTTGGCGATGTCTCACTAACCAAGCTCACAATGCTGATGCAAGAGTCAGAAGCTCCATTTACAGGATACCAAAATCAACAGCAAAATACAACTGTTACAGGACCCAGAGAGCTCAGGTCAGCATGGTCGGTGGAGGTTGATGGACTGGGGAAACCAAACCATCACCCAGATGTTGCTTAGAGAGCATATAAAAGCAAGGCTAGAAGAGTCTGCAGAATAATTCATGGCCCAAGGGCAGCGGACCGCAATGGGCTGGTGTATATACCCCAAGATTTGAGCTAGACCTTCCAGAGAACCAAAGTTTCCTTGTTTGCAGTCAGAGCCTGAATGGGTACTACCAGCTTCTGCCTCTTTAATAACCTGCCCTTCAGAAGTGTCTCCGCTGACCAGCAACTTCTGTACACAGTCTTTCCCCAGGCTGTACTCAGTACAATTAATTAGGCTTTGGATTATGAAATTACAGTCACATTTCAGCCCAGCATCCCTGAGATTACTCCCAGCTCATGCTAATGGAGTCTTTCCTCTTCTTGTACACATTTGCAGAACATCTCCTGGTTCACAGCTGTAGAGGATGGATCACATCCATGTAGGATGGACGGATGGATGGACCTAATTTAACCCTCAGAGGAAGCTTCACTTCTATTATTTCCTAGGAGACTTCACTGTTACCTCTATGAAACCTCCATGGGCCAAAACTCCTCCAGGCCAGAATCCTCATCTTTTATTTGATTTCATGGTTCTTTAGTGAGTAGAACAAGAATTCATTAGCAGTAGGCACCTCATCAATGGCATTGATTGACCTATTAAGTAATGCTGTAGATATTTGCTTTCATTAACAGGAAGAGACCACTTTTCAAGCACTGGTGAGAGAGAGCAGATTTAGGAAGCAGATTGGAACAGAACAAGACCAGGAAGAGGGTACACTGAGCTGCTGTCTGTACAAGAACTTGAAGAAGGAGGTATAACGTGTCCCTGGGTTGTATTTAGAAAATTGATACCCACTACTTAGAAAGAAACAGCTAGTCTTCCATCACATGATCCTGGCCAACATCCTCTTTTCCTTCCCTGGTGTCTTGACAGTCCGTGGAAGAACATTCAGCTTTAGTCCTCAGAAGAAAGAAACTTGGAGCCTGGGACATAAATATGTCTTATTCTACAAATCACTGACTTCTTATGCTGGGCAAGATCATCAAGAGGTCTTTGAAGAATCCATCTGGTTCAAGGACTGGTGTGCCAGCAGGAAATTCTAACAGAGGAGACACCTTGCCAGTTGAGGGATTCCTGCCTTCCTACGTGGTTGTGGCATGGACATCTGCTCTCTTCTTCTTGGTTTGAGTTGCAAGGCAATGTTGATGAAAAGAGTCCTTGTTTGAAGCCAGGCATCCTTGGGTGAGACCCTGGTTTTGACAATTTCTGACAAATCACTTAACCTCTCTGAGCCTGTTCTTTCAAAGTACAGGAGATATACTACCTTTTTGAGTCTGGGGAGGACTAGAGATGACATGTGAAATGTGCCTATTCAATGGTTGTCTTAGGATGGGGGCTTTTTGGCTAGCTTGGCACTTGCAAAGACATCACCATTACAGAAGTCACCACCAAGTAACACCTGACTGGCTCAGAGCACTAGCATCCAAGCACACCTAAACAGGTGGGAACCCCTCGCCCCCACACCCCCCAACCAGGTGCAAGGATGCCTCCCTCCCCTTCCTGGTCATCCTTCATATGGACATGCTGCCTTCCTGAGTCCAGAGTTCTAACCATGAATAGAAACCCTTCAGTGACAGACATCAGCATATAGCATACAAAGGTAGTGTGGAGAGAGCAAGAAAGAGCAGAAAACAACCCTAACTAAGACAATTCCAATCACACAATTCTATATGTAGAAGGGACCCTGGTAATCATTCAGTACAATCCTCTCATTTTACAGGTGGGACAACAGAGACCTTGAAAGGATAAGGGACAGATCCATATCAATGATAGATCAATATCTAAGTCAACAATAGGTCAGTCCTAGAACCAAGACCTCATGACAGGGTAAGGGCTTTATTCACTATGCTGCACTGCACTGCACTGCAGAGACCCACGGAAGCTGACACACCAGGCAAGGTGCCAGAAGAAGAGAATGTCAAACGTGCTTATTTAGCTTCTACTGCATAAACAACACTGGGATAGGCACTAAGACTTTCAAAAAAGTTCTCAGCTGTCCTCCAGGAGCTTAACATCTGTCAAGCTGGGGAGAAAACCCCTGACGTGTGCAATAGCAATAATGAAAGAAGGTTTGTGATGACAGGTCCTGGAATGTGTTCAAGGAGATCAGAGATGGGAACAGAGTGATGTCACAGAGATTTCTTCCCCACCTGGAGTGGAACAACGCTGGAGCCTTACAAAATGAATGGACAATGAATAGACCACTGCTAGGATGGAAAGAACCCTCAAGCAAAGTTTCCAGCAGAAGCAGTCTTGGAGTCTAGCCTGACTATGGTGTGTTCTCAAGCCAGTAAAGACAGAGCCTCTGGCAACTTCTCCAAGAACCTGGAAACTATTACCTGGCTGCTTCCTTACCTTCTCTTACTATCTCTTACCATAGAGCATGGAGCTTGATGCTCAGAGCAGAGACCCTTGAGGATTTCAAACTTCTCAGAAATCACCGTAGCACTGAGGTCTCTCTCACACAGACAAACACACACGCCTGCACACAGGCAGGCATGCACTGGGATGGTGATGGAGTCGGCTGCTCAGATTTCTCTCTTCCTACACACCCCATGGCCCACTCTCATCTGGGTTCCACCAGGCTCTGACCACTCCATCACTGAAGCAGCCTTCATCTCTGCTCCCCACAAAGGCTCGTCTAGGAATCCTCGGTGCTGCCCAAAGGACTGCGGTGTGTGTGTTGCTACTGTCTCTTCAGTCTCCTCCTTTGCTCCATACAGGCTGTCTTTCAGAGCAGTCTCTGTCTGTGAGCTTTTGAGAGGATGTCCCCAGAAAATCGGGGAAAGGTCCAGCTACCTGTGCTAACCTCCTCCTAACGCTGCCTTCCTTTCACTTTGTTTTCCTTAATTTTCCTTCTGCCATTCTTTCATCACCTCTTTATCCTGTTGTAGGGCATACTTTTTATAAGCTGCTATAACTCCTTTTTCAAGCAAAGTGGTATCTAAATGTGTGTCTGCTGGTCCAGCCCATTTGCACAGCAGCCTGACAAGAGAAGCTCTCCAGTCTTTCCTCCAGCGAAACCTTGGCATCACCATCACGGATTTTCCAAATCCATCCTTCCAGGCCTAAACTGATGTTACCTTTCCTGCAAACCATTCCCTAGCTTCTTCTGGTAAAGCTCACCTCCTTCCTCTGAGCTCAACCACATGAGGGATCTACCTCTTTATAAAACTACCCTATTCCACCTTGTAATCCATTCTAAACACGGGTAAAATAGCAACAACAACAATAATAATTTTCTTAAAGAAAAGCAGCTCTATGATGTCATTCCCTCACTCAAAAATACTCAGTGGCTCCCTGCAATGAAGGACTCCCTCACTTTACCATCAGCATACCTCTAGTTTGATTTCCTATTTTCATCCTACATACCTGCTGATCCCAACTGCCTACTGTTCCTTGAGTACACCCTGTTCTTTGCTACAAGTAAGAGAGGAGCAGGAGATTCTGTGTACTTCTCTCCAGCCCTGTCCCTGGGCTGCACAAAAGATACAGGAACATACACATAGATTCAGTTCTGGGAGATTCCCAGTCTCTTAGACAGTCTTTTTAACTTTGTTCCTCGGTATTTCTTTCTCTTCTTCTTTCTCCTAGGTCTCCATGAATTTATTTTCTTCCAGGGTAGTACAAGAGAAAGAACACAGATTATGAAAGTAGACATACAGACTATTTTTTGGCTTGAATCCTAGCTCTGCCACTTAACAGCTGTGTGATTTTAGGCAAGTCCCTAGCTTCTCTGAGGCTCCATTTCCTTATCTTTAAAATGGGAACCACAAAGGTTATTTACTTTTTCATATTCCTTTCTATTATGGTTAATTACAAAGTACTATCAGTCTCCGGTCTCAACAGAGGCACTACTTGGGACTGAGGTCTTTTTCACATCACAAATGGCATTGCTTCCTCGTACATTGAGTAGAAAACACAACACTGCCCCTTCCTCAGGCCACCAGGCAGTGAAAGCTCCTCCCCAGCCCTTACCAACTCCTCTAAGCGCCATAATGTTTTCTTCTTATTGTAGAAATAAGTTTCAAATACCTCTATCAATAAGCATTATTCAACCGTTGGCGGGGAGAAGGTCTATATCAATACATACGTAAAATCCACCAGGCTCTCTATCATCTCCAGATGCTGCAGGGCAGAGGGTGGGGTTCTGATGTTCAAATGCAAAATGAACTGATGGCTGTGATGGAGGTAGCCAGGGAATGGGGCTTACTCTAGCTGCCTCATGTCTGTGTCTCTGGATGTCAAGTGTACTTGGTAGGAACAGGGGACAGTACTAGATGGACTCTAACAGCTAAACCTCACTCCATAGCACAGGCAGCAAAAGAGCCTTCCAGGGACTCACGGTGCAATTTGGGGGTGTCACTGAGCCAACTAAACTTTCTGATTTTCGTCCTAATTTCACAGAGTGATCTGGATACTTCAGAGCTGTGACCTGGCATGATGTCATTAGGCTGCCACCTGTGGAAAGGCAGGTTACACCAGGTGAGGCTGACCAAGGCCCACGCAAGTGCCCTTGAGTTCCACAGATGGAGATAAGTGATTTCCTTCCTGAAGGAAGACCATGCTCCTTCCCCGACTTCTAGTTGATCCCGGAGTGAGATCTGGTTGAGTTATCCAAACTTTGTCATCCTGCCCCCTTGGTGAAGGGACTGTCAGAACAGTGGCCCACCCAGGGTTAGAGGAGGCCACTGCTTATGAGCGGGAAGCCATGCTTTTCTCCATGCAAC
The DNA here is from genome assembly GCF_003369695.1 of Bos indicus x Bos taurus. NCBI lineage: Eukaryota > Metazoa > Chordata > Mammalia > Artiodactyla > Bovidae > Bos > Bos indicus x Bos taurus. Next base: position 68,207,232 of record NC_040076.1, on the reverse strand, counting down.
ACTAGCAGGGCCCTATCATTATCAGACTTGTCGCTTGCCTCCTCAAGGCCACGGTCAAGCAGCTGAGCTAACAGAGCAGGTCCAGAGAAGATACGTGCGAGACATGAAAAGAGTGGTAAGGAGACCATGGGAGGAGCCTCCTGACTGTGTCTTCACATGTCATCATTAGCTGGAGATAAAGATCCAATCTGTGCTTTCCCGGTGGCAGCAGTAAAGAATCCGCCTGTCAATGCAGGAGACGCAGGTTCAATCTCTGGGTCAGAAAGCCCTGGAGAAGGAAATGGCAACCCACCCTAGTACTCTTGCTTGGGAAATCCCATGGACAGAGGAACCTGGCAGGCTACAGTCCATGGGGTCATAACGAATCAGACACAACTTAGTGGCTAAACACCACCACCACAATGACCCATTCTGGTATCTATGAGGTTGGGCAATCAGGGGTAAGTTCAGTGAAGAAACATTCAACTGAGGGCCCTCTTGCTCTTTTTACCTTTGGAAATTACAGACATGACCTCAGATGCCTTTTTTTTTTTTTTTTTTTTAGTCTCCAAAGCCTAGACACTAAGGTACAAAATATAAACATTGCCTAAATCTATGGAGAGTGTAATGTGTATTTGCTCTGCTATTTAAGAATGTTCAATTATACTCTACAGGGAACAAGAGAAACAAACAAAATGAAGATAGATAAAATTAAGCACAAACGATAAAGAAGCAAGTAGCTCATGAGGCATGTTAGCCATAGATAAATAAGAGCATGCATGTGTTGAGGAGAAGCTAGGAAGAAGGAAAGGATCAACCACCTAACATTCATGCTGGACACCGACTGCTCTTTTGTGACACCCATTCAGGTCCCCTAAGTCCTCTGCCCACACAAGATCCAGAGCTGTTATCAGAACTGCTCTAGTCAGGCTTACCACCCTAGCGTTTCTCAAAAAAAGTATGTGTTGGCCACAGGCACCTTCTGCCTCCTGTCCCCTCTCATTCACCTCTCAGTTCTGGTTTCCATAACCACATCATCAGCGGGAAAGGGTGACCTGGCAGAGACAGACAGGACCTCTGACCCCGTACAACACAGAAGCCAGGGATGTGGTCTTTACACTCAATTGTACCCTATCCTGAGTGTGTAAATTCATCCCATATCTTTGGCTGAGTTTTCAGTTCCGTGACCTCAGGACAGTGTGTGCCAACTATGTGTATAGAGGTCACCATTGCATCAAGGTTATTTCCTATTGCAAGAGGGCCTGTTGGGGGTGACCTTGAAGACTCAAGGTCAGGGAATGTAGAAAGAGAGGAAAGGAGCCAATTTCAGGTCTGAGGTCAGAGTAGAATTAGGAACTTGAGGATAGATCATTTCACTGAGCACCAGGATATAAATGTCCTCTCTCCGGTTCTGCCACTAAGAAGCTGTGGACAAATCACTTTGCCTCTCAGAAACCTGGGTTTTTTACCTGTCTGGAATTAGGCAGTTAGGCTGCCATTGTTGTTCAGTCACTAAGTTGCATCTCTTTGCGACCCAGTGGAATGAAGCACACCAGGCTTCCCTGTCCTTCACTATCTCCCAGAGTTTGCTTAAACTCATGTCCATTGAGTCAGTGATGCTATCCAACCATCTCATCCTCTGTCGTCCCCTTCTCCTCCTGCCTTTAATCTTTCCCACCATCATGGTCTTTGCCAATGAGTTGGTTCTTCGTATCATCAGGTGACCAAAGTATTGGAGTTTCAGCTTCAGCATCAATTCTTCCAATGAATATTCAGGGGTGATTTCCTTCAAGATTGACTGTTCTGATCTCCTTGCTGTCCCAGGGACTCTCAAGAGTCTTCTCCAGCACCACAATTAGAAAGCATCAATTCTTTGGTGCTTAGCCTTCTGTATGTTCCAGCTCTCACACCTGTACATGACTACTGGAAAAACAACAGCTTTGACTAGATGGACCTTTGTTGGCAAAGTGATATCTTTGCTTTTTAATATGCTGTCTTGGTTTGTCATCATATTCTTTGGCATCCTTTTCTTCCAAGGAGCAAGCATCTTTTAATTTCATGGCTGCAGTCACTGTCCACAGTGATTTTGGAGTTAGACTAAATTGCCAACATCCGCTGGATCATAGAAAAAGCAAGAGAGTTCCAGAAAAACATTTATTTCTGCTTTATTGACTATGCCAAAGCCTTTGACTGTGTGGATCACAATAAGCTGTGGAAAATTCTGAAAGAGATGGGAATACCAGACCACCTGATCTGCCTCTTGAGAAATTTGTATGCAGGTCAGGAAGCAACAGTTAGAACTGGACACGGAACAACAGACTGGTTCCAAATAGGAAAAGGAGTTCGTCGAGGCTGTATATTGTCACCCTGTTTATTTAACTTATATGCAGAGTACATCATGAGAAACGCTGGACTGGAAGAAACACAAACTGGAATCAAGATTGCTGGGAGAAATATCAATAACCTCAGATATGCAGATGACACCACCCTTACGGCAGAAAGTGAAGAGGAACTCAAAAGCCTCTTGATGAAAGTGAAAGTGGAGAGTGAAAAAGTTGGCTTAAAGCTCAACATTCAGAAAACGAAGATCATGGCATCCGGTCCCATCACTTCATGGGAAATAGATGGGGAAACAGTGGAAACAGTGTCAGACTTTATTTTTCTGGGCTCCAAAATCACTACAGATGGTGACTGCAGCCATGAAATTAAAAGACGCTTACTCCTTGGAAGGAAAGTTATGACCAACCTAGATAGCACATTCAAAAGCAGAGGCATTACTTTGCCAACAAAACTTCGTCTAGTCAAGGCTATGGTTTTTCCTGTGGTCATGTATGGATGTGAGAGTTGGACTGTGAAGAAGGCTGAGCGCCGAAGAATTGATGCTTTTGAAGTGTGGTGTTGGAGAAGACTCTTGAGAGTCCCTTGGACTGCAAGGAGATCTAACCAGTCCATTCTGAAGGAGATCAGCCCTGGGATTTCTTTGGAGGGAATGATGCTGAAGCTGAAACTCCAGTACTTTGGCCACCTCATGCAAAGAGTTGACTCATTGGAAAAGACTCTGATGCTGGGAGGGATTGGGGGCAGGAGGAGAAGGGGACGACAGAGGATGAGATGGCTGGATGGCATCGCTGACTCAATGGACGTGAGTCTGAGTGAACTCCGGGAGTTGGTGATGGACAGGGAGGCCTGGCGTGCTGCGATTCATGGGGTCACAAAGAGTCGGACACGACTGAGCAAATGATCTGATCTGATCTCTAATATTCCTTCTGGAGCTCCCATTTAGGTATTTAAAGTCTGCTTCCAGCCTGCACACCACAGCCAAAGTGCACCCTTGGAAACTGGTGTTTACATAAAGTTCTTGGTGCTTACACAGTAGAGTACAAGAGATCACCTGGCTCCTCTGCATACTATCAATGAGGAAGTAACTAAGAGTGAGGTTGGAAAAATAAAGTCTTTTCCTTGAAGTCTCATATTCTCCTAGTGGGTCAGATGAAGATGTCCAGATCCACCCTCCCCCACTCTGTACCCTGTTCCAGGTCGGCCTTCCTGGTTCTCCAGCCAGCTCTGGGCCTGGGAGGCTGACCTGAGTGTACCACAGCAAGGCTCTCTCACTCTCCTTCATCCTGCTGAGTTCAGCCACTGGAAAGCCCCTAACAGAAGATGAAGAGGAGCACAGAGAGTGAGGCCTGGATATCTGCTACCTCTCCACAGCTTCTCTTGAGGTTCTGATGGGCTGCCTGTGTTCCTTAACTGAAAGTCCCAGCTCCTTCCCAGGTGGCCCTCAACAAAAACTCTCTGTCCCCAAGTTCCGGGACAACTTCTTCCTCATTCTGTTAGGTCTAGGGACGCTAACCTCATTACTAGTCCCTGCCCACACTTATGTAAAGAGCCCCTTCGCTTCCTCAAATGACCCACCAAGGCTGGGCCATCTGTTTCCTGCTGGATTCCTGACTGGTATTCCTAATGAACCCATTTTCTCTCTATCTCCATCTTTGAATGACTGATTCACCCTGAAAATCTCTGCACTATGCAACACACATTCCAGACTTTCTCTGGCACAGCTGAATTCCCAGACAGGGGCTGAGGTGCCTCTTTTCTCTGTAGCCCTCTACAAGCCTACCTGCAAAATATCCTGTTCCACTTGAAAAAACATATCACAATGACTAAAAGAACCTTAGTTCTGTGCATGAATGAGCAGCACAACAATCAGCTCACTGTCCACTGAGCTCTTCCACCCAACTTGGTGACTCAACATCTCTCCTTGGAGATGGCCTTATTGCCCCTCATGTCAATGTTTTCCTATTTATAAGCCTAACCCTGACAACACGCAGCCCACCCTGCCAGAGGAAACAGTGTCATCAGGGCTGCCGGAGCCCCATCAGACCCAACTCCAACTCTGCCCCCTTGGACTCACCACAAACTGAAGGCGACCAACTGAATGCTTTTGTCTGGCCTCTAGAGAATTTTTTTTTTTTTTAATTTCAGCTATATTGACGTATAACTGACATACAAAATTGTAAGATACTTAAAGCGTACATCATGGTGATTTGTTATACATATACATGGTGAAAGGATTCCCCCCATCTAGTGAACAGACCCATCACTTCACATATTTATCTGTTTTTATGAGAACATTTAAGTTCTACTCTCTTAGCAAATTTCAATTATACAATACAGCATTGTTAACAACAGGTACCATGACATACATTGATCCTCAGACTTTATTCACTGTACAATTGAATCGGTACCAAGATCTCCTCCAGCCCCTGGTAACCACTTTCTACTCTTTATTTCTATGAGTTTAACTTTTTTTGTTGTTGTTTTTAAGATTCCACATATAAGCAATACCACGCAGTATTTGTCTTTCTCTAGTTGACTGATTTCACTTAGCCCAATGCCCTCAAGGTTCATTCACGTTGTTACAAGGGGTGGGATTTCCTTTGGCCTCCGGAGAACTTATGTTCTTTCTCAGTTCCAATCTAAGTTTAACATCTCTACTTGTTGAAATGGTTTCTTTTTAATAATAATAGTAATAATAACGATGAAACAGTGATTGAGCACTTGTGGACCAGACACCAATCCAAGCATTTTGTGTGTTACACAATTCAGTCTCTACAGCTCTATGCAGCCCCACCCCACTTTATGAAAGAAAAGATGGCATAGAGGTCAAGCCACATGCTGAAACTCAGGCCCCTGAAGTCTGGCACCAGAGCCTTTACACTTTTTCTTAATGTTTTCTTATGAAATGCTTTAATCATCTCAGAGAATAGAAAGAATAGTAGAACTCATCCCGATATACTCACAACCTAAATTTACCAATTACTAACTTGTTGCCGTATTTGCCTCATAGTTTTTATACAATTATCTCGAAGTGATTTGCAACATCATAACATTTCATCTATAAATATAATATAGATTTTCTCATCCATAATACCACTAATCACATGTAACAAAATTAACAGTAATTCCTTAATATTATCTAATAACCAAATTTAGATATATTCAAATTTCCCCAACTGTCCCCACAAAATGCAGAACTCTTCATGAGTTCGCCTGTTGGCCTCACATATGGCCAGTCAGATCGCATCTGAATTATTCCAATTTTAGTTCACATGCTGCACCCACCCCCAGCACCAATATGCTATCTGCTCCTTGCTGTACTTTTCCTACTTATATAGTCTTTTTAAATGAAAAATCTCTCTCACTCTAGTTCTCCTTCTACTCAGTCCTTGTATAAATCTAGTGCAAACCAGTCTTTCCTGGTGGAAAAGACCAATCTCCCCAATTTAGCTACAGCTGCACTGCAGCCACGGCTGTGTCAGAGCAGACAGCACGCACAGGACTCAGCACTGTTTACGTCACTGGGGGCAACTCAAGGAAAAGGATTAAGGTGGGGAGGTTCCTGAAGAGATGGTCGGGGGTCTCTCGGGGGGAAAGTTCTTGCCAAGAGGAAGGAAACTGGCAAGTTTTGCTCCAGGTCTTTGCCTCTGTCACTCTTGTCCTGAAAACAATGTGTGCGCACCTCAAGTGGTGTCAGGTGGAAAGGGGAGGCCGGGCTGGGTCACTCCAGGCACCGATGGCCACTTCTGAGAGTCCAGATGCCAACCAAAGGCAGTCCTGATAACATACCCCCGTTCTCTTCCTCAGGGCCCAGCCAATCAGCTCCTAATCAGATGCCCGCTCTGGGCACCCTCTCAAAAACCTTTAGGTCTTCTCCCACCCAAGGTGGGCAGTGTGTGTGGAGGGAGGGTTGACAAGGAGAACAGGTCACCATTACTGTTCCTTTTTGTCCTACTTCCAACCTCTCTGATGAAGGAGAAAGATGAGGAAGAGAGAAGCAGAAGAAGAAGAGTTCAGAGAAGAGGGCATCAGCTAAGTCTGGCTGCATACTACTCAGGAGCCGAAGTCCTTAACTCACCTCTAAACACCAAAATGTATATCCTGCCTGTAAAGGGCTGCCAGGGGAATCACAGCTTTTTTCACACACTGATATTTTTTAAAAAGTCTCTTGCTATCTCTCAGCAGTTTAAACTCCTTCTTGTCCTTTAAGGCTTAATCAAAATCACCCCCTGAGTTTGACACCCTCATCTATGCTTCCTTAGCATCCTGTGATGACCTGACTGCAGGATGTATCATGATGAGCTGTAATTATCTGTTTCCTTGGTTGTCTCCTCTGCTAGACTTCAAGCTCCTGAGGCTAAAACCATGTCTTGTTTATCTCTGTATCCTCAATCCTTAACACAAAGCCTGTCACATATCAGTAAGTGTTGGTCAAATGAATTCTAGCACTTCTCCCCAAACCGCCTTCTGTGTATTGCTAACGGCATGAGAGTGTTTTTCTTTATTTTTCTTTACTTAAAAAAAATCCCCAGTTGCATCTCAGTAGCTCACCTGATAATCAAAGTAACTGGAAAACACCATGCATCCTGAAAACTGAGTCTGTGTATATAGAGAAGTGAGCCTGCCCCTTCTGAGTGTTCTGTATGCCAATTCTTTTATACCATGACTCCTGAAGGTTTGGCCCAGCTTTTTTCGATCCCTGCTACACCAAAGTCAGTGCTTTACATATGGTACACCTCAAGAAACGTGTGTTGAAATAACCTGATGGTGTCCATGACTCAAGCTCCCTAGAGAAGTTGACCATCTGCCAAATATAGCTACAGTGTGTTTGAATTATGTTAAATAGTCAACAAAGTTCGGGCAAGGAAGAAAATTGCCAATCCCTCCTGGAAGTGAGCAGAGAGAAGGACTTTCTTGCTTTCAAAATGTCCAAACATCTTGTTCTAAATACTGACATCTGTTTGCCTCCAGCTTGCTGCTCCCAATGTTTGCCAACTGGCCGAGAATATCTGTGTTTTTACCAACCATTTCCCCCTATCGCATCACTTCCTTCAGGAGCTGGCAATTTCACAGGCACTAGGGTGGAGCACTATGTGGGCACCAAGGGCAGATATTCACCCCCAACGCGGAGGTGATACTACTGCCTCTGCACCCTGAACAAACCCGCTATCAAAGCGTCCCAGTGGCTCGTCCCTCTAGGAAGGCGCCGGCAGTGCCATCACCCCAACACAGTCCCCGCTGCCCTCCCCTCCTCTGCTTCTCTTCCCACTGCCCTCTTCAATCATGTACCATCTGGCTGCCAATGACACCTTTAAAGACATTAAACCCTCATTTCAAACACGAGTCCTCCTGGAGGCAGACTGACCGGCCTCCAGTGTTTGGCGACCACGTCCATGCTCTTCGTTCCTGGGGTTCTCCCCTTGAGCTCTCCTGGCTCTCCTTCTGCCTCTCCTACTCTCTGTGGCTGTTTTATGGGCTCCTCAGTCCCTTCCACCTTCTAAATCTGAGCTGTCCTAAAGTCGTCCTTTTAGTTCTTTCCTTGTACAGCCAGGGACTCCAACTCCTGGGAAGGCTCCCTGCCTTGTGCAGAAACACCTCCTCACACTGAAATGCATGGCAGCCTTTCTCCTTCACATCCCTCAGAATCCCAGTCCTGCATCAGGCACTCCCAGATGCAAAGCTCAACCCTCTTTCTACACATTTAGCCCCACACACCCAATGTGTTCCAGACAACTGCTTCTAACCACCTACTGTCTCCACACCTTCGACATCACCCCTCTCCTAATCAGCACCCTTACCAAACAGCCTCCTTTCTTCCACTGTGCCTCCATTTTCCTAAGGCACCAAGGAAGTGTAATGTCAAAAAAAAAAAAAAAAAAGAGAGAGAGAGAGAAAATAATGACCAGCAGTAGAGATTTATCCTTAGAAAGTAATAGGGGAGTATTAGCACCTACACTGGACACAGAGGTTAAAGATATGGATTACTAGGATCCACTCCCAGATTCCACTTCAGGAAGTCTGGGGCCCAGGAATCTGCATTTTTTTTTTAATTTTGGTTTTTTCATTTTTGGCTGCACTGGGTCTTATTGTGCGAGGGCTTTCTAGAGCACAGGCTCTAGAGCTTGGGCTTCAACAATGTCCCCAAGTGATTCTGATACAAATAATCATAAGTCACACTCTGGAAAAAAACTGGGTCTCAGCAGCTGGGTACAGGATAAAGATGACAGGGCTAAAAATGTGTAAATGCCCAAAGGTGACTTTAAATAGAAGCAATAAACGGTTACAAGGTTCTGTTGCATAGGGATTTCTACTAAAACCATAGAACCGGGATACACTGCAGAAATTATCCGGTCTCACCCCTCCATTTAACAAAGAAAAACTGAAGCTCCGAGGAGGTTAATTACCTACCCAAGGCCACACCAGTCTAAGGCAGAATGCTTAACATGACAAAGGCTGTCTTTTCTCCACAGAAGTAAACAAAATAAATATGCCCATGTATGCACACACACACAAGCTTAAAATGGTACTCTCCAAATTTTAACCTGCAAATGAATTACATGAGGCTTTTTTTAATATGCAGAGTCTGATTCAGCAACTCGGAGCGGCAGGGGGGGCGGGGGGGCATGGCAGCGGGGGGGGGGGGGGGGGGGGGCGGGGGCGGGGAGGCAGGGCGGGGCAGGTAGCTTGACACCTTGTATTTCTAACCCCAGGTGATGCTGATGCTGCTGGTTCACAATCCACCCTTTGAGTAGCAAGGTCTTAGAAAGTGAAATAACTGCCCTTCTGTTCTAAATAAATGGTCTATTTCTCTACAGTGAGCACTTGTGCCACAGAAAGCTGAGCACCTCTGATTTCCTCGGCCACACTGTGTGAAGGGAATGGACTTGCTACATCACTGCTTCCGGATCCAGGCCACTAATCACCTGTTGACAGCCAGCAGGGGTGGAACTCAGACCAAAGCGGGACTCATGAGCCTCCAACTGCAGCCCTGTTACCAAAACATTCATGGTGAAAAATGTGATGAGATGACAAAAAAATTTTAAGGACTTTAAAAGATTTAGCCGTGCACTTTTCTTGAAATAATAGTTAGAAAATTAAGAGATTATTTCATTTTGAAGAAAACTTCCCAATTAAAAATGAACGTCCTTGTCTGGAAATACACATAGAACCAAACAAATGGTTTTGTCTAAATCAGGAAATAAATGCACTTGGGCACCATTACTATGAACAAAACTGAATGACACCCAGAAGAATGGCCTCCTAGCTCAGAGGTGCTGGGTGCTCCTAGCACCACAATGTCTGACCTCACCTCCGGGCTCCATCACTTACACGCCACAGGATGCTGAGCAAGTCACTTAAGCTCAGTCTCCTCATCTGTAAAATGGGATTATGATGAGCATTTCATGAGTTCCTACAGGAAAGTAGGAAAGAAAGGACAAGAAAGCACTTAGCATGATGCCTGAAACGTGATGAGCACTCAGTACAAACTGGCTGTAAATATTTCCAGAGGCGTGAGCACAGCCAAGGAACCACCATTTAGTGAATTCCTCAATCACCGAGGAATTCAGCTTCATCAGTCACCAGGCAGAACTGTCTACTATACCTGCCTCCCCCAGGCTTAGAGGCTGTCTCTGGAGAAAGAGACATACACAAAATTTACTGACTCAGTCTTTTCCATCTATCTTGGGACATCCCAAGTGCAGGCGGCATGCCCTGTGACAGGGGCAAGTGTCATCAGTGGCTGTGTCTGGGTACCCATTACGCACGTAGGAATCCTACCGTCGGCAAAGCCACCTTGGGGGTATGTAGTCACACAGGATCCCACACTGAGAAGGCCATGTGCTTGGGATTTAATGTTCTGTGGTCACTGTCTCAAAATTCTTAATAATTCAATCTTAGAGTATGTGTTTTGTAAGGGAAAGCTGATGGGAAAAGGGAGAACCCGCCAAGGGGCTGAGGCCCAGGCTTACTCACAGTCTACTTAAGCCACCTTCCAGAGGTGGGTTCTCAGGGTCCCATTCCCCCACCCTCCAGGGCTCCAGGTCTTGTCTGGCCACCCCATCCCTGTCCCACGGCAGAAACCTGGACACAAATAGGCTGGGGGGTGAGGGTCAGGCACACACCCCCCCAGCATCTCAAGGCAGAACATGGCAGCCATTCCTCCCCTGAACTGGCCACACCACAGCAAGCTCAGAGGGCGACTGGAAGGAGCAAGCCTCTCTTCTAGCTGCAGTCCAGGTAGCCAGCATGCCCCTGTGCTTTCACTACTCTTGGTGGTGGCCCGTCTACTCTGGGTTGAAGCAGTGGGCCCATGGGAAGGGGAGACGCCTGGCTCCCCTTCCCATGGGCCCACTGCTTCAACCCAGTCAGTCCCGCAGCTGGCAGAAGGGGGAGCCCAGCAGTCCAGAGGCCACATGCACCAAGTTACAGCAGAGGGGGCCCGGCACCAGTAAGGGTCTGTACGGCCCCTTGAGTATCCTGTGCTAAGGGAGCACATCATTAAATAGAAATTTAAAACATCATGACAGGTGAAGAGAGACACCATGGGAGAAAGGAAAGGCTTTATATTTTAACAACTACAATAGCACTTTTTCCGTTTTTGAACAAGAGACTTCAAATTTTCATTTTGCACCTTGCTTTGCAAATTATGTACCTGGTCCTGGCCATCAGCCTCCAGCCCCACCCCAACTCACCTGCTTGGTGCTATTTTCACCTCACCCTCAGCTCACACTGAGGGAGCAAGACCCAGCCCTTCTTGTGAAAGGAATCCCTGATAGGATAGGTACCAATCAGCCTCAAGAATGGTCAGCAATGCTAAGGGAGAATGGAAAAGAAGAGGCCCTGAGAACCAAGGCCACCTAGAAGCAAAGGAATTCCCAGGAGATGATATCTGGCAACCTAGAGAATGACAACGAGGTTGAGGAAATAAAAGGATTAACATCACCCCCAGAAAAGATTTCCCAACATTTATACCATCACCCCCATGGCTCCCAAACTGTGTATCCAAGATACCTTGGGGCACCATAGCAAATTCATAGGGACTCCATGGGATATTTAATTTTTTGAAGGAAATACATCACTGCTTGACACCCGTCAGATACCACATGAGCCACTAGCACAAGACTGTCCTCAATCACAGCATTAAGTTACACTTCATTCCTTTTGATGACATCGTATCTTTGCAAAACTAGATGTGGGGCAGTTGCTATGAAAAAACCAAGCGCAGTACAAAAATAAATACAGAACAGGAAATGAAGAAAGTAATATCCAAACTGATTCCAAGTTCTGAGTTGTGCAGTGCCCAAAAGGGACATCCACCTCAGTAATGAGTAACCATGGCTATTTAAGAATGAAATAAAAAAATACTTTCTTTTCCATTTATGTGTATTACTTTTTCAAATGGCTACTACATTGTTAGGACACATACTTATTAAGTTTTTTGGACCTAAATATTTAATAAACAGATCTGTGAAGTCCTTGCTTGGCCTAGGGGTGCCATGAAAAAATTAGTGAGATGTTACAGAAGCATGAGCCGAGAAAGTTTGGGAGACTCTGCACTATACAACCCCTTTCTTTCACATAGTGAAAGTCTCTGAAAGGAGAGGACAAGGGTGAGGATTATGAGGTGCACATACCCAGTGAAACCAGAGCTAGACTCAGCCAGGTATACACCAACAACTGACCCAGGGACATTTCTCTCATTATGTTTGAAGAGGCTACTCCCAAAGTTCAAAAAAATTGTTTAATATTTATTTATTGGTCATGCTGCACAGGATGTGGGATCTTAGTTCCATGACCAGTGATTGAACCTGAGCCCCCTGAAGTGGAAGCACAGTCAACCACTGGACCACCAAGGAATTCCCCCAAAGTTCAAAATTAAATGTGGATGCTAAAAAATAAAACATAGTCAATCTAGACCCTTTCATCTTCAGCCTGGAGGATGGATAGTCCAATGTGGAAAAGGTTGAAGGAGATGTTAAATCCACAGGTGAAGGATGCAAAGACAGATACCAGAGGAAAGCTCATTGATTTCATTGGGCTGGAACAATTCCAGTAAGAAATCCCAGAGAAACCCAACTGCAGGTCAAGGTTATGAAGCCTGCAGTGCTGAGCCAGGCCACAGATAAGGCTGAAGCTCTCTGGCACCACAGGGAGATGGGTAACTTCAAAACGTTCAAGCTTGAGAGGGAAGGGAAAAAAAAAAAAAAACTGAGAGAAGAGTCTGGATCAAAAAGCAATCAAGGACTTCTATATTGGCAGAATAAAAGCTTGAAGATAAATGGGACTCTTCAGGTCACAACCTGTTTTATTTGTGGCCAGAAAGAATATCTGGCCCACCTATCGAAATGAGTTAACCTCACCCAAGACTTCAGGAACACAAAGATGTGGCAGCAGCCAAAGAGACAGAAGACATACAGGTAGCTCTGTTACCATGAAATGAAGGAGGAATTTACATATAGAAGACCCTCCAGGGCTAAAGGATAATGTTTTGTGGGGAATTTGGATGCCTTGTGTCTCACTTTCTTAATACTGTAAGATGGCTTGAATCACATAACCCCAGGCTTAGGGAATAAGCCTGGGCACCAGCAGGCTCATTCAATAAAGAGGACATGTGTGAGCACACACACAAACAGCAGAACCTCCTGGGCTGACCTGATGCAGAAAGAGGTATGGGATGGGAACTGATGACATCGAGAAGTATGTCCCAGCCAAGTGCTCTCAGTGGGCTCCTCCTGCTTGAGAGCTGGTGCCTGCACATCCAGGGGCCAGGGCCAGAGCCCTCAATCAATGAGGACCGCTGCAGTGAGAACGTACATACTCTCTCCTCCGTCCGGCTGCCCCTTCAGCTCCTGCAGGTGCCCTGGAGACTGGTGGGTCTTTCCCTACTCTCCTTGACTAACCTTATTCCATTTCACCTACTTGGCTGTTACCTACCTTCCTTGTCCCCGGCCCTTTGCTGTCCTTGGGGGTGCATTCCAACCTGACCACCCTCTCTTGTCAGTCTATAAACTTTGAGAATTTCTTAACCTTTAATCTTAGTGGTTATTTCCCAGTTTCTCATCCTCAGCCCAGTTTCCAGAATACCCATACCATCTGAAGACAGAGGGGCAGAATAGGGAGTGCAATGGGGGCAGCTCTAAGAAAAAGAACGGGATACAGGGCTTCCCCAGTGGCTCAGCTGGTAAAGAACCACCTGCCTATGCAAGAGAGGCAAGAGATGTGAATTCAGTCTGAGTTGGGAAGATCTTCTGGAGGAGGAAATGGTAACCTGCTCCAGTATTCTTGCCTGGAAAATTCCACAGACAGAGGAACCTGGCGGGCTACAGTCCATTGGGTCCCAAAGTGTTGGACACGACTGATCTTGCACACACTCATGGTCCTGGAGGCTTGATCTCCGGAGCAAGAAGCACTCTGAGGATGACCTCCCAGCCAACTCTTCACCAAGCCACATGTGATAAAGGATAAATCAGTGGAAGTTACAGAGTTCCCTCTACTAGGGAGGGAAAGGATCTGGCAGGGCCAGCCAAGACACAACTCTCTGGGGAAGAAGATTTGCCAAATATTTAATTTAAAGAAGTTGGAGGCTTTGAAAAAATTCAAAAAAATTTTTTCTTCTTTCAAAAATCCTCTTTACACACTAGGAGAGGAAACAAATCATGTTTTAAGAGTAGTTGTTATATATAGATTATTGGTATCCCAAAATTGTTGACTGCACTTTCTTGGGAGTGTATAAATATTTGGCAGGTCTCATAAAAGTATGAGCTAAGGATACTATAACTGGCTCAGAATTTATCATGTACAGTTTACCCAGAGATTGGCAAGATTGGGAGTTTGTTGTTGCTAAACGTCTAATGGCTGGGGACAGATATCAGCCAATGACAATTTATTCTGAATCTTTTGTGTCACATGTGAAAAAGGGATTTTCTCCCTACTCCACCCTCCCAAGGCAATCTTTAAAGGACTGGCATTTTCTTAGAGCTAAGATAAGCAGAGGAGAAACCTCCCTTAAAGAACATTCTCAAAGAGACCTTCAGTTCAGTTCAGTCGCTCAGTCGTGTCCGACTCTTTGCGACCCCATGAATCGCAGCACGCCAGGCATCCCTGTCCATCACAAACTCCCGGAGTTCACTCAGACTCAAGTCCATCAAGTCAGTGATGCCATCCAGCCATCTCATCCTCTGGCGTCCCCTTCTCCTCCTGTCCTCAATCCCTCCCAGCATCAGAGTCTTTTCCAATGAGTGAGCTCTTCACATGAGGTGGCCAAAGTACTGGAGTTTCAGCTTTAGCATCATTCCCTAGACTTTCAAAATGACAATCATCCATTCCAGCACCTTCAGTCTCCAGTGAAGAAACTCAAGCTCAGAGAGGTCAGTGTCCTGCCCAAGATCACAGTGCAGGCCAGCAACACGCAGCTCTCCCAATCCCAAACAGGGACATGCCTCTCTGTACCACAGTGCAGTCATCACTGTGCCATAAGCCAGCCGGAAGGCTTGTGAAGATTCCTACTGACACCCAAAGCTAGGCCAACTTCCACTGAGCCACAGTTTGGGGGAGTCCTCCTACCCCTCCCCCCCCCCCAAAAAAGATGTGTGTGTCTGCTCAGTCATATCTGACTCTTTGTGACCCCATGGACTCTAGCCCACCAGGCTCCTCTGTCCACGGAATTTTCCAGAAAAGAATACTGGAACCGATTGCTATTTCCTACTTCAGGAGATCTTCCCAACCCAGGGTCTGAATCTGCGTCTCTTGTATCTCCTGTATTGGCAGGCAGATTCTTTACCAACTGTGCCACCTGGGAAACCAGATAATCATATATAGTTTCATTTCAAGGACTGAGCAGTGCCTGGAAACCACACAACACTCATGACATGCAAGGCAAGGGGCTGCAGAAGGTCAAAAGACCCTGAAGTAGAGGATGAAAAACAGAAGGTTAAAAGTCCTGACACTTAAAGAGATAAATTGCCTCCTTTGTTCTTAACCTCCACAAAGGCTCTCCAGGAATTCACAAGGCTCTCCCATTTAAGCTGATGTATGGGGAGATCAAACTGAATTCAACAACCCAGAAATGGAAAAGTCCCAGAGAACAAAGCCTCAGTAGTGCATACATTGAGGGTCCAGGAAGGGATGAATAGAGTGTGTTCCTGGATGCAGAACCATTTAAGTGTAGAAGAACTGAAAAGTCTTAGCGTGGAAAAAAAGTGATACCCACCAGAGTGCTTGACCGAGTCCTAAAAGGATTGGCCTTCCGCTCTACCGTAAAGAGGTTTAGAGTAGGATTTGATGCCGCCACCCTTGCTGTCAGATCCTGCCAAATCTAGAGTTCTAGGACCCAGGACACCTGAGTTAGCACATGATCACACACTTGGCTTTGGGTCTGTCAGAAAGGACTGTAGCTGGGAATCTGCCTTGGTCTTTGTTATGAGGACAGTTAAAACCTAAGGAGAAATCACAAACATGCTTATTCAATACCTACTGTGGTGCTAGATGGACTAGTTAGGGAGGTCTGAAAATTATCTCTATGCATAATAAGTTAAATTAAGTCTTCTAAAAAAACTAGGTAGAACTAAACTAACTAGGTAGAACAATTGAATGGCTGTAAGAGCTTAGTAACTGAGCCAAAGCAAAGGGAATAACTTAGATGATCTCCTCTTGGATTCAAGAGACATACTGAGTGGCATCAGGAAAAGGGCAGAGGAAGGTTTTAGCTAACAGCAGCAGGCTTCAGTGAACACCGCACCCTTCAGTAGCCCAGTGGTCCTGGCTCAAAAATCAGACATTACAGTCACATTCTATGAGAATTTTTGTTTTTGTTTAGTCACTCAGTCATGTCTGACTCTTTTGCAACCCCATGGACTGTAGCCCACCAGGCTCCTCTGTCCATGGGATTCCCCAGGCAAGAATACTGGAGTGGGTTGCCATCTTCTTCTCCAGGGAATCTTCCCAACCCAAGGACTGAACCCGCCTCTCCTGTACTGCAGACAGATTCTTTACCACTGAACCACCTTGGAAGCCCATTCAATGAGAATTATAGAGCACTCAATTGTATAACCGAGTCTGGAGTGTGCCTTTGCTAGAAGTGAAGCACTGTGGAGTCTGTCAGGAATTGCTAAAACTCATTTCTGTTACCAATTTATACAAAAGCTTTTGGCAAATAAAGTTCACATCCCACCACCCTCCCCCAAAAATAATTGTAATACCAAATAATATAGAAATTTAGCACTTTTACCCTGGGATGAGGAATTCATTAGCCTTCTTCTTAAAGTTCCAAAGGTCCTGAGGTTAATGGTTAACTGAATGAGCTAAGATATTTGCCATAACCCCACTAATTAAAGAGCTACATTCAACTAGACTACAGACAATAGACTCCTAGAGAAACTTTGGCTAGACCTACTGATAATCATAACCCACGAGGTTTATCTTAAAGTTAGTAAGTGCTAAGCAGGACATCCAGAATTCCATATTATAGGAAAAGAATACACATCTATTTTTAGGGAGACTTTATCACATACTCACAAAGCTCATACTGACAAGAAACTAATTAGTTCATCGGTGGACAGTACATTCTAAACCAGCCTGCTGTTCACAGGTCAGTAAATCAACGGTTCCAACTGTGGGAAAGATAATCTGGAAGTCCCTGGTCTGGTGTCTGGACTCAGTCAGGCACAGTGTGGAAGGCCAGCTCTCTGGCAC
Organism: Bos indicus x Bos taurus; assembly: GCF_003369695.1. Lineage (NCBI taxonomy): Eukaryota > Metazoa > Chordata > Mammalia > Artiodactyla > Bovidae > Bos > Bos indicus x Bos taurus. The sequence continues at coordinate 68,190,222 of NC_040076.1, read as the reverse complement.
CATGAATCTAGGGGCCACATGTTAGGAAAGTCCTGAGGGGTATTCTGAGGGTTCTCCAAAGACTGCAGGGAAGCACCAGGACTGGGGCAGAAAAGAAAACCACCCCAGAGGTTTCTGATGCTTGCACACACTCGTGCAGAGAATGATAGCAAATTCTCCATTTGCTTCCAGAGGCTTCTACAACCTTTTAAATAAAGCAGTAACAGGAAGATGGGGCATAGAAGAGGAAATGCTACCATGGCAGACGCTGAAAAGACTCAAACCTCTCATAGGCAGCCATCTCTACCTAGTCTCGTTTTCTTGTTGCCTAGGAAATGCTGGGAAGGGTAGCTTAAGCATCCAGGTGCAGGCTCTGTGGGTTCCCTAGACCAATTCTTGACCCAAACCCAACTTCATTCGTCTATCTGAGCTTGCATTTGGCTAGAGGCCTGGGGATTTCTCCGTTTTGCACATGGCAGACACTCTCCCTAGGAAGGAAAAAAATTAATTTGACACAAGCAATCAATCCCACTGGAATGTTTGCTCACACTGAGCCAAGCAGAAATGGATCCTAAAGGGAGTACTTCTGGGAGGTGATGGGAATTTTAATGCTGAAAAATGATACTGTGTCAAGAACCAAGTATGACGGAGGAAGCACACACATTTGTATCCAAAGCATGAGCAACACACACACATGCACGTGGCACATATGTACACAGAGGCAAGTGCACGCACCATCCCTATGGGGAAAGGCATCTGGGTGTATAATTGTCCAGGCTTCCATCACTCTGTTTATTTTTTGTATTCAAAATGTTTTAAGAGATTGAAGAATACAGCAGTGTTAAACCCCTTTAAAGTAGAAAGCTAGAGAAGCTTGTGAAATGTTCCTATGATTCCAGTGTGATTCGTGAGATGGCAGGCTTGGTGAAAGCACCCACCACCTCTAATTCCCCATGATCCCACAAAACCCTCTACCTTTGCCAGGAATTCCCTCCCTACCCTGTCAACTCTGGATAATGAGAGCATCTTCCAAATGCATTCAAGCATCTCCTACTCTATGACCACCACCACATCTGTCAAAATAGGCTTCACCATGCTCTTGTTTATGTCCCTGAATTCCACTAGTGTAGTCATATCATATACTTGGGATGTTTCAATGTACTTAAAAAAAAAAAAAAAAAAAAACACCTCTAATGTTTCCCTCTATCAAAATGTGAGTTATCTGAAGGTCTAAAGAATGTGAGGAAAAGAAGATGGAGTTCTGGGAAGAAGAAAATGTAGAAGAAAGCCAAGACAGTAGTTCAATTACCCAGTGCCTCCTCTTGAGATGATGTGGTTGGGCTGGGTTTGCACATGCCCCGGGGAAATGAAAACTTTGGATTGCTTTCACCGTCTTCTCTAGGTGACTCAAAGGAAAAGTTCAAGGACATGAGCTGGCAGGAATATCATTAAGTCAGTCCTCCTCGTGCCCTGAGAGAGCTGGCAGAGCAGCTCTGAGGGATCCCTGGTAAGGGCATTCTCGAGGGTGCTCATACGCATCCCTAATGACAGACTTGAGGTCCAAAGGAACAGACTGAGAAGTGTAGGCTTTTCAACACAGACCCAGAAGTCCCAGAAACAGGGCTCCTCTTTCAAAAGGTTCTAAAGACCAAAACAGTTTTAAGGTACTGCTGACCATCAGTTGATTCTCAGGGGAATTAAAGCCCTTGATCACCAAGCAAGGATGTGGGGTCACCTGTGAGCTCTGGCATCAGGGGTCTGACCAAGCAGTCTAGAGATGCTCAGACAAAAAGCCTCAGAAGGATGGAAAGCCTTCAGGGAGCCAGGGTATAAAGGTCCTGAGACTACTTACCTCCTGGTTTCCATCCCTGCTGGCTTTACTATGGTCTAGTTAGCTCAGAATGTTAAAGATGGAAGATGCTTTTGAGACTACCTCACTCACCTCCCACATCAGTCTCAGAAAGGGAAAGGAATTTACCACTCTCATCAATCACAACGCTGGGCTCTGGATGCCCAGCCCATCTCTCTTTCCACTTAAACCTAAACACCTGACACCACCATTTGCCTGTTTTGTTAGTTTTTCCTGAACTGTCTTGTTTACCATTCTCCCAGTTTCTGCCACCTTTACCGGGAATAGAGTTCTCATTCACTCTGGTCAAATGAGAAATGATGCTCATAGCTACTAGGGCTACTCAAGCCCCAGAGCCCTGGAGCCAAGAACAGTACATAAAACACTGAAGTCTTCCTGTGTTAAAAGAAGCAGAAGAGTTTTGGTTAAAGAAAACAGCCAATAAACAACTCCATGGCAAAAGACTCAGAGCAACAGTCCCAATCTGGACCTCATTTTTCTACCTATTTATGATGTATTTCAGTTCATCTTATTTCTATAAAACACACATTCATGAAAACCTAGGGTGATGTAAAGGAATTAGCTTTATTTGGAAAAAGCAAAACTGACTGCAACTTGTCATTTTAGGAGGCTGAAGAGACTCAGAAAGCAGATCCTAGCAAGGTAAGAGGGAATCCAGACCCATTAGAGGCCCCCTAATTCAAATGTTAGTCATACACACCAGACAGAAATGCAGGCATCAGCAGAGCAGCTCTGTGAGCAATCCATCACCCTCCTAAAGCTGGGAGCCCCTTGAAGATAGAGACTGTGCAATACTCCCCTCTGGACCACAGCGCATGGGATGTAAGAAGTGCTTGCTAACTGCTTGCTGGGAGAATCAACAATGCCTCGTTCACATGCTTATGGGCACATACACACATACATGGATGTAGACAGAATCCCAGTGAAGACAGTCTTAGCATTAAGCCCCATTTCTAAACCTTTTTCCCCCAAAACTATTATTTTAACTAGGGTAACACTGTTCAAAATACAATGTATTTTTCTCTTTTGCATGTCCTTATGTATATTTAACCTCCTCCTTACTCTATCAGAAGCATCTACTTGCCTCAGGGAAGTTCAGGACAGTTGTAGCAGTGGGCAAAGAGAAAGTGTTCACGTTTAGCTGTTGATATCCTGGGTAGGACTTTTTTTAGTGTTCAGCTTGAATTCTCGACACATTCTTGTGGGAATCAACACATCAAGATCCAAAATGGGTGGACCTGACCATGGAGATCACTTTAAAACAGAGGTAAATAGTACTCAAGATGTCACATTAGGGAGATCCTTGCTACAAGAGAAGGAGAGGAAGCCCTTTTCCTCAAGTATCAGGGGAATGTGGCAAAAATCCAGTCTAGGAGATCAGACACCAGGGTCTCAGCTTCCTCCCATATGCCACCTCAAGGCCCAACCAGAGTTTGGGGGTGAAGGAGGCAGCTTTAGAATATAACACCTCAACAGGTGTGAAGGCACCTGAGAACCCTCAGGCCACTCCTGAAGTGGCTGCAGGCCTCTAGGATAACAGCTGTCATTCAGTCCCATACCCTGATCCACATGGTGTGATGGGAAGAAACAGCACTGGCCTAGTGGGTATATAGTTAGACAAGCCAGGCATAGAGGTTCTGACTTTTCACAGCTGGCACTGAGTGAGCTGGGGATCTGCATATTTCTTCATTCCCTGATGATGGAACTCAGAGATGCTCAGAGAGCCAGTGACCTGAGCAGGCAGAGCCCTGGGGTCGGGACTAGGAGGCTGCCATGCACAGGGACTTTGACCCCACAGACAAACAGTCAGGACATGATTGCTACTTCTTGGTAGCAATATCAGACCATATCCCAGCAAGAAAACACAAGTACAGGGATCAGATCAGACCAGTCCCGCCCCTATGAGGCAAAGACCAGGGGAATCCAACCATCGTACCATGACTCCAAGTACCCCTCTCCCCCTACCACTATCACCACAAGTTCACAGGGGCACCTCTACAGACCCAGATCAAGAGAAGTGGGAGAATAGGAGAAAATCCAAGTGAATGGGAAATTTACCTGTAAGAAACAGTCGTCTAAAAACACATGACATACTACAAACTAGCCAAGTTGAGGTGGGGGGAGATCAGCTCCACATTAGGAAAATTTTAAAGCTACATTTTCTTTGCACATTTGGGTGATAAGGAATGTGCAACTGAGCTGCAGTGTCACCCATCAGAGAAAAGCCCAGTCATTCCGGGCAGTTAGATGAGCCACTCTTCCACTCAGACACATGTCTCTTTTCCAAAAGCAAATGGAACATATCATGAAACGTTTCACTCCAGCCCTGGTGCAGCCAATTCCCTACCAGACATGAAAAAATGTACAGTCCTCAAAGGAGGTACAGCTGTCACTGCCATCCAAGTCCCCTGGCTCAGCTTTCAACCACACTCAAAACCAAGGGAGACCCCAGAGAAAGGCAGCAGAAAAAAATCCCTTTTCATTGACTCAGCAATTTCATTTGTCCAGGGTATTTTACTTCTACTATCTCGCTTTATCTCATATTGCTCCTATGATGTATGGCAGGGCAAGTATGTTTACCTCTCTCTTCAGATGAGGAAAGACAGGTCCCATCTGTAAAAACAGACATTTTAACTGGCTTGGCGAAGTCACAGGGATAATTAGTTGCGGGTAGAATTGGAAACCGAGGTCTCCTGAATCACATCCTTGGATTCTTCTAGCCAAACACAAACTATGGCTTTTGCACACACAACCTAAAGCACTTCCATACCTGTGGTATTGGAATTAACTTTCACTCAAACCCACAAAACACATGTGGCTTTTTTTTTTTTGGCTAATTGTGACTGCAAATCTGGCTCCTAAGTCACTTAAAGGCATACAGCAAAAGAAGCCAAGAATGGCCTCTACCATTTATTTAAATGTCATTAATAAAAGCGTCAGTGAACACTGCACAGAAAGTTAGCCTCCAGAGAACAGGACTGGCTGCTCTCCCTCCTTCCTGAGAATAAAAGCAGACGAAGCATCCTGATTCTGTGGTTGTCCTGCCGTCACCTCAGAAAGAGATTAAATAATGGGTGATGCTCTTGCTACTCTTTGGACCAAATAATGTTCCAGAACAAACACTCGTCCTCAGAAAAGATGGGTTATAAATGTCCACCATTAAGAGAATGGTTAAACAAAATGGGGCATATCCACACAACAGAATGTGACACAACTCTCCAAACAAATGAGGTAGAACATATGCACTGACATGGAAAAATGTCCACAATTACAAAGTGATAAAAAACAAATTGCAGAATAAAAGGGATAGCATAATTCTCTTTTTTGTCAAAATATGAAATAAAGCTACGCATTTGTGATAAATACTTACTTGCATATGTAACAGGTACCTATGTCAGTCGAATTTATCTTATCATCAGGGGAAAAGAGGGAGAAAGAGCATTCACTTTTAAACATCCTGAAACCATCCTGTACTTTCCTTTTGTATGACTATTTCTTACAACAGTATCAATGCCTTTACTCCTCCAGACAAGGGACACATCCTCTGTCTTCTTTCATTACCCCATATAAAGAGTATTAGCTTATGAATGTCTCACTTTGCTCAATAGATACATGTATACTGATATATCATACATTTAAACTAACGGGGAAATGGCTTCATTTAGGAAAAAGTCTAAATGTCTAAATAAATGCTCTATGAAAGTATATCTGAAACCAAATCTCTCTAAACAAAACCTTGTTTACCACCTACTTAAATTATCTTTTAACTTATAGACAATAAACACGTATGAAATGAATCAACAAATGAGTGAAATTCCCTTTCTGATTGATTTCCAATGAGCCATTTTTCCCTGTATCAATCTTCTCCTAACCCCAAAAGACTATAAACTCTTCAGGGACAAAGACTATTTGTTACCCACTTTTAGTAACTCCTTTAGTACCTGGCATAATACTGGGCACATCGTAGACACTCAGTCAATATTGTTTAGTTGATCCATTTGAATGTTTGAACTTCCCTATGTGGATATGAAATTAAAAGAGGCTTACTCCTTGGAAGAAAAGCTATGATCAACTTAGACAGCATTTTAAAAAGCAGAGATGCTACTTTGCTGACAAAGGTCCATAAGTCAAAGCTACGGTTTTTCCAGTAGTCATGTATGGATATGAGTTGGACCATAAAGAAGGCTGAGCTTTTGAACTGTGGTGTTGGAGAAGACTCTTGAGAATCCCTTGGACTGCAAGGAGATCAAACCAGTCAATCCTAAAGGAAATCAACCCTGAATGTTCATTGGAAAGACTGATACTGAAGCTCCAATACTTTGGCTACCTGATATGAAGAGCTGCCTCACTAGAAAAGACCCTGATGCTGGGAAAGACTGAGGGCAGGAGGAGAAGGGGACAACAGAGGATGAGATGGTTGGATGGCATCACTGAGTCAATGGATATGAATTTGAGCAAGCTCCAGGAGATGGTGAAGGACAGGGAAGCCTGGGGTGCTGCAGTCCATGGAGTCACAAAGAGCTGGACATGACTGAGCAACTGAACGACAACAACAGTGTGTATTTTTGCAAAAGAAGGGTGCTTCATTAGTTTTCCAGTGCCTATGGGATATTTGTAAGCAAGCAATAAAAGATCCCCTCTAATTAATCCAGGATAAACAACATATGTTTGCTATATTTTACAATAAATATTGATTTCATAGGTCTTTTTGTTTAAGGTAGAATTGCCTGTCTACACAAAACAGATTCATTTCCTTAGCACAATGTTTCATTATAAAACTCCCAAATGACCTGCACACCAATAAATAGCTCTTATAAAAAGAAAAAAATTCAAGCCAACAAATACTAATCAAGCAAGTATATGCAAGGCACTATGTTAATGGTGAGAAGAAGACAGACAAGTCCAAAGCAAAAGGTAGAGCCTACTTGGGGAAACCAGACATGACCATTTTCCAAGGTGGGGCTTCCAAAACATCTTGGAGTCATCGATGTTGAGTAAAGTTCTGGAAAGAAACTAATGTCCAAACAAGTCTAGTGTACAGCTCACCTCCACCTTGGACATCTCATCCAAGTCACCAAATAAGGACTTAAGAATCCCCTGTTTTCACCTCTACTCTAGAGGCTCCAGGGCTGAGCGAGATGCAGAAGTCTGCACACCTAGCTCACTCTGAATTCAACTGGACAGATCATTCTTTAAAGCAATTCTCACCCGTTCTCCAGAGAATGGATCCAATCCATCTCCTCTCTTTACGGGATCTCAGCACCCTGCAGTCCTTCAGAGGATCTTGGATTCCATTCACAGAGAACAATGAAGTCAGTCTTCTTAATAGCTTAATAAGGACTTTATCATCTGACCTATACATCTGACCTGAAAACCTCCTGGTCTTTTCCCCACAGCCACAGAGGAAGAGGTGTCCCTCCATCCCGGAGATAACCTCTTTGCCTGGGAACCTCATCCTTTCCTGACTTCTGAAGAAGGTAGTGCCCACTCTGATACCCTATCCACACACATACCACTTTCTATCACCTTCAGTGTCTACCACTATTTCCTCCGGTGATTTTTTCTCAAACACTGAAAGATTTTTCTCTCTCTTTAAAGCAAACAAACAAAATTTCACTGGACCTGATAACTTTTTAAAAAATTTACTAAAGTACAATTTGCATGCATAAAATTCCATATATAAGTCTACAACTCACTGAAAGCTCACAAACATATCACACCATACCTATGACCAAGAAACAAGACAAACAGTACTCCCTAAATGCCCCTTCAGTTACCATTGCATTATTTTCCTTACTTTTACTAGCAAACCTCTTCAACAGTGTTCTATCTTCATTTTTACCATCTCCTCAGCTATTTCAGAATAAGCATCCTCTGTTCCATGAATCCTCCCCACAGCCATGCAGATGAGGCTGTTGATCCTTCCTCTCTGTTCTCAGTGTACAGCATGCGATCCTTTGTTTATGTGTCAGGCAACTCCACCAGACAGTCACCCTCCATGTCAGAAAGATGATTTCTAACTTGCTGGTATGGCCTCAGCCTGGCACTTAATTAGGTTCATAGCTGGTGTTTGACACTTGAATATGAATGAATGCAAGAATGAATGAAAAGATCCACTCACTGAAATCTAGTGTTTGCTGAAACTGATCAGTCTCCATCCAGTTCTCATCAAAAGTAATCATGATATTTAGCTGTCAAAATGCAATGGCTAGGATCATGAAGAATGACTAGAAAATTATATCGTTCCAATCACTGCTTAAGCATTCTCTTTATATCCAAATATTTGAGCCCATTATATGCCAATGGCCTGGGGTACAGAGACAACATTTTGCACCCACGCTACAAATGAAAGCTGTGACATCACTCCCAATGGCACTCTGTCTTTCCATGGCCGTAGACCCAACATGGAGTCCTGCCAATCTTTCCCCTTAACTGCTCCTGAAGATACTCCCCCCTCTTCCCACAATCTCCTTTCCAGGAGAGTAACAAGTCAGAGACAGGAATCCCCCAGGAGCACCAGACCCCTCCCCCTAGCCCCCTTTTGTCACATCCAATTAACCATCTGCCATTCTCCTGGGTCTCTCTCTAGGCCCACTGTCCAGCTGCCAACTGAACACTGCGCTTCCCCACCCCCATACCCCATAGATGCCCATTGTCCCTAGGCTGCAGGGCAAGAGTATAGCCACATTCCCAGTCCCTGCCTGCCATGCCCTGGAATAACTAACTGCAAGCTTAAAAATCACGTCCCTACCTATGTGGAAAGAAGGAAGGAAAGAAGAGAGGGAGGGAAGGGGAGAAGGAGACAGGAAAGGAGGGAGGAAAGATGGGAGGGTATCACAGGGGAGGGGAGGGGAGAAGAGGAAGCGACTGCAGCATAATTTGGAAATTCTAACCAGTAATATGATATTATATGCAATATAGTCTTACTAGTAATATATATGGTCATATTCTATTATATATAGTCATATTCTATTACCAGAAGTATGATCCCATTTCTATTACTAATCACAATATGAATATAACTATCACAATCTATAGCTACCAAATCAAGTGATCCTGATAGGTAAGGTTTGTTTATTTTTTACCCATTTTACACATAAGGAAACTGAATCTCAGGAAGGCTGTACCTTGTACAAGACACACAGTAAGTTCCTGTTCTAAGACTCTGATTCTAAAACCGAGCCACACCTAAGGAAATTTCCGCCTCCTCCTACTCCAGGGAATAGAAACCCAGTCCCCCAGAGCCCACCTTTTGGTAATAGGATCCAAAGGATCCCCTGGATTCCTACTCCATCCCCTAGAGGGCCATATAACACGCCTCTCTAAACGACAGTTCTTGGGTCTGCCCCTGAAATAAGAGCTGAAGGGAGGGCTTTGGGGCCAAAGGAATGGGTGTGCTCACTGGCATCGTCCTCTGGTGTGAAGCGTTCCTCTTCATGGAGAATGGGCAAGAAGCTCCTCCATGACCCCTGTCTGCTTCCTCTTTGTTTGAGAGCCTGAGAAGGCAATGGCGACCCACTCCAGTACTCTTGTCTGGAAAATCCCATGGGCGGAGGAGCCTGGTAGGCTGCAGTCCATGGGGTCGCTGAGTTGGACACGACTGAGCGACTTCACTTTCACTTTTCACTTTCATGCACTGGAGAAGGAAATGGCAACAATCCTAGAGACGGGGGAGCCTGGTGGGCTGCCGTCTATGGGGTCGTGCAGAGTCGGACACAACTGAAGCAACTCAGCAGCAGAGGCATTAAGGAAATGGAAAATTCAGAACAGGTCAGTCCCTGACAGAGAGGGCACCCGATGGCCAGGCATGAGCCCTCCTCAGGAAGCTGCCCCAATAACTTCTTGCCTGAATCCTCCTCTTCTGTCCTCTCCTCATTCATTCTCCACCGCCATCTCCCCAACCCCCCCCCCGCCCCCTCCACCCCCCACCCACCCCCCCACCCACCCCCCCACCCCCCCCCGGCTCCCCCGACAACTTCCCTTTCTGACTCACACTGTAGGAAGTGATTCAACAGACCCCTCTAGAGCCTGGAGCAGATCCCACCTCAACCTGCAGAAGAAAGCCACAAGTACTTCTAAAAGGATTGTATTTTGGGACCTCCTTTCTAACTTCTCTGCCCAAGGAACCTTTTAGAGCCGCGCCAACCCAGCTCACCCACTTCACAGCTGCCCTCAGCTTGCACTATCCACCCCAAGCACAGGACCACAAGCCCCTGATCCCCCAAGCCAGGCGATGCTCTCTCTGTTGGGGTTATTGACCAAGCACATGGTGCCCTCATCTGAGCTGCTGGCCAGCTAGCTGCTTTACTGAGGTCCACCTTCCCCCACTCTCCTCCTCTGGCCCGAGGCTCACCCCCAGCTACCCTGGAGATCCACCCCAACGTGCTCATCCAGGATCTTCTTCCTTCAACTGCTCCTCTTTTCCAAATATTCATTCCCTTCCCCAAGCCTGCCTTCTCCCTCCTCCCCACTCCTAGGTATTCACAGATCTTCTCTACCTAAAAAAAGCCTCCCCTCAACTCTGCTACCCATCTCCAACTACTTTATTATTTTTAACCTTCCCTTCACAGCCAAACTTTTCCAAAGAGTCATCTATATGCACTCCCACCACTTCCTCCCCATCCACTCAACTCCCTATTCCCCTTGAAATTTGAATTCCACCTCCCATACACAAGTGAATGTTATTTCAAAGGTTACCAGTGATCTCCCAGTTTCCAGAACTCAGAAGGTTTGTTCAGTTCCCCTCTCCCTCAGCCTCTCTGCAGCACTAGATCCTGTCGATGGCCGGACTGTTTCCAAGCCCTGCTCTTTCCTGGTTCTCCTCCAGCCCTTCACTCGGGTCTACAGCTCTGTCCTTGGCCCTCTGCCCTTAAGTCTGTATACACTTTTCATTTATTATCTCGTCTATTCTGATAGCTCCAGCCACAACTTCTTACGGATATCTCCCAAATCTATATTTCCGTCTCTGGCCTCCCTCCAAAGCTCCAGACTCCCTCCGCTATCCGCCTACTGAATCAACACCTCCCTAAGCTATTTCACTGACACCTGAAAAGCAACATATCCTAAAGAAAGTTCCCAAATCCTCCCTCTCCTCTGCCTCCCCACAGCTGCTCCTCCTCTTCCTGAACTCCTGATTTTCATTTAGGGTACTTCCATCCTCCCCGTTACCCAACTAAGCTTTGAAGTCATCTTTGAGACCTGCATCTTCCTTAACACCTCTTCATCCAAGTTACCAAGTCCTATAGACATTACCTCTATAAGTTTCCTCATAGCCACCCTGCCTCCCCATTTCAACTCTGCCATCTCAAGTTCAGACTCTCCTAACCTTTCACAGTGGTCTCCCAGTCCAGCTCTGGCTACCAGTTCCTCCCCTGTTGCAACTGACCCTCTGCAGGGCAGCCAGATTTATCTTCCTGATGACATCAGCACCCCAGTCAGAAACTTGCAGTGGCTCCTGAAAGCAAACTGAAGAAAGACCATACTCTTTGGCCTGTCACTCAAAGCCCGTGGTTATCTAAGAGTCCAGTAAATGTTTAATAAATGAAGCAATCAATCAACTTGGTCCCCATCCCCTTCTGACTTTGCTCTCCCACTGATCCTCCACCTGAATCCTCTGAGTCATATAAACTAGACCACTGACTGTCCCCAAATATGCCATGGATGGTCGCACCTTTTTTAACACTGTTTGAACACTGTCTTCTCCATCTAAAGTCTACCCATCTTTCAAGTCTCAAGAAGTAACTACTTCCTTGAGGACACAGTTCATTTGCCACTTTTCCTTCTACTTGTTTATCCCTCATATCTGTGTTTTCTAGCTAATATCCAGCTCTCTTCTAATAAAGCCATGGGACAGAAGGGGAGGAGATGAAGCTAATTCTCCAACAGTTTCTTCTTTACTTCTTTGTAATAATTCCTCTGTCCTCCCAGCTAATTCTCTCTGTTCCCTCACTCAACAGCAGACACAATTTCAAGCAGCTCTATTGATCCAACAGCCCTGTGGCTGTCAATCATTTCCTAGTTATTCTGCTGCCAGTCATTCACACTCAAAGGAGTGGCAGGAGGAGTCTGAACAGCATGCAGACAGAGCAGGAGCAGGAACAGACTGATTCACTGCACCCACCTGAGGCTCAGTGGAAGCAAGACCCCCATTCTTGCTGGGCTTCTCTAGATGGTATGGGGCCATGTGGCCCAGGGCCTGGGGGACTGGCATTTTTATACTTTGGTGGAGGAGAAGAAGTGCCTTGATTTGTTGCAAGGAGGGTGCCCCATCCAGTTCCCATGGGAAACCAAACTGAGAAGGATTGGAAAAGGTCCCGTGGAGGTCAAATTTAATAAAAGAATACTTGCCAGAAGAGGTACTTAGGGTAATACAATGTTCGATTTGGAAAGAACTACCTACATAAATTTGGAGAGAATTGTACAACTTATAAAGACCTTTCACATACAGTGTCTTATTTGAGTCTTTCAACAGCCCTATAAGGGAACTGGAGTGGGGGCAGGCATCATCCTCATCTTACACTCTAGGTGCTACTCCCTCGCCCAAGTCATCCAGATAAGTAGAGAGCAATGGGGTGGGTTCACCTCCTTCTCTCTTACCTGACCTTCTCAGCCTCTTTCACAGCCTTTTTCTCCCTTTCCCATCCCTTAACTTCAAGTGCTCCCTGAGGGGGGTATTATAATTATATCCATTTTCCTTCCTGCTCTATATTCTTTCTTGCAATGATTTTATACACTCCCAGAGCACAGCACATGGCTGCACTAGGCACTCGATAAATATTTGTCAAACAAATGACGAAATGAATGAAAGAAAAAGAGCCAAGGCCCAGACTCTAGCCTTCTGATTCCACCCAGGCTCCTGCACACCACTGTGATGCCTCTCCAGCACCCCTTCACTTCATGTCAAAGGCCCTGCGTGGTCCCCCTTCAGGAGAGTCCCTCAGCCTCTGTGCCATCACATTCACTTAATAATGAAAACAACTGCTAAGGACAGCTAGGATTTCTTGTGTTCCTAATGTGGGTCAGAAACCACCAGATGTTATTTACATGTTTTTCCTATTTAATTCTCTCAACCTGTGAAATAAGCATTCTTGGTCCCATTTTGCAGAAGACTGAGGATGACATAGATTATTTAATTCATTCAATATTCCACCCCTGATTAGTGCTGAGCCTCTCTGATCCAAAACCCATGATCATCCAGCTTCTTGGCCTTAGCACCACTGACAATTGGAAGCTGGAGAATTTTTTATTGTCCTGTGCATTATAAGATGTTCAGCAGTATTCTAGACTTCTACCCAAAAATTCCAGTTGCCACCCCCTCCCTGAGTTATGGCAACCAAAAAACGTCTCCAGACACCGCCAAATATTTCTTGGAGGACAAAACTGCCTCCATTTGAGAACCACTAAACTAAACCCTACTGCCTACCTCCAAAAGTGAATTACCAAGTTCCAGAACCAGAAAGAACTGGAAAAGTAAAAGCGTTCATTCTTCAACAGCTAAAAAGGACCTCTAGTTCACCTATTCTGGTGTTTTACTGACATTGACAGTCAGGAAGATTTGTTTCACTTTTCAACTAATTTCTTTCTACAGCTTCAGTTTATTCCAACATTTCTTCCATACCCCAAGGGATTATCAAATACAACTGGATAGAATGTACCAATAATTGAGTTATTGATGATTGCTGGCACAAGGATAAAGCAAAGCCTCCCAAATCTTATGGAAGTGTGAATAGATGTTATATGTCCTAAAATATATTAAACTAGAAATAACCAATATAAATACAATATTAAAAATATTAACTACATTTCCTTTTCAGAGCAACAAAGTCCTCTCCCAATACTCCATCAGAAGTTCTTGAGAAATGGCATGATCAAAACCCAAATCATGATGGGTGGAAGTGAAGGAGAATCAAGAAGGAATGGTAAATATTAAATTAAGCATCATGTTTACATTCTGCAGCAAACACAACATCAAAAAGAGATGTTTTTCTTTGCTGCAGAAGAGCACTCAGAAGCCACCCCTCACGGGTGCCTGACTATGCACAGACAGGATGACGATATTTACCCAAAAAACTGCACACCAACATAGGATGTTATTCCAAAATGTCCCTTGTCTATGATCTGGACCTTACAATGTCCAGTTCTCTAGGTGGCATGGGGTTTTTATTTGAGAGAAAAACTGAAAGGGTAGTCAGTGAACACCAATATATCACCACCTTAGATTCAGCAACTGCTTATATTTTGCTGTGTTTGCTTTACCTATATCAGAGGGAGATGGCTTGTTTTGGTTTGGTTTTGGTGACTCATAAACTTTTTAAAAGATCTTTTAAAGAACAAATCATTTAATTACGTGAAAAGGCTAAAAACAATATAATACCTCTGATGAAGTGAGAAAATGAGTATAGACAAGTGAGTGTTGTAGGAATTCCGGAGGGAGAGTTGCTCTTGTGGGCTGTGAAAGCTTCCAGAAGAATGTGGTGCTCAAGTTTTGAAGAATGAGTTGCATTTGTAGAGCAGGGGTGAGGAAACATGAGTCAAACTGCCCTTGGACAGTGAGAAGAGCAGCCTGGCTAAAGCTGAGGTATGAAAGACAAACTTGACCCTAAAGACAGTAGAGGGTCACTGTAGGTTCATAAACCAGGTGTGATGAAAGTACTGCAACCTACTTTAGGAAGTGCAATCTGTCGCAGACGCCAATTTGGAGTGGGGGTGAGAGAGCCAATTCCAATGGGCAAGAATAAAGGCTACTGAAAGAGTCCATGGCACCATAATGGGTCTCCTGGCATAGGGCAGAAGCCCTGAGAATGAAGAGCATGGGCTCACTATGAAAGATAATTCAACAGAGATAGTTAGAAGAGAGACTCCTCAGAGACAATACCAAGGTGTTAAATATCAACCCTAGGAAAGAGAAAATACCAGTAATAGGAATAAAGAAGACAAGAGGAGAAGCTAGTTTAGGGACTTGGAAAGACAGAGTTGAGTGTGAGGTTGACCAAAGTCCAAGTAATAGCAAACAATCCAATTAAAAATGTCTTGACTCACAAGACCAAAGCTCAACAGATATTTCCACATCAATTTCATTAAATTTATCCTCTGATTTTTTTTCCTTTGAGTCTTAAAGAAAGACGTTTCTCCTCAGTTCACCAAAGCCAAGATTTTACTTTTACTAGGGAACCTCCTCTGTCTCATCTCTTCAGATATCTAACTCAATCAATCTAGCATCTTCAGTTCTTCCTGCCCAGAAGCTCCCTCCCTTCCACATCTAACGCTGTTCTGACTCTCGAACAAAAAAAATGAAAACTCTTTTTCTTGATGCTAATATCCTGTCTGACTAGCACCCAAATTCTTTTTGCTTTCACCAGTAAACTCCTACCCACCCCAAATGCCTACCCCGGAATGCCTCTTCTAATACTGTGCTCTCAAGAGCTCACAGTGGCCTTCTTTTTATCACATCCAGTGACACTTACCTGGCATTCCTCTTGTTCAACCTGTCTGCAGCCTGTCATCACATCAGAACCCACGCTGACTCCCTGGGGTCTCTAGGATCAAGTCTCCTTTGCTGCCACTTTCTAAACAAGGGTTTCTCCCCCAAATTCTAACTTTAGCCCTCTCCTCTTCCCTCCACCCCCTCCCTCTGAGAGCTGATGCATTCACAAGCCTCAGCTGCAGCAAGCCTCGATGCAGAAGGCTTCCAAGACCAGCCCTAATCTCCTGCCTGTGCCCCTGTCTGGAGTCCCATTTCTCCCACAAACCAATTCCACCTGTATGCTCCTCAATCAACCTGAATTTTCCACACCCAAAGCGAACAACATTATCTGCCCGGCAAAACCCAGCTCCTGTCCTCAACCAGAGTGCATCAATCAAGACAATGTTGGTCCTCTATGCTTTCAACCCAGTTACTCCCATTTTCTTGTGGACTTAATTTTCTTTCCCTCCTACAACAAGTTTGTCAATAAATTCCCATATTTATGCCTTTGACAATGCCTTTCTCTCCGAGTGGTCCCTGAGTCCCCATTCTTTCTGCCACTAACCCAGCCAAGCCCCTCTCCCTCAGTTCTGGGTCACTTTTGCATTTGGATTCTTTCTCTCTTTTATCAACTCCATCTATCATATGACCCCCCAGATAAACCTTTCCAAATATCACCTTCTTCAGGATGTGCCCTTGATCAAGAACCTAAAATGACTCCCTACCAATCTGGAATCAAATCCAATCTCCTCTCTCTTGGGCTTCCAAGAC
Source organism: Bos indicus x Bos taurus (assembly GCF_003369695.1). NCBI lineage: Eukaryota > Metazoa > Chordata > Mammalia > Artiodactyla > Bovidae > Bos > Bos indicus x Bos taurus. The sequence continues at coordinate 68,174,140 of NC_040076.1, read as the reverse complement.
TCTCCCTATCTGGTCTTGTCCTATTAACAAACTCTGTTTCCCATTCCTCCCTTCCCTACACTTTCTGCTCCATCTTCCCAGCATCCTCAATGTCAATGCCTCAACCTCCCTGAGATTTTGTCCATGATTCTCCTCCTACCCTCCATCTCTCCTTCATAGGGTACCCTCAGTCCCTCTCCTCGGTAGTTCTGCCAACTTTTTATCTTAGAGCACCATAATGTTCAGCAGTTAATTAATCTCTAATTGAAGAGTAATTGTAATCTTCTTTTAAAAGCTCTTGGAGGAGAGAGACCACGTTGAATGTTTCTATCCCACAGCACCCTGGACAGCAGAAGGTTCCTTAGTAGGAGCTGAAAAGTCCTTGTTGGTTTTCTGTTCCCAATTCTGAGTTTCTATATTTCCCCTCCTCTGCCTCATAACCATGATCAATAAAATTATTGTGACACACTTTCCCAGGCTTGGATCAAAGAGTTCCCAGAAAGACAGTACAGAATACACCAGTCTGTAAGACTGGGGTGTGGGGTGTGTGTGCTTCTCTCTGTGTGTCTATCTATCCATGTACACGTATGGATATAGGATTTAGAAAATGGAGCTTAATCCATGATCAAAAGAACTTAAGTACCAAAATAATCAGAAGAGGACAAGGAACCAAAATGACAGAATTAGCTGAAACATGTCTAATTAGAGGCAGAGTATGCCAGAGTTTTGACAAAGCAATTGCCAGTCTGGTCTTTGTGTGAGCAAAATTTTCCACCAGTAAGTAGAGGGTAACCCTGGCCCCAGGGACTTTGAAAATGTGCTTGAAGCTTTCTCAGTGCTTCGACTAAATAACTTTATAATCTGTCCAACCTACCAGGTGTAGAGCACTATATTCCATAAAGATTAGGGGATCAGAAAGGAGACAGTTAAGAAATATGGTCTTTTCCAGGTTTAAGAATCCCCAGGCTAGAGATTGGAAGGGAGTAAGATCAGAAAGCAGAGCACAGAGGGCCACTCAGATGGGTGGTGGTCCTAGACCCTACCACAGATAGCCTGCTTCCCCTCTTACAACTTGTTACACATTGTCAGTCATTTTCAGCCTTATCTGTTGTAGATTTCACCCTTCTCTGATTTGAAGAGCACATCAAACCTAGCCACCGCCCCGCCCCCCACCTCCAATAAGGCTGCCCAAGGAGGAAAGAGAATACCCCCGGCAGGATTCCACAGGAGACAGTCCCCAGTCAGTTATTTACTCTGTGATTTTAGCCAGAGCTAGACAATGTAAGCCCCATGTTGTATTTTGAAAGGCCCTGGGAAAAGTAACACATTGGACCATTATAGGTCATTAACACCATTAACACTGTGTGAATTCATTTGTCAGAAATTAGCAAGCCTCCAGAAACTGAGATCTGCTCCAAGTGCCTGGGACAGAGAATGGACAGGAACTAGTGTTTGGATGGTAGAAAAAGGGAAGGAGGAATGGGTGCCAAAAGATACAAGTAGGTCCAGAAAGGGAAGGTAGGAAAACTCATACTTCAAGAGTTTTCCCCACAACTAACGAAAGGCAGACTTCTGTGCCAGACGAGAGGCAGGAGTGGGGCAAGGTGGGGGAGTCAGGGAAGACATCCTGGTGAATGTTTCCAGATATGACTTAACCTCTCTCCTAGACTATAAACTAAGGTTATAAACTCAGGTCAGGCACGTTTTTAGAATGTGAGTGTAAGGGGGCTGGGGGAGGCGCTGCGGGGCGGTGTATATTAGAAACCACGACTGGGTAAAAGGACAGGGAGACAAGGCTGAGCCTTGAGAAGCAGGGTAGGATAACAGGGGCTCTTTCTGTTTTCTCCAGGCTCTGGCATCAGCTCCTGTCCTCCATCTCTTTACTCTTCAGACCAACTAGAAAATGAACATATGGGTCGACCAACTCTTGACTTCTAAAGCCACAAGTCTCCGCAACAAAGCACCCCACCCCTTCCCCTCAGATGACCTCCAGGGCAGGGCAATGAGGTTAGGAAACAGACGGGTGTGCAGGGAGCCTCCAGAGCCAACCTGCTCCTTGACCCTACCAGTTCATGCGCTTTAATCCAATTTCCAGAAAGAGGGGGTCCCCATAACTTACTGGACTCTTTGGGACAAAGATTCCAGACAAAATGGTTCCAGATATGGAAGATGGGGAGCTCTACCTACCGAGTTGGTGGAAGCCGCAGGTAAAGAGGAGATGGAGAAACCCTGGTTATCAGAGAAACAGGGCCACAGGTGGTGGGAGAGGAGAGTGGTCGGCCTCTGCTCTGGGAAAGGGGCTGTGCAGCCAAGGAACCTGCGACTCAGACCCAGGACTGGGTGGTGGCGGGGGCAAAGAACAACCGTGAAAGCAGGTCTGGCGGGGGAGCTCTACATACCACAGGCAAGCAAAGATTCAGTGGGTGTGTATGAGGGGGACGCTAACTCACATGTCCAGAATGAGTGATTTTTATGAAAAGCTCCTGCGTTCCCATCACTGGAGAAGAGGAGGACAAGGACGAGGTCCCAGGCGCCCACCGCCCTCCCAGCCGAGTCCGCCTCTGAAGTCTGAGACGCCCGGCTCCTCACACGCATCAGGCTCCGCGGTCCACCGTCCGCCCCGCTCCTGACTGTCAGGCTGCAGCCTGCGCGACTCCCGGTCCCTCTTTGCATATCAGGGCCCGGGGCCCCTGGCCCGGAGCAGGGGTGCGGGCGCGGGGCGGCCAGAGCCAGGCTGACAGGCGCTAGGGGGAGGGGGGAGTGAGGGAGGGGCGGGGGGAGCCGGGAGCGAGAGCGGCGCGCTGCAAAGTGATCCAACCTCGCCCCATCCCCGCGCTCCGGGAGAAGGCGGCCCACCGGGACCGCCTCCCGCCTCCCCACACAGACTCCCGCAAGTGGGGTGAACGCCGAGGGGCGCCAAGCTCCCAGCCCCCACCCCTCTCCAAAACGCAACCAGCACTGCCATAACAACAAGAATCTCGGCAACTCCAGGCCGGACGACTAGGGGGACAGCACCCCCAACACGCCCGCCCCAGCAACAGTCTCGTTCCCCAAACTTGTCCGAGAAGCCGCGTCCAGGGCAGCAGCCCCCCACCCGCCCCACCCCCTCAAGCTCCCCGCGCCCTGCCCAGCTTACCTGTCCGGAAAAAGGCGTCCACGTCCGAGTCGGCGGCTCCTCCTTCCTCCGCTGCCCCCTCCGGGGGGTTCATGACTGGGGGAGGGCGTCCACGGGTAGCCGGGGGGCGGCCAAGCCCGGGGCCGAGGGCTGCTCTGTGGGCGGAGGGCGCTGGGCTGTGGACACCGGGCTTCGAGGGCGGCCGGCCGGGGCGGCTGGGCTGGGGCAGAGGACGCCGAGGCTCCCTCAGGCGGAGGCGCACGGCGGGCTGGGGGCGCCTGCCGCGGGCTCCCCCATGGTCCCCCTTCCCCGGGGGGCGCTGGCCGCCTGCGGTCTGCCCGGGCCGGGGTCCGAGCTGCTTGGGCGCCCGCTCTCCCTCAGCAGCGGCAGCTGGCTCTCCTTCTCGCCCGTCTGCCTGTCTCTATTGTTCAGCCCTGCTCCGCTCTCCTCTTTATTTTTCCTCCTCCCTCCCACCCTCCCTGTCTCTCTACCTCCTCCCTCCCTCGCTCTATCGCCCGCACGCTCTCAGCCTCCCTCCCTCGCTCGCTCTCTGGCTCCCCCTCTGGCTCCCTCCGCCGCCGCCGCCGCCGCCGCCTCGCAGCTCCTCCCCCGGCTCCCGCTCTTCAGTCCCGGCCAACAATGCCCAGGGCAGCGCCGAGCTCAACTGAAGCTTCGGCCCGGGCCGGGGTCGCCGCGGGCCCCCGGCGGCGCGGACGCCTCCCTCCCCCCCGCCTCCCCGCGCCGGCCTCTCCTAGGAGCCAAGCCCGGGCCCCCTAGCTATTGTTTGCGGCTGTGCTAGGCCGGCTTCCTGAGCCCCGCAGGAAAAGCCCCGGCGAAGAAGGCGGCCGGGGAGGGGGCGGGGCCGCCGGGCGAGTCCGGGGCCGCCGGGCGCACGCCGGGCTTGCCGAGGGAGCTCGGACGCCTGAGCCCCGCGTGCTCAGCCTCGCCCCTATCGCTGTTCCTACTCCCGCCCGGCGGCGGTCGCCTCCTCCACCCCACCCCGTTTCTCAGGTGTATGAGCCGCGACCCCCCTCAAGCTGCCTGTCCCCCAAGATGGGCTCATCTGTCTCTAGAGGATGGACCTTTCCCCTCTCCTTCTCGACAAGCTCCCTTCTGTCTCCTTGACCTCCTGAGCCTTTCGCATTTTCCTCACCAACTCTTAGTTCCTCTCTCTCTCTCTCTCTTTTTTTTAAAGCTTTTCTCTTCCTTTCTCCCCTTTTCAGCGCCCCTTAAACATCTCTGCCTGTCTCAGTGACTCTTTGTCCAGTTCATTTTTCTTGCGATGTGCCCCTGCCTATCGTTCCCTCCGTGACTCTCTTCTGTCTCTCATTTGTCTCTGTCCTGCCTCGGTACTTGGCCAGTGTCTCAACGCCCCTCTTGGACAGCTGTCAAACTCCCTAATCCCCGGGGCCTTCTCTGTTTTGTTCTTCTCCCTCGTGTGAATGGAGAGATCCAGTTGGCCAGGAGAAAGGAGGTGTTACAGCAAGCTGAATTTCAATTAAAGTGGGGAGAGGGACAGGAGAGGAATGGGGAAGACCTCAAAAAAGAAAGCAGATGCTGTATGGGGTAATTAATGCAGTGATTGTATTGTGCCAATTGGTTTTTAAGCAATAATTAAACAATAATTAGCCAGTATTCTGTTTATAGTCCTAGTGACTGCAAAGCTTACAAAACAGAGGCTCTTTAGACCTGAGTACTTAATGTGGTGTGTTGGAGGCTGTTGTTGCTACCTCATCCAGACAGATGGAGAGGCTGTGGCCTGACCTAATGTGTTAAAAACACACCTAATAGGAAAGTCAGATAGTGTAGTGTAAAACTGATGGACTGCTACCCACCAGCCAGAATCTCCCAGATCTGTCATCACTGGTAACCTACTTGGTTCCATCTCTCTCCAGGTAAAGCACCTGGAAACTCTCCAGATCTACAACCAGCTAACTCTTAACAGCAAATAGATTTAAATGCGTTTTTAGTGAACCCTTTCTGGTTCCCTGTACTCCTTACTTTCCTTACTGAATGTCACAATTATTTTTCAACCATTGAAAAAAAATAAGTACAGTTGCCTGTCTTCAATGTTGGGTACATCTATCAGGCCCCATTTCTTAAAAATTATTAATAGAGACTCTGACATCACAAGTTCATTGCCATGAGATCTAATTCATCTGGTCCAAATAGCTTGAATTGCCTTAAAGCAACCAGATGCCCCTTTACTTACCACCTGCCCTGACAATAAAAGGACTTCTCCTTTGTCTTTTCTAAGTTTTACCTTCCCTTTTACCCTAAGCTGACACTCTGGCCTGCACTCCCACACATACACATGATGGCAGAGCTGCTGTGAACTGGCACCATTGTGCAGACAGAGAACCAGAGGCCTGGCAAGAGCATTGCGTGTGTGCTAAGTCATTTCAGTCGAGTCCAACTCTCTGTGACCCTATGGACTGTAGCCTGCCAGGCTCCTCTGTCCATGGGATTTTCCTGGCAAGAATACTGGAGTGGGTTGCCCTGCCCTCCTCCAGGGGATCTTCCCAATCCAGGGATCGAAGCTGTGTATCTTATGTCCCCTGCATTGGCAGGTGGGTTCTTTACCACTAGCACCACCTGGGAAGCCAGGCAAGAGCATTACCTCATCCCAAATTCAAAGGAAATATGTTTAGAGAAAAGTTCATGTCAAATTTTCAATAGATGTGGACCAGAATGGGGGAAAAACTTATGAAATGACACATTTAAAAAAAAAAAAATTTGGCAATTTCTATTAAGGTTTTAAATGTTCATGGCTATATTAATATCACACAAAGATTTCCTAGCAAAAGCTGTTACTAGGGATAAAAAGGGACATTTCAGTTAATCGACTGCACACACAATCCTAAAATGTTTTGCATCTAAGAAAATTTCAAAATATATGAAGCAAAATTGATAGGACAAAACAGAAACAGACAAATTCACAATTATAGTCAGAAATTTTAACCTCTATCTCGCTCAATAATTGATAAGGAAATAGATCATCAATAAGGATGTGAAGGACTTGATCAATGCTATCAACCAGCATTCTATAAACTGACATTTATAGAATACTCCACTCAATAACAGCAAATATACATTTTTCTTCAAGTACACAGGTATTAAGTACACAAGATAAACTCTATGCTAAGCCATAAAACAAGTTTTGAAAAATGTAAGAAGATTAACATCATGCAGATTATACCTGTTGTTTTTTTTTAAAAAGCATGTAATATTCTCTGAACACAATGAATTAAGCTAAAAATTAATAACAAATATATGAAAAAAACCCATATATATGAAAACTAAATAAATACTTCTAAGTAACCCATGATCAACTAAGAACTCAGTGGAGATATTAGAAAGAATTTTTAACTGAATAAAGATGAAAAAACATCATATAAAAATCTATGAAACAGAGCTAAAACAGTACACAGAGGGAAATTTGTAGTACTAAAATTCCTATTTTGTAAAGTCTCAAATCATTGATCTCCTGTTCTGCCTTAAGAGCAAAAGAAATCCAAAGCAGAAGAATAGAAAGTTTAAAAGATTAGAGCATTAAAAAATTAAATATATAACAGAAAAACAAGGAGAAAAATCAGTGAAACTAAAAGAAAATTCTTTGAGAATATCAATAAAATTGATAAACCTCTAGCCAGACTGCAATAAGGAAACAGATAATACTCAAATTAGTATTAGCAAACAAGAGAAGTGATATCACTATAGATTATAGATAGGTAAAAAGAACAATAAGGGAATATTATGCACAATTTTATGCCAACAAATTTGACAACTTAAAATGGATAAATTCCTTGGAAGACATGAACAAAATTTCATTTATGAATAAGTCAGTTCAGTTCAGTCGCTCAGTCATGTCCAACTCTTTGCAACCCCATGAATCGCAGCACACCAAGCCTCCCTGTCCATCACCAACTCCTAGAGTTCACTCAGACTCATGTCCATCGAGTCAGTGATGCCATCCAGCCATCTCATCCTCTGTCATCCCTTTCTCCTCCTGCCCCTAATCCCTCCTAGCATCAAAGTCTTTTCCAATGAGTCAGCTCTTTGCACGAGGTGGCCAAAGTACTGGAGTTTCAGCTTCAGCATCATTCCTTCCAAAGAAATCCCAGGGCTGATCTCCTTCAGAATGGACTGGTTGGATCTTCTTGCAGTCCAAGGGACTCTCAAGAGTCTTCTCCAACACCACAGTTCAAAAGCATCAATTCTTCAGTGACCTTTTAGAACTAACACCCAAAAAAGATGTCCTTTTCATTATAGGGGACTGGAATGCAAAAGTAGGAAGTCAAGAAACACCTGGAGTAACAGGCAAATTTGGCCTTGGAATACGGAATGAAGCAGGGCAAAGACTAATAGAGTTTTGCCAAGAAAATGCACTGGTCGTAGCAAACACCCTCTTCCAACAACACAAGAGAAGACTCTACACATGGACATCACCAGATGGTCAACACTGAAATCAGATTGATTATATTCTTTGCAGCCAAAGATGGAGAAGCTCTATACAGTCACCAAAAACAAGACCAGGAGCTGACTGTGGCTCAGATCATGAACTCATTATGAATAAGTAGATAACTTAAATAGACTTATATCAAAGAAATTAAATTTGTAGCTTAAAAGCATCCCACAAAGAAAACTCAAGACCCGTATAGCTTGAATGTTGAATTCTATGAAACATTAAAGAAATAATACCAAGTCCATACACACTTCTCCAGAAAAATTTGAAAAAAAGAGACTATTTCCCAACCAATTCTATCAGACCAGCATTACTGTGATGCCAAAATCAAACAAGGACCATATAAGGGAAAAACAAAACTATAGTTTGCTATCCTGCATGAACACTGATGCAAAATTCTTAATAAAATTTTAGCAAGTCAAATAAAAAATGTTAGTAAATATATAAAAAGAATAATACAACAGGACCAAGAGGGTCAGTTTATACCAAGGAAGCAAGATTTATTTAATATTTGAAAATCTATCAATGTAATTTGCCACATGTTATGGATTGAATTGTGTCCCCTGCACCAAAAAAAAGATATGTTGAAGTGAGAGTGGATACCTAATCTGAGGTATCTGTGAATGTGACCTTATTTTGAAATAAATTCCTTGTAGATGTGATCAGTTTGGATAAGTTCATTAAGGTGGACTCTTATCCATTATGACTGGTATCCTTATAAGAAGAGACAACCTATGTGAAGACAGGAAAAACACCATGTGACAACAGAAGCAGAGACTGGAATGATGCAGCCACAAGCCAAGGAGCATCGAGAATTGACAGCCACCACCAGAAGGTAGACAGAGGCGAGGAAGGGTTCAGGATTCTACCCAGAATCTCAGAGGGAGCGTGGCCCTGCTGACACCTTGATTTCAGACTTCTGGCCTGCAGAAGTGGGACAAAAGAAACTTCTGTTCTTTTAAGCTACCCAAATTTTGGTACTTTGTTATGGCAGCACTAGAAAATTCATATACTGGATCTAAAAAGAAAAGCCATATGATAATTTGAATAGATACAGGAAAGGCATTTGACAGAAAACAACATCTATTTCTGATCAAAACTCGCAGCAAACTAGGAATTGAAAGAACTTCCTCAACTTAATAAATGGCATCTACAAAAAAACCTACAGAAACATTATACTAAATGGCACAAGACTAAATGCTTCCTCCAAAGATCAGAACAAAATAAGCAAGAATATCCACTCTCACTCCTATTCAACATTGTACTAGATGTTCTAACCAGGACAGAAAGTAAGAAAAAGAAATTAAAGGCATCCAAATTGAAGAGGTAAAACTGTCTTTATTCATAGACAACATAATTGCCTATTTAGAAATCCATGAAATCCATCAAAATGCCACTAGAACTAATAATGTGTTTAGCAAGATTCCAGGATGTAAGACCAATATTTAAAAATAAATTGTATTTGTATACACTAGCAATGAGGGTTGTGAACAGAAGTTTAAAAGCATCATTATTTATATTAGCTTGGAAAAATATGAAATATGAAGGCTACATCTGATAAAAAAGATATGTAAGACCCATGTGGTGTAAACTACAATATATTCTGAAAGAAACCAAAGAAGACTTAAGTAATAGGAGAGATATACTGTGTCATGATCAGAAGACTCAAAATGCTTAAGACATCAATTTTCTCCAGATTGATGATCAGATTCGATGCAACCCCAATCAAGTTTCTGTAAGGTTTTTTTGTAGATATTGACAAGCCAATTCAATGTGAAGAAAATAAAAAATCCAAAACAACTAAGAAAAAGAGGGAAAAAATTGGAGGACTTACACTCCCCAATTTGAAGACATTATAAAGTTACAGGAATTAAGACAATGTAGCACTGGTGTAAAGACAGACAAATAGATCAATGGAAGAGAGCACAGAAACAGACCCACACATGGACTGTCGATTGCTTTGCAACAAAGATCGAAGGGAATTCAGTGTAAAAAAGATAGTCTTCACAAACGGTGCTTGAAAAACTGAAAATATGTTAGTTTTCTATGACTGCTATAACCAATTGCCACAAACTTAGTGGCTTAAAACAATACAAATTCTATTATCTTACAGTTTTGGAAGTCAAAAGTCTAATATGGGTCTCACTGTGCTAAAATCAAGGTGTTAGTGGGATTGTGTTCTTCCTGGAGGCTCTGGGAGAGAATCTGCCTCCTTGCTTTTTTTCAGCTTCCAGAAGCCAGCTGCATTTTTGGCTTTTGTCCTCCTTCTTCATCTTCAAATCCACCTGCGGGCCTTTCACATTGCCATCTCTCTGGTTCTCTCTTTAGCCTCCCCCTTGCACTTTTAAGGGCCCTTGTGATTATACTGGGCCCACTCAGAATAATCCAAGATAATCTCCCTACTTTAAGGTTGCTCCCTACTTTTAGAAACCACAATTTCATCTGAAACCTTAACTCCCATGTAATTTGCTATGTAACAATAACATAATCACAGGTTCTGAGCCTGGGAGGTAGACATCATTGGGGGAAGTGCCTGATTCTATCACAATATCCATATACCAAAAAAAAAAAAGATAATTTGGATCAATATTTCAAACTATATACAAAAACTAACTCAAGATGGATCATAGACCTTAAAGTGTACCTAAAACTATAAAATTTCTAGTAGACATTGAAGAAAATCTCTGTGATTTTGGTAGTCAGTTTCTTAGCTATGATGCCAAAAGCATAATCCTTAAGAGGAAAAAAATTATAAACTTGACATCATCAAAATTAAGAGGTTCTACTCTGCAAAAGACATTGTTAAGAAAATGAAAAGACAAGCCGTCAGGAGAAAATCTTTGAGAGCCACATGTCCGATGAAGGGCTGTATCCAGATTATGTAAAGAATTCTCAAACTCTCAAAACAAGAAAATAAGCAACCCAATTTTGAAAAAATGGGCAGATTTGAATAAACACTCACCTTAGCAGATATATAGATGGCAAATAAGCACTTGAGAAGATATTCAACATCTTTAGTTATTAGGGAAATTAAAATCACAATGAGACACTACAATCTATGAGAATATCTAAAATAAAAAGATGTTCATATCAAGTGTTGCTAAAGATATGAACAAACTGTAAATCCCCTTCACTTCTGGTGGGACTGTTAAACAGTACAACCACTCCAAAAAACAGTTTGGCAGTTCCTTAAATAAACATGCCCCTGTGATATGGCCAGTTATTCGTGGTATTTACACAAGAGAAATAAAAGCATACATCTATATATTATACAGTGGAAGTGAGAAATAGATTTAAGGGACTAGATCTGATAGATAGAGTGCCTGATGAACTATGGAATGAGGTTCGTGACATTGTACAGGAGACAGGGATCAAGACCATCCCCATGGAAAAGAAATGCAGAAAAGCAAAATGGCTGTCTGGGGAGGCCTCACAAATAGCTGTGAAAAGAAGAGAAGCGAAAAGCAAAGGAGAAAAAGAAAAATATCAGCATCTGAATGCAGAGTTCCAAAGAATAGCAAGAAGAGATAAGAAAGCCTTCCTCAGTGATCAATGCAAAGAAATAGAGGAAAACAACAGAATGGGAAAGACTAGAGATCTCTTCAAGAAAATTAGAGATACCAAGGGAACATTTCATGCAAAGATGGGCTCGATAAAGGACAGAAATGGTATGGACCTAACAGAAGCAGAAGATATCAAGAAGAGGTGGCAAGAATACACAGAAGAACTGCACAAAAAAGATCTTCATGACCCAGATAATCATGATGGTGTGATCACTGACCTAGAGCCAGACATCCAGGAATGTGAAGTCAAGTGGGCCTTAGAAAGCATCACTACGAACAAAGCTAGTGGAGGTGATGGAATTCCAGTTGAGCTATTCCAAATCCTGAAAGATGATGCTGTGAAAATGCTGCACTCAATATGCCAGCAAATTTGGAAAACTCAGCAGTGGCCACAGGACTGGAAAAGGTCAGTTTTCATTCCAATCCCAAAGAAAGGCAATGCCAAAGAATGCTCAAACTGCTGCACAATTGCACTTGTCTCACACGCTAGTAAAGTAATGCTCAAAATTCTCCAAGCCAGGCTTCAACAATATGCGAACCGTGAACTTCCAGTTGTTCAAGCTGGATTTAGAAAAGGCAGAGGAACCAGAGACCAAATTGCCAACATCCGCAGGATCATGGAAAAAGCAAGAGAGTTCCAGAAAAACATCTATTTCTGCTTTATTGACTATACCAAAGCCTTTGACTGTGTGGATCACAAGAAACTGTGGAAAATTCTGAAAGAGATGGGAATACCAGACCACCTGACCTGCCTCTTGAGAAACCTATATGCAGGTCAGGAAGCAACAGTTAGAACTGGACATGGAACAACAGACTGGTTCCAAATAGGAAAAGGAGTACATCAAGGCTGTATATTGTCACCCTGCTTATTTAACTTATATGCAGAGTACAGCATGAGAAAAGCTGGGCTGGAAGAAGCACAAGGTGGAATCAAGATTGCCAGGAGAAATATCAATAACCTCAGATATGCAAATGACACCACCCTTATGGCAGAAAGTGAAGAGGAACTAAAAAGCCTCTTGATGAAGGTGAAAGAGGAGAGTGAAAAAGTTGGCTTAAAACTCAACATTCAGAAAACGAAGATCATGGCATCTGGTCCCATCACTTCATGGGAAATAGATGGGGGAACAGTGGAAACAGTGTCAGACTTTATTTTCGGGGGCTCTAAAATCACTGCAGATGGTGACTGAAGTCATGAAATTAAAAGACACTTGCTCCTTGGAAGAAAAGCTATGACCAACCTAGACAGCATATTAAAAAGCAGAGACATTACTTTGCCAATAAAGGTCCGTTTAGTCAAACCTATGGTTTTTTACAGTAGTCATGTATGGATGTAAGAGTTGCACCATAAAGAAAGCTGAGCACCAAAGAATTGATGCTTTTGAACTGTGGTGTTGGAGAAGACTCTTGAGAGACCTTGGACTGCAAGGAGATCTAACAGGTCCACCCCAAAGGAAGTCAGTCCTGAATATTCATTGAAAGGACTGATGCCAAAGCTGAAACGCCAATACTCTGGCCACCTGATGAGAAGAACTGACTCGTTGGAAAAGACCCTGATGCTGGCAAAGATTGAAGGTGAGAGGGAAGGGGACAATAGAGGATGAGATGGCTGGATGGCATCACCGACTCAATGGACATGAGTTTGAGTAAGCTCCGGGAGTTGGTGATGAACAGGGAAGCCTGGCGTACTGCAGTCCATGGGGTCATAAAGAGTTGGACACAACTGAGCGACTGAACTGAACTGATAAAATATACATATTTAAAATTTCATAATGTTGATTCTTTACAATGAGAAAAGAGAGAGAATCATGACCTGGGGGAAATTTTTTCACACAGTGCCTAAGAATTCAGGGTGGAAGAAGGAGGAGAAATGTTCAGGTCCAAGTATTTAGAAAAAACTCTCAAATAACTTGACAGACAGCCCCTTCTCTTCACCCCACTTTGAAGATTTAAGGAGGAAGGGGACAGAATGATACAGAAGAACAGATGGAAGAATGGCAAAGAAGTGTAATGTGCCCAGAAGACTCCAGAGTATTACTGACCTGGGTTCTTGGAGTCTTTAATCAACAGAAATTGACAATAGGCCAGCTGAGGAATTCAGGCAAGGCTTTTATTGGGACTCTCCTACAGCACGAAGGAGCAAATACAAGCAACAGGTACCCTCGCTTGTTCTCTGCGGGAAAGGCGAGCTGGTTGTGGGGTGAGAGTAGGGGTAGTTCAGTGGGTTTGGCAGGAGGGGTGGCTTAGGTGGTCTGCCCACCCCTTGGTGATACTGTATGCAGGCGCCATGTGCAGTCCCTGTTCCTGACACCTCAGAAGTGGAAGTTGGGTTTTGGCTTTTCTGTATATTATTGTTCATAATTTGCCCCAACTGCGCATGTTTGCAATTAATTTTAGTCCCTTATAGCTTCTGTGTATTTTATCACTCGAGGAGACATTTATTCAGGTGCAGGCACTGTAGCAAAGGATCCCAGGCCCCAGGAACCAAGAGAGGTTCAAGTTCAAGAGGTTCAAGGTTCAAGCCTGTCTCAAGAGAGGTTCAGAGTTCATAGAAATAATTGGGGAGGGAGGCAGTAAGCACCTCCAGGAGGGTGTGGCTGTGGGAAGGAAACAAATCTGTGAAAGTCAACGAGGAGGAAATGCAGCAGCATGTGTTGATGGTTTATATGTGAAGTGGAGCAGGTGTGGGCAGGAAAAAGAGACTGGTGGTGAGCTGAAGTTCAAGACTCAGCTGGACACTAGATAACAGAGAATGGTGGCATCACTCACTGAAGAAAAAGTCTAGAGGAGAAACCAATCCAGGGAAAGATGGAAAAGTGAGTTAGTAGGATATTACTTCATCTAACCCTTCACTTCGTCATTGAGAAAATTAGAAAGTAAAATGACTTGTCCAAAGTCATACAGCAGACCCTATAAATCATGCCTTCTAGGCCAGTTTTCCAGGCTACTTCCCTGTAACACATTTCCTCCCACCTGGGGATCTGAAGTGATGATGGGCGTCTGGGTGGTCATGTCCAACCAGCAATTAGAACTGTCAGCACAGAGCCCGGGAGGGCTGGGAGCTGGAAATATTGATTAAGGAGCTAGGAGCAGGAGCAAACGAGATAAAAGGTTTTCTATCCATTTCTATTAACTTTCCTCTTTAGACGTATCATCAACTTGTATGTCCTGCTTTCCACTCAAATCAAATTTGCCTTAGGACCTGCACCTCTTCCTGACTTTCCTGACATAGTTATTCCATTCTCAGAGACTAGAAGCTGGGACACTTTCTTGTCTCCTCCACCTCTCCTACTTCCAGCATCCATGCTGTCATTTAGCCAAAGTTTTCCTTTGAAATGTCATCAGTTGCCCCCTTTTCCCTCCAATGCCATCCTAGTCCAGTCTGCAGCTCTGTAATCTTGATTTTCCACAACAGCTTGTCAGCTGGCTTCCCCAGGCAAGGTGGGGGGAAGTAAAGCCAATGCCTGAAAGAAAAGATAAGCCAGAGAGGCAGAGAAGTCACAGAAACAGGCTGACTGTGGAGACAGGAGACGAGAGTGTTTCAGGAGGTAGTTCAGTTCAGTTCAGTTCAGTCTGTCAGTTGTGTCTGAGACTTTGTGACCCCATGAACCGTAGCACGCCAGGCCTCCCTGTCCATCACCAACTCCCAGAGTTCACTCAAACCCATGTCCACCGAGTCGGTGATGCCTTCCAACCATCTCATCCTCTGTTCTCCCCTTCTCCTCCTGCCCTCAATCTCTCCCAGCATCGGGGTCTTTTCAAGTGAGTCAGCTCTTTGCATCAGGTGGCCAAAGTATTGGAGTTTCCGCTTCAACATCAGTCCTTCCAATGAACACCCAGGACTGATCTCCTTCAGGATGGACTGGTTGGATCTCCTTGCAGTCCAAGGGACTCTCAAGAGTCTTCTCCAACACCACAGTTCAAAAGCATCAATTCTTCAGCGTTCAGCTTTCTTCACAGCCCAACTCTCACATCCATACATGACCACTGGAAAAACCATAGCCTTGACTAGATGGACCTTTACTGGCAAAGTAACATCTCTGCTTTTCAATATCCTGTCTAGGTTGGTCATAACTTTCCTTCCAAGGAGTAAGCATCTTTTAATTTCATGGCTGCAATCACCATCTGCAGTGATTGTGGAGCCCAGAAAAATAAAGTCTGACACTGTTTCCACTGTTTCCCCATCTATTTCCCATGAAGTGATGGGACCAGATGCCATGATCTTAGTTTTCTGAATGTTGAGCTTTAAGCCAACTTTTTCACTCTCCTCTTTCACTTCCATCAAGAAGCTTTTTAGTTCCTCTTCACTTTCTACCATAAGGGTGGTATCATCTGCATATCTGAGGTTATTGATATTTCTCCCAGCAATCTTGATTCCACCTTGTGCTTCTTCCAGCCCAGCATTTCTCATGCTGTACTCTGCATATAAGTTAAATAAACAGGGTGACAATATACAGCCTTGATGTACTCCTTTTCCTATTTGGAACCAGTCTGTTGTTCCATTTCCAGTTCTAACTGTTGCTTCCTGACCTGCATACAGGTTTCTCAAGAGGCAGGTCAGGTGGTCTGGTATTCCCATCTCTTTCAGAATTTTCCAGTTTATTGTGATCCATACAAAGGCTTTGGTATAGTCAATAAAGCAGAAGTAGATGTTTTTCTGGAACTCTCTTGCTTTTTCGAGGTAGACAGGAGGTCAAAAATGGCAGATGCCTCAGATGAGTGAGGGACAACCAAGACTGGATTTGGGTAAGTGGTAGATTTCAGTGCACTTTTGAGAGAGAAAGAGGAGGCTAGAACTAAATTGCAGGAGAAAGTATGTGATGAGGGAGCAAAGTGAAGGGTAGAACCCAACTGTAGACAGGAAGGGAGCCAGCATGTGGAGAGAAAATGGGAGAAACAGAGCCGAATCATCTGTTCATGCAGTTTGGACAGTGACAAAAAGAAAATAAAACCACAGTTAGACAGCTTGATCAAGTGTCCAAACATTCATTTCATTTTGCTTTTCAAAACAGAGATAGCTGTGCAGAGTTGAAGGACACAGCTGAGAAAAGAAAGTGAAAGTGTTGGTCATTCAGTCTTGTCCAACTCTTGCAACTCTGTGGACTCCTCTGTCCATGGGATTCTCCAGGCAAGAATACTGGAGTGGGTTGCCATTTTCCTCTCCAAGGGATCTTCCCAACCCAGGGATCGAACCCGGGTCTCCTGCACTGAGACCAAATTCTCTACCATCTGAGCCACCTGGGAAGCCCACAGAGAAAGAAGAGAGGGATCAAAAATTCGGAGGCTGGAAAACTATGAGCAGCATCACAGAAACTGGAAGGGAGGACAGCCTTCTGTCTTATAGGGGTCAGCCACCATCCTGAGAGTTGGTCTGCATAGAGGAAGCTGGTGGGAGATATTTGGGCCTCAAATCTTGATTGCCAGCTCTCTGTCCATACTGCACAGGAAATTTCTAACACAAAGCTGTTTCCTTTGTCACACCATTTTCTGTTTAGAGTGAACATAGGAAGTAATTTGTCCTGTTCTTTTAACAATTCCAAGGGAACGTCAGCACATCCCCTGGTCCTTGCCTTGCTTGATATACAGTTGTAACAGAACCAAAGTTCATCCTGATCTCTACTCTTAAATCTTTCCTGCTGCAACTGAAACTCATTCCCTCTCATCCTGTCTTTGGGGAAAGCATACGGTGGCCGAAAAGCCTGCTTGCGTGAGCAAAGCTGCAACAGGTAAGGTGATACAGATTTTCCCCAGGCCCTAAGGAAGTTGCCCTCATAGACACCACACACATATTCCTGTCAGCTTTGCCTCTCCTGCATAAAGCGGAGAACTCAAAAAGACAAAAGCACATTCAAATATCCCTCAGGTTCCACTGACATTTTAAGAGAAAGACCCCTTTAGACAGTTCAGAGATTCAAGTCCAAAGGAAGCTGCTGCTGCTACTGCTGCTAAGTCGCTTCAGTCATGTCCGACTCTGTGCAACCCCATAGACGGAAGCCCACCAGGCTCCCCCGTCCCTGGGATTCTCCAGGCAAGAACACTGGAGTGGGTTGCCATTGCCTTCTCCGCCAAAGGAAGCTAGAAGAAATTAAAGAGCTAATAAACTAAAGCATATCTAAAGCCACACAGGAAGAGTTACACGGTGCTTAAGAAGCAACCAGACACATAACCCAGACAGCCCAGGAGCCTCTCTGTGTCACTAAGTGGACTCAGGGGAGAGTAAAGTCTCCTCTCTGATGCCATCTCAGAGGCTAGGAGGACCTGCTAAACATCCCTGGGGATATGTCTTGCAGCAAGTGACAAGAAATGAATCAAGATGAAAAAAAGTAAGTGAGAAACAGAAAGATCAGGATGGAAATGGGATAAAGACAGAGGTGGAAGAAAGATGATGGTAAGAAGACAACAATATAGGAGAGAGAGTGCAAGAGAGGTGAGAAGAGACATAGAGAAAGGGATATAACGTTTTCCTGCTGTTCACTTAGAGCAAGGTTTTGTAAATAAAGTTTTATTGGAATGCAGCCTTGCCATTCTTTTACTTAGTGTCCATGTCTGCTTTTGTGGTATAAGAGCAGAACTAAGTCATTGTGACAGAGACCCATGGCCCACAAAGTCAAAAATATTTACTATTTGGCTTTTACAAGAAAAAGATTTGCTGACTCCTGAATAATCTCATAACTTCCTCTAACACTAGTAACGTTTTCCTGATTCTTCAATTATTCTTGATGCTTAAAGTTATCTTCAGAAACTATCATCCTGAAAGAAACCAAGGCTACAGCCAAGAAATGGGAAAATTATTCAGAACTGTAACTTAGAGAGTGACCAAAGCAAGACTGTACCAAGATACAAAAGAAATCTCAAAGCTGAAGGACAAATCTTTCAAAAAGATGGTTATACATGGAAAAATATGTGTATCTCATGTGAAGAGTTGACTCATTGGAAAAGACTCTGATGCTGGGAGGGATTGGGGGCAGGAGGAGAAGGGGACAACAGAGGATGAGATGGCTGGATGGCATCACTGACTCGATGGACGTGAGTCTGAGTGAACTCCGGGAGTTGGTGATGGACAGGGAGGCCTGGTGTGCTGCAATTCATGGGGTCGCAAAGAGTCGGACACAGCTGAGTGACTGAACTGAACTGAGCTGATATATATGTGTGTGTGAAATACAAATTTAGTATTGTTAAATGCTAATCAGAAATTATTACAGAAATACATATTTCTGATAAGCATTATGTTTCTATATATATATTTTTTTCCTGATTAATATTTTAACAATGCTAAAATCACATTTTGTATATTACTAAAATCACAATTGTTTCATGGTGAAAAGGTTGATACATTTTGGTGCTCAAGGAAATTAAAGGAATTGATCCATATAATATATGAATAACAATATAAAATTGAAGTATGGATAACGGGAATTTAGGGGAAGAAAATGGTTTAAATATTTTCATTATCTTCTTCTGATATTAACATGAGGGTACAAGTTTGAAAGTGGTATTTTTCAATATCTCTAGCCAAGGCACTTGATAACATGAGTCTGGAGAGGAAAAAGGCCAGGAGTAAAGGGTGAATTCTATTCCCATGAAACCTGAAACATTTACACTCTTCTGGAGATTCTGCAAACAAATGAAAGAGTCAGGCAAAAGTAACATGGCTCCTGCATTTTGGCACATATTTTTCCAATCTTATCTTCTTCAGATTCAGTTCAGTTCAATTCAGTCATTCAGTCGTACCCGACTCTTTGCGACCCTATGAATTGCAGCACGCCAGGCCTCCCTGTCCATCACCAACTCTCGGAGTTCACCCAAACTCATGTCCATCACTGTGATGCCATCCAGCCATCTCATCCTCTGTCATCCTTCTCCTCCTGCCCCCAATCCCTCCCAGCATCAGGGTCTTTTCCAATGAGTCAACTCTTCGCATGAGGTGGCCAAAGTATTGGAGTTTCAGCCTCAGCATCAGTCCTTCCAATGAACACCCAGGACTGATCTCCTTTAGGATGGACTGGTTGGATCCCCTTGCAGTCCAAGGGACTCACAAGAGTCTTCTCCAACACCACAGTTCAAAATCATCAATTTTTCAGCCATCAGCTTTCTTCACAGTCCAACTATCACACCCATACATGACCACTGGAAAAACCATAGCCTTGACTAGACGGACCTTTGTTGGCAGAGTAATGTCTCTGCTTTTTAATATGCTATCTAGGTTGGTCATAACTTTCCTTCCAAGGAGTGTCTTTTAGTTTCAGATTACTCCTCCCCAAACTCCATGAAACCAACCCACTCCATTTTGTTCCTTGTGTATGCAGGCACACACACACACTTACACACACACACACACACACACACACATGATTCCAGGCACAAGGTTCTATTCTTCATCCTCTCAATTATCTAGCAGTCCCTGCCCTGTCTCCATTTCCAGGTTCCTGTTCAAAGGCACAAACACTGCTGATTACCTACCTCAAATCCATTCTCTATACTAAGACAATTGCAATATTATCCAGGAGGGCAGTGTGTCCAGCTAAAATGTGCAGTGTCCCCAACCCCTTTGCAGCTAGGGGTGGCCATGAAACCCATTTCTTGTCTTGAGACACAACTCAGAGAAAATCTGCCAGGGAGTTGAGGAAAGTGTTTGCCCTCGTCACACAGGCCCTCCTTTCTCTCCCACGTGCCTTTCTCCTTTGTCCATTTTCCTTTCCTTCCTTCTTTTTCCTGCCTGGCCCACAAATAGAAGGCTTGGGATAGAATAGCCATCTTGGAAGCATGCGACAGCAAAGCCCCAGGCTAAAGATAGGAAGGTTAAAGATGGGAAGGCTAAGGAGCTTAAGACCCTCATGACACCTTGGAGCTGCTTCATCTGCCTTGGACTTCTTGTTAAGTGAGAATAACATGCTGTCATTTATTAATAGGTGAGATCCTATAGGCAGGCTTCCCAGGTGGTGCTAGTGGTAAAGAATCCGCCTGCCAGTGCAGGAGACACAAGAGAGGCTGGTTTGATCCCTGAAGTAGGAAATGGCACCCCCACTCCAGTATTCTTCAACAGAGGAACCTGGTGGGCTACAGTGCATAAGAGTGCAAAGAGTTGGACACGACTAAGCAACAAAGCAACAACGAGCAGGTTTAGGTAATGAGTCTTCATGCATGGTAAGTTGCTTCAGTTGTATTCGACTCTTTGTGACCCTATGGACCGTAGTCCACCAGGCTCCTCTGTCCATGGGATTCTCCAGGCAAGAAAACTGGAGTGGATTTCCATGCCCTCTTCCAGGGGATCTTCCCACCCCAGGGATCGAACCCTCATCTCTATGCCTCCTGTGTTAGCAGGCATGTTCTTTACTACCTGGGAAGCCCAGGTAATGAGTAGCCCAATGCAAGTAATACCCTCCTTTCTACCTGGAGAGTAGCCAAGTTTTGAAGACCTATACTTCCTTCAAAACCCACCTTAAATCCCACCTCCTTGAGAAGGCATTTTATAACATCTCAAGGTTAATCTCCTTCTCTCCCTAATAGGTGACTGGGGCACAATTAAAATCATTGAAGTTGTATGCATATATCAAGCGTGCCTCACATGATAAATAATTACAAGTGTTTATTCCCACATACCATCCCACTCCCACATTGAGAGCTGCTAAAGGCAAGAATCTTCTTAACTCATTTTGAATGCCCTGCGGCACCCAGCACCTTGCCCAGAGCAGTCACTCAATGAAGGACTGTTGACTTACTCTGATTGGAGAACTGCTCCTCCCTTCCCACATGTATATTATGGATCATGTTAAAACACCTGGCCTCTGTGTATATAGGGTGGAAAAGTTACCAAATGGAAAAATGAATTTAGAAATCCTAGCCATGTTTTGACCACAGTTGAAAGTTTTGAAACTGTACGGCCTGTGCTGACTAATGGCCCAGAAGTATAGACTAAAGTCAAAGAAGGAACAAAAATGAGATGGTATTTAAAACCCAAGACTGGGCCTATATACCATCAAAATACTGTGCTGGTTTTAACAAACTCAAACTCAGAGGAGTGTCTGTTGAAGGTAGACCCCTATCTATAGCAGTTAATCCAGCTTTTAAATTTCTATTGCTTATTTATTTCCTTTGTTAAAAATTTTTAAGTACCTGCTATATGTATAGGTTTCCCTGATAGCTCAGCTGGTAAAGAATCTGCCTGCAATGAGGGAGACTTGGGTTCAGTCTCTGGATAGGGAATTTTCCCTGAAGGAGGAAATGGCTAGTATTCTAGCCTGTATAGTCCACAGGGTTGCAAAGAGTCGACACAACTGAGCTACTTTCACTCACTATATGTATAGCCTAGCATGACCAATCATTCCAGTTTGCCTGTGACTGAGGGGCTTTTGAGATGCAGAACGTTTAGTGCTAAAACCAGAAAGCCCCAGGCAAACCAAGATGATTAGTTACCCAAGAAACTCTGTGCTTGATACTGGATATAAAGCAGTAAAATAGACAAATGTGGCTGCTACTCATATGGAACCCTACAATATAGTCGGCTTTTGGGGGGGCTCCTAGTAATTACAAGTAGATTTGCATCCTTTAACTGTATTTTCAAGTCTTTCAAGTTAGATTTTATTACACAGGAATCAAGTCCTTCCAACACTTCCAGGTGCTAACACCACAAATCTCTCCACACAGCTGGCTGTCCATGTGGAGGGAAGATGAAGGACTTTGGAATAGGAGAGTAAGCAGAAGTTCAGTTCATGAATGTGGTCATTGTTCTGCCGGCTGTGAGTTCCAACCGGTTTTAATCACAGCCTGAGCCAGCTGTCTGTTGTTCTTGGATCAGCAGGCAGACTCTATGTTCAGGTTCTCAGCCATCTTCATGACACAGATTTTGACCTACTGGGTGGAACAGTGCCATCTTTGGAAAGGGCCAGGAGATGTCAACCTTCCCTGGGGGAGTACAGAGGTAATCTGACTCTGGCATTGCTGATGTGGCCATCGCAGCTAGTGGGGATGTGACTTTTTATCAATCAATGTTCCATATGCATTCCTCCTATGGCTGGATACCAGATTAAAGAGAAAAGCACTCTTGGGTCAAAGGTATATGATGGCTTATTTTCTCTCTCACAGTGTCAACTCTTCTCCCAGGCAGATACAGCTGGCCCTCTATATCCACAGGAAATTCAAGGACAATGTCTATTTTTCAATTTTTAAGGAAATTTTTTAAAAAAGAGCTTACATGACACAAAAGGAGGCAGAGTGGAGTATCTCACAAACACCCCTGTAACAAGGTGTGTCAATATTCTAAGTAAAAGAAATGGTTTTTGTTTTTTTTTTTTAAAGCCTCAGTCACATTGCAAGGAAATATTTCTTTATACAGCAGCTCCTCTTTATTGGCAGTTTCTGCATCCGTGAACTCATGGATGGACCAAAATATGCAGAAAAGATTTTAGAAAAAAATTCCAAAAAGCAACTTGAGTTTGCCACATGCTGGGAACTACTTGCATCACATTTACATTGTATTCACAGTTATTTACATCGTATTTACATTGTGTTAGATATCAGAAATGCTCTGCGTGCATGTGCATTCAAAGTGATTTCTGTGGTGTCCAACTATTTGTGACCCCATGGACTGTAGCCTGCCAGGCTCCTCTGTCCATAGGATTCTCCAGGCAAGAATACCGGAGGGGGTTGCCATGCCCTCCTTCAGGGGATCTTCCCAACCCAGGGATCCAACCTCCTTCTTCTGTGGCTCCTGCAATGCAGGTGGCTTCTTTATCGTTGAGCCACCGAGGAAGCCCCAGTAATACTCTAGAGACGGCTTAAAATATACAGGAGGATGTGCATAGGTTACATGCAGATACTATACCATTTTATATAAAGGATTTGAACATTCCCATATTTTGGGGTTTGTGAAGGTCCTGGAAACAATAGCCCACAAATACCAATGACAGCTGTAATATGTTCTACTGAGCTTAGTGGTCTGAAGGTCCTTTGGTAGTTATCAATGCAACAAAGGCGGAAGGTCCTGGTTCCTCCATTTTGAGAATTGGTGGAAAACTTCTCAGCCTATGGTGGACTTTTTCTATCTCCAGAGTTCATTTCTGAAGATAGAAACTCCAGGAGTTTCTATCTGGAAATAGAAACCACTCAAGTGGTTAGACTTGAGTAAACACCAACTGGGTTTTTATGATTGGCTAGACACTGTGCTAGGTATTTTTTATATCCATTATCTTATTTAACTGCACAACTCAAAGTAGATATTGTTATTCCCATTTCCAGATGAATCCAAGGCACAGAAAGGTTAGGGAACTTTCCCTGTGTCATATATTATCACAGAGCATAATTTGAATCCCTCTCTCAGACCTTTCTGAGAGTTGGTTTGATGCACTGAAAGAGAACAGATCTTGTGCACTTAATGATGAGTGTGAGAAGGACTTCGACAAGAGAAGAAATTTTCTGTCTGTGTACTCCTAAATTTTGCTTGGGGAGAGGGTGGTGGGGCCGGGGGGGACTCGGAACACTGCAAATCAGGGAGAAAGACTGGACAAAAGCCTTGGTCTATTTCCCTGCACTAGATCAAATGTTAGCTTCATTTGTAACTATATGTGAGTTTGTGCTTTGAAGCAATAAGGAATTAATTTAAAAACTATCTTAGAGGGTTTTAAGAGCATTTTTTTGACAAACAAAACTAAAATGCTTAATTTTATTTCCATGGAACTTTTCATGGCAAAGATGCTTTAAGTGGCGTAGAATTACCTTCTGCAAAGATACAGACCAGAGAAGCTAGGGACCCCTCCCTTTGTTGTTCCTCCTGGGCAGCTTTATCTCTGAGGCACAGGATCGTGGTCTTCAGAGCTTGACCACATCACTGCCCGTGCCATCCGTCAGTACAGTGGTAGGACGCTGCAGTGACCCCAGAACAGCATTTACAAATGAGGCAAGCAAAGCCTAGAGCCATGTATCCCCAGGGTCTTGCCAACAGCCTGATTTGTAGTCAGTACTCAAAAATTTTATTGAATAAATAAATAAGTGAGCAAATAAAGTGATTTTTTTAAAGAAGGTCACACAGCAGGGACAAAAATCCAGTGTCCTAAATCTTAATTCCATTCTCAATCTAGTTACATCATCCTTTGGGTTAGCCTAGCCAACTTTAAAATGGATATTTGGATGTCAGAATGAATAGGGCTCTGTGCCTGACCTAAGCAATATCAAAAATTTAATTAGAGATGTGGAAAAGATGGAGTTGGTGAAGACCTCCTGTTATCCAGATGCCAAGACCATTCGGTGTGGTTGGTTTGATTTCTAATGAGCATCTGCTTCAATTCACCAAACCCTTTACACTTTCATACAATGCACAGCTCATATTATGAAGTCAAAAATTCTTTATCATCTGCGTGGTCATTCACTCTTTTGTTTTCCTCTCCCTGTAATTGTTTAATCTGGCTTCCCCTACCACATTTCTTGGCTGCTTGCTCTCTCCTGCCTCTGTCAGTCAGGTTGTATTCAGGGAAGGTAAAGACACAGAGAATATTCCATAGTCAATTATAACTCATTAGGTGTTTATCTATTGCTTTGGATTAGCCCCATGCCCTGTATGAATACACAGCTTTGGCTGGTTGAACAACCATCCGTGGATGGGGGAGGATTCTAAGATTTATTCTCAGCTTTCCATTGTCTGTGCTAAGAGAGGAGGCAAGGTGTGTGAATGCACAGCAGATACATTTTAAAAAATCAAGGTATAATTTACACCCTAAAAAGTCCACATTTTAATGAGTTTTTACAACATTATATACCTGGGCAACCATCACCGTAATTGAAACAAAGCACATTTCCAACATCACAATACTTCTCTCGTGCCCCATCTCCATCAGCCTTCCCTTACTTTGGCCTCGGGCAACCACCAACCTTCTTCCTGTCACTATAGATTAGATTTGTCCTTTCTAAGGTTTCGTGTAAGTGGAATCAGAGAGTAGGTACTAAACAAAAGTTATTTTTACTTGACTTTGGAATAGCTTCTCTGATTTCCTTCCCAGCAGTGTCTGGTTCAGGCTGTTAAAATGAGTTCATCTTTCCAGCACCCACACTGATTTGACAGGGTGGGCATAGCTAGGACTTGGAGGAAACCTGAGAGGTAAGAAGCAGAGGCTGATGAAAATAATTACCGGCAATGAGAAGAATGTTGGCTCTTCCCAGAACTGGTAGACTATGACCAAGAGTGTGTGCCCACTTTGTGCCCTGAACCTATTTTCAGTGTCGCTCAATACAGCTTCTCCAAAACCTAACTGCCTGGGAATTTTGCCTGCTTTGCCTTGAATGGGCATTTTATTTGGAAACTTCAGGCTCCAGCCAGCCCCTCTCAGCCACGGAGTCATTGCACCCTCTGGTGTAAACACAGGGATCTGTCACCCCTGTGGCATGAGGCATTCCCACCCCCGCAGCCATCTATTATCCACCATAGCCCTGCCCTGGAGGGTCATCTCCCTCCAGCTGCTGTTAGGTTCATGGGTCAGAGCTGAGCTTGTGAATACATGAACACAGAGGGGTCCCAAGAGTTTAAGCGCTTAAGAGAAGACAGGACCAGAGAAAAGGGAAACCCCAGAGAAGACAGAGCAAGCTGGATGTGAAAGATGAAGAGAAGGGCAGAGGCACCGTCCCCCAAAACAAAGCTGGAAGCCATAGAGGGATGGACTTTTTTTCCATCTGAGAGAAATCCTAAAAATTCACTCCTCTGCCCAAATAAATAGATTCAGACCCAGGCTATGACAGTCCTTGAAAAGTGGTTTTTAACATAGAAATGCTGATAAATCTTTTCGACCACCTCTATACCTCCAGGTGCCACTGGATCTGCTTAATCCCTTTAAACCTCCAATAACTTCAACTACAGTGTTTAAAGTCTCATAAATCTGTACTAGCTTAAAATAGGGAAATATAAATCATGTTCAGGAGCTTAGGGGTAGGGACAGAAGATGGGCATTCCCATGCCATTGAAAACCACAGCACAGGCTTTTCATCAAATTATTCCAAGAAAAGTTGAAATGGGAAGTGCTCAGATTTCTGAGCTATGGTTCCATTCGTTCTCAATTTGTTCTTTTTCAGGGGGCGAGACGGAGTGTTAGGGAGTATCAACGGGATATTCAGTTAGAGAGGAAAAAAATCACAAAGACCTATCACAGTTAGTCCGATTTTTACACAAAATAAAACCAAAATGAAACAATAATAATTAAAAAAAATCTACTGCCAGAAGTCATTAGAAACAGCTCTGTTTTCAGTAAGCTAACAACATAAATGATGTTTTCTTTTTGTTAAAATATTAATTCATGCTAAAATGTAAATTATGGCTACTATGCTACTAATAATAGTTAACTTTTTTTTTTTATCATTTCTGCTACATGCTAGATACTTCCCCTGTGAAGAACTTTAGGTACATTAGTTAATTTCACCCTCACAGGAGCCCCATGAGAATTATTATTCTGTTTTACAGATAATAAAATTAGGTTCAGATTGTTAAGTAACTCACCCAAAGTCACACAGCTGGTAAATGATAGAGCCAAAATCCAAACCCAGTGTTTGTTTTGAAAACCCTGATCTTATCTACTTCTGGGCTGTGATGGAACCAGCCCACAGACCACCTGGAGGAAACCCATATATCATGCTCTGAGAATTGATGTGTTTTCCTCTTACTCTTTCTTGGCCTGATCCAATGAACTTTTCCCTAACCCCAAAGTCTTAGAAACTGTATTAGTTGAATTTTTATTCAAACTTCAGACAAGGTAGAGAAAGTAAGAGTCCTTCGCTTATGCTGTTTGCTTCAAAGTGCAGTTTTCCTGCAAAGATGTACCACCAAGCGGTCCTGAGGAAACCGCTGAACTTTAGTTTCCTCACCTATTAAATAAGGATGCATATGACCCACCTTTGGGGTTGTTATGAGGATTAATGTGTGGGAAAGCAGTCTGGAGACTGCAAAGACCAAGCAATTAATTGCTGAGTCTTATAATGATTCAGATCAGATCAGATCAGTCGCTCAGTCATGTCCGACTCTTTTCGACCCCATGAATCGCAGCACGCCAGGACTCCCTGTCCATTACCAACTCCCGGAGTTCACTCAGACTCACGTCCATTGAGTCAGTGATGCCATCCAGCCATCTCATCCTCTGTCGTCCCCTTCTCCTCCTGCCCCCAATCCCTCCCAGCATCATGATGTGGCCAAAGTACTGGAGTTTCAGCTTTAGCATCATTCCTTCCAAAGAAATCCCAGGGCTGATCTCCTTCAGAATGGACTGGTTGGATCTCCTTGCAGTCCAAGGGACTCTCAAGAGTCTTCTCCAACACCACACTTCAAAAGCATCAATTCTTCAGCGCTCAGCCTTCTTCACAGTCCAACTCTCACATCCATACATGACCACAGGAAAAACCATAGCCTTGACTAGATGAACCTTTGTTGGCAAAGTAATGTCTCTGCTTTTGAATATGCTATCTAGGTTGGTCATAACTTGCCTTCCAAGGAGTAAGCGTCTTTTAATTTCATGGCTGCAGTCACCATCTGCAGTGATTTTGGAGCCCCCAAAAATAAAGTCTGACACTGTTTCCACTGTTTCCTCATCTATTTCCCATGAAGTGATGGGACCAGATGCCATGATCTTCGTTTTCTGAATGTTGAGCTTTAAGCCAACTTTTTCACTCTCCACTTTCACTTTCATCAAGAGGCTTTTGAGTTCCTCTTCACTTTCTGCCATAAGGGTGATGTCATCTGCATATCTAAGGTTATTGATATTTCTCCCGGCAATCTTGATTCCAGCTTGTGTTTCTTCCAGTCCAGCGTTTCTCATGATGTACTCTGCATATAAGTTAAATAAACAGGGTGACAATATACAGCCTTGAAGTACTCCTTTTCCTATTTGGAACCAGTCTGTTGTTCCATGTCCAGTTCTAACTGTTGCTTCCTGACCTGCATACAGATTTCTCAAGAGGCAGATCAGGTGGTCTGGTATTCCCATCTCTTTCAGAATTTTCCACAGTTTCTTGTGATCCACACAGTCAAAGGCTTTGGTATAGTCAATAAAGCAGAAATAGATGTTTTTCTGGAACTCTCTTGCTTTTTCCATGATCCAGCGGATGTTGGCAATTTGATCTCTGGTTCCTCTGCCTTTTCTAAATCCAGCTTGAACATCAGGAAGTTCACGGTTCACATATTGCTGAAGCCTGGCTTGGAGAATTTTGAGCATTACTTTACTAGCATGTGAGACAAGTGCAATTGTGTGGCAGTTTGAGCATTCTTTGGCATTGCCTTTCTTTGGGATTGGAATGAAAACTGACCTTTTCCAGTCCTGTGGCCACTGCTGAGTTTTCCAAATTTGCTGGCATATTGAGTGCAGCATTTTCACAGCATCATCTTTCAGGATTTGGAATAGCTCAACTGGAATTCCATCACCTCCACTAGCTTTGTTTGTAGTGATGCTTTCTAAGGCCCACTTGACTTCACATTCCTGGATGTCTGGCTCTAGGTCAGTGATCACACCATCATGATTATCTGGGTCATGAAGCTCTTTTTTGTACAGTTCTTCTGCGTATTCTTGCCATCTCTTCTTAATATCTTCTGCTTCTGTTAGGTCCATACCATTTCTGTCCTTTATCGAGCCCATCTTTGCATGAAATGTTCCTTTGGTATCTCTGATTTTCTTGAAGAGATCTCTAGTCTTTCCCATTCTGTTGTTTTCCTCTATTTCTTTGCATTGATCACTGAGGAAGGCTTTCTTATCTCTTCTTGCTATTCTTTGAAACTCTGCATTCAGATGTTTATATCTTTCCTTTTCTCCTTTGCTTTTCACTTCTCTTCTTTTCACAGCTATTTGTGAGGCCTCCCCAGACAGCCATTTTGCTTTTTTGCATTTCATTTCCATGGGAATGGTCTTGATCCCTGTCTCCTGTACAATGTCACGAACCTCAGTCCATAGTTCATCAGGCACTCTATCTATCAGATCTAGGCCCTTAAATCTATTTCTCACTTCCACTGTATAATCATAAGGGATTTGATTTAGGTCATACCTAAATGGTCTAGTGGTTTTCCCTACTTTCTTCAATTTCAGTCTGAATTTGGCAATAAGGAGTTCATGGTCTGAGCCACAGTCAGCTCCTGGTCTTGTTTTTGCTGACTGTAGAGAGCTTCTCCATCTTTGGTTGCAAAGAATATAATCAATCTGATTTCGGTGTTGACCATCTGGTGATGTCCATGTGTAGAGTCTTCTCTTGTGTTGTTGGAAGAGGGTGTTTGCTATGACCAGTGCACTTTCTTGGCAAAACTCTATTAGTCTTTGCCCTGCTTCATTCCGTCTTCCAAGGCCAAATTTGCCTGTTACTCCAGGTGTTTCTTGACTTCCTACTTTTGCATTCCAGTCCCCTATAATGAAAAGGACATCTTTTTTGGGTGTTAGTTCTAAAAGGTCTTGTAGGTCTTCATAGAACCGTTCAACTTCTGCTTCTTCAGTGTTACTGGTTGGGGCATAGACTTGGATTACTGTGATATTGAATGGTTTGCCTTGGAAACTAACAGAGATCATTCTGTCATTTTTAAGATTGCACCCAAGTACTGCATTTCGGACTCTTTTGTTGACCACGATGGCTACTCCATTTCTTCTGAGGGATTCCTGCCCGCAGTAGTAGATATAATGGTCATCTGAGTTAAATTCACCCATTCCAGTCCATTTCAGTTCACTGATTCCTAGAATGTCAACATTCACTCTCGCCATCTCTTGTTTGACCACTTCCAATTTGCCTTGATTCATGGACCTGACATTCCAGGTTCCTATGCAATATTGCTCTTTACAGCATCGGACCTTGCTTCTATCACCAGTCACATCCACAGCTGGGTATTCTTTTTGCTTTGGCTCCATCCCTTCGTTCTTTCTGGAGTTATTTCTCCACTGATCTCCAGTAGCATATTGGGCACCTACTGACCTGGGGAGTTTCTCTTTCAGTATTCTATCATTTTGCCTTTTCATACTGTTCACGGGGTTCTCAAGGCAAGAATACTGAAGTGGTTTGCCATTCCCTTCTCCAGTGGACCACATTCTGTCAGATCTCTCCACCATGACCCGCCCATCTTGGGTTGCCCCACGGGCATGGCTTAGTTTCACTGAGTTAGACAAGGCTATGGTCCTAGTGTGATTAGATTGACTAGTTTTCAGTGAGTATGGTTTCAGTGTGTTTTCCCTCTGATGCATTCTTGCAACACCTACCGTCTTACTCGGGTTTCTCTTACCTTGGGCATGGGGTATCTCTTTACGGCTGCTCCAGCAAAGCACAGCCATTGCTCCTTACCTTGGACAAGGGGTATCTTATAATGATTATGGCACCTTAAATATAATATGGAGGAACAGCCCCTCTTCAACCCCTAGCTTCACAGACAACAGAAAACAGACATTTCAGTCACTCAGATGGAGGCCAGAATTCATTTCAAAGCACTCATGATTGAAAGGCGCGAGAGAGGGAAAATACGTATCTCTCTATCATCACTTTCCCATCTATCTTCAATGGGGTATTGACATTGAAGACAGTTTGGGAAAATAGTTTGGTTCTTCTAAAAGTCTATGGCCAGAGAGATTTGGAAAACACCATATACATAATACTTCCCTCAGGAAATCACAATGTACTTTGTCTTAAAGATCCTAAGAAGTCTTACCATAACACAGCCTCTGCTTGATCCAGCAGTTTCCGAGCATTTGACCAAAGGAACTTTATTTTGGGGTTTCCATTTATTAAACATCTCCCAGAACACCAGGGAACACAGTGTAGGGGGTACCACTCTTGAAAACCATAGCTTCTCTCACTCACCATCAGCCCAGCTTCTGACCACTCTCTTTCCACTGTGACCCATGTTCCTTCATCAAACATTCACACACAGTTAGGAGACCCCCAATGTCTGTAAACATGTTGTTACAACACCAGGCTGCTCATAGGGGAGGCTCCATATAGCACACCTCACAAATCTCTGGGTTCAAGCCCCAATGCCTCAGATAAAAACAGAGGAATAAGAGGAGGGGGTGTCTCTCTCATTTAGTGGCTTTTCAGTAATGTATGTATAATGATGCTAACTTACACTAGAAAATCCTCTTTGTTTGGGGTCCCTCAGAAATCAACCTTGAAATAAGTATTTGAGAGCAAGTAGTTTATTTGGGAATTGATCCAAGGAAATACCAGCAAGAGAGTGAGGAAGTGAGTCAGGAAGGGGAAGACAGCCAATAAAAAGTGAATTATTAAGCCAACTACACAGTGGACAGCTATAGCTTAAGCCTACAGGGAAACAGTGTAAAACACACACTTCAGAATTATCCCACCCAAGGCATGAGGTTACTGGGATATTTACACATAATCTCCCATCATTCATTGGTTGAAGGAAGCTCGGGGCTGTGGGACAGGGTGGTTAAATTTCTAGAACTGCTGAGCTGCCATGTTATCTTGGACCTAGTGAGCTTCCAGAGCTTCAGATAAAGTCTTCAAGCACCAGCTTGTAGATAATGGCAGTTGGAAGATGTGTGGAGCCCACTGAAAATGATAAAACCTGAGAGATATGGGTATGCCTCACTGTGTCTCATACTTGCTTTGTATTTTCAGATGGGAAAATCAAGTTGGAAGAAAGTTAAATGTACCCCTACTTCCTGAACAGCTGTTTTGGGTATTTTTGAGGTGCGAGGTGGGCTGAACATGACCTTAAGTGTATAGCCAGAGGCCAAGAAGATAACTGAGACAAAGAAGCAGGTGACCAGCTCTCCTCTTCTTCCTGAGACAGTGGCTATTGGACTTCTTTCTGGCTC
The DNA here is from genome assembly GCF_003369695.1 of Bos indicus x Bos taurus. NCBI lineage: Eukaryota > Metazoa > Chordata > Mammalia > Artiodactyla > Bovidae > Bos > Bos indicus x Bos taurus. The sequence goes on along the minus strand of NC_040076.1, from coordinate 68,142,256 downwards.
CACATCAGTAATAGTTCTCATCACAAGCAGTGATTCTCAACAGCTGAAGGTAAGGAGAAGCCACATTCCCCTAGAGTTGTGTGTAGGAATCCAGGGGGACAGAGTCTATTAAAGTACCTGTTTACAACTGCCTCACTCTCACCAATGCTAGGTCTCTGTGATAGTGGTGATAGGAACATAGGATGAGCTAATGCCTGATCCGATGAAGCCAGCCAATGTACCTCTGAAACCAGCAACTATTTCAGCTAAAGCCTTCATGTTTTTCTAACATTTAAGAGAAGTTTCAGTACGGCAGCAGAGGGAGAAGTTTGCACTGTGAGCCAAGGATGTTTGAGTGTTTCAGGAAGTGGGCGAAAGACCAGAGTTTAGGAGAATTTGCAAGCAAAGTTGTCTGTGACTCAGCTTATGATGGTTCAACTCAAGACCATCATTCAACATCCAGTTAAGTTGAAAGTCAGAGGTTCCCTGTTCTGTTTCAAGGGATTATTACCCTCTGTTCCCTTTTCCCCAAATCTTACCTGCCTACCTTATTCCTTCCCCGAGTTCATCCTTATTAAAAACATTTACATATGTGGCTAAATTGGGAGCAATGTCAGTAATTTGTACCAAAGAGAACTCGGTTACTTTGTCTTCACAGTATTCCAGATTATAAAACCTGACTATATCTATGGTTTGAACCTCTATTTTGTCAGGTTATGGAGCATAAGTTAAAGAGAAGTAAAGGTAGCATTTTAGGACGGACAAGGTAGAGATTCTGCCACAAAAGTTGTACTTCCTTTACTAACATTACATCGTATGATTCCTTGACCCTTAATAAAAGTAATCCTTGGCGCCTATAATTTTCACTCAAGTTCCTAAGCATTTTAGCTCTACGTGCCTCCTCTCCTGGCTCAAGTCTTTGTTGCTGGATACAGCTTTCAGGGGAAGCAATGAAAATACCGCCTTGCCTTATTCTGACCTCTCCAAGCTGGAACTTCTTTTCACAACTTCTCTGAAAACAGTGGCCTATACACCATTCATGATACAGGATGGAAGAGTGGCTTTCAGATACAGACCAAGAACCTCCACCCATCTATCCTTTACCCCTGAGAAGAGAAGGAACTCAAGCTATTTTTACTTCTCCCATGCCCCTCACCTCTATAGCTCAAGAAGAAATCATGCCAGTGTGACGGAGAAATCTTAGCACGCTGAGTGGGAGCAGCCTAGTAGAAGACGGCGGCTGCTCTCTGCTACTTCAGGTCTCCTCTTCCCTTTGTGTTGCTAAAAAGTTCATGTGGCTTGCAGTTGTCTTCTCCCACACCTGCTGCAGTATATTCATCTATTTGGGGTTTTGTCCCATGAAGAGGATCTCCAGACTAGGGTTTGTGCTTAGGAGAAGGAGCGGCATAGGTCAGCATCTGGCCTCTGTCTTGTGCTCTGGGCCTCCTAACAGAGAGAGGAGAATTTAGCTTTCAGACACAAGCTCCCTTGTCACTGCTACCAGTGAGCATATTGTCCTGAAGAACTTTATGGAGAAGAGAAAGAAGACTACATGCCTTGTTTGGGTAACAGGATTTGGCCATTTCCTGAGGGTTCCTGGCCACCTTCCCCCTCCACCTCCGTGTTTACCGGGAATGTTTTCAAATGTACAGGAAAAATTATCAGAATAAAACAGTGAGTACCGGGCCCATATATATTCCTCCTAACTCACCAACCGGAGAAGGCAACGGGCACCCCACTTCAGTACTCTTGCCTGGACGGAGGGACGGAAGGCACTTCATGCCTTCCCATGGACGGAGGAGCCTGGTAGGCTGCAGTCCATAGGGTCGCGAAGAGTTGGACGTGACTGAGTGATTGAACTGAACTGAGCTGAAACTGTCAGTTTATTGCCTGAGCAATAAATTTGTGTTTTGTCAACCTATAATGGTATTTAGTCCGGGAAGGCAATGGCACCCCACTCCAGTACTCTTGCCTGGAGAATCCCAGGGACGGGGGGAGCCTGGTGGGTTGCCGTCTATGGGGTCGCACAGGGTTGGACACGACTGAAGTGACTTAGCAGCAGCAGCAGCAGCAGCAGCAACTCACCAACTGTTAAAGTTTTGCCACATTTGCTTTATCTATATGTAAGGTATGCTGCTGCTGCTGCTGCTAAGTCGCTTCAGTCGTGTCTGTTTTTTTTTTTTTTTCTTGTTTTGAACCATTTGAAAATAAGTCATAGGTATCATGAAACTTTATCCTCCACATATGTCAGAATTCATCTCCTAAGAATATGGACATTGTCCTATATAACCATCAGTATACCTAAGAAAATTAATAATAATTCCATAATATCAAATAGCCCAATTGTTGCAAGAATGCCATCTGTTGTATTGTTATTGTGGCAAAACATCCATCAGAGTTACCATTTTAATACTGTTAATTGTACCTTTCAGTGGCATTAAGTACCTTTACATTTTTGTGCAACTATCACCACCATCCATCTTCCCAAAGCAGAACTGTTCCCTTTGGGCAACAACCCTTCATTCCTCCTCTCCTGAGCTCCTGGCAACCATCATTCTGCTCTGTCTCTACACACTTTGACTATTCTAGGTACCATATGTAGGTGGAACCATACAACATTTGTCCTTTTGTGTCCGGTTTATTTCACTTACCATAATGTCTTCAAGGTCCATCCACAATGTAGCACATGTAAGAATTTCCTTCCTTTTCAAAGATGAATAAAATTCCATTTAACATATATATCACATTTTGTTTATTCATTCATCCATTGATGTCCACTTGAGTTTCTTTTACCTTTTGACAGCAGTGTATTAACTACTGCTGCTATGAATATTGAATACACAAAAAGTGTTCAAGTCCCTGCTTTCAATTCTTTGGGGTATATATCCAGATGTGAAAGTGCTGGATCCTATGGTAATTCTATTTATTTTTTGTGGATTTACCATATTGTTTTCTACAGAGGTTGCACCATTTACATTCTCATCAGCAATAGTTTCAATTTCAATAGTTTCAACTTCTACACATCCTTACCAACACTTTTTATTTCCCATTTTTTAAAATAATAGTCATTGCAATCAGTATGATCTCATTCAAGTTGTTTTTTTTTTTAAACACCAAAAACATTTTGTACTGGGGTCATTGAAGTCTTGATATGCATTTCCCTAATGATTAGTGGTGTATCCATCAGTGATTATCAATCAGTTGTGTATCTTTTTTGAAAAATATATTTTCAAGTTCTTTGTCCACTTTTAGTCTAGTTATATTTTTGTTGTTTTTGAGTTGTAGTTCTTTATATATTCTGTATATCAATCCCTTATCAGATATATGATTTGCAAATATTTTCTCCAATCCTGTGGTTGCCTTTTCATTCTGTTGGTTGTATCCTTTGATACATATACGTTTTAATTAGGCTATAGTCCAATTTATTTTTTTTTTATTTTGTTGCCTGTTGGTGGCTACTAGAAAAGTTAAAACTACGTGTGACTCATATTATACTTCTGTTGAATAGTGCTGGCCTGAAAGTTTGATTAGATTCACTTTGGGCAAGAATACATTATATATTCTTGATTATATCATCAGCTATATGGGCTCATGGCCACACAAGCATACAGAAGAAAATTTAGAAATTTCACTGAGTGGTTCTCTCCTACTTAGCTACTGTAATGTATAATATGACTAGCTGTCCCATCTGGAGCCTAAATGAATTTCACATTCCTCTGAAGAAAAGTGGGCAGGAGTGCCAGGAGCTGATTTGGCTAAAGGAAGAGGGAAGGTGTTTTTCCTCAGGCACCTGGAGAAACAGGGAGATCAGAAGAAAGCAAGGTGTCTATCCTGGATATTTATGATGATCCTAGTTCTAGAGACTGAAGCAGAAACTGAAGGATATGATTTCACAATCAATGCTGTGAGGCAGAGGAACACAAACAGAGGTGCTACCTTGGCATCCAGGGAAAAGTGCCCTACCCACATGGTCTTCTCCACTTTACATAGCAGTCCTCACCAGCAGGACTTTAACCTGGGAAGACTGGAAGCATGGGGCATCTTTGGCACCATGTAAGTTTGTAGGTCTGGGAGCCCTGAGACATTGGCATAGACCAGTGTGGTCACAGAAAGAAAGAAGTGGCAACAGAGATGAAAACAAAAGAGAGAGGTTCTCGAGTGTATGAGAGACTCCCCTGTGAAGTCTCCAAAACACTGGAGTAAAGGGTTATTGCCAGTAACAAGATGGGAAAGGAGAGCTGGGTAAGCTTTAGGGACAGTTACAATGGAAACGACTGGCTCATTTGAGAACTACAGGTTATTTAAACGGCCATGAGGAAGGAGGACAGGGAAGGTAAAGCATGGAGTGCTTTCTTCCTGTTGCAGACATGAAGAGGTCAAGGGCTAAAATGGCCAAGAGTTAGCTGAACTGCCCTCCCTAGGAGAGTTATGGATTCAAGATTTGACTCTTTGATGATTATCCTTACTGTTTATCTGTAGATGTTGGTTTCTCTAAGAGGGCTAAGAAGGTTTAATGATAATTTTAAAAGTATTCTGGTGACTTCCCTGGTGGCCCAGTAGTTAAGACTCCACATTCCCATTGCAGAGCCATGGGTTGGATCCCTGGTTGGGAAGCTAAGATCCCACATGCTGCATGAAGCAACCAAAACAAAAAAAGGGAAAAGAAATGAAAAAGTATACTGGTAAATAGTATCATCTCACAAATTATTTGTAGCTGCAAATGAAAAACATATATCTGAAAGTTACCATTTTAACCACATGATCAAATTTAGCATCACCACTAGTCAAATAATCTGATATTATATATCTCCTGCTGAGATACATTATGAAGTACACAGCATCATATATAATGGACTCCAGCTAGGTCCTTTTCATTATATATTAGATTCACTTTGGGCAAGAATACATTATATATAAAGGATGCCAGCTAGGTCTTCAGGTTTATTCCCCTTACAGATACAAAGAGATGCTACTGACCCTTCCAGGAAAGAGCCATGGACCCAAGGATCTGAGAGATCAGAGGAGGAAGATTATGCACAAAGATATAAAATCCTAAACCATACAATTTCTAAAAGAAAACACAGGAGAAAAACTTTGCAATTTCAGGGTATGAAAAGATTTCTTAGTATACACAAAAGATAAAATTAAAAGTTAATAGATTGGGGTTAACTAAGAATTTTATATGCTGCTCTTTGAGCTGTCTCTAAACTGTTTTTAAACTGATACTGTTTTTAAAAATGAAAAGTTATGCCACAGAATGGGAAAAATATTTGTAGCACACATATATAGCAAATGACTTATACTCAGAATATATAAACATGTACAAATCAATAATAAAAATACAAAGAATGAAATTTTAAAATGGTCAAAAACTGAAGCAGCATTTCATGAGAGAAGGTTATGAATGGCCAATAAGCACATAAAAATGCTCCACATCATTAATTGTTGGTAATTAAAATCATGGTATACCATTACACACCCTTTAGAATAGGAACAAATTTAAAAAGACTGACCATATCAACCATTGACAAGGATATGGATTAACTGGAACTCTTCTATAATACTACTGGGGATATAAAATAGTACAGTCACTTTGAAAAAGAATGTAGCAATTTTTTAAAATGTTAAACATACACCTGTCATTTAGTCAAATCATTGAACTCCTATTTATCCAAGAGAATTAAAGCAAACATGGAAATTTGTACATGAATATTCATAGCAGCTTTAATCATAATAGCCCCAAAGAGAAAGCAACTTAAATGTCTCTCAACAAGGAAACAGATAAAATGTCATGTACTCATACAATGGAATACTATTCAGCAATTTAAAAAGTAAAAATTTTGATATGCCAATAAGATGGATGAATCTCAAAATAAATAATCATAATGAAAAAAGCCAGACACTAAAGAGAATATATTATAAAACTCTATTTATACAGAATTTTGGAAAACGTAAACTTCCCTACAGTGACAGAAAAGAGATCAGTGGTTCCGTGGGGCTAGGACAGAGGGAATGATGTTCTGCAGATACGTCTAAGGAAACTTTTAGGGGAGCCTGGACATGTCCTGGGCTTCCCAGATGGTGCTAGTGGTAAAGAACCTGCCTGCCACTGCAGGAGACACAAGAGACACGGGTTTGACCCCTGGATCAGGAAGATCCGCTGGAGGAAGGCATGGCAAGCCACTCCAGTATTCTTGCTTGGGAAATCCCATGGACAGAGGAGCCTGGTGGGCTACAGTCCATGGGGTCCCAAAAAGAGTCAGACAGGACTGAAGCGACTTAGCATGCACGCATGCAAGCACGGACATGTGCTATAGTTTGATTGTGCACATGGTTTCCCAAGGGTATGCATCTGTCAAAATTCATTAAACTGTATAAATTTCCAAAGTAGCAAAGAGAGAGTTAAGGAAGAGAGGGGAGTTGGAAGCTGAGAGTCTGTCATATCCCCAGGGAAATTCAGAGATCTTTTTCCTTGGGTGGGAAGGGGATGGACTGAGTGCCAGATAACTATAGTCAGAGGAAGAGAGATCATCTCTGCCCTTAAGGATCACTCAACAGTGACCAGTCCGAACCCCTGTGAGCCCTGCACACATCTTTCCTGCCTGGAAGGCTTTTCTCTTTCCAGCCATGTTGATCTCTTCTTCTAAGACTCTCTTCCTCCAAGAATTATTTTCTATATATTCCCAAACATTCTTCATTCATAGCATGATTTCCACTAAATCATCTCTACTTCCTTTCACAGTTAGCTGTTGCCCATAGCTGTATATACGTTTTGAGTCAGATATTACTAAGCATTGGCAAGGAGGTGGGGAAATCAGACCCTCATCCACAGCTGGTATAGCCATTCTGAAGTAGAATTGAGTACTTTAAAATCTACCAAGGGAAAAGGCAATGGCACCCCACTCCAGTACTCTTACCTGGAGAATCCCATGGATGGAGGAGCCTGGTAGGCTGCAGTCCATGGAGTTGCTAAGAGTCAGACACGACTGAGCGACTTCACTTTCACTTTTCACTTTCATGCATTGGAGAAGGAAATGGCAACCCACTCCAGTGTTCTTGCCTGGAGAATCCCAGGGATGGGGGAGCCTGGTGGGCTGCCGTCTATGGGGCCGCAGAGTCGGACACGACTGAAGTGACTTAGCAGCAGCTTAGCAGCAAAATCTACCAAGCCCACTACTGTGTATACCTGGAGGGAAATTCCTCCTAGGGAACACAAGGAGATGTGTCTAAGGAAGTTCATTGCCTCAGTGTTGGGACCACCTAGATGTCCATCTCTAATGCATGGACAAGTAAAAGTGGTGTATGCATACAGAAGCATAATGAACCAGATATACAGAAACCTGGATTGATCTCAAGAACAGAGTTGAGAGAAAAAAATAAAAATAAGATTTATAGCCCAATTCATTTATGTATTACACACCCACATAAAACAGCCTTGTGTATTTTTGTTAAAGTTGCTCATATATCTAAATAAACATGTGTCAGATGTATTGGAAGGACTATATTAAATATATTAGAGTAGATGCCAATGGGAGGAGGTCAGGGAGATTGGGAATGGTGGGTGAAGGGAAAACACATTAAAATTGATTTTTTTCTTGAAAAGAAAGAGGGCCATTCCATGGATAGATGATGATATTCCATGAACTGAGGATGGGATCAACTCAAGCATGTACACTTGAACCCCAAAGGATATAAGAAAGAAAAAAATAGAGATAGATAGATAGATAATAGGTAGATGGATGATAGACAGACAGGTAGGTAGATAGATAGATGGATAGATTTTGCCATTCACATTAAAAATGAATGAACTAACTGTTCCCTGGTATGGTGTATTCGTTTCCTATTGATGCTGTACGTTGCACAATTTTAGTGGCTTAAAACAACATGAATTATTGTTGCACAGCTCTGTAGGTAAGAAGTCAACCACAGGTCTCACTGGGCAAAAATCAGTGTCGTCAGGGCTGCCTTCCTTTCTGGAGGCTCTAAGGAAAACTCGTTCACTTGACTTTTCCAGTGTGTAGGAATCACCCCCATTCCTTGACTCATGGCCCTCTTCCTCCACCTCCAGTAGGGGCAGGCCTAGTTTTTCTTACATGTCCTTCTCCAACCCTGACCTTCTCTTCTGCCAGCCTCTTTCACTTTTCAGAATCATTGTGATTACATGAAGTCCACCTGGATACTCCAGAAATATCTGCCTGTCTTAAAGTTGTGTGACCAATCCCTCAATACCACGTAAGTTAACACATTCACAGGTTTTAGGGATTCACGGGCTCCGTGTGGACATTTTGGGATCCATTATTCTGCCTACTACACCTGAGCATATAGCAAATCCTGATACCCATACAACTACATATCCTTTGTTATTGTAAGTCAGTTACTCAGCTAAACAGTAAAAAAGCAAAACAAAAGTGTGTTGAGTCCTACTATATGCCAGATCCCTGTGGTAGAGCTGAGGCTGGAATAGGGGTCAAGGATTGGAAATTTGATGATTTCTTCCTCCCTTTCAAACAAAATTCCCATCTGGCTTATGTTAGCAAAGAGATAAATAAGAAGTAATTTGATTAAACCATTCTCATTATATGGTAAATGACTGGCCTATGGTAACCTGCTAGAAGAGACGTTTGTATTCTTTTTTAAAGGAGAACCCTAACCCAGGGCTTCTTAACCTCTAATGAGCATACAGATCACATGGGAATCTTGTCAAATGCAGTTATGATCCAGTAGGTCTGGCATGAGGCCTGAGACTCTGCTTTTTGACAAGCTCCTTCTCAGGCAGTGCTGATGCTGCCTGTCCAGGTTGGCAGTTGAAGGAGCATAGCCCTAACTCAGATAAAGCTCAGGTTGACTTTGCCACCAGTCTATCCCTATGCAGGGTTTGCCGTAAGGCAAGAGGTTGTGGTAGCCATTCAATTTGCTAAAACATCACACTTTGTCAATGACAAAACACCTATGGCAGAGGGGACACTGTGCCTATTGGTAACAGCCTTGGTTTCCCACCCAGGTTTCTGACCAAGACTCACATTTATCCCCAAATATGGAACATACTATTTACAACTCTTGATATAAGAGTGAGTTACTTGTCTCCTAGACCAGGACTTCCAATACCCAAGGCTGACATGCCACCCTCCATTCCAGACAGTGACCTAGTGACCCAGTACCTGAATTCATACCTATTGTCAGAATTTTAAAAGATTTGAGCTATTTAAAGATTCCCTAGACAAGGGAATAAAGGCTGATTAAGACTCAAAGTTATCCATTGAATAGGATTGAGCTTTTGCATATTACCTCCTTTGCGGCCATGGGGAGAGATGGGCAGGAAGCAACAGAATCTCTACAGATAACTTAGATCATCTTGATAGGGACCTCTGACTAGTGACAGTGAAACAGTTCAGGGACCAGTGAGAGGACATATGATGGCATCAAGGGAATTGATACTGTAATTTGTTAGGTGAAAGAATACAGCATGTTCCTATATGTACCACATGGCTACTCCTGATTTCTGAGCTTGGCAATAGGACTTTAGGGAACACTTCTCAACATTGATGCACTTGGATGTCCTCTGACCTACAATTTTTCCAAATCTTTTTTTTTTTTTTTTTTTGACCTCAGAAAGAGATCACTTTGGGGAAAAGAAGCAGATCCATACCTGCAGTTCCATTCCTTCCGTTCGCAAGATAGCTGGGTCCATCTCATCCTCTTGGCAGAGTGCTGTTGTTTCTCCCAGGCCTCCTTGAGGAGCCTTCATTGTATCTTCTCTCTAGGCCCCCTTCTCACCTTACTCTGGGTGGGTAATTGCTAAAGACTCTCTTGTGATCCACCCTCAGCATTCGTCCAAATATTAAAATACAGAATTTTACCCTTGGCAGCAGCTTCTAAGACATAGTATAATATCTGTATGGATAAAGAAAAGGAAGTCTGCCAAAGGGAAATAAATAGATCAAGACTGGAGAGGCAGTTCATGACAGAGTCTATATCCAAACCTAGTCACAGAGGTCTGGTGACCTGTTTGAGGTCATATGGCCAGTTGATGACAATGCTGGAATGAGAACCCAACTCCAAGAATTTTTTCCACTACAGCATCCTTCAACACAGCTAGAACACCCTTGCCCATTCCTGATGGGAGGACACCACATTATTGATTCACTAATGCTTTTGAAGATATTCACCTTGAGGGCTGAGTGTCAAGGTGGGCTTCAGGAAAAAGGGTAAATTGTGCTACCAGGAAATGCTAGTGACCAAATCTGGTTTTTTATCTCATACCAGCCTTTCCACCTAAATCCACTTTTATGGCTTAAGCTTTTTGATTATTTTCCTACCCAATCCCCCTTTCTGGCCATGTGTGATTATCTTGCTATTTCAAGTTTCTCTCCAGCTGGGTAAGTCTTCACATAGGTTTTTCTCTTTGATTTCATCTCATTTGCCTGGGGGAGGAGGAGAGGAGGGAGCAGCTTACCTTCCCACTGCTCTGTTCACCTCTCACTCATTTCTTCCCAGCTCTCCACTTTTCACCAATTTCTATTTCCCATTCCCTCTCTCCCTTCCATTTCTGTTAAAATAATGGCCCCTGAATTTCTTGCCCCCACCAAAATAGATGGTTTCCCTCCCTCTGCTCAAGGGGTGGGGGCGCACCGTGAAAACCCTAAATGCCATCTTTCATCTTTCTTATTTCCTATTTTCAGCACATATCCTATATTTAACTCTGCCTCCTTCTTAGCAGATTGACACAGCACTCTGCTTGGTTCCCAGAATAAATGCAATTCAAGAATGAGCGGCAAGTCCAGCCTCCCAGAATCCTCTGTAGGCAGGCATTTGCTAGGACTGTTGCTGCCAGCCCTGGAGAAGTATCTCTACTGGCATCTGTGTGTCTCAGAGCCCCATCTTTTGCTCTCCTGGAAACTCCTTCCATACAGGATTTTCTTCCTAGCAGATTCCCCTTCTTGATCATGTAAGCACCAAGCTTACATTAAAGATGTTTTTATTCCCCTAGCATACACTGGCTACACTATAAAAGATACTTAAGAAATACTTGTTGAGTGAATGAATGCTGGCACATTAATAACAGATGATCACTGAGTTTATAGGAAGTCAATTTGGAATTATATGATCCACAAGGTGAACAATACATATTAGAATTCACATTTTAAAAATAAAAACCAATTTCATATTACATCCAATATTGCTGATGTCTCCAAATCATTATAAACCTGAATGAAGGAGCAACATTTACAGAGCAACTTCCACTATCAGGACCTGTGCCTTGCTTAAATGATTTCTTTTATTCTACAACCTCTGAAATAGGTACTATTATCCCCATTTGGGGTAATAAAACCAAGACTCAAGTAGGTGAGCAACTTGGTCTTGATAACAGTAAGTGGATTCAACCCAAGTCTAACTGCCTTCAAAACTCACTTTAAAAACTGAGAGAGGAGGCGGCCGACGCGACGCCCGGAGCGCCCACCTCAGTCCCCTCACCGCCCCGGGCAGGTTCCCTGTCGACGCTGGCGGGTCTTGAGCGAGACACTGCCTCCGAGCTTGGCGAGGCTCCATAGGAGGCAGAGAGGCTTGGACCAGCAGATGCCCTCCCACGGCGCGTCCTCCACTTGGGGCTGAAAAGTTAAAAAAAAAAAAAAAAAAACTGAGAGAGGACTTGGAGTCTTTGAACACAACATCTGAGGTAGCACGTGCTAATACCTTCTGGTTCGGCCCATGTCCCCTTGTCTATTTCTCTCATGCTTGGCACAAAGTAGGTGCTCGAACAAATTATCTGTTGAATTACATTATTGAATGTACCATTCAGACCCAGTTTCCTAACCTGGTATCATTCTAATTTTCTGGGCTTGACATAGACACTTTAGAAGAAACTCAGCATCAAGCTCTGGAGGGTTATCAGATGGGGACGCACAAGCCAATGTTTTCTGTCTTCATAAAGGAAAATGGGTATGGGATGAAAACCTAGCAGGCAGGATTCAGATTAGAACTAAAGGAAACGCTGAAAGACACTGGACCAGACCGTGAAGAAGACTAAATATTTTGTCTGCAGAACCCCATCTCTCTGGGATGCGTCAGACTCCTGCCTACGGGGAAGGCTCTATTTCTGAGGGTCTACAGAGGCACCAGAAGTTGCTTTTGTGCAAGTGTGGCAACAGTAGGAAGAGCCTGCCGCTGAAACTGCCCTCATTCGATGGCACCCTGTTCACAGCAATATGGTGTTGTCAGTTCCCTTGATTGCTCTCTGATGCATAGCTTTAATTGTATCCTTGCTTTTATGTAGAGAATAGAATCATGTTCCCAAGAGGATAGCCGGGAAAATCCACTGCCAGACTCGAATACAAATGGGAGCCTGCAGAAATTGCTGCTTCATGGGTGGGCATGGGAGAAAGGAGAAGAGGGAGGACACATATCCCTGAAGATTTGGGGTTTATGCAGGAAGGGTCACTGCCCCCCTCTACCTCTCCTAGGAGTACAAACAGCAGAATGTTATTCATAGGAAACTGCCTGGAAATCACATAGGAAACATCCTATGCATAGGAAATTGCCTGTGGAGGAGGGTTTATGTGTGCTGAAAAGCTGCCATCCTCCCAAAAAGCTGCCCCTCATCCACACTGGAGCTTCTGTGGCCTAATATCACTGTTGACATAATTATCTATTGCCTCCCTCAATGTTATGCGTGTTGCTATGCAATTGAGATCATACCGTACATACAGTTTGCAATCTGCTTTTTTCATTTAATATTGTAGATAATAAGCCTTGGAGGGTGGGAAAGTTTGGTAAAATCCAGCCATTTTATAGTTGGCAGTGATAACAGGCAAAAACAGCAACAACAACCAGCTCTGCGGTTCAGGTCCTGGGAGCTAGACTAGTCCTGTCCCATCAGTGAAAGGGTTCAGCTGTTTATACAACTTTATGAGGCAGTGGGCAGTGGTTGGCTCTAGGAGTTGGAATTAAAGGAGTTTTGTTTTGTTTTAATCTGCTCTTAACTTATTTTCCCCCCAAATTTCATAATAAACCAGTATCATTTTTATAGTCAGAAAAAATTATTTTAAGTGTTTCTTCATTGTGCTGCCAAGAAAGCAGCAAGACACTAGAATCTGAATCAGCTACAGAAGAGCAAGCCACCCAGGCTCATGTCACCATGCCTTAGGCTGTTTATCTACAAAGTAGGACAATCACCCTAGACCCTCTCACAGTAGAGACTGTAACACCATTACTCTCATACAGAAAAGGTATACGGGACAAGGTAAAGAGATTAGCAGCCTGGGTCTGGGAGGTGGCCGAGCCTTGTGGTCCACAGGTGCCCAAGCCTCCACACCCCTTCTCCAACAAGCCTCTCAGAAGAACATTCACTCACCTTACTTAGGCTCATAACCTCCCAATGTAGGCATCACTGAGAACAGACTGGAACTCAGTATCTTTAGACCCTGAAATAAGGCATCAAGCTCCTTTCTTGTCCCACTGCTCACTCACAGAGCTGACTAGTTCTTTAGGCCCAGGAGACAAGAACCTAGGGACCAAAAAATGTTTAGGGGTCCACAAAAATATTTTAATATATTACTGTATCTGTCATATACCAACAGAGTTGTAAACATACTTTTTTTTTTTTTTTTTTAATGGTGGAAGAGGGCCCACAGAAGAAAATTTACCTGAGATTCACGAAAGCCATAATGTGATCCTGCTCAGCCTATATCAGCTTCATTTTTTCTGGGCCCTACTATGAAATTATCAAGGTGGATTGTGGATTAGATTTCTGACCAGTCCTCTGTATTCATCTTCTTTATCTTTCTGGTACAAAGGAAACAATACTTGGGTGTGGATATTTCACATAACAAGTAACTAGAATGATGAGGTTAGACCGAGAATCCCACAGCAGAATTAGGCAGATGGAGACATATTTAGCAGAGAGCAGAAGAAATAGGGCTTTTAATTGCCCACACAAACAACCATTACAACACAGGAAGAAAAAGAAACCATAACTCTAGGAAATGACTTGGCATTTTCCCTTTTTTTTAAGAATGATTATCCCTTATTCCTTAGGATAAGGTTTCTGCAAAATGTGAACATACCCTTTAATAACTCTGGTTCTTCTTTTCAAATTAGAGTTATAAATAAATAAGCACACTTTGCGAACCATTTGATTACGTCCCTGTACTTTCCCAAGATTCCCTAAGGAGGCACTTACACCAATTTTTGCATCATTAATATTTAAATAAAAATTCGAGTTGAATTGTGGGACAAAAAGGCATTTACAAAGCACATGTTTGGGCACAATGCAGCATGAGTTTTAGACTTAGGGAGCCAGTGGAACATTTGGTCCCTGCAGAGCAGCAACAGAATAATGCAGCAAAGAATTTTGAAAGGAGAGAATACTGGTTTCAAGGGAGGAAGCCAGGGCAAAACTCCCAGTTTTACTTGGAGGCTCTTATTCAGCAGCCACAAATACACGGACCACGATAAGGAACCAGGAAGTAAGCAAAACAGGGCAGTTGAGCAGGCAACATCAAGTCACAAAGCCCAAGTCCTTCTTAAAACATCAAAGAAAAGTTACTGTGCTTGAGACTTTGCTGGTGGTCCATCGGCTAAGACTCCATGCTCTCAATGAATGAGGTCCAGGTTTGATCCTTGATCAGGGAACTAGATCTCACATGCTGCAACTAAGACCCTATGCAGCCAAATAAAATAAAAATTTTTAAAAAGTTACTGAACTCAAATCACCCCAAATACCTGTGATACAAAAAAAAAAAAATTAATTCCAAACGCCTTGTTTAAAAAATGAGGTGACTTTTCAGTACATCTTGTTGAAAATTTCATTTTGTAATTTTGTTGTAATTTTCATTGGTAAACATTTATAGAGCTCGGCACTATGCCAAGAAGGTGTATACGATTGTTCAATAAGTCAGCCCCCAGGGGATTGTAATGTGTTTGGGAAACATGAGAAATACTAGATGTAAATGCATCACAGCAGTATGGGGCATACCTGCTGAATGACACTGGAATGGCCCTGCCTCTAAGTTCTGTGCCAAGAGAAAGGCGAATCCTCAAGTGACTAACATGTCATTGAGGATCCAGTGGAAAGCAGATGGCACGCTCAAAGGATTTCACTGAAAGTTTAAGAAAATAATGATTGGAGTGTGGGCAGAGTTAAGCCAACTAATCACAGTGGCAAACAGGGCCAGCAGCAGGGAATGCTGGTGCCACTCTTGGCCTGTAGGGGAAAGCAAGGAGTGAGCCCCATTGAGCAAGTGCTGGTGCCTGGAAAATGGGAAGCTCCACAGGAGCTGAGAACAGAAGCTCAGGATGGGGGTTGGGGAATAAATCCCTAGCCTGCTGGTGCCATCCACAAGCTCAACCAGAAACTGGAGGACAAGGGAGCTAGGAGATGCAGTCATGGTGCACAGATTGGGAGAGACAAAAGTGGAGAATGGACATGGTGACAAATGAAGACTAACCCAGTGCACAGGCTGGACACCTTACTATGGGCTTTGAGAAAGAGAGAGTTCTTGGCATAGTAATGGAAAGGGAAAGGCATCTTGGGCAGAGGAAGACATGCCCATCCAGGAAATGGGAAACAATTTATCTTTCAGCCAAGAAATGTGTGCAAAGTGCATTTTCTTGAGAACAGGCAGGCTGCAACATTCAGGAAGCTTGGAGGTAAAGATATACAGAACTCAATCTCGGCACTATGACGTCTGAGGTGGATTATTCTTTGTGCCTCGTAGGATGTTTAGCAGCATCCTTGGCCTCAGCAGCATTTCACTCTGAGTTGAGATACCCAGAAGTCTTCAGACATGGCCAAATGTCCTCTGCACCCATGCTAAGTCCCTTCAGTCGTGTCAGACTCTTTGTGACCCTATGGACTGTAGCCCACCACACTCCTCTATCCATGGGATTCTCTAGGCAAGAATACTGGAATGGGTAGCTATGCCCCCCTCCAGGGAATCTTCCTGACTCGGGCATCAAACCCCCATTTCCTGTGGCTCCTGCATTGGCAGCAGATTCCTTATCGCTGAGCCACTGAGGAAACCCAAATGTCCTCTAAGCAAATTTCCCCCCAATTGAGAACCACTGGGAAAAGAAAGGAAAGAGACTATAACCAGAAATCTGTTGAAACATGGGATAGACAGGAGATTCTAAAGGCTTAGATCAATACAGAACAGTAAGACAGACAAGAGAAGGACAAATGACACAGACCCTGAAAAAGAGAAGCAGGTAGGCTGTGAGGACAAGGGTGGGTGGTCGTGGGTAGCTTCCAGGCGTGCAGATTGGACAGCAGGTAGGATGACGTCTCCACTGACAGAACTGGGAAGGCCTGAGGATCATCTTATGGAACAAGATGTGTCTTCTGTGAACTTACTTGAAAGGAACCATCGTTTAGATACGGCACTGAGTGGAGAGCGGAGACTAGGACAAGAGGCATAACTTTGAGTCATCCACACAGAGACAGACTTCTACTCTCCTATGGACAGAAGGAAAAGTAGAGAAAACCAAGGTTCTCTTTTCTTTTTGGGGGGGGAGGGATGTTGGGGTGGGAAGGCATGGTGTGCCTATTTAGAAGAAACACGTGGGATAGAAACAGAAGGTTCCGCAGACAAGAAAACCAGGCCGTTTTCTGAGGTGGAAAATAGGCTGAAGTCCAGCTCCCGCCCCACTTGTCAGTTCCTTTGTCCGAGGACTCTGCCTGACACAAGCCCGACACACCTTTTTCTAATGTACAGAGATGCCATGTAGGCTGGGGGTGGTACTGAGGAGACTCAAAGCTCCCACAACAGTCACGAGTGTCAAGAAGGGAAGTGCCTTGTTGGCCTCACCTCCCCAGTGATGAATGGTCCTCTTTTATTTTTTCTTTTAATCATTCCAATCTGTAAAGAAGTAGAATTTCCTAGGTGATAAGAATGACCATGGTGACTTTTGTTATGTTAATGAAGTGACTTTTGAAAGTCACCAAAGGATGGAGGCTGTTTACCAGAAGAACTAGACATGTCATTAGAGAATTGGAAATTTCAGTCCCACTCCCCAGACCCCTGAGGAGGGGAAAGGGGCTAGGGGTTGAATCACTCACCTGTGGTGGGTAATAATTTTATCAAACACGCCTATGTAATGAACCCTTCATAAAATCCCCAAAGGAGAGAGTTCAGAGAGCTTCCAGGCTGATGAACCAAAATGCATCCACATGCCATGGAGCTGGGCACCAGACTGCACAGGGACAGAAGCCCCTTTCTTCTGGGCCTCACACTATGCATCTCTCATCTGACTGTTGATCTATATCCTTTAATATCCTTTGTAATGATCCTGATTAAGTGAGTAAACTGGTTTCTTGAGTTCTGTGAGCTGCTCTAGCAAATTAATTGAATCCAAGGGGAGGGTTGTGGGTCCTGTGATTTATAGACAGTTGGTCAGAAGCACAGGTGACAACCTGAATTTGAGACAAACATCCCAAAGAAAGGCAATGCCAAAGAATGCTCAAACTACCGCACAATTGCATTCAGCTCACACGCTAGTAAAGTAATGCTCAAAATTCTCCAAGCCAGACTTCAGCAATACGTGAACCGTGAACTTCCAGATTTTCAAGCTGGTTTTAGAAAAGGCAGAGGAACCAGAGATCAAATTGCCAACATCTGCTGGATCATCAAAAAAGCAAGAGAGTTCCAGAAAAACATCTATTTCTGCTTTATTGACTATGCGAAAGCCTTTGATTGTGTGGATCACAAGAAACTGTGGAAAATTCTGAAAGAGATGGGAATACCAGACCACCTGACCTGCCTCTTGAGAAACCTGTATGCAGGTCAGGAAGCAACAGTTAGAACTGGACATGGAACAACAGACTGGTTCCAAACAGGAAAAGGAGTACGCTAAGGCTGTATATTGTCACCTGGCTTATTTAACTTATATGCAGAGTACAGCATGAGAAATGCTGGGCTGGAGGAAGCACAAGCTGGAATCAAGATTGCCAGGAGAAATATCAATAACCTCAGATATGCAGATGATACCACCCTTATGGCAGAAAGTGAAGAGGAACTAAAAAGCCTCTTGATGAAGGTGAAAGAGGAGAGTGAAAAAGTTGGCTTAAAAC
The DNA here is from genome assembly GCF_003369695.1 of Bos indicus x Bos taurus. Classification (NCBI taxonomy): domain Eukaryota; kingdom Metazoa; phylum Chordata; class Mammalia; order Artiodactyla; family Bovidae; genus Bos; species Bos indicus x Bos taurus. The sequence goes on along the minus strand of NC_040076.1, from coordinate 68,124,213 downwards.
TCAACATTCAGAAAATGAAGATCATGGCATTCAGTCCCATCAATTCATGGGAAATAGATGGGAGAACAGTGGAAACAGTGTCAGACTTTATTTTTTTGGGCTCCAAAATCACTGCAGATGGTGACTTCAGCCATGAAATTAAAAGATGCTTACTCCTTGGAAGAAAAGTTGTGACCAACCTGGATAGCATATTGAAAGGCAGAGACATTACTTTGCCAACCAAGGTCCATCTAGTCAAGGCTATGGTTTTTCCAATGGTCATGTATGGATGTGAGAGTTGGACTGTCAAGAAAGCTGAGCACCAAAGAATTGATGCTTTTGAACTGTGGCGTTGGAGAAGACTCTTGAGAGTCCCTTGGACTGCAAGGAGATCCAACCAGTCCATTCTGAAGGAGATCAGCCCTGGGATTTCTTTGGAAGGAATGATGCTAAAGCTGAAACTCCAGTACTTTGGCCACCTCATGTGAAGAGTTGACTCATTGGAAAAGACTGATGCTGGGAGGGATTGGGGGCAGGAGGAGAAGGGGACGACAGAGGATGAGATGGCTGGATGGCATCACTGACTCAATGGACGTGAGTCTGAGTGAACTCTGGGAGTTGGTGATGGACAGGGATGCCTGGCATGCTGCGATTCATGGGGTTGCAAAGAGTTGGACTCGACTGAGCGACTGAACTGACTGACTTGTTCAGTCAAGTTGCACAGGACTGAGCTCTTACCTGTGCAACCTGATGCTGTCTCTGGGTAGACAGCCTCAGAATTGAGTGAAACTGTAGAACACCCTACAGATGTAGATGGTGTCAGAGAACTGCTTGGTGGTGTGGAGGGGAAAACTGCACATATTGGAACTGGATGCAGAATGTTAGGCTACTATAACAATATACCATAGACTGGGTGGCCTAAAAAACAGAAATTTATTTATCCTGTGGGGAGAGTGTGTAATTTCCTCAGTTCAGTCTCACTGCAACAAAGATTTGAAACAATGGGCAAGGGTTACAGCTTGGTTACAGTTTAGAGTTTTATTCAGTAAACAGAGGATGGTGGAATAGCATCACTGCCTCAATAGAAATGAGTGAGCAAGTTCCAGGAGATGGTGAAGGACAGGGAAGCCTGGAGTGCTGCAGTCCGTGGGGTCACAGAATCAGACATGACTGAGGGAGTGACTGAACAACAACCACAAACAAAGGATAGAACACTCTCAAGGCTTGAGCATAGGCTCGTTGATAGGAAGGGCGAGTGTTTGTTTCACCTGAGGTTCTCACTCTGGTCTGCGGACTTTTCCTTTGTTTCTTTTTCATGGGCTTCCTCCCTTTGTCTGTTTTTTTAGCCACTGCCAGTTTGAACTCCTTTTTCCTATTCTAACTACCTAACACTCCCAGTTCTGGAGGCTGAGAAGTCTAAGATCAAAGGTCTGGCCGACTCAGTCCCTGTGAGAGCCCGAATCAAGGCTTACACACTGCAACCTTCTTGTTTGCCCTCACACGGCAAAGAGTCAAATTCTTTTCTGTATCATTTACCCTGCATGAAAGCAGGAAAGACACATCACACCTTCTTCTCTTGTGCACACACAGAATGGACCCCGGTGACCACAGCATTTTTTTTCTCCTGAAAGATGCACCTACAGCCCTCAAATCCCCAGCCTCCCTGTCCAATCCCAAGGCATACACTGCTTAGCAGATGCCTTCACCAGAATCTGGTGGTCCCTCTGCAGAGGGAGCAGGAAAGCCGGTGATGGCCAGTGATTCTGTATCCTTTATCTTCTATTATTTCCTGTGGACAAGTGGCCATCCTGAAGTCATCTAGAATTCTCCAGGTGTGCAAGGACCTGTAAGACCCTGACAAATGCCAACAGACTGGACCCTTCACAAACAGATGACAGCAGGCTCTGAAAGCCTTCAGAGGCTCCAGCTCCCCCACTTGCTCATCCATGCTTGAAATTGCTTTAAGGAGAGACAACAGTTTTCACTCACAATTGCAGAAAGCTTTGAAGGCCCTAAATGAACTAACTCATTGATTTAAACCAGTGCACTGGTCTGAAAGATTAGATGACACAATGGGCACCTGAAAAATGGGTATGAAATGACAGACAAGGGTTATAGTAGAGAGCAAAAAGGCTTTTCTTGCTTCCTTGGGCACCTAAAAAAGAAAAATCTTAAAATCACAAGACCTGAAGTCAAATTTGGTCTCACTGCCAGTGGTCTGACCATAGGCAAGTTACTCAACGTTTTAAATCTGTCGCTTATTCCTAAAATGAAGGTGAATACCTACTTCCAGAGTCACTGTGAGACTTTGAGGCCATTCTAAGCCTGAATATTTTCCTTCTTGCCCTGTTACCTTCAGCACCTCGAGCTCTGTTCCTATCCACACCAGCTCCATCCCCCTCTCTGATCATTACAGAGGTTAAAAGGGAGAAGTCTGGAACACTGAATCTAAGTACAAACCCTAACCCTATCACCTGCTGTGATCTTGGGCAAGTTACTTGACTGCTCTGTGCAGTTTTCTCTGTAAAATGAAGATAATAAGGGTGTTTGCCTCATGGAGTGACTGTAAGGATTGAGCGAGTTAAGACGTTTGAAAACGGCGGGGGGAGGGGGTGGGGGGGTGGGGGGGGGTCACTGCAAGAAGCGTTTCTGACAATCGTTCCCCAGGGCTTCTCCTCACTTGCTCTCTTTCCACAAGCCAAAGACAGCACTGAAAACTCCTCCACTTCCGCTAACATAAAAAAGCCTGTAAAGTGCTACACATTCCCCACGGTTTCTCAAAGCCCCCAGCCTCATCCTTAAACCGCTAGGCCGTCTGTTCCTAAGCAGATCTAGGTCCCCCAGCCTGGCCCCGGCGAAACCTGAGGAACCCAGACTCCTCAGGGGCAGCGGCAGAGGGGGCGGGGCGGGGGCCACGCGGGAGCGGGCGGGGGCAGGGGAGGCTCTGTGAGGTGGTGCCAGCACCCCGCCCCGCGGTTGCCAGGCAGCGCAGCGGGCGTCGGCGTAGCCAGGCGAAGGCGAAGCGCTAACAAAGCCAGGCCCCACCGCTCCTCTCCTGTGCTCCTGGCTGAGGCAGGTGCCGCCCTACCCCGCTCACATTCGGCTGCTTTCCGCCCGCCGGCACGCCGAAGGTGCAAGGCGGTGGATCTCTCTCCACACCTCCCGCCTGAAGCCAGGCGCCAGGTGTCGCCCGGTGCCGGATAGCCCACTTGGGAGCAAGCCTCAGGTAGCCACCCCCAGGGGAAGTGGAGGGAGGGGAGCACCCTGAACACCCCAACGGTGGCTCAGGTCTGAGGGAAGAGTCCTGCCCGATGGGCCCACCTGGATTCTGAACCCTTCCTGTTCACAGAGCCAAAAGAGGGGACTGCGATCTTTAGGAGAAGGTAACCATGGGTGATTATTGCTCTCTACCCAAACTATATGTATATTTTGTACCCAGACTACCATTTTATGATTTCTTACACGGGGGCAGTGATTTGGAAACACAAAATCTGGAATCAGATCCTCCCATTGACTATCCAAACCCCGGCTTTTTCTTCTCTAACATGGATATAACAATACCTATGGAGGGAGTAAAACTGTGTCCAAAACAGGTCTGTATAGTCAAAGCTGTGGTTGTTCCAGTAGTTATGTACAGATGTGAGAGTTGGACCATAAAGAAGGCTGGAGGCCAAAGAATTGATGCCTTCGAATTGTGGTGCTGGAGAAGACTCTTGAGAGTCCCTTGGACTGCAAGGTGATCAAACCAGTCCATCCTAAAGGAAGTCAACCCTGAATATTCATTGGAAGGGTTGCTGAAGCTGAAGCTCCAATTCTTTGGCCACCTGATGCAAAGAGTTTACTGGAAAAGACCCTGAGGCTGGAAAGATTAAGGGCAGAAGAAGAAGAGGGCAACAGAGGATGAGATGGTTGGATGGCATCACCAACTCAATGGACATGGATTTGAACAAACCCTGGGAGATAATGGAGGAGAGGCAAGCCTGGAGTGCTGTGGTCTATGGGGTCGCAAAGAGTCAGATATGACTTAGCAACTGAACAACAAAAATGAAGGAGTTGCCATGAGGACCAAAGGACATGACTAATACTTTATATAAACTGCTATCATTCATTCATGCTATCATTCATTCATTTTCCTCATATATATTGAGTAATGTCTGTATTCCAGGCACCAGGTTTGGCAGCAGGGATTCTATTGTGAACAGAAAGTGCCTGCCCTCCAGTTTACAGTCTATTGGGAATAGCAGTTGTTCATAAAAAAAAAAAAATGACACAAATAATGTAAAATTAGTCAAGTGTTGCCAAGGAGAAGTGAGTAAGGGGTGCTCTGAGAAGGTATAAGGTAACAGAGAGAGGTCAGGAAAAACCGAACTCAGACCTGAAGAACCTATGAAATGATGAGAAGTGTGTCCAGGCAAGGGTAACCATGTGTCCAAAACCCATCATCTATTCCAAACCCAAACAAATACATACAGTTCCTGGTCCTTGGTTCTAAAAGTTGTTCATAGACCCTCCTCCTGAGATTCTGGTGTCTGAAGCCTTTCATTCAGGTAATTGCGGGCTTTTGTTTAAATTTTTGAGGCCCTGTTTAGCCCACGCCAATAAAACCAAATGGGAAATTGCAAAAACAAATGTATATTTCATATTCAGTAAGACCTATGTTCTTTAGCATGTATGTGTTGGCCTGCCATTTCACATTGAGAGGTATAAGAGGAAATCTGTTGAATTTTAAGATTTGAGGAGGCAGGGCTGGGATGGATGGATAATTTAGGAAGGCCTTGCATAATGAGAGCTTTAAGAATGGAAAAGAACTTCACAAAGCACTGGAATAATGGAATGTTAAGATAGAATGGATCTTTCCCCATTATTTTTTATCAGATATGAATAAATAATCCACAGTGCCCAAAAGAAAACATTGGTCTTCAGACTCCTTTCCACCCTAAGGAGCTATGATCCTAAGTCTCTGTGACTCAAAAGTGCATGGAAGTCCTGAGAGTCCGATGGGGACGTGGGAGAGGACTTTGACCTGTCCTTCCTTCAATGTTCACTATTTCTACTGTGGTGTCACCATCTACCCAGTCATCAATGCTTGAAGGGAGTCACCCTAAACTTTTCTCTCTTCTCATCCATCTCTCCCAGTGGTTACCAAGTCCTGTATCTCCTGTCTCTCATGTCCCTCCCAGTTGCAATTGTTTTTCAAGGCAAGGATGCTCTCCAGAGTTTTTCCCAAAGTGCTGCCATGGTCTCCTAACCAGGCTCCTTGTGTAAGACTTCACTCCACTCTCTTCAGTGCATCTCAGCAGCTTTCAGTCAATGTGTGTTTCAGAGTCCAGCAAAGAGAAAGAAATCATACAACAATTTAACAAAGTTCAATGTAACAAATTTTTAACTATAATCGATTGGGGTAATGGAAGATTGGTTAGCAGGACATAAAGATCCAAAGAGTACAGGAATCACAGATTTAAGAAGCGGTCACTACCTTTGAGATGGATCACCTAAGAAAGAGATGACCTCCTAAGAGTGTGTTACAGAGGGTGTGGACACAGCTCATTAGATGGCAGAGAAGTGGAGGTGCCAGGCAGCCAGAAATCCACTGTCTGGGAGGCCAAAGAAGCCACGAAAAGGTGACAGTACACTGGCTGTTCAGTTCAGTTCAGTTCAGTCGCTCAGTCGTGTTGGACTCTTTGCGACCCCTGCTGCTGCTGCTAATTTGCTTCAGTCATAGCCGACTCTGTGCGACCCCATAGACGGCAGCCCAACAGGCTCCCCCATCCCTGGGATTCTCCAGGCAAGAACACTGGAATGGGTTGCCATTTCCTTCTCCAATGCATGAAAGTGAAAAGTGAAAGTGAAGTCGCTCAGTCGTGTCTGACTCTTAGCGACCCCATGGATTGTAGCCCACCAGGCTCCTCCGTCCATGGGATTTTCCAGGCAAGAGTACTGGAGTGGGGTGCCATTGCCTTCTCCGACTCTGCTGCAAACCTCCCAAGAGAGGTGCCAGGAGAAGCAGCCAGCCACTGGGCGCTGCTGACTGCTGTGCACTACAGCCATTGGGCATTTAAGAGATTGTATGCTGCAGATGCTGGAGAAGCTGTGCACTGCGGATCCTTGCACTGGGGAAACTGCCCATTCCTGGAGCCTAGTGGGAAGAACTTGTGGAACCCAGGAGAGAAGTCCCTTCCTCCTCGAGTATCCCTCCAGCGCCCTCTACTGATAAAGCTTAACATTATGCCAGGCAGCGAAGGAGACCGATCTAAAAGACAAGTTTTTGATGAGGAGGCAGTGCGGGTGAATTTGGAGCAGAGAGGCAATCAATTGATAACTGGAGCATAATGCGAACACCAAAATCTGTTTGAGTGACTCCAGCGCTTAAATCTTCTAGTAGCTCCCTACTGCCCTCAAGATAAAGTTCGAAAGCCTTGCCATGGCAAACCAGGCCTCTTATATTCTGGTGTTGGGCTGTATTTTCAGCCTTAGGCCCAACCATTCCCCCTTTTGCCACTTGGCTAGTCCTCCATAATTACATTTCCCTGAACTCTCTCTGTTTTTTGACACCTCTATACTTTTGTCTAGTCCTAGCCACAGAGAATTCTCTCCTTGCTCTTATCAGGAACCTATTCTGTACCTGGCACTGTTCTGGGACTGGGAATGACAGCAGTAAACAAACCAGGCTTATCCAAGTCTCTGTTCAAATATCATCACTATTTTGGAAGTATTTTCTGACCACCTTATCTAGCCTCCAGATTAGTAAGATGCCTCATCAAGGAGATTTTGTTCTTTTATATCTGCATCTTGACACTTATTGTACCCTATTTTAATCACTGATTTTCCTATTAGTCTCTTCCTTTGGCCTATGAGTGCTCTGAGGGCAGGGTGTGTGACTCATTTATTTCTGTATGCCAGTATTTATTTAGTGCTACTCCTGACACATAAGCTGTTATTGGATTAATTGTTTGCCCAGGATCACATAATTAGTCAAAGATAGGCCCAGGACCAGAGTCCTGGTCTCCTGTTTCATGGTCAGAAGGCCTCTTCATTAGAGTTTGATCTGCCCTGTGGGGTCTCTGAAGGACAGCAGCCCTGTATTTTGTGTTGGAAAAGCCGAATACAGTGTTAAATATCATCAGGAATGGTAGTGGAAAGAGAGAAATGTAGCCCTGACCTTTTGTTGAAAACTATGGTGCATTCACCCCTCATAACCTTTGCTTACTTTGAGTCCCTGGATCATAGGGATGCTATGATGAAAATCAGAAGAGGGAGAACAGGTAAAAGGATGGAAATGATGTGGATGTGGGAAACAGTCTTCACTCAAGGAAATGGAGACTCTCATACACTTATGAAAGGCCCCAGGTTTGTCTGACAGGTCCCCAAATCAGGGTGGAGGGTGTGTGTTCCTAGAGGAGGAAGGGACTTCTCTTGTGAGTTTCATAAGCTCCATAGCTGTGATTAGGGATCACAGTTAACACACAAGTCTATAAATGGTATCCCTGGGCTTGTGGACCATGATATGAACATGGAAAGATTCTTTGAAATATGAACATGGCTAAGTTAAGACGCATTGAAAGAGGTAACTATTCACTTGTTAGATAATTGTGGCTCAGCTGGTAAAAGAATCCGCCTGCAATGCGGGAGACCTGGGTTCAATCCCTGGTTTGGGAAAATCCCCTGGAGAAGGGAAAGGCTACCCACTTCAGTATCCTGGCATGGAGACTGTATAGTCCACGGGGTTGAAAAGAGTTGGACACGACTGAGCAACTTTCACTTCGCTTCATGTGGAGCTTTTAACTTTCAAAATGTACTAGCATGATATATAAGCAATTTTGAGAAATCTGCTAATAACAGAGCCAAGAACCACTATTCAAAAAAAAGGGACAAGGTCAAATAGGACTGCCCTTAGCAATATTGCTGCTGGCATCCAAATGCTGGGTTGACTTGATCCAGGGGTTGGCCCAGGGTAGAAAAAGATCCAGACTTCTGTGAAATAAAGTTGGAGAGGCAAGCTAATAAGAATAAGACAAATCATGGAGGGCTTGAAAGTCAGACAGGGCATCATTTTGATGAGAAAAGAAATGAAGATCCAATAAAAGCTTTAGAGAGTGATGTGATGACATGAGTGGTTAAGGCATTTTATCTGAAAAAACTAAATCTTAATTTCCTGGCGTTGGAAAATGATTATAATATTAGAACCTACCTACTCATAGATTGCTGTAAGGATTAAATGAGATAAGGAAACTTCATTGACTTTAAAGAAAGTGAAAATGTTGATCACTCCGTTGTGTCTGACTGTTTTCGACCCCATGGACTGTAGCTCACCAGGTTCCTCTGTCCATGGAGTTCTCCAGGCAAGAATATTGGATTGAGTAGCCATTCCCTTCTCCAGGGGATCTTCCCTACCCAGGGATCAAACTCAGGTATCCTGGATTGCAGGTGGATTCTTTACCATCTGAGCCATCATCTGAAAGCCAAAGGGCTTTCAAAGGGAAGCCCATTGAAAACATTGACTTTCAAGCCCCTCTTAATGCTGGGAACGCTTCCATTATTTGCAACTGTGCAGAATATGGCTAATGAGACAATAATCATATTTTCAGGACAAAAAATTAGGACATACTCTGACAAGTAAAAGTTTTGTTCCACTGAAAATGTACTTTTCATGATGCAAATGGGAATATCCATGATATTTCAGTGATTTATGGAAAGAGTCAAACATAATTTCTGAAACTAGGATTGTCCTAGAGAAAATCCATGATGTTTAAATGGCCTTATTCTGAGAGAGGTAGTGTGGTGTAGTGTGGGAAAAGCAATGAAGGAGACCTGAATTTTTGATTCAGCTTCAACAGAAACTGTGAGCTTGTGCCAACCACTTCACCTCTTTGTGCATCAATTAGTGCTAAGGCGTGTCCAACTCTTTGCAACCCCAGGCAAGAATGATGGAGTGGGTTGCCATTTCCTCTTCCAGGGAATCTTCCTGACCCAGGGATCAAACCTACATCTCTTATGTCTCCTGCATTGGCAGGCAGGCAAATTCATTACCACTGTGCCACATGGGAAGCCCCATATTGGACTATAAGTCAGATTAAGTCCCTTCCTATTTTTGGAAAAGATGTTCCTTTTTATTTTCTAGACAGATTTTTTTTTTAAGTTCACCAGGACTAAAGTGGGGAATGAAAGAGAAGGATAAATAAAAACTGGCCATGATGTATCCGACTAATACAATTGAGGGAGTAAAAGAAGTTCATTTTGGATGCTTTTATGGGAAAGAAGAACTCTACAGTAGGAAGCTGGTGGATATGACTGTTGCATGGTTGAGAGTTTACAACTGGGGATTTGGCAGTCATCAGCACAGAAAAAGTATCCACTTCCAGTTAGAATATAGTAGATTGCAGCAGCTCAAGCCACCCACTGCAACAAATATAAAAATCTAGAAAAATTATTTTTTAAAATATTGTAAATACATCAGAGAGCTTTCGAAGCAATGGGTACTAGATTAATTCAAATTCCAGAAGGAATCTGAATTTGCCAAACCCTTCCAAAGTGAACTCATGGTAAGTCATTTTCTTCCCAGTGGACCTTTGCCAACTTTGGATGTAGACTCAGGACTGCCGGCAAGCCTTGGTAGTCAAACAGCTCTGGCATGACAGATTAGAAATTTAAGTCACCCCAAACCCTTTCGTTTTTACATAAGGTCTGACATAAAATAAAAAAAAAATACAAAGAAGCATGAAAATGTGTCTAGTAATCAAGAAGAAAAATAGACATCAAAGAGGATATCCACAGGGAAATTCAGCCACTGGAGTTATCAGAACTTGTTGACTGTAAAATAACTCTAAATAATACGTTCAGGAAAATAAAGGAAAAGATGTATAAATGGCTGAAAGTGGAGAATTCCAACACAGAAATTGTGTGTATAAAAATAACAGATATTCTAGAAATCAAAATGCAATATTTGAAATAAAGAATTTATTAAGTGGATTTATCAGCATCCTGGATAGCAGAAGACATGCTTCCTGATGGAAGAAAAGGTGCCAGGTAAGTGGAAAGAAGAAACTTTTCTAAAGAATGGAGAGGGTCAAACGCTGGTTCCTCAGGTCTTGGACAAGACAAGAACTAAGAGCTCAAGCAGCAGAGGAAAGACTATGAGGTCAAAGATATAGGCTGAGTTGGCAGCGAACGGCAGTGTGACTTCTTTCTGACATCCTTGATCTCAAGTAGGAAATTGCTTCATCTACTGGGAGTGAGGAAAACAGTTGAGTGGGACTCAGGCTTGAGGGGAGAGTCATTACCTGGAGATTAAATAAGAACTAGAAGTGTGTTCTTGGGGGCATGGCAAAGATCAACACAGAAGCAGGCGTGAAGGATCTAGAGAGTAGAGGTGGTACAAGAATGGAGTGTGCTGCCCTGAATGATCTTGCAACTGAACGATTAGTTTTGTGATGTTATTGTTTTATTAAAATAAAAACGGAGTGAGGCTTAAAGATCAGCCTAGGTCCAAATGTGATTGCCTGTGAGATTAAGTCTAACTTGATATGAGCCTACTTTTCTGGTTCTTTCAAACTCACTCAGTTTACTTAAATCTTAGAATCACATGACCATCTTTAAATATATGTTCATGCTTTGGTGTTTTATGAAAGGGTTAGTCATTCGGTCATGTCCAACTGTTTGTGACCCCATGGACTGTAGCCCTCCAGGCTCCTCTGTCCATGGAATTTTCCAGGCAAGAATACTGCAGTGGGTTGCCATTCCCTCCTCCAGGGGATCTTCCCATCCCAGGGATTGAAGCCGGGTCTCCTACATCATAGGCAAATTCTTTACAGAAATCTTAAAGATCCCCTCCCTCTTCTAGCTTCAGAAAACAACTTCAATTCTCCTAAGGGCATCCCAGCTCCTGTTCATAAACTAATGCAGAGTTACCCTGCCTTATCCTGCCTCCTCAGGAAAGGAGTTGCTGCCAATGATAGATGCTGCTCTTTCTTTCCCTTGGCTCTTACTTTCTTTCAGTTCAGTTCCGTCACTCAGTCATATCTGACTCTTTGTAACCCCATGAACCACAGCATGCCAGGCCTCCCTGTCCATCACCAACTCCCGGAGTCCACCCAAACCCATGTGCACCAAGTCGGTGATGCTATCCAACCATCTCATCCTCTGTCATCCCCTTCTCCTCCTGCCCTCAATCTTTCCCAGCATCAGGGTCTTTTCAAATGAGTCAGCTCTTCGCATCAGGTGGCCAAAGTATTGGAGTTTCAGCTTCAACATTAGTCCTACCAATGAACACCCAGGACTGATCTCCTTTAGGATGGACTGGTTGGATCTCCTTGCAGTCCAAGGGACTCTCAAGAGTGTTCTCCAACACCACAGTTCAAAAGCATCAATTCTGTGCTCAGCTTTCTTCACAGTCTGACTCTCACATCCATACATGACCACAGGAAAAACCATAGCCTTGACTAGATGGACCTTTGTTGACAAAGTAATGTCTCTTGTTTTTAATATGCTGTCTAGGTTGGTCATAACTTTCCTTCCAAGGAGTAAGCATCTTTTAATTTCATGGCTGCAGTCACCATCTGCAGTGATTTTGGAGCCCAGAAAAATAAAGTCTGACACTGTTTCCACTGTTTCCCCATCTATTCCCCATGAAGTGATGGGACCAGATGCCATGATCTTCGTTTTCTGAATGTTGAGCTTTAAGCCAACTTTTTCACTCTCCTATTTCACCTTCATCAAGAGGCTTTTTGGTTCCTCTTCACTTTCTGCCATAAGGATGGTGTCATCTGCATATCTGAGGTTATTGATATTTCTCCTGGCAATCTTGATTCCAGCTTGTGCTTCCTCCAGCCCAGCATTTCTCATGCTGTACTCTGCATATAAGTTAAATAAGTAAGGTGACAATATACAGCCTTGACGTACTCCTTTTCCTATTTGGAATCAGTTCCATGTCCAATTCTAACTGTTGCTTCCTGACCTGCATACAGGTTTCTCAAGAGGCAGGTCAGGTGGTCTGGTATTCCCATCTCTTTCAGAATTTTCCACAGTTTCTTGTGATCCACACAGTCAAAGGCTTTGGCATAGTCAATAAAGCAGAAATAGATGTTTTTCTGGAACTCTCTTGCTTTTTCAATGATCCAGCAGATGTTGGCAATTTGATCTCTGGTTCCTCTGCCTTTTCTAAAACCAGCTTGAACATCTGGAAGTTCATGGTTCATGTATTGCTGAAGCCTGACTTGGAGAATTTTGAGCATTAGTACTAGATGTTTTCGGCCTTTGTGACACTCTGAGGACACTATTTCTCTGTGATTAAAAGAAGTTTATCTGTTTTGCTAATTTATCTCAAACTTTTTTGATGGCTTCTAATCAATACTTCAGCTGAGTAATTTAACTTGGAAGTGAATTGTTCCGTTAACAACCAGTATTTTTATAGTTCCCTTTCTAATTACATTCTTTTAAAATTGTATAAGTTATATATATAAATTATGTATATGTATACATTGACTTACCTGGTGGCTCAGATGGTAAACTGAGCAACTAACACTTTCACTTTCTCTCTCTCTAAATATATGGGGCTTCCCTAGTGGCACAATTGGTAAAGAATCTGCCTGCAATCCAGGAGACCCGGGTTTGATCCCTGGGTCAGGAAGATCTGCTGGAGGAGGAAATGGCAACCCATTCCAGTGTTTTTGCATGGAGAATGCCATGGACAGAGGAGGCTGGTGGGCTACAGTATCTGGGGTTGCAGAATTAGACATGATTGAGTGACACACACACACATACATATACGTAATATAAATCTCAGCTTTTACCAGAAATTGATTTTAATAATCATCAGCATCTCTTCCATAACACATAATCTTAAAACAATGAAACAAACGGTTTTTAAACAAAAGTTTTTTAACCAAAGTACTTGAAACCAGATTTTACATCAGAGCTTCCCAACCTTTTTCAATATCATGGCATACAGAAATCTTCGTAAAGCACACTGGGGTACACTGTAGGGTTTTGGCAGGTCTATATGGAGCTTAAGAAAAATCCAATATAGTTTTATCATATAATTTCAAGAATAAGTTACACAGTGAGAGTGAAGATATTGAATGTTTACTCTCAATAAAACTTTAAATAAAATAGATTTTAAAACTTTTTAAAGAGAAATAAAGCTCATTTTCTAATCATGATTTTGCTTTATACCAAATTTTGTGTTGAAATAACTACATGCAGAAAATTTTTAATTTTCTTTTCAAATTCTTTTTTCTTTTTTTTAAATTAATTGATTTAATTGGAGGCTAATTACTTTACAATATTGTGGTGATTTTTGCCATACATTGACATGAATCAGCCACAGGTGTACATGTGTCCTCCATCCCAAACCCCGCTCCCACCCCCCACCCATCCCAGCCCTCTGGTTTGTCCCAGTGCACCAGCTTTGAGTGCCCTGCTTCATGCATCAAACTTGGACTGGTCATCTATTTCACATATGGTAATATACATGTTTCAATGCTATTCTCTCAGATCATCCCTCCCTCACCTTCTCCCACAGAGTCCAAAAGTCTGTTCTTTATATCTGTTCTTTTGCTGTCTTGCATTTGGGTCATCGTTACCATCTTTCTAAATTCCATATATATGCGTTAATATACTGTATTGGTATTTTTCTTTCTGACTTACTTCACTCTGTAAAATAGGGTGAAGTAAGTTTCATTCACCTCATTAGAACTGACTCAAATGCATTCTTTTTAATAACTGAGTAATATTCCATTGTGTATTTCTCTTCAAATTCTTATAGTCACCATCAGTGATGAAGTTTGCCCCACAGATGGTTGTTACTTAGCAAATGTTAAAAAGGTTGATTTTTCTCCGACTTACAGAAAACTCCTTTCTATTAACCAAAATTTGAATACTTTGATTTCTTCTGTCTTTGGTTGAAATTTTTAGGATAATGTGAATTGATTTCTAATTCACTTAATTTTTTTTACGTCAAGTATCTACAAGTAACATGACACCTAACAGATGTTTTGCTACTAGTCTTATTTAGGGTTAAAGTTAGAAATATTACTTAAACTCCCCACTGAACTACTTCTAACATCATGTTTCCCTTGAATCTATGAGCACTGTTGGTATACTTTTATATTTTCAAACATTCATTGTGATTTTTATTAAATTTATTCTGGTGCTTGAAAATGTCAAATAAGCCAATTTTCTGAAAAAAAAAAATCTCTCCCCAACAATTCTGCAATAAGAATCATTGACATTTTCAATTCCTCTTTTAGTTCCTAGCCTCCAGGAAAAAAAAAAAGAAAGAAAAAATTTTCCTTTGATAGGTAACTTAGTAGCAAACAGCAGACTGTTTCTTCACAAGAGCTGAAAGCAGACAAAACCATAGCAGCCTGGATTTATTAGTTGCTGCTGCTGCTGCTAAGTCGCTTCAGTCGTGTCCAACTCTGTGCGACCCCATAGACGGCAGCCCACCAGGCTCCCCTATCCCTGGGATTCTCCAGGCAAGAATACTGGAATGGGTTGCCATTTCCTTCTCCAATGCATGAAAGTGAAAAGGGAAAATGAAGTTGCTCAGTCGTGTCCGACTCTGTGCGACCCCATAGACAGCAGCCCAACAGGCTCCTCCATCCATGGAATTTTCCAGGCAAAAGTACTGGAGTGGGGTGCCATTGCCTTCTCCGGGGTTTATTAGTAACATCCTTTAATATGGAATTCACATCTACAGGCAAATATATAGACTAGACCTCTGTAAACAAAGCATGTCTTACTTGCATCTCAAGTGATCAGAACATGGAGAAGAGATATGAGGTAAAGCCCTCGCACCTTCCTGTCATCACAGCTTTCCCACTAGTACAGAAACTGTTGTTCTGCATAATCTAGAAAGTCTTATTTCTTTTAAAGTATTTAGTTACTACTCATCCTGAGTACTTTGTTTTGTTCAGTTCAGTTCCGTTCAGTCGCTCAGTCGTGTCCAACTCTTTGCGACCCCATGAATCACAGCACACCAGGCCTCCCTGTCCATCACCAACTCCCAGAGTTCACTCAAACTCATTTCCATCGAGTCGGTGATACCATCCAGCCATCTCATCCTCTGTCCTTCTCCTCCTGCCCCCAGTCATGAGTCAACTCTTCGCATGAGGTGGCCAAAGTACTGGAGTTTCAGCTTTAGCATCATTCCTTACAAAAAACACCCAGGGCTGATCTCCTTTAGGATGGACTGGTTGGATCTCCTTGCAGTCCAAGGGACTCTCAAGAGTCTTCTCCAGCACCACAGTTCAAAAGCATCAATTCTTCAGCACTCAGCTTTCTTCACAGTCCAACTCTCACATCCATACATGACCACAGGAAAAACCATAGCCTTGACTAGATGGACCTTTGTTGGCTAAGTAATGTCTCTGCTTTTCAATATGCTACATAACTTTCCTTCCAAGGAGTAAGCGTCTTTTAATTTCATGGCTGCAATCACCATCTGCAGTGATTTTGGAGCCCAGAAAAATAAAGTCTGACACTGTTTCCACTGTTTCCCCATCTATTTCCCATGAAGTGATGGGACCAGATACTATGATCTTCGTTTTCTGAATGTTGATCTTTAAGCCAACTTTTTCACTCTCCTCTTTCACCTTCATCAAGAGGCTTTTTAGTTCCTCTTCACTTTCTGCCATAAGGATGGTGTCATCTGCATATCTGAGGTTATTGATATTTCTCCTGGCAATCTTGATTCCAGCTTGTGCTTCTTCTAGCCCAGCGTTTCTCATGATATGCTCTGCATGTAAGTTAAACAAGCAGGGTGACAATATACAGCCTTGACATACTCCTTTTCCTATTTGGAACTAGTCTGTTGCTCCATGTCCAGTTCTAACTGTTGCTTCCTGACCTGCATACAGATTTCTCAAGAGGCAGGTCAGGTGGTCTGGTATTCCCTTCTCTTTCAGAATTTTCCACAGCTTATTGTGATCCACACAGTCAAAGGCTATGGCATAGTCAATAAAGCAGAAATAGATGTTTTTCTGGAACTCTCTTGCTTTTTCAATGATCCAGTAGATGTTGGCAATTTGATCTCTGGTTCCTCTGCCTTTTCTAAAACCAGCTTGAACATCAGGAAGTTCATGGTTCACGTATTGCTGAAGCTGGCTTGGAGAATTTTGAGCATTACTTTACTAGCATGTGAGATGAGTACAATTGTGCAGTAGTTTGAGCATTCTTTGGCATTGCCTTTCTTTGGGACTGGAATGAAAACTGACCTTTTCCAGTCCTGTGGCCACTGCTGAATTTTCCAAATTTGTTGGCATATTGAATGCAGTACTTTCACAGCATCATCTTTCAGGATTTGAAATAGCTCAACTGGAATTCATCGCCTCCATTAGCTTTATTCGTAGTGATGCTTTCTTTTTTTTTTTTTTCAGTGTTACAGCTCTATTTTATTTAGAAGATAGCAGGAGAATCCAAGACTTGAAGAGAAGAGAGTGGAGGAGTGCGTGGGGAGGGAGGGAGAGAGAGTGAGAGAGAGAGAGTGATAGAGAGAAAGAGAGAGAGAGAGCGCATGCATGTGGGAGAGAGAGTCCGAGAGAAAGCACTTTGGCTCCTCCTTTTATATGTTTTTTCCTCCACCTGGGCCTGCCCTATGCAAATTGGGCTTAGCCAGGAGTGCTGTTTGTTCTGCCTGAAGTTTTCACTCTGGTCCTTGGACCTTCCTTTGACCTTCCTTGTCTTTTAGCCACCTCCATTTTGGACTCCTTTTCCCTATTCTACCTACCTAACATTCCCCCCTCAAGAGATGGGAGGCCCAATTCTTTGGGAATAGGGGTGTCGAGGTCTTTCTGGCTACTTCCTGCTGAGCTGGGGTGGCGAGGGGTATTGGGCCTCCCCCTCTTGCTAGTCTCAATCCTCAGAGTCCTTATAGCGGTGTCCAAGGGTGTGTAATATTTTCCGTGGTCAGCTGTAGTTTTATACCTTTGTTGAACTGGCACTGCATGTTGTAGCTGGTTGACCTGGGCAGAGACAAAACAGGTTAGACAATTGACAGTACATGGAATAATCATAGACATCATCAATATAGCATAACAAGGACTAGTAGGGACATTGGTCAATTTTAAATTCACATGGCCAGGATGGCTCAAGTCCCTCCTTGTTCAGGGATCAGAAGATCTATCTCCTGTCTGTTTTGGAGTACAGTCTCTGTCAAGCTGTGTTGGCTCCTTAGAGTTATCCTGAGAAATCTTATCCCCAGAAATCAGATTTTGGGGGTGTTCATTAGAATGGCACTCATTGGTAGTTCTGAATAGGTATCTGAGATCTCCCAGGGGCTCACAGGTGTATTGAGTGTCCTCTTCTGTTTTCTTCTATGGCTTGACTCGTGAGCAGTGAATCCAGGAGTCATGTCCTGGTACCTTGACTGCTGTGGGGGTAGAAAGTACTACAGGGTAGGGGCCCTTCCATGTGGGCTGGAGTTGAGCCTTTGGGAACCCATCTTTCCAGACTTTAATTAGGACTTGAGTTCCTGGAGCATATAGTGGTGACTCTTTAGAATCTTTTGGGTCCTGGTTCATACCCCACAAGCGTATATTCTGTTGGAATTGCCCAATGGCCATGGTATAAGACTGGAGGGTCTGAACCTCTGAATCTAGGAAGAGGTCATTGACATAAACAAAAGGTCTCCCACATAGCATCTCATAAGGACTAAGGCCAACCTGTTCCTTAGGGGAATGCGGGTGTGGAGGAGAGCTATTGGTAAAGCCTCCTTCCATCCCAGGGAGGTCTCCTGGGTTATCTTTTTTATCGCTGATTTTAAGAATTGATTGGCTCTTTCTACTTTTCCTGAAGATTGACGCCTCCAGGCACAATGGAGATAATAAGTAATGCCCAATGCTTTCGAGATTCCTTGGGTGACCTTAGAAGTAAATGATGTCCCATTGTCACTTTGTAATGACCTGGGCAGACCAAATCTTGGAATGATTTCATGGAGCAGTTTTTTTACCACCTCCTTAGCCTTCTCAGTCCGGGTGGGAAAGCCTTCAATCCATCCTGTGAATGTATCTATCATGACTAATAGGTATTTATACCCATGAGAAACTGGCATCTGGGTGAAGTCCATCTGCCAGTCCTCTCCTGGGTAGGCCCCACGTCATTGGATGGGCTGGGCCAGCTGGGGTCTTCGAGCTCCTTGGGGGTTATTTGGCAAATGGGACAAGAGGAGACCACCTGTCTTATAGTTGTTTGGAGGCCTGTTCCTCTGAAGGACCTTTCTAGTAATATTTGGAGGGCCTTTTCTCCTAAATGAGTAGTGGCATGTAAGGAGTTAACCAACTTCCATTGGAGGTTTCCAGGCAGAAAAAGGAGTCTCTCCTTTTGGAACCACCCCATATGATCTTCTTGAAAGCCCTCGCTCTTAGCTTTAAGAGTTTCACCTTCAGTATATGAAGGAGTTTCTGGCAAATTAGTCTGTGGAACTAAGGTGGCAATCCCTATTAGGTCATGGTTCTGTAATGCTGCTCTCCTAGCTGCCTGATCAGCTGCTTGGTTCCCTTGTACCACTTCAGTGTTCCCTTTTTGGTGTCCTTTACAGTGGGAGACTGAAACCTCAGTGGGCAGATGGACTGCCTCCAAGAGTCGAAGAATCTGATCACCATATTTGATTGGGGACCCTCGGGTGGTCAAGTGGCCCCTTCCTTTCCAAACAGCTGCATGTGCATGTAGCACCAGAAAGGCATACTTGGAGTCAGTGTAAATGGCTATTCTTTTTCCTTTTCCCAGCTCTAAAGCTCGAGTCAGGGCTATGAGCTCAGCTAATTGGGCTGAAGTACCTGGTGGCAGAGGCTTAGCCTCTATGGTCTCAAAATTGGAGACTACTGCATACCCAGCTCTTCTTTTTCCATCCAAGACAAAGCTGCTTCCGTCAGTGTACCAGATTTCCTCAGGATTGGTCAGAGGATCTTCTGAAAATCCCTCTCGGGGTTTTGTCCAGTGGTCCAAGGTTTCTTAACCGGAGGTCTTCTGGAATCTGAGACTGGGCCGTGTGAGCTTTCTGCTGAGTTCGTTTTTCGCTGTCCCGGTTTCCAGCACAATGGGTCTTTCCCTGCACTGGGTTTCTTCGCCTTCTGCTTCTAGTGTGGGAGCTTCGCTGAGTTGGGCTCCTGTTGTGCTTGGCCTCTTCCACGCAGAGGTTGTTTCAGCCAGGTTAAACCCGAGTCACGGCACCATAGATGTCACGCGAGTGTATGTTCCTCGGTTCTTTGTCTCGTCACAACAAAGATTTGGAGCGACGGACATTAAAGCCCTCGGCGCATCACAGCTCTTGGGTCTTGGACAAACTGTGCTACAGCTCTTAGGCAAATCAGTGTTACAGCTCTATTTTATTTAGAAGATAGCAGGAGAATCCAAGACTTGAAGAGAAGAGAGTGGAGGAGTGCGTGGGGAGGGAGGGAGAGAGACTGAGAGAGAGAGAGTGAGAGAGAGAGAGACAGAGAGAGAGAGAGAGTGCATGCACGCAGGAGAGAGAGTCCTGTAGTGATGCTTTCTAAGGTCCACTTGACTTCACATTCCAGGATGTCTGGCTCTAGGTGAGTGATCACACCATCGTGATTTCATGAAGCTCTTTTTGTACAGTTCTTTGTATTCTTGCCACCTCTTCTTAATATCTTCTGTTTCTGTTAGGTCCATACCATTTCTGTCCTTTATTGAGCCCATCTTTGCATGAAATGTTCCCTTGGTATCTCTAATTTTCTTGAAGAGATCCCTAGTCTTTCCCATTCTGTTGCTTTCCTCTATTTCTTTGCATTGATCTCTGAGGAAGGCTTTCTTATCTCTCCTTGCTATTCTTTGTAACTCTGCATTCGGATGCTTATATCTTTCCTTTTCTCCTTTGCTTTTCACTTCCCTTCTTTTCACAGCTATTTTTAAGGCCTCCCCAGACAGCCATTTTGCTTTTTTGTATTTCTTTTCCATGGGGATGGTCTTGATCCCTGTCTCCTGTACAATGTCACGAACTTCTGTCCATAGTTCATCAAGCACTCTATCAGATCTAGTCCCTTAAATCTATTTCTCACTTCTACTGTATAGTCATAAGGGATTTGATTTAGGTCATACCTGAATGGTCTAGTGGTTTTCCCTACATTCTTCAATTTAAGTCTGAATTTGGCAATAAGGAGTTCATGATCTGAGCCACAGTCACTGTACAGAGCTTCTCCATCTTTGGCTGCAAAGAATATAATCAATCTGATTTCAGTGTTGACCATCTGGTGATATCCATGTGTAGAGTCTTCTCTTATGTTGTTGGAAGAGAGTGTTGGCTATGACCAGTGCGTTCTCTTGGCAAAACTCTATTAGTCTTTGCCCTGCTTCATTCCGTGTTCCAAGGCCAAATTTGCCTGTTACTCCAGGTGTTTCTTAACTTCCTACTTTTGCATTCCAGTCCCCTATAATGAAAAGGACATCTTTTTTGGATGTTAGTTCTAAAAGGTCTTGTAGGTCTTCATAGAACCGTTCAACTTCAGCTTCTTCAGTGTTACTGGTTGGGGCATAGATTTGGATTACTGTGATATTGAATGGTTTGCCTTGGAAACGAACAGAGATCACTCTGTCGTTTTTGAGATTGCATCCAAGTACTGCATTTCAGACTCTTGTTGACCATGATGGCTACACCATTTCTTCTAAGGGATTCCTGCCCACAGTAGTAGATATAATGGTCATCTGAGTGAAATTCACCCATTCCAGTCCATTTGAGTTTGCTGATTCCTAGAATGTTGTTTACTCTTGCCACCTCCTGTTTGACCACTTCCAATTTGCCTTGATTCATGGACCTAACATTCCAGGTTCCTATGCAATATTGCTCTTTACAGCATTGGACTTTGCTTCCACCACCAATCACATCCACAGCTAGGTATTGTTTTTGCTTTGGCTCCATCCCTTCATTCGTTTTGGAGTTATTTCTCCACTGATCTCCAGTAGCATATTGGGCACCTACTAACCTGGGAAGTTCCCCTTTCAGTGTCCTATCTTTTTGCCTTTTCATACTGTTCATGGGGTTCTCAAGGCACTTTCTGGCAAATCAGTATTCTTCCAAGCCTTCCCCTTGAGGGATGCTAACTAGTGCTGTTAACTGTACACTCTTACTAACATCTGTAGATTCATCACCCTGCAAGGAAACACTTTGATTTGGTCATGTGGAGACTGCATCTATGCATCTTCTAATAGTAATGTTCCATTTTTATATTTCCTTTGCTTCATTTGGTTCCGAATGTGATCATATCTCAGGCAGGTGGGTAAAATGATTCTGTAATTGTGGGAGACATTTTGGTCTTACTTCTTAATTATGTGACCTTTTAATTAGCTTCCTGAACCCAACCTGATATAAACTACCATGTAGTTGTAAACACCTTTGTAAAACGTTTCATAAAGCAGTGGTTTTCAAAGTGTGGTTTCAGGGACTTCTGAGGATCCTTGAGATTTTAGGGGGTAGGAATCCATGAAGATAAAGCTATTTTTGTAATAATATCAAGACACTGTAGGTCTTTCTCATGCTTCTTCTTAAGAGCATACACTGGAGTTTCCCAGAAGCTACACGATGTGTGATTGAATTCAGTCAAATGGATTGAATGCAAAAAGCAGATATGATAATCTAGCTGGTTCTATTAAGCCAGACAATAGAAGACTTTCAGAAAATATAATGCCACACTTCTCACTAAGAATTTTTGTTGGTTTGTTTTCTAGAAACTATAGTTATTTTTTATAAGATATGAAGGAGCTATTTTTATTTTAAAATAAATATTTTAAAATTCCTAAAATGACAAATATTGCATGATATAACCCATATTAACAAAAGACTTTTTGGATCCTCAATAACTTTTCAGAATGTAAGGGGTGCTGAGATCAAAGACTTTGAGAATTAATCTCTTAAAAGACTATCTGTATAATATAGATATTTTCTGTTAAGGCTCTGGCATAATTTACCTGGCACCATTTTTTTCACTCGATAACTTTTCCATTAAAATGAGATATTTAGGCAGATATCTGGGTAAAGAAAAAAATTATCAGAGCAAACAAATCCAAATTTCAAATAGTCCTCACTATGTTGCCTAATAAGTGATTTTAATTTATATTTTGGACTATATGTATAATGTCTGTGAATCTGCACAAGTATTAAATTATAATTAGATATTAATTCAAAATTATATTTTATAGTAGGAAAATCGGAGAAGGCAATGGCACCCCACTCCACCACTCTTGCCTGGAAAATCCCATGGACGGAGGAGCCTGGTGGGCGGCAGTCCAAGGGTTCGCAAAGAGTCGGACACAACTGAGCGACTTCCCTTTCCCTTTTCACTTTCATACATTGGAGAAGGAAATGGCAACCCAATCCAGTGTTCTTGCCTGGAGAATCCCAGGGACGGTGGAGCCTGGTTGGCTGCCATCTATGGGATTGCACAGACGGACACGACTGAAGCGACTTAGCAGCAGCAGCAGCAGCAGCAGTAGGAAAATAAATCATATATTTAAAATACTTGAGACTATAGGCCTTTTTTACTGTAACAAATCAGTTTTCAGATAGAAGAAAATTGTTCATTTTCTGTAGAGTAGTTTCATAACACTTTTGAAAAGGGGAATTTTAAGAAATGCTACCATTTAATTTAGCAGTTAAAATGCTAAACTGTCCACAAAATTTAAATATTACTCATACTCAAGTATAGTTGAAGTATTTTGGGAAATATTTTTATAAGGTAATAAAGGCCCACAGTCTCTTACTGAATCAATTAAATTATTTTACACTATTATTTGCTTTTAGAAGAGAGCTTAATTTTTTAATTTCCACAAACAACATCATTATAGAATTTCATACTGAATCAAATTTTGGATATTTAACATCACAAACCAAGGATAAATAAATATATAAATCAAGACACAATTTTTTTAAATTAACAAAATCAATTATGTTTTATTAGAGAGAAGTAATAATGATGATTAAAACATATACCTTCTTTTGGGGGAGTAAATTTTAAAAATAACAGAAAATTAAAGGAAGACCTAAGTACTGGAAACATATATGCACAAAACTTTGGCACTGACAGTAAATACATGGCAGTTACCACAGTGATCAAACTTACAGAGGTGGTTTTAACATGGTGGTTAAAGGGGGAAATTCTATAAAAGCATCTCTGCTGGCATGTGCTCTGCCTAAAACCTTAAGCACCAAAACAATAATCACAGAAATCTGGAAGTTTACTGACTGAGTGAAACAATATCCAAATATAATTTCAACTGTTACAAATTTGTGTATAGTTGTAAAATGGTTGTAAATTTTGTATCACTATGAAAAGTATACAATCACTAATCAATCACTGCACACCTGTAACCCATTCTGCCATGACCACTTGTGGGAAGCTCCGCTTTAGAGATCTATAAAGGCAGAATAGGATGAGATGGTAAAATGTGTACTACAAAGAATATGTGATGATACTCAAGGTTTGTAGGAAGGCTCGTGGCATAGCACAGACTCAAGATGAACCTTGGCGAGGATGTGCAGGATTTTAACAGATGGGAAGAAAGAGGGAGGACCCCTCAACTAAGCCAGGCTGAATTAGTAACATACTGAGGGAAAGAGGAAAGCTGGATGGAGTATTACTAACAGTGGGAAAGTGCTAAGCTTTGAATTCATAATTTTTTTGGAAAGTGGCCAGAGTAAACCATGTGTTAGAAATTTATGTTGATAAATACTAGTAAAAATTTATACTGTAAAATTCTATATAAATTTATTTAATGGAGAGCCTTGAAAGTCAGGATTGGATTATCATTTTGTCAGCTGGACTTTCTGACCTATTAACAGCAGTGTAGAAGGTAGATCAGGACATACCAGTCAGGAGAGACCAGAGAGTAACCCAAGACAGGGTAGCCCATTAGGAGGTGAAGGACTGAACCAGAGTAAATGAGGTGAAAATAAAGAGGAAGGGATGAGTAGGAGACACATGTCAAACGAAACATCAATGAGATTTAGTGACAGATTCAACAGACTAAAGAGAATAGAGGCTCCAGGGCTTGGAGGCCGAACGACCAAGGAATGGTGGCATTGTATTCAGAAACAAATCTAGAGAGGGGACTTGGGAGATGGAGAATGAGTGACTGAACAACAACAAAAAGATTTGTTTTATATATATTATATACCTATGTATATATAAATATATTTTACATATATGTATTTGGTGGTAAAATATACATAAAACTGACCACATTAACCATTTTTAAGTGTACAGTTCAGTGGCATTCAATACCTTCACATTTTTGTGACATCATCACTCCCATCCATCTGCACAACTTTCTCATCTTTCTAAACTGAAACCGTACCTGTTACCTAACAGTCATGTCCAACTCTTAGTGACCTCATGGAGTGCAGCAGGCCAGGCTTCCCTGTCCTTCACTATCTCACGGAGTTTGCTCAGACTCATGTCCTTTGAGTTGGTGATGCCATCCAACCATCCTATCCTCTGTCGCCCATTCTTTTCCTGCCCTCAATCTTTCCCAGTATCAGGGTCTTTTCCAATGAGTCGGCTCTTCACATAGGTGGCCAAAGTATTGGAGCTTCAGCATGAATCCTTCCAGTGAGTATTCATGGTTGATTTCCTTTAGGATTGACTTGTTTCATAAATACAGTTGACCACTTTAACCAGATATATATGTATGGTTATGAGCAGACAATATGAGCAAACTAAGTTACTGCCCCTTGCTAGATAAAATGAATTGAAAAGTTATCAGAAACAATCAACTTGTAATAATAACTGTTAAAATTATGAACTGTTTCATACATACAAATAAAATACATAACTAAATTTAAACATAAAAATGATGAAACATACATGTAAGCTTAAAACATAGAACATTCCTAATAGTGTTGGGACTCCTGTTGCATCTCCCTCCCTGATGGTATCTCTCTCCCTCCCCTATCAAGGACAATACCATTCTGAATTTGTGTTTATCATCCTTTGCTCTTTCTTATAATACTATATGCATAATAACTTATAATTTAATTTCTTATAATGCTATTCTTATTATATATGTGACCCTAACTAATATACGGCTTGTTCCACCCAGCATCATGAGATTCACCCTGGTGAGGACTTGTGCTATCTTCCCAATGAATTGAAGCTTTTATATTATGTAGTGACCCTCTTTATTCTTACATGCTTTGTGCCTTAAAGTCTCTTTCATCTGGTTTTGACTCATCTACCTCAACTTTCCTTTGGTTATTATTTGCCTATTTATCCATACATCCTTTTACCTTCAGCCTTTCTGTGTACTTGAGTCTTTTCAGGTGTGCCTGCAACTAGACATTTAAAAAATCCAGTCTGACAATTTCTGTATTTTAATTGACACATTTAAGACCTTTCCTTTTTACTGATTACTGATATATGTGACTTCTCTTCTATCATGTCATTTATCCACTTTTCCTATGCTTCCCCCAGCCCCTCTTTTCTTGCCTTCTTTTGGATCAATCAAGTTGCGTTGTTATTACTCTTAATTCCTTTTCTTATTTCTGATTGGTGGTTATATTACTTTTATGGTAATTACCCTTGAATTTTTGTATGCAAAATTGATGTCTTTAGACCCTTCTTCCTCTGAACAATAGTACACAAAATGGAAGATAACGGAGTACCACCAACCTGATACCACTTTAATTTCTTGTCTTGAGATTTCCCAACCAGGCTGGTAGTATAAATTTAAAACTTAGACCTAGCTTGTGGCTTCATATTTGTGGGAGACTATTTCTCCCCCAATAAGAAGCAGCAACCCTGGAGTAGGAAATGGCAACCCTCTCTAGTGTTCTTGCCTGGGAAATGCTATGGACTGTAGGGCTACAGTCCATGGCCTACAGTCCATGGGGTCACAAAGAGTTGGACATGACTTAGCTACTGACCAACCACAAAAGAAGCAGCAAGGGAGAAAGATTTCTGTGCCACTTGCCCTTTGCCAGTAGGCAGGTATTGAGTCCCATCCTTTCACACTAAGTGTGTGAACCCTAAAGGGTTTCAGGTTTAGGGGAATAAGAGAGTCTTCCTTTCAGCTGTTTACTTTTTCACTCCTTGCCTGGCCTTTTATCTCAAAGCCTCAGTTCCTGGCATCTACATTTGCCCCAAGCCAGCCCTAACCTCTTCATTTGCTTTCCACTCTCATTTCTGCCTTACTTATGTGGCACATGAGGATTCCCCTCACTTTCTTGCAAGCTCAGCAAAGCAATTTGAAAGGTGTGTTTGCTGGGATTTGTCTCATATCCAGGTGTTTCGAAGAGACAGGGCTTTTCAGAACATTTATACTCTATTTTAAAGCAAACAAAGTCTTTTCATCTGTTGTTCATTTGCACATGGTGTTGTATACTATCTATGGATTTTCATGTTTTGTTTCAATTTACCCTGGAACTTTTTGAATGAAACATACAAGTTTCTCTTTACAATTAAAGTAGATGAGTATACCTGCAAAGGTATAGAGAGCTGTTCATCAAATGGCTCTTTAGTGACTATTTTTA
This sequence comes from Bos indicus x Bos taurus, assembly GCF_003369695.1. Taxonomy (NCBI): domain Eukaryota; kingdom Metazoa; phylum Chordata; class Mammalia; order Artiodactyla; family Bovidae; genus Bos; species Bos indicus x Bos taurus. The sequence continues at coordinate 68,097,761 of NC_040076.1, read as the reverse complement.
TTTGGAAATATGTAATACAATGTCAAGTAATGGAGGATTCACAGAGTAAATTTTGCTACAACTCTTATGGGACCAATAAGACTTGTGTGATATGGAAGATGGTAGTAATCTGATGTTGAGCAAATTATTTTGCATGAACCCATTTTTATTTATACAAATATGTATTTACACTGGAAAAATTCTGAATGGAGAGATTCAGTATTTTGGGGGTGCTATCATTAGAGGTCTTTCTGTTTACTTCTTATTGATCTCTATGTTTTTTTTGTAAATTAGCAATAATCCTACCTCGGATAAACCTCATTGGCCAGGAAACCGCCACTGTGCAAAGCTAACCTCTACTTTTTTAATGAACAAATAATATTGTGTGTTTTTTAAGTAAATGAAAGAATTAATTATAACAATAGAAAGCGGGGATTAGTGAAGGCCTTCTAACTTCGGGGTCGTGTAACAATAGGTCTGTCTTGTGGGGTAGTGAACCCCCAATATTGAGAGTGTCTCACAGAGGCTGGGTGACCTCCTGTCGAAGATTCCTGTCATCTTATGATTCAAAGATTCTCATTTTCTTTTTCCTCTGACAATAGGTCAATCAATCAATGCCTCAGACAGATAAGCAAATATGCATTCCTCCAGAGCTGCCGGAATTGCTGAAGCAATTCACCAAAGCCGCCATTCGGTCCCAGCCGCAGGATCTCATCCAGTGGGCTGCAGAGTACGTACTCCTTTCTCACCTCCAGCCCCGGTTCCCCTTGGAGGTGGAGGTGGAGGTGGCGGGTGGAGGAGGGAAGGTTTGCAAAACTGAGAGGAGGTTGTCATGGCTGCAGCCTGGGAGTCGGGACTGATTAGCATAATCTTTGTGATGTTCAGCTGTCACGTTGCTTTGATACTTGAAATCCATACAGAAATCCCGCAAACTGAGAGGATGGAGGCCCTTCGCCAAGTAAACCAGACTGAGCGACTGGACGCCAGGGCTATAGTCAAAGTCCTAGGGCAATCAGCAAGAGTTAGATTACCACATCACATCACTCAAGCACATTCCACTGGGTCCCTGCTCCCACCCCCGCCCCTCCCCCACTCCCTGTCCCAGTGGAAAGAAAGGCCCAGAGTCCCTCGGAGCTTTAGCCTGCCTTTCCCTGATGTAAACCAGAGCCTCATTCTCAGATTTCACCACCAGATGGCAGCAGTGCACATGTGGGGGAGCTATGCGATGAGCCCGCGGGGCGGACTGTGTGGGATCAGTCCAAGTGGGTTCTCTCCTGAGTTAAAGCCTGTAATGAGATCCCTTCCTCTACTACTGTTAAAACTCATTCTTGAGCCTAGCCACAGACACTTTGTATCTCATCTTTGGGGAAATCGCTATTTTCTTGACTTTGAACCAATGTATTCCTTCAGCATAAGGATTCCACACTGCACTAGTGATGGGGGCAGGCGGAGCAGCGGCCTGGCTTCATTGTGCCTCAAACACAGGTGTCCTCTTTCAGGAGACACCTCCAGAGGCTGCCCAGTGGAAGGAGCTCACTCAGTAACTGCTAGCCGGGACTGAAACTTTACAGAGAAAGGCTCCCAGCTACGAAATTGCTCCTTAGACAAAAGTGCCTGCATGAATCCGGGAACTGAGGCTTGGGGCAGAGTTAGGAGTGGACCAATCCTCCCAGGGACCACTTTCAGGCTAGTTTTACTGTTTGGTGATGGCCTCCTTAGTAGGGCTTCACTGGGAGAGGGGTTACGGAGTCACAGGCTGCAGACCAGAGCTGGTAGGTTGGGGGAGGAGAGAGCACCTTCCTCCTGAGGTTGAGGAGGTCCATTGAGCAGGTGGTGAGGAGGAAGCACTGATACCTCTGAGAAGGCTCAAGATGTACCAAAAGGACCCTCACGGAGTCTCCCTGGCCAGTGTGCTCCTGCTCCTGGGCTGGGCTAGTATGAAGTTTCTACAAATGGAAGGAAAATGAGCCAGTAGCGCTCATAAAAACAAGACACAAGTGGGGTTGCTTTGCCTGGTAATGAAACCTGTTTAGTTTTCCATTCTCAACTTTATATATAACGTCTAGGATCGAACTTTAAGCATCAGAAGACTAATTTCCTTTGGCACACCCAGACAGACTTTTATACTACACGATAGTTTAAAACCTCATTTTATTGTTCTTGCACTGCTGCTTTATAGCAAGAAAAATGACATTTCTTGGTAGTGTCCCTGACATTTATGGGAGAAAACATTCCACTGTTGTAGTTTGCTTGCTTCCATATCGTATCGTGTGCTGTAAGTGTTGTAGATATCCGTGAAGAATCAGTTTGTAGTTTAACTACAGTGAAAAAGGAGAACATGACCTAAGAGCACTTTCCATCTATTCAGACACAGAAAGCACTTGTCAGATGGTTTTATGCGGCTTAGAAACCTGCAGCATTTTAGAGATAAAACTCTATGAAGTGTTTTCATGACAAAATGTCTATTTACCACGAGCCAAAGTTTCCCTGCATATATACTATCCATGAAGAAACCACCTCCCAGACGTCAGCAGGACACAAACTCTTTTGTCTTGTGTTGGGTATGTGTGACCACACAAATGTGAAGAACCATGGAAATGCTCACTACAAACGAAGCCAGATAACCCACAGAGGATTACACTCATGACTACAGGCTCAGTTCCACACACTCTAACCAACGCTGCTACAAGGCCCAAAGATGCTGCTGAGCCTCACTCACCCCACACTGACCTGGTCTGCAGAGACCACTCAGGTACATTAGTAGGGTGACCTGGAAGTATTTCTTCTGTCCTCCCTGTGGATGACCTCCAAGGGGTGCCTGGAAGATGTTTTGGTCTTGGAAGCTGTTGCTCTGCGTTGTGTGATGACACAACTTAGACACGGCTAAGAGACAGGCCATGGTTTACCCCATCACTGTAAGTTGTTCAATCTCTCAGTTGTGTCTAACTCTTTATGACACCATGGACTGCAGCACGCCAGGCCTCCCTGTCCCTCACTATCTCCTGGAGTTTACCCAAGTTCATGTGCATTGAATCAGTGATGCTATCCAACCATCTCATCATTGTATAATTTCACCCTAAAATGGGCTTTTATAAAATTTCATCTGAATTCTTTGTATATTACCTGGAGCTGGAGAAATTCATAAAACGTAAGAGAGGGACAGAGGCTGTGATCCATGGGTAGTCAATAACGAGGCTTCTAATGGAGACAGGCCTTTCCACATAGCATCAGTGCCCTGTGGATCAACTGCTCATGTCTGTTCCCTGCTGCAGGCAGCCAGTTTCCTTCATAGGTCAGTCCCAGAACAGAACTCATTGTTTTTCCCACTGCACCAAAACAAAGTGCGTTCCACAAAGCGCTGATGTTCAGGCAGTACTGAAATTTTGAGGGAAGATGAAGATTTTAGGGCTTCCCAGGTGGCTCCGTGGTAAAGAAACTGCCTGCCAATGTAGGAGACTCCCACTAGTTAATGGGGACTTCCCAGGTGGAGCTAGTGGTAAAGAGCCCACCTGCCAATGTGGGAGACGTAAGAGATGCAGGTTCAATTCCTGGGTCGGGAAGATCCTCTGGAGAAAGGCATGGCAACCCACTCCAGTAATCTTGCCTGGAGAATCCTGTGGACAGAGGAGCCTGGCAGGCTATGGTTCATAGGATCACAAGGAGTTGAACATGACAAAGTGACTTAGCACCACTGCCTAATACCAACTTTAAGTAAGTAGATAGCCATCATACCAAGCATAAAGATTTTTATGTTTGAAAAAAGGTCCTTCGGGTACTAGGATTCTTCCTTCATAAAAAAGAGTAGGGGATTTAAAACAACAATAATTTTCTTTCCTTTTATACGCATACATATATATAGACATGTGTATGTACATATACTATATATATTATTATATCTCAACACACATATGTCTGTATATGTGTGTATGTCTCTTTTTGTGCATGTACACACATAAATGGAAAACATTTAGAAGGGAATGACAAAAAAATACCCAGACCCACTATACTTCAGGGAATTTCATACCAAACTTTTGTTGGTTATCCCACATCCTTGGAGAAAAACAAATCTACTTATTCCCTAAGCCATCTCTAGACCTTAAGTGTGAAGTAACATTCAGGCTTTTCCTGTACATAAATGAACTAAAAACAACATCTGGCATATTTGTCATCATTTAGTTGCAACCCCATGGACTGTAGTTCGCCAGGCTCATCTGTCCATGGGATTTTCCAGGCAAGAATACTGGAGTGGGTTGCCAGTTCCTTCTCTGGGGGATTTTCCTAACCCAGGGATCAAACCTGCATCTCCTGCTCGGCAGGCAAATTTTTTTTTACCACTGAGCCACCTGGGAAGTCCATCTAGCATACAGAAGCCACTTAATAAATGTTCTTTCCTCCACCTCTACCCTCAAAAAAAGGGGAGAAGGGATTCCCAAAGCAGCCAGAGGCCACTAAAGTACAGGCTGGTCCCCCACCCCTTTTTTTCTTGTAGATATTTTGGGGCTATGTCCCGTGGAGAGATTCCTCCAGTAAGAGAGCGGTCTGAGCGAGTGGCTTTGTCTAACTGGGCTGAGCTGACACCGGAGCTGTTAAAGATCCTGCATTCCCGGGTAAGCGCCAACAGGCAGTGCAGATAAGGAATGTGGGGGTGATACTGAGTTTGGATGGGTGCAGACCAAAGTCCCCTTGCTCATCAGCTGGCCACTCAGCACTGTCTTAAAATTCACTAAAGTGTGCACTGAGAGTAAATCTTCCCTTGTGAAAATAGGAATGATGCTGAAATAGGCTGTAAGCTGACTTGTCACTTGGGTCATTCCGCATTGTCCTGAAGCTGCCAGAACAGTCAGGGGCTCAGTGCAATTTGAATTCCTTCTCTCTAGAAAATGCAGGTCCACATCCCCTGACAGTGTCTTCCTTACTGATCAAGTCCAGATATGATGCCAATCAGAGTTTGGGGAGGGGCATATTATAGTTCCCCAGTTATCTCAGGTGCCAACATAGCCTTGCTTTTAGGCTCTCTGCACAGCCATATCATCCTGAGAGCTGTCCTGGGAATGGTTGAGAAGAGTCTGTCCTAAGAAAACTTGCAGCTTGGCCAACTCCCAAGAAATATGATTTAGCACTACCATACCTCATTTTAGGATACAGGTTTGAGGTGATTCAGGATTGACTTAGCCAAACGAGTTGGTCCCAGAGGCTTAGCATTTCACTGGAATCAGAGGACCAGGGAAGGCATAGTAGGACTTCACTGGGGCATCTGCACCCTTATTGTATTGTTGGCCAACAACTAGCCGCTTGTGCCCTTCTCCTCTTGACTGCCAAGCACTTTGTGCAGTGGACATGGCAGAGAGCCAAGGTGCCTCAGAACGAGCAACATCAGCCATCCATACCATGGACCCCGTATTAAAGCAATGCATTTAGAGTCTAGTACAAAGAACTCAGTGGGGTCTAGAAGCAAGGGATTTAACATCTAGTTCTAGTTCTAGTTTCACCACTAATTAGTGTTTCCAGACAAGTTCTCTACTCCTTGGTTTCATTTTCAGGCTGCCCTCTCTGCCTTATAGGGACAACCTAGGGATGAAACAGCAAATAATAAAAGACCTAGAAAAAAATTAAAGTGTGATATACGTGTATGTTTTCCCCATAACTCTGATACCTGAAGTTCAAGTGATTAAATTATATATCAGAACGTTCTTCACTGGGCTGAACGTTTCTCTACCCTTGCAAAGAGAACTGCCAGAGTCCCTGCTGACCCCTGACACCTTCCCCCACCCCTTGCTGTATGCTGGGAGAACAGGGCCCTTGCCCTGGCAGGTGTCCTCAGGGCCTTCTCTCCTCCCACCCCTCATTCCTTGTCTCATGTCGGTCCCCCGCCCCACAGGTTGGTGGCAGACTGATTGTCCATGCAGATGAGCTGGCCCAGATGTGGAAGGTGCTGAATCTCCCAACTGACCTGTTTAACAGTGTGATGAATGTGGGCCGCTTCACGGAGGAAATTGAGTGGCTGAAGTTTCTAGCCCTTGCCTGTAGCTCTCTCGGAGTTGTAAGTTAGCTTTAATGTTTTTTGTTCCTTAAGGGAAAATCTTTTGTGGGGCTGGACAGTCTCCAGGAAGGGGGGGGGGGGTGGCGGCGCAGTGTAGTACACACAGTCAACTCTCCAGGGTTGATAAGGAGCCTACCCCTTCTTTTCTACTCCCCCTCCTCTCTGAATTAAGGTTATTTCTCTGCTTGTTAGCCAGAAGCAGGGATGGGGAGGAGAGCAGGGAAAGCTGTCATCTGGTTCTGGGGATAAGTTGACTAAAATGCAGTTTTTGGATTATTTATTAATTTCACTTAGGTTTATTACCACTCCACTCCCTCCATTCATGTTCCTAAAGATAAGCAAAAGCCAGCTGTAGACGAAGATTGGCTTACATTTGGGTTTCAGACACCTAGAAGATATAATAATAGAGATTTTAAAAAAGAAATACAGCCTTATAGAAAACTACTGTATGATAAGCATAACTGGATACAAAAATCAGAGATAAGAGAGCAGGAAAGAAGATATGAGGCTGTTTCCAGATTCAGTCATGACATCACCATGGATGCAGGATGTTCATACAAATTCATGCCTTTTCCAAATTTGACTTGAATTTACAATTGGAAAAGCCATTTTCCCATTTCAAAGAAACCATTTCATATACATACTTAAAAGCTTTAGGTATCATATTATATGTGGACTCACTCTTGTTAAACACTGTTATAATAGCAAATGAAAATGAGTCAGAAAAATGATTTTTTAAAAATCCCCTAAATACATACAAATTTAAAAATTAATGAGAAAATTATTGCTTCTGCCAAAACCAAATGGTACAAAAAAGGTAGTTTGAATCATTCAGTATATCTAAATACAACCTTGTTCTTCCTTCTCAAATGTCCTGAGTATGTGTACTTGACACTTGTGCTTGTAAGAAAATTATCAGAAATACTGTAGTCCAACTTTTCCTGTGATTCTGCTCAACTTTCAGCATAATTATTTCTTTAGAGAGGAAGAGAGAAGAGGTCATTCTTGGGTTTTTTCCTTTTTCACGGCCTTCCCTAGCACTCTTATGCAATGAATAAACTATTCCCAGCAACAGAGGCAAATGAGTTGCCAATGAGCACTGCCACACTTCTGTGGAAATAGCCCCATGGATTGGGGGAAAATCACAGAGGAAAAATGAAAAATTGATACATTTTATTAAATTCTCGTAAGGTCACAAGCTTACTCACGCCATATTCACAGATGCTCACGGAGTGGGGAAATGTACTTTCTCTGTAATTAATCCTGCTTTTCCCCACCTACCCTACCCATGAAGAGTGGATTAAGAAAAGAATAGATTCAACCCAACCCAGGAGTTTTTCATCTGCTGCAGTAACTAAAAACAGCTTTCAGGTGAATTACTCAGTTTCTCAGATTTCTCCTCACAGCTCCTCTCTGCAAGGTGGCAGTTGAGTGTTCAAGGAAAGGCGTGATGCTGGGATCTCAGAGCACCCAGTAGGAGGGTTCGCACCTCCCTTGGTCCTCTCCAGCATCTCTGATCTCCATGGAAATACTCACCTGTGTGGTGCTAGCTGTGCAGCTGAAGTCTTTGGTCTTTTCTCTCTCACAGCACAATAATCCTCCAACCAGCAAACCTCCATTCTCCCTGGTGTTCAGGGCCTCCTTAAGTCACTTCCAGAGTGCCCTCATCTGCTCCACGTCACAGCCGCCCACCACCTTGGAGGTGTCTGAGTCCTCTCATCCACACGCCTCACAGTAACCTAGAATGACTTGGGAAAACCAAATTCCAACCCTCCTTCTGCAGCAGCTAGGTTTACTCTGATATGGCTGCCTCCCACACCAGGGAAAAAAAACCCATGAGGTGATGTTTCTACTTCCCTGCTAAAACGAGGAGGTTTGCGTAAATGTTCCATGAGGTTCTTTGGCCTCTATCATCCTGTGATTCTGTTCCACCTTCTCGGCTTCCACTGAGACACCCTCAAGCCTGGCCCAGGATAGCAGTGGCCCCACCAATTCTGAGCGGTGACGGGGGTCTGACTTTGTGTCCTGTATCCATAAGTCAAGGGCGCCCAGTGCTGAAGTCCGCCTGCAGGACCCTCAAGCCTGGCCCAGGATAGCAGTGGCCCCACCAATTCTGAGCGGTGACGGGGGTCTGACTTTGTGTCCTGTATCCATAAGTCAAGGGCGCCCAGTGCTGAAGTCCGCCTGCAGGACCCTCAAGCCTGGCCCAGGATAGCAGTGGCCCCACCAATTCTGAGCGGTGACGGGGGTCTGACTTTGTGTCCTGTATCCATAAGTCAAGGGCGCCCAGTGCTGAAGTCCGCCTGCAGGTCCAGTCCATAAATAAAGGATGCCCTGTGAATCCAGGAGCCCGTCCCATTTTACCCATTTGTTTCATGTTGGACTGCTGCTGGGAACTTAAACGTGGGAGAGGTCGGGGTGTCACCATCTGGAGGAGGGGTGCGTTCTTGCTAATCTATACATCCTTCAAGGCAAGCCCAGAAATTCCTTTCTTGCTTTGCCAACTCACAGTCAGCCATGATATCCGTGCCATTTAGGAAATCAAGTCCCCTCCTTACAGAAAATCTAATGGCAGGAATTTTAGAAAGCAGGTACATTTACTCCAGTCTTGAGCTCCCTGAATCTACACGTGGTTCAAAGTGCCGCAGATACACTTCCCTTTGAGCATGCGTTCCTCTTCCCTTAGAGCATTTCTTCCTCTAGAAAACCTCTCAACCTCCTGTTCCACGGAGACCAATTATATACAAGAGGAGGTTGTGTGATGTGTTCACTAGAAGGAAGGGCATGTTTTGTCAGCAAATAATTCACTTTCTGAGGCTTTCACCTCTGAGTTTTAAAAAGAGGCTTGCAAGATGCTCAAAGGTTATCTTTATGGAGTGGACCCCCATCTGACCAAAAAAACTTGTGCAACAGAATGCAGACCTCTGTTTTTATTGTTGTTTAGTAGCTAGGTCATGTCCGACTCTTTGTTACCCTAGGGACTGTAGCCTGCCAGGCTCCTCTATCTATGCAATTTCCCAGGCAAGAATACTGGAATGGTTATCATTTCCTTCTCCAGGGGATCCTAAGCCAGGGGTCAAACCTCTGTCTCCTGCATTGGCAGGGAGATTTTTTTTTACCACTGAGCCATCTGGGAAGCCCAGATCTCTGTTTACTTTAGGCTTATTTAAGTTTACCAAAAAGCTCCAGTCCAAAGAGTTCTTATCCATTCATCTATTTATTAAATATTTGAAAATCTTAAGAAGGCAATAGAATTTGAAGGTTTGTTGCTTGAATAATCAATAAAAGATGTTTGGGGCAGAAAGCAAGGGCTGCCATAACAGTGTACCACAGACTAGGTGGCTTAAACAACAGCAGTATTTTTTGGAAGCTGGAAGTCTGAGATCAAGATTGTAAATGGAACCACCTTGGCTTGTGAATGGAAGTTGTCTCCCTCGTCCTCATGTGGTCGTCCGTCTCTGCACTCATGAGTCTGGTCTCTCTCTCTCTCTGCATCGTAACCTCTTCTTGTAAGGACACCAGACCTACTGGATTAGAGTCCACTCTAATGACTTCCTTTTAACGTAATTAGCTCTTTAAAGGCTCCGTCTCCAAATACAATCACATTCTGAGATCCTAAGGGTTAGGGTTTCAACATATGGATTTTGGGCAGACATAACACAGCCCATAACAGCGCCCCAATTTGGATGAGGCTGTAGGAAGAGGACTACAGAACAAAAGTGTGTTTTTTTTCAAAAAACACACACAGAGGATGAGCTATAGATGGGAATTGTGACATTCATGCACACATGCTCGTAAATCTACCTAAAACCACTGTCACGGTGACCTCAAGTCGTGCACACACCCTCCCATCCTCTGACAACCTCTTACCAGCCTCCTGTGTGCCCACCCCCAGCCCTCCTCTATGGAAGCGCCTGGCACACTGCCTCACACACGGCTTCACAACAGCCTCCAGGAGAGAACTCCCAAGGGCAGGAGACAGAGAGTAAATGGAAGTGGCCTGGCCCCCCGCTGTGGCACGGCTCCAAGTATCTCTCTGGAGTAGATAAGCTGTCCTAATCACTGCAGCCCTTTAGAACTAAGACCGGAGAGAAGTCAGAAGAAATTATTCTAATTTTGTAGGATGCAAAATCAAATTCCCCTCCTTACGTGAGGTTATTCTCATCAAGATAATAAATGTCTTAAAGCATTCAACAGTCTATAAACTTAATTCCTTGAAAGTATCCCTCCCACCAAGAAAGGAAAGGAAATATTATAGAAAGATACCCAGTAGAGACAGAGGCGAGTATATTTTCAAAATGAGAAGCAAGTGATTTACGAAAATCATACGGGGAGAAGAAAGGTAATAAAGGAAATAAAATAGTAATACAGTCCAAAGATTCTCCATTTACTTCTAACATTTACTCTTGGAGGACTTTAGTGATTCACACCATTTGTTTGGACATTCAGGTAACTAATCTTTATTATTAATATAAGTGTATTCATTTGACCTAAGTTTGATTTTACCTTTCTGATAAGAGGGTTTGCTGTTTATATATTCTAATCATTATCTTCCATAGAGATGGTAGCTGTGGTTTCTTTAAAGTACTTATTTTGTGAATAGATAGGGTTGCCACAACAACAAAAAAAGAAAGACACCCAGTAGATACTCAATATTTTGAGATTGAGTTCACTGACATTCGGCATAAAAAATTCAAGCTTTCCAGAACATTGCATCATCCCCACTTAATTTTATGAGAGCAAGGTTTTTGTTTTGTTATATCTTAACTGATCTTAGGAATTTAGCGTGGAGTAGTGAGCTTCTCCTCACTTAACCTTCTGGTTTTATAGACCATTGCCAAAACTCTCAAGATAGTGTGTGAAGTGTTATCATCGGACCATGACAGTGGCCCTCCCCGGATCCCATTCAGCACCTTCCAGTTTCTCTACACGTATATCGCTGAAGTGGATGGGGAGATCTCAGCATCACACGTCAGTCGAATGCTGAACTACATTGAACAGGAAGTGTAAGCAAACATTTAGCAATTGGAGGGGAAAGAGTATATGGAAAGCAAATCCAGCAGACCAAGGCATAGTGAGGTTACTGTATTATGCAGCTCTGGGAACAGAGGAATGTTGTGAAGAACAGTAACTAGGGATCAGAAAGAGAAGGGGAAATGGAAGAGAGAGAATGGTATAGGACAGTGACTCAGAGTGCCACACAGACCAGCAGCAGCACCTGGGAACGTGTTAGAAATGCAATTTTTCAGGCTGTACCCTAAGCCCATCAAATCAGAAACTCTGAGGGTGAGACCAGGTACCTGTGCTTCAGCAAGCCTTCCAAGTGACTCTGGTTCACATTCAGGTTTGACCAGTGGTGGAGGTGGGGTGGAGGAGGAACAGACAGACAAGAGGTCAGAGAAAGAGAGGGTGATGAGGGCAGGAGCCACAGCAGACTTAAGTTGGAGGGACAGAGTTGTTTATATATTGTCTTTCTTAAGATTACATATTAAATAAGCTAACACCCCAATTTTTTTTCCCAAACAGTATTGGTCCTGATGGTTTAATCAAGGTGAATGACTTTACCCAAAACCCCAGGGTTCGGCTGGAATAAAAGCACACTTTTGGCAATTTTAAAGGAAGATACAGAGATGATTGTGCTTCAGAATGACTGAACTTCATATACCATCCAAAGCCAATTTTCTTGTGTAACTGGTACACACTAATAAACAATTAGGCAAACATATGAAATTAGAAATGTGTGGAATTAAGATGTAAAGTTGTTGAGACGTAATACTTCAATTAACAGAAGATTAGTATTCTTCCCCCATGGACACTCTGTAAAGTCACTGATGAAGCATGGATAGAAAATACATCTCGAGTGAAAGCCAGGCTGTCGGATTTTCAGAGGTGGAATGTTATCCAGACACAGTTTTCATGTTTTGTGACTGTTAGGCATAATTTACATGAGCATCTTTTACATGATCAATCCACATTTTGACCAGTTTATTTCTCCATTTGTTGTTTTGATGCTAGTTCATTCATTCATTCATTCACTTACCAATGTTTATTGAGGCTAGCTGTATGCCAGGGATAAGACTGCCAGGTAAAATACAGAACACTCAGTTGGACAAATTATACATATATATATATATGTATATATATGTATGTATTTTTTAAAGTAATTTCTGTTTTATTCTTTTGCTATACCTGGCAACCCTAGCCAGGAACTATGCTGGCTTCTGGGCATATACAAATAAATTATATGTGAATTCTGCCTTCAAGGAGCTCACAGTCTAATGTGAAGATAAAACATGAACTTAAAACCACTTTAATGTAAGTGCCCTGCTGCTGCTACTGATGCTAAGTCACTTCAGTTGTGTCTGACTCTGTGCGACCCCATAGACGGCAGCCAACGAGGCTCCCCCGTCTCTGGGATTCTCCAGGCAAGAACACTGGAGTGGGTTGCCACTTCCTTCTCCAGTGCATGAAAGTGAAAAGTGAAAGTGAAGTCGCTCAGTTGTGTCAGACTCTTAGCGACCCCGTGGACTGCAGCCCACCAGGCTCCTCCATCCATGGGATTTTCCAGGCAAGAGTACTGGAATGGGTTGCCATTGCCTTCTGCGTAAGCACCCTAAGAGGCATTAAAAAGCATTTCAGAGATGATTATTGAAGTTTCCACATTAAGGTGCTGACACCATATCCCGATATAATGAGACCCTCTTAGGAAAATCTCCCTGCATGAGCTTAAGACCTTCTGACAAGGTTACCAGATTTTTCTTTCTCCCAGGAAGCCACAAATTTAACAGGCTGTGTGGTTATTGTTCTTAAGGCCAGGTGTGCCCAGGTTGCCTTTCTATCTGTAACACCATCCCCTCTTGAAAATTGTTTTTGTATAAAAACCATGTTGCCTTTTTCATAATACATGCACCTCTCTACTGAATTGGGGAAATTTTTGTCCATTAGTATCTAAATAAGTAAAAGAAGATTGTGATGGGATGTCACCACAGGCCCTAGAGTGAAACAATAAAAAGGGCTGAAACGAATTTTACCCCTGTGGTCATCTGGCTACACCTGCAGGGGGTCAGTTCAGTTCAGTCGCTCAGTTATGTCCGACTCTGTGACCCCATGAATTGCAGCATGCCAGGCCTCCCTGTCCCTCACCAACTCCCGGAGTTCACTCAGACTCAAGTCCATCGAGTCAGTGATGCCATCCAGCCATCTCATCCTCTGTCGTCCCCTTTTCCTCCTGCCCCCAGTCCCTCCCAGCATCAGAGTCTTTTCCAATGAGTCAACTCTTCACAAGAGGTAGCCAAAGTATTGGAGTTTCAGCTTTAGCATCATTCCTTCCAAAGAAATCCCAGGGCTGATCTCCTTCAGAATGGACTGGTTGGATCTCCTTGCAGTCCAAGGGACTCTCAAGAGTCTTCTCCAACACCACAGTTCAAAAGCATCAATTCTTCTGTGCTCAGCTTTCTTCACAGTCCAACTCTCACATCCATACATGACCACTGGAAAAAACATAGCCTTGACTAGATGGACCTTTGTTGGCAAAGTAATGTCTCTGCTTTTCAATATGCTATCTAGGTTGGTCATATCTTTTCTTCCAAGGAGTAAGTGTTTTTTAATTTCATGGCTGCAGTCACCATCTGCAGTGATTTTGGAGCCCAAAAAAATAAAGTCTGACACTGTTTCCACTGTTCTCCCATCTATTTCCCATGAAGTGATGGGACCAGATGCCATGATCTTCGTTTTCTGAATGTTGAGTTTTAAGCCAACTTTTTCACTCTCCTCTTTCACCTTCATCAAGAGGTTTTTCAGTTCCTCTTCACTTTCTGCCATAAGGGTGGTGTCACAGCCTTGTCTAACTCAATGAAACTAAGCTTTGCCCATGGGGCCACCCAAGACGGGTGGGTCATGGTGGAGAGGTCTGACAGAATGTGGTCCACTGGAGAAGGGAATGGCAAACCACTTCAGTATTCTTGCCTTGAGAACCCCATGAACAGTATGAAAAGGCAAAATGATAGGATACTGAAAGAGAAACTCCCCAGGTCAGTAGGTGCCCAATATGCTACTGGAGATCAGTGGAGAAATAACTCCAGAAAGAATGAAGGGATGGAGCCAAAGCAAAAACAATACCCAGCTGTGGATGCGACTGGTGATAGAAGCAAGGTCCGATGCTATAAAGAGCAGTATTGCATAGGAGCCTGAAATGTCAGGTCCATGAATCAAGGCAAATTGGAAGCGGTCAAACAAGAGATGGCAAGAGTGAACGTCGACATTCTAGGAATCAGCAAACTAAAATGGACTGGAATGGGTGAATTTCACTCAGATGACCATTATATCTACTACTGTGGGCGAGAATCCCTTAGAAGAAATGGAGTAGCCATCATGGTCAACAAAAGAGTTTGAAGTGCAGTACTTGGACGCAATCTCAAAAATGACAGGATGATCTCTGTTAGTTTCCAAGGCAAACCATTCAATATCACAGTAATCCAAGTCTATGCCCCAACCAGTAATGCTGAAGAAGCTGAAGTTGAACGGTTCTATGAAGACCTATAAGACCTTTTAGAACTAACACCCAAAAAAGATGTCCTTTTCATTATAGGGGACTGGAATGCAAAAGTAGGAAGTCAAGAAACACCTGGAATAACAGGCAGATTTGGCCTTGAAATACGGAATGAAGCAGGGCAAAGGCTAATAGAGTTTTGCCAAGAAAATGCAGTGCAGGGGGTAGGGAACAACTAATTCTCCCTGCTGTTTGCCATCAGCCAGAGTGACCCATCAGTTATAGCCACTCTAGAGCCTTTGGTTGTTTGAAAGGCTGAAGCACTGCAGGTGAAACCGTGCACTGTAATTAATCAGGGTTAGAGAGTGCCTATTTTTGGGGGCTCCAAAATCACTGCAGATGGTGACTGCAGCCATAAAATTAAAAGACGCTTACTCCTTGGAAGGAAAGTTATAACCAACCTAGTTAGCATATTGAAAAGCAGAGACATTACTTTGCCAACAAAGGTCCGTCTAGTCAAGGCTATGTTTTTTCCAGTGGTCATGTATGCATGTGAGAGTTGAACTGTGAAGAAAGCTGAGCGCAGAAGAATTGATGCTTTTGAAGTGTGGTGTTGAAGAAGACTCTTGAGAGTCCCTTGGACTGCAAGGAGATCCAACCAGTCCATCCTAAAGGAGATCAGTCCTGGGTGTTCATTGGAAGGATGGATGCTGAAGCTGAAACTCCAATACTTTGGCCACCTCATGCGAAGAGTTGATTTATTGGAAAAGACCCTGATGCTGGGAGGGATTGGGGGCAGGAGGAGAAGGGGATGACAGAGGATGAGACAGCTGGATGGCATCACTGACTCGATGGACATGAGTTTGGGTAAACTCCAGGAGTTGGTGATGGACAGGGAAGCCTGGTGTGCTAAGATTCATGGGGTCGCAAAGACCCGGACACGACTGAGTGACTGAACTGAACTGACTGAGAGAGTGACTGACATCTTTTAACCTGCCTCAGTCTATTTCTCTTTCACTGTGATCAAAGAATTTTAAATATGATCTTGCCTGGCAGTGAGGAGTGAAGGGGAGCTGAGGGAACAGCCCCAGTTTGAAAGACCCTAAGACAACAAGGTCATAGAATAATAAAAGTTAAAAGATCTTTTGTACATTTGAGATAACAGATTGAAATTAGAAACTAAACCTCAGTAGTCCTGAGCATAATCCCTGAAGAGTGAGGCTAATGAAACCTCAGCCATCAAAGTGAATCCTGAACACAGACATGAAATCATCGGTAGTACTAGAGCCGTCAGTTGAGACTCAGCCCTACTGGCAATACCAGTGGGGCAGACTCCATCGCTCGTCTTCCAAGCCACCACTTAGTGCCTGCTGTTTTCCTCCTCTCCACCTCCCAGCAGTGATGCTTCCTCCCAGGCACTGATATTACTAAACCATAGACATTCATCAGGGACACAGCACATCTGCACAGCACATCTCATCTACAGCACATGTCCCGAATTAACCTGCAGCAGCAGTCACCCCGATGGTGAAAAACAGCCTTTCCGTCTACCTGTGCTATACTGTGTTAACAATATTATGAATAACACATTAATGGTAACAGCCAGCATTTATCAAGCACTTCCTATGTGCAAGGCACTGTGCACAACATTTTACAGACATTCTCAATTTTTTCTTTATGACCTGACCTTACAAAGTCAGTACTATTATCCCCATTTTATAGATGAAAAACCAGTCTTAGGGAAATTAAGTTATTCATTGTCACTGGTAAGAAGGAATTTGAGTTCAGGTCTGTTTGGTTCCACACTTGTGCTGCCCTGCATGCACCGTGACTATCTTAGTATGCAGTTTCCCCCCAGAAACAGCCTCTGAGACAAGAATTTAAATGTATGTAGTTTGTTTGGGAGGCAATCCCAGGAATAGTGGAAGGGGAGTAGAGACCGTAAGATGGTAAAAGGAAGAAAGCCAATAGAGATATGTTATCAAGCCAGTTATCCCTGGAGGACTCTGTAGAGGCAGACTGGAGGCAGTGTAGATCATGCCTCACGGTTACCCAACCTGAGGGCTGAGGAAACTCTCCATCCATCATCAGCTAAGAGGCATTCACTTTCTGGCGTTAACAGCTTGACCAGCTCATGGCCTGAGCTTGCTCCTTTTACTCCAGAAAAATAAAAAGCTCTTATGTAGGAAGTTACAGATGTACACAATAAGCAACCTTTGAAAGCATACGGATGAGGTGCCACCCGCCTCTGCACAATGCCTTACAGAGACTTTAACGATTTTTAGCATTTTGATCACTATTGTTTCTCTCCTAGGGTGAGGGCCAATCCATAGGGGCTGTAGGCAATGAATGACTGACACTGCTGTTGTAAAATCACAACCTTGACCTTCAAACTGACACACTGTCCCAGACCAACTACTTTGTGTAACTTCCCTAGTGGAGATCGTTCCAGAGGGGCCCTCTTGGTCATTGCTGCCAATAGACCCTTTTCAGATCCATCCCACTGCCCTTCCTATCGTGACCAGAAATATCTGAATCCTAGCATGACCTCAGTTAAGCTAACTTAGACCCTTGTAACATATGGTTTGTATGTCTCCTTTAAAAAGAACAACATTCAGGAAGCAATAAAACCAGGATTTTTTGGAACAAAAAAAGTGGGCTCTTTCTTTCCTAAATTAAGCTATTTTGATTAAAGTGAAGACTGCAGATATATTTAAAGCTTCAGTAGGAAATGCAAAGATTATGGCTCAATTCCACTTTCTCTGTGCTCCATGCCCCCTCTCTCCTGGATGCTGTTCAATCAGGCACCTCTCTAGCCCCAGTTAACCAAAAACTTCCAAGATCCCCAGGGCCCCAAAACAGAAGCTGCTGGACACTCAAGTGTGGAAAGCTGAGTTTGAATCATGTAAGAATGAGATTCTTAACCTGAAATTTTTGGAGAGGCTCCTGAATGCCTCTGATAATGTTGTATAAGAATGTTTCATACATGTGCACATTTGCATTTTTCTGAGGAAAAATTTAAAAGCTTCTAGAAAATTCTCAAAATTGTATAGGAGCTCAAAAAGTTAAGAACCCTTGTGTTAGAAATAATTACAGAAGTCATCAAATGACTTGAGGAAAAGCAATACAGCAGTCTCAGATCTTTCCAAGCAGAACTGAGCTCATGTTTCTAAGCTTTAATTTATTATTCAGTTCACAGCCGATACTTGTTTCCTGGCTACAAATCTTAACTGTGTTTTTAGTTTAGATTTTCATATACTTTGCAACTTTGATGGTTTCCTATAAACTGAAACATGGTTAAACATGGACAAATACTTTCACACTTCAGAGGTGAGACAACTGGAAAAAGTCATTGGTCCAAGGTACTAAATTACAAAATATGGCCTAGACCAAGCTGAGTCATTAACCATGATACTACAGGGACCTAAACTTCCCTATTAGGCTTAAAGGACTGAGTCCTGAATAATTTTGAGTCTTGGGATTCCCTGGTGGTCCAGTGGTTAAGACTCTGCCTTGCAGTACAAAGATGTCAATTTGATCCCTGATCTGGGAAGATTCTAGGCTTCCCTTGTGACTCAACTGGGAAAGAATCAGCCAGCAATGCTGGAGACCTGGGTTTGATCCCTGGGTTGGGAAGATCTCCTGCAGAAGGAATTCTCCAGTATTCTCGCCTGGAGAATTCCATGGACTGTATAGTCCATGGAGTCACTAAGAGTCGGACACGACTGAGCAACTTTCACTGGGAAGATTCCACATGCTTTGGAGTAAGTAAGTCCTGGGTTACAACTACTGAAGCCCTTCTACCTAGAGCCTGGGCTCCACAGGAGAAGCCACCACAGTGAGAAGCCTGTGCGCTGCAACTAGAGAGTAGCCCCTGCTCACTGCTTCTAGAGAAAGCCCACGTGCAGCAATGAAGACCCAGCACAGCCAAACATAAAAATAAAGGAAAAAAATAATAATCCTGAGTTTCAGAACATGCAAATAGCAGTCAGCCCCAGTGCAACAAAGGAGTCCAAACACTGGTTGGTTCATTTGTTTACTTAACCATTAAAAAATTCCTACTATGGACACCCCTGGTGGTCCAGTGGCTAAGAATCTGCCTGCCAGTGCAGGGGATTTGGGTTCAATCCCTGGTCTCAGATTCCACATGCCATGGGCAACTAAGCTTGTGCACCACAACTGCTAAAGCCTGTGTGCCCTAGAGCCTGTACATCACAACTAGAGGAAGCCTGAGCACAGCGCAGACCCAGTACTGCTGCTGCTGCTGCTAAGTCGCCTCAGTCATGTCCGACTCTGTGCGACCCCATAGACGGCAGCTCACCAGGCCCCACCATCCCTGGGATTCTCCAGGCAAGAACACTGGAGTGGGTTGCCATTTCCTCCTCCAATGCATGAAAGTGAAAAGTGAAAGTGAAGTCGCTCAGTCGTGTCCGACTCCTAGCGACCCCATGGACTGCAGCCTACCAGGCTCCTCCATCCATGGGATTCTCCAGGCAAGAGTACTGGAGTGGGGTGCCATTGCCTTCTCCGAGACCCAGTACAGCCATAAATAAATAAATAAAATTTATCCCACTCTGCACAAGACATGTGCTAGGTATTAGGGATGCTACACTGAATAAGATAAGTTTCTTGCTTTCGTAGAAATGAAATTCTACTTGGGAAGACATCAAGTAACTAATCATGTAAAATAGCTCAGTTGGTAAAGAAACCGCCTGCAATGCAGGAGACCGGGGTTCAATCCCCAGGTTGGGAAGATCCCCTGGAAAAGGGAGAGGCTACCCACTCCAGTATTCTGGCCTGGAGAATCCCATGAACTACCATGGGGTCACAAAGAGTCAGACACAACTGAGTGACTTTCACTTTCAGGTGAAAAGTGGTGCTATAACAGCAAAGTAAGGGGGCACACTAATTAGGCTGCAGGAGTGGAGCAGAAGGAAAGACTTTCTTGAGAAACTAACGGGAGAGAGAACTCAGAAGACCATGGCTTCAGTTACTGCAGATGATTGAGAAATGGTTTCTGTAGCCTATACCTCCCTGCCAAGCTCCAGATTCAAATATCTAGTAGCCTACTTGATATTATTTCTTGTATGATTCCAATGAACTCCCAATCTACATGCCCCCAAATGAGTTCTTCAGTTCAGTTCAGTTCAGTCACTCAGTCGTGTCCGACTCTTTGCGACCCCATGAATCACAGCACGCCAGGCCTCCCTGTCCATCACCAACTCCCGAAGTTCACTCAGACTCACGTTCATCGAGTCAGTGATGCCACCCAGCCATCTCATCCTCTGTCGTCCCCTTCTCCTCCTGCCCCCAATCCCTCCCAGCATCAGAGTCTTTTCCAATGAGTCAACTCTTCGCATGAGGTGGCCAAAGTACTGGAGTTTCAGCTTTAGCATCATTCCTTCCAAAGAAATCCCAGGGCTGATCTCCTTCACAATGGACTGGTTGGATCTCCTTGCAGTCCAAGGGACTCTCAAGAGTCTTCTCCAACACCACAGTTCAAAACCATCGATTCTTCGGCGCTCAGCCTTCTTCACAGTCCAACTCTCACATCCATACATGACCACAGGAAAAACCACAGCCTTGACTAGACGAACCTTTGTTGGCAAAGTAATGTCTCTGCTTTTGAATATGCTATCTAGGTTGGTCATAACTTTCCTTCCAAGGAGTAAGCGTCTTTTAATTTCATGGCTGCAGTCACCATCTGCAGTGATTTTGGAGCCCCCCAAAAATAAAGTCTGACACTGTTTCCACTGTTTCCCCATCTATTTCCCATGAAGTGATGGGATCGGATGCCATGATCTTCGTTTTTTGAAGGTTGAGCTTTAAGCCAATCTTTTCACTCTCCACTTTCACTTTCAAGAGGCTTTTTTAAATTTTATTTTATTTTATTTTTAAACTTTACATAATTGTATTAGTTTTGCCAAATATCAAAATGAATCCACCACAGGTATACATGTGTTCCCCATCCTGAACCCTCCTCCCTCCTCCCTCCCCATACCATCCCTCTGGGTCGTCCCAGTGCACTAGCCCCAAGCATCCAGTATCGTGCATCGAACCTGGACTGGCATCTCGTTTCATACATGATATTTTACATGTTTCAATGCCATTCTCCCAAATCTTCCCACCCTCTCCCTCTCCCACAGAGTCCTCTTCACTTTCTGCCATAAGGGTGGTGTCATCTGCATATCTGAGGTTATTGATATTTCTCCCGGCAGTCTTGATTCCAGCTTGTGTTTCTTCCAGTCCAGCGTTTCTCATGATGTACTCTGCATATAAGTTAAATAAGCAGGGTGATAATATACAGCCTTGACGTACTCCTTTTCCTATTTGGAACCAATCTGCTGTGCCATGTCCAGTTCTAACTGTTGCTTCCTGACCTGCATACAGGTTTCTCAAGAGGCAGGTCAGGTGGTCTGGTATTCCCATCTCTTTTAGAATTTTCCACAGTTTCTTGTGATCCACACAGTCAAAGACTTTGGCATAGTCAATAAAGCAGAAATAGATGTTTTTCTGGAACTCTCTTGCTTTTTCCATGATCCAGTGGATGTTGGCAATTTGATCTCTGGTTCCTCTGCCTTTTCTAAAACCAGCTTGAACATCAGGAAGTTCACGGTTCACGTATTGCTGAAGCCTGGCTTGGAGAATTTCGAGCTTTACTTTACTAGCATGTGCTGCTGCTGCTAAGTCGCTTCAGTCATGTCCGACTCTGTGCGACCCCATAGACGGCAGCCCACCAGGCCCTGCCGTCCCTGGGATTCTCCAGACAAGAACACTGGAGTGGGTTGCCATTTCCTCCTCCAATGCATGAAAGTGAAAAGTAAAAGTGAAGTCGCTCAATCGTGTCCGACTCTTAGCGACCCCATGGACTGCAGCCTACGAGGCTTCTCCGTCCATGGGATTTTCCTGGCAAGAGTACTGGAGTGGGGTGCCATTGCCTTCTCCCACTAGCATGTGAGATGAGTGCAATTGTGCGGTAGTGTGAGCATTCTTTGGCATTGCCTTTCTTTGGGATTGTAATGAAAACTGACCTTTTCCAGTCCTGTGGCCACTGCTGAATTTTCCAAATTTGCTGGCATATTGAGTGCAGCACTTTCACAGCATCATCTTTCAGGATTTGAAATAGCTCCACTGGAATTCCATCACCTCCACTAGTTTTGTTCGTAGTGATGCTTTCTAATGAGTTCTTAGTTTGTATTTTTTCATAATAAAATGTTAGGGGGAAATGAGTTCATACACTTAGCTCCTAAATGTGGATCTCTCCCACCACTCATCCAGATACAAAACCTAGAAACCAAAGCAATGTAAAAAACCTCCCCTTTACCTTACTTCCCAAATTTATCACTAAGTCCTGTTCATTTACTTCCTATGCTTCTCTTGCATCTGTCCTCTTCATCTCCTGTCACACCTCCCTCTGTTCTAGCTACAAATGTATTTCCTCTGAACACTACGGTGGCTTTCTTTAAGTCTGATCATGGTAGCAAACAGAAAACACTCTGAACTAAGATTTTAATGATAATTAAAAAGCTTTACAGAGTTGTGGATGAGGAAACCAACGAGGAGTGTTGAGATGCCCAGACACTCCCAAACACTAGCAAAGAGAGGGAAATGTTTTATTGCAGCCTGCAGAGAACTGGAGCCCAGTGGCTCATCCGAGTTGTAGTCTCAGAGAGCCAAGGCATCAGCCAGAATGTGCTAGGAGGGGAGGAATATTCCAGTTTCTCTCCTCTTTTCCTCCTATCTTCTGCCAGGTGATGCCTATTGATTAAACAAAACCTAAAGTGAAAACCCAATTCTGAGTGATGCTATCCTTAAGAGTGAGTACCCAGGGCATGGAGAAGGGCAGAGAATGGATAGGCAGAAAATGGGGAGATCTATCTATACTGATGATTTCCTTTTCTAAAAACATCCTTTATACTAGGGGCTGGCACTCTTTCTGTAAAGGATAAGGTTGTAAATATTTTAGGCTTTGCAGGCTATAGAGTCTATATTGCAATTACTCAAATTTGCAGCTTTAAGACAGAAGCAACCATAAATAATATGTAAACAATGAGTGTGACAGTGTCCCAACAACATTTTATTTATGACACTGAAGTATAATTTTCCTATAATTTCACATGTCATGAAATATTATTCTTTTGATTTTTAAAAAACAATTTAAAATGTAAAAACTGCTGACAACTGTACAAAAAAAGGTGGCAGATTGGATGTGGCCAGGGGCTATGGATTGTGGATTCTTGCTCTATGCTGCAGTCAGTAATATTTATTAAACACCATTCATTTCACTCCATTTTACACTTTGACACATTCCTATTGCCCTTAGCACAATCCAAATCCTTAATGTGGCCTATGAGAACTGCATAGTCTGACCCCCATATATGTGTTTATCCCTGCTGTCAGCACTTGAGCAACAAGTCTCTCTTACTCATCATCATACTGTCTCCACAAGTTTAGAATATCTTTCTCTCTCCTATCTAGTTTATTCTTCAGATCTCAACACACTGTAGCAGTACTTGAAATAGCAGAGCAGGGAAGAGGGAGGAGAATTCTGGAAATACTGTGGAATAGGAATCACCAGAATCTCTCTCCCCACCTAGACAACAGTTACACTTGGAGAATCTGTTTGATGTAATTATTTTGGAACTCTGGAGTCAATTGAAATGTTGAAATTTTTAGGGGGATGGCTAGTATGGTAAATTGAAGCTAATTTCAATTTTAGCTCTTAGTACAGTAGCAGCAACCCATGCTTCACTCCCAGTCCAATTCCAGGCAGCCACACATAGGTTCCAGGAGCAGCTTGCACACAGCTTGTGGGAGCCAGGATGGGCAAAAAGCTCCTCATCCTACAAATGTTGGGTATCTGTGCTCTGATCATTGTTGCTTCTGATCATAGAGGTTCAGACTAAGAGGTGGGTAGCCTTTGTTGTACTTGCCTCCATTGTTGGAAGCCCTTCCCCCTCTGGTTGAAGTGACTCACTGGATTTAAAGGACTGGTATCCTTTCTTCTGGAGAAAGCAATGGTAACCCACTCCAGTCTTCTTGCCTGGAGAACCCTATGGGCAGAGGAGCCTGGCGGGCTACAGTCCACAGGGTCGCAAAGAGTCGGACACGACTGAGTGGCTAAACCAAACCATCCTTTCTTCCTCCTTTCATTTTTCTCTTTTTCCTATTTTAAGAGTCAGACAGTAAAGACTGGGATATTCAAAAGCAACAGTATACATAGGGAAAATTAGAACATGACCATACATGCCCAGGGAAACATGCAGGTTCAGAAAAGCACTGAGAAGACCTTACATTCTGCCAGAGATGGAAAACCTCATCCTGAAATTCAATGGGAATCTCAAAGTACTCTGAATAGACAAAAGAACCTTGAAAGAGAGGAACAAAGTTGGAAGAGTCACACTTTCTGATTTCAAACTTACTACAAAGCTTCCATCATAAAAACAGTTCAGTGTTGGCATAAAGGCAGATAAATAAAACAATGGAATAGATAGCCCAGAAATAAAGCATTACATAGTCAAATATTTTTGGGCTGCCAGGACCATTCAATGGAAAAAGGACAGTCCTTTCAAAAAATGATACTAGGAAAATTGGATATCCACACTCAAAAGGATGCATTTAGACCCTTATCTAATATAAGAATGAAATAAAAATGGATCAAAGACCTAGATAAATGTAAGACTTAAAATATAGAAATGTTAGAAGAAAACACAGGGCAAATCTTCATGACATGGATATGCCAATGATTTCTTGGATGTGACAGCAAAAACATAGGTAAGGAAAGAAAAAAAAGGGAAAAATGGGAAATTTCATGAAAATAAAAAATTTTGTATATCAAGAGACAGTATCAACAGAATAAAAAGACAAATCACAGAATGAAAGAAAATATTTGCAAATCATATATATGACAAGAGATTAATATCCAAAATTTGCACATAACTCCTAAAAATCAGCAACAAAAATACAACTCAACTTTTAAAAAGGCAAAGGCCTTGAACAGACATTTCTCCAAAGAAAATATGTGGATGGCCAATAAGCATATGAAAAGATGCTCAACAATATTAATCATTCAGTTCAGTTCAGTCACTCAGTTGTGTCCAAATCTTTGTGACCCCATGGACTTCAGCATGCCAGGCTTCCCTGTCCACTGCCAACCCCTGGAACTTGCTCAAACTCATGTCCATTGAGTCGGTGATGCCATCCAACCATCTGATCCTCTGTTGTCCCCTTCTGCTCCCACCTTCAATCTTTCTCAGCATCAGGGTCTTTCCCAATGAGTCAGTTCTTTGCATCAGGTGGGGAAAGTATTGGAATGTCAGCTTCAGCATCAGTCCTTCCAATGAATATTCAGAACTGATTTCCTTTAGGATGGACTGATTAGATCTCCTTGCAGTCCAAAGGACCCTCAAGAGTCTTCTCCAACACCACCGTTCAAAAGCATCAATTCTTCGGCGGTCAGCTTTCATTATAGTCCAACTCTCATATCCATACATGACAACTGGAAAAACAGCTTTGAATAGACAAAACTTTGTTGGTAAAGTGATGTCTCTGCTTTTTAATATGCTGTCTAGGTTAGTCATAGCTTTTCTTCCAAGGAGCAAATGTCTTTTAATTTCATGGCTGCAGTTGCCATCTGCAGTGATTTTGGAGCCCCCCAAAAATAAAGTCTCTCACTGTTTGCATTGTTTCCCCATCTATTTGAAGTGGGGGGAATGAAGTGATGGGACTGGATGCCATGATCTTAGCTTTTTGAATGCTGAGTTTTAAGCGAACTTTTTCACTCTCCTCTTTCACCTTCATCAAGAGGCTCTTTAGTTCTTCACTTTCTGCCATAAGGGTAGTGTCATCTGCATATCTGAAGTTTATTGATATTTCTCCCTGCAGTCTTGATTCCAGCTTGTGCTTCATCCAGCTCAGCATTTCACATGATGTACTCTGCATATAAGTTAAATAAGCAGGGTGACAATATATAGCCTTGACATACTCCTTTCCCAATTTGGAACCAGTCTGTTGTTCCACGTCCGGTTCTAACTGTTGCTTCTTGACTTACATACAGATTTCTCAGGAGGCAGGTAAGGTGGTCTGGTATTCCCCTCTCTTGAAGAATTTTCTAGAGTTTGTTGTGATCCACACAGTCAAAGGCTTTGGCATAGTCAATAAAGCAGAAGTAGATGTTTTTCTGGAATTCTCTTGCTTTTTTGATGATCCATTGGATGTTGGCAATTTGATCTCTGGTTCCTCTGCCTTTCTAAATCCAGCTTGAACATCTGGAAGTTCACAGTTCACATACTGTTGAAGTCTGGCTTGGAGAATTTTGAGCATTACTTTGCTAGCGTGTGGGATGAGTGCAATTGTGTGGCAGTTTGAGTATTCTTTGGCATTGCCTTTCTTTGGGATTGGAACGAAAATTGACCTTTTCCAGTCCTGTGGCCACTGCTGAGTTTTCCAAATTTGCTGGCATATTGAGTGCAGCACTTTCACAGCATCATCTTTTAGGACTTTAAATAGCTCAACTGAAATTCCATCACCTCCACTAGCTTTGTTCGTAGTGATGCTTCCGAAGGCCCACTTGACTTCCCATTCCAGGATGTCTGGCTCTAGGTGAGTGATCACACCATCATGATTATCTGGGTCATAAAGATCTTTTTTGTATAGTTCTTCTGTGTATTCTTGTCACCTCTTCTTAATATCTTCAGTTTCTGTTAAGGTCCATACCATTTCTGTGCTTTATTGTGCCCATCTTTGCATGAAAACTTCCCTTGGTATCTCTAATTTTCTTGAAGGGATCTCTAGTCTTTCCCATTCTATTGTTTTCCTCTATGTCTTTGCATTGTTCACTGAGGAAGGCTTTCTTATCTCTCCTTGATAGTCTTTGGAAATTTGCATTCAAACAGTATGCCTTTCCTTTTCTCCTTGCCTTTACCTCTCTTCTTTTCTCAGCTACTTATAAAGCCTCCTCTATTAATCATTAGGGAAATTCAAATCAAAATTACAGTGAAATACCACCTCCCACCAATTAGGATGATCTTGTAGCTCAGTTGGTAAAGAATCTGCCTGCAATGCAGGATACCCGGGTTCGATCCCTGGGTCAGGAAGATCCCCTGGAGAAGGAAATGGCAACCCACTCCAGTATTCTTGCCTGGAGAATCCCATGGACAGAGGAGCCTAGCAGGCTACAGTCCATGGGGTCGCTAGAGTCAGACACGACTTAGCAACTAAACCACCACCACTACCATCAAAAAAAACAAAGAAAAGAAAATAACAAGTGTTGGGGAGAACGTGGAGAAATTGGAACCCTTGTGCACTGTTGATGGGAATGTAAAATGGTGCAGCCGTTGTGGAAAAGAGTATGGTGGTTTGTCAAAAAGTTTAATAGTAGAACTATCATATGATCCAGTAGTTCTGGGTATATACCCAAAAGAATTGAAAGCAGAGTCTGGAAAAGATACTAGTACACCCATGTTTATAGAAACAATATTCATCACGATAGCTAAAATTTTGAAGCAACCCAAGTCCATCAAGAGATAGATGGATAGATAAATGTGGCATATACATACAATGGAATATTATTTAGCTTCAAAACGAAAGGAAATTTTGATACATGCTACAACATTGATAGACCTTGAAGACAAGTAAAGTATGCCAGTCTTGAAATAATATTCCATTGTATGTAATGCCACATTTATCTGTCCATCAGGGACTGGAGGATGGGTGAATGGGGATTCATTGTTCGATGGCTACAGTATTTTAGTTTTACAAGATGAAGAGTTCTGGAGATGTATGGTGGTGATGGGTGCACAATATTGCAATGTATTTACAACTGCTGAATTGTACACTTAATATTGGTTCAGAGGGCAAATTTCATGATTTGTCTATTTTTCCACAATAAAAAAATTTTAATTAAAAAAAAAGCATCAGGAACTATTATATTAAAAACTTATAAAGAGGTAAAAACCCCAATGAAACAAACAAACAATACTGGACGGGAGAAGCATAAAATTCCAAAGATTAGGGAAATGACCATCAGGTAGCCATTTTGTAATTGTAGGTTAATAAACAACTTTGATGAGATATTAAAACACTCATTTTCAGTAATACGTATCCTATTGTATTGTAACTGTAGTATATTTGTATGTTATTCACTTGCTCCTTGGTTACCATGGGATTGTTGTTGTTGGTTGTTTAGTCGGTAAGTCCTATCTAACATCTTTGAGACCCCATGGACTGTAGCCCATCAGCCTCCTCTGTCCACGGGAATTCCCAGGCAAGAATACCTGAGTGGGTTGCCATTTCCTCCTCCAGGGGATCCTCCTCACCCAGGGATTAAACTGGATTTCTCCTGCATTGCAGGCAGATTCTTCACTGCTGAGCCACCGGGGAAGCCCATAGCTTAGCCTAGCCTACATTAAACATGCTCAAACACAGTGCACTGTCCTCACGCTGTGGTTGGCTGGGAACTGAGGCTCCCTAAGATGCCCAGCGTCATGAGAGAGTATCTTACCTCGTATCACTAGGCTGGGAAAGATCAAAATCCAAAATTAAAAGTACAGTTTCTACTGAACACATATTGCTTTCAAACCATCATAAAGCTGAAAAATCCTAGCTGGACCATCATAAATGGGGACTGTCTGTATGTAGTTGGAAAAAGTCTAGAAGGGAATGTATCAATCTAGTGGGAACATGAGTTTTATTTCTTTATCTGCTTCCTAAAATATGCCTGTATTAATTAGGAAAAATTAGTATAAGTTTTGAAAAATCAACTAAGAAAAAACTGAAAACAGTCGAATATGTTAAACACTTTATAGGATAGATGAAGAGGGAAGAGAGAGTTCTCCTCAGTATAATCTAATTCAAAGCTAAATTTATCAAATATCTAGTTTCGCCAAATCACTCAGTACAAGTGTGCAATATATTGGTACATAGATTTCAGCTTTTGGATTATTTTAATGGTAATTAGGACTTGCAAGACGTAGATCTTTTTCTTTCTTACTTTAAAATGAAATAAGTCGGGTTAATTTCTCTCCAGCTCGATTTAAAACAGTAACCCCAAACTCAGTACTTTAAAAACAAAGACAGTCCATTAAAATTCGTGCAGCACGCCAATGGTAAGAATACTGTGCTATTCTTTGTTAACAGTGATTACCTCCACTGAAGAAACAACTATGCCTGGAACTAAAACTAAAATCGCAGCTAATGAACACGAGTATTAGGCCACAGAATAAAAAATATTAAATTGCTATCAGAATCACACAAAGAAAACAGGGCGTAGGATTGATGTTTATTGATTACCAAGAACAAAAACATTCAAAATAGTATACAAAACACCAACTAAAAATACAGGGTCAAAATCCAGAGACAGTGCAATGCCTTCTGAAACCTATTCGCGTTCTACCGTAGTCCCTTCCTCTGTCGTGGCGGGTCCCCGTTGCCACTTCCCCTAGCAGATGCAGGACAACGGCTCTCCCTCCAGTGGCAGCCCTCGCAGCAGCAAACTCAGGTCTCCCAGGTGATGACGGACTCTGGTCAGCCCAATGCTCCCGCTCCTCGTCCCGCCCTCCTCCGCCCCGCCCCTCTCGGCCCCGCCCCGCCCCGCCCCGCCCCGCCCCGCCCCAGTCCCGCAGCGTTCGCCGGCGTTCTGTGGACTTCTCTCACCCTGCAGCCGAGTGTGACGAGCCGGGGCCGGGAGGGGTCTATTGCGCAAACCCAAGGCGCCGTGCGGTGGGTCGAAGAGAGGTTCTGGTTGCGCGCCCAGGACTATGAAGCGCAGCATTCGGCGGGCTCCTTCCCGGAAGCGGAAGCTCGAGGGGCGGGCCAAGGGCGGCCGAGAGTCGGCGGCGGTTAATTCCTTTTATCTTGCGGCTTTGCTTCATTCCGCTTGGACTTTTCTGAAGCTGCGAGAGATGGTCAGGTCTGGATCTCGACCGGGCCAGGTGAGGTCTGCGGACCTGAGGCGTCCACTGTGGGGGTGGAGAGGGACGGAGGTAGTCCTCGGGCCTGGAGACGTGGAAAGCCCCCTTTGAAAAAAATAAAAACAGTGCTGCCGCGTTAAAAAATGCTGCGACAGGAGACGAGGCGGAGGGTGGGTGTGCGTACCTAATCTTAACGCCCTAACACAGTTGTTCTGCCTGTAGATGTAGATTCTGTTTTAATCGTTGTGGTCCAACTGAGCGCTGGCTTTGGTGTGGTCCCCGGGTTCGAGTCCAGCCTCAGCCGCTGGATGCGTGACTTAATATCTCGGAGCCTCACGACGTTGTTGCATCAACTCCAGGTTCCCAGCTTTTCCAACAAGTGCTGCTATTAGCTGGTTTTCCGTCACAGTTGCTGGTATTTTACTACTAGTTTTTTTTTTTAAAGTCTCCCAAGGAGTGTCCCTGCATTTAGCCTCATCCTTCTCAAATGCACACCCCTCATCAATTCTCTGCTAAAAATCCAACTCTGGAACATTTTTTTTCCCCCCAACATAAACATCCCAGTTCTTTGACCTGTCAGCACAGCCATTTTTCGACGTGGCCAGTGCGTTCCCTACCAGCCCCCACCTCCATCCCAGGAATATCCAACGCTCTTCAGCTATTTGTTCCACAGTGCCCTGAGTGCCCGCGTTCTTTCAGGCTTCTGTGCCTTTGCCTTTTGTTCTGCCGAGAATGATGTCCTCTCCCCCTGAAATCTCCACTTTTCATCTCCTGTCCCTTCAGCTCAAGTACCGCTTCTAGAAGCCTTGTCGGCCCCTGTCAACATTTACATTGTTTGGGTGCCCTCAGCTCCCGTTTTGTGCCTTTACTAAAATCCAGGCTAGAGACATTGCTCATCTTCCTATGCTACTAAGCAGTTTATCTCTGTCTTTTCAGGTAATCAGTCAGTCAACCAATAGCAATCAATCAAGCCTTATGCAGACCCTCTACTTAGAGTCGTGATCTTACGCCTCCTTAAGTGTAACCATACCACCCTTCTTTCCCCTTTCATTTTTGCTCTTCCTTTATTTATCAACTCACTTTTAATGCTGTCTCCCCTATTAATGTGAATCTTATACTTTTCCCCAAGGCTTGGCTCAAGACTTTCTTCATGAATGCTTCCAGACCAGTCCCACCCTTATAGTTCTTTCTTTTGTGTTGAATGAACTCAGACTTGGTGCAGTCAGCAAGGGGGGAAAACATGGTTTTTGTAGTCATGGTCACCTACCAATTCAGATTCCAGTTCTGCCACTACTGTCATAGTGATAGTAAGCAAAGTGCTTTTTACTTCTCTGAGATTTCTTTTTCTTTTCTACAAAGTAGGTGTAATATCCTGCCTTAAAGAATTGAGGAGATTAAATGAGAGAACCTGGTAAAACATCTATTTCACACTTGGCATAAATTGTGCAACACAACGTAGTCCCCTTAAAAACAGTTTATTACTGTCAATAATCACAGCTAACATTTGGGTAGCACTTATGTGACAGGTATTATTCTATGTGCTTTTACATATGCTGCTGCTGCTGCTAAGTCGCTTCAGTTGTGTCCGACTCTGTGCGACCCCATAGACGGCAGCCCACCAGGCTCCTCCCTCCCTGGGATTCTCCAGACAAGAATACTGGAGTGGGTTGCTATTTCCTTCTCCAGTGCATGAAAGTGAAGTTACTCAGTCATGTCCGACTCTTCGTGACCTAATGGACTGCAGCCTACCAAGCTCCTGTTTCCATGGGATTTTCCAGGCAAGAGTACTGGAGTGGGTTGGCCATTTATTCTCATTTAATCTTCACAGTAGGCTTAGGAAGTAGATAATAATCCTCATTTTATAGATGAGGAAGTTGAGGGATGCAGAGTTCAGATAACTTCTCTAGTTATACAGCTGGTTAGCAGTGGAGACAGGCTTTAGACCTGTCTAAAGCCTGACATAGTTGGTGCTGGAGTCCATTTAAACATCTGTTCTTAGGTGTATGACTCTGAACAAGCCACCTTTCTGAAATGTAGGTTCCTACCTCACAGAAATAATAACTAACAGGGTGTTGATTAAGTGGAAATGAAAGTCTTTGAAGACTAAATTATTCCACAAATATAATTTTATCTTGCACTTGTTGGTAGGAGATACAGCTCCTAAGAGGTACTTATGTTTTTCTCAAATAAGTAAAAGTTTCTTGCTAATACTTAGTGGAAGTAAATGTGGGATAAAACAAACATTCTCTTATGTATTGCCATTTGGGGCACTTGTTTTGAAAAGTGGTTTTGCAGTTTGTATCTAGGGGCACTAAAGGCATTAAACAATGAATAACTTATCAAATAATTAAGCTTTCAGTCCTGAATATGAAAAGGTATTTCCAGTATATGAAACGATTTATTTCAGATTTGTATTTTAACTGAAAAATATGAAGCACTCCAAGGGCACATTACTTCCATTTATGAAAATAGTATACAACTGTTAAAATTTTTTGAACTTTTTTAATATGGAAAAAGATTTGAAAGTAAAAACACAACACTCAAAATTGCAACTGTCTGGTCATGATGACTAAATAATCCATATGAAGCCTCAGTAGCAAAGAGTACAGCTAGTGCCTAGATCTTGGTTTCTATTAATAAATACTGTTGTCCACGGGAAGGAATCACTACTTTTTGGGGAAATGGTCAACTCTAGGATTGGGGCCTGGATATATCAAAGTAAAAAGCTGCACAGCTTCTCACAACACTGAAAAGTCAACTTATGGAATGAGGAAAAATATTTAAAACTACATATCTGATAAAAGGTTCATAATCATAATATACAAGGAACTCCTACATTTCAGTAGCATTCATAGGCAAGGTACTTGAATAGGCATTTCTCCAAAGAAGACATATAGATGGTCAGCAAGTATATGGAAAGATGCTCAATATCACTGATCAGGGGAATGCAAATCGAAGCCACAGCGAGATATCACCTCACACCTGTTGGGATGGCTATCATAAAAACAAAACCAACCCAGAAGATAACAAGTGTTGATGAGGATATGGAGAAATTTGAACCCTTGTACACCATTCATGGGAATGTCAGGGTGCAACTGTTATGAAAAATCATGAAATTTCCTCCAAAATTAAAAGTAGAATTGTTATGTGATCCAGCATTCTCACTTTGGTTGTTTATCCAGGAGAGTTAAACATAGAATCTTAAGAGATATTTTCACTCACATGTTCATTATAACATTCACAATAGCTAAGATGTGATAACAACCTAAATGTCCATTTATGGATTAGTGGATACACAATGGAATATTATTCAGCCTTTAAAAAGGAAGGAAATCATGCTATATGCAACATAAATGTATCTTGAGGATACTTTGCTAAGTGAAATAAGCCAGTTCAGTTCAGTTCAGTCATTCAGTCATGTCCAGCTCTTTGTGACCCCATGAACTGCAGCACACCAGGCCTCCCTGTCCATCACCAATTGCCGAAGTCTACCCAAACCCATGTCCACTGAGTCGGTGATGCCGTCTAACTATCTCATCCTCTGTCATCCCTTCTCAATCTTTCCCAGCATCAGGGTCTTTTCAAATGAGTCAGCTCTTTGCATCAGGTGGCCAACATATTGGAGTTTCAGCTTCAGCACCAGTCCGTCCAATGAACACCCAGGACTGATCTTTAGGATGGACTGGTTGGATCTCCTTGCAGTCCAAGGGACTCTCAAGAGTCTTCTCCAACACCACACTTCAAAAGCATCAATTCTTCAGCTCTCAGCTTTCTTTATAGTCCAACTCTCACATCCATACAAGACTACTGGAAAAACCATAGTCCGACTAGACGGACCTTTGTTGGCAAAGTAATGTCTCTGCTTTTTAAAATGCTGTCTAGGTTGGTCATAACTTTCCTTTCAAGGAGTAAGTGTCTTTTAATTTCATGGCTTCAGTCACCATCTGCAGTGATTTGGGAGCCAAGAAAAATAAAGTCAGCCACTGTTTCCCCATCTATTTGCCATGAAGTGATGGGACCAGATGTCATGATCTTAGTTTTCTGAATGTTGAGCTTTAAGCCAACTTTTTCACTCTCTTTAACTTTCATCAAGAGGCTCTTTAGTTCTTTACTTTCTGCCATAAGGGTGGTGTCATCTGCATCATTCTGTTTATATGAGGTATCTAAAATAGCTAGACTCATAGAAACAGTAAGTAGGGTGGTTGTTGCCAGGGGCTGGAGGGAGAGAAATGGAGAGATGCTATTCAGTGGGCATAAAGTTTTAGTTATGTACAATGAATAAGCTCTGTTAGATTTATGAGATATATCTAAGAGATCTGCTGTAAACATGTGGAATTGAAGTGAAAGTGAAGTCACTCAGTCATGTCTGACTCTTCAACCCCATGGTATGTAACCTGCCAGGCTCCTCCATCCTTGGAATTTTCCAGGCAAGAATACTAGACAGGGTTGCCATTTCCTTCTCCAGGCAATCTTAATCCAGGGATGGAACCTGGGTCTCCCACACTGAGGGCAGACTCTTTACCGTCTGAGCCACCAGGGAATCCCATAAACATCATACTACAGTTAACAATTGATGTACACTTAAAATTTGTTGAGGGTAGATTTCATGTTACCACAATGGGGAGAAAAAAAAAGCCGGGGGGTTGGGGGGTGGGGTGGGACCTGGAGATCTTTATTGTAAGGAATGGCTCAAAAATAATGGTGATGTGTTGAAATGATACAGGGACTGGTTTGAAAAGACTCCTATTGGCAGAATCTGGGACAGTTTGAGCATTAATATAAATAATGATAATCATCAGAACCCATTAAATAAACTAGGAATCAATGAGTCCATACTAGCGAACAAAGAAGTACTTCAATGAAGTACTTCACTAAGGTTGAATGCCAGCTAATAAATCTAGAATGAATGATGTAAGTTAGAAAAATCACTATTTGACAAATGATTAAGGCAGGAATCCTCAATGAATGCTACTCGATGAAAGTTTGATGAATAGGATGTCTGCATAATCTTCAAGTATCTCCCCACAAAATGCTTAATATTTACAAAGGAAAAAATAGTAACCTGGTGAAAAATCTGGCAGGCACCACCTTAAATAATCAAACTTTACATCCCTAGTAATGGGACAAACTAATATATGCCTGCTCATACGGTATTGAGATAAATACAACATCCCTTTTGTGATATTCCTGCCAAAAAAGCACAACCTGAATCTAATCAAGGGGAAGCAGACAAGTCTAAATGCTTACCAGAGGGACATTCTACCAAAGTAACTGCTCATATTCTTTGAATATGTCAAGGCTGTAAAAGACAATGAATGACACCTCTAGGAACTGTTCCCGAGTAAAGGAGACAAAAGAGAAATGACAGCTTAAAATGCTTCGTATGATCCTGGATTTATGGGATAAGGGCCATAATTTTTTTTTTTAATATAAAGGACAGTATTTTGATAATTGGCAAAATGTGAATAAGATCTGTAGATTAGATTATAGTATGGTTTCACTGTTAATTTCCTGATTTTGATAATTTGGTTTTATGAGAGAGTGACCTTGTCCTTAGGAAATATTTAGGAGTAAATAAATATAAAGGAGTATCATGTCTGTAACATAATCTGAAATGGTTCAGACAAAAAGTAATACTATACATTTTTGAAAGGGAGAAGATGGCAGATGTAGTAAAATGTCAGCAGTTGTGGAATCTTGGTAGCATTATACTGTTCTTTGTACTATTATTTCAAAATAAAGAATACAAAATAAATTTGAAGGGAATCTTCCAGTATCACACTGTTGCAGGGTGCTTTATTCTGGTTAATTTTCTTTACCTGATTTTGTAATATGACCTAATGTGTGTGTGTATGTGTTTCGGTGAAATGCTGAATATAATCTTTCAATTATGCCATCATGCCATATATTTATCTCAACAGTATACTTTTTAAATTCTGAAAGATAATTATTGTGGTAGTTGTTTTTAGACTTAGCATGATGGTTTGGTTTTTTATTATGGTCCTGGACAGGACACCAACATAGATAGTGTGAAAGGAAAGCCCCTTGGGTCTAGTAGAGTTGTGTTACATGGCATCTTATTTCCGCCAATGTTGGTTCTCGCTGCTGCTTTTTGACTCCCTCATATTCTAAGTTATCTTAAGGAGAAGTGAAACTTTATAATTCCAGAAAGTTTAATAGTAATTGCTCAAAGGTATCTTGAGATGAAATACGTAAACATGCCAAGAAAAATCCTAAGTGTAACTGCCAACAGTGACTACACCTAAAGGGTAAAATGAGGGAGTGAGTAGGAAATTTAACCATGTCTTTCAAAAATTATATTTTGAATAGACATTATATTTAAATAATGTGAAGTTATTAAGATATAAAAACGTATACCATGGAAAGTCTCCCTTGTTCTGTCCCCCAGATTCTGAGTTTCCCTCCCCAGAGGCAAGCACAGTTGCCTTGCTTCTTGTGTGACTCCCAGCATATTGGATGTGTGTAGAAGCAAATGAGTAGAGTTTTCACGTGCTGGTCTTGTCAGGCATTCTAAAGAATGTGGAAAAATAGAATCAGAGTTATGAACTCTGCCCTGTGTCTTGAGTTAATGTATTTTGAAGACCTAGGGGAAGTAGAATATTTTGAGGGATTGAGTATAGTCCAGACTTACTATAGTAGATACTTCTGGTTAAAGTAAAAATTCAACTTCAGTCTTCAACTTACATAAGACTTAAGGAACAAAGGTATGTGTTGCTTGCTTGACAGTTAATATAGAAAAAAAAATTTATGAGTTCAGTTGTAATAGTGGATTTTATTAAAGTTAATAACATGGTACATATATAAAATGGAGTATTATTCAGCCTTAACAAGAAGGAAATTTTGCACATGCTGCAACATGTATACTATGAAGATACTGTGCTAAGCAAAGTAAGCCAGTCACAAAAGGACAAATACTATCTGGTTCCATTTATATGAGATTCCTAGAACAGTGAGACCAAAAGTAGAAGGGTGGTTACACCAGGTACTTAGGAGAGGATTAGAGATTAATGATTAAGGGGTACAGAATTTCAGTTTGGGAAGATGACAGTTCTGGAGATGGGCTGTAGTGATGGTTGCACAACTGTGAATGTGTTTAATGCCACAGAGCTGTATACTTTAGAATGGTTTATTTTATGTTATGTATGTTTTACCAAGTGAAACAAAAGGAAACAATAACATTTTAGGTTTTGTCAAAACAGTATACTGAGAATATGATAGAAAAATATTTGTATATCTCCTATAATATAATGCATCATGTCATAGGTAATACCTTCGGGAAAGCACACTGGACCTGCTAAATTAACAAATGGAAAGAAAGGGTAAGTACTTAAGAAAGTGTCCAACTTCAGGAATTCTCAAGAGATTTTCAAGTCTATGGGATGGACTAAATTTTTCCTACCCCAGAGATCTAAGTGAGGGTCTCTACTTTCACAAAACTCTGGGGAGAAACCTTTCATATCTCTACCCATGTTGATCATTTTAGTCTTTACAACCTTCATAAAGTCCTGCATAAATCCATCTTTTGCATGGTTGAACAAGCTTTCTTATCCAACCTTTGGTGGAAAGAAAGTGTCTTTTTAGAATGTATTTTGGGAAAATATATTATTTGTAATTATATTTGTGTTATATGTAAATGTATTAACAAACTTGTTTTCTAGGACCAATTTGAGAAAGATACCCCGTTTTAATGCAGATTCTGGCTATCCCACTCACTCTGATTCAGAAAGTCAGGTAAGAGTAAACTGAATAGATATAGTGTATACTGTTTAATTAGTTTTCAGGTAAAAGTTAAGAAGTGGAAATAAAAATTCAAAGGTGAAGTATTAATTGTCCTGACAAAGAATGAAGACTTTTTTGCTTTAAAACATGTCTTCTACCAATAATAAATTGCTTCTAAATAAGGAAATTTTAAAATTATAGAATTTTTTTTCTGCAGTAAAATTTTATGTACAAATTTCTATGTGACTTTCTCCTTACAGACTGAAACTGTACAGGGGCTTGATGGCTGTGCGTCTTTGCTGCGGGACATTTTGAGAAATGAAGATTCAGGTTTTTTTTTTTAAATGCTTCTTTGCTGATCACCTTTTCTCAATTAAGTAATTCTCTTAATGCTAATGAATTTTGGTTTTAATCATTAATAGGTTCAGAAATAACATATTCAGAAAATAGATGTAACCCCAGACCTGTAGAAACCAAAAGATACAGATCCAAAAAGAAAGGACATGAAAAACATACTGTGCCTTCTGTAGTCCGGAAGGAAATTTGTAAGTATTTTTTTATCTTATTTATTTAAATATGATACTTAATTATGGGAGTTTTGATAGATTACTGGGGTTATGCAGTTGGGCTTACATTTTAATAATACTGGTTATACAGGTGTGTGTGTGTGCTTGTGATTTTTTTTTCCTCTATTCAGTTTCTAATTGCTGAATGCTTTGCCAAGAAGAAAAGTAGAAAAAAAAAATGGTTAGGTTTTGTAGGAGAATAGTTCAA
Source organism: Bos indicus x Bos taurus (assembly GCF_003369695.1). NCBI lineage: Eukaryota > Metazoa > Chordata > Mammalia > Artiodactyla > Bovidae > Bos > Bos indicus x Bos taurus. The sequence goes on along the minus strand of NC_040076.1, from coordinate 68,059,831 downwards.
ACCCAGAATGATATTCACAGATTGATTGGGTTTCATATTTCATTGGGTGTTTTATATTTCAATGTATATTTCATATACACTGGGTGTATATTTATTGTTTTAAAAATACTATATGTGTATACATATATTCTAAGTAGGATCCATAGCTCAATTTTTCAGCTGCACAGTTAGAAGATATGGTAACAGGAAGGTAAAATTCCAAGTTGGATAGTTATGTAAGGAAAAAACTCTGCCGCTGATTGACAGTGACTGTAGCCAAGGATGGTTAACACTCACAGTTAACTTGCTGACCTAAGTGGAATGATTCAGTAAGCAGTTTAGAATAAGCAAGTTTTGATTATGTTGTTCCACAGAGGCCTATGGAACATGGTAGCCCAAAATAGAGATGAAAAAGTCCATAATGGGATTTCAGAGCATCAAGAATGGAACCAGCTAGTTCACAGTTCAGGTGGGCCAAAAATGTTAGTACAGCAGAGTACAGTAAGATTTAGCTTAGGTAAGGGGTTTGAGTCATGTACAGCACTAGTTCTGGGTATTAGAGATCAGGATTCAGGCAAAGAGGCTGAAATTCAGATGGTCTTGAGTCAGAACCAAGGCTGAGAAAACAACTTTCTAACCTATCTTGGAGGCCAGTTGCGTTTAGCCTTGTATTGTCTTGACCTGTGCCACTTAAGGTGGCAGTCTGAAGCCACACTGCGGAGCATTCCAAGTATGGCTAACACAACTAAGGAACTCAATTGTAAATGTTATTTAATTTTAATTAATTTAAATTTAAAGCTGATACTTGACCTAGTTATTAGAAAACTTTTAAAGTATGTTTGAAATAACTTGGTAAATGAATCTACTTTTTTAAACTGTAAAGTTTATTAAACCTAAATACAGATCAAGGATTTCTGATAAAAATTTACCATCCGGATTGAGATGTGCTTTATAGTAAAAATACACAGTATGCTTAGAATATTTAATGCAAAAAAATAAAATATCTCAGTGATTAATGTTAATCACATATTGTAATGTTAATATTTTGGCTGTATTGATTTGAATAAAACATTATAGTAGTTAATGTTACCTATTTTAATTTTTTAATGTAGTTCTTGGAAAATTTTAAATTGCTTATATGATTTACATTATATTTCAGTGGGACAGTATTGGTCTAATCCAGGGTGAGCATACTACAGCCAGTTTTGTTTTATTGTAATGTTTAGTTATTTTGTTAATGAAGCTTTATCAGAGCACAGTCATGCTAATTCATTTTCATTTATGTATTTTCTATGGTTACTTTTGTGTTGTAGGAGGAGACTTGAGTAGTTGTGGAAGAGACCATCTGGCCTGTTTAAAGCATAATATGTTTATTCTCTAGCCTTTTAAGAACAAGTATGCTCACCCCTGGTCTAACTCTTAAAGTAGAAACCTATTTTGGAGGACTAATGGACAAAGAAAGGAGTGGTAGTACATGGTCAGCGATGGTGCCATGGTAGCAACTTGTTGGATCCTAACTTAACTATTTGTTCAGAGTTCCCACAGAGTTCAGTCGATAAGTCATGTCCAACTCTGCGACCCCATGGACTTCCAGACTTGTCCTTCCTTCACTATCTCCCAGAGTTTACTCAAACTCATGTCCATTGAGTCAGTGATGCTATCCAACCATCTCATCCTCTGTCACCCTCTTCTTCTGCCCTCAATCTTTCCCGGCATCAGTGTCTTTTCCAGTAAGTCGGCTCTTTGCATTAGGTGGCCAAAGTATTGGAGCTTCAGCATCAGCCCCTCCAATGAATATTCAGGGTTGATTTCCTTTAGAATTGACTGGCAAGAAAGAGTAGATAGGAACACCCAAATTAAGATAGGGGTTTTATTTATGAAGAAACTCATTACAAACTCATTAGAGTATAAGGGAACCACAAGGAATTCTGCTAGCCCAGTGCTAGCAGCATGAACAGAACTGTTACTATCCCTAGGTCTTAAGGGATGAGGTGAGGAAGAGGTTACTGGGATTCAGCTAGAGATATTGTTCTGTTAGAGTAGGCCACCTTGAGAGGAGAAGTGAGCTTTAAGGGACAAAGCCAGCTCAAGGTGGCCTCATAGAAAGGGAGTTTGAAATATCTTGAATGCATGCTTTTTCCTCTCTTTGATAATGCCACAATTCCCATTGGATTGGACCCAACCGGAACCCTGTTGATGTATATCTAGTCAGGGATCTGATTTTCATTCTTACAAGCTAATGAATTATCCTTACTATGTCGTGCATGTTGACAGGAGACACAAGACTCTTGGGTCAGAGACAAAGGTACTGTGCTCATAGCACAGCTAGCAGCATGCACATTAGCATGTTTGTGTCGGTTCTGCCTCACTGCCAACTGCCAGTGGGATGGTACGATGGACCCACGGGGAAACTGCACATGCTGAAGAACACTGAGCTTGGGGAATTCATTGCTTTGGTGGTAAGCAGTTAGAACGCCTATACTTGACTGAGGGAAAAACATCACCTTATCCCTCAACGTTGCTCAGTATAAACACAGCCCTGAAAAATGTCCCAGGTACAGAGCTTAGCTCAAAGCCTTACTTTTTCTTTGGTAAACCCAGCAAGACATGTAGGAGCACAAGAGACCCATAAAGGAATGTCTCTTAATAATGTAATCCATACAGAGTAGCATCCCAGAGAGAGCAGAGCAGAGTGGAGATGGATAGAAGGTGGGTTTGCTGAAGCAAATGAGAGAGATCTGGCATTCGTAGTCCCTAGCATTAAATTCCTATTTGGATTAGAGTCAGACCAGCAGTTCTGGCCCGTTATCAGTATATAATATTCTTATTGTCCTTTCCCCTACACTGTCATCATCAGAAGTTAGGACCTACTTGCAAAGGACAGTCTCCATTAGGGTTATAGTATAAGAAGTGGTTCCCATTGACCAAGGTTTATTCTTTGGACGCAGAAACCTCTTTCCCTTTGGTTAAATTACTTCATCTTTCTTTGATTTATCACTGTAGCACTATCTGGAAAGGATCTTTTTTTTTCTTTTTTTGTAGTTAACAGCTGTTAGCCAGTACAAGGTTTTTGCTCTGTTAATCACAGTGCCTAGAATACACAAAAGCTGGGACTTCCCTGGTGGTCCAGTGGTTAAGACTCTACACTTCCAATGCAGAGGGCACAGTTTGATGCCTGGTCGGAGAGCTAAGATCCCACATGCCACTGGATATGGCCAAAATATTTTTTTTTAATAAAATAAATAAAAATGCCCTTTATCTAAAAAGCACAGTTTCTGACAACTAATAGGCAAAACTGCATTTCCTTCCTTTTTCATCTCTCCACAAGTGAGATAGTCATAATTAGAATTTTAGGAATTTATTATAGCATGTTAACTAGTATCTACATATCATTTTAACTTTAACATACATTATCTTACTATTTTGTGTTACTGTCTTCTGGGGTTTGGGCTCCTTATGTATTTTCTGTCTGAGACCTGCCAGATCACTGGGTGTCTATGGAGTCACACCCACCCACCCTGTTGCTTACTTAGAGGAATGAGGCAGAAAGGCAGTTCCAAAAATGCATTGAGAGCTTACCCAAGAGTGCACCTGACATTTAAAAAAAAAAAAAACCATTTTTTAATAAGCAGCTACTTACGTTTTTATAACTATTGAATGCTGTGGTCACATGCTCCTACCTTCAGTATCATATATATATTTCTGCCCTCATCTTGGAGAAATAAACCACTACAGGCAGAATATTTTTAGCATTGATGGCCCCCATCAAGGCCAAGTGTTCTCTGTATTTCAAATTATAATAGGCATCCAGCAATGCCTATCTGCAGTAGCTGTTTATTCCATATTTGGGTGGCAGGAATTATCTAAAAATTGTACATCCACTTAATGGTTTTTAACTTGTCTTGGATAAATTGTTTTAAGATTTTTGTGTCTTAAATACAGATGTACAACATTATAAGTAGAGTTTCACATAGATTGAGTTAATGGAGAACTTAAGTAAGATATGTTAATTCTAAAGCTTTGAATTTTAAGAACTATTTGAAGTTTATTAATTTATGTTGGGTGATGGCATCTGCTAGCAAAGGCAAAATATCGTAGCTTAACTTAATCAGAGATTAAGACAGAATGTGGTCCACTGGAGAAGGGAATGGCAAACCACTTCAGTATTCTTGCCTTGAGAACCCCATGAACAGTATGAAAAGGCAAAATGATAGGATACTGAAAGGGGAACTCCCCGGGTCAGTAGGTGCCCAATATGCTACAAGAGATCAGTGGAGAAATAACTCCAGAAAGAATGAAGGGATGGAGCCAAAGCAAAAACAATACCCAGCTGTGGGTGTGACTGGTGATAGAAGCAAGGTCTGATGCTGTAAAGAGCAATACTGCATAGGAACCTGGAATGTCAGGTCCATGAATCAAGGCAAATTGGAAGTGGTCAACAGGAGATGGCAAGAGTGAACATCGACATTCTAGGAATCAGCAAACTAAAACGGAATGGAATGGGTGAATTTCACTCAGATGACCATTATATCTACTACTGCGGGCAGGAATCCCTCAGAAGAAATGGAGTAGCCATCATGGTCAACAAAAGAGTCCAAAATGCAGTACTTGGATGCAATCTCAAAAACGACAAAATGATTTCTATTCATTTCCAAGGCAAACCATTCAATATCATGGTAATCCAAGCCTATGTCCCAACCAGTAACACTAAAGAAGCTGAAGTTGAATGGTTCTATGAAGACCTACAAGACCTTTTAGAACTAACATCCAAAAAAGATGTCCTTTTCATTATAGGGGACTGGAATGCAAAAGTAGGAAGTCAAGAAACACCTGGAGTAACAGGCAAATTTGGCCTTGGACTACAGAATGAAGCAGGGCAAAGGCTAATAGAGTTTTGCCAAGAGAACGTACTGGTCATAGCAAACACCCTCTTCCAACAACACAAGAGAAGACTCTACACATGGACATCACCGGATGGTCAACACTGAAATCAGATTGATTATATTGTTTGCAGCCAAAAATGGAGAAGCTCTATACAGTCATCAAAAACAAGACCAGGAGCTGACTGTGGCTCAGATCATGAACTCTTTAGCGCCAAATTCAGACTTAAATTGAAGAAAGTAAGGAAAACCACTAGACAATTCAGTTATGACCTAAATCAAATCCCTTATGACTAGACAGTGGAAGTGAGAAATAGATTTAAGGGCCTAGATCTGATAGACAGAGTGCCTGATGAACTATGGAATGAGGTTCATGACGTTGTACAGGAGACAGGGATCAAGACCATCCCCATGGAAAAGAAATGCAGAAAAAGCAAAATGGCTGTCCAGGGAGGCCTTACAAATAGCTGTGAAAAGAAGAGAAGTGAAAAGCAAAGGAGAAAAGGAAAGATATAAGCATCTGAATGTAGAGTTCCAAAGAATAGCAAGAAAAGATAAGAAAGCCTTCCTCAGCGATCAATGCAAAGAAATAGAGGAAGACAACAGAATGGGAAAGACTAGGGATCTCTTCAAGAAAATCAGAGATACCAAAGGAACATTTCATGCAAAGATGGGCTCAATAAAGGACAGAAATGGTATGGACCTAACAGAAGCAGAAGATACTAAGAAGAGGTGGCAAGAATACACAGAAGAACTGTACAAAAAAGAGCTTCACGACCCAGATAATCACGATGGTGTGATCACTCACCTAGAGCCAGACATCCTGGAATGGGAAGTCAAGTGGAACTTAGAAAGCATCACTATGAACAAAGCTAGTGGAGGTGATGGAATTCCAGTTGAGCTATTTCAAATCCTGAAAGATGATGCTGTGAAAGTGCTGCACTCAATATGCCAGCAAATTTGGAAAACTCAGCAGTGGCCATAGGACTGGAAAAGGGCAGTTTTCATTCCAATCCCAAAGAAAGACAATGCAAAAGAATGCTCAAACTACCACACAATTGCACTCATCTCACACGCTAGTAAAGTAATGCTCAAAATTCTCCAAGCCAGGCTTCAGCAATATGTGAACCGTGAACTTCCAGATGTTCAAGCTGGTTTTGGAAAAGGCAGAGGAACCAGAGATCAACATGCCAGCATCCACTGGATCATGGAAAAAGCAAGAGAGTTCCAGAAAAACATCTATTTCTGCTTTATTGACTATGCCAAAGCCTTTGACTGTGTGGATCACAAGATACTGTGGAAAATTCTGAAAGAGATGGGCATACCAGACCACCTGACCTGCCTCTTGAGAAACCTGTATGCAGGTCAGGAAGCAACAGTTAGAACTGGACATGGAACAACAGACTGGTTCCAAATAGGAAAAGGAGTTCGTCAAGGCTGTATATTGTCACCCTGCTTATTTAACTTATATGCAGTGTACATCATGAGAAACGCTGGACTGGAAGAAACACAAGCTGGAATCAAGATTGCCAGGAGAAATATCAATAACCTCAGATATGCAGATGATACCACCCTTACGGCAGAAAATGAAGAGGAACTAAAAAGCCTCTTGATGAAAGTGAAAGAGGAGAGTGAAAAAGTTGGCTTAAAGCTCAACATTCAGAAAATGAAGATCATGGCATTTGGTCCCATCACTTCAGAGGAAATAGATGGGGAAACAGTGGAAACAGTATCAGACTTTATTTTTTGGGGGGCTCCAAAATCACTGCAGATGGTGACTGCAGCCATGAAATTAAAAGACACTTACTCCTTGGAAGGAAAGTTATGACCAACCTAGACAACATATTCAAAAGCAGAGATATTACTTTGTCAACAAAGGTCTGTCTAGTCAAGGCTATGGTTTTTCCAGTGGTCATGTATGGATGTGAGAGTCGGACTGTGAAGAAAGCTGAACGCCGAAGAATTGATGCTTTTGAAGTATGGTGTTGGAGAAGACTCTTGAGAGTCCCTTGGACTGCAAGGAGATCCAACCAGCCCATTGTGAAGGAGATCAGCCCTGGGATTTCTTTGGAAGGAATGATGCTGAAGCTGAAACTCCAGTACTTTGGCCACCTCATGAAAAGAGTTGACTCATTGGAAAAAACTCTGATGCTGGGAGGGATTGGGGGCAAGAGGAGAAGGGGATGACAGAGGATGAGATGGCTGGATGGTATCACTGACTCGATGGACATGAGTCTGAATGAACTCTGGGAGTTGGTGATGGACAGGGAGGCCTGGCGTGCTGCGATTCATGGGGTTGCAAAGAGTTGGACACGACTAAGGGACTGATCTGATCTGATCTGATCTGATTAAGACTTTGGAGCCATTTGGTAATGGCTGTAACATTTATTGAGTTCTTATTATGGGCTAGACACTGATAGTTGACATGTGCTATTTAATTTTCATAACAGTATTATAAAACAGGTAATGCTCGTATTATCATCATTGTTTTGATGAGGAAGAAGAGTCCAAGAGAGGTTAAATAATTTGCCAAAAGTTATTCAGCTAGTAATTGTTAGAGCTCATATGCAAGCCAGGGAAGTATGTTCACAGCAATAGGTTATTACAAAGGAAAGAATAACTCAAGTCAAAATAGATGCATCCAGTATCTCCAACCATTTTCATAGTCCAATAATAATTTAGTAGTAGTTTTCTGTGTTTATTGGTTATAATATTTCATTTGCCTTTAACGTTTTGCTTTTACTTGTAGGTTTTATGCTTTTAGCAGTGTTTTTATTTTCAGTAAATTGTGTATGTATTTAGGGAATTCCATACCATTTAAACATTTTAAACTTTTCACTGTTTAAGTAAGGATTAACTTTAATAAAGCAAGTGTATAAATCTCAATAGATATTTGCATATGTGTACATCCATGTAGTTGACCACCCAGTTGAAAATAAAGAACGATTTCAGTACCCTACCAGGCTCCTATCCGTCAGTATTCTCATTATTACCTGTCTCCCCATCCTTGAATAAACACTTTTCTGACTTCTTTCTCAATTGGATAGTTTTACTATCTTTGAACTTCATGTACACTGTGAAAATGCAGCTCTACACTGTAGTCTTGTGTCTGACTCTCACACAGCATCATATCTGTTAACTTCATATAGGCAGTCAGAGTATATCAGTACTTTGTTCTTTTCCATTGCTATATAGTATTCCATCATATGGCTACACCACAATTCATCCACTTCTACTATTCATGACTGTTTGGGTTTTCAGTTTGGGGCTACTGCTAATACAGCTGTTGCGAACATTCTTGTACACATTTTAGTAGATGTAATACTCATTTCTGCCAGGTATATTCCCCGAAATATAATTGCTATATCATAAAATATATGTTTAGCTTTGGTAAGCTTTTGCCAAAAAGTATATGTTTTTCTAAGTTTGTTTTGTACTCTGATATAGCCCTGCCTAAAGAAGCTTATAGTTTAGTCAAACAGACAAGAGAGTGAAAGATAAGCAATATAGTACAGTATCCAAGTGATACATGATTTGTATAGACAATATATACTCTGGCATGGTGAAGAGCAGTCACTAGACTGAAATGACTGGAGAAGGCTTCAGATGAGCTTTGGTGAGTTAGGTAGAATTGAATTGAAAGGTATGGTTCATCATGAGTAATAGTATAGGAAAGTGAGAAAAGCATGTAGGTGTCTAAATTGGTCTGACTGGATTGAAAGATTTCTTCGTTGAGGATGATGGAAAGATGGTTGGAAAATTATGTTGTGGTTAGGCTTTTGAGACTTTAAATATCAGGTTAAGGTCTTATTTGAGAGCTCAATGTGTAGATTAAATTCACTTTCTCACTCTAAAAGCTCTGATTTATTTATTGTTGCTGTTATTATCATCATTATCATCAAAGCATCATAATTGTACAAGGTATTCTATCTTTCTGTTCCATTCTCCCTCTCAAGAACATTCCATTTAGTTCAGTCAGTCAATTGTGTCTGACTTTTTGTGAGCCCATGGACTGTAGCACGCAAGGCTTCCCTGTCCATCACCATCTCCCAGAGCTTTCCTCAAACTCATGTGCATCGAGTCAGTGATGCCATCCAACCATCTAATCCTCTATCGTCCCCTTCTCCTCCTGCCTTCAACTTTCCCAGCATCAGGGTCTTTTCCAATGAGTCAGTTCTTCCAGTGAGTCAGTTCTTATCAGGTGGCCAAAGTATTGGAGTTTCAGCTTCAGCATCAGTCCTTCCAGTGACTCCTTTCCCAACTCAAGTGCATTATGAGTAGCATTTAATAGAGATTTTAAAGACATAGTGTAAGTTAATTTTGAGGAGAACCTGATTCATTACTTCCTTTTAAAAAAAGAATTTGAGGTGATTTTCTTTAGGGGTGATCACACTCTGTAAAGTATGTGATGAATCGAGTTACTTTTGAGAGCCCTTTTTTCCTCTAATACCTTTGGTAAAGGTTTTTGAAAAGAACCATATTTCAGAAAATTTTTTCCCCCTTTTTCCATATTAGTATCTTCAGATAAGAAGAAGCAGATACCTAATGATGCTTCTGTTGGAAGTGAAAGAGACTCATCAGATATACTGCAAAACTGGTCACTACAAGACCACTGTGGAATGTATTCACCCTTAATATACCAAGCTCTTTGCGAACATGTGCAGACTCAAATGTCACTGATGAATAACTTGGCTTCAAAGAACAACCCTAATGGAATTCCTACTGCACCTTGCCACACTGTGTCTGGTTCTGGTTAGTATGAATGACGTTTTAAAAAGCATGAATATAAGCTCTAATTAAGTTGCCTGGTAATTGTATAAGCAGTCTGAGATGTGAATGACTTTTTCTCCCTTTTACTTTTTAGAATCTCCGACGTCTTCACCTTCTAGTTATGGTTTACCCACCTCTATCCCAGTCCGGGTACCTCGGCAGCCACCCTGCCCTCCGATGGTTCATTCTGTGAGTGCAGTTTATATACTATATAAGTAATGATTTGCTTTTAGAAATTGTCATCTTGAGAGAAAATTTCATTTGCTGATTGTATCTTAATGCTCTAGGCTGTAAAGACCAATTATTTTTTGAGTTATTTTTTATTAGAAAAGTTTGCCTATTAATTAAGGACAGTGGTGGGCAGGGCGAAGGAAAAAGATTACTAGGGAAAAAAAAATCACCCATACCTACCAGCAAAGCACAATTGCTGTTAACACATTGATAGAGCATGTTCCAGTCATTTAATTCTTTGTGTAGGTTTCATTTTCTGGTTTTAATTTGTTAAGTAAACTTTCTTTTAATAATATCATCATAATTAAATTTTATATAGTTTTACATGCTGCTTTTTTCCACTTAACATTTAATTGTGATTTACCTTTTGTAAATTTTTACTAAGTTCTTACTACTCTAGTGGATATACCATGGTCTGTGTAACTCCTCACCTATGGTTAGACATTTAAATAAATTTTTTACTACTGTAACATTTCTCTAAATATGTTTATGCAGAAGCCTTTTCAGCTTATTTTCTACACTGTGATTTCCCAAAGTGGAAGTTTATTTTAGTCCCAAAGTAGACTAATTTTTGATGCCTTTAAACCATTTATGATATATGTAAACAATCTATTTTGGTCGTGGCTTTATAATGTTCCCATATTACTGAGTGAACTAATTAAGCTTTAAAAATGCAGAATAATGAGCTAAGGGGAAATTGACTTATTCACTGGTAATCTGTAACTCCATCCTGCAAATGTCATCTTCTAACATTTTTCATTTGAGTTTATTGTAGTTAATGCCCACAAGTCAGTGCTCATTATTTTTGAAGTCTTAGCTTGTTTTTTTCTTTCTTTAGGAAGTTCAGACTGATGGTGACAGTCAGTTTGCATCACAAGGAAGAACAACTTCTGTGAACTGTACTGATGATGTTGTAAGGAATTCCTTCAATACCTGTCTTGGAGTTTCATGTAACCTGCCCCAAACTGGCAAACCAGCTACTCCAACATTTCAGCAACTGGGTCTTGCTAACGGGGTTCTGCCGAAAAGACTTTCTGAGGAACCGGACTTACTGAAGTGTTTCCAGACATACATGAAACTGTTGCGTTCTCATCCTGACAGTCCCACTCTCCGCAGCCCCACCCTATTACAGCCAGCTTTCTTGGCTACTCATGAAGAAAAATGTACTAACAAACACATTGGTGAGGTCAGAAGTGAAGGAAAGGATTTAAACATACCTCTGGGAGATTCAAGAATAAAGGATGTGCAGAAGGCAAAAAACGTGAACCAGAGTGCTGAAAAAGTTAGAACTATCAAGTATTTGTTGGGAGAGCTCAAGGCCCTGGTAGCAGAACAAGGTAGATAAGTACTTTCTTTATAATTTTCTGTGGCATGTCATCATTTAAATTCAGAATAATCAACATGAAGTTTGTGATATTTTCCATAGAAGTATGTCTTATGCTAATGAGGAGATGAGTTTTGTCTGTTTTATTCTTATTTTGTGGGTTTTTGCTCCCTGTTGTTTCCTGTGGATTTGAAACGTGCTAGGGAATATCATTCTTTTACTTGTAAGTGTGTGTTCATTCTACTTGATTCAAAGGGACCTTGAAAAGATTCAACCAAAGAAAATTCATAGAGATAAATTTTAAGGGGTTGGAGGACATGGTTAACTCCCTAGAACAGAGTGATAATGTTTCCTACTTTAAAAAGATGTAAAAGTTTTCCTCTCATCATTTATTTAATAACTGTTACAATGTTTAACAAATCTCACTTTGAGAAGGAACCTAAATCTTCTGATGCCCTTTTCAGTTCACTCTTAAGATATTTTAATTAATCAAAAAAAATATCTTGGGTGGAGTTATGAGCCAGGTTGTATTCATTTTCATTATGTATGTATATTCTGAATAATGACTTTCACTTGGAGTTAGTTACACATTTGTCATCTAGAAAACACAGTAATTGATTATGGAAGTTCTAATTGAGTACCTCATATTTGCAGTCTGACAAAAAAGTTACCAAATCTTAAAATTTATCTGTATTATTAGGATGTAGCACTATTAATCCTGTGGTTCAGTATCTTAAAATCTCCTGTATTTTCAGACTGTTAATTCATTATTATTCTCTTAAGTGAATACTTAATCATTGGTAACAATTATAATAGTAGTAATATTAGCTATCACTTATTGAGCACCTAGCATGTGCCCAGCACTGTGCTAAGTGTTTTATATGCATTATTTCATTTAATCCTCACAGCAACACTATGAGGTACTATTATTGTCCCCATTTTACAGATGAGGAAACTGAGGCTTGGAGAACAGTATTTCATTTAATCCTCTCAGCAACCCCATGAGGTACTGTTGTTATCCATTTAACCATGAAGAAACCTAGGCTTCAAGAATTAAGTAATTTGACTAAGGTACATTGCAGGAAAATGGTGGAGCCCAGGTCTCTGCTTCTAATGCTTTCATGCAAAAACCCCTCTGCAGAGCATTCTGCTCTGTAATTGGGCACAATTACTGTATGCATGTAAACTTTCCATTAAGGTGTTAAAATACTTGTGGAATTGATTAACTTTTTGTAGCTGAATACTTTATCTCTTTTGGATATCAGACAGTTAATATTATATTTATTAAATGTTTTCATTTCCCAGAAATTTTTGTTTAATTGAAGTATAGCTGCTTTACAATGTTGTATGAGTTTCTCCCGTAAAGCAAAGTGCATCAGTTGTATGTATACATATATCCACTCTTTAAAAATTTTCTTCCTGTTTAGGTCACCATAGATCAAGTAGGATTCCCTGTGCTGTACCATAGGTTCTCATTAGTGATCTGTTTTTTACACAGTACTATATGTATATCAACCCTCATCTCCCAGTTCATCCCACCTTCTCCCTCTTTGCTGGCCATAAGCTTTTTTGCTACATTTGTGACTCTATTTCTGCTTTGCAAATAAATTCATCTGTACCATTTCTCTAGCAGTTTACAGAAAATCTGAATAAAAATGAACAAAAATAAAAGGACAAGAGATCTAAAATCTACCTTCTACCTGTATCTTTTTGCCACCTCCCAAATCATCCACTCCCCACAGTCAATGACAAAAATGATACTGCTTTTGATGCTGCATCAAATGAAGTGTAGCCGGTTGTGTTAAATTTACTTTATAAAATTAAATAATAAAACCTTATCTTAGTAGACCCTCCCTCAATATATTTCCAAAATGAATCACCGGAAGTGAATTATTTGCTTATGCCAGGATCAAAGGTTGTGTTGTTAATACTATAATCAATTATAAGAAACCCTTTAGTAATTATAGGAACATGTGGACTAGGAGATATATATAACCATCTTCCTACTAGACACTTTAACTGAAAAAAAAATCACTGATATAATAATTCTGTGACTTAACATAAATCTTTAGAATTCTTCTCAATAAGGAAATGCAGACTGCAGGAAAAAGGAAAATAGGATTTGTATAATAAATTCATAAATAACTGAGTTGAGTTTGTTTATAGTACATATGTATATATGTGAAATGTTTTCTTTTTTAGTAATACATGTGAATAATCTTATCAAAACAGCAATTTATAATACTGTGTTTACTCATTTCTTCTGTTTTTTATAGAAGATTCAGAAATCCAGAGGGTGATTACAGAACTGGAGATGTGTATATCTCTGCTTCCAGCCGTAAGTGCAAACACAAATATTCAGGTTGAAATAGCACTGGCCATGCAGCCACTAAGAAGTGAAAACGCTCATTTACGCAGGTAAGAATTGCTCTTTGACTTTTTTGTCTCCATGCAAAGATGTCCTATGGCCAGAACAAAAATACCTAATGAGATATCTAGGGCTTTGTAAGGAAAGTAGACATAGTCTCACTGTATTTATACTCTTAATCCCCTATTTTCCAAATACTGACAGCAGTCTCTAACTCTTCCATTATTTCTGCCCACTAGTATGTATTTTTTCACAACTTTTTCACATCTGTTGTCGCTTGGTTGGTAACAAATAGAGAGCAAAGTGAACTACATCCGGATATTTATTAGGCTAGTCTAGGCTATGCAGTCCATGGACTGTATCGTCCATGGGGTCGCAAAGAGTCGGACACGACTGAGCGACCTTCACTTTCATTTTCAGGCTATGCAGTGCTTGTGTTCAGTTGCTTCAATCATGTTCGACTCTGCAACCCCATGGACTGTAGCCTGCCAGGTTCCTCTGTCCACGGGATTTCCCAGGTGAGAATACTGGAGTGAGTTGCCATTTCCTTCTCCAGGGCATCTTCCTGACCCCAGGGATCGCATCTGGGTCTCCTACATTGCAGGGGAATTCTTTACTGCTGAGTCACCTGGGAAGCCCAGAACTTAGTCTTTGCGTATTATTTATCTTGATATTGTGACTGTAGGAAATATCAATAGTTGTTATTTGTTTCTATTTCTTAGAACATTTTTCTTTGATTGATTGATTTTTATTTTTGGCTGCACTGGGTGTTCGTTGCTTTCGTGGACTTTCTCTAGTTGCAGCAAGCAGGGCTGCTCTTTGTTGTGGTGTGTGGACTTCTCTTGCCGTGGCTTCTCTTAGGGCAGAGCACAGGCTCTCAGTGCTCAGGCTTCAGTAGTTGCGGCCTGCAGGCTCGGCAGTTGTGGTGCACGGGCTTAGTTTCTCAGTGGCATGTGGAGTCTTCCCAAACCAGGGATTGAACCTGTGTCCCCTGCACTGGCAGGCAAATTCTTATACACTGTGACACTGGGTAAGTCGCAGAACATTTTAAAATTGCTTTAGGAGCTAATTTATAAGCCACTTTAGAAAATAAAACTTACTTTATTGGTCACTGCTTGTTTTTAATTTTTTTAAAAGGTATTAGTTTTATGTCTAACCTAATTCTTCGGACTTGGCACCAACATTTCTTGGCTGTGTCCTTAGAGGACAAAGATTATATATCATGCTACTGCCACCGTTTACCTGACCTTCCAAAAATGAAATTATCGAAAAATGAAGAATTTGTCAGATATGCTTTTTTTTTTTTTAGCAGAATGAGATTTCCAGCAGAAGTAGGAATTTTTGTGTCTCTTTGTTAATCTTTGTTTGGAAAGAATCATCCATAATCTCTGTTATAAATAAGAATTGGAATGCATAGGCTCATTCAAAAGTGTTTTTCAGCATTTTCAATCAAAAACGGGTTTGGACATTTTGAAACTTCCTGTTCCTTTTTAGCCAGAAAACTGATCTTTCAGGACTTTCTTGGTGTTTATTGCCATCTTGTGGCATTAAAAAAAATGGCTAGCTGCATTGTTTGTTTGGCGTTTGGGTCTGGACAGTGTTTATGTGAGACTCCTGACACAGGTCCCTACCCGTAAAATATCTGTAGTGACCCATTCATTGTGACCTTGTGGCACATTCCAGAATTTCCTGGATGAAGGCTGTGGGGGGTTCCAGTTAAGCTAGTGAGTGCCGTAATATTTAAAGGGCAAGTTAGAACTCATGACCATTTCCTGATTTTAAACTAAAATACAAGACCATTATGTACCCATGAGGAACAAAGAAATGAAATGGAACTGGGGAGGAACTGGGGTGTGGCATTCAGGCTTTGGCCTGATAATTTGACACATGATAACATAATCCTCCCAGATGGAAGTTACTAGAGGAAGAATAGATTGTTATTTCATTTTATTTTTTAGTTAGAAAATGTAGTGGGAGAACTAGTGAGTTAAGATTTAGACCCTCTGGAGACATGTATGGTATGAGTGGAACCCACAAACAAGATTCAGGATAGAAATGTAAGCTTGGGAGTTATTCACTGACCACATTTTTATTGAGCATTTGCTACAGATCTGGCCCTGTGTAGGTACTGGAGACAATAATGATTAAAAGCAAGTGGTTTGGTATCAGCGTGTAAGTGTTCAATTCACTAAGAACGTACAGAGTGTGAACACAACCAAGGGTGCATTGCTGGGGAATAACAGCTTCTTAAGCAGAGAACACAGAAGGAGAAGCCTGTGAAAGAAACCTGAGAAGGAGCAAGTAGGGACTCCTACCAAATGAGATATTTCATTTCCTTATCCTGTCCACCAACAAAAAGTGTTATTTCCTTTGAGAATGAAGTAGCAACCTACCCCAGTATTCTTGCCTGGGAAATCCCATAGACAAGAAGCTTGGCAGGCTACTGTCCATGGGGTCACAAAAGAGTCAGAGAGAGACACACACACACACAACTAAGTCCATGGGATCACAAAGAGTCAGAGAGAGACACACACACACAACTAAGTCCATGGGATCACAAAGAGTCAGAGAGACACACACACACACAACTAAAGATCCTGCAACTAAGACCTGGTGCAGCCAAATAAATATATATGTATATATTTTACAGTGTTGTTTCCTTTTATTTTTGTGAATCCTGTGGTCATAAAATATCTCCTGTTTTAAATTTGTATTTCTTCATACTAGTGTGGCTGAGAATTTTTCATATGCTTATCAGCTTCTTCTGTTTCTTTTGTGAATTGCCCATTCTTATTATTGGTCATGTTTTCTTTCCCTACTTACTGATTTGTAGGAGCTCTTCAATGTTACAGCCCCTTTGTCTGTTATATGTGTAGCAGATATTTTCTTCCAGACTGCTAATTCTAGAACAAGTTTCAGTTTTGATGTGGTTAAATCCTTTACTTTTTTCCTTGATGATTGCTAGATTTTGAGTATTGCTTAGGAATGCCTTTCCCACTTAAGATTATGTAGATTGCCACCTAAAACTTGTTAAGTTTTGTTTGTTTGTTGTTATATTTTATGTTTAGCTCTTTAATCCAACCTGAATGAATATATACAAATGATGTGAGGTAGGATCTATCGTTTTAGATTTCATAACAGTGATACTTTAGCACAGAATATTTCCAGATAATAATTCTCAAAAGGTATTAGAGATTTTTTTTTTTTAATGTTAACTTCTTAGAAGTAAACACTTGCAGTTCCTTTTGTATGTTCCTATTTGCGAAGCAGCTATATATTATGAAGTTCATTGTGAGGTAGAGGTGGTGCTTATTGGCATTCTCTTTGCTTAAATAAAGCCATTAACCTTTAGATCTATTAAAGAAATTAGTAGCAGCATAAGTTTTTGTTTCCCAGTTTTTACACTGCGTGACAAACCAAGCAGTTAGTTGTCTGATAGCAGCTGGTCCTTGTAGGAATTCTGGTTCATAATTACAACAGATCTTTTAAAAGTAGATAATCACTACAGTAATGAAAATACTTCCTGAGAAGGAAGACAGAAGAAAATAGCAAGAGGAGATAGAAATGAAAGAAATAGAAAAACAAGGAAATCACTGAAGAGATAAGAGAACAAAAAAGGGAAGAGGAAAAATAAGTTAACCTTTTTCTGTTGAAGAGGGGTTTTATGCCATCCTGGGCAATCTTTTAAAAATTATCTCAGGTCTTAAAATAATAGCAGTAGTGTGGTTTTGTTTGTTTGGTTTTTGTCTTATGTTTAGGGACAAGATGGACTTCTGCTCTCCTAGTAGGTGCCACTGTTTATGTTCTCTATTTTAATAGGCTGTCACATGTACACTCTAAAATGAGCTTGGGATTCTTGCATTCATGTTTCTTCATTATTTCATTTAGGCAATTGAGAATTTTGAACCAGCAACTTAGAGAACGAGAAAAAACTCAAAAGGCATCTGGTTCTCTGGAATGCAGCCTTGAATGTAGGTAAAAGAATTGTGAGGACTGATTGTGAACTCTTTATGGCTCTGAAAATGTTGATAAAGAATTGAACTTTCTTAATTACTTTGTCTTAAGTGGACTATTTGTCAAAAAAGTAGGAATGATACTCATTAAAATTTAAAATAGTATAGAAACACAAAAATAAAAGATTTGTGCTATTCCCGATAATTCAATCCTATTTTTTTTTTAAAGTCTGTATTTCCTTTCACATATCTCCTGTTCATTTATAATTGATTTATTTCATAAATGCTTACTGAGTATCTGCTATTAACAGATGAGTCCTAGTAGAACTACATATGTATTTTTCTTTTGTAAAAATGAGATTGCACAGTATATACTCCTGCAGCTTGCATTTATTCACTTATTATGTAGTGGATATTTTTCTCTATCAAAATACATAAATATTATTTTTTCGTATTAAAACTAAGTATATATTCTGTTTATGTAGTTCTGTTGTAATGTATTTAAAGTCCTCTGCTGATAGATATCTAGATACTTTCCCTGTTTTCCTAGTACAGATAATCCTCCAGTGAAAACCCTTGTACATGTCTTTGTGCCCATGTGTGACTGTTTTTGTAGATTATAGCCATAGAATTGCTGAGTCAGAGTATTACTGTTTCAGTTTTGACTGATGTTGCCAGATTGTCCTTATGGCTCATAGAGCTTAAAGTAATAGAAAAGAAAAAAAAAAAAAACAGTAACTAGAGGAAAAGACAGGGATTTCTTCTTGTATTCTTGGGAACTTTTCCTAAGCCCAACAAAAACTCACATGCTAAAGGAAAGATTGGTAAAGCATGTCCCAGAAATCTTTTTCATTTCATGTACAGCAGAATTATAAATAACATTTTATCTTTATTATTATTTTTGCACCCTCTCCAGCATTTGTTTGTAGATTTTTTGGCAATGGCCATTCTGACTGGTGTGAGGTGATATTTCATTGTAGTTTTGATTTGCATTTCTCTAATAATGAGCGATATTGAGCATCTTTTCATGTGTTTGTTAGCCATCTGTATATCTTCTTTGGAGAAATGTCTGTTTAGGTCTTTTCCCCACTTTTTGATTGGGTTGTTTGTTTTTCTGGCACTCAGTTGTATGAGCTGCTTGTATATTTTGGAAATTAATCCTTTGTCAGTTGTTTCATTTGCTATTATTTTCTCCCATTGTGAGGATTGTCTTTTCCCCTTGCTTATAGTTTCCTTTGCTGTGCAAAAGCTTTTAAGTTTAATCAGGTCACACTTGTTTTCTTTTGTTTTTATTTCCATTACTCTAGGAGGTGGGTCATAGAGGATCTTGCTTTGATTTATGTCATCATATGTTCTGCTTGTGTTTTCCTCTAAGAATTTTATAAGTCTCTGGTCTTAATTTAGGTCTTTAATCCATTTTGAGTTTGTCTTTGTGTATAGTCTTTGTCTTTGTGTTAGGAAGTGTTCTAATTTCATTCTTTTACATGTAGCTGGCCAGTTTTCCCAGCACCATTTATTGAAGAGGCTGTCTTTGCCCCATTGTATATTCTTGCCTCCTTTGTCAAAAATAAGGTACCCATAGGTGCATGGGTTTATTTCTGGGCTTTCTATCTTGTTCCATTGGTCTATATTTCTGTTTTGTGCCAGTACCATACTGTCTTGATGACTGTAGCTTTGTAGTTTAATTTTGAAGTCAGGAAGGTTGATTCCTCCAGCTCCACTCTTCTTTCTCAACACTTCTTTGGCCATTCAGGGTCTTTTGTGTTTCCATATGAATTGTGAAATTTTGTGTTCTAGTTTCATGAAAAATGCCGTTGGTAATTTGTTGCTGCTGCTGCTAAGTTGCTTCAGTCGTGTCCGACTCTGTGTAACCCCATAGACTGCAGCCCACCAGGCTCCCCCGTCCCTGGAATTTTCCAGGCAAGAGTACTGGAGTGGGTTGCCATTGCCTTCTCTGGGTTATTTGTTAGGGATCACATTGAATCTGTAGATTGCATTTGGGAGTATAGTCATTTTCATAGTATTGATTCTTCCTACCCAGGAACATGGGTAATATATCCATCTGTTTATACTGTCTTTATTTCATCAGTCTTATAATTTTCTGTGTACAGTTCTTTTGTCTCCTTAGGTAAGTTTATTCCTAGATATTTAATTCTGTTGCAGTGGTGAATGGGATTGATTTCTTAATTTCTATTTCTGAATTTTCATTGTTAGTATATGGAAATGCAAGTGATTTCTGTGTATTGATTTTGTATCCTGCAACTTTGCCAAATTCACCAATTAGCTCTAATAATTTTTTGATACTGTCTTTGTGGTTTTCTATGTACAGTATCATGTCATCTGCAAACAGTGAGAGCTTTACTTCTTCTTTTCCAATTTGGATTCCTTACTTCTTCGTTTCTGATCTGGATTCCTTTTATTTCTTTTTCTTCTCTGATTGCTGTAGCTAGGACTTCCAGAACTATGTTGAATAATAGTGGTGAAAGTGGACACCCTTGTCTTGTTCCTGATCTTAGGGGGAATGCTTTCAGTTTTTCACCATTGAGAATAATGTTTGCTGTAGGCTTATCATATATGGCCTTTCCTATGTTGAGGTAGGTTCCTTCTATGCCCATTTTTTGAAGAATTTTAATTGTAAATGGGTACTGAATTTTGTCAAATTTGTCAAAAGCAAAAATAGATCCTTTTTCTGTATCTATTGAGATTATCATACGGTTTTTATCTTTCAGTTTGTTAATATGGTGTATCACATTAATTGATTTGCATATATTGAAGAATCCTTGCATTCCTGGAATAAACCCAACTTGATGATGGTGTATGAGCTTCTTGATGTGTTGCTGAATTTTGTTTGCTAAGATTTTGTTGAGGATTTTTGCATCTATGTTCATCAGTGATATTGGCCTGTAGTTTTCTTTTTTTGTGTTGTCTTTGTCTGGTTTTAGTATCAGGGTGATGGTAGCCTCGGCAAATAAATTTGAAAGTGTTCTTTCCTCTGCAATTTTTTGAAAGAGTTTTAGAAGGATAGGCATTAGCTCTTCTCTGAATGTTTGATGGAATTCTCCTGTGAAGCCATCTGGTCCTGGGCTTTTGTTTTTTGGGAGTTTTTTTTATCACAGCTTCAATTTCACTGCTTGTATTTGGGTCATTCATAATTTCTATATCTTCCCTTGGAAGATTGAACTTTTCTAAGAATCTGTCCGTTTCTTCCAGTTTACTCATTTTATTGCCATATAGTTGTTCATAATCGTCTCTTATGCTGCTGCTGCTGCTGCTGCCAAGTCGCTTCAGTTGTGTCTGACTCTGTGCGACCCCATAGACGGCAGCCAACGAGGCTCCCCCGTCCCTGGGATTCTCCAGGCAAGAACACTGGAGTGAGTTGTCATTTCCTTCTCCAATGCATGAAAGTGAAAAGTGAAAGTGAAGTCGCTGAGTCTTGTCCAACTCTTAGCGACCCCATGGACTGCAGCCCACCAGGCTCCTCCATCCATGGGATTTTCCAGGCAAGAGTGCTGGAGTGGGGTGCCATTGCCTTCTCCGAATAGTCTCTTATAATCCTTTGTATTTCTGCATTGTCTGATGTAATCTCTCCTTTTTCATTTCTAATTTTGTTGATTTGATTCTTCTCTCTTTTTTTCTTGATAAGTCTGGCTAAAGATTTGTCGATTTTGTTTATCTTCTCAAAAGAACCAGCTTTTAGTTTTATTAATCTTTACTATTGTTTCTTTCATTTCTTTTTCATTTATTTCTGCTTGAATCTTTACGATTTCTTTCCTTCTACTAATTTTGGGGGTTTTTTGTTCTTCTTTTCCAGTTGTTTTAGGTGTAAAGTTAGGTTGTCTATTTGATGTTAATTCTTGTTTCTTGAGGTAGGATTGTATTGCTATAATCTTCCCTCTTAGGACTGCTTTTGCTGCATCCCATAGGTTTTGACTTGTTGTTTTCACTGTCATTTGTTTCTAGAAATGTTTTGATTTCCCTTTTGCTTTCTTCAGTAACCTGTTGATTATTTAGAAACATGTTCTTTAATCTCCATGTGTTTGTGTTTCTTACAGTTTTTTTTCTTGTAATTGATATCTACTCTCATAGCATTGTGATCAGAGAAGATGCTTGATACAATTTCAATTTTCTTAAATTTACTGAGGTTTGATTTGTGACCCAAGATGTGGTCTACCGTGGAGAATGTTCCATGTGCACTTGAGAAGAATGTGCATTCTTCTGCACTTGGATGGAATGTCCTGAAGATATCAATGAGATCCATCTCATCTAATGTATCATTTAAGACTTGTGTTTCCTTATTAATTTTCTGTTTTGATGATCTGTCCATTGGTGTGAGTGGAGTGTTAAAGTCTCCTACTGTTATTGTGTTAATGCTAATTTCTCATTTTATGTCTGTTAGTGTTTGTCTTATGTATTGAGGTGCTCCTATGTTGGGTGCATAGATATTTACAATTGTTAAGTCTTCCTCTTGGATTGATCCCTTGATCATTATGTAATCTTGTATCATGTAATCATTATCTCTTGTAATCTTCTTTATTTTAAGGTCTATTTTGTCTGATAGGAGGATTGCTACTCCAGCTTTCTTTTGCTTCCTGTTTGCATAGAATATATTTTTCCCTCCTCTTACTTTCAGTCTATATGTGTCTTTAGATATGAAGTGGGTTTCTTGAAGACAGCATATATATGGGTCTTGTTTTTGTATCCATTCAGCCAGTCTGTGTCTTTTGGTTGGAGCATTTAATCCATTTACATTTAAAGTAATTATTGATATATATATTCCTGTTGCCATTTTCTTAATTGTTTGGGGTTGATTTTGTAGATCTTTTTCTTCTCTTGTATTTCTTGACTATATAAGTCAGTTTAACATTTGTTGTAAAGCTGGTTTGGTGGTACTAAATTCTTACTTTTGCTTGTCTGAAAAGCTTTTTATTTCTCCATCAATTTTGAATGAGATCCTTGCAGGGTACAATAAATTGGTTGTAGATTTTTCCCATTCAGTACTTTAACTCTGTCCTGCCATTCCCTTCTGACCTGCAGAGTTTCTGCTGAAAGATCAGCTGTTAAGTGTGTGGGGTTTCCTTTGTCTGTTACTTGTTGCTTCTCCCTTGCTGCTTTTAATATTCTTTCTTTGTGTTTAGTCTTTGTTAGTTTGATTAGTATGTGTCTTGGTGTGTTTCTCCTTGGGTTTATCCTGTACGGGACCCTTTGTGCCTCTTGGACTTAATTGGCTATTTCCTTTACCATGTTGGGGAAATTTTCAACTATAATCTCTTCAAAAATTTTCTCATACACTTTCTTTTTGTCTTCTTCTGGGACCCCTGTAATTTGAATGTTGGTGCATTTGATATGGTCCCAGAGGTCTCTGAGACTGTCCTCAGTTCTTTTCATTCTTTTTGCTTTATTCTGCTCTTCAGAAGTTATTTCCACCATTTTATCTTCTAGCTCACTGATTTGTTCTTCTGCTTCAGATATTCTGCTATTGATTCCTTCTAGAGTATTTTTAATTTCAGTAATTGTGTTGTTTGTCTCTGTATGTTTATTCTTTAATTCTTCTAGGTCTTTGTTAATTGATTCTTCCATTTTCTCCATTTTGTTTTCAAGGTTCTTTATCATCTTTACTATCATTATTCTGAATTCTTTTTCAGGTAGTTTGCCTGTTTCCTCTTCATTTATTTGGACTTCTGTGTTTCTAGTTTGTCCCTTTATTTATGTAGTATTCCTCTGCCTTTTCATTTTTTTTTTAACTTATTGTGTTTGAGGTCTCCTTTTCTCAGGCTTTAAGGTTGAATTCTTTCTTCCTTTTGGTTTCTGCCCTCCTAAAGTTGGTCCAGTGGTTTGTGTAAGCTTCGTATAGGGTGGGATTTGTGCTGAGTTTTTTGTTTGTTTGTTTTTTCCTCTCATGGGCAAGGGTGAGTGAGGTGGTAATCCTGTTTGCTAATGATTGGGTTTGTATTTTTGCTTTGTTTGTTGTTTAGAGATGTCCTGCACAGGGTGCTACTGGTGGTTGGGTGATGCCGGGTCTTGTATTCAAGTGGTCTCCTTTGTGTGAGTTCTCACTATTTGATACCCCTTAGGGTTAGTTCTCTGGTAGTCTGCGGTCTTGGAGTCAGTCCTCCCACTCCAAAGGCTCAGGGCTTGATCCTGATGCGGTCACCAGCGCATCTGCCTCCTCCCCCACGGGGTGCACCTCCAGCCACAGAGACTTTGGATTGGGGAATGAGAGCGGCCCTGTGGTAAAGAACTGCTCCTGGGTGATGAAGCAGAGCTGCACGCAGTAGTTCAGTTTAAATTTTGAGTTGCATCTTCCAGCAGAAGCTTCCTCACCTGACAGGACACCTCGCCCCCAGGTTTGTACTTTTTAATTGAGGTAATAATTATTTGATCAATTTTGTCTTACAGTGTCTTCTCTTCAATCATTGAACAAGTCACTGCAAAATCAATTACAGGAGTCATTAAAGAGCCAGGAATTACTGCAGAGTAAAAATGAAGAGCTCTTAAAAGTGATAGAAAATCAGAAAGATGAAAACAAAAAATTTGCTGGTATATTTAAAGAGAAAGATCAAACTTTACTTGAAAATAAACAGCAATTTGACATTGAGACAACAAGAATGAAAATTGGTATGTGTTTGAACTGTAGTCACAGTCACTTTTTAAAAGGTAATACTGAAACTGAAACTTTTGTTGTTTTAGAATTGGAGGAAGCCTTAGTCAATATGAAAAGCTCCCGGTTTAAGTTAGAAGCTGCTGAAAAGGAAAATCAGATATTGGGAATAACATTACGCCAGCGTGATGCTGAGGTGACTCGACTGAGAGAATTAACCAGGTAATGTTGACATTATTTGAATAACTTATGCCTTTTGTTAGATATATTTATAAACTTCAAAATAATTTCAGACCTGCCTTCTTAACCTTATCCTTTTCTCAGTGTTTTTGCTAATTTCTAAGGATATTTTTCTTCTGTTCCAGTTAAATTTCAAACGTGGCTAAATTCCTTTTTAAACCATGTGATTCCTGGCAAAGGAGTCTGATGAGGAACTGAAGACTTGTTTAGCAAATGGTTAAGAACTCTCTGAAGCCAGAGACACCTGAGTGGAATTCCAGCTCTATCATTTATTAGCTGTATGACTTTGAGCAAGATAGTTAACCTTTCTAAACCTTAGTTATAAAGTGGGGGCATGATTAGGGTTGATAAGAGGGCTAAGAAATCATTCATGAAAAGCACTTAGCACAGTAAGCCCTCATTCATAGGATCTTGGGTAAGTTATTTAGCCTCTCTGAACCTTATTCATTGCATTAGTAAAATGAGGGATTTGATAATAATTTCTAAGATTCCTTTGTTCCTTAACATGTCTTAAATAAATAGAACCACCTCACTCAATTTTTATATGATATTCTTTTATAAAGTTCAGTTTTCTCTTGAGGTGGTTGACAAAAATTGGATTTTCAACTGATTTTTTTCAGTCCTAGAGAAGTCAGTTATTTTAGGCCTGAATTATATATCATCAGATCTGACCATGCTTTTGACTGATCCTGGAAAGTCATAGTTCTAAATATAAAGCAATCCTGAATATAAAACAATCTTCTTTGTATTTCAAATGAAAAGACCCATTTTGAATGATACACTTTTTCCCCACTTTGAGTTATAATTTTTAGAGAATAAATGATATATAGATACATGGTGGTGGTTTAGTCACTAAGTTGTATCTGACTCTTGCAGTCCTGGCAGGACTGTAGCCTGCCAGGCTTCTCTATCCTTGGGATTTCCCAGGCAAGAATACTGGAATGGGTAGTATTTCCTTCTCCAGGGGATCTACCTGACCCAGAGATCAAACCCACATCTCCTACATTACAGATGGATTCTTTTACTGCTGAGCTACCAGGGAAGCCTATACATATATAAAGAATATTTATTAGTTTTGTAAATACATTTGAAATGACTTTATATAAGCTATGTTAATATAGAAATATTGCTTCCCCCCACATTCATATTTCACAGAATAATTTCACTCAAACTTTTTTTGAACAGTGAGAAAAGCAAAATGTACTTCTTGTATCTATGTAGTGTTAGTGTTAATTAGGCTCTAGTCAGAGTTTCTGGAATATTGGGTTATACCACTCTTTTTCCAAGTTAATTATGAGGATGCCCCTTCTTATGAAAGTCTTTATAAGGCCTCTAAAGAAAAGCATCTTCTCTTTTCTGAAGAGTAATTTAGGGTAAAAACTTTGTTATCTTTAGTATTTATGGTAAAAGAAGTTAATCACAAAAAACCACATATTTTATGATTTTATTTCTAAGAAATGTCCAGGAAAATGCTAAGATTTACTCAGACCAGATTGCCTTTTAAATTTAAGAGCAAAACAGACAAAGAATACTCTTTGAGCTTAGTTGTCAAAATTCACCCACATTGGTGACTTGTAATGTGTTTGGTGTTACTCTAGGCAATTCAATTAATCAGGAATATCCCTAGTACTATAGGTGGGCTACTGTGACAATTTACATTTTACTTCTGACATTAGAGCATAAGTCAACAACACTTGACAATACAGATAAATCTTCATGTTCGCCTACTCCATCTCTTTTTCCTATAGCCATGTAACCTCAGTCAGATATGTGTGTGTGTGTATTTTTTTTTTTTTTTTTGCATGTGTTAAATAGTCTCAGAGATTTGACAAAAATTTTAAATGCCTTTCTCAGACTACTGGGGAGGGATAATGGAGCTAGAAGTTTCACATACAAGTGCTAAACAAATTTCCTAAACCATTTCTTCTCCAACTTTGAATAGTTTTGAAATACATCTTTATTATTATTTTTAGATTTTACTAGAATGCATGTTATAATACCATTAAAATGTGAGGAAAATTAATATATTTTTCAGTAAATAAGTAGTAAATATTCTTCTGATAGTTTCTAAGAGCACTCATACAAGTGCTGATATTTATTTAAATTAGTATAGTTTTATAAATAGCCAAGAAAGGACTTAACATTTTTATGAAAATACACCAGTTTTCCAAGCATTAAAAATCATTGTGTTTAGCTGAGTCTCATGTAATAGAAACACAGATATATCTACTTGGTAGCTATTTAGGTGCTTGTATTGCTTCCTTTAAAATTTTGGCATAGTTTTATCTCTTTATTTACAGAGATTTTTCTTTTAATTTCAAAGACAGTTGTAAGTCACATTTGTTTACACATGAGAAACTTAATGATTGCATTTAATTTCCAGAGATTAAACTCTTATTACATGTCCCTTTTTGTATTGTGAATTTTGTACAGAGCAAAGATAATATTTCTAATTAAGTCTGAAAAGGAACTTCAACATAAGGATTTTTTTTCTAAAAATAAATGAAAATAAAAATGTCAGTATGCTGTCTGGTTGAATTAACTAGTGGTCATTACTCATTACAGCACTTCTTTAAAGATGGTTTCTATAGCATGCTTTTTATCTTTTAATAGTAGCTCGTTAGCTTCTTGAAAGAGGTACGAAAAAAGTGGCTGGAGCCATTGCCATTTAAAGGGCAATCAGAACTCAAGACATAGCATATTTAAGATGACAGTGTATGCCAGGTTGGGAAAGAATGTTTTTTTCCTTTTGTAGGAAAAGAATCACTCATTCTATATCCAAAGATATTAATATAATCACTGCTAACTGTTTGATACAGAGATTTCCCTTTATTATTTTATTTGGACATGTATAACTTTTTCCAAAAATAGTATTGTTACTGTGTTGCATATGGCCTACTCTTTTAAATTTAACCTTGTATAATGAACATTTTCCTATCAATAAATATTCTTTACAAATGACTATAAAAAATGGCTATGATGTAGTAAGACTGTAATATACCTGAATCAGTCCACAGTATTTGAAGATAAAGATATTAAGTTCATCAATTTTCTGTTATAAATTACAGCTTTGTAAATATATCTTTGGGTGCAGCCTATTGGTGAATATCAGTAGGTTAAATTCCTAGAAGTGCAACTTGGTGGGTCTAAAGGTGTGGGATATAAAAATATTAAGATTTCTGATATAATGCTATTTTGCTAGGGGAGTGTACACTCCCACTTTGCCTCTCCAAGCCTTTTTAACAATGGATATTCTTATTTTCCTATGTTAGCTTGATAGGCCAAAAAAAATCGTATTTAAAAAATTTTAATTTCTCTGATAAAAGTCAAACTTTAAAACTTACTTACTGACTCATTGTAATTTTTTAAAATTACCTGTTAATGTTCTTTGTATCTTTTTTTTAAATTGGTGTGTTTCTTTTTCTTATCTATGTTTAAGAATATATATGATTCCATTCAAATAGACTAAGGTCTTGGTATAAAATGGTTTTAAGAGGACTACTAATAAAAGCTGTCACCAGATGGAAACTGTGCTAAGCACTTTACCCTTATGTTTTATTATTTTATCTTATTTAATGTTCATTCTAAATGTGAAGTAGTTATCTTCATTTTGCAGTTGAGGAACTTGAGATTCAGAAAGGTTGAACAGCTTGCTCAAGATCACAGCTAGCAATAGTGCTAGGATATGAATCAATTTCTGTCTGACTTCAAACCCTGTGTGGTTTTCCTTATATCGCACTTTCCCTGGAGTCTAGCTGTCAGTTATACCTAATTATACTGGATAATTAAATTATGTCTAACTATCCTTTTTTTCGCCAGTATTGTTCCAATATCCTTTCCATATATGTTTTGAATGTAGAGTAATAGTTACTAACACAATCCACTAACAAATGGGTAGTATATTTACCATTTTGCAGTGTTGCTCAAGAATATAAGCATCTCTACCTTAAGAGAAAATTTTTTCTAAGCCTCCATTTTTAGATATAATAGTATTAGATTTGATGCAGACTAAGATCTTTTATCAATTGTTACTTTAATTTACTCTTTCCAGAGCATATTCTGTGATTTTGTGCTTTTAGTTGCTTTTTTCCATATTAAGAACCAGGTGCTTGCCTGAGATACTTTCTTTTAAAGATGAGAGGAATATGTAAGTAAATGAAACAAATGGGTAAAAAGAAATAATTAGTGTACTAAATTCTTCTTAACAGAACTTTACAGAGCAGTATGGCAAAGCTTCTCTCAGATCTTAGTATGGACACTGCTCGCTACAAGCCTGGGAATAATCTTACCAAATCACTTCTGAACATTTATGAAAAGCAACATCAACATGACCCAATCTCTGCTCACACTTCCATAATGAGCTACCTAAGTAAGTTAGAACCAGATCACACTCTTATTACACATCCAGAGCCTGTTTCTACAATTGACAGTGAGGAAAACATGGTGCCAGATAGACCTTATGAAAATGTTCTGCCCTCCAAAGGCCCTCAGCATAGTAATACCAGGAGCATGGAGGAGGTATCAGCCCCTGGAATTGTTCCTGCCCTTTCAAAACGGGAGTCTGATGAGGAAAGTGAAATTACAACCTTAGTAGAAGATGAGCATAATTTGGATAAAACAATTTACATTCCATTTGCTAGAAGCACTCCTAAAAAGAAATCACCCCTGTCTAAGAGATTATCCCCCCAGGCCCAGATCAGTGTAGCTCCACCACAACCGGTCAGTGGACTTGTTGCTGAAAAAGAAAAGAAACTGTGTGCACCTGGAGTTTGTTCCTCTTGCCAAAAGGAAGATGCACCTGACAAACTTTGCAGAACAGCTGATCTGGAGGACAAGCAGCTCCTCAAGAAAATAAAGGAAGCCATTTGCAAGATCCCTCCTGCCCCTGAGGAGGAATCGGCGGCCTGTCGCGGCCCCTCCGCTTGTCAGAACAGCAACGTTCAGGTGAAAAGCAGTGCAGTCTCTGACGGTAGCTTTTTAAACTCTGAGTTAACTTCTGACTGGAGCATCTCTTCTCTCTCCACGTTCACGTCTCGTGATGAGCAAGACTTCCGGAATGGCCTTGCAGCACTGGATGCCAACATTGCCAGACTCCAGAAGTCCTTAAGGACTGGTCTTTTGCAGAAGTAAGCTCAGAAGAAAGGAAAAGTTGTTTTTAAGAATAGAACTTGGCTACATTGAATGTATATTTTAAATTTCTTTAGAGAAAAGTTTTATATTATGTGTGAAATAAATTGTATGAATAATACATTTATCATTGGAATATACTGATACTAGAGCTTATAAAAACAAGTCATCTTAAGAAACTGACATATGTTAAGAGAAGAAAGGTTGTGTGTTACTAGAAAAATGCTGTATTATAAATAAAATTTAGTATTATTAGAGTTTATTCTTACTCTGCTGGGCTAAGAATACAGGTTGGAAGGAATTTCTGGTTGTTGTAAAGGATAATGGGAAGGGAGTCTCCAGGGTACAATTTACTATATTAAAACTAGAGTTTTTTTTTTCTCTTTCAGGATTCCTGTTTGTTTTTTAATGGCATTGTGTTTTAATGTGTGATGTTCTGTGCTACAGGCTGGTGTTGTTGGTGAGACATATACACATTTATTTTAAGAGAAAAAGTGCCAGTATCTCCATTTTAAAAAAAACAAACGTTGATTGGTCTTAAAAAATACAGATAACATCCTAAGTTAGCATATGGTTTCTTAACACTTTAGCACTTTTATTTATTTTTGTCACAGATACATTGAAGATCATTAAAAGGTAAAGTCAGACTAATAAAAAAAATGCTAAGATAGGTTTTGGTTTTGTAAATTTGTTTTTTTAAATAAGTGTTTATTTGCTTTTTGTCATTATATTTGAACATGATGGATTTTATAAATCTTGTACTGATTGTACTTCTGCCTTTCTGGGCCGATTTTTTTCCCCCCAGCACTTTAGCTGAGAGCATTCTCTATTCTGTAAATGGTATGGGTTAGGTTGATCTCTGCTTCTCTAAACTAGCACTTTCTAACTATTTGGTGTCATCTCCTTCCATGTAAATAGCACAGTTTAACTCTCAGAAAGCTGCATATTGTGCTGTGACTGATACTTCATACAAGTCGCCTGCCTGGTGTCATTTTATTTGGTGCTTGGGCAGGCTTTAGCATAGAGTGTTCTGCTGGTCCCAGAACCACCTCCTGCTGTTTTTAAGTGTTGGGGCTACAACTTCTAGAGACCCAGACAGAGTCTCTTTAACATGTTCAGATTTTATAGAAAGAGATTTCTTAGGCCTAAATATTAAATGAATTTTAAGCTGTTTTCGCAGAATTGTCTATTGTTTATAATTTCTTCTGCTGCTGCTGCTGCTGCTGCTGCTAAGTCGAGTCAGTCGTGTCCGACTCTGTGCGACCCCATAGACGGCAACCCACCAGGCTTCTCCGTCCCTGGGATTCTCCAGGCAAGATCACTGAAGTGGGTTGCCATTTCCTTCTCAATTTCTTCTAGTGTTCATAAATTAATTCCTTAGTTTATGTGGAGCTAGTAGGTCACAAGCCTTGAACACATAAGTTGAGAAATACAGTTCAGAAATACAAAATAGTAAAGCAAGGAAGGAAATTGTATCATATGTCTACACCTAAATATTCAGTTGTTATGTATACGCAGAAGTAAATTCTTGAAATTATCATGGGACTTTCAAGAAGATTGTCCTCTTTTACCCTTAATATAAGATTGCTATCTTTACATGCAAAGAAAACTTTTTAATATTTATGGGTTCAGTTAACTAAGATTAATAATTTGATTGGATAACAAATGAGACTGGAATGTCCCCAAGGGACCTTTACGAGGCGCTTACTGTTTATTTGGTAAAAGACACATACATGTCACAAAAACATGAAAGAATTTGGTTAAACTTTAAGATGGAATATGATCCTAGCAAAACTGAGGGAATAGACAATGACTTTCATAGAAATTTAAAATAGAAAGAAGCCCCAGTATGGTAACAAGCAAGCATGAGCTATGCTCAGTCATGTCTAACTCTTTGCAACCCCGTGGACTATAGCCTGCCAGGCTCCTCTGTCCATGGGATTTTCCCAGAAAGAATACAGGAGTGGGTTGCCATCTCTTCCTCTAAGGAATCTTCCTGACACAGGGATCAAACCCATGTCTCCTGCATTGTAGGTGGATTCCACCACTGAGCCAGTCAGTTCAGTTCAGTTACTCAGTCATGTCCTACTCTTTGGGACCCCATGAACTGCAGCACGCCAAGCCTCCCTGTCCATCACCAACTCCTGGAGTCCACCCAAACCCATGTGCATTGAGTCGGTGATGCCATCCAACCATCTCCTCCTCTGTCGTCCCCTTCTCCTCCTCCCCCCAATCCCTCCCAGCATCAGGGTCTTTTCCACTGAGTTAGTTCTTCACATCAGATGGCCAAAGTATTGGAGTTTTGCTTCAACATCAGTCCTTCCAGTGAACACCCAGGACTGATCTTTAGGATGGACTGGTTGAATCTCCTTGCAGTTCAAGGAACTCAAGAGTCTTCACCAACACCACAGTTTAAAGCATCAGTTCTTTGGCACTCAGCTTTCTTTATAGTCCAACTCTCAACATCCATACATGACCACTGGAAAAACCATAGCCTTGACTAAACGGACCTTTGTTGACAAAGTAAAGTCTCTGCTTTTTAATATGCTGTCTCAGTTGGTCATAACTTTCCTTCCAAGGAGTGTCTTTAATTTCATGGCTGCAGTCACCATCTGCAGTGATTTTGGAGGCCCCCCCCAAAATAAAGTCTGACACTGTTTCCCCATCTATTTGCCAAGAAGTGATGGGATCGGATGCATTGATCTTAGTTTTCTGAAATGATGAGCATTAAGCCAACTTTTTCACTCTCCTCTTTCACTTTCATCAAGAGGCTCTTTAGTTCTTCACTTTCTGCCATAAGGGTGGTGTCATCTGCATATCTGAGGTTATTGATATTTCTCCCAGCAATCTTGATTCCACCTTGTGCTTCTTCCAGCCCAGCATTTCCCATGATGTACTCTGCATATAAGTTAAATAAGCAGGATGACAATATACAGCCTTGACGTACTCCTTTTCCTATTTGGAACCAGTCTGTTGTTCCATGTCCAGTTCTAACTGTTGCTTCCTGACCTGCATACAGGTTTCTCAAGAGGCAGGTCAGGTGGTTTGGTATTTCCATCTCTTTCAGAATTTTCCACAGTTTCTTGTGATCCACACAGTGAAAGGCTTTGGCATAGTCAATAAAGCAGAAATAGATGTTTTTCTGGAACTATCTTGCTTTTTGGATGATCCAGCGGATGTTGGCAAATTGATCTCTGGTTCCTCTGCCTTTTCTAAAACCAGCTTGAACCTCTGGAAGTTCACGGCTTGGAGAATTTTGAGCATTACTTTACTAGCGTGTGAGATGAGTGCAATTGTGTGGCAGTTTGAGCATTCTTTGGCATTGCCTTTCTTTGGGATTAGAATGAAAACTGACCTTTTCCAGTCCTGTGGCCACTGCTGAGTTTTCCAAATTTGCTGGCATATTGAGTGCAGCACTTTCACAGCATCATCTTTTAGGACTTTAAATAGCTCAACTGGAGTTTCATCACCTCCACTAGGTTTGTTCATAGTGATGCTTCCTAAGGCCCACTTGACTTCCCATTCCAGGATGTCTGGCTCTAGGTCAGTGATCACACCATCGTGATTATCTGGGTTGTGATGTTTTTTGTACAGTTGTGTGTATTCTTGCCACCTCTTCTTAATATCTTCTGCTTCTGTTAGGTCCATACCATTTCTGTCCTTTATTGAGCCCATCTTTGCATGAAATGTTCCCTTGGTATCTAATTTTCTTGAAGAGATCTCTGGTCTTTCCCATTCTCTTGTTTTCCTCTGTTGTTTGCACTGATTGCTGAGGAACACTTTCTTATCTCTCCTTGTTATTCTTTGGAACTCTGCATTCAGATGCTTATATCTTTCCTTTTCTCCCTTGCTTTTTGCTTCTCTTCTTTTCACAGCTATTTGTAAGGCCTTCTCAGACAGCCATTTTTCTTTTTTGCATTTCTTTTTCTTGGGGATGGTCTTGATCCCTGTTTTCTGTACAATGTCATGAACCTCCATCCTATTAGTTCATCAGGCACTCTTGTCTATTAGATCTAGTCCGTTGAATCTATTTGTCACTTCCACTGTATAGTCATAAGGGATTTGATTTAGGTCAGACCTGAATGGTCTAGTGGTTTTTCCACTTTGTTCAATTTAAGTCTGGATTTGGCAATAAGGAGTTCATGATCTGAGCCACATCAGCTCCCAGTCTTGTTTTTGCTGACTGTATAGCGCGTCTCCATCTTTGGCTACAAACAATATAATCAATCTGATTTCGGTGTTGGCCATCTAGTGATGTTGGCCATATAGTACAGTCTTGTGTTGTTGCAAAAGGGTGTTTGCTATGATCAATGTGTTCTCTTGGCAAAACTCTATTAGCCTTTGCCATGCTTCATTCTGTACTCCAAGGCCAAATTTGCCTATTACTTCAGGTGTTTCTTGACTTCCTACTTTTGCATTCCAGTTCCCTATAATGTAAAGGGTATCTTTTTTGGGTGTTAGTTCTAAAAGGTCTTGGAGATCTTCATAGAACCGTTCAGCTTCTTCAGCATTACTGGTTGGGGCATAAACTTGGATTACGGTGATATTGAATGGTTTGCCTTGGAAACGAACAGAGATCGTTCTGTCGTTTTTGAGATTGCATCCAAGTATTGCATTTTGGACTCTTGTTGGCTTTGATGGCTACTCCATTTCTTCTAAGGGATTCCTGCCCACAGTAGTAGATATAATGGTTATCTGAGTTAAATTCACCCATTCCAGTCAATTTTATTTCACTGATTCCTAGAATGTCAATGCTCACTCTTTCCATCTCCTGCTTGACCACTTCCAATTTGCCTTGATTCATGGACCTGACATTCCAGGTTCCTATGCAATATTGCTCTTTACAGCATTGGACCTTGCTTCTATCACCAGTCACATCCACAACTGGGTGTTGTTTTTGCTTTGGCTCCATCCCTTCATTCTTTCTGGAGTTATTTCTCCACTAATCTCCAGTAGCATATTGGGCACCTACTGACCTGAGGAGTTCATCTTTCAGTATCCTATCTTTTTGCCTTTTCATATGTTCATGGGGTTCTCGAGGCAAGAATACTGAAGTGGTTTGCCATTCCCTTCTCCAGTGGACCACATTCTGTCAGACCCTTCCACCATGACCTGTCTGTCTTGGGTGGACCCACATGGCATGGCTTAGTTTCATTGAGTTAGAGAAGGCTGTGGTCCATGTGATCAGATTGGCTAGTTTTCTGTTGTGGTTTCAGTCTCTGCGCCCTCTAATGGCCTCTGTCAGTGCCTACCATCTTTCTTGGGTTTCTCTTACCTTGGATGTGGGGTATCTCTTCATGGCTGCTCCAGCAAACATAGTTGCTGCTCCTGAGCCACTGGGGAAGCCCAAAGCCAGAATGGTAGAGAAAGACCTAAAAGAGAAGAAACTTCCTTTGGATCTTAAATAATGCATAGGATTTGAATAATTCTATAAATATCCTCACAATGTTAATCCCATGTAAAGTCAGTATTACCAAAATTTGAGGGTTGAGTGGTATATTAAGAGGTTGTTAGATACACCAATCTGGTTAAAAAAGAGGAGCTGAAGTTGCTAAATGATAATGGTAGTACTAGATGATGGTAACACAACTTAGAAGTGCTGGGGTCAAATTGTAGAATTTCCTGAGCTCCAAACTGAGGAATGACCATTACACATTATGAAATCATTGGGTGTGACGGTTATCTTGGGGGTGTTTTTTGTTTTTGTTTTTAAATTGAGGGTCACCAGATGAATGTTCTTAAAACCGCATAGAGTAATGGTAAATAAGGATTAGAGAAGAGAGAGGCTAGGGGCCATTTAGTAAGCTGCCGCAGTAGTCCAGACATAAGTTGATAAGCCTTTAGCAGTAAGATTGAAAAAGGAGAGAAAATTTGAAAATTTTTCAGTAGGCTTGATGACTTAATTGAAAATGAAGGAGAAATCAAAGATGACACCAAAGTTTTTAATTTGGTCAGTTTGGGTCACACCACTGTCTAAAATGAAAAATCAAGTTCTTGGTTAAGTTCAAAGTTAACAAATTCTAATGTGGGTCTTGCTAAATGGTACTGATTGGAGAGTAGGCTAAAAAGAGTGGGAGTGCCCATTTTCAGTAGTTCTGATCTTTACACTAGGAATTATTATAGCTGCCTCATCATCATCTTATTCTAGTCCCAAGTCCCAGTGCTTTCACAAAACCTTTTCTGATAACCCAGAAAATGTGAAAAGCACTTGGTGTGTCTCCTAATTTCTGGAAGGATGAATTCAGTGTCTCCTGATAGATAGGGGCTCTTGAATAGGAAGGAACTAACTATCTTGTCGCTATCCTATGGTCCTTTCTTGGATCAGGGCTAAGGATGTCAAAGTACTTGGTGCATGTTCTTCTCTTGCCACCCTTGGAGTTTAGTGAATCGTCCAGAAATCTTTACTTTTTACTAATGGTGGCATTTATGTCAAGTGTCTTAAAAGTTACAAAGGCCTGCTTCAACTACATGGAAAGTAGGGTAGAATTGCAAATTCTAGTTATATAGAAAATGTATGGGACCAAATCATAATGAAGTATATATCTACTGCTTATACTGTGGGGCAGTCCCATCAGCTAGAGAGTCACTCATTTAATGAATAAATGAAATGGAGCTCTAATGTATGTCTGATGCTATTCTGGGCTCTGGGAAAACAATGAGCAAGACAGGTATTCTCCACTTCCAAGGAGTTTATGTTGAGACAAAATGTAAGTGCTGTGAAGAAAAAACATGATGTAAGGGCATAAAGTAGGAAGTCAAGAAACACCTGGAGTAACAGGCAAATTTGGCCTTGGAATACAGAATGAAGCAGGGCAAAAGAGTTTTGCCAAGAAATGCACTGGTCATAACAAACACCCTCTTCCAACAATATAAGAGAAGACTCTACACATGGACATTACCAGATGGTCAACACCGAAATCAGATTGATTATATTCTTTGCAGCCAAAGATGGAGAAGCTCTATACAGTCAGCAAAAACAAGACCAGGAACTGACTGTGGCTCAGACCATGAACTCCTTATTGCCAAATTCAGACTGAAATTGAAGAAAGTAGGGAAACCACTAGACCATTCAGGTATGACCTAAATCAAATCCCTTATGATTAGACAGTGAAAGTGAGAAATAGATTTAAGGGCCTAGATCTGATAGACAGAGTGCCTGATGAACTATGGGATGAGGTTCGTGACATTGTACAGGAGACAGGGATCAAGACCATTCCCATGGAAAAGAAATGCCAAAAGGCAAAATGGCTGTCTGGGGAGGCCTTACAAATAGCTGTGAAAAGAAGAGAAGTGAAAAGCAAAGGAGAAAAGGAAAGATGTAAACATCTGAACGCAGAGTTCCAAAGAATAGCAAGAAGAGATAAGAAAGCCTTCTTCAGCGATCAATGCAAAGAAATAGAGGAAAACAACAGAATGGGAAAGACTAGGGATCTCTTCAAGAAAATAAGAGATACCAAAGGAACATTTCATGCAAAGATGAGCTCGATAAAGGACAGAAATGGTATGGACCTAACAGAAGCAGAAGATATTAAGAAGAGGTGGCAAGAATACACAGAAGAACTATACAAAAAAGATCTTCATGACCCAGATAATCACGATGGTGTGATCACTGACCTAGAGCCAGACATTCTGGAATGTGAAGTCAAGTGGGCCTTAGAAAGCATCACTACGAACAAAGCTAGTGGAGGTGATGGAATCCCAGTTGAGCTATTTCAAATCCTGAAAGATGATGCTGTGAAAGTGCTGCACTCAATGTGCCAGCAAATTTGGAAGATTCAGCAGTGGCCACAGGACTGGAAAAGGTCAGTTTTCATTCCAATCCCAAAGAAAGGCAATGCCAAAGAATGCTCAAACTACCGCACAATTGCACTCATCTCACATGCTAGTAAAGTAATGCTCAAAATTCTCCAAGCCAGGCTTCAGCAATCCGTGAACCGTGAACTTCCTGATGTTCAAGCTGGTTTTAGAAAAGGCAGAGGAACCAGAGATCAAATTGGCAACATCTGCTGGATCATGGAAAAAGCAAGAGAGTTTCAGAAAAACATTTATTTCTGCTTTATTGACTTTGCCAAAGCCTTTGACTTTATTGTGTGGATCACAATAAACTGTGGAAAATTCTGAAAGAGATGAGAATACCAGAACACCTGATCTGCCTCTTGAGAAATTTGTATGCAGGTCAGGAAGCAACAGTTAGAACTGGACCTGGAACAACAGAGTGGTTCCAAATAGGAAAAGGAGTTCGTCAAGGCTGTATATTGTCACCCTGTTTATTTAACTTATATGCAGAGTACATCATGAGAAATGCTGGACTGGAAGAAACACAAGCTGGAATCAAGATTGCCAGGAGAAATATCAATAACCTCAGATATGCAGATGACACCACCCTTATGTTAGAAAGTGAAGAGGAACTAAAGAGCCTGTTGATGAAAGTGAAAGAGGAGAGTGAAAAAGTTGGCTTAAAGCTCAACATTCAGAAAACGAAGATCATGGCATCCAGTCCCACCACTTCATGGGAAATAGATGGGGAAACAGTGGAAAGAGTGTCAGACTTTATTTTTCTGGGCTCCAAAATCACTACAGATGGTGACTGCAGCCATGAAATTAAAAGACGCTTACTCCTTGGAAGGAAAGTTATGACCAACCTAGATAGCATATTCAAAAGCAGAGACATTACTTTGCCAACAAAGGTCCATCTAGTCAGGGCTATGGTTTTTCCTGTGGTCATGTATGGATGTGAGAGTTGCACTGTGAAGAAGGCTGAGCGCCGAAGAATTGATGCTTTTGAAGTGTGGTGTTGGAGAAGACTCTTGAGAGTCCTTGGACTGCAAGGAGATCCAACCAGTCCATTCTGAAGGAGATCAGCCCTGGGATTTCTTTGGAAGGAATGATGCTAAAGCTGAAACTCTAGTACTTTGGCCACCTCATGCCAAGAGTTGACTCATTGGAAAAGACTCTGATGCTGGGAGGGATTGGGGGCAGGAGGAAAAGGGGACAACAGAGGATGAGATGGCTGGATGGCATCACTGACTCGATGGACGTGAGTCTGAGTGAACTTCGGGAGTTGGTGATGGACAGGGATGCCTGGCGTGCTTCAATTCATGGGGTCGCAAAGAGTCGAACATGACTAAGTGACTGATTTGATCTGATCTGATCTGAAGGGCATAAAAAATGACAGAATTGGCTAAAGTGTTAATTATTAGAGGCTGTTTCTCAAAAATTATTTTAAGAAGGCTAAAATTTAAGCATACCACTAGTTGAATTATTTGCAGGCTAACACTCCCTTAACCATTTTCAAATCTGTTAATTCTTGATTTCTTTCTGCTCAGAATTGCTTTTTAAAAAGAGTTCTATGTATCAGTTATATTTTGATGTTTTGGTTGATTGTGTGTAGAGAACTGGTCTGTTTTATATAAAGCAGTTGGCCTGAGTAGAACCTCCCAGAGAATTACCAGATATCATAAGATCTGAGGGACATCTGAAGGGCTTAAAATCAGTTTTTGAAAAGGCTTCTATCTATGAAAGTCTTCTATCTCACTCTCATGCCCGGAGAGGGAATCATAGTGATGCCAGCTACTGGGAAAGCACCAGGCGCACCTTCTGTCTGGCCTGCCCTTTTGCCCGGCTCCTGACACACTTGGACTCGTTCTTCAAGCCCGCAGCACCACCACTGTGCCTTGTGTGTTCCTCTGTTGATGCATGTGTCAGCTTACATTTCAGCCTCTCTGGTGTGTTCTCTGTCACCAGTACAAGGGTAATCTGTCCTACCAGCCTACCTCACTGATTCGCAGGAGGAATAAAGGTAGTTGCACTTTGAATACTGGAAGATGGTGTACACCGTCTGTGACTTACGAAGTTTAAAGAGCTCTCACCAAGTGGAAAAAAGGGAACCTTCCTATACTGTTGGTGGGAATATAAAGTGGTGTAGCAACTATGGAAAACAGTATGGAAATTCCTTAAAACTAAAAAGAGCATTAGCATATGATCCAGCCATCCAACTTCTGCACAGATATCTGGAAAAGATGAAAACTAATTTAAAAAGATTGCACCCTAATGTTCATAGCAGCACTGAAGAGCCGAAATACGGAAACAACCCAAGTGCCCTTCAACAGATGATTGACTTAAGATGTGGTGTATATACACAATGGAATATCGCATGCATGCTAAGTCACTAAGTCATGTCTGACTTCTTGCAATTCCATGGATAGCCCACCAGCCTCCTTTGTCCATAGGATTTCCCAAGCAAGAATACTGGAGTGGGTTGCCATTTCCTTCAAGGGATCTTCCTGACCCAAGGATGGATCCTGCATCTTCTACATTGGCAGTCGTGTTCTTTACCAATGAGCCACCAAGGAAATCCATAATGGAATATTACTCAGCCATAAAAACAATTAAATATTGCCATTTGCAGCAACATGAATGGACCTAGAGAATATTATATTAAGGGAAGTAAGAAAGACAAATGTATGATATTGCTTATACA
Organism: Bos indicus x Bos taurus; assembly: GCF_003369695.1. Lineage (NCBI taxonomy): Eukaryota > Metazoa > Chordata > Mammalia > Artiodactyla > Bovidae > Bos > Bos indicus x Bos taurus. Next base: position 68,019,881 of record NC_040076.1, on the reverse strand, counting down.
TGAGATATAAAAAATAATACAGACAAATCTATACACAAAACAGAAATAGACTCACAGACATAGGAAACAAACTTCTGATTCACAAAGGGGAAAAGGGGGACAGGAGAGGTAAATTAGGAGATAAAAATTAGTATACACAAAAATAGATAAGCAACAAGGGTTTACTGTATAGCACAGGGAACTATATTCAGTATCTTGTAGTAGTGGAAAATAATCTGAAAAGTATATAAAACTGAATCACTGCTGATACCTGAAACTAGCACAATATTGTAAATTAACTACTCTTCAGTTTAAATAAAAAACAAGGAGCCCTCGCTGTCCTGCTTGCGCACTTCTGATGTTCTCCAGTTTGTCAATTTCTTTTAGTGTAGGTCCATCAGTGAGCAGTGAACTCCAGATGTGATCTGATCAAGCAGAATACAGTTAGATTATCATTTCTTACAATCTTGTTAATGAGTGAAGTGAAGTCGCTCAGTCGTGTCCAACTCTTTGTGACTGTAGCCCACCAGCCTCCTTCATCCATGAGCTTCTCCAGGCAAGAGCACTGGAGTGGGTTGCCATTTGTTTAAAAGGGACTTAGACTGAGTTGGCTGTCTTTAGCCATCACAGTATACTATATGACATATTAGGACTGTAGTTAGTTTCCAGACAATATTCTCATGGTCATTCTCCGTGTTTTGTGTGGCATTATGTTAGCACAGCTTGGGGAGCCAGGTCCTGTCCGCTAGAAATGAGCAGTTCCTTAAAGACAGTTTTGTGCCAAAAACAAGTGGCCTCCACTGCCCCTAAAGGAAGAGCTCACATTTGCCACAACTTGAAGTGCTTGTTCTGCTTGAAGCCAGGTCTGCCCCTGGAGGCCATAAAGCATGGTGAAGAGAGCTAGACTGGAAATCGGGAGTCTTGAGTTTGGGTTCAGTTGCTGTTTTTTTTACTGTGTGAACCATTTTTCCCAGTTACAAAACGTGCGAATTTGATGAACAATTCTCTTTTGTCACTCCATGATTCAACAATCATCTATTTAATAATATAGTTCTAGCATTTTGACCAGACATATCTTTCAGTTAGTCAGCCACAAAGGGTTTGCTCAGAGTTTTAGGGCTTTATGTGAAACTTTTGTTTAGAACTTTATGTGAAGTAGACAGGTCATTCTCCCAATCAATAGGATGGCCCTGCCAACTCTGAAGAAGATTTGTAGAAAGAAGCGGGGAGGGGGTTGTGTGTGATTATTTGTCTCATAATTCAAAAAGCTCTGATATTCCTGGTATCTCTTAATAATTCCATCTATTTTTAGGATTAAGTTTTGAACATCAGCATTCCCTACTAAGAAGTTTTAAATATGCCTGGTATAAAAATATTGTAAATAAATTTTGCTTTATGTTTTATAGCCACCAATTTTTATGGATTAAAAGATTGGACTGGGAAGCCACCATCATTTAAGTCTTCCCAGATGGCTCAGTAGTAAAGCATCCACCTGCCAAGCAGGATACACAGGTTTAACCCTGGGTTGGAAAGATCCCTGGAGAAGGAAATAAACAGCAGCCAACACCAGTGTTCTTGCCTGGGAAATCCCATGGACCGAGAGCCTGGCAGGTTACAGTCTAGGGTGTCACAAGAGTCAGATATGACTTAAGCGACTAAACGACAGCAACAACGTGATCTTCTAGTCCAATTTCATTTTTAGAAATATAGAAATTGAAACCAAAAATATTAAAGACATTTGCTCAAAGCCCCACAGCTAACACCTTGAATCAGGTATCATGATTCGCCGTTTACTTTCTGCACTATGCTGTCTTCTTGATACCAGTTGAATGTCATGACCACTTGAACCCCTAGGGCCTCAAATCTCTCATTCACTCTGTATGCCATTCTCTCTCTACTGGCATGGTCCAAAAATAAGGAATTCCTTCTGTAATTTATCATGAGGACTGAGTAAGATAAGTGAAAATGCTTTGCAAACTATTGACACTATGATAGTTGGTAATGATCACATTACATGTAGTCGGTGTACATGTATATATGTGTGCATACTATACTAGACATTTAAGGTTCATTTTTGCTTTATGAAAGACACAATGTTCTTAAAGTCTGCTTAACATGCAGCATAATGCTAGTAAAACAATTTTCCCACCTATCACTTGGCCATTTCCATCAAAGGTCATTATTTAAACTTGTTTTTAAAGTAGATGGAAGAAGTTTCATTGGGTTTTCTCTCAACAGCACTGGCATTCACAGTGAGTTTGGACATTATCAGGACCCCAGCACTATCTTCTTCTCAGCTGAAGAGAAAGAGAGCTCATTTTCCATGGAGATCTCAAGGAGACATGTAGAAGTATCACAAGCTATCAAGGAGGAAAACATGGTCCCCTTTTAAGCCAGAGACTTACACAATTGTTCAAATCTAAAATAGAAATGCTGTCCACTGCTCAGTAGGGAGCACACAGCCAAGGTACATATTTTCATCCCACCATCCTTTCCAGATTATTCTTTACTTGGCTGTGAGCTGAGCTCCAGGCCCAAAATGGGGTTGGAGATCAGAACCAAGTATTTTAAAAGTTGGCAGTTCCAAAACAAGCGGAACAGACCTTTTTGGAGGGTAGTAGTTTGTGGTTTGGCAAGAAGAAAGGAGTAAATGAAAAATAAAATTTTCAATCCAGAGCCTCAATGGATGGAGAGAAAATTAATCTTTTTTTTTTTTAGGTCAGTACTATCAGACTTGTTGTTTTAGAATAGGGAGATAGATTGATGGAAGATGAGACACAAAGTAGAACAAGCCAGTAAATATTTGAGTGAGTAGGTCCTCACCATTTAGAACAGTGACCTATATGCCACCACTCCACCCTTCCCCTGCCACAAAGCTAATGATCACTTTTTTCACTGGAGGCTTAGAGCACTTGTTATCGCCTCTCCCCACCCCCCCACCCCCCCCCCACCCCTCCCCCCCACCAACCCTTGCCTCCACTCCTTTCCCAACTGGTCTAAAAGCCCATGTGGTTAGATTTCTGTATTAGTGGAAGACTAACACATAAAGCATCTCCTCTTGTCCCCTAACTTATGCAGAAAGAGCCTGAGAATTTAAATTGTAGTTTTGTGTTCTTGGCTAAAGTTTGAGAAAAGGTCATGCTTTCTCATTGATGAATATAAGACACTGGAACAGGCAGTGTTCTATGGGATATGTTCAATGTTCAAAGGTCTATGGGATAGTTCATTTTAATGATGGTGCATTAGAAGAGAATGAGCCCTGGATTGGGAGTCAGGTGATGAAGTGAGTCTGTCTTCATGGTCTATGTGACCTTCAACCAGTAATATATTAGCTCTCTGGTGTGTGCCACACTGAGCATTTAAAGACAAGATAAAGTGTGCCTCTGAAGACCTAGAGCCCCAGGACCTGCCGAATGAGGAGATATGATCTCAGAGACTCTTTCCAACTCAAAATGCCATGGCTTCCAAGGAGGAGGTTTCCAACACCAAGAGAACTAGACACACAGCCCTGATGGACATTCACCCCATGTTGGGGTCACACAGAATTTTAGTGTGGGATTACTGTTCTTTCTGTTTTCCTCTAATACTCATCTCTGAGTACCCTCTATATACACTTTCTTCTAGATGAGAACACTTTCAGAGAGCATTTTTGTGTTGTGACTCTCTGAGGACGTGAATATTTTTATTTCACCCTCACATTTAAACAATAGTTTCCATTGGATTTTGATGTGAGGATGGAAATATAAGGTTGTCTTTTCCCTCTTTGTAGAAATCAAAACTGACAAAAGGAGTACAAATGCCATTCGTGGGGAAAACTAGGAGATAGAAGTTTTGACTAAATATTTGACCATGAACTTTTAAAACTGATTTTAACAACTATTTATTCAAATCAAGAGCATTGAACAGGGAAGCAAATACTTAGGGACAAGGTGATGAGGCAGCAGAAGGAAGTGAAGCAGGAGCTGGGAGAGTTTAGGCAAGAGATGGAAGGAAAACATTAGGCCACCTCAGAAATGAAAGCAAAATTGAAAGTAAGGGAAAATCAAATTTTTTTAATCAATTTTTGAGGGAAAATCAAATTTAAAACATAGCAGTTTTGATATAATATCCTAGATTTGAACTTGCTTTCCTTCAGTGCTTTGCACAGTACACCATTGCCTTCTGGCTCCCAGAGGCTATGAAGAAGACTATCATGGAGCAGGTCCTTGTTACTTTCAAGGTGATAATAGTTTTCTCCCTGGAATCCTTTAGAATTTTCTCTGGCTTTGATCTTAAATTTCACTCTAATGAATATTACAGTGTTTTGTTTCTGTTCTTAATGTCTCCTGTTAGTGCTCTATGAGCTCTTTAAATCAGTGATCTTACATCTTTTTTTCTAATTCTGGAAAATTATCAGTCATTATTTCTTCAAAGTTTTCCTTGTAATTTGTTTTTCTCTCTACTTTGATTCATTTTAAGCTTTTACTCCAAAGTTACCTGTCACTTAACTTTTTTCTTACTTTGAACATTTCTGCCTACTCTTAACTCTCCCGGGGAAGGTTTCTTGACTTGATATTACCATTTGTTTCTCGGTTATCCCCTTCTCCTGATAAACTGGACTTCCCTGGTGGCTCAGTTTTAAAGAATCTGCCTGCCAATGCAGGAGACAGGAGACATAGGTTCAATTCCTGGGTTGGGAAGATCCTCTGGAGGAGGGCATGGCAACCCACTCCAATGTCCCTGCCTGGAGAATCCCATGGACAGAGGAGCCTGGTGAGCTTTAGTCTACAGGGTCACAAAGAGATGGACACAACTGAAGTGACTGAGCACACATGCACACTAATAAATTAATTTATTAGATTCTTAATGAACTGTTACATTAGTAACATAGTTCTTTTATATAATTGTTTATCTCTGCTTCATATTTCCAAAACTCTTATCTTGTTAATCATATTTATTATGCATATTTTACATTCTTGTCTGTCTGGCCCATTGGTTATTTCCTTTAGCATGGACTGTTAAGCATATGTACCTTGTTTGTATCATTCTTTCCCCCTGAAAGCCCATATTACCTTGGGAATATTAGCTACCAGACAGGTCATGTATATCTGGCTGAGGTGACTAAAGTCCAGCCTTAGACTCTCATTAGTTCACAGATGATGTCTGGTGTCATAGAGTGGTATAGCAGTAGGAAATATTCCCTGCACTGATGACTTCCGTTGTTTTAGTCTGGACTTGATCACTCCCTACTTACCTACCCACGTTAGCTGACTTTTTCTGTATTTCCTCTCTCAGCTGTGCTCTTTTACAAAAGCTTCCTCATTGGGATTAGAATAAGAATTAGGGCTGCTCAGAGTTACGACACTGATCTGCACCTGTTAGCTGCTCCCCAGAAGCCAGATTCCAGCTCTGCCATATGTTGTATGTATATCCAATGGCACTGTGCCGGCGTTACTCTTCCTCTCCCCACCGAAGTGATGAGGTGAGCAGTGACTTGCCCAGAACAGTGTGTGTGTGTGTGGGGTGGGCAAGAATGTATAATGAGACTATACTGCTACACCCCATCCTCCACCTGCCAGCTTCTATTCTAGACTACCAGTTCCCATATGCATTTGAAACACAGCCACTTCCTGTCTTCCTCAATGTTTCTTGTTTTTATATTATATTATGTTATTCGTTGACCTACCAGTGATTTCTGTAGCAGTTCTAGGGTGGATTCCGAAAGGAGGCCAGAAACTGTTTGGCTGCTATCTTGTCCTCCCCACTAATGTATAACGTCACCTCTGTCACTCACCAGTTCCACAATATATGTGGGTGAATTGCTTCTGTCTCTAGTCTATTTCATTTATGTATTATCTGCCTCTGTGCAATACCACACTGTTTTAATTATTGAAAATTCTTAACATCTTTTAAGAGATGTTATTGGAATATAGTCGATTTACCATAACGTCTTGATATCTGATGTGGGGATCCTTTCTTCTTATTCATTCTGTAAATTGTCTTGGCTATTCCAGGACTTTTTACTCTCCTATGTGAACTCAAGGATCAGTTTATCAAGTTCTATGAAAAATCCTCTTGAGTTTTAGGTGAATTGTTCTGAATTTTTAGGTTGGTTTAGGGAATTGCCATTGTTATTATATTGAGATCTCTAATACATTAGTATTGTATAAAGCTCCATGTATTTTCTCCCTAAAGATCTTGTTAAACTTTTGTGGGATTAAGTCCTAGGTGCCTTATAGCTTTTGTTACTACTGTAAGTCATTTTTTCTTTTGCTTTTTTCTACAATGAAAATACCTTTTTTTTTTTCTGATCATATAAAAAGTGCTCATTGGAAACATTTGATTATTATATAAAGAAGAAAGTAAATCCCACCCATCATACTGAGGTTACATTGCTGGTTATCCTTTCAAGCATTCTTTATGTATGCAGTATACATACCCCAATAAATTTACATACATAGGATCCTGTCATGCTTGCTTTTTTTTGAACATTTATTCTCTACCTCCTCTCCCCATATTAACCCCTTTTTTATTCCCTAGCCACACACCTGTTACCTATATTCATAACCAATATTTGCTCCATGCTTGTGAAATCCTACATAGATCCTTGTATTGATATTTATAGAGATTTCAGGGAGTTGATCATTGTTTTGAAAAAAATGGGTCATATTATACTCATTTGTACTTTCATTTTCTCACACTTAGAAGTACCTTTGAAAATCTATATGCTACTACTATAGATTCTACTAAGTCATTTATATGGATCTAATTTATTTTTTTAATATTCCATGATCTGGAGATGCAATACTATAATTTATTCAATAATATGGATCAGTTGTATCTAGCAGGAACTAATTATTTTAAATAGAAAGTGATTTAATACAGGTAATTTGGGACTTAACCAAATCCTTGTGAAAGTGTTAGTCACTCAGTCGTGTCCATCTCTTTATGACTCTAAGGACTGTAGTGCTCCAGGCTCCTCTGTCCATCCGATTCTCCAGGCAAGAATACTGGAACGGGTAGCCATTCCATTCTCCAGGGAATCTTCCTGACCCAGGGATTGAACTCGGGTCTCTGGCACTGCAGATGGATTCTTTACTGTTTGAGCCACTGTGGAAGCCCAAATCCTTCAGTTCAGTTCAGTTCAGTTGCTCAGTCGTGTCTGACTCTTTGTGACCCCATGAATCGCAGCACACCAGGCCTCCCTGTCCATCACCAACCCCCGGAGTTCACTCAAACTCATGTCCATTGAGCCGGTGATGCCATCCAGCCATCTCATCCTCCGTTGTCCCCTTCTCCTCCTGCCCCCAATCCCTCCCAGCATCAGGGTCTTTTCCAATGAGTCAACTCTTTGCATGAGGTGGCCAAACTATTGGAGTTTCAGCTTTAGCATCAGTCCTTCCAATGAACACCCAGGACTGATCTCCTTTAAGATAGACTGGTTGGATCTCCTTGCAGTCCAAGGGACTCTCAAGAGTCTTCTCCAACACCATACTTCAAAAGCATCAATTCTTCAGCGCTCAGCTTTCTTCATAGTCCAACTCTCACATCCATACATGACCACTGGAAAAACCATAGCATTGACTAGATGGACCTTTGTTGACAAAGTAATGTCTCTGCTTTTGAATATGCTATCTAGGTTGGTCATAACTTTCCTTCCAAGGAGCAAGCGTCTTTTAATTTCATGGTTGCAGTCACCATCTGCAGTGATTTTGGAGCCCAAAAAACAAAGTCTGACACTGTTTCCACTGTTTCCCCATCAGATGCCATGATCTTAGTTTTCTGAACGTTGAGCTTTAAGCCAACCCTTTCACTCTTCTCTTTCACTTTCATCAAGAGGCTTTTTAGTTCCTCTTCACTTTCTGCCATAAGGGTGGTGTCATCTGCATATCTGAGGTTATTGATATTTCTCCCAGCAATCTTGATTCCAGCTTGTGTTTCTTCCAGTCCAGCGTTTCTCATGATGTACTCTGCATATAAGTTAAATAAGCCAGGTGACAATATACAGCCTTGACGTACTCCTTTTCCTATTTGGAACCAGTCCATTGTTCCATGTCCAGTTCTAACTGTTGCTTCCTGACCTGCATACAGGTTTCTCAAGAGGCAGGTCAGGTGGTCTGATATTCCCATCTCTTTCAGAATTTTCCACAGTTTATTGTGATCCACACAGTGAAAAGCTTTGGCATAGTCAATAAAGCAGAAATAGATGTTTTTCTGGAACTCTCTTGCTTTTTCCATGATCCAGTGGATGTTGGCAATTTGATCTCTGGTTCCTCTGCCTTTTCTAAAACCAGCTTGAACATCTGGAAGTTCACGGTTCACGTATTGCTGAAGCCTGGCTTGGAGAATTTTGAGCATTACTTTACTAGCATGTGAGATGAGTGCAATTGTGCGGTAGTTTGAGCATTCTTTGGCATTGCCTTTCTTTGTGATTGGAATGAAAACTGACCTTTTCCAGTCCTGTGGCCACTGCTGAGTTTTCCAAATTTGCTGGCATATTGAGTGCAGCACTTTCACAGCTTCATCTTCCAGGATTTGAATTAGCTCAACTGGAATTCCATCACCTCCACTAGCCTTGTTTGTACTGATGCTTCCTAAGGCCCACTTGACTTCACATTCCAGGATGTCTGGCTCTAGGTCAGTGATCACACCATCAGGATTATCTGGGTCATGAAGCTCTTTTTGTACAGTTCTTCTGTGTATTCTTGCCACCTCTTCTTAATATATTCTGCTTCTGTTAGGTCCATACCATTTCTGTCCTTTATCAAGCCTATCTTTGCATGAAATGTTCCCTTGGTATCTCTAATTTTCTTGAAGAGATCCCTAGTCTTTCCCATTCTGTTGTTTTCCTCTATTTCTTTGCATTGATCTCTGAGGAAGGCTTTCTTATCTCTCCTTGCTATTCTTTGGAACTCTGCATTCAGATGCTTATATCTTTCCTTTTCTCCTTTGCTTTTCACTTCTCTTCTTTTCACAGCTATTTGTAAGGCCTCCCCAGACAGCCATTTTGCTTTTTTGCATTTCTTTTCCATGGGGATGGTCTTGATCCCTGTCTCCTGTACAGTGTCACAAACTTCCATCCATAGTTCATCAGGCACTCTATCTATCAGATCTAGTCCAAATCCTTAGAGGGACCCAAGTACCAGATTCTAGGCTGGGCCTCCAGTGATGACTCCCACAACAGTTCCATGGAACCTGCCACCCAAGAGAAGTGCAACATCCATCACAGTCAGGAAGTTGATGTCCCAGCTGCTGGTTCCAGAGTCATGCCACCCTAGCTACAACCTGGGCATTCAGGAAGCTACTATCAGAACTGTTGACTCGAGACCCATATCATGTCTGTCAGAGCTACACTTGTACATCTGACTGGTGAAATTAAATCACAGTCTAGAACACTAGCTTCAAGGGAGTCTGGGAATTATGTCTTTAATTTTCCAGACTCTGCAAGTAGACACACAAGAAAAAGGTTAACTAGAGGGAGAGTGGACCAGCCTACCCAATGTGCTGTATACTGTACGTTGCTGCAGATTGGGTTCCCCTACAAACAGTTTCACAGTAAACATATCTGTAATGTGGCCTCATGGGTTCCTACTTATATTCCTAAGGAATAGGGTCCCAGGAGTAGAATTTCTGGAACAAAGTATATATGTATTTTAAAAAATAGACCTTGCTAATTTGCCTTCTGAAAAAATTGTAACACTTTACATTTCTGCCGGCAATGTGTGAGAATTACCTTCATTCATACCACACAATCAGCAATAGGAATGATGGTTTGGTGTTTGGTGTGTGTCTGTGTATTTGCTTATTGTGGAGAATTTCAAACATGCACAAAAGTAGGCAGAGTGTGTAATGAATTGCCATGTTCCTATCTGGAAGCCTCAACCACCATCCATGCATGTCTGACTCCGTCACATCTACTTCCCATGTTTTATATTATTTTAGAAGAAATTTCAGATACCGTATTATTTCATTTATAAAGATAAGTGTATGTCTAAAAGATAAAAACAATATTATTACAATATCTAAAATATTAACAATAATTACTCATGAACTAGTCAGCCAGTGCTTCCATTTTGTTTGAGTAAAGATTCAAATGGGCTTCCCAGGTGGTGCTAATGGTAAAGAACCCACCTGCCAATGCAGGAGACTTGGTAGATGCAGGTTTGATCTCTGGGTTGGGAAGATCCCCTAGAGCTGGAAATGGCAACCCACTCCAGTATTCTTGCCTGGAGAATCCCATGGACAGAGGAGCCTGGCAGGCTACAGTCTATACAGTCACACAGAGTTGGACACAATTGAAGCGACTTAGCATGCATGCAAGATTCAAACAAGGCCCACAAATTGCAACAAATTAAAGTGTTTTGTGTCTTTTAACTTACAGCCTCTCCCTCCATTTTTTTAATTCCTCACAATTTATTTGTTAACAGAACCAGGCTAACGATGCCATGAAGTTCCTTGCAGTCTGAGTTTTCCAGATCGCATCCCTTTGTTGTAGCGGAATGTTGTCCTAGTTATTTCCTGTGAATTGGGAGTGGAATCCAGAGGCTTGGTCAGACCCGAGTTTGACTTTTATGACAACAATAATGCAGATGGTGTCTGTTTCTCCACTGGGACTCACATAATATCTGGTTCTCTCTCCCTTGTGATGTTAGCAATCACTCGTGGTCAGTGTCCAGATCCACTAGGATTACAGCACCAGCTATCCTTTTTCATCTGTGACATAGAACACATCTATAAAGAAAAATGTCCTCCACTCTGCTATTTGATTACCCGAGTTCATTTACATAAGAAAAATGCTTTATTGTTTCCAGTTTTTTGCCAGTTTTCAAAATAATGAATTGGTTCCCTAGCATCCTCAGTGGTGACTTGTTTTTTTTAGCATCACTGTGAATTCATGGATTAAATTTACTTGATGGGTTTCAATCCACTGTAGTTGTGACTCTCACAGATACTTTTAAATTGTTCCACCTTTGATCAGTGGAAGCTTTGCTATGATTGTGTTTGTTCTTGCCACTGTGATAGGTGTCAAACAATTTTACATTACTTTCATTTTTATTTCCCTGATCTCTAGTGAATTTGACCATGTTCTTATGTTTTTGGGGCCTTTTGGCTTTACTCACTAGAGAATTATTTGTATCTTTTGCACAATTTTCTATTCCCATTGTTGGTTTTGTCTTATCAGTTTTAAAGGGTGCTTTGTATAGAAAGTAATCCTTGGTGAGACTATAGTAGCACCGACATTTTCCCATACATATTGATTGCTATTAACTTTGTCTTAGTGAAGTGATGAAGTGATAATGAAGAATATAGTAGCACAAACATTTCCCAGACATATTGATTGCTATTAACTTTGTCTTAGTTCAGTTCAGTTTCAGTTCAGTTGCTCAGTCATGTCCGACTCTTTGCGACCCCATGAATCGCAGCACACCAGGCCTCCCTGTCCATCACCAACTCCCGGAGTTCACTCAGACTCACGTCCATCGAGTCAGTGATGCCATCCAGCCATCTCATCCTCTGTCGTCCCCTTCTCCTCCTGCCCCCAATCCCTCCCAGCATCAGAGTCTTTTCCAATGAGTCAACTCTTGGCATGAGGTGGCCAAAGTACTGGAGTTTCAGCTTTAGCATCATTCCTTCCAAAGAAATCCCAGGGCTGATCTCCTTCAGAATGGACTGGTTGGATCTCCTTGCAGTCCAAGGGACTCTCAAGAGTCTTCTCCAACACCACACTTCAAAAGCATCAATTCTTTGGCGCTCAGCCTTCTTTACAGTCCAACTCTCACATCCATACATGACCACAGGAAAAACCATAGCCTTGACTAGACGGACCTTTGTTGGCAAAGTAATGTCTCTGCTTTTGGATCTGCTATCTAGGTTGGTCATAACTTTCCTTCCAAGGAGTAAGCGTCTTTTAATTTCATGGCTGCAGTCACCATATAGTTTCTTAATTCTTGGTAAGGAAAGTCTTCCCAAATCATTGATTGTGTATATAATCTCACAGACAGTTTTCTTCAAGTTTAAAAATTATTTTTCTTTTATACTGAAATACTTAATTTGCTTGCAATTTACTTTTGATTTTAGTGTAAGATAGTAGTTCATTTTAATTTTCTTTCATATTGGTAACCGGTTATGCCTGCAATTTTTTAATAAAGAGGGCTCATCTTTTTCCCACTGAACTACCATTTTGGCACATAAACATTTCTATTAGTCACTGTAATAATGATCAATTATTTATTCTATTCCACAAATGCATTTTTATATACCCTTACTAATGGCATATTGATTTGAATACATAAACTTTACAGTACAGCTGATATCTTAGTAAGTTCTGTATATACCCACTCTTCATTTTCTTTTATTTTATAGTTGTATTAGCTATTCTTTGGCATTCTTTTGCTACTGAATTTTAGAATCATCTTATCTAATTCCAAGAAAAACCTTGTTGGAATTCTAATTAGAACTACATTAAATTTATATATTAAAATTCCTGGAATTAACAGTTTTTTATTGTCTTTCCTTTTAGGATTTCAATTTATTAAAATCCTATTTTGTGTCTTTTAATAGTTTTTTTCCCCTTAGTTTGTTTCAGTATAAATCCTAAGTCTGTCTTGTTAAATTTATTTATAAGTATTTAGCATTTTTGTCACTAACATGATTTGACTGGATTTTTATTAACAACATGAAGATTTTATAGGCATAAGAACTTTTTAGACAAACTGTTCAGTCACTGGAACTTGTAATTGAAGTGAAAGCTCCTCCTTATATTATCAGGAAGGAAGGGTAGATACACATCTCTGTAAGACGGTTAAGCATCTGTCTACAATGTGGGAGACCTGGGTTCGATTCCTGGGTTGGGAAGGTCCCCGGGAGAAGGAAATGACAATCCACTCCAGTACTGTTGCCTGGAAAATCCCATGGACAGAGGAGCCTGGTAGGCTACAGTCCATGGGGTCGCAAAGAGTCGGACACGACTGAGCGACTTCACTTAACTCACTTAAGACTATTTAGGTAAGGTCTTGCTGAGAGGTTGGGGCAGGGACCAGATGAGCCCTGGAAGACCTACAAAGAAGAGGAGTCTACAACGTTGCTGTTTTAGCCAGCCTCCTAATATCAGCCCTCATGTGAGGGCTCTTGACTTAGCCAGTTTTTCCAGTGGATACATGGACATGTAGAAGACCATTATAAAACATGCTGGGATAATCTAGACTAATTTAATTCTAAATTTAGGACAATCTAAAAATTTCCCAAAAAAGTTTTTCTTCTGTTTTCTTTTTTTTTTTCAAAATTCCATTTTGCTGTTATGATATAGTTTGTTTTGTTTTTGCAATGAATACCTTTTGGTTGTTGATTTCCCCAGGTAAACAATTACAATAAATGTACTCATTCATTCACTTTGTGTATACAAAAATAATAGAAAGAATTTTAGCCCACTGGAGTCCAGAGTTAATATGCTTTGCAGTACATCTTCTCATTCAATTTTCAAAACATCACCATGAAGTAGACTGAGTTTATTTCGTTTGTATCTCGTTTTTAACAACTAGGAACTTAAGGCCCAGAAGAATGTGTTACTTGTCCAAGGTCACACAACTAGTTAATGACATAGCTTCCATGCCAACCAAGTGGCTGACTCAGAAGATCTTATCATTATAGTATTGTCCTTTCACAGAAGAATTTGAGGTAGAAATGTATGACTTAGAACCTCCATTTCTACTTCTACAAAACAAAGGATTTTTAATAGATGGTATCTGGTAGTAGATTCTTATGCAGAAAATTGAGTTTACTGAATTTGTAAATCAAGGGTTTTACATATGCTGCTGCTGCTAAGTCGCTTCAGTCGTGTCCAACTCTGTGCGACCCCACAGACAGCAGCCCACCAGTCTCCCCCGTGCCTGGGATTCTCCAGGCAAGAACAATGGAGTGGGTTGCCATTTCCTTCTCCAATGCAGGAAAGTGAAAAGTGAAAGTGAAGTTGCTCAGTCATGTCCAACCCTCAGTGACCCCATGGACTGCAGCCTACCAGGCTCCTCCATCCATGGGATTTTCCAGGCAAGAGTACTGGAGTGGGGTGCCATTGCCGTCTCCGTCTGGTTCCTATGAAGCTGCCTTAAAACTTTCAACAAACCACCAAACCTCCCTGACTCTCAGATTTCTTATAACAAAATAATTTAGATGCCCCTAAGGCCCTTTGTGATCTGAAATTCTATGATTTATATATTGTACCACGTGTTCCCTATTTCCCATGTCTAATTCATTAAAAACACACCTCAGTCCTAGCTCCTTGTAAGTGCCCAATAAGGAGAGATTATTTGTTCAAGTCTGTGAATTTTCCAAGTTTTAATCTCTTGTATCACTAAAGTAATGTTCTGCTTTTATATAAGGTAGATTTTGAGTGTTGATCTGATCCATTTTACTAATGTTAATTGAGCCCTTTACCACAAGCCAGGTACGGTTTTAGTTGCTCAGAATGGGAAGTGTTTAAGGAGAGCTGTATCAGCCTCTGAGGACTGGAGTATTTGGGATCCACAAGTCAGGCTGGGAGGTGGGCTGGTGGTTGTATGCCTGGGTCTTTGTCTCTAATTTGCCCTGACCTCTGGGCTTTCTTTTCCTCATCTATAAATAAAGAGCTTGGACCGATGACTCTGAAGCCTCTTCCTGCTCTAACATTCCATGATTCCATGACATAAAATTTAAACAAGATTTTGGAGTAGAGACCTAGTGGCTTTATCGGTGTGCAGGCTATATGAGACTGCAGCCTACCAGGCTTCTCCATCCATGGGATTTTCCAGGCAAGAGTACTGGAGTGGGTTGCCATAAACACCTCAAAATTTTCTTTCCAGTATATAGTTTTCTCAGCTGTGATTTTCATGTGTTCATTTTCTCCTTAAAGGTGGTCTTTGCTTTACTGGCTTTTTATAGTGTTTCCCTCTATGGTTTCTAAGATAACCTCTACAGTGTGTTTGTGGAGGAGGGGAGCAAATAGAGACCCTATAGGTTATTAGTAGTAGAATATGAGGAAGAATGATAGAATGTGAAATAACAGAATGTGATCACTTTAGTTCTTATTTGTCTATTCATTAAAAGAGTTGTTGCAATTCTTTCAGACTATATAAAACTGGAACCTGACCCCAGTCCCCTCTGCGTTCCCCTGTCACCTCCTTGGAATCTGGGGATTTTGCAGCTTTAAATCATTGGTTTATATCTTAAAATTGATTCTAACATTATAATAACCATAAGAACTTTAAAATAACATTTTGAACTAAATTTTAGAATTATTATTATAATAAGTGATATGATAAAATAGCCCTTTCCTAAAAGATGCCCAAGAAATTCTCAATAGAGGATACTTGTGGGATTGCAGGGTGCAACTGTGGGGGAGATGACAGGTACTTTTTATTTTCTACCTTCTGTAGGGTTCTTTTCTTCCTTTCTTTATTTTTTAGCTATTATAATATGTAACTTTAATGATTAAATTTTGATTTAAACATTTTTTTCTTGAATTTGAAATGATATCTTCACTGATGGCTTTGTAGTCAAATGTTTTCCCCCAAATATAAGATTTTTCAATGATAAAATGACAGTGCATGACAAAATAGGTTTTAAAGTACAGAAAAGCAATTTATAGTAAATATTTACAGGAACAAACACATTCTGGAGTTTAGTATGTCTGTATTTTCATATGGCAATGACTCTGGACAAGGCACTTGTTTTTAAAGAAATCATTAGCCAAACAAAAGCACCGTTGGTTAATTTCTAAAGTGATCTTTCTGCTGTGGGTTTTATCTTAGCTATAAGCAGTTCTCAGCTCTGATCTCACATCAGAATTACTGGGGAATTTTTAAAAAAACCATTCCCCAAGCCCCACTCCAGATCAACCAAATTGATTTCTGTGAGTGCAACCAGGCAAAAGTATTTTTAAAAAGCTTCACAGGTAAGTCCCACCTCTGGCCAGACTTGAGAACCTTAATCCACCAAAAATGATCTAGGTGGATTTAATGAATTCATAAACTGAGGTGAGCTATTTGTTATTTGACACTTGTCAGAGATTAATAAATTATGATATTTTACCTTCTCTTTTTTCCCTTTCCTTCTTCTTTGGTTTTCCTAACAAGGGCCCAGCAATGAAGGGGACCAGGCCAGAGGAGGGATCTGGAGACAGGAAGGAAGTGCAGAGGACACGCACAGACAGATGGAGGCTAGGACTTGCAGATTAAATTTCTTAGAAAGGCAGCAAAAATAAACAGGCACCCCCTCCCCACCAAGCAGAAGGATATTTTCTGCAACTAGTGTTTTGCTTTTGGGCAATGGGGTTAACTTGCATTATTTTAGGACATCTTAGGGAACAAACAGACATTTCTCTCAGAAGCGGATTTACTTAATCTTAACAAACCAGCCTTCATGCACTAGGTTTGTGTGCTTGGACCATGGCGTTTTTCAGGTTCAGTGATATATGTCCTGTAATTTCATGCAAACCCTCTTGATCTCTAGTCATTAGCCATGTTTATAGGGACTGGTACAGCCCAGCTCCCATTAACTCTTAAAAACTGGCCAGCCAGGATTCCCTTTCATGACAGGACTTCACACTAAGGATAAATTTTTGGAAGTAGAATAAAATTGACATAATAGGGCAGGATACAAAAATCAATAAACAAAAATCAGTTGCATTTCTACATACTAGCAATGATCAATCATAAAAGGAAATTAAAAAAACAATTCCATTTTCAATAGCATCGAAAAGAAAAAGTAGAAACAAATTTAACCAAGAACGTGAACGATTTTTACAGCAAAAACTACAAAACATTATTAAAAGAAATGAAAGAAGAAAAGAAAGAAAAGAAATGAGAAAGCATCTTGTGTTTATGGACTAGAAGACAATATTGTTAAGAAAACTGTATTAACCAAAGCAATCTACAGATTCAATGCAATCTCTCTCAAAATCTCAATGATGATTTTTGCAGAAATAGGGAACAAGAAGTCCTAAAATACATATGAGGACTCCCTAAAATTCATTTAGGGACTCCTAAATAACCACAAAGATCTCAGAAAAGATGATCAAAGTTGGTAGTGAGAGAGTCAATTCCTAGGCAGGTTGATAAGAAGTCCGGGGGTCCCCAAGGAGAGAGGGGTTTGGAATTCTCAAGGAGGAGGAAAGGACACTTTTTTTCCCTCTACATTCCTTAGGATTATATAACAATAATCTATCCTGCTTGAGGACAGTTTCTGGAAAAAACCTTCTGGCTAATCCTGTTATCTTAAAATGTAAATTATGGGAGTGGATCTAGTAAGGTCTTTACAACCTCCAGACATTCTTTTGATTCACTGTAATAACTAATTAAAAGTATATAACTTCATTGCTGACACTGGTGAGGAGGCACTCTCTGTCCCCCTTCTGATGTCTATGTCAGAAGCTTTCTCTCTTTTATACTTTAATAAAACTTTATTACACAAAAGCTCTGAGTGATCAAGCCTTGTCTCTGGCCCCGGATTGAATTCTTCTCCTCCAGAGGCCAAGAATCCCGGCGTCTTTCATGGTTCAGGAACAACCTTTCAGTAGTCTCACACTTCATGATTCTAAAACATAATACAAAGCTCCAATAAGCAAAACAGAGTAGGATGGTATAAAAGCAGACGTATAGACCAATGGACTAGAAGAGACAATGCAGAAATAAACACTTGCACACCAAAATGGCAAGATTAGAAAGACATAAGGAATCAATGATGAGCATTAAATGTATATTTACCTATAGAACTAAGAGTAAATAAGGAAAATTATATTGGGTTGCCCAAAAAGTTTGTTCCCTAAGCTATTAAGGAAAAACCTGAAACTTTTTGGCCAACCCAATAGTATGCAAGACTAGGAGCTGACAACTATTAGAGCAGAACTATAATAAAATGCAGCCATGAAATTAAAAGACGCTTACTCCTTGGTAGGAAAGTTATGACCAAACTAGACAGCATATTAAAAAGCAGAGACATTACTTTGTCAACAAAGGTCCTTCTAGTCAAGGCTATGGTTTTTCCAGTGGTCATGTATGGATGTGAGAGTTGGACTGTGAAGAAAGCTGAGCGCCGAAGAATTGATGCTCTTGAACTGTGATGTTGGAGAAGACTCTTGAGAGTCCCTTGGACTCCAAGGAGATCCAACCAATCCATTCTAAAGGAGATCAATCCTAGGTGTTCATTGGTAGGACTGATATTGAAGCTGAAGCTCCAATATTTTGGCCACCTGATGCTAAGAGCTGGCTCATTTGAATAAGACCCTGATGTTGGGAAAGACTGAGGGCAGGAGGAGAAGGGGACGACAGAGGATGAGATGGTTGGATGGCATCACCGACTGGATGGACAGGAGTTTGGGTAGACTCTGGGAATTGGTGATGGACAGGGAGGCCTGGCGTGCTGGGTTCATGGGGTCGCAAAGAGTTGGACATGACTGAGCGACTGAACTGACTGATGATAAAATGGATAATAGATGCAACAAAAGGAAAGTGCAAATGAAGAGACCAGGGAGCACTATGCAATATTTCATAGCAGATGCAAAGTAAATATTAGGCAAGAGGAAAAAAAGTTTTAAAGGTATCCTCTAAATCAATGAGGGATTCTTGACTCACAACAAAGGAAAATATCTGAGGAAACCTGAAGCTAACGTTTCAGAGTAGGAAGATGCCTGGAAAAAAAACCCAAACCAAAAAGCATCCTAAGGAGCATCCTGATTTTACACATTAGAAAACTGAGGCCCAGAGACAGTGAGTGACTCCGCAAGCTCCACAAAGCTAGCACCAGACCCAGGTCTAACACTTGGGTCTCACAATCTGGGACTGTCCACCACAGCACACGTCCTTTCTATTTAATTTTTTAAAAATAAGTAGCTGATTTGAACATTTTTAAGATTTCTCCAGAATATCCCATGATACCATTTCAAAATGTCTTCAAACTTGGATCTTCTGTGGGGAAGGTAAGGTAAGGTAAGTCACTTCAGTTGTGTCTGACTCTGTGCGACTCCATAGATGGCAGCCCACCAGGCTCCCCTGTCTGTGGGGAAAGAAGATACAGAAATGCTTTCACAGAGCTGGGTCTGGTTAGCCTCACAGCAGAGTTGGGTGGGGAATCCTGGTGTGAACCTTCCAGACTGTCTCTAATCTTAGGGCATTCTCTCTCCGCCTTTGATAGCTTCTTCCCCTCCTCTGCTTGCTGCTTGCCTCACCATGATCTAGTTGCCTCTCCCTTAAGTAGATATAGGTTATGTCTGTGCTCTGTGCTGTGCTCAGTCGTGTACACTTTGCAACCCCATGTACTGTATGTAGCCTGCCAGGCTCCTCAGTCCATGGGATTTTTCAGGCAAGAATACTGGAGTGGTTTGCCATTTTTTTTCTCCACAAGATCTTCCTGACCCAGGGATGAAAACCTAAAGCTGTGTCTTCTGTGTCTTCCACATTGCAGGCAGATTTTTCACCCACTGAACTGTCAGGGAGGCCCTAGATATAGATCATACTTGCACGTTTAAAAGTAACTCTGTTAGGTGCTATCCTAAGCGCTTTACCAGGCTTATCTCACTGAAGCCTTACATTCCTGAGGCAGATTTTGTGTCCCCATTTCAGAGACAAGAAAATACAGTAACAGAGATAAGTAACTTGCTCCAAATTTTGCAGCTAGAAAATAAGGGGTAGAGTTCTCAACTCCAGAATCCGCCTAATTTTAAGGACTACGTTATCCAGCCTGAACAAAATTGCACGTTATGCCCAGTTCTGAAAGTGAGCACGTTTTTCGCGACACTTTGTCCGAAAACCAAAATTGCATTCATTTGGGGAATCTACTCGATTCGTTGTTGTTTTTGGTAGCCACATCAAAGAAAAAGACGATTAATTTTAAAGTCAACAGAGTTTTTCCAGTGTGTGGTCTTCTTTTGTGTATCGAGTAGTCTTCCAGGGGAAAACTTGAGAAAACACACTGAAGGCCACCAGTCCGGTGTGCGAGAAGGAGTTGGGGCGGGGCGAGGGAAGGGCTAAGTGGACCGGCGTCCTGCGCCCGGTTCCGCTCCGGATTCTCGGCTCGCGACCCCGGGAGGAGGGCAGGTGGGCGTGGCGGAAGGACCGCAGGTCCATTCCCAGTGCGCTATGCAAATGACATGCAAACCAGCGCGTGTGAGTCCGAGTCCGCAGTTTGGATCGGGACTCGGAGCGTTGGGCTCTGAGGGGCTCTCCCACTTGCTCGCGCTCTCGCTGGGCCGCTCACCCCTGCCCCGACCCGGACGCGCCTCTCCTGCTCCCAGTGCCGCCGGGTTGGCAGCCAGCAGCGCTTTGAGCGCTGAGCCCGCGCTGCGCGCCCGCGGGACGACCCTGCCGAGCGCTGTGCCTCGGCTCCCGGGCTGCCTTCGCTGCGCGGGTGAGTGAGCCCGCCCCACGCTTTTGTCCCGGCGCGGCCCCTGGGAGTCACTCCCCGAAGGCGGGGATCGCAGGGTCGGGACCCTGTATTAGGAGCTTGCTCCATGCTCCACTGTTGGAGAGGGGTTCCTGCGTGCGGCGGAGTTGGGCGCGGGGACGCATAAGGGGGCGACCCAGCACTTCCAAGCAGCCTCGGTTTTCTTTTGGAAGGTGAGGTGCCTGGGGACAGTGACGTCGTTGTCTCTATAGGGGTCATCCGAAAGGGATACCTTTGATTTGAGTGGTGCAAATAGCCGCTAGCCTGCAAGGAAGAAAGGTGGGCTCTTCTCCCAGCTCCCCAGCGCCGTGCAGGATGACTGGGGAACGACAGCTGCGGGGCGGGGGTGCCACGTGAAAGTCCTCCCTGTCTAAATGCAGCCCTGGAAGATACGGCAATGGGTGCAGCTGTGGGGTCCCAGACAAAATTGGGGCGCCAGGCGTTGCAGTCTTTCTCTCCCTCCCTGCTCCTCACTCAAGCCCCTCGCCTGCTGCTCTGCCTGTCTTCAGCCAGTTTTATGGTTGAAAGACTCTTGTTCTCAGATCATTGCGGTTGGAAAGTTTAGGCTAAACTAATTCCCAGGTGTTAGCTGTCAGTGGTTAAGGCAGAACTCCTCCATGGAACTTGTGGCTGCTTACACTCCTCAAGACCCAAAGGACTGAACTTCTAGGAGTGGTGTTGCAGATGTGAAGATGGCTGGTGGGGAGAGTTTTTCAAGCATTTGTTGTCGTTGAGGGGTGAGGAGGGCACATCCTCTAGATAGTAACCTGAAGTAGAAAGACCCAGCTGCTTTGCTGCCTAGCAAGGGTAAAAATAACCATTGCAATGGAAGGAGCTGGGGGGAAGTGGGGGCACACCCAGGCAGTGGGAATAGTACCAGGCCTCAGGCCACTGGTTTCTACCATCCCTCCTCTCCCTGAGTGCAAAGAACAGAGTATGTGAAATCTCCACTTGCCACCCACCCCACAGCCTGACTAGTGCTGTGTCCCCTTTCCACCTGGGGCTGTGGGTTCCTCCCTGTTTTAGTGCAGTCATTTGTCAAAATGCACAGCTGGTCAATAAGTTATTTGTAAATGGTGGGTTTGAGAGGACTGTTTAGGGGACCCTTCACCCTTTAAAGTGTGGGGGATCCACAGATCCAACAAAGTCTCTGGGGGAAGGGCTTCCCTGGTGGCTCAGAGGGTGAAGAGTCCCTCTTGCAAAGCGGGACACTTGGGTTCGGATCCGTGGGTTGGGAAGATTCCCTGGAGGAGGGCATGACAACCCACTCTAGTATTCTTGCCTGGAGAATCCCCATAGACAGAGGAGCCTGGTGGGCTACAGTCCATGGGGTCACAGAGAGTCAGACACGACTGAGCGATTAAGCACAGGGGGAATGGTAGGTGCTTCTGGTAACCTTACTGGCCACCTAAAAGGCATCTCAGGTTGTAGTAAAATAGTTTTGTTTTCTCCTCACTTTATTTCCCTCTTCCCCTCCATCTCTTTATTTTGTCTTAAATTCTCAACCCCCTTGCGTTTTCTCTTTGGTGATCCTGTCTTAGTCTCTTTCCCTTCCCTGCATACTGCAGCCATGTGGAAGGTGACGCTGCTGGCACCACAGTGCCCTGGGCTGGTATGGAATGTTCCTTCTCAATGCCCAGAGTGAGGTGGGCCTTTTGTCTTCCATCCTGACTGGGCTAAGAGCCTTCAGCCAGAGCAAGTGGGAGCCTGGGCACTGGGTCCTGGCAGACAGGGGTGGGGTGGCTGGATGCTGGCTACTGGACTGGGTAATGGGTACCCTGGGGACTTGCACAAGAGCCTTTTCACCAGGATGTGCATATCTGTTCCCTCACTCATGATGCACAAAGATGCTGGTCCTCAGGCACTACTAGGCATGAACTTGGAAAATTGCTCCAGGTGGCAAAGGATTTGTGTATTTGGTTTATTTTGTGTAGTATCTAACTAACTGAGGAGTGGGGAGCTGGGGTTAGGAGAGAGGCCCTTGCAGAGCCAACGGTGAGAGAGGAGTTTTAATGGTAGCGGGGGGAGGGCGGTCTGACTCAGCCTCAGTGGAATAGATTGTGAATGCTCTGGGATCACCATGGCCTCAGTATCTATAAGATTGCCCTCTTGCTTCACACACATCCCTCCCTCCCCCCAAAAATATGAATCTGAGTCTGTGAAACAGAACTAGTTGATTTATTGGCACTTTGTCTTTTAAGAGATTCAAGAGGTGGCAATTTGAGAATGCAGCCCTGCCCCGGTAGGGGTTCAGAGACCCAGTGAACATGTGGACTCTTACTTAGTATCTTTCTGAAAACACTTCTTGGTGCTCTGGAAATATACACCAGGGCCCCTTGGCAGCCTGACTGCCCTTCCCCCAGTTCAAGCCAACACACTCTGATTGGGAAATTGTTCATTCTTATAAGCTTCCTGTCCTATCCTTTCTGTAATTGTGGAGAATTTTAGAGAAACACCCTTAGAAAGTAAACTTTCCCAACACAAGATGTTATCCTCTCCCAACCTGACTATTGTGTCCTTCTCCTCTGAACCCCAGGGAGTGTACCCAGGGGGCACGAGGTAGGACCATTTGCATGGAAAGCATACAAGTGGTGGCCTGGGGCTGGGAGTCCAGAGAGCGGCGCAGATGTCACTGGAACAGGCTCCTGTGCCGTGTGACGTCTGCCCCCTTCCTTCCACTCCCCCAGCCTCCTGCTCCACAAGCACAGAAAGGTGACTGTGCGGGCTGGGGTCTGCTGTGTGAGTCACTCGCCTCGCCCACCTGTGCCCTTCCGCAGAATTCCCTTGTCTGTCTGTTGAGTTCTGGCTTCACACTTCTCCATTTGTTTTAAGCCAGCAGGTTGAGCACCTGTAGCTCTTACAGCCTGAAGGTGGGTGGACCTCGGGGACTGTCACTAGGGCTGCAGATGTAGCCCTCCTGCCGTGTCAGATGCTCCTGCTTGTCCGGGCCGTGGCCCTTGTGAAACTGGGCTGGGACAGGAGCAGAGCCTGGAGGAAGGCCTCCCTGTTTGCTGCTCGTGGGGCTAGGGCTGGCCTTCCAGAGGCTCACACTGTCCTCCTGCTCACTGTCCCTTGTGTCTGAGGGCGAATGCTTGTGAGGGACACCCTGCAAGGGAGCTGTGGGAATTTCCATATAGATCTGGCTTCTCGAATATCCCAGTGCTGTCCCCTCCCCCCGCAGTTGCTGCTTTTGTCCCCCTTTCTCCTCTCCCCTCTTCTTTTGGGTCCTGGGTACAGAGCCCTCTGGAGAACAAAAGAAAGGGGTTGAGGAAAGGATCTCCTTTTCTTTCAGATCTGCTGCTTAATTTCCACCTGCTTCCCCTGACTCTGGGCCCCCAGATTGGATGGATGCTAATTTGTGAATGCAGGACTCTATGAGTAGTTCACATAATCTTTCAGGAACCAAAATGCTTCACAGTTGAGCTTTCATCATCGAGGATGCTGTTTATCTGTTTTGTTTTCAGAGGTTGATATTTCTGCTGCAGAGCAGATCCCCTTCGGAGAGAGAGGAGCATGAGGGTAGAGTACGCTCTTTGGAGTTAAGCTTGGGCTCAGAGCATCCTGTTCACTCACTGGCTGGCTGTTCTTGGGTATGGTATTTAACATCTGTGGGCTGAGTGCAGTTCCCTCGTCAGTGAGGGTGTTTATATAAATGAAGTGAATGTGTGACTATAAAGAGGTATAAAAGAAGGAATAGCTATTATTCTATGTATTGAATATTGTTCCCTAGGTCTATGGAATGACCTATACCTCAGCCAACAAGCGTGAATGACAGACCTCCTCTCCATCTAGCCCTGTGGAGGATTATACAAGGAAGGTACTATGCCCAAGGGACTTTGGGTTTTATGGGGAAACAGCGAACATGAATGCAGTATGTAATTAGAAAAGAGGGGTTAGTTCTGTGGTTCAGACTCAATTAGAAGAATTTTGGGTAGCAAAAAATTCAGAGGCTGACGTGACGAGGAAAGGCCGCAAAGCTTTTCCTCAGGGAGCAGGAGAGAGGGTGGTTACTGGCCTGGAGAGAGGAAGGTGGGAATACATGTTTCTTGTCTCCAAAAGCTCTCCTCTCCTCCTTTGTTAGAACCTGGTGAAGAACCTTTGGCCCTGTGGTGAGCTCTCAACCATGCAGAACAGCTTGTCCTGAGATTTATTTGGGGGGAGTTTTCCCTCTGCTGCCCAGAATGTTCCTGGAACAATTTTGTTTTTACTTTATCCTGGGTCAAAAATTATAAGAAGCAAATCTACAGCCAGAGTGAAAGCCCATCCCACAAAGACTTCTGGGCTCCCAGGGCTCCGTGTTCTTTCCTCATGCTTCATTTCTGTCAGCCCACCTGCCAGCTGCATCATAGTGAGGTGGAAACCCTAGTCTAGGAGGCCAAGACGTTGGGTACAGAACTGAAAACAGCCAGAGTTCTTATCTCTTCATTCTGATGGAGGACGGTGATGGGCTGGGAAGGCCTGACTTTGACCAAAGTGAAAGTGAAAGTGTTAGTTGCTCAGTCATCCCTGACTTTGTGACCCCATGGACTGTAGCCTGCAAAGCTCCTCTGTCCATGGAATTCTTCAGGCCAAAACACTGGAGTGGGTAGCAATTCCCTTCTCCAGAGGATCTTCCCAACCCAGGAATTGAACCTGGGTCTTCTACATTGCAGGCAGAGAAATGGATGTAAATTGGTTCTCTCATCTGTCCTTCTGGTTCCCCAGAGTCTTTGAAGGCTGTCTCCTTTAGTCTGAGAGTGCCCTGGGAAGCAGGTTCCTTCCTTATCTGGCCCGACTCTGCCATCACTGCCATATGCCTGCTGCCAAGGCCCCAGAGTACCCTGTGTCTGCCCACGCAGCTCTCCCTGACCCCTGAAATCCCAACCCCCATCCCACCCAGTACCCAGAGTTGACACCTGGGGCTGGACCTGCCTTGACTCTGGAATGCACCATCCTTTGCAGGAATTTTCACCCCATGAACTGAACATGGAAGCTCTTGCCAGTCTCTACTGACCTTGGAAGGAAAGACTCTTCTCCATTGCCTGGGATGGACTAGGTGGAGGCTATGTGAAAAACCAGGAAGAGGCTGTGGTTTGGAGCTGTGTGGCACAGCTCCAGTGCTGTCCAGGTCTCTGCAAACACATATTTTACTGGAGAGGGGACCTTTTCTCTGCTTGCCTGAGGAACTGTGGGCAGATGAACAAGTGCTTGGTAACCTTTACTTGCGATGGAGTCATAAGTTGTGGTGTCACACTAGGCCATGAGCTCCTGAGGGTAAAGGCCATGGTTTATCTCCACGTCCTTGCTCTTAGTCCAGTAAGTAGTCTTAGTATCTGACACGCCATGGTGCCCGGTCGTCTGTGCTCAAGGCCTGGCTGGTGGGTGAGTTGGAGTGTTCAAGAAAGATCCTCAGGCATCTCCCCTCTGCTGCTCCAGGAGAAGGTACTTTCCCTTATTTGCCTCGCTCCTCCAAAATGTCTTCTTTCTGGTTAGGCATAACTGTTGTGTTTTTCTCCTGAACTCTGTGCGTGTTTCCTGTCGAGTACTCAGCCCATCCAGAGAACATGCCTAAAATGCACCTGTTCCTACTGTTCCCCCTCATTCAGGTTAAGTTCTCATTCCACATTTTCGTTTTCATGTCAGCAGAGCATTTCCATAGTCACTTGGTTGGTAACACTGAGGAAGTGGACATGTTCAGGAGAAGACGACAGGCTGTTTCAGTGTACCTGTAACTGGCCTCTTACTACTACGGAAGCTTGTCTTCACGTTCACAGTAGGGCCTCATGCTGGGCATGAGACATTTAATGTAGATACTACTGATTCTACCCCACAGCATTTCAACTGAAGTGTTTTAGGGAGTCCAGGCTTTTTGTTGTGACTGGGCAGCCACCTCGGGCACAAGCTGGTTGCAGATGACCACAGCTGCTCAGCCCTTCTTCCTGTGGTTCCCCCCTCTACAGGTTATCCCAGGCAGAGAGAATCCCTGGGTTTTACTTTCATATTGCTATTGCTCGTGACCAGACCTTCACTACCTCACACTTGGACTATTAACTGTGGCACAAATACATTTTACACTTGACTGCTTTGTTAATCTTAAAGCCCAATCTGGCTGTGTCACTCCACCTTTAGAAACCCTCTGTGGCTCCCTGCTTCTCACAGGAGACCCTTAACCTGAAGCGCAAGGGCCTCTGTAATCTGACCTCCAAGGCAATGGAACTTGTTAATTTATTGTCCCTAAACCCAGTGTGCACTTTCCTGTCTCTCTGCCTATGTGAGCTTATCCTCTCCTGAAATATTCTTCACTTTCCTCCTTGATTGACAAGTCCTTCTATCCTTAAATATTTGTTCAAGGAATGATTAAGTTCCTAATACACGTCAGACACCGTCCCAAAATGGAGACTGCCTTAGACCTCCTGAGTTTCACTTCAGCTTCAAGTTCTCTTCCTCATTTGAACTTCTGTAGAGACTTTGAATTGGTCCCTGTAAATTCTTTTGATTGTGACAAGTCATACATTATTTTGAAAAGTTTACATGTTTAGTTTTATTTATGCTAAAATTTTTACATGTACAACTACCTTGAAAAAATTTCAAAGGGAAGACATGCCTAAAGCTTTTATTTCCTAGTAGCAGTCTTTCAGCTCAGTTCAGTTCAGTTGCTCAGTCGTGCCCAACTCTTTGCGACCCCATGGATTGCAGCACGCCAGGCCTCACTGTCCATCACCAACTCCCAGAGTCTACCCAAACCCACATCCATCAAGTTGGTGATGCCATCCAACCATCTCATCCTCTGTCGTCCCCTTCTCCTCCTGCCCTCAATCTTTCCCAGCATCAGGGTCTTTTCAAATGAGTCTGGTCTTTTCAAATGAGTCAGCTCTTTGCATCAGGTGGCCAAAGTATTGGAGTTTCAGCTTCAACATCAGTCCTCCCAATGAACACCCAGGACTGATCTCCTTTAGGATGGACTGGTTGGACCTCCTTGCAGTCCAAGGGACTCTAAAGAGTCTTCTCCAACACCACAGTTCAAAAGCATCAATTCTTCAGTGCTCAGCTTTCTTTATAGTCCAACTCTCACATCCATACATGACTCCTGGAAAAACCATGAGAAACGCTGGGCTGGAGGAAGCACAAGCTGGAATCAAGATTGCTGGGAGAAATATTGATAACCTCAGATATGCAGATAACACCACCCTTATGGCAGAAAGTGAAGAAGAACTAAAGAGCCTCTTGATAAAAGTGAAAGAGGAGAGTGAAAAAGTTGGCTTAAAGCTCAACATTCAGAAAACTAAGATCATGGCATCCAGTCCCATCACTTCATGGGAAATAGATGGGGAACGATGGAAACAGTGACAGAGGCGGACCTTTGTTGATAAAGTGATACCTCTGCTTTTGAATATGCTATCTAGGTTGGTCATAACTTGCCTTCCAAGGAGTAAGGATCTTTTAATTTCATGGCTGCAGTCACCATCTGCAGTGATTTTGGAGCCCCCCAAAATAAAGTCTGACACTGTTTCCATAGTTCCCCATCTATTTCCCATGAAGTGATGGGACCAAATGCCATGATCTTCGTTTTCTGAATGTTGAGCTTTAAGCCAACTTTTTCACTCTCCTCTTTCACTTTCATCAAGAGGCTCTTTAGTTCCTCTTCACTTTCTGCCATAAGGGTGGTGTCATCTGCATATCTGAGGTTATTGATATTTCTCCCTGCAATCTTGATTCCAGCTTGTGCTTCTTCCAGCCCAGTGTTTCTCATGATGTACTCTGCATATAAGTTAAATAAGCAGGGTGACAATATACAGCCTTGACGTACTCCTTTTCCTATTTGGAACCAGTCTGTTGTTCCATGTCCAGTTCTAACTTGCTTCCTGACCTGCATACAGGTTTCTCAAGAGGCAGGTCAGGTGGTCTGATATTCCTATCTCTTTCAGAATTTTCCACAGTTTCTTGTGATCCACACAGTCAAAGGCTTTGGCATAGTCAATAAAGCAGAAATAGATGTTTTTCTGGAACTCTCTTGCTTTTTCGATGATCCAGTGGATGTTGGCATGTTGGCATGTTGATCTCTGGTTCCTCTGCCTTTTCTAAAACCAGCTTGAACATCTGGAAGTTCACGGTTCATGTATTGCTGAAGCAGTCTTTCAGAACCCACTAATAACAAAATTCCTTTGGGAGCGTTGTTGGCAAAATAAACCATGCCTCCCAGTCCCTGGCCTAGACTTGGGTGGGGTCAGGGAATCTCTTGTTTTTACAGGGCTCCCCAGGTGTTTACAGTATCAGCCAGAATTGAGAATCAATCTTCAATGCTTTTTTACTAGGTAATTATTTCTTTGATTTGTGTATTAGGAAGGAATCTTCAAAATTAGCAGAAACCAATTCAGCTAGTTGAAGAGAAAAAAAAAATGGTAATAGTTGTATAATGAAAAGAGATAACATTCTCATATTTTCTTGATTTCAAGTTACCATAGGCTATAAGATTTACATCACTTTCCAGATTCTTGGGGAAAAAACACTTCCTTTAATATATACAACTTTAGACAAAGTTTCAATGTGGTTTTAATCATACTGTCTTTCTTCAGTATTATCATAATCAAAGTATTCAGATCCTTCTGAATTGTGTTTTTCTATCAGAGTTATACAAGACTTCAAGATAAAATGCTATTTTGATCATCTGTGCTCATGATTTTTTAATGTTGAGCCATCCTTGAATTATTTTTTTTTATTTTATTTTATTTAACTTTACAATATTGATTGGTTTTGCCATATATCAAAATGAATCTGCCACAGGTGTGGGCCTGTGTGTCAGCCCCTTTAGGATCAACAGAATAATTCTGAGGAATATTAAAGAATACCAGGGTTTTATCTACATTTCCTTTAGTTTATACTTTTAGTTCTGGTTTTTCTATAAGAAAATAACATTGCTAAAAGTTAAATATCTTTTTCTGAAAGTTAACTGGAAGCTTTGAAAAAATTATTCAGTACCCAACTTATCACATGTTGCATGTAAATTAGTAGCACCAACTTTCCCTACCTTTGAAAAGTATGCTTTATTTTGATAAATGTAGCAGTTTCTGTTGTCTTTTGATTTCATTGCTTGACAAGTGGTAGACATTGTTTTAGTTACACAATAACTTTTCTTTCCAATGTTGCATCATTATGGAATCTTTTTTAAAACTTTTTTTGACATTAGAAAAACCAAAGTATGATTTTTCTAAATTTTTCTATTTTTTCATACAGTAAAATTCAGTTATTTTAGTGTACAACTTTGCGTTTTGACAAACATAGTCATGTAAGTATTACCATAATCAAGATACAGAATATTTCCCTCACTTCTAAAAATTGCCTTGTGCACTGTCCTGGTCAAGTCTTCTACCACCTGAAGACCTTAAATAGGAATTGCTGATCTGATTTCTGTACCTATGACTGTGCCTCTCTCAGAATAGTTTATCTCCTTTCATTTAGTGCAATGTCTTGGAGACTTATCTATGTTGTTGGGTATACCAGTAGGTCATTCCTTTTTGCTGCTGAGGGTTATGTCATTGTATGTGTTCTCTATTTGCCAGTTGAGGGATATTTGGGCTGTTTCCAGAATGGGGTGATAATGAATAATTCACTATGAGTATTTGTATACATGTTTTTATGTCAACATAGATATTTACACAAGTGAAATGAAAATCTAGGAAGGGATTGCTGGGTGGTATAGAAAAAAGAAAAAAAAACTATCTCCAATGCTTTCTTTAAGATGTTTATAGTTTTAGGTTTTACATTTAGGTCTAATCCATTTTGAGTTTTTTTTCCACATGGTGTAAGGTATAGGTAAAGGTTCTTTTTTGCATACAGACATCCGATTACTCCAACACTGTTGTGAAAAGATTATCCTTTCCCTCCTGAATTGCCTTTGTATCTTTGTTGGAAATCAGTTGAGAATGTATGTGTGGGTCTGTTTCTGACTGTTCTTTTCCACTGGTTTATGTGTATATCCTTTCAGCAATACTACACTGTCTTTTTGAAAATTAATTAATCAATTATTTTGGCTGTGTTAAATCTTAGTTGTGGCACAGGGGATCTTTGTTGAGTCATGTGGGATTTTTCACTGTGGTGCACAGATCTCTAGTTGTGGTGTGGAAGTTGTGGTGTGTGGGCTCTCTAGTTGTGGCATGTGGGCTCCAGAGCATGTGGGATCAGTAGTTGCGGCATGCAGACTCTCTAGTTGAATACTACACTGTCTTGATTATTGTAGCTTTGAGTTTTGATGGGAGAAATATCAATAACCTCAGATACTCAGATATCATCACCCTTATGGCAGAAAGCAAAGAAGAACTAAAGAGCCTCTTAATGAAAGTGAAAGAGAAGAGTGAAAAAGTTGGCTTAAAACTCAACATTCAAAAAACTAAAATCATGGCATCTGGTCCCATCACTTCATGGCAAATAGATGGGGAAACGATGGAAACAGTGACAGACTTTATTTTGGAGGGCTCCAAAATCACTGCAGATGGTGACTGTAGCCATGAAATTAAAAGATGCTTGCTCCTTGGAAGAAAAGCTATGACAAACCTAGACAGCACATTAAAAAGCAGAGACATTACTTTGCCGACAAAGGTTCATCTAGTTAAAGCTGTGGTTTTTCCAGTGTGGATGTCAGAGTTGGGCCATAAAGAAAGCTGAGTGCCAAAGAATTGATGCTTTTAAACTGTGGTGTTGGAGAAAACTCTTGAGAGTCTCTTGGACTGCAAGGAGATCAAACCAGCCCATCCTAAAGGAAATCAGTCCTGGGTGTTCATTGGAAGGACTGATGCTGAAGCTGAAATTCCAATACTTTGGCCACCTGATGCGAAGAATTGACTCATTGGAAAAGACTCTGATGCTGGGAAAGATTGAAGGCAGGAGAAGGGGCCGACAGAGGAAGAGACGGTTGGATGACATCACTGACTCAATGGATATGAGTTTGAGCAAGCTCCAGGAGTTGGTGATGGACACAGAAGCCTGGTGTGCTGTAGTCCATGGGGCCTGCAAAGAGTTGGACACAACCGAGCAACTGAACTGAACTGAGTGGGAATCTTTCAACTTAGTTCTTTTCCAAAGTATCTAGAATAGTCAAAACGATTCTGAAAAGGAAGAATGGATCTATAGATTCAATACAATACTAACAAACCTTCCAGCAGGTTTTTATGCAGAAGCCAATAAGATGATTTTGAAATATTTCATAATCAAGACAATGTGGTATTCAACTAGAAAGCCTGCAACAAAGATATGATGTAGCCAAATAAATAAATTAATTACCTAAGTTGATTCTCCAGAGAGCCCTGGGGCTTCTGCCTGAAAGTTGGATCGGTATGAGGGAGAAGCATACCTTGGACTGCTTTCCTTGTGGAAGGCAATAGCCTGGCCAGGCCCATAGGGTCTGGGACTCTGATGTTCATTCACATCTGCTTCCCAACCTGGTCTGTAGAACAGAGAGTAGAGGGAGTAGGAGTTGCTATAATTTTATGGTGAAAGGGCTTTCTTCCCAGTAATTTCAAGCAACAGTCAACAAAATTTTTCTGAAAGAGTCAATAGTAAAAATTTTCAACTTAGCAGGCTATATATACTATGTCACAAGTATTCAACTCTTCCTTTTTTTTTTTTTTTTTGTAGCATGAAAGCAGCCATAGATAATGTTAATGAATGGTCATGACTGCGTTTCAGTAAAACTTTATTTACAAAAATAGACAATAGGCTGGATCTGGCTTGTGGGACATAGTTTGCCCAGCCCTGCTATAGTCTGTTCGGAGAAGTCAATGGCACCCCACTCAAGTACTCTTGCCTGGAAAATCCCATGGACAGAGGAACCTGGTAGGCTGCAGTCCATGGGGTCGCTAAGAGTCAGACATGACTGAGAGACTTCACTTTCACTTTTCACTTTCACGCATTGGAGAAGGAAATGGCAACCCACTCCAGTGTTCTTGCCTGGAGAATCCCAGGGACGGGGGAGCCTGGTGGGCTGCCGTCTATGGGGTTGCACGGAGTTGGACACGACTGAAGTGACTTAGCAGTAGCAGCAGCAGCAGCAGCTATAGTCTGTTAATGTGGTGAATTACATTGATTGATTTTTAAATCTTGAACCAGCCTTGCA
Source organism: Bos indicus x Bos taurus (assembly GCF_003369695.1). NCBI lineage: Eukaryota > Metazoa > Chordata > Mammalia > Artiodactyla > Bovidae > Bos > Bos indicus x Bos taurus. The sequence goes on along the minus strand of NC_040076.1, from coordinate 67,987,429 downwards.
TTCTCAAGATAAACTCCACTTAGTTTAGAACATCTGGTCTGCACCTGTCCTTGTCTTTGTTTCTTAGCTTGTCACTGAGCTGGGAGCTTCTCAGAAGCAGGGCCACAGTAATATCACTTCTTATCTCCCATCAAGCATAAAGTGGTGGTCAGTAAATATTGTGCCTGTGTGGGAAGAACTGTATATGTTCATGGTACCTCTGCTGACCTTGCTTTATGGTTCTCTCAGTGGCCTAGAGGAAATGGGGGTTGTGTGGAGGGTTGGGTCCAAGTGCTGTCACTGCAGGCACAGGCTGATCTTTCATTTCAGAGGCTATTTTGGAAACATGACTTAAGTTTGGTCTGTGGGGAGCTGCTTTCTAATTACTCTCTCCTTTTCCTGAGAGTTGTGGTTGGCACAAGAGTTCAGGCATCCAGATGCCAGCCCCAGTGCTGGTGTTCTGAAAGGGCTTGACTAACTCCTTTCAAGGGCCCTGGTCTCCTTTTACTGAGGGGTTTGCAGGTGTGTGGGAGAGTCAGAGCAGGAGGGGTGGGACAGTCTGCCTACTGAACGTGAGCATGGCTGACCATTGTGTCTCTGGGCAGCTGTGTATTGACCACATTGTGCCATGGCAACTCTGTGCACCAGACAGATTTTGTACAGGTACACAGATTCCATCTCAGCTACTTCTCATTGATTGGGACAGTGGATGTGTGGTTGATGGGAAGGGTCTGGGCTTTGCAGCTCTGCAGACCTGGGTTTGAATCCCACCTCAACAACTTACTAGATGGATGAGCCTGGGAAATTATTTAGCTGGTCTGAACTTACCTTCACTCATTTCTATAATGAAGATGCTCACAACCTCCCAGCATTGTTGCTAGGGTTACATTAAACATGTCAACCCTCTCCTGAGAGATGAGAGGGCACTCTGAAGGATATTAAGTGAGGAGTGGTGGGCAAGTCTATAGAGAAATGCAAAGCAAGTTTCAGACATGATGGGAAAATCCCGTTAGAAGTCTAGGGTATGGAGAGGGGCTATTGGTCGCTTTGTCCCACCTCAGATATTTTTTCCTGAAGGGGCTGAGTCTGAATTTTTTCTGGGACAGGGAGTGGCTGACTACCTGGTGTGGGTGAGGCCTTGGGTTTTTTGGTGCTTTTATCTTATTGAGCCTGGTTCACTGGGATGGGAACAGGATCCTGAGATTGTGCCAGACCCTGGTTAGTGGAACCAATCACATAATTGCCTGATATTTGACAGTGCCAGGCCTCTAGGACCTGGTGACAGTCATAGCTGCCCCCACCCCACCATTATACATGTGTAGGCTTCACTGGGGGCATGACACATTTGGCCATCCTTACTGCTCCGTAGGCTAAGGGTGGGGTGAGGGGAGTCCCCCCGAAGTGCCGCTGGGACATTCCCACTCTTTGTGCGCTCCAGGGTCTCTGCTTTCCTTTGTTGGCATTCTAGATCCCTGGGTCCAGTTCTTAGAGGGTGAGGCCCCTGTGTTTCCTGCAGGAAGTCAGTGAATTAAGGAAACTGCTGCTTCCAGGCCCATTCTGCCCACACTATGGAGGAATCTAACCAGAGTTTTTATGAGAGCTCATAAAGTTTGTTGAGGATTGGAAATTAAATAAAGTTCCAGTTTTATCATCCTGAGATGATTTTCTATTATTGTACCTTAAGACAACATTAAAACACAGATACGCTTGTAATATCCCTGGTTAAAAAACAATGTTAATCTTTACTGCATGAAAGATAAAATTCTAACTGTTCAACTCGGCATGCAAAATAGACTACAGTTGGACCCCCACCACATAAGATATTCAGTTATCATTGAGTGGCTATAAGTACTTTTCATTTGCATAATGTTTTATAGTTTACTTAATGTTTCACACAGTTTGCATTTAATTTTTATCAGTCTTATGATGTCTTATTATTAATAATATTAGACTTATTAGGCTATTTAGACTTATTAGACTAATTAATAATAAGTCTTATTATTCTTATTTCTGTTTTATAGTTGAGGATCTAAGGCTCAGGGAAGTTAAAAAGAACTTGCCCAGTTTCACATGGCCATAGTAAAGTCACTATTTTGAGCAGAGGGCAAAAAATAGTGGTTACTTGCCACTTCCTAGCTGTGTGACCTTGAATAGCTTTAGCTCTAAAATAAGGATGATACAGCTTTGTCATAAGATTTTTGTGAGGGTGAAATGAAATAATACAACCAAAACACTTGGCGTATTGCCTGCCATATAGTAAGGGCTCAGGAAATGTTAGGTATTATTATGATACTCTCTTTAAACTTCTGCAATTAACGTTTCCAGTTTTTAGTCCACAATTCTGAGTAACACTGCTATAAATATCTTTGTCCAAATGGATTTTTTTTTCTGTGTCATTTCCTTGGATTATATTCCAGGAACAGCATTACCAGGTTGAAAGGTATGATCTTCTTTTTTGGCTTTTTTTCCATATCACCCGAGAGCCTATTACTTGAACAATTTTCCGATTAACAGGCCACTCTTGGACCCATGAGAGTGATTCGTCTCCTGCGGATGGTACTTCCCTGTGACCTCTCTCTCAGCCTCTTAGAGGGACCATCAGTCATTGTTAATAAAGGCCAACAGATTCTAGACTGTTTGGAGCCAAGCTGTATAAAACAGGTTGTGCCCACAGCAAGACATAGACCAGGGTGTTCAGCAAACTGTACCCCAAACCCTAGGAGTGGCTGGCCTCTCGCCTGCTCCCTGCAGGCTGCCTACAGGCTCCCTGGACAGACTTAGCATATGCACTGTTGGTAGATAGGATGGGTGAGGAGTGCTGTTGAGGGAGGTGGGAGCTGCTTCTGAGGGCCTTTCCTGAAATTGTAGGGAGAAAGCCTGTGTATGGGAACCATGAGTGCCTCCAGATTTTTTATATGTGAGGGGGTTACTAGCTTCTTAGGGCCGCTGTAAACAATGCATCACACACTGGATGGCTTAGAACAACAGAAACTTATCCTTTCACATCCTAGAGGCTTGTTGTCGTTCAGTTGCTCAGTTGTGTCCGATTCTTTGTGACCCCGTAGACCCCAAGCCAAGTGCGCCAGGCTTCCCTGTCCTTCACTATCTCCTGGAATTTGCTCAGACTCATGTCCATTGAGTCAGTAATGCCATCCAACCATCTCATCCTCTGTCATCCCCTTCCCCCCCTGCCTTCAATATTTCCCAGCATCAGGGTTTTTTTCCAGTGAGTCAGCTCTTTGCTTCAGGTGGCCAAAGTACTGGAGTTTCACCTTCAGCATCAGTCTTTTCAAAGACTGTTCATGACTGATTTCCTTTAGGATTGACTGGTTTGATCTCCTTGCAGTCCTAGGGACTCTCAACAGTCTTCTCCAGCACCACAGTTGGATAGTATCAATTCTTCAATGCTCAGCCTTCTTTATGGTCCAACTCTCATATCTGTACATGACTATTGGAAAAACCATAGCTTTGACTATATGGACCTTTGTCGACAAAGTGATGTAGTGGCTGGAAGCCTGAAATCAAGGTGTTGGCAGAGCCATGCTCCTTCTGAAGGCTCTAAGAAGCGTCCTTCCTTGTCTCAGCGTCTGATGGTTTGCTGGCAAGCCATTGGCATTCTTTGGCTTGTGCATGCATCCCTCCAGTCTCTGCCTCCATCTTCGTATGGCCATCTCTTCTGTGTCTCTCTATGTTGTGTATGTGTCCAATTTGCTCTCTTGTTGTACGGACAAGAGAGTAGTCATTTGATTAGGGCCCACCCTACTTCCATGTGAATTCATCATAACTTGCAAAGACTGTATTTCCAAATAAGGTTATATTCACAGGGTGCATGGGAAGGGGTAGGATTTCAACATGACTTTTTGGAGGATGCAGTTCAACCCACAACAGAGCAGTTAAGAAGGAAAAGTGGAAAATGTCCATTTCCTGTATCACTGACTGTGTTGTGGAGGGGGCTTGATGGTGTTATAGACAGTGGTAATGCTGTTGGTGGGAGTGCTGGCTGTTGTCTCAGGGTGGTGCTGCTTCTAATCTTGGACCCCCTCTACCCACCTACCACCCTGGTCTTGGACTGGTCTTGGACTATGTCAGTGACAGATGTAGAGATCAGGCGCATGTGGCTGGGGTGATGCAACCAAGGGCGAAAGGGCTTAGTTACCAAGGGAAAGTGATTTTCCAGTATTGAGTGGAGAATAGGAGGAGCTCAGGACTGGGCAGACATGCAGATCTCAGGCTAAGTCTCAGGCCAGCTGGAACACCATGGCTTCTGTTTCTCCACTGAAAGGTGAGGGGGTGAGACTGGATGGCTTCTGCAGGCCCTTCCTACTTTGTCATCATGTAATTCTTGTTTGAGACTTGACATCTTATTTATTTTTTTATTTTGGTTATACCACGTGGCATGTTAGTTCCTTGACCAGAGAGCAAACCCACACCCTCGGCAGTGAAAGCTCAGAGCCTTAGCCACTGGACCACTGAGGAAGTCCCAGAGTTGGCATTTTAGAGAAGCTCCTTGACCCTGAAGATTGTTGTGAGGTCTGTCTAGCTGATGGGGGTATCTGACATGGGAAGGGTGCTTAATAGGGGACAGCTTCAGGACCTGGTATTTCCCATCCAGGCCTTTCCAACAGGACTTTATTTGAGTCACCTTCTCCAGGAGGCCTTTTCCTGGCCACATTCTCTACAATATTAACCCCACCCCTGATATTTCATGGCCTCTCTCCTGGCTTTGTTTTCTCCTCCTTATACTTAACCCATATACAACATGGTTTATATATTCTTTTCTTGTCTCACATACTCTCTGTTTCTCCACTAGGTGGTAAGCTTGTGGAGGGCAGCGATTTTTATCCAATATTAAATAGTGACTGTCACATCTAGGCAATCAATACATTATTTGTTGAACATTGAATAATTGAAGGTATTATAAATTGGATAAATTTTTAAAGGGATGTACCAGTTATAATCTTTGAGGCATATGATCATTTGTCAGCTCCAGCCCCCAGCATTATCAGACTTTATATTTTAGCCATTCTGGTGAATATGTAGCAGTATCCCCAAATGGTTGTAATTTACACTTCCCTAATGGTTAATGATACTAAGAATTTTTTCATGTGCTTATTGACAATTCTATGTCTTTCTTTCTGAAGTGTTATTCAAATTATTCAACTATTTTGTCCATTTAAAAAAATTATGTTTTTTGTCATTTTATTATTGAGTTTTAGGAATTCTTTATTTATTCTAAATACTACTTACTTGTCAGGTATGTGATTTGCAAACCTTTTCCCTAATTTTGGCTTGCCTATTCATTTTCCTTTTTTTTTTTGGTTGTGCTGTGTGGCATGCAGGATCTTAATTTCCTCAGCAGGGATCAAATCCATGGCCCCTGCATTGGGAACATGGAGTCCTAAACACTGGACCATTAGGAAAGTCCTCTATTCATTTTCTTAACAGTGTTTTCTGTTTTAAATTTTGAGATCTAATTTATCATTTTCTTTGTAAAGTTTTTTTTTCCATGTCCTAAGAAACTTTTCTGACTCCCATATTACAAAGATCATCTCTTATATTTTCTTCTAGAAGCTTTCTAGCTTTAATTTCTATGTTTAGATCTGTCATCCATCTTAAACTAATTTTTGTGTGCCATATGAAGTATGTATGTGTTTGCATGCTCAGTCGTGTCCTACTCTTTGTGACTCCACGGACTGTAGCCTGCTGTGCTTCTCTGTCCATGGGATTATCCAGGCAAGAATACTGCAGTGAGTTGCAGTTATGAATGTTGAGCTTTAAGTCAACTTTTTCACTCTCCTCTTTCACTTTCATCAAGAGGCTCTTTAGTTCTTTGCTTTCTGCCATAAGGGTGGTGTCATCTGCATATCTGAGGTTATTGATATTTCTCCCTGCAATCTTGATTCCAACTTGTGTTTCATCCAATCCGGCATTTCCAGTGAGGTACTCTGCATATAAGTTAAATAAGCAGGGTGACAATATACAGCCTTGACGTACTCCTTTCCTGATTTGGAACCAGTCTGTTGTTCCATGTCCAGTTCTAACTGTTGCTTCCTTCAATAAATGGCATGTTAGTAATTTTTATTAGGTTTCAGTATTTTAAGAATGCGGTTAGTTTCTGAAATATAAAAGACCCTCAGGGAAGCTTGCTGAATTTACAAATGGCCTCCAGAAACAGCCTTCTCCAACTTAAATTGCTCAACTTGGCAATTTGAGAACACGTGGTCAGGAAGTCAGAGTAAGGATTGTGAACTGGAGCTGGTCTCTAAATATTCCAGGTGGCATGGGAGCCAGTCCAGATGGCTGATGCTGAGCCAACAGGGCTAAGGCTTCCTGGGGAAAGAGCAGACTGCTTGCCTGGATTCTGCATGGGATCTCTGTGGGCCTGGAGCTCTACAGGGCGGGGAGGACGCTCCTGCCGAAAGCAACAAGTGAGTGAGAGAGCACACTGCCTGCGCAAGGCTGGCATCTTCTAGTGTTGTTGTCTGATGGATCAGAGACCCATCTCTGTCTCTGGTTTTGAATGGATCCTGCAAGATCTAGCTGCACTTCTTGAAAAACCCATTTAAATGGAGTTTGTATGATTAATTTTGAGTCCAGTTCATTCTGAATGTAAACAGCTAGCAGTGTCAATCAGGTATTTGCTGAGTGCTTGCTAAGTCGCTTCAGTCGTGTCCGACTCTGTGCGACCCCATAGACGGCAGCCCACCAGGCTCCCCCATGCTGAGTGCTTACTGGGGACCAAACTCTGCAGTATGTTAGGACACTGCTCCTGCCCTCCAGGAGCTCTCCATCTAGTTGTGGGGGGTGACACCCATACAAAGAGGTGTGAGATAAGTGCTGAATGACCTGACACATGAAGTGGCCAGAGGACAGCTTCAGCAGAGTGCATGAATAAATGCCTTCTACATAGGTTGTCATATTGATGATAGACATTCAAGCCCTTCAGCATCTGCTCTAACCCACCCCTTCTCTCTTCCAGAGGTGAGAACTGACATTTGAGTGCTTCCTTGGAGAGTGACACTTTAAATGGGTATACTCATTTTCCCCTTCTGATGATCTTAAGTCATGAGCTCTGTTCAGTTCAGTTCAGTCACTCAGTCATGTCCCACTCTTGGCGACCCCATGGCTGCAACACGCCAGGCTTCCCTGTCCATCACCAACTCCTGGAGCTTGCTCAAACTCATATCCATCGAGTCAGTGATGTCATCCAACCATCTCATCCCCTGTTATCCCCTTCTCCTCCTGCCTTCAATCTTCCCTAGCATCAGGGTCTTTTCCAGTGAGTCAGTTCTTCGCATCAGGTAGCCAAAGTATTGGAGTTTCAGCTTCAGCATCAGTCCTTTCAGTGAATATTCAAGACTGAATTCCTTTAGGATGGGCTGGTTTGATCTCCTTGCAGTCCAAGGGACTCTCAAGAGTCTTCTCCAACACCACAGTTCAAAAGCATCAATTCTTTGGCGCTCAGCTTTCTTTATAGTCCAACTCTCACATCCATACATGACTACTGGAAAAACCATAGCATTGACTAGATGGATCTTTGTTGACAAAGTGATGTCTCTGCTTTTTAATATGCTATCTAGGTTGGTCATATATTTTCTTACAAAGGAGCAAACGTCTTTTAATTTCATGGCTACAGTTACCATCTGCAGTGATTTTTGAGCCCCCCCAAAATAAAGTCTGTCACTGTTTTCATTGTTTCCCCATCTATTTGCCATGAAGTGATGGGACTTCATGGTCCCATGATCTTAGCTTTTTGAATGTTGACTTTTAAGCCAACTTTTTCACTCTCCTCTTTCACTTGCATCAAGAAACCCTTTAGTTCTTCTTTGTTTTCTGCCCTAAGGGTGGTGTCATCTGCGTATCTGAGGTTATTGATATTTCTCCCTGAAATCTTAATTCTGGCTTGTGCTTCATCCAACCCAGCATTTCACATGATGCATTCTACATATAAGTTAAAAATAGGTGATAATATACAGCCTTGATGTACTTCTTTCCCAATTTTGAACCAGTCTGTTGTTCCATGTTTGGTTCCAACTGTTGCTTATTGACCTGCATACAGCTTTCTCAGGAGGTATTCCCTGGTATTACCATCTGGTATTCCCACCTCTTGAAGAATTTTCCACAGTTTGTTGTGATCCACAAAGGCTTTGGCGTAGTCAACAAAGCAGCAGTAGATGTTCTTCTGGAACTCTCTTGCTTTTTCTGTGATCCATCGGATGTTGGCAATTTGATCTCTGGTTCCTCTGCCTTTTCTAAATACAGCTTGAACATTTGGAAGTTCATTGTTCACGTACTATTGAAGTCAGGCTTGGAGAATTTTGAGCATTTTGCTAGCGTGTGAGATAAGTGCAATTGTGCAATAGTTTGAACATTCCTTGGCATTGCTTTTCTTTGGGATTGGAATGAAAACCGACTTTTTCCAGTCCTGTGGCTAGTGCTGAGTTTTCCAAATTTGCTGGCATATTGAGTGCAGCACTTTCACAGCATCATCTTTTAGGATTTGAAATAGCTCAGCTGGAATTCCATCACTCCACTAGCTCTGTTAGTATCTCCATATTTCAGATGAGGAAGTGGGGGGACAGAGGTAGCAGGAGACTTAGGCAGGGTCGCTGAGCTGGTCCCATGGAGAGAACCCAGTAGCCTCGGTCCAGAGCCCACCTTATTAGGCCCACGGGGCACAGCTGACTATATTTATGACTCTCCTCTTTCAAATATACAGCAGGAAGGAGGATTCTTGACATTTCTTTCATGATTTTAACATGTAATCAGTGTCCAACCAGTTTTTCACTAAATATAGCCTCCTGTACATTATGCCCTGGCAGTAGTCAGCTGAAATATTCTTAATTTCAGAAGGGAAGGCAGCAAGACTGAACCACTGTGTTTACTGACCAATTTAGACTGTTTCAGGGCACAGCTTTGAGGATTGGAGCATGCCGTGAGTGAATATTTTAACAATCCATGGCAAGATGACAGCATCTTGGGCTCAGACACAAGAATTAGTTTCAGACAAGACTTTTTTCTCTGCCATAACTTTAACCAGCTGGAATTCTTTTTCATCCTATTCAACCTCCCAAAGTCAGGAATTTTGCCTTTTATTGGGAAATCTGCATTTCATTGTATAGATAGAACGCTATGTCCTTGGCTCAGTGGGTCTCGGAGAGAAGCTGGGTCTTTATTTTATTGCAGGCACTGGGTGTCCTGAGGGTTCAAATACCAGCAAGTCTGTTTTAAGCATGAGAGGCCGGAGACATAGCAATGCTCTGATCACAGGATGTGAGAGGGAAACTGTTCACCCTGGTGGAGTCTGAGCCTTGTACACTTGTGTGTGGGAAAGAGAGAGGGGGGTGCTGCTCTGAACCTCATGGCATCCACCAAGCCTTGGATCGGGACCCCAAGCTAGGCCTGCCAGGATGGGTGCAGCCATACCTGCCAAGGGGGAAGTACAGAGCTGGGAGAAGGGTGTCTGAGCCAGCACACCGGAAGTCATTGTCTAAATCACAGTAGTCCTCTTCAGAGAGTGTGTGTTATCACCTCTTCTTTGGGTGGTATTACATGACTCTAAATGTTTTTGGAACTTCAGTTTTAGAATAGTGATTAATAGGTTTAGAACAGTTCTTCCTTCTGAGGGAGAGTTCTGCCTTTTATTTAGCTGCATCTGAAAACATTGAAAATCCCATTACTTTAAAATGTATTTATGTATATCAATTTATTGTTTCTACTACCTGCAAGAAGTTACTGGTACTTTGATTGCCCACATCTTGCCAAAACCAGATGACATCTGTCATTTAAACTTTGGTCAACCTAATGGGTAGTAAATGTTATCTCACTGTTAATTTTTGCTTAACCTAAAGTAAGATTCGGAGAAGGCAATGGCAACCCACTCCAGTACTCTTGCCTGGAAACTCCCAAGGATGGAGGAGCCTGGTGTGCTGCAGTCCATGGGGTCACTAAGAGTCGGACACGACTGAGCGACTTCACTTTCACTTTTCACTTTCATGCATTGGAGAAGGAAATGGCAACCCACTTCAGTGTTCTTGCCTGGAGAATCCCAGGGACGGTGGAGCCTGGTAGGCTGCTATCTATGGGGTCGCACAGAGTCGGACTGAAGTGACTTAGCAGCAGTAGCAAGTAAGACTGGGTTCATTGCTGTGGTTTTTGGCTATTTGTAAATTGTCTGTTCTTGTCCTTGGCTCATTTTTCTATTTAGTTATTTGTCTTTTTCTTCTTGAGTTATAGAAGCTCTTTATGTGATAGTGATATTTGGACAGTCTTTTTAACATCTTGTATTATGAAAGTGAAAGTCACACAGTCATGTCCAACTCTTTGTGATCCCATGGACTGTAGCCCACCAGGTCCTCTGTCCAGGCAAGAGTACTGGAGTGAGTTGCCATTTCCTTCTCCAGGGGATCTTCCCGACCCAGGGATCGAACCCTGGTCTCCTGCATTGCAGGCAGATTCTTTACCAATTGAGCTACTAGGGAAGCCCTTGTATTATGACACAGCTTCATCTTTTGAACAAGGGTTAGATTTCTGGAATTGGCTAGCATTGGGCATGCTTAAATCAGGATGAATTATATGTGATAATTTAAATAATAAACACAATTGGCAAAACTGGTTTTGGGGACAAGCCAGGTGACTCTTACAAACAGTTTCCCTGGAAGGAGCAGAAAGTGCAGATAGACTAGAGCATAAGCTAGTCGTCCTTGGAATTCAGTGTGGTGGCATCAGTCAGTCAGTATCTTGTACAGAGTGAATGGGGAATTGTCAAAAGGGTGATTCTGGTAGGTGGAGGTTATTTAAAAGAGCTTCTACTACAGCTAGCACTCATTGAGTGACTGCTATGGGTCAGATATGCTGTGGGCCAAGAGCCCTGCTGCCCCCTCCCAAATGAACATGCATCCTTCAGAAGACAGTGTGTGGAAAGGTCACAGAACTAGCCTTTTCACCTGTCAAAATATGGTGTTGGGATTTCTCTCGTGGTCCAGTGGCTAAGACTCCTCACTCCCAGTGCAGGGGGCCTGGGTTTGATCCCTGGTCAGGGAACTAGATCACACATGCCTCAGCTAAGAGTTCTCATGCCTCAACTAAAGAACCTGCATGCCGCAATGAAGACCCAATGTAGCTAAATAAATAAATATTTTAAAAAATGCGGTGTTGACCTAGTATTACCCAATCCTCCCAAATCTGTATAACTATTATTCATTATAGAGACATACATATTTTACATCCATCTTTTCTGGTTCTTACTATGAGGCTATTTCTGTAGTAGTTTAGTGTATAGCTTCTACATCAAACTGCTTGGTTTCGAATCCTAACTCTGTCATTTACTAGCTGTGTGGTTTTGTGTAAATTATAAGACTTCTCTGTCCCTGATTTTCTCATTTGTAATACAGAGACAATAGCACCTACACTCCTAGGATGTCGTGTGGATTAAATGAAGTAAGGCACACAAAGCACTCAGCATGTTTGTTCTCAGGATGAAGTAGGGAGAGATGTTTTGGTGAGTTCAGGCCCGTGGCTCTCCTAGGCTGTCCAGGGAATTAATAAACAGGACAGGGGGTGGGTGGGAGGTTAGAGCCCATGTGCATTTCTGGGGAACCAGCCCCACTTTCCTTTCCTTAGCGCTTTGAGGCCTTGCACTCTCTCAAGACCTCTCAGTTCTTCCAAGTCCCACTACATTTTTCTGCCTATTATATACCATCTTCAGGGCCAAGGCCCTTACCGCAGGATCTGGGAACCATTGCAAGTGGTAAAAATAAGCTCAAGAAGGAGGAAAATCCTCAGAGCTCCAGCAGCAGCAAAACCACCAAGCCTCAGGGCCCTGACTGAGAAGGGCCCAGAATCGAATGCCAGTAGTGACCCTAAAGTTCTTGCTGCCTCTGTCTGGTTCTGCCTGTAGTTGAGGGTTGTCGGGGCATAGACCCCAGAAGCACAAATGGCAGAATTGAGGTGGAGGGGAAAATGGATATATAAAGCCAGGTGACAGCCCTAGAGTAAGCTGTTTTAGGCTGGCCTTGCCTCAGTATTAAAAACTAGGGCCATAACCTGTAACACACAGTTTCTCTATAGGAAAGAACAGGTGTCTTCAGATTGTAATAACAAAAACATTATGGGTTTTGGAGTCATATCCAAAGTCAAGTTCTAGCCTGGGTGACTTTGAGAAACCACAGAACTTTTCTAAGCCTGTTTTCTCTATTGAAAAATGAACATAATGGTGCCAACTTTGAACGACTAGCTGTTGTGACAATTAAGTGGGTATGTAAAATGCACTGTCATGCATACAGATGGTCTCTATTAAATAGGAGCTGTTATTATCAGTAAATGCTCAATAAATATTTGAATGGGTAGTGCAGCTAAATGGAAAACTGGCTGTGTTAGGGTAGACTTGGCAAAAAGCAAAACCAAAAATAAGCACACAAAGTAAAGCCCTGGAAGTCAGTCCTGAAATTGATGTGCCTCATCTCATTCCCACCTGGTACCCCAGTGAGACCAATTCTGGGAAGTTCCCAGTGGATAAACAGATGAGAGAGTTGCAGTGGTATGCTACAGGAGGGTGCCAGATTGCGTTGTTCCAACAGAAAGTGAAATTTCTCCCTATATGCTCATAGGCAAGGAAGAAGTCCCTTTCCATGGGAAGGAAAGCTACCTGTGTTGTGTGTTTTCCTCTTATTGATTCCAGACTAAGTTATATCCCTTTATTTATCCAGTAACTATTTAAGGACAATGTCACAGACACTGGAGACTCAGGTGTCCATGCCCCAGCATAGCAAGTTCTATTCCAAAAAGTATATGCTATATCAAAATATTTACTGTATTCTCTTTCCATCCCATTCTTTCTACCTGAAGTTTTTACACTTGAATGACTGGGAAAGATTCTATGAGTCTTTCATGTTCTTTCCAAAGTCCTGTTCTGGTTTGTTTGATCAATAAATAGCTTAGATCTAAAAGGAGAAGTTCCCAAACATCCAGGGTAGCTGGAGGCCAAGAGCAGTGGGTCTCTTTGCCTTCCTCACCACACTGTCCTTCTGGACAAAGAAGCTTTAGTAAGTGAAGATCCTTCTCTGACTCCAGAAAGAAATGATAGGCATTCACATATGACCCCCTTGTCCTTTTTTTAAGTTTCATTTTGGGGGTACTTGCAACTTTGGGAAGGAGGACCAGGTTGCTAATTTACATTTTGTTTGCATTTTGGAAACTGCTTCCCTGAATTCATGTCTCTGAGGAACAAAAGGAAAGAGAAAACAAAAAATGGACATCGCCAACCTCAGATGTGAAGTAACCATCTCTGTGGATCACAAAAGAAGAGACTTGCAAAAAGGTGACCGGGGGCTGAAGCTTCTTGTGCTGTGGGTTGGATGGAGGCAGTGGCTGTGAAGAGTGTGGCTCCTATGAAATAAAGGGACAAAAAGTACTCTGCAGACATTGAGAAACCAGAGTAAGGCTTGAAGTGTTAGTCTCTCAGTCATGTCTGACTCTTTGCAACCCCATGGACTGTAGCCTGCCAGGCTCCTCTGTCCACGGGTTTCTCCAGGCAAGAATACTGGAGTGGGTTGCCATTCCCTTCTCCAGGGGATCTTCCCAACCCAGAATTTGGACCTGGTCTCCTGCATTGCAAGCAGATTCGTTACCATCTGAGCCATCAGGGAAGCCACAAGGCTTGAAGTCAGGACCTTCTGTAAGAGCTCACTGGTCATGAAGGAAGCCTGGGTGTGTGAGAGGGAAGGGAGACTGTCAGCGTGCTGACTGGGACTTAGACGGGAATTGTGGACTGAGGAAAGCAAGGACAAGCGCACAACCTCGCTGCCGGAACTGAGCCCAGCTGCCCGCTGGTTCTATGCCTGCTGCTGCCATGTCCCCGTGGGGCTGTAACACCCACCTGCTTCTGCACTGCGGGCCTGGAGGGCCAAGAAGAAATGGGGTCAGAGAGAGGAACAAAATAACAAAAGTGAGAACAGACTCAGAAGGAACTCGCAGTTCCCAAACTGCAGATCAAGAAACACAAGTAATAGACTCAACTGTAAGAATAAGAAATTATCCCCAATGAAATTAATTTTATAGAATAGACTAAAAAGGAAACTTTATAATAAGTAGGTAGAGGATGTACCCTGTCCTTAAAAAAAAAGGAAAGCGTAACTTTCATTAGTAATTATGAGGACTTCACAGGAGTCACAGTGGATAAGAATCGCCTGCCAATGCCCAGGACACAGGTTCAATACCTGGTCCAAGAAGTTTCGACATACCATGGAGCAGCTAAGCCCATGCACCACAACTACTGAGCTCACGCTCTAGGGCCTGTGAGCCCCAACTACCAAGCCTGCATGCTGCAACTGCTGACGCCCATGTGCCTAGAGCCTGTGCTCTGCAACAAGAGAAACCACTTCAGTGAGAAACCCGGGCACTGCAATGAAGAGTAGCCCCACTCACCACACAGAGAGAAAGGCCACACAAAGCAATGAAGACCCAGTGAAGCCAATAGTAAATAAATAAAATTATTTAAAAAAAAAAGTAATTATGAAAAACACAAATAAAATAAGATCAGATGTATATATGAAGTGAAGTCGCTCAGTCGTGTCCAACTCTTTGTGACCTCGTGGACTGTATAGTCCATGGAATTCTCCAGACCAGAATATTGGAATGGGTAGCCTTTCCCTTCTCCAAGGGATCTTCCCAACCCAGGTCTCCCGCATTACAGGCAGATTCTTTACCAGCTGAGCCACAAGGGAAGCCCCAGGCATACATAAAAAATGTGAGATGAAAAATGTAGTTATTCAAATAAAGACACAATAGATAGGGTACACTGATTCCTAGATACCACTGAAGTATGAGTTAACAGATTGGAGAACAGTACACAGAAACTTACCCTGTAAGTTTAGAGATATGAAAGATAAATTGACAGACTTCAGCTTTCTTTGATAAAAGTTACAGAGAGAGCAGAGGGAATGAAAGAGAAGTGATATTTAAATAAATGGCTAGTAATTTTCCTGAGTTGAGTAACTGAATTCTTGGATCAAAAGTATCTCTTAGTACTATGGCGGTTAAATAAAAATTGACCCACAATTACATACATTGTAGTGAAACTGTATAATATCAAAGACAGGAGGCAGACCAATGTATGAATCTGCTTGGGCTACTATAAAAAAATACTATAGACTTGGTGGTTTAAACAACAGACATTTATTTCTCATAGGTTTGGAGGCTGGGAAGTCCAAGATCACACTGACTTATTGAGCATCAACCAGTGAGAAATCTCCATCACAAAACTCTGAAAACCACTTTTGACACATTCGATCAGTCATAGCACTTCTCCATATGCTGCCCAAATCTTTTCTTGTGTTTCAGTTGTGTTTTCACTTTTCTTGAAATGATAAAGCATAATATGCTGAAAATATTGCTTTTTTTCCTTCTATCTTTAATATTAAAATGGCTATACAAAAATTCAACAATTTTGAAAAGTTTTTTTAAAAAGCATGCAATATGACAGCTCTCAGAATACAATCTAACAAAATTTTTTTGAATAAAGTTAAAGACAACTAAGGGACCTTCCCTGGTGGCTCAGAGGTTAAAGCGTCTGCCTGCAATGCAGGAGACCTGGGTTTGATCCCTGGGTTGGGAAGATCCCCTGGAGAAGGAAATGGCAACCCACTGCAGTATTCTTGCCTGGAGAATCCCATGGACGGAGGAGCCTGGTGGGCATAGTCCACGGGGTTGCAAAGAGTCGGACACAACTGAGCGACTTCACTCACTCACTCAAAGACAACTAAACGCTGCTAGAGCCATCTTATGGAAAAGACCAAACTAACTTTCTGGCTGACCCAGAGGTTTCTGGCGAGGGCTGTCTTCCTGAATGTAGATGGCTGCCTTCTCACTGTGTCCTCCTGTGGCAGGGAGAGAGAGAATGTGAGCTCTCTCGTGCCTCTTCTTCTGTGGACACTAACCCAACCTGATCGGGGCCTTACTCTTATAACTTCATTTAACCCAAATTACCTCCATAAAGATCCAGTGTCCAAACATAGTCACATTGGGAGTTGAAGCTTCACCATTTTCAGGGACACAAACATTCAGTCCATAACAATGAAAAATCAGAGTTAAAAATATGTCGTATATAAATAAATGATAGCTCTTTCAGCAGCAGCAGAAGAAAACAGAACTTATGAGTGCTGGACCTAAAATACTATATGTAGATAAACTATCCTACAAAAGTGAGAGAAAAATAAAGACCAAAAGTGTAAACTCAAGTCTCTCACTAAAAGAACCATTAAAAGATATTTTAGAAGGAAAAAATCTACAAAATCAAACAATGGGAAAAGATGCACAAGAAACAACAGCGAACACAGAAATTGATTAAATATGTGTGTTCATTTAAATATTGTTCTTCATTTGCTCAGTTGTGTCCAACTCTTTGTGAACCCATGGACTGCAGGACACCAGGCTTCCCTGTCCTTCACCATCTCCCAGAGTTTGCTCAGACTCATGTCTACTGAGTCAGTGATGCCATCCAACCATCTCATCCTCTGTTGTCTCCTTCTCCTCCTGCCTTCAATCTTTCCCAGTATTAAGGTCTTTTTTAATCAGTCAGCTCTTCACATCAGGTGGCCAGAGTATTGAAGCTTCAGCATCAGTCCTTTCAATGAATATTTAGAGTTAATTTCCTTTAGGATTGACTGATTTGCTCTCCTTGCAATCCAAAAGACTCTCAAGAGTCTTCTCTGGCACCTCAGTTTAAAGGCATGAATTCTTCAGCTCTCAGCCTTCTTTATCATCCATCTCTCACATCTGTACATGACTATAGGAAAACCATAGCTTTGACTATACAGACATTTGTTGGCAAAGTAATGTCTCTGGTTTTTAGTATGGGGTCCAGGTTTGTCACTGCTTTTCTTCCAAGGAGCAAGCATCTTTTAATTTCACAGCTGTGCTTACTATCTGCAGTGATTTTGGAGTCCAAGAAAAGTCTGTCACTGTTTCCATTGTTTCCCCATCTATTTGCCATGAAGTGATGGGACTGGATGCCATGATCTTCATTTTTTGAATGTTGAGTTTTAAGCCAGCTTTTTCACTCTCCTCTTTCACTTTCATCAAGAGGCTCTTTAATTGGTTTTCTGTCATAAGGGTGGTATTATCTCCGTGTCTGAGGTTATTGATATTTCTCCCAGCAATCTTGATTCCAGCTTGTGCTTCATCCAGTCCGGCATTTTGCATGATGTACTCTGAGTATAAGTTAAATAAGCAAGGTGACCATATACAGGTGACATACTCCTTTCTCAATTTTGAACCAGTCTGTTGTTCCATGTCCAGTTCTAACTGTTGCTTCCTGACCTGCATACAGGTTTCCCAGGAAGCAGGTAAGATGGTCTGGTATTCCTATCTCTTGAAGAATTTTCTGCAGTTTGTTGTGATCCACAGAGACAAAGGCTTTAGTGTAGTCAATGAAGCAGATGTTTTTTTCTGGAGTTCTCTAGCTTTTTCTGTGATCCAATGGATGTTGGCAGTTTGATCACATATTTAATATTTGATTTATATATTAATGTATGTAAAAAAAGTCCTGTGTTGATTTAAAAATATGATGACAATGAAAATTAAGCAACAATAGCAATATGGGGCAGGCTATTGCATGGGGGATGTTAAATCCATATTCAGAGTCAGGAAGATGATAATTATAGACTTTGTAAGAAAAATTATCATGGCATCAGTTGAGATTCGCTGCATAACAAACAACTACAAAACGTAATGATTTAAACATTATCTTATTTAGCTCTATCTTTGGGGTGACTGGGCAGTTTTTAAAATCTGGGTCAATTCAGCTGGTCTTGACTATCACACACATCTGTGATGGGCTGGTGGATGGCTAAATGATCTAGGATAGCCTCAGTCCTGTTTGGAAGTTTACTGCCTGCATGCTGGGATGCCTTAGTTCTTTTCCAAATGCCTCTCAACTTCCAGTTTGCCTTCTGAGGCAGCTCACATGATAATCCATGCTTCCAAATGCAGCCAGAGAGCAAGCCTCCTTGTGCAAGCACTTTTTAAGCTTCCGTTTGTATCATATTTACTAATACTAATGTTCTGTTAGTCAAAACAAGTCATGCAGCTAAGTTCAGTTTCAAGGGGTGGAGCAATAGATTCCACCCCTTGGTAGGAGGAAAAGAATTTGTGGTTGCTTTTAGAATCTACCACAGTCTACTCCTTTGCCACAGATTATTCCCATTTCTCCCACATGTAAAGTTTGCTAATCCTCATTCCAGGTTTTCTGTCTCATCCTATTTATACCAACAAGCTGGAAGCCTGTGATCTCATGATCTTATCACATCAGGATGAATGAGGATTCTTAGATGTGGCTCCTTGGGTAAGGCTCCTCTTGACTCAGAGATCTGTGAATTAAAAGTGATAAGTCACCTCCATATGCACTTGACATACAATGGTGAGACAGAGGCAGGTTAACTGAATAGACACTTGACTTCAGAAGGGGAAGATCAGAAGATCTATAGCAGTCACTGGTCTAAAATTTCCCCTAGGCTCTTGATTAGGGCTCAGTTCTGCTTCCTGGAAGTGCCCTCCCAGTCTATTGTCCTCCAAGGCTCTAGACGCCATTCTTCAGTCCCTTGGTTCCCCATCTTGAGAAATCTTTCCTTTATTTCCCTAAGAAACGGCCGTGGTAACAATTCAGTAGCTGTCTCATCTGGCTTCCAGCCCATCAGTAGTTGCGAGCCTAGAGACCTCTCTGCAGTTTAATCAATTTTAGTTCCCTCTAGTTCAAGCTGATGGTGCTTTTGCTGGTATAGTTCTATTTATTTATTTTTAACATTTTGGGCTTTTGGTGTAACAGTTTATAGTCTACTTTATTCAACAAAAGCTGTACCCACAATTGTTTTTTCCCTAGATTTATTCACTGTGATTTGGGATCAGGCTCTGTCATACCTTTTTGTCTAGCTGAGAAAGTATGCTAGGCACTTTCTTAAATCTTTCAGAGGTCTTAACAAGTGGCCATACCCCTGCTTTTCTCTTTGTCCTAAGGTCTCCTTTCACTTTGAGAATCTTTTACTTGAAGACTCTTCAGATATGGGGAGACTAGAGATGAGAGTTTTGTTTTCCAATGCAGCAGGCCCTGGACCCTGTTTTCTATCTAAATTCAGGCTACAAACTGAACATTACCTTCTTTCACCTGTCCCTCTGTCTTGCCATCCTTTATCATATGTAGTAAAGAGCACCCAACTGGCACTTTCCAAATTCTCTCTGGAGATCTACTTAGCTGTAACTGACATTTTCTTTCTCTCTCAAGGTACTGCCAACTTCAGGTTTACCAGATGTTCTTTCTGTACATAGTATGAGTCATAATTTTACAAATTTGCTATAGAATTTCTGCCCCCCCCCCCCCATTTTTTCGGCCTTTGCAATCTGTTTCCTAACTGAGTTTCTGGTCACTAAACTATTCCAAACCCAACACCACATGTTTTAGACTTTTGTTATGTCAGCACCCTACTCCTGAAATCAATTTCTGTATTAGCTAGCTTATGCTGCATAACAAGCCACCTCAAATTTAGGGACTTAAACTATGGCCATTTTCATTTATATCATTACTTTTTGGGTTGGCTAGGTGGTCTTTTTGGTTTAGACCGGCTCAGGTGATCTCTCAGTTTAATCAAGAAAGGTTTTCTTTCTTGTAGGTGGGTTATTTCAGCTATTTTGTGCAAGGAGTGGGGATTTCCAGGAATTGGGCTACTACCCACTTTTTGGCCTTTTTATGCTCAGCTTTAGAACTGTTATGGCACCTGTGGATGCGTAAGTTAGCAAATGCTAATGTATTACAATGAGCATATAATGAGGCTCAAGGTCTACTGAAGTTTGAATCTTCCACCATCTTGGGCCTAATAGGTTCTAACCAGTTTATGTCATATTCTGTTCTTTTTTTTTTCAATTGGAGGATAATTGTTACACAATGTTGTATTGGTTTCTACCATACACAAACATGAATCAGCCATATATATGTATGCTATGCTGTGCTTAGTCACTCAGTTGTGTCTGACTCTGTGGCCCCATGGACTGTAGCCCACCAGGCTCCTCTGTCCATGGCAATTCTTCAGGCAAAAATATTAGAGTGGGTTTCCATGCCTTCCTCCAGGTGACCTTCCCAACCCAGGGATTGAACCGAGGTCTCCCGCATTGCAGGCAAATTCTTAACCATCTGAGCCACCAGGGAAGCCCAAGAATACTGGAGTGGGTAGTCCATCCCTTCTCCAGGGGATCGTCCCTACCCAGGAATTGAACCAGAGTCTCTTGTACTGCAGGTGGATTCTTTACCAGCTGAGCTACCAGGGAAGCCTATATATATGTATACCTAAGTCATATTCTCTTCTTAATGGTTGTGCCATTCTTTTAATGGTTCTGAAACAGAAGGAAAGGGATCAGGACACAAACTTTAAAAGAATGGCATAGCCCAAGGACAAGACATAAACTGATTCGAACCAAATAGGTCCAAGATGGCAGACATCCACTAGACCTTGAACCTCAGTATATACTCATTGTGACACATTAGCAAGCTAAGTGACACCCACCAGTGCCATAACCGTTCTGAAGCCAACCATCAAAGATCAGAAAGTGTGTGTTGGGCCAGTTCCTGGAAATCCCCTCCCCTTCCCTAAAACGGCTGGAATAATCCTCCTACTCCTTAGCCTATGAAATTACCCAGCCCATAAAAACTAACCACACCATATTTCAGAGTTGTTCTCACCTTCTGAGATGAGCCACACTGTCTGTAGAGTGAATTTCTCTCTAAATAAACCCATTTCTTACCTTTCACTTTGTGTCTCACTGAAGTTTTTCTGCAATGAGACATCAGTAACTTGAGCTTCAGTAAACCCTGAAACCAGGTGTATGACCTTGTTAAAAAACCATGGGTTCAAGTTCCAATCTGAGATTCATGGTTTCAGCTGTGCCCTGCCCCTCTTCCCTCCTGTCTCAGAGAAACACAATTTTAGGAGGGACTTGATTCATTTGGAGGTAGATAGTTCAAAGCAGATATGGAGGTTCCATGTTGCCATGTTGACCCTGGCTCCTCTAACTTTTGACTCATTTAAACTTAGCTTTTATACTCAAACTTGCTGCCTCGTGGTTGTAAGGTGGCTGCTTTACTTCCAGTTTTATATGCACATTCCAGACATGATGGGGGAAAATGACAGGTTATGAAAGAGGCATGTACCAACTGAGTTTGCTGTCTTACAATTCAGTTCAGTTGCTTAGTCGTGTCTGACTCTTTGCAACCCCATGGACTGCAGTATACCAGGCTTCCCTGTCCTTCATCAACTCCCAGAGTTTGCTCAAACCCATGTCCATTGAGTCTGTGATGCCATCTAACCATCTCATCCTCTGTTGTCCCCTTCTCCTCCTGCCTTCAATCTTCCCCAGCATCAGGGTCTTTTCCAATGAGTCAGTTCTTCTCATCAGGTGGCCAAAATATTGAAGCTTCAGCTTCATCATCAGTCCTTCCAATGAATATTCAGGACTGATTTCCTTTATGATTGACTGGTTGGATTGATCCTGGTTGGATCAATTGACTGGTATAGATCTGATTATACGTGTACTTGGCAAAGCAATGCCTCTGCTTTTTAATATGCTGTCTAGGTTTGTCATAGCTTTTCTTCCAAGGAGCAAACTTTTTAATTTCATGGCTGCAGTTATCATTTGCAGTGATTTTGGAGCCCAAGAAAATAAAATCTGTCACTCTTTAAATTCTTTACCCATCTATTTGCCATGAAGTGATGGAACCAGATGCCATGATCTTTGTTTTTTGAATGTTGAATTTTAAGCCTGTTTTTTCACTCTCCTCTTTCACTTTCATCAAGAGGCTCTTTAGTTCTTCTTTACTTTCTGCCATAAGAGTGGTGTCTTCTGCATATCTGAGGTTATTGATATTTCCCCCAGCAATCTTGATTCCAGCTTGTGTTTCATCCAAGCCAGCATTTCTTATGATGTACTCTGTATATAGGTTAAATAAGCAGGGTGACAATATACAGCCTTGACATACTCCTTTTCCTATTTGGAATGTCTGTTGTTCCATGTCCAGTTCTAACTGTTGCTTCCTGACCTGCATATAGGTTTCTGAAGAGGCAGATCAGGTGGTCTGGTATTCCCATCTCTTTCAGAATTTTCCACAGCTTGTGATCCACACGGTCAAAGGTTTTGGAATAGTCAATAAGTCAGAAATAGATGTTTTTCTGGAACTCTCTTGCTTTTTCCATGATCCAGTGGATGTTGGCAATTTGATCTCTGGTTCCTCTGCCTTTTCTAAATCCAGCTTGAACATCTGGTAGTTCACAGTTCACATAATGTTGAAGCCTGGCTTGGAGAATTTTGAGCATTACTTTACTAGCGTGTGAGATGAGTGCAATTGTGCAGTAGTTTGAGCATTCTTTGGCATTGCCTTTCTTTGGGATTGGAATGAAAACTGACCTTTCCAGTCCTGTGGCCACTGCTGAGTTTTCCAAATTTGCTGACATATTGAGTGCTGCACTTTCACAGCATCATCTTTCAGGAT